>NC_090937.1:39026646-41526646 GCF_040938575.1 Ambystoma mexicanum
ATTGCTGTGGTGAGGTGTGCTGAGCTGATCCTGGCGTTGTTTGTTATGCATCTGGTGTGTGGTGTTCTAATGAGCACTTTATAATGTGGTTCCCAATTATCTTATAATTTCCCCTTGTGTTTGTTTTGGGTGTGCTCTTGTTCCCAATTAATGCTTGTGATTTAAGGTAAACGCATAGACTAAATGGGCCCCATTCATGTTTGTGGTTTACTCTTATTTGTTTTCATATCGCTTTGGGTTGTGGCATTCTTGCATTTAAAAGCTGTTTATCTATGTATACTTTTCTGTTTCGAACATTGGTTTAAATATTGTTAAAGCCTGCTAATTTCCATTAGTGGAAGTTTTAATATGAAGGGCCTGTAAGGAACTCATGCTGGCAACAGTAAAAACATACACAAGTGATCACAGTTCAAGGGTGTTTATTGAACTTTATAATCGGTGAGATAAATGCCTAATCCAAACCTAAATCTAAGATGGGAGCAAGCTACGACCATCAAATAATAAGGCAGTCCTAGTGGCTTCTTGTCAAATAAAAAATGCCTATACTAAAAAAAAAAAAAACTATTGCCAGTCCTTTCCGGTAAATTAAACATTTAGTGGGGGTTAATGTTCACCAGAAAAGAAAATGTTCACAAAATGATGGCTGGGGTCTTCCTTCCCCACGTTTTCGCCATGGGACAAGGCGGGACTTCTGAGCACACAGCACACTCCTGGGCCTCGCTAGCACAAAGTTACAGT
This sequence comes from Ambystoma mexicanum, assembly GCF_040938575.1. Lineage (NCBI taxonomy): Eukaryota > Metazoa > Chordata > Amphibia > Caudata > Ambystomatidae > Ambystoma > Ambystoma mexicanum. The sequence goes on from NC_090937.1 coordinate 39,027,385, forward strand.
TCCATTCAAAGAAACCAGGATCTTCAGAGGCCGAGTCTCTTTTCTACAAAATCTCTTGCCTTAGAACGCCTGATGCACCAAAACAAACAAACAAAAGTTCCTTAGGTAATCTTGAACCTTAGGCGATTGCTCTTCACGCCTTGGTTCTCCATCCGCCAGGCTCGGATCCTTCTTGTAACTTGGGCCTCCCTCCGTCGGGTTCACTACGGCCTTTCAAATGCAACTTGCAATAACACAATGTTCACAAGTGTACTACTCTTCACTCCAAATCGGAGGCATCCCTCCGCCGGGTTCACATTTGCCAATTTCACAGTTCACTCCAGTTTTAACACAATGCAGGATTCACTCTCCTTAGCTTTCCCCTTGATATCCCTCCATCGGGTTCACATAGCCATCTTTAACACAGTTCATGCTTTTACCCACATTCTTATCAGAAAGCGGGGGTTCCTTTCCCCAAGCTTTCTTTCGGCAATGGGTCAGAGACTTATGATTGTACAAGGGATTTGACGTGACCCTTGTAGGACCACTCTGACACCTCACGCCACCCTCTCATAGAGCCTTCTGGTACTTGCAGTTTCAAAACAGGTCCCGGTCAGAGTCTTTCGAATGAGCGCCCACGTGGCACCAGACCCCTCTGCACCTGGACCATAACTGGGCTTTCTTTAAAGTTCATAGATGCACAAGTTCTTTGTTCATCAGTTCTGTGCATTCATACTATGTTGCCGATAGCGGACCAAACTGTGTTGAGCCCAAGGTTGCAATCAGCTTTTTCTGACTCGATGGCTGTGTGGATCCCTTTGGCTTGTCTTGCCTCTGGCGTCAAGGACGGTATTACGGTAGCCAGCATGCCTACCTGCCTGGGTTAACAATGTGGGAGGCCCCCATGCACCGTTGACATCTGCTGCTCCACAAGTCAACTTTAAATCAGGATTTTATGTTTCCTCTTTTGGAGATTTCGCGAGTCTGGGTTGAAAAGGGTAAGGGAATTTCCCTCCTTGTCGTCCTTTCAGGTTTCGCTGCCTTTCGTTTCCGTTTGAACTGACGTCCTGGAATAGCTGATTCTTCATGCGGTCGGCCTTGCTCACCATTTGCTCTCATGCTCCACCTTTTATCACATGTTTGATGTGCGTGGTTATTGTCAATTGCCTGACTCGTGTTTCGGGACATGTCAGGAAAACGGCTCTGGTGTGTGTTAGTCCATTGTCTGTTACAGTGTAAGAAAGTGTTTGTGTCGGAAAAGGCAGGGGGGAGCTTCTAAGTATCCTACAGGGTAGGATGGGGAAAAGGTATTTCAAGGAAGGGGGTACCGCATCTCAACTGTCAGTGTCCCACTTCCACTCCCCAAAGACCTCTCATCCAGGTGATCCTCCCCCACTGGTCAACCCCAGGAGCTGGATCCAATAGGGATGGCCATGTACTGGCCACCTGGATGACAGATCTCTGGGGACCAGCGGGTGAGACACCTTCAGGTTACTCACAGACCCAATATTCAAAGTAGATGACTGGTGTAATGTTGGATGCATGTAGTACTGATAAATTATAGTAATTATTGAACACAGTTGTATTTAAAGTAAGTGTGGTGGATAAACAAAACACTTCACTTAAGGACTCAGGATTGAACTTAGTTATTGTACAAATATACAGTTGTTGGGATGAACTCCTAAAGGCACTATGTTTAGAGCATGACTTCCCTTCTTGGGAAATTTCTAAATCAACAGTGCCCGGATTCGTCATATCATGAAGGTTCAGGGTTAGTCTTATATCAGTATACTACTACTCTCTAAATTGAGCACATTCTTAGGTTGCTCCTGGTTGGAATACGCATCTAAGGGGACTAGGCTGATTAGCTACAGCAGAACTAGGATTCTGTTCATGGGATAAGGCTGAAATAAGGGTCAGTTTTGGGTAAATACTGTTTGGAGTTTTCTCCCCACACTGGACTGGTCTACTCCAGCTTTTAAGATGCATCAGTTTAGGATATATGATAGTATATTTGTAACACTCTTAATACCCAGGGGTTTTTAAGTACGGACCCGGGGATCAAACCCGTGTTGCTCCGTGTCACTTCGCTTCCAAGGCGAGCACGTTGCCCCTGAGCTATCCTCCTGAGACGATGTAGTTCCTAGCTCCTATTCAAAGACTCTGTGATATAGCGCCCAGCCTTGTTTTGGCTCAGGTTATAGTCACAAGGTCTCAAGGCTGCTTTTTGCCACACGTCATTCTCATAGGAGGATAGTGCCTGGTTCACTTCTTAATGATCCTGGGTTATTGTGCTACAGTTCTCTTCTTTTTTTTTTTTTTTTAAATATTTGTATTGGTTTCATAACAAGAAATAAACAACAAATACAAAAATAAGTGATGTAGTACGCTAACAAATATCTCTGTGATATGGTGCTCTTCTCACCATTTAAGTGATATAGTGATCTTCATTTTATTTTCAAGGTATTCAAAAACTTCAACCCATCTAGCCCTTGGATTGTAGAACAGAGTTCTGATCCTGGACTTCAGCATGCCCTTCACCTTGACCAGATGTCCTCTCAAGCTTTGCCATCTGGTTAGAGCTTTAAGATGCCAAGCCCCTTCTGTGTTATCTGTGCCCTCTGGCTTCTCTTGTTTTTTTTTATTCTCCCAGTAGTTAATTCTCCTTTTGATTTTTCCACAAGTTATGCAATGATTTTCTTTCATGGCTCTATTAACTCCATCTCTGCTCTTCTTAGTCATCTGGCTTTAAATAGCCTCTCTGCAGGCTATTCGTTCTTCTTCCCTCTCCAATAGTTGTGCTTTTGTGCGTGTGGATTTTCCCTTGGTCAAGCCAGTTGGCTGCTCCTTAGCCCCCTTCGCTGCAGATCTGTGGTTCTTCAGTGTTCTGAATGGTCATCTTTAGATAATGCAGGTATCTGCTCACTTGCCCACTCCGCATGGTCCTCTAACGAGCTCTGGTCTGAGCTAACCTAGTCTTGTCCACTTCTGAACATTTCTTTCCTTGTGCCAAACACCCTGCACTCTTCGCAGAAGTCTGCTCCCTCTGCGACAAGGTTTCACCTTGGAGTAACGTGACGTACATTTATCATTACTTTTCCTTCTGTCTCCTAAGACATTTTCCATCACTTCTAAGTTTGATGATCAATGCTTTTAGCTGTGCTGTCTGAAAATGCTGCATCTGAAAAAGGTTATTGGAGATGATGATTTCTTCTGTGTGGTCTCCAAATCCAGCAACCAGTTTTACCATCTATCGCCTCGGGTATCAGCTGCATATTTTTACCAGCCTTAGTTTCTTTCCCTTTCTTCTCAGCTTGTGCTTAAACTGGTCTTTGATGGAATTTGGGAAAAACTGTCTACCAAAATATCAAGTGTCTTTAGACCAGGCATAGCCACGGATTGTACTAGATGTGATGAATTTCCCTGCCTAACTTTGAGGACCAACAGTAGGGTGAACAAGGGGCTGGGTGCCACCCCAAGCTAGTGGATGCTGGCCCTAGTGGAAGTATAAGGTGATCTCAAACCAGCCTCACTGGGTCACTGCACTATGACTGGCTAGACACAGCAGCACTCAAACCCCCTACCAACACCACTGACTACCACAAGAAAATTGTGGTGTCTCAAACCCTTTAGAAAGACTCCTTGCAATAAGGTTGATACTGACAGGGAGCCATTTCAGCCCCCTAGCCAGACTCAAACATCCAGCGTAGGATACAAAGCCTCTCCTTTTAAAAGAACAATACTGCAACATTTAAAAGTTAATGACAAGTGAAGAAATCATTTTGTTCCCTCTACACCAATGTCGAAGGCAACATTTGTGATTGTGACTCATGCTTGTGCAGCCTGCAGAAGCCCCATGGAGACACAGTTGTGCTGGAACACCAAGGAATTAACTCGCAAGGACTGATTAAGAAATTGAATACTATTCTCCCAGCCTCTATAGCATTTTAGAGAGAACGAATTTGCATAACACATCTTACCGAATTACTTTCTGCCTCCTTTAATAGTGTTTCTCTTTCTGATCCCGCCCCCCAATCTATGCTGCCATTTTTACACCCGTGACACACAAATCTTTTTCTTATTTTCTCCATCTCAACCCATCTAAAATTGAAGCTCTTTACTTCCCTTCTTGTATTGTATTGTACAACGATTTATAAAGCGCGGCAAAGACCAGAAGGCATTAAGACGCTCCACTCCTTCTTCCCCCTATCCTACTGATCTTTGCTTTCCCCCCACATTTGTCTTACTTATCTTTTCCCTGCAATCTTGGTGTCATTGACTTTTCTCTATCCTTTTAATTTCACATTAGTAACGCTGCCTGTCTCGCCCATTTCCAGCTTCCTATCCTCCGCCGGGCGCACTTTTTTTTTTCTCTGCGGCTAAGCTTCTTCTCTTCTCTTCTCTTTTCTCGTCTTAACTACTGCCAGGTTCTGTCTCCGTTGAGATGGATTTCCAAAATCACCCTTGGGTGGATTTTGAAGGCCAACCTGTTATGGTGAACAGGAAAGTCACTGAAGTCGAGCCAAAGGCGGCAATCAAGGTAGAAAGCAGTGTGGTAAGTGTAAGGAACTCATGCTGGCAACAGTAAAGACAGACACAAGTGATCACAGTTCAAGGGTGTTCATCAAACTGTATAATGGGTGAGATAAACGCCTAATCTAAACATAAATCTAAGATGGGAGCAAGCTACGACCATCAAATAATAACAACACTGTCCAAGTGGAGGCTAGTCAAATCAAAAGGGCTATACTAAAAAAAACCTATTACCAATCCTTACCGCTACGTTACAAAATAGTGTGTCAACATAAAATATGTATGCATGTGGAAAGTGTTTTTGTGTTGTCTGGAGAGGATTGAGCACTTATAAGTCTTGTTTTGATATGAAACACAATGTTTGTAACCCCCCCTGCACTGCCCTCTGGGCCCACACCGGCCTATTGGGTGGTTTGCCTCCGCCCTGCATGCAGTAGACCTCCTTCTCCACATGGGAGATCTCCATGTGGAGAGGGAGGTCTACCGCCAACGGGCACCTCTGGCACTTCCTCCCCCAGGGGCCCTACTAGCACTTACCGCCACCCCCACTACCCCCACCACCCTTTGTTCTTTTCACTGCACTTGCACGCTCTGAATGTCACAAGGCCTAGTAGGACTACTGGTCCTTTGTATTTATTCATTATCATTCCATTGTTCGTTTGCCCCCTTGTTCTCTTCCCTTGTGCCTTGTGGCACTTGGAAACACTGGGCCTCATTACGAGCATTGCGGTCCGGTAACAACGGTGCCAGTAAGCCTACCAGCATCGTTGTTACCGGACCAGCACACTCTGAGTCTGCGAGTTGCTTGCCGTCCCGCCCGCCAGGCAGCCGCTAGTAGACTTTCACAGAGGCACTGGCACCGTTATTTAGGGTGCTGATGCCTCTGTGTTCCCCAACCCAATGGGAATGGAGTCCTATGGGACTCAATGGGAATGGGAAATACCATTTTTCCTGCGCCTGACTTCCCGGACCGGCGGGGTTAGAATCCCCTGCTGTTACCGGCAAGCTAGGTGCCAGAAAAAAATCACAACTCCTGGGGCAGCCTGCCGGTTGGCACAGCTACCGTCGGAGTTGTAATGATGCCCACTGTCTTATTGTATAAGCGCAATACAAATATCCAATAAATAAATACATCTGGGTTTCTTTTCTTTGTTTTTAGCTACTTTGGCCCTGCCATTGTACTTTTTAAAATGTCTTTCTTGTGTGCTTAGGCACTTTTACCACTGTGGTGGCTTGCAAGTTTGTCTCAAGTGTTTGGGACTCGTTCATCCTGTCCACACTAGTGTTAGGAAAGATTTCGTTATTGTAGGGAACTTTCCTTCCATGTGGCAACCCCTAAACTTTTTGCTATTGTTTTCAACCTGTTTTCTTGACTTTGCCAGAGAAGTGCAGCCTTCTGCCGTACTCCTCTGGGCTTTCGCTCCTTTCTTACGGGGAATCTGACATGCCCTTAAGACAGTCAGTACCGGGGAACGCTGTTTCCCGTAGTTTCTTTTACCGTGTCGCCATTTTAGTGCAACACGACACAAGAGGGCACTGTAAGCTAAGTTACAGCTCTCTTGGGTCTCTAGCCTTCTACAGACCCTAGACACTCTTGTAGGATGGTTTTTGGATCGGTGCAAGTCATTCAGGGACTGGGCTGGTGGCAGCGATCATTTGGTTTATTTTGAGCTCCTTTTGCCGTTCTGAGCACCTTTTTGCCGCGAACACAAAAGGGTGGCCCGGCTACCCAAAATGGCCGGACCACGAGGCTCCTTTGTCTCGTCCACTGTCCGTCTTGCTCCCTTTACCTTCCCCCGGGTCAGGCGACCCGGGGCCTTCCTTATTTGGGCATGTAGTTTCCCGCAAAACACGGTTGCTTTCGCGGGCTTCTACATGTCGTTTGAGTGCCCCCAGGATGTGGGCTGGGCTGTCTGGTCCCAATACACATCCTGGGTGCCAGAGAGTCTAGGGTGGTGTGAATGCCTGGGACCACTGTGGTCCGTGATTGGTCCACGTATGGTATGTGTGTTGATGAGCGGATCTCCCATTGGCTCCCCTCCGTTTTGGCGCGAAGGGAACCGTGGATAAGAGGGAGCTGGAAACACCACTACCATGTCGATCTCCTGAGTTCTCACGAACCCAGGGATACAGGAGCCAAGTATCCTGCGAACACGAGGCTGGACCGAGGAATCGCTGGTGACCCCCTGAAGAACTTCTGCTCCTCATTGCTGTCGTCCGGTGAAGCCCTTTCCACCTAAGATCGAACAAGAAGGCCTGTACTGGCGCTTCGACCTATTGGAATAGCAGGACCAGCTATTCCCGGCACCTTCATCAACTCCTGCCGTAAGCCTTCGGAAGTGTCTCTGGGCCATCCAGTTGACTGACCAGCTTACTAAGGAGTCCTGCTCTGTAATCGCCGACAGGTTGGGTGGTATTCTGAGTCCGGGGCACGCTCACACGCTTCGTTTGCTTAGCAACCCTAAGCTAGAGGTGAACGGTGCTCGTTTGGCTTGAATACACCCGGCCGTTCCGTTGCCCTGCCTTGGCGACAAAACTGTGCAGGATTCTTCGATCGGGACGTCTTTTTACTCTGCACGACGACGAGACGTTCCCTGCTCTTCAGAACCTGCCAGAAGCTGCATCTATCGAGGAGAAGCTCGGGCCTGCTTGCTTCGGGGACCGGTGAGTAGATTAGCTAGGATCTGGTCGCCCTCCTGCAGTGCCCCTTGCTTTTCCCCGCTGTAAATACAGCACCCCTTGTCCGTACTCGCGCCCTACTTCTGCCTCACAGTGGAGGCTGCGCTAGAGTCGCGGACCGTGTTCTCCTTCATTAGGGCACCCTACAGAGCTGTCCAACGTCCTCCGAAGAGCTTCACCTTCTGCCCATTGGCACCGGCGTGTGCAGGTACTTTTGAGCGCTAGGCTCCACTCTTCGTAGGGATTGGACTACCATCCAGTTAGGGGCCTCAGAAGGCGGACATATCACACGCATTGGTTCGCACTGCCTGTTTTCCTTCCCCTGCAGGTGGATAACATATTTCGTGCTGCTAATGCTGTGAAACTGTGTATTCTGTATATATATTGGGTGGATAGTGTATGCGTTGGTTTAATATCGTTGTATATTGCTGCTTTTACTGTGGTTATTAGTTTCAAGGCCTTATAATAAATGTGTATCTATTTTTGATATAAACAACTGTTTGGAGTAGTTTGTAAGCGCTCTTGCTTTGTGTGCTCACTGCGGGCTTTCAGTCACCCTCACCCCTCTTGAGACCTAGTCTTGACCGCCGCGATCGCTACCTTGATTGGTCTGGCTTGTCCAGAGGTTACCCTGTTCCAAGTAATTAGGTTGGCCTTCTGAACTTCTGCGCCACCAGGACAGAGTTCAGAAATCCGTCTTAACAAATTGGTGTACAGCGGTGGGATACGACTGAAGGTATCCAGTGTTGCGCACGAGCTAAGGCGTTTTCAGGTTATTCCAACCAGGACACGCAGTAAAGTATTGAATATAACGTTAAAAAGGCCATAGTCCTATCAACAGTATGGAAACGAATACTTTATTAACCTTAAATGCTTCGAAATCTGAAACATTGAAGAAGATGTGTGCGGAGAGAGGGGTTTCCTCTCAAGGCACTAAATTGGAAATGATCCAGAGAATCGTGGCGTGGCAAGAAGCGCAGCTTGACGCTATAACTTCCGAGGACAGTGCAGAAGGTGGTGGGGCTGCTCTCACTGGCAGAACCGACGGTTCTGCCGCTGCACTGATCCATCGCGACCACAAGGACAGGGAGGATGTAATGTCTAATGTTTCCTCTGCCAGTGTTGATGGGGAGGCTATGCTTGAATTCAAGAAGCAAGAGCTGCGGTTTAGGCAGCAGGAGCTTGAATTCAGCATAGCCAAACTGAAAATCGACCAGGCAGAAAAACAAAAAGACAGGGATCACCAGTTGGAACTGGCCAAGCTTCAGTTCGCAAATGGGTCCAAGGGTCCTGGACATGGTTCTGGGGCTTCCTCTCATCCACGGTTTCCAAAAGATCTGCTCAGTGTGTATGAGGAACGAAATGACATTATGGACTGGTTAAATGCGTTTGAGTATGCATGCGAGGTTCAAGAGGTTGATAATGCGGATAAGATTGCATGGTTACTCAGCAGACTGCCCCATTCTGGTTGCAGTGCCATTATGGAAATGTCGAAGGCTGAGCGCGCTGATTTTGCAATGTTGAAGCAGACTCTCATTTTAAAGTTTGGGAAGACTCCGACCCAATATTTGAAAAGGTTTAGAGAATATAAGAAAAAGGAAGGTGGTACTTGGGTGTCTAGCTGAGTCCCTGAAAAACTTGACTGGCTGGGTTGAAGGTTATAAGGTTTCTACCTTCGAAGGCATGATCAATCTGGTCATGCTGGAACACATTTTTGCTTCTTCTTCCCCGGAGCTTAAGCAGCATTTGGCCGATTCGAAGGAGATAGATCCTAAGAAGCTGGCCATTGCAGCAGACTTATGGGTGTCACATCGAGTGTCCCATAAGGACAAAACTCATCCTGATAAGCAGGAGGAAGGGAAAAAGTACAAGGATGTGGTGGGTGGGGAATCTGCTAAATCTTCTTCCCAAAAGGGCCACAAAAAGAAAAATAAGGGTAAGCCATACGAGAACTCACAGGGTAGCGGAGGTTCGCCTCCGAAACAGAACTCTGGTTATAATAAGCCTCCCTACGTAAACAGACCCAATGGGGCTTGTTTTTCTTGTGGAGCAACTGACCATGTGAAGGGGGATCCCCGTTGTAAGGTTAGACCTTTGGGGGTCCACTCCGCTAATCTGGCCTTCTCCTCCTACGAGGAAGAAGAGATTACAGGAACATCCTTCTCCTCAGACTCATTTCCCAGCGGAATAGAGGCTGAGGTAGTTTTAGTGTCCCTGGGTTCCTGGGAGCCTAAAGTCGCAGAGGCGTATGCTAGGATTCCGGATAATACCAAGCACTACTTTAAAGACAGTGTGCTGATCAATGGAGTGGATACTCCAGCTCTTAGGGATAGTGGGTGCAGTCGAACTGTAGTGGATTCTACCTTGGTAGACTCAGAGGAAGTTGCCAGAGCTCCTCTGATGCCCACTAAGTTGGCTGACGGCCCCCTCCGTATGTTTCCCGTGATCCCTGTTAATCTAACTTTAAATGGTACAGCAGTTAGGATTCCAGTGAGCATTCAGAGAAACGTCCCGGGAAAGGTCTTGTTGGGCAATGATCTCAGAGCTCTAGGGCTCGTAGGAGACACTGCCGAAAGACCCTACACACGGTCTCAAGCACGGGCAGCATTGGCCAAGTCCAATACGCCGCCACAGCCGAAGGGGAAACCCAAGGCGAAAGGAGTCAACAAGTCCCGACGGGGGAAAGAGAATATTCCCCCGAGCTCGCCTACCACTGCGGTGGAGGGAGTTGGTCAATCGCCCGAGCCTGACGAGGAGGTGGCGATGCCTGAAGTATTCGACCCCAACGATCATCCTGAACTAAAAGACTTGTTAGTTGAAGGAGGTCCTGATAGGGACGAATTCAGTAAAGGCCAACGTGAGTGCCCATCTCTGGAAGGCCTAAGGAGACAGGCCTGCTCCCAGCTTGAGGGTGAGCCTCCTGGGAAGCATAGGATTTATTGGGAAGGTGGACTCCTGTATAGTGAGCCCACAGAGTCTACAGAAGGAGACCATAGGAGGTTGGTGGTTCCCCTTGCTGTTAGGCCCTTCCTCCTGCAGTTGGCGCATGAAGTTCCCCTTGCTGGTCACCTTGGTATGAAGAGGACCAAGCAAAGGTTATCCATGCACTTCTACTGGCCCAAGATGGGGGTGCAAGTAGAAAGTCACTGCAGGAGTTGTGCCTCCTGCCAGTTGTCTGGTAAGGTTGGCGCGACAATCCAAGCTCCGTTGGTACCGCTCCCAGTTGTGGGGGTACCATTTGAAAGGGTAGGGATCGACATCGTTGGTCCCCTTGACCCACAAACATCCTCGGGCAAAAGGTTTATCCTGGTGCTGGTCGACCATGCAACCAGGTATCCTGAGGCCATCTCATTGAAGACTGTAACTGCCAAGTCAGTTGCAAAAGCTTTACTCGGCATATTTACTAGGGTTGGCTTCCCTAAAGAAGTTGTGTCAGATCGTGGCAGCAACTTTATGTCGAAGTATATGCAGGCTATGTGGAAAGAATGTGGGGTCACCTACAAGTTCTCTTCTGCATATCACCCCCAGACCAATGGTCTGGTGGAACGTTTCAACAGAACGTTAAAGAGCATGATTGGGGCTCTGGAGGAGCCTCAGAGAAGAAAATGGGATCTTCTTTTACCATGCCTACTGTTTGCCTACCGAGAGGTACCACAGGAGGGTGTTGGCTTCAGCCCCTTCGAACTTCTGTTCGGTCATCCCGTACGGGGACCCTTAGCCATCGTCAAAGAGGGATGGGAGATGCCCACTCCCCCTGTTACTACCAATGTAGTTGACTATGTGCTAGGGCTCAGAAAACGGATGGTACTCCTGATGGGCTTGGCTAGTGAAAAGTTGAAGGCAGGACAAGCGCTGGTGGAACATTGGTACGACCAGAAAGCTTCCTTAATTCACTTTACCCCTGGTCAGCAAGTCCTGATCATGAACCCTATAAGGCCTCGCGCTTTACAGGACAAATGGTCAGGCCCTTACACAGTGGTGGAGCCCCTGGGTGAGGTGAACTATTTAGTGGACCTTGGAAGGCCTGGACAGGCTCCAAAAGTGTTCCACGTAAATAGGCTGAAGGCTTTCGTCCCAAGAGTCGAAATCGCAGCACTGCTACTGGCGTCAGACGTTGAGGAAGAGGAGTCAGAACCTCTTCCCGACCTGTTCCAAAGCGGTCCTTCAGATAGCTCCGTTGAGGGTGTCCGAGTGGCCCCTCACCTGACTTCTGATCAGCAGGCTGAGGTGAAAAGTTTGCTTAGGCAGTTTTCCCCCCTGTTTTCACAGTCGCCTGGTTTGACACCTTGGTGCAAACATAACATTGACACAGGAGACAGTGTACCTACCAAAAGTAGGGGATACAGGATGTCGGATAAAGTGCGGTCTTATATTAAGACCGAGGTCAACAAGATGTTAGACCTTGGGGTGATTGAACCCTCTAGTAGTCCTTGGTCCAGTCCTGTGGTATTGGTTCCAAAGGCAGGCACTTCTGAATTGAGGTTCTGCGTGGATTACAGGGCTCTGAATGCTGTCACCAAGACAGACGCTCACCCCTTGCCTCGAACTGACGAGCTGGTGGATACCTTGGGTGCCTCCAAGTACCTCAGCACGTTTGACCTGACTGCGGGCTATTGGCAAATAGCTTTAGCAGAACATGCCAAGGAGAAGACAGCATTTTCAACTCCCGACGGGCTTTACCAATTCCGGGTAATGCCGTTCGGATTGAAGAATGCACCTGCCACTTTCCAGAGGCTTGTGAATCATGTGTTGAATGGGTTGGACGAATTCTGTCTTGCATATCTGGACGATATAGCAGTTTTCAGTGCCACCTGGGAAGACCATGTGAAACACCTCGGGATTGTGCTCCAGGCTCTTCAGAAAGCCCACTTGACCACAAAGGCGAGTAAATGCCAGATTGGACAAGGCTCAGTGGTTTACCTTGGGCATGAAGTAGGTGGAGGAAGGATACAGCCTCTCCCCAGTAAAGTACAAGCAGTACAAGACTGGCCTACCCCCACTACACAAACCCAAGTGAGAGCATTCTTAGGACTCACGGGTTATTACCGCAATTTTATGGCAGACTATGGCACCATAGCTGCTCCTCTGACTGCCCTCACAACTCCGAAGAAACCCAAGAAGGTAACTTGGACTGACGAGTGTGAGAAGGCCTTCAATGGCTTGAAAGACTCCTTGTGCCAGGCCCCTGTGCTCAGGGCCCCTGATTATCAAAGACCTTTTATCGTGCAGACGGATGCCTCTGACACTGGGATAGGAGCTGTACTATCACAAGTAGATGAGAAGGGTAAGGAACACCCTATCGGTTTTATTAGTCGCCAGCTTAAGGACAGAGAGCTCAGATGGTCCACAGTAGAGAAAGAATGTTTCTCTGTTGTGTGGGCCCTAAGGAAGCTGCGGCCCTACCTCTATGGGACCCACTTCACTGTGCAGACTGACCATAAGCCGTTAAAGTGGCTAATGAACATGAAGGGGGAGAATCCAAAGTTGCTTAGGTGGTCCATAAGTCTACAAGGCTTCGACTTCACTATTGAGCATAGGCCAGGTGTCCAACATAGCAATGCTGATGGGTTGTCCAGAATGTTTTACCGACCTGAACAAGAGACTCATCCAGGGGTGGATTAGTTCCCCCTGTCCATAGTCTGGGAGGGGCGAGTGTTAGGAAAGATTTCGTTATTGTAGGGAACTTTCCTTCCATGTGGCAACCCCTAAACTTTTTGCTATTGTTTTCAACCTGTTTTCTTGACTTTGCCAGAGAAGTGCAGCCTTCTGCCGTACTCCTCTGGGCTTTCGCTCCTTTCTTACGGGGAAACTGACATGCCCTTAAGACAGTCAGTACCGGGGAACGCTGTTTCCCGTAGTTTCTTTTACCGTGTCGCCATTTTAGTGCAACACGACACAAGAGGGCACTGTAAGCTAAGTTACAGCTCTCTTGGGTCTCTAGCCTTCTACAGACCCTAGACACTCTTGTAGGATGGTTTTTGGATCGGTGCAAGTCATTCAGGGACTGGGCTGGTGGCAGCGATCATTTGGTTTATTTTGAGCTCCTTTTGCCGTTCTGAGCACCTTTTTGCCGCGAACACAAAAGGGTGGCCCGGCTACCCAAAATGGCCGGACCACGAGGCTCCTTTGTCTCGTCCACTGTCCGTCTTGCTCCCTTTACCTTCCCCCGGGTCAGGCGACCCGGGGCCTTCCTTATTTGGGCATGTAGTTTCCCGCAAAACACGGTTGCTTTCGCGGGCTTCTACATGTCGTTTGAGTGCCCCCAGGATGTGGGCTGGGCTGTCTGGTCCCAATACACATCCTGGGTGCCAGAGAGTCTAGGGTGGTGTGAATGCCTGGGACCACTGTGGTCCGTGATTGGTCCACGTATGGTATGTGTGTTGATGAGCGGATCTCCCATTGGCTCCCCTCCGTTTTGGCGCGAAGGGAACCGTGGATAAGAGGGAGCTGGAAACACCACTACCATGTCGATCTCCTGAGTTCTCACGAACCCAGGGATACAGGAGCCAAGTATCCTGCGAACACGAGGCTGGACCGAGGAATCGCTGGTGACCCCCTGAAGAACTTCTGCTCCTCATTGCTGTCGTCCGGTGAAGCCCTTTCCACCTAAGATCGAACAAGAAGGCCTGTACTGGCGCTTCGACCTATTGGAATAGCAGGACCAGCTATTCCCGGCACCTTCATCAACTCCTGCCGTAAGCCTTCGGAAGTGTCTCTGGGCCATCCAGTTGACTGACCAGCTTACTAAGGAGTCCTGCTCTGTAATCGCCGACAGGTTGGGTGGTATTCTGAGTCCGGGGCACGCTCACACGCTTCGTTTGCTTAGCAACCCTAAGCTAGAGGTGAACGGTGCTCGTTTGGCTTGAATACACCCGGCCGTTCCGTTGCCCTGCCTTGGCGACAAAACTGTGCAGGATTCTTCGATCGGGACGTCTTTTTACTCTGCACGACGACGAGACGTTCCCTGCTCTTCAGAACCTGCCAGAAGCTGCATCTATCGAGGAGAAGCTCGGGCCTGCTTGCTTCGGGGACCGGTGAGTAGATTAGCTAGGATCTGGTCGCCCTCCTGCAGTGCCCCTTGCTTTTCCCCGCTGTAAATACAGCACCCCTTGTCCGTACTCGCGCCCTACTTCTGCCTCACAGTGGAGGCTGCGCTAGAGTCGCGGACCGTGTTCTCCTTCATTAGGGCACCCTACAGAGCTGTCCAACGTCCTCCGAAGAGCTTCACCTTCTGCCCATTGGCACCGGCGTGTGCAGGTACTTTTGAGCGCTAGGCTCCACTCTTCGTAGGGATTGGACTACCATCCAGTTAGGGGCCTCAGAAGGCGGACATATCACACGCATTGGTTCGCACTGCCTGTTTTCCTTCCCCTGCAGGTGGATAACATATTTCGTGCTGCTAATGCTGTGAAACTGTGTATTCTGTATATATATTGGGTGGATAGTGTATGCGTTGGTTTAATATCGTTGTATATTGCTGCTTTTACTGTGGTTATTAGTTTCAAGGCCTTATAATAAATGTGTATCTATTTTTGATATAAACAACTGTTTGGAGTAGTTTGTAAGCGCTCTTGCTTTGTGTGCTCACTGCGGGCTTTCAGTCACCCTCACCCCTCTTGAGACCTAGTCTTGACCGCCGCGATCGCTACCTTGATTGGTCTGGCTTGTCCAGAGGTTACCCTGTTCCAAGTAATTAGGTTGGCCTTCTGAACTTCTGCGCCACCAGGACAGAGTTCAGAAATCCGTCTTAACAACTAGCAAACTCTGTGCAGATGGCCTTTGAAAGAACCTTAGTAGTCCTCCAATAGTTGGATTTGGTGCATTAATATATGGGATAATTCCATTAAACTATCAGAGATGCAGCAGGTGAGATAGACCCAGATTGCAGCACACGCACCTTCATTAGCAAGGGGAATAGTTACTTAAAATGGAAATTACTTTTTCCAAATATCTAGCCGGTCTGATAGCACAGCGAGTAAAGCGCTCGCTTTGACATCTGTGCAGATCCTGCTGATGCAGGTTCGCATTCCGGCAGGGCCAAACTCAGCCTTTCATCCTTCGAGGTCAATAAATGAGCACCACCCACTGTGGCTAATAATAAGCAGTGCCCAGATGCCTGAGGGTTCGTAGCACTAGATAAATGCTATATTATTATTATTATTATTATTAAATATGCAGGCCACCTACCTGAGGGATCCCACTCCGTTGAGATGCAAGAAAAGTGTACAAAATCGCCCATTCAGACATAACTAGGTTCTTGAACACACAACATGATTTGTGCTCCTTGGGATATCTTTGATTGTTCGAAACACTGAGTGGATAGTAGATACATGTTAAGACAATTTGCAATAAGCCACTCCTTCACCTGCAGCTGTCAGAAAATGTGGAATAAAGGTAGGATGCCTGAGTGTGTGACAAAAGCTGCAGTTCTGACGATTGTTCTGGCACTGGGCTGTGTACTTGATTTCCTTTAGCTAATGTGATTATGATCACATCTATCAATACTTGTATTTTTTTTTACTCACTATGTGTATACTTGCTACATTTGTCTTTAATTCTAAAATTCGATTTTACTTGTTTAGCTTCTTCTGCATTAATCCGTATGTCTCTAAAAAAGAACTATAGGTTTTGCAGAACTCATTTCTCATAGTTCTTACCATTTCAACCAGTATGCATGCATATAACCTGGGCTCACATGATCAAAACCTAGCTCTGTCTCAATTTTCACACTGGTCAATCAGAAAAAGATCCTGGATTCAATTTTTCCAGAGAAGCACCTTATCCACATTAACAGTTTTCTCTGACGTATAGGCTACTTTCATCCGGGATAATCCTACACGTTCAACTTCCAAAATCATGGTATCTAAAAGAGTTGGTTATAATGCCCCCTTTACTGGTTTGTCAAGAATTGCCAGAAAAAGTCTGACCTTCTACTGTTATTCCACTTTAGAAGCAACTGAACAAAGGTTTAAGTGGCTTTATGAAAAGATTGCCTGCATTGGTGGCCACTTGGAAATCTTATGTGGGTGGGATGTTGGATGTACAGTCCTAACTTTTGGATGGGCAACCATTAGCTGGAGGCTCTGAGGAATGGAGGACACTTTTAATTAATGGATATCGGATGGCCATCATTTTAGTTAACTGTAGCCTCTTCATACAAGCTTCCTCCAATGTGCTTTTCTCACCAAAGCTGATACTCTTCAATATCATGTACAATGCCTCCAGTCTCGCTATCTACATCGAGAAATTGTCTGAGGGGCTGGACTGTGGAGTCCCATACTCTGGGATAGCAGTTGAATACCCATTTGACTTGTAGAAATAGATGATGGTAAAGGGCTTGGATGTTTGTACCAACAAGTAATAGAAACATAAAAACTTATCTTACAATGTGCATTCCCCAGTCTTGCAAAACGAGGCTCAATCTGAACCCATGCTCCTTTTTCATTTGCCGTACTCTTGATGGGCGCAAAGACAGAATGGCAAATAAGATGTTTGATGACACAATTTGGTACTAAGAAACCGATGTGCAATGAAAAATAGGAACCATTTGTGAGATCTATGAAAAATAATAAATAACCAAAATGTATGTTTTTGCTAAAAGGCAGCAAAGGGAGAATAAGTCAAGAGAGCAGAAAAGCAGGACAGGCAGTTAGATATAGACAGAAAGGAACTAGTAATCATAGGCACCATCTTGTTTGTTATGGGGGCTGCCTTCTTTGCAGATTTGGCCTTATATACGAAGGCTAATCCTAAATGACAGCCATATCATAATGATGTAAGTGTTGTAATAAACCTGAAGGTGTCTCACTGTCTGAACCCTGGGGATCTCTTTTTTCAGGTGGCCAGGGCATGGCCATCGCCCTTGGATCCAGACCCTGGGGGTGGACCAGTGCGGGAAGATCACCTATGAGAGGGGTACTCGGGGAATGGGGGTGAGACATCCGATTGCAAGATGCAGTATTTTCCCCCTTTCGACACTTCCTCTACCTTTTATACCCATCGGAGGGATGCCAGAGTAAGGCTAAGGGAAGTGAGTCCTGCATTGTGATAAAGCAAAGTGAACTGTGTATCTGGCCGTAGTGAACCCGACTTAGGGAGGCTAACATTAAAAAAGTATTGTAGCCCGGTTCAGCGGGATCAAGGGGTGAAGAGTCGTCGCCCAACGTAAAGGATTACGGAAAGGGACTTTTGTTTTATTATTGTTGACACATCAGACCCTCGGAGGCAAGAGACTTTGTTTGAAAGAGACTTGGCCACAGAAGGTCCTGATATCGCCGAAAAGAACTATAACCTCATGTTGGAGAAGGCCAGGTGTGTGTTGTGCTCAGGAGAGTCGCACCTTGTCCCGTGCTAAAAATGTGTGGAAGGGAGACCCCAGCTATATACAATCCTGACTTATCATTTTGTGAACAGTTCTTTCTTTTCTGGGGAAGATTATCCCACACTATTTTGTAACTTGGCGGTAAGGATTGACAATAGTTCTTTTTAGTATATAAGCCCTTTTTATTTGACAAGCGCCACTAGGACTGCCTTATTATTATTATTATTATTTCTTAGATTTAGGTTTAGTTTACGGGTTTTTCTCTCCCATTTATATAGTTCAATAAACACCCTTGAACTGTGATCACTTGTTTCTGTCTTTACTGTTTCCACCATGAGTTCCTTACAGTGCCCTTACTAGCAGAAGTCAGCGGTACCTGTGGACTTGCAGTGGGCACACCCTTGTAGGCATATGCTTTCGGGAGACTGAGCCCTGCTGTCGGTTTCTCACTGAAGAATGTTCTCAGACTGTGGAGTTGCTGATGAATGACATTTTCATGGTGGTATTAGAGGGGTGCATGAGGATGGACAACCTAGAGGGCCAGTGGTTGTAAATGAGGCATGTGATCTAGCACTATTTTTCAGGATTTTCTGAGCTACAAAGTTTTAAGTAGTTTTTTTTACAGAAGATATTTTTTAAAGAAACTGGATTGTGGTGCCATTCTTCAAGTGCTCTAGATGCTGGGTATTTAAAAAAACGATGGATTGTGCTGTAGAGTCCTGTCTCGCATCGGATGATTATCAATTAAGACTAAATGTCTGCTCAAACATTTCTAGAAAGTATATGAATTCATGAATGTTTACCATTTTTAAATAAGCTTTATACAATTGTAACTAGCAGCTGGACTGAGGAAGAGGACTCATTTCACAACATACTCTTCTTGGTCTCAAAGAATGATAAAAAAAAAATAGACTCATAAGTTCCTAGAAAGCAACTATGCTAAAAAGGAAAATAACAACTTGACCAGTGATTAGATCTCAAGTGTATCTTACCAAAAGGTTTAATTTACATTTGTCCTAACTCGTGTTGCTTTCACATGGAAGGAATGTGGGCTCTTAGTCCATTATCATAAATTATGACAAAAAAGCTGTGAAGCACAAGTTATCACCCATGTGTAATATCAGAATACTAATCTGATTTGCCAATAAGGTTTCAAATTAACAATATCTTGTCTAGAAGCTGCATTTTTGGTTACAAGAAATCTAGTTGACTTCACATGTAAACCGTGTATCTCTACATATTAATGGATAGTCCAGGTAAGTCGAGAGAGTACGGTGTCATTGGGTGTTTGGATACACCGATTATGTGGGCAGATGATGCGATTGCCAGGTGGTAGCTGCATCCTAGCATTATGTGTTGTGGTATTTGATATCAGTTGAATGTGTGCAGTCTGGAGCTTGTTCACTGATACTGGTTCTGGCTGCGTTAGGCCTGTGCAGGACACCTGTGTGCGGCTAGGCCGATTTTCGTGGGGTATAGCTGCGTTTTGTCAGAATGTTTAGGTGTTGATGAAGTATTGTTCATATGTGAGCAGCTAGGCCAAAATTGATTGAGGGGTGTAGCTGCGCTCTAATTGTGTGCTGGTGTAGAGTAGAGATAGAGCATGGTGATAGGAGAGGTGAGTGTCTGGGCAGAGGATTTGTTCTTGAGAGCTTGCTGTTCTGGATTTCAGGTGCGTGTTTGCAATTGCTGGGTTCAGAGTAAAATTATTAGTGACTTAGACACATTCAGAGACGTCATTGCTCGGGGTCTCTTAAACATTTGTCGGCATGTTTGCTAGGTTTCAGCTGCCTTCATTGGTCTTAATCAGCATTTATGGAAATAGACAGGTTTTTAGAGCTTTTTAGAGCTTTGCAGAAGGCCATGAAGTCTTTGTTGGGTCGAATATGTGGGTGGAGTGAGTTCCACAGAGTTGGGGCCAAGGTTGAGAAGGTGGATCCTCCCATCCTGACGGAGTTAGAGGTTGGAATCACTAGAAAGAGGGCAGTGCTTGATCTTAGGGTATAAGATGTGAGGTAGGGTTTTATCTTCTCTTGTAGGTACGTTAGCCCGGTCTAGTGCACTGCTCGGTGGGTAATGCATAGGGTCTTGAAGGTGGCCCTTCGTCCGACGGGACGCCAGTGAAGTGTGGAGAGAGCAGGTAAGATGTGTTCTCTGTGTCCGAGGAGGAGTTTGGCGCAAGTGTTTTGGGCTCTTTGGAGTTTGTTGAGTTGGTATGCCGGTGCTCCCAGGTGTAAGGAGTTGGCATAGTCCAGCCGCAGCATTACAATAGACAAAACAGCGGCGAGTCTGTTGGGGTAGGAGAGGTAGGGAAAAATGCATCTAAGAAGCTTGAGGAGGTAGTGACAGCATTTTGAAACATTATTGATCTGATGGGAGAGGGATAGGCCTGAGTCCATGGTGCATCCCAGGTTTTTGAGTTTATTTGAAGGGGGGGGGGGGCGGGTCGAGGGAAGGGTGCCACGGAACGATTGTGGGAGAAGGGCAGTATTGCCGCACACCATGATTTCGGTTTTATCAGTGTTCAAAAGGAGATGGTTACTTGTCATCCATCGGTCAATATCACGGACACAAGCACCCAATGTACCCAGAGGGTAGGTTTAAGAGAATCTTTATCGTATCACATAGAAACAAAGCACATTTTATCGCATGCTCCAGCTTCAAGGAACTCACCTAAGCTCCTTTCGTCCCACCACTCGAATATCCTTGCAGCACTCCCGCACATCCTTTGTTGTAGCAGAGTGCCATTCCAGCTTGGGGTTATCCACAGTGATCTGTCAAAAAACAGAGTTTACACCCTGTATGGCAATAAATGGCCCTTGTGCAGTGGACGAAACTCAGATTTGCCACCAATTTATCGTGGCTTTGGAGAAAGACCTTTTATTGACCTCAGGCAGGTCTTTTTTTAATGACTACCAGAGCGGGTCAATTTTATTGATCACTGGGTTGGGTTCGCTCCCTCTTTTTTGCCACCAAGGGCATCCCCCTTTAGGGTCCTCTGGAGAGACCTCTCACTCCTGGTCTCTTAGCCTAACTCCATCTCTGACACAGATTCCCTGTACAAACTCACCCATGGCCCAGTTTATAAGCTTGTCCACCAGACAACGTAACCACGTAGAGGATAAATAAACACAAAATGCATTTTGCTGCGAATGTATATTAGAAATAGTTTACTGGAATCTAACTCCAAAGTGGAATTTAGATGTTTGTCTGCCTTCTTAATAGGGAAGTCGACAGCTGGCACAACATACACATTTCTTTGACCGCTGTAAAGGAGCCCTGCGTAAATCATTTTGTTATTGCTATACTTGAGTCTAATCCTGGTAATATAAGCTTCTACAGTGAAGTGAGCATTTGATCGAGATAGCTGAGCTCTGCTACCTGATGGAAAGGAGGTAAAAATGCTTAGTCAGAAAGACAAGTGATGGTTCCTTAGTAGGTTTGCATGAGGGGTCACAAAAATTAAACAGAAGCTGAGATGGGGTGGGGTCACTGTGGAAAAAGCAAGAGAAAGCCATTCACAGTCTAACTTTTTAAAACAAAAGTCGAGGCCTGCCAAGACACAAAGCAACTGATTCCAAAGGCTGAGGAAAACGCAATTGCGAAAACCTAATGCCCCTCAATCTGTGGTGTAACCCTTTCCTTCATGGCCCAAAGCTGAAATCGTACCAATCTCCTCCTTGGTACGGTTGGTGAGAAGTGGCCATCTCTTTCATAACCATGAAACTGAAATAAGTGTCAACACCATGGCCCTTAACTTGGAAAAAGGCCACCTCCCTCCATGGTCCTTAAGTGGGGTAAGTGGTCATATCTGTGGGACTTGAGGATAACTGTTGTTCCCTCCTCTATGGACCTGATCGGGAGATGTGACCACCTCCTCCATGGTCCAAAGGCTGGGATTGGACAAGCTGCTCCACAGGGATTAAACTGGAATGGGACTGTTAATGAGAATGTTCAGTTTCTGTGCTAATTCCCTTTAACCTGAGAGACCACAGCACCTTTGCTGGACTCTGGACTGTTCTGATTTTAATCTGATTGAGTGGAACTTTTTGCCACTCACTCATTCTTTTTCTCTGATCGAGATCTTTATTATTACTGTTTTATGGAGTCTGGTAAACTCCATGTGTTTAATACAGGCATCTGCTTGTTGCTTTGTGACGCCCATCACCCTATGTGCAGAGTCACTGACAAGTCCCTTGGACTTCTCTTTATGTTTACATAAATCTTCTTGTGAGAACTATAGTTCCCTAGAATAGTAATATAACTTATCTTACTTAACTTTTCTTTTGTGGGTCCAGCACACACCACCATTGTGAGGTGCTGGGGGGGGGGGTTACATTGTAACTCCTTCTCCCACTCCTCATGTAACTTTTTGTTACAACTGACTTACTTAAATGGCTGGTGGCAGTAGTTAAGCTTTACTACCATGTGTGCAGGTTACTAGCAGGCTGATTTCTCAGCTGCAGTACAACACCCATGGGTGACCCTTTTCTAAAAATGGGCCTGTTTACTTTTGTCAGCAATTTTTGTTTGTCAGTGCCTTCTGGGCTTTTCTTCTATCATTTAGAGTATATTTGAGTACTTTGTGAGTTTTGCCTTTGGCAGGCTTCAGCCCCGAATCCTGCCCAGGCTCCAGTGGGTCTGGGAAGTCAGGAATTGAGGGAGTAGCCCAAACCTTCCCTGTCCTTTGTCTGTAGGTATGTCTGGCTGGAACTGGTTCTAAATGGGCAGTTGGCTGTCCTGGAGGATAGCCAAACCCCACGTGATTGACAGCCCTGATTATGTGAATGACTGGGATCCAGCATAAAAGGCAAGGATTTTTGGACTACATACAGTCGACCACTGGAACAAGGAATCCAAAGCAGAAGACAAGCAGAGACGCCAGCAGCACCTTCCAGGACTGTAAACGCACCCTGTAAAGCCTTGCAGCTGTGTTGACCCCATTTACACATCGACAGGACAACTTCCTCCCTTTGGCTGGTGGGACTAACTAAACTCAAGACCTTCATTTTGGGCCAACCCCCAGCTTGCTGTGACTTTTCTGAGCTGCAGAATCCCAGTACCCGGGGTACCTAGTGTTGGGTAAGATTTTTATAGCAATGATAAATCTTCCCTGACCTGTGTCAACCCCAGAACCTTTTGCTTTAATGGTGGATTATTTTTCCCTATACCTCAGTGAGTGGGAACCTTTTTCCACACTCACAATCTTTTACTCTTTTTATGGGTGTCATTTTTAAGACTCTCCAATGCGCCTTTTTAACTTAATCTGCTTTACAACTTTTGGTACATACTGCCTTTTGTTGCTGGGTTGCCCTTGGGGCTCCCCTTTTAACTTTCTCTGGCTAACCTTGTGAGAATTACAGTTCCCAAGGGTAGAAAGGATCTTTGGATCCCTTTTACATTTTATTAGGTGAAACCAGCACACCCCACTTTATGAGGAGTACTGGGAAGATGCAATGTATCCCCTTTCTCCTTTTCCCTGTAACATTTGTTATAGGGACAAGCTTACCTTTAAGGGCTGGTGGCAGTGAACCTTTTAACTAATTCGGTGCACCTTTACAGTGGGCTGTTTCCACAGGTACCCATGGGTGCTAATTTTGCCAAAATTGTCTCCCCCGCCCTTTCTTCTTTTTTCCCCCATTACAGTGTTCCTTGTCTAGGGTGGGAAAATCCTGTGTGTCAATTTTATCTTTGGCGGGAGACCTTGGTCCAGGCCCCAGAGTGTCTGTGAAGGCAGGAAGCGAGGAAGGAGTCCAAAACTCTGCAGCCCTTTGTCTTCAAGCCTGACTGCGAGAACCCAGTTAAAACTGGGAGGCTGACTGTCCAGAATGGACTGCCAACCCCCCAAGTTTAAATTTTGCATGGCTGTTTGATTGGCTGGTTCCTACATAAAAGTTAGATCCTGGAAGCTGAAGAGGTAGTCGACCACTGGAACCGAAAACGAAGATGAAGAAAACGCGCCTGAAACGATTTCCAGTGACCGGAGAGCCTGCTGTGTAACCAGAGCCTGCTGTTACCCTTCGTTCCAATCGACCTGGGGACTCTGGAAACGACGACCCTGACCAAGAGCCTGGTGAGAACCACTAGACTCAAGAAGACCTGCATTCTGAGCCATCCCACGTCGTGCTGTGACCTTGCAGGGCTGCAATAACCCAATACTCTGGAACCTCGAGCCATTGTGCCGTGCACAGTCTTCCTAATTTCGAATGTTGCTGAAACCTTGTGGGCATCCTACTGGACCTCCATAGCCATGAATGAGTCCAAAAAGTCCCCTCACCAGAGTGCTGAACATTGCAAACGAGAATCGACCATCGATAATCAGTCTTCTTCTGGCTCCTGAAAAGGGCGCCAAAACCACAGTACCACCTCCAGCTGTGAAGAAACTCTTGCCTGGAGCCTTCCCCATTGATCCCTTCTGCAGAAGCCCTTCCAGTATCTTGTCTTCAGTCTTCATGACAAGGAATCCAACTACCAGGTTTTTGGCTGCAGAGCCTGAAGTCTCCCCTGTTGCAACCTCTTCTGTGCTGAGTAAACCATGTGAAGATCCTCTTGCCTGGAGTCTTCCCCAGTATCCATGCTGCAAAAGTCCTTCCAGTGTCCCGTCTTCTGTCATGATAAAGGAATTAAATGACCAGGTTTCAGACTGCAGAACCTGAAGTCTTCTTGCTGCAACTCTTCTTCCGTGATAAGGTACTCTGTTGGTTGGGATATTTACTTGCCTTAAGCCTGCGTGATTTCTTTAAAGCTTTGGGGTGTTTCTGTTATTGGGAGTCCTCTCATCCACCCAGGCCCACTGCCAGAATCCTCCTAGGGTGTCTTCTCTTAAATCCCTGGACACTAATTAACTTTAAAGTGAACTACTTAATTGTTGAACTGTCTTCCACAGGAACTCTGACTTTTACCTGCCACAGAACCCTATATCACCCTGCCTACAGCTGGCTCCTAGACCACTAAGGACCCTCTTCTGCCCCAGAGCGTACTCCTGCAATAGCTTAGGGAAGGACTGGATAAGTAAAGGATTCTGCCTCAAAGTATAACAAGTGGTTGAAGGTACTTACTGGTGAAAGAGTTGCTGGTAACTAACTCTGATTGTGAACAGTTAAACAGTTCTTACTTAGCTTGAATGTGTGTTGTCCCATTACGAAAAGTGTATATGGAACAAGTTACTTACCTTTCACTATTGTTCTCCAGCATGGGTCTGGCATGGCTTCACATGATTATGAACACTCCTCATCGTCAGGCCGTGGATCCTCGGCAAAAGAAAAAACACCTTCACCTCCACCCACAAACCACCCCCAAGCCCCATTCATCAACCACTGTGTTCTGGGCCACATCGCCCCCAGCCAATGACTGCCCTCTCCTAAACCCCCCCCTCCAGCAGCTATCCTCAGATTTGGTAGCACATAAAGTGGCAGTATGACCAAGAAGAGCTGCAGAGGGGCAGGAAGGATCTATTGTTGATTACAATCTTTGCCTGTGGGCGCTGGACTACAGATCAACTGTGTATGCCTATATCTTTTCAGAACGGCTGTCAAAAAATATCTTACAGTACCATGCATTTTACGCTTTTTAGTCCTTGGTAGTTAAATATCGAAGGTGTCTAAACGTTTGCAGACCTCTTGGTTCATTTGTCATGTGATGTATGCTACAAATCCACAGTATGGATCAATGTAGCTATTGGTATTTCTTAAAGTTATTTTAATCTGTTCAGAGAATCTCTGCAGAAATATTTAATTTCACACTCTTGTTAATTCGTAGAATTTCTTTGGCCCAGAGTTTGTGAAAATGACCAGCGAGCCATACATCTCTCTGGACCTTCCAGCATCAATTTTGGTAGGTGTGCATAATTGAATTCAACTGTGCAGCTGTATAACATTAAGGCTACACTGTCTAGATCGTTCATACAACTGATGCAACTTGTATTTTAAACATTTTAGACCAAAAAGATGAAAAATGAAGACATTCGACGCAAGGTGAATATAATACTTCTGAGTGGACAAAGGCTGGAATTAACCTGCGACACAAAGACCACTTGCAAAGATGTATTTGATATGGTTGTGGCCCATATTGGGTTGGTGGAGCATCACCTGTTTGCACTGGCTAGTCTAAAGGGTAAGATGCTCTTCTGATCATACATTGCATGGTTTTACAGTTATTTTAAATGGATCTGGAAGCACAGCGCACATTATGTGGCGAGTCTCCTTAGGCAGCTGAAGTTCCGGCATGCTCATTATTCCCTACTGCTGTTGACTTGTAGTGCTAGCACTACTTGTACAGACATTTGAGCTGCATTTTTACTGTGCATGAAATGATCTCCAAATCTTGTCCTTCAAATGTCTATAATGTCATTTTATAATTAATTGGTTATGTATAACGCGCTTAATACCCAGAGATTTCTAAGCACGGAACCAGAGATCAAACCTGTGTTGCTCCGCATCGTATTGCTTCGAAGGCGAGGGTGTTGCCCCTGAGCTATCCTCCCAGCCAGGAGGATAGACTCAAATAAAAATATGAGTCTTAAATATTTGTTAAATAATGGAGGCACCTTTAAAAAAGAGTAAAGGAAAAAAGCTAAGTTGTTCTAAGCCCCTTGTGAAATAGACTGTTCATTCATATGCCAGGTTTATGACCATTGGCACCAAAGTTGTCATAATCAAGGCTGGATAATGTGGATTTCTCCTCACATATCGCCCAAAATACTGGCTACCCCCCATAAATATTGTTTCAACGTATGGTAACCCAGCTGATCTCACAACTAAAAAATCAAATCATATCACTTTTTAACTTTTTCTTTCTCCTTTACGTGTCGAGTGATAAGGACATCCTTGCTGGCTTACAGAACCCTACGTATAAACTTCCTGACTACCAGAATATTCTCAATAAGCTAATAGGCCTTGCACAGAAACAATGAGTTAATGCCAGAAATTCTAGTCTTGGGAGATACGTTTTCAGGCGTGGCTTGAGAATTTGACATTTCCTCACCCCAGTGCTTTTCTGCACATTGTGACAAATCAAGGGTATTTGTCCCTTCTCCCCAGTGGGGAGCCACCCCCTTTGAGGCTAGGGATGTGAACCCGCTCCTCAAGACCGCCCCTAGTGGGCTGGGCAAGTGAGACCTCAATGGGAGTGACTCCCCCTTAGAGGACAAGGGCTCTCATTCCCAAAGTGAATTCCCTAAGCCAACCACTGTATCTGCATACATGGCACTGCCTTCCTTGATGAATGTGAAGACCTTCTATTTTGCCCCAGGTAATGTTGAATCAAACATGCCAATCCAAAGAAAGGAGAATATCTCTTTCAGAAAAGATTACTATGTAACTGCGAAAAGTGGATCAGGAAGAGGGAGCTTACAGTGCGCAGGAGAAGCACCCTGGCGTAATCACGGCTTGGAGAGCTGGAACTGGAGGAAGCCACAGAGCCCATGGTTTTTGAAAGAGACAAAAGTCAGTCCTGACGCTGGATTCGAGGAAAAGCAGGCAACGGGGAAACCATTGCACGGATGAGGTAAGACAAACTGTCCGACGTGGTGGTTAGACCACGGTCATACCGTGGTGGGCTCGACATTTGTCCAGCAACTCTGAGCCCATGACAGCCGGGAGCGCTGAAAGCTCCCATCGGTTAGTGCCTACAGACCGCAACAGCCAGCCGCAGTGCCGACAGCGAGCAGAAGGTGAAAAACCAGACAGCAAAGCAATTTACCTGAGCAAGTTCCAAGCCCTTTGCACTCAATCTAGAGGGACAAAGGTACCGGGAGAGTGGGAGAAGTGGGAGGACACCAGGGAAATACATTACAGATAGAAAATTTGATGAAAGGCATGAGAATTATATATGAACAGTAAAACCGCATGGATGGATACATGAGGCACACGTAAAGAATGTGATGAACCAGTTTAAAAGTGAGACTGAAAGCAAGTGGAATCAAATACCCTGAGACAGAGGGAAAAGGCCAAAAGAGGTTGTTCATAAAGTGTGGAGAACATTCTCTAAAAGAGTATAAGCACTGTTGTGAAATAAGATGGCAAAGTAAAACAAATACAGAGAAAGAATCCACTAGAGAGACTCTAAAAGATGGTGATTCCTAATACAGATAAAGCTATACAAAACGGAAGAAAGCTTGGATCCAAAGACTATGAGATATAACATCAGAGGAAAGAGTGTGAAAGTACATCTCAAGAAGAACTGTCCTATGCCTACCACTAATGGGACTACAAGATGCAAGAACATTTGGGAATAGCTACAAGAGCTTATGAATATAACCATAAAAGGATATCGGAAGATTTCGGCATAAGAAGAGTTTTTCTAAACAGAGACATTTGTATATTGAGAGACTTGTGAGAGGAAGCCGCAGGAGAATAGGCTGCAAAGGAAACGTCCAAGAGGCATTTGTTTGGTCTACTTTAGTTATTCATATTAGTGTTAGGGTAAGGTAGAGTTAGTTTTGGACTGAGGAGATTTACTTTGGACTTCCTGACGACAGACAAGCACTGTTTAGTTCTTTTAGTTAGGCTGGGAAAATCCCTATAGTGTTGGTGCGAGATAGGCCTTTTCATATAATTTCATTAAAAGAACCAACAAATGACCACTGTGTCAGACTCTACCTTGCGACCTGCCACAACATATCTTTTGGACAAAACCTGACAACCCTCTCTGTCAAAATAAACTGATCACAGAATGGTTCAAAGTTGTCAAAACCATGATACCTGGAAAAGGGTCTAAGTTACGTATTTGAGAAGCCCAGACACTTTGTATCTGGGAGTTCATAAAGCCCAGTCTCTGTTCCTTGGAGTAGCACCTCATAGTCAAGGACCTGACCCATCGTCCTCCTTAGCTAACAAAAGCTTTAAAAAGCATGCCATCATGGCTTAAGACATCAGAGGGGTGGTGAAATCTTGAAAATAGTTGTTGATTAACCAAGTTGATAGTGTCCTTTTTTTAGATGCAATGGATCATGCTGGTAGAATGTGTGCATGTTCTGAAAAGAGCTTAAACACACCTGCCTCTAAAAGGGACACTAAATGGGATTGACAGATAGCAAGGGGTGTGGGTTTGTCACGACTGTGCCACTTGCGCACCAGTTGGCACCCATCGTGGACTACTTGGGACTCATTCATCTCCATAACACTCCCTGGACAATACCTATTCATATTTTTATCTTTACTTTCCGTTTGCAAGACTTTGGAACTTTCTTATTTAATTTCAGAAACTACATGTCCCAGGACACCCCGGCACGGTGAGTGAGAGGCGCCCTCTGCCCATCCAGAGGCCCACCTAATACTACTACCAGTGCTCCTGAAAGCACGCAAAGCGCCCCGGCAGTCTCCCACTCCCTGAATCTCCCAGCCCGCCTCGCGCTCCACCCCCGCGCTCTGATTGGGCTTACTTAGGCCATCAGGAAGCAGAGGGCTACCGACCCTGCTGCCTCGCCGCTGCTACGCCATTCCAGGAAACCCCCAGCACGGTGAGTGCAAGGCACCACCCTGCCCATCCAGAGGCTAACCTAATACTACTACCAGTGCTCCTGAAAGCATGCAAAGCGCCCCAGCAGTCTCCCACTCCCTGAATCTCCCATCCCGCCTCCCGCTCTGATCGAACCTCCACCCTGTCTGCTGCTGGTGTTTTGGCTTCCTTTGTGGATTTGAGAAGGCCCCTAGCAGACCCGCTCCCCCTTCCTGCATCTCCTTCCCTCCCGGCCCCCCACCCCTGACTCCCATTGGTCCTCTCAGACCTCATTGCCACTCCTCCCAGGGCAGCCCTCTGCCCATGCAGCCCTGCGGCTAAGGGCGGCTCCAACAGAGGGGGAAGTGCCAGGAGGTGTCCACAGAGGAAGCCAGTGGCTGACCGTCAACCATCAACTACAAGGACCAGTAAGGTAGGAGTGGCCAGATCAGGAGTGGAGTAGCTACTCTACCCTATAACTCGAGCCACTTACCAAACCCATAATAAACAAGGCGATTACTCCTCACTGCATCTCTCTCTCTCCCTCACCCTCAACTTTGACACAATTTATTATTATTTGATACTGTACTAATCTGAACAGCTAGGCACAGACCTCCCCACCTCTGTATAGACCTATACAGGTGTCTCCGGCGTAGCGGGGGTTCTGTCTCCAGATTCTATTTTGTGATATTCAGATTGCATTGATAGGCCCACCTGCCAAATCCAACAGGGGTTCTGTCTCCTGGTTGCATCATATGATATTCAGATTGCATTGATAGGCCTGCCTCTCAAATCTAACAGTAGTTCTGTATCCAGATTGCACTAAGCGATATTCAGACTGCACTGATACACCTCTCTCCCACTATACGGGTATGTCGGATCTGGTGGGGTTCTGTCTCCAAATTGCATTGTGTGGTGTTCAGATTGCATTGATAGGCCTCTCTCCCACTATACAGGTCTCTCAAATCTAGCAGGGGTTCTGTGTCCAGTTTGCATTGTATGATATTCAGATTGCACTGATAGGCCTCTCTCCCACTATACAGGTCTCTCGGGTGCAGCGGGGGGGTCTGTGCCCAGATTGCATTGTATGATATTCAGTTTGCATTGATAGGCCAGCCTCTCAAATCTAGCAGGGCTCCTGCATCCAGATTGCATCAAGCGATATTCAGATTCCACTGATAGACCTCTCTCTCCCACTTCACAGGTTTATCAAATCTAGTGGGGTTCTGTCTCAAGATTGCATTGTATGATATTCAGATTGCATTGAACCACTATGGAGTGATACTCCGATTAGGGGCTCATGCCTCATAAGACAGAACTCCTATCGGTGCCCCTCAAAGTCACTCTTCAACAAGTGCATGTCCTTCCTGAACCTACATGGCTAGCTCACCGCAGTGAATAGCGCTCCAGGAGACAGAAACTAAAGAGAGCCTCCGACAACCCCCAACTATATAACCCTTAACCACCTGTCACACCCCCACTTAGACAGCGACTGTTCGTATAGGCATCATCAGCCGGTAATACCACCTACAAAGACTAAAACTGGCAGCAGACATCATCCACACCCAGTACTACACCACAAGACAACCAGACCAAAGCAGACCCAACTGGACATCAACAAACAAACAAAGTCTAAACAACTCTGAATCTTATACCGTGCAAACGACCCATCCTGAGGGAAAGAAAAAGAGAAGAAAGAACAAACACTCCAGAACTACAACAAAGAACCACAATTACAGAACAGACTGTCATGATGCCTACCTCCAAGGGGCCAGACAGGGCCCGGCACCCTCAGAGGCAGGCAACATGTATACTAGGGAAGTCCCAGCCACCCCAGATAGGGGCTCTTTGGACTCAGTCCTGGCGCCGTTGGTGTCAGGCTCATAAGGGATAACAGTCCTGGCACCATCAGCGCCAGGCTCATACAAGATATGGAAGGAATAGTGTTTGGTGCAAACTTACCTGGCAGACCTTGCTGCAATTTCCTTACCTGGCAGATCATTCTACAACTTCCAGATGAAAAAGGAACTACTTAACAACACAGGAGTGGCTGGTGGCAGGATACATACCTTCAGTGGAAGGATACATACCTGGGACTACTTGAAAGGCTATTTAAGCCACGCCCAGACAGCAAACCACGCTTCGCGTTGTTCTGCTCATAGCAGCTGGACGCTCACCGTGCCTGCTCCTGCTCCAGCCCTCGACCACGCCTGCCAGCATCCTGGAAACACCTAAGGATAGAAAAGGGAAGAAGAAACAGGTGAAAACAAACCTTACCTGTTAAAGCTGCATTCCGGATTCAGCGCGCCAACGTTCCTGCAAAAAGACATCATTTTAAATACTCACCGCGTCGCATACATCTCGGCGCACTTCTCTTACCTGCACGTGGCGCCTTCGGCTCTGCGACGCCCATCCGGATCTCCTGCAGCATTCCAGCACCTACGGGGAGACGAAGAGAAGAAAGCAAGGTGAGAAGGGAAAATAACCAAGAAGCTCTTACCTGCCTAGCTAATTCTTCTTACCTTCGGGTCGATGCCATTCCTTGGGCATTTCAGCACCCCGGCCCCTATGGGGAAAAAGCAAACATCACATTAGTGAATGCAAGAACCGTAGCAAACAAACTATTTAAAACTTACCTGCTTACAGGTCGGACTCAGCTTCTGCTTCATGCCGGCTCCATTTCTTCGGCATTCTCGAACTCCGGCCCCTAAGGAAAAAGAGACAGGAAAAGACAGTAGTGGGCCTACACCAAAACTCACCTGAAATCAGGTTTTCGACGGAAACCACCCTCAGCCCGGAGTCTTCCATTACCTGCAAAAGAGAAGAGGAACAGTTTAGACTCAAGCTTGACATAAACATTTACGGTACTTACCGGAACAGACAAGCGAACTCGAACTTACTATCCAGTGACGTAACTGGACCCCAACGCGCCCCTGCATCAGAAGCAGGATGGAGAGCTTGCCTTTTCAATCCCTAAGGTGAGTCTCCACAGGTAATTACAGAAGGGTTGCAAGGAGGGTGAGAAGGGAAACGGGAGATCTACAGAAGTGTATTCATCCAAGCCAGACAAGCCAGATTTGGGAACCCAGCCCACTCCATCTTCAGGGTGCTGAACATCTCCTTCGAAGAGGCCACTGCCGTCCAGACCACGACCACGCCCGCGCCTCCGTGGGAACCAGGTGAGCGTTACACAGACCCCCACAGACAGGAATAAAATTCAACCAACACAGAGAAGAGACAAATCCCTCTACTTAACTCCATACCTCACTGACAACTGCTCACCAGACCAAACCAACCCAACACAGGAAGCAGCAACATCAAATAACCTAACATAATCACGCAGAAAAAGGATGAACAACACCGGAAAAAACAAACACACGACTGAAGCGATAACACCTTACATCACCAAAGCTAGAAGAACTTCCAATCGACAACTACAACTCCTGGAAGACGAACCCGATGAAAACAAAAACCCAAGACAAAACCTAGAAGAATTATTTGAGGACGCTGACACCTTCAAACCTACACCTCAACAAGATCAGAAGACGACCCTAACAAGAAAAGCCAAACCAAACTACACCTCCAAACTCCACTGCAATCTAATAAACGCAAGATCCATATCAGATTTTCGACCTACTGGATGACAACGGTATTGACATCTTCATCACAGAAACATGGCTGGATGACAACTACAAAATCACACTCCAAAGCTGCCTTCCAGCAAACTTAAAGTGCCTTCAAATAAACAGGAAAAACAAAAAAGGAGGAGGCATCGCAATAGCATTCAAAGAACACCTAAAAATAAAAACGGACGAACCACTCAACATCCTCAACTGCGAAACCATGGTTATACACCTAACAGCGAGCCCAAAAAACAACATCACATTCGTCTTGGTGTACAGACCACCAACTTATGATGCATCCTTCGTCGACAACTTCATAGAAGCCATCACCAACATAGCCATCAACCACGAACACCTAATCATCCTGGGGACTTGGTTTGAAGACAGTCACACCAACTCCCAAAACTCACTGACTGAACAACTCACCTCCATGAAACTACGACAACAAGTAAAAGGAGCAACACACTCGGCAGGACACACCCTGGACACAATTTTTGCCAAGGATAAACTCATCACCACGACACCGCTGATACAAATACTGTAGAGCGACCAGATCATCATCCCATTCGTGATCCACTCTACCTACTCAAGTCTGCATCCAACCTCCTAAACTCACAACCACTACAAAAAGAAACTGGAAAGACGTCAAAGGAAGCAACCTATTCGAACAACTGGAGTTAACCAAACCCTCAACTTCAAAACTAGTGCTAGCTGACCTACACGGGAAAGCGGAGCTATTGCACAAATGGATTGCAGATATAATTGACAAGATCGCCCCAGAAAAACCATTCCCACCATCAAAAAAGAGAGCAATGGCAAAATGGTTCACCCCACTATTAAGCACCATGAAAAAGGAAAACAAAAAGATGGAACTGGAATGGAAGAAAGAATACAACCCAGACAAAAAAACACTGTTCCAGAAACAAATCCGCGCATACAAGAAGGAAATTCAAAAGGTGAAGAGAAGGCATTATGATGACAGAATCACCAATGCCACCAACACACAAAAAGAAATGTTTAACATCATTAAAGAAATGAGAAACCCACCAGGCTGTGACAACACCCTAATCCCCTCAAAGGAACTATGCAACAACCTGGCAGACCATTTAAAAAAAAAAGAATCGATGACATCCGACAAACCATTCAACAGAGGCCAACCAACCACAACATACAACCAAACGAACCTAACTCAGAACCTCAGCACAAACTCAAAAACGTTCCTGAAATATCAGCAGAGGCTTTCGCATTGCTGGTAAAACAGAGCAAGAAAGTGGGCTCACCCATGGATCCCTGTCACCCGGACATCTACAAATCAATCCTCGCACAAGGAACACCAGCAGAATATTACAGAAACTTTCTAAATCTATCACTAGCAACAGGAACTGTACCGAGGACTTTCAAATCAGCATACATCAAACCACTTCTGAAAAACACAAGCGGCGACACAGATGACCTCTCCAACTACAGACCTATCTCAAACATCCCCTACCTGGAAAAACTCCTGGAAATCTACCTATACAAACTAACACAAGAACATGTTAAAAAAACACCACCTCCTGGACCTTCATTCCCACAAGAGGAACGGAAACAGCACTACTATCCATCTGGGACGACCTAAAAATGAACGCAGACTCAAACACAACCTCAGCCCTTATTCTGTTCATGCCTTAGGGTCCAGACACAGAAACCCACTGCTGCTGTTCCTTTCCATGAGCATTCAGAGTGGGGCCCTGTAATAGTACCCTGCTCAGAAAGCTGGAGTTTCGCTAATTCTGTGGGAAATTCTTCCCCCATTCTGCTTACACCCCAAGAGGGAACCTAAAGTGTTTGTTTTACTTGTACTCCCTTCCCTTTCTGTTAACTGCCTCTGTTGCCTAACCTTTCTTGTCTGCAGGACTCCTTGTACTCCTGCTTCTTGTGTACTTTTCTCCCTTTGGCTTTGTGGGCTCGTCTCTACCTGCAAGCCCTTGTGACAGGGTTCCTGGACTTTATCTGTTGAAGCATTTAGGCTGACCGTGTGTTCTTCGTCAAAGGACCTGACCACATTACATGTGATTGTCACTGGTTCAAAGATAATGGAGCTCAAACACACTGGTGACACATTTGAGTGAAGAAGCTGTTAAATGGCAATTCCATAATAGCATTTTAGAGGGGTGTGTGTGTGTGTGTGTGTGTGTATATTTTTTATCCTGCCATATACAAATAAAACTATTATCTTCTGTCTCTTAACCACTGCTTTTGATCCTACCCATTGACACCGTTTCTAGATAGGATGTCGGAAAGGAATTGATTTTCAGCAATTAAATTCACTTTAATGAAAGGTTAAATCGCTTGTTGAGTAGCAGTACATAAAAAATGGAGGTTCTTATGATCTTGGTTTTTAAACTGCAACCTCGCCTTTGTAAATGTATTTAAAGTGATAGACCAGTCGTTTGCAGCTAATTTTAGCCATGCAGATTTAAAATAATTGGAGCTGCCATTTTCCATTGTATTGTATCCCTTTGTTGCCATTGACATGATCTTCAAGGTGCATGGCGACTCCTAGAGAGCACATACAGCTTCGATTGCCTGGCAAGCCCCTTGAGGTGCGTGAAGGCATCATGAAGCAAGACATAGACAACCAATTCAAAGTTCAAAATAAAATGCTTTATTAACTCAAATGCCAGGATGATTGAATGCCTAACCTGCCCTATGCTAAGGTGGGATTTCCATACCTGAACAAAACTAAGGAAAGTGTGAGTCATAAAGTTCTACTTTTGTCTGTGTCCAAAACGTATCCTTGCCCTCACAACTAAAGCTAAACAATGTGTAGGGATGTCAACAATAAACGAAATGGTGAACAAAATAACGTTCTGAGCTTCTTCAAGTGAACTTCTTCAAGCTCCTAGCTTCCTTCTCAGCTCCCTTCCCCACGTTCAAGAAAGTTCCACAAAAAGTCTTGATGACATTTCCCAAGTTCACAATATTTCCACAAATCCTTGGGGTTCCTTCCCCAAGTTCAGGGCAAGACTGCTCCATAAAAAAGGGGCTTGAGGTTCCCATCCTCAAGACAACATTACAATTCATCAAGTCTCAGGGTTTCCTTCCACAAGACACTTCAACATGCCAACCTGCTTGGCCTCCATCTTTCAATGTTCAACACAACACCACATCAACTTAACACTCCTTATGGATCAGATTGACAGTTCAATTAGATGACTCCTTCAGAGTTTATTTCAACAATGTCTTTGGCTTCCACATTGGAAGGTTCCCCGGTCTAGGCACAGTTGTCAGACCACAAGGTGCACCCATTACAGGTTGTGCAACCTGGAACCTTAGGCTCTTCAGACCTCACAGGTTCTTCTGTATTTGCCCATGTGTA
Source organism: Ambystoma mexicanum (assembly GCF_040938575.1). Lineage (NCBI taxonomy): Eukaryota > Metazoa > Chordata > Amphibia > Caudata > Ambystomatidae > Ambystoma > Ambystoma mexicanum. The sequence continues at coordinate 39,063,317 of NC_090937.1, forward strand.
AAAATGCACACTCACTTAGCTTCTTCTTGTCTGCCTTCTGGCTGTATGTGAAGGTTCACACTCTCTTGGCTTCTCCTGATCACACTCCTCTTGACTTTGCCACACCGTGTTACATATCCTCTGCCAGTCTTTGGCCTTGCCTTACTGTATTCATGCATGAAGTTCACTTTGTAGTTTATTTCTTTCCACCTTTCTGTCGTGCTCTTTCACAAACCTCCACACTTGCTCTCTCATTTTGTACGTGGGGTTCAAATCGGCAAATTCATATTTATCTTTCATCAAAGCGTAGATTTGCCCATAAAGTTTCCATTCAGTTAGATATTCAATATTAGTGACTTTTTACTTTGCCGCTCAATTGTCATACAACCTGTGGCTTTGGGTCAGTTTCAATCTGCACGTTATTCAGTTAATTCAGCATTCGTTTCGCTCTCATGCAGCCCCTAGGAGCGCCCCAGCTTCGAGTGATGTTCCCCTTCACCCACCGGTCCTCGGCGGTCCTGTCAGGCAGCTGCATGTTTATACTTCTGTTCTGTCAGCAACTTGCATTGCACCGCAAGCCCTGCTCGCACTTCTAAAGCTTCTCTGCTCCCGCCGGCAGCTCCACTTCCCTTCCGTGGATGCTGGCAGCTACTTTGTTTCTTTTCCTTTTCTCGCAGCTCCGGCTGCACATGTCCGACCACAGAGGTTCCTGCACCTGCGGATTCCTTATGGGCCCGCCTGCTCCTGGGTTCCAAAGTCCTTCTGGTTCATCTGCCGGCAACCTGGCTCTCCTGCAGGACCCACCATGGCTGCCTCCTTACAAACAGGATCCACTGCTGCTGGTCACTCTATCAGTCTCTCTCTCCCTCCTTATACACCTGCAACCACTTGACAGGTTGCAGGTGTGAGTTCTCAATTAGGATTGCCTGACTACAGTCAAAGGGACATGCCTGAACTTCACAGTGCTTTTCATGCGTCTCAGTTCTAGAGTGGTGAAATGAGTTACTGGTGTTCACTACTCCTAGTCGCCTCTTCCTCATCCCAGTACTTTAATAGGTTGAATGAGGAAAATTGAGGGGAGCTGTTTTACAGTATCCAATAAGGACTGGGGGAGGGAGGTTCTCATAAGGGAAATGGGTATACCATGTCTCACGTATCTCACCCTTAAACCTTTTCTTCACTCTCTTCCTGGTGCTTCTATACTGGTAATATCTCCTGATGTTTTCTTGGTCAGTGGGACAGGGGTAGCAATACCCCATTACTGTGTCTGGGATTGAGGGTTCCTCCTGAAATGAAAATGAGGGGTACTGTGTCTCGCCTCCAATCCCCCAGGACCCAAGGGGAGTAGATGTGAGGATGCCCTCCGGTTTCTCAAAGGTTGCATGTTCAGTATGCATTCTGTGAACGCTACATCTGGGTATACGCTGAAGTCCACCATTTTGCAAGGCAGTTCTGTATATCCTGCCTGCCCAGTGCATGACCAATACATGGACTTGCCTTAACTGGCAATCTTTCACAGATATTTATGCTGTCGCTGCAAGTGGTTAATCCAAGAAAGCTATGAATAACACTAGAGGCATGTGGATTTTAGGCAGAGAACTAATGGCAGACAGTTTTAGAATTACCCACTTGATTTGGTCAAAATGTGTTTGCTACTAACCTTGTGTAGATTAACCAGAAGAGAAACTGGGTGTGGATGCAAATTGGGGAGCATGAAACGCCTCTGAGATGGCCTCAACCATCCAACGTGCGATGGAAGCCTTGGAAGCCTATCAGCCGGTTCTGAAGAACCTTTTTGCTTCATCCTAGATATGAGGCAGGTTGTCATGGCTCCACACTATGGTCTTGTTCGGTGGAATCACCCACAAGGATGAAGGAAAGGGGATGGGACGTAGGAGTAATTAAGTTACTCACTGTAGTGACTAGAGTACTGGTGCCCTTCCTCCATATGTCCCACCCACCTTCCCCCGCCTGTATGCCAAGGGCTAATCTGTAATGAGTGTAGCCAGGTTTCTAAGCGTCCGATGTGTTCAAAGGGGACTGAAGCGAGTCACCAGAGGCCAGGGTCTCGGTGGGGCATTCCCACGCTGGGGCCACGCCCTTGCGCGCTGTACTAAATTTTAAGGAAACACTCAATTTTTTATTGCCAAATGTTGGGGAACGCCTCACAAGGATGGAGGAAATGGGATTGTGGACTGAGTACTCTAGTCACTACAGGCAGTAACTTTTTAATTTGTTCTGTAATGCCTTTTTTGTTACTTTTACAATGTGCATAGAATGAGCTGGTGGAAGCAGATATTTTTCTACTGTGTTTTTGTAGTTTTTCTTGTGCACTTTTGCATTTACCACAAATGGCTATTAAGGGTGGCTAGCACCTCAAGACGGCTGTGTCACGAGGGGTTCGCTTGTTCTTGGGCCATGTTGTTCTTTGGCCCTCCTCCTGCATTCTCGGGCCTGGATGCCATAAATGGAACACCCTTTCCAATGGATTGCTGCTGCTTTCACACTCTAAGGGGTTGTTTGTGTGAGCCTGGATGTGGGGCTGAGACTGTATGGACCCAGTAAACATCCTGACTGAATTATCCTTATCATTTGAGGGCTTGGACATGCTCTCAACCTAAATTGTTTATGAAAGCAGGGCTCCTGCAGTCATTACACAGATTATCATTTGTAACCAAGTCCTCTACTTGAATGAGTAGCCAGTTGATGACACAATGATGGCCCCTGCAGCTGACCAGAACCAACTCCAGTGTAGTCCCTGCTCCTCTTTCTGATCTCAAGAAGACCTTCATCAGTGCTTCGATCTCTGGACTTGTGGGAACAAAGATTCTCACCCCCTGCTCGCAGACCTGTGCCGCCTTAGGCTTAGGAGGTGTCCCTGGACCAGCGCTCTCTCCTGGGCTTCCTCATTGGAGCAGTCACTGTTCCGAGTGCATCCTTGGAACTTGAGAATCCTCAATTCATGTAACATGACTTATGCTTCTGCATGTTCTGCCTTCTTGCATCAACAGAAGCTGTGCTGGGCCTGTGTCAGAATTCTCCTTCAATGACTTGACCCTGTACTGTAGAAGAAGAATTCCTCCCACTAATGTACCCTCTATGTGTATCAAGTAACGCACAGAGGGATCACTTAATTAATTGAAAGACTGGATTCCCCCGAGACAACAGTGGTTGTAAGGAAAACACGTATGATTAGTGTTTAACCAAAATATACTCAAGGTACAAAGACAGAAGTCTCACTAACCTGTGCTATTGTGGCAGATAGCTCAGAAATAGGTTCAAAAAGGTGCACAATGAGATGGCAGGTGGTCTGTAACAAGACATATGGAAAGTACAATCAGTGCACTTGTAGGTAATAATATCGATAGATGGAAAGATAGCAAACAAGGAAGTGAGGCTTACCAGGAGGAATCCACGTGTTCATGAAAGTTCATAACATGACGTAAGTTTTGTGGAGTGAAATTAAATTCCAAAGAATGCTATTCCCGTAGGCACGCGGATGCCTTAAATATCTAGAAAGCCTGAACCGCCGAAAAGAGGACACTTGGAGCCGCACACACACCCAGAGAAGTCTCTGGTCCGTGTGTGGGACGGGATGTTTATGAGGCAGTCCAATAAGCAGTTCTAAGTGATTCTCCGAGTCGAGAGCCGGTGGTTCAGAGCAGTACCCAGGAAGAGCAATGTGTGGTCCTGTGAGATGATCCAAGTCGTAGAGCAGGCGAGAGGAACAAAGTCAGTGAAATGGCGATCCCATGAGGCGGTCCAGGTCGTTAGGCTGGGGGGCAGTAAACAATACCAAGGTATTTAGCAGGGATGGTCCAGAAAGGCAATCCGGGTGATTGAGCTGGCGGGCTATAAACAGTACCGAAGGATTAGCAGACGCGGTCCAGTGAGGCAATCTGGTTCGTTAAGCATACAAAACAAAATCAGTTCCAAGGGTTTAGCAGAGTCTGGTGAGGACAGCGCAAGGGGTAGATCCGTAAATCAAGGAAAGCCAGGAAGTTACCAGAACAGACAAGGGCAATCAAAAAGCAAGTCGGGAAACAAGGCAAGAGTCTTTCAGCATGAACTTGAATCAACAGGTAACAAAGCTAATCGGAAGCAGTGTGCAACTGTGAAGGCGGGACTAAAGAAGGCTTAGTCACGTGAGACAGCCGTCGGAATCCAAGACGCTGGAACCTCACCCCTACCAACGGACGCCAGAGTTTTCGTGGTAGCTTGCAGCTACCACGGAAGAGCGACTTCCGAATTCTGGAATATTGATGGATTTGTTTGTTCATGATGGGCAGAATTGTACTGAACTGCCTGTTACCTGGATCAAAATGTTGATGACTAGCAGCAAGTGCAGGTTTCGCTTTCGGCGTATCATGCCCTGATTCTTTATCCATGACAGCCTGTTTCCTTGTCCTTCCATTGAAGATAGCTATCGCCGCCTGATCGTCGTGACTCCATTTGCAACACATTATATGTTCTATAATTGTTCCTATCCGCAAAAAGGGCATAAGAACTGATCCATCTAATTTTCGCCCCATTGCTCTTATAGATGCGGCGGCCAAAGTTTTTGCAATTTTACTTCTTCGAGACCTGCATGCCTATTTGAAACAGCATAACATCCTCTCTCGCTTTCAAATTGGTTTTCGGGCACAGATGGGAGCAGCATTAAATGAGACATTAATGGCTCACCTTCTTGCCAAAGCAAAGGTCCTCGTCACCGGTCCCTTATATATGGTATCTATCGATTTGACAGCTGCCTTTGACTGTGTGGTGAGGGGATTGCTTTGGGAAAAAATGGCTCTGATGGGAATTCCTTCCCACATTATATTTCTTATTGCAAAACTACATGAAAACACTGCCTATTTTGTAAGGGTGCCACAACAAATGCTATCCCGATTGGGGTTGGCGTGAAGCAGGGATGTAACTTGGTGGCTACTTAGTTTAATTTATACCTTTGTGGAATCAATGAAATCTGGGCAAATCAAATTAGCTATCCTTCAAGGTTAGCTCATTTGAAGATACATTGGCTCGCCTTCGGGGACCATATCGTGATTTTCGATAGTACCCCGTTGGGCTTGCAAGCCAAATTGTCCCTGTTCGCTTCTTATTGCACTGCCCATAACCTACACTTCAATGCAGAAAAGTCTCATATCTTTATTTTTAGGAACCTAAAGAGGAAGCCTTGCTCTTCGAAATGGACCCTCGATAACATCCTAATTGCAAGAGCCACCTCCATTAGGTATCTTGGGTACTCAATCACTGACATCAACTCACTTACAATGTGGAAGGAGGCATTGAACAAAAAGACTAAATTTCTTGCAACACAAATACGTATGGTTCACAACAAATATTGCACATTTTCTTTAACTCCACTAATGGAATTTTACACACTAAAAGTTGAGTCCATCTTATCATATGCTTTGGATATGTGTCTCGCAGACATGGATACATTTCTTGACCAACTTCAAGGGGGTCTATGGAAGGGTATTTTGCGTTTAGCCAAGTCCATTCCTAATGCAGTATTGAGACAGGAGTTGGATCTTACTTCCCTGTCAGCACGTTATAACTGGCAACTATTGTCAAATCTGGCAAACATGTTATTCCCCCCTAAAAACTCATTATATAAGGATTTGGATCAAATGATAGCTGCTTCCAACCCACCATCAATTTCAAAATACTAAGCTAAAATGGTGTCTTTATTAGCTGCAATGGCTATTACTCCGTCGGATTTGGAATTTCGACTGGTGCATGTAAACACTGTCTCTTTGACCACCGTTGCTGTAAAACTCTGAACACAATTGAGGCCCTGAAATCCTATAAAGAAGTAGCAAAATTCTGTACTGGGAGACTGCCCCGTAAGCCTTACTTGGTACAATTTCCATGCAATGAAGCATGCAACATTTATTTAAGGTTTAAATTAAATCAAATGTTAACGTTGGAAAGAACTAAGAGCTGGTTGCCACATATGCCGTCAAATACGGTCAATGGTTGTAGATTTTGCAATGATGTTAGTCAGATAGAGTCCACTAAACATCTGGTCGTTTATTGCGCTTACTTTGAAAAAGCTCATATTGAAGCAATTGTAATTGATAAAGTAGGGGGTCACGTTACCAGCAAGGCAATGGTTCTGGCTATCCTGTATGTGGGGTAACTACACAAAAACAATCTTGTCGCTGACCAGGTTTCTTACAATCATAAATCTGGAATTGGAAAACAAGTTCTCCAACAGGGATGCAGGCTGCATCTATTGTGAGCTGAAAGTTTAACATTCTGATTTGGTCAATGTATATTGTGCTCCATGCTAGCAACGTGGTGTGAATTAGTGCATTCTGTAGCCCTTATCTTGCTAAGCAACACTCTTAAATTGTACTTTGCTTCTTGTTTAAAATACGAGGTAGCACTACATGCTTGTCTCTCTTTTAGGTAAATGTGTGGTTCGGTTCTTTTCCCCTTCCTTACCTTGATTTATATGATGTAATCTATTTTTTATTGTATGTACATTTTTTGTCTATGATGTTTTTTTAATCGAATTGTGATACTTATAATGTTGATTTCTTCTGTTTCTACCATTTGTAAATATGTTCTAATTTAAGAATGATGAATTTAAAAGTTGTAAAAGTTTGTTGATCAAACTAAAAACAACGGTTTGAAATAAAAAAATAATAAAATTGCAACACCTCTCCATGGCTCCCTGAAGGTGGTCTGCTATGCAGAAGTCTTCAACTATTCTTCATTTGGGTGTTTTACTAGAAGGTGCCTGGAACCTATTCCTAAGCACCATTACCGACAAAATTAAAACCTTTGTCCGAAAGTGGCCTCTGCACCTGCGACCACTGAGCCTTCCTCGATGAACCAAGCACAAACAACTGTCCCCAACGCAATCCAGAGCCTCAGTAGTGGTCTCTGAAGAAATCTGAGTCATAAATTAACATACCTGTTTCTGTCCCCCTCTATTTCTCCAAAGGGTTATATGGATGTGAAGTCCTGTACCTAAATCATGTTTTGCTGACTTTATAAGAGCTGGGGGAGCTGCTCTATGGTTATTCTAAAGTGTATTTTCTACTTTTAATACATCTGAGTACTTTCCTGCATTGCACTGGCTACTGAATCAACTACTTCCCGATAACTTCTAAATGAGAATGTATAGATCTGTTTGATAATGTTGGTGTGACAATATTTGACTAGACGTTTTACTGGCTTAGTGTGTATTTTAAAGACCCAATACATTATTGTATATTTTTGTCTGTCTAAATGGAATTATTGGTGGTGGTCTGTGTGGACTCCTTTTAGTCCTACACCACTTTCATTCCCTCCCGTGGCTACTCCTTGCCACTTTGTTACCTATCTTTATTGGGTTTGTCCAAAATCTTTCTCTCTGTTCCTCATAATCTGTTGGGCTTCCAAAAATCTACCCCCATGGTTGATTTTGGAAATTCCTCTTTACATGCAGTGACAGCAGGCCACACTAAGGTTAATAATGCTAGGAGTGAAATTTCCTGCTCGATTATTAAAGAAGATTTTAGAGGTGTGTGTGAAGGCAAGTTTGCCTCTCTGCTGTTGGAAGATGTGAGCTTGCTTGATGGGATCCTGATTACGATAGGCATTTGAGAAATGTATTAACACTCTTGGGCCCATTCCTGGTGGATCAGTGAATAATCATGCTAGCAGAACTAGTTGTTTGAATAGAAATAAAATGTACTGCTTATAAATAAAAAATAAAAAAAGGTCGGATAACATTCACAATGTGTGACACGATTAGCTTAAATCAGATTGTGTTAGCAAAATTGTAAAAAGTGGTGTACCTTTCATAAGAAATTGAAAGATGAGTAAGATGGCAGAACATTTTAAAAATCACTCGTCAAAATGACATAAAATATTTTGATGTCTCATTATTTTTTATTATGAGTATTTATTGTTATATGGTTATAAAATAAACAATTGGAGAAACAATGAAACCACATCAATAACGATTAAATAGCATATATTATACAATACAACAACTTAACAATAAAACCAGGAAGATAAGTTTTTCATCAATAGTAACATTCATAAAAGACCCAGAGCATCAAGGGTTGAAGCCATACAGGTTTGGGTTAGGGAGTGGGGATGAGAGGGGGAGCAAGGTTTAGGGTTTGTTGTTTACCATATAAAACCTCATGTTCGCTGAAACTGTGTGAAGTATTGTTGGATAAGATACCTGTACGAATTGAAATGTCAATTGTAGATATAATACTGTTGGTAATATGACTGGGGAATTTGCAAGCACGAATGAAAATTAAAATCTTTAAAAAAAAAGGAATATTCATGGAAAGAAAAAATAGAAAGATTAGTTGTACCAAATCAGCGATAGAAAAATGACTTATTCCATTAGGCAACGATAGCAGCACAGAGAAAAAAAGAAAACTGATTAGTTGGATCAACTAGCCACACAATACATCAAATTTAGCAGCAATAACGACATAAAATAATCATGATTAAAAGCAAATTGATTGAATTGATTGTTTCCCACTATCCATGCAAATTGATTCCAATTGCAATGATTTCAAAAAACCAGTCACAGCTGGTACTGTGGAGGTAGTCCAGCCAGACAAACAGCCACACTATACACATTCATTATCACCAAATTGAAACAAATTGGAGAACTTTCTGAGGTATATTGACTTTTTCCCCTGCAGCCCACAGCACAAAATTAACAAATGTTTGAGCCTTTCGTGTTCAGTTTCCAATTTGCAGAAATTACATATCATGGACATAGGCAGCAACAGGCTGTATTCAACCAGAAGAACCCTATTGGGGAGAAGATTCAATCTAAAATACTTAAAACATTGTCTACTCTTATTGGGATATATTTCAAGGGCACAGGGCTAGTACCCCCACATTCTTATGTTCCCTGCACAGATGGTTTAAAGATTCATAGGAATGGATACTAGAAATGGTTTTAGTCCAGTCGTATCTATTTAATATCCGCTTCGCACATAATGGATTTGAGATAAAGTCAACCTTTATAAGACAATTTTATCTAACAGAGTAGTGCAAAAATTGCAGCATTCATTAATAAATCTGTCGTCTTTCCTTTCCTCTAGCTTCTTGTAATCCTGAAATAAAGAATTAATTGTTGGGCATAAAATGTTATAAAATAGTGATAAAAATGTCCAACTGGCCCTACACTTCAATGATTGGACACCCGGTAAATAATTAAATGCTCTGATTGGAGCACAATTAGGTAGCTTTAGGGCCTTTCTCCAAATGTTTGCTTCTAAAACAGATAAAAAGTCGAGAATCCAGAATGGCAATATTTTGATCCCATATAAAAGTTTTGGAATTATCTTACTTTGATAAAATCTCATTATAGTGAGCAGGGAATATTTGCCAAACTTTGTGTCGACTCTTAACATCTGATTTGAAAGTATTGAGCTCTACAAACCTATTCTTAAGGGGGAGTTTAGACTCTTTGGCAAAGATTGGAAAACCTAGATGAATGACATTTTCAACCTGTTACATTTAGGGGCCCTTCTGCGAGCTGCGCATCTCATGATCTTAGTCTTTTGGGGGTTCAGCAGGAGGGAATGGATTCATGCAAAATCAAGAAAATCATTAATCAGGCATTGTAGGCTTACTTGAGAACAATCAAAGATTAAAGCGTAGGCTAACCACATAACTTTCAGATGACTAATAATAGTAAAGTCTTGCACTTTCAAGTTAAGTCCTGTCCAAGTTATCCTGGTGCAATTACGTTTCATTAATGTTTGATACTGATTATTCTGCCACTTAATTACCAACTATGCAGGAAACCTCCCAGTGGTCTTGTTCATCCACAATAGCAGCTGCAGCAGTTTTCTAGAAAAACTGAAGCTTTCTCTGGTGCCCAGTCTTGATGGACATTGCATGGTTCTCTTTTAAGCATCACCTGTGATCTGGGCTCACCTACTACATCATTGTTTTAGGAAGACCGGTAAAAAGGGGAGATTGAAAGGGGGGTCGGGGAGGTTGGTATCCAATAATTATTTTGCCAAGATGACCCACTATAAAAAGGATCATTGTGACGATACAAAGAATGATCACATAATAGCCCATTTAGATGTTCCAGTCAAAATGTCTAAAATACACTGTGGGAAGAAATAACTGCTCAATTTGATGCAATAACCTACTATATCTGCTGCAGACTCACCGTAGAGCCTGTATGTCATGTAGAGCTCTGCAGTTTGGCACTAGATTTATTGGTCCTAGGTATATTTACCTCAGGCAAAATACCTCTATATGTGGAAGAACTACATGGCTGTGTTGGATTCTCTAAATAGAGGGAAAGCGAGTGTGGAATAAATATGGAATGTGCCGAGGGCTCTCAATGTGATTGTCTTATTTAAGAGCACAACAATAAGAGTGAGTTTATTCCATCAAAGGAATTTACTGTAAAACATTACAAGGATTATAGCATTGTTGTGTTCTTGTACCAAACTTATTTAATGTGTAAATCGTTCCACCAGAGTTTAGAAAACCAGTGTAGAACTAGTGCTTTAGGCAGAAGGAGTTGTTCTGTGTCATTGTGTGTTTGTGTGATGTTTAAGGTTATGTCCTTAACTGGAGTTATCCAAGGGTCTAGGCCTCCCCAGTCAAAGATGGCAAAGAGGCTTCAGGAAATGTACTTGCTTCTGTCTGAAGCAGAACACTTGGAATCTTTGTCAGTCCAGTCTTGGGAACTGGTCATCTTTCGGAACTCTTTTTGCCTAAACTTGGTCAAAAACATATAAAAACATTAGCTTATTCTGGCTGGGGACTGTAAGGGTGTAAAAGGAGGAGACTGAAAGACAGGTGGCATGTTTGTTGGCATAAACATGTATTAAAAAGTAAAAATAAAGAGAACCTAACTTTCCCTAACTCTAAGAGGGGTTTCCCTACCTCAACTAAAATGGCTAAGGGAATTATCAAGATGTCCGTGTAAATCAATAGTCCACAGTCCTGTGTCAAAAACCTACTTCTGTCCCTCACAATTACAACTAAATTAAAGAGGTAGTGGATCTTCGTGGTCCAGAAGAATGGCTCCCTTCTTCTGAACAATGGATCACAATTTCAGTTGTTGGGTGGGATCTTCACCAGAAGGAATGACTCCCTTCTCCATGTCTCAATCCCTTTCCAAGGGACAAAACTAAGTTCCAGGTTGAAATGTCAGAAAGCAATTCAAACTCAAAAGGTAAAGTTCTGGTTCAAACATTAACATTGACGATTGCCCTTAGTTTCTTCTTCAATATTGGGTTCCTGGAGAATGCCTCCCTTCTCCAGCTGGCGGGCTCATAGTGTTTTATTCATCACACAAAGCCGGGAGGCATGTCTCCCTTTCCCTGGCCTTTCTCGTATACTCTGGTCGATGTGGGTCCCAGACCTGTAACACAGTTCCTTTAGTGATTTTTTTTGGCAGACCTGGTTCACTACCCTGCCAGGTACTGCCACAAAGAAGATGACTACTGATGCTCTCCTCCTTAAAGTGTGTGTCCCAGACCCTGTTCTCTTCAGTTCAATCCTGATAGACCGGGCTTACTCGGCTGCCAGGTATTATTATGGAAGGTATTCCTCTGTGTTATATATGGGGTCCCAGACCCTTGGTTTAATGTTTCTCTAGCCCCCTTCCCTGTCCTCGACAGCCCATGTACCTTCTGGATCTCTGCCGTGCCTCATTCGGCAATCTTGGGCTCTTCTGACACCTTTGTTCACTTCTCTCGCTCTCCTGTGGATTCTGTGGTACTTGCAATGGCTCAGAACACTTAGTTCTAGGTGTGCTGCTCGTTTGCACTACCACGCTGTCTGGCGGCTTCCTGTGTTGGGACTCCCGTTTCCCCAGCTCTCCAGTTGGCCTGCATGAAGGAGCACCTCGGTTCCTCTTATTGTGTACCAGGCAGCAACCTCTCCTTCTATCCGCACTGGACATTCTCCCAGCTCACGGTTCCTCCTGGGAGGGTCTCACAGCAAGGGTAAGTCCTTCCTCTGTCTTTATTCAGAATAGTCAATGACATCTAGACCGCTCATTCAGATTCAAATGGGGATTCATTATGCTCCGTACCGCCTCCTCCTCTACTGAAGTCAGTCATGTCATCCCTTGTCTTTTCCTCGTCTCAGTGACTGCTGTATCATCAAGTGTACAATTATACATGGGAGAGTGTAATATGTAGGTGTGTGGTATGGGACAAGGGAGTGTGAAGTAGTTGGGTGGAGGTCTGGCAGTGGGGGATGAGAATGTGTGCCTCACAGACTGAAGGGATGTAAATGAAGTAGGGGCGGGTGAGGGATGTTGTACCGTGTCTTCCCGAGAGGTCCTCCCTGATCCCCAGAGGGGGAGTCTCTCCCCATGAGATCCCCCCCACTGAGCACCACACCCAGGGAGACTATCGAATAGCGGCCGCACCTCCCTAGCCTCATGGGAAGTGGCTCCCCCTTGTGGAGAAGTGATGACATCCAAGGATTTGTTTAATACTGTACTCGACTGGTTCACCTCCTTTCTCACTGACGGGACACACTTTGTCCCATGTCCCCTTATTGATCAGACCCTACCCCTATCAAGTATGGGGTCCAGCATGGCAGATCCCTTTGTCCCTTTCTCTTCAACCTCCTATGTTGAATCCCTTGGACAGACCCTTAGCAAACACAACATACATTTCCACAAGTACGCAGATGACACACAAATATGCTTCCAAATGTCATTCCCTTCACAACTCCACAACCAAGAAAATAAAAAATTTGGGCTGCGTGTGGGAAGACAATATGGGTTGTGCAGCGCAGATTAGTACGAAGGTACAGTCAGCATTCTACACACTAAGATTACTGAGACACATTCTGCCATTTATTGCAAATGAGGATAGAGCAGTGGTTGTAGGGACACTTGTAAACGTGCGCCTGGATTAGGGAAACGCACTGTTGTCAGGAATACCAGCATTCCAGCTGCGCAGATTGCAGATGGCCCAAAATGCTGCAGTTAGGTTAGTGCGTGGGGTATCAAAAAAGGCACCAATCACCAACTTGAGGAAATCTCTACATTGGTTGGCGGTGAAAGAGTGAATTGAGTTCAAAACTCTCTGCCTAGTTTTTTAATGTATAAATGAATTGGCACCCGGCTACCTATCTGATAAAATTAATACCTACATTCCTAGTTGGCAGTTACGCTCAGGGGAAAAGAATTTACTCCAAGTTCCGCGATCAAAATATGTGAGCAATGGAGAGACCGTAGATTTGGGGTCTATGGACCCAGACTATGGAATAAGCTACCGGGACACATTAGAGAGGCCAAGACACTTATGATATTTCGCAAGGCCCTAGAAATCCATCTGTTCTGTTGATATTCCCCATGGGAAATATTGATGGGGGCAATCTACCTACTATTCTGGAGAAAGACATTTCAATTTCAATATCCATAGTTCCCATCTGCGCCCAAATACGATTTAGTTTGTCTAGTGCGTGATATAAATGACTCAAAACTCAAACCTCAAAAGCTGTCTCTCCACCATCACCAACACGATGGCCACCCACTTCTTCAAACTCACACCTTCCAAAGCAGAATACCTCTTTAACTGTCCCCCAATGCACAAATCTGACCTCACCCCCTGGATCCAAGAACTTGCCACATACAACCAACACACTATCCCTCTCCACATCTGTCAAATCCCTTGATTTCATGATCAACCCCCACCTTTCCTTCACGCACCACGTAGACACTATCACCAAAACATGCAATCTACAACTCTTATGCAAAATCAGACATATCCTTCCTCCTGACGACTTCTGCATCACAGTCCAGGCACTGGATCTCTCTAAGCTGGACGGGAAATGTTCTCCTCACTGGACTCCTTAACACCCTTGCCCCCCTACAAGCCATACAAAACGCAGCAGCCAGATTTATTCTCCACCTACCCAAACATTCACACATCACCCCTGCTCTTATCCAGCTCCACTGGCTTCCAGACTCAAGAGAATTGTCTTCAAAGGAATCTGCATTGTATTCAAAGCCATTCACCTCAAAACTCCATCTTACCTTCATGACAAACTCAAACCCATCACCCACACTAGACAAGCCGCCAGCCCAAAACCTTCTACACATTCCACTCTGCAAACCTCACATGCACCCAAAAACAAACATTTAACCACTGAGCATCTAGGGCATGGAACACACTACCTCTTCACACACGCACTGCGTCCTCCATAACATCCAGAAACATACCTGTTTCCCCACACATAACCCTACCCTCCTCCACTGCTAACACTTGTCTATTCCAACCTTCCTATACTTTCCAGAAAACATTTTGTAACTTCTTTTGTCAACTCCCACCTTTTCAAACTTTGAAACATGTAAGGTGCTCCGAGACCCTGTAGGTAGGGCGAGTGCTAAACACAAATTCAAATAAAATAAACTGCCACCAGACTCTCAGAACCACATTTATATAATTTTGATCAGGGCTGCTTATGGTAAAAGACAGCCCTTACCTGTTGGAACTTTGATTTCCAGCAGGCTGAGATCAGGAAAGCACATGTGCCCTTTGAACATGCCATAGTGACACTACAAGGCATCGGCTGGGGATGTCAGTAGACAGTCACAAGAGAGGTAAATGTATGTGCTGTACTTTCTGGAGCGTTCAGGGTGAGCTTCATTAGCATAATGTCATCACTAAAAAGTAAAAAAGCACAGGATCTTTGACCTTAACAGATGACATTCCATAACAACTGTATGCATGCTTTAACAAAAAAAGCATACATCTATGTCAAGTAAATAAAATCTCAAAAGAAGTTATAGAAGACATAAGGATAAGAGAATGTTCCTCAGCTGCAGAACTTGTGATGCCCTTAAGTCCTGTTTTATAACTTTTCCCCAATATCGTTACATTTTATGCAACCATGGTTGATGGTTTTGTAAGAACAATAGTCTGTACATAAAAGCCAATATTCAAACTGTCAATGGTTTTAGGTTCATACATTTTTTAACTGCCTTCTTTGAGATCACCGTCTTTGAGAATTATAATAAATTGTATGTTCCTATTTCACATTTCAATGTTGGTGGCGCAAGTCATTTATTTTTCTCTTCCTTGGTGCAGACAATGAATATTTTTTTATTGATCCGGAGTTGAAACTGTCCAAAGTGGCTCCCGAAGGATGGAAAGAGGAGCCAAAGAAGAAGAGCAAAACTACAATCCACTTTGCCTTATTTTTCCGTGTTAAGTTTTTTGTGGATGACGTTAGCCTTATACAGTGAGTAAGCGCATCACTGTTCTAATGCTTTACTAGGTTTGCTCACCTTTCATGTGCCCATCATCTGGATGTATCCACAAACATGGCTTTTATATTTCTTTTATTACATAGGCATAGCCTAACCTGCCACCAATACTACCTGCAGCAACGGAAAGACCTCTTAGAAGAACGATTGCACTGTGACGATGAAGCAGCTTTGCTCCTGGCCTCTTTGGCTCTCCAGGCCGAGTATGGCGATTATCAGCCTGAGGTATGGTATTGTGTGTTAAGTTTGCTGTTATTTCTAAAGGTTAATCCCAAAATGCAAGCTTTTTTATTGTCATGCTGGACTCTTTCACTGTGAGTGTAAAGTTGAAGGCGAGGCATTAAGCATTTTGAGTGTCCTTTTAAGACCACACATCCAAAAGTATAGGCGCCAATTCTGTATACTTTGAAATGGCTATAATGTTGTAGTATTCAGTAAATTAGGCCTGAGGGTTTGATGGGTGAGTGAGGGTTGTTGGCAAATGTATATGCAAAATAAACAGTTCATGTGTCATAACACCTGAAACAGATTAGTTCCTTGAAATATTGCAAAAACGTTGCAGATGTGAGCCATGTGCTATACTGTGAACAAAATGTAGGTCAGCATAGCGGGAAAGGTTGTTCTAAAAATACTGTTTGGCAAGAGAGTGAAGTGGACTGAGCTACCAACCTACATTTCATCTTAAGAAATAGATGTTATTTCATTGGCAGTTTGAGGCCAGCAGTTCCCGAAGTTGTTTGAATGTTCAAATTCAAAATTTAATTTTTAGCTGTAGTCCTGCTTTCTTTCTCACATTGCCAGTGTTTTGTTTCAGGCCTATCCCAGCAAACTTGCAACTTAAATTCCAGAGTAACATAAACCGACCACTGTTACCATGCAGCAAGATTTTATGATATGAGGTGGGCATAGAGAGGAAGGTGTATTAGGGCAAGATCTGCAATGTCAGCCTACTCTGCAATTAGCTAGAACCTAAATGCAATAGGAGTGATTAAGTCATTAACTTGTATTTAACATTCCTGAAAAGGGTATGAAAAGGTCATGAAATTACCCACTGTAACCTGACCCCCAGCTCATCCATACTTCGCAGGGCCTTTGTTTGCAACTAAGGAAGCATGGGGTAATGTGGGTTAAATGAAAACAAAAGGGACCGACCATTGACACAACAATGGCCTGTGTATTTATAAAAAAGTTAGTCTATTTTCATGGCTAATTAACTTGAATAGGTGATATTTCACCAACACATGGCTCCGGTTTACAACATTAAAATGCAGTTCCTCAACACTGATGTTTGTTTTTACATTGAATTTCTACCAAGCAGACCTATAACATGCATGAGGTGTTTCTAATTTCATTTAATAACATGTGTCACAAAGACTTGGAACATCACCACCTGACATGTGAAATCGGTTTTAAAGAGAGAGGATCTTTAAGGTAGTTTACAGTAACCCTGAAAGAGAACAAAACTGAACTTTCCTTACTCAGAAAAACAATTGTGATGTATAGGGGCCTAACACATGCTCAATAAATAAAAGAAATAAATAAAATACAACTTAAACTACTCAAATCATATGGCTCCCTAAAAGTTCTCCTATTTCCAGAATCTCTCTTGATAGGATTGTGCCCGTCTTTGCAAGTTAGACTCTTGTGACAATGGCATGTTATTAAAAAACTTTTCCTAGATTTCCATCTTGGTTAATTTGTAGGTTATGGGTTCAGCTCTTTTAGGGTTTCCCAAGACTCGCAGTAATCACTTTCCCTTTCTTCTGGCAATAAGGGTCCTCTGGTATCTTCTTGGGACTAGTCCTTCAACAAGGGATATGAGAAATGCAGTGTGTAGGATATTCCTTTCCCCTTTGCACCAAGAAGAAATGTTATTGGAAACCAACACTATATGTATGGGGCTTTCCCCGGTTTCACGCAGTTCTTTAGTCCTGGCCTTGTTCGATGACAGACGTTTGGGTGGGTGAATGGTCTCTTCCCATAATCTAAAGGTTGGTTAATTCACTAAGCTGTTTTTGGCACTTGTGCTGAGGTTTGATGCTTCTTGTAAGAGTCTACAGAGCGTTGTGCTGCAGCTGCACCTTGTTGTGCATTAAACTTCGGTAACCTCCATAGGACATGCCAATGGGTTCTGCCAGTGCGGTGGGTGCCCGATAAGTTTTTCCTCTGAAGACATGCATGCTTTTTGTTCAGTTTGTTTGGGAGAGAAACACTTGTGGAATACTTGCGACTCGTGTCTCTCCCTCGTGTCGGGCTATGCAGTGGGAGACCGCTTTTGGAGAACATCTAAGCACCGTGGACAGGGTTTTCTTGAGCATTGAATAAGGGTAAGCAAAAGTTGGTTTACAAGGGCACCTCATGCAGGTGATACTTTACAGAGGTCTAAAGGGTCTTTTCCCACCCTTGCGAGTGGAACATAATGGGCCCAAGCCCAAGGTCTGACAACAGACTGCTGCGACATCCAAGACTGAAGTGCAACTTGCCCACCGGTCTGTGAGGGGACGCACCCCTGGTAGCGCACATGCTCAAATATCACCCTGTGACCTCATCACACGGTGCAAGCATGGGAGGGAGTTCATTCCTATCCATAGAGATGATACCAAGGTACAACAAACTATGAGAGGAATGACAAACTAACCTTTGCAGCTTAGGGAATCCACATCCGTGCATATAGGGGGCGCCAAAGTTGTTGTACAGAGAGCACAAAGACCGTACAAGTAGCATGTAGTGCACAAACATGCACACAGGCTGAATACACAGCATTACGCCTGGAAGAAACAGAAGACAAAGGCCTCCACGTCAGGATAAAGAAAATAGGAGATCTTTGCAAGAGGGATGTGTCCGCCTTCCTCTGTAAAGCTCCAGAGGAAGAGACGCAAACAAATAAGTAAGATCCCGCACTGGAACCCACAACCAGACCACCAATGATTCATACAACTGTACAAGTAACAGTCTCCGGTATTCGCACCACAAGTTGTGGTCAACATCCATAATGGAGACTTCGACAGGTGGCAACTAGCCCCTGTCCAACAGCCATTACAGTGCCCCAACATTCCTTCTGCTCAACTGGTGTCAGACAGAGAGTCCTTCCTGGGCAGGAAGACTGACTTGCTTTAAGCAATTTTTACAGGGCCCCGACATGACCATATTCTTTTAAGATCTTATCAAAGAAATGGTTCCCGAGTGGACTGCCTCAACATTCCCTTGGCAACAGCCCACAATTCTGGCAACTACATCCTGCTTTTTGGACGCAGGCATAAAAGACAAAACTGTATGCCACGAACACGACACAGATGACTAGGTGAAGCGATAGGAGTGAAGGACCTTCCACTAATCGTATGTTCCAGGACAGGGTCTGAGATATAGTGGAATTTCTACAACACCTGTATCCGGAAAAGCCACCAATAGAAACAGGGGTCTTGGTGGAGGTCCTCCAAAAGGATTTGAGGGCACACTTGTGTATATCTACTTCAAAGGCAAACAAAATAAATGGGAAACCCCCTAATCCCAGGCACATTCAGCTGTGGTTTGACTTCTCTATGTCCAGGAAAGACTCCAACAAGCACTAGATCTGGCAAGTCCACCTTCAGGGAAGGAAAAAATGGGCTTAATGCCATTGCAACCAAGTATAACTGTGCACTGCACTGACAAGCCAACACAGACTCAATACTTTCAGCTTGTTACAGCAAGCTCTGTTGTGGGATGGAGGAGTCTCCAAAGACCTGTCCGGTGACTGAAAAGAGCAGTTCTGGTGGGATTAAAAGATGCCAGGATGGTGACTTGTGATATGCTGGAGGCAGTGGCAGGTCATGGCGACAGAGCAGTGCAACGTATGCGCATTTGTGTGGACCTCGGGCGAGACGTGTGGTTAAAAAAGCACAAAGTTGCTTCAAGAAGTATAAGAAATGGTGGGGCCTTTACCTTTTGATGGAATACACTTTCTTCATCTATCAATTGATGACACATTGATGAAAGAGTAACGTGCACTCCTTGAATGCAAAGAGTCTCTGCCATATCACATCCCAGTATCAGGACGAGCCAGTATTCCTTTCACCAAAGTACCCAGTGTAGCACGAGCGGTTTCAGAGGTTTCCTTTCGCAAACCCAAAGCAGAGACCGAAAGGAGCAATACACTAGCCCCTGCTAAAAAAGAAACTGGACAGGAAACCCCTTCTTAGGCACCACTTCAGCGCCACTGGACAAGACTAAGGTTTGACCTTCTGGTGGCCCAGCAGTATTCAATGCTTAGGGTGGAAAAATAAGCCTCCACTTATCCTGGAAAGAAATTACTCTGGACCCACGGAACCTGTCGGTGGTAGGTTGTGGACATTGCATCCCCTTCCATTCACTCCTCCTCTCCCCTAGCAGCTTTCATTAAACCTGATTGAAGGATTACTGAAATTGAAGAAGCTGGCTGCGATTGAAGAGATCCAAATGGAAAGCCCAGTGCAGGGCTATTTTTCACGCTTCTTCACTCTACCGAAGGACAACACGGTGGGAGGACTATACTCAACCTGTCAGGTTTCAACAATCATCTCCTGACGGAGAGATTCAAGATGGTAACAGGTCAGATCCTCTGCATTGATAGAAGTGGATTGCAGGTGTGCTTTTTACCTTCAGGGAGCATATATGCACATACTGATATGGCCTCTGTACTGAAAATGGATTCTTGATTCAGGGTTAGCATTCTCAGTACAATGTCCTTGCGCTTTGGCTAAATTAAGCCCCAAGGGTCTTCAAGAAGGTGATGGGCAGGTTTATGTCAGTCAGTCAGTCAAACTACTTTATTCGGCCAAAAAAGGCCATCAAAGCACAGCCTAAAAAAACAATACTAGTGCATAATTACAATAAACATATCAGTGAAGGAAACGGCACAGTCATGAGAAAAACCACACCCTTCATGAGTGCCCCAGAAAAGAGCTATGAGCCAGTAAGCAGAAACCACTGACCCCCTGTTTCTGGAAACCTCCATAACGCCTCGGGCCCAAGGCATTCAGGTTTACCCCTGAGAGGGGACCGTTACCAGAGTAGTCTCTTATGGGGTACACAGCGGCTGGGACATGAAAAGGACTGACTGTAATACCACTTTTACTTGACCACCCGCGGCCATTACATCTTTCAATGACGTCCCTTGCCATGTTAACATCCTCGAAGACCATTTTGACAAAATCTGTATTGGCTGCAAGTTTGGACAATCTAGTACACCAACAGAGAGCCCCCGGACACAAACCCACATTCCCCCACAGCCTGCAACCATTGAAGGCATTTGTTCTAGAGGGCATCCCTTGGTTCTCTAGCGGCAGTCGATAGTTTGTTTTGGGACAACATGAAAAAACACAATGAAGCTATTACAGACTTCACAGGCCTGGTGCCCAGACGAAAGCCCCCCCCGGCCCCCTTGACCGCAGAGTGAAGCATTTCCCCCCCCCTCCCCACCAGGCACATATTGTCCTGTGCTCTCCCAGTGGGGAACCACGATGGTGGGGGGGGGTTGTCCCCTGAGGCTGAGGTTGCTAAGGTCACCCCTCCGTGAGGGTGGCAGTGGGGGAGGAACCACCCCTGTTTAACTCCTCAAAGATGAAGTGGGTCTAACCACAGAAGCAGGGGAAGGCCCGGGCTGTGTGGGGTAAACCCCTTTGTCAGTGTCTGAATTCAGCCTCCCTGGCTCAGCCCCTTCTGAGCCCCTTCCGGCCCTCCCCCCACCTCCTTCCCTCCCTGGCCCCCAGCACCCCCTTAATCAGCACAAATAGGAGGTTTTTAATCTCTGCCATCTCGGAGAGCAGGCGGTGACAGGAACAACTAGGCAAATTGGCAGGTGCCATGGACGAAGGAGCTGGTGGACAACGATGACCTTTAGAAGGAGGTTTACAAGCCCAGAGATGACTAAGACGAAGGAAGGAGTTGGCCCCTGAGGGAGCATCAGACATGGGCTTACGTCCTATTCTGGATGGAAGGCTGGACCTCTCTCCCAACCCCAGACCCCATTGGTCGACTCCCCCAGAGACCGAAGACGTGAGCTCATGTGAAAGAGGGGAGTGAGCCTCAGGGAGAGACCGTGACAATCGCGGTGCTGAAAAGTCAAGATTGGGGGCAGAAAAAGGATGGATAGGGGCCAATGCTGGTGAAGAGACAGGGGTGGTGTCATGGATGGGACCAACAAGGCATGCCCTCCTGTCAGTTTCAAAATGCCCATAGTGATCCTCGCACAGCCATTAGCCAGGGTATCCAGTAGGTCGGCAGTGGCCACAGAGTCAAGACCCCCTCCAGGAGTTAAGAAGTTAACAGAGGATACAGGTTCATCAGGAAAAGGGCTTACAAGATCGATCATGGGGTGAGCAGATGAAACAGGGCCACAAGTGGTTCCCGAAGGCTGTGATGGGTCCTCCCAGGAATAGCAATGGCTTGCTTGTTTCTCACCTCACAGTCCAGTCCAGGTTGTTACAGACCAATCTGCCAGAACCCCACGGTCCACAGGATGCACTCCTTTCGGGGGACTGTCGTTGCGCCTCTCCCTCCAGTCGCTGAACAACCTATGTGCGCGCAACTCCCACGCCCTTGATCCCCCATGGGCTTCAGGCCTTGCGGGGAGAAGCTGGCAATATAATGAGGAGGGCGCATGGCACCCCCTCGGCTTCTACGGTGGTGCTCCTGGGCTTACTGGAGAAAAAAACAGGCCACAACACCTGCGCCCTTGATCCCCCACAAGGTTCATGTCTCATCTTCATTTGAACAGGGTACATATCTACCCATATTTCAACTACTGGCTAATTCGGGGTCAAACACTTTCCCAGTATAGGACTCGGTTGCGCTAGTTGTCCAACAGGCTTTTCCACTGGGCCGAACGCTAAATATGGACAAATCCGTTTTAATACCAACAAAACTACGGTTCATTAGAATAGCATGGGACTGTTTGGAAGGAAAAGTTTTCCCACTATCCAACAGAGTGTAAAACATAACTCTCTGCCGGGAGTTCATGAGAAGCACACAATTACCAGCTATCAAGTTTAAGTGGTTGCTGGCACTCATGGCATTATGCATTCGCTTGGTGGTGCATTCCAGATTCCACATGCACAGACTACAACTACATATAGTTGTAAAATGTTGCCACGGAACACAACCACCGTCTCACAACGTTACCAACCCCTCTCCCTGCATCTCCACTAAGATCTGGAATAGTGAATGGAGGAAAAGGACCTCACTCGTTGGCTTACGTTTTCACCTCCAGTTCCTTCAAAGACAATGGTTATCAATGCATCCCTCTCATTAGTCTATCTATTAGACTAATGAGAGATGCACGATTTATAGGACATGGAAGACCAGAACAGGCACATACATTATTTGGAATTAAAAGCGGTTTACCTGGGCATGAAGGCTTTTTTTTGTTTTATCAATGCTGACTGAGAATCGAGTATTGATTTACACAGACAACAGAACTGCCATGTTCTACCTGAACAAACGGGGAATGAAATCACTGTAATTTTTTCTGGCAATAGAAATCCAGAACTGGTGTCTGAAGAGTTCCATCTTGCCAGTAACCTCATGTCTTCCAGGAGAGGAAAACATCCGGGCGGATGCGCTGAGTCGTTTGGCACGTACTGCACACAAATGGGAATGTACGGATGATGCAGACAGCAGCTGGATTGAAGAAAATAAATAGCCTTTATTCAGGATCAAAAAAAAAATAAAAGAAATGGATGGCTCAAGTACTCAAAAAGCCTTCTTTCTTCTCCTGTGATAAGGATGACCAACGAAGAGTTGTCGCCTAGTCCTCGTAGGCCCAGAGCGTCTCAAGTGCAGTTCTCTCTCCTTCTCTCCCGATGCTCTGAAAGAGAATCCGAAAATCACACACAGTTCGTCCTCAGTTTCAGCCTTATATAGGGTTTGAGGTTGTTTGAACCAATTAGGGCTGCCTTGGGGCCCTTTTTCTATAAATATCCCTCCAAGTCCCGCCCCCTTCCTCTTTGCCCGCGGTCCTTCCATCAGCTTCACCCGCCAACACCGGAACTCTGCGGGGCCCTTCTGCTTCCCTGCACGAAGACACAACCAAGCCCTCTGGAGTTTCGCTTCCCAAATCTGCAGGTGAGTGACACTTGGAAAACGGGTCCCGGGACCTGTTTAATGTGGTGGCATCTGTTGTTTGTATGGTTGTGGCGGACGCCATGAGACCCATGGCTGAACAGGAGACGGGAGCGTGCAAGGACCCGTAACCCCCTGGATGACACTCTGTATTCACCCGTGACGGTTCCCCATTATCTGCGTTCATCTCGGAGCCTGACCAGCCTTGAACGAAAGGAGCGGGGACCGCCCGACTCTCACTGTGTTTTTCCGGCATAAGTTTGGCTCCAAGTGTTAAGGGAACGGGAACCGCTGGGTTATTCTCGCCCATCTCCTCGACCCCAATCGACGGTGGGTCCAGCCCGGCAAGGTGGGATTGCTGTTTCCACTCTCGGGGGCCTCCCATCTGTCTTTCCGCCTCACGGAGGTGTTTCCACGGCATTCGTTTCTTTTCCTCATGGCGGCTTTCCTCCCCTTCTTCCTGTTCATCCCGTTCACAGGGAACATGATAAAATAGCCTTGATTCCAATTTTGCTGCGATGGGGCACTCCATTGGTAGACCTCTTTGTGACCTCCGGGAACAAGAAATGTCAGTTGTGCATGTCATGAATGGGCAAAGGGCAGATTCTCTGGGAGATTCCTTTTTTTACTTCTGTGGTATGGGCAGAGGTTTTGTGCATTGCTGCCCCTCCCAATAGTTCCCAAGGTCATTCAGAAACTAAAACGGACAGCGGGTTGCCACATGATTCATATGGAACCTTTTTGGCCGAAGAGGTTCTGGTTTTTGGATCTGCACCACATGATTTGTCAACCACTATGGAGACTACCAAATTGGACAGACATTCTCCAACAAGAGGACGGGAGGATTCTGCGCTGCAGCCCTCAATTTCTGTCCTCCGCAACCTGCTCCCTTAGGACATAGTTTACAGGCATTAGGGGCACAGAAGGAAAAACATGGCAATTATACAAGCGGCCAGGAAAGTTATCCCAACATCCCAATATTCAGGAAATTGTATATGTTTCTGCCACGGGTGCTTGGAGATCGAGGTAAACCACAGAGAGGCCAAAAAGGGCGACATACTATATTTAATTACTCAACAGCCAGAATATGGATTTTCTGTAGCATCCTGTGGAACATATATGTCGGCCATAGGAGCCTAACTAAATAAAGGAGACATGGTGGAATAAACGGCAAACCCCTTGGTTAAAAGCCACTTTAATGGGTTTATGAGGCTCTATCCCGCAAAGAAAAGAGCACATAGTCCATGGCATCTTAACATTGTGCTAAATGCATAAATGCATAAACCGTTTGAACCTTTGGCTATGACAGAACTGAAGTGGGTAACCATGAAAACAGCTTGGTGGCGTTGATCTTAGCCCGTAGAATTTCATAATTACATGGTGTATGAAGAAGACCCCTACACCAGTTTCCAAATGGATATGGTTGTCCTAAAAACAAAGCCAGGATTTTTACCCAAGATAGTCAGTGACTTCCTAATCCGTGAGGAACTATTCCTGCCCGTTTTGTTTTCCACAGCCGACTAGGTAAGCTGAACAGGCACTTCCCATTTTGGATGTGGCCAGGGTGTTAAAATTCTACTTGACCAGAACAAAGGATCTGCGCACAGGAACTCAATTGTTCATGATTTATGGGGATTTCGAGCCGATGGAGGCATCCAAAATAAAAAAAGGCTCCAAATGGGCTGCATGCTCACTTGGTGTGGGGGAAGGCAGCGACTGTGGCCTTCCAAAGACACATATGTAGATCAGCAACGTGTGCTACACCACATGTATTCTGCAAACACTCCTTGGATCAGAGCTCCAGGAGTGATGCAACATTTGGACAGGTTGCCCCAAAGAACCTTTTTTCAAAGTAATGTCCCAACTGCCCATTACTGGTATATAGTGTGCTTTGTAATTTCCCATGAATATGGTGGAAAGCGGATGGTACGCAAGGGTATGGAAATGTTACTCACCATAGTGAAATTGGTACTCCTTATTCCATAGTCCCCAGACAAAGGGACTGGCGGCTGAACGGGGTGTGAGAGCAGGTACCATGCAGGGCGTGACTGGGCGCACCCTTGCAAGTCTCTAGAAGGCTGCTTTGCAACACGCTACAGTCCCATCCCCATTCAGAGGGATGTCCCTCGAGTATGGCGGAAAGGGGATTATGGACTATGAGTAACTTTTCACTTAGTGGGAATCACACATGCTTGCATTGAGGACAGATTGTTGGGTCAATCATGCCCTTTTCATGTGTATTATATATAGCTCCTCATAACATGCAATTGGCATCACTGGCAGGTTTCATAGTTGGTTAATTAAGTTAAAGGCATGGTCTAGTAAACATTTTTATTGGCCCTACGGGTCGGCCATGTTTTTTTAAGCCTAAGTGGCTCGATTTTAGAAAACTTTCCTATGGACCTTACCCGAGTTTTCGTCCATTAAACACACGCGAAAACAAGCACCAGGGAGCCGCCATTTTCTGATAATCCTATCTTTCCCCGATCGCCCTGGCTGACCTGCTTTTGCGGCACTAAATCAATTCCCCTGCCCCTGAGCCTGACATTATCAAAACATTCATATTCCCCGCCTCTCTCCGTGACGTTACTGTGCTGCGACTCCACACAGAACCCGGAAACCAACACAGACCATCTCACAACACAGCGCGCCACAATTCGGAATATGAAACTGTACTTTAAAATCAAACAGCAACACGGTACATTTGGTAAAGTACATTTATTTTACATTAAATGTTTAGAGAATATTCAGCAATTGCCATATGAACTCCGAAAGCCATTTATATTCTTTTATCTGTATCCGCCATGGTATACAGGGTGTTGCTTTTCGTTAAAAGAAGCACTTTGGAAGCACGGTGAACCGCAAGGCTGTTCCATCAACTAGGCACTAGTCCATCGTAAAGGTTGATATGTTGCTTCTAGCCACTAGTACAGCGTAAGGGCATGTGGGCCCTTGGTGATCGTCCCATAAAATTGTCAGTGTGCTCCAGTTGTTCACACAAAGCTGCAGGTGTCTACTGTAAATGCCATCTTCTGGTGTCTCAAACCGATGGCAGTAGCAGAAGGGGAGCAAATACCTGTTATGAAAACAAAAACATTATAATTAGTCTCGCCAGCCGATCTTCATTAATATTACTTATTTTATTTATTACAGCCGATCAGACACTATTTGCTTGCAAGGATAGTTCAATGGAGTATGTTCGGCTCTAAAATCAATGCGAAAAGTAACGAAATAAATCGAGGCCAACACACAATGATAAACGACAGTTAGTCTACATGCGTGAGGAATGATATGATATATGATATGGCATTTGTAACGCGCCTATACTCAAGTGTTTCTAGGCACGACGAGGCAGGTGGGGAACAAGGGCAGACAGACAACGATCCTACTAGGCCAGGTGTCTTTCTGATCACGCATGGGGAGGGGGGAGAGGGTGTAAAATTGCTGTACATGGTTAGTTGAATACAAATTAAATAGGGCCAGCTGGTGGCAAGTGCAAGGTAAATGCCGGGAGAAGGGGCTGAAGGATACAGAGACAGTCCCGTAGTGCAGGTAGGCAGTGCAGGGAAAAATGGCTGCGCCAAGGACCGAGATCGGTGAGACCAGTGGACCTGCATGCCCATGTGCCCACTACGAACACGTTTTACTTGCTTTTCCTAGCTCTTCATTCATTAATTTATTCATGCATCCATTCATTAAATCTTCATTCCGGTATAAAAGCGTGTAAAGATTTACTTACATTATATTTGAAATTTCCATTGTGTCTCTTCGTAATGCAGTCTGTAAAACGGACCGTGCTCTTGACAACGATTTTTTGTATACTGAACTAAAATGAAACTCGGTCTAGTTTCTGAATTTTCTGCCTTATCGTCTCTTACGTTATTGCGCACCCCCTTCAAATGTAGTTCTTTCGGCCTGGTCCCTGTCTCAAGGTCAAAAAACAATAGACCCTTATACTTCCAGTGCGACTTGTGGGCCTCATCTGGGCGCTGTCCTTCGCATTCTTTATTTGCAACATCACGTAGTATAGGCATCTGTGAGAACTTGAAGTTTAGAATCCGTCTATGTAGTGCGCCTCAATGTGGAAATGCGAACTGGCTTCTCCCAAATGCCACGGCCCACTTGGCTGGCGCGTTCTAAGTGCCCCAATTTTGTCCCCGTTGTCTGCGAGCTTTGCAGACCAAATTGAGACATTTAATTTTTGGCGGAAGGTCAGCGAAAGTATAAAGTACCACAGGAGTTGAGTTAAAAGTGAGATTTATTGTTTGTTTGTTTTATTATTTGCAATACGCAAGCCTCCCCTCCGTTAACAGTGCGCAGCATTTACATTTACATGAGAAAAATATATACATACACATATGTGAGGTGAATAGAGAGAATTCAAAGATGACACCCAGCTTGTTCGCCACCCATGATGGTGAAGGTAGGGGTTAGGTTTACAGGTACACTGTACAATAACATTTATTTACAAAAAGACAATCGTATTGCAATTATTTAAACCGGGATTTGTACTTCACAATCAGCTGTGCTTCGGGTGGGCATAGCACAGTCGCAATGTTCGGTGGCAATGGATCACTGCTCTGCACAGAAACGTCCAAAATTCCATATCTGTGCTTCTCTAACACAGTAACAATAAGGCCTTTCACAAAGTCGAACTGTATTTCAACATAGACTGGTTTGATCACCCATTGCTTACTTCGTTTTGAAAACACCTTAGTGTAGCGAGGCATCCTTACTTTACCCCTAGTCCTAGATTGTTCACGTCCGACATTGCTGTTATGGGCAAGGACCGCTAGTAGAGTGCGATGTTTCATGCCCCGAAAGCTAAAATGCAAGCGCTTTGGCCTGTACTTTAGGCACATATTGTGGAACACCTCCAAATCTCCTGTGTGACAGAATTCTGTCAGTCCTCTCAAATCTCTTGATAGAGTTTTGTCGAAAACAATCTTCTCAATGGCTTTGTGTGTCGGTGAAGATGGAATCAACCACGTCTTCTTCCATGCCTCCTCTGGGGACAAAGGGCCATGTTCACATTGGTGGAAATGTTGATTTGCTGTCCAGCGGTGAACGTTGGTACAGTGGTGCATCAGTGACTGCCATTTTTCAAGTAGTATTTCCACTGACCCCTCACAAGTTTTTGAGCTCTACCAAAGATGGTTGGTGATAGAATGTGACCACTGCAAAATACTTTCAAAACGTTTTTCTTTCCCTGCAGCCGAGATTTTCTTATTGATTGATTTAGCAAGATGCCATACATCAAATTGATGTTTAATATGTGGGAACTGCTCTCTCATTGTCTTGGCAATTGAAATGTGTCTATCCGTGGCTATGAGGTCGATGTGCATTCCCCTTGATTGTAGATATTCCACTGATTTTATAAATCCTAGTTTCTCCATGACTACTGACGATGTACATTGTGTTACCTGCACGACCACCGAACTCACAATTTTCTTACTATCCATGTCCTGAAAGTGGTAGGTGCAGTACTTGGCAGAAAATCCAGGGCTGTCGCACTGTCCATCGCTGGCTAGCTTGAATCGTTTGCCTTCGAATGTACTTGCTAGAGACAATTGTTCAATTTTCCAAGCATCACTAATGGCCGGAAACAGATAATCACGTTGGTATATGTAGTACAGCGCTTTAGAAATGAAATGGAGTCCCACAAACTGAAAGAAAGCCTCTAACTTTCTAAAACTGGAGCCACTAAAAAGTGATGCAGCTGCACACAGTAGATTGCCTGCTGGCAGTTTCCCCAGCATCAGTTGTGCAGACAATGAGAACCCATGATTTGATCTACAGGCGGCATTTATTTTGACGTTACTGCCTTTTATTTGACGAGTCACATTAATCAATGGCTTCCCACATACTTTCCCTCTAATGGAATGCACACATTTCAGCATACTTATAATTTCCATCAAACAACTGTCGAATACAATGTATTTGCTCTCTTTCATTAGACTGTCATCCTGCGTCAACGTTGTTTCGGCCTGTGACGTTGTGGAGATTTCAACACATTGGAAAGTAATATCGCTGATATCAAGTTCTGATGCGTCTATGGATCCTGCGGCTGGTTCATTCTCTGTCATTTCGACATCTATTACTTCAACATTGATGGGAGAACACAACAATGTCGACAGGTTTTCTGGTGGCAAATTTTTGGCGGGTGTAGATTGTGTAAATTGATATGCAACTGCTTCAGAGCTATCGTCAATACATTCAATAACATCTTCTTGTGGTGGTGCGGTCGCACTGTAGCTATGGTCCAATGCAACTTTGCTGTAGTCTCCAAACACAGTTAATTCATGTTCTGGCCATTGGACATGAGCATCTCGAGCCTGAACACGCCTCGCCTCAATTAATAGTTCCTCCATAGTGTACACGGTCTGGCAAGCCA
Source organism: Ambystoma mexicanum (assembly GCF_040938575.1). Classification (NCBI taxonomy): domain Eukaryota; kingdom Metazoa; phylum Chordata; class Amphibia; order Caudata; family Ambystomatidae; genus Ambystoma; species Ambystoma mexicanum. The sequence goes on from NC_090937.1 coordinate 39,093,007, forward strand.
CATCTCTCATTCGCTTCACTGTCTGTGTGTGTATAGTTCTGACACCCACGGGTAACTGGAGGAGAGATTGGAAAAGGGATGTTCAGTTTAAACACAAGATGGAGTGTAGTAGAATTGACTGGAAAAAAACATAAAATAGTCCCCAGCACAAACATTTTTTTAAAGTTATGAACTGTTTGTAACTAACCTTTTTTTGTTTTTTTTCTTTGCAACTTTTTTGACTCGACCTTCAACATCTGCACGCTGTAGCTCCGATTCGTTTCCGCATGTCCTCCCTTCCTCTTGCGCTGCAACGACTATATTTTCTGTATCCGCATAGACAGCACGGAATGAGGCTCCATCGTCTCCCTGAAACATAGTACTTTCATTACTATGTATCAAAATATTGTTAGCATAAAACACACGTGAGGACGAACACACAGGTACATCTCAATAGCCAAACACGATTTAAACATTGTGTGCAACAATCAAACGACAAGTATTCAACCAGTAATGATCTATTTCGATGGAACTGTCAGTATCCATACCTCTGGCTCTGCATGGACTGCCATGAATGGTTGTATTGGAGAGGAGGCATCCACATCTCCCTGAAACACAGTACTTGCATTAGTATGCTTTTCAATATTGGAAACACAACACACACTTGGGGTCGACGGCACAGGTACATATATAGAGATAACCACAAATGATGCATTGTCCAAATGAATCAGGGAAAATCCAAATATGATCACATTTCATCGACTTATTTCAACGATTCCTTTACATCTGCATCATCTAAATGAGATGTTGTGATTGTGGTGGAAGCTCCGCCGTCTCCCTGAAACCACAGTACTTGGATTAGTATGGTTTTCAATATTGGAAACATAACACACACTTGGGGTCGAACGCACAGGTACATATAAAGAGATAACCGCAAATGATGCATTGTCCAAAAGAATCAAGGAAAATCTAAATATGATCACATTTCATCGACTTATTTCTCCGATTTATTTACATCTGCATCATCTAAATTGGATGTTGTGATTGTAGTGGAAGCTTCGTCGTCTCCCTAAAACAAGGCACTTGCGTTAATAGGGAAGAAAGTATAACAAAATGGAATCACGTTATATGATCACGCATGATGGAGCTGTCATTATCCATACCTCGTGCTGCTGAAGAATATCTATGGATGTTGCAAATGTAGTGCGCACTTCCGAAAGCTGTTGCGCCGATTCGTATACGCATGGTCCCGCTTCCACTTCCCCTGGAATTACTTGAATGTCAGGCTCTGCATCAAGTGCAGGGGTTGACGCTCCATCAACTGCCTGAAACATAGTACTTGCATTAGTGAGAATTACAATAGTGAAAACATAACACACACCTGGGGTCGACAGCACAGGTACATATCAACGGCTAACCACGAATGAAACATTGTGTAGAACAATCAAACGACAAGAATTCCAGCTCTGATGATGACGCTCGATGGAGCTGTCAGTATCCATACCTCCTGCTGTTGAAGAACAACTAGAAATGTTGTAGATGTGGCGGACGCTTCAGCATCTCCCTGAAAGACAGTACTTGCATTAGTATGGATAACACTAATTATAACTGAAAACAAACACCAGTGGACGATAACTAAGGTGTATATCAATTGGAAAGCACTAACCAAACATTCGGTAAAATGATTACACGATAAAATAAAAATATTACTTGACATGCATAAAACAAGTCTGTAGCGGATTAGCCTAGTAAGATTACCTGATACGCGCTAGAAGTGGTTGATAACTGCGACCACGTCAAGGATGTAGAATGTTCTTGCTTCAGATTCAAGGGATAGTCAAGAAGTTGTAAAGGTAAATTAATGATTGATAATGAAATGCCAATATTAAAAATAGCCATGTAAGGCGACAGAATACTTGTAAAATGCTCAATACAGCACAGTTCCCTGTTCCCATATATATACATTGCGTTTGTGGGTTATGAAATCGAAAAAGAATATATTGGTAAATGTCATTATTCAAAAAACTATACACTCATATCAATATCGAAATTATTACAAGGGATAGAACACCTACAATATCAATTAATCCGTTCGGATACCTACACACTACCGCAAGTCCTAAAGCTAAATCCGGACACTTGACTCACCGGTGGCGGAATGTGGACGAATAGAGTGGGAATAGCGTTTTCGAGAAATTTCCGTGTCGTTCGCTGTTTATTCTTCTTTGTTACCCAAGATGTTGTGTACATGTCCAAGGAAAAGTGCCGGCTGCAGATGCGGTATCGATCACCCCTCTTGTCCTGTAAGTCTTGTTGGACTCTACTTTCCAGATCATCCAGTGGATATCCGCAATGTCTGACCCATTCTCTTATTCGATCAACAGTTTTCGGGAATACATGCATTTTAGTGCCTTCAGATTTCGCATGGGTTTTCGAAGGACAACCGCTAATCGAACAGGCAGGCATTGTTGATAAATCTGAAAAGTAAATATTGACATTATTATACAATCTTCAAGAATAAAGATTTGATACAAAAGTAAATGAATCATACAATGATCAATGCAAGGTTTGTTTTGGTCGCAGGAACTATACCAGTTCATTATGTGCGGCTTAGTATTTGCATAAGTTGCAGAAATGTATAAATGATGTGACTAAAAACTGAACATGTGATTGCACAAGAAGGAAACATGCTTACATTATAGAACGGACCTCCGAACGGTGCAATTCGATGACCATAGACACAGATGAAAATAAATAGATCTATTGATAGCATAGCAATGGAAACTCAAGTCAATAGCAATGAGACCAATGAACCTAGCACTATTGTGTACTCAACTCGCAAATAGATAGAAATGTAAAAATCTGCGAAATATGACTAGGATACATGGCCTTACCTTGACCAATAAACAGTTGGATTCAGCAAGCAGAGCAGTATGTTGCAGGAGAATAGGTGGGTGGCCACAGGTAGCACACTGATGGGTTTGCTCTAAGCGGTCACAGAAGTTCACGGATAGCACGACGACGAGCAGATTAGCGTAGATCTCAGTGGTTGCCAGGCAACACGTTCAGGAGTTGACTTGCAAAGCACAAAGATGTTCTCATGAGACATATCAGGTGGTTTATAAAGTATTAGAAACAGGGGTGTGTTTGTGAATGAATGACGTATGTATGTCGTGGTCTTAGGGGGGCGGCCTGCTTCAAGGGGAGGCCTGGCTGGAGACACGGGGTCTGGGGAGGCCATGTGACCGATGGCCCCTTGGCGTGGGATACCTTTTGAAGTGTACATGTAGTTTGGCACCTTGGCCTTTCGCGCCCCTGACAGCCCCCCATGCCAGCGCGCATCCACCGGCGCGAACCGCCTTTGATGCAGGGGGGTGGGATGGATGGGCCTGGGGCTTGCAGATAAGGCACAGGAAGACTGCTGAATGGAGACACACTTATGTGGATTGCAGGGGGGTGGCCTGCTTCAAGGGGAGGCCTGGCTGTAGAAACGGGGCCTGAGGAGGCCATGTGACCGATGGCCCCTTGGCGTGGGATACCTTTTGAAGTGTACATGTAGTTTGGCACCTCGGCCTTTCGCGCCCCTGACAGCCCCCCATGCCAGCGCGCATCCACCGGCGTGAACCGCCTTTATATCAATATATAGTATATCGTCTTTAAATCAATGATAGTATATCGTTGCTTATCAATAACAAATGCCACATACCGGAGATTCTTGTGAGCACAGACCCACACTTCAACCGGTGTATTATAGTGGTCAAGACCCAAGGCCTGTATAATCCAATGGTAATTGTTAGTATAGACATATGTGTGACTTTTATAGAGACATAACCCACTGAAAGACTTTGAACAAGTGTTATTTAGTGCATGCATTATCGATAATATGTTATGTTAGCTTAGATAGATAGTGACCACCCTGCTTCACAGCGACCAGACCTTCACCCATTCGGAGCACAGATGTCTGACGTCCATCTTTGAATGGAGACACACTTGATTCATTTAAAAAATCGAAACAACCGTTGTTAAAATATATGTGGTGTTTTATTTTGTATCTTATTTTGATGACACAAAAATACAAGACTTTAAACATTGTACAGTTCAGGTTGCAGCACAGCGAGAGAAAATCCCCTGTACTGACCGCTGTCACTCGGGAACGTTTCTCTAATGGCACGAACGGCACAGGCGGGTATCACTCTTCGAACGCGGTGCCCAAGCCTCCCGTGGAGCCACCATGTAAAGGAACGATAGGCCACCAGCCTGTACCACCTGTGAAAAGGAATGAAACAAACTGTTTTTAAATGACCAAGATAAGTTTAATAAACGTTTGTTGTCAATGACAATTCTTGTAACTAATGGCATTCTGCACGGACAAATGCTATCTAGACAATGCACACTATTGAACGGCTTACATGCGTTACAATGATATGTAGATGTAATTTTGGATATAGTAGAAGAACATGAAATAGGAGTGGCATGACAAGCAGAGTATACTTACTCGTTACTCGGATTACGAGGACGAACAGTTGCGCGAAGTTCGTGCATAAGCACCATCATTATTCTCAACACGGCCCGTGTGAGGCAGGCTGCCCTGAAGTCTGGCAGCTCGGTGATGCATTGCAGTCGTGGCTCGCCTTCCGAAATGTAGGCCAGGCATCCCGAGTTTTCTCGGCAGCAGCAGTTCTCGTCCTCAGTTGGCATTAGCTCGCACCGATTGCATGTGCACCAGGTGGAGACGCTGTCCATTCGACTAGGCCCAGGCTCTTCATCTGTTGATTCGTCCTGCCAACTGCCGTCCGAATCCCCATCGCTTTCGCGTGCTTCCCTTTCCAGTAGTTCCTCCTCGGTATACTCGGGCTCGTACATGTAGGGCATTAGTGTAGCCATTGTGTGTTAAACAAACTAAAATAATTTATAGCGGTGGTACTGGTATCTGTTCACACGGGCTACAAGCGGCGAAGGTAGCTGACCAGAGCACTGAAACGAGTCACAGAATACTCAAAGTAACACAGAGAGAGGAATGGAATCGAAAATCTGCTGCTGTGTGTTGTGAAAGGGTCTGTTTATACTTATTGAGGAAAAGGGCCGTCCTGCCATTTCCATGGCGACACGTCATTAGCTGAAGCGCAGCGAATGTTGACACAAGACGTGCTTTGGCGTTGGGAAATGGGCGGTACGAGTCTGCTGATGACAGGCTCAGGGGCGGGGGAATTGATTTAGTGCCGCAAAAGCAGGACAGCCAGGGCGATGGGGGGGAAAAGATAGGATTATCAGAAAATGGCGGCTCCCTGGTGCTTGTTTTCGCGTGCGTTTAATGGACGAAAACTCGGGTAAGGTCCATAGGGAAGTTTTCTAAAATCGAGCCACTTAGGCTTAAAAAAACATGGCCGACCCGTAGGGACAATAAACATTTTTACTAGACCATGTCTTTAAGATACATCGACAGGGTATCATTGGGGTCTCACCAGTTTGCAGTAGACACAACTAAGTAGGATTCTCTTTAGAACTGGTGAAACATTATTCTGTACAGAATGACCCCAGAGCCAGTCATATGTGTTTCTGTGATGGATTTTCCATCTGCTATTGGAAGGCGCCCACAGTTGTTGTGACATTTTAGGAGCACCACTAAATGGATTCTACAATGAAAGATCAGCTAAACTGTCTAAATTCCAGACAGCGTTTTATTTTTTCAAGCTAGTATTCATGGGGTGTTCCCAGATGGGCCTGCTGGTCATTCGGTGCATATTTGAACTTGCCAAAAGACATATTTAAGGCGCCCCACATATACTTGCTGCTGGGCATCGGTAACTGTCATGCCAGCTGCATGTTGGCAGCAATGGGCCTCACTTTTAGAAGGAAAGTGCCACAGCCAATCTGTTCATACAAGCGTTAACCCATTTTTGGTTGCCAAATCTAATAGTAAAGTAACCTACACATTGATAGCAGCATTCATAACGACCCGAGGAAGGTGCCCTCCAAAGGATTTATTACTGCTATCTCTAGAACCAAACTTAGACAGTTAAAAATTGCAACCCGCCAAGGTGAAATGTAGAATATCTCCAAGGCCTGGTGCCAGCTTGATTAACAATAAACTATATCTAGTTTGATATAGAGGCATTTGGGACAATAGTTACAAATTGCCAAAACCCAGCTGATGTCCTTTATTCAACTGGCATTCCAGTAACCCCTGCAACTGTCAGTTTGTTACTTCTTTCTGGGGCTGGGTTCCCCTTACCACAGGATATTTGGTCCAGCCCTAGAGATTTATTTTGTACTCACCTGAGAAGGCATGACACCTTACCAGAGGAACATGATCTGCTGCCACAGGGCTGGGTGGGAAATACTGCTTCAAAGGGAAGTCTGCCAGCACAATAGGGAGGTCACCTCAGGAGGACAATTACTGTAGTCTTTGTAACACAGATAGGGATAGGGGCTGAAGGAGGCTAGCCCAGGAAAGAATGTACAAGAAGCATAGGGGTTCCACTGTCTTGGAAAGTCTTACGCCACACATACTTCCTGCACTCGCTTACTGCGGACAAAGCACTCTGGGTCTGAAATCAGAAAGCAAAGACTCTTATAACATCAGCTTGCTTTGGCCCCTTACAGATGCTTGAAATGGACCAATCAAATGTAGCAAAATTAATTTGATTCTCCCACCCTGCCTTAGTTGAGCCATCTTTGTAGTAAAGAAGGATTTCACTGGTGCTTTAATGGGTGTGTCTGCCCAATAAACAAAGTCCCATGCCACAGGGGTTAAGCTAAAGATTGATGAGTAAGGAGCGGGAACCCCCCTTCCCCTGCCACCACCCACTTGAAGGGAATATTTGGAGTTACCTGCTGTTGTGCAAGTCCTCCCTGCTGACTAGGCACCACTATCCAGAACTATGACTGCTGTAGTGGTAGACTTGCAAGTCCCCTTTGTAACCTTCCTGGCTGAGAAGGGCAGACGGATTCCGCTTTCCCCAGAATCCCATTGCAGGGTCTCTCACCACCCCAACAACCTCTTGCTTGGAAATCCTGCCTTTTAAACCCCCACTATTTACCTTTTTAAGACAAATATTTGAATTTGAACTTTGCTCCAAAAGACAATTGCCTGCAGACCCATGTCTTCATACCACATTACCCCTTTCATTCAAAGGTCTGCATCTTTTGTGTATTCATTTGAACGGATGGGTTGCTAGTGCTTTTTTTGTGTGCGTTTTTTTAGTTTGATTGAATTACTTTATTTTGATAGAATCTTGAATGGACAATTATTTTGATACCACACTACCATTGCTGTTTTGGATGCTTGCTAGCTGACTCTCACACCTCTTGTAGAATATAGTCTGCCTTTAGCACATGCTCCCTTAAAGCGGTGAAGGACGTGTACCATTCATTGTGTGCTGGTTTACCGTTATGATTGAGATTGCTGCAGGTTTAGTAGTAGTGTGAGATTGACAGGATTTTAGAAACCACTGCTTCCTGTGCTCCTGCAGAGCAGCAGTCATTTTGTCACAGTTACACAATAATTCATAACTGTTTATAAATGGCTTAAGTGACTTTTTATGTGATACTTATTAGTTGACGGTTACACTTTTGTCCACATGAATTATGCATTAATTAATGCATTGTTAGTGCACCTAATACAATTATACTGAATGCTCTGTTGAATAGATGAACTGCGGGCTATACCCTAAAAGTGAGTAATGAATCAAAGGGTTTTGTAACTCAACAAACCAACTGGCCCATATATGTTGATAGTCCTCCTGTGCATTTCAGTTGTCAACAAACGGAAATTATAAACACACTAATTCTTTTTATTGTTATGCATTTTTGCCATCCTAAAGATCCATGGAACAGCCTATTTTAGACTGGAACATTACTTGCCAGCAAGAGTGATGGAGAAACTAGACCTTTCTTATGTCCGAGAAGAACTACCTAAACTTCACAGCACTTACGCAGGAGCATCTGAAAAAGAGACTGAAATTGAATTTTTAAAGGTAAGTCGAATTTTTTGGGGAAGATTTTATCATCCCCATTTGCAACCCTGAAATTGTCTGCACATTATATGTAGGAGTAAAAGAAATTGATTACGCCAGTTTCAGCAGTGCGACCAAAATGGGCAAATGGTATGGTAACATCAAGTAGATGCATACATTTCCAGAATCCTTTTTGGGGATCACATTTTCTTGGTCCTATGCAGATTTAGCTCGTATAATTATATTAAATTGTACCAGGCTGGCAAAGTTTCTGAAGTCCCCTGCCTGATTGTTGAGAATACCAAGGCTTGGGACACTGAGCAAGGGCCACCCCAGTCCTGTGGAACCTGGATTTGGGGGTTGGGGGGGGGGGGTCGCCTAGCATCCTACCATGGTCCCCTTCACATGGCAATGGACAATTTCAGTGCCACAGTTTAGGCCAGTCCTGGTTGCCTGGAGGCCTCTCACTCCATCAGTCAATTAAAGTAAATGCCTTGGCCCTGCCCAAACCCCTGGTGTGAGCATGTAGGGCAATAATAATATACCCCCTCCACAATTAAGAGTCTGAGAAGACACAAAACACCAGCATGGAGAAACACATGTATCGTGGAAAATATTTACCCTTCACTTGATCATGATAGTGTTTGTTTAGTTACAGTTGAAACTTCTTGCAGTATATCAAAGACGTTATTTCAGCGTCCAGGGGACCTGAAGTGTACTCTGAAGGTCCGCAGAGGCGATGTTCCAATCCACCGCTTCTTGAACCATGAAAATGCGATGGAATAATTTGCAGAGGTATGTCAACCAGCAAGAGATTCTCTCGCCAGAGTGCAGGGTGTACACGATGTGAAAACAGAAGCAATGTCTTTATAGAGCTTGCCTGATGGAATCCAGCAGCGACTTTACACACCGATAACACCTCAGTTCAGAACAGGCAGGACGAGGGAGTGTCAGTGGAAAATGAAGCTTCAAATTGAAAGATACGCCAATTATAGGCTTGGTCCAGCCTACTATGCCCAGTGACTCAGAAGCACTCAGGGATAACCACCAGTCCCAGCCCTCACCCACTTATAATACACAGGTGCAGACCCTATCTAAATGTTCTACCTAGGGGAGGGGTGAATACAGTATAAACAAGCACAAACCTGTGTGGCTTGCAGGAGTAGGATGTGCATGTTTGGAGAAGGCTGAAGATTAGAGAAAGCTGAATTGGAGGCTAGAGAGAGATGAGTCGAGAGGTGAAAGCAATGGAGAATAGAAGGAGGTGGTGAGACCTAAGAGGGTAAATGAAGAGGCAGTAACTTCAGATGGAGAGAGGACAGAAGGAAGTGGTGACAGTTAAGGGTTGAGGAGGAGGTGTTAATAGTGGGAGAGAAGACAGGAGAAGGTGGTGCGTTACATGGGTGACGGGAGGGGGTGTAACAACAGCAGAAGAAAAGAACTGGAAGTCAAGAGGAGGAATTGGGGATCTGGATGCAGGAGGAGGTGGTGAAACCTAAGGAGAACGAGGGGTGGTAACATCAGGGGCAGGAAACATTGCAGAGGTGGAAGCATCAGGAGGAGAGAGTGATGCAGAGAATTTGTCAAAAGGAACACTACGAGGTAGAGTTGGTAGCGAAGATGGTATGGAGAAGGTTGGACATAGAACATCAGGGGTAGAAGGAGATAACTTAAAGGAGACCAAGGCTAGAGCAGGAGCAGGGTTAGTGGTAGTAACAGCAGGAAGAGAGTCCAGAACATCACAAGAGAGGGACAAAGAGGTAATTACATCAGGTGGTAAAGTAAGGAGTAAGTGAAGATTGAGCACCATCTCTTGGATTGCCAGAGCAGGAAGATTCCAATGGACCTTGTTGGCCCTAGGCAGAACCAGACGTTACGAGGAGGAACAAGACATGGCCAGGGATACTATTATGATTTCAGAAAGGAAAGGGCGGATGCCCAGGCAAGGCTAAAACATAGAACCCTTCTCCTTACCAGCTAGGTCTACTGACCAGTCAACCTACATGACTTTACACCAAATTGAGCCTTTGGACAGGGGACTCTGCAAAAGCTACATCTATAGAAGATTGAGAAGAAAGGTTCAAGTCACCCTGAGGAGGGAGGGGATCCCAGAGAAGAAAGTGATCCAATCCCATCTAGGAAGGGACCATCTTGATCATTGTTTTGTTGGTGAAGATACCATTTTAATTTTTGTTAGCCCTTCTTGTAGCAAATCTCTTAATAATGATTGCGAATTACACCATATGTCTTGGCATCCTTATTGGTCCTAGCCGGTACCCTATGACAGTATATCTTGGACTGCTCTGTAGCTTGCACATACATCCTTCCCTCTTTTTGTACTGACCGTCTGCTTCCGTTAAGACCCTCAACCTTCTCACACACTACTGCTGCTAGAATTTTGTTATGTTGAAAAGAACACATTATTGTGGTAAAATTAGGAATTGATATTCAGAATACTTTAGAAAATATTTGGAAAGTCTTTGCTATTTACCAGATTTGATTTTCAATGCCAGCCAGGCTCATCAATAGTAAACAGCAACTGTGTCTGTATGGCTGAATGCTGAGTGAGAGTGACGTCTGAATGAATGATGGCATGAGTGAAATGTGCATCTATGAATAAGAAAATTATTTTCCACTGGTGTTGCAGCCAAGTCTGTTGGAAATATGCGACCTAGGTGGTGGGGACTGGTGGGCCCTCTTCTCTATATACTTATGTAACTGAATAAAGGACTTATGGAGGACTTACCGGAAGCTCCCAGCATCTTTGTATATAACACCTATCGAAACAAAAATGGATCCACAAGGAAATCTGCATGCATGATCCTAGTGACCTGTAGAGCAAAAACAAACAGGTGGTTGCTGTGGCTTGTATTTTGCCTAGCCTTGTGGAAAACCTTATGAAAATGCTGACAATCAACCTCTACTAACTTTCAGCCCCACAGCTGTCAATGACACTCAAGCTTACAGCACCCCACTGTTTTGTCCATCTGGTGCTTGGCCAATGTGCTTCTACTGTAGCAACTGACAGTTTTGCACTGTTTAAGTATTCTATTCATACCCTTTCGATGCTGTAAACAAGTTCAAGGCTGTTGCCATTAACTGGAATTTACTTTTAAGTGCAACCAGTGCTCCAGATAAGATTTTAAGGTGGGAATATTTTACTCCGTATTTTTAAACTTTGAGGGTAAATGTGATTTTGAGAGAGTAAAAATGACTTTTCTCCTTTGCAAGGGAGTCAAATTTATGTGACATCCAGCTGACGTGTACAAAGACTGTATGGAAATCATTACTATGCGGCAGCTTTCTGCATTGTGACAGAATACACCTTTCATTATTTCTCTAAGGTCGGCCCATTTGATCTCTCCTGTATATATTTAAATGTTGAAAACACAAAAACCTAGCCAATTACATAGTAAAGCAAACATGAATTGCATTGTGTGTTTTGAGGTTCAATAGCAGGATTGTCTTTTGATGTTTAATGAAGTCCTTAATTCCTGGAGCTATTACTACCTAATGGTATGCCAATGTTATGATACAACAGTGCAGGGAGGCAAGACCTCCATGCTAAATTCTATTTCTAATCTCATGGTCAAATGGTTATTTATATAGGGCTTTTAGGAAAGTACTGTGCATAGAACATATTTATCACAATTATCACCAAACTGAAGTCTGTACTCCTTAATCGACCTGGAAAGGATGAAAACTGATTTGGCCTTGCCAGGATTCGAACCTACAGATCATATACAGATCGCAGCAACAAGTGCTCAACCGGCTGAGCTATCGTATTGGCCAACATCCTTCAGAGGTCAGTTAACTGAGAATCGACTGAGGTATAATAATCACAGTGCCTAGATGTTGGATGAACCATGTATGAAGCGCTACATAAAGTTAAATACCTATCTGGATTATCATAGAGACAAGTTTTGCTGAGTTTCTATTTCAATTAAAAATGTAACCTTCATTTGTTTGTTTTTGAACAGTGCTTGCACTTCCTGGAAAGTCAGGTTTTGGATGTTTTAATTGTAGTCTTGAAGATTTGAGAGGCTAGAACACCTGTGATTGGGATAATGACAATCACTCACCCTTGAGCAAAGACTCTGCTGCCACTGACCATTTATAGTAATGTACCCCATTGACTGCAAGGTTGAATGGATGTAAACTAGACTGTTCATAGTCCTCATTTTACACACTGTTTTTATAATTAGAGTGTAAATTAAGAGTGTAAACATGATTTGCCTCCGCATGATTATGCACACAGCACAGGAACTCTGAAAAATACAACTGTGAAATACGGTTTTGCTTTCACTGGAAAAGAAGCAACATTTGTTAAAAAATAATCCTCAATTGTAACTTAGTTTTCCATCTTGTTAATTATACAATCCTAAAATGCTAGGAAAATAAATACGCTGAGTTCGGTTTGCTCCATGAGCAGTAACACAGCAGAAGCTGAATGGAAATAAACCATTCCTTTAATCACAGGGTGCAGTTTCATTTTTTTAAAGGCTTCAGAGAAATACATTCTGTTTCAGAGGCTTTTCTGCATGGCATGGCTTGCAATTACATCCATGTAGATAAAAATCAAAAGAAGCGTTCTGGTTTGTGTCAAGTAACCTGACCTTTGCACTGCCCTCTGCTCTAAACTTGTGTGTAAATGTGCACAGGAAAATAATAAAGCTGTCTATTTCCAAGATTTTCATGCCTAAAAAGAAAAGGCATATCTGGAGGCATGGGTGCAATCCTGTTGGAACAGAAGTGAGACACACCTACAATTGTGTTCCTAGGGATCATAAACAAAACCAGAGAAAACAGTCATTATTTGATAGAACAGTATGCGCCGACTTACCATACAATTATAAATGTACAGGTGTGAAGCTGGTAGATACCAAAGGAGCTCAATGCCAAAATTACCTTGGATGACAGTCCAAACTAGGCAAAACATTTCCCAGACTACAGTCGGTGGATCTGTCATCAACTAATAATTTTATTTATAAATAGACAGTCCCAGAATCAATACTGTAAGAAAAATGTGCAGAAATGAATACATAAATAAGGATACAATAATTAATGTTCCTGACCGGTCTTCAGTTAATCATATGAATGAAGCTACATGTAGAATGGTGCTCTGCATACCAGCAAGTTGGTTAGTCTTGAATAAAATGGTATCCGGCATAGTATCTGTCATGACCTCCTGCATCTTGGTTTCCATTTTTCTGTAATGCACAGGCATACTTGTGCACTTGTTCTGGACAACCCATCTGCAGAGGTACACACTTCTATCCCAGTTTTCCACCATTTTATAACCTTGGGCTGGATGACCCCAGATATACAATATCGCCTCAGGACTTCTGCTTTGCATTTGGGCAAACAAGCCCCTGTGTGGTGCTGCAAGAACTCACGGTCAGTAAAGGAGCTCCTGTGGGGCACTCATCTCGAACAAACACTGATATATACAGGCACCTTTGTGGTACCTATTACCATCATCCGGCATGTAGAACATGAGACAGGGTAAACCATCTTGAACCCAGAAGTTGATCATCCAAAACAAAAATACAAATGTTGTTGTTGGGGCAATATATTGTCAAGTAGCTCCAAATAAAACTGCTTGCTTATGAAATGCTGTAGGGTCTGGTGAAGCCTACTCAGGCAGAGATTCTTATCTGACTGCTCAACGCCAGGGAGTAACTAAAAGCTTCTTAACCCATTATTCCGCAAGTAAGGGATTCCTTCACTTCAGTCCTTTAGGCATAGAATGTCCACTCCTGCTCTTGGGAGACAGCATTCCAAATTCTCCAGGGGCTATATCTAGACTGTATGCCATGTTTTACCCCTCTTGAAAGCTCATCTTTCATGTTGAAACCATTCAACCCGTAAGAAAAATGAATTTTAAGTTGGGGGCTCACTTCCCTCGTAGGGAAGGGGCACCAGTGGTTTTAAAAAGGTAAAATGCATAAGTTCTGAGACATCTTACAGTACCCCTCATCAAAACCACTGATCTTTTCAGGCTCCAACCTCCGATTTTTCATGGGGTCCGTCGGACTTGTCCACACAATAAAAACGGTCACTGGCTCGAAGTCTTTTCACTCAAGAGCCCTCCCTGGTTATACAACATCACAGAGACAGGACTGTCCTCTGTAGAAAGGTATGGACCACCACAACCATGGCAAACTAACCACAGGAATTTGACAATGCCACTGCAAAATAGAACAAAAGAGATGACGTAATCCCCCTACCATCCAGTAGGCAGGTCCCTAAGAAAAACACTCAGAAAACATAGTACCCCCTCAATACATGTATGCTACGGCTGACCTCAGAATTGAGTAAGGGTTTAGAAAAGGTGATCTCACTAATAATTATACTAAGTGCCATCAAAATGTAATTTTAAGCATGCCCCCAATCTCATCCTACTATACATGAATGCAGCTGATGAATAAACACATCAAGTGGAATGATCCATCTGAAGAAACATGTCCTTTCTACCCAAGCAACTTGACAAGATTGTTTTTTGTGTGTCTGCCAACCTGATGAGGCAATACATACGTTACATGGGGCTACAATGCTGCTGCACGTTTTGGTGTAAATATGTCCATATCTATGCATGGGAGATGGAAGCGAGCAAGGTGAAGGGTTCTAGTAGCATGGAGTGTTGTGGCGTAGACAATTCGATGAGTGGTGGTTGAGTGAGGGTGAAGGAAAGGAAGTTGGAGCTGGCTGGGGCGCTTAACATACTACTTACCTTTGTTGCGAGTACTGAATAAAGTTGGTTAATTGGTTCACTCCCGCCTCACGTTCCTCAACACTTATGCCCCTACCAACACCCTTGCATGGAAATATATGAAAGAGACTGTCTCAATAAAATTCTTCTTGTGCTGATGTTTAACACCAGCCATGTAATAAGATCGTACTGTGGCTAATCCTTCCATCAACTAATTATTTGCTAGTCTGTGCAATGCATCACTCTCTGCCATCACCTAGAGTGTAAAGCCATGACACTTGTGAGTATCCCAAAGGTGTCTCACTTGCTGGTCCCCAGGGATCTGTCATCCAGATGGCCATGACACAGCCATCTCTATTGGATCCTTTTCCTGTGGGTGGACCAGTGGGGGAGGATCACCTGGATGGGGATCTTCGGGGAGTGGAGGTGGGACACTGATGGGCGAGACGCGGTACCCCATTTCCTGTAACACCTTTTCCCCATCCAATCCCCCCACACCCCTCACCTTTTCCGACACAAACACTTTCTTACACCGTAACAGACAACGCACTAACACCAGAGCCGTTTACCTGACATGTCCCAATGCAAGGGTCAGGCGGAGTAAGGCAATTGACAATAACCACAGACACTTGACGGCCCTTTACCTTCCCCACAGGGATAAAAGGCGGAGCACGAGAGCACACAACGAGCAAGGCCTAACGCACAAGGAAACAGCTACACCAAACCGGCAGTTCAAATGGAGGAGAAAGGTGGCGAGTCCTGGAGGGATGACGAAAGGGGAACTGCCCTTTTCAACTCAGACCCGCGAAGCCTGCGAAAAGGGAATTACAAGACTGGGAAGCATAGCTGACGTGCGGAGCATCAGATGTCAATGGTGCACGGGGGCCTCCCGCTCTGACAACACAGGCAGGGAAGCATGCTGGCTACCATGGTATGTCCTTGACTCCAGCAGCAAGAAAAACCAAGAGGACTCGACACAATCCGTGAGTCGGACGAAGCTGATAGCACACTGAACTGTGTAGCGAGCCCCAGGTTGCAAGTGGCAACATTAGATGAACGCAAGAACTTGAGAACAAAGAGCTTGTGTGTGTTTGAACTTTTTGAGACAGTCCAGAGAAGGGCCAGCTGCAGAGTGGTCAGGTGCCATAGAAGTGCTCATTCGAAGGACTCTCGGTGGTCCTGTTTGTGTTGAAACTGCAAGTACAGGAAGGCCCTAGAAAAGGGCGGCGTGAGGTGTCCGAATGGTCCTACAAGGGTCACATCAAATCCCTTGTACACTCAAAAGTCTCTGCTGAAAGAAAGCTAGGAGAAAGGAATCCACGCTTTTCTGAGAAGAGGAAGCAATCGGGAACTGTGTTGCAACCTCCTGAACTGTGGCAAAGTGGCTATATGAACCCGACGGAGGGATCCCAAGGGAAAAGCAAAGAGAGGAAATACTGCATGTGATGAAGCAGAGTGAACTGTGTATTTAGCAAACATGAACCCGGACGAGGGATGCCTGCGGATTGTGAACATTGTGCCAGCCAGAGTGAACCCGGCAGAGCGCTGTCCACAGTGAGAAGTTTAAAAAGACATTAAGGAGATGGGACGAATTCCCTCAATTTATCACACATTATATACTGCAATCTTTCAGAATTAGTATGTGGTTGTATCCAGAGACATTGGAAGTCTTGAGGCAACCACAGCCAGTTTGTAGGTTTCAGGCATGGGACCAAAAAGGGTCTAGTCGTACTTGAAATGAAACAGGTTTTATGAACACACAAATCTTTTCAGAGTCAAACTCTGACACAAAAATCTGAGGACAGTCTGTTTTTGATATTCTGCCAATTCAAATGATTCCTTCTACAGTTCGCAAGAGGCCGGAGCAAAAAGCCTTCACTCAGTCTCTGCAGTTCTCAAGTCCTCTGGCTGGCCTTATCTCTGGTGCAATATAAAGCACTTCACTCTTGCTGGTCTCCCTCACCGACCGCAGACCCTCACTAACCACAGATACAGCTGGCATCTTCCACTGGTAATGAAATCAATCTGGGGTTGTCGTCTCCAGTTTCTACAGAAATAATTTAGAGGGGAGGATCACCTATCTTTCCTTGGTTACTGATTTCTACCGTCTGTAGCACCTCTACTCCTGCTCTGCTACTTACTCTCCTCCACACCACATGCTTGCTCTGCATCTCACAGTGGACTTTGACCCCTCGGGATTGGAGTGCTAACAGCCAATCTTGTATGTCTACTGGTTCCTTTCTGGTCTTGCTAACTACCACCTCGCTAGCCTTAAGCATTTTCTCCTGGCTCTTGACTGCTTACTGTCTCCCTCCTACAACCTTTTGCTCTCATCCTCCAACTGCTTCTTCCTGATGCTTTTCTCCAACCACCTCCTGATGCTTTTCTCCAACAACCTCATGATGCTTTTCTCCAGTCACTTTGTTGCTTTTCTCCAACCACTCTCTCCTACTGTCTCTCTTGCACTCTTCAATGGTCACATCTTGTTTTGTTCTGCCTCTCTCTCCAATGGGCTCCGGCTCTCTCCAACGTTCTCCTCCTGTCTTGCTCTCAAACCGTCTCATGGTTTAGTTCTACCTCCCTCTCTCCAACTGTCTCATGTCGCACTCTCCAACCATCTTATAACTTTCTCCAACCCTCTGTTTCTTTTCCCACTCTTTTCTCTGTCATCCTCCTTTCCTTCTGGTCTTTTGCTCAACTCCTTTCTCAACCTCTGCCCTGATTCACAAACCAGCTCCAAACCCAGCCTCAACCTTCTCCAAAAGCCCACACCTCCCATTCTTGGAACGTCCCGTTTGTATGTGAGTGGTCCTTCCCTGCATCGTGCCTGGACCTTAGTTTCTGTACATGTGTATTTTTACCATTGTGCGTGTTCGATTGGTCGTACTCTAATTTCTTTCCCTGCTCAGTGATCGTGTTCATTTTTGGATACAGGTAGCGTCAGGACCGTGGCTTTAAGAAGCCAGTCATCATAATCGATTTCCCTTCTGCGCTGCTCGGTGCATGCATGCAGGCAACATTTGTAGCAGAGCCAATGTTGTAGGAGGCTTCACGGTTTCAGAATTGTGAGGATAACCTTTTCAGTCTTTTCTAAGCCTACACTTCATTGGCAGTGGGTTAGCAAGGGAGCTCAACACTCCACAAGAGACCACAGGTATTAAGACCAGACCCCAAGTGGACCAGTAGCACTCTTATGCAGGATGTGATGCTCCCCTGTTCAGTGGTTTGAGCGAAGTAAAGGACAACCAGGAGATCCTCCCCATACTGACCCTGGGGCTCAGCATCCGATAGCTCGGAGTTACACCCCCTTTTGTCACCTGCGGTTGGTAGAACTTCCCTTTTTTATATGGGGTTGTCGAGTGAAAAGGGTCTTGTTGGCCCAGCGCTTCCCGATGCCCCGCCCAGAAAGTGGGAGGAGTGAGATCCTGCAGTCCTGCCACCCCCACGATGACACATCATCATTCCATCCTGGGTGTCTAAAACCACAACTCCCAGATGGGGTGCTTTGGCAAAAAAAACATTGAATACAGCTGAAATTAAGCCCATGTCGGATTAGGAAAATGTTAGGAAGCACTCCATGTTCAATTACAAACACACACAGAGTTTGAAGATTTCTCAAGCAACCATTCTTGAACATAACTGCTTCATAGAGGGAGGGAATGGAGTGTCTGCGAGTCGAGTTGGCAGACACTATATGGGCCTCATTAAGAGGTAGGAGGTAAGGGAAACTTGATGCCGGTAAAGGATTACCGGTATCGCTAACTGCTCCGGTCCATTACGACCCGCTAGTAGCGGCACCGCAAAGAACGGTGCCTATAATAGCGGCATGGGCGCGGGCACACGACCCCTCATGCCAGCAATAGCGGCATGGCGGAAATAGAAGTACATCACAAGTCAGGCGGACATGCAAATAGCGGCATGAATAAGGTCCAAAAAGCGGATACTGGCATGGTGGAAATACCGCCATCGCGAACCACCCGTAAAGGGCCATGTGCAGTGTTCCCAACTGCCACAGGTGCACACAATCAGCACAGGTGGTGGCAATGTAGACTGGGCCAGCACAAAAGGAGCACACCACACCCCTTCCCACACCCAAATGGTACCAATACTAGTAGCAATGCTGGGGCTGGAGGATACGATTGCAACAGCAACAACAGGCAGCACAGTGGAGACGCAGGAGGAGAAAGAGGGCGAGACAGGCACAGCATGCCCCACTAGTGCAGGCGGTTGTACCACAGAGGCAGCCACCAATCCCCAGAAACAGAGCCAGTCCATTCAACCTAACCCCTGAGCAGATCCACACCCTGTACCGTCTGGACCGGGATACCATCACCACCATTGTGGACATGATACACACCGACATTGTTAGCCTCATAGACATCCGTACCGCCATCCCCCCTCTACTTAAAGTGGTCTCTGTGCTCCAGTTCCTGGCCACATGCACCTACCAGCACACGGTAGGGCAGATGCATGGCATATCACAACCAGTACTCTCACGCACGCTGAACCAGGTGCTCGATGTCCTCCTGAAGCACACAAGTGAACACATATCCCTGCCACGGACTGCCCAGGAGATCTCTAACACCAAAGTTGGCTTCCATTCACTGGCAGACATCACAAGTTGCATCAGGGCCATAAGCTGCACCCATGTGGAATTGGTGGTCCCACATGCCATGGAGGCAGTGTACCGAAACTGAAAGCAATACCACTCCATGAGCGGGCAAATGGTATGTGACTCTAACAAGATCATCACACTGTTGTGCCCGATATCCCTGATCAACCTATGATTCAATGGTCTTGCGGAACTCAACGATACCACGCTACATGGAGCGACATGCCGGACAACGTTCCTGGCTACTCGGTGAGTAGCATGGCAGGCACATGGCAGTGTGATGTGGGGAGTAAATTTGCAGGGGGAGAGATGCATACTCCAACTGGCTGTCATATCCCCTAGAACTTGCCCCTTCTGGACTTCCTGGTCCTTATCGCGACTTGTATTCCTTGTTACTCCCAACATGGCCGTGCCAAGTTACTTGCCTCGCACCAGCTTTCACATCGCACACGGCACGTTCTATAAATTGGCCACGCCCCCACGGCCCCGCGCGTCTCAACGCTATCATTAGGTAGTGACTTGACGTGTGTGTGTGCAGTTCGGCGAATCCTCTATTCTTAGTTTCCTGGTTCCTTCTTCCTTCCTTTCAACCCTTCCCTCTAATTCTGCTCCCGGAATCCTCATCCCTAGCGACCGCTACCTTTTTCCTGGAACTGCGACCTTCCCGGAACTCTGAACGCGCTTTGCAGCCGGACGAGACTCGAGCGAGCCTATACAAGACCCGATCCGTCCACAAGAGGAATCCTCCCACGGAACAGAGCAAGAAGCGATCCCAGGTGAGACTGGGGGGAAATTTACGACACTTGGTGTGATTGGGGGGGAGAGATGCATACACCAACTGGGTGTGATTGGGGGGGGGGAGATGCATACACCAACTGGGTGTGATTGGGGGGGAAAGATGCATACACCAACTGGGTGTGATTGGGAAGGGGGGGGAGATGCATACTCCACCTGGGTGTGATGGGGGGGGGGGAGATAGGGGGGGATGCATACTCCAACTGGGTGAGATCAGTTGACGGACTAAACAATGCCCATACTGAAATACACCACTGTCTGGCAGGCCAGACTGAATCTGACACAAAAACAACATGGAAGACATAAGTGCACAATGACATGACAATAAGCCATTACTGCAACCATGCCATATCCATCCACATGTATACTGCACATCAGCAGACCGTAACCTCTACAACACAATGCAGCAACATGCTGCCAATATGGCCAATGCAAATGTCTGCTGAACAGCATCACTACGGGAATGCGACCTTGAGTGCATACAAAGGGATCACCTGAAGCTGATATACGGAATCTCACCCGTACACCACAACAGAAGTGCTGCATACCAGCATGGGGACATCATGTTTTGAATGGCAGATCACTAGGAGTCTGGTTCCAACGGTGACAGGACCAAAGGATACGAATGACTACACATCACCTAGTTCATGGCAACAACTGCCGTAGGCATGCACAGTGCATGAACACTTGCAAGGACTAGATCACCTTCCCACATTGCATTTACTTTGAATACCTCCATGCATGTAGGGATATGTGGATGTCCTCCACAAATCAAAGTTGACTTGTGTGTGATAGGTACTGGTTCCATTTGATGTAATCACTTACACATATCCATTGTTGCACCCATGCAGGTGATGCTGGCTATCCCTTGAAGAGGTGGCTCCTTACCCTGGTCCGGAACCCACAGAACAGGAGCAAAGAGGACTACAATTGTGCACATACCCGTACCAGTGTGGTGATTGAGCAGACATTTGACCTTTTGAAGACACGGTTTCACTGCCTCAGCAGGTCGGGTGGGGCACTCCTGTACGGGCATGAGAAGGTGGCCAAGATCACCATGGCATGTGTCATGCTGCACAATATGTGCATCAGACGGAATGTGCCTTGGCCCCCTGACATTGAACTGCAACCACGTGGTGAGGATGAGGATGGAGAAGATGGGGCTGCACGTCATGCAGGTGGCGATGCACAGGAGAGACATGCTGTGCACCAGCATCTGATAGACCAATGTTTCTAATACGCATGGATGAAGAGGGTGCAATGGATGTGGGACTCGGGGCACTGGGTGTTGTGGGGAAAAGAACACTGTGCACTGTCCGGCAATAAAGCACACATACACAATGAAAAATGTCCACTCATGTGATTTTTCATGACACAATGGGTGTATTAAGTTTTACATGATAATGAAGTGCATGGACCCTCCACCCCAAACACCCTTTTCCCCCCTCCCCGCACAGCTCCCCCAAACACCCTTCCCCCCTCCCCCCACAACTCCCCCAAACACCCTTTCCCCCCTCCCCCCACAATTCACTCAAACATGGCTTGCACTTAAGTGCAGCATTAGTGTACACGAGTCACCAACATCAGGCTGCCCCTACTTCCCACCTCCTCTATCAGCATTGGGTGGTTGCAAGTTTGTGCGCTGCATGGCCTGCATGGACCTGCGCAGGGGGCTGGTTTGCCTTGAGCTGGCAGAGGAGGTGCTCGGTTGGTCCAGTCCCTGTGCGGGACGCTGGCTCTGCAGAGCATCTGCGATGCGGGTGAGGCCCTGCCTCACAGCTGATAATTCATCGCAAATGCAGTTGCTGCTGGCTTCAATAGCTTGTTTAATGCCCTTGGCATGTTCCCTGCACTCCTCCCTCGCCAGGGCACCCTCGCCAACATGCTGGCCTACCAGCGCAGTCCGCTCCTCCTGGCGCTGTCATATGATGCCGATGCCATGGTCTCTGGGCCTGCGTTTGGTGATTGCCGACGCAGCTTGTGGCATGTGTCCGCCATCAGGTGATGACTCCATGGGACTCCAGCTCCCTGCCACAAACTCACCACCAGACAGCTCATGGCTGCTGGCCTTTGATGTGGGCTGTGTTGGGCTGACTGCTGCGGGCTGGGTGTGTGGTGTTCCATGGGTGCAATGCACGTTTCCTCGTCATCAGACATGGGTGCCGTGGCTGCTGCCTCGCCAATCGAGCTGTTTGCGGCACACAGTGATCCTACCACAATATCGGACGGCCTTTCCCGCCTTGGTGGCGTGGGTACATGCGTGGCTTTGGCCCTCTGAGGCAGTCCAGATTTCCCAGTGCCCCTCGATGTGCTGGCCCTGGTGCCTACTTCCTTGCCCTTGGCCTGCTTCTTTGGTATTGGGGCCTGTGTCGCAGGGTCCTGCTCCTCCCTGTCGGATTGTGAGCCTGTCGGGGGCCAAGAGAGGGATAGCATCAGTGATGGGTCAACGTGCATCATGCATATGTTGGTGTTGCATTAGTTCTATGCATTTGGACTTCAAGTTTGGCCATACAGGTTGTTAGCCAGATGGGTGGGTCATACAGGCATGAGTCTGGGTGGCACATGTCTGAGGTGCTGCATGCATGTGGTTGTGTGGGTATGTGCACAGCATATGGGCAGGGTTGTGTACATGTGTGTCTGATGCCCCATCCATTAGATAATTTCCAGGTCACATTTGGGGGAGTACCTCATGCTTTGCATTGCAGTGTTTTGTGTGGACACTCGCCTCCATCTGACGATGACGGCACATCGTGCTCCATTTCACCCACTCCCTCAATGGATTTGATGCCAATGGTGCTGGCACATGTCTCCTCCCACTCTTGCATCTTGATTGGGAATCCTCCTCCGCCTCCTGTACCCATGGCCAGGTTCCTGTTGGCTGCTAGTATACTCCGTACACGGAGGCGTAGATCATCCCACTGCTTGCGTACGTCCTTCACAGTGCGGGGGTTGGAGCCCACCGTACTGATTTTCCGTGCCACCTCGGCCCAGATCTCCTTTTTTTTTTATCAGTGCGGGACGCCGCATGTCGTTTGCAAAAACAACCTCTGCGATAGCAGCTAGTGTGTCTGCTAACAATGTCAGTTCCTCATTGGAGTACCGTTCCTTGCGCTGGCGCGCTGCACCTTTCTTTAGGGCCTTGGGCATTCTCAGGTGTTGTAGTAATGAGTTTGGCCAGCTGTAATGTCGCTGCAGGTCCTGGGGGCAGAGGATGGCAATGGATTGTGTTTTTAAAGATGGCCACCGTGCTCTTTCCCGTTCCTGTGCGATTACGCTACTTCCAGTTCTGCTTATTTACGGTCACCGCTAATGCCGGATTCATGGATGGCGCAAGTGCTGTCAGAGCTTTCCTTGATGCCGCTAAGGGACTTTTTGAGCCCTTTAACGGCATGGCGGTAGTGTCCTTACCGGCATGGTGCAAAGCTTGTGCCTGCGTACTCGTAATGGCACACAATTAGCGGCCTGGTTACTACACAGACTCGTTATTTGCGCCATCCCGGTAAGAACCGTTACTTACCGCCTACCGTGTAATGAGGCCCTATGTCTGTCTTTGGAGGTGACCGAATACACGTATAGAACAGCTGCTGAAATTCAATATGGAGCTGATATCGTGTAGCACCTTTTAGATTCATGGGGACAATGGGTGAGATGAATCTAATAATTTACCAACTGTGAGAGACTCATAAAATGCCTACGGAAGAGACCAATCCAAGGTCTAAAGACAAAACCCTAGTGATCCAAGCCAGTCACAAAGGCCTGTATAAGTAAGAAGAACATGTATGCCCTCTTTTGGAGCCGGGCTGAGCTCAGTAGAAGCAGCAGGCTGGGAGCAGAATGATGTGTTCCTTGCCGCTGCCTGGCGGAGCAGTGTGACACCAACTGACACAATGTGGCTACTTTTCTGGAGGAACTACTGGTGACCCTCATACAAGAGTGTGAAGCCTTCCAAACCTCTAGAAATTACATGAATACTTAATGCTGAAAGACAAGTTAAGGGGAGACCTAATCAAGTGAATGCTGAGAAGCTAGGTTGTGGGCAGACCTAGCCAAATGAATTCCAAAAAGACCTATCCTGAATGCTAAGGTCTAGGAGAGACCTATCTGGTAAACTGAAGTACCAGCAATTGGCGATAAACCCAACACTGCAGCAAGGAGTGCTTACATATTCATTGTGCAAGGCAGAGACTGAGGTGAAGCCAAAGAGTAGTCTGAGAAGCCAGAGATCTTGGAGAGGTCTAAAGAGAGAGACTGAACGCAGGAAGACCAAAGGATGGCTCAGACTGTGAGTAGCCCCTGGAGGAGCCTGAAAGAAACAGTTTTTGTTGTGAATAGGACTGTACATTGTAGATACGGTTTTTATGATTTGTTCTGCCGGCCAAGAATTGGAGCTTGGATAGCTTAGAGATTAGCCAGGATTAGCCAGGAGGCTATAGACCTGTTAAGCATAGGTTTGGAACTCTGTCAGCCAAATCGTTGCACATTGCTTTGTAGATTAGGGTTCTTGTGAGGGTTAAGGACTTGTAAAATTAGGTTTTAACTTTATGCTTTTGAAAAGCACCATTAAAGGTGTTGGATACTTGAGCTATATCCTACTTTGTGCTGGCCTATCCCTGACACTGTGTTGTTATTCATAAAACATCCTTCTTTGTAGAGATTTATTTAGTTATTATAGGCTCTTGGTCTGGCCTCTGTTCCAGACTCAGCATTGAATAAACCAGGTGTTGGAACACATTTATCTTGCATAATGTGGCATTGTTTGACCTCCCTACACACCCCACTAGAAGTCTCCAGAATAAGGCGGGGGACTTTGTCACAATAAATAACAATTCAATCATGGTTCAGTGCTAATCAAAGTAGAGTCAATTTTCCAAGTTACTGTTTACCAAAATGAACTAAAATTTTGAAAAATGTTGATTGTGTTTTTTATAATTACTGCTTTCTGAACTTGTACAGGTAAGTGTTTCGCTACCAATTGAAGTATTTCATTATAAAAACTGTTAATGCACATGGCACAATGTTGTGTTAAGAATGAGAGCTGTAGATATACCCAAGATTTTAAAGATTGTTCTGGTTCAGTACAGTGCAGCGCAGGATCGTGTAAAATAAGTTGAAGGCTATTTGATTAAACGCTGCAAATATGTTTTAGCTTTTGGTTGGTTAGTGATCTCTAGATACAGCAACCCTATTGAAAATTATACTAGATATCTCTGATGAATAGACATGTCTTTTAGGTGTGTCAGCGACTTACGGAGTATGGGGTTCATTTTCATCGAGTGTTACCCGAGAAGAAATCGCAAACTGGTATTCTTCTGGGAGTCTGTTCCAAAGGAGTCCTCGTCTTTGAAGTCCACAATGGTGTCCGGACGCCTGTGCTTCGTTTTCCCTGGAGGGAAACAAAGAAAATAGCTTTCACAGTGAGTATCATATTGAATGAGTCATGTGAATGGCTTGTGGGCAGTATCTCCATTTTGAGATCCTTTTGGGAACTTTTTAGTGGACTTTACAGGTATGTTCTACTTAGTGGTGTAAAGTGCGTAATGGGCCCCACATTAATTTATAACCTCTAAATAATAATGTCCCCCTTCTACCTACTATGTAATGCAATCATAATATTGCAATAAAAATGTACTCTGCAATGGCTTTCGGAGACATTGTGTGTACAGCATAAGAATTCCCTACAGCATATAGGATTACAAATGTGAACTTTCTTTTTAAAGCATCCATAATGCAACATCAAGTTTAATTTCTGGACCAAGTTAAAATCCATCTTGTTTGAGCTCCACAATTTAAAACTTGAGACTACAGGTTTCTGCACAACTTCATCCCTTCCTTTAAGACCATGAGCTTATTTGTGACCAGAATGGTATATGCTTAACCTGCAGTGTTACACATTGGGCTTTATGCGTTTCACAGATGCCTTATAGGGAAGAACGTTGCCATCATTTGAATCCAACTGTTTGAATAGGTAGTGTGACATAGCACTCAGTTTGGCCCCTAATGATCTTACATGTTGACATTATGAAGCCATTGATATTGTGGTGATCAAATCATTGTGACTCTGCTGAAATCAAAGGGGGTAACATTATAGAAATAAATTGACAATCTGCCACTGTGTATTACACAAATGTTTACACAGTGCTATTACAATAATGTACTTTTTCAGAAAATCTTTTGGAGTATTTTTACTCATTTTCCATAAGTGCAAAAGAGTTTAGGTCCTTCACAGAATCGGCACATGTAATTTAATGTTTCCCCACAGATGATCATACAAATTCAATTGTGAAAGTCTTAGGCCTGTGAGCTTCAGTTCAACTGGCGACATAGGTTCGTGGAGTCAAGGTGGTGCGAAAGTTCATCAGTGCTGGGGTGCAATACAGTCCTTTCTGTTATGGTGGGGCATCAGCTCTGGCGACGTATGCATAGAAGCTCCAGTGGTGATGATTACAGATGCATGTTCTCTTAAGAGTGTGGGCACAACAGCATTGGCATCAGTATTATACACATTTTGGGTTTCAGGGTAGGTGAGGGCACCAATCTTTGAGTCCTTGCTGGCTTTTTCCTTGGTTAAGCTATCAATTAGTAGGCATCTATCATGTGGATCAGCACAGGGCCAGGTCAAGCAAGGCTTCCTGGAGACACATGGTTTGAGTTGCTCTACTTCTCTAAAGCTTAGTTCAGTCCTAGATCTTCGACAAAGGACTCCATCTCAGTTGGTTGCCACCTCAAGTCAAATCCTCGCAGGGACTGGGAAGGGAAGCGCTCAAGAGAGGCGGATCTTTGATCGACAAAGCTGGTCCTAGCAAGTCCAGGGAAGAGATTGCAAATGGCTTGGTCTCTTTCTGTTATGCTATGTTAATGAGATTTATACTGTACACCACTGCCATTTGCATGGTCTCCAGGCACTCAGGCAGACCTGAATAGGATGCAGGGTTGGGAGGGATTGGTTAGTGGGACAGAGAGAGTGCGTAAGGGAACTTTTGTTTTGCTTTTGGTAGTTTAATTTCAGAAGAACTGGTCACTGTGTGCCAGGTTTGCTTCTAGACATCATTGTTATGGCTTTTACAGTATGGGTATGTATAGGGATGATGTGTGTGTGTCTAAGGTGGCATGCTGAAGGTTTAGTTTGTTGTGATTGAGAGGGACTTTGGCAGGGGTGAGCCGTTTGCTGTTTGGTTTAAGTGCTGTGCTGTGTTGGAGGTATGTGTGCGCTGTATTTTGTGGTTGAGCGATGTGCATGTTGAAAATGGAAGATTTGATTAGGGTTAAGTGAAAATGCCTGTACCTTGTTTTGTTAGGTCTGTATTCCTTGTATGGGGTTGGCGGTGTTATGCTTTCTTTTTGTGGGATTTGCCCATTTTGGTGGAGTGGGTTTGAGGAATTTTGGTTAGAGGTACCTCTCCTTAAATTGCGGATGAGCGTTTCTTTCTGATAGTACTTTCTGGTTAGGTGGGTGAGTTAATGAGCCAGGTTTTCAGTAGTTTTGTCAATTTTATGTGTTCTGTTTTTTGTAGTTCCTTGTGGAGTGAGTTTCAGAGCTTCCTTAGGATGCACGAAAAGGGCTGATCTACTGCATTTCAGTTTCGAGTATTGCTTTGATTCAAGGCAAATGTCTTTGCTGGATCTCAGGGTTTGTTTCAGTTTGTAGATCAGATTGTTTGCTGCATGACTACTGCTCCTTGGCCGTGGATTGCTCTGTGGGTTATACAGAATGGTTTAAAGTGGACCTTTTTGTTTTTTTGGTAGCCAGTGTATGCTTCAGAGTGCTGTTTTCATATGTTCCCTCTTAGTGAGTCTGAGGAGCAGTCTTGCTGCAGCGTTCTGTAGTCATTGTAGTTTATTGGTCAGGTAGTCGGGCATTCCAAGGTAGAGGCTGTTGGCATAATCTATTTTATGAGAGAGTTGACAGCAAGTGTTTTGTGTGGGAAACTGAGGATGGGTAGTATCCGTTGGATCGTGCGTAGATGGAAGAAACCTTTCTTTACAACTGCATGAACTTGTGGCTCTAGTGTGAGCTCATTGTCCATTAATGTTAACAGACTGTTTACTATTTTTGAAGATTTGGTCCGGTTTGCCATTTCTTTGGGCCAGGCAATGTGAAGTTCATTAGATTAGTTGTTGTGCATGGTCCTGATTTCTGTTTTGCCCAGGTTGAATTTGAGGCTGCTGTTCATCCATGAATGTATTTGTGTGAGGCAGTTAGTGATGGTTTGCTCCGCTTGTTCAGTGGAGTAAATTTTGTAGATTTTCTGTGTATCATCTGCGTAGTTGTAACAATTGAGCTCATGGGTTTTGATGCATTCTGAGTGGGATCAAGTAGATGTTGAAGGATAGCGGTGTGAGGGATGAGCCTCCTGTTACCCGACATGACTGTGTGTGTAGTGCTGAGCTATACGGGGTTAGCCAAGTTGTTTCCGTACTTACTATTAGGAAAGACCTAATACATAGAAAACTTTGTTGTTCCCTATTTGTCAGTCTTTTGATGAGGGTTTCATGGTTAACTGTGTCGAATGATGCTGAGAGGTCTTTGAGAATTCGTGCGGAGGTGATGTTGGATTTTGCGTTAGTTTTTAGGTCGTCCCAGCTGGATAGTAATACTGATGCCATTAATCTCATAGGCCTAAATCCAACTTGAGCTTGGTATAGCATCTGGTTGCTTTCTACGTGTTCCAGGATTTGTTGGTAAAAGTAGGATTCCAGGAGTTTAGCTAGGTAAGGGATGTTTGAGTTGGTTAGATCCTCTGTGTTTTCCCAGGTGGTCTTTGAGGTAAAGTTTAATGTATGTTGCTTTGAAACTTTGTGGTTTGGTTCTTGTTGTTCATGAGGTTGCAAAAGTATTCTGCTGGGTTCCTTGGGAACGGATGATCTTGTCTGGTGTGCTGCGGCATACTGGCAATCCTGCTTTGTTGCTTTGCTTCCATAGGTTAGTGAATTTATCTGTTGAGATTCGTGCAAAGTCGTTTAGTCTTATGGCTATTTCTGGCCGGCTAGTGCTGACGTGCTCTTGAGCATATAGACGTGTTGGATGTTTATGATTTGGTGCATGTTTATTTTGTTTTTGAAGTGGTTTGCAAGGTCATCACATAGGCTCTGGGAGGGAGTGAGGGTGTTGTTGCAGACTAGGATTTCTTAGCTCATTGACGATGCAGAACATTTCGTTTGTTTGGTTTTTCCGATGCGTTCGGCATAGTAACATTTTGAGGATTTTGCATTTATATAGCCGTATTTGTTTCTGGTTTGCAAGTTTTATCTCATTGGTCGAATTTTTTACTCCCCTCTTGTTTTCTTCAGTGCTCTGGGGTGGGGCATGAACCATTTCCCTGTCATTTTCTTTTTTGAAGGGGTGAATTGCTTTTCGGTGCAACAGCGTTTAGAGCAGAGGTCTGCGCCTCTCCGGATGTTTTTGACTACAACACCCTTGATTCATCACCAATGATATGACAAGGGATGGTGGGAGTTGTAGTCCAAAACATCTAGAGAGCTGAATGTTGCAGACCCATAGTCTAGAGTACCTGTGATCCATTTTTGGATTGTTTTGTTGTTGGACTGTCGGTTTTTTGGTTGGTTGCTTGTTCCTTTTTATTTGTGTTTGTGTTTTTAATTAGGTTGGTAATCCGCAGTCCAGTGTTGTTGTTTCGTTGCCGGGTTGTGGGGGATGATTTTCCTTTGTTGATTAGCCTTGGTGGCTGGTGACTTAGGAAGTGCTGTTTGTGGTGTCCGAACTGATTGTTTACATTTTGATGGTTGGGTGATAGTATCAATGCCATAGGGACCTCTGGTATTGTAAGTGAGTTATTTCCTGGTTTTCAAAGTTGCCTGCCACGTTGCAGCAGCATGCACTGTACAATGGAGAGGGTCAGAGTGTTGCAGGGGCACAATGGCGCCTCTCAGGGGCAAAGTATCTCGGGCAGAATAACGCAGAGATATGATAGTGCAGGGGCACAATAAAACAGAGGCCATATGATAGGGTCCCAGTACCACAGGGGCGCAAGATCACCAGGGCACAGAAACGTTGGGCGCAGATGTGCTGGGAATAGTTTTAATTTGGTAAGAATTCAGGGCTGTGTTCTTAGATGTATAGCTATTAAGAGCACTGCAGGGGAGGAAAGTTCAAAGTATCATAAACTTCACAGTGGCAAAAACCTCTGTGTCTAAATCTCACAATGGCAATACCTCCCAATGGCAAACATTTGCAATGGCAAAAATTCATAGTGGCAAAATCTTAATTTATGATTAAGAGATTGTTTCAGTGAGTCCCTTACCTTATATCGGTGAATCCATAGGTCTCTAGGGAGGGTACGGGGGGTTTCAAAATGGGCCAGGCATCAGGTGAACAGGCAAACATGAAATTGCCCTTAGCCTGTGCCCTTCGCCAACTGCCCGAGAAAGGCTGTCCTGGGAGAGTCGGTGAAAAGTGCTGTTCTGGGTCTCATGAACCCAAGCAGCACCAATCCAAGCCTGGCGGGGACGGACTGTGGATGCAGGTGGGGAAGGGGATGGCAACTCTGAATGTTGGGGAGCTCTAGGGAAGGTAATACGACATCCTACAAATGCAGTGGGAAGGCAAAATAGCTTCTCCCCACTTTGTTTCTCCTCTTTGATTGATGCTGCAATTCTGGGTCTCATAACCCACAGCAGCACCAATCAGTGCATGAGGAGGGTGGGCAGGTGGAGGGTTGGGAGGTGGGGAGGTGAGGAGAGTGAACTGGGGATTCAGGTGGGGAAGGGGTTGTGAACTTAGGATGTTAGAGTGGGTGTTTCGTTAAAGTGTATCAGGGGACCTCCACAAGCACGTAGTCAATAAGACATCAAAAGTAATCCACAAAGGAGCATCCACCAGGCAAGAAGTGACACTGTTTATTACAGCTGGGTAAACACAAACAAAACAGCACAGTGGGACAGAACTGGTTGATAGAAGCTGACAAAACCACCCACTGTGGTCGAACGTTTTACATAATTAGAGGTTATTTACATGGTAGGAAACAGTAATGATTTATGTTACAAAATATCAAACATACTACAAGACTGATTGGCAGGACTATGTTTGTCCCCTATAGCTAATATATATGTACATTAACAAGGAAGGAAGTACTCTTACCCCCTCTGTCCATCACCTCCCCTGTGGCTCCACATTCTTTCTCACTCTGCCCAGAAAAACTACTTGTTTGTTTATTTGTGCTATGCAATCATGCTGACCTCCGGGACTTTATTATTCTGCCTTTTGCCAGCACACAAAAGGTAGACATACACGGCATCCGACCAATGAGTACCTTGCAGACATCAGTGAGAGCACAATATCCTTGTTACCTTTCAGGGAAACCCAAACTCAACTTCCAATTGGCTCCTTCCCATATCACCCCCCTCGTCCAACATCTTTCTTCCCAGGCCCATCTGCCAAGGGGACATTTTAAACCACTGACTACACCGGGGGTGTGCCTCCCAGGACATGTTTTTATGAGTATATTTTCTACCCGGTCCCACAGAGTGCCCAGGAGCCTTGCTCGCCAACCTTGTATGTGTTTGCTGGTTCCTGTTCCCAGTGACTACCATCTTATGGGAACAGCCAGCTGGCAATGGTCCTCCTGCACTGTTACCGCTGAGTGCTCATGCACGTTTTATGTTTGTCCACTATGCAGGGCCTGTCAGTGTTAATCACAGATTATTTACTTACCCGTGGCTCTTGCCTCATAATGGTGGTTAGGTAGTTTCTCCTCACAATAGGTTACCCTAGTTATTTTGTTCTCATGCCTCATACTGCTAAAGCCGTCTCATGTACCCCATTGATCACCCCTTGTCCTTGGACTTCTTGAGCTGTACGTGTACCTTAGACATCTTTGATAGCTGTCAATGATGTCCTGCCCCCGCGTAGGAGTGCCCTGTCCTGCTCACATCATGCTGGCAGCTGATAGGTACGCCCCCCCCCTTGGCAGCGCTGAATCCGCGCTTTCACTGCATTCTCCCCTTCGATCGATCTATTAACCGACACTCTTTTTCCCACCATTTCTTTGGTTACCGTTTTGTGTATCCATAACCTTGTTACCCTGACCATGCCCCCTTCTTCATATTCCTCCAAGGAAGATCCCATTAGCATGCTGTCCTGCCCATCTACCTAACACGCTACCCATAATACATCATAATCTTCTGCATTAGTTCTTCACCATCATACTTTCCAGGATGTTGGGCCTTCATTTTGTCATCAGTTCCCCTCACTCGCTTTCCCCCAAAAGTAGCAGACATTATATAACAAATATTTTTTCTGCTGCAATTACAGCTTTTTATGATCAACTGTCCTGCTCAGAAGGCGATGAGCATCAAGACAAGCAGGGGGACTGTCCCCTTAAACATTGTGGCCAGCCACTCGGGCATCCTGGCAAATAGTGCATCCAGCCAACTGTCCGATGTGGTGGTATGTGTTTCTTTGGCCATCTTCTTGTGAAGGGTAGGAATTTAATCAACGGCCTCAGTCAACGTCCCATTGACGGCATCGTTGATGGGTATTTGTGTGCAGCAGCTACTGTCTGTTATGGCAGCGGCTGCCTTTCATGGCTGTCAACATGTACCAGACAGACCTGCTTTGGAGTGCTACCTGTTCTTCGCTCACAGAATTCAACCCTTTTTTAAGTTGCATTTGCTAGCTGTAGCACTTCATATCAGGTTATGTGCAGTCACTTGGTATTAGTGGCTATTGCGCCCATGGAGCAGTATCGAGGCGAAGAAGATGGACGCTTTGCTAAACAATCGAATGTGATGTGGGAGGGCCTCCAAACTCTGTGATGATTCTTCTGATAAATAGTTGCTATTCCTTTTCCTCCTGCTCATGGCGTTCTCCTGTCTTTCTGTTGCCATTCACACTTTCACCATCTTCCTTTGTTGTAATGCAAAGTGGTCATTGAAGGGTAATAAGTGTGCTCACGGCACAACCAGTTCAGCGCTGTGGAGTGTGGGTATTTGCTTTTGATCCCCAGGCCCACCAGTGGTCCATCACCGCTGCTGTCCCGCTTTGCAGTGCTGGGATGCTCATCTTCTTGCAGCCAGTATTCACTCCCACTACGGTTGATGCTGTGGCCCTGAAACACAGAGAATCGTGTCAGAGGCTTTATGTGGACAGGTTGATGTCTTTTGTCTATCCAAGTTAAAGCATGTATATAGTTATTCCAAACTGCTCGACAACTGTCACTCATCTTTCTTGCCACATTTTCCTCAAATCCCCCCAGTCCCTCTGTGCAACACTGTACTGTCCCCCCATCCCATTTTCCATTGTGAAAAACCAAACCCCATATTCTCATCGGGGGTCTGGTGTGGCACCATGGTGTCCCGTCACATTTTTTACAGTATATTCTGTTGTGGGTCGTGAACTGCTCTCCCCCCCTTGCCCCATCTGTAACATATCCCAGTATTATGTGCTTGGTGACGGCTTCATTTTTTACATGCTTTCCAGTTGTATCCTGGACCGAGTGGCGTACCCGCAAATCTTGAGCCATCTCAAATCTAATAACATTTTTAATAGATGGCAGTCGGGTTTTCGAGAGAATCATGAGACAGAGACAGTTTTGATGGACCTTAAGTCCAGGCTACTGTGACACACAGACCAAGGACAATCAGTCATGCTGATGCTTGTGGCTCTGTCCGCCGCATTCGACCTGGTTGACCATGTACCAGGTTGCCAGGTTTGAGGAGGTGGCAGGGTTCTCTACGTCAGCTATACAGTCGGTCAAATTCTTTGTAAGTGAACACCAGTGTTGGGTGAGTAGCGCCATAGCAAATGCTATACCCACGAAGCTCTCACAAGGAGTGCCAAAGGGGGCCTGCTTTTCTCCAATTTTCTATAACTCTTTACTGTCCCTTTTCTCGATTTCTTGGAAAACAATAAAAACGAGTTTACTAACTACGCTGATGACACACAATTGGTCATCCCCCTGTCTGGCAATCTTGCTGAAGATGAATCCAATATCAACAGGATCTATGGTCTGATACAAAATTGGATGTGCATCAATGGCCTTTCACTTAACACCAGTAAAACGGGACTTATGCTAGTGGGGACTGATGCTAAAACCCGTAAAATGGAGTTGGAATATGCTCAACTCCAGATTGAAGGGTAGGTGATCAAAACAAAAAACAAAGTCAAGACTCTCGGGTCTGCTTGGATCATAACTTGAATATGATAGCCCAAGTTAGCAGCCTCGTCTCCTCGGCATTGTATTACACAAGTTACTGCCCCATGCGCACCCATTTATCTCGAAAGAGAATCGAGAAATTCCGGCGAGAACGCTGATGGGGTCAAGAATCGACTATTGTAGTAGTCTTTTAATTGGCCTGCCAAAAACAGAGTTCAACCGACTACAAGTTATACAAAATAATGCAGTCAGATTTATTATGGACCGCAAGAAGAGGGACCATATCTCGGAGGCCAGAAGAAGTCTTCATTGGCTTCCAATAAAGGACAGAATTCTCTTTTGTCTCATGGTGATTACTCATAAATGCTTGAGAAGGAAGAGCTGGTTGTAAAATCCAGCACACACAACCTGAGATTGAACAACTACACTCAATTGAAAATTCCTGCCTGAAAGTTGTCGCAGTTTAAGAAAGGAGTTTTTTATGCAGCAGCCTGGCCGTTTGGAACAAACACCCTTTGAATCTTAGAGAGGAACCTTCAATTTTGGTTTTCAGGAAAAAACTGAAGACACTTCTGTTCAGCAGGTTTTATTGTTCCTCTACTGGCCTGTGCCTTTGTTTGTCTTTTTTTTTCTTGCTCCATTCTGTCTGTTTCTGCTTGTCTGGGCGCCCTTAAGCCTCCGGGTCAGTGGCCGCGCGGTATAAATGAATAAAGTAAAGTATGTAATTATCTGCATATACTTCTTCCTCTTCATCTATCCAATGCACTGCTGCCTCACTCCCCTGAAACAAGCAACACGTCTTACATAGAGACAGGTGCAATAGTCTGGGTGTCCGTGTCACGTGTGGGATTATAGAGCAAACAGAGCAGTTGCCATTAGCCCTCTCTCGCCCCACATGTTTAATTTCCTCCTGCCGGTCCCCCCGATAGTCTAATAAAATGTGTCTATGCTAAATGCAAGACACTCCTACCCCTCTGTAGCATATCTTTTTTTATATTTTCTTCCATTCCCCTCACCCAATGCATGCCCATTTTCCTCCTCTTCTACGGGCCTCCTGTAAAGTCTTATAGCAGAATAAATGGTTTGCAATAGCTGCATTATACTCCCCATCAAGTTGGGACCCTCTCTTCCTCTCCTGCGGGGGCAACGCTGTGTCTCTGCGAATGCCTGATACATGGATCTATGCTTTTCTGTCCTTTACTTTCACGGCTGTGGGTGTCGAACACTACTCCATGGGGCCAGTGAATCTAGGTTCTCGCCATTTCCACACGAAATTGCGGACTTACACTTTTTCCCCAGGATAGAAGGATGTCGCTTGTGGAAATCCGTCCTCGTTGTGTGCACTTGTGGGTGTTCTTTCATTGGCCGTCCGGCTGGTCTATCGCTGGACCTGGCGAGACACGTTGTTCAATGATTTAGTGAGCTCAGTCAAATATGCATTGAATTCTTCCTCCAGAATCTGTGCTGTTTTTAGGATCCAAAATTGTACGTGCAGGAGAGGAGGGCACATGAAGTCACCTGCCAGTAGCAATTTAATGCAGTGTCAAATCATGATTCCCGCCAGTTGACTAATGTAACGCAAAAAGCACTAGTGGGAGGCAATAAAGCCAATTTTTGCCCAATGATTTGGTTAGCTTTGCTAAGCGTTCCTTACGCAGGCTCATTCTCTCAACCATGCTGTTCTGTTGTAACTAGCGTCACGAGAACGCTGCGTACCTGTTCGTCCGGTTGGGTTTCTTGATGATGAGGCCAGGCTGTCAGAGGATCCGAAGAGACGTGATTAATGGCACGGGGAACCAGCCCAACCCCAGCCCGAATAGAACCGGATTGGAGGCGAACCGGCTCCCAACGCCACGGTATTGCTCACCCCTGATTAGTGTGGCGTCACGACAGTGCAAGCACTGGCAGGGGGAGCCTCTGCGTAGATGGTTCAAAGTCCTCAGAGGTATTCCGGCGTAATGCAGATCCGGAGGCAGGAAGCAGATTGTACCACCAGGGACGAAGGCAAGGAAGCAAGCAGGGCAGGCTGGTAATGAGAAGAGCACGGGGACTGGAGCGGGATGGAGTCAGGAATGACTGAGCTGGGCGGACAAGGAGGGACAGGCAGGGACCAGGACAAGGGAAGCCAGGGAGGACTCAGGAACAGGAAGGAACTAGAAGGAGGGAGCGCAAGGACAGAGAGACAGGGGGTTCCCCAGGCAGAACAAGGGAAGAAGGAAGCAAGCAGGAACACTGGAATTCCACATAAGGCAACAAAGACACGATCCGAACAAACCGCGTTGAGACGCGGTTTGGAAAAGGATCAGGGCTCCTTATATAGGCCCACCAACACCTGGGAGGCTTGCAACGCAAGCCGTTCCGTCTCCCAGGCATTGGATACCCCAGAACGAGGCTTGGGCCGCATACCTCCCAGAATCGAGCATCCTGCGCACTGCGCATGCGCGAAGCGCGGAGAGCGGACGCCCGCGCATGCGCAAAGCAGCGTGCACAGGAGACCCGGAAGCGCCCGAGACCCGGGACACCCCCAAACCCCGAAGCCGGAAGCGAGGATACAACCTCCAAGACGTGGAGCGCCGTAACGGGTAAGGAGACCCCAGCACAGGTGGCGTGACATGTTCGCTTGCAGTTGGTACACTGTGCAAAGGTGGTGCTTCATCCCCAGGAGGGTTGTAACCTCCTTAAGTGGGTCATTCGCAAAGTGTTGCCCATTGTCTGACCTTAGTTCATCACATACTCCCCATCTTGAAAACCTCTTTTGCACCAGGAATTTGGCAGCAGACTTGGCATCATTATGAGCAAGAGTCCCGCTTCAAGCCAATGAGAAAAAGGACAGACAATGGCAAGCATGTACCTGTAGGAGGCACATCAGTCTTTCTTATTGTCAATATGCAAGTACCGGAAGGGCCCTTCTAGTCGCAGTAGTGTTCCTCGTATTGTTTTCAGTGTATGACTTGGCAAAAATCTTTGACACACCACGCAATTCCCTGTAAACTCTGCTACTAGGTCATGGAGTTTGGGGATGAACCAAACCTCATTTAATTCTGCCGCCACATGTTCCTTGAACACATGGGTGGGAAAATGGAGCTGCTCCAATGCCACAGCCAACAATGTTCTAGGCATCACCAGTTTCACCCTTGCTATTCTGCCTCAACACCAGATCAGTTGGGGAATGTGAGCACCCCTTCTGTACCCATAAATCCTTCTCTTCCTGGGGGGTTCCACTCTTTAAGTCAATTATCTGTACAATGGGTATTGCGCAGGAATGCTCTGTATTCTCTGGCATTTTATTCCTTTTGCCCCCTGCAAGCATCATCCTGCAAGCATCATTGGCACCTTTGCCTCTGCACACGGGTACTACCTAGTAGTCCCTTCAGGTAGATAGGCATCTTCTTTTGCTGCTTTGTCATCCAGGTTATTCCCCTGAGAGGTGAAGTCCTTCCCATCTATCAGGGGTCCTTTATGAGCATGTAGTCAATAAGACATCAAAAGTAATCCAAAAAGGAGCGTACACCAGGCAAGAAGTCCTTATGCATGTTGTACTGGGGACCCATCACTCCTCTTGAACCACCTCCGCTCCCACCGGGCCATACCTGAATATTTGGTGGACATGACATAAGCCGAGCCTGAGAAGATGTCGCCCACATGCCCTTCTGTCAGGTTCAGTGCACTGATCATGGCCACTAGTTCCGCTGGCTGCGCTGAGTAGTGTGATGGCAATCTCATTTGGGAAGCAATCTGAATTTCCCCATCCCTATGGTACACTACTGCAGCACCAGTGTATCTTCGCCCTGTGTTTGGGTCTATCCTTGAGGACCTGTCAATGTACACCAGATCTCCTCCCTCTATTTCCTCTTCCTTTACATGGACATTCCATTTGATTCTGTCCATGTATGCTGCACAATCATGTATATAGTCTTCTGGCGTGGCTGGTTCTGCTATGAATGTGGCTGGGTTCACTATACTATACCTAACAAATCTCAATGTCTGGGTTGTCAGTATAATCTCATACCATAAGGCCCTCTGTGTGGTGAGAGTGGATTTGGATTTCTCCAATATGGCAAAAAGAGTGCTCCACGTACACCCCCACTGGGCACCCCATGGTGATTGTTGCTGCCTTTTCTATGGCAAGCGCTGCATCCATGAGCCCCTGCTCACAGGGAAAAGTGTCCCTGCATCACTAGGTCCAAAGAAAATGCTGTAGTAAGCCAGAGGCTTGTGCCCCTGTGGTTTCTTCTGCGTGAGAACTGCCCTCATTACTGAACCATCTGAATGGAAGAGCAGATGGAATGTGTCCTTATAGTTGGGGGTTGCCAACACTGGCACATGGGCCAATGCCTCCTTGAGTTTGGCAAAACTCTTCTTCATTTCTGGAGTCCATTTTATGTGTTTATTCTCTTTCTGTACTTCTTTTAGTGCCTGGAGAAGGGGCTTTTTGAACGTGGAGGAGTCAAACACCCATGCCCTACAATAATTGTACAATCCCAGAAATTGCTGCATCTCTTTTACTTTGCGGGGAGGTCGGGTTCTGTGTATTGCTTCTACTTTTTCTGGTGTTATACTTCGTCCTTCTGTTATAATCTGTTTCAGGTCTACCACCTCTTTGTGGCAATACTGTAACTTGATCTTGTCCACCTTGTATCCTTTGTCAGCCAGCAATGTTAAAAGGTGTATCGAGTCTACCCTGCACTGCTCCTCAGTTTCAGTGCATACAAATCTGCATACTGTATCTCCATGCTCGGCACTTGTAAATTGCTCAGGTCCAGTTAGATCACTCTGTTAAATATACTGGGAGATTCACAGTACCCCTGTGGTAACATTCTGTGTTTGGATCTGACTCCTCTATACGAGAATGCCGTCCGATACTGGAATCTGGGTGTAGTGGGATGGCAAAGAAGGCATTTTTGAAATCAATCACTGTAAAGTACTTTGTCTCCCGGTGGGATGTTGCACAGCAATGTGGCTGTGTTTGGCATGAGTGGGAACTCGGCCTCTACAACATTATTTAGGGGGCAGTGGTCCTGTATGAATCTCCACGGCCCCCTTTGATTTCTTTTATGGGGTAAATAGCCACGTTGCATGGGGACGTTGATGTCTGTTTTATACCCTGTTGCCATAGTGCAAGGAGGGTGGCATATATGCCTTTGTCTGCTTCCCGGGACAGTGGGTTCTGTTTTGCTCTTGGTAGCAATGCTCCCTCTTTCAGTTTTATTCTCACAGTCCGTGCTCCTTTTAATACCCCCACATCATGGGGTCCATTTGTCCACAGCTTTTCTGGGACCTGTTTTAAAGTGTTCCCGTGCGTATCTGGCCTCCTTTTTCACCAGTTGTTAGTTGTGGTACTAGCTTCTCTAATACTCTTATGTGGCAGGGTATTTGTAGCCAGAACACTATTTCCCCCCTCTTCTTCTTCCCCATCTGAGAATAACTGTTCATCTCTCACACCTGTCATTGTCATTGTCAGTGTTGAGTCAATACAGAGGACTGTATGCCACTTTGTCTTCCTCATCAGTTCCGCATAGTATCACCATGTCTTTTCTAGTGATCACTTCTTTGAGCTGTAAAATATTTGTGTGCCTGGGGCTGAAACAAAAAAGTCTGCTAGTTGGAATGTCTTCCATTTATCCCTGGCTAACACCCTAGTAATATCTGGACCCCATATAAAAAAAAGATCTGTTTTGGTGGGCTGCCCTTGTACTGCACTATGGGCACATAAGGCCTGGAGGATGGCGGCCACTTTGGCGGAATATACGCCTGGTGTTGAGCACACCATGCCCTTTTCTGTAAATGAAAAGCTTTGCATTTAGCTTGCTCAGTAAGTCCCTCCCAAAGATGTTTATGGGGTTGTCACTCGAGTATAACAGAGGAGCTACGTGGTGTTGCGTCCTTTATGCATGACTTGGTGGCCCCTATATCTACCAAGAACAAGAACTCTTTCTGCCCTATTTTCACTGCTCCCTTAGGGTCCTCTTCAAGGGTCTTCAGTTACTGCTAGGACTGGACACACACATTTTCTGTGGGCTCTCCTATTGTGATGTCATGTTTGATGGATTGCCTCCCAAAACACTTAGTCCAGTGTAGTGAGGTACCATATTCTGTTCCAACAATGTGGGGTTTTCTGGTGCCTGTAGAGGTGCTTGCAGTATGCTCTGGGCATCGCCTGTACTCCAACCTGACTATGTTTGAGGCTGCCTTTGTGGGGGCTGCTGCAGTTGTCCCTGCTGTGTATTTACTTGTTGGGGCTGTGTCTGCGGATGCTGCAACTGCTGCATGATCAGGCCCTGCTGTTTTGCTAGTTTATATGCTTGCGCTTGTTGCCCGAAGGGACGGGTACAATTGTAATTTCTCTGGTTCCAGTATATGAAACATGGTCCGAGGAACTGGAACCCTGCACCTCCTATATCTTCCATCTTTTCCCCCGTTGTGAATACCCTCTTCCTTGTAGATAATATCCCATGGGGGAGTACATCCCCTTCTTGTGTATAAACCCTGCTGCGACTACACTCCCCCATAACCCCCAACCCGCCCTTGTGGGACATATTGCGGTGGCTTGTATCCCCTGTGCTGGGGCACATTCCCTATAGGGAACCTTCCCTGTTGGGTGGGGGTCACTGCAGCAGTGTCGGGTATAAGCATTACCACTTCCATCAGAAACGTGGCAAGCTTCTTTTGTACCAACTTGTTTTCTGCCTTTGCTGCGTTTTCGGCAGCCTGTCTCTCACTCTCCTGCTTCCTCTTACAATAGTGCACTATGGTAGACTGTATTCCTGGGTATCCCTTTGCCTCTGTCCCTACTTTTGTCTAGGAAGGGCCTGGGCATCTGTTGTGAGTCCTTTGACCAATATATGATAGAATAGAGGTATGTATTTATCCCAATTTAATTTTGAGGAATTTAAATCTTTTTCTGAGGAATTCATTTTTTAATTTTTTTCTTTGGAGGAACTTTCATTTTTTTTCTTTGCATCAAGTCCCAAAGAGAATCATTTTTTTTCAGTGAATTAAATTTAGACATCAACAGTGTTTAGACATTGGTCTAAATGCACCAGCCAATGTGTATACCATTCATGGAATCGGTCTGGACAAACAGCATCCATCAATGCATACATGATTTATGACACTAATAGCCAATTTATTTTTGTTTCATTCCAATTAGTTTTGAAGGAATATCAATCAAACAGTCAAACTTACCAAACTATTTACTTCAGAGTCTTTTTTTTTGGTTCAATAATTTATTATGCAAATTCATTAACAGGTAAAAATACAAACAAATATATGATATAGCAAATTCAACATTTATGCCCTCTTAGAGCATTTAGAGCATTATAACTATAAAGTTTGAAGGAACAAGTTAATAAATGTGATACGATTGCTTTAATGAATAGATATTGAGATGAACAGGGGGAGACAAGACTGAAAACAATAGTGAAGGAGAGGGTATTGGTGATCAAGATTTAGCTTATTCAGACTGATTAAGGAACACGTTCCATTTTTTGTTTAATTTACATAAACAGTCAACCGAGAATGCATGACATTTTTCAATCCGATGAGTGGAGCAGATAGAGTTCCACCAAATATTATAGGATAAATTAGATGTATTCTTCCATTTATAGGTAATATTATGAAAAGCAATACTGACAAATAAATTAAACCATGTCGGAGACTCAACTTGTCATATAACCGGGTTAACAATCAAGACCATCATAAGATTAGAGAGTGGCAAAGGTTCTGTCAAATGAAAGATCTTTTGAAGTCTTGACCAGGTCTTTTTCCAAAAAGCAAAAACAAATTTACAGTTGAAAATTAAATGATGGAAATTGGCGTTAGATGCAGGGCCAGCAATTATTGGATAAGTTATCCGTAACTTTGGCAATTCTCAGGGGAATATGCCACAAAATGAAATTGGATCTATATCTCATTTCCAGCTGGCACAGTTAGCCTTGCTCCACAATTTGATCATAGTACTTAAGAACCTGCTTGAGAGTTTAAGCCTTGGTTGCTCATCCAGCTACCTTATAGAGAACCGTGGCTGGTATGCTCTGTGCCTTTATCCCAACCATATAGAGGACATAAGAACAGATACCCCACTCTAGTCTTTACAATTAATCTCTCTGCATCGAACAAAACGTCCACCTGTTGTCGTGTGATCCTTTCTATGTCTGCAAGGTACTTATTTTCTCCCCTGTCATGCATGTCCCCTCCTCTAGTCTCCCTGCTTTTCTGTTTCCCTTTTTCCCCTTCCCCTCTGTCTGGGGAGACCCACTGCAAATTTGTATACTTTTCTGAAGGCTTTCATGCTGGGTATTCTGTGTACGGTGGAGGTGGGGCGCTAGGCTGCTCAGCCACACCGTCTGTTTTATTGCCCTGTTTCGTGGAATCCTCCTTTTTCTCTTCATAGGGCTTCCACAGCCCTAGAAAATTCAGTCTACTGTCCTGCAGTGTCCTGAACCCATCTAAAATTATATTTTTGTATTTTATCGTGATATTGGGGCAACCTTTCACACATGATCGAGGGGGCTATTATTCTGGCCTCTATCCTCTAGTCCCTGTTGTCCCCTATGCCTACTTCTCTATTTACCCTTCTCCTCTTTTTTTCTTCTTTTCCCGTTCACACCCTCAGTCTCGTTCATCTCTCACATGTATATACTTACCTCTCCTCCTCCTTATGCCCTATGTACAATCTTTGTCCCTCTCCACAGGCCTGCCCACGCACACCCACCATGCACTCTGGCCCTCCCCACAGGCCTGTCCACTTACTTTGTGTTAGTGCACCTCTGGCCCTCGCCAGAGGCCCACCTTTATCTATTTTAGTATAGGCGGACGCCAACCCACACCCTTCCTCTAACCTGGTGTCCACTGCTACTATGCCAAGTACAGTATAATACACCCGGTACTGTAGGCGCCGACCCTTCAACCCAGGTCAGAACCCCAAATGAAAAAGTGAACAAACCCTAATCACCAACAAGCAGTACTCCTATGCGTGCCGACATATACCACTTCGTAGCGCACTTCCTTCAACAACTAAAATAAAAACACACTTTTCCCCTTCCCCCAATGATGCTATTATACGATCGCCTGCACTACGTGCAACTCCTGTCTAACAGGGTCTGCCACTTTCTATGCACTTTTCTGCTATATTGCAGACGTGCCCGCCACACATCCACTCCCTGTGGGGGTCGATTGTACTAAAATCTACTCCTACTACGGCCAATCGTCCTCCCTCCATGAGGATGCATCCTAGACTCCGCAAAAAAAGAACATGTCCTTCCCTTTTGGGAAAAACCTCCTTGGTGGTGCACGTATGCCTCCTGTAGGGTGGCTGGAATACCCTCAGTCAGCCGAGGATCTTGCTGAGGCCTCCAAAATATATCAGGGGTCCTCCACGAGCACATAGCCAATAAGAAATCAAAGTAATCTAAAGAGGAGCGTACAACGGGCAAGAAGTAACGTTGTTTACTACAGCTGGTTAAGCACAAATCAAACGGCACAGTGGAACAGAACTGGTTGATATGAGCTGACAAAACCATCCAATGTTGTTGAATGTTTATATACAATTAGAGGTTATTTGCATGGTGGGAAACAGTAGCGATTAATGTTGCAAAATATTAGACATCATACTGGACTACGTCAATGCCCTATAGCTAAACATATGTTAATCAACAATGATTGGAGCAAGCACTTTTACCTCCCCTGTGATGCCACATTCCTTCCCACTCTGCCCTGAAAATTACTTGTTTCTTTATTTGTGCTATGCAATCGTGTTGACCTCTGGGACTTTATCATTCTGGCATTGGTCAGCACTCATAGAAAAACACAAGACATCTTAAGATTGTGGGAAGGTAGACATTCACACGGCATCCGACCATTGAGGTGCCTCACGGACATCAGCGAGAGCACAATATCCTTGTTACATTTCCGGGACACCCAAACTCACCTTCCGATTGGCTCATTTGTATATCTCCCCCTTCTCCCACATCCTCCTTCCCAGGCCCATTTGCCAAGGGGCCATTTGAAACTGCTGACTACACCGTGGGTGTGTCTCCCAGAACATGTTTTTAAGTTTAATTTTCCCTGGTCCCAGCGAGCACCCAAGAGCCTT
This sequence comes from Ambystoma mexicanum, assembly GCF_040938575.1. Lineage (NCBI taxonomy): Eukaryota > Metazoa > Chordata > Amphibia > Caudata > Ambystomatidae > Ambystoma > Ambystoma mexicanum. Next base: position 39,137,264 of record NC_090937.1, read on the forward strand.
GCTCGACGACCTTGTATGTGTCTGCTGGTTCTTGTTCCCAGTGACTGTCTCCTGGGAACAGCCAGCTGGAATTGGTCCTTCCGCACCCCATTACCGTAGAGTGCTCATGCAATTTTTATTTTTGCCCACCATACAGGGCCTGTCAGTGTTAATCCTGTGTTAACCTGTGGCTCTCGTCTCGTAATGGTGACTAGGTAGTTTCCCCTCACAATAGGTTACCTTAGTTATTGTGCTCTCATGCCTCACACTCTCAAAGCCCTCTCGTGTCCCCCCTTGAGCACTCCTTGTCCCTGGACTTCTCAAGCGGTACATGTGCCTTAGACGCCTTTATGATAGCTGTCAATGATATTCTGTCCTGCGTGGGAGTGCCCTGTCACGCTTGCATGGTTCCCGCAGGTGGTAGGTATGCCCCCCCTCCCCCCCGGCATCACTGAATCACCACTTTCACAGCAAACGTAACAATGTAGGATATAGGGAATTTTGGGAAAGTCAAATTTGACAAACCAGTTGCCTGGAGGGCTTGCTGAGCATCCCCTGTGCCAGGCTGACTTGTTGAGCATCCCCTGTCAGGGGGTGTGGGGGCTTAATATCCCACCTTCATCAGACTGAACCCTTGTGACGACTTCATAACTCGGCATAATCTTTTTTGGCTGGTGGACTTGACAAGGACGACTGAAGTCTGAAATTTCACACAGCACAGGCTGGAAAGAAATCAACTGTCGCCTGAATGACAAGCTTCAAAACCCAGAATGTCCAGATTTTGCCATTTGCCACAACATTCTGGTTCCTTAAATATAGGAATTCTAAGTGACTTTGTACGAACCATGCCATAACTATGAATGACTCTGTGAATCATTCATGGCAAGATAGATCTGATTACACACTTTTGGAGAATAGTAACTTCGACTGAGGATCATGGTGCTATATTAGACGATGATTTAGGTTATTCCTCTCACTTGTATTTCTTGAAACTCTGCACCATTCTTTTTAACGTATTTTGTTTTTTTAAGTATATTCCTGTTACACCCTGTAGGTGCTCCTCCATCCTATGTATTTGACACCATTAAATGATAGCAGCGCACAAACTGTCAGTCTCAAAAGTCTGTTATTTTCTGTGTCTGTGATAGTGCTTAGGGTGAAAAGTGTCTCCCATTCACAGGGTTGCATTCATTCAAAATGTTGCTGTCAGCTCTATCACTGGGGCACTTCCATATTCAGATTTTGTGGGCTTCTTCCTGACCTAGACTTAGGTGTTGATTCAGACCTTGAATCCAGCCACCATTCACAAATTGGTCATGTCTGGTTTCGTCAAATGTAGCTCTTGCACTTAAAGGCAACCAGTTGCTGTTTCATTTGACCGCATTCATATCCCTCTCAATTTCTCACAAAATCAATGTCAGCCCATTGAGACAAAACCCTGCATTTAAGCAGGAGTGCAGCAGTCTGTGCCCACTTAAAATCAAATAAAAGCTGAAACCAAACTGTGGGGCCCACACAGCCAGCTCTGTGAGGAGAACAGCACAGGTAATCGGGATGCCTAAAGTGCACCCTAAATGTCAGAAACTTCGGGAGTCTTAAGGGGGCAAAATCATTATTGATCCCCTTAGTGGGTCATTTGAAAATGTATCAAGGGGAAAGGCATGGTAAACCAGGTCCTGGAAAATCAGAAATACTTTCGGCCTTGTGCTAGAGGTGAAGGATGGAACCTTTTGTGTCACAATTCAGCCCTCATGACTCTGTCCCAGCATCATGTCACATGCCGAAGCCTCATCTGTTCAGTGAAGGCAGTCAAGATGTGTCTAGTGGCTCTCTAATGGAACAACTGTCATTGAAAACTCTGTGCTGCAGCATGATGGGTTACTGACAAGAAGAACAGAAAAGCAAAGGCTGTCAAGGGAATTGCAAGTAACGGCGTAAGCGCAACAAGTGCAGACCCAAACTATAACTTTTTATTATTATCTTTACCAATACGTGTAATTTGTGGTTTTCTTGAAATACTGAGTTCATCTACTGTCATGCATGTTTTTGGCCGGTTCTACTTAGCTCTATGTCATTTCTTTTGAGAGAGACTGAGGATACATGACGAAGAGAACTCAGACACAATATGATGCCGATTTCTTTATTTATGAAATGACAGACAAACCTGTTTTTTTAAAATTGATGTATATCCCAGAAGCAGTTTAAGTTGACATTTATTTTTCCCACTACAGAAGAAGAGAATATGTTTACAGAATACATCAGATGGTATCAAACATGTATTCCAGACAGAAAACAGTAAGATTTGCCAATACCTCCTGCACCTTTGCACCTCTCAGCACAAGTTCCAGTTGCAAATGAGAGCCAGGCAGAACAATCAGGATACACAGGAGATCGGTGAGTGCTGGAGTTTCCTCTGGTGTTGGGTTTATTTGTTTTTGTGCTAAAACAATATTAAGCAAGTGGCAGTGATATGTCTGCTAAAGGGGCGATTTTCTTTAGCAATGAGTAACATAGCTTTATGGTCAAGATTTTATGGCAGCATAAGACTGGATGCCACCAATTGTTATTAGAAGTATAAATACACCCTAACAGACATGGAGGACAGGTTTACAATATGGAAACACAGATTTGCCCAGCTGTGACACAAAACATAGCGCCTCATCACAAGTTGGGCGGTATCCTGTGTGAGATCCTCAGCCGCCACGGGGTTTCTCCTGCCGCGCAGTACCTTGCTCTCTCTCTCTCCCATCGGCTTCCGGTGGCTCTGCTCACCTGACGATGTTCCGCCTGCAGCTCGGGATCTGTACAGTCGATTTGCTTTGTCGTGCCAGCTTCCCTCTTGCAGTCTGCCGCCGACTTCAAGCTTTCTTCAGCTCTGCTACCTGTGGCATAAACTGCATCCCTAAAAGGGTATCGAACGATACGCTTGCCACACTGCTGATCCAGAGAGGTCTGCCTGCACACCGCAGTCTGCAACAACGCTTACACAGCCGACTCTTAGTCCGAAAGACTGTCAGCTTTTAAAGTACCTGCTGCTCCTTGTCCCAGTACACAGCTGGTGTTTCTTGGGGAATGTAAGGGAAGACTAGGGAAAGGGATGACAGCCTGTAAAGGCTTGAGGGAATAGAGGGTTCATTATTCAAAAGAAATGGAGGATATCATGTCTCACTTAAGGACGTCCTCTCCCCACTTCCCATGTCTCCTCCACTCAAGTGATCCTCCCTCGCATATCCACCTCCAGGACCCGGGTCCAAGAGTGATGGCCTTTCCCTGGCCACCTGAGAGGAGGATAAAGGGGGGAAAGCAGTGAAAGCAGTGAGGATTCTCTCAGGTTTCTCACACTCGTGCAACACTACTAGGCAGAGCAGGCTATGATTAATTACACCCACTGCACTGACAACAATGGAGAAAAGCAGGAACCGCACCAAAGGTAATGTATTTATTTGATCCTTTTCTCCATTACATAATCTTAAGGAAAAGACTTAATGGAAACATTAATGCAAGTGTTCAATTAATTCAAACCTTACCTCCATCACTTGTTGATTTTATTTTTTGTCAGAGAGGGTATGCCCAGAGGTTGGGTCCCTTGCTCTGTGGGCCATAAGGAGCAAAGCTGCACCTCACTGAGGCCCAACAAGCCTGACCCTTGAAGGCAAGCGTCCCCAAACAGCACGATCCTCCCCGCAATGAGAGACAATGAAGGACTCTCCCAAAATGGGAATAAGGCCAAGACAGAGTGCGGGTGAGCGTAAATGGGAGTTTATCAATCAGAATTGGGCATGCAAAGAACTCTGCAAACTCCGAGAGCGCTCTGTCTGACAATAGCAAAGACAGGCGTATATATTTACAAAAAACGTCATAAGAACCTACATACTATAGGGGGCACAAGTTCAAGGGGATTGGGTGGCGACGACTAACTATAGGTGCTGCTGTGATGTGGTTGGCTTTGGCTGGAAGACGTCACTGGTCAGCCTCGTGGGTTGGGCTTGGCCTGGCAGGGTGGCGGAGTTCATCCGGCTGGTGTTGTCGTGCCATCGCGGCCAATGTCAGAGATGAATGTCCTTTCCTGACTTATTTGCCCTAGGCCATGCACACCGCAGTCATTCACTCGTTTCAGTATTATCTTCTTTAGTAAATCTTCCAATAGGTTATACTACAGGTTAATGCAACACAGGAGGAATGCACCTTGTGAGGGGACTGGAGGCAATACGTCAGGGCATGGTTACCAGTGTCCTGTTGACCGGGGTCATAGGTCGAGGGGCTAAGCTTCGGGGCCTGGGACGGGCGGTACATGTCTTTCTGCCTTGTTAGAAGTTGTTATGGATGTTCCGCTGTGTGTTGTCAAAGTGTTGGGTGTCCTGATTGCACAGGGCCATAAGTCTGAGATGGTCCGGTGGGTTGTAAGGTTTACGAGGGGGCGCGTGCGTTCAGGCAGAGGTTTACTGCTGTGCTGTAAATAATGCAGGTGGCGGGTGGTGGCCTTGGGCGCTACAGAGGGGGTTACAAGTCTTTGAAGCTCCAGGCTAGTTTGGGGGAGGTAAAGCAGCGGGGCGCGGTCTCTGCTCTCATGCCTTTGGCAGCCTTCACAGGGTGGGAGGGGGAATGGCCTTGCAAATATTTCACAAAGGTATCTCCCTCGTGTGTTGCTGAATATAAGTAAAAGACATTGCAAATATTTAAACACTTTCCATAATACTTATTTAAAATCACGTCAAAACATGCTTTTAACCTTTACTGGGTGCGTTTTGATTATAACCAGATCGAGAATCATATTTGTACATTACACTCTAGCAGCTACAGTGTTTCAGTTACATGCATATACATTCGCGGTAAATGAGGTAGTGGTTAGATCAGTGGGGTACACGAAAAACGATCCGCCACCGTTTGTGACGGTGGCGGCATATGAGAGGCTCAGACATTCACACATGATACGTGCACTCTCGCGCATTCTGTAATGAGTTCATAGTATAGTTGCATCCGCTTTCTCGTGTACTCTAGCAGCATTAGCTTTAGTTATGGCGCGAGCCCATGGGGTGTAAGTATCTCAGCAATACGTGTAACAAGTAAATTCTTGGTGTGTTCCTTTGTTATTAGCATCCAACTGCAATGGTGTGTGTTCATGGTTGTATACATCGTGAGGGCATGATCTCTTTTAGTTATACATCTTACAGGCTTATATACTGTAAGGGATTATATTAAAGGAAAGCATCCCTTGCAAGTAGTTTAAACATGGATATACGAGGATTGTCGGGCCTGTGACGCCTAAGCTTGCTGGCCGGATCATGCTGGGAGCGAGGATACGATACACTACGGAAGGTGACTGTTACAATGTTAGTACATTACACTGGCTGATGTCCTTCTGGTTCGTGGGAACGGGCTCGCAGCGGATCTACCAGGGTGCTGCGGCAACAGGGATGTTCTCCAAGGGTGGGGGCCGCGCTGCAGCGCGCTGAGCTCACACCATTTTCTACTGGGCAGAGAATGGTTTTTGGGCCTAACTAAATTTGTGTTGTGATCAATAGATGTGGGCATTCGATATGTGCGGGCAATTAATACGTGCGGGCAATGTCTCCAGTGGGCGTGTTCTCCACCACCTGGGCCCGGGTGGCACGAGGAGACGCCCAAGAGAGCCACAGTCCTCACCTGGGGAGAGAGTGCAGGCGAGGGGGGTCGTTTTGGACCAGTCCTCCCCTACATTTCCCCCCTTTCGTTACTAAAGTAACGAATTCTTTAAATCTTCTATTCTCCTACATTCTGCCTCGTCCATCACTGCCTCATCCCATGCCGGAGTTCCTTTGATGGGCATCCATGCTCTGCACACTGCTCTTAAGCTCTCACCTCTCCGGGCATATTCATCTGGGGTACATGTTAGATATATGCACCCACCATCTGCTTCTAAATCTACCCAAACTTCCTCATACCATTCTAGTATACGAGGCTCTTTGATGGTGGTGTGCCACAACTTATCTACAATATCTTTATCGTGGTATATGGGCACCAGTTGGTACCTGGGTGAATTATCTATTCCTGGTTGTACTTGTGCTTCTTGCATTGTTTTCATTGTACCGTGTGAATTGCCCATTGTCACCATCATCATTGCACCATTTGGTACTGCGTTAGCACAGACTCGAAGACCCACCTGGCACAGGCAAAAAAGTAGAAGGAGGAACACAACAGCTGGTATCAAAAATTTCACAGTTGTTCCAAGCCATGAGGGAACCCAGGAGAAGATGTTGTCAAACCAGGTGCTCGCTTCTGCTCCACCTTCCATTTTCATTTTTTCTCCCAGGTTGTGGACTGCTTCGATTACATGGGACAGGGAGCCATTCTCTGCGTCTTCGGAAGGTACGAAAGTGCAGCAGGCACTTCCTATTTTTCGGCAAACACCACCGTCCATCGCTGTCAACAGGTCCAGGACATACCTGTTTTGCATTGTCATTAGTCGTAAAGCTCTTAGTTCGACTCTGATGATATTGAATCCTTCTTCAGTGTCGTTTGCCAGCTGAATCAGTTCCCAGCGTGTTATCTGAAGCCATTTTGCATTTGCCCTTGCTTGGACACTTGAGACTAGTGAGGCAAAGAATGTTTCTGCTGAGCTGAATAATCGATATTTGTCTGGGATCTGGGCCAATAGTTCTGATGATGCTTTTGATATGTAATTTGATGCTCGTCTTTTGCGGGCCAGCACTTTTCCCTTGCTTCCAGAAGACAGGACGTATATTTGTGTCTCTGCAGTTGGTTGAGCCACACTCTGTTCCCGTGTCCCATCGACGTGGCTTTCTGGTATCACCATCAGGGCTGAGTGCAGAGTGGCCATTGAGCATCTGCCACTCCATGACTGGGGGAGGTGTAGGTATGCCTGTTTGCCGCACACCCAGTACGTGTCCATCAGGGCCGCTGTCCCTTTCCTTAGGTCTGGGATGGTGAGGGTCTTGTTGCAGTTCTTGTTTATTCCCATGGGGGTTCTCCCTTCTCCTTTAAAGCACAGTTTATAGTCCATTTCGCTCTGTAGTTTGAACGGCTTTTCAATGGCAGTTACCCAAGTTAGCTTTGAAATGTGTTCTCTCCATACTGGTGTACATGTTTCCACTATCCACTGTAATTTATCCGGTGCCACACCTCTTAGTGCTTCCGCTTTGCACAGTACTTCTTCATCCTTCTGCTTGTTGTCAGAAAAAAGTGTCCCTTTTATCACAAAAAATGGTTCTTTCAAACATACTACTCCTGCCGTTTTTGGGTAACATGTTTTCTCGTTCTGCAGCATTTGAAAAGTCACTTCGTGTGCCTGGAAGGTGTTCTTAATCCTGCACAGCGTGAGATGAAGGAGACATTGGGCATCCACAATAGGCAACTCTTTAGGTAACAACACTTTGGGTGTACCTGATGCATGGGGGATGAGGGAGCAGACATAACAGCTCTCGTTTGTTGTCTGTTTAGCTGTGGCACTCATGTCTGCATACCACTTATTTGTTTGATGGGGGTGTCGTGGGTCTTCCATCTCATCTAGACCTAGCCCATAGTACTCATCGTACTTTCTCCTCCCTGCTTCTCTCTTTCGTCTGTTGTTCTTGTTGCTCATGTACTTCCCACCCCCGTGGGCAGTGGACCAACTAGACCCCCCTTTCTCTTTCCTGCCCCCCTTGACCCATTCATCATATAATATTTCGTGCATTTCTAATAGCTTATCGTTTTCTTTCCTGACGTTATCTGGCAGATTGTTTTCTGGGGTGGGGGCAAGCTGGCTGGTGGGGGTGTTATATAACCATGATATGGCAGACGGGTTTCGGTCATTGAGACTGTGGGCATTGTAAGTGGATACCCCTGGTGGAGACACTGTGTTGCTCTGCATTCCACCCTGTGGCTTTTCTCTTTGTGAGGTCACAACACTGGATGGTGTGGTATGATACCCCCACACAAGTTTAGTTCCGTCCCATATCAAAAAATCACCTTCCTTGGTATTGACCCCTGCAGTTGCATTGGGCCCGGTGGTACTGTTAATTGGTCCAGTGGTGTTGTTACTCCCTCCCCCCTCGTACATCTCGATAGAGATGAACGCTATAAACCAATATGTAACCAAACCCAACATTATCATAAAAAACAATGTAATGCATATTGATAATCCACACTCATACGAATATCTACATCTCTCATATACTAATTCTCTCATTCTACTAATTCTATCCGTTGCAGGCTGCCCGTTAGATGCCATGGAAGCTCCTGTTTGAGATATAAAAGTGCATTAAGTGCATGCATGTAAACGTTTTGCTGGCACCATCTGTGCCAATACATTTGACGGGGAATGGAAGCGGGTGGGGATGTGGGGGAGGGGATACAGACAAGGGTATATACATGTTATAATATTATTATTTCATTAATTACATACCACTCAACAAGATAAAAAAAAGGATAAAACACACACAAAATTTTTTTTTTTTTTTTTTTTGTAATATCCTTGTCAGTCATTATTCCATTGAAGTCCAGTGCTGACCCACACACACACAAGTCGGTATTTAGATATTTTACTCATTTGCATCGTTTGCTGTTGTCTGTGCCTCCTCATCTATTTCCTCTTGTACATTGCTGTATGCTTTTCGTACGTCGGTCAAGTGCACCCAGTACCTCAAGCCCTTCACCTTTACTGCCGTGGGCGTGCAAAATATTACTTCGTATGGGCCATGGAATCGTGGTGCATTCCACCGACGCACGAAGCTTCTGACATAAATTGAGTCGCCTGGCATTAGCTGTAGCTGTTGCTCTGGCTCCGTGACAGATCCCGTTACATTTCCCTCTTCTCTAGTGAAGGGTGGGGATAGTTGCTTCAATATTGCGCGCGCTGCCCTTGTTAATTTTCTTAGGTAGTCTGTGAACTCATCTCCCAATATTGCGGCGCTCCTGTGAGCATCTGAGTGTTCACGCAGTGGAGAGTGTGCTGTGTTCATTCGTCTCCCAGTCACGATCTCGTGTGGGGACAAATGGTGGTCTTTACTTGGTTGATTTCTCAACTCAAATAGTGCCAGGGGTAGACAGTAAATCCAATTTTTCTTTAATGAGAAGCATAGTTTTGATAACCTGCCCTTTAACAGGCCGTTCATCTTTTCCACTACGCCATTACTTTGAGGATGATAAATCGAACATAATTTATGTTTTATACCCAATAACGTGGTAACTTCCTTGAAGAGTTCATTCACAAAGTGAGAGCCGTTATCTGAGCGAATCACGTCACAAATTCCCCAACGCGGGAACACTTCCCTTACTAGGAACTTGGCGGCGCTTTTGGCATCAGGTCGCGCACAGGGTCCTGCTTCCACCCATCTTGAAAACGGGCACACAACCACGATCATGTACCGTGCGCCATTACACCTTTCCCCCATGTCTGCATAATCTATATGCAGTTCTCTGAAGGGGCCAAGGGGTTTGGGAATTGTTCCCCGGAGTGTGCGTAGGGTCATTCCTGAGTTGTATATTTGGCATGTTGTACATTCCATTGCCAATCGAGACACATGCTCCTGGAGACAAGGCACAAACCATTCTTCCTGTATTTCTGCTGCGATGTGCTGTTTAGTGTTGTGTGCGGGGAAGTGTAGCTGTTGGAATGCTACTTCTAGTAACTGTAGTGGCATTACCACTTTCCCTGAGTTATTTTGCCGCCATAATAGGTCTGTTCCTGATTGGCTGCATCCCCGTTTTGTCCACGTTAGTTTTTCTTCTGCACTAGCTCCTTCCTGCAATTCTAGAATTTGTGATAAGGACATCATGTTGTACCCTTCTGACAGTTCTTCGGTTGTTGTGTTCTTCATCATGAACTCACCTGTGTCGTATTTTTGAAAATAGGAAGCCTCTTTGGCGGCAGCGTCCGCTGCCGCGTTCCCTAAAGACACAACGTCTGTATTGGATGTATGGGCCTGGCACTTCACTATTGCTACAGCAGTAGGGTTTTGTAGGGCCTCTATTAATTCTTTTAACAATTCTGCATGCTGCACTGGCGTTCCGTCTGCCCTTCTGAATCCCCTACGGCCCCATCTTGCTAGACCTCCATGTACTGTCGTCGTCATGTAAGCTGAGTCTGTGTATATTGTAACTGCACAGCCCTTTGCTGCGTGTAGTGCTTCTATGAGCGCAACCAGTTCTGCTGCTTGTGCAGAGTAATGTGACGGGAGGCGGTACTGTACTAGTGTTTCAAATTCACCTTCCTCTAATCTCACTACCGCCATGCCAACATGCTTTTCTCCCGTATCCATATCAATTGATGCGGATCCATCCACAAAGTACACCTCCCCCTCGCTGAGAGCGTTTTCACACACAACTGCGCCCTCCCCTCCTTCTCCTGTGTGGGTTGTGCAGTCGTGATTTTGCATATCCTCCAATGTGCACGCTTCTGTGATAAACGTGGCGGGGTTCACTGTTTTACATCTCACTATGTGGATGTTGGCGCTGGACAATATGATCTCATATGCTGTTGCCCGCTGTGTGGTCAGCGTGCTTTTTGATCTTTCAAGTATTGCAAATAATGAGTGTTCCACAAACAATGTTACAGAGCATCCCATTACTATTGTGGCACTTTTCTCAATCGCGAATGCGGCTGCTGCGAGTGATTGTTCGCACGCGAAATGACCCTGCATCACGGCATCCAAAGTACCACTATAGTAAGCTAGGGGCTTGTGTCCTAAGGATGTCTTTTGTGTCAGCACCGCTGTCATAAGTGTTCCTTTGCAATGGGAAAATAGGTAAAATTCGTGTCCATAATCAGGGTTTGCTAGTACTGGAGCGCTTGAAATTAGTTCTTTCAGTGTTTTGAACGATGTGCGCATTTCTTCTGACCACTTTATTTTTACATTCTCCTGTTGTGCTTCTTTCAGTGCTTGTAGGAGGGGCCGGGTGTATGCTGCATAGTCTAGTATCCATGCCCGGCAGTAATTGCACATCCCCAAAAATTTCTGCATATCTTTTACTGTTGTGGGTTCTCCTACCGATCTTATTGCCTCTACCCTGTCGGGAATTATTCTTTTTCCATCTTTCGATATGAGCTGTCCCAGGTATAGGACCTCAGGCAGACAATACTGTAGCTTCTCCTTACCTACTTTGTAGCCTTTGTTGGCCAGTAAAGTCAGAAGCGTTGTTGAATCTTTTCTATACGTTTCTTTGTCTTGTGCACACACCAATAAATCGTCCACATACTGAATAATCGTACTCTCTACTGATAGGTTCCCCAAGTCTTCATGCAATATGCGATTGAATATGCTCGGGCTCTCACAGTATCCCTGTGGCAGTCTGCAATGTTCATATCTTTTTCCCCCCAGTGTGAACGCTGTAAGGTATCTGCTCTCTTCAGCCAGAGGTATTGAGAAAAATGCGTTTTTCAAGTCCACCACTGTAAAATGTGATGCTGTTTTTGGGATACTGCATAGTATGGATGCAGGGTTCGGGACTAGAGGGAACTCTTTTTGTATTACATCATTGAGGGGGCGTAAATCCTGTATCATCCGCCAAGATCCCCCCTTTGCTTTTTTGATTGGATAAATACATGTGTTACATGGGGAGTTTGAAGGCACTATTATTCCTTGTACTAGTAGTGCATTTATCGTCTCTTTTATCCCTTCTTCAGCTTCACGGGACAATGGATACTGTTTAACTCTTGGTAAAATAGCTCCTTGTTTTAGGGTTATTCTCACAGGTTGTACTCCATGCAACAGTCCTACATCATGTGGGCCTGTTGTCCATAAATTGTTTGGTACTAGCCTCATGTCGTCATCAAAAAATGACGGTGGTGTTCCTACCACTGCCATCAATTGGACGGCGATCTCTCTGGCTTGGATCAAAATGTCACAGGGCATCGCTATTTCCATTACTATCTCACCATCTACTTCTGTGTCTGAAAAGAGATCCTCATCTGTTACCTCGCGCAGGGCAAGGTTGGCGTTTGTACACAGTACGGTGCGCCACTCACATCCTTCTCTGTCCATTCCAATCACAGCGATCCGTTTCGTTGATACCTGCACAGCGTGCAAATCCAACGATACCACTGATCCTGGTGCTGCATTTGGACACACTATGGGGCGGAAGAGGAATTCTGCTGGAATCCTCCAATCCATGTTTTTTAGCTCTGGGACTATAAAGGCCAGAGTCTTTAGCCCTGCAATGAACATCTCTTCCTTTTGTGGCAACCCTCGTATTTCCTGTGTGGTTGTGTAGGCTTGTACTACCAACATTGCACGCAAGGGGCATATCCCGGGTGTAGAACACACTATTCCTCCTTCGGTAAATGATATGGTCATGTTAAGTTTACTCATAAGATCCCTCCCCAGCAAATTTATCGGGGACTGTTCATAATACAGTAAGGGTGCTTTTACGGTTTTGCCCCCTATGGTCACATCCAAAGCTTCTGTGTAAGGAACTTCAATTACAGCCCCAGAGAACCCCTGCGTCTCTAACTTCCTGTTAGATAACGGGAATCGGCCCTCTCTGACACATGATTTCTCCGCTCCCGAATCAACCATGAATATAAATTGCCTGTCTCCTATCTGCGCCCCCACCAATGGTTCCTCTGCTGCACTGTGGGTGGTAGATAGAACTGGACACGCAAGTGTTCTCTGTGGGCTGTCCTATGCGGGGTGTCTCATGGCCCCCCCTTCATTAAATACGTTACCTGAGACCACTGACATGCCGTTATAGGGTGCTGGTGCGGGGGCCGCGTTAGCTGCTGTCGCGAAAGGGTTGCCTGGTGTATATTGCATGCTGTCGTTGTTGGGCATGTTTTGTGGGTGGTTCTGTGTTCTGTATTGGGGTCCCTGTTGCTGGCTCGTGTTACCCTGGCTTGGGTCTCTCAGTTGCTGCTGTCCCATCGGAAGGCCATATGGGCTTCCCGGATGGGGATGGCCATACTGTTCCACCTCCTGGAACCCGTTGTTTTGCCTACTTCTGCACTCCCTGGAGTAATGCCCCCATCGTCCACAGTTCCAGCAACTCCCCTGGGGGCCCCTGGGACCCTGCCATCCACTTCCTCCCATTCCTCCGTACCCCTGTGGTCCACCTCCTCTTCTGCTCCTGTACCCACCTCGTCCCCCTCGAGGGGTCCACTCTTGCCACTGCAGACCTCCACCCTGCTCCTGCTCGTTCCACTGCCGCTGTCCTGTTCCCGCCCAATTAGTTGCCATCCTTCCTTGTATTGCTATCAGCCCCTCCTCTTCCTCATCTCCCTCCCTACTGTGTGGGAGCGCGGCTACTGCTGCTGCAACCTTCACTAACTTTGACTGTACTAACTTCGCCTCGTCTGCCAATCTTTTCTGTGCCACCTCCTTCTCCCTCTCCTTTATTCTTTTGCAATGGTGTACTATTATGCTCTGAATTTCCGGCCATCCCTTTGCTTCTATACCTGCTATTTTGTCAAGCGCCTTCTGCACTTCCTTTGGGAGCCCCCTTTTTATAATAAAGTAAAATAAAGATGTCGATTGATACCAGGGCGTGCCCGTTTCCGCTCTCCACATCTCTTGGACCCGAAATATGTAATCCATAGCCTCCTCCCCGTCATTCATTGCACACTGCATCACGGACTGTAAGTCAGGTGTGTCTGGAAATGTTTCGCGTAAGGCGTCCCACACCCTGGCGCGCACCGTGTTAAAGGACGCCCCATCATGGCGGTCGCAGTCTAAAGTTACTCCCGGGAAACCGGCTTTAACCCATACTCTTTCAGCCTGGTCGCCCACCGCTGATACGAGCAGACTTTTCACATCTCCTACAGCTAGGGGTACCCCAGCTGTATGTTTTTCGAAGGCATATATCCACTTACTTGCCCCGCCTGATAACGGGGGCAATAGCTTTAATAAATTAGCTTTATCCATCTGTGCCCATGGGATATAGTTAGGCCTCCCTCCTCCCCTATGTATCAACGGGAGCTGTAGCTTTCCTCTCGTTGTTGCATCCGGACCCGTTTTGGCTGCTGATGTTCCCAGTGATGCCATCTTCCCCACTCTGTTCCTCAGTCGCCCCGCCCACTCATCATCTAGGGTTCGCATAGAACATGCACCTTCCTCCCCCTCGCTTCCCCCTCCTATTGCCATACTCAACCTGTCGCTTTCATCTAGCTCCTCTCTAACATCACATAGTAATTCCTCTCTGAATCCCCCAAGCCTTTCTTCGTTACCACCATCTTCCTCTCGGGTTCCTACTTCTATTATTCGCGTTGGTTCTTCCTCAATCCTAAACAAGATCTCGCCCTTTTTCCACCCCTCTTCGGGCCTTCTGCTTTCATCCGATGCTCTAGACGTACGTCCAGCTCTGGTTGTATCTAGTGCTGTTCGTTCGCATATGTTTTTTATCCTCGAGAGCTCATCTTTTGCTATCGACAGTCTTGATTCTAGATCATCTGTGAGTTTCTCTATGTCCACCCTTTGTGTGCTCGCCTGGCCTCGCTCCCTTGTACTTTCATATGGTGGGGGTGCAGTGGGCCGGTGGGGTGTGGTAGTTGTCGGGGGAGGTACATACGTTGGGTCACTGTATCCTTCTGCGGGTACAGGTTTCTTTAATATCGGGTATAAACTTATTACCTCCACTGGTGGTGTGACACCTGGCAATTCTTTGGTATCTTTCTGCAATATCAGTGGATTGTCTGTAGTAGATGGGAGATCAGGATTTGGTGCCGGCGCTTTAGGCGGTGGCACCTCTTCGAATAACCGCCAAAGATCTAATATTTCCCTCCTATTCTGCAGCTGTTTCCCTCGGTATTTCAAGAAAATGCATGTCATCACCATATCTAGAACGCTTTTGTCAAATGACCCTCCCTCTGGCCATATCTGGGGTAGCCCCTCTCCTTTCAGCTCGGTTACCCATTGGTCGTGGTATTTCTTGATCCGCTCCGCGTGCCCTGGAAGGCTTTTACAAATATGTGATAATGGTGTTTCAGGCCCCATCTTTGTGTGCTCCCCTGGTGCTTATGTGTCTCTGTATCTCTACACATCCAATGGTACTATAGTATAGATATTACTTTTTGTATTCTACTCCACTTCCAGTGTTATGCTCGCTTGGGCTCTCTCTCCCTTAACTGTTCGATACAAAAAACTGTCTGTACACAATTTCTACTTTGTTCTCTTGGGGGGACACATACAAGAGCAATCCATCATTTATTTTGACACTATCAACCCGGAAATCAAAGGGTACCCACTCGCGTCACTTTCTCAGCGTTGCTTCAAAAAGAATTTTTATCCGGTCACACTTACCATGACCATTTGACAATTACACATTCATGGCCGTTTTACACATTCGCAATGACAAAGTTATCCCTTAACACATACGAGGTGCACACACCTCTTGGTAACACTCCGTACACCAGTCACGCTGCCCTCCCTTTCCTCCCTAGCCGGCTGTCCCTGTCTATCTTGCTTAGCACATGTGCATATATATTTATAGGTTTTTAACCTTCTCTCCCCCCTCTAGTAGGACCCTTGTTCTCTTATTTTTCTCCCAAGTTTGTGCTAATTTCGTTTTTATTCTCCCCCTGCCCTTAAAGAAAAAGAAAAGAAGTAGTAGCGATCACTAATATATTCTCAGTGCCCCCTTTTGCTGAACACTTTTATCTTATATTTCACTTCGTCATATATTCCCAGCACTAGTCAATATAGCACTATGCGGCGCCGCCTTCCACCCCCTTTCGGAGCTAGGTTCCCGTCACTTCTATCTCTTTATTCACCTCGTATCCTAATGGCCATATGCAAAGAAAAAGAAAGGAAATTTTAGAATGATCTTTAGTATATCTTCGTACCCCCTTTTCGTTCCCTGTCCTACGCTTCTCTCCCCGCTCCCTTTACAATCGCTCACACTCAGTACTCACGTGCCCGTCTTGAACCGATAGTCTCCGAAACTGGGTCCGTCCAGGCAGTGTCACCGGTAACTCAACGGTCAGCCCCTGGCTCCGGCGAGCGGCACTCAAAGGGGATTTTTTTCCAATCGGGATCCCGTACCCTTTCTCATTGAGTGCGCACTTCTTAGTGTGCCGGTCGCCGTTGGCGGGCAGCCTCCCGGAGCCGGCTCACCGTGCGTATCCCTTTTCGACCGGAGATTCTCGTGCCAAACGGGGACGGTTATAAGGAGTTTAGGAATACAATCACGCCATCTGGGTCGCCACTGAAGGCAAGCGTCCCCAAACAGCACGATCCTCCCCGCAATGAGAGACAATGAAGGACTCTCCCAAAATGGGAATAAGGCCAAGACAGAGTGCGGGTGAGCGTAAATGGGAGTTTATCAATCAGAATTGGGCATGCAAAGAACTCTGCAAACTCTGAGAGCGCTCTGTCTGACAATAGCAAAGACAGGCGTATATATTTACAAAAAACGTCATATGAACCTACATACTATAGGGGGCACAAGTTCAAGGGGATTGGGTGGCGACGACTAACTATAGGTGCTGCTGTGATGTGGTTGGCTTTGGCTGGAAGACGTCACTGGTCAGCCTCGTGGGTTGGGCTTGGCCTGGCAGGGTGGCGGAGTTCATCCGGCTGGTGTTGTCGTGCCATCGCGGCCAATGTCAGAGATGAATGTCCTTTCCTGACTTATTTGCCCTAGGCCATGCACACCGCAGTCATTCACTCGTTTCAGTATTATCTTCTTTAGTAAATCTTCCAATAGGTTATACTACAGGTTAATGCAACACAGGAGGAATGCACCTTGTGAGGGGACTGGAGGCAATACGTCAGGGCATGGTTACCAGTGTCCTGTTGACCGGGGTCATAGGTCGAGGGGCTAAGCTTCGGGGCCTGGGACGGGCGGTACATGTCTTTCTGCCTTGTTAGAAGTTGTTATGGATGTTCCGCTGTGTGTTGTCAAAGTGTTGGGTGTCCTGATTGCACAGGGCCATAAGTCTGAGATGGTCCGGTGGGTTGTAAGGTTTACGAGGGGGCGCGTGCGTTCAGGCAGAGGTTTACTGCTGTGCTGTAAATAATGCAGGTGGCGGGTGGTGGCCTTGGGCGCTACAGAGGGGGTTACAAGTCTTTGAAGCTCCAGGCTAGTTTGGGGGAGGTAAAGCAGCGCGGCGCGGTCTCTGCTCTCATGCCTTTGGCAGCCTTCACAGGGTGGGAGGGGGAATGGCCTTGCAAATATTTCACAAAGGTATCTCCCTCGTGTGTTGCTGAATATAAGTAAAAGACATTGCAAATATTTAAACACTTTCCATAATACTTATTTAAAATCACGTCAAAACATGCTTTTAACCTTTACTGGGTGCTTTTTGATTATAACCAGATCGAGAATCATATTTGTACATTACACTCTAGCAGCTACAGTGTTTCAGTTACATGCATATACATTCGCGGTAAATGAGGTAGTGGTTAGATCAGTGGGGTACACGAAAAACGATCCGCCACCGTTTGTGACGGTGGCGGCATATGAGAGGCTCAGACATTCACACATGATACGTGCACTCTCGCGCATTCTGTAATGAGTTCATAGTATAGTTGCATCCGCTTTCTCGTGTACTCTAGCAGCATTAGCTTTAGTTATGGCGCGAGCCCATGGGGTGTAAGTATCTCAGCAATACGTGTAACAAGTAAATTCTTGGTGTGTTCCTTTGTTATTAGCATCCAACTGCAATGGTGTGTGTTCATGGTTGTATACATCGTGAGGGCATGATCTCTTTTAGTTATACATCTTACAGGCTTATATACTGTAAGGGATTATATTAAAGGAAAGCATCCCTTGCAAGTAGTTTAAACATGGATATACGAGGATTGTCGGGCCTGTGACGCCTAAGCTTGCTGGCCGGATCATGCTGGGAGCGAGGATACGATACACTACGGAAGGTGACTGTTACAATGTTAGTACATTACACTGGCTCATGTCCTTCTGGTTCGTGGGAACGGGCTCGCAGCGGATCTACCAGGGTGCTGCGGCAACAGGGATGTTCTCCAAGGGTGGGGGCCGCGCTGCAGCGCGCTGAGCTCACACCATTTTTTACTGGGCAGAGAATGGTTTTTGGGCCTAACTAAATTTGTGTTGTGATCAATAGATGTGGGCATTCGATATGTGCGGGCAATTAATACGTGCGGGCAATGTCTCCAGTGGGCGTGTTCTCCACCACCTGGGCCCGGGTGGCACGAGGAGACGCCCATAGAGCCACAGCCCTCACCTGGGGAGAGAGTGCAGGCGAGGGGGGTCGTTTTGGACCAGTCCTCCCCTACACCCTGGAATGGTGTTGCGTGTGTTGCCGTGTAGTGGGGGCATGCCTTATAATTTGTGATGGACTGCTCTCATTGGTGGCAGAACCAAGACTAATTGGCACATGACTGCTCCCCTTCTAATGGCAGGTATGGGTTCAAAAACAATGGCATGGTATGTTGCCAGTGTTTGATGAATTCATAATGTTCTATCACTTTTTGGTTTAATATACCTCCAGGGTAGGATGTTGGCACCAAACCTAGGAAAGTGATTATCTGATGCAAGGAGTAAAGGGAATACCCAGCAAATAGGTGTTCACCACTTTGGGCAGAACAGAGACTCAAAACTATATGATCGAAAGTGTGGGTAGTGAGAGAAGGTGTGATATGAAGCCTACTCTTTCAACAGTGAGTGCTGTGTGAGGGACGAGAGGAAGCGGCACAAAGACCACAGCTGGTTGTGAAGGTGGCTAGGTCAACAAGAGGGCATAAAGTGGGGTTTTAGCAGCTGTAGAAGCGGATGCAAGAATGCGATGCCGCTTGTTTGAACTAGAGCGCTAAATGCTCTAAGCTCCCCCCTCAACCTTACCAGCAGTAAAGTAAATTCACACAATCTGCAGAGTTTGTTGGGATATACTTTCAAGGTAGTCTCCTTCAGTTACACTATTTACTTGGACTGTTTATAAAGTATGGCTTTACAGTGAAATAGTCATGCAAGACCCTGCATGGTAATACCTGCACTTACAGGGATATTTCTTCATCAGCTTATCAGTATATCGATGCACTCATGCATTAGGTGGTTTAAAGAAGGTCCTTGGTGCCCATTTCGATTTATACATATTTGTTGTAGTTTTACCATTACTATTGTACTCCATATGATTCCCGTAGACATGTAGCTGATCTCTCCAGCGAGAACAACACTCTTAAATGTGGTAGTGGTTGATGCAGACCCTAATACATATTTTAAATGCAGTGAAAGTAACTAAACTAGTCTATGGTAGACAATGCTAACCAGTTCTGGCTTTTAGGCCTGGCCAGCCATTCAATAAGGTTAGTAGTAGCCCATACATTTACATTTCTTAGCAACACCTTGTGAGGGGTCAGTAAGGTGAGACTCAAGACTGTTTAGTTTTCTGAAGGTTCGATATTTTATTTTAAAATAAAATAGAAAATAAACCCTAACTAAATCTACTCTACCAGGGGATTCCTTGCCTAGTTTAGGGTCTAAGGGAAAACCTCCTAGCATTCACAGTACTAACCCCCACACTAAACCAGATACATATTTAAAGCAGCATGAAAACAACATAAATGAAAGGTTACCAAAATACCAGTGTATTGGATAACTTCTACTTGTTGTGGACAGATCTTGCTCGCCAGGAATGTCCCAAAGTCAATTCTTCCAAGGAAAAGGAAAGTCTTGAAAAGTTCCAAAGAAATAAAAGTTTGCAAAAATAAAAATCCACTGGTAACAGTTCTTCTTCGCTTGATGAAAATATTCCCCGTTTCCAAGTTCCACAAAGAAAACAACCGCACCAATGGGATTCCTGGATAACCTCCTTCCAGGAAAGGATGAACAAAGTTGAAGACGAAAGTACCACTTCTGCTTAACAACTCCTCTACTTGCAACTTCCACAGTGTCTTTTATATACAGTTTTGTCATGATGCTTCTGCTGAGGGGGTTGCTCTCTCTCTCCAGCAACTCCCTTCTACTAATGAAACTATGTGAGCAGGCTCCCTTGCCCCACAGTTGACATTTGCTTCTGCTGCATTCAACTACTATAGTTCTGACAAATGTACTGGCAACCACAGTTCTGCTGCTACACCTTAGTGTTAGGTAACTTCCACAAGACGACTGTCATGATCCCTGCTTCCAAGGGGTCAGGACTTGCCCCACGACCTTGGAAGCAGGCCCATAACTCTGATCCCAGGAACCAGCCAGTCCCGATTGGGACCTTTTGGACCTTGTCCTGGCGTCAGTGGCGCCAGGCTCATGATGGTGACCGGTCCCGGCACTGGAAGCGCCGGGCTCATATCTCATATTAGGTAAGACTGCTTGGTGGACCTACCTGTAGCAGAACATGCTGCTTACTTACCAGCTAACTGGTCTCCTGATCCTTCTCTGCCTGGGACTACTTTTCTGTCTGGGTGGAGCAGGAGCCACTCCCTGGAAGCAGAACACAGGAACTCTTCTAGAAATCTGGAACTCTTTTTCTTACCTGGATGGGGCCGTGGAAGAAGACGCCTAAGCACTACAGAAGGCTATTTAAATCACACCCGATTGGTTTCACGTGCTTCGCGTTATTCTGCATCTGCAGCAGGACGCTCACCGTGTCAGCTCCAGGAAACCTCCAGCTCCAGATCCTGTGAATACGAAATAACCTGCTGGGATCCAACCTTCAGTCTTCTTCAGTCTTCTGCAGCTCCTGCAAGACAAGGGCACAGGTTAGGCTAAAGCAAAGGCAGCGAATCTACTTACCTAATTCAACGGCAGCGTCCGAAGCGCCTTTTTCTGCCTTTCTCTTCCGGCATCCGACATCTGCAAAGAGAAAGAACATCGGTCAGTAATATTTAACTACAGAGCCTGCTTACCTGTGTTACGCCCATACCAACTCAGCTCGCGCTGCATTCCGGCACCTGCAAGGCAAGATACTTCGGTTAGTAACGCTTAGTTACAAGACTGCTCACCTGTGTTACGTTTGCTTCCAATCTGTTCGCGCGGCTCCTCTGCACCTGCAAAGACAAAAGAGACATTACGGTGCATTCTACAGCGCTAGAACAGTCTTTCTACTTACGTGCCATTAGAAGGATAATCTTCATCGCCACAGCATCTGAAAAGGGAAAAGACATAGACTTTAAAGACTTAAGACTTTTGAAAGAGAAGAGAACAATCTAAAAGGAACTTTATTACTTACAAGGCACGCTCGTGCATTAACGGCGTCTTCGCTCTCAGCAAATCCTCTGCTATCAAGAGGCAGAGCTCGCATCCAGTGAAGCAACTGGACCCAGCGCCCCTGCACAAGACGCAGGATGGAGAGCCCGGCAATTACCTATATAAGGTAAGCGCAATATCAACCCAGTTCCACGGGGAAAGAAAGGGCGAGAGAGGCAAGGAACTTTCCAAACCTTCCAAACACTAATACCTTGGTTTACCCTTGCAGACATCTCACTCTCCAGCTTAAACTGTCGGTGTGAAGGGGGCCCAGTCCGGGAGCAAAACGAACCCTGCGCCTAACACTGAAGACAGTATCCTCGCCAGATCAAGACCTGCGCCTCCGGGGGAACCAGGTGAGCGTTACAGAACGCGAAGCCTTACCACATAATTCCCGCCCAGGCGCAATGGAAACCTCAGACACAGACCAGTTGGCCCAATTACTCGGGGAGTTGAGGGCGGAAGTACACGCTGCACGTCAGGAAACAAATGCCCTAAGGAGGGAGTTAGTGGTCTCCAAAGAGCGAACAGACGATTTGGCTAGACAATTGCTGCAAGCCCAAGCTGGACAAACTCCTCTACCAACCCCAAGTGGGGGCCACGCTCCTCCAGCTTCCTCGAATCCGGTGCAAATCAATCTACCAGGAAATATACCTTTGGCTCCGCCCGAACGCTTTTCAGGTGATCCGAAAAGGTTTGCTGTGTTCTTCAATCAATGTCGCTTGCACTTTTTGTGCAGACCCGCCGCTTTTCCAACAGACCAGGCTAAAGTGGCCTTCGTGCTCTCTTATCTCAGTGGCAGTGCCGCAGATTGGTCTGTTCCTTTAGTGTCTCAAGATGACCCCATTCTCCATAACTTCCAGGACTTCCAAGCCAGTATGGAGAAACTGTTCGCAAGGCACTATCAGGGACAGGCCTTGGACAATGAACTTCTTTCACTACGACAGGGCAATCAAGATCTTCTGACTTATATTGCATCATTTAACAGACTAGTGGTGGAAACCGGATGGCCGGAGGATAAGAGGATCACACTGTTTTACAGAGGTCTGCGTGGGGAATTAAAAGACGTTCTGGCTCAAGTGGTAAATCCTCCACAAGACTGTTCCGAATATATCGATCTGGTAGTGCAATTGGATCATCGTCTACAGAATCGGAAAGCCGATCGATTCAGATTTGAAACCCGACTTTTTTCAAGGCCACAAAGTTCTACGAAAGGAACTGATTCTGTGGAACCCATGCAAATAGGGGGTGTAAAAGGACCTTTAACCCAAAAGGAGAGAGAAAGGAGGAGACAACTGCAATTATGCCTCTATTGCGGAAACTCAGGGCACCTTCTTCGAGATTGTCCAGTGAAGCCCAAGAAGAAGATAGTAGGGGCGTCTGATAAAGGTACCGAGAATTCTGAGCCGGGAAACGACCTCGCCCGGCAAGTGTAGAGGTCCGCTTGCCGAGCATTAAAACCAGTTCTTTGACCTCGCATTTCATCATGCCCATGGTCCTCGTGAGTCCTGAACAACCTAATCGTATGCATGCCATTAAAGCATACATTGATAATGGCGCAATCGGGAATTACTTGGACTGTGAACTGGCCGCCAGGATGAATCTATCTCTTTGTCCAAAGACGGTGAAAGACGTCATTACCATCGTGGATGGGACGGAAATAGCTTCCGGACCCGTAACTCACACCACCATGGAAGTAACGTTAGTAAGCCAAGATGGGCATCAAGAGAAGATCGTGTTTGATGTGATCAAGGCCCCGCAGTTTCAAGTCATCTTGGGAGTTCCTTGGTTGGAGAAACACAATCCTCAAATTGATTGGCGAGCAAAGACAATCCGGTTTCCAGAATGCGCTTCTACCTGCTACCCTCAGCCCTCCACCAAACTAGCTGCAACTGTTTCTGAGAGTCCACAACTGCCTCCTGAATACCAGGAATTCCAAGATGTC
Organism: Ambystoma mexicanum; assembly: GCF_040938575.1. Taxonomy (NCBI): domain Eukaryota; kingdom Metazoa; phylum Chordata; class Amphibia; order Caudata; family Ambystomatidae; genus Ambystoma; species Ambystoma mexicanum. The sequence goes on from NC_090937.1 coordinate 39,160,254, forward strand.
TTTCGGAAAGACCAAGCTAATTCTTTGCCTCCCCACAGATCATACGACTGTCAGATAGACCTGATTCCCGGATCCACTCCTCCGTGCAGTCGGATTTATGCCCTTACTGAACCTGAAAATCTCCACCTAAGGCAATATTTGGACCAGTACCTGGCTAATGGATTCATCCGTCCTTCGAAGTCCCCGGCCTCCTCAGCTCTGTTCTTCGTACCAAAAAAGGAGGGAGACTTAAGAACGTGTATAGACTACCGTGCCCTGAACCAGATTACAATTAAGAACAGGTATCCATTGCCATTGATCCCAGAACTACTTGACCAAGTCAAAAACGCCCGCATATATACTAAGTTGGACCTCAGAGGAGCCTACCATTTGGTGCGAATAAAGGAGGGCGATGAATGGAAGACGGCCTTTCGTACCAAGTATGGACTGTTCGAGTATCAAGTGATGCCTTTCGGGTTGTGTAACGCACCGGCCGCATTCCAGTTCTTTATGAATGACGTGCTCCGTGAACTCATTGATGTGTGTGTAGTTGTATATATTGACGACATTCTGGTTTATTCGTCCTCTGAGGCAGAACACCAAAAACACGTCACCGCAGTACTGGAGAGGCTCCGCAAACACAAACTTTTTGCAAAATTAGAGAAGTGCGTCTTTCACGTCACTGAGGTCAAATTTTTGGGATTTATTTTGTCACCTAACGGAGTTCACATGGACTCGAGGAAAGTAGACGCAATCATCAAGTGGCCCTCACCAACATCTGTAAAAGGGGTTCAAAGTATGTTGGGCTTCGCCAACTTCTATCGCAGGTTTATTCCAGACTTCTCTCGGGTAGTCCAACCCATTACAGCTCTCCTCAGAAAAAACAAACGTTTTGAATGGTCTACCGAGGCAGAACAAGCCTTTCAGGAGCTAAAGACTAAATTTACCTCTGCCCCGATTTTAAAACATCCCCGCCCGGAACTACCTTACATCGTCGAGACCGATGCCTCCAGCCTTGCTATGGGAGCAGTGCTTTCACAAAGAGATCCAGAAACCAACCAGTTGCACCCCGTGGCGTTTTGGTCTCGCAAATTATCAGCCCCAGAAATCAATTACACCATTACCGATAAGGAACTGTTGGCTATTAAGTCCGCCTTTAAGGCCTGGCGGCATTATCTCCTAGGAGCCCGACACACAGTCACTGTCATTACTGACCATCGTAATCTACAGTATTTTAAATCAGCCAAAGCTCAATCCTCCAGACAACTTCGCTGGGCATTATTTTTTGCCGAATTTGATTTTATAATCACCTACCGACCAGGCAATAAGAATGGTAAAGCGGATGCCCTCTCTCGAATTGGAGTAGATGAACACATGGTTAACCCTGAGCTCGTACCTATTATTCCTGAACAAAGAATCCTGGGTCTGATCGGCATGCAATCCATTGAAGAAATTGAAGCCCAGGTTAAACAACTTGTAACTCCAACAGACATACAAAAATGGCAGCTTCAGGGGGAAGACTTCACAGTAAAGAACGACTTATTATACTTCAAGGAACGACTTTATCTACCCTGTACCAGCTTACAAAATCAAGTCATCTCTTGTTATCACGACTCCTTAATGGAAGGACATCCCGGTATGGCCAAGACCTCGGAAAAGGTCAAGCGTCACTTTTGGTGGCCATCTTGGAGAAAAGACATCAGAAACTTTGTCATGTCCTGTGGAGTGTGCGCCCAGAACAAGAGTCCTAAGGAAAAACCAGCAGGCCTCTTACAACCAATTGAAATCCCACCTCATCCCTGGCATACCCTTTCCATGGACTTTATCACCGACTTACCTCCCTGTTCCGGATACAATACAATCCTGGTAATCGTAGACTTATTTTCAAAAATGGCACATTTCATCCCACTAAAGGGGTTACCGTCAGCAGCAATCCTGGCTCGAGAATTTCTTGAAAACATCGTTCGGTTGCATGGCTTTCCTTCAGTTTTAATCTCAGACAGAGGAAGTCAATTCATCTCCCACTTCTGGCGGAGTTGCTGTCGGTTGGCTCAAATTGATGTGAGGCTTTCCACCAGTCACCACCCACAAACAGATGGTCAGACCGAAAGGACCAATCAGACTTTGGAACAGTACCTACGCTGCATGCTGCAACAGACAGGAGGAACTTGGAAGGACATCCTTTGGATAGCCGAGTACGCTTACAATAACTCAGTCCACTCTGGAACCGGAAAGACCCCGTTTTTTCTTTTGTATGGTAATCATCCTCGAACCTCTAACCTGGATCCACCTCAGGATCTTGGAACACCAGCAGTTGACCACCTACATTCAACCATCACCCAAGCCTTCAAGGAAGCTACTACCCACCTTCAAAGGGCCAAGGAACAATACAAGAAAGGAGCAGATCAACATCGAAAGGAAGCCCCTCAATACCAAATAGGAGATCAAGTCTGGTTATCCACCAAATATTTACCCCTAAAGGGACCACGCACCTTTAACCCAAGATACCTAGGAGCCTACTCTGTCACTGCTATAATAAATCCAGTAGCGGTCAAGTTGGATTTACCCCCTCGCATGAAAATGCACCCAGTCTTCCATGTTTCACTACTAAAACCTGTTCAACCAGAAACCCGATTGACTAAATCTCCTGAACCTATCCTAGTCGACGGAGAACTTGAGTTTGAAATCAAAAATATCCTGGATTCCAAGATCTCCAAATCAACTACACTACCTGATTGACTGGAAAGGCTACGGCCCCCAAGAAAGATCTTGGGAACCTGCAGAACATGTACATGCACCCCGACTAATCAAGAAATTTCATCGGACATTTCCTAACAAACCAAGACCTCCGGAGAAGTCAACCTTGGGAGGGGCCTTGAGGGGGGGTGCTGTCATGATCCCTGCTTCCAAGGGGTCAGGACTTGCCCCACGACCTTGGAAGCAGGCCCATAACTCTGATCCCAGGAACCAGCCAGTCCCGATTGGGACCTTTTGGACCTTGTCCTGGCGTCAGTGGCGCCAGGCTCATGATGGTGACCGGTCCCGGCACTGGAAGCGCCGGGCTCATATCTCATATTAGGTAAGAGTGCTTGGTGGACCTACCTGTAGCAGACCATGCTGCTTACTTACCAGCTAACTGGTCTCCTATGTCATGATCTCTGCTTCCAAAAGGTCAGGGTTTTCCCAACTCCCTTGGAAGCAGATCCATAACCCAGGTTCCGAGTGCCAACCAGTCCCAATTGGGACCTTTTGGACCCAGTCCTGGCGCCAGTGGCACCAGGCTCATAAATATGCCCAGTCCCAGCGCTGGAAGCGCCGGGCTCATAATGCTTGGGTGGACTTACCTGCAGCAGACCATGCTGCTTACTTGCCTGCCAGTTGAGCCTCTGATCCTCTTCTGTTTGGAACTACTTTTCCTGTTGGGTGGGGCAGGAGCCACTCCCTAGATTCAGAACACTGGAACTCTTCTGGAAAGCAGGAACTCTTTTCTTACCTAGGCGTGGCTGTGGAAGGAGTCACCTAAGCACTACAGGAGGCTATTTAAACCACACCCGATGGATGAATCTTGCTTTGCGTTATTCTGCATCCTCTGCAGCAGAACGCTCATCGTGTCTTCTGCATCTGATCCTGGGCCTAAGGAAAAAGGCTTACCATCCTGAATCCAGTCTTCAGCAACACCTATAAAGACAAGAAAGAACAGGTTAGCATTACGTTCTTCAGTGACAGCTCTTCACTTACCTGGTCCATCGGCTGTCACCAACGCCTCGCGCTGCATTCCGGCATCTGAAAGACAAAGGCTTACCTACTCTTCGTGCGCTCCGGAGGTCTTCACACTGCATTCCGGCATCTGAAAGACAAAAGCTTACCAACTCTTCGCACGCTCCGGAGGCCTTCGGCGCTGCATCCCGCATCTGAAAGACAAAACAAGGTGCGTTTAAAGACATTGGGGAACTTTAATACTCACGTGCCATTACTCCTTTCCACATCTAACCCAGTGGGTATTCCGGCACCCTGCAGCCGCTCCGAACTTGTACCTGCAAAATGAAAAGACAGTTAGAGCGCATCGTGAAGCAGGCAACAAGCGCTTACTTACGTGCTTCCAGGCGCTTCTATTCATCACACGGGCTCCATCTTCAACTCACTTCAGCCCGTCATCTGCCATCGCCGGAACCCTGCAAAACAAGAGACATCATTACTAAAGACTTTAAAGACATTAGAATTACTCGAAACTTACCGTTCGTGCAGTAAACGACGGACAGCAGTCCTCTGAAGTCAAGAGGCCTGCTCCTCTTATCCAGTGAAGAAACTGGTTACAGCACCCTGCCCCGAGGCAGATGGAGAGCACAGCGTTCACTTACCTAAGGTGAGAGCGTTAACCTTTGGGGTTCTACAGGAGAAGAGAAAGGGAAGAAGAGAGAGACATTCAATAACCCAGTTCCTTAATCCCATATTTTCTATCTGCAGACATCTTACCCTTCGAGTCAGACATACAGTGCACAGAGGTCCAGCCCAAAGAGCCAGCCGTGTTACACATCACCTTTGAAGATACGGTATACGCCCAGTCAAGACCGGCGCCTCTACGGGAATCAGGTGAGCGTTACAGAACGCAAAGCCCACCACAAAACTCCCGTCCAGGCGCTATGGAAACCTCGGATACCGACCAGCTAGCCCAGTTACTTGGGGAACTAAGGGCAGAAGTGCATGCAGCCCGTCAGGAAACAAACGCTCTAAGAAGGGAACTGATTATTTCCAAGGAGCGAACAGATGATCTCGCTAGACAATTGCTACAGTCACAAGCCGGACAGACCCCGTTTCCCGCATCTGGGGGAAATCTTCCTTCTACATCCTCTATGAATCCAGTGCTGATCAACCTACCTGGGAATGTACCTCTGGCTCCGCCCGAACGATTTTCTGGTGACCCAAAGAGGTTTGCAGTATTTATCAATCAGTGCCGGTTGCATTTCTTATGCCGGCCAGCAGCCTTTCCAACTGATCAAGCTAAAGTAGCTTTCGTGCTTTCGTACCTTAGTGGCAATGCGGCAGACTGGTCGATCCCTCTAGTAAATCAAGATGATCCGGTCCTCCATGATTTTCAAGCTTTTCAGCTCAGTATGGAAAAACTGTTCGCAAGACATTCACAGGGGCAGGCCTTGGACAATGAGCTTCTTTCGTTGCGACAAGGTAATCAAGACCTTTTGGCTTATATTGCGTCTTTCAACAGACTGATAGTGGAAACTCAATGGCCTGAGGACAAAAGGATTACGCTGTTTTATAGAGGTCTACGTGGAGAGCTCAAAGATGTGTTAGCCCAAGTAGTGAATCCCCCACAAGATTGTTCGGACTATATAGACTTAGTCGTTCAAATAGATCACAGACTGCAGAACAGGAAGGCCGATCGTTCCAAGTTTGATGCTCGAGTATTTTCCAAACCGCCAACTCCTTCCAAAGGAGTAGACTCCGGGGAACCCATGCAAATAGGGGGTCTGAAAGGTCCTCTAACACAAAAGGAGCGGGAAAGGAGAAAACAGTTGCAATTATGCCTCTATTGCGGAAACTCAGGGCACTTTCTTCGAGACTGTCCGGTGAAATCTGCCAAGAAGGCAGTAGGAGCTGCAGTTACCAAAGTTACAAACTCTGAGCAGGGAAACGACCTCGCCCGACAAGAATAGAGGTCCTCTTGCCGAGCGTGAAAACCAGTTCCGTGACCTCGCATTTCGTGATACCTATGGTCCTCATTAGCCCTGATAATCCGGATCGATTACATGCAATTGAAGCTTACGTTGACAGCGGTGCCATCGGCAATTATGTGGATCATGAAATGGTTTTGAGGATGAATCTAACTCTTTGTCCCAAGGCTGTAAAGGACGTCATTACTACGGTGGATGGTACGGAGATAGCCTCCGGGCCTGTAACGCATACCACTCAAGAGGTGACGCTAGTAAGTCCAGATGGACACCATGAGAAGATCGTGTTCGATGTGATCAAGGCCCCTCAGTTTCAGATTATTCTAGGAATACCTTGGTTAGAGAAACACAATCCTCTGATCGATTGGCGAGCAAGAACGGTCCAGTTTCCAGAATGTGTCTCTACTTGTCACCCTCCACCTGGTGTTGCACTGGCAGCAATTTCTTCAGAGACTCCCCAGTTACCTCCCGAATACCTTGAATACCAAGATGTTTTCTGGAAGGATCAGGCTAACTCTCTACCTCCTCATAGGTCTTATGTCTGCCAGATAGACCTGATACCTGGATCTACTCCTCCTTGTAGTAGAATTTATGCCCTCACCGAGCCTGAGAACCTTCACCTTCGACAATACCTGGATCAATACCTGGCAAATGGGTTTATTCGTCCTTCCAAGTCCCCTGCTTCTTCAGCTTTGTTCTTCGTTCCAAAAAAGGAAGGAGACCTTAGAACTTGTATAGATTATCGCTCCCTGAACCAGATCACTGTTAAGAATAGATATCCGTTACCTTTGATCCCTGAACTCCTGGACCAAGTCAGAAAAGCATGCATATATACAAAGCTGGATCTTAGAGGAGCTTACCACTTGGTACGAGTAAAAGAGGGCGATGAATGGAAGACGGCCTTCCGCACCAAGTATGGGCTATTTGAATATCAGGTCATGCCCTTCGGACTTTGCAATGCCCCGGCCGCCTTTCAATATTTTATGAACGATGGCCTCAGAGAGCTCATAGATGTGTGTGTTGTTGTTTACATTGACGACATCCTCGTTTATTCTTCATCGGAATCTGAACATCGGAAACACGTGAAAATGGTCCTCGAAAGATTGCGTCAACACAAACTTTTCGCTAAGTTGGAAAAATGTGTTTTCAACGTGACTGAAGTTGAATTCTTGGGATTCATATTATCACCTGGCGGAGTGCGTATGGATTCAAAGAAGGTCGATGCAGTTCTCAAATGGCCATCACCATCCTCCGTAAAAGGTGTGCAAAGCATGTTAGGCTTCGCTAACTTTTACCGCAGGTTTATCCCCGAATTCTCTCGAATAGTCCAGCCCATCACTGCCTTGTTAAAGAAAAACAAACGTTTTGAATGGTCTACCGAGGCGGAACAAGCTTTCCAGGATTTGAAGACTAAATTTATCTCTGCACCAATCTTAAAACACCCTCGCCCCGAACTCCCCTACATCGTGGAAACTGATGCTTCAAGCCTTGCCATGGGGGCAGTTCTATCACAAAAGGACCCGGTAACCAATCAGTTGCATCCCGTGGCATTTTGGTCCCGCAAATTCTCGCCTCCTGAAATCAATTACACGATTACTGACAAGGAACTTCTGGCTATCAAGTCTGCCTTTAAGGCTTGGCGGCATTATCTGCTGGGGGCCCGACACACCGTTACTGTGATTACGGATCACCGAAACCTGCAATATTTGAAAACCGCAAAAGCCCAATCCTCTAGACAACTCCGTTGGGCATTATTCTTTGCCGAGTTTGACTTCATAATTACCTATCGACCTGGTACAAAGAACGGTAAAGCTGATGCCCTTTCTCGGATGGGAGTGGAAGAACACTTGATCAACCCTAAACCTGTACCAATCATTCCCGAACAAAGAATTCATAGAGGAAGTTAAGGATAAAGCCAGGCAACTTGTAACTCCAGCAGACATACAGAATTGGCATCTGCAGGGAAAGGACTTTGCAGTAAAGGACAACTTATTGTATTTCCAAGAACGATTATACCTACCCAGCACAGATTTACAGAAAAAAGTAATCTCTTGTTATCACGATTCTTTAATGGAAGGACATCCCGGTATGGCCAAGACCTCAGAAAAGATCAAGCGCTACTTCTGGTGGCCGTCTTGGAAAAAAGATATCAGAGACTTTATAATGTCCTGTGGAGTATGCGCCCAAAACAAGAGTCAAAAGGAAAGACCAGCAGGCCTCTTACGCCCTATTGACATCCCACCTCGCCCTTGGCATACGCTTTCTATGGACTTCATCACCGATCTACCTCCATGCTCCGGATACAATACGATTCTAGTAATCGTGGACTTATTCTCCAAGATGGCGCATTTCATTCCGCTCAAAGGCTTGCCAACAGCAGCAACTCTGGCCCGAGAATTTCTTGAAAACATCGTCCGACTGCACGGTTTTCCTTCGGTTCTAATTTCGGATCGAGGTAGTCAATTTATTTCTCATTTTTGGCGAAGTTGCTGTCGGTCGGCTCAAATTGATGTGAGACTATCGACCAGTCACCACCCTCAGACCGACGGACAAACCGAGAGGACCAATCAAACTCTGGAACAGTATTTACGCTGCATGCTGCAACAAACTGAAAAAACTTGGAAAGACATCCTTTGGATAGCCGAATATGCCTACAATAACTCTGTCCATTCGGGAACTGGGAAAACCCCGTTTTTTCTTTTGTACGGCAGTCACCCTCGAACCTCGGAGTTGGATCCCCTCCAAGATCTTGAAACACCAGCAGTAGACTACCTGCATTCTACAATCACCCAAGCCTTTAAGGAAGCTGTTTCTCACCTTCAAAGGGCTAAAGAACAATACAAGAAAGGAGCAGATCAACATCGGAAGGAAGCCCCTCAATATCAAGTAGGGGATCAAGTCTGGTTATCCACCAAATATCTACCTCTAAAAGGGCCACGCACATTCAACCCAAGATACCTTGGTCCCTATTCCATCACTACCATAGTAAACCCAGTAGCGGTCAAGTTGGACTTGCCCCCGCACATGAAGATACATCCGTTCTTCCACGTCTCTCTATTAAAACCCGTGCAACCTCAAACCCGACTAACTAAATCTCCAAAACCTATCCTAGTTGATGGAGAACTCGAGTTTGAAGTCAAAAGCATTCTGGACTCCAAGATCTCCAAATCTAAACTATTTTACCTAATTGACTGGAAAGGCTACGGCCTCCAAGAGAGATCCTGGGAACCTGCTGAATATGTCCACGCTCCTCGCCTAATCAAAAGATTTCACCGAACATTTCCTGACAAGCCAAAACCCCTGGAGAAGCCCGGTTTGGGAGGGGCCTTGAGGGGGGTACTGTCATGATCTCTGCTTCCAAAAGGTCAGGGTTTTCCCAACTCCCTTGGAAGCAGATCCATAACCCAGGTTCCGAGTGCCAACCAGTCCCAATTGGGACCTTTTGGACCCAGTCCTGGCGCCAGTGGCACCAGGCTCATAAATATGCCCAGTCCCAGCGCTGGAAGCGCCGGGCTCATAATGCTTGGGTAGACTTACCTGCAGCAGACCATGCTGCTTACTTGCCTGCCAGTTGAGCCTCTGATCCTCTTCTGTTTGGAACTACTTTTCCTGTTGGGTGGGGCAGGAGCCACTCCCTAGATTCAGAACACTGGAACTCTTCTGGAAAGCAGGAACTCTTTTCTTACCTAGGCGTGGCTGTGGAAGGAGACACCTAAGCACTACAGGAGGCTATTTAAACCACACCCGATGGATGAATCTTGCTTTGCGTTATTCTGCATCCTCTGCAGCAGAACGCTCATCGTGTCTTCTGCATCTGATCCTGGGCCTAAGGAAAAAGGCTTACCATCCTGAATCCAGTCTTCAGCAACACCTATAAAGACAAGAAAGAACAGGTTAGCATTACGGTCTTCAGTGACAGCTCTTCACTTACCTGGTCCATCGGCTGTCACCAACGCCTCGCGCTGCATTCCGGCATCTGAAAGACAAAGGCTTACCTACTCTTCGCACGCTCCGGAGGCCTTCGGCGCTGCATCCCGCATCTAAAAGACAAAACAAGGTGCGTTTAAAGACATTGGGGAACTTTAATACTCACGTGCCATTACTCCTTTCCACATCTAACCCAGTGGGTATTCCGGCACCCTGCAGCCGCTCCGAACTTGTACCTGCAAAATAAAAAGACAGTTAGAGCGCATCGTGAAGCAGGCAACAAGCGCTTACTTACGTGCTTCCAGGCGCTTCTATTCATCACACGGGCTCCATCTTCAACTCACTTCAGCCCGTCATCTGCCATCGCCGGAACCCTGCAAAACAAGAGACATCATTACTAAAGACTTTAAAGACATTAGAATTACTCGAAACTTACCGTTCGTGCAGTAAACGACGGACAGCAGTCCTCTGAAGTCAAGAGGCCTGCTCCTCTTATCCAGTGAAGAAACTGGTTACAGCACCCTGCCCCGAGGCAGATGGAGAGCACAGCGTTCACTTACCTAAGGTGAGAGCGTTAACCTTTGGGGTTCTACAGGAGAAGAGAAAGGGAAGAAGAGGGAGACATTCAATAACCCAGTTCCTTAATCCCATATTTTCTATCTGCAAATCTTACCCTTTGAGTCAGACATACAGTGCACAGAGGTCCAGCCCAAAGAGCCAGCCGTGTGTTACACATCACCTTTGAAGATACGGTATACGCCCAGTCAAGACCGGCGCCTCTACGGGAATCAGGTGAGCGTTACATCCTGATCCTTCTCTGCCTGGGACTACTTTTCTGTCTGGGTGGAGCAGGAGCCACTCCCTGGAAGCAGAACACAGGAACTCTTCTAGAAATCTGGAACTCTTTTTCTTACCTGGGTGGGGCCGTGGAAGAAGACGGCTAAGCACTACAGAAGGCTATTTAAATCACACCCGATTGGTTTCACGTGCTTCGCGTTATTCTGCATCTGCAGCAGGACGCTCACCGTGTCAGCTCCAGGAAACCTCCAGCTCCAGATCCTGTGAATACGAAATAACCTGCTGGGATCCAACCTTCAGTCTTCTTCAGTCTTCTGCAGCTCCTACAAGACAAGGGCACAGGTTAGGCTAAAGCAAAGGCAGCGAATCTACTTACCTAATCCAACGGCAGCACCCGAAGCGCCTTTTTCTGCCTTTCTCTTCCGGCATCCGACATCTGCAAAGAGAAAGAACATCGGTCAGTAATATTTAACTACAGAGCCTGCTTACCTGTGTTACGCCCATACCAACTCAGCTCGCGCTGCATTCCGGCACCTGCAAGGCAAGATACTTCGGTTAGTAACGCTTAGTTACAAGACTGCTCACCTGTGTTACGTTTGCTTCCAATCTGTTCGCGCGGCTCCTCGGCACCTGCAAAGACAAAAGAGACATTACGGTGCATTTTACAGCGCTAGAACAGTCTTTCTACTTACGTGCCATTAGAAGGATAATCTTCATCGCCACAGCATCTGAAAAGGGAAAAGACATAGACTTTAAAGACTTAAGACTTTTGAAAGAGAAGAGAACAATCTAAAAGGAACTTTATTACTTACAAGGCACGCTCGTGCATTAACGGCGTCTTCGCTCTCAGCAAATCCTCTGCTATCAAGAGGCAGAGCTCGCATCCAGTGAAGCAACTGGACCCAGCGCCCCTGCACAAGACGCAGGATGGAGAGCCCGGCAATTACCTATATAAGGTAAGCGCAATATCAACCCAGTTCCACGGGGAAAGAAAGGGCGAGAGGGGCAAGGAACTTTCCAAACCTTCCAAACACTAATACCTTGGTTTACCCTTGCAGACATCTCACTCTCCAGCTTAAACTGTCGGTGGGAAGGGGGCCCAGTCCGGGAGCAAAACGAACCCTGCGCCTAACACTGAAGACAGTATCCTCGCCAGATCAAGACCTGCGCCTCCGGGGGAACCAGGTGAGCGTTACAACGACTTCTACCTCTACAGGTTGGCAAGGCACTCTTCTCCCTTGTATCATAAGAAAGGGCACCCTCTTTGCCTTGCCTTCTGTCTTGCAGCTACTACAAAATCTACCTTTAGCTTCCAGACTATTACCTCTCAAAATAAATAGACTCAGCTCTACATATTTTAAAGGTGTTGGTTTGAACAAGTACCCAGCTCCCTACACTCCTTTTCCTCCAGTGGTTGTCCCAAAGCTGTAGTGCCACTCTTTTAGCCCTGGACCACCTTGTCACCCTTATGTTGAAGGTCTCTGAGGAAACAACAGCATCAGCAATTGCCAAATAACAGTGTTCAGCTCTTAAATGAGCTGGATATACTTGAATAGGGTTTGGTCTACTGACTTGGGTAATGCTTGCTCTCTGGCCAGCTTCAACAACTTCTACAACTTCTGCTTCAGAGTTCAAGATGTTACAAGAAGTCAGTTTTCTAATAAAAGCGAAATTAAGCACACGCAATTTCGTTTTACTTTTGAACTACCACTTCAAAAGCTGCGCATTCCCACCTTTCGGTCAGCATCAAGCCTCCAAGGCAATTGGGAAACAATGTCTCATGTGCGACCTCTGCAAGTGTTAAAACTGTGCTTGTAAAATTTCAGGAAAATCAATTTGATTTGAATAGGTTTAACAGTAACGCTCTGTGTGTTAATTGGAGATACACGACCACTCGGCTGCGAGTTAAATTTAACAATGGGAAAATAAATGCTTTCACTACACTTGAGTGCTTCAGCTTTGTTGATCTCATTGCGTGTGCCATTTCCCTTGTTAAAATGACTTCTCGCTTCAATGAACAACTTCAGCTCGCTTGGGAATATACGCAAGTGTTAATAAAGCTGGCTACAGTTACCAGCAAGGTATTTCAGTTGATTTAGAGTGCAGAGCTTCTCTTTCCCGACTACACAATCACTGTGCCTGCAGGCTGCTTCTGCTTCCCGACTTGGCTTCTTGTACTGCTACTGCTGCTGCTGCAGACACTCTTGGGATCCACACCCATCTGCTGCACGGGTGTCTCTGATCCAGCCTCATGAAATGAGAGAAGTCTACTCTCCAGTTTCCCTTGGCTTGCTTCTCTGCACACAGGCCTTGGGTGGATGCATGACTTCAGCTCTGCATTCACAGCAATTAGGCACACCTGGAAACACTGCCTGTTTTTTCCAGTCTCTTCCAATGTTGCCACAGCCAAACAGGTTTCGTGAGCATTGGATCAACTAAGAGCCTGCAGGTGAAATCTCCTCTTCCTCTACTTGTGTCCTTTCTGTGGTCACAATTCCTTGTGAACTGCCAGCCTTGTGCTCTACTTGTTCTGCTTCTGCTACCGCCGACCTTCCAGCTCTTGCTCCAGTTTCTTTTTACTGCTCCTCCCAGCAGCAGCCTGTTATGCCCCTCATGTGGGTTAATTGGTTTCGGGTACAGTCCCTTAGAATGAACTTCCTACCCTGTCAAAGGCTATTAGGCTTGCCTGCCTAACTTTGGTTCCTGCATGCCTCTTTAGCCCTCTACTGCTTCACAGGATTCTCGGACATGCAGTCAATTGTATAAAGTTTCAATTTCGCTGCATCTTTAAAAGGTTTAAGTAAGGATGGCCATCCCTTGATACTATTATAAGAGGAGTTATAATGTTAAACCTTGTCAGAGACAGATGGGGCAGAAAAGGTCACAGTTTCGCCGTTGCTATTGGTATACCTTTGGCATGGTGGACGATATGGCAATTTAGGGGTAACAAAGATAGGTTCTTTGGGTGCAACACTAGATTGAGTCACTTGTCTAGAATGTACCTTTTCATCCTTAGTAAGAGGCTGAGAGATATCAAAATGGCAATAAGCCAATTCCTCCTTTGAGTCTGGGGTAAAAGTATTCTTATCCCAGAAAAAGTACTGTCTAACCCTGGGCAATCTCCCAACTTCCCTGGGTCTGGTCTCCACCCAGGTGATCCTCCCGCAGTGCAACACTCCCAGGATTGGCATCAGGCAGCCTCTGCCCACTCCTGTCGACCTGGAGGAGACTTTAGGCTGGGTTTTAGTGAGGGATCCACAGGATTCTCCGCAGCCTGCAATTAAGCTAGCATCACATCCTCTGCTACACTTGGAGCAGATGTAGAATTCTTCAGTGGGACTGGGTAGCCATGTGGTACTGCTTTTGGTGGGTGTCTTAACACAGCTGGGAAACGGTTTGTTGTGGACATTTGCATTTATTTCGAAAGCACTCTTTGGCGTGTCCTTGTTTATAGGATTTGAGATCTGTATCAAGGGTGAAGTGCTGACGGTTGTGTTGTTTTTCAAGTAGGACTGCACTTTGGTAATTTGCCTCAAATTTGGTGATAATCTGTGCTTGTCTTCATCTTTGTTGATCCTGTGGTCTTGGGTTGTGAAGCAAGCTTTTGGCTGGCTGATCTGCCCAGGTTTTGGCTGTTTCAATCACGTGCTCATCGGATACTCTTGATAAAGCTTATCAGCATGCTCATGGTTTTTGACTGGCAGTCTATTTCTTGTAATCAGTTACGCTTGCTTCTCAAGAATTCTCCAAAGAGGGTGAATGTGATAAGATTCTCCGGGGGAGGAGGAGTATGGGGAGGGGGAGAGTCAGGGGGGTAGGCACGTGATCAGCTCTGAAAATGATATTGGTGGCAGTGTGTTTCCTGAATGTTCGCTGTGTAGCATGTGGTCCTCAACATACAGTTGGGGGTCCAGGAATTAATGAACGTTTTGCTCCTGAAGGCAGTAAATAACATTGTATTCATTCTTGTTAAGTTGGCGAAGGAAATTAAAATAAGGCCCGTTCTGTCTGTATCTAGCATGTTGATGCATGCTCCCGATAAAAAACATAATTACTTACAGGGCGATCAAAGCAGTGCTCTCCTTCACCCGAGCCACCAGAATCTGACTTATGAGACCTGTAAACCATGTCCTGTACCCAGATGTCCCTCTGACCCTGCCTAGGATTGGGAAGCTTCCAGAAGCATTGCTACTCCAATTACAAATTGCTCAGTGCATTACCCTCCCTGCATATTTAGGGTATGCTCACCTCATCCACGTGTCATCTAAATACGTTTTAGCCAAAACCAGCACCTGTCACCTGTTCCCCGACAAAGTGGTTGATGATGGTATCTGGTTGGCCACAATCCAAACACTCGAGGTTTAATCCCCGGAAAATTGTGAATATGAAATTCTCTGTTTTTACTTTGGTTTGAAATTTTCGCCGCACTGCAGTTCTTTGAAATGCAACCATATTTATTTGATACCTTTTTGTCTTTAACAGGTTCACATATTGTTACTATTCAGTGCCCTGACCGGTTTCTGTGCTGGGACTTGATGCCTTGCATTGCATCCCTCCTTCATATCAGTGACAGATAATTTGCTGAGGAAGTGACCCAGACTGCATTGAGTCCTTTCTGTTTAAAAATACACTTCTAAATTAAGTCATACATAAGTTTAATGTAGGCAGCCAGTCTGGTAAAAACAACGAAAGAAAAATAAAGCTCATTTCAAGAGTTTCATTCAGCGATTATCTTGTACCTTTATTTGAAAAGTTTGCTTACCGATTTCCTGAAACTGGCGCCACCCAGCAAGCTGACTGGTTCCTTGCTAAACCAGCTTTAAAGTAGAAATTAATGTGGTTGCATCATATTTGCGAGTTCTACCCTGTGCACAGCTGGGATGTGCTAATGAGCCCTCCAGGGTAACCATACAACCTGGGCTTGTGCTGCCTAGAATTTTCAACTCTTGATTTGTATATTCAAAAGCACACAAATGCAAGGATAGCAAAATCTTGCTTATTTTATCTTCTAATATTTCACAATAAAAAAATTACTTGGAACAGTGTGTGAAGATTTTTTGGTTTGTTTGTTTTGTTTTCTGATATCCTGCTGTTTGCCTGTAGAGCAGAATGCTAATTGCTTGCAGGAATCTGCATTTCAAGCATATGCAACCCTTCTTTACAGGCCTGGAAAGACTATATAATATATATGCAAAGTGTCATAGCCATACTTCCTTACACACTGAATGGAAGTCACAGTCCCTTTGCTTTAAGACCTTAAATGATTGCCAAAGCAAATTGCACCTTTTTGTTCCGTTTCAATGGGCAGTAATGTTATTATCGTCATAAGGATTTAAGGGTTTATCCCTGTTTTTCTGAACGTGAGAACAGTGGGGTTTTCAGATATTACATGCTCCTTCAGGGCACATAACTAATTAAGGCACACTCCAAGTCTCACTGTAGAGATTTGCGTGTATTTTCGACTGGTCGTAAGATAGGGAGGGCTACTTTGTTTTTAAAACATATTTTTATTGGCATTTTCTTAAAATGAACAATAACTATTGAAATGCCCCCTCTCCCATGTTTGCCCTCTTTCCCCCCATCCCATCACCACACTTCCCCATTGTTAAAGCCCCACAGGTACACATTATTTCCACTGATTGTAATAATTTCACATTATGTCCAAAATGTGTAGGTTTTGTGGGCACCATTGTTGTTGTTGATTCTTTCTGTTTCCACCGTTTAGCCAGTGTTAGCCAGGCCGCTATAAGCATTACCATGAAGGCTTTCTTCAGGGGCTTATTTAGTTTTGGTATGTTTCCCCATAAGTTCTACCAGTGGTCTCTCGGGATAGTCTCTCCTAGGATTATGTTCCATCGCCTCATGTACCCATCTGTCCCCTGTGTGTGTAGTAATACATTTTTTAAATGGTGTCATCTCCCTGCTGGGCGCACTCTTCATCTCGGGATGCATCAGCCAGTGTCATACCTGATAGTATGCCAGTCTGTCATTCTTGGCTAACACCATCTGTCTTTTGCAGTCTTCAAATGGTCTTATTTCTGCTCCCGTCATCACCCCCCCCCACTTTTGTGCAGCCCAACTTATGCCACTGGGTGAATGCGGCCTGTGCCATCCCTGGGGAAATTTTAGGGTTCCAAAATAGAGGTGTGAAGGGGGACAGCCGTGTGGATATGCCTCCCTGGTCTACTAATCGGTCCCAGTTGTCACAGGTCACTGCTATGACCTTGCTGATGAATGTGATTTGAGGTCTGTCCCACCTGTGACCACAATAACCCTCCCAATGAGGTCCCTGCAACTGCCTTGTTCATCTCACCCAGGGTTTTGTCATGTACCCTGTCAGCCATTCTCTGATTACTTTTAATTGCGCTGCTTCGTAATATTTGGAGAGGTTTGGGGGGCCCACACCCCCTTTGTTTGTGTGCCATCAGCATCTCTAGGGCCAATCTAGGTTTTTTGTTGTGCCAAATGAACCCCAAGACCATCTTCTGGAGGTCTTTGAAGAAAGGTCGCGGAACCTGGATGGGGTGTGCTTGCTAGTGATATATCACCCTGGGAAGTGTCACCATCCAGATGGTAGTGATGCTGCCCAGCTATGAGATCCGCAAGGGTGACCACTTCCCTAGGTCCGACTTAATTTGAGCAGAAACCCCAGGTAGTTTGCTTGACCTGGCTATGCGGACGCCCAGCTATTTTACGCTGTCCCTGGTGATTGCAAATGGGGAGTATTCGGGCAGAGCGTTCATTTGTTTTTCTGACGGACCCAGATTGAGCAGCTCTGATTTTGACATAATAATTTTCAGCCCTGCAACCTGTTCCAGCCTAGCTAGTACCTCTATTAGGGTAGGTATGGACGTCTCCACTGTTGGGGATATCATCATGTCGTCCGCAAACAGCATTAGCTTATGCTCCTCCCCCCTGAATGAGTGGGTTTTGCATAATCATGGTTATCATTGGTTCCTGGTATATTGCTTACAGGAGCGAGGACCGGGGGAATCATTGTCTGGTTCCCCTTGTGATATTTATGCTTCAGGATATCTGAGAGTTACTTGAGAGGCACATCATAGGTTGGTTGTGGTTGGCCTTAACCATCTGTATGAATTTTATGCCCACTCCCATGCGTTCCAAAGTCGCAAATAGGAAGGGCAATTCCACGCGGTCAAAAGCCTTCTCAGCGTTAAGTGATATCAACACGGAGGGGACCTTTTCTACCAAATGTATTATCGGTCTTGTATTGTCCCACGTCTGACCACCCGTGATAAATCCTGAGTGGTCTGTCCTGATTAGGCTCGGCAGTATGGGGTTCAGACACGCCTCTAAGACGCGGAGTACATTTTCGCATCAATGTTTAGTAGAGTGATTGGTCGATATGACCTGCATTTTGTGGGGTCCTTGTTGGGCTTTTCAAATACAACCACCTTGGCTTCTGACATTGATTGTGTCACACATCCCTTCAGTCCCATCGAAATAAATAGGTCTGCAAGACAAGGACTCACTTTCTGGCAGAACTTCTTGTAAAAGCTTGCCGGGTATCCGTCGGGCCCCAGAGCCTTGTCCTTGGGTAAAACCCTAGTTAGCACCTCAACCTCCTCCCTGCTCATGTCTTTCTCCAATCGCTCACTATCAAAGGGTGTCAAATTAGATAGGGGCAGTTGGCTCAGGTATTGTTCTACTGCTTCTGTGTCTGGGTGGTCAGAGGTATACAAGGCACTGTAGAACTCCGTAAAGGCTGCCGTTGTAGCCTCTGAGCTCGTCGTCATTGTGCCATCTGGCTGGGTAATTCGTATAATGGTGCAGTTAACCTCTTTCCTCCTCAGTTGTCTAGCTAACAATCTACGTGCCTTATTGGCCCGGATGTAATACCTCTTTTTCTTTCCCAGCAGGGTTCCCTCTGCCCTCCTGGACTGTAGGAGATTCAATTGGCTCCTCGCCTCTTTCAATTTCTTATATAGCTCCCTGCTCTTCGTCCCCCTGGTTCCCACTATTGATTGGAGCACCTTGCGCAGTTGGGACTCTAGTTCCTTCTCCATTGCCTCTCACTGTCTCGACGTCTGGGGCCTTAGTGTTATGAGTTCCCCGCGTATCACTGCCTTAAAGGCCTCGCAAAGGCCCTTGTCTGTTATCCCCTGCGTGTTGTTCCTTTTTAAGTACTCATCTATTGTCTTGCCTATTTCCTTTCATTATTGCGTCTTGAGGTATTACTTAGGGAAAGGTCCACAGCCACAGTCCGGTATGCATGCCCCACCCCTGCAGGGTTACAATGAAATGTGAGTGGTCTGACATGGCAATCACTCCTAGTTCTATATCTTCTAACCTCCCCATTTTGCTAGCCAGCATCCACACATAATCTATTCTGGACACGGTCTGGTGAACCCTTCTCCTCAACTTGCCAAACATCCCTTAGGGCCAAGTTCTCGAAGCCTTCCTGTGGCACCTTGGAGGGAGCTATCCCGCCCGACCCAGTCACCCTGCTCCTGTCTTTCGGCAGGTCCCATGCAATATTAAAGTCCTCTGTGAAGATTATTTCACCCACCACAAATGTTTCTAATTTGAACACCACATCTCTCATGAACCCATCCTGTCCTGTGTTTGGTGCATAAGGTCACCCATCCCCCTCTCCTTCCCCTCCCCAGGTCCGGATGAGAGGGCCCAGAGATCCCCTGGGTCATTCCACCCCCCTGGCTCTGATCCATGTTCATACCTGGGGCACCCTCGCCTCTCTGCTCTTTTTACCACCCTCTTATTCCAAGATCCATACCCCACCCCACCACCCCCGTCCGGGCCTGCTCGTAATCTTCCCCACTTGTTGCTTCCATACCTTCCCCCACCGTTCGAGGCCTTTCATGTTACCTTCCTTTGGCTACCCCAATTTTTGTCAGGCCTGGCTTCACCCTGACCCTTCCCCAATAAGTGGAGGGGGGCCTCGCCGATGAGCTCCCCCGTTCCCCAATTTCCCCTGCACCTGGCGCCAGTCGCATTGTCTTGTGCGCCTCAGGGGGGAGAGCCTCGGTCACTGTTCTGTGTCTGTCCCTTCGTCCTCCAGCCATAGAAGCGATTGTCCTTCCGTGCACGCCGTTACAGTGTTGTTTACCTTCAAGCGTAAGTAATAGACCAAAAGGGAAGGTCCATTTGTATGGGATCTGCTTACTCTTAAGCGCCTTCATTATCGGCCCCATGTTCCTGCGCTTCTGGAACGTTGACTGCGCCAGATCCGGATAGAGTTGGACCTGGGATCCATTTACGTTCACTTGGGGTCTTGCCGCTCGCAGTATGCTCTTTTATTTGGCCGTAGGAGGAAATGGCTACCAAGGCATCTCTCGGCCTCACCCCGAGTTCGTTCTCCTGGGTCCCACTGTGTGTATCCTGTCAGTCCCCACCTCTTCGGGAGCTGTTTCCAGTAGTAGGTCCCAAAAGCATTGCTGTACTTCTCTCAGTTCTGTGTCACTCACTAATTCAATGAGACCTTTTTTCAGTATGTTGGAGCGCCTGGATCGTTTTTCCAAGTCTTCCGATCTGAATCTCCAGGTTTTGGGAGACTCTTACTAGTTGCTCCAAGAGTTCACTGTTCTGTCTGGTGTCCTTGGAGACCCTGGCCCACCCCTGCTCTGTAATATCCACTGTGTTGCCCAGCTCTTTTACCTCTAATTTCCTTCAGAGAGTTGCGTAATTCCTCTTTAAGAGATGTGAATTGGTCTTGAAAGGTTGCCATCATCCTTCCCTCTATGGCTCTGTGGCATTGCTTCAACTTGTCCTTGCTAAGTGCCATATCTTCTTCCTTTACGGGTTTGCTTCCAGCAAGCGGTTCTTAGGAACCCCCAGGTGTAGACACTGTCTTCTCCCCATTTTGCGACCAATAGTTCTCCAGATGTCCTTTGTGGTGCCGGAAGTTTTGTTTTGGCTGGACTGGTGTGTTTTTCCCCTTCTGGCAAGGCATCTGGGAGTCGCTCCCACCGTACGCCGGCTGTTTTCGGTTTCGCTGAGGTGAGTTTCTCCTTAGTCCCGCCTCCACCTCCTCGGTCCTTGCTGTGCAGTAATTGTTGGTTCTCCTGTGTGCCTATGTGGTCTCGTGACCCAAACTGCACCACTATGCATTAGCCTGATTGTGCCCTGCTGTGCTTGGTTGGTGGAGAGGGTGTTGGTAGCTACACCTTCTCTCCCTGTTCTTTGATCAGCGTGCTACGTCACTTCTTCTCTCAGCGGGGCTTGTGGATCCTTGTGGTGATATTCTGGGTGCTTCTCAGGGTATAGGGCCCTCCTATATGTCTACCCGGCTCAGCATCTATGGCCTCGATTTCGCCCTTCTTCTTCCTCCACAGCCTTCCGCACCTTATGTTTTCCAGTGCTGGCGTTCGTTCAGCCTGGCCTTATAGGCCCTCCATTCTACGGGAAAGGCCTTCCCTTATTCCTGCTCGCTCTCCATGTGAGATCTCCGCTCAGGTCGACCTCCTATGAGTCTCTGCCACCTGCAATGAGCTTATGGGCTCACTGCCTCACCTTGAAGTGGGGCCCAATCTCCCCGCCAGCACTGCCGCCTGTTCCTCCACCAGCGTTCTTATGGCCCCTGGATGTATTGTAAGCAACTAATGGTGGCAACAGTAAAGACAGACAGAAGTGATCATAGTTCAAGGGTGTTTATTGAACCTTATAATGAGTCAGATAAACGCCTAATCTAAACCTAAATCTGAGATGGAGCAAGCTACTATCAGCAAATAATAATAAGGCATTCCTAGTGGCATCTTGACAAACAAAAAGGGCCTATACTAAAAAACCTATTGCCAATCTTTACTACTAAGATCCAAAAAAGAGTGTGGAATAATGGTAACCAGAAAAGAAAGAAGTGTTCACAAAGTGAGGATTGTTTGCCTGGGTTTCCCTTCCCCACGATTTAGGCACATAAGGTGGGACTTCTGAGCACAGCACACTCCTGGGCCTCTCCAGCACGAGGTTCGCAATTCCAGTTCATTGATACCAGGACCTTCAGGGGCCAAGTCTCCTTTCTACAAAGTCTCTTGCCTTAGAAGGCCTGCTGGATCAAAAATAACAAACAAACAAAAAGTTCCTTTTGTGATCTTGCACCTTGAGCGATTGCTCTTCGGATCTCCCTCTGCCGGGCTTGGATCCTCCTTGCAAATTGGGCCTCCCTCTGTCATTGTAGGCTTTCAAAATGTAGATTGCAATTTTATAGTGTCTTAATGTCCTTTTGAACAACTTTTCACTGTGGACAACCATCGACTGGGTTCACTCTTTTCAGATACACAGTTCAACTTGCTTTATCACAGTACAGGATTCACTCCCGTTAGCTCTCCCCTTGGCATCCCTCCGTCGGGTTCATACAGCCGCTCTACCACACAGTTCATTATGTTTTATCTCAACCGGTCAACTTGGGCCTTCCTGCGTCGGGGTCACTACAGCCTTTCTTTAACACAGTTCATTTTTTTTTGTTCTCATTAGAAAGCAGGTTTTTCCTTCTAGCTTTCTTTCAGCATCCCTCTGTCGGTTCACACTTGCCTTATTTCACAATCTTTCTCAGAAAGCGAGGGGGATCTCTGCCCCTAGCTTTCTCTCGGCAATGGGTCAGTCTTTCGATTCTACAAAGGATTTTATGGGTCCCTTGTAGGACCACTCTGGAACCTCACACCACCCTCTCCTAAGGCCTTCTGGTACTTGCAGTTTCAAAAACAGGTCCCGTAGAGTCTTTCGAATAAGTGCCCACGTGGCGCCAGACCCCTCTGCACCTGGATCCTAACTGGGCGTCCTTTAAAGTTCACAAACACACAAGTTCTTTGGGTTCCATGCAATAATGTCGCCACAAAAATATCGCCATACAAAAATATCGCCGAAAAATTGTCGTTTTTTGTGCCGACATTATTGCATGGAATATGCGGGGGACACCCCCGCAGCCCCCACATTTTTTTTTTTTTTTTTGCCCCTATCGCCACATATATGGTCACCCAAATAATATCGCCACAACATTTTCCCGGCGATATTATTTACGGCGACCATATATGTGGCGATATTAATACCTGATACCATTCTTTGTTCTTCAGTTCCTTGAGTTCTTACTATGTTGCTGATTGCAACCTTGGGCCCAACAGAATTCGGTTCGCCATCAGCTCTTTCTGACTCACCAGCTGTGCGGAACCCATTGGCCTGTCTGGTCTCTGGAGTCAAGGTCAGTACCAAGGTAGCCAACTCGCCTCTCCACCTGCACTATCCATGCAGGAGGCCTCTGTGTACGTCCTCACACCAAGGCAGCCATCTTGGAATCCCCAGGGCTACATTTGAGGCAAGACTACATAAATAATGATCATGTCCGCCTCAGGGTACCCAGGACACCTGATTGTCCCTTTCGTGCTGAAAAGTTCCCCTATTCCAGGGAGTCTGCAATTTGGCACCCTAATGAAGCAAAAATATTACCATCAAACCTGGAAATAGTAAATCTAGTTTAGAGTAAACGCTGACAATAAGCTATCTCTAATACTAAAAGAATATGCTTTAGCTAGCTCAACAACTATTCTGCTCTCGCTAAGAGATGGGCTATCAAGCAGCTTACTTTGGTCGTTTTACATCTTTTATGTAGTTTCTAAAGATGGGAGACCCTTTTTACCAGAGAAAGCGGAGTTGCCCCCCATTACTCTTTCTGACCAATGTTCCACGTCTGGTAAAGGGAGCCTTTGAGGACGTGGAGGGGCTGAAAAATAAAGTTTGCCATTGGTTTAGGGAGGTGAGGGGGTGTTTATCAGTCATCAGATCTGACATAGTTCATTGTACCCGAGGCCCCCTGCGGCATTCGAAAATTTGTCCATGGTGGAGAGTATTCTAAGTATAGACCTGGGGACAGTCCCCCTTAAGGGGGTAAGGATTCTGGTCTGCTCACAACAATTCTTTGACCAGAACTATGCCCATGGCCCTTCCCCATCGAACATTCCAAATCCCGGAGGTTGTTATGGTTCCGGCATTGGGAGAAAGGAGTTATGATAGCAACAAGGAAGTTGTTGGGGAAGACTCACCCTCATCACTGGACCTAGTGGATTGACTCCTTGGCTCAGCTAAGGGAGTTGCGACTGGGCAATTAAAGATCTTGTCCTGAAATATCACAGGACTTATGCGCCATATTGTGGATTTAGCTTGGAGCGAGTTCGCGAGAACCCAACAGGTAATCCTATTTCAGGAAAACCTGGACCCCTGAACCGTCTGCTCTATAGGGGTGTGCGTCCTATATGGTCCTTGCTATTAGAGGCCCTAATGGAAGGCCGTGGGGGGTTTAGCTATTTGGGTAGGTAGATATTAATCTGGCTTGGGAACTGGTAACGATAGCTACAGGGAACCCTGATTTACAGGTTTTGGGGGTGTCCACTTCATCGGGCACCAGGTTCTTGCTGGCTAACTTCTATAATAGACCCAACAGGGGGTAGGCCTGGATTCACTGTTAAGCCTGCAGGAATTGTGTGGGTCTGACCATCCATCCATTGTGCAGAGCCAATTTATATTGTTAGTTGGAAATTTCAATCTCCAGATGGAACCACTAGCCATATTGGAAGATATCTGGGAAGACCAGAACTTTGCCTGGTCTATACCGCCCTTGAGGACTAGCCCCATTAGGAGAGTACACAAGGCTGCCTTGGAGACAGCTTGTGTTATTGCAAATTTGCAACTAAGGGCCTGTAATGGGAGACTTCGTGGTGACCTCCCAGCACAATCCACTTTTAGGGGACCCCAGGTTCAGTCCCATATAGATGACATTTTTATCACAGCAAGTTAATGGGCTAGGGTATATCAATTGGTCATAATCGACCGGTGTGATAGTGACCACAGGCCCCTTCCGCATTCTTGTGAATTTGAGGTAGGAGGGTCTGGAGGGGGGGGCCCGTCCTATGCCTTCTTATTCCATTATGGTGGAGGGCCACTCAAGAAAGTCCGTGAAATGGGAAACCTGGGTGGAGAGAGGTTCGAAACAGAAATTGTATGCAGCAATTGGGGTTCATATGTGTGTTATGGCTGATAGGAGTACCTCAGAAGGGCTGGTGGTTGCGGAATTTGTAAGGAAGAGCAACATTCTAAAGCCCTTATTAACCGCCCTGCGGGGTACTTGCTCAGGAATAATCTGTGGTATGACACGGAGTGTACTCAAGCTAAGAAGGATATAGTGTGCTTTGTCAAATTTCCCAGGTTTATGGGATAAGTGTGTTCTAAGGGACCTGAGATTGAAATACAAACAGCTTCTAGTTACAAAGTGCTGGAATCACGCTTTGGCGTCATGGAAGGCCCTGACTTCAGCGATGTTGATGCAAATATTTAACGCAGTTATTAGGTCTGATTTGGTACCCCCCAACCTGGTCTGAGGCTATAATTGTTCCAATTTATAAAAAGGGAGGAAAAGAGCACCCTGAGAATTATCGATCTCTCTATTGGACAGGGTGGGCAAGACATTTGGTAAGGTACTAGAAATCAAACTTCAAAAGTGGGCAGATGAGACAGGAGTTATCTCTAATGCTCAGGCAGTGTTTAGAGCAGGCAGAGGGACAGTGGACCATTGTTTCTTACTGTTCCTGCTCATAGAGAAATATGCTAAACTCCTTAGGCTGAAGCTATACGTCATTTTTATTGACCCAAAAAAGGAGTATGATTCGGTTTCAAGGGTTACATTGTGGCAGGTTTTGGAGAAGAAGAATGTTCTCCAGGCCCTACTGGATGCTATCAAGCTTCTGTATGCTAATTCCACTGCAGCAGTTAAGTATGGGATGGGGGGCGAACCCACAAATGCATTCACCATTAAGAGGGGTTTGCCAAGGCTGCGTCCTGGCACCCCTTCTTTTTATTTTATTTATCCAATAAATTGTTGATACATTAGAAGTAGGTGCAATGGACCCCCCTAGAATTGGCACAACGCGATGGTCATGCTTATTCTTCGCCGATGATGCCGCAGTACGTGCTACCACCCCAAAGGGTCTTGCTGCATCACTGGATATATTTGTGAAGAACTGTTACCCTTGGTCTTGCGGTTAATATCTCAAAGACAAAGGTAATGGTATTTAAACCGCCTTTTACTAAGTCATATAATCTGAGGTTTCTGTGAATGGGCAAGTTCTAGAACTGGTCAAACAATTTGATTATCTGGGGATAAGGTTTAATCAGGTATCAAGTTGGGCAGACCCAAGTGGTAAAAGCTAGGGTAACCTTATCTAAATATGGGGGTGGAATCTCCTCTTTCTTTTGGAGTAGGAGAAGTGGGGCGATCTCTCCAGCCATAGAACTGTTCAGGAGCCAGGCCCTTCCAGCTGCAATGTATGGTGCAGAGGTGTGGGGGTATGCTGCACCAAGACGCTGTCTGTGAGGGAGAACATGTTTCTCAAGAACTTCTTGCTGTTACCAAAGGATGCCCATACCTCCTTGCTTCTTTTGGATTTGCAAGCCTGGCCTGTGGTCAATCAAATAGCCTTAAAACCTGCTCTATACTGGCTCTGGTTGTGGGAATCCCTTGATTTGTTGCCCTATAGGGGGGCAGTAGTGGAATTCTTGAAATTAAATGGGGCTGGAAATTGTGGGTGGGTGCGGCATGTTAAATCCATGTTGCTGAGGTTGAATGCTAGTCAAATGTGGTTTTTCCCAAGCGAGTGTTGTGCATCCTCGAAACATGCTCTGAAATGATTGGCAAAGACTGCTTCAATGAAAAAGTTGTAGTCCTTGGCAATTGCACTAAAGAATGGCCCGGACATCTACTGCATTAAATTGCTGGGTTATTGCCGTAATGTTTTTGACATGATCACCCGTGTACCTACGAACGTTCTCTCTTCATACGGTTTAGACTTGGCTTTCTGCCTGTTGCAAATTATACTCGCTCTTGATCACACCTTAACTCTGGGGGTTGCCCGCTCTGTAAATTATCGGACAAATCCGTGGTGCATTTTACTTTAATATGCCCAGTTCTACTGCAACTGCAGAAAAGATATTTACAACCACTTCTGTTACAGATGCATGTAGGAACTACTGGTGAGGCAATGCAAATTTGTTTTCACTTGGTGAACTGGAGGGTGGTGTATTCCATAGCTAAGTATGTCCATTGTGCATGGCTCCTGCGCTTGAGATTGCAGAGTAGTGGGAGTACCACTAATAGCGTTGTGTGAGGGGCTGCAAGTTTTCTCTCCCCTTGTGTGCTTTGATTGCCAAGCTATCTTGAATAACTGGGGCACTCTCTCTTTGAAGCTTTTTGCAATTGGCAAACACATCCTTCGAGCGAAACGGGATCTTGAGGATTCCATGAATTTTATGAACTTCATGCATTTTGTGGCTTTTTTATGGGCAGCCACTAACCGTTCCTTTTTGTTTCTAGTTGATTTTAAGTTTGTGATTTCTTTGTGTATCTTATTGTGATGCATTGGTGTAGGTGTGTTAATGGTCTATCCAATTATTTTTCTTCCAAATAGACTCGCACCTAACGGAGGAGTGTGGTTCAGGAGGAACAAGGCTGAATGTATTTTAAACATAATTTGATAGCTAATTTTTCCAACCTCTTATACTGTCCCTTTTAGATAAGCGGCACACCAGCGCCACCTAGTATTGAGACTAGGCAGGGATAGCAAGAAAATCGTTCTATCCTTGCCTGTTCTTTATCACAGCCTTGTTACCTTTTCTGACAACAGAGGTCTTTTGGAATTAGCATGGTGCTGTAACAAAATTTTGATACAGATGTGTTTTGCCCTGTGTTTGTGTGAAAACTATTACTTATGTTTGGGCATTTATTTCCCTGTTAACTTGTAACTTATGCCCCCCACCCTTGGTTGTTGAATACCTATCCGAATAAAGATCTTTACAACACACATATTATCAAGTTATGGTTTTTGGTACATAAAACTCAATTTCACCTATTGGTTCATCTTCTTGATTTGAGTATTCCCATAGCTTTGTATCTCTTTAGGACTCAGGGTGCCTTGTCTTTTACCAAAATGTCAAGGCCCAAGCACAGTGCCATCACACAAAAAGACTTAAATCTAGAGGTGGGGTTTCCCTGCCTTACTAGTCTGTAGCACATTGACTCCATCCACGATCATTCCAGGATGAAGGCACCTAGACAGAAAATAACTGGTCTCCGTCTGTTAAGACACAGCTTGCTAGTTCAAATTTATTTTCTCTGTCCGAGCATAGTTTTCAAATTGGGTTGTTCCACTTTAAATGGTTTCTATATAGTTTTGTATTTCTTCCCACTAGCCTTATTTTCTTGTCATGAACTCCTCTTTTAATTCATAGGCCTTATTTCTCGGCTATGAAAAGTAGTCCTGTGGTCAATCCCGAACCTCGCCTCCACCTAACCAGCAGAGTGCATGCTTGGGATTCACAAGCATATCTAAAAAATCAAACCTTTTCTAAATGTAGTTGTGCAGTCATCTATGGAGGATCCTGGAGCCTACTTTTACATTTAGTTATGTAATGCCGTCTGCCTCAGCTTCTCTTATGAGTGGAACTATACGCGAGCTTTAAACCAAGAATCATCAGTGCTTTATTAATCTCCAACGTGTCCTTTTACAGCACCTGATCAACGGTAACCCACAGCACACCTGGCCAAATGCATTGGATCAATATATATGCCAGTGCTGGAGTTCTAATGCAAAGTGGACATCGTACCAGCCATACTCTCGAATAGACTAGACTTATTCACCACCCTATTTACTGGATGCACCAAGAAGTCAACAAAACAATTAGGCACTGCTCATTAAGTACAAACGCATGCTTCAATGTCCGCTCTGGGTCCTAAAAGAGGGAGAAGGTGAGACCTGGATGCATAATAGATGCTGGTGGGCCAGTTCCCATCGTGCCTTTGAGTTGGGCCTTATTGCTACCCATGACGGCAGTTCAGAGCTCCAGAATCAGTGTCCTAATGGAGGGTAAGGCACTGCTGGTCTCTGAGGGAACTCAATGTGAGACCTTTGGTGCAGAGAGGACAGAGGGCATACAGAGTTGAGGATTATCTTTGTACTGAGTAGTTTCTCTGGGGCTTTCAATAGGCCTGGACATGGATAGACTTGTTAAAGTGGCATGTTTTTCAGCTGTCCTTTTATATGTACGTTATGCCACCATCGGGGTCTTCTCAAACCGTGTAAGAATTATATTCCCTTGACATGGACAAAAGCATCTGTCTTTGAGAATGCGGTCTGGCTCCAATATCACCTAAATAAACGTGTATCTAGACTATTAAGGATTGTTGGTATCCGTCTCGGGAGGATAGCTCAACGGCAACGTGCTCGCCTTGGTAGCAAGACGACATGGAGCAACACAGGTTCGATCCCCGGGTCCGCGCTTGGAAATCTCTGGGTATTAAGCGCGTTATGAATTACCTATCCTATCATATCCACAGCAATACTGGTTGAACAGACTGATTGTTGGGAGAAATGATGTAGAGGATATCTTGTAAAACATGTTTCAGTACAATCTACAAGGGTGTCCAGTCACGTTTATTCTCTCAGATAGTTTCCCTGTTAGGGACATCTTGAGGGAAGGACTCCTTAAAGGATTGTTACTTGCAGGCGTAGCTCTACCCGCTTTACTGTCCTTTTGGTAATCTAACTGGGACTTGCTTCCAAGTTAGTCGATGTAAGTTCATTGTGTTTTTTAGATTGTTGCAGGAATAGACTTCCATCAGGTTTATATTGAGAATCGGCCATGTCCTGTTTATACCCAAGGCAGGTGACATGTGAGCATGCGCTTGATGGGAGCAAAGGTAACTCACATTAGTTCTTGCCCGGCTTTTACGTTCTGACTGCTGCCGGTGGTATGCACGGTTGTGTATTTTTCATTTGTGTGTGGGGTCTATGGAGGAGACTATAACTTCTGAGGTTTGGTGTCACCATAACCTTGGTGCTGAACCAATCTGGTTTCCAGTTGTCAACTGCACTAATCGTGAACTCATTCTTCCGATGTTGGAAAACCAGCACACTGAAGCTAAAGGTACATTGTATGTTCCTGCTTATACCGTGTTATGACGGCAGCATGCTGGAGGCTCCAGCGACATTCAAAAAGAGCAGCAGGTCTTGTGTTGGCCTTTCCCTAAAAGTCTGCGAGGTCTAATGTACGCTGGTTCACCACATGCTTTTAGTAAGCAATGCATGTGCACAGATAGACCCTTTGCGGCCTCGTTCTATGCATGGAAAACTCAGCACTATGCAGCACTACCCATCCTTGCAGGTCGATCAGGCTGGAAAAAATATCGCAGGTATGTTCGGTCTACATTTCATGTTGGCAAGTATGAGCGGCAGGAAAATAACCCCTTAATTCGTAATGATTTTTACACATTATGCACTGACTGTACAGCATTGCGCTGCTGCTGCACACATCTTGGCTTGATCTGTGCCAACGTTTTTTACTGGGCAAAAGGGAAATTAACATGGTATTTTACGGTGTCTGCACTTTCCAGCAGCTTTAAGCATGGTTACCTATTTTTTACAAGGTATGTCTTTTTTTTGCAGACAATAAAAATACCCAGGAACATACAAGTGTAGATAAAAATGTATAGTGCCTTCTGTATGAATCCTAAAGACAATAAACATTAAGTATTGCTGGAAATCTTTTTTTCTTTTTTTTTTTTTTTTTAAAGAGGGCTGTTCATTGAGTGCTAGGCAGGAAATGGTCATGCAGTTAAAATGTGCTGTGTCGCCAGAAGCAACTCCCGCCATGCTGTTTTTGGGTTGCAAAAGCCACATGGAGACCAATGCCATTCATAGCCAAAGGGGCACGGGTTACTCTTTACAAATTAAAAATGTGTAAAAGGGAGGGCAGGGCGGGTCAGAGGAAGACGTCAATTTTTAAATACTGCCTTTCCAAAAAGGTGCAGTTGTAACTTTGTCTACCTTGCTTTTTGTTCTCTCTTGAGAACAGTTGGATTCTCCCATGCAATGAAAAAGACTGACTCAAACTACAGAACTTTCCCACACACCGGCTTAATCCAAAGTGTGGCACGGGGGTGGGGGGTAAAAGCTTTATCTAACGCCATGTTTTTTGAATGAGTTGACTTGCCCATTGCTTCTTTCTGTTTTTTTGTTTATAGTTTGTAGGTTACTTCATTAATACCATATAACCAGACTTCAGTTTTAAATTGATGTGGCTCATGAAATATGTACAAGTTTACAAATTAAAGAGTGATGTTGTGAGCTAGTTTTAGGAGTTGGGAAGCTTAACGCATGTACCTCGCTCATGTAAGTTTTATGAATTCCTTGTATGTGTTGATGATATGGGATTATTGACCTTCTGTGTACATTTTCCTTGCAGAAAGAGCTTCATTGCGGAGCTTGAACGCAGAGTCTAGCCGTGGGTTTAACATGGGACGTGCCATCAGCACTGGCAGTTTAGCAAGCAGTACGCTCAACCGGTTTGCAGTGCGGCCCTTGTCTTCGGAAGCAGAGATTCTTAAGAGACTGTCTTGCTCAGAAGTGTCGCTGCTCCAGCCACTGCAGGGCCACAACGCAAAAGAGACGCTGGATAGACCTTTCTGGGAGCAAAGGTCCCATGTGATGAGCAAATCCTACCATGATCTGAGTCAGACTTCCCTGTCCCCCAGGCGGCAAGTGCTCAGCGCTGGATTTGGCCATAACTCTCAAACCATGGGAAACGCCTTTCATCATCTAGCGAAGTCAGACACCGAATCGGTGACTGGCTATGGAAAAATAAAGTAAGTATAAAAAACAGCTTACTTCTATTATATGCTTATTTGGATTTGCATGTGCTGTCACCACCAGTGTTTTCAGATTTGTTTTTGCTCTGAGAATTTTAAGTAATGTTTTTAGTAGAAACCAGGCAAAATGGCAATCTTTTTTTTGCTTGCATCCAAACACAGAGTCACTTTGTACACATGCAATCATTGTTTAGCTGTTAAACAACTGTGGCAATTTGCACAGTTTACCTCACCCAGTATGCTAATTGTTTTTCTGACCAGACTAGTGCTGCCTTTGTGCAAGCCTCTGAGCTGGTTTGTTAGCAGATGCTGAGGATGGGTGTTCAGACAATAAATTAGGATTACTAAAAGAGCTAACTAATACCGTGTCTTCCCTTGTGCGTCCGAAGGGGGGTCAATATGCACGTCCTTCGAACCAGCCGATGCAATAACTAAAGGAAGCACCCGTTCTTGAAGCAGTGTAAAAACTCTGAAGTCCCCTCCCTTTGCCCTACCTTGAACCTGTTCAGGAATCTCCTAACCCCCTCTTCAAATAGGGGTCAAGCCACAAACACCCTTGCAACCAAATGTATATAATGTAGACTGCTGTGTAATGGCAAAACACTACACCGTCCAATGGTACTACAGCACTCAGTGCTACAAGGTCTGTGGGCATTGGATAATGTTAGTCATTAAGAAAACGGTCTACAAAAATCTGCACTACCCTAGAAATGGACCCCGTCCCCAATGTGGCAGACGCTGCATGAAGATTACAAAATGGAAGAACCAGATAATATAGCCTAGCTTGGATTACCTCCACTGTTCTGTTGCGGGCAGTTCAGGGGCAGGCTGCCTGGCTTAGCATAGTATCAATAACAGACTGGTCCTCTGAGATTCAAGGATGTCAATATACGTAATGCTTGGCTTGGCATGTATAAAGTGTTTAATTGGTGTGTGTGAAAATGCAAAGTAACTTGTTGCACCGAATAATACGTTCAGCTGTTGACCAAAGACTTTTTATATGCCATTGCCTGAAGGTTATAGCAGTAGTGATTGTAGCAGAAGGGGGCAAAGCCTTCGAAATGCTGTGTGTGAAACTCCAAACTCCCAATGAAATAGGGTTCATATTGCTCAGCCCTGCCATCCTTCACGATCCTCACAGATTTTTATCCTACACAAGCGCACACCCGTGTTTTTCCCAGCGCTCCCAGGGGCGCTTTGTGATGACAAACTATGCTCAATAGTTTCAATTAAGCTTTGATGGTTGTAATGGCTCACTGAGCAGGTTGATTGTGCCGTGGTAATCTTGCTAGTTAAGTTGAAAATGACATCCCTGAGCAGAAACTGCCCTTCCTCGTGTGAGGAATTCTTACTCTCAAAACAGAATGAAGCAATCACTTATTCCACGATAATTGTTAATTCCAATAGTAATTCTTTACAGCTATATCTACTGAGGAAACCAACTTCTCATCTCACCCGCCCTCCATAGTATTTTTATGAATACATGTTTCTCCCCTTGATGCATTCTGAAATTTCATTTTGATGGTTAGGAAATGGTAACTTTTTTGGGTAGTTTAACCATGTTGCAATCGTAAGCTCTAATGTCAATAGTTCTGTCACAGCTGCATGTGTCATGATCCATAGAACGTGTCCCTTTTGGACTTCCTGGTCTCTGTCACAACCGGGCTTGCACTCCTTGGTACTTCCAACATAGCCGTCTAACGTGGTATGCTCTCCACCAGCCTCCACGTCAGACGTAGCTCATTCTACAAAGAGACCACTCCCCTGCGGCCCAGTGCATCTCAACGCTACCGCTTGCAGTGGCTAGACGTGTGCTCCGTAGTTCACTGTAACTAATCTCTTGTTTCCTAGTTCCCGGACCCTCGATTTCCCCCTCTTCCCTTCCTCCCTCCTTACTCTGCCTTGATTCCCGGATCTCGTGTACCGCCTCCAAGTACACCTCCCTCGTTTCCTGGACTTCCCGGAGACTCCGAGTACCCCTGGACGCTGAACGCACGCTGGACCCAGAAGAGGCTTGGGCGGGCTTGTACCAAACCCGATCCGTACGCAAAAAGGCTCCTTCAAGAATTCCTGCAAGGATCGAATTCGGGTGAGAAAGGGGGAAATCCGTGACAGCGTGTTGGGCCCAGCAAGGCCCTCATTGTGGCAGGGCTGGGACCAGCATGGTGCTAACGGTGGAGGTGATGGGAGTGCCACCAGCTTATTAATCTATTTATGTACAGGAGGAACAATGTTCTTTTGATCACAAAGGAATGAACCATAGATAAGAAATCTTATTTGATGGGAAGCAGTGAGCTTCATACAAATGGATGAGTTTGAGGGACATTCTGACCAGGTTGTGGAAAAGAGTAAATGGAACAGTCACCGGGTACAATACATAAGTGGACATTGTAAGGGTATCAAAGAAGGAAGCTGACACAAAGGTGGCATGGTTTTGGTCATAGACTTTTATTTGTATTAAAAAAAAAATCCCTCACTATCCCTATTTCTAAGATGGGATTCCCTGCCTCAAACCTAATACTAAAGGGTCAGTCAGAATGTCTGTCAAATCAAATACCACTGCCTTGAGTCATAACCTACTTCTATCCCTCACCCTACAACTTGAAGATAATCTAACAGAAAGTTAATGGAGGAGAATGTCTCCCTTCTCCTGATGCTTGGATAATGTACAAAATAATGTTCTCTTGTAACAAAAATAAGCCAGGGGGGAATGACTCCAGGTTTCACACAGTCTTTACAAATCCAGGACAATGGCTCCCCTCAACTGGTCTAGATCGATACAGTTTCCAAATACACCAGGGAGAATGACTCCACCTGGCGTCTCTACAACTCTGTTCATCACCAGGAGAATTACTCTCTTCTCATGGTATTACTTGTCACAGTTCACAACAAGGCCAGGGGGAATGACTCCCTTCCCCTGGGCTCTTTAGACAATATTTCAAGAACTTTGGCCCCTTCTCCAGGAGAATGACACCCTTCTCCTGGTGTCTCAAACCTTCTTTCTCATAACTCTCAGCCTGATTCACACTTTGCCACTCTATTTTGTTGTCAGTAAAGTCCCATATCCTTCTCTGCTGATCACTGGGCTCAGTGCTGCCACTGCGACGAGGAAGTTCTCTTTGCCTGCTTAGTTCCTTTTTGTTGGGGTCCCAGACCATTCTCGGTTAGTCAGTGGGCTTACTACACCCACTGCAACGAGGAAACTCTCTTCGGATGCTTGGCTTGTCAGTGTTGGAGTTCTCGACCCTTCTAGCTGCCTTCCTTCTGTCCCATCTGGGTCTCTCGCACCTCCTGTTAGCTTCAGAGGGATTTCGGCACGCCACCAGGACTTCCTAGAATTGATGTTCTTTTCTTCGCCGCCTGCTCTATTCTCTTCGGTTTTTCTTCAGTTTCCACAGCACCGCGGTGGCTCCGCATGCCGGTCTGTTGCTCGTTCTTTGCTCCTGCTTCGCATTCGGGTTTGCATTAGCTTAACCCACCGAGAACTCCTTCCTTGCCTCACTAGCATCTTCTGCCCTTCTCCTACTCTGGTCTACCTACAACCTTTGAAACTCCTGCTGGTTTCCATGTCTGTTGCCTCTCCTGGCTGGATTTGATAGCTTGGTTAGTCCATCATCCATACTGATACAATGTTGCCAGTCCAGCCCTGTGGATTGTAAAGGTCCTTTGTTCTTGTTGATAACATAATCGTCATGCCTCTTCGGGGTCACCTCTTACCAGTACTAGCCCATTCAATGAACTTCATGTCTCTTGTGCTCTTCTTCGCCCTAGTTCTTTTGGCTTTAGCTTGCTCCCCTTTATTACAGAAGTATGTAGTTTTACTTTCAATAAAATGGTTCTGAGCAGTGGGGAAGGCTAGACAATGTTGGGGAGTAACAATATTCAATGGGCTGCACCCCAGGTGATTGTCCTTGTCCCCAGAGGGGGAGTCCCTCCCCATGAGGTCCTCCTATGTTAAAGCACCCCTAGGGGGACTATTGGGTAGTGGCCGCACCTCCCTAGCCTCATGGAAAAAGGCTCCTCCTTGGGGAGAAGTGATGACACCTTACGAATTGTCACAACATACATAGATTAAGGACACCCAACATTAGCATTTTTAAGTGCATGTAGGCGGTACGGCCCTCTGTTCTCCGGATGCGACACTGATGGGTGAAGTGCTAGCATGGAGGCAGAGGCAGTGAGGGACAGAGGTTGGTTAGAGGCGAGTGAAAAGAGTTAGCTAGCAGGCATATGAGAGGTAGGTTAAGAGGGTAACTCAGAGGTGAGGAGGTAGGCTTATAGTTGTGTTTTGAACAAATCTGAGTGGACTGTTTCTCGGATGTCCTGGGGGAGAGAATTCCATGCAATTGGAGCAAGAAGAGTGAAAGAGCGGAAGCGAGAGGAAGCACAGGGAGCACGAGGAGCCACAATGGTAGTTGAGGAAGCAGAGTGGAGATTACGAGAAGGCTTGTAGAGTTGGATAGATGCAGTGGTGCCTTACCATGTATGTTTGTGAGCCAGTAGAAGAGAATTAAATCTGACCCTGTGTTTCATCGTCAGCCATCCAGCCCGATGACGGTACAACGAAGAAGGTGTGAAATGAGGGAATTAAGAGAGTCCTGGTAGTGAAATTAATGCAGAGAGGATAGAAAGCATACTTTGCGGAGACCAGAGAGGATGCTGACACAGTAGTCCAGTTTAGAGAAAACGAGAGTGGTTAAAAGATGCTTGGCATTGTTGAAAGGAACGAAGTGCCTGATTTTCCTAATATTTAGGAGGTTGAGGCGAGCTGCTGTTCCTGTTTTGGATAAGAAAGTAGAGAAGGTGTGAGAAAGGTCATAGATGACGCAGAGGTTTCTAGCTCAAGAAGAGTAGGGGAGAGTGTGAGGTGGGAACCGGATAGGCAAAGGAAGAGATGAGTGAGCTTTTGACAGGGAAGAAGAGCACCTCTGTTTTGGTAGAGTTTAACATCAGAGAGTGCAGAGTTGGTATGAGAACCCAAAGAAGGAGATTCGAGCCCCAAGAACAGAGGTGTAGAGAGGAGCAATTCAGAACAGAGCCTTGTGGAACAGTTATAGCAGTGAGTTGAGAGGTGTTGTTGCTTGAGTATCAAAGGGAGCCGACAAGAGAATTGGGATAGAGGATAGGTTGGAGTGCTTAGCAGAGGCGATGAACTTGGACACATTCATGAGAGCAGTTTCCGTGGAGTGACCGGAGCAGAAACCTGCTTCTAGGGGGTATAAAAGGTTGTGGATATCCAAGACATTGGTAAGATGGTTGTACACAACCGTTTCGAGTAGTGCGGAAGGAGAGATACACAGCGAAAGTTAGCCAGTAGTTTTAGGTTCAGCCCCTTGCTTTTATAAGAGAGTGATGACCGTGGCTGTTTTGAAAACAGCGGGAAAGAAAACAGAGTCTAAGAACAGGTTGAAGAGTTCAATGAGGTGAGAGGCCACTAAAGATTTAATAGGCTTAACTAGCTGAGGAGTAGGAGGGTCTGATGGGGTTAGCCTTCATCAGTAAAGATAAGACTTCATCAGTATTAGTCTGAAGCAAG
Organism: Ambystoma mexicanum; assembly: GCF_040938575.1. NCBI lineage: Eukaryota > Metazoa > Chordata > Amphibia > Caudata > Ambystomatidae > Ambystoma > Ambystoma mexicanum. The sequence goes on from NC_090937.1 coordinate 39,196,834, forward strand.
TGGGAGATTGAGGCAGAGGTTGATGGTAAGGTAGGCAGAGTGTAAAATGTAGGAGGAGGGAGTGTGAGTAAGGTCAGGAGAGAGTCTCTAATTTTGGAAATGGTTGCAGCGAAGTATTCAGCTAGGTCTTTAGCTGTTTGAGTGGAGTTGATAGACAAAGGAGGAATGAGTAGTGTGTTTAGGGTGCCCTGTAGTCGGCGATAATGGTTGGAGAGCGAGTCAATGAGGGTTAGGTAGAATTCCTTTTTTGCTATATCATGAGAGGACTTGAGAGAGTTCAGGGCAGAGAGGTAGAATTGCAGGTCCTCATGCGAGTGGGTACACCTCCATTTGCGCAGATGCCGATGCATTTCTGTGCGGAGAGAGCATATGAATGGGGTAACCCATAGTTGAAGATCCCGATACTTGTGGGTGAAAGTAAGCAATTGGAAGTGAAAGGAGAATGAGTCATATAACAGGGATTTGAAGCTGGAGAAGGCAGTGTTGATGGAAGAGGAATCCGGTGCGAAGGAGGAGAGTGAGAACTGTAGGTCAGAGAGAAAGGGGAATTGCAGAAAGTATGCATTTCCTTTTTACTAATAGGTGAAGCAAGTGGTGAGGAAAGGTCAGAGGGTGGAAAGGAGATGTGGTGGATAAAATGGTGTGACAGTAGTATTAGTGGATGAGAGAGAGCTGGACATGAATAAGGGATCCAAAGAGTTAGCCCCATGTGGGTAAGTAGGTAGGTTATGGATAGAGTGGAGAGTGTGGTCACTAAGAAAATACTGAAGTTTAGATTTCCGAAAAGAGGTGTGACAGGTGGTTAGAATCACCTAAGAGAATGAGATGATTAGTGGAAAGAGAGTGGAGGAATTGACCAAGATCATCAAAGAATGGTCCCGTGGGACCATGAGGGTGATAGATGGAGATGAAGTGAACCGAGTGAGGCAGAGAAATAGTAGAGATGCTGAATTCAAAAGAGGTAGGAGAAGATGAAGCTTAGGCTTCGGAAATGTCACGGTGAGTGACACTACGAATATCACTCACAGCAAGCTCCCTGGGGGTGTTGGAGCCATGATGGCAGCGTTTAAAGGGCCATATCATGCGTAGTAAAAGTAAATCATACTTGCGGCCTTGTGTTGGCAAACATTGAAAATAATTATTGAATGCAAAAAGAAATCTTTACCATATGTTCACCACCCTGGTCCCTAGCAGGCTGAATGACTGATCAGCCTCCTCTTGGGTCTCCGCCTTAATTCCTTTGCTCCACTTAACAATATATTAAACTTAACTAAGTTTAAAAACTCTCACAATGCTAGTCTATATGGACACACCACCTTCATGAAAGTTACCCTCTATTCGAATTTCTTCTTCCAGTTTTTAAATCCATCTATATATATCCCCTTCCCTACCAGACTGAGCATATCTCCCACTACCTACCCTTATAGACTATAAGCTGCAAAGCTTTCCTTGATCTACCTGTCCCCTGCTCACCATATGCTTTTGTCAACTTTTTCTCCTTCACCCATCACTGGAACTCCCTACCCAAGAAATTAAGGACTGTTGAACCATGACTGGGTTAAAAGCGACCTCCTTTACCACAAGTAAGCACCAGGATCATGCTTGCATATTTGTATTTTTAGTTTTGTATTTATTTATTTTTAATTTTCTATTTTTATTTAGTGCCCTTTGGTTAAAAATAAACCTTACACACTTTAAAATCATATGTATAACCAAGAGGGAGCAAGTATCCAGGGTAAGTCCTAAATGTTGGCCCTGCCGAGCTCTGAGCCAGAAGGACTCTGTGCCAATCACTTCTGGTGCATGAAGACACATTTTTCAAAACACAAGTCTGTCCTGCCTTTGCAGTACATAATAGAGAAAGATTTTTCATTGTTTCCACTTTGTTAGCACACATACATAACCTACAAATCTGTTGGAATCTAGGAATCCAAGTTTTTGATCGTAATGTCTCCAGCAGGTTTAAATCTGAATTTTAAGTATATTCGAAGCAGATCTTTATGGGGGAAATAACTAATTTGTTTTAATGTAGTGGCTAGAAATAAATAGTGACAACCTTGAGTTCAATTGTAGCCTTGCCCAGTTAGTGTATCAATGTACCTGTAGCCGCGAGCCAGAAGAACATGTCTGGAGCTAGCCTTTAGGATGGACCTTTTTATTTTATATTGCATGTCTGTGCATTTAGTATTTTGAGATGCAGCACAGCTACTCCAATCTTAACTATACTGTTTATTGCTATTAGCGTACGTTCGATCCTTACCAAATAGGGCAGTCGCAGAATTTACCTCGAGAATTTCCCTTCCATTCCGTCCAAAAAATGTTCTGTGCTTGTAACAAGCACTTCCAGACCATATGTTACAGTTGGTATGAATTTTTGTTTCTCTCTCTCTATATATATATATATATATATATGTATATATAAGGGACATTTCTTCATAAATGTGTGTGTGTGTGTCCCCGAAATGTGCAGCATAGTTCCCAACATGCTACAGACCTGAAATTTGGCACATTGATAGGTTCCATGGTGTATACCATGTAAAAAGTATAAAATATACATTAAAAAAAGATATATTTTAAGCTGTTTTTTTAATGGTCTGCAATGCTTGGATATATGTGTGTGTGTCTGTTCAAAACATTCGGCATACTTCCCAAAATGCTACAAACCTTGAAATTTGGCATGTGGGTAGGTTCCATGGTGTACGCAATGAAACCAGTATAAAATATATCTTTTTCAGATGTATTCATTTTTTAAGCGGTCTGCATTGCTTACCCCTGCCATATGGCTCTTCACACTGTATATCTGCCATAGTTCGGCTGTAGTGCTACGTTCTTTGCTCCTAAATTTCAGCAGTTCATTGTTCCTAAACTTTCCACACTATCAGCATTCTAGCTGACATTAGCAGCACTCACTTTTGAAGTAATGTGGGTGACACAGTATGGTGCTTTTGTTGTAATGCGGCTGACAGGAAACGGTGCATGCCTCTTCAGTAGTGTCCACAATGATGATGTCCTCCACACAGTGTAAAATCTCTCAAGACAATTGCAGAAACTTCATTGCCCACGGAAGTTGATGAATGTATGCCATCTCAACATTACAAAGCTTACACACTTCAGCCCTAGACGTACGGCACTTATGTTGAGGTCGCTGCTGCCTCGGCTGTAGATCTGGACACCAATAATGTTGCTGTGCAATCTCAACACTCCAACTCAAAGCAGCTGTAACCGATTTACGGAATGCATGCTTTTCTCATGATCCGCTTTATGTGGCTTGCTCCAGAGTTGAAAACGAAGACAATTTGTTCACACTAGCTCCTAAAGGAACGTCTAGCAATATTGTCTACAAAGAAGCATTGGTTTAGTTCATTAAATAAACTTCAAACAAGGACTGAAATAGGAATTACCGTGCGAAGCACAGGTACACCTGCTAGTAAAGTAATAATCCAGCCCACCGAATATCCACCCAGGTTTCTCTAAACCCCTGGGATGCGCTCCCAATCCTGTTGCTTTATGTTCCTGCTGTGCTAGATATTTCTTCTTCGATTTGCGCGTGTGAATCTCCAGTACTTGGTCCTTAAATTCATTAACTGTCTCCAAGAGACAGTTATTAAATCATCATTTATTAGTATTCATTTCAGATACTTTTTGTTTATTGGAGAATTTCATAACTTTTGTTTTGGATGCATTTGTCTTCAGGTGGTTTTTAATGGAATAAGAGATTAATATGTGCAGCGCAAGCTGTAGGCCACTGGGCGTCCGATCTAGTAATATAGGGACATCTGCATAAGAAATTACTTGCAGAGGTAAATCGCCAAATTTAGGAGGAAAGGTATGGCAGGTTAGAGGGCAGATTCAAAATCTGACAAGTAAAGGTTAAAAGTGGGGCATTACACTCTCTTGTTTTAATCCTATTTGTGTGTAATGGTGGGAGCTATTCCTTTATTGTCTAACCTGATTGTGAAAGTCGTATTGCTATGGAGACCACTTACACATTTCAATCACATATTTGGTAAATCCATCTGCTGCAATCTAGCCAGCAGACCGTCTCGACATACTGTGTAAAACGCTCTGGAGAAGTTAATAAATGCGACATAGAGAGGCAAAGAGCTCTTCCTATAAGCATCCTTAATTAAGGTGTTCAATGTATGATTGGATATGATTGGTTATTTATAACATGCTTAATACCCAGAGGGTTCTAAACGCGCCAGGGATCAAACCTGTGGTGCTCTGTGTCGTCTCGCTTCCAAAGCGAGCACGTTGCCCCTGAGCTATCCTCCCGGGATAGCTCAGTTATCAAACTATGCGTTATAGAACATGCTTCTCTAAAGCCTACTTGTGCATCTGTTAATATAGCATCTGATCCAGACATTCATTCTTCGTAAGAGTATTTTACTAAATACTTGTCCCAAAGCGTTTGGTAAAGCTATTAAGTGATCGGACACTGGGTCCTATCTGTTAACTTTGTTGAACATTGGAATCAAAATAGCCTCTTTCTAAGACGCAGATATCCATATTTGTATATACCTGCAAATCCTCAATAGGCATTTAAAACCTTTCTTGTGCTGTTCCCATTTACTGTTCCCAACTCCTTCCCAACCACCAGCCTGTTTAATGCTTTGTAAAGTACTCGGCATGGGAGTGCTCCAGCCATTAATCTGTCATTTGCATTGCAAAATGCAAATAAACTACTAAATTAACTATTACTAGATTATAAAGCAAAGATCAGCTGGTCTGGCACCACAAAATTCCATATCTGTTTACAGAAATTTGACAAATCGCTGGAAGGAACTTTTTTCTGCTCAGTGATTGAGTGGTCATGTAGAGCAGGAAGATCTGCCAACTGCCTTTTTTCCTCATAAAGAGCTATAAAAGCAAGTGTCAAAATGGCTGTCTTATAAGTGAATTCTATTACACTGTGACTTTAGTAAAAAAAAAACATGTGTGTAGCTATTGAGATAAACCTTTACAATCTTCTCATACTAATGCACCTAAATGATTGTGTGCGGAATGTATTTGCAATATTTTATCGGTATTCAATGGAAATGTTATTGTGTTGCCTAGATAAAGACTCTAGTTGCAGTTGGCCAACGTGTTTAACCATTACAAAATAATGTGTTGGCCATATATTAATGTTGGCACCTATTGAAAATACTTTACTAACTTCTTGGAATCATGCACTTTTGTTTTTCTGAAATAATATTGGCCACAGTGGTGGAGGCGGGGGGAGGGACAGTACTTGGCTTGGGGTAGTCGAGCCACAATTTTGCTGCTGCTGCCGGATTGCCTCCCTTAAACCTACTTCTTATTCGGACGATGTAATTTCCGGCCTCCATCATTAAACCATTTTTAGGCCCGGCGCTCAGTGCACTCCTCAGCCATATCAATGCCTCCTTTGCAGAAGGATCATTCCTGGACAACCTCAAGACTTGTCTGATATGACCTCTTTTGAAAAAAACAACCCTAGATCCAGATGACCTGGCCAACTACAGGCCTATTACAAACCTCCCATTTGTTGGCAAAATCTTGGAAAAAGTAGTTACTACACAACTACTCGCCAGAATCGAAAAACTCCACCTCCTAAATGACTATCAATCAGGATTCCACCCAAAGTGTAGCATCCAGTTGGTGGATGATGCTGTCCAAATCATGGATAAGGGGGACACATGCTTCCTCCTTCTTAACCTCTCAGCTGCATTCAACCCGGTCGACCACTGCATCCTTCTCGTCCTTGCTGACAGGAAGAGATTCTCTGGCACTGTCCTGAATTGGTTTACCTCCTACCTCTCAGGCAGACACTAGGCTGTCCAGATTAACTTGTTGCATTATATCTCATGAGGAGACTCCCAAGGCTCCATCCTCTCACCAGTCCTTTTTAACCTTTACATGGAGCATCTGGGCACTCTCTTCAAAGATCCAAATAAAGCCATGCACCAATACACAGACACACAGTTGTACATTGGAGTAAATAACGGTTCCATGTCATTTCATCGCGGGATGTTTTTTCGTGGGTTTTTTACCATGATTTTTTTCACGAAAAAACCCATCAAATTTTTTTACAATTATTTTTGTGGTGGTTACCCCCTAAGCCCCATTTTCTAAAAAATGAGATGGATTTTTTCGAAAAAAAATTTGCGGTAAAAACCCAGCGAAAAAACATCCCGCGATGAAAGGACGTCGTACCTAAATAACATGCAGGACATTATTTGGCTCCATGATTACCTAGCCATCATCCAATCCTTGATGTCGACTGCCTACCTCACAACTTAAACCCATCCAAGAATGAATTTCTCCTCATCGGTTCGCCCGCTGAAAACAATTTGTCCAACAATGGCTCAATAATATGCTCAATGATATAGAAGGATTTGATCCACAACTCAGAAAAATCCTTCGGCTTCACCATTGACATCAATCTGTCCTTCACATAGCCAAGAAGGCCCAAATAGCCTGACTTAGAATCTCTACCCTTTGAAATATCAAATACTTTATCCCGCCGGATAACATCCAGACCATAGTGCAGGCCCTTCTGGTGTCGCACATAGATGGGGAAAATGCTGTCCTGAGAGGGCTCCATCTGATCACTTGGCTCCCCTAAAAAAAGTCCACCACGCTGCAGCATGTCTTATTACGGAAGTATGGACATTTGACTGAATTACCCCATCTCACGCAAACTACATTGGTGTCTCCTCCAAGCCAGGATGCTGTTCAAGACTGCATGTATCATCTACAAAGCAGTCACAAGTAGCACACCAGCGTACCTGGCGGCTAAGCTCCACATATCTGGTGGCACATGGTCCACGCGCAGCAAGTCGACAAACTGGCTTGAATCACAACTCGTCTGTAAAGGGAGGACACGCAAACAACCCTTCTCTTTTCATGCACCCACCCTCTGAAACTCGATCCTGGTGTCTGTTCGGAATGCCCCTACAATTTTGTAAATTTCTCAAAACATTGCTATTTCAACAACACCTGACCATGGACTAATTCCAATGGACGTTCCTACTGACACACATACCTCACACTACTGAGCTACTGTTAAAAGATGGCAGCCCAATGACAGCTATCCACACTCTGTACAGCACTCTGCTGCTCTCGAGCTAGGTCCGCAATTAAAACAATAAAATACAAAATAAAATAAAATGATAGTCCATGCCAGTGCTTCGGGGGCCTACTGTATTGAATCCCTTGCAGTCTCCAATAACTGCTCCTGAGTTGGGGCGCCCCTTGTTACTCCCGCCCCTAATAGGCATCCAAAATAATTTCTCCTGTACGCACATCTGAAAGTGTGCGTCAGGAGACTACTGCTTAATGAAAATTGCAAGGGGAGTTACTGATTTACAAAGTTTGACAGCAATGCATTTATGGAAATACAATGTCGTTGTCCACTTCAGCAAAGCAGCCGAAACCTCATACCCATAAACTGAAGCGGAGACATTTTACTGTAAGGATGAGTATTGTGATAAATTAAATGAACACTAAGTCCAGTGTGCATTACCTGCTCAGAAGGTGTCACACTCGATCCACTACCAAAGACATAAATCTGTTGTCATCATTCTGTTCTCAAAATGCGGTTTGGTTTTAGGTAAAGCAAGTAGGAGCCCCTTTAGTACGATTTGTCTCCCTCCCCTTTCTGATAGGTGATGTATTTACAAAATGTGGATGATTTATTTATAGACAAAAATGTATTTATAAAGAGAGCCAGAAGTATTTACTTGCAGTATGGAGACTGAATGCAAACAAGACCAATGGAGACCATGCTGAGTGACCCAAAATACATGTTTGCAGGGCCTCATGATGAATTGTTTGGGTCAGGCTGTTCCCTCTTTAGGGCACAACCTATAACTTGGGCAAATCTCCCCACACCCCTCGAATTCGCATCCCTCTTTAAAGCACTTGTCATTTCAATGCATGCAGTCACCCTTTGTTTGTGGGGGGTGGATATGCAGAGTTTGGCACAGATGCATTCAACCAAATGTACCACTGATATTCGAGAAAGAATCTTGGAGATGCCAATTCCAGCCTCCGAACGTTGAATCGTCAACAGATGAGGAGCTTAATTCAAGAAGAGTAGTCCTCAGACTAAGTCATTGCCGATGTTAACTAAGCCAGCCAGCAGAGCCTCGGGTCAGGTGTAGAGCAGGTTTGATTCGAAGCCCAGGTCATTAGGCAGTTTACACAAATATCAGGATCAGAAAACTAGGTAAACTGAAGGGCCGTCTAGCACGCACAAGCAATTTATGCCCACTTCTAAGAGGTTTTACCTGCTCACCTAGTCCTTCTTTGCATAGCAAGAAACAATGATGGTCATGTTCTGTCCCACAGTTCTCCCATTGGAGCCAGACTTCCTGTGCATCTGGAATATTGGTGTCATCTCTCATTCTGACCAGTGGCTCCTTTATGTGGATTCAAAAGGATTTTGCCACCTCCTCGCCTATCCTTGCCCATTGTTCCCCCGTACCCTTTCTGAAGACCAAATTCCCAGCACTGCTGCTGGAAGTAGTCCAGTTGCTCTAGTCACAGACAGTGGAAGTTGTTCTTCCCTCGGTCAAGGGCCAGAGCTTCTATTCATGGATATTCACAGTGGAAAGAAAGCAAAAAATAAACAGGCATGCAAGTCCTAACTTTCTATTCTTACCACAAGAAAAATTGAAGATGGTGATGCCTGTCCGGACTGTGGACTCCCTCTGTGTGGGGGAGTGGCTTTGTGCCCCACGCCTGAAGGACATCCCTACGTATATGGATATGGGAGCCACGTTACCAATTTCTATGCTTCACCGGAAGACATTCTCAGTACAAAGTCTTGCCATTTGGCAACCGTTTCATCTCAGCAGTTTTTACAAATGTCACTCTTGGGTGTGCTAAGGGTCAGACGTCTGCATGTCTATCTAGTATACAAAAGGGTACCTGGTTACTGCCTTGCTCTGCCCAGGTGGGTACAGTAATATCAAAACAGAACAGTGAGCAAGGTCATGAGAGTCTAACTGCTGAAATTCGACCAATATAATCCTGGCTGGGTCCCCCTATGCGTGGGTGGACACAGAATTATGATAACATCTGTTTTTATACAGTTGAGAGGTTTATTTTCAGTGCAGTTCGGTGTAGAAATACACTGTAGTTTTTTTAAAAGCATAGTACATTCAACATTTAAGACGTACAGAGTGTACTACCTGAGTTCTCAACAACCAAATGGTAAATATTTGAGTAACCAAATTCTATGTTTGTACATTCTCTACAGGTTCCTTGGGAAGGAAGCCAGATAATTTAGTGGAGTCATAATCAGGTAAATCACCCTTTGAGTGTGGGCACAATTAAGAGTTGAACAACAACATCATATATAGCATGTCAACATGACAGTGTTTCGGCCATTTTGTGAGGAGCTGGGTGAGCTCTGGTAGTGTAGGCCTTCATCAGGACAAGGGTTTCTTGAGAGTAGAGTATCCTATGCCGTCTGTTGGGATGAAAAAGACAAAATGCGTGTCAGGATATAGTTGGTCAGGAGGATCTAGCAGTCGATGTGTAAATGAATACTAAACAGGAGGGTCCGGTGCTTACCGGGTCTGCAGAGCACACTGGCTGAGGGTGAGGAAGTGTTCAAATACACTTCAACAAGAATGATGCTTCATCATGTGGATATGCGCAGTCATTCCCGTCAGGGGATGAGGAATGATACGATTAGGCGCAAAATTGGTGTTGGATGTCACCAGCCGGTGGTGAGTGATCGGCAACAAGTGGTGCGTGCAGGTCTTAGTTGTGATAAATGGCAAGTAACTTCATTACCGGTGCCACTAGGGTGTTAATAATGGTGCCGTATGTTAAAAAGGAGTAAGACTCCGTGAAAGTAAAAGTGAAAGTGCCCACCGGTAGCGCGTCTGGCAGCCCGGGTCACTCTTGCTGGACTGTCAAGGCTGTTATAGTGCAAACATGCACGGAGAACGACACAGTGCTGAATAGGGGTGAACACCCATTAATCAGCCTCTGGTGTCGGGGAATTTAAAATGGAAATGCCCAACAGGTGCGCGTTGGAATCCCAGGCCAATCATGGTGGTGCAAAACATGCACAGAGGAAAACACGGTGCTTGATTAGGGTGTTTACCCAACCCCCAGTCTGTAATGCCCGGGAGACTCAGATGACTCGTGCCCGTGGTTTCAAAAACGCTTGTGTCCCTGATACGGGAGTGCGTGTCCAAAAGCAAGGTGTAGTGTTGTTTAATAGGGCCCAGAGAAGTGCATGTGGACGAGGCTTACCTAGAGAGAGCACGGGATGCCGGCGGTCCATTGTTTGCTGCGAATGCGTGTAGGCATCCAGCACCAGTCATGTTAAGGCGGCGGCCATGATGGGAGGTGCCTACCTAGGTGCCTGTGTGCAGACGGGGCGATCCTGTCAAAAATGATGGCACCCTGTTTCAAAGAGTTTCAATAGAGTGGTCAGTGTGATTCATCAGGGGTGGCTGAGCCTCAACACGCTCGGTGCCCAGGGGGTACCGGCGGTGGGTGCAGGCACTGGGTCGGTCGTATGTGCACTGTCATATCGGCAAAACGCACGGTGTCAATGTGCCGTTGCCAAGTCCTGTGTCTAAAGGGCTCCTCTGTATTGGTGTAACAGTGATGGTGCGGAGGTATACAAATACAAAACTGGATGGAGGTCCAAAGGAGCAGGGCAACCACAGGGAACAGTAGTAATAAAACATTTTACAGAGAATCTTTCCATTCCACAGTTGGATCCCGAAGGGAACAGTTGTTATACATCATTTTACAAAAAATGCTTCCATTCCACAGTTATGTTTAAACCTTCTTTGACAGTGCAGAGTTTGTGGACCGGTTTCTGCTCTAATCTGGTCAGAGTTTTATCGATGTCCCCACCTCTATTGGTGGAGCTTTACTGTCTGTATTCCGCACCACTTTATGTCCATGTTGGTGTGGTTTTTCTTGACATAGTGTTCAACTAGTGGTTTGTCTGGCACTTTGTTTTTAATACATGATCGGTGTTCGCCAATTCTGGCCTTGACTGCTCTCATGGTTTTCCCGACGTATACCAGTCCAAAGGGGTATACAATGGTGTATACCACTTGTTTGGTGTTGGTTTTTGTGATCTTTTAAGATCCACGAGATGTCTTTGTGCCTGAACACTTTGGTAGTCTCAGTGAACTGGCAGGCTGTGCATTTGCCACAACGATAGTGGCCTTGAACAGGTGGCAGATTCCAGAGAGTGTTGGGTTGTTTAGGTGGTTTGAGGAAGGTGTGTACCAATGACTCCTTTATGTTGCGGTATTTCTTGAAGGCAAATAGTGGCACTTTCTGGAGAGATGCAGTGTTTTTGACGAGCGTCCAGTGTTTCTTGATGGTCTTCTTGATGAGGTTGCTCAGGGGGCTGTAGGTCGTGATGCAGACACACCTGTCAAGTTCTTTCCTGGTGGTTTTGGTGAGGCAAACCGTCCTGGGAGGGCCAAGGCACATTTACCTTACGAGACATGTTTCAAATAGGATATTGGAAGCGGGTGATTGTTAATGAGAATGCTCAGGGCAACACACGTTCCTGAAGAATTCAGAGCAAGTAGGGACCATCTCAGTGTAACCAACTACAAATGGGAAATTCATCAAGAGATATTGTGAAACGAGCTTATATGCATTTTCTCCCGCAACCCTCATTCAGAGAGTGGTCAGCAGATAGCTAGCGTCTAGATGCTGCAAAATGATCTTAATGGCCCAACATTGGCCAACCAGAGTGTGGTTTCTCGGATATGATCCAGTTAGCGGTTCGGGGTCTGATCTTGTATGAACTTCACAGGTCACAGGACATGCTCTTGCAGCAGGGAGCAACAGTCCTTTATCTATCTTCATGGTCTCTCATGTTGGTCGAATGGTTCCTGAGTGGGTGACGCAGGCCCTCCTCAGCCTGTCTTGGGAAAATCTTCAAATTATTGAACAAGAAAGGATTCGACTAGCAGTCGGCATAGATGCAAATTATAACGCCTTTGTCATTGGGTGGCTCAGAGAAGCATGGACCCTCTTCAGTGCTTGATGATGGTCTATCCTTTTTTTCTGCCCATCAGGCCCAGTTGGGTCTAGGGGGTTGGTGGGAGGGCACGGGTAGATAACCTGCTGGAATACCTAGCAGCTGTGGTCTTTTCGTCAGCCGACACATTAGTAAAGAGGCACCTGGAAGGTTTCGATGGGATTCATCCTCTGGTTCCGGGGGCCACACTGCACGCCAACGTGGTCCTGTTGGCACTAGCGCAGAAGTCTTTTGAGCCAATTGCAAACCATCAGCATTAAGCTAGTCACATGATAGTTGCCGTTACTTCACCCAGGAGGGTAAATGAAATCCAGGTGTTGGTGGCTTTTCATTTTTATACTGTTTTTCATAACGAAAGGTTTGTGCTCTACCCACATTCCTCCTTCCGAAAGTAGTCTCGTTTTTTCACGTAAAGCAGGGACATTGTGTTAGGTTATTTTCCCCAACCCGCAGCCAGAGGCTGACAGTTATTCACAGCTTGGACTTTAGAAGGAAGTCAGATGCGTTTTTAATTGCCTTTAAAGGCTGTTACCGGGGAAGCCAAATGCCCAAATCCTCCATCACTAGGTGGACAGTAGTGAACATTCTGCAAGCTTAAAGAGTCCAGAAGTATATACACCCTGAAGGGCTTACCAGTGCATTAATTGAGAGCAAAGCTTACAGTTATAGCTTTTCTGTGTGCTGCTTCTCCATCTGCATGCATTACAACCCAGGCATGAGCTTGTGCGGCATTGCCACCTTTCGGCAGGTGGGGTTGAAGAATCTTTACAACTAAAGAGGTAGTAAGGTTCCTGCTCCTGGATGTGGGTGTAGAGTGGCCAACTTTACTAAATGGTTTTGCAGGACACTTTAGACGTGATAGCGCATATGAAGAGGCTCGAGGAGCACGGCTCCATACAGTGTCATTCGCGCTCTCCATCTCGTCCACTTTTTTGGTAACATTAGTGGCAGATGGCATTTTAACACATACACAGCACAAAAAATAACAAAACTGTAGGAATATTCTACACACAGGGCACTCATCTGTTAGAGATCTGTCCAGGACCAGTGGGGGAAAATATATGCAAACATTCTAATGTGCATACACGTTGACACCAACATAAGTGACTTCACAGAAAGGGCGTTGCAAGAAGCATCATAAAACGTTGATGCTTAGAGGGAGGTGGCATTAAAATAGGTTGCTATGAAAAATTTGAGTGGCAAATAACTTTGTGGTGTGAATTACATGAATGACGCTATTCTCCAGCATGGGGCCTGGCATGGATTCACATGCTCATGAATATTCCCCGTCGTCAGGCTGGGAATCCTCGGTAAAGAAAAAACCAGTATCAGTTTCGTTTCTGATCTGTCTTTCGTAGTAATAACCAATCACTGGTCTCTGCGTCATACTGACCACAGCCAATGACTGCCCTCTACCTAAGCACCGCCTCTGGCAGCCATCTTCAGATTTTTACCGCACGTTCATGTGTTGGGATCCTCGTGCTATTGCTCTCGAGCGTTAGTGCTATTTTTTCACGTTTTTTCTCAAAAACTTCGTTTTTTCGGTCAGAAGAGCCTCAAGCTCCACCGATTCTCCATCCGATCAACGGGGACCCGTGTCGGATTCGCCTGCGCCCCTCAAGGGTGAAGATTTCGTCGAGCTACGCTTTTGGAGGACTCCAGAAGTTTCTCAGGCCCGGTCATGGCCCAGGAGAAGGGGAGCTCGACGCCCGGAAAGCTGTTCAGGGTCTGCCCTGGATGCCAGCTGCAGAACGTCTTCAAGGAGGACGAACACTCTTTTTGTCTTTACTGCCTACATGAGGACAAGACGCTCTTCTGACCGAAAAAACTTTGTTTTTTCGGTCAGAAGAGCCTCAAGCTCCACCGATTCTCCATCCGATCAACGGGGACCCGTGTCGGATTCGCCTGCGCCCCTCAAGGGTGAAGATTTCGTCGAGCTACGCTTTTGGAGGACTCCAGAAGTTTCTCAGGCCCGGTCATGGCCCAGGAGAAGGGGAGCTCGACGCCCGGAAAGCTGTTCAGGGTCTGCCCTGGATGCCAGCTGCAGAACGTCTTCAAGGAGGACGAACACTCTTTTTGTCTTTACTGCCTACATGAGGACAAGACGCACGTGGAGAAGGACTGTGCGTTTTGCGGCAACATGTCGGAGCGGACCATGAAGGACCGCCATCAACGTCTCGCCAACTGGCTGGAAGGGAAGCGCCCGTCTGGCGAGAAGAAGAGGAAGAAAGCCGAGCGGTCTTCTAAGACCTTTGAGGACGCCCCGGCGACGGGGGTCCAACATAAGGCCAAGCACCGCGAGTCCGCTGGCACCGGGAGCGCCGAACGGTCGGGCTCTACGGGCGCCAGGCAGGGCGCACCCTCCCCGGCACCATCAACCACGAGCCAACGCTCTAGGTCGGGTAAGAGGAAGGCCGAGCACCCGGCGAAGCTCCTGGAGAGGCCCCGGTCGAGCTCGAAGGCGGAGGGGGAGCGAGGCAGTGTCCCCCCCCTCAAGGATAAGGCGGTGAGCGCACCTAGGGTGGTGAAGGCCTTAATCCATTCGGCCAAGCCCTCTATCGAAACTGTCGCGGCGGCCCTGGCTCAGCCTGTGGAGGCTACACCAGTGGTGGCGACCTCGGGGCTCAGAGTCTCCCTGCCACCTCGGAGGGAGTCCTCTTTTGTGCCCATTGATAGGACCCCCGTGAAATCCCCCGTGGGGAAGAAAAAGGGGGGGCAGGGCGTCGTCGTAGATTAGGCCTCAACCTCGGAGGAGGAGCTGGTCGAAGTCTTAAGCCACGGCCTCGGCGTGGAAGAAGACCTGCCCGTCGGATTCCCCTCTGCCAGCGCCGCGAGACAACTCGGCAGCCATTTTGTTGGCTATACAGTCCTTATGCTCAGAGATAAGGACGAGACTACCGTTGCCGACGGAACCTCTCCCGTCGGGGGACCCAGAACCGGGACCTTCTGGTGTTCCCCCTACCAAGAAAAGAAGGATCCACCCTCCGCCTCCTTTTCAGCCGTCGCGCCCCTTCCAGCCCTCCTCCCGTCCACCCGAGGGGATGATACGGGGACTGACACGGCAGCGACTGGTACGGACGACGAGGTATACGACGAGGATGTACCGTCGTCGCCTCCCACCAGGGCTTCTCCGCCCGACGAGATTGGATCGTTCCACTCCATGATCACCAGGGCATCCGAGCTTTTCCAACTCTGCCCTGAGGAGAAGAAGAAGGAAGGTTTCCTTTATCAGCGGCGCGAGGCCAAGAGGAAGACGGTCCTCTCAGTGCCTCTATTGGACGACATTTGGGATGAGGGCCTCACCCTCCTCAAGAACCCTTCCACGACGCCAGCTAGAAGAGACCGGTACGAGAAGAAGTACCGGGTCCCGGACACGGCCCCCCTGTGCCTCCGGGCGCAGCCTACCCCGGACTCCGTCGTCTCCGCGGCGGCCAGGAAAAAAGCGGGGGGGGGTGCGGCCTCCACATCGACTTCCCCCCACCGGACGGCGAGGGAAAGAAATTGGACGCTATGGGACGCAGAGTCATCTCGTCTGCGGCGACGACGATTAAAGCGGCCAACGCCTTGGCTATCGTGGCCCGCTACGACAGGGAGCTCTGGTACAAACTGGCTCCCCTGCTGGACTTCTTGCCGGACGACAAGAGGGCAGAGGCCCTGGAGATCCTGCAGGAAGGTGAGGTGGCTTCGGACCACGCCATTACCGTTGCGACGGACATCGCCGACACTGGGTTCCGCCAGTTGGGCAACGGCGTTTGCCTTAGGCGGCGTGGATGGCTCAAGGCTAAGGACTTCCGTCAAGACGTTCAGACCAGAGTCCTGGACATGCCCTTCGATGGGAACAACCTGTTTGGGAAAACAGTGGACGATTCCCTTCAGGCCATTAAAGCGGACACCGAGACGGCCCGGGCCCTTGGAGTTCTGCAACGACGACGGACGCCCTTTCGGAGCAGCGGAGGCAAGGGCGCCTCCAAAAGTTCCGGCGGCGGTTTCTCCACCTACCGTCAAGCGGCCCGCTCGTCGGCTCAGGAGGCCTACAGAGGACGAGGCAAGTCTGGCGGACCCCGCCGTCGTCGCCAAGGAGGTCAAGGCGGCAAAGCCTCGTCGAAGCAGGATTGAACCGACCGTGGGGTCGGGCCCCCACCGAAGCACCCCAGTGGGAGGCCGGCTGGCGAGCTTCGTCAGCGTGTGGGAGTCCATCTCCACCGACCGTTGGGTGCTGGACGCCTTGGCCCGGGGCCACGCGCTCGAGTTTCAAAGAAGGTGTCCGCGCGTCCCCCCCGTGGCCAGGAAAGAACTTCACGTCCCTCAACTTCTTCTGGAGGTAAAGGCGATGCTCAGGAAGGGCGCCATCGAACTCGTCCCAAAGAGGCTTCGGGGCTCCGGAGTTTACTCGAGATACTTCCTCGTGAAGAAGAAGACGGGGGGATGGCGCCCCATCCTGGACCTGCGACGTCTGAACAAGTTCATCAAGGCGCAAAGGTTCCGGATGGTCACCCTCCAGCCCGTCCTGGGTCAGCTGGAGGAAGGAGACTTCCTGTCGTCGTTGGATTTGGAGGATGCCTACTTCCATATTCCCATCCTAAAGGGGCACCGAAAATTCCTCAGGTTTGTGGTCCAAGGGCGTCACTACCAGTTCAAAGCCCTCCCCTTCGGACTACGGTCGGCACCCAGGGTATTCACCAAGTGCCTTGCACCGGTGGCGGCGCAGCTGCGCCGCGAGGGGATCCACGTCTACCCCTACCTGGACGACTGGCTCATCCGAGCCAAGACGAGGGAGCTCGCCGTGGATCACACGGCAAGGACCGTCCAACTTCTCACGGACCTGGGATTCTCCGTGAACTACGCCAAGTCTCACCTGGTACCCGCGCAAAACGCACTGTTTCTGGGAGCGAAGCTCGACACAGTGTCCCTTCTGGCCTCCCCGTCGGAGGAAAGGACCAGGTCCATCCTGGGCAAGGTACAGCGGATGTTGGTTTCCGACGCGGCCAAGGTGAGGTCCATCAAGTCCCTCCTCGGAATGATGTCTTCCTGCATCTACCTCATTCCCATGTGCAGGCTCCGGATGCGCCCGTTGCAGGAGTTCCTGGACGCGCGCTGGATCCAAACGACGGGCAGCTTCGAGGAGAGGATCACACTCGACGAGAGTTTCCGCCGAGCGGTCCGGTGGTGGGGCAACCGCACGCATCTGACGGCGGGCATGGACTTCCAGACCACCAGGAGACAGTGACCACCGATGCCTCCCTGGAAGGGTGGGGAGTGCACACCGAAAATCTGCACGCGAGAGGCCTTTGGCTCCCGACGGAGAAGTCCCTCCATATCAACGTCCTGGAGCTCCGTGCAGTGTTCTGGGCCCTCAGGTCCTTCCTTCCGTCCCTCAAGGGCAAGGTGGTGAGGATCTTCACCGACAACACCACCACCATGTTTTACATCAGGAAACAGGGCGGAACCAGGTCCCCAGCGCTGTCCAAGGAGGCGCAGGACCTGTGGCATTGGGCCGTCGCCCAAAGGATGTTTCTGGTGCCGTTTCATCTGGCAGGGATAAAAAACACCATCGCTGACTCACTCAGCAGGGAGCTGCGCTCGTGCCACGAGTGGGAACTACGGCAGGATCTAGTGGATCGCCTCTTCCGACGGTGGGGCACACCCCAGATCGACCTGTTCGCGACGGCGACGAACTCCAAGTGCCGGAGGTTCGCCAGCAGGTTTCCCCAGGCGAGGAGCATGGGCGATGCTTTCTCGTTCCCCTGGGAGGGCCTGTTCCTCTACGCGTTCCCTCCTTTGCCACTGCTAATCCGGCTCGTCAACCAGCTCAAGAGGTCACGGTGCAGGATGGTCCTCGTCGCACCTGCGTGGCCGAGGCAGATATGGTTCCTGGACCTTCTGGACTTGTCAGCGTCCCCGCCAATCAAGCTGCCGGTGGACGCGGATCTACTCTCCAGGGAAGGAGGCGCCATCCTCCACCACGACCCGAAATCGCTGAACTTGCAGGCCTGGCTCCTGCAGCGCTAGAGTTTGGAGGATACGACATACCGGCCGACTGCAGAGAGGTTCTTGCAAAGGCCAGGGCGTCCTCGACTCTTAAATGCTACGGACACAAATGGAAGAGGTTCTCTGTCTGGTGCCACGCACAGAAGATTAACCCTCTACGGATTACGGCTCCCCAGGTACTGCCGTACCTGCTGACGCTGGCCAAAGCTGGACTGGCACACGCGTCCATCAAGATTCATCTTGCTGCGATCTCCCGATACACCAGAACCACGGGCCGGACGTCCTTGTGGTCTCATCGTCTGGTGAAAGAGTTCATGAAGGGACTGTTCAGATCGTTCCCGCCGGTGAAGGCTCCGGCCCCGGCGTGGGAGCTCAACGTGGTGCTGACCAAGCTCATGGGACCTCCGTTCGAGCCTCTGCACTCGGCCCCGTTGAAGTTTCTGTCGTGGAAAACAGAGTTTCTTGTGGCCATCACCTCCGCACGACGGGTGGGAGAGATCCAGGCCCTTTCATGCAAGGCCCCGTACTTGACTTTTCACGACACGAGGGTAGTGCTCAGGACGCACCCCTCCTTCCTGCCCAAGGTACCGTCGGACTTCCATCTCAACGAACCCTTGGTGTTGCCTGTGTTCTTCCCGTCGCCTTCGTCGCCGGCTGAGAGGACTTTGCACTCGCTGGATGTGGCTAGAGCGCTGAAGTTCTACGTGGACCGCACGAAGTGTTTTCGGAAGACGTCACAACTCTTTGTGAACTTTGGACCTGTCAATCAGGGGAAGGCTCTCTCGAAGGCTTCCATTTCCAGATGGCTCTCCGGCTGTATCATGTACTGTCATCGGTTGGCAAACCGACCGCTGCCTGGCCGTCCGAGAGCCCATTCCACCAGAGCGATCGCAGCTACCACGGCGTTCCTTTCTGGTGTGCCCCTGCTGGACATATGCAGGGCTGCTACGTGGAGGTCGACGCACACCTTCACGAAATTCTACTGCGTCGATCGGGATTCCAGGGAGGAGTCCAGGGTCGGCCAAGCAGTGCTGCGCAACCTGTTCGCCTGAGGTGAGCCTGGTGAGGAGGTAAGATGCTTAATGTTGAGTTTGATGTACTGCTTAATGTTGAGCCGTTGCCACCTCCCGTGGTTGTGCATGTGTGTACTGCTATGTATTCTTTATTCATGAGCATGTGAATCCATGCCAGACCCCATGCTGGAGAAGGAACAAGTTACTTACCTGTAACTGTTGTTCTCCAGCATGGGTCTGGCATGGATTCACATGCGAACCCTCCCGCCTACCCCTCTGCGGCTCTTCACTTGGTCATACTGCCACTTCACGTGCTTCCAAATCTGAAGATGGCTGCCAGAGGCGGTGCTTAGGTAGAGGGCAGTCATTGGCTGTGGTCAGTATGACGCAGAGACCAGTGATTGGTTATTACTACGAAAGACAGATCAGAAACGAAACTGATACTGGTTTTTTCTTTACCGAGGATTCCCAGCCTGACGACGGGGAATATTCATGAGCATGTGAATCCATGCCAGACCCATGCTGGAGAACAACAGTTACAGGTAAGTAACTTGTTCCTTCTATATGAAGCAACTCTATAGTCATTAAACCATAAGTACGTTTTTTTGTTTTTAATAATAGCACATAATAATATAAGCTATGACCGGACTCACTTACAGGGACTCCAGATAGAACACAGTGAGATTACATAATTTGCCCAGGATCACATCCTTTGGTTAGTGGGTAAAAACAGGATTTGGCCCATTTAAGCAGTTGGCCGCATATCTTTCAAGGTTTAGTTGATATACATTTTTGTTTCGGTTTTGTTTAAAGAAATGCCTTGAAAATAACACACACAACATAATAAACTATCATATCTAATAAAGTAAACTTACACTATACAAATTGTGATAGAAACATGATGAACACAAAGTTTTCCTTTAGCTTTATGTGCCCCATCCTGCAGGGAAGGTAACAGACAGTAGCAAAGTAATGTGAGGCAAGGCAATCTCAATTGGGTTTTAAAACCAATCTTATTTAACACAGCATGCTGCTTTATGCACTGTTCCCATGATCACCCCCATTCACATTTCCTGAGGGACAAAAGTCTGCGCTAATAGTCCGCCCTCCTTCCCATCAGTGTCGAATTGCTCCCATTTTAACGCTCTGTTCACACAGAGCAAAGTGTTACAATGGTGCACAGACCCCTGGCAGAGCAGTTCTGCTGCCCCGAGCTCCAGATAGCTCACGTAAGTGTGAGCTCACATCCTAAAAGGCTTTCTACAGGCTGGAGGAAGGAAAAATCTGGGCTTTTGGCGGCCCACAGAGGGTGTCTGGAAAACACGGGACAAAAGCCATCAGTACGGGGAAGTCCCGTAGAATACAGGACGGTTGGCCACCCTATGTGGGTGGTGCTTTGTAATCACCCATACAGTATGTAGGAACGGGTATGGGATGCAAGAGTACAAAATGTTTCTTGCCAAAGTGACTTTTCTACTTTGAATCCAGAATCCCCTTCCCTCAAGTCCCCAAAAATAACTTCTGGGAGCACATAGACTGTGCACGAAAAAGAGGACTGAAGTGGAACTGGAGCAGGATAAAGCAGCGTAATTACACATGCAAATGCTCTTGTAAATATAAGGAGGAAGTGCTGTGTGAATGGCTTCAATCCCATCCCCTTGCTGGGTCACCTATACAGTATGAAGGAAAGGGACTTTGGTCTAGGAGTACTGCAGTCACTACAGTGAGTAATGTTTCCTGTATTCTGATGTCATGTTATTGGTTTGTAATACAATACATGTTAATACTGGAAGGGAAATCTGGATGGTGACTAGTGAACAGAAACCTTAGGCCTGCCATTGTGGAAGGAACTGGGATCCAGTTGAGAGAGGAAGTCTGGTTTGACACAGAAAAGGAATGTACTATTGTTCCTCAATGTCAACTGCACCACCAGCACCACCAGCACCCACTCTATCCAAACTGTTCCACTTTTACCCTTCGTAGGTATTTAAAATACAGCACTAAGCTGAAGGGCTAGGAGTTACTTTGCGAAGCATGCCTATCTTTGAGATCAGCAAATGAAAGAGGGCTGGTGGGTGCTACATTAAATATGGACTTGTTCAATTCCAAGTTCTGTTTTTCATTGTTCTGGGAGCCCGCAAAGTTAAATGCACAGTTATTTACCTTTGAGTTTAATTAACAGTATGGTGGTGAATCTGAGGCGTAGCCAAGATTGTCTAACAAGTGGGGCATGAAGCTAATGTAGTTGGGCCCAGCGCAGTGACATTAACATCAGTAAATGCCCACACACCGCTGCTGAGTGGGCATGTACAGATTTTGGGTGGGCCTTGCCTGCTCAGGCATTAGCCTGTCTACGCCTCTGTGGTGCATTTTAAAAGAGAAAAAAGGCAGTAGCAAAACCACTGCGATTTTTATAACCCCACCATATTCGGTGGTATGAGGAGGCAGGAGGTATATTCTCCAGACAGATGTAATGGCTCCAAACCCTGATGGACTCCAAAACGCTGACTAACCGTCTCATCCCTCCACTTATCTATTTACTGCCAAAAGTAATGCCAATAATAGTCAATGAGACCCCATATCTTAAATAAAGTAGATTTCTTGCCCAAGAATGCAGAACATTAAATAAAAAAACTAGATCTTTGCGTACATGATGAAAGTCTTCTTGAAGCATCCCAACGCTATTTGCTTTCTGTATTTTTGTAGATTTCCTCATATGGTCCTGAAAAGTGATTGTTTCTAAAGTGATTATTCTTAGTTTGTTTTTAACATTAATGCCAAGCCGTTTGTCTGATAAATGGCTGTGCTGCTATCACAAAAAGTCAAATGTTGTCCAGGAAAACATAATGACTGTGAATTTCATATTCAAGAAAGATGGTCTACTGAATAGCCGTACATGTATTACATTTTTGTCCATACACACGTGTTCTTAATATTGCTAGAACCCTGGTTCTCTATGGCCGGTAGCCTTCTAGGAATGTTAAAAGAAAGATTTGTCATTGCCATAAGAGCCCTCAATGCATGGAAAGCACGGAAGATCTAAGACACTTGCGTGTACTTGGTAATTCAGTTAATTATATAATTATATCATACTCTGGTCAACAGTTTATCCCTGCATTGTATGCTTCCTGAGCGATGGTAGGTGAGATGTGATTTTCAGAATGTGTTCCACATTTTTCTAAAGAGCATCTCTAACAGGTAAACAATTGCTATTTTCACCCATTATTTTGGTTTGCTTACTGTGCAGATTGGACATTGTAGATTAATCTTCGCGTAACCTGCCTTTGTTTGTCTTTTCTGTATGTAGTACAAAGTCTGTTGCCAGTTTGAATAGGAGCCTGGACCTCAGGAAACATGAGTCTGATTCCTCATCGATGGAAGAAAGTGGTCAAGCCTATGTTGTAGGTCAGCATTAAAGGAATATATTTACTTAATCAGAAATTATGTGAAAGATCAAATGTTATGAGGCGTTAGTTCTAAGAAGGCCTTTTAAGATTGCACATGTGTGCTTCTGCCTGAAGAATTCTCAAACTTGCATTGGAAATGTCTCTTTGAGCCCTTATATTCTACAATGTCATAAAAGGACACTTTTAATCACACTTTCTTTGGGGATACATTATTTTTACGTGATGGATATTTATTCACTCCCACATTTTTCAACATTTTTCACATTTCTTTAGCAAGTTTTTTTACCTATTTTATTTTACCTAGAAACCTATTAAACCGATTTACATTAGAAAATGACACATTTGTTCATTTTGCACAACCCTGCATTTAAAATCAGTAAACCGTGTATAGGTTGTGGATGTGTGTCCTGTATTTGGTTTCATTAACAGCTAGAAATTCATTTCAAAGAGGAATGGCAGAGAAAATAAAGAATTACAGTTCTCAGGAGACTACTAGCTCCAACTGATAATGACACTTTTTCCTTAAAGGGAAATCATTTCCCTTCACTAAACAATGGTTGTGTGTGTGTTTAGCCTAGATATGATATAGCATTTATAACGCGCCTATGCAGAAGTGTTTCAAGGCGCGACGAGGCAACGGAGGGGTAACAAAGGAAAGACCGAGACAACGATCTTACTAGGCCAGGTTACATTGAGATCGCACAAGTACAGGGGATGGGGGAGAGGAAAAGTGCGAGGGGAAAGAGGAGGGGGCAGTGCAGTACATGGGATCAAACAGTAAAACAATAAAGTGCGGCCAACTGGTGGCAAGTGCAAAGGTTAAGTGCATACATCAGGTGTCCAAGTGCTGGTAGGGGGACTGTAGGGATACAGAAAACAGATCCCAAGTGCAAGGGTTGCCAGAGGGGCAGTGCAGGTGTGCAACTGGTGGGCAGGGGACCTGGGCCCCAGATCAGAGGGTAGCCAGGTGACCAGTGCAGTTTCAGTTTCAGCCAGGGGTTCAGCAGAGGAGAGGAAGAGAGAAAGCAGAAGCAAAGAGGAAGGTCTTGACGTGCTTCCGGAACCAGAGATGGTTCTCCTCAAGTTTCAGGGAAGCTGATCCAGAGGGAGGCCCCAGCCGAAGAAAGAGATCTACCACAACTTGTTGCTTGGAGAAGCGACTGACCCTGAGGGATTTGTAGGCAGAGGAGCGAAGAGCTCGAGAAGGAAGATATTTACGAAAAGAGAGTTGGAGGTATTGTGAGGGCCCTGGCCCCAGAAGGGCTTGTGGACAAAGCACAGGGTTTTAAACTTAATCCTCGCAGCCACTCTGAGCCAGTTCAGAGATTTCAGTGCTGGAGACACACGATCCCTGGGCTTGAAGCCAAGGGCTTGCAGAGGGTGGGGAGTAGCGGCAGGCAGATTGAGAAAGAGATTGTTGCAGTAGTCCAGCCTAGAGAGAACCAGAGCTCTGGAGACAGCCTAGGGTTGCAGGTTTCTCTGATTCGTCAAAGTGATAATTTCATAGTGAACTCTGCAGCTCTGCATATACAGTGTAGCAAATTAGCAGCTTCACAAAAGCTCAGAAATCTTTGCAGGAAACAAATCCACAAAAGCATTGTTTTTCTGAAAGAGATTCTCATGCTTTGGATACAATGATTCTATTTCTCTGTGCACCCAGTGTAACAGAAAAAGTGTTTACCAAGCTCATCCAGAGTCTTTCCATTTCCTACTCGACATGCTGGAAATAGGGCACCAGAGCTTTGCACAGGCAATACCAGGGAGGTTCAGGGAAGGGGAACTAACCTTTAAACTGGCAGGCAGGCCCGTTAAAGGTGTGGTGCACCCACTTGAAGACCTAGCAGCCCGAGCTGCCCTCAAGAACATCAACCAATCCCAGCCTCACCAAATTTCTTGCCAAAGGTGCACACCCACACGAAAGTACTACCTAGGGGAGGAGGGAACAAAGTTAGAAAAGCACCCAGCCCTGGTTGCTCAAAGTGGGTTGCAGGAGGCTTGCATTTGGAGAAGGATGGAGAGTGGTGGAAGAATGTGAGGTGAAAGCAGTGCAGAGCAGGAGGAGGTGAGTGAAAGCTTACAGGCTGAAGAAGGGGGTGGCACCAGAGGATGGACAGTTGCTGGAGGAGTTGAGAACATCAGGACATGGGCGTAGAAGTCAAGAAGGGATGGTACAAATCAGATTGCAGGAAGGATAGGGTGATATCAGGGGCCACAAGTGAATGGTAGGTGGTAATATCAGGAGTTGTGATACGGTGGAGGAAAGAACACCACGTGGTGTAGGTGATACAGAGGAGGTTAGATGAATCACAGAGGGACAAGGAGATATCCCTGAGGAAGAAGGCATTGAGGAGTGATAGAAGTAGAAACAGCAGGCACAGACACCAGAGCAGGGAATAACTTCCTGAGAGGTGAAAGGAAAGATAAGAACATAAAGTGGCAATGGTGATGAGAGCGAGACATCTTTTAGAAAGCCAGAGCAGGAAGGTTTGGCTGGCCCAGTCAGCACTTGGAAGAACTAGGAGTTTAGAGGTTTGGTTTTTAACATTTCCACTGATGGAATGTATTTGATGTCTGAGGGGCGCACACTCCAGTGGAATCTGGCAAGTAGACAAAAGGAGCAAAAGCAGGCGAATGTACAGGGGTGGTGGAAAGCTGGTTGTCATGAGAAGTGCACAAAGTCAGAGAGGGACAGTGAAGTAATCAAGGTCGCGTGACCAGACCGTGTACTGATTCAATGATGAGGTGCCGGAATTTAGAGCAATTTTGCATGGAGAGCCATATGGCATGGTGTACGGTTTCGGGCAGGTTGAAAAGAGTATGTGTAGCACATTTGAGGACTTTGTTCAGGGGAGTGGAGGGGAAGACCAAGAAGGAGGCTTACAAAGGAATCCAGTCTACCTTTCACAAGGATAGATTTTGTTAAATGATGTGAAAGCAGATATTTCCTATTTTGAGGAGGTTGAGACTGGCATTGGCGGCAGTGACTGTGCTGGACTGGAAGAGTTTCAGGTCACTATCAAAGAGGATCCCAAGATTGAGTGCCATGGTTTATTGGGTTTCAAAATCTGTGGAAGAGCAGATGGGAGGAGGCAGGCTAAGCTTAGCACTGGGAGAAAGAGGACTTTCACCTTAGTGGAGTTCAGCATGAGGTGCTGGAGAGCCATCCAGTGGCAGATGGCAGTTGGTGAGTCATTGAGATAGCAGGGGTGAAGGATGAGAAGTGATGAACGAGAAGGTTATGTGGGTATTGTCAGCAAAGTGAGGAAAGTTCAAAATGAGAAGACGAAATAGGAAATGAGTTTACCCAGGATGGACAAGTAAAGGGTGAAGTGGAGAGAGTGTAGGACTGATTCTTGGCCAATTCCCGTATGGACTTGTTTGGGGGAGGGTGGGTCGTGTTGCACCGCCCGTTGATGGGGCATTCCAAGAGATAGGAAGCCACATCAAGTACAGTGCCCTTGAAACCGAAGGGGGGAAATGTTTGGAGGACAGAGTAATGTTACACAGTGTTGAAGGCTTTGGAGAGGTTAATTAGAATGTGGGTGCAAAAGAGGTGAATGGTGAGCAGTGGTAAGGCAGTTCTAGACATGAGTGAGAGCAGCCTTGGTGTAATGATTGGACCAAAATCCTGATTTGGGGCGGGAGGGTTGTGACAGATTGGATGCATCTCAAGATAGTTGGTTAGGTGGTTATGGACAATCCATGCATGGATTTCAGAGTTGTGGGTAGGAGAGAGGAAGGACTGTACAATGAGGGATTTTTGGGGTTGGCAGTGGTTTGTAGCAGGCAGCAAAGATGCCAATTTAGAAGGAGATGTTGAAAAGACTGGAAAGGTGAGGAGGTGATGGGTGCAAAGTGATCGATAGTGCAAATTCTAGTCTGTACTACTTTCATCAATGTCAATTCAACCCTCTGAATGTCCAGCACACTTCTATGGCTTACTAAAGGGCAGACACTTTTCTTTTACTATGCCTCTTAAAGGTTGGCAAAAAAATCTAGAAAAACACTGGAAGGTATTGGCAGCCCTGAAAGAAATATCAGAACAGGGATCGAGGTAGTTTGGATGTGTTGTGTTCGAAACCAGAGGGGTTCTGACCCGCTAGTCCCCGGGGATCTCTCTCTCAGGTGGCCAGGGCACTGCCATCGCCTTTTGGATCCAGACCCTGTGGGTGGATCTGTGCGGAAGGATCACCTGGGTGAGGGGTCTTCGGGGAGTGGGGGTGAGGCAGCCGATGGTGAGACATGGTATTCCCCCCTTTTTTGTACACCTAACCCATCCTATTTTATAGGATTTTCCAAAGTCCCAACTACCCCCTCGGCCCCATCTTCCCCCTTTTTTCACAAACACTGGGCCGAGGAAGAGGATGACTGAGAGCAACCAGACTAACTCTCTCACATTATACTGAACATGTCCCGTTAAACAGGTCAGGCACTTTACACTAAGTGCATAAACCTGATGGCTTTCCTCGCACAAATAAAAGTCAATACCTAAAGACACACTCTGAGCAAGGCGGAACACAAGCAGAAGCAGAACTTCCGGGACAAGGGCACACCAACTGGAGCAGAGCAATGGACCAAGGTACGAGAGCAGTGTGCCGAAAACCCCGAAGGTTCCCTACTGGAGATCGTTGAGAAGGCCAGATCCCATAAGTGAAGATTGCATTGTGTTCCAAGGATAACAGCGACCCTCTCGGGTGAACGGCGGAGTTGGGGAGGCGAGGCCAAGCCTGTGGTACTAACCTTGACTCGTGAATTGAAAATAGCAAAACAAGAAAGATGCGCAGCCAGTGAGTTGGCAAGCGACCTGAGAGACTGCTATGTGTTAAAGCAAATGAAGTAGCAAAATTATATCACAAGTGAAGGCTTCACACATGTGAATGAGACGTGAAGAAAGGCAGACTGTGAATGAACTTTGAAGTAAAAAGCAGCTGTGAGATCAGCGGTACTAAGTAACGGAGTGGTCCGGCAAAAGGAAGTAGCCCATTTCAAAGCCCATTCCAAAGTCTCCATGAAAGGTACATTGTTTTGAAGTTCTAAAACAAACATACAGCGAAAGCAAATTAGGTGAAAGTAACCGTGAACTTGGAGTCAAAGTGGTCCTGCAGTGGTCTGGTAAAAGTCCACGCACATTCGAAAGTCTTCGAAAGGGGTCCGGGCCCGATTGAGGGAGACCCGAAGCACAGTAAATTTGGGGAAGGGAGCCCCCTTGCAAGGTTTTGTTGGAACTGTGACGTGAAAGGTCTGAGCTAGGCAGAGGGGGACCTTTGTGAACTGTGTGCTGTAAGGTCTGAGCCCGGCAGAGGAGGACCTTTGTGAACTTTACATTGGAAATACAATTTTGGAAAGTCAAGAAAAATGCCAAGCGGGCCTCAATCCATGGTTTGGAACTGCTTAGAGTGTTGGAAACCGAGCCAGAGTGTGTCATCTTGCCTACTTTGGACTGCCTTACTCTGTGAGGTGTAACGTGTGGAGGAGAGCGGGTCAAACTACCTTTATTCTTTTGAACACTGGTTTTTCCTTTTGCATACATGTCTCCTTTAACATTTTCTGTATAAGATATAGGGAAGGCATTGGGGTTTGTTAGCATAGGCCATTTTGATTTGACTGACGCCACTAGGACTGTTTTTTGTTTATCGTTAGATGGTTGAGACTACTCCCATCTTAGTTATAGGGCAAATTAGGAGTTTCTCCGACCCCACAATTTTCCATAAAGGTTTTACAAATTGTATACATTGTGTCAGTGTCATACTTGTGATACCATGCCTTCCCTACAGGTGGCATGAATGCATGTAGATGGGTGAAGCTGATGGAGGCTGGGAAATGGTTAGACTATGGGATAAAGCTCAAATGAATGATGGAATGGGGAAAGGTATGGGTTTTGGGGTTCTCTGTAAGCAATCTGGGCATTCTTCTGCAGGAAAGAGGGTACATATACTTCCATTCCTGTAGCCAAGTCATTCCTCATACCCGGTGCGTCACAGGTATCATTTGCCACTATATGTTAAAAGTTGGCACACATTCAATTGTTGTATGAGCATTTGCATCTTCTCATAAAGTAGCAGGATTTTCTTCTTGCCCCTTCCACATCCCAAATGTCTCTTATTACAATGCCATCTTCTAAATATTGGACTCCAGCCTTAATATCTTGCATTTACAAATGGATTCGCTTGAGTTCTTCTTTGACAGTAAGTAGAAAACCATAACGGACAACCAGGTCTGCTATAGTTCAGCTGACAAAGGGCATTCATTGCTACGGTGGCAGTCGATTTGATGTTAGTAACAGTCCTTACAATTTCTCAGTACTCCTAAAAATGCACCTGAAAGTATGACTGTGAAAGTCTTTAGGAATAAGATACAAAGAATAGGAGTGTGTAAGTATTTAGAGAAAAACTTTTTTTTATTTTTTATTACTTGACTATACATGGTCATCTTGTGTCTTCGCCAATTTAGGAAAGGTGACGGCCCCTCACATAATGAGAGAAACAGGTGCAGGTAGATTTTGTTCGCTAAATAACATTTGGAGTAAGTGAGGCATCCAGGACTTGTGACTACTGCATTTGAATCAATGTTTTTGTGTTTGCTTCAAAATATCTAAATGTGTATCATTTTTTCTTTATTTTTAAAGGGATCAGCATGCACAGTGCTGGACACCCGGTATCACCTGCCTCTTTGAAAGGAAATGGTAAGTTTCATGTTGGTCATTCCTTTTCATTAACCCTTCCCCGAGGATTTTGTCTTTTGTCTTTTCTTTCATTTAGAATCCTTATCTGACCTATTTATCTGACCTATTTTAGATAGTTATTTCAGGTTACACTTAGGTTTGTAGTGATTTGATTTACTTTTTCAACTTAAACTATACTCATCCTTTGTGTATTGATACTGCAATACAGTAACCACAGTTTCCCCACTCTGCTCCATTTGTTACATGGGACAGTAGAGCAACAGTTAAAACATGAATAAAAACTGTGCAAACATGCATTTAAAGGTCTGAAGAAAAAATCCAGAGTTTCTACCACGGTTCAACGTGGGGCAGGCTGTTCTTTCTTTTTTTGCCCAATGTCCATGTCATCTCTTGGCTACCTCAGGGGTGCTTTTCTTGGTTGAAGGGAAATACTGAGGATAATTATAGGACCAATTGGTGTGGTGATAAGTTGACATAGGTTCTGTTTGCCAAAAAGCAGACTTTTAGACTGCTTCATTATTTCTTAAAGCCGCCTTTGTGGTATCCTTAAAGCTGATTGGTTGCGGGGGCAGGAGGGGACATTCCTCCTCTACCTCTTCCACGATATTCTCTGACCTCTTTGTGAAAACTGACCTCTTCCTCTAGATATGGAGGAATATAAACTAAAAGAACGACCCCTCCATCTTTGACCTGTAAATTGAGGTTGTCTTATTGCCGCCCCTAAAGATTTTGCTGCAGCCCTAGAAGCTTGCAATTTTTCCAGACTGCTGTCGGGCTTCTCACCAAAAGAAAAGTACCATCAAACGACATGTCTAGCAGGTGTGCCTCCCGGCACATCCAGGGTAAGGAGTCAGGGGGAGCGAGAGACCCAGCTGCCATCACCACCAACCCACACGGGACCAGCGGACCGGCCTCCCCGCCGCCCCGACGCGTTGGCCCCCTCGCCCACGGCAGCGCGGAAGCTCCGGGGCCACGGGCTGGGCCCCGTCATACGGGGCGCAAACTGCTATCAGTGCACCAGGCCCTGCGGCGGGCGCCTGGGGACCCCCGGACTGCGGGTACACACAGCGGAGCACCACCTAACTGCCTGAGTACGGAGCTGCTGTCAAGCAAGCCCAAGGAGAGCTTTCTGGCCTGCTGCCTCGGGGAATATTGACAAGTAGGCGCCCAAGGGTGCACAGAGCCCCCCTTCTGCGCTGGCTGAGGAGGGTACAGCGCATAAGGCCCCGGGGAACCATAGTTAATACACCCTAACAACTGCACCTCTGCACACAGCTCCTAAGCCTACCACACTGCGAAAGGCCCTGAGACCTGCAGGCCAGTCCACCCACAGCGAAATGTCTGTGAAAAACAACAAAAGCAGACAGAAGCAAACCACTATGAAATCCTATGCAGCCAGTAGCTCTGCCCAACCTAACACCGGCACCACCGGCGCGGTAGCGCAGTTGGAGGGGACCCAGGAACCAGCAAACTCACAGCTCATGGAAGCCATAAAGACCCTACAGAGGACCATGGAGAGCAAAATTGATGCCGTGGCAATTGACCTAAACCTGCTGCGACAGGATGTCCGCGCTATTGCAAACAGGACGGAGGCCCTGGAAACCCAGGTCCGAGAGAATACTGAGGCAAAAACCAGGATCCTTAAGGATGTGGACGTACTGGAACAAAAGGTGAAAAACCTAGAGGACAGAGCTGAGGAGGCGGAAGGGCGGGGGTCGCCGAAAAAATATTAGACTCCTTGGCTTGCCGGAGGGTTTCGAAGGGAACGACCCCACTAACTACATTGACAACCTCATATTACAGGAGATTGGGGTAGGTAAGCTGTCACAAGGCTTCACCATTGAGCGAGCACATCGTTCCCTCGCCAAACGGCCGCCTCTGGGGACTCCACCCAGGTCCGTGATAGCCAAGGTGCTTAATTACAGAGACAGGGAGGCGATTCTGGCATACTCGTGGCCGCATACAGAGGGACTCTGCCAGTGTGGCCAAATATCCGAACTACACACTACATGTCCAGATGGCCAGGGCCCAATTTATCTCCACCAAGGCGAGACTAAAAAACGCAGGCTTACGCTACATGCTCCTCTACCCGGCAAGGTTAAAGGTGCTACACAACAACAAAGCACTATTGTTCGACGTGCCAGCCGAGGCCTGCGAGTGAATGGACGGCAAACAACTCCCAGACCTCGAACCTAGCAAGCGCCGGCCACGGAAGCAGAGCCCCAAGTGACACACCTTGCCCAGCAATGGGGCTGGGCTCACACAGACATCAGGACACAACACAACACGGCAACACAGATCCTCACAGGAGCTGCATAGGAGTTGAACAAGAGTCACAAGACAACAACTGAAGCGATCATGCTTCAAGCCCTCTGAAGACGTCTGGGTTTGTTCATACCGACCGTAGGGCACCAGGAGACCTAAGGTCAAATGGAGCGGAAACGGGCAGTCAGAATGGGGGTAACCTCGCTAGACTTGTTATGTTATGGGGAAGTTCAAGTTTTTTGGGGAACCAGGGAGTTGGTAGTCAAAGCTGGGGACTTTACCAAATTAACCCAAGACCACCCAGAGTATCGGAGACTGCTGGAATCAAGCAGGGAAGCACCAGGAGCGCCACCCATACACGCAAGACTACACAAACTCTATGGCGGACAAAATTAAGATCTTGACATGGAACGTCAGGGGAATGAACAGTTGCGTCAAGCAGAGCCGAATCCACGCGCACATGAGGCGCAACAAGATCAGAATCGCCCTCCTGCAGGAAACGCACCTGAATGCACAAAAGCTAGCTGCACTGGCCAAAATTTGGAAGGGGACATTGATAGGGTCCACATATTCCACCTATGCAAGAGGGGTTCTGATCTGGATAGCTCCGTCCATCCCCATAAAAGTGCTGCACACAAAAACTGACGACAAAGGCAGAATGGTCCTAGTACAAGGTAACATCGAGGGGAAAGAACTCTGTTTGATTAGCACTTATGCACCCAATCACAACGCCAGTCTTCTTCCGCTCCCTATATAAACGACTGAGCCCATTCAGAGACTGTACCTTGATATGGGGAGGAGACCATAACTGCACCCTGAACCCTCTTGTAGATAGGTTAGATGACAAGCATGCCCGTCCGGCCCCACCTGCCAAAATACTGGGCGCCCTGACACAACAAATGCGCTTAGAGACCTGTGGAGAGAACATCACCCAGAGAAAAGAGAGTATTCCTACTACTCAGCCCCGCACACAGTTCATACTAGGATAGACTACATCCACGTAAGTGAGGAACAACTGGCCATGTTCGAC
This sequence comes from Ambystoma mexicanum, assembly GCF_040938575.1. Lineage (NCBI taxonomy): Eukaryota > Metazoa > Chordata > Amphibia > Caudata > Ambystomatidae > Ambystoma > Ambystoma mexicanum. The sequence continues at coordinate 39,229,226 of NC_090937.1, forward strand.
GACACACAATACCTTGCCAGAGTGCTGTCAGACCACTCCCCACTGGTGACCACTTGGACCGCGTTCGCACCCAGACCCCCAGCGCCCACGTGGAGGCTCCGATCCGAAGCTCTGCTGGACGTGGCCTTCTCCGAACAGATAAAGAGTACACTAGACTACTGGCAGCTAAACAGAGTGGTCCCTCAGCTAATCCACCAAGATCAAACTGGGTACGTACCTGGACAAACCATCACAGAAAACCTGTGCAAACTACACCATGTTATACATAGCACTAAGGGCAGGCCCGGAAAATGCACAGTGGCATCCCTGGACGCCACCAAGACATTTGATTCTGTCGGATGGAAGTGGCTACATGCCACCATGGCCAGGATGGGAATTGGACCATACTTATATACACCGACCCCATGGCCAGGGTGCGCACAAATAACGCATACTCTGAGAAATGGCACCTTCACAGAGGTACGCGCCAGGGGTGCCCACTCTCTCCTATGCTATATATTATCGCAATCGAACCTGTCGCATCATACCTACGGCAGGAATATGGGGACGGGGGCATTGAGATAGACGGTGTGATCCATTTAGTCTCCATGTATGCAGTCGACACGGTCCTCTATTTGGATAATCCTGAGCACATATTGCCATATATACTGGAGACATCGGAGGGGTTCAGCAGATAAACAGGGATACATATTAACCACGACAAGTCCTGCCTCTTCCCCCTGGCGTCGCTAAGTGAGGCCAGAATGGAGGAGCTCCCAGCCATGGCCTTTAGATGGAAGACCACCTCCTTCAAATACCTAGGGATAACCATACATCGAGACCCCAAAACAGAGCACTCCCTCAACACTGAGAGAGCTAAGGATAACCTAAAAAAAATCAATGGATTTTTGGGGTAAACTCCCACTATCGGTTGCAGGAAGAGCTTGGCTCCTTAAGATAGTGGCGCTACCTCGCCTCCTACACTACTTCACCAACGTCCCATATAACATTCCCCAGCAGTTTTTCAAAGACCTGAACAAACTGTGCAGGAGTTTCCTGTGGCAAGGGGGGAGGCACAGAGTGGCGCTGGAGGTACTGCAGAGACCCTATGACAGAGGAGGCCTGAAAGTCCCCAACTTTGAACTATATTATCTAGCAGGCCAATTGAAACACGTAATCCAATGGATTTCGGACGACCCCACACCTGACACCCGGCTCCTACAGCCAGCCATCCCCCACATGTTACTTAAGAGACCTTTTCTGGACCCCAAAAGGCGCGAACCAGCACAGTCTATACTTAATAAAACTAGGCACCCAGATCTGGAAACGAGCCTGCAAAGTCATGAAGTCACCCGACCATACTCACCCCAGATACCGACTGCTGCAATTATGACAAACAGACCTGGGGGCCTGAAAGAAATAAGGAGCATGTGGGAACCCTACGGAGTCGCCACCTTAGCGACCTGGTAAGCAACAGGACATCCTACCTTTCACAGAACTGCACGAGAATTCGGGACTACCACTGGGGCAGTTCCTGCTCCACAGAGCGGTCACAAAGACAATCGCAAGCAGGTGGCCTGAGTTACAGGACCTAGAAACCGGACTGGATGATATTGAAAACATGCTCAATGCTGCCGAAGGCGGACACGAAACTTCGAGACTCTACGAGTCACTGCTAAATAGCACGACTAAGCACGATCTTAGGTGCAAGGCGAAATGGGAGCAGGAGCTGGACCTGCAGTTCGAGGATAAGGAATGGGAATCAATAGCTCACTATCACAAAAAGGTTTCCAAAAATGCCCGATTGCAGCTCATACAGTTTTACATTACCAACAGAGCGTACCTCACACCCGAGGTCATCTCCTCATTCAAAGGAGCAAGAACTAAAGAATGCCCTAAATGCCACGAACGCCGAGTGGGGATGACTCACATGTTCTGGGGATGTTGGATCATACAAACTTTTTGGTCGCTGATCACTGCGAAAGTCGCCGATGCAGACATTACCTTGGATGTACAAACACCTAAAGCAAGCATTCTGGGCAGATACAAAAAACGCTAAAAAAACAAACCCTTGAACAGACTCAAAGACTTGATGTACATTTTCGCGAAGAGAGGTATCGCCATGGGGTGGAAATCTCCCAAAATACCGAGTGCAACACTCTGGTGGGAAGACCTCGGAAAATGGACAACGGCTGAAACTGGAGCATGGGAAAATGTGCTAAGAACACAGAGATTGGACACCAGCAAGGACCTACACCAATGGGTGGCGCTCACGGTGTCACTATTCCATCCAATCGAAGCGGCTTCCTCCCTCGATGATGCCGACAGCCCCCGTGGGCTCTGCGGCACCTGACGTAACGACAAGGATAGTTGTGGTCTTGGGACAGTTGGGAGGGGAGGGACGGAGCGGAGGGGAGATATGCAAATGTTTAAAAAGGATTATCAATGATTATAATTGTTGCATTGTTATAATTAATAGGAAAAGAGGTTTTTTTGCTCCCAGCTATCTTGTTTGCAGAATCCGCAATAAATATTAGTAACACTCTGGTTAGTACGAATTAATTTGTTTATTGTTGGTGTTTTTCTTGGCTGGTTCATTCCATAGATGCATGTGTTTTAAGAAACACTATTTTGAACTTGGTGTGCAAGTTTGGTCAGTCAGGATTATCAATGATTATAATTGTTGCATTGTTATAATTAATAAAATATGTTTAAAAAAAGGAATGGGTTGGAAGAATTTTGGATTATCTGGAATAGACTTTACAGCCTTCGAGAGCAAAGAATGCTCCGACGAGAATGAAGGGGCCAAAGGTTTTGACGGCTTATTCGAAACTGTAGACGAATGCGTTGGCACTTTATGTTGCTTCAAAGGCTCAATATGTATTATAAGCCTCGAAGGTTCAGGCGACAAACATAAATGTTTTGATTCCTTCGAAGAAGGCTTTGATGCTGTTAGTGAATGTTTCGAGGTAACGGACACAGACGACTTCTTGTGCGTTGAGGAAGATTCCTTCGACTTATGTCGAGGATTCTCTCTTCTCAGGCTCTTAGGTTTGTGAAAAGGGGACACACCAGACTCCCTACCGGTGTTGATAGATGCTGAGGGGTGGCCATTTTTCTCGTACTCCTTTAGAGGAACACTCTGAGGAGTGTGCTTTTTAAAAATGTCTAACATTTTTAAACAGAAAGTTTCTAATTCCACTAAAGTCGAGTGCTTCTTTGGGAAAGTAACTCTTTTGACCTGCAACACCATTTCTTACCCTTTTTATAGGAAGAGGAGGATGAGCGTTGAGAACCGGACCTCGAATGTCTTTGTTTTTAATGGGTTTTTTTTACGGGAGAGACATATCTGGAGTCAGAGGAAGATTTCCCTTTCGAAGGGGTAAGGTGCAGGTATTTGGGGGAGGGCTTTCTTGCATCGAGTTTCCCCTTCCTTTCCCGCAAGGCCTTAACCATCATCGATTGACACAAGCCACAGTCGTCGACCTTGTAGCCCGATCCCAAGCGCCACAGACAAACACAGTGCTGGTTTGGGATCGACAACTTGGCCCCACAGTCTGGACACTGCTTGAAGCCTGTCTTCGGTGTGGAGGCCATATTAAAGTAAAGCGCAATTTAATCGCTGAGACGAGTAGCTCCGAAGCACGCAGCAATGCAGAAAAAATTGACTGAGGTAACGGTCAGCGCACGTGCCACTATATACCAGCATCAACGTCACGCCGGACGCTACAGAGACCATAGAGGACCAAGATTCGATGCTGCACGACGCTCGACCCTATGAAAAAATGTTCCGAAGCAAGTTTCAAGCAGACTTTGAATATATCAAAGATGAAGAATACGTGGGAGGACACAATCCATTTGAAATGTAGATTTTCTTTCCCGGTTCCGCTGTGAAACAAATATGGCTCCATCACATGGAGGAAGGGTATGTGAGAAACCTGAAGTTGTCTCCCGGACTAGTCCCCGGGGGATCTTTCATCCAGGTGGCCAGGACACGGCCATAACTATTGGACCAACTTCCTGGGGGTGGACATGTGCGGGAGGATCACCTGGATTGAGGGGATCTCAGGGAGTGGAGGTGGGACACCGACGGGTGAGACGCGGTATCCCCCTTCTTATAACATCTTTTCACCATCCTAACAAGTAGGACACTCTGCCCCCCACCTCCCTTTTTCTGACACAAACACTTTCTTCACCACAAAAGACAACAGACTAATACGGGAGCCGTTTACCTGACATGTCCCAACACAAATATCAGGCAAAGTCAGGCAATAGACCAGAACCAAACACACCTGATGCCCTTTCCCTTCCCCACAGGGATAAAAGGTGGAGCACGAGACCACACTATGAGCAAGGTAAACCGCACAACGAGACCGCAGTCCCAGGGCGGCAGTTCAAGAGGAGGAGAAAAGCGAGAACCGAAGGGGCGTCAAGGAGAGAAGCAACCTTGCCCTTTTCGACCCAGACACACAAAGCCTCTGTGAAAGGAAATCCTAAGGCCGTGAACAATAGCCAGCGTGTGTTGCAGCTAGGGGTGTCACGGTATTGGTTTTATGACGGTATGATAACCTTCTTACCAAATGACGGTTTATCATGGTTATCGCGGTATAGCAGGTGGAGTTAACTAATCTTAACAAATATTTTCTTAAAGGTCATAAATTGTCAGCATTTTGAAAGTTGTCTCTGCACATTTTTAGCTGATCCTACAAGAATCTAAGGCGGCTGCAGATTTGGTCTTTCATGGCGCTCACTCGTTGATCGGCTTGAATGAAAGAGTAACTAGTGGAAGTGTTAAAATGCTTCTTCTTAAAAATAGTGGAACAAAAACATTTTGAAAATGACAAAGTTAAAATACATATTGGCACAAATATGGCCTAGGCCACCACCTCACCAAGCCCATCATTGCCATTTCCCCCAGATCTGAGCGCATTAGAACCCTTGTCATGTGAGTTGAGATGGAAGAATGCTTTCATGATGGTGTCACAAATCGAGGATAGACCTGAGAATTATCTCACCCCCATTGCTCTGGATACTTCATATTGAATGTAGAATCTGTCCTGCCTGCTTGAGTCCAGTGCCATATGCAGAAGGCAGGTGAAGGATCAAACGAAGCAACAACTCTAGTGCCAATGTGCAAATCTACAGGGAGGACAGTGGGTGGCAGTTTATATACTAGCACAAAGCACTGATAGGCCCAGTGTTCATACAGCCTACAGAGCTAACGTTTTTTGTGGACATGTATCAGAAGGGCATCCAGGTTATTCCCCCCCTTTGAATTCTGGGATGTGTAGTTCCCCATCTTTCAAATTGGTGCGAAAACTACAAATCGCTGGTCTTTAACCCAACTCTGCTAATCACAGAGAAAGAGCGATCACAGCTTCAAAGCTGCATATACTAATGTGGCCTCACTTTCCCTATGTCTTGTCTACCAAACAAGGCCTCCTTGGCAGACGCCACATCCCACAGTGCAAGATGCAGACTGCGCAGCACTTGCTTACGGCAGCCTTTCCAAATCAGATTGAAAAGCTCACTTAATAGCTGCAGGCCCTTAAACGGTATACCGGTATAAACAATGTAACAGTTATTATAGCTCAGTTAAGCTGTTCACGGTTTCTATAACGGTATACCGTTATACCGTTACACCCCTAGTTGCAGCAGATGTCAATGATACACAGATCCTTCCTACATTGATAATCGGGGCTGGGAGAGACACGCTTGCTACAGTGGTACCGGTCTTGACTCCAAAAACAAGAAAAGCCCAGTGGTTCATCAAATCCAGTGAGTCGAATGGAGAACCGATAAGAAACCGAACTGTGTTGAATGAAAGTTGCGAAATGGCAAATTAAGGGGAAAGCCAGCTGCAGAGGGGACCGGCACCACGTGAGTGCTCACTCGATAGACTCTGGGTGATTCCCCTATTGTTGAAACTACCGATACCAGGAGGCCCTGGGAGAGCTGCAAGGAAAAGGTCAAGGTGGTCATACAGGGGTCTAGCAAAACCCCCTGTACAGTTGAAAGCCTTTGACCAGCACGTAATTGGGAAGCTAAGGGAAACTAATCCCGCATAGTGAGAAAGGAGAAGGAACTGTGTGGTTGGCAAGAGTTAACCCGACGGAGGGATGCCGACAGAACGGGGTGAAGCATGATGCCCCGATGACAAGAGTGAACCTGATGGAGTGATGTCTACAGTGGATTGTTTAAAAAGACATTAAGATTTGTGAATACAAAAAAGAGAAATCTTGTGAATAAAAGCCGTAGTGAACCTGACAGTGGGAGGCTGCTATTTGAGAGGGATCTGAGCCTGGAAGAGGGAGATGCAGGGGTGAAAAGCCATCACCCACCGTACATACAGAAAGGAACTTTTTGTTTTATTATTTTGAACCCATCAGATCCTCAGAGGCAAGAGACTTTTTTGTAGAAAGACTTGACCACCAAAGGTCCTGATACCTGAGAATGGAACTTAAGTCTCGTGCTGGGCGAGCTCGTGAGTGTACTACGCTCAGGAGTCCTGCCTTGTCCCGTGCTCAAAACGTGGGGAAGGGAGACCCCTAGCTATAACATCCTGACTTATCATTTGTGAACACTTCTTTCTTTCTTGTGAACACGATCCCACTCTTTTTGTATTTAGTTGTAAGGATTGGCAATATTTTTTTTTTTAGTAAAGGCCCTTTTATTTGACAAGACGCCACTAGGACTGCCTTATTACTATTTGATGGTCGTAGCTTTCTCTCATCTTATATTTAGGTTTAGATTAGCCGTTTTTAAAACCTACCTAAACAGTTTAATAAACACTCTTGAAACAAAGACCTTCTGGTCGGAGTGTGTTAAAAGGTCTTGTTGGCCCAGGATTGTGGCCTGGGTTATAGGGTGAGAATATCAACGCCTGATAATTACCCTAAGCAAGGGGAAGTAGTACTTGCTGTTAAGAGATTGCTAAAATCTGAGCAGTCCACTGTCTTCCATCAGAATGAGATTGCCCCAATATCTCCAGGACTGCAACCGCAAATAAGTGAGGTGGGTGCTTTAGTCCCGATACTGTGTGCTTAAACTAAGGTACAGGCTGGTCACTATCCCTGAGACAGTATACTGGATTAGAGAATCATGAAGGTTTGCACTCTCCTAGTTAGGAGCTTAAGTTGATCCATCCTCCAATCCATCCACCTTTAGCATAGTGACCCTTATTCCGAGTTGGATTTTGCTAGGACCTAAAGGTACTTTTGTTCCTGCTCATTCTGACAAACCTAGATGTGTATAGTTATGACTGGTGTGCGTTTCATTGATTCTACATCACATTGCACCCACCTCATTAGTGAGAAGTGGGGATGCACTGAAAAGCAGTCTCAAATTCTCCCCAGAATGCTCAAGTACTTTGTGATGCATACATTTTGCAAAACAAAAGAAAAGGGTATGGTCTCCCAATTTGAAAGGAGTGAATTTCAAGGTAAGCTAGTCAATCGGTTTATTTTGCCTGCACAAATCTGTTTTCTGCCCAACACTTTTAGAATTCAATTCGTAAAATATCATTCAGACCTGAGCTGGAAAATTACTCTGGCAATGTGATCACCCTTTGTAATTTCTTTTTACGTCCTTTGGAATAGTGAAATAACATTGATGATGACCTGAAATACAATAAAAGCAACTCAGGACATCTGCTTGTCTGTCGTTAAAGTTCATCACATGCGCACTGAGCTTCGACCTGAGAATGTGAAATCACAGAAACTGAAATAGTAAAGAGATGCGTTAGTGTGGCGAACCAGATGGAGGAGTCCGACTAAGGTGTGACATGTTCAAGGCTATTTTTAAAATAAGAAAGTGCCTATCTAGTCTGCTATGAGGGGGATTCTCTGCCCAACAAACTTAAAGTAAGGGTGCTTGTCAGAGTCCAAAAGAAATAGTCCTTAGCCCAAATCCTATTAGCTAACTTGCCCTACCACTTAGGAAAAACTAACAAAAAGGAGGAGGCCGGAGCAACAGCCTCTGTCCTTGGCTTTTTTCTGGCCCAATCACTTGAATCCCTTTATCAGGAAGTTTTGATTTTTAAAAGTTTGTTGATGTCTTGCAGTTGTGTCCTCAACCTCTCTGCAGGCTCTGTATGCCAAATCCTAATTCCATATGGTTCTCTTCTTTCCAGGAAGAAAGGGTGCTCTTCATACAATCCTACAATTTCCAATTTGATGCTTGACAATGTTCTTGTTTTGTGCCCAAGGACTGGAACCCTCTGGGTTCTCTCTCCAGTTCTGCTTGTTATGTTTCGTGTTTCCTGGGCTCCCCAAAGGCCTCTTGCTCTCTGACAGACTTACTTTAGCGGGGTCTCAGTAGGGCGTCTGCCTGCTTGGGTTTATCTGGCTTCCGTAACCCTTGTGGCTTTCACAGCCTCAAATATCCCAGTTCGCCCCTCTCGACAGTTACCTTTTTGGGAACGTTTGCTTTCCTTCCACTGCCTGGCCAAGCAACTAATATGCTTCTCATGCAGAGGATCAGGGATCCGATCTCTCAGTTGTGGTCTGTTCTCTATGTCAGTTTACCGGCCCCAGGCCCACCACAGCTTCAAGGTGGTCGCGCCACTAGGCGAGACGGTCGCTTTACCTTCTCCATCTTAATTTCTTTGCTGGTCAGGACGCCAGCCTTTCAGTGACTTACTAGTGATTTGCTCGCTCTCCACGCTACAGCTGACTCCATGGTCTAGAGGGGCTCTGCCCCTCCAGGATGTCCTCCCGTCAGAGGCTCGCCTCTGCGTAAGATTCCCTCTCCTAAATTCCAAGTTCCTCATGGTTTTATGTAAGTCATCACAAACAAAAGGGGTGTGTTGTTCCTCTTTGACTGTGGAGTTCCAACATTACCTGAAGTGAAAGAGATTGAAGAAATGTCACTACCAGGAGAATCCAAAATAGAAGTAACAGTCTTTCTGAGACGATGTACTCTGGAAAGGGTGTTCCTTACCGGAATGGGAGTCCTTGTCCCCAAGAGGGGAGTCAGTCCTAGCAAGGTCCCTCTTGCCCGACCCCTGGGAGGACCTTACTGAGTGGGCTCACCTCCCTAGCCTCAAAGGAGATATTAAAATAGTCCATGTTTGTCACAATTACCTATTCAAAACTGGCATTTGGGCTTTTCAGAAGATTTAGGGGATGGCTCTCATTTTGTATGGACCATAATGCCACTGGCCATCAATTCCCCAGTGGCATTATGTGTTCAATCAAGTGTTAGAATATTGAATTATTAAAATATCATTTGCGCAAATCCCAACATTAAATGATTTGTATGTGGTTAAAAAGGTACATCTGTGAAACGCTGTTAAGTGGAATATTTGATTCATTGAGAAGTGCTGATGAAAATATGAATAATTGAGGTGATTGAATGACAAATGAATGAGGAAATATGCCTTTAGGTAGCGGGCAGATGCTCAGGTCCCTTAATGAGGGTGGCGAGCCCTTACATATAGGGTCAGCCCGCCACTGAGGGGCATATCACCATTAGCACCCGTGTAGTTAGCTACACGGGTGCTAATGTTTAATTCTTTTTTAAATGGAAAGTATTTTCTCTCTCCTTGAACGGGACGGAAGACAGGGCTCCGTATGGAGCCCCTCTTCCATTTTCATGGCGGCCAAAAGTAGTGGGGACAGAGGGATTGGGAAGGGAGAAACAAAAACAGGGATGGAGGGGGTGGAAGAGATGGTGGGTGGGGGAACCGGCCATCAGGCTGCTTGGAACCTGAACACTAGCAGTGTGAGCCTGCGTTATGTGCCTCCTGATTGGCTGGCGCACCGACTCAGGGTGCTAATGAGCGATACACCTCTACGTTTAAAAGCTAATGTCATTAAATAGTTGTGTGTTAAGTTGTATGGCAAAACAGGAACTATAGGTAGCTTCTTTCATATTGTTGTAATACTTCTATAAGGGCGTTTTAAAGTTGCATGGTGGTAATCCTCTCGTTCAGGAATGTACACCTGGTTACCCTTATTATGCGAGTCATTTCTTGCCATCAAAGCTGGCTAAATAAAAGTATGTACCTAGGTTAGGAGAATGAGTTGAAATAATGCAACAAAGCAAGTACAAGGTATTTATGATCTCTACAAATCTAAGTTTTGTAAATGTTCTTCCTTTCTACAGATCTCCGACAAAAGAAGCTGAGCTCTGCCTCCTCTCCTGAAAGGGAGATTACCCTGGTGAAGCTGAGGAAGGATCCCAAGTATGGACTTGGTGAGTTACCTTCTATTACTGGAATTTGTGCTGTGCACAGCTGGTATTTGCAGGGACTCCAGGTGTCCTGGGTGCTAGTGAAATGCAAATCCTGTGATGTAAAAAATAAATAACATAATTGTAATAAGGCTATCGTTTTCTTTGAGTGTAGTGGTTTTATTATTTTTCTCCTAACACTCACCTGATATAATTCTGTATTTTTGAAGGAAACTGATAGGTTGCTATGTTTCTGAGAAACCAAGCAGGGCACATTACCTTTTATTGTGTAGGGTGGACCTAACAACATTTACTTGACAACCTACTGTTGTAGAGTCTTTGGGTTACGTGACCTTTGTGCAGTAAACGTGAGATGCATATCATTTGAAGTTCTCCACAAGCCTTACTCGCATAACAAAACATGATTTTCCTGCCATATAGAGTATGTAATTCAGACCAAAAGCTCTAAGTTAGAAAACACTTTTCCATTATTTATAGACATCAGTTTGTACGAGAAGCATAAGTAAATTATATTACCCAGAAAAAAGAAATTTCAAAAAGGTTGAACTAGCATTGAAGTCGAACTTCCTACAATAGAAATGTTGTTGGGCCGTTAATTAAGCATTGTACCCCACTGATGCGGATTGTACAGGTATTCATTTTCCCAAATGCCCAATGTATGAGCTCAGGCTTGAAGCCAAGAATGCATAGGGAGAGCTAAGGGAGAATATCTGCCAGCTTGCCTCATTGTGGCGGCTATAACACTGTTAACTCCTGGTCAAAAAACAGCATAACATAGGGCAGAGGACAAACTCCACCCTGAGATGGCTGGATGCTTGGCGGCCTGCATGGGAATGTGTTGTCCATTTCGATGCATCAAGTGGCAGTGGGAGGTGTGGAGGGCCGTAAACTACTGCAGAGGCAAGTTCATTGTGGACCCAGATAATGGGTATGGCAAAGCAGGAGAACAGGGAAAGTGGCGGTGTCGAGGGCAGCTGGAGTGGTGCTGCACGTTTTGATGGCTTGGAGAATACTTGACCCTACCTGTGATTATTGTCTGGAAGGCCTGCATCTTGCTTGGCTGACATGGTGGATAACTGCTAATATAACTATGCAACTTCATATCACCAGCAATTTATTTGGGCAGTCCAAAGGCTCTATAGCTGATTCTGATGCTTCTACAGCTTGCTTATGGTGGAGCATGTTTGCCTACATGGGATTTCTTTGGTTTGCAGTGACCTTGTGTAGCATATTGCAACATTAAGCCCTGGGTTATTGGGTGTGCTTGAAAATAAGTTTTCCTTCCTCAAAACTCAGGGTTTCATTTGGACCTGTATTTTCTAATCCTGCCTGTTCGGGTTAATTAACCTTAGCGTTTTTCATCAGTTACTGTGGCAAATATTCTTTTTTATAATGACATTTTCTTATTTCATGTTAACATACATTACTTATTCATGTGGTTTTCTTTTTTGCATGCCATCTATATATATTGTGTTTTGTATTTTATCTTTTATGTTTTCATATCCTTTTAAACTTCTTCTAAAATCTCCACACTACTTTTGAGCATGGCTAAAATATTTTTTCTGGGTGCACATGAAGGGCATTGTTGTGAACCTTTCGACAGCATTACTGGCATAAGACAAAAACAATCAGTGACAATAATGATGGCATAAGTACAACCTACGTATAGCAATCGACCAATGTGAATATCTGGTTGGCCTGATATAGTTTCTGAGGCTTGTGGATCTGCTTAGAATCACATGCGCTGCACAGTGTGAAGGCATAATGAAGCAAGACACAGACAATCGATTCAAAGTTCAAACAGAAATGTTTTTCATTAACTCAAATGTCAGGACGGTTGAAGGCCTAACTTGCCCTATACTAAGGTGGGATTTTCCTACCTAAAGAAACAAAGGAACTTCTGAGTCAGAAAGTTTCTCAAAAGTCTGCCTGTGTCCAAAACCTCTGCTTGCATAAAGCTAAACAATGTGAAGGGATGTCAGCAATAGAAATAATAGTATTCCAAGTAAAGTTCTGTGCTTCTTCCAGCTCCTGGATTACGTGTCGGCTCCTTTTCCCCAAGTTCAATTTAGTTCCACAAAGGTTTTGGGATTCCCTTTCCCGAGTTCAAGACAGTCAACTTGTACTTATTCTCAATCTTCCAATGTTCAAAAAGGCTCCACTCCATTTGGTTTCTTAATAGTTCAATCAGATTGCTTTCTTCTGTTTCACGCCAGCAACTTCTTTGGTGTTCACAATTGGGGTTCTACTGGTCGCGCAGTTGTCGGACCACACAGTCCACACATTACAGGTCGAGCAACCAGGAACCATAGGCACAATAGCCCACACAGGTTCTTCTGTATCTGTACCTGTACCCGTGTGATAGTTCACAATCACTTAGCTTCTCCTTGTCATTCTCTTGGCTGCCACAATGTGCTCTTTTTTTGCCAGTCTTTTGGCCTTGCCACAATGTATTTCCATATGCAGTTCTCTTCGTGGTGGTTTTGTTCCTTCACCACCTTGCTTTCATGCTCTCTCGCAATCTTCCATACTTGCTTTCTTCTGTGTGTCATATGGCTCATGTTTTGCTTTCAATAGGCCTTATTTAAATTTCATACACACTTGTCATCAAGTCATAGCTTTCATTTAGTTTAGTATTCAATAGCTGTGATTCTTCAATCTGCCGCTTGCAGGTTATATTGTCCTTATTTTTCTCTCAACCCGTTGCTTTGGGTTCATTTCATCTTGCGCATGCTTTTTCATTCATTCAGCATCTATTTTTGCTTCCCAACACAGCCCCAGAAGTTAGAGTGCTCTTCCGTGTACACTCACCAGTCTCTGGCGTCTCCTTCGGACAGCTGTGCTTTTGGTTTCGGCTCTTCGACACAGCTCTGCTTTATCTCTGCGAACACTGTCGGTCACTTTGCGCTTCACTTCTGTGCTGCGGGCCTCCGACCAATGAGGCTTCCACACTTGTGCCCTTCTCGCAACTCGCCTGGCCCTTGGCTACACAGCTTCTTGGGGGTCGTCTGTCGGCATCCTGGCTCTCCTGCAGGACCCACTTGGGCTGGCTCCTTGCATACATGATTTCCTGCTGGTCTCTTTGCTGCTGGTCTCCTCCCTTTTTATACACCTGCAACCACTTCACAGGTTGCATGTGTGAGTCCCAAATTGGAATTGCCTGGTTGCAATTAGTGAGGCACTTGAGACATGCCTGTCATTTACAACACTCTGCAGGCCTCTTCCTGGTCCCAGTACTAAAGTGGTGAAATAACTTACTAATGTTCACTACTCCTAGTCGCCTCTTCCTCGTCCCAGTACCATAGTGGGCTGAATGAGGGGAAATGAGGGGAGTTGGTTTACCAACAGCCCATAAAGGCTGAGGGAGGTTGAGGTTGGTTCTCAAAAGGGAAAGGTGGATACCATGTCTCGCTTTGTAGGTAACCTCTCCCCATTCCTCAAGGACCCTCGACCCAGGTGATCCTCCCTCACTTCTCGACACCCAGGGTCCAAAAGTGATTGCCTTTCCCTGGCCAACTGAGAAGAGGATCCAATGGGAATAGGTGTGAGGATACCCTCTGGCGTCTCACAAGAGGCCGACATCTAGTGGTAGGTGCAGAGTATTGCATTCTCTTTTCGAAATGCAAAAAGGGACTTCAAATGGGCATGTTTGTAATACTATACCTGTGTGACGTGCATTGTACCCATGATCCTTCTCGCATCGAGGTCCCTCAGATTGTTTTTCCCCGCCGTTGTGCTCTGTCGCATATGCAGAACTCATAGTTTTGCTACCGAGATAAAATGAGATAAAATGCAGTTTAAAAAAAAGAATATCTATATTGTTATATTTCTCAGCGATCGATGCATCAACGTCTGGCGACTGTCTCAAGCTTCCACGAACATCATCTTCCCGACGGCTGGCTGTGGCCTTCACCAGGCTTTGGCTTTCACAGTAGGGACAGAGAGGGGTCTTTCACATTTGCATTCCTATTATAGAGCAACTCTTTCCACTTTTCTTTCTTTTCTTTTTGTCTAGCTGCTGCTAAATTTATATAACATTATGGAGCGGACACCCTTAGAATTCCGTCCCTCCTGTATTAAAAAAACGTCCCTGGAAAGATACACACTTAGTGTTTAACAATTGGCTTCCACGTGATCATGTCGAACAGTGTTGCGATTCCTGCAAGCTTTTTAAGCCGAAAGACAGGCGCATCAAGTGGTGGGCGGCCTACGCCATGCATGCCGAATCCCATTCCCCCACCAGCACTGTTAGGTGCGACAAGGAAAAGCTTGGCGGCTATGGCTCCGTTTTGGAGGCTGAAGACTTACTAGTGGAGTCAGTAGACTCCAGCGTGTCTGTCGCTAGCCCCACTAGGTGGACCGAAAGCTCTACTATGTAGAAGTCCACAGTTAAAAAGGCACACGCGTGCACTCACAGAAGCACACAACCCCAAGCCAACCTTTGATGGTATCGTCAAAAGGGGCTTCAACGGCAACTGTACGTTTGTCGAAGGTTTCGTTGAAAGTGATCAAACCCTCATGTTTGAAGCCCACTGCACATTTGCGCTTGCAGCATGGCTCTAAATCCAAAGAGAAACTAGTTGCCACCCATAAACGCCCATTGACCGCTGATTTGGATACAGCGAAATGACAGTCGAAACATATTAACATATTTCCAAACACAAATAAGGGGAAAAATACACCAGACACACACCTGCAACCTCCTCTGCTTGTACTACGTATACTGACTCTTTGTACAAGTCCAGGCATGGTAAAAGATCTGTAGGTCCAGAAGACATTGTTTCCCCCTTCCTGAAGCCCCAAAAACAGGTACATGGACAAAAGAAAAGTGTGAGAAGACTATGGATAGGGTGTCGGAATGTGTGACCTTTATGGAAAGAGACACTGTTTGTACATGAGGGTAAGCCACCTTCAGAGTCTCCTCCCAAGAGTCCCAGACTTAATCACTTTCCACCATATTATTTCTCTGAAGACACATCTAATATTTTTTAAGATGTCCAAGAGGATCAGGGTGATTTATATTTTATCCAAGACCAAGGTGATAAAGATCAAAATCTTTGGCAAGGGCACGCTGATCAGGGCACTTAGCCAGCAACTACCACTAATCATGCCCTTGATGAGCTAGATGTTGGTTTAGGCGATGACTACGATCCTCTAGAGCAGCCTAGAGAGTCTTCTCCCATTGACGATCAACTTCTTTTTAATCATTTTTAAAGAGGCAGCAGAGCATTTTGAGATATAGACACAGCAAACTTTTTTTTAGCCTGACTTTGTAGTGGACATCTTAAAGGAGAAAGAGGCTGTTAGCCAATGTATGCCCCTCTAGAACTCTATTAAGAAGAGCATTGCACCTTCCGTTCCTACACCATCCCTCACACGGACAGTAAACCCATGAGTGGAGAAAATGTCCAAGCCTGCACCAACTGACCCTCTATATATTCAGGGACATCTAACACCAGGAAGCATGCTGGAGTGCCACTATCCAACACCAAGGCACCTCCAGACAAGGAATGCAAAAAGATTTTTTTAGGCATGAGGGTCACTGCTCCAGCCGCTTACTCAGCACGCATTGCCAGCAATACTACTCTGTTGGCAAGCTACAGCGATGTCCTGTGGGGGTTGCTTCAAAATAACTTTACCGATTTCCCCGAGCCTACCAAGTCTCAACTACTGAACATCATGAAAGAGGGTGGGCAGGTTACCCATAATATTTTTATAAAATACCCATGGTTCTGCTAAAGTTTGAAGGAAGCTGTTCCAGAGGGAGGCCCCAGCCAAGGACAGATACCTGCCCGCCCACTCTGCCTGGAGACGCGTCTCATCCTCAGAGAGTTGGAGGTGGATGAGCGGAGGGCTCAAGAAGGAAAGTGCTTAGGAAGAGACAGGTATGACAATATTGTAGTTATTAGGGTGGCTCCTTGTAGACAATTAACATGACTGGTGATAAGATGGATCCTTGGCGTACTCAACAGGTCACTGGAGAGTACATTGAGGCTGTGGCTTTCCATCTAGACTATCTGGTGCCTGTCCAAAAGGTAACAATCCTGACATAAAAGATGTGTCTATAGCACACAATTTCACTGCATTGGGGTATCTTGGCACTGACTAAAAAATTATGTTTATTACCCAACTTAAAGTACACATTTTTTCAGCCTCAGAAGCAAGAATGGCTAAGTGGACCTGCCTGAGTTCAAACCTGTGACCATGAGGTCAAACACAGATCACTGAAGTAGATTACTCCATTGACCAAAGACTCAGCATGTAGGTGGTGAACAAAACATTACAACCTTACAGAATCACTTTGTTTTTAGTGTACAGCTTAATTCCCACTACCTTTATAGATTGATACCTCTGCAATAATTTGAATGTGTTCATGACAGCTTAAGTCTGAATGACTGACTGGACCCTTTTAGAGGTCTTTAGCAGGTTATGTTTGTTCTGAGAAATAATGTAATGAAGCTGCACAACTTCAGGTGCCTTAGATTTTTGCTGCCTGGAAGGCAAAAGGCCTCCTGCCTTAAAGTTGATCGAAGGGCATGGGTGCTGAGACCATGTTAATCAAGTGAAATTTCACTCGTGAGAATAATCCAGATAAATTTAACTTGATAGCTAGAAAGGCAACTTTCAACAGGACCTATTTGGCCACTAGGCCATATCGGAAGTATATCCAGTCCCCTAAAATGTGATCTCCTTTTTCAGGCTGCATAGCATTCTGTGCAACATGATTCCCAATAAGACTGCTACGGGAAGAACAGCTTAAAAGGAGTTAACCGTGATTTATTTTTATTTCATTGGACATTTGTATGGCGCCTATACACAGGTGTTTCCAGGCGCCATAAGACAAGATGGGGGGAGGGGGCATGGAAATCAAAAAAGTAAAATAACAAAAATGGTTATATTGGCCTTGTGACAATCCTACTGTGCAACTGCATGACAGGGTGGTAAGTGCAAGGGGGAGGACTTAGAGAGAGAAGTGCATGAGTGAGGTACCCCCACGGATGGGGGCAGGCAAGAGCTGGACGGTCCAAGGCAGCAAGTGCCACGGAAAGAGGAGAGCAATGGAGGATGAGTGTGGTGGACAGGGAGGACCACGATGGAGTAGTACGGGAAAGGGAGCTTGAGGGAAAGTGCTGGGAAAGGATGCTGGGGGGACAGGTAGGGGGTGGTCTGGCCGCCTGGAAGGCTCTGAAGGGACCAGGCCCCAGTTGCAGCAGCGGATGGAGAGTTAGCACGAGAGAGGGAAGTAAGAGGAGAAAAGGAATGTCTTGAGAAGTTTCCGGAACTTAAGATGATCGGGCTCAAGTCTAGGTGGGGTTGGGCATTCCAGAGGGGGGAGCCAGCAGAGGAAAGGGATCTATCTCCCACTCTGCTTTCAGAAACTTTTGACCTGCAGAGAGTTGGAGCCAGAAGACTGACGGACTCTGGCCGGGAGGTGTTTAGAGAGGGAAAGCTGGATGTAAAGAGGTCCCAGGCCTCAAACAGCCTTGTGGATGATGCAAAGGGTCTTGAATTTGATTGTTGCGGTCACTTGGAGCCAGTGGAGATATTTTAGGGCTGCAGAGATGCGCTCCCTGGGCTGGAGGCCAAGGATAAGTCTTGCAGTCTTATTCTGGATTAGTTGAAGGGGGCAAAGGGAGGAAATAGGCAGGTTGAGGAAGAGACTGTTGCAGTAGTCCAGCGTAGAGAGAACCAGGGCTCTGGAGATGTTGAGCTTCTGGAGGAAGGTGAGGAAAGGTAGAATTCACCTGAGGAGATACAACTGAAAATTGCACTTCTTGGCAAGGACTATGATTTGTGGAGAGAAAGAGAGAGAGGAGTCAAAGATGATTGCAGGTTTTTTTTGCCTCAGAAGTGGGTGAGGGGAGAGGACCCAGGGAGTCTGGCCTGAGAGTGGGGGGGGGGGGGAGAAAAGAGCAGGCATCCCAATGAGAAGGATCTCTGTCTAACTGGCATTAAGGCAGAGGTCATTGGCAGAGCACCATGGCTGAATAGCAGTCAGATTTAACAAGGGGGGTCCTGGGAGTCTCTCTGCCAGACATTAGTCCTGGTTACGAGAGACTTACCCAGAGTCTTTAGCTCACTATCTTTTCACAGAGAAGAAATATCCCAAACATATCAGTCTTTGTCCTGCCCTGGGGCAGTCCAGCACCGAAATGCGAGGCAATTCTCCTCTGAACAAGAGTACCAACAGAAACCCCAGACACGTGTTTCGGTCTGGTTGGACCTCATCAGTAGGGTGGATCTGTGCCTCTCTAAGAATAGCGAGCAAGGGGTCCACGTCTGGATTCCCCTAGTAACTTAGGGTGAGACCCAAAGTTATTTAAATATGCAGATTTAACAAGGGGGGTCCTGGGAGTCTCTCTGCCAGACATTAGTCCTGGTTACGAGAGACTTACCCAGAGTCTTTAGCTCACTATCTTTTCACAGAGAAGAAATATCCCAAACATATCAGTCTTTGTCCTGCCCTGGGGCAGTCCAGCACCGAAATGCGAGGCAATTCTCCTCTGAACAAGAGTACCAACAGAAACCCCAGACACGTGTTTCAATATCCCAGGACCCCCCCTTGTTAATCTGCATATTTAAGTAACTTTGGGTCTCACCCTAAGTTACTAGGGGAATCCAGACGTGGACCCCTTGCTCACTATTCTTAGAGAGGCACAGATCCACCCTACTGATGAGGTCCAACCAGACCGAAACACGTGTCTGGGGTTTCTGTTGGTACTCTTGTTCAGAGGAGAATTGCCTAGCATTTCGGTGCTGGACTGCCCCAGGGCAGGACAAAGACTGATATGTCTAGGATATTTCTTCTTTGTGAAAGATAGTGAGCTAAAGACTCTGGGTAAGTCTCTCGTAACCAGGACTAATGTCTGGCAGAGGGACTCCCAGGACCCCCCTTGTTAATCTGAATAGCAGTCAGGCAGGAGGGAGGAGGTAGGGGAAGGTATCTTGACAGAGAGCTGTGTGTCATTGGCGTAACACTGGAAATGAGGGGAGAAGGTGGAGATCAGGTGGGCCAGAGAGGCCAGGTGGATAAGCCATGGCGATAGAATAGAGCCCTGAGGAACGCAACAGGTAGAGAGTGAGGTGGAGGAGAGAAAAGGACCCATTTGTAACTTCGGAAGGTCTGTTTGAAAGGTCAGTGCCCTGTCCGTGATGCCTAGGGTATCAAAATCAGAAGAAAGTTTGAGGAGGATCAGAACAGAGGGAGTGTAAGAGTCCAGGCTAGACAGGAGGTCTTCACGGGTGCTAAAGAGAGCAGTTTCCGTGCCTCAACCGAAACTGGTGGTCATGGAGGCAGCCAACCATTTCGGTGTGGAGGGTCAGTTGGGAGATGACCAGCTTCTCCATGAGTTTGCCCAAAAAAGGGGTTATAGAGATAGGCCGATAGTGAGCCGGGAAAGAAGGGTCAGCAGACAGCTTTTTATTTAGGAGAGGGTGCACAAGAGAGCGCTTAAGGGGTTGAGGGATGGAGTCAGTGGTAAATGAGTGGTTGCAGAGGGCAGCCAAGGCTGGAGCGAGAGAGGTCATGTGTCCGTGTTGGTTCTAGAGGAGCAAGGGAGCACCTGTTTAGAGGAGACTTTCATAGAGCGTACAACTCTAGAAATCTCATCTGTTGCAATGGGAGAAAAAGAGGAGAGTATGCGGGGGGCAGGGTGGCCAAGCGAAGCGAGAGAAGGAGGGGGCAGTGGGGAGTAGATGACAGAGAGGACAGGATGTCCAGAGTTTTGGAGGAAAATTGGGTGGCCAGTGCAGAGCAGAGAGCCTGGGAGTGAGAAGGAGAGGAGGAGACACTGGTAGGATTGGCAAGTTCCTTGCAGATTGTAAACAGTTCAGCCGTGTCATTGGTGGCTCCAGAGATGCGGGCCTGGACATGAGCCCTCTTCTTGGAGCAGATGGAGAGACAGTATTGCCTTTGAAGTAGGCGGCAAGCCAGTTTGTCAGAGGATAAACTAGATGCCTGCCACTTCCGCTCTGCAGTATGCACTTAAGTTTCAAAGCGGCGAAGTCTGAGTTTTACCAAGAGTTGCAATTGGAGGCAGGCTTCATGCGGATCCACATGATGGGGGCAAGGATGTCCAGGGTGTTAGAGAGAGAGAAGGAGGTTAGCTAGAACAGAGCCAGAAGGAAAGTCTGATGAAGGGGGCGGAGGAGGGATGAAGGAAGAGGCAAATGCAGCGACTGACACACACTTCATCGGTCGATTGACGGAGAAGGAGACTGGCAGTGTGGGCAGAGGTGTCCGGGCACATGGGAGGTTAAGGTGGGAATAGAGGAGAGAGTGGTTAGACCAGGAGGAGAGGGGTAGTGAGAGGGTTTGAGAGGGGGATGTCTGTTGAGAGGAGACCCTCCATGGTGTGTCCAGCAGAGTGGGTTGGGTCAGAGGGAAGGATAGTAAGAGAAAGAGTGTCGCAGAGGTCGCAGAAGAGAACAGTGGTCACATCAGGAGAGTTGTCTTCAAGGAGGTGACAGATGTCAGAGGAGTATTTGATACCAGAGCGAGAATTTAGGTTAGCTAAGTGAAGCTGGTTGCCCCTTTAAAACATCTGCGAGGGGGGGGGGGCACAGGGATGGGTGTGCCATCACTGGGGCGGAGGCGAGAGGTGGGATGAGGGAAGAATGGGTGGAAGGAGGGAGGGGGGGGTTGCAAAAAGAAGGCAGACACCTGTCAAGGAGGTTGGGCTGGGAGCCCTGGGCCATGATAGTGCCATTATCATAGACATTAATGGTGAATTTGGAAGATGTGAAGTGAGCCAAGAGCACTTCCCATCTAGTGCCGCCAGTAATAGGTGAGGAGGAGAAAGGGGAAAGGACAGAGACCATTTGGGGAGTCCATAGGTTAGAAGATGGAACAGCAAAGAGAATGTCAGTGGTAGGCTGTCTGGAGGAAGCATTGATGTAGCTGTCTACGATGGGCAGACTAGGGTTGGAACTCAGGAGTGCCTTTTTTAGTTTCTTCCTTCCAGACTTTGAGAGAGAGGGATGATAGGAGATTGAGAAGCAATTAGAGAAGACAGGGGAGACAGAGAGCACCATGGAGGCGGTGACAAGATGGGGAGAGGAAGGGGGAGTCAGACGATAGCAGGGGAGATGGTCAGAAGCACTATGCAACAATAGAATCAAACCAGGCGGCCAAGCAGACAGAAATCAATGGGCATGCTGGAGATGCCCAGAATTACAGATCATTACCAAATTGGTAAGAAAACCCAAGTTTGCTTTCATCCAGAAAGCACTCAAAGGCTGTACAAAATGGTAGATGCACAGTTGGAAGCACACATCAATTCGATTTTAGCCAGAAAGCACTCAAAAGCAATCCAAAAAGGTGGATGCTGAGTTGGAAGCCTTGTGTTCTGCTTGGTGGTGGAGAGAATGCAGCATACAACCACACAGGGACAAAAGGCGAGGACGGAAAGACAGAACCTGTTGGCATGCAGCATGTTACAAGTCACAAATAATTGAACCCGATCTTGAATTTCTATTGGAACCAATAACCCCACCGCTGTTTGTATGGAAAAGAAGCCGGATGATTCTTGTTTAATTGTATGAATTGTAAATAAGCTATTACTGCTCATGCAATTTAGGGGTTTTGTTGTGTATCTGCCCTCCTAGTGAAGTCCAGATTTCATTTCTTTCGTCTGATTTAAAGGGCGGTCCCTCGGTCCTGGTAGCGTGTTAGATAGGCCTTTTTGCATTAAGCTGCCATCTCAATTGAACGTTTAGATTCTTGATGTATAGGCATTGAACAATAGACTGAAGGGGACCTACATAGCAGATGCCCTGCTAAAAAAGAAAGCTCAGCCTCATTGGTGTGAGAAACAATCCTTAAGAAGGATAAAGTGAACAGCCAAAAACATACTCAATGTGAATAGGTATAGTTTTGCCCTGTGGAGGACCAAAATATTCTTTTGAAAGTGGCCTATCAGAAAAAGTCAGAAATATTGCTTAAAGGTGAAGCGTGGTCTATCGCGGTCCACCTCTACAAGTGAAACAGATGGTGGAGGGTATGGAATTCTGAGAGAAAGTTGATGCTAGCAAATAACTGAGATCCTTTTTGACCATCCATGATCAGTTCCTCCCTGGCCCTTGGTGGTGATGTGGACCTATACGTTGGTCTACACCCAAACTGATTATTGTGAAAGGCATTGATCCAGAATCAAGTGTATGAAGTTGCCACAGCCGCCTTTTCCAGGATTCTGATTATTAAATGTAATTATATAGAGAGAAAAACAGTAGTCGCCTTTAAAGCTATGCTGACTCTTCTGTTTTTCTGACTCTTTGAACAATGGGTCTCCTTGCGCTAGACTGGAAACTATGCATATGACTTAAACAAATGTGCGACAGTTGATAACACACAGATCATTCTCACTTGCATGGCACTGCCCCTTCTACACTTCAACATTGGTTCTATCAGTTCCACTGATTGGTAAAAACTTGAATATATTCTATTGTCATTCTTAAACTGCCAGTGCCTGAAGCCTAGTGGCCCTCGTGAATCCGGTGTTTGTGTTTATGTATTTTATCTCCTGGTCACCAACTGCTCCTAATAGGCCACTTTTCACAGAGGGACAGAATGTCTTTCTCTTCATTTTTTTTATGTATTGCAGTGAATTCAACTAAATTGAAGTAATGTTCCTAAAGAGACCTTTCACTTCTGCATATGTTTTGTAAACTTCTCAAAGGTAAACCAGTACAAATATCGGGCATTTTACCTTCTGTGCAGAGACGTTTGGTTTTGCTTCAAAGAGGATCCCTCCCATCCAGACTATTCCTTACATTGCCTTTGGTGACTCTCCTGTTTGTTAGCTGGACCGTCAAAGATTGCTGGGTTATGAGGCTTTTGCCCTAATATTAAGCAGCTTTTTTACTGCAGATTCTGATTCCAGTTTTAACTTGGCCACTTTATTGTATCTACACAATACCTAAATCAGACATCAGAAAATGCATCTATACGTTTATCCCTGCCAGAGAGTAATTGGGTTTAGTCTAGTTGAGCTACCTTGTCCAACCTATCCACAAAGGTCCCATCTCAACAGTGCTATTTATTTCAAAGAATGACAGTCTTGGCTCCAATCCTCTTCAAAGGGCCTTGGTGAAACACCATTCACTCACAAGGTTTGTCCCATTCAAACCTGGTCCTCCAGAAGGTCTGAACCACCAACTCCTCACACTAAACATAACATTGGGGAAAGAGAGAAATGTTTGGCAATCACAACCACAGTGCTTCCCGAGGGATGCCTCCTCCCACACCTTATCCTGTGACTCAACTTCCCCTGAGCCTCGAGGTAGGTCGAAAGAGCTACTTTGTTTTGAGACGTGTACTGCAATGCAATTTAAGCGGAGACAGGTTTGCGTTACTTTAGAAGCCAGAATAATTTTGATCACTCTTGGAAGAAACATGATTTTTAGAGGAGACAAATGATGACATGTGTACTGATGCGCTCTGCCAACTATGTTGCCTCCTACCTTTTTTGAAATTAGATGAAGGTTTAAATCCATCCCCCTATCAGGTGCTACTGGTATTGCCTCGCAGGTTACCAAAACTGCTTTTATAATTCACATTTCATACTATGAATTGTTTCTAAGCTTCTTGACATACCGTACCATGACTTTTACTAGCCATACCTGTGCAGAAGTGTTTGCTACTGAGAGGCAAACCAGCACGTGAGCATCAGCAAGGTAGCAGTGCTGTCATTGGGCCGGATCTGGGATCTGTCAAAAAATGTCATGCAAGATCCACAATCGGGCACCCCAATCCTGGGAAATCCATGTGCACTCTACATTTATTTTAGAATGTATTTTAGAACGCTGTGGGTGCGTTTATATTTTAGACTGTCAGGGCTGGGATTTGAACCGTGGTCGGTGGGTTCAGAGGCAAGACCCTTACCACAAGAGCACTTGAGGGTCTGAGCAGGAGGAAATCCCATGTCAATGTTGCACTGAACAGGATATATTGATGTGCATTTTTTTTTTTGGTTTAAAAGGTACGCACATTTTGTACTTTGCTATATTCCGAGGGGCTGAGTGACAAATGTTAATCGGGATGACTAAAATACATGCCCTACACCCTCACTCTGTCCCCGCGCTATGTGGGATCTCCCAGTAAAGAACTGGATCACTTTGGGCATGGATTCTGCCAAGTCCTTGGTCAGCACTCCATCTTTCAAACAGTTCATTTTGTACAACTCTTTGTGCGCGGTACGGAGCGGGAAGGCAGAGTTTGGGCAAGCTCTGCTCTCGAAGCCCAAGTGGCTGACCTGCTAATACGAACTTACAAACCCATTGGGGTTGCATTACTCTTAATTGATCACCAGTCAGTTTTTATTGTTGAACTGATGAATTGATATCAACCAGCTTTTATAATTTTATAGCTATGTGTCTTAGGTTTTAATTTGTACACTTTGCATTCCCTTGTCTATCTGGCCCAAGGAAATTATGCGACAGCACTAAACTACCTGCCAGGACTGTCGGAACGCGTAGTCTTTAGCAACCTAACAGCTTTCCACCGGAATTTCTGAACTAGTTTGTCTATGCAAACGACCTGCTTGTGACCAGTTTTTATCTGCGTGCACTTGCACCTGGAGGATTCCCTAGACCTAATCTGCAACAATAGCTGATTGACTTTTGTGATGGAACCCCAAAGCACTTGTGACTCACTGTGGTGGGTCACGGCAGATCTCAACATAGACTAAGGCAGACGGTACCACTCTGGACGGGGGATTCTGTGTGTGGTCTCTGGAGGAAACGTTAATTATAGAACTGTTTTCCTCTTTTTTAATTGGCACGTATTTGGTTCAGAGTACTCTATCCGGACCGTCACGCCACGACAATTTGCAAGCAATGGGGAAAAGGAAAGCAGGCAAACCTCTGTCCTCGGCAGAAAGTCAGAGGAAGCTGTTTAAGTTACTTCAACCAATTGATGAGGTGAATGCCCTTATTTCTGAGATTAAAGACTTTTGGGGGCTGTAGCAGCTCTGGAATCTGTGAATGCTAACGACAACAAGTAATGGAAAGTTAAAATCTGGCAAGAGCGCCAACTTTGACTCTTTTGGCACTTGGGCTAAACACTCCATATCTACAAATTGTAGTGTTAGCTCCAATGTGATGCAATTGTGTTCCATACAGGCTGACCCCCGAATCTCTGGATCAGGTGCCTCAGCTGCCCTCAGCGGACCAACCCTGAGGAGGGCAGAGAACAAAATCTACTCTTTGGAAGTATTTAAGGTGTTGCATTCACCCTCTCAAATCGAAGCAGAACATATAACATCCCAGCCCAAAAATCATAGAGCAGGCCTTGGAGTGGACCTTTTGAATGTCACCGTCCCCCGGTCCCTCATGAACTATCTCACACCTACAATCTCAGTGATCAAAGATATGTCAAATGCTGTGCCTACTGGGGCTCCTGAGGTTTATAAGATTGATCTGGTGGGAGCAGTGGGAGGGGGGGCTGCATAAAATGGTCCCACCCCTGATGGTAGATCAGACTGCAAAGGTGCCCAAGCAGGGGTTGATGAATTGGAGGCTGACATGGTTGAGTTGGGTTACCAGGGGAAGCCGGTGCAACTTCTAGACGGTGATGCTGTTTTTACAATCCCAAATGTAACCCCCACAAATCGTTCTGATGGACTGAGCAGGGAGGTAGATATAGAGGATGCCCTATGTTATGGATCAAAGTTGGGAAAAAGCATGAGGGAGGAAAGCTTTGTTCCTTCCTTACTTATCATGCCTAAACTTCTAATATCTTCCTTAATCTTCTCTCGATTTTTCTATTGCTCCCTTCTCTTCTTTGGCCTTCCTTCCTCACGTCTAGCCCCTCTTAAATCAATCTACCATTCTTCCATCCGTTCTCTCTGTCTTCTTTCCCATCAGGACTCTATCCCTTCATCCCTTACCTCACTGGGATGGCTCCCCTTTCACTCTCAACTCAAGTACAACTTCCTCTGTCTTGTTTTCAAATCCATCTATGGACTTGCCCCCTCCTATCTCGCATCCCTCCTCTCCTCCTATTCTCCCTCTCGTTCTCTCCGCTCTGCTGAGCACTTCCAACTTACTGTACCGCGCGCCCCTTGTGCACAATCCTGTTTCCGATCCTTCCAACTTCTCGCTCCTCTTCACTGGAACCTATTCCCTCCCTCCCTCTCTCTCTCTCCGCTCCATCACTTCATACTCCTCCTTCTGCTCTTCTTTAAAAACGCACCTACTTCAGTCACCTGCCTGACTGCTAACGGCTGATTCTGAAGACCGTCCCACACTGCGCAAGTTTGTATTACTGACTGTATCTTTGCAATTGTTCTGCATATTGTTCTCTGCCACATGTTTCTAAAAATGAACTTGCTTTGCTATGTTATGTATTACATATTGTTCTCTGTAAAGCGCTTTAGTTAAAAGCGCTATATAAAACTCAATAAATACAAAAACAAATAATACTAAAATAAGAGCCAACTGCACTAAGGGGCAAACCTGTAAGGAGACTCGTTATGGGGGATGTAGAGGCAGGAGGCACGGTGGAAGCTAGGCTCTGTAACCTCCAACGTGATATCTTGGCTGCCCTATCAAGCATAAAAAAGGAGGTAACTCAACTAAAAAATTTAGTGGCAAAGATATCCCAACACATTGAGTCCGGTGGTACAACATGGGCAGCGCATGCGAATAAAACCAGTGGACAGATGCAGGTCTGAGTTTGTGAGCTGGGTGTAAAGGTGGCACCTGGGCACCTGGGTCTACTGCTAAAGCACATAGGAGTGAGGGGGGGATAGACCTGGGGTTCATCCACAGGGACTCTGCCCAGATAAAAACATTAATGAGGCTACTACCCAACAAGGACGCACTGCCGGTTACTGATTACACCATGCAAAAAAATGTGGCTCCTACTAGCTTTCAGCGCATGGGGCAGACTAGGGGGGGGGAGGGGGGTGGTAGACCTTGGTTCACCAGGGAGGCTATTGGGCAGATGGTCAGGCAGTGACGTCTATCTACATGATGTTCCCAAAGGGGGGGGATGGCAATGGTGTAGTGCAATCGACTGTGGTCAAATGTATTCACTGGCTGAGATTTGTGATGGGCTGCAAATTTGTAATCTGGGAGGACATTTTATATTGTGAGCCGGGTAGAAGGCCTGAGCGGGACAGGGTCTATATTCTAATTACATTGAAAATCCAGCTCATGTGGAGGGCCTCCTGTCCATAGAGATGAGAACCTATCCCCTCATGAATATTTATGTTTCAATTTGCCCTGAAGCCCCATTGTGAGCGTGCAGTAAAGGAAACCTGACTAAAAGGACTTGCATGAACCCCCCCCCCGATAGCCTAAATAGGGGAGAGATGGATGGAATTGAATGACCTACTGGCTGTAATGGGGATTCCTTAGCTACATTGGCTTGTGCTGACCAATTGACTGAGGGTGAAGACGGGCACATAAATATGAAAGTACTCTCCTGGAATGTGGCGGGGGCTAACATGTTAATGCAGGACTCTGAGTGGGTGGGTTTTTTATATTATTATGACATAGTATATCTCCAAGAAACTTGGGCAATAGATGCTCTTGTGGTACAGAGGTGTAGTTCCCACAGTATAAATGTGACTAAAGGCCCGAGCGGTAGGCCAAAAGGAGGACTGGCAATTCTTATTGGTCCTGACACTAACATGTCCTCTGAGGGGTGGTACAGAGGTGTAGTTCCCACAGTATAAATGTGACTAAAGGCCCGAGCGGTAGGCCAAAAGGAGGACTGGCAATTCTTATTGGTCCTGACACTAACATGTCCTCTGAGGGGAACCCCACTGGGTCCAATGATCTTGTGTGTCTCAAACTCTCCAGTAGCAATGGGGTTTGTCTGCTGGTGATTAACATAGAGTTAGTGGTAAAGATAGCCTGCAAGGCTTGAAGGCTTTGAGCCAACTGACATCTCTAAGTAACCCCCCAATAACATTGGTAGCAGGGGATTTTAATGTCCAGTACGAACCATTGGAGGCCCTAGAAGGCCTTTGGGACGATCAAGATACAGCGTTTGGGATCCCAGCATTGGAGACAGAAATATCAGCCAGATGTCACCCTGTAGCTGTAGAAGTGGCTAGAATAATGCATGCGCTTGGTCTAAAAGCATGCAATGGGAGAGTGCTACCTGACATGCCTGGGAATTATACCTTTGTAAGCCATCAGGACAAATCCTGTGCTGATTATACAGCAACTAGTATGTTAGCATGAGCAGCAACACAGCAGAAGCTGAATGCAAATAAACCATTCCTTTTGTCACTGTGTGCAGTTTCATTTGTTTAAAGGCTTCCTTCAGAGAAATTAATTCTGTTTCAGAGGCTTTTATCCATGGCTTGCAATTATGATCTGATATGATATGACGCGCTTAATACCTAGAAGGTTTCT
Source organism: Ambystoma mexicanum (assembly GCF_040938575.1). Taxonomy (NCBI): domain Eukaryota; kingdom Metazoa; phylum Chordata; class Amphibia; order Caudata; family Ambystomatidae; genus Ambystoma; species Ambystoma mexicanum. Next base: position 39,257,768 of record NC_090937.1, read on the forward strand.
AAGCGCGGACCCGGACCCAGGGATCAAACCTGTGTTGCTCCCTGTTGTCTTGCTTCCAAGGCGAGCACGTTGCCGCTGAACTATCCTCCCAAGACATCCATGTAGTTAAAAATCAAAAGAAGCCTTCTGGTTTCTGTCAAGTAACCTGACCTTTGCACTGCACTCTGCTCTAAACTTGTGTGTAAATGTACATAGGGAAAAAATAAAGCTGTCGTATTTACAAGATTTTCATGCGTAAAAAGGCCCAGTACACACCTTATCTGGAGGCCTGAGCGTTCCTTTCCCTTACTTATTCTTCCATCAAGAGGCTGTATCACAAATAAGCTAAAGTATCTTATATTTCCAGTCTCTATATCCGATTGACTCCAGGTTTCTCTCTGCCAAGTTTAGGACTCACTTTATTATTTCCCAGGGTCTTTTTGTCTTCCTGTTTTACAGTCGTCTGTGTGGGTGTGAGTGATGGATTCAAAAGGGTAGTTTGGCGTCCTCTCTTGCCAAACTTGGTTATTTCCAATAAATGACTCCTCCACAGGGTCCCAGACTTTCTTGTCTTTAGGACTTGGCTTCTGATATTGGTGCAGGTCCCAGACTTGCACAGAAGTGTCTCCCCCTTGGTTTAATGTCCTGTCAAGCGAGCAACTGATTTTGGTTCTCTTTTGGGTCCCATACCCTCTTTTAGGTGCGGTTCCAGACTGGCACAGTGGTGTCACTCCCAATTGGTTTACTCATCTGCCAAGTGAGCAACTGGTTTTGGTTCTGTTTTCTGGTCCCAGACCCTCTATTTATTCATAAGCTTCCCCGGACCTCTAACAACTTCTGGTAAACCTGCTTACCTGTCCTCTTCTTCTTGAACTGTACCTGCGTTTCCCCAGTCGTCATGTTGCTTGCTGAGGCTCCGGCAGCATGTTGAAGAGAGACTGGTTCTGCAGCGCTTCGGGCGTCGTCACTCCTCTCCCGGTTGCATGTCCTTCACTGCAAGTGGTTAACCGGAGCTCGGGTAGCCTCGAGGTAAGTACCGGCACCAACGCATTCAGTCCCTTGCACATGGACCTTCGTTAGCCTTTCCTCTACTTTGCTTTGTGGCTTCCCGTTTGGTGTCTCTCTGCTCGCTTGGTGCAGGCAACCCACTGTGCCTCCTTGAATATCCTTTTCCTCGGGTCTCATTCGCGGGAGGCTCATCTCTCTCTCAGGCTCATCTCTCAGCTGTTTAAGAGCAGAGTTCTTTTTGAACTTCTGCGTAGGCCAGCTACCTCCATTCCGGCAATTGAAATCTCAAAATCAACTAGGCCGCTAACTGTTTCTTGGAAGGGATCTTCCTCATCCCAGTACTAGTTTTTCCCTCTAAAGCGGGATACTTAGGATCTTTAGATATTTCAGATTTGTCAAGAGTATCAAAATAGCAAAAGTTACAACAGAGTATATTAGGTCTCCCTACAAGGGGGGTGGTGGACTTGGTATTGGAGAAGGGATTGGGGGGGCTCAAGGTGGATGAATACCATGTTCCCTGAGAAGAATCGTCCCTAATTCCGTAGGGGCTACCCTCCACATGTGATCCTCCCTCTGTGCCCCAACCCCAGTGTGATTATTGTAGCATGGATGTACCACCCTGGCCTCATGCGAAAGATCTCCCCCTAGGGGAGAAGGGATCACATCCTCGGATTCATCACATATCTTACCAGTAAAGGTACTAAAAGCAGATCAGTGCTTGGCCACTATAGAATAGACTTCTAAATCATTGACCGCTAAAGTGAAAATGGAGGCGATGTAACCAGAAGAAACAAATCAAAGCAGCATGGACACTCAAGAAAAGCTTCTCATTGCTGGTCATGCTCGACCTGTCTACTGTGTTTGACATGGTGGCTCATCATATTCTCCTTCACTGGCTTGAGCTGTATGCAAAGATGTTGTGCTCTAGCACCTTGAAGCGTCTTTGTGCTAGATGGAATTATCAATAAAATGTCTCAGACCAAATAACCGGACCGACTCAAAGAAGATGGTAACATTTTTTATTTATTTTTTTTATTTTTATATGGTTTGTTACAAACCTTTAAAAAAGTAAGAACAGGATGCAGCTGGGAAGACTGAAAAGGGCCATCAGCCTAGAAAGCCCACAAGAGATGGTAAAATACTGCTTTTATCTGAATGAAGCAAAGCAGGGTTGATTCATGCAGGATCACAATCCCTTTTCGATTATTCTTTGTTTATATAATGCTAGATGCGTCATCTGACGTCATCTTACGTGTCATATCACAAAAACATATCGAAGGGTGGGATTGGATATGGGGTACATGTCTACATCTAGAATGCATGAATATTAATCTCCCATTGGCGGTCCCTTGTTGTAGGATACGCCCTGAGCTACTTCTAAATATGTATAGCGCTGATTACAGCAGAGAATATGGCAGTGGAATAATACTTCAACATTGTATGTAAAAGTGCATGTCAGGCTTTTCAGATTGGTTGGCAACTGAAATCCAACCTTGGACATTCAGCTCACTAGCAGCACGTACATAGAAACGAAACCCAGGTGCTTGGAGATACGTCCGCTCTCCCCTTGTTTTCCCAATTAGTCTACCCTCTCTCATTGGTAGGTCTCATGCCAGTGTCCTCTGTTTGAAGGCTGACATTGCCAGTCCGCACTGTCTCTGAACGTTATCTTAGCTTCAAGCCTAATGAATAGCCCTTGTTTGAAAGCTGTTCGTCATGTGTTACTAGACCATGAATTTGTCCATTTTGACAGTGTATTCAACACGATTTGATTCAATTATACTGGGTGCAGTTGCTCCTCTTGGGCTTTAGAGACTTGCTCGCTCTATCACATATACACTTTGTGCACTTTTACTTGTACAATACTTGGTATCCGTAAATGTTCATGTTCTTCCTAATCTTGAGAAAGATGTCCTTCGCACATGGTCTGCTCGTTGGACTCCTTCGTATTTTGTCTTCATCTCTCGAAAATAGCATCTTTGGTCCTAGGCCAATGTACTCCTCTATTTTGCAAGGAAAAAATAACTACTTCATCATCTTTTCACTTTAAGATCCTGGGCTCGTATTTTGAGGTAGCTGGATTGTTTGACATAAACCGTGGTCCATCTTCTTCTAATGGTCATCCTAAAAATTAAATATATATTTCTCATAAGCAAGCTTCTATGTGTTCTTTCTACCTTGCGTTTCAGCGTATTTACAGTTATTGATCAGTGAGTCACTTTATTCTTCTTTGTGTTTATGATTACTGTATCATGTTCATGATTACTGTATCGTTGGGTACATGTTTCTCTTAGTGTTTCAGTTACATCATCGTTCTTAAGTATTTTCATATCGTTTCAGCATAGGTTCTTTCATCTTCTTGATGACATTCTTTCGCTGTCGCAAACTTTGTTTTAATGTACATCCATTCTGTTAATGGCTGCATTTCGACAGCTTGGCAAAGTGCATCCTTCTTGGTAACTTTCCTCTATTATGTCAGCTTGTGGGTACATTCTAAATGGTTGCCTGAGTGCGTATCGTCTCTCATATACTGGCATGGTGCAGGAAAACACCAAAGATTCATGCATGTGTTCCCAATTATAGCTCTTTGTCCGTCATTCCAATAGGATGGTGTTAAAGGGGCAGAGACCAGGGAGAAGGTGTCCACCTGCTCCTCTACATTTTGTAAGACTGGAGCCTTATGGTTTTGCTCCTTTTTAACAGATGAACCCAGTGAAATTTGGTTCCCAAATTGTCTCTACAAGAAATCATCCACTATGTGGATTTCTGTAAGTGCTCTGTATTCTTTGCTATTTAACATTTATATGGGATCATTGTACAACATCGAGAGGTTTAACCTTGGCTACCATGCCTATGCCGACGATACCCAGATTTATCTGAGGCTGTCGGAGAACCATAGGAAATGGAGCCATACCTTGAGTGGTGCATAGGTACTTTCCAGCGCTCAAACTTGGTCTGGCTACAGTTTAACCTTCTGCCCTTGAACTCTGTCATTGGAAAACTGCCAGGGTTGGTATTTGAGTTTCAGGCCTGCCCTTTCGGCCCAATGGACATTGAAACGATGAGTCATTTTATATTTTATTATTGTTGACCATATACTACAATTCGGAAAAAATAACCCTCATTCCAGTTTTAAAATCCAAGCATTTTATCAATTTAGGCCTGCATTAGCATAATGCTTATTATTGCAAGATAACTGTATAACGTGGGCACTTAATTCTTTTATCTGACATGCACTTCAATTTAGGAAACTCTATACTTGTGATCTTGAAGATAATACTTGCACTTTATTAATATGCTGCTAATATTTTAACTCCTGAGTTTAGTTCAATCCCTACAAATTCTTAATTCTGAAGGAAGTTTATGTTTTGCTTTCAAATTTACTGAGTTTTAAGATGCATAAAGAGTGTCAGGTTTAGGTGTATGAGGTTTATTGTGACAGTTTTGTTTTATGTTTATGCATGTGTTTTATGATTGTTTTCACAATCAAAATAGACCCCTACTCTTACTGTTTTATCAGCTGTTAATTCTTCAAAAAGGGTCAATCTGAACATCTAAGTAAAGCAAAAACAGGCAATAGCAGTAGAGCTGCATAATATCAAAGGATTCCTGTTCCCGAAATCAGAATATTGCATATAGGTTGACTTGCCATACTCTTTCACTGTGTAACAGTTTTCGAACAACCTCAGATGCTGTACTCTCAGAATATCAGTGGAGAGTTTTTACAGTTCTACTTTTAATAGATATTGCTTTAGCACATAGTTTTGGCTTCTGGTGGTGCTTTAGTACCAAATAGAAAAAGCTGTTTTTTTCATAGCTAGTGGCTAAGACATTCATGCAAAAAAGAATGCACACTGAAGGGCATTGGGACAGGTGAGGTGGTTGGGACCCGGCGAGGTTGAAGCTACATTGTTGTCCCTTGGTATCCTTCCTTGGACCTTGGAAGCTGCCTCCTTGGTCACCCTGAAGGGCCACAATAGAACCCCCTGGTGACCCTCTGCTGGGGAAACCTTCGGCAGCTGTTGCAATTAACTTATTGTACCACCATCTTTGACTATTGGCCTTGCCCATCATTGTTTTAGTTTGTGTACACCCATTGACTGGAAGGAGTCATGAAAAGTTAATCTCATCACCCCAACCTCCCCCAATGATCCCATTTGAAAGGCCCTGTTCTCATTATTTTGTTAATTGTTCCCATGGCAAATTGTTGATATTTTTAACTATAGTGCCCCTTGTGGCTAAAAGATGGATAATGTACATGCAGTTGTCATTTGTAATAAGTGGCACAGAAGGTGCTCTTCTCTGTGGAGAACGAGGTGATGAATCAACATGTTTTCATAGATGTTGTGAAAGGCAGTGCTAAAGCGGGTCAGCCTTGACTTGGTGTCTCTCAGTGGTGTACTTTGTCGTTTTCTCACAGAAAATTAGACGAATGTGAACAGGGTCCCATGCCCTAGAATGTTGGCAGGCGATTGGTCTTATGTTTTGGCACTCGCACTACTTTTCATTGTGTGCTCTCTGTGTTCAGGTATCGACAGCTTCATCTGTAAAACAAATGGATGGGCTGGCACTGGGTAACATTTTAGATATTTTCTCTGGTGTATCCGTGTGGAAATCTGGAATGTTGGTCGAATGGCAAAAAGCGGATGAATCTTCTGCCCTTTTAATCAGGTCCGGCCTTAGAAGCTGTGGTGCCCCAGGAAGCAAATAAAAAATGTGGCACCCCCCCCCCCCGTGCTGCCATAGTCAGGCGGCAGGAGGTGGGGGATGTTAAGATGGATTTCTGAACTCTGAACTGGTGGGCAGAGGTTCAGAAGGCCAGACTAGTTTCTTGGAACAAGGTAACCTCTGAACAAGCCAAACAAATCAAGGTAGTTATGGCACGCGGTCAAGACTAAGGGCCTAATTCTGTTATTAACGGGCCCCTTATTTGCTCCCTCCCCATTCCCATTGAGCCCTATGGGGGCTCGAATGGGAATGGGGATGGCTTCCCTGAATGGGGAAATACCGGGTCCTCCAAGGTTGGAATGACCCGGTAAATCCCCATTCAGGGAACCCGGACCTCGTATGCGGAAAGGGGGTAGCCATGGTACTCTTAGCACCATGGCTACCTCCAATCTCGGGATGAGGCCCTAAGTCTCAGGAGGGGTGAGGGTGACTGAAAGACCTCAATGAGCACACAGAGCAAGGACACTTACAAATTGCTCCCAGACAGGTGTATATATCAAAAATATAAACACATTTATTACAAGGCCTTTGTAACTCAACACACAGTAAAAGAATCATAGCGATACTATCAAACCAATACAACACAATCAATACAAGACATATACAAGACCATTGGAGTCTAAAGGGTTAAAGGCACAAAATATATTCACAACCTAGAGGGGAAGGAAAATAGGCAGTGCAGGTAGTCTTTACTCTCCTTCAACATCAAACACACACCTAACTAAGAGGCAGTCCAAACCCTAAGAAGAGAGAAGCCTTATGCTCAATAGTACATGCAGTGCAGGCGCACACGGTTGTTCCAATGGGCAAAACGGGTTTTTCTTCAGGGGTCTGTAGCAGCTTAGGAAGGTGGGTGAGGCTATGAAGAATAGATTCCCACTATTCGAGGAGGGCCTCCACTTGAAGGCAGAGGTGATTCCAAGGTTCGTGAATGGTTCGCTAGTTTGCACTAGCAGTGCAAAGGAGAGGGACCCCCAGGGGCCACTCGTGCGTAATAATGGATGGAGGCGCTAGGGGCCACCGGTTAGGGTTAGGTTTACTCACCAACCCCAGGTGCTTTCCGGACCAAACTTCGCCAGTCGTGTCCACTTCGGTTGCGGGTTCTACTGCGGCAATATGACGGCTCTGCAGCTTTCAGTTCCGAAGATACAGTGAGGATTCCCAAACGGGACAGTGGCGATTTCTCTGCTCCTGATGGATGGATCTGGCAAGTTTCACTGCAGCAGGGTTCAGGGGCAAGAGGTGCAAGAGGGTCACAAATGCAGTGCACCTGCAAAGATCGTCACCGCGGCTGGGCAACACAGTAACTGCGTACACGTCTCACTTCAGACCTGGGAATGCCAAGTGTTCGAAATTCGGTGTGAAGGTGCCGGGGACAAAGAGCTAGCAGTATACCAAGTTTCGAGGGCCTCCTCGAAACGACGGCAGAGACAGAGCAAAGGTCCTGCATAAGCTGGTCAGCCCACTGGTTGGCCCAGGGACACTTCGAGAAGGCTTACTTGCAGGTTTTGTTGAGGGTGCCGAGAATAGTTGGTCCCACTATTCTAATGGGTCGAAGCATCTTTGCAGACCTTCTAGGACGACCAGATGCATAGGGGTCCCACGGGACAACAGCGGGCTCAGGGTGCCAAACTTTCCAGCCGTTCACCAGCGGTTCACCAGCAGTTCCTCGATTCGGCTTCTTAGTTTTAGGATACTTGGATCCTATCCTTCATTCAGTGAGAACTCCAGAGATCGACATGGTATGGGTGTTTTTGGCCTCCTCTTATCCAAAGTTCCCTTTGCGCCAAAACGGAGAGAACCCAATGGGAGATCTGCTCACAAACACACACTCCATACGTGGGCCAATCACGGACCACGGTGGTCCCAGGCATTCACCGCACTCCAGACTCTCTGGCACCCCGGATGTGTATTGATTTGATTTGTTTATTGGATATACATATAGCAACAAGGCTTTGTATAACATCTGAAATATGATTCATACAATTTATGACAACATATGGATCTAGCAAAAATACAAAAGGTACAACATGATAAAACTACCGTAAACATTTAAATATTTCGGCAACATGAAGATAAAATCGCGCTATAAAATATATGAAGTTTGTATGATTTCCTTGAAAAAAAAAAGACCATAAAAAGGGTGAATCTTTCAAGATGATAGCATTGTTATACACTTTAAAGTATTTTGTTCACAGTAAGACAAGAGATTTACATTCTATAATTAGATGATAAATGGTCTTGTTCACTAAATTGCCACATAGCCGACAAAAGGTGTGACGATGAGTCGCATAGGTATCACCATACCAAGGCAATAAAACCACTGTTACATTAAATTTAATTAGTAAATAGATGCAGAAAATATGCGGACTCGGGTAGGCAATTATATAAAGCGGAGGGGAATTGCTAGATATTCTCTCATTACAGTAATCACGAGTAGAAGACATATTCCCAATGTGGAGCATGTTCTCCATGAATGCAGTATGGCGTAGTTTAGTTTTCAGCCATAGCTTGACATCACCAGAAATGTAGTTATCAGTTTCGTCACATAGCCATTCCGTGTGTAACCATTTTAATAAGCCAATTGTGCCCATGGGAGTCTTATCATCAAGACGTAGAAAAGCCAACATATAAGGAGTATGATAGTTTCCATTGGGACAGTAGATAGACGCTGAAACAGCAATACGCATTGGGCTATGTATACATTCCAGATGCCACAGATGTTAAATTCAAGATAAAAGTATTGTACACTGACGCATTGACGTAGACGAAATAACTTCCTTAATAGTTTGGCTTCAAAGGTAATAAGCTGTCTCTTGAATCGGTGTCCCCAGATTGCGACTGCGTAAGAAAGCATGGACACAATCTTTGCATTATAAATGGATAGGACAGCAGATGTACAATAACCATTGTTATGTCCAATGAATGCGCTAAGTGCACTAACTGACATACTACATTTCTGTTGTAAGTCAGACCAATGTAAATCCCATTTTAATTTGTGAATTGGGGACAAACACCCCAGCCCACATCCTGGAGGCACACACACAAGGCATGCAGAAGCCTGCGAAAGCTTGGCGTTTCGTGGGAAACTGCATGACCAAATAAGGACTGACCCGGGTCGGCTCAACCTGGGGAAGGCAAAAGGGGCAAGATGGCCAAAGGGCAGGACAAAGAACCTTGTAGCATGGCCATTTTGGAACCAGGCCACCTATTTGTGCCAAACGCGGTTAACGCGGTAAATATGGTAGGAAAGGGTTAAAATTACATGAAAAGATAAGCTGCGACCAGCCCTGTCCATGACACATTTGCACATCTCCAAAAAAAGTCCTACGAGAGTATCTAGGGTCTTTGGAATTGACTATGAGACCCAAGTGCACTGTACTGTGAGGTACTTTGTGCACGTGTCACATGTTGCAGAAAAGTTGCAACATTGGAAAAGGACTAAGGGAAACAAAGTCTCCCAGTACTGACTGTCTTAAGAGCATGTCATTTTCCCCATAAAAAGTGAGCGAAAGCCCAGAGGAGTGCAGCAGAAGGCTGTGCTCCCCTGGCAAAGTCAGACTAAGGTGTCTAAACAGCAGCAAAAAGTTTGGGGGTGATCAACTGGAGGGAAAATTACATATAAAATGACATCTTTCCTAACCGGGGAAGTGCCACATTTGTCAATAGGCACGTCAGACACCCTATTGTTATTAAATGTGCTGCGCTCCCGAGAGCAGAGCGCATTTTATTTCAGTTGGGCACCTGTTGTGCCTTTTTCCACCATGCCAGCTCGGGGAGACCTTGAAAGACACCCTGAGCTGGCGTGGCGGGCTGTCTAATGGCAGGGCACCCCGCACGGCCGGCCAGCCCTGCCCTAAGGCGGCTCTTCTTCTAATCTCTGCTGCCTACTGGTACGTGTGTGTGTGTGTGTGGGGGGCGGTGGCGGGGGGTTTGTTGGCTCTGAAAGAAATGGTCTTTTTCATTGGTTACTCTGCTTGTTGACTCATGGAGCAAGTACTCTGAGCAGTCCGCTGACTGAATGCTTTAAAGCAGCAAGTCAGGACCACCCTGTAATGGTGGGTTGACCCTCTATTCGCGTGCACCACAGCTTCAGACAAGCTTTCACATTGCCTCTGCACCTCCCACCACACACACACACCACTCTGTGGATGGGCCAATTTTCCTAGTGAGGCCTGAGTGAATATAACCTGTGGGTACTGTACAGCTACCAACTCCTTGGACCGGGCCCCTGGTCTGCACCTTTTTTTTTTTTGTTTTACCTTTGTCGTGGCTTTACCTTGTGTCACATCGCTGGACCTCTTGCTTAAGGGCATCCCCCTGCCTTACCACGGCACCGATTTTTTGGGCAACTGTTATGGAGATCTATGAAAATATGGCTGTATCAATCTGCCTTTGATTAGTTGCCAGCAATAATAATTGCATGTTTCACCTGCCTGTATTTTTTCAAGCTGACTTTTCTGTTTCATATTTCTAATCACTCCAAGCTGTCAAATTGAATGCTGTTCAAAAGGGTTGTACCACCAGTTTTGGTATATAATTCCCTTAGCAAAATGTATCTAGCCACACCTGCTCTCCCCCGTTCATTGCATACAGTTAATCCTCCAGGCATTATATTTAAATTTAAAGTGAGTTATGAATTCAAAATGTCTGAAGTTTAACATTTTTAGTATCTGTCACCCTGTGTATTATTTTTCACAGTCCAAAATATGGCTTGTTTAATGTATCGTCGGGTCTCCTTCTACTGGGATGCCTGAATAATATAACGTAGACCATTTAAATGAAAACTAACAAAAAAAGCATACCTATTTAAACATTTTTTGTTATTAAATTAGTGTGGTGAAGCTCATTAAACCTCTCATTATGTTTTAGGCTTCAAGATCGCAGGTGGTGAGAACACTGGAAAACTAGACCTTGGCGTTTTCATCAGCTCCATAACTCCCGGTGGACCAGCTCACTTGGATGGCTGTTTAAAACCAGGTACCAATTGACAGTCATACAATGCAGACCAGCAGGTTTTAATGAGATTGTACCCGAAAATACCCAATCAACTAAATGCAAATGCAATTATTAAAGCATTGGAGGCCAGCGGCTACGCTGAATTTTTTCATTGTAGGGGCATACATATTATTTAGGAATGTGTGCGAACGACCGAGCACAGCGACGGAGGGGCTCCGGGGAATTGTCCTGCCAAGAATGTTTTTTAAATTATGGATTTAAATGGTGCATTTTAATACACACTTTTTATGCAGCATGCTAGTGAAATAAAACATGCCAACGCTAGCTGTTCCAATATTTGCCATGATACCCTCGTAAGAACACATTAATTTGCTTTGCCCATAATGCAATAATAATGTCAGTGTAACAAAATATGTCCAGGATGGCTGTGGCAATATAAGCCAGTAGTCCCACTCTCACCTAAGGAAACCCTCAGCAGTGGTGGTTTTGCCATCCCTCTGATGACTGTGCCAATATCAGCCAGTAGTCCCACTCCCACCTAAGAAAACCCTCATCAGTGTTGGTTTTGCCATGCCTCTGCTGGCTGTGCCAATATCAGCCAGTAGTCCCACTCCCACCTAAGGAAACCCTCATCAGTGTTGGTTTTGCCATACCTCTGCTGGCTGTGCCAATATCAGCCAGTAGTCCCACTCCCACCTGAGGAAACCCTCAGCAGTGTTGGTTTTGCCATGCCCCTGCTGGCTGTGGCAATATATGCCAGTAGTTCCACCTAAGAACACAGACTAATGTTGTTTTTGCCCATTATGCACTAATTCCACAGTACTGTAAGAAGTTCATTACGCCTGCCAAGTTTGACTGTTAGTTCCTCGTTCCATTCCACCCCTCTCTACTCTAATAATTCGCCCCTCCATGCACACACACGTTAAAAATACTTGCTTCCGGAGACCGGGTGGCCGGCCCATCTTGACACTGCTTGTCACGTTCGCCGGGGCACTGGGGCTAACAGACACATGGCGCTCACTCCATGGTGACGAGGCTGGCTTCTCCTTTTTTTCTGGCGTGCACAAATCATTCTCAAGGATTGACTATGCCTTCATCTCCCGTAACACAAACCACAGACTGCTGTCTGCTGAATTCCTCGCAAGGGGAATTTCGGACCACTGTCCGCTCCTCATAACCATCAAGAATCCCTTCCAATGCCCGGATCGCAACTGGCGCTTGAGCACATATCACTTGCAGCTCCCTGAAATCGCGTAAGAGTTGGGGAAAAAAGACAACTGAATACTTCGAAATAAACGAAGGCTCAGTGGAATGCCCAATCTCGATCTGGGAGGCATATAAGACGGTCCTCCGTGGAGAAGCCATCTCTGCGGTCTCCGCCCACCGAAACGGCATGCCCAAAAGGTCAGGGAAGCAGAAGCACAAGTCCTGGAATGCGAACAGCAAATCCTGGTGCACAACACTCAAGAAGCAAAGGAGGCCCTGATCACGGCACAAGATGCCCTCAGTAATACAGCTCTGGACAATGCACGAACCGCCCATCAGCTAATCCGGAGCCAAATTTACGAACGAGGTGATAAAGCAGATAAAACCCTGGCCTGGTTGGAGAAATGGGAGCAAAGCAGAGGACATGTGCGGGCTATCAAATCTCCAGAGGGAACATTGCTGACGGAAGACTCTGACATAGTGGAAGCATTTGCAGCTTACTACAAGAAACTCTATACTCCGCCTACCGGAAGCCCTGCACTTGAGCCCTCTCTCTACCTGGACCGGATTGAGATCCCGAAACTCGCACAACACCAATCAGACCTCCTGAACGCTGAAATTACGGACACTGAAATACAAGAGGCGCTCGCACAGCTTCAACCCGGAAAAACTTCGGGCCCCAACGGTTTCCCCACGAGACTTGGAAATGCCTCGGTGGCACACTATCGACCCATATGCACTGCATGTTGCTACGCAGTAAAGAACAAGAGGCACTTCCCCCGGACCTCAGAAAGGCGTGCACATTTGTCATACATAAAGCGGGAAAGCCCCCGGAGGAGACTGCCTCCTACTGTCCCATTTCCCTGATCAACGGAGAAGACAAGGTCCTCGCCAGAACACTTGCTAATAGACTATTGAAGGTGATTGAGACTCTTGTCCACCCAGACCAATGTGGATTCATGCCCAACAAATCCACCCGCATGAACTTACGCAGAATCCAAATCGCCCTGACCAGAGCCACAGAAATACCGGCTCCACTGGCCCTCCTGGCAGTGGACTTTGAGAAGGTATTTGATTCTGTGGGATGGGACGCCTTATGGGCAATCATGGCCCGAACAAACCTCGGGCAAACGTTCATATCATGGGTCAAACTCCTCTATGCATCCCCAGAAGCCATGGTCAGGGTAAACGGTACGTCCTCCAAACCATTCCCTCTAGGCAGGGGTGCCCATTATCCCCACTCCTCTTCCTCCTTGCCATCGAGCCACAAGCAATAGAACTCGGAGCAAATAATAACTGGTCCGGATTTACCTGGCCGGGGGGAGGTGAGGACCGACTCTCGCTCTATGCGGATGACCTCCTGTGTACCTTAGCAACCCAAGGGCCTCATGCCCGACTGTCTCCCTTATCCTCAGGGAATACCAAAACTTTGCGGGCCTAAAGGTGAATGAGGCCAAAACCATTTACTTCCCGATCCAGGGCAGCGAGTCTGCGATCCCAGAGACCTGTCCATATCATGACTGTATCAGAGGGCATACGGCTCGACCCGACACTAGAAGGGTTCCTCCAACTCAACCTTCAGCCTGTAATTGAGCGGTTTCATAGAGATGTCTCCCACTGGAAATCACTCCCCCTATCCCTAATAGGTAGGGCCGCGCTATTCAAAATGATGACCCTCCCCAGACTCCTGTATGTTCTTGAAAATGCCCCGCTCACTATCCCCCGAGAAACTTTCTCACTCATTGATAAGAATCTTCGCACACTGCTATGGGGGGAGAAAAAAACCCAGAATAGCCTTTCAAACGCTCTAGAGATCGGTATGGGAGGGAGGCATCGGCCTACTCTGCATACGCATATATTATCTAGCAACACAGATCGGGGTGGTAAACGATTGGTTACACACAGACCCCACACTACCACATATCCGTATTGAAATGGAGACCGTGTCCCCAATACCCCCACTACAGATCCTGTATGCCACCAACAACCAACTCCCGAAGCTACCAAAAATAACGCACCATATCCGCCGTGCCTGACGGGACGCACAGAAACTGGTAGGCTGGAGTGGGAGAACAACATTATCCCAACCCATATGGCAGAACGCGCACCTCCCGGAAATAGTGAAGATGGGCTCTTTTGCACACTGGGGAGCGAAAGGGATAACTACATTAGCACACGTGATCCAGGGTGTCGCCTCCTAAACTTTGAAACCATGCAAGCGCAATTCGGCTTGGCACCCATGGACCAGTTTAGACACGCGCAGCTGACCCATGCCATCCGCACCCAGTTCCCTGACACAACAACTATACCCTCCTGCTCTCCCATCGAGACCAATGTCCTCCCGCAACAAATCCCCTCCAAGGTCACCTCTACCCTCTATCAGGCACTCAACTCCTTCGGGGCCGCACAACTAGATAGACTCAAAGAAAGGTGGGAAAGGGACTTGGGCGAACTGGAACCTGAAGATTGGATAGATGCATTAATGTCCCCTAGAGAAATTGGGATAGAAACCAAGCTCAGGCTAATACAACTGAGAATTCTCCACCGCTCCTATTATTCGCGCACTGACCTGGCCAAATGGGGGGGATCCGAGGATGAGATATGCATCAGATGTAAAACTGCGCCGGCTACCTTCTACCATATGATCTGGGATTGTCGGGTGTTACAAGTCTTTTGGAGGGTCTGTATTGACACGATCTCCACGGTCCTGGCGACGCCAATTCCTAGGGATACTAAAATGTCACTCCTGGGCATCTGGGGAGAAGTGGACTTGACGAAATATGAAAAAATGTTTTTGGCGGTTGCGCTGGGGGCGGGTAAAAGACTCATAGCGGCCAACTGGGGCTCTGCAGACCCACTGTGCCCGAACCGATGGAGCAATGAACTGGACAGATGCGCTGCTTTAGAGTGCCGGATCTATAACGCACGGGGTTGTCCCCGTAAATTTGAGAAAATATGGGGTAAATGGCTTGATACTCGCTGAAACCCACCCTTTCCCATTCTCCCCCTCCCTCCCTCTTCCCCCCCTTCCCTTCCCCTCCCTCCCCTCCTTACCCCCCTGACGCGAGGACGTAGGGGGCAACCTGGGTTACCAGCATTTCTTTGTCCCACAACCGTTTCATGGCCCCTTTGCCCTGCAGTGCTCTTGCCGCTGTCGATATTGCCTTATTTTTTCCTTTTCCGACGAATTTCTGATTAATATGTATGTTGTTGCTGTGTTTAAATGCAATAAACAGAGTTATTAAAAACAAAAAAATACTTGCTCCTCTCAGACTTGCACACACGTGCATGCCACTGTGTCCATTTACATGCACACTCATTCACAGACGCAAAGACTCAGAAAACCCCTTGCATACATACACATATTTCTACACACATGTGCCATCTAAGCTCCTAGTGATATGTTGCCTCAGATGTTCCGCCTGCACCTCTGTGTCTGATATCAGTCAGCTGAACACTCCCTGTGATCTTTGCGCTCAGAGAAGCAGCGGTGTCAGAATTTCAATGCACTGCTCTGCTGTCCTCAACAGTATACACTGTGACTTCAGCATGGAGCTCTTCAGAATCTCTTGTCAAAGGTAGGAAAATGAACAAAAGGAGAAATGCCCCTACTTAGAGGTAGACCGCTCCCCCACACCCTTTTCTAAACTAAATATACTAGGAAAAATATATTAGTTTAACATTTTAATGTGAACTTTCATTTTCTCCAACCTAAAACAAGGTGGGGACGGGGGGAGTGGCACTCTTGTACTCCCTAACACACCAGCCACCACCGGTCTTGTCAGTACAGTAGGAAGTTTGCAGCTGCCCATCATGGCTGTTTGCTAGGTCTGGAAAAGATCAGGGGCTATGCTAATGTCGGGACTGGCGGGACTCAGGGCTAGCTAGCCTTTTGGTTGTAGTCCATGAGCTTCTATCCGGGGCTACAACCAAAAGACCTGGGGCTATAGCCTCCTTAGCCCCCCCTAGCAATGCCTCTGCTGCCCGTTCTCCAGGGCTGCCCTGGTTGATTGCAGGTTGGAACTAAATGAACGTTGGACTGTACAGCACAGACCGCAAACTAATTTGCCTCTAGGTGCGTTTCCTGTGTATACCTAGGTATACTCCACTTTTGAAGCGGTGGCTCTTTTGTTTTGATGTAAGTTGATTGTTCTACAGTCGAACATGCCAAGGGAAGGGTCTTCCAATTCAGGCCCTCTGCACTAAGAAGTGACATCCTGCTATAGCGGTGTATCACACTGTGTGCAGTGCAGGGGTCTGCAACTATTGGCACTCGAGATGTACTGCATCTTCTATCAGCCCCAGCCAGCATAGTTGATGGCGAAGGATCATGGGAGTTGCGGTCCAAAACACATGGGGAGCGGCAGGCTGCAGATTACTGCATGATGGCAGCTGAGAGCATAGCATTTGGTGTGTGTTCTGGATGTTTGTGTTACATTATTAAATTGCCTAGGACATTTTTTAAACTAAGCTATTGCTCTCTAGTTAGATTTATATAACTATAAAATAACACAGAAGTGTTATGGTATTCCTTCTCTAAAGAATGTATGTAATCTAAACTGTAGTCATCTATTATACCTACTACTATAAAGACAGTCAGTTGCTGGATTGAGGTGAAGGAATTAGGGGACAATGCAGTTGGCATAGGTGGGCATTACTGCCAGTCACCATAGTCTCCAGCTAAAATGAAACACTCATGTTCTTGTCCTTGGGTGAAATGCTGTTAGTACTAGCAAAGTGCACACAGCACAATGCCAATGTCTCTCAACAGTTAAGACTTTAAAAAGATTCACAAAGGTCAGGCCTGACTTTCCTTCTGCAGTAGCAGGTGATCACTTACATCTCTGAGGGGCATCAACCATTCATTGCCTAGCAGAGCTATAGCCAGCAAGATAGATCTTACTCTTTATGACTTTTGAAAATGGGTGACATTTGTCAGAACGACCTTGTGACCAGAACAGTTGACAGGAAAGCATTGTGAAGGAGTTTATAGGCAGTGAATGGTGTTGCGCACCACTGTGGCATGATGATTGCAGCACAATGCTTTAAGCTGCAACCTGTGTGTGTCTGGTAATCAATGAATAGCAGATAGAGTTGGGTAGCTAGTTCTCTTCCAAAACATTCCCAAGAGACCTGATGCTGCATTAAGCAGATCTAAGCCCCAGGCACAGGTTACTGCCATATTTGAGTCTTGAGGAGGATTCATAACTCTGTCTCATCACCATTAAATGTTAACCTCTTAACATTCGCTTGTTTCAATGCATGCAACAAAGGAAACCCTGTTCTGTCAGGCCACTGCCTTTGTCCAATGTAACCTGTTCTTATTTGATGATCTGAAAAAGTATATTATAGCCTACCAAATATCTTATATTACAAGATTTTATAAAAACCCTTCGGGGAAAAATCAACATTGTTGTGAATATATTTCTATATGAAACATGTTTTATCAGAGTTTCTCTGAAAAACACATGATTTTATTGTCTTGTAAGGTAATTCGAAGATTATTGCATGTTTCTGGGACCTATGATTACAATGCCTGGCCTTGTAAAGCGGAAGTGCATTGAGGTGGTTCTGTGTCACCGGGAAGACTCTATACCATTCTTGGGCTTTACCTTTACTTTAGTTATACATTATTCCTTTTATTCAATTGAAGTGCCCCAAGACTGCAGCTCCAAGAATGCAAATGACAAAGAAATGAAAATGTAGGTTTGGGGCATGGTGACTCGATGACATGGAGTTATATGATAATCGCGTTGTACTGTTAATTCAGTACGTTAAACTCTCAGACAAAACTAGGCCACAGGTAAATGCACTGGATATTACATAAGCGTTCTTTGCATTTTGAAATTGATCCCTCATGCTCAGGGTGATATGTTCATGGTTCCAGAGACCAGCAAGCATTCGGTCTTTAAATTCCAGAATCTTAATGCTATCACGCCCTTCATTCTGTCGGACTTCTATATAGGGAATATATTTACCTAGTGATTTGTTTTATGGAGAAATATCCATGCTGTAATCCCCCCACCTTGTGACAATCCCACCCCACAATCAAGGACAAAATCATTGGCTGTTTGTAATCTGAATATTCTGTTCTATTTAAAATAAAGAATAGGTGTTCCCCTAACGTTTGATGCTGGGGATGGCACCCACAATATTCTAGATGAATACAGGCAGCTTGTCTACAGAAAATGCACAATCTGCCTGTAATAAAATGTTCCACCCTGTAGACATAATATTGAACAGTGGTTGTTTGATTCAAAAACATTAAACGGTTCTTAGAAAAAAGTCAGAACCAAAATAATTCACTTTGTTTTCTCTAAAACCATTGACAGTGTTGGCATCAGAGGAAAATATGGGCAAACTTATGTTCTCTTGTTCTAGGACTGAACAAATCTAGCCTTTCTGACACTATCTTTGACCCACTGTTGGTCCCTAGATTGGGCATAGATATACACAATGCTTTTGTGGGGTTGACTTGGTTACAATTATTTGAAAGGCCTTGGTGCAGAAATTGCCATTTGTTTTTTGGAATGCTGGAGGGAATCTGGTTCACCCTCTCAACACCTCAGTTCTATGTGTTAATTAAGGAATAGATTTCAATTACTTAGTAATATGACAGATATCGGTCTCAGAGACTTTTCATTCCACATTTCAATTTGAGATGTCTAAGGCCTGCAGAAATAGCATATTGCTGGAGTACATCCTTATTATGGTGATTTCCATTATAGTTATCTGTCACAAAGAATGTGCACCTTGTACTTTTTTCGCCCTTTCAGTGACATAGCTTATAACCATGGCTCCCTCGAAATGGTTTTAATTGCTATCTGGGATTTGATCAATTCTTGGGACATTTGTCTAAATGACTAAGGACTATTGTACTCACTTTTCATCAGCCGACCTCAGGCATCATCATACCATATAAGCACTCCCTTTCAGTCCATTCACTTGCTCCCAAAATCCCTGTTGGGCAATCTTATTCTGTCTTGGGAAAACCCTCTGCATTGTCATATCTGGAAAAAGGTACCCCTCAGGAGAATTTCCATCATTTACTTGAGTTGGAGCACTAATCTGCTTTTCTCCTGTTAAGCAGGCTTGTGTCCTTGTCTGCTTTCTTAAACCTCTCTTCTTCCTGTGTGTTTGAGCCTGTGATGGGTTCTATTCACTTACTCACACCCACCAGGGTCCTCCTCTTAGCTCCCATTGGCCCCATGTATTCTCTGTATCATAAGGGAATGTTCGCTGTTTGCTGTAAGGTATCCTGCCCTTGCCCTCAGGAATGTAAATTTAAAGTGTGAATTCATTATTTTTCTTATATTCCCTGATATGGAAATGTGATGGAATAATATATTAAGATTCACAATATTATAATCCGGAGGCATACTTTGTGGCTGCCTTTTATATGCATGTGATTGATATGATATGATATGATTTTTCATTTGTATTGCGCTCGTACACACGTGTTTCAGAGTGCGACGAGGCAAGGGAGGGGAACAAGGGAGGACAAAACAACGATCGTACTAGGCCCAGTGACATTGAGAATGTGCAAGTGCAGGAGAGAGGGAAGGTGGGGGAAGTGCTGAACAAGGGATAAACACAACAACAAATGATAGTGCAGCCAGCAAGGTGGCAAGTGCGAGGTTTAAAGCGCAGACAAGGGGTGTCTGACAAGTGCAGGTAAGGGGACTCTAGGGTTACAGATACAGACCCAAGTGCAAGGGTTTCCAGGAGACAGTGAGGGTGTGTGGCTGGGTGGGCAGAGACCTGGGCCCGAGGTCAGAGGGCAGTCAGGTGCACGGAGCCGAAGCAGACGGATCAGCAGGGGAGAGGAAGTGCAAAGGCAGAAGCAAAGGGGAAGGTCTTGAGGTGCTTCTGGAAACGGCGATGGTTCTCCTCAAGTCTGAGTGGCAGGGAGGCTGTTCCAGAGGGAGGCCCCAGCCGAGGAAAGAGATTTACTCCCAACTTGTTGCTTGGAGAAGCGACTGACCCTGAGGGAGGTGGAAGAGTGAAGAGCTCTGGTGGGGAGGTATTTACAGAGGGAGAGTTGAAGGTATTTTGGACCCAAGGGTCTTGAATATAACCCTTGCAGCCACTGGGAGCCAATAAAGAGATTTCAGGGCTGGAGAGATACGATCCCAGGTCTTGAGGCCAAGGACAAGTCTTGCAGTCCTGTTTTGTATGAGTTGCAGAGGGCGGACAGTAGAAGCAGGCAGTTTTAGAAAGAGGCTGTTGCAGTAGTCTAGCCTAGAGAGAACCAGAGCTCTAGAGACAGTGAGCTTCTGGGAGAAGGAGAGGAAAGTAAGAATACATCTGAAGAGGTGCAGTTGGTAGTTTGACTTCTTAGGGACGTCAGAGATGTGAGGTAAAAAGGAGTGTGGAGTCTAAGATGACCCCCGAGGTTCTTAGCCTCACAGGTGGGAACAGGAAGAGGGTCAAAGGTGGCCGGCCAGAGAGTGACAGGAAAAGAGGGTGAAGGGGTGCCGATGAGGAGAATCTGTCTTACTGGCATTAAGGCAGAGATCATTGGTGGCACACCACTCCTCTATGGCAGGCAGTCCGAGATGAGGGAGGGAGAAGAGGTGGCAGAGGGAAGCCTAAAAACTAGCTCCGTGTCATCTGCATAGCACTGAAAGTTGGAGCAGAGAGCGGCAATGCGGTGGGCAAGGAGTGCAAGGTATTGGTTGAAAAGCCAGGGGGAGATGTTAGACCCCTAGGGAGCACCACACGTAGAGGGTGAGATGGGGGGAAAGGAAAACCCCATGTTGGACCTGGGAGGGTTGATCACAGAGTCGGTGTGAAGATTAAGCTGGGAGATGGCCAGCTTTTCCAAGAGTTTGCCCAGGAAAGGAGTGATAGAAATCAGGCTTAGCCGGGCAGGGTGAGTCGACTGTGGGTTTCTTGAGAAGAGGGTGCACAAAAGAGTGCTTCAGGTGGGGGAGGCTCCAGAGACGAAGGAATGGTTTCATAAGTTGGTCAGAGCCGGAGCAAGGGTGTCGATATGGTCCTTGTTGGTTTTGGACAAACAGCGAAGAACCTATTTTGACGAGACTTTCATAGATCGAATTTGTCTGGAAATTGTGTTGGGGGAGAACAGAGGAAAACATGAGGAAGGAGGAGTTGCGGCTGAAGGGGGGGGTCAGAGGTATCAGAGAGAGAAGTGGGGAGGAGGAGAGGACGAGAGGGTGGACATGATGTCCTGGGTCTTTTAGATGGAATGAGAGGCCAGGAGAGGTAGAGACTGCAGCAGGGTTGGCCAGCTCCTTGCAGATTTTAAACAGTTTGCCCGAGTTGTTAGATGCCGCAGAGATGCAAGCTTGGATAAGGGCTCTTTTCTTAGTACGGACAAGGAGCCAGTATTGCCTTTGGAGCAGGCGGCAGTCCAGTTTGTCAGAGGATGCACAAGAAGCCTGCCATTTCCTCTCAGCCACCCTACACTTGCGTTTAAGGATTACTAGGTCAGAGTCGTACCAAGAGTTGCACTTGGCTTTGGGCTTCAAGCGGATCCTCATGACAGGGGCAAGAACATCAAGAGTACCAGGGATAGAGGAGTAGAGAGTGGAAAGGGCTGTGTCAGGATGTGAGCCAACCTGAGGTGGAGGAGGAGGAGAGAAGGTGGATGCGAAAGCCTCAACTGACACATGCTTCATGGGTCGCATGACTGAGAAGGTAGGCGGAAGTATTGGAGTTGGCTTGGCCTGAAGGGTAGCGAGGGTGAGATGGGAGGAAAGGAGAGAGTGATCACTACAGGAGAGAGGAGTGGTCAGAGGGCTACAGAGGGGGAGGTCTGAAGAGATCAGAGCATCCAGAGTGTGTCCTGCAGAGTGAGTAGGTCTAGAAGGGAGAATAGAGAAAGAGTCTCGCAGAAGTCGCGAAAGAGTCCAGATGAGGGACAGGAAGCATAAAGATGGATGTTGAAGTCTCCAAGAAGGAGGTGTTGAGTGGTTGAGGGCAGGAGTCAGGAGGAGAGGTCCGCCCACTCAGAGAGGAAGGAGGAGAACTGACCAGGTGGCCGATCGAATGTAACCACGTTAAGAGAGTGGCCAGGAGAGCGAGAAAGCCTACAAACAAGGCATTCAAAAGAGGAGTAGGCCTGCATAGGAATGACATAGGCAGGAATCCACTTCCGGAAAGATCAAGGCTACACCACCACTGGAATGGTTGGGTCTGAGCGCAGAGAGGATCTTGTAGCCATCAGGAATGAGAGCGTCAAAGCTTGTGACAGAACTGGCCATGAACCATGTGAGACTGAGGACATCGAGGTCAAGTTCTTCCAGGAGGCTAATTGATTCCAATTGTTTTAAAAAATATATATCTTTATTATTTTTCAACATGTAACTATTACAATACAGTGACATAAATAATCATATATTCCAAAGCTTCCGTGAAATTATTCCCCTTTTAGCTTCCAACCCCTCACCCCTAACTGCCTGCGTATAGTTCCAACCTTATATCGCATTGTACAATACATTCTCCTTAGCTTCGTATTGCGTGGTCTGTACCACCACTTCGCTTTTCCTTTGACAATGTTATCGTTAAAGCAATCCACTGCAGTATGTCTGTTTCGAGTTCTTGTTTCTGCTCTCCAATTGCTTTCTCCACTACTCCTGTTTCTGCTGTTGCCCATTTTCTGAGGTCTTCCCACCATTTGTCAATACAAGGCCCCTTAGTGGCTTTCCACTCCACTGCAATGCTATGCTGTGTTTGGCCAGTACATAAATCAGGCCTTTAAACTTCACCATGGTTTTATGCTTAGTGCTTCTAAAGAGACCCAACATGCATGCTTCCGGGGATTGGATTTCAAGATTAAAGCCTCCTAGGGCCACTCTGTCTGCCACACTCTTCCAAAATTCCTGTATCCTATGACATTCCCAAAACATGTGCATCATGTCTACGTTCTCTTCCTTACATTTGAGACAGGCCTGATTACCCGCGCATTTAAACCTTGCTATCACAGCTGGCGTCAGATATGCCCTTTGTGTGATGTAAAGTTGAAGCAGCTGCAGCCTGGTGTTTCTAGAGACTTTCTTATGGTATAGGACTATTCTTTGCCACTCTTTATCTTCAAATGATTTTCCTAATTCTTTTTCACATCCTCCTCTGAACTTCAATTTTAATCTCGAGTTTCGATCTATCAGTACCTCCTACATTCTGGAGATAGTGTGCCCCCCCAGTCCTATGTAGTAGAAATTGACCCTTATGTATGCCCGTGGAATCTTGCAGCTCATTAAAATTTAATCAACCTGTTTTCATTCCTCAGGTCCCCTATTGTAGCAATACCGCAAGACTCCCAGTGTGCTAGCACCCTTGCTCTAAATCCCTGTGTCTGACAATACCGCCGCTAAGGGGGTCTGTGGTGAAGTCCCATGGTTGTGCAGGTCCTCTGCCATATCTGTATTCCTAACTTCACTAACTGTGGGTGTTGGTGCGACTCCCTCGGGGGAGTCCAAATTAAGTCTGAGATATAAACCTTTTATTGCTGGCTGTAGGAGAGTTGTCTTTCCCATGGGGTCACCTGCCATCCATTGCCCTATATATTGTAACTGGCATGCCAGGATGTATAACTCAAAATTGGGGATCTTCAACCCTCCTTGGATATAGGGCGTTGTAACACATTCAGTGCAACTCTGCCCCCCCCCCCCCCCAATGCCACAGGAAGCCCCTACATACTCTGTCAAGTTGTAGGAACAATTTCTTGGGAATGTTATATGGGATAGTCTCAAAACAGTGTATTAGCCTTGGTAGTGCCACCATTTTTATTTATGCTGCTTTTCCTGCCATCGACAGCGGTAGCCTGCTCCAAAATTCCACCGATTTGACCAATTCTGCTTTAGTCTACATTGTATTGAATTTGTGTTCCAGCCTGGGCTCCTGGTATATGTTCAGCCCTAGGTATCTGAAGGAATTTCTACTCCACTGCAGGGGAAGAGCCGGTAGTTCTTCCTCTCCAACAGTCGACAATGTTTCTAGCAGGAAGAGTCATGATTTGCTCTTGTTTATTCGAATCTCGCTCAGCATGCCACAATTGTCAAGCACCTCCAGTACAAATGGTAAGTTTGCTTTAGATATCATTTGCATACATTGATTCTATGTGCCTGACCCCATCGATGTCTATGCCGGCATCGCTATATTCCTGTCTTAGGTATGCCGCAATGGGCTCTGCCGCAATTATGTATAACATTGGGGACAGGACACACCCTTGTTTCGTCTCCTTTTGCAGCTGCCACTTGTCCGGTTACATGGTATGCGTCCTGACCCTGGCTGTCGGTTGGGTGTATATTAGCTTCACCCACTTCATATAGTGCGGTCTTATTCCCATCCTCACCATAGTGGCATACAACCAATCCCAGTGAACAGAATCAAATGCCTTGGTCGCATCTAATGAGGCCACAGAGCAGTACTCCTCTCTGTCTTTAGTACTATTTATGACATGATGTAACCGTCTCAGGTTCCCAGAAATGTTCCTACCCGGAACGTATCCAGTCTGATCTTAATTAACTATCTTGGGTATTAGTTTCCTCAGCCTGCCCGCTAGGATTGCTGTAAGGATTTTACTGTCCTGGTTTAACAAAGACAGTGGTCTGTAGGAATTACAGTCTGTATCTATTTTGTTTGGTTTGAGGAGCGGAATTAACACCGCCTCCCTCATACTATCTGGGAGGATTCCCATTTCATACGCTTCGTTGTATACTCTGGCGAGGAGTGGCACCAATGTGTCGGCATATGCCCTATAAAACTCCCTTGGTAGCCCATCTGTGCCTGGGGTCTATCCTGGGGGCAATGTTCTTATTGCGCCTAAAACTTCCTTCGGTGTTATGGGCTCTTCCAGCATATTCATTTGCTGTTCGTCCAAGTGTGGCAGAGTAATGAGATCTAAAGCATCCTGCAGTTCGCCCTCCCGCTCTATCTTGGGATCTGAGTATAAGCTCTTATAATATTCTGAAAACACTTCGTTAATGCCTACTTGCAAATTAACCTCCTTATTTTCTGCAGTTTCGATGGAGTATATTGGGGATCTCTTGTTCTTGTTTTTGTACAGCCAGGCAAGCATTCTCCATGGCTTAACTCCCTGTGCATGACTTCTTTCGAGGTATTTAGCGTAGTTGAACTTATCCAGCCTATCCCATTGTGTTAGACATGCTTGTCTCAATCTGATTTCCTCCTCCACATGCTCCTCCCCTGCGCCCACCTTCTTCTCAATTTCCAATAGTTTACTTTCCGTCTCCTTAAGGTCGTTAGTGATAGTTTTCTGGATCCCCCTGCTGTGGTTATCATCTCACCTCTAATTACCACCTTGTATGTTTCCCAAATCGTGCATACATGTTTCAAACTTCCCTCATTCACTTTCATAAAATCTACTGTGCTTTTCCTGATGTGTTTGTTAAATGCTTTATCAAGCAATGTTTTGCTCCTAAGTCTCCAGGTAGGTATGGGCGGTGTCAGGCGGATATCCTCCATTTCGTTAATAGTGGGGCATTAGCAGAGGCAAGACAGAACCTGACAAGCGAGCAGAGGACTCTATTCGGGAGATCAGTCCCGGACAAGTCGAGAAGCAAAGGGAGGACATCGGACCTGCAAGGTACAAACGGAGGCAGAACCTACAGAGAAACAGGAGGAGTGAGGAAAGGGCCAAAGACCTAAGCGGAAAGGAGTGTGGCAATCACTGCCCGGGCTCTGGGGACCTGGATAAGGACTTACTCGGGTAAGAGAAAGACACAGTCCTCTGTAGTCACCTCGACTCGGCAGCCCACTTCTCAAAAGAGGCCATAATTTGGATCAAGTCATTCCTGAGTAATCGGACCATGAGAGTCTTCGCTCCATCAGCCTCAGCAGATCCAATCCCTATAACATGCGGTGTTCCACAAGGGTCTTGTGTGTCACCCACCCTCTACAATGTCTTCACGAAGCCTCTCTTTGATGAAATGGATCATCTGGGTATCGCCTACACTAACTACGCAGACGATACCCAGATCCTCCTCCCGCTCTCAGGAGACTACGCCAAGGACCTGGCCCTAGTGAACAGGATCTATAGCATCGTTCAGGCATGGATGGCCACACACGGCCTATGCCTGAACGATGATAAAACTGAGCTTATCATCCTGGGCACCACTACCTATATATCCAAACTCAGCCCCGATTACGACAACTTCATTATTCATGGGAACAACATAAAAGTAGCTCATGAAGTAAAAACCTTAGGATTCTACCTAGACGCCACCATGAACTTTACCAAACAAGTTAACTCTCTAGCTTCTGCCACCGCATATACATGCAAACTTATCAGAGCGAGCAAACAATTCCTCTCCACAGATAGTTGCATTACACTTGCCAGAGCCTTGATACTGTCCAAATTAGACTATTGTAATGGACTTTACATTGGAGCTAATAAACAGACCATCCACAAAATTCAAGTGCTCCAGAATAATGCCTTGAGAGCAGCACTCAAGATTAATAGAAACGAGCATATATCCTCGACAAGAAGAGAATACAAATGGCTCGCCACCATAGACAAAATTCATCTCAAAATCGCTTCCCTCACCCACAAATGTATCAACAACAAAGCTCCACCTTACCTCATGGATAGATTACGCAAAAGGACTTCTTCCAGACCTACCAGAATAGCCAACGCAAACTGCCTCCAAGTCCCGCGTTTCAAACTTGCCACTATAGGAGGAAATAGCTTCCCGGTCAAGGCTGCGCAGTTATGGAACTCCCTCCCGCATGATGTCAGAGAACCTCAGCCTTTCGCAAAATTTAGACAAAACCTCACCAGGTGGCTGAGAGCCAACGACAGCTAACTAGTCCACTTGTCACATTGTACATTACTGTATATAACTATATATTACGTGAACAGGAGCATGCTCCTCGCTCCCCTGTCCTGATCTCTCCTTGCTCCCCTGTCCTTGATCTCTCCCCAACGACAGCTAACTAGTCCACTTGTCACATTGTACATTACTGTATATAACTTTATATTACGCGAACAGGAGCATGCTCCTTGCTCCCCTGTCCTTGATCTCCCCTTGTTCATATCTGCTTGCTGTAATATTGCTGATGTCTATGTCTACACTTCCTGCCTTTTCCTGTACTTGCAATTAGCCGAGCATATCTGTAACCAAGCTCAGCGCATCTCTGCACCTTCATCTGATTTCTATGTACCTGTAACCAAGTTGAGCATATCCTTGTCTGTTTGCGCCCTGATACTCCAGGGTTTGGCGCGCTATACAAATAATAAACTAAACTAAACTAAACATGACTACAAAAACCAAGAGAAAGGGCGGAAGGGGGCCCCAGAACTCAAGTGACACACCGGGACCCTTCACTCCTTGTGGCCTACTCAGGACGCTAGGGAAAGAGCCAAGAACAGTGGAAGGCGCGGAGGGGGAGGCCCCGATGTCGAAACAGGATTTCCTGGGGGAAGTGCGCGCTCTGCAGGCCAACCTAGCCAAAACATTCCAGGACCAATTCCACCTCATGCGGGCAGACCTGAACGAGGCTCTGGGGGAGTTCAGACAGGACATGCGACAATTGGGGGAAAGGACTGACCTCCTAGAGAAGAGCCTACAAGAAGTGGACAAGGAAACGACAGCCAGCAGTGAGGCCATAGAGAGACTAGATGTAGCCACCCGGAATCTGGAAACCCAAATGGAAGATATGGAGAACATCAGGGTGAAAATGCTGCCGGAAACGGTAATGGATAAGGAACTGAAAGAGGAAATGCAGGCTATTTTTGC
Source organism: Ambystoma mexicanum (assembly GCF_040938575.1). Taxonomy (NCBI): domain Eukaryota; kingdom Metazoa; phylum Chordata; class Amphibia; order Caudata; family Ambystomatidae; genus Ambystoma; species Ambystoma mexicanum. Next base: position 39,285,373 of record NC_090937.1, read on the forward strand.
TGAGATCCTGGAAGAAGCGACTCCAGACAAGATTGAACTGGACTGCGTACACAGGGTAGGAAGATTGGCCAAAGGCGCAGCAGCAAGACCAAGGGATGTGCTGGCTGCCTTTACTAGATACGCCCAGAAGGAAGCTGTCCTTCGGGCGGTAAGGAGACGGGAACCGATCATGTATAAGGGCCAACAGGTAGCGCTCTATCAGGACCTGGCAAGCAGCACACTAGTAAAGAGGAAACAGATGGGCCCAATACCGAAGGTTCTCAACGGGAGAGGCATTAGATATAACTGGACATTCCCATTCGGCTTGGTGTTAAAGTGGGAATGAATTCAAAAACGCATCACCACTGCACAAGAAGGAGCCGATATATTGCAAATGGATCTTGAGGAGACCTCCGCACGGAACGGACCTCAAACAAGGGATCACAGACCCAGATTGAGACTGTGGGAGTGGTCAACGGTGGGGGAGAAAAGGAGGGGCCATAAGGGGAGCAGGCCACTTCCGAAAGAGAGGAATGGGGAAACAGGGATGGGGATACAAGAAGAGCCCTAACCCCACTGGCGAAATAGGGGTGGTGGGCCTCTAAAGGGGATAATGGAGTAGGAAGGGGGTCAGGGGGGAGCAACCATTTGGAATCGGGAAGGGCAAGGATGCCTGAGGAAGGAGAGAAGAGGCGGGAAGAGCACGATCTTCCAGGGAGAATAGGGGGGAGAATTGGGGTTGGGAGTTGGGGCAGAGAGGGCGGGGGGGGGGCACATCAGGAAGCTCAGAGGGAGTGGGGGTCACCAACATTTGAGGAACAAGGTCAGAGCTACTGTCATTCAGGTGGCTAATGCATAACATTAGGGGGCTTAATTCCCCCCCTTAAAAGGAAGAAATCGGAACAGTTCACGAGGAAAGAAGGGCCGGATGTCCTGGGGCTGCAGGAAATGCACCTCTTACATAAGGACCAGGGAGGTTGAGACTTTGGGGATTCAACCTACTATTACAAGCCTACGGTCAGAGCAAAAGCAGGGGGGTGACCCTAGCTATTAAAAACACGTTTGACTTTAGAGTCACAGAGACATTAAGGGAAAAGGAGAGTAGGTATTTGATAGCCAACGGAACGTGCCAGGACATCCTCTACACCATAGCAGTGGTGTACGCACCAAACACCAGACAGGAGCAGTTCCTGAGGCATGTCCTGATGTTACTGGAAGAGAAAGCATGGGGTCATATCGTCCTGATGGTGGACCTTAACATAATCTGGGACAGGGAGCGGGATAGATCTGGGGGCCTTGGTAGGGGAAGGGGAGCAGTGATGTCTGCGGATCTAAGGGATGGGATTGGGAGGGCGGGACTACGGGACGCCTGGCGGGAGCTGAAGGGAGATGAGGAGGGCTATACTTTCCTATCAGGAGTCCACGGGTCACAGTCAAGAATTGACTACATTTGGGTATCAGCGGGCCTGGTGGGCCAGATTCGGGATGCACAGACAGGTCCTATTTGAATAGCAGACCACAAGACAGTGGCCATTCACTTGGAACTGGGGCGCAAAGACAGAGGGGTGTGGGGTTGGAAATACCCAAAGTCCCTACTTGGGGCTCCAGTAATTAGATAGGAAATGGAAGGGAAAATTAAGAGCTTCTTCACAGATAACAAGAAAGGGGACACGAGGGGGGAGACAAGGTGGGGACGCCTTTAAAGCCACGCTCAGGGGGTAATTAATAGCGGCATCAGCGCAGAGGCTGAAAAAAATGAAGGTGATGGAGGAACAACTTGAGGCTGAAGTAGAGGCGGCATGACAAAAGTCTGGATCAACCCCGACTAGATCCTCCATGAGGGAATACAGGAGGGCAATAGGTCAACTGGAAGTCCTCCAAACTAAAAAGGCAGAGGGGGCACTGCTCTCCGTCCGCCAAAAGTATTACGCCAAAGCAAATAAGGCGACGCACTTCTGGCACGCCTGTTGAGGGGTGCGAGTTCAAAGAATGCAATCACGGCCCTAAAACGGTAACATGGGAGCGGGTTACTCGGTCAGGGGACATTCAAGAAACGTTGGCAGAATTCTACGAATCCCTTTACACATCACAAAACCCCCAGCCCCATGTACAAGCGGAGTTCCTTGAGAGGGTAAAGCTGCAAAAAATTGGGAGGGAGGCGGAGGATGCCCTTACTCAGGAGATCTCAGAGGATGAGGTAAGAAGGGTAATCGGGAATCTACTGCCAAATAAGGCCCCAGGCCCAGACGGCTACACTGCGGCCTTCTATAAAACATTTGCAACCGCCCTTATCCCACACCTGACATTCCTCTTCAACACATTCAGGTCAACAGGCAAGATAGCTCCATCCATGAAGGAAGCTAAGCTAACCCTTATCTTTAAGCCCAAAAAGGACCCAGAGTTGAGGACATCCTACCGGCCCATTGCACTGATAAATGTGGATGCCAAGATATATACAAAGATCTTGGCAAATAGGCTGGAGACATACCTCCCGGATCTGGTCCACCCAGATCAGACTGGTTTTATTCGAGGCAGGAGGGCAGGAGGGTAGCGCACCTGGTGGAAAAGGTACAAAAAAACGGACACTCCCGCAGTCCTTTTTGGCCCTGGACGCATAAAAGGCGTTCGACCAGGTGGAGTGGTCCTTCCTATTTCGGGTGATGCAGCAGATGGGTCTCGAAGGGGAGTACCTGACAATGGTCCAGGCGAACTATCAGACACCATCAGCGAGAGTGGTGGCAAATGGCACGCTATCAAGGCCCTTTAGGCTGAGCAGAGGGACAAAACAAGAATGCCCACTGTCCCCGATGCTTTATGCACTTTATCTGGAACCCCTCTTGAAGGCAGGGGAATGAGACGTTCTGAGGGCAAGCACCCCCTTTGTGTGGAGCCCAGGGGGAATTAGATATCTGGGGGTGAGAATCACGGCGAACCTCAAGGGCTGGTATGTGGCCAACTATCCCCCACTGTTGAAGGACATTAAGCGGGACTTCCGCAGTTGGAGGAACCTCCGGGTCTCGTGGCTGGGTTGACTGGCCGCAGTTAAAATGGTCACTCTCCCACAGTTGTTGTACCTATTCCAAGCGATACCCCAAGAGGTACCCGCAAGCCTGTTCAGGGAGTTAAAAGCCTGGACCAACGAATTTATATGGGAGGGAAAAAGAGTGAGGGTTAGTAGGAACCTGATGATGGCACCCAAATGGGAGGGGGGACTGGTGTTACCGAACTTTCAACAGTACTACGAGGCCACACAATTGCGGGTAATTAGAGAATGGCTTGAGGAAGGGGAGAAAGTGCAAGATAAGCAGTGGGTTCAAATGGACAGGGCGGTCACACATCACTAGCGGAAGTTCTGTGGCTACCGAAATATTGCAGGCCAAAGTATCTATATAAAAGTTCCATAACCAAATTAGTTGCGGACAACTGGGACAAGCTAGTGAGAACCAAGGGGATAACAACATTTTTGTCCCCATTCCCGGCCATTTTCAATAATGGGGACTTCACACCAGGGGTGGAGAAGGGGGCATTTAAACAAAGGCAGAGCGGGGGTGCAGGAAGCTGTGACCATTTTCAGAGGGAGGGGGATACTATCCTTTGTGGACTGTAAAAGAGAATTCGGGGTGAAGGAGGGGGAAAGGCTCCGATATGCGCAAATAAGGCATTGGGTACTGAATCCCTGGAATAAGGAAGCGGCAAATGGGGACACGACGCAATTTGAAAAATTCCTCCTATCAAACGTCGGGTCTAAGGGATTAATCTCCAACCTATACAAGATACTGAACAATGCAAATGTTAGGCAACAGTGGTCATACATGAGGAGATGGGAGAAGATATTGGGGAGGGAGATACGAAGGGAGGAGTGGGAAATGTTATGGAGAAAGATTCCCAAATTGGCGAGAGCATCCCAGTTGCAAGAAACATGGTACAAGATCCTATTAGGCTGGCATTACACACCAGCCCGTCTTCACAAGATATACCCGGGAACCACAGGGGACTGTTGGAGGGGCTGCGGGATGGTAGGTACGTGTCATGATCTCTGCTTCCAAAAGGTCAGGGTTTTCCCAACTCCCTTGGAAGCAGATCCATAACCCAGGTTCCGAGTGCCAACCAGTCCCAATTGGGACCTTTTGGACCCAGTCCTGGCGCCAGTGGCACCAGGCTCATAAATATGCCCAGTCCCAGCGCTGGAAGCGCCGGGCTCATAATGCTTGGGTGGACTTACCTTCAGCAGACCATGCTGCTTACTTGCCTGCCAGTTGAGCCTCTGATCCTCTTCTGTTTGGAACTACTTTTCCTGTTGGGTGGGGCTGGAGCCACTCCCTAGATTCAGAACACTGGAACTCTTCTGGAAGGCAGGAACTCTTTTCTTACCAGGAACTCTTTTCTTACTTAGGCGTGGCTGTGGAAGGAGACACCTAAGCACTACAGGAGGCTATTTAAACCACACCCGGTGGATGAATCTTGCTTTGCGTTATTCTGCAACCTCTGCAGCAGAACGCTCATCGTGTCTTCTGCATCCGGTCCTGGGCCTAAGGAAAAAGGCTTACCATCCTGAATCCAGTCTTCAGCAACACCTATAAAGACAAGAAAGAACAGGTTAGCATTCCGGCATCTGAAAGGCAAAGGCTTACCATTCTGAATCCAGTCTTCAGCAACACCTATAAAGACAAGAAAGAACAGGTTAGCATTCCGGCATCTGAAAGACAAAAGTTTACCAACTCTTCGGCGCTGCATCCCGCATCTGAAAGACAAAACAAGGTGCGTTTAAAGACATTGGGGAACTTTAATACTCACGTGCCATTACTCCTTTCCACATCTAATCCAGTGGGTATTCCGGCACCCTGCAGCCGCTCCGAACTCGTACCTGCAAAATAAAAAGACAGTTAGAGCGCATAGTGAAGCAGGCAACAAGCGCTTACTTACGTGCTTCCAGGCGCTTCTATTCATCACACGGGCTCCATCTTCAACTCACTTCAGCCCGTCATCCGCCATCGCCGGAACCCTGCAAAACAAGAGACATCATTACTAAAGACTTTAAAGACATTTGAATGACTCGAAACTTACCGTTCGTGCAGTAAACGACGGACAGCAGTCCTCTGAAGTCAAGAGGCCTGCGCTACCTATCCAGTGAAGAAACTGGTTACAGCACCCTGCCCCGAGGCAGATGGAGAGCTCGGCATTCACTTACCTCAAGTGAGAGCGTTAACCTTTGGGGGTCTACAGGAGAGGAGAAGAGGAAAGAGATAGGGACACCCCAATAACCCCAGTTCATTAACCCCATATTTTCTATCTGCAGACATCTTACTCTACACGTCAGGCATACAGTGCACAGAGGTCCAGCCCAAAGAGCCAACCGGGTGCTACACATCACCTTTGAAGATACGGTAGTCGCCCAGTCAAGACCGGCGCCTCTGCGAGAATCAGGTGAGCGTTACAGTACGGCAGAACACATCTGCTGGGGTGCCTGAAAATCGAGCCTTTTTGGCAAGAGGTCCTGAGGGCACAACACCAAGCCTTCGGGCCTGGGGAGACTCGACCGCTGGAGCAAATTCTATTGGGGATCAGAGAGGGCTTCACAAGGGGGGAACCTAGAGCTCGAGAGAGAAAGCGAGGGTGATCCTAACGCTGGAAGCTATGAAACTAATAGCGCAGAGGTGGAAAAGTGCAGAGATACCCAGGATGCAGGATTGGCTGCGAAAGATATGGGAAATCATCGCACTTGAGTGGGCGACGTATGCTATGAACAACAATGTCCATAACTTTGCAAAAGACTGGGGAGAAACTCTGGCATTTCTCAAAGATGATTTTCGGGTAATGTGGTGCCCACAACGCTTAAAATTGTTGGATCTACAATGAACTTTGGTGACCGGCCCATGGAAGTAACGGGCCAGAAGCTTAGCAGATGTGCCTCAGGAGGGAGACGGGGGGGGGGGGTTGTGGGGGTTTAAAAAATAGTGGAGCTAGGTATTCGGCATCCGTAAATTCCATTAAATGTTCTTCCACTGTGAACAAATTATCAAGTCTCGTGTGAACTTTATGTGGGGCTGAATAATAAGAGTATTCTCTTTTATCACTGTGTAGTGACCTCCAAATATCTTTTAACTGAAAATGATTCAACAGGATACTTAGGACTTTAGCAGGTGGTGCCGGTCTTTTGTACTTCGCGTCGGACCTGTCTAATGTGTGATTTAGGGTGCTGTTGAAATCTCCGCCCCACATTATGACTCCATTTCTATAGGGTCTGAGTCTTGCATATAGTGACTTAAAGAAAACAGTGGCATCATGATTGGGTGCGTAGGTGTTCAATATGCATATTTCCCGGTTTTCCAACATACCATGTATTATAGCCATATAGCCTTCATTGTCTATCTTAGTATTCAGTACTTTCAGTATGATAGCTGGAGCGACCCAGATAAGGACACCTCTAGCATACAATGAGTATGGGGAACCTACCATCACCCGCGCCATGCACTAGCAGTTTATTTGCTTCTTTTCATTTATGTGTGTCTCTTCTAACAGCGCAATACCAACTTTATGCCTCCTTAACTACGCAATCACCCTCTGTCGCTTGACATAATTATTCAGAACGCTAATATTCCAGGTCAGGATTTTGACTCCTTCAGCCATCATATATTAATTTCATGGGCTCCAGCGCGGCCGCTTAACTGCCCTGAACTTTATCAGGGATTGTGTGTAGTCTACATACAACTATACCAGGCTTCCCTCCCTCCCCTCTGTGTAACACCCTCCTCCCCAACTAACAACAAAACACACTTAAACTGAAACTGTTCAGTCATGCTACGCACACTAAGACTTCCCTGCTTCTGCTCTATTAGGCCTAGTCACTCGACTATACTCCTGGTGCCCAATGGGCGGGCACTATTCCGTACCCTTAGTAAAACCAACCAGTGTGGGGTAGTAGAAGGGTCTGTGTATTGCGTTCCCACTAATAGGCTTCAGTGACTGTACCATCGTCCTCCTGTTACATATTTAACTCTAACAGCAGCATCAATGTGCTCTAGCGGTGACAAATCCCTGGCTAGCTTGCATCTTGTCTCCTTTGTTGTGTGATATGTTCCTTGCAACATAGCTTCTCCCCATTGATCTCCTTGACATCCGCTGACTCCTGCCTACGTTCTCGGTCCTTGTTCTCTGGCTTCAGGGATCTGCGTGCTATCCATCCAGTCTTGCGCTTCCGATGGTCTCTCGAAGAAGAGAGCCTTGCCATTGTGTGGGATCTTCAATTTAGCTGCGTATATTAGCATATTATATATTTAGACCTGCCTTTTTGAGTCTGACTTTTGATGAAATAAATTGAGCTCTTCTCGTTTGCGCCTGAAAGGTGTAGTCTGGGAATATTGATATTTTGCTGAGGCTCTCTGTATGGTTCCCCCCAGTTCTGGAAAAGGCAAGGATCTTTTCCCGGTTCTTGTAATTTAGAACCTTGGCAATGATGGGCCTGGATGGAGCACCTGGTCGCAGTCTTCTGGTCCGGGAATGGTGCGCCCTCTCGATAGTGAACCCCTGCGTTAGGTCGTCAGCCCCTATTTCCTGCAGTAGCAAATTTTCAATATAAGTGTTGGAGTCTGACCCCTCCATTGCCTCAGGTAGGCCCACAATTGATTCTAATGGTTCTACAAAATTGAGATGTATTTTTATTTTTAATATCGGACACAAGTTTTCTAAAGTTATAGCTGACATTCTATTTCCCATTTGTTACTGTTCATTCGTAGTTTTTGTGCAGCACGTTTCACTGTACAATTTAGCGGTACATTACAGATGTTGCTCACTCCTGGTATCAATAGAACCATCTGCTGTTTTGAAAACAAAATAAGTTACTTTAATGGAACAAACAAAAATTCTCCATGGGGAATTTTCGCTCAGCCACATTTGGGTCAGTATCTGTGTAGGCATCTGCTTATTTAAAGTTCCAATTGGTGAGTGATGGTGCATTCATTATTTCCTTGCCATGGCGGCCTTCTAGATCAGTTTACAAAAGTAGAATTATGAAAATCCTGTTCTTTTTTGTTGTTTTCTTTTTAACTCATTTTGGCTAGGTTTCTTTCTGATTTTGAACACAAGACATTGTCCTTGGCAACTACTGTTAAGTGACTTCAATTCAGCAATCCCACTAAGTCAGTGCCTCGTCTGGGATGCCCAAGGGAAGCCCTTATTTATATATTTTTATGACAAGTTACACTCTCAATGATAAACCCTCATATAACGCCCCTCTCTTTGAATCCCCCTGACCTCACTGAGCCAAGAAGTAGGTTTGTTTTGCAATTTAAAAGATTTATTTTAAACAATATATATATATCACACTTTTCAAATAAATTTATATTTGATATCACACTTAAGAATATGACGGTGATCAACAATGGATAATATTACAATTGTTCGCTTATTTAATGACTTAGGAGTTGATATAGGAAGGAAAAGGTAACTGAGAATGCTTTTATGGTTTCAAGGAAAAACAATGATGGAAAGAATGCAGTACAGAAATAACTGATAGGGTTTCACAAGAGATATTATGTTCACTTTTCCCCTGATGGCAATTCACTCCCCCCCTATGCAATATAAGGAGATGGAAGGAGAGCACACAATTTTCAGGAATACAAACAAAATGCAATACAAAGTTCCAGTTCCCCCCCAGCGAGCTTAGAGGAAAACAGGTATGATTTTAAAGCAGGCACATCCTTTTAAATGTGGTGGCAATTAAGTAAAATATGCTAAACATGCTTTTAATTCCCTATAGGAGGTTCAGGGTAGGTGATAGCTATTTAAGATTAATTCAAGTCACACTTGCGATGCTCAATGAGGGATTAGCAAGTTGAAAACGAATTTTAGCAGTTCAAGCAAAAGACGGCTATCTTTGACTGGAGCTAATTTTTCAATTCGTGGCAATTTTTCCGAATGCGTCGAGCGCGACTACGGAAAAACTGTAAGGAGTAGGGCTTGTTGGAAAGCTTAGAATCTTTCAAATGAAAGTTAAATCTCGTTCCTAGCACACGCGGTCCCAGAGATACGAACGATTTAGTGGAGATAGTTTCTCGAGATGAAAGTAAACTTCAGAATGACAAAATGACACTTTTACAGCTTTGAAATGACAGAATGAACACATAATTCCTATGATGCAGTTCTGGACAGGTTCAAATGTTTTGAATCAGATTATTTTAAACTAAGAGATGGGTTCTGGCACAGTTCTAGCTGAGTACTCACACTATAAATTTGAAATAGGCCGTCGGGGTCTGGTCAGGTTGGCGGGTTCTCTCGCCACGGACGGTCTTTAGTACCGGTTCTGCTCACAGCAATCTGGTCTGGGTCTCTGGTTCTGCTGGTCTGGATCAAGTGGATTCTGGATACAGCACTGCTTTCTGGGTACTGGAACAGGGTTCTAGGTAGAATAAAACAGCTCAGCCCGGCTGTTTGAATAATTTGCAAAAGATTTTGAGGCCTGCTAAGAAAAATTCAGCTGGTGGTTCAGGCCTCAATGCTACAAGTTCTGAAGTCTGGATTCTAAGTTCTGGAGTTGAGTTCTGGACCTTGAGGTCGTCCGGCAAAATGCTTCGCAAGAAAATGGAAAGTGAGTGTTTGCCTGTCCAAAGCAGTCTCTTTTTATGTGTTTTGAAAATGGGTGTGTGCGTGGGCATAACTAAGCCTGCCCCTCACAACTTATCATTGGCCAAGCTCTCCTCTCTCCCTTGATTGGGGGGAGGAATGGAGCGTAATCAGGCATCAATTTTATGGCATACAGAAAGAACACTCCCCTTTGCATTTACTTAGAAAAATCAATTTTACCCAAAACACATATTTCCCAGATGCACAGTTTGTTGAAATTACATGTACACATTGCAAATGGATTAAGGTACATTCTTGCCCAACTCTGATTTTTCTAAGAGCTTGGGTTAAAAAATGACAACATTTTTTTGTTTTTGGTAGCTTTAGCAACATTGGTTTTTCCTCAAAATTTACACAGACCTGTACCCTCTCCCTGAGCATATTACAGTAATTTACTATGTCTCTAGCATAAACACAGTGTCTGCAATATTAATAAATAGCGGGGTTCGGTCCCAGAACACCGCACAAAGTGGAGTTTGGTTTCAAATCGTGAGGGCATTTTCCATATTAAGGACCCCCAAATTGTACATTTCTGTGAGCTTAATACAAGATTTTATAAGCAATTTAATCAAACATACATTTGCCCTTAATTGAATTCACATACCAGTCTGGCCCGCCCCCAGAAGCTTGGTGAGTCAGAGATCACAGGCCTCTCCATCCTCCAGAAGACTGTTTACAGTCCACACCCAAAATCAGCATACCCCATTCAATTGAAAGGGTCTATTGTGTTGTGTCCTGCAGGCTGCAGGGGAAACTCCTCCCTCTCAATCAACAGGGCCATGTGATATCCTGGGCTGTTGTGTGTGTCTCTGAGGTGTTAATGGTTCTCAGGAAAAGCAAGTCTTTTGAACTTTTAATTACATAAGACCCCCTTCTGTTCCCTGCACAGTTCTGCAAGACAGCTCTCCTGTCAGGATTTATAGAGCACCAGCGCCGGTTAGTGTCCAATGCCGGTACTGCACCTAATTTTGACAGCTGTCTTGAATTAATACATTTAAAAAAGAAAGGATTTTACTTGATAGTATATGATCCTTGCTTGACATGGCATTGATGTGGATCATGATCTTAGCGTTCTGAATAATTATGACATTAATAAAAGGGATTTTGAACAGAACCATCTTTCTTTGCACTGGTGGGTGGCAGGTCAGGGGACCATTTTTGTGTGTGCAAAACAGCGCGGTTTTCCTGGATTCTGGCGCAAATGTGGGCTTTTCCGCCATCTTGGATTTTCTAAGCCCACAGCACCAAATGTTGCAGCATAATAGTTCAAACGTGGGTCAAGACACCCAACAAGCCCCCCCGCCCGACTGCGCTTTGATTTCGAGTCGAGGGGGAGTCGGGTGCAAAGGATGTTTTGATCCACGCGCTGGGATGCCCGCATCATCTTCTTCCGATTCCGCAGATGACAAAGTTCAGCATCTTTTCCTCCATCAGGGTGGATCGATCGCTTCTCCCCACCGGTCCTGATGGGAGTATTGGGCGGTACCCCGGGCCCCTCCGATCTTTGCTCCCGGTCCCCAGGTCATCTTCCGTGGTCAGTCTCCAGGTTTTCTTTCTCGTTGGATGACACAGCAAAGCGGCAATACCTATTCGTAGACATTTCTCCCCCACTATTGATATAGTGGGGAGGCATATACATTTTATAAATCAGTAGACATTTACATTCTTATTTTTAAAAAAAACAGATATAATCAAGAATCATACCATTTTAGAGACTATATGTGGGATATTTTAGGGTTGGAACTGAATTACTCTGGAGCGGCCCCCTCTGGTATTGCAGAGGACTCCTCCAGTTGCTGCAGAGTGTGCCTGGGATGGCAACACTTTAACTGATTTATATGGACCCACTTGTCTTCCCCTTCTGCCAAACTACCTTTGGGGATGCGGATCTTGTAGGCAACTGGGGAGATCTTGTCTATAATTTCAAAAGCTCCCTTCCATGTAGGCAAACATTTTCGCTGTTTGGCCTGGTTTCTTTGGAAATTGTATAGATAAATCCGGTCTCCTGCATTGTACTCTTTCATGGTAGTTTTCAAATCGTAATGGGTCTTCATGCTATCAGCTGATCTTTCTAGATTCCGCTGAGCATAGGCAAAAGCATGTTGGAGTTGTTTCCTCAAATTCTCCACATAGTCATGAGTTGTGGAGGCATTGATCAATGTCTGCTCTTGGGTCCTGTAGAGCAAATGCTGGGGAAGCACCATCTTGCGTCCAGTCATCAGCTCAAACAGTGACATTTTAGTTGCAGATGAAGGGATAGATCTGATGGCCATTAGGACCAGAGGTAATCGGATATCCAAACTTGGCCCAGAATCTGCCACAAACTTCTTTAAGATGCTCACTATGGTTCTGTTGTATCTCTCCAAAGCACCAGAAGAGGCTGGCTGGTAAGCAATATTTAGCTTCCTTTTAACCCCCAGTATCTCCCACATCTTAGCCATTACTTCGCTGGTAAAATGGCTACCTCTGTCTGACTCCGTCCTTTGGGGTAGACCAAAACACGAAAAGATGTGGTTGATCATCAGGGCAGCTGCTGTTTCTACTGTGCAGTTTGGGGCCGGGAGACATTCCACCCACTTGGTAAACAAGCATGTGACCGTCAACATGTACTTATTTCTCATAGAGGAGCGAATCACGGGGCCTATGAAGTCGATTTGCAAATCTGACCATGGCAGTGTCATCCCCCCTTTTGGAGAGGCGCACGGTGTGTGAGTGATGTTGGATGAAATTGTGCACACACAAGACACCCCTTCAAGTATTGGTCGAGGTCCTGCCCCATGTGTGGCCAGTAAGCAACATCTCTTAAGATCTCAAGTGTTGTATGAAATCCCCTTTGACCGGCGGTGGCCGCATCATGGGTGTGACTTAACATCAGGCTTCGGAATGAGGTAGGGACCACCCACTGATCATGGCCAGCTTGGGATTTCCTTACCAACAAACCGTCTTGGATTCAGAACATTTTCGGACATTTCATCAATACTCGAAGGTCCTCTTTCCCAATGTAATCAGTATCCGTCAGGAGAAAGTTCTCAGGGTCCTTAATGTGTTGATAAAATGTACCAATTATTGGATCCCCCTTCTGAGCCGTGATCAAATCAGCATCTGTGGTCTCCTTACTCCATTGTGCAGTTGAAAGATCATTGTGAGCATTTGTCTGGGACCTAGTGATAGCAGTGACCTGGATCTCCCCCAACAGGGACTCAATCTCTATTAGATCCCCTTGGATGGCCCCGGTTTTGGCCAGCTGATCAGCTAAGTCATTTCCAGTTTTGTCTGGTCCCTCTACTTTGCAATGACCCTTGATCTTTTTCCAGTAGATGGTCATCCCTTTCGAGGTGACCAGATCATCAATGATTTCAATTAACTTCCCATGTTTCAAGGGTTTGTTATTAGCACATAACATGCCTCTGGTTTTCCAATTAACCAGGTGCTCCACGAACCCGTTCCATACATAATCTGAATCTGTGATTATAACCAGTTCGTGGAGTTGATGTTGGACAGCAGTGAGGATGGCTTGATACACAGCCATCAATTCTGCCACCTGACTACTTCGGGGACCAATTTTGTATCCAGCGGAGGGTTCTGGGGACTCATTCACCCATGCATTCCCTATGCCGGCCACAAGTTCTTTTTCCCTGTTGTTGTCAACATGGTAAGAGCATCCATCCACATAGACAGTGGGCATTCCCTCACACTTGTCTTCTTCAAAGACTTTGTGTGGGGAATTAAGGTATGCCTCCATGTTGTCCTTGATTTTTAGACTTTCGTCCTCGAGACAGTTTTCTCTGGCACAATCATGCAAGTCAGCCAGACCTTGCGCGAGGGGACTCTTCTTGTTTTGGCCATATCTGATCTCCACAGGAAAGCCTTGCATTGACAGAATCCAGGAAGTAATTCGGGAATTACTCACATTTCCGGGCCGGATTCTGTCACTTTGAAGATATTGCAGAGGCTGGTGTGGAGTCTCCACTATGATGTGTTCCCCCTGGATAAACGGGCGGTAATTCTTCAATGCCCACACCGTTGCCAGGAGTGCCTTCTCACAATCGTTGAATTTTTCCTCCACAGAGGATAAAGTTTTGCTCGCATAGGATATTACTTTATTGACCTTGTCATGCTTTTGGTATAATACTGCCATCAAGCACGTATTAGAGAACCCTGTCTCCAGGAAGAACTCCTTGTTTCTGACAGGGTAAGCTAGGCAAGGTGCTTCTGAGAGGCTTCTTTTGAGTTGTCCTACTGCCTCGGATTGTTCTGGACCCCATTCCCACTTGACCCCCCCCCTTCAAAAGATGAATCGGGGGTCTAGTGATCTCTGCGTAGCCCTCAATGAACTTTCTGCTGTAATTAGTCAGTCCAAGGAGGCTCCTTAGTTCCCGCAGAGTTGTGGGATCCTTCAATTTTTGGAGTGCTTCCACTTTCTTTTCCTGGGGACAGAGACCCTGAGGAGTAATCTCATGCCCCAAGAAATTAACACGGGTTATACACCACTGTGCTTTCTGAAAGGAAAGTTTTGCTCCGGCGGACCTCAACTGGGTCAGAACATAACGGATGTCTGCTATGTGTTCCTCCACAGATGAACTTTTGATGAGGACATCATCTACATAAGCCAGGTTACCCCTCGCACCCAGGTCGGGCATGGCCTTGTGTAGGAAAATGTTGAACTCATTGGAGTTGAGGTATCCGAAGGGAGTACGGGTCCATGTGTACTACTGGCCCCCAAAGGTAAAAGCCAGTTTGTATTGGTCCTCCTTACTGACAGGCACGGTCCAGTATCCATTGGTCAGGTCTATTGCAGTGAATACCTGTGACCCCTGAATCTGGGCCAGCCCTTGGTCGATGTAGGGCAGAGGCCATCGGGAAGTATGGACCCGTTTGTTGAGCACCCTAAGGTCGGCGCAGAGTCTCCACTGGCCGTTTGGCTTCAATATTCCCAGCACCAGATTATTGAAGGTGCTGTGGACTGGACGGATTATTCCCCGGGACTCAAGGTTCTTAATTATTTCAGTAAGGGACTCCATGGATGCGAGAGGCAAGCAATATTGCTTCACAAACACTGGAGTCATGCCAGGGTCCGTGTGAATTGTTGTTGTGTGGATGTCGGTGAGACCACAGTCATATGAGTCTACCGCAAAGAGATCTTGAAAATCCAAGAAAACTTGTTTCAACTTTTGCTTCTGCTCCAGACTCACACAGGCGTCAGCTAGGTTGACTCTCTCTTCCACCATCTGCCCGAAGCCTGGAAAGACTTCTGGTTTTGCTATTTCAGCGGCCTCCTCCAGCTGGGTGGAGAAGTCCCTGGTCAGAGTGCTGATTTGGACTGGAGGCTTCAGGTGGGAAAGGCAGCCCTCATGGACCTGGAAAATCACCTCATCCCTTCTTAAGTCACAAGTCACATCTTCCTTACCATAAGGGCAGGAAGTGTACACAAGGAAGTTCCCCCCATGCCGGGTAAAGATCCTGTCTGGTGTTGTATTGTCATCACTGTCACTGTCAAAACAGTCCTTAGGGATTGGTCCTAACAGTTCATTTCCTAAATCAATGGAGAAAGGTCGGTCATTAACCGCCATTCCAATAATGGTGCCTGCGACTAGATTAATACTCTTTAAGTCGCTGTTATCCTCCTCTATTGGAATGGTGTCATGTTCTATGTTGACTAATGGTGTTGGGTTTACCCCTAACCCTTGCTGTTGGAGAGAAGCATTTAGATGAATATAAGCATCAGGGTTTTTCAATTTTTGTCCTCTTTTAACTTTCACTTCCAGGGAGAATTGTCGGGTCCTTTCTGGGATGGTGACTTCCTCTTTAACCTGAATTTCGACTGCATAAGGTAGCGATTGAGCTGACCTAAATGCTTTTTCTGGATCATCAAAGCCCATGGGATTATCCGCTAATCGGGACCAAGCTTTGAAGTTTATTAGGTCCAACTAATGGCAAAGCGATTGAGAATGTCACTGCCTAAGTAAAAGGCGGCAGTGACATCTCGCACGACCCAACAATTATGGACTATGCTCTTGTTGCCAATGGAGATTTTGAGCATACACCTGCTTGGCAGGAGATGTTTGGAATTGGGTGCTTGCAGGTCCATTTCCCATTTGTCTATCAGTTTGAATGTGGGAATGGCTGGATCTTTTTGGAGTTAGTGGAACATGGCTTCGCTGATGAAGCTCTTCCCGTTGTTCACACACACTCGGGCGAGAACAGAGTCCTTCCCATCGTTTAACTGAACAGGGATGAACAACTGCTCTCCAATTTGCTGAATATCAGCCAGGCTCTGAGCTGATTTCACATCTTTCTGGACTATTGGAGTGGGAATGTCTGATTGTGGATTAGTAAAGAATTTCAGAGTATTTCCTTCCAGTGTGGAATACCACCTTAAACTGGAGGGAAGGTTGATTTTTAGAAATAGAGAGGACCCCCCCATCACGAGTCTGTTGTCCTACTGCTATTACTGTCACATCTGGAATTTGGTTGTTCTAGAAGTGAAATTCTACTTGGTCAGATTTTTGTTCAACCATGTGGCAGGTGCCGTTTAAACTAACATGGTTGACACTCTGTTTTAATTTTATTGGTCGGCTAGTCTGGGTCCAGAGGACCTTGTTTACGCAATCTATTAGGGGTGACAACCTTCTCAGGAGGACATTCCCTAGTAAAGAAGGGGTGCCCTCTGGAGTCACTTCTATGACGGGGTGTTTCACCTTGTGTCGCCCAAATTTTAATGTCCAAATCTGCAGTCCCCTTGACGGGAATTTCCTTCCCGTCAAAGTTCTGAAGTTGTCCAGGAAGCGAGGTGAGAGGAATTTGGTAATTCTGCCCCCTTCCTAAAGTTAGCTCATCAAAGGCCCTTTTGGACAGAAGGGTAGCTTGGGGTCCAGTGTCCACCAGTGCCAAAATTGTACCCTGCCCCTGCCCTTGAACCGGGGCATATTATCTTCCCTCCTTCTCTGTAAGGGGGCACAGATAATGCACATTTTTGGACAACTGGGGGCTAATTTTCTGGTTTTGGACATTGAGAGAGAAGAGATTTGGTCAAAATTCTATGGAGAGTCTCGGGAATCTGAAAGAAAAAGTTGGCAACTGGATAAGGTTTTGGGTTCCCCTGGTTCCTGTTCTGGGCCGCCCCCCCTTTTTGGAGGCAGTCACCAGGATGGGTTTGGACCAGGGGTTTTTGGTATTGTTGGTTCTGGGATAGGATGATGGGCGGCGACAGCTCGATCCCCACATCTACCCAGTCTATTGATACGGTTTTAGGTTCCCCTGGTTCCGGTTCTGGGCCGCCCCCTCTTTTTGGAGGCAGTCACCAGGATGGGTTTGAACCAGGGGTTTTCGGTATTGTTGGTCCTGGGATAGAACAGCTTAATCCCCACATCTACCCAGTCTAGGTTGGAATCCATTGGGACCCATTTTTCCTTGGGAGGAGTTCCCCCATCTCTGAAGGAGAAGATCCTTTTCCCAGGATCCTCTGAGGATCCCTCTCCCTCAAATTAGAAGACCTGTACATCCTCCACAAAATGGGTCTTTTTGGGTACTTTGTTTCTCCTACCCCCCCTCTGCTCCTTGGGAGACAGACTTTTAGGGGCAGGAGATTTTGTTTCCGGTTCCTGGGTTTCCAGGGGCTGTTTACAAGTGGGGAAGGAAGCTTCCACCAAGGCTTTACACCCCCTTCCCCTTGTGCCTCCTCCCTGGGAACTGGTGGGTTATCGGGGTGCTGCCCCCGTCATTGTTCTGGAGCACCAGGCCCAGAGTTTGGTGCATTCTGTGCCGGCATGCCAATCTGAGGGTTCTGCTGAGCCCTCAGCACGCGACCCAGCTCCTGTGCCAGATTTTGGACCTGGCGCTCTAACTGTGAAACCCGCTCAGGCTGATAAGGGGTTCTATTTTCTCCCCTGGGCTGATCCCGGGAAGGGTAGCTATCCCTTCTCTTGTAGTACCCCGGGTTGGGAAGATTTGGGTACCCATCCACCCTTGACCTCCCCTCTCCCGGATTAGGTGGTCCGGGCTCAGGGAAGTGGGGAAAGAAGGATGGATGATTTTGGGGCTGGAAGTTGGGTGGATACCTGGGGAACGAGTTCTGCCCAGGATTTGGGGAATGTCTGCCCTCCTGTGGGAAGTTAGGAGGGAAGTTCCCTGGGTCAGGTGCTTGGCTGGATCCCCACCCTTGGGCTGGAGGAGTCCACACGAAACCCAGGATGGGTCTGTTTCCCTTGAGGCGGGGACTTACATAGTCAGGGGAGCGAGGGACCCCATTTGTGGGATTACCTCCTTGACTCCCTGTCTGTGACTGGCCCGAGTGAATTATTCAATGCAGGCAGGTTTTTAGGCCCCCATCTCCAAATCTAAAATGGGGGCCACCTTTACCTCTGCCACCTTGGCAGCAGCAGGGGTGCTGTTGGTTTTGGGGTTTTTGGGCTGATTCTTATTTTCCACCGGTTTCTGCACCTCATAGATGCGGGTGGCTTGCTCAATGACCCAATCTAAAGATCTTTTCTCGTGAAAGTCTCTCACGAGCTGGGTCATTATGTATTTGGGTAAGGCATGGAAAAATGTATTAACAAATTCTTTACTGTCCGTGCGTACCCTTTTTGTAGTCTGCGCAAAAGCACGCTTTAACTCCTGCACAAATTCTTGTGGGCCTGATCCTCCCCACATTGCAAATTGTAGGCTGCCTTGCGAGCCTCTTGGGGATTTCTGTGAACAGAAAAATGTTTCAAGATGGCCCATAGGTGGACCATCTTGAATGATTTTGGTCCTCCAGCCCCGCAAAGAAGGTGGAGTATTCTGGGGAGAATGTCCATTTTACATACTGAATGCAGCTACTGCTGTCTTTCAAATGGAAAGTCTCCATCATTTGCTCATAAAGCTCCAAGTGTTCCCAAACAGAACACTTGGCGTTCTTGTGATAAGGGGTGATGACACTCCTTATTGCCTTAATCTGTTTTAAGGGGTCCTTAAGCAAGGCACGTTTTGCCTTATTGGCCTTTTTGGTTCGGGTAACCCTGGTCCATTCATCCTCTGACTCAGAAGCACTGCTCCCAGAGGTGCCCGTCTGATCTTCCAGGTTTTCCCGGATTCTGCGAGCCTGGGAATGGCTGGAAGAATGTGGGGACCTGGTCTCCTTTGTCCTGTGATGTTCAGAGGAGTCTTCAGATTCCTCCTTGCTGCCAGGAGTTGGTGGGTACCCCCCCCCCACTGACCTAACTGGGCAGAGGTTTTCAGGATGCCCTTAGTGGGCCTACTCTCCTGGGGTTCCCCACGACATTGCACTGTACTTAGGTGCCCATACCCATATGCCCGCCCATCCATTCCTGGGTGGTACTGGCCTATGAGCCCCATACTTTTGGCTGTATAGTAATCTGCCATCCCTGTGGCCCTGTGCTCATGTACGCCAGGGGACATGGGGGTGGCAGAGTCCAGGGACTGGGAGAGATGAAGGCCTCTGGTACTAAGGTTCCTGAGGTTATGCTCAGGTGTTCCCCTTTCCCAGCGAACTTCATCTCTGTCAGCCCCTGCTCCCTGTTGCAATGCAAGAGCCTGCGCTTTCAGTTCCTCAGTTAAGGCCTTACTAGACTCTGTCTCTCCTGCATGGCTACCTGTTTCTGGAGCCTATCATTGTGCTGACAGAGAGCCTCATTTTCTCTCTGTGCCTCCTGGTTGGTCCTGGAGTACTGGGCCAGTCTTTGCTGCAGGAGGGTTACCTCCTGAGTCCCATCCCTACTGGCCTGCTCCTTTCTTGCCAAAGCCTCCTCCACCCTCCTGGTGTGCTCTAACAAGTTCTGATGCTCTTTTTGGAGGTCACCGAGTCCCTGGAGGGCCAGGTGATTTTCTTCAATTTTTTCTTTTAATTTGCAGACTTCCTGGCCTAAGGTGTCCCTTTCCTGACTAAGAGCCTGCATCTGTGCCGCCAGGTCGTCCCTCTGCCTTTTAAGGGCCCCAGCTTTCTGGCGTTCTTGATCAAACTCTGCCTGGGTATCCAGGTCTTTCAAAATCAATTTATTGCTTTCCTCTTTCTCTCTGTCTAGTCGGATTTGCAGGGTGGCTACCTGCTCTGTGCATGCCCTGTTGAAGTCCAGTTGTTGCTCCAGCTTTTTCTGGCTCTGCAGTAGGGAGTCCAAACCTTCCTGGTACTCCTTCTGCAAGGCCAGAAATCTGGTATCCTGGTAAGCCTTTTCCTGTTGCAGGATATCCATATCCTCCTTTATTTTAATGATGTACTGTCTACTCTCATTTTCTGACTCCTGGCTCCTCTGCAGCCTCGGTTCAGAAGAGGCCAGGTCAGATTGGGCCTTCTCTATTGCCCTCAGTTGCCTATTTGCCAGATCTTGGCCTTCAGCACATTTGTCCTGTATAGCTTCCATATATAAATATAAATATGCCGCTACCCTGGCAATCTTGTTGTGCTCATCCTTAGCCTTAGGGGCCATATATAGTTCACTCAGGGCCACATGTAATGGACCCTGATCTCTCCATATGTCTGACCCTGTTTCAGTGATCTGGGGTGCGATTGCCTGCAACCAGACCGCCTGGTCCTAATAAGCCCACTCACCTCTCACAAATAGCTTATGTAAGAGGTGTTCTCTGGCTATTTTGATATCTACCAAGGTCGTCATTCTGGAAATCGATTTCCTTCCTGACTTACAGAAGTTTGTATTTTATTTTGCAAAACAGACCGTTTCCTTGGAGCGTTCTTTTGAGGGGTGTTTTTACACTGTAACACGGCGTGGTGATCCAACAGGATTTGTATCCTGTCAGTTAGCACACTGTATTAATCTGCACAAGTGATAGATCTAATCCAGAATCCCCGGCTCGAGCCCCCAATCTGTTAAGTGACTTCAATTCAGCAATCCCACTAAGTCAGTGCCTCGTCTGGGACGCCCAAGGGAAGCCCTTATTTATATATTTTTATGACAAGTTACACTCTGGATGATAAACCTTTATATAACGCCCCTCTCTTTGAATCCCCCTGACCTCACTGAGCCAAGAAGTAGGTTTGTTTTGCAATTTAAAAGATTTATTGGAAAAATTAAACAATATATATATATCACACTTTTATAATAAATTAATATTTGATATCACACTTAAGAATATGATGGTGATCAGCAATGGATAATATTACAATTGTACGCTTATTTAATGACTTAGGAGTTGATATAGGAAGGAAAAGGTAACTGAGAATGCTTTTATGGTTTCAAGGAAAAACAATGATGGAAAGAATGCAGTACAGAAATAACTGATAGGGTTTCACAAGAGATAATATGTTCACTATTCCCCTGATGGCAATTCACTCCCCCCCCCCTATGCAATATAAGGAGATGGAAGGAGAGCACACAATTTTCAGGAATACAAACAAAATGCAATGCAAAGTTCCAGTTCCTCCCAGCGAGCTTAGAGGAAAACAGGTATGATTTTAAAGCAGGCAAATACTTTTAAATGTGGTAGCAATGAAGTAAAGTATGCTAAACATGCTTTTAATTCCCTATAGGAGGTTCAGGGTAGGTGATAGCTATTTAAGATTAATTCAAGTCACAATTGCGATGCTCAATGAGGGATTAGCAGGTTGAAAACGAATTTTAGCAGTTCAAGCAAAAAACGGCTATCTTTGACAGGAGCACATTTTTCAATTTGCAGCAATTTTTCCAAATGCGTCGTGCGCGATTACGGAAAAACTGTAATGAGTAGAAAGTCGGTTTAGGGCTTGTTGGAAAGCTAAGAATCTAAGCTTTCCAACAAGCCTATATTCCTTATAGTTATTCCGTAATCGCGCTCGACACATTAGGAAAAAATGCTGCGAATTGGTCCTATTAGCTCCTGTCAAAATAGCCGCTTTTGCTTGAACTGCTAAAATTCGTTTTCAACCTGCTAATCCCTCATTGAGCATTGCCAGTGTGGCTTGAACTAACCTTAAGTAGCTATCACCTACCCTGACTCTCCTATAGGGAATTCACATCATTTTTAGCATATTTTCACTTCTTTGCAAACCACATTTAAAGTATTTTGCCTGTGTTTTAAAATCATCCCTGTGATCTAAGCTTGCTAGGGGGGAACTGAACTACATTTGATTGTATTCATGAGAACTGTGTGCATCCTTTCCATCTTTTTATATTGCATAAGGGGGGGGGGGGTGAATTGCCAAAAGGGGAAAAGTGATTACATTGTCTTTTGTTGAAATCAAATCAAGGTTATTCCTGTGTTGCATTCTTTTCCATCATTGTTTTTCCTTGAAATCATCAAAGTATTCTCAGCTACCTTATCCTCCCTATACTAACTCTTAAGTAATTAAATCAGTGTGCTAGTGTAACATCATCCATTGCTGATCACGGTCATATGCCTAAGTGTGATATCAAATATTAATTTATTATAAAAGTGTGATATATATATATTGTTTAATTTTTCCAATAAATCTTTTAAATTGCAAAACAAACCTACTTCTTGGCTCAGTGAGGTCAGGGGGATTCAAAGAGAGGGGCGTTATATAAGGGTTTATCATCCAGAGTATAACTTGTCATAAAAATATATAAATAAGGGCTTCCCTTGGGCGTCGCAGACGAGGCACTGACTTAGTGGGATTGCTGAATTGAAGTCACTTAACACTACAGATGTGTCCATTAACTCTGATCAAAGTGATACATAATGGATCAGTGCGTTCCTGGATCTAAGAAAACAGACACTAGCTTACACATATAGCTTTGAATTCAAACTCAGTTAATCATTTCGATGTTACATGTGAATGGAAAATGCATGTTGTATCATTCATTTACTGGTAATGGCAATCTAATAAACTATAGACTTATCAACAAATTGAACTCGATCAATCAGATGGTTTGTAATAAACATTTGGTTCCTCATTTCCTTCTAGAATACTAAAATACAAGTTGCACAGTTCATTATGTGTTCCCCTTTTACATGGCAGCATAATTACAAAAGCACAGTTTAAGTAACATGTTTTGTGATCATTGAAGCTTAAAACATGACTTGTTTGTCACTTTGCATTATCTGTTTAACATGTTTCTTAATTTCAGTGCAAGATACAATTCTGAATTCACATTATTTAGTGAAAAACTTCACGTAATCTTACATTGCCTCTGGTAGGTTAGTCCTGGCCAGTTCTAACTCCACCCTAGGGACAGCATATGAGGGACGGGAGCACAAGAGCAATGTCAGAGTATTTCTATACAAAGAGGGTATTTAGTGCATAAAACAACTTCTCAGTAGAACTACACCTGAACCCAGAAATGGGTTAACAGGCCCGACTCACAGGGAATCTGTGGTAATGATTAAGCAAGACTAAATCTGTAAACAATGTTGCCACTATGCATCAAGAGTCGGCAGGCAAAATGGAATCCTGGGTGGGCATTGTTACATCTTAATTACAGTATTTGTTGCTGTATACATTTGCACCCTTTTTAAGTGCCCTACTCTCAATTATTTGTATGTTAACTCGTCCACTTTTTTCACAGGAGATCGCCTGATTTCAGTGAATAGCGTGAGTTTAGAAGGCGTCAGCCACCACGCAGCCCTTGAAATCCTGCACAATGCTCCGGATGATGTGACACTTGTCATCTCTCAGCCAAAGGAAAAGGTTCCCAAAGGTATTACTTAAACAATTATATATACTTTGGAACACATGCCTAAAGGCATTGGAAAGAGTGTATGTTTAACAAAGAAAAGTAGAAAGCTGTTCACTATGATATATTTGCCATGCTGGTAGAATGTTGCATAAAAATCTACACTGCACATTAACGTTAGTGGCAAAGTTTGATTTGACGAGCATTTTGAGTATCCTTTTCTCATTTGCTGGTCTCACATTATTGAATGAGGTAGGAACACATTCTCTCCTGCCTCTCAGCATGTCTCATCGGTTCCATGTTATGTTTCCGAATCAAATTTTACGGAATCAAATTTTACACAAACAAAAAGAAATAGCGATTTGTTTTTGTTTTAAACATTTTTTTATTTGGGCACCCCTCCAACCCACCTTTTCCCTACATTTTTACCCACCCCTTTCAACCCTCTACCCCCACCCCATATCTATTTATTTTTCGGTATTATTTCGGTAAAATTTGATTCAGTATTTTATTTTCAGTAACATCACTGGATACCGGCTCATCAACACTGCATCTCAAAATCATCATATTTTAAGTTGGGTGGGGAAGGGTTTTTGTTAAGCATTTACCTCAAGTTCAAGGGGGGGGTATGTATTCTAATAAGGATAAACTTGCCAGTATCTGAAATTACTTGTAAAAAGGACAATGAAGGACGAATTGTTTGTGTCATTACGCAGTTTTTGCAGAATGTGAATCAATCCAACCTCATAGCGGGAGGAGATTTTAATATCACACTTGACCCAATGCTGAATAAAAGTGTAGACACCGTGAGTACTGAAAGTGCAGTGAAACTGAAGGCCATAATGGATTTCATTTTCATGGGAGAGCGCAGGTTACAAGAATGGAGACTTCAACACCCATTAGACCAACGATACACATTTCATTCTGGACCTCATAGTATGTATTCACGAATTGATCTCCTCCTGATGTCAGGACTGTGCACACAGAATTATAAAGGGGGAGATATAAAAACCATTTTGATCTCTGATCAAGCCCCAGTTTTGCTTGAAGTGTCATTATCGTTTCCACTGCCTAAGACAAGTATCTGGATAATAAACGTTGCGCTTCTTGATGATGTAGAATTACTTGACAAGATTGTGAAAGAGTCAAAGTTTTTTGTTGAGAAAAATTGGACGGAGGGTTTAGTGGTGGAGGATGTCTGGGAGGCTATCAAATGTTACATAAGGGGCATGCTCACTGGCCTTTCAAGTAAAAAGAAAGGGAGTTGGAGGCGAGGAACCTGGGAGAAGAAATTGAAAAGCAAACGATCATAAATTATTCCATGGACTCATGCAACGCTCTTAAATCAAGAAAGAGAAACTGGAGGAAATACCTACAGAGAAGGCAGATAGACTCCTGTTTAAAACAAGATGAAATTATTATGAGGGAGGAGAAAAATGTGATCGCCTTTTGGCTCATCGTCTTCGAGTAATGAACAATGAAAAATCAATTTTCGCAACTGAAGGCATGACAGGTGCTTTAACATATGAGCCAACTCCAATCAATAGATAGCTCAAGGAATACTAGACAAAACTATGCACATCGGATGTACATATGAACCCAGACATTATGAAGCAGTATTTTAAAGGATGTAATTTAAAGAGACTGAAACTGGAGGGCGGATTGAGTGTAGAAGAGGACTTGAACATAGATGAGCTTAAGTGAGCGGCGTGCCCCCTGAACCTGGGGAAATGTCTGGGCCCAGGCGGTCTGCCAGCAGAATTATACAAGATTATGCTGGATGAAGTGTATGCCCTGATGCTGGCCATATTGCTTTGCTTGCTAAACAACGGTTTACTTCCTTCTACCACTAGACATGCCACTATTTCCCTATTTTTTAGGCAAGGGAAACAATCAGTGAATCTGAGTAGCTACAGACCAATAAGTTTGATTAACACTGATCATAAGATATTTGCAGAGGTCTTGGCAATGAGATTAAAGAACCTGTTACCCGAAATCGTCAATCAGGAACAAGCAGGTTTTATTAAAGGCATACATGCATCTGAGCACATGCGCAGACTGATGCTAATCCTATACGAAAGCAAGAAATTACCGACTGAGGTGGCACTGTTTTCATTAGACGCAGAGAAGGTGTTTGATCGCATTGAATAGCAATACCTCATGGCAACTTGAAAAGGTTTTGGATTGAGAGAAAGCATGATTCATTGGATACAACTTTTGTACTCCAGACCAGCGGCAATTGTGAATACAAAGGGTCTCTTTCATCAGCAGGATTTGAACTGGGAAGAGGAACAAGACAAGGATGTCCTCTCTCCCCACTGCTATTTGCCCTTGCAATGGAGCCACTGGCAGCAAAGATTAGAGGAGATCCTTTGATTCAAGGAGAACAATTTGGAGAGGCCACACAAAAACTATGGCTATATGCGGACGATATGCTTCTGGTGTTAGAAAATATAGACATATCTGTCCCGTCAACAATGAGTCAAATAAAAAAGTCATAAGTGTTCCGGTTACAAGATAAACTGGTCAAAATTGGAAGAAATGCCAGCTTCAAAAGCATGCACCAGTCAATGGCTGGGTAAATATGATTTCAGATGGTGCCCGGAGAAAATGCGATGCCTAGGTATTTGGTTAACAAAGTATGTAGATCGAATGATGGATGTGAATCTGTATCACGTTACTGAAAACCTGGAAAATGACTAGCGTAGGTGGAACGAATTAAGACTAAGCCTATGGGGGAGAATGAACGCAATAAAGATGACTTCAGCTCCACGTATTAATTACATCCTGCTTTATGATTTCAATGGTAGCAAAAATGTAGGCTATAAAGAAGATAGAAAGCTTGATACGACCATTCTTGTGGGATGGGAAACAACCTTGACTGAAGCTTTGGAAACTTCAATTATCTGAAAATAGTGGATTGGCAGTCCCTGACTTTGCAAACTACCACCTAGCTTTTAGTGCAAGACATTTTCTTCCATTAATTGAAAATTCGATGGATGTCTGGATGCAAGCTGAAACTTGTAGATGTACTTCTGGCACCCAGGGCGATACTGACATCGGAAGATGCAACTCGTATGCACAAACGACATTTTTGAGGGAATGTTGGAAAGGCCTAATGAAGCAAACCAATAAAGATGTCTCCAGTTCTAGTAATTCATTGCTGTGGCTAAATCCAGCGATTAAGCTAAAAGGGAAAACTTTGTTTTGGCCAAATTGGCTTTTGAGTGGTTTCCAATGGTTGGGCGACCTATTTGAAGATAATAAAATGTATCACTTTTAACAGATTAACTAATGAAAAGGGTCTTAAAGACTGCACATTTGGGGAATATCGAAAACTGAAGAGAGCTGTGAGGGGATAGGATTCCTGAAGAGGTCAAAGACTGGATGGAAAGGCTGATAGATTTCAAGTTGAATGGTCACACAGCCAGTTTTTAGACCCAAACCAGTTACACAATAATTGACATACTTGTCAACGGACATAGACAAGACTCAAACATTTCCTGTTTTCATGGAGGAAACTATAAATGTATGTATTTTTACAAGACGTTTCCTACGTTCAGGGTGTATTATTTAAAAAACATATAGCACATGATGATTTTCATAATCACAGACAACAATTACTCTCATTCTACATGGTTTAGTGTACAAACATTGGAATCTTTCCTATGCCATGAAATCAATGATTCTACACAAAACAAGATGTTCTAGAAATGCACATTAATTGCTGAACATCTTACAGCAGAGCGAGTCGAAAAACTGGTACACATTCACAATGTGGTTTCTACTCAAAAAAGACTTTTTCCCATGGATAGTATGTTCTCATACTTCATATTTTTTTTATATTCCTGCAACAGGGACCTAGCCCTTGTTCTATCCTGTGACCCTATCTCTTCACTGCTTTTCCTCATCTCTGGGGTACTGAATGTTGGTTACCCCCAAGGGCTTTGATTTGGACTGGACGTTTTAAAGATGTGTCAACTCACTGCGTTTCGGCCCAAGTCCTTTTTTTGTTGTTGTAAAAACCACATTGTGAATGTGCCCTAGTCTGCGAGTTTTTCGACTTGCTCGGCTGTAAGATGTTCAGCAATTAATGTGAATTTCTAGAACATCTTGTTTTTTGTAGAATCAATGATTTCATGGCATAGGAAAGATGCCACTGTTTGTACACTAACCCTTGTAGAATGAGAGTAATTGTTGTAAGTGATTATGAAAATCATGATGTGCTATGTTTTTTAAACAATACATCCTGAACGTAGGAAGCTTTTTGTAAAATAAATAAATGTATAGTTTCCTCTATGAGAAATAAAGTTGTTGAGTCTTGTCTATGCCTGTAGACAACTGTGTCAATTATTGTGTAACTGGTTTGGGTCTAAAAACCAGTTGAATACAGGGGAAGGAGGTAGTCTGTGATTCTCATATACACAACATTACACTCACCCTATTATAGCACAGACCCCTCGATAACAAAAATGTGTTGGGTGTGACCTGCTGGATAGCGGGTCACACAGCCTCAAAGGTTTACAAACATTTAGCACAATGCAAGGAAACTAATGGGAAGTTACTGGTCAATTGGTCAGAAGTGATAGGCTCAGAGATGAGTGTGAACAGATGGGATAATATATGAAAAAATGTGACAATGACATTAAATGTAGGAGAAAGAGCTAGACGGATCAAAATCTTGAATAGGGTGTACTGGACGCTGCAGAAACTGCATGCAAGGGGCTTGTTACAATTAGAGGACTGTTGGAAATGCAAACACAGTGTGGGATCATTCAAGCACATGATATGGGAGTGTAGCAGTTTAAGAGAATTCTGGAAAGAGGTTTCGTTGAAAGTGAACAAAGTATTGATGATTGATGTGAATTATGATTTTGCAAGTATTATCCTATGGGAGGAGGATTTGATAGCGGATCTGTCTTTCCTGCAGCGTTGTTAGTTCTTCAGAGCATCCATTTCTGCAACAACAACAAAAAAACTGCGTGAATGGAAGAGTGAACAAATGTCTTCTAGGTCAGCTTGGATGTTAGATTTACAGCAAATGTCAACAATGGAGAGAGTGATCATGTACAGGAATAAGAAAAGACATCTGTATGAACAAATTTGGGAAGATTCTTGGATGTGTAAATGTATACTTAAATATGTTATATTCCATGTATATATGCCACTGTTATAAAACACTACTGTGAAGGAGGGTGGGTGGGATTATTTTTCAATATATTTGTTAATATCTTGTTAAGATTGCTATAATGTTCTAAACTGTCAATAAATATGTAAATACAAATTATTTACTATAAAATTGAAAACTCAATGCCAGTTTAGTGTACCCCAGGGCAGGACAGCAGAGTCATGTCTTTGTATTGTACTGTGTGGATACTATTTAATCGAAAGGAATTAACCTTGTTTCAGAAAATAATGCATACATGTGTTGCATCCAAGTACATTTGAATGCATATGAATGCTTTGATATTTAGTCACATATGCTGTTCCTGCTTAGGAGGCAGGTGTCAGGCAGACTTCTTAGTTGTGTAGTTTGGGCCTGCGTTCTGGAGAGTCACGTATCTGGGCACAAAAAAAAAATAAGGTTCATGTGTTTTGAGGTTAGCAGCGTATCTACATATAAGAACCGGGTGTAACATTTTGTAAACCAATATTAGGCCATTTCTGGGCATACTCACTGGGAACGCTGAAGGCATTTTGCCAGATTGAAAATTCTGCAGAGTGCTAAATGGAGGTCCTCACTTTTTATATATTTTGCACCAAATCAGCACCAACACCGCGACCCTTTAACCTCAAGTTCTCACAAGTGGAAAAAGTCCCAGTCTCTCTGCTTACCTAATCTGTCTACTATCTATGAATGAAGGGACTGGTGATAGTTAGCGTAACCCCATTGTGGTAATTGTCAAACGGCCACTAGTGCAAATAGTGCTTCTGGTCGGAATAGAAAAGGAGTCTGGGGGCGCATGGGGGCTAAAGCTGAAGGGGGTGTGACCTATGTAGTAGGTCGGCATGGCCTTATTTAAAGTATTCAGGATTTTGTTAAGCTTCACAATCTCTGCAGCATTGAACCCTGTTCAGTATTTGGAGGCCTTCCATATGCTCGGTCTCCAGTGTTCTTCGAAACTTGCCTTTACTAGGGAGCCTCAAAGGGAATGAGGAGACTTGTGCATAGCTCAACACTGCCAGCTAAACCACTTCTAAACACTAGGCAAAGTCGAATGGCCTTGTTGTTATATTGCACTTTTCGTTCTTGGCACAGCTTTGTGCATGCTCAACATGAGCAGATGAGAGGACTGAGGCACATGGAGAAAAGGTCATTTGCATAAGCTCACCAAATTTCAGAACTATTTGGGTGATGTGAGGAAGTGGGAACCAGGTTACCTTTTCCAAATGTTACAGCTAATCAATCCTACAACAGTTCGACGCAGAATTGTACTATAGCAAGCACATTCATTAATATTCCTCCCACTAAAATGTGTATTCTTTTGGTTGGACATCGTTTGCCATAGTTGCCTTATTTAACTGGGGCAACGGATCCAATTAATGTTTGTATCTAGTGTTTTTCTCTTGGAGACACAGGCAATATGTGCCCTTCAGCCAACTGATGTAGTTTTAATGTGTGTGACGGTTCTTTATCCTGTATATTTATCCTGTTTCCCATCTGCTCCACACGTTCCACTCTCCCCCTTCCATGCACTTTTCCTCCTTTCTCTTACCCATGCACTCGCGCGTTCTCAATGTCACTGGGCCTAGTAAGATCGTTGTTATTGTTCTCCCCGTTTCCCCTCCCTTTGCCTCGTCGCACTCTGAAACACCTGTGTATGAGCGCGATATAGATAAAATATCATATCATATCTGTGAAAAACTCCTCACCCACAAGGGATGCTTCAATTAGTGAGCAAAGGGACGGCATTTGGTGTGCTCTTGCCATTTTTAATATTATTTTATATGAAGTGACAGGATAATCTGTTGCTCCGTGTGTGGAGGAGGCCTTTTTATTGTGCACAGGGGATAAACTACGACACTGGAAAGACCTTGCAACTATTTATGCGAGGAACCTGTTTTATGGTTAGGTGGCCGCGGGCTATTTCACGTTGGCATTTTCCAGCTAGTGTGAACAGCTATTCAAGGGGCCTTTGAATATGAAGACGCAAGGGGAGGGGAGTTCTACAGGAGGTTCCAGGGTGGTGTCCATCAGCTGCTGAAAAAGCACCAAATCCGTGCCTGTGCTGGCAGGCAGACAACGCCAACAGATTTCCGAACTTGCAACATTAAACTCTGCGATGAGGACTTGTACTCTGAGGGCCGATCTCAATTTAAATCAGGCCTTCAGCAGGATCCTGTCTTGTGGGGCTTTGTGCAGTTTTGTGGGATCGAACTAGGATGAACCTACCGCACTTTATACCCTAGTGATTACATGTATTGTGTTTGGGGACTAGAACCTGGAGATGGACTTAATGTTCATGGCGGCTTTTAATGCTACGTTTCTTTCTTGGTCCCTGGTTTTGCTGCTAGAAAGGCCTCACATTTGGAACAAATACCTTTGTTGACATCTGTTTCACGGAAGTTACGGGTAAGGTCATAAAGGTACAAAAATAGTGGGTTTATATAATTTAACCCAAGACTTATAGGTGCTGCTTTTCTGCCCTGCTTACCGGAAATGCAATGCGTAAAAGCCTTGTGTAATACTCTTACAGATTGCATTTCCGGTATGCAGCATTTTAATCAATTTGTATGTTGGAGGGAGGGGGGGGCAGAACGCAACTTGAGTTTTTCCCACTCCCTTCCTCACCGACACACAAATAAATTCAGCATTTGCGCATGCATACATTTTCATGCGGGCGCAAATGCTGGGTATCCTCATGAAGCCCCACGGCTTTTTGCACCAGCAAAGGGATGCACTGTAGACGCTCTCCAACATGCTTGTATGTCGGCAGCATTAACGCATGGTAAACAGTGTCCACAAAATGAAAATTAAATCTTACCGACATGCGGACACAATCCAAAAATAAACGCTACGTGGCATGCAGAGTGCAAATGTGAAGGGTAAAAGGTGGCGTACCCGCTTGTATGCCGCCTTTTGCCCTTTACATATGAACCCCACATAGCAAATGACAAAAACTTGGCATCGGGGACCTGGCTACACCTAAGTGCAAACTACAAGGCCCCCACCATCAAATTATGTCTAGGAGCAATATGAGCGCCACTGTGTTTTGGGGATACTAATATTTTTTTTCATAGAGGGCAAGAAGAGAAACAACTGCTTCATTCCCGGGCTTATGGTGCACCTTCATTGAACACTGCTGATGTTGAGACGTTTGCTGCTTCTCACTGCGAAGCTGCCAGACTGTGTCCAGATTGCACTGCTGGCAACATTGTGTAACCCGGGGTTGAGGCAAGAGTACATTTAAGTCATTATCGGATTTTGGCACATTTGCATACTATGAAAGGTTATTGTTGCAGTGTGCCATGTTCAGCAGGCTAATGTTGCATTTACAAGAACAGGTTTGACATAATTACTGAGCAGAGCAAAACCACAAACTGAATAATTGCCAGATTAAAAATCGGAAACAGCAACAGGTTGTTTATTTATTTTTTTACTGGTTCTAGAGGAAGCGAGAATGACTATCATGCCTGCTAGTGCAGGTAGAAGGTTTTTTATCTTGCGTTTCCTCAAACCCACCACTATATTGTCTGTGAATGGTATGTTTAGTGTGATAAACTTTCTCCTCCTTTCACTGTTAATTTTCAGCCAAGCCCTTCATATGGACATCATGTGCTCAGTAGTATGGCTCGGTTGGAATATTTCACTGATAGGCTTTAGGCAAAAAGTCCTTGCAAGTTGAGGAGAGGGGCTTTTGATTGGTGAGCCTATGCATAACCGGGATAGTTAGTTGGTGGTGATGAGCTCTTTTTACAGATTGTCTGCAAGTTGCTCAGTAGCGTAATGCGGAAATTGTGATTGGAAAACAAATCTAGAAGCCCTATTAAATGATCAGTACCAAATAATATATTTCAGTATAGTTTTACAAAGGAAAAACGATTTGTCTTCATAATAATATTGTAGGAGTTTAGTGTATCCATACAGTAATAGAGTAACTGCACCAACAAAGCAACTGATTAAAATATTCATACAAACAAAGCTTAGCTGTTCAAAGAAATATGAACCACATGCCATTTGTCTTGCATGCTAGCAAATAATTAGACAGTAAAGTTGATACTAAAGGTCTGAAGAAATGAGTCCCAGATTACTGGGACACAATCGAAAACTTGACCCCCTTGCCACCTCCCACAAGCATATGCTGGGACAGCAGAGGCTGAGTGGAATACAATATAAATGCCTAGACCTTCCTGTATAGGCAGTTCTAACAACTAGGGAGCAATACTTTCAGAGCCTTACAAAGGGGGAATAGCTTCTTGAATTAGACTTTGATACTCACTGACCGATCAAAGGGAAGTCAGTGCAAGAAGTGAAAGTGATCAATGTGCAAAAGCATTTGAAAAGATGATTTTTACGCTAGTTGGTGCTTCTTTATCAAAGCCAGGCAAAGCTTGTCAATCTAAGCTTTTCGAGACAAAAAGGTTAACACAACAATGATAGATTTAGTAGAGCTTCAAATGTACACTCTCTGCAGAGTGCTTAGCGGTATCTCTTTCTGGTGTGCAACTCCAACCTTAATCGTCAAACTAGGCTAGCATGGCTCCCTGTTAGTCAGACGTTCAATTAGAGCTTCTTTTTGCTTACTTCAGAAGTCCACTTAAGATTTAGCTGCCTTTCTAGTTTCTCAACTGCCTTTTTGCGGTCAGGGTCTTCTACTGAATTTGCCTTACAGCTGCAACTCCTTCTTGGTGTGCTGATTTCAGTAGCCCATGTGGCTTCCGAGGCAAGGGTGCTCATAGAACACTCAATTTTGTCCCTGGGAGAGTAGGTTGGTAGAGAGTTCAGATGTTTTATTGTGGATACACCTTGCTGTACCCTTTTTAGTGTGTTGCCAGCCATTTGCTCCTACATTATGCCAAAGTGAGTGCCACTAGATTTCCAATATCCTATGAGCCCACCATATTGTTTTGTGGTCTTGTTTCGTTGGATTGGGTCTGTCCTAGAGACTCCCCATCTAGACTAGCCGCAGCACTTAGCTTTCTCCTCATCGATTGTCTCACTGCCAGGTCTGCTGCCAGTCTTTGGTCCGCACTCATCAATTCTTCCATTGGCTTTGCTCAGCCTGGCAGTTTGCATCCCTATCGTGCTTTTCACTCTCGTGGCTCTATTCTCATCCTTTTTGCTATTGGTGTGTGGTTCTATGGCTGGCATCAAAACTATAGTACTGTAGTGCGCACACCTATCTTTTTCTGAGTACTGTTTGGTGATTTAGAACTATATGAGTTTGTTCTGGTTGCTGGGGAGAAAAATGCAGCTCTGGCATAAGAAGCTGCTGCTATGATAAAAAAACAATGAAGTGGCCTTAGGTGAAGAACACTCCCGTCCCCTACCTGCACACCGTAAATACTGATACCAATCAGTCAAAATTAATATAAATTCAAGGATGATATCATTACTGTAAAGAAACAACTTAGTGTTGCAAAGTTCAAATATACTTTTGTGTTTTAATTCAGAAATACAAAAAGCTTAACGCGTTTACGGAATTTCCCTTCATTTTGGAAAACATTTCAGTATATCGAAAGTACTTCAATCATCTAAAGACTTAGTAAAAAGATCATCAATATCTTCTGATTCATAATTCTCAGGGAGCAAAAGTGTTTTGCTAGTATTCTCACATGGTATTCTGTTCCGATTTACCTGGCTGAATCTTGTGGCTGTTTCACCCACAGGATCAGTTCTCTTGGGACAGAAGAATGATTTGATTTCTCAATTCTTATTCTGTGTCTATTCAACAAATGAGAAGGAAAAGTGCTAATTTTATGATATTTCTATTAGATCAGCGTTTGTACAAAATCAATTCCCGGAGGAATAGCATAA
Organism: Ambystoma mexicanum; assembly: GCF_040938575.1. Taxonomy (NCBI): domain Eukaryota; kingdom Metazoa; phylum Chordata; class Amphibia; order Caudata; family Ambystomatidae; genus Ambystoma; species Ambystoma mexicanum. The sequence continues at coordinate 39,319,510 of NC_090937.1, forward strand.
CGCTTACCTCTTACCACAGGATTATATAGTTCAGAATGATCCTGTGCTTCACAGTATTGAGGTCCAATAAATTAGAAAGGCTACATGATGCAAGTTTAAATATAGATCTGAAAGTGTAGGGGGAGCATCGAGTAAGGTCCTATGTTCTGTCCAATAATGTTCTCAATAATAATTATTCTAAAGGAAATCTACTGGATAGCACTCGCCATTCTTCACTGGAATCGGACCTGTCTTCAAATGTGTTAAAGATGTACAATGCCGCCGAAAGCTGCAAAGAGACATATAAATATGGTGTCACTAATAGTGGGGTTCATGAAGGATTTAATTGAAGAGATAATGGCCAATTCTACGACTGAATTGAGGCAGTCGCTTGTATAATCTTACCCCAGGTTTGTGGGATTTCATCAGACCATGATCTATCCTTACGGCAGTCTCGTGTAAAAAGAGAAAATGGCAGCTGTTTATTGAATCGTCAACTGGATGTGCTCCCGTAGTAACGTTCTGACATCACATAGTTTTTATTGTCAGTGAAATTTCATGATTAATGTTTAAAACAATTTCTCTGTCCTATAGCTATATTAATCTAATTGACACGTTTGGTTTAGGAATAAGTAAACCCGCAGGAGAATGTTGATTTTAATTCTCCATATTGAATATAAGAATTGACTGCATGGGAATTTGTTCTGATATTGTGTATCTTTAAGAATAGCAAAGAAGGAATAAGTTACTTAGCTGTTACTTGGGTTCTCCAGCATTAGTATCTTTCATAGATTCACCCCATCGTCAGAGTGGGAATGCTAGATACCATATGCCAGTTTAAACCTAAAATAAAAACTGTCACTTTTAGGCTTTAGTACAGTAATCTTGGGTCATACTGCCCACAGCCCATAGAAACACCTCCCTTAACTCCTCCCCTGTCAGCCATCTTCAGATTTGGCAAACGCACATAAGGGGCGGAAGAGCCAAAAGATGAGCCAGGCGCGGTAGGTGTGAGGGTTGCACGTGTATTTGTGTTTTATTTGTGTTTTATGAAGCCCCTTAAGCCAAAGCGCTGTACATTTTAAAAACAAGATACAGTACAAAAAATGATGAGCAGTGAACAGTCCATCCTGGCAACAAACATTAAGGGATGTTGAAGAAGGTAGGTTTTCAAGGAAACGCGAAAGAGATAATAGAGAATAATGAAGAGGAGAGATAGTGGAAAGGCATTCCAGTAAAGGGGGGCAAGACAGTGGAAAGATCGAAAACGGGACTCAGCACATGGTGGACAGGTAACGTTGAGTCTGAAGCGGGGAAGACCAGAGCAAGCGAGACAGAATTTAGAAAGATGAAAGTCCACAGAGGGATTGAAAACTAGACAAAGGAAGTGAAATTTAATTTGTGAGCGAAAAGGTAACCAGCCAAGAGAAGCGGAAATAGAGTCTCGATAAGGAAGAAGACAAAGTAGTCAAATGGAAGAATTGTAGATTAATCTTAGAGGGGCAAGACGAGAGCTCGGAAGACCAAACAGAGTGGTGGAACACTAGAAGAGTCGAGAAAAGATTAGAGAGGAAATTAGAAGCTTGGAAAGTGAGGAATGGACGAGCTTTACGGATATTATGGAGGTGGAAACGACATGAACGAGAAGTGATTGTGATGTGGTGAGTAAATGAAAGATTTGAATCAAAATAAAGGCCAAGGTTGCAAGCTGTAGAAGAAATAGGGAGATTGGAAGGAGGAATGGATGAGGAGGGAGAGTGTTAGCAGGGAAGAAGAGGACCGCCATCTTCTCTGCGTTAAGGGTGAGAAAGTGAGATGCCATCCAAGTGAGACAAGCTGTGAGGGTATGGTGTATATCAGAAGTGAAGGAAGAGAAGAATAGAAAATGTTGTGTATCATCTGCGTAAAAGTGTTGTGAAAGACCAAAAGAGGAGATAATAGCAACGAGTTGTGAGGTATACAATGAGAAAAGGAAGGGGCCTAGGACTGACCCTTGGGTACTCCGTGATCAAGGGGGAAAGACATAGATGTCGTACATGCTCATGAAACCGAAAACGTTCTATTGGACGGATAGGAGCTAAACCAGGATAGAACAGAACCCTTAAAACCTAAAGAGGAAAGGCACTCCAGGAACAAAGAGTGATTCACAGTGTCAAATGCAGCAGATAGGTCAAGAAGAATAAGTAAGGAGGAGTGTTTGGCGTATCGAGCTGAGAGAAGAGATTTAAGCACAGAGATCAAAGCAGTTTCAGTAGAGTGGAGGGGATGAAAGCCAGAATGAAAGCGAGAAAGAAGAGAAAGATCGGTGAAATCTGAGAATACGCAAGACGCTCTAAGAGTTTAGAGAGATAGGGTATGAGAGAGATAGGACAGAAATAAAAAGCAATGAGAGGATCAGCTGTGGATTTTTTCAGGATAGGAATAATAGTTGTGTGGTTAAAGAACATGGGGAAAAACAGAGGTACAGAGACAAGTGTTAAAGAAAGAAGCGAGATTAGGTATGAAAAGAGGGTAGACCTTAGGTATAAGAGCAGACAGATTTGGATCAGTAGGACTAGCAGTAGGGTGGGCTTTGGCTAGCAAGAGAAGTACATCGGTGTTGGAAACAGGAAGAAAGCTAGAAATGAAAACAGAAGGGGTAGCGGGAGAAGGAGGTAAAGTTCCTGGGGGAAGAGAGGCTTCAAAAAGAGAACTTTTGAAGAAAAGTGAGCAAAATCAGAGTTGGACAGGGTGGAGTTAAGAGAATGATCAGGAGAAGGGAGGGGAGAGTAACTGTGTAAGGGTTTGAAAAAGACGCCTAGGATGGGTAGATTGGGTGTGAAGAAGGTCAGAAAAGTAGGCACGCTTTGCAGAGAATAGACAATTGTCGTAAAGAGTGTGATAGGAGAAATAGGAAGAGGGATTAAAGGCAGATTTTGATTTGAGCCGAACGCCTTTCAAGTCAGCGAAGGAGACATTGCATAGAGTGGAAATGAGGGAAAAGCCAGGGTTGAGAAGGTTTGCAAGTGGGGTGGAAAGCAGACGAATTGAATTTTGAAACATTTGTAAACGCATGCACAACAAACTAAATTGAATCCTGGCGTAGATGGAACAAAGACTAGTTGCACATTTTAGTCATGTGAACATTTGTTCTATTGGAATGTGCAAGACAGAGGACAAAAGCTCCTTATTTGAAGAGGTACGTCTTTAGGTCAGCACGAAAAGTCAGGAGGGAGTTAGCCCTTCTTAAATTCAACGGAAGGCTGTTCCACAATCTTGGTCCAGCAACAGAAAAGCTACAGTCTCACCTTGAGACACATTTGGACCTTGGAATAATCATCTTCTGACCTTAGTGCCCGAGCCGGATGATACAATTTCATTTTATTCCTTAGATAGCTTGGTGCCAGGCCATTCATGTATTTGTACATCAGACACTCCATCTTAAATTTTATGCGGTCCTGCACTGCTAACCAGTGGAGGGAACGGTGAAGATACACCAAATACAAATCTTACTCCAACATTTTGTGATTTTTTAAGCAGCCAATCTGTTTAGACGGAGCTCCGATTAAGAGTCCATTGCAATAGTCTAACTTAGAGTTGACTACAGTTCCCACAACCATGGCACAATCATTGTCAGGTACATAGGGCAATGCTTGTTGCAGCAACCGGAGGGTGTAAAAAAATAGATTGTACTTTGGCAGAGACTTGACCACTACAGCCCAGATCACTCAGCCACACACACCCCAGATTATGCACCTTAGTGGCGTATTTCAGTCTGGACCCCAAAAACAAGGGTGAGGGGGGGCTACTATTTCCGTCCAATAGATGTTTGGTCCAAACAAGATGACTTCAGTTTTTTTTTTGGGTTCAGCTGTAGTCCATTTTATGCCATCCACACCCCTATTTCCTCGAGACATCTACCGACCCTAACAAGGGTATCTTCCACATCATCAAGTCTGATGTACAGCTGCGTGTCATCAGCATAAGGGTGGAACCTACAATGATATTTTTCTAAGATGTCCATTAGGGAAAGAAGATAAATATTAAATAATTGGGGGGAAAGTGCAGAACCCTGTGGCACACCACAACATTGGGCAATGATTTCAGATATGAAACCTCCTACCTCAACACATTGTTTGCACCCTGTTAGAAATGAGCTAAAACCCTTCCAACACATTTAATAAATTCTTGATACAGTCTAGTAAGATACTGTTATCTACCGTATCAAACGCAGCGGATAGGTTGAGCATTACAAGCAGAGAGCGTTTACCTAAATCCCCCGCCTGCAGCAGCTCGTCACATACCGCCATCTAGGCCGTTTCTGTGCCAAATTTGGGGCAAAAACTGGATTGTAAAGGATGTAAGAGGCCTTTATCTTCAATGTAATTTTGTAACTGACTCGTGGCTACTTTTTCCGGGATTTTTCCTGGCCACGGGAGACCAGCAATAGGACGATAATTGTTGACATCCACAGGATCCAAACTGCCTTTTTTAGCCATGGAGAAACAACTGAAAACTTCAGGGGGGCTGGAACCACCCCCTCCATAAATGATGCATTTACAAAATTAGGTACAAAAGGAGTTAATTCTGATGACAATCGCTTAGCTACGAGAGCGGTTATAGGGAAAGGAGTCGTTCGTAGGTTTCAGTTGTATCAGAAGGTCAACAATATCCTTTTCTGATACCTTTGTAAACCGAAACTGGGAACACCCAGTGGGTCCACTTTCAGTTGGTTTAGTGTATTCATGCTGTATTAACAGCCTTCAGGGGAGATATACTGTCTGAATCACGTTGAAGTTTAATATTATTATGAATATTTAGAATTCTTCCCTGACGAAGGATAGTGTGGATCAAGACCAAGGGAAAGAGATGACGAAAGAGTAGATGCTGCCTCATCAGCAGTGCTTTAAGTGGGGTAAGAAATTGAGGGGGGGCCCTTGTTGGGGGCGTGGCTTTCATTGTGGGCGTGGCCTAAAAGTGCACAAATCATAGTAAGGTGCTCAAACAAATATATAAATGTATGTGAGCATTTATGTTTGTATGCGTACTACTATGGTGTGTGTACTTTTCAAGCCATATTTTATAAACATAGCAATGTTACATATTTCTATGTTTATAAAAGGTGGCTTGAAAAGTGCACAAACCATAGTAAGTTACGCACACTTGTGTGCTTACCTTACTATGGTTTGTGTACTTTTCAAGCCACCTTTTATAAACATAGATATTTGTAAAATGTTTCTATGTTTCTAAAAGATGGCTTGACCTGTAAACAATTCAAGGCATCTTTTATGAAGCGTTGATGACGGATTCAACAAACCGCAAGGTGGCTTTGTCCGTCGACAAAGCTTTATAAAAGATGCCTTGAATTGTGCACGTTTCAAGCCGTCTTTTATAAACATAGAAATATTTCTACCTTTATAAAAGATGGCTTGAAACGTACACAGTTCAAGGCATCTTTTATAAAGCTTTGCCGACGGAGAAAGCACCTCAGGCTCTGTGATCTATCTGCTCAGAGCAGATAGATCACTGAGCCCGAGGCGTCTTTCACCCTCTGCGAACCCGCGGGCTCCGTGATTTAATCTGCATATTAGATCACGGAGCCCGCAGGAGTCAGTGACCTGGGGAGGGAAAACAAAAGGACAGTAACTTCCTCTGATGACCCTGATGAGGGGTCATCAGAGGGAGTTACACTAACTGACAGAAGTGCCGCCAGCCTCAGCGTCGCTCTGGTTGGCTAGCACTTCTGTCAGCTTGGCCGACATAATGACGGGCGCATCTCCCGTCGCGGCCGCTGCGGGATAATGCATCCCGCCAATGTTGTGTGGGACGGGGGGCCCCGGCTGGGCCCCGGCTCAGCCCCACTTTCTGGAGACTGCCGGGGCCCGGCCCCGGTAGGCCCCTGCCCACTTAAAGCACTGCTCATCAGCAATGAGGGCAGAGAACTTAAAGGTGAGGGAAGGATAGCAGTACATGTGTCGTTAAAGTGTGGGATAAAAGCTGCGTACGTCACACCGAAAAAAGTTTTTGGAGGAAAAGAAGTAGGAGAGCTCTGGGGAATGGAAGATAGAAGTGACACCGAGTAGATAATGATCTGATAAATAAACAGGCAGGGCTAATACTGGAGAAGCAGTAAAAGTAGAAAGAAAGATTAAGTCAAGTGAGGAACCAGAAATGTGTGTGGGAGGTGTCGGAAGAAGTGAAAAAGTGTGAGTCGAGAATAGAAAGAAAAGGAGTGGTAGAGTGTACAGAAGAAAGGTGAGGATTGAAGTCCCCTAGTAATACAAGAGGAGTTGGACAAGGTAGGATATGAAACAAGAGGTGGTCGATATCATCACAGAAAGAGCCGAGCAGCAGGACGATAGACAATGATAAATTAAATGGTATGTGGTGTGGTAAAGATAAATTCAAAGGAAGAGTAGGAACAGGAGCGAGAGATGCCAGTGCACCTCCTAACCCTCCCCCCCCCGCAACTGCTGGCTCGGGGGACATGAGCATAAGAAGACAAAGAGGAGGTTATGAGGCTGTTTTGCTATTTCTTGTCCACGTGTAGGACCTCAAAATGACGTCCCCCTAGACCCTAACAAAATAAGTTATTTACTCACATTGGCAAAAATCACACTTGGACCACTAATTATATGAATAAAAAATGGCTATAAGCCCTTTATTCACTCTTTATACACACATAACATATAGTTAGTTATACATAAACATAGAAAAAGAGCTTCACCGTTAATATGGTTGCAGAAGACAACTTCATCTTGGCCACCACAACACTGCTTAGTCCCAGAGCAGGTAGGCAGAGAGATCACTCGTACTAGCAGGGTCTGGAGCAGAGTGTCCTCCCTCTCAGCGAGACTGCATCACCCGGGGGTCCAGTTCTATCTGCTTTCCCAAGAGGAATACCTCTTTTCTTTATGGGGGGATCCCCGCCCCTCACTGGATACCAGACTGCCCCCGGCCAAAGATCAGACAATAAGCATGAGGATCCAAGAGTGGAAAATTCCAGCTAGAAATGGAAAAACCCAGCATCTCTTCCTTACCTTCTTTCCTAGTACCGCTTATCACTGTACCTGCAGAATTTTTCGACTCCCTTTCTGGCACGTCCTTCGGCGGACAATACAACAACTATTCTCCACAGTTAGTTCAGCTGACATCATTATGTGACCTGCCTCTGGTACAGAAATGCACGTCTACTTACTGAGCCCACAAAAACATAGGCTTTCATTGCGGTAATGGAAGTGAATGTCCAAAAGTACCACGGATCAGCGCCATGTTCTTTTTAGATCATTTTCCGCATATGCACTAGTGAGGCATGTGAATCTATGAAGGATACCAATGCTGGATGGAGAACCGGAGTTACAGGTAAGTAACATATTCCTTATCCAGCATTGTATCTTTCATAGATTCACATGCTGTGAATAGATTACAAAGCAGTATTATAAACAATACATAAGAGCAGAGGCAAGCTCCCAGCACAACTTACCACTGGAGACTTGCTAACCTTTAGGCAAAAAAGGTTCAGCACAACCGACGGGCCAACTCTAAACTCTTCTGTGGGATCTCTGTCACCAAGGCAGAACCTGGTGAATGTATGCACCAACCTCCAGGTCACTGCACAGCAGATGTCGGGCAGCAGGGTCCCAGAGAGGAAGGCAGTGATAGCAGCCACCGCTCTGGTGGAGTGAGACCAGGGCCTTTCCGGAAGGGGCCTGCCGGCCTATTGATGGCAGAAGAAAATGCAGGCCGCAATCCACCTTGAAATGGAAGACTTCGACAGAGCCTTCACCGGCCCAGTAGGTCCAAAAGAGACAAACAATTGATCCATAGACCGGAGTATATTAGTACGCGCCACATAGAACTTGAGGGCGCGCACCGCATGTAGCGTGTACAGCATCCGTTCCTCTGGAGATATTGGAGTGCCAAAGAATACGGGCAGAACCACCTGTTGGTTGAGATGGAAAGAGGATGGCACCTTAAGCATAAAAGTTGGGTTAGTACGCAGAACAGCTGTCACGGCCTCACCACAGTCTCAGCATACCATGGCTACAGATTCGTCTCATCGGAAACGCTTGGTCCGTTTATATCATACTAATATCTCCCCGTTTCTGCAACACTGGAGGTTGCCTTGACGACGTTGGGGACGCATAATCCAGAGGCCTCACTCTGTATCTGCTCGTTGTGCTGTCAAGGGAACGGCACAAAAACACAATCACCTGACCAGCTTTGACACGTTACGCCCTGCTTCCCGTGACCCATAAAACTCAGCTGAACGCTGGCACTGGTGCTTCTGATTGAAGTTGTGAGTCACAGTTTTCTTGTTCTTGCTCTCTGATCCCGTTTTCCTTGTGCTATGAACTCCCTCAATGTAGAGTCCTGTTCTGATTTTTCGTGCATGGTAACGACCCTAACTTCCAATACAACCTGCAATTGCCCATTATATCCACTGCCCACCCGATGCCGACCACTTGGTATTGAACACAGACCTCTTCTGCCTAACGTTTGTGCTTCCGCTGCCAACTACTTGCTGTCGAATACGGACTGCTTTTTCCTAGGTTTGTACATCTACTGTCCGCACGCTGCCAACTCGTTTTGAAACACGGACTGCTCCTCGGATATCCTTCCTGATTTCCATGGGAAAAGTCAGTGCAACGAACTAGAGATGCTCTGCTGTTATTCCACGTCACCACCCCGGCCGTTAGAGCACGCTCGTGCCACCTGGATTTTCAGGTCCCACTAACCCCATTAACTTCCTTCCTTTGCCTTTGTTTTCGCTTGCTCATATCTTGGATTTACTTGGAAATTCCCTCTGACTCCTCCTCCTTGGTGCTACATCACATCCCCACTATAGGTAAGAGTCTCTACCTGTGGAAACATTATTTCTCTGAATCTGTTTAAGTTCCTTACCACTTCCCATCTGTTTCCATCTGTAGTGGGGACCCTACTAGAAGAACTACCTACGCCACTCGAGACAGTTGTAGACCCTGCGCCTATGCCACCTGAGACAGTTGTAGACCCTGTGCACCGAGAGAGAGGTTAGTTTTTATTCTTCAGTTTCTTTTGGCCTGATCTAGTACTCCATACTAAGACCTGCCTTTTTTCTTACAGCTGGCATACTCCTGATGGTATTGGTTATTTATTCTTGCTCCTTCAGTTAATTAACTTCTCTGTTATTGCCATATTACTAATAGAGGGGTGCATTAATAGAAAGGTCTCCCTTTTAACGGAGACTTAGACCTTCTAGGTCTAGGTTACGTGATAGTACGGACTGAGCAGCTGTTTCCGGTGGTGATTTATAACAACAGCCTTGTCCTTGTGAAACGTAGAATAAGGCGGTTTGCATGAAAAATCCTGGATTTCACCCACTCGCCTGGTCGATGTTATGGCCACCAAGAAACCGATTTTCCAAGAAATATGCTTAATGGATGCCCGGTGCTTAGGCTCAAAAGGCTGCTCATGAGCTTTGCCGGTAGCCCTTTCAGCTCCCATGCCAGAGCTAGGTGACAAACAGGTGATAAAGACTGAAATAGTCCAATTAAGAACTCCTTCACCAGCTGGTGTGACCACACTGATGGGAAACCTGTGGAGTAGATGTACCTGGATATTGGTGGCAGGTGCACTTTAATTGAGGAATGTGACAAGCCCGACTGAGCGACGGACACCAGATAAGGTAAGATGTCTTCTAGCAGATGGTCTGGGGCTGCAAGTGATGATTCCTGCACCACAACTGAAAAGGTTTCCAGTGAGTATTCAATATAACATCCACTTTCACGTTTCTTCTTCATAAACAATATAGTTTTGTCAGGATGGATTCACCACCGTTCATCATAACACATTAGTGGACTTGCCACTTTCTTTCCACCACATCCTTCTCCCACATATCAGTACTTCAATTATCTTCTTCATGGCCCACTAACCTACCAGGACTAACCAATAATAGTCCCTTTCTTGGTATACTCGCCTGCAAGGATAAAACATCTATCACTACTACAAGTACTCTGCTGTAAGGTTTGCTTTAAACTGTTCACAGTTTGTTCCTCAATGTGAAAAGTAAATCCCACAAAACTGCTTCTTAGAAAGGTCTTTGACTTTCAACAAAACCAGCATTCACAGCTTCTTCCCCAAGGGTACAGTATACACATTGACACTGTTCTTCCCATTGATTTGATTGCAACATACAATGCAGGTTATCATTCTCTCTCCCCCTTCCGGATTTCTAGAAGGGGACTTCTCTTCTGCCACCTTTGAATTCCTTCTCTACCACCAGTTGACTGTTGGTAATGTTTCCCTTCCAGGTATTTATCATTAGGAAAGTTGTGGCAATGATGATTATTCTCTCCCCTTTCAGGTAATCACCCTGTAGATTACCTTCATTTGGTTCAAATATTGTTCCCTCTTTGCTTGGGCAATGGTGTATACAATATTTTTCCACTTGGTCTCTCTCAACCTGAGAATCAAGCCAAAAATGCTTTCGTTTAACAGTACCGTATTCAAAGGGGTTCATTTGAGTCAGTGTTTTTTTGCAGAGGGGGTTACCTAGTGAAGGCCAACTCACCATCTTTCCTGGAGCTTCCTTTGGACCTGCTGCTGCTTTAACTTCTTCTTTCGTCTGAACTATTGCGGCATCCGACTGCTCCTGTAAATCTCCTGTTGCTCGCGCCTCCTGGAAAGGGAGCCTTCTTTTCTCCTTGCATACTCCAGTGAACGCCACCCACCGGAGTAGTATGCAGAACCAGGAGAGCTTCTCTCTCCTATCCAACAGCTAGACTCGGCACCGATTGCCGCTGCGCATTCTCTGCATTCAGGATTGCCGACTCCTGCGACACTCTCGGCACTTCGTCTCACTGACAACACAGCAGCAGTTCCGGCGTCATCTTCCTTCTGCTGCCTCTGCTTCTTACTACTTCTAATGGCCTGCACCGGAAGGGACTTTAAATAGTCCCGCTCAGATGTGGGTCATTATAACCACTAGACTGCACACTACAATTCTGCAACTCTGAGCCCCTCTTCCGCATCTCAGTACTAAGAGCATTATGGGACTTGAAGTCCCTAATGTTGTTATTCATTTTAACATCAAACTCTTCAATTTTACAATAGGCCAGTAAGACTGTGGGATCCTTGGGAAGTTGGTTTGTGGGTACTCCTGTTTCTCCTGACCTGAGCCCCCTTCCATGTGATCCTCCCACAGGACAACACACCTAGGGACAGGATCAGGTAGTGTCTGCCTTTCCCTGGCCACATGAGAAGTGTCCTAGGCCAAGGACTTTGCAATGAGATCACCCATGATTCATCACACCATTCATCCATAATGTGATCTTGTCAGTTAGATCAAGTGGGTAAAAAGAGGTATGTCAGGCATCTGTAGGACCTGATCGAGATTTCAAAGGTATACTTCCCATATATGTTGCATGTTAATGTTTAAATGCTGATACTGGACTAAATAACAGTGGGTGGATAATGCCAACAGAGCCTTCAGTATTTCATATAGTTCCTTTTTGGGACAAACTCCCAGGTATGCCAGAGTGATGCCTGAAGTCCACAGACTTGAAGAGCCCAACTCCCTCCCCCAGTATACACGAGAACTCGGTCAAGGGCAAGTTTAAATGGTGGTTTATTACAAATAAAACCAACAGGGATCGAAAAAGAACAGAGGTGGATTCCAGTACATCTCGATTTCTGTGGCTTGCAGGCTAGTTTTTACCCCAAAACACATCATCACTTTGTCATAACTTGGGCCTCTCTCCAGAAACCTAATGTGGTGACGGATTGGGCATTGCAAATTCTTCTACCTATATGGTTAACTATATAAATTATTCTACTGGTCCTAGCATGTCAGGTGGCTGTCCTGTTCCATCCCCATGACGTTAATCTACTACATTGTTGCAGAGTAGTGGGTTTACCATTGGTTCATGCGCCTTTGCCACCAACACCTGGATACTAAACTGTGATTGCTCAGTGCTGCTAACCCCAGGCCTGCGACTCGAACGAGTTCTCAGCGCTCTGTGCAGTTCTTCAAGGTGATGTGAACGTTTATGTATCTGTATTGTAACTTCTATACACCACCTTTTGCCTATGAGAATGTGCTCTGTAGGTTGCAACAAATGTTGCAGCCTGCGCCTGCTATTGCTGGATCTGCTCCCTTTTACCACCATGGGAGATGGTCCATTGTACTCTTCGCCCACAACCACGTGTTTAGAGACCACAACATTGAGCTTTGCAGATCCTAATTGTGAGCATTAATTCAATTTCTCTGCAGCTTGTCCCCTTGTCTGGGGATTGGAATGTCCCTTCATATCTCTCACCTTGGCTGTGTGCCTCATCTCACATGCCTGGCTCCCTGTGCAGCCTGAAAGAGCTTTGTTTGTCTCCTGCTCAATGATTTGAGGCCTGCTATAATTTCCCTACACCTTACAATGCTGGTTTTTACATTGTCCATGCTATGCAATGTTCTCCATAGGCTAGTCGTACTTGGCTCTGTCAGGTTTCATGTATCCCTGCAGTTCCATTGGGTTATTTGCGTTAAGCATCTGCAAGCTGGCTCAGGATCTCTTGTGCCTTGCAGATATGCATTGCTGCATTTGGCTAATGACAACATAAGAAAAGCAGTGACAGTATGTATATGTCCTCTAACTATAGAACTGTGCGCTCATGTTCATCATGTACATGAGTGTGTGTTTGTGTGTGTGCAGAGTGGAATGCACGTGTGCTTCATGTCTAACGCTGCTAAGTTGTGGTGTCTCTAATGATAGTAGCATGGCTTCTTGGTACCTAGTCCAGGCTTTCCATATAGGTGTCTCTGGCCATGGTCTAAGGTTCTTCCTCCACACATGGATAGATTTGTACTGCACTTGGTCTTTATGGCTGGCTGAGAGGGTACCTCTCTGTATATTTGTCAATCATTGGTGCATTTGGGATTCATCCAAAATAGAATGGGTGGTTGCGGGTTCTCCTGCCCTTCAAACTCGTCATGTACTTGGTGGGAGGGAGGGGGGGTCTCAGGATCCCGACCCCCTCTTCAGCTCCCCCCCCCCGGTCGACCTGTCGACCACATGCTTATATGTCAATCCTTTAGCCATAGCTTCGTTATTCCTCAGAGATGTCCATAGTAATTCACATGATCATTAACAGTCCATTCCATGTAACAGCGCACTCCGTCAGGGTTGCACCACATCCACTTCCCTTTGTAGTGCTTTGCATCGAATGGTTTGTCTAATTTCATCGCTCCAAGCGGGAATCATTCACATATCGCTATCCTCTCTCTAAGCGTATTGCTTATTTCTTTCTGCGACAATCTGGTCCTTTGCTCCACCTGTGATCACATCCATCAGGACCTGCATTCTAATAGCTTCCTCTGCCGTCTTCTGGCACTTCGCAGTGCAAATCTTCACTCCACACATTGACGCTCTTGCCAGTATCAGTGCTCCCATTATCACCTTTAATCCGTCTGACAGCCATGACGGCATCCTTGACTTTATCCAGCACTGGTCATTTCCTCTCCCCTTTGCTTCTTCCATTTCGGCATGCAGCTTGGATAGCTGAGCTACCGCTTCTGGCAGTGTACTGTTGTCTTCGTCATTGGTAGTTATTTTTGCACAAACTCCTCCTTCCATTGCTGTGAGCAGATCCAGAACATATCCGTTCTGGAGCGCCACCAACCTTATTGCTCTGAGCTCTTCTTTTATTGCGTTGAACCCATTCACTGTGGAGTTGATCGTCACATCAGCTCCCAATGAGTTATCTGCAGCCATTTTGCATTCATGTATGTCTGTAGAGATGTTATGATTGTTGCGAAAAAAAATTTGCGCCCTGCTGAACAGTCTCTGTTCTGCCAGAACTTCATCTAGTGCTGTCTCTGATACTCCGGAGAAGTAATTGCCTCCTCTCTTTACTCTGCTCAGTTCAGCAGGGCTCCACGCTCTTCACTTGCTTCTTGTCCACAAACCACTTCTTTCTCTTGTTTGTGTCCATCTTCGGGAACTCATCGTGTTTTACAACTTTATTTTTTTACAACTTTTTTTATATACCACAATAACTTACAAACATTGCATCATAATGTCCATCATATCACAATACAAATCACATCTGTTTACTCCCTTGCCCCCCCAACTCCCTCCTTGCCCCGACCTACCCGACATTACGTAATTTTCCAGTCTGCTTACTCCCCTCCAGTCACTCTACAATCTGCATCTTCTTGTACAGGGTTGGGTCCTGATGCTCTGGCTTCCAGTGTGGAATTGGCTAACTCCATGATAAACTGTCTCCACGCTTCCATACCTCCCTCTTTCTGGTCTGAATTCCTGCTTATTGCTTTTTGCCACACCACAGTTTCTGCATTTGCCCATTTTAACAGGTTCCCTCCACCAAATTTGCACCAGAGGCCTTGTCTGCACTTTCCATCCCATCGTTATTCTGTGTTTCGCCAATATATATGCTAGATCCCTCAGTTTACTCGCATGTTTAGCTCTCTTAGGCCTTGCGCAACCCCCCAACAGACAGGCCACGGGCGTTCCAATGTCCAAGGTGATATCAGCTTTTGCTAATATTTGAGCCACCTCCTCCCAGAATCTACTTATCTCTATTTAGGCCCAGAACATATGGACCAGATCTGCATCCACCTCCCTGAACTTCGGGCATGATTGTGTCACTGTTTTGCTAAATTTTGCTATTCTATTCGGGGTTAAATATGCTCTATGGGTTATATGTAGTTGGATCTGTTGGAGCCTTGTATTTCTGGATACCTTTTTATGGTATGCCATGGCCCTTTTCCACATCACGTCTGACATTGGTTCTTCCAGGTCTTCCTCCCATTGCTGTCTCGTCTGCTCCAACCCCTTCCCCACTTTATACATTAGCAGCTCATATTTCCGCGAGACTTTGTGTCCACCTTCCGACACATCATAAAATGTCTCAATCATATTATCTATCTGCAGCGAAGCTGCGCTCTATGGCCATCTGAGTCTCAGATTCCTCAGTAGGATGGCGTGTGTAAGTTGTTGCCCCGGATGCACTCTGGTTTCCTCTATCAACTCCCCAAACTCTTTAGGCACACATTCCTTTATCAGGTCTCCTACCGTCACCACCCTTATAGGTTCCCAGTATTTCCTCACATTCAATCGCAGCTGGTCACTCACCCAGTCTAATGCCACAATCGGAATCTGCAGGGAATACAGTGTGATGTTCCCCATCAATTGACAGGCTCTGCTCCACATTACACACCCCAGTCTCATCAACCTGGGCAAGCAGGTTGTGCGAAAAACAGACCCAATATAACCCAGTAATATTGTATCCATATAACTTTGTTTAGAAAGAATTGGGTCTGTTTTGTTTGCAACAGCCGCGACTCATGCGTTTGTTCATCCATAGCCACCTAGCTATGGATTGCAACTGGCTAGCAATAAAATACACTTCAAAGTTGCGTAGCTTTAAACCCCCTAGTTCATATGCATTCTGGAGCATCCAAAGTGCCACCCTGCACCGTGATTTATGCCACAGGAAGTTTTTGCATTTACTATGCAGTATATTAAAGAACGACCTCTGTATTATCTTTTCTTTTTTTAATACCTTTATTGTTTTAGTTGATTACAACTTTTTCAATATTTGACATCAAATCGTTTTATATAAAACATTATTTCATCAATTTACCATCTTAATCACCAAGCTTCATCACATCTTTCTTCACATCAATGTTTAAGATCACTTCTTTAAAATGTATACCAACAGTAACAACATATTACTCCTTATAATTTAGTGGATCACATTTCATTCTACTAGTGTATACTTGTTAAACTTTTTTCCCGTACTCTTACAAGTTAGTGTTCACTTTACAATTTTCTAAGGTAGGACAGAGCTTACTAAAACCTATAGAAAACATAATAGTTATTTCAGTAGAACCTTTGAATTTACTTCTACTCCTAACCCATCATGCCTAATTTAGAAATAAACTGTATTGTAGATATATTAAGGGACGCTCTAGATGCATTAAATATTTCTGCCCATAACATATCTTCAGTTAATAGGTTGTAGGATGAAAAGAATCTATGGAAATGATGTATTCTTTCAGGTAGTAGTCCTATACATTCAGTTACTATGTGTTTCAAGGTTTCATTGCATCCAGAATCGCAAAAGCGACAAGTGATATCCTGATTTACAGATGATGAATAAGTAGCTATTTTCATTTTAGTTGTACACAAATTTAATCTCATTCTCAGAATCTTATCAGCATAATCACGATTCGGAAATGTCAGTAAATATTCAGGTAACTCCGTCAAAGCTTTCAAAGTAAACACTCCAGATTTATGCACATATTTTAAACATTCTTCTCTTGTATTTATCTAATCCCAAGAATACCATTTTAGTTTTCTTATTTGGTCTTTCAGAAAGAAGCTCAATCGAGATATCAGCTTGACTCATTATGTTTAGGCAAGTCTTTTTCCACAATTCCAACGGCCCCGAATTCAGATTCAGGAGCAATACTTTTAGAGCTGGAAATAAGTTGCTGACACCCTTCTCTGACAGTATACATTTCCTAAATGTTGCAAGTAGATGCCATGCTGCTACTGCTCTAAGCGATATAAAGCCTAGTTCATACCTTATCATCCGAATTGGGGTAGATTGTGGTAGGGGCAATATTGTTTTCCAAAATTTGCCCTCAATCGGGTCCCATTTTAGTGATTCATTTAACGATCCACATTTACTCCCATAAATTATCTTCGGGATAACTTTTCAAGTATAAAAAATAATAACCGGTTTAATTTAAAATTTCCCATATTTTTGTCGCAGGCATTTACCTTGTATTGCTAGTAACTTCATTTTGTTTATTATCTCTATTTTATACGGAAAATCAGATCAGCTATTATTGATGTTCACTCCTAGATAAGTACATTCATTTCTTTGACGAACTGGTGTTGATGAAATGCACCACTAATGGGGATAGCCTGACCTAGGTAGACAATGGTGAAAAATTAAGATGTTGGATTTGTTAGCGTTAATTCTCAGGTTATTGGCATCCGCATAATTGCCTAAGGCTGTCAGTTTTCCTTGCAAACCAACCGCTTTTATATCTAGTAAGACTAGATTGTCTGCGTAGACCAAATAGGGAATGGATGTTTGCTGTAGCTCGGGAGGAAAATATCTAGTGTTCATTAAGTTTAAAAAAATATCACTAACATAAAAATTAAAGAGAAATGAGGCAAATGGGCAGCCATATTTGTTAGTATAGGTTTTGGTAAAAGACCATGAGTTGTGAGTTTAACACTAATTGACGTATTCCAGTAAAACTGTTGGATTAAATATAGAATATACGTGGGACATGAACAAGCTAAAAGTTTGGACCATAACATTTCTTTTGAAACAGATTCAAAAGCTTGTTTAAAATCTATTAGTGCAAAAAAAACAGGTTTTTTTTTTAAAAAAATAGCCTGATTTTTTTTAATGCATCTAAAATCATTAGATTTAAGACTGTGACAATTCTTGGCAAAAATCCTGATTGGTACTTATGACCAAATCAATTTTGTGTTGTCCACTTGTTAAAATCCCTTAAAATTAATTTTGCCATGATTTTGCCAGGGCCATCCAATAAGGCTATAGGTCTGTAATTATTTGGATCTTATCTATCCCCTTTCTTATGTAGAGGGATAACTTCCGCTTTTTGCCATGAAGGAGGGATTTTTAAAAATCATCTGTCTGAAAAGTAGTTCTAATAGGAGTGCCCACTGTTCAGGATTCCTTTTGATAATTACATTTGTCAAATTGTCTGGCCCTGGGACCCTTGAATTACTGAATTTCTTAATGATAATCAAAATATCTATATTATCAAATACAAGTAGCTTAAGATCCGGCGTTACATTAGAAATAGTATTTGATTGATCAACTGTCGACTTTAATAAACTTGAAAAGGGCATGGTCCACTTTAATTCATTAATAGAGTTAAGATCTGAGGATTTATACATTTGATTCGAAGATTCATTAATCAATTGCCAGCTTTCTCTAATAGATTTTGTCATAACAGCTTTCAACATGTTTCCTGCATTAATTTGGTTTTCATTTTCTTTTATAGCTTTTATCGAATTTCTATATTTTGTTTAAGTGTTTATTCTTTCAATCATCTGAGTAGCTGGATTCAAACTATGCATAGTTTTGCAGTATTGCTTCTTAACTTCGGCTATTGACAGATTAAATTTGTGATTTCTAATTTTCAGAAGTGTTGTAGATTGAGATTGAGCAATTAAACGGATATAGTCTGAATAATAGGTTCCATCCATATTGGTAGCAATTTGAGAGTCATTAGTAATCTTCCTTTTCAAAATTTCTATTGATGATGGAAACCATCTAAGTCTATTCAATTTATTATTTGATTGGATAGTTTGCAGATAGAAAGATATGATAGCAGTCTGATGTGGTAGCCATTCTGTTATTAATTGGTGATGGTCACTAACAACCATCGGAGTAACCTTAAAGCTAGATATCCATCTGTTGGCATTTTCTGATATATAGAGATAGTCAGTAGTTGAGGTCGAAATACCTCTAGACCATGTCGCTGCCGGGGGAGAATCTTCGACTGTGGAACCATTGAGCATTAGCATTACCCTAGTTTTAATTAAGGACTGCCACTTCATAGCTCTACATTTGACAGTTTTTGATTAATTTGCTAAACAATTCATATTAAAATCACCCACTATTATTGTTTGTATAGCTGGATCTAAGGATACCTTGTCCAGAACTGACTCTATTTTAGACAATAAGAGGTCTTCATCTGACGCAAGAGGGTTCCAGTAAATATTGATAATTACAGTTTCAGGGTAAAATGGATGATGGCAGTTAGTAGTCCTGATGTATACAACGAATTCCTGTGGGTCAAGCATTGTGAACCCATCTGTAGTCGGATCAGTATAAATGTCAGAAAGAAAACCATCAATCTTCTTTTATCAGTAAAAAAGAGAGCATTTAATACATCATTCCATTTGAATAGATCACAATAATATTTATAAAAACATTCATAATGCTATATACCTAGTGAATATAACAATGGTGTTAAAGCAAAAGGTGGTTCCTATTTTCACCACCAATTGGGCTTCTGATTAGAACCGTTCGGCATCTCATACACCTTCATATATCCCGACATGTTTTGCTCCCTTACATACTCATTCAAAACAGTAGAGTTGGAGTTTCATCAGGGGAACACCGCCTCAAATATTCACATAGTTGATACAAGTCTGTAATAGATACATGGTAACAGCATCAACATTCTCTGTAAACTTATTTTGTGTCATCTAAATTGACATTTCGAGTTGCAAATAACTCTTCTGTGGCCTTTCTTGTCCGTCTTCACCGGCTATCACTGGGTCTACAATACAAAAACAAACGGTATTTATTCCTTGTTTTTCAAGCCATGATTCACTCAGGCTATTTTACTGCATTTCACTACGCAGAAACAGAGTATAAATCTCTAAACTTAAATGGCAACATTAATTGGTGTAAGCTGTGCTCACTCACCTAACATGTAACAACATCTTGAATATGTTGTACGACTCATTCTGGGTCTTATAGCTGTTGTTTCTGTCATTTCGATACGGCCACAGTGCGGCTTAGTCCGTGTACCGTTCCCAGTTGACAAGCAACCTCGCTGTAAGGGCCTCTCATCGGAGACACGGTTGCCCGTTGTTAAAAGGTGCCGCTCTGGGGAATAATCAGGGGGGGAGTAACGTTAGTGTGTGATGAACAGCGGAGGTGAAAATACTTCTAAGCCGCTGTAAACACATATGATCCTAATACCCAGCTCACTTACTTCTGTAGACGTCTTATTGTTCCTGGTGTACGCCGGTCAATTGAGGTAGATTACATTCACTCGATCTCCCGGAAGTTAAAAGCAAACGCCCCCTAATAGGTCCTTTCCTCTAACTATAGTCGCAGCTACATCCTTATCGAGAATATAAGATTCAAATGTTATCCAATGGAGCAGCAATATATCCCTGGAGTAGTTACACTCCCCTGCATAGTAAGTAGTATAAAAGAAACCCCTCTGCAAACCCACCTACAGCCACCTGCAGCTAATTAGTAGTTAGTAGTCATGATCCTTACTACCTGGATACCTAGATCCGAGGATAGCCAGGACATCAGATTAAGTTGGGAATCGATTCTGACCGCTATCAGTAGAGCAGCCACCGGGCGACATTTCTTAGATTTTGTAGCGAGAGTAATTTCAATCTGATGATCAACCCACGTGGGTTTAGTCGTAAACCAAGATTCTTGAAACAGAACTATATCAGCTTTGTGTAAGCCCTCAGATAAATTGTTCGAGATGGCTAAAACCCCTTGTGTTCCAACAAATCATTGAACAAGAGTGAGTTGATGTTGGACATATATTCTATGCTTTGCCTGATTGGAATTGATCATGAGCCTTAGATACCCATGACCATTTCGATTTAATTTCCGTGTGGTTAGCACTGTGCTTTGTTTGCTGTGGGGCACTATCCTGTCTCGGGAGGATAGCTCAGGGGCAACGTGCTCGCCTTGGAAACAAGACGGCACGGAGCACCACAGGTTCGATCCCCGGGTCCGCACTTAGAAACCTCTTGGTATTAAGCGCGTTATAAATAACCTATCATATATCATATTGCACTTACAGCAATACTGTGAGTTCTTCATATTCGCATCATTAGTAGTCTCCATTTTGTTTAGCATTTCCTGGGGGATAGTTGGAAGTTTAGCTTCAAGCGATAGTCCTATTTTCATAAGAGCAAATTTTTCATGCGAAATTACATTTTTTATCACTTTAGATGGAATTACAATCTCTACTATAGCTTCGTTAGATTGAATAGGATATTTTATTCGATCAATATCCCCTGACTGAATTAGATGGAGTGAAGGGATAGAATGAAGAATAGTTGAGATTGTTAACCTATTTGGGTATGGATCTTCATAAATCCTATCAACCATAGTAGCAGTTAGAATTTCGATCCAGAAGGAAGGGGTAGTTCAGATTGAGTATCTCGGCTACTATCATTTCTAAATGCTTGCAAATCACCCCTAGGCCATTGAGCATTTACCAATGGGATTGAGTTTTGCGCTGAAATAGGAGGAGTAGATGAGGGTTCAGAAAGGGCTTAGAAACCAATCGATTCTATGGTTTGCTTGCCGATAGAATATTACAGCGCTTCTGATCCATAGTTTTAAACATTGGACCCTCAATATTAAAGTTCACAAAAAGCGTTTGTTTCGGTCTAACGCTATTTGATTGATTGTTATGAAGACTCGGATGAATAACATCTGTGATAGGCAACAAGCTTGTTGAGTAAACTGGAATGCTCATTAGATCAACCTCATCATCTTTTGTCGTTCCAACCTTTGAAATAGAATCTTGATCTTTTAACTCATTAACCTGTTGATCAGTTTCCGAGGGCAAAACCAAACTGGACAGAGAGGGGGAGGAATACAAACTGCCTCTTCATGACCATCCAAACATTTTGGGTTCGGCGATGTGGACTTCTGTGGAATTTCTGAAACCGACTTCACATTGCCAATTTTTATGGCAAGACACTCTCAATCCGACTTAGCATTAGATTTGCTTGACATTGACATATTTTTCTTTTTTTTATTATTATTATTATTTTTATTAGAACCTGCTTGCTCCAAGGGTAGAGAGGTTATTTTTCTGTTTTTTTTGTTTTAATCATATATAGGAGTCTCTGGTGCAGGGTCATCAATTGTAATTACTCCAGAAGAGGCATGGTCTGGGGATTTGTCAATCTCAGATTCTAGTATCATTGGAGAGAGAATAATCTCCACTTGACCAGAGTCAAGTTCAATCACCTCCCCCATCCCCTCATCTAGAATTGCCTCGGAATGTTTATTACATTTCCAAACTAACCAGTCAAGTTTTCTTACAAAAGTAGATAGGTTATTTGCTTGCATGACTAATTTCTGATCAGGCCTTCATACAATTTGGTCAAGTAAAAATACTCGTGTTGATGGCTACTAAAGCCACATCATAAGTTCGAAACGTTTACAGGCTGGAAACCAAACGATGGACGTGGATTAGGTTTATTAAAAGAAGCAACAAAAGAGGATTCAAGAGCAATATTCTCTTGTTCAGTTGAAAACAACGCAGGAGATCCCGATAGCCCTGATGAGGCATCTTCAATATCATTTGAATCAACCAAATGCTGGGTATCCCCAGGAGGCTCGCCAGAAAATTGAATGAGATTTCTTTTGTATTGTAGTTATTGATTCCTGGAGGATAACTTGGGAGTACAGGGGTGGAATGACATTCGAATATGATTGGTGGATCATAACCGCAATTTCAGGCATGGACGTTTTTACTGCCGCATGCAGGGGAGTATAGAATGTCTGTGTCATTGTTTGCAGTTTTTGTTAAATAGCACTTATGCATAGTAGTATCGGAAAGAACATGAGGTATTGTTTTTTTCTGAGAGCTCTTTGCTAGTGGTTTTGGCAAAGCTCTTCATTCTTTCTAACACGTCACTTTCAGTGACAGAAAAAGTAATCCCAAACGAAGATCGAAGCACTGAATTAAAATGAACCATAGGTCTCAGAGCCACTCTAGCGTCTAGGAATTCCAGTCGGGGGCGTGGAATCAAGTCAATTCCGCTTTCTTGTGGACCCTGGCCCTCCAAAACAGACCCTGAAAAATTCCCGGGACGGGGCATGCCCGAGGTCAAATTTTAGTTAGCCATGGTTTATGCGCTAAATTCAGGGCAAAGCGGAAGTAAATGTAAGCTCATATGATTTAAAGCCAATTTGACTAATCCTGACTAGTCACACGAAGCAGCACAAAGGCAGGACACTCCTACGCAGAGGCAGACCAGCAGAGCTGCAGTCTGCAGTCTGGTACTCTACGGTAGTCTCTGCGGTGCGCGCAACCAGTTGTTTTTCAAGGGAATTGGCGGTAAGTGGGCGTGGCTAAGAGCAGAACTAAAAACAAACATAAAATGAACGTGTTAAAGTGGTTTAAATTACAGAAATAAGTGAAGGAGTCTCAGGAGTACCACCATCTTAAGTAGTGCTGCCCGTCCCATCATGAATAATGGCAACCTAGCCCAGAAAGATATGGGATTTTGAATGGCGTTCATTGCTCTCACTGTGTTCTGTGTGTTCTGTCTGTCGATCATGATAAATGTCCACCCCCAAGCAATGGAACTGTCTAATTCCCATTTAATCGTCGGCACTGGCAGCATACGCACAGACTTTCCAATATATCCCCATATAGGAAACGGACTCAACTTTTGTGGGTTAATTGTTATGCCCGATGGAACCGCATATTGCTCCATCACATCTAGAATATATTGCAAGTTTGTCTATGGGTATTGCAAGTAAAGAAGCATATTGTCTGCGTACAATAAGATCAGATGCCTCCCTCCCGGTATATCTATCCCTGCCTCCCTGTAGTCATCACGTAAATGAACCGCCAGTGGCTCCAATGCCAGAAAAAAGAGCATCAGTGACCAGGGGCACCCCTGTCTTGTACCTTTACTTAGCTGCCATTTTTCTGAGATGATTGTGCCTGTTTTGACTCTAGCTACTACCCACTAAATATATCTTGGTTCCAGGCCAAACCTTTCCAACCCGACAGCATCCATGGCCATCTGACCAAATCGAACGCCTTGACTGCATCCAGCGATGCCACCACATACTGTCATGTATCGTCTTGAGTACAATCTATCACGTGGTGCAATCTGCACAAATGAATAGTAATATTCCTATGCATGACATATCCTGTCTGGTCCAAGTGTAGAAGCTTAGCTGTGATCGGTTTGAGCCTAAGTGCCATCACTGATGTGAGTATCTTCACATCTTGATTCAACAACGAAAGGGGTCTATACGAGCCAAGGGGGGACTATCAATGACTCTCTTAAGGATCCATGCAATTTTCCCATTTCCATTGATTCATTAAGCATCTCCAGCAGTGGTGTTAGGATATCTGTCTTGTATTCTTTATTAAGTTCACTTGGGAACCCATCTGCCCCTGGGGCTTTGCCCGTTGGCAATTCTTTGATCACATACTCCAATTCCTCTATTATAAGGGGGACCTCCAATCTGTCTCATTCCTCCGCGCTTAGCTTGGGTAGACTAATCTCGGACAGTGCTTCCTGTATCTCTTCTACGTCACACTCTGAGGTTTCTTCATAAAGACGCTTGAAATATTAAAAAAAACATTTGTTTACCCCTTCTTGTGTCTCGTGCAACCCTCCATCCATTCCTGTAACTGCTCTGACTGGTTCCCGTGTGTTCTCGCTTTTATAGAGCCAGGCTAGCAATTGCCTCGGTTTCGCCCCTTCTGAATGTTGTCTTTCTATGTATTTTCAGTAGCTTAAATTGCTTAACCTATCCCAGTGCTTCAGATGTTTTGTTGTAGGCCGGTCACCTTCTGTGCTTCTTCTTGGGACCTGTCTCCTGTTTGCATTATAACTTCTAACTCACACTCCATCACCTGTAAATCTCATAAAATAACATCATGTATTATTTTTGACTTGGATATGGCCACCCCTCTCACCACTACTTTAAAAGCCTCAAACAGTGTACCTGCGTGAAATATTACTTCACCTCCTCCCTTAGATGTACCCCGAACCCTGTATCTCTGAGTGATTCCACTCTGAGTCTCCGTGTTGGAATCCTGGCTCGGGGGTGGAGAGCCTGCCGTGTGACAACCAGAGGAGCATGTAGTCGGCCCGTACAAACTATCCTAGCAATTCTCTGCCCGCAAACATATAATCCAACCTTGTGTAGAGATTCTTGGGAGCGTTATAGTGAGAATATACCGTCCCTGCTGATGCATTGTTCTCCATACGTCTTCCAACTTGAATGTGTACAGCAATGTATTTAAAGATTTCGCTGCTGGGGCTGAGTGAACAGATTTACCATCTGACATGTCTTGTACCAGGTCAAGTGTACAATTAAAATCTCCTCCCCATATTAATGCCCCATCCCTGTACGGGGCCTATCTTGGTATACAAGGATCGGAAATATGCGGCCCTATCGTGATTAGGGGCATATGTATTGATAATGCATATTTCTCTGTTTTCCACTCTCCCCCACAGTATGATCATCCTACCCTGCATGTCTAGGTCTGGAGCACCTTGAACGGAACTGTAGGTGCCACCAATATCAGCACTTCCCTGACGTATGCTGAGTATGTAGAACCCATCGTCTGGTCATCTGTCTCCGACGGAAAGTTCAACGTGTCCATCCATTTGTTCACCGGTGTCTCGAAAAACACAGCTCTGTCTTTATGTAAGATCTTCATCTTTGGCGGGTAGCAACATGTATTTAATATTAGCTGCATGTAACCTCCTCTTGACCGACACTTAGTTCATCCTCTGCTTCTGCACCAAGAAAGCATAATCTGGATACGCTGTGATGGTCGCTACTGCTCTGCTTAGCGTTCCTTCCTTGCAAAAGTGTTCAAGGGTCCTTTCCCTATCCTTGTAATTCGGTATCCTGGCTATGATCGCCCGAGCTGGGGCCCCAGGCGGCGGTTTCCTTGTCAGGGCTCTGTGCGCTCTTTCAACTGTGAACCCTTGGGTGAGTGATTCCGCTCCTATCTCCTGCAACAGCATGTTTTCTATAAAGTTGGTCGGGTTCGGGCCTTCTTCACCTTCTGGAAGCCCAACAATCGGTACATTGTTCCTCCGTGCCCGACCTTCTGCCTCTTCTGCTCTGTTCTCGAGATGCTGTACCTGTTGCTGCAGCAGTATGGAGACTTCCTTGGAATTTTCTTTACAGCTGCTTGTGTTAGCATTCACCACTTTTTCTAGCACACTTGTGCATTCTGTCAGTGCTCGGACATCTTGTTCCAAGAGGTTCACATCGATACTGATGGCGTCAATTTTAAATTTCAGTGACAACTTCAACTCTGCTATGGCCTTCAGTATCTGCTGGTCACTGTGCTTGGCGGACTCCTCACCTTGTGCTTCTTTTCCTGTTGTCCTTGCGTCCTCCGTTGTTTGCGCCGATTTTGGCAAATGCGTATATGGATGACTGCTTCCCTTTAGTCTTATTAGATTTAGATGCCATTGTTGCTCTGCAGCACTTTTTGCCAATATTACCACAGTGTTCCAATGAATGCTCCTCTATTCTGGTGTGCCGAGCAGCGTCTCAACTGGTACACTTATTCAGTACACTGTGTCCATATTTCTTTCTGGTTTTTGTGCTTGTTGTTTAGCCTCCACTCGCTCAGATGGCACCCCGATGCACACCCTTAACCGGGCTGTCGACTGTTTTAGGAGCTGTTCAACACCCTTCTCGCCATCACTGTATCCGCGGGTGCTTCGGCAGAGACTCTGTGTTTGGGGGGTAGCAGACTAGCCCGCTCTGCTGTCCTCCATTTACTGTTCCACTGCGGGGCTCATTTGTCACCAAGGAACACCATTCACCACCACCCTCCCTGTGTCGCAGCTCGTCGGTCTGGCGTGTTATTACCGACCTCCTACAGCTGTCAGGAGCGCTCTAGTCATGGGCAATTTCTGTGCTCTTGTGTCTCTGCACAATTGTACTCTGTTATAGCCTCTTAGTTAAAGGCATAGCTGTAGCATTTATTTTTGCTGCTGTACAGGTGGTTCAAACATAGTGTGCCCTGTCTTGCCACCTCGGGTCTTTTGAAATTGACACCATGTCCATCCACTGCTGGGCTGCCATCCTGCCAGGTTGCGCTGCTCTGGAGCTGCACACTGGTCCTCCGTTGCTGTTATTCCAGACCAAAGATTTCACTGGGCCCAGCTACCCTGCCCCCAGAATACAGCTATGATGACCGTCCATTTGACCAACACTCCTTTCCAGTGCATCCAGTATGCCGCAGCCGAGCGGCCGCGGGCTCTCACCAGCGAGCAGTTTACAGCCTTTCCTCACTGCTCACTGTGTGTATCAGTCCCGCTCAGTGTCATTCCGATAGTGCCTCCAGTGCTTAGGAGGACTCGCATCCCTTCAGGTTTAGTCAGTTTCGTGACTTGAAGTGCTCCGTCCGTGCTTCCCGCGCCTCTGTTAAAGTATCTATTTTGAAATAACCAGCAAAGTGGATCCAAATTCCCAGCGAGTCCTCTCATATGGCTGTGTGTGTTCTTGCTTACGGATCTGCGGATGTGTTGCCGCTTCTATCTTGTGCTTTGTATCACTGTGAGCGACTCTCGCTATTATATCCAGTGCACCCACAGCTATGCGTTTGTTTACATACCGCCCATGTATACATTATACAGGTGGCATGGCGGGGTTCCCAGAATCCACTTTATGGACTTCGCTGCGTTCCGAGTCGGTCAGCCGGTGCCTGGTTCTGTTCTGCTCGCATCTGTCTCATCTGCTCCTATGGGGGCGCTCTGATCCCTCGTTTCGGCTCTTCAGTCTCTCTGAGAAATTTTGCCGGTGCACTCTTCAATCAACGCTGCGTCGGACAGCAAAGCCGCTGTACATTCCCCCTGGAGCAGACAGTCCAGCCTGCTATAGGCTGAACCCGAAACGTTTCCAAACAGCTGATCTTATTTCGCTCTGCTCGTCCGCCCCGTCCATTGTTCTTTGTTTACCGCCATCTTATTTCTTCGTCGGAGCACTGCCGCAACCCTTCACCAGCGCAAAGCACCCACACTATGGTGTCAATTACCATGGAATTATGCTCATGTTGTGCCGTATTCGTTCATGCATCCATAGTTCTGATTAGGCAAACTCTGCACATAGGTACCTGTCAGGATTAGTCGGGGTCAGCAGGAGCACCACGGGATCAGCTCCCATCTCATGGCTCTGTAGCCACACCCCTGAGCTTTACATTCTTCTGTGGCACAACCAACAATGGCATCTTTGTGTACCAACGAGAACTCCTCCCCAGTTGGGTGGTAGCTTCTCACACGCCAGTAGAGATCCATCAGTACTGCTGTGCCTGCCTTCATTGCTGCATGCTTCTCTATGCTTCTGCATCCTACATTCCCACCAACTTCCACTTCCCCATTATTCTGGTAACGCAGTGTTGGAGTCTTCAGGGGTATAAAAGGCAGTGGTCCAGCTTCATACTCCACCCATGTCAATAACTTTGCACACGCATCCCATTCATTTAGGCCATTGACGTTTTCTTCCTCTACCTTGTTCACTGGGGACTGTGGCAGTGCCTTGCTTCCAACCACTCCATCTTTCCATCCATCCTCAGTGTAGATTTAGCCATACACAAGTATCTGTGGCCTCTCCGAGCAAACGGGTTCTCCTACTGCCTCCTTCACTATTGTCCATGGGCAGGGCAATTCATTTGGTGTTATAGTCTGTCTCTCCTTTGTCGGGCCCGTCACTTATGTACTGTATGTACTGATCGTTGGCCGTGTTGAACTCGCTGCCAGGTGAAGTTGCTGCTTTGTAGGTCTTGATGTCGGACAAGTGGTTCCAAACAGTTTTCCCCTCTAGTCTCACTGCACGGCCAGCCACTTTCTCCACAGTGTAAGGACCGGTGAACCTTGGTGCATTCCAACGTCGAATGACGTTGCGTAGTAGGACTAGGTTCCCCACGTTTACTGTTCTCCTTATTTCGGAGTCTCTTGGTGCATTGTCACAGTTGTTCTCTCCGCTGTCTGCTTGCCCCCCACCCCCTGGTGTTGTCGTATCTGGCAAGAGATAAGAGGCACTAGCAATCAAAGAAGTAATGTATTTGTACATCTCTTGTCCTAACACATCTGCACTACTGTCTTTCAGTGCTCTTGTGGGAGCAGCCAGGGGGATTTGCATGCGTCGTCCTGTCACCACCTCATGGGGCGTTAAATGTTGGTCAGAACCAGGCTTATTGCACAATGCAAACAGTGCAAGAGGCAAGCAGTGCAGCCAGTTTTTCTTTGTGCTCTGCTGCGTTTTAGCAATGGCTTCCTTCAGAAGGCCGTCCAGGCGTTCTCACACTCCATTTGCTTGTAGGTGGTACACACAGGCAAATTTGTGTTGAATTCCTTGTAAGGTGGTGATGTGCTTGAACATCTCATTGGTGAAGTGAGTGCCATTGTCAGACCACAGGACCTCACACACGCCCTATCTTGGGAACATTTCCCTGACTAAAAATGTGGCCGCTCTGAGCACATCAGGGACCTGCCTCAATCCTCCACCTGGAGAATGGGCACACAACCACTATCATTTAGGGGGGGTACCCTTGACACACTTGGATTATGTCAACGTAGTAAACATGTAAATGCTGGAATGGGCCTACTCACCGAGGTATGGCTCTCTTAATGTATGCCCTGCTGTATATTGCTTGCATGTCAAGTGCAGTGTTTAGTAATGCTAGTGGCATGACCACGTTCCTGTGTTGTTCCGCCACCCTAGGGCATCTGTTGGAGATACTGTACATCCCCTTTTCATCCATAATTCCTTCTCCTCCCTGGGTGCAGCTCCCTGCAATTCCATAATTTCTGTTCCTGGCAATGCATTGTACCCCCCCTTCAGTACCATGTCTCTTGCCTGAATGTTTTCTGTGCAGTCTCGTGCATAGTCTCCTTCCTGTAGGACATCTGCTAGGAAAGTTGCTGGGTTGACAATTCTGCACCTCACCATCTTCAGTGAAGCATTTGATAGTATCACTTCATACCCTGGTGCTCTTTATGTCGTCAGTGTGTTCTTGGGCTGCTGCAGTATCGCAAAAAGGGCGTGCTCCTCCACGCAAAGAGTGGTAGTGCACCCCATGGCGAGTGCTGCCGATTTCTCCACTGTGAATGCGGCAGCAGCCAAAGGTTGTTCACACTGATAATGTCCTCTCATTAGTGGGTCAAGCTTTCCACTGTAGTAGGCAATGGTTTTGTGCTCCAAAATTGTTTTATGTGTCAGTACTGCTTTCATCACCACACCATCTTGTGTGAGAACAGGAAAAATTCCTCGTTGTAGTCTGGGATCCCCAACACTGGTGCTGTGCATATTTCCTCCTTCAGTAAGTCACACTCCACTCAAACACCATCTGTGTCTCTAACCTCTCTTCCCTGAATAGTTCCTCTAACATGGTGGTCAACCTGCACCCTTCTGCCACTGCGATCACTGCTCCCTTTGCTCGTCCTGTATCGTCCATCCGATGTACCTCTATCCAGTCCTCTCTTGCCACCACTGCCTCCATTTCTATTTTTATTTCAGATACTCGTTTGGAACTCGCCACACCTTCCCTGCAATCCCTGAGAGTCATGCAATAGCAATGTAAAAAATCCAGTACTGGAACATCTTCTCATCCACTGGCGCCCCGCCCCCGTACCCTGTGCCTGCAATGGGCTTGATCTCTCTTACATCGAGCATGTGTATTCCTGGTGTTGAACACACTATTCCATTTGCCTGTGAACTGTCATGTTTAGTCTACACATAATGTCTCTTCCCAGTATATTTACCGGTGTCTGTCAAGAGTAATGTAAAGGCAAAGATAGGTCCCGTTCTCCTATAGATAGTGAGATATTGTCTGTGAAAGGAACCATTTCCCGGGCCCGAGATAATCCTTCAGTGTTCATGGCATCGCCTGACAATTTAAATGCTACTTCACGAATGTAGGATCTAGTCACCCCTGTGTCTACTAGAAAGGAAAAAGTTTTGTCACCTATCACCACCCCTATGCGAGGTTTCTACGCAGGGTTGGGTGTGATCGACAGGATGGGACACATCAAGTTTGTCTGTGGGCTGTCCTATTGAGGGTAAAAGGACATCCCATTTCCCGTAAAGAGGTTGTTCCCCACCATGGTAACACCTCCTAGCTCTCTGACGGGAACCGTTGCCATGGAGTCCATGCATGCCACGGTGTCATTGTTGGGTATCTGTGCCAATTGCTATGCGTTTCCTCGAAACTGTGGGGTTTGCAAATATTGTGGTACAGGTGCTTGCATCTGTGGTATCTGCGGTTGTATTTGTGGTGCTTGTGCCTGTACTTGTGGCACTTGTTGGTATGTGCTCTATGTCTGTTCCTGCTGGTACTGTGTGTAATAATCATCCTGATGCCCTTGATATGGCTGCTGGCACACTCCTACTCCTACACATTCTCAAAATGTGCCCTATCTGCCCACACATCCAGCACTGTGGTGGATCCCTCCCCTACCCTTAGAAACCACCTGAGAAGTCCCCTGGGCCCTGCTGCACCTGCTGCCCATATCCTGGAAAGCCCCCTTGGTTGTGTTGTATCTGTGGTCCAAACCTTCATCCTCTTGTTTGACCCCCTCTTCCTCAAAACCCCTGCTGCGTGTTCCCCCGCCCCATGAACTCTCCCCCAGGGGTGGTGTGAATGCTGTGGCTGCAGCGGCTGCACCCCTTGTGTGGCAGAGCTAGTTAGCACTGCCCCTTCTATTGGGTACTTTGATAGTTTTTTCTGTACTAGTTTTGCCTTGTCTATCTTTCTGTTTTCCGCCTTTTTCTTGAGCTTCTCCTGCCATAGCCTACAATGGTGAACTATCGTGAGCTGTATTTCTAGCCAACCCTTTGCTTCCATGAACTTGGTGGGAGGGGGCCAGAGTGTGGTCCCAGAATACCGACTCCCTCCTGTTTCTCGCACCTCTTGGAAAGGGAGCCTTCTTTGCTCCTCGCATACTCCGGTGAATGCCACCCACCGGGGTAGGATGCAGAACCAGGAGAGCTTCTATCTCTTATGGGACAGCTAGACTCGGCACTGCTTGCCCCTGTGCATTCTCTGCATTCAGGATTCCCGATTCCTGCAATACTCTTTCAAGGTATGTTGGGCATCTGTAGGACCTGATCGATGCTTCAAAGGTATACTTCTCATATATGTTGCATGTTAATGTTTAAATGGTGATACTGGACCAAATAACAGACGGTGAGTAATGCCAACAGAGCCTTCAGTATTTCATATAGTTCCTACTACTCTGTTCTCTTTTTGCTTAGTATGTCTACCACCTATATTCTTTGTGTACATCTAAGCTAGTCGTATGTACATTGATTAAATGTGCCACACGACAATACATTTAAGGAACTACGGCAGTATGTTGTATTCTTTTGATAAAAAAATGTCAGGTTTGAACAGTGGCATGGTGAATTTTCTTATCTAACAATTCAAATACAGCCTGTTAACTCAACATCTTCTAAAATTTGTTTTTCTAGTGTCTTCTGTTCCAGTACATTTACAAAATGGCACAAAAAACGTTTCCAGAAGATCTTTATCGATGCAGGACAATGATGCTGAATCTTCCTCTGAGGAACGCATCCAGTCCCGGGGTCCCCAGCGACCAATATCTGGGGGTTCTGTTGGCCAGAGGGAGGGCAGCTTGAGTTCTCAAGACTCCCGGACAGAGAGTGCCAGCCTTTCTCAGAGCCTCATGAATGGACTCCTTAGCAATCACATAAACGAAAGGACCCAAATGGCAGCATTGCAAGGCAAGGCATCTCCATCGGAGATTAGCAGGACCAGTGAGAGAAAAAAGGCTCCAGCAGAAACTAACCGATCCAAAGGGAGGCGGACTGGGGTTTCCTCAACGGACTCGCTGGATTATTCTGACCGAGGAGATTCTGACATGGATGAAGCAACCTACTCAAGCAGTCAGGAGCAGCACTCTATGAAAAAGGCATAGTTCTTCTTTTTTTTAAATCCCTTCAAACAAGTGCACCCACAAGGATGGTACTGGATACCTATACAGTGTTTAATTGTTGTGTCCCGCAGCAAGATCCATCAGGTTATTCACTTGCACACATTTGTATTTAAATATTTGTGTTCCTTATTGGGAGAATATCTTTCATATGCCTAAAGATCAGCTAGACCAGTACGTATGAATCATTTATTTTTCCTTTTAGTAGGCCCAAATGTGACATTTCAAACTTATATATTTCTAAATGTATATTACTTCACCATTTTGCTATTTGCTATACCCTATACTTATTTGAATTTTATGGGAGAAAGCAGGTGTTTTGACAAAAAACACTGAGTGTAGGATACTGCCTAAAGGCTGGGTGCTGTACAATTGGGAGAAGATTCTGGGTGCAAAATGAATATTAAGGAAAAAAGAATTGTGATGAGTGTTGTGATGAACATGGGGTGGTGGAGCAGGTGAGGGAACCCAGAACCATTGTGTAGGAGGTGAAGGGATGGGGAGGGAGAGGGAGCACAGAACAAAGCCTGCATTGAAAGGAGATGGGGAGTCAGAGACCCCAGAGCCACCCCCAGCGATGGGAGGTGGAGAGCGGATAGGGAAGCAGGAGGGTGCTGAAAATCTGCTGTGGGTGGGATATGGCATAGGATGGCATGCAGGAATGGCAACTGTATACCAAGTTCCTATCCCCTAGTATAGTCCTCAAGAAGGCCATTATCGAACGCTATGTAGTCAATGATCTATGGTTTCGACAGAGGAGAGCAAGCTAGGCTAAGACAGCAACAGGATTTGTGCTTGTCCATGTGCCCTTTGCATATCCGATGTGGCGATGAACATCCTGGTCCCAGTTTCAATGAGTGTAGATCAGTCAAGGCCTTCTAATTTCTCCTGACTGTGTGCGCGCGCACACCCGATTTCTAGGCTGTACTATGCATACAGTGTACTCATTTCCAATAGTATGTCTGTTGGGAAAAGTAACGGCTTGGGGTCTGCTTACTTTGAGAATGAAGATTGCATTCATGCTGGAAAAAGGGGACACTGGGAGTTGGACATGGCAGCTGGATTGCCACACAAATGTGGGCTGGGGGGGGGTTGGGGGTTGCGGAATGGGCATGGTCGCCTTGAAAATGTATGGATGAAGAAGTAAAGAAGTAGGGGATCAATACCATGTTTACAGGAATTAACATCTTTTTGGATATTTGGGACAGGTTTGAAGCTTTTCAGGAAAACTGAAAAAATAAAATGGCATTTGGCCCCAGAAAGGCTAATAATTTTAACCTAACAAGTCATAATGTTTCTACAGTGTTTCGGGGGCAGGTTTACAGTATTTTGTATACTTGTAAAAATGTAATTCATTTTTAGATCAGGTTTACGTTTTGGTGACAAATATGCAGCACATCCGAGTAATTTTTCATTATTTTTTGATAAAATGTACAATGTTTTGGACATGTCTAGACTTTTGGCGGTGAAGTTTTAGCTTTTTCCGGTCTGCTTTACAGTATATTGGGTACAGTTTTGCATTTTGATATCCAAAGCAGTTTGAGAATCTTAATGATTCCTTTGTGAGGAACACTTTGAAATCCACTGAGGTGGTTCTGTGTTGTGTCCCATACAAGTTAAATTGGGAGCTACGTAGGAAGGTACAACAGTGCAATTTTGTTACCTTTTATTCCTCCTGTAGTTTGAGATACTTACGGTAAAAAAAACACCTGCATGACATTGTGGTTACTGGCTGATTTTGGGAGGTTTGCAAGTGACATATTTATGAACACAACCTTCAAAACGTTTCACAAATTATTACTTCTTTGATAGCAATGCCATCTTTTTATTTTTTCTGAATCTACATGAAGGTTGATGTTTGTACAGTAAAGAACAATTGTTGTTCTGCGCACAGTTGCAAACACTGGGTAGTATGAGCAACACATACAAACTATGGAAATTAGTTATTCTCGAATCTGGAATATTCAAAGGGGTATGCAGATATTAGTTACAGAGTAATATACATTGAAGGAATAAAGTTACAGATGCAATTTGCCTTTTTATGTCTGTTTTCAATCTTATTTCTTGGGATCTCTGTGCAAGGTTATTTTTGGAAGAAATACACAAATAATTCAGTTCGTAATTCTGAGTACTGTCAAGATATTAGATGTGTGGGCAACACATCAAGAAATGAGATGGCAATTTATGGAGACATGTTACTCCTTATATTGTGTTTTTTCTGAACGAAATGCCCATCTGTTTTTTTTTGTTTGGTGTTCGTAGATGACTGGTCAGTGTGAAAGAACAAAAATATAGGTGCCATTTAAAATAGTTCTTAGAAACCTTTAGACAAGGACCACTAAACCATATCAATAGAATAATGGATCCCAGATCATGAAGCCTAGGACGTTGGAAGGGGCCCTTGTGTATTTAAGCACATTGTATTCCTTAAATGTTTGCGCATTTAAAAAAATATTCATTATGACAATTCAAAATCTTTTCATGTATACATTTTTCATGACATCAGTGTAAAATTGAAAATAGATCTTAATTTCCAAAGACACATGACAGACAAATACATTTTGAATATTAGCATTGTAACCCTCCTCTCAGATAAGAGGATCAGTATCCCAAAAATATATGGACTCAGATGTAAGAAACATGGGACAGACCAATGTTTTGTGATATTTGTGTTGATTATGCGCATAGCACAATTATCAACGACATAGAATTGTGAACATGCTGTACGAATACCGGTTTATACTCTACACAAACAAATGTAAACACTCAAAATGGCTGCCGGCACGCAATGACATCATGTTAATGCTGGCCAGTGCCATCAGGAAATAAGACCGGGCTGACACCAGGGATCAGCTTGACCAAGCAATCCTCTGGTGTCCGATGGTCTCCAGAAGCAGTTTTGGTAAGTAGAGAATGAGTTCAGAGCTGCTAACAGAGAAGACAGTGATTGTCAAGGAGTTCCCCCCCTTCTCACCTGAATCCGTTCTTTTCCGGTGTCCTTGGATGCTGCCTTCTTTTGGATGGATCGGGTTTTGAAGAAGGCGGCCCGCGTCTCTGCCGAATCCAGAATGCATTCAGTTTTCCAGGAGGCCGAATCCAGGAATCCAGGAGGCAAGGTAAGTTCGCTAGAACTAGAATCCAGGAGGAAGAAGAAAGGGGGGGGTTCGCGAAAGGCAAAACGGAGTGGAAAGGAGAAGAACCGCGAGCTACGGAGCACACATCTGGTCGCTACTTCGCAATAGCATTGAGACGCACGGAGCCGCGGAAGGCGTGGTCTAGAAATAGAGAAAGGTTACGTCCAACGCATGGAGCGAGAAGGGAATGCGTTGGATGGCCATATTGGAGGTAATTATGGGTATAAGTCTGTTGTGACAGGGACCATGAGGCCCAAAAGGGGCGCACCCTGGGATACATGACAGCATGCCTCCTCCGAAGACCCTTCCCTCCTGGTTTGCCCGGGTGGATGAGGTGGAACCTTCTGAGCAGCCGTGGGGCCTTGATGTTTGAGAGAGGTTCCCAGGTTCTTTCGCTAGGAGGATATCCTTTCCATTCAACCAGGTATTGAAGCTGGCCCCTTCTATTCCTGGAATCACAAATCCGAGATACTGCATATTCCAATTGGTCATCGACCAGTATAGGAGGAGGTCTGGAGGGTTTTTGGGAGGATGGATAGTAGGGTTTCAATAAAGATGTGTGAAAGACTGGGTGTATCTTCTTCCAGGATTCAGGCAACTCGATCCGATAAACAGGATTTATCATTTCTTTAATGGAAAATGGACCATAGTACCGAGGGGCCAGTTTACTAGGCCGTAGATGTCGGGGTAGTAATTTTGAGGACAACCAGATCTGATCACCTACTGCATAAGAAGGGCCAGGTGTTCTTCTGGAATCTGCATATTTCTTGGTCTGTTTCCTGGCCTTCTCCAAAAATTCCTTGGCTTCTTTATGTATGTTGACAAGTGTTTCGATCCAGGAGTCAACTGTAGGTACTGGTGTAGATTGGGGAAGAACAGAAGGTAGGACTGACGGATGAAATCCTTGACTGCAATAAAAGGGGCTGATCTTAAGTGCTGAATGGTCAGAATTATTGTAAGCGAATTCAGCCACGGGTATCAGGAGCGACCAGTCATCCTGGACTTTGGTGGCGAAGCATCGAAGATACTGTTCCAGGGTTTGATTGACAAGTTCTGTGATTCCATTGGTTTGAGGGTGGTAACATGACCAAAGGGCACGTTGGATCCCTAAGCATTGACAGAGATGTTTCCAGAATTGTGAGATGTATTGAGGTCCGCGATCCAAAATGATCTTGGAAGGGAGTCCATGCAAACGGAATATATGTTCCGGGAAGATTCCTGCTGGTTCGGAAGAGGATGGTAATTTACACAGGGGCATAAAATGAGCCATATGAGTGAACAAGTCTATGGTAACCATGATGGTGGTATACCCACGGGAGGGTGGCAGTTCCACAATCAAGTCTGTAGCGATAATCTCCCAAGGCCTAGTTGGCAATGTAGGTTGTAGTAGAAGGCCCGCTGGTTTCTTGTTATTGTGTTTATTTTGGCTGCAGACAACACAGGATTGAATGTACTGCCGTACGTCGGGTCTCATCCTAGGCCACCAGAATTGCCTTTGTATCAGACGGAGGGTATTGGTGACACCACGACGTCCCGAGTGTAGGGTATCGTGACAGAGATTCATTATTCTCTGTTGTAGTCTTTTTGTAGGGATGACCAACAGATTGTCTTTGAACAAATAACCTTCCCGGACCTTTACATTCCAAGGATTTCTTTTGGATTTATCCTTCCACAGATCAGAGGATTGGGTTTGGGCTTGGATCTCTTCAAGGAGGTTGACTGCCTGGGCCACAAAGCTCGTGGGGGAAAACATCTGAGGATATGCCTTGTCTTCAGTGGGCTCCTAGTCAGGTCTTCGGGATGATAAGGCGTCGGCGATCAGGTTTTGTGATCCAGGAACGTGAGTGATATGGAACTGGTACTGGGCAAAGAAATATGCCCAACGCGCCTGCCTGTTCCTACACTCCAAAGACTGTAGAATTTGGAGGTTCCGGTGGTCAGTACAGACCTGAACTGGATGTTTAGCTCCCAAAAGTAGATGTCTCCATTCAGTGAAGGCTTGGCGGATGGCTAACAATTCTTTTTCCAGGACTGAATAATGTGTTTCACTAGGAGTCAGAGTTCGTGAGAGGTAAGCAATTGGGTGTTCCAGTTTATCTCTGAATTCTTGTTTCAGGACTGCGCCAATGGCATAATTTGAAGCGTCCGTTTCTACCAGGAAAGGACGGCTAGGATCGGGTTGAGCCAAGATAGGAGCTTGTGTAAACTCTGTCTTTAAACGCTGGAACGCCATATCTTGTGGTGTTGACCAGAGGAAAGGAGTGTCTTTCTTCAGGAGAGCAACAATCGGTTGAACTATCTCGGAGAAATAAGATATGAATTTCCGGTAGAAATTGGCAAGTCCCAGGAAAGATTGAATTTGTTTCACAGAAGTAGGAGCAGGCCAGGTCAATATGGCTTTTACCTTTGAAGGGTCCATACCGATTCCTTCTGGGGTAAGAATAAACCCTAGGTAGTGAACGGAGGTCACATGAAACAAATATTTTTCAGGTTTGGCCAGGAGTTTATGATCTCGGAATCTCTGTAAAACTGCCTTCACGTGCTCTTCATGTTGTTTAGGATCCTTGGAAAAGATCAGTATGTCATCCAGATATACAATAACAAAAAGAAACAGCATGTCAGAGAACACCCTATCCATAAAGCGTTGGAATATTGCCGGGGCGTTAGCCAATACGAAGGGCATGACTAGGTACTCAAAATGGCCAAAGGGTGTTCTGAAGGCAGTCTTCCATTCGTCTCCTTGCCTGACACGGATCAAATGATAGGCGCCCCTGAGATCCAACTTGGTGAATATCACTACGCCTCACACGGCTTCCAGGATATCCGAAATCAGGGGTAACGGGTACCGATCCTTGAGGGTACATTGATTTAGCCTGCGATAATCAAGGCAGGGTCTGAGTTCCTTGGTATCATTCTTGGGAACAAAGAATAGAGAAGGACCAGCAGGAGATTTCGAAGGTCTTATGGTGCCATTTTGAAGGTTGGTATCCAGGTATTCTCTTAGGGCCTTCTTCTCGGGTTCGGAAAGAATGAACATCCTGCCGAAGGGAATCACTGCAGAGGGTTCCGTATCCATTGCGCCGTCTTCAGGTCTGTTTGGGGCTAAGGCCTGGACAATGGCAGTTGAAAACACATCAGCATAAGCTTGGTAGACTTCAGGAACTTGCATGACATTGGATACCATTAGTGGTGTCTGTTGTTCCTTTGTTGGTTCCTTTTGGGTGTGTTAATGGAGGTTCTAGGGATAGACAATGAGACATGCAAAACTCAGAGCCAAGGAATAGGGAACCCGCAGACCAGTTGATATATGGGTTGTGTTTCTGTAGCCAGGGCATGCCCAATACCAAGGGGTAATGAGCTGACTTAATAATGTCAAACCTGATCAGCTCTCGATGGTGATTTATTGAAAGCTGGATCTCCTTGGTCTGAAGGCTTATGGGTCCTGATGTGAGGGGTCTTCCGTCGAAAGCCTCCACAGGCTGCATGGTGCTTCGTGTTTTGTAGGGAATCTGATGTTTATCAACCCGCTCATGATCGATGAATATTCCCATAGCTCCACAGTCTACGAGGGCCAAAATGGAATAGTTTGTATTCTTGGATGGTGATAAAAAGGCCTGTAGTACCACCAAATTGTTTTGTCCAGGAGAGTTCAAGGATGGAATGGATGTGGAGCAAATATCTCTCTCCCGAAGCTCTGCTCCATCTAGGATCGGGAGCTGGCGTTTCCCGAACGCCGAGGGGGTGCTAAAGGACACTCCCTAACCAAATGCTTATCTGAGGCGCAGTACATGCACAAGCCCGTATGAATTCTCATCATTCTCTCTTGTGGAGATATGGGTCCACGAAAGGCCCCAATCTGCCTGGGCTCGGATTCTGAAACTGGGCTTGGGTTGATTTCCGGTCTGGGGTACCCTCAAATGATACCTTGGAAGGAGTTCCCCTGGATTTCTTCTTTTCTGACTTCCTTTCCTGATACGGAAGTCAATCTGCATGGCAAGATCCATTAATGCCTGGAATGAGCTTGGTCGTGCCACTCTGGCCAGCTCATCCTTAATTTCTTCGTTCAATCCTCTCCTGAACAGGTTAAAACTCGCCTCAGTGGACCAGTCAGCTTCCTTTGCCAGTTGTTTAAATCGGGTCACATACGTGAGCATATCCTGGGCCCCTTGCTGAAAGTCTAACAAGCGTTCTTGTGCACTGTAGACCTGCTCAGGGCGATCAAACATGTCTTTTAGGGCCCGTATAAACCCATCATAATCGTCCAGGAGGGCATCACTAGAGTTAACGAGGGGAGTGGCCCAAGTCAAGGCATTCCCAGAAAGGTGAGAGATTATAAAACCCAGCTTGGCCCTGGGGGTCGCAAAATAGTAAGGCTTGAAGGTAAAGTGAACCAAGCACGAATCCAGGAATCCACGAAGGGTCTTTGCTGAGCCGTCGTATTTATCCACGACTCCACCCAGTATAACACTCTTTTGTAGCAGAATCCCGGGATAGGACCAATTGTTTGAGCGGCGTTCTCCGCTTTCAGATTCTGTACCTCGGTTGATAGTTCCTGCATACGACGCATCAAGTCCTGCACGGCAGCCTCCATGTCGATATCGCTTTCGATTGGGTGGCATCTCAAACTGTCAAGGAGTTCCCCCCTTCTCACCTGAATCCGTTCTTTTCCGGTGTCGTTGGATGCTGCCTTCTTTCGGATGGATCGGGTTTTGAAGAAGGCGGCCCGCGTCTCTGCCGAATCCAGAATGCGTTCAGTTTTCCAGGAGGCCGAATCCAGGAGGCAAGGTAAGTTCGCTAGAACTAGAATCCAGGAGGAAGAAGAAAGGGGGGGGGTTCGAGGAAGGGACAGCGGAGTGGAAAAGACAACCGCGAGCTACGGAGCACACGTCTGGTCGCTACTTCGCTATAGCATTGAGACGCGCAGAGCCGCGGAAGGCGTGGTCTAGAAATAGAGAAAGGTTACGTCCAACACATGGAGCGGGAAGGGAATGCGTTGGACGGCCATATTGGAGGTATTAATGGCTTTAAGTCCGTTGTGACAGGGACCATGAGGTCCAAAAGAGGCGCACCCTGCGATTCATGACAGTGATTACATTGTAGACCTAGAAGGAAACAACTACTAATCGTAGATCTAAACATATTGCAGGACCTTAAAACATTACCGAGGAGGACAAAATGTCAGAAAGAGAACAGGTATGCTTTCATTTGCTCTAAAACTATACCTTACATGGAAAGATGAACCAAAGATTTTGGGTAATTGGACTAAGCAAGAAACACTTGTTTTTAGGATTTGAACCCAGATCCTAGTTAAAGTAAGCAAGAAGCTAACAGGAAGTCCAGGATGACATTACCTTCTATGTACATATGAAACAGAC
The DNA here is from genome assembly GCF_040938575.1 of Ambystoma mexicanum. Lineage (NCBI taxonomy): Eukaryota > Metazoa > Chordata > Amphibia > Caudata > Ambystomatidae > Ambystoma > Ambystoma mexicanum. Next base: position 39,360,490 of record NC_090937.1, read on the forward strand.
AGGTAAACTTTTATTTTTTTCTAAGGTTTATTTCAAATATGAGACCGTACATAATATAGATAGTTTAGTGACAGAAATTGTTTGTTCATTTTATAGAATTGGGTCCCCGAAGATGGTCTGATGACCGAATTGCATTGGATGACAATGAACAGCCTTTGTCTTGGGAAATAAAGACCTATTTTAAGTTTTACGCTGATGTCATGAAAATCGTATACAAGAAAAGATTTTGAATCGTCATAATGAATATTTTTTGAAATGCATAAAAATATAAAGAATACAATATTTTAGTATACACAAGGGGGCCTTCCAACTTCCTAGGCTTTATAACCTAGGATCCGTTATTATATTAGTATCTCCATACCTCATAATGCATGTGAGGCTTGTTGGCTACAGGACCACATATATTATTTAAATTCATCATCATTAATTTTATCAAGTAAATAAGCGGTGCCCACTCACCCCATCTTTATAGTTATTAAACCATAGCATGCATTCAATGTGTCTTATGTGCAGGTTTAGTACATTGGTTTCCCCTTCTCTTAGTTGCTGCAGTGGTTTTTCTTCATACAAACTTACAAGTTGTTTGGTTAAGTATCCTTTCTAATAGATACTACGTCCTCTGCTGATTCTGTATCTTTGACCTGTAAGCTTTGTTAATTCTGTCCCTGCTGCATGTGGCGTCACTTATATCCTATCCCTCACCGGGGAAGGGAGAAACTGACATCGAGTGACAGTCTCCTACAGTACAAATAGTGCCACCAGGCAGCGTGCAACAGTACAAGTTACCATGCCGTACATATGTCAGATCAGAGTCTCAAAGGACTAGTTGGATTCCAAAGTTCATGCAGGTTATTTATGCTTTATTGCTTCTCCTTAAGCAAAGTAATTTTAGGGTTCAATGCTCAAAGATGGTGTCAAAGAAGGACACTTCTGATGAATGCATGTCAGACTTAGTGGCCCATTATCACTATGTTCACTATGAAGCCTGTTGGACCTAAACCTCTAGATCAGAGCACAAGGGAGAGGTTACACATACTGGTGGTTAAAATAGAAGTACTTCTTCAGATAAGTGTAGGAATCTGGAGAGAAGGGAAAATGTTAGTTCCTTGCGCCCAAGAAAAAAGAGGTAGGAGAGCCCAGGCTCAGGGAGGGTGTCAAAGAAGCAGTGAATTGAATTGATTGTTTATTTGTATAGCGCCTATACACAATGTGCTTCAAAGCGCTTCAAGGAGGGAGGGAACATGGAGAATACAATTACATTCTTACAAGTCCTTGAAACAATTTAGAATGTGAAAAATAACATAATCAGCCTGGCAACATTTCTGATAGTGCAAGGAACAATTAAGGAGAAAAGGGCGAGAGAAGAAGAGACAAAACCAGGAGTAACTTTACTATGCCTGATGACAATTGATGTAGTGCATGAATAACAAGAGGAGAGGGAGGAGGGGGGTGCGGAAAGAGGGAGGGGGAGAGGAACAAGCAAGCGACTATCGTAATAGGTCAGACGGTGATTCAGTATAGTGCTTGGGAGGAGAAGACAAGGAGGGAAGGGGGACAGACAAGCTGCTATCAGAGGTCATGGGACAAATGATAGAAGTGCTAATGGATATAAAAGGGGGGTGAGGGGATGGTGGCTACAAAGACAGGAGGAGAGGGGAAAAGAGGGGGGGAGAGGAAGAGGGGGAAAGGTGTCTGCGAAAGATAGGCGGTTACAATTACTATACCTGCAGGCAATTGAGGTAGTGCCTGGCTTTAACAAGACAGGGGGAGGCAAAGGAGGTGGAGAGGGCAGGTGGATGAGAAAGAATGGTGGCTTTGATTACTATTCCTGGTGAGGATGAGTTCTCTATCCTCAGTGAATTCAGAAGCATTGTGTGGCAGCGCACCATCATAACGGGGGGCTGGAAGGGGTGAAGTCTTTATTCAATGTCTATCGTCATCTAACCCAAGCCTTCAGAGCTGCAGGTACTTAAAATAGCAAGAAATCAGGTGCCCAAGTGATCATTTTGAAAGATGGCACCACCCCGATGCAGGGAGTTAAGAAGTTCAGATGAGTGGCGCAAACACATTGAAGGTCAGATGATGTGGGGAGGCGTGGCTAAACAACCATGCTGTAGGTCGCATCCTTGGTTGCTCCTGCATATCCGACATTGATCCTGGAAAATACTGAGGCTACATTGACTGGAGACACCTGCCGAGAAGAATAAATCTACCATGAAGGTGCAGCGAGCATCCAGGCTCTGCCTGTAACACTGAGGAGGTGAAACTCACAAGAATAAGCTGACTGAAGTTTTCGTTTCAGGCAGCTGAGGCAAGATGGCGGCATCGCATGGACGAAGGATCCTGTAAGAAGTGAAGCAGAGGTGAGGAATGAGAGCAGCAAGGGTTGTTACGGACCCGGGACTGCCTACTGGATTGTAACGTGGTGGAGTGCACATGGTGTGGGAAGTTAGTGGCCCTATGTCAGAAAAGCAGAACTCCTGTGGAGCGGGGACCAGTGACCCGCCAAGCCAACTGTGTGCACACTGACACAGCTTCCGGAGTTGGGGTGGAAGCGACGAATGCGGCTGATGGGCACACCCCGACACGGATGCAACAGGAGTACCGTGCTGCGAGGCCACATCAGTAGCGGACGCACATCGGTGCATGCAACATAATCTACTGAGGCTGCTGATAGAAGCAGTGCTCTGGGCGAATACTGTGGCCTGGGAAGATGACAGAGGAAGGTAGCTGCCCCCCAGTGGGAGATCCAGGCGAAGGATGGTAGCTGGGTGATTGCGGCACGTCGGCTGCCACTGAGTGACTGCGACGCTGCCGTGGGCCGGGCCAGCGCACCCTACATTAAGGATAGAGGGGAGCAGGCAGGAGGCCAATAAGAGGAAGAGAATGGGCAAAATGCAGTGGAAGAGCCCGCCCTCCTCATCGCACTGTATTATTTAGCCACGGCTGAGCGTGCGACTAAATCATGAATTGTAACAGGGGCGGACAACATGGGAAGCAGTTTCTGACTGCCGCAAATGGGTGGACCAGCGGGGGTGCTGGCTGTCATGATGCCTACTACCGGGAAGCCAGTTCAGGCCCAGCGTCCCTGAAAGCAGACATCATGTCCCCAGGGAGGGATCAAGCAACCCCTTATAGGGGCTCTCTGGACATTGTCCTGGCGCCTTTGGCGCCAGGCTCATAGAAGGCATCAGTCCTGGCACCATAGGCTCCAGGCTCATTATGGGAGTGCTTGGATGGACTTACCTGATGCAGACCATGCTGCCGGATCCAGACCTCGTAGAGGTCTGAAAGGGACTGTTTTACGTATGGGACTATTTTACCACTCGGGCGTGGCTGAGGAAGAATACTTACCTGGAACTACTTTGGGGGCTATTTAAACCACGCCCAGACAGCAGCTCACGCTTCGCGTTGTTCTGCATCTAGCAGCTGGACGCTCACTGTGTCTGCTCCTGCATCCTGGCTCCAGCTACGCCCGCCTGCAACCTGGAACACCTGAAAAGGAAGGAAAGAAGAGAAAGGTGAATAATTGAACTTTACCTACCTCCATCCGGAGTCCGGAACCATCACTCCGATGATCCTGAGAAAAAGACATTATTTTTAGAAGCGCATCGCATCGCTCGCTGCAGCGCCGCGTTCCACTCACCTTCACGAGGCGCCCTCCGGGCTCTTCACCGACCATTGTCACCATCCGCCGCCTTTCAGTGCCTAAGGAGAAAAAGAGACAAAACAAAGGTGAGCGAAGGAACAGATTGAGGAAGGCCTGATTCTTCCACCATAAGACTTAGCTGATTATTGTTGGGACAATCTTTCCTCACCTAGGGTCAGCGCCGCTTCTTTGGCACTTCCGTACCCCGGCCCCAAAGGGGAAAAAGACACACGCATTAGTGGGTGAAAGCAAGATCACTACGCGGATTCTTCATCCTGCATCTGAAATAGAGAAAAGGACAACGGACAATTAAGGCTTGAACTTTTGCAACTGAATACTTACGGCCTCATATCGGAAAAGTCAAGCGGAGTTGAATACTCACCAAACCCGAGATCCAGTGAAGTAACTGGAAATCAACGCGCCCCTGCATCGGAAGCAGGATGGAGAGCTCGTCCTTTCAGACACTAAGGTGAGACTCTACGGGAAATCGCGCAGGGGGTTTGAGGAGTGTGAGAGAGGGAAGGGGGGGAATCCGACACATTATCCAGCAGACAGTAAATCCCCTTTTCCATCTACAGAAGGATTCTTCTACGGGCCAGACAGGCGAGGTTTGGGGGTCCGGTCCAGTCCGTCTTCCGAGTCCTGCGCATCATCTTAGAAGAGATCATAGCAGTCCAGAACAGGTTGGCGCCTCCGTGGGAATCAGGTGAGCGTTACAGAACGCGAAGCCTACCTACAATTTCCCACCCGGGCGCTATGGAGACTTCCGAGACAGACCAGCTGGCCCAGCTATTGGGGGAATTACGGGCTGAAGTTCATTCCGCTCGCCAGGAGACGAATGCCCTCAGGAGAGAGTTAATTGTATCTAAAGAACGAACTGATAATCTTGCCAGACAGCTATTACAAGGTCAGGCTGGTCAAACTCCTTTACCAGGTTCTGGGGGTAATTCCACCCCAGTGGTTTCAAATAACCCTGTGCAAATTAATCTACCTGGAAATACGCCACTGGCCCCACCGGAACGTTTTGCCGGGGACCCCAAAAGGTTCGCCGTATTCATGAATCAATGCCGATTGCACTTCCTCTGCAGACCTGGGGCCTTCCCTAACGACCAAACCAAGGTCGCTTTTGTACTATCATATCTCAGCGGCAGTGCTGCGGATTGGTCTGTTCCACTGGTTACTCAAGATGACTAAAAGAATAACGTGATTCTTTTATCCTCCGGCCATCTAAGAATAATGTGTCGGATTCCCCCCCCACCCCCTCTCACACTCCTCGAACTCCCTCCGCGATTACCGGTAGAGTCTCACCTTAGAGTCTGAAAGGACGAGCTCTCCATCCTGCTTCCGATGCAGGGGCGCGTTGATTTCCAGTTACTTCACTGGATCTCGGGTTTGGTGAGTATTCAACTCCGCTTGAATTTTCCGATATGAGGCCGTAAGTATTCAGTTGCAAAAGTTCAAGCCTTAATTGTCTGTTGTCCTTTTCTCTATTTCAGATGCAGGATGAAGAATCTGCGTAGAGGAATGGATTCGCCAAAGGTAAACTCTGGTGAGTCTTTTTGATGGATGGTTCCCTTAGTGAACTTGCTTTCACCCACTAATGCGTGTGTCTTTTTCCCCTTAGGGGCCGGGGTACGGAAGTGCCAAAGAAGCAGCGCCGACCCGAGGTGAGGAAAGATTGTCCCAACAATAATCAGGTAAGTCTTAAGGTGGAAGAATCAGGCCTTCCTCAATCTGTTCCTTCGCTCACCTTTGTTTTGTCTCTTTTTCTCCTTAGGTGCTGAAAGGCGGCGGATGGTGCCAATGGTCGCTGAAGAGCCCGGAGGGCGTCTCGTGAAGGTGAGTGGAACGCGGCGCTGCAGCGAGCGATGCGATGCGCTTCTAAAAATAATGTATTTTCTCAGGATCGTCGGAGTGATGGTTCCGGACTCCGGATGGAGGTAGGTAAAGTTCAATTATTCACCTTTCTCTCCTTTCCTTCCTTTTCAGGTGTTCCAGGTTGCAGGCGGGCGTGGCTGGAGCCAGGATGCAGGAGCAGACACGGTGAGCGTCCAGCTGCTAGATGCAGAGCAACGCGTAGCGTGAGCTGCTTTCTGGGTGTGGTTTAAATAGCCCCCAAAGTAGTTCCAGGTAAGTATTCTTCCTCAGCTACGCCCGAGTGGTAAAATAGTCCCATAGGTAAAATAGTCCCTTTCAGACCTCTAGGAGGTCTGGATCCGGCAGCATGGTCTGCATCAGGTAAGTCCATCCAAGCACTCCCATAATGAGCCTGGCGCCTATGGTGCCAGGACAGATGCCTTCTATGAGCCTGGCGCCTCCAAAGAGCCCCTATAAGGGGTTGCTGGGTCCCTCCCTGGGGACATGATGTCTGCTTTCGGGGACGCTGGGCCTGAACTGGCTTCCCGGGAGTAGGCATCATGACAGCACTCTCCCCCAAGGCCCCTCCCAAGATTGTTCCCTCCGGGGGTTTTGGTTTGTTTGGGAAGATCCGGTGGAATTTCTTAATTAATCGAGGTGCATGTACATGGTCACTGGGTTCCCACGACCTCTCCTGAGGCCCGTATCCCTTCCAATCGATTAGATAGAAAAGTTTTGACCTTAACATCTTTGAATCTAAAATGTTCTTCACCTCGAATTCAGGTTCTCCATCTATTTGAATGGGTTCTGGAGGTTTGATTAGTCTGGTTCCAGGTTGCACTGGTTTCAAAAGTGACACATGAAAAACAGGGTGAATTCGCATGTTAGCTGGTAAATCAAGTTTAACGGCCGCTGGATTGATTATGGCCGTAATGGAGTAAGGCCCCAGATATTTTGGATTAAAAGTTCGAGGTCCATTGAGCGATAATTGGCTGGTAGCCAGCCATACTTGATCCCCAATCTGGTACTGAGGTGCTTCACTCCGATGCAGGTCAGCATTCTTCTTGTATTTTCTCTTGGCTTGTTGTAAATGTGTAGCTGCTTCTTTGAAGGCTTGGGTAATTGTAGAATGCAGATGGTCCACTGCGGGCATTCCGAGGCCTTGAGTCGAGGTCTGAGGTTCGAGGGTGATGCCCATATAAAGTATAAAAAGGACTTTGCCCAGTTCCAGAGTGTACCGAATTATTATATGCATATTCGGCTATCCAAAGAATGTCTTTCCAGTTACTTTGAGATTGCTACAACATACACCGTAAATATTGCTCAAGGGTCTGATTCGTCCTCTCTGTTTGACCATCGGTCTGAGGGTGGTGACTAGTCGATAATCTTACATCGATTTGTGCCAATTGACAACATCTACGCCAAAAGTGGGAAATTAATTGGCTTCCCCGGTCTGAGATTAGTACAGACGGGAATCCATGTAAACAAACAATATTTTCAAGGAATTCTTTGGCTAGAACTGAAGCTGAAAGGTAAACCTTTTAATGGCATGAAGTGGGCCATTTTGGAAAATAAATCCACAATAACAAGAATAGTGTTATATCCTGAACAAGAAGGCAAGTCCGTAATAAAATCCAATGGCAGGGTGTGCCAAGGTGCTGGCGGAATGTCTAAAGTTTGAAGGAGACCGGCTGGTCTTTTCTTTTGGCCTTTATTTTGGGCGCAAACACTACAGGACATCACAAATGATTTAACATCTTTTCGCTAAGAAGGCCACCAGAATTGTCGTTTCACCTTTTCCGTCTTGGCAATACCGGGGTGCCCCTCTATTAGTGTATTATGTTAACGAGAAGTAACAAGCTCTTGTAATTCCTTGTGTGGCCGAAATAAGCGCTCTTGGAAATAAGGTAAACATTATTTATAGTAAAGTCAGATCCCTTTTGTACCCAATCCTGTAAGTCTGTAGGGTTCAGGAGTTGTTTAACTCTAGCTTGAATGTCTTCAAGCGTTTGTAAAGAAGTCATGCCCAAAATTCTCTGTTCGGGAATTATCGGTACAGGTTCTGAGTTAGTATCAGTTTCTCCCATTCCTATTTGGGATAGAGCGTCCGCTTTGCCATTCTTACACCCAGTACGTTAGGTGATTACAAAATCGAATTCCGCAAAAAACAAAGCCCAACGGAGCTGTCGAGATGACGGAGCCTTGGCGGTCTTTACATACTATAAGTTCCGGTGGTCGGTGATCACCGTGATGGTATGTCTAGCGCCAAGTAGATTATGCCGCCAGGCTTTAAAGGCGGATTTAATGGCTAACAGTTCTTTGTCAATGATTGCGTAGTTAACCTTGGGTGCCGAGAATTTTCTGGACCAAAATGCAACGGGATGCAGTTGGTTAGTTTCGGGATCTCTTTGAGACAGGACAGCTCCCATGGCTAGGCTGGATGCGTCAGTTTCGACGACATAAGGGAAATCTGGGCGCGGGTGCTTCAATACAGGTGCGGAGGTAAATTTAGCTTTTAGTTCCTGAAAGGCCTGCTCGGCTTCTTCAGACCATTCGAAACGTTTATTTTTCCTTAAGAGCGCAGTGATAGGTTGAACCACACCAGAAAATTCCAGGATAAACCTGCGATAAAAATTGGCAAAGCCAAGCATGCTTTGAACACCTTTCACGAAGCTAGGCGATGGCCATTTGAGGATAGCATCCACTTTTCGTGAGTCCATGCAAACTCCTTTAGGTGTCAGGATGAAACCGAGAAACTCGACTTCTGTGGCATGGAAAACACATTTTTCAAGTTTAGCAAATAGTTTGTGTTGGCGCAATTTCTCGAGAACTGCCCTGACATGTTTTCTATGATCAGATTCCAAAGAGGAGTACACAAGAATGTCATCGATATATACGACAACACAAACGTCGATGAGTTCCCGAAAGACATCGTTCATGAAGTATTGGAAGGCAGCTGGTGCATTGCACAATCCGAAAGGCATCACCTGGTACTCGAATAGCCCATATTTGGTGTGGAAGGCAGTTTTCCATTCATCGCCTTCCCTTATTTGCACCAGATGGTAGGCCCCCCAGAGATCTAACTTGGTGTATATGCAGGCATCCTTCACCTGGTCAAGGAGTTCAGGGATCAGGGGCAAAGGGTATCGGTTTTTAACTGTTATCTGGTTCAATGCGCGGTAGTCAATACAAGTTCTGAGGTCGCCTTCTTTTTTAGGCACGAAGAATAAAGCCGAGGATGCAGGAGACTTAGACGGGCGAATAAAACCATTGGCTAGGTACTGATCTAGATATTGTCGTAAATGAAGATTCTCGGGTTCGGTAAGGGCATAGATCCTGCTGCAAGGGGGTTGTGCACCGGGCAATAGATCGATCTGGCAATCGTACGACCTGTGAGGCGGTAGAGTGTTGGCCTGTTCCTTTTGGAAGACGTCTTGAAATTCTTGGTATTCTGGCGGTATTTGCAAAATGACAGGGGTTACTGTAGCTAGGCCAATATTTGGATTTCTTGCATAACAGGTTTGTGCACAATCTGGAAAGGTTATCCTCTTTGCTCGCCAGTCAATTCGAGGATTATGTGCTTCCAACCAAGGGATTCCTAGAATTACTTGAAATTGCGGAGCCTTGATTACATCAAACACAATTGCCTCCCGATGTCCGTCTTGACCCAACAATGTCACTTCAGTAGTGGAGTGTGTTACCGGCCCAGAGGCGATTTCGGTTCCATCCACTGTGATGATGACATCCTTACTGGTTTTAGGGCAAAGAGGGAGGTTATCCTGGAAGCCAATTCACGATCCATATAGTTTCCTATAGCCCCACTATCGATGTATGCCTTAATGGCATGTAACCGCCCTGGCTGCTTCGGATTTACGAGGACCATTGGCATGATGAAATGCGAGGTCAGAGAGTTAGTTTTTAAGCTCGGCAAGCGGACCCCTACGCTTGTCGGGCGTGGTCATTTCCCGACTCAGATTCCATTAGGTTCTTATCCGCGACTCCTCCCGCCTTCTTAGACGGTTTTATAGGGCAATCTCGTAAAAAGTGTCCAGAAGCCCCACAATAAAGGCATAATTGCATTTGCCGTCTTCGTTCACGCTCTTTTTGAGTTAAAGGTCCTTTAACCCCTCCAATGTGCATAGGTTCAGTAACTTCGGCACCCTTGGGGTTAACATGGGTTTTGACCAAAACCCGGGTCTCAAACTTGGACCGATCTGCCTTTCTGTTTTGAAGTCTGTGATCTAATTGGACCACCAAGTCTATATATTCAGAGCAGTCTTGGGGTGGATTAATGACCTGGGCCAGGACATCCTTAAGTTCTCCACGTAGACCTCGATGGAATAACGTGATTCTTTTATCCTCCGGCATCCAGTCTCCACAATTAACCTATTGGAGGTCGCAATATAGGCTAAGAGGTCCAGGTTACCCTGTCGTAGGGATAGAAGCTCGTTGTCCAGGGCCTGTCCCTGAGAATGCCGCGCAAAAAGTCTTTCCATGCTTGTCTGGAAGGCTTGAAAGTTCCGAAGAATTGGGTCATCTTGAGTCATCAGCAGACAGTTAATCCCCTTTTCCATCTACAGAAGGATTCTTCTACGGGCTAGAGAGGCGAGGTTTGGGGGTCCGGTCCAGTCCGTCTTCCGAGTCCTGTGCATCACCTTAGAAGAGGTCATAGCAGTCCAGAACAGGTCGGCGCCTCCGTGGGAATCAGTCGAGCGTTACACTGGCCCCGATCTGCACACATTAGTGGACCACGGTGAAAGCAGGCCCAAGTTGCGCCAGGAGCACGCATGAGCTGCAATATAGTGCATAACTGTTGGCACAATAGGTGAGGTGGACCGCAGGGAGGACTGCTGTAGACCAATGAGAGGAGGAAGAAGCCCATAGGGATACATGCCTGGGGAGATTTGCTCAGAGCATGACCTGTGCACAATAGCTGGGTCTCCAAATGAATAACTTGCCACAAAAGGAGCGCTGATTCAGCTGGTGAAGGATTATTGGCGGACAGACATGTGGAGGAACACAACCTTGGACTAAGTTGCTATTATCACCATCTTCAGAAGGAGGCCAGTAACGTGATGGGCAAGGGCAACAGCTACATGGGAGAACATATTGTGGTCCCAGTAAAGTACTGAAGCCCGTTCAGGTGCAAGTGAGGGCGAGGGCAGGAGAGAAATTGGAGCCAAAGCAAACGAGATTCGTGGTAGAATATAATTCAGCCTAGACTATCCTACATATGTGGAAGAGGAGCCATGTGACCAGTTGGCACAAGTAACACGACATGCCTGACAGAGGTAACAACCAGGTCTAGTGCTTGGGAACAAGGGCAATCCTAGAGCCAAGTGCAATGACTCTGCACGCCTGCAAGACCTGGTGCAGAATACATCGGACACCAAGGAACTTAAAGAGGTACTAGGAGTTTGACCCACCATCAGAGGGCTGAACGGACTGCAGAAAGTCTGTCGCAAACCCCCCGGTCAGGAGTAATATCCCCTGTCGCCGGTTCGCAGAGCTACAGCGAGACAGGGAGGTAGGGTACAGACTTGCGTAGCAGTTTCCAGCCCCCTCCAACGAAGATAAACACAGACCGGTGGCCAGCCATAGGAATTAGCACCAGTACGGTCGGTGGAGTTTGCACCCACTCCATGCACGGACACATGCTAGGATGCAATCAACAAGATAACTGCAATAACTGCCTTCAAGAACGAACTGCTATGCACAGTCATTGATACGACCAACGGACGCAACCATCAGCAGGACGAGACAGCAACAGATCATGGCGTCCAAAATACAAAAAGGCAAAGGGAAGCAACTAACCTTTGAGGCATGCACAAGACCAATGCACCCAGAGGAAAGCCCCTCCCAAGCAACTTCACCATCCCAAAGAGAGCCGACGCCCGACAGGGGTAACCAGCAGATCCTGGAAGCCGTGGCATCACTGAAAGCTAAAATGGACACCATCAGTATAGATGTGAACTTGGTACGACAAGATGTGAGGGTGCTAGCAGAATGCACAGGAACACTCGAAAAGAGAGTGGAGGAGAACACCAGTGGCCTGACCAACACCTCAAAAGAAGTCAGGGTACTGTGACAACAGGTGCGTAACCTGGAGGACAGAGCCAAAGATGCAGAAGGAAGATCGAGAAGAAATAATGTCAGAATTTCAGACTCCCGGAAGGGGAAGGAGGAGTGGACCTGACCAACTACATAGAGACCCTGCTGCAACAAGAAATTGGTCCAGGGGCCCTTGCTCAAGGCTTCACGGTCAAAAGAACGCACAGGGCAGTGATGAGAAAACCCCCATCAGGCCCCTGCTGAGGCCAATAATAGCTTGAATATTGAATTACCGAGAGAGGGAAAAGATCCTCTAATACTTTCGCAAGGGAGAGACGATTCAACGAGTGTCTGCCACAATAACAGCATTCCCAGACTACATCCTACTGGTGCAGAAGCAGCGGATTAACTATATATCAGTGAAAAAAAAGGCTACGAGTGGCGAACCTAAAGTATATCTTGTTATTCCCAGCTAGACTAAAAGTGATCTACGAGGACGGCCAATTTTCTTCGACAATCCGGAAGATGTGACTGAAGGGTTGGATATGCAGAATTTGCCAATGGAAGCAGTAGCTGGTACGAGTGGAGCTGAGTAAACCTCTTTGGACACGGAGTTCACTGCGGGGCAGTACAGCCTATATATGCTTGACAGACCGGCAGTAAGAACCAAGAGACGAGGCCTCATGGAAAAGGGAATAGCTGAAATGCAGGAGGCAACAATGTGGCGCTCCATAGAGATCATACCACGCAGGAGCGTCCTACACCTAAGAGTGGGTTTTGTTCGGATGCAGACAGTCCCACATCCGCCTACTGCACCCATGAGCCAGGACAAGGTCCTGGAGCGTGTGCGAGAAGTGGGGAAGCCTGAGCGCGAGGAATTGTGCTGGGCAATTGTTGGGGTGGGAGTTGGGGTAGTTAGTTGGGAGTTAGCCTGTGAGTCCACACTGTGTTTGCTGTATTTGAACATGGTACTGTTGATGCATAGTAGTAGGTTTGGATGTGATGGGGAATTTAGGAAAATGTCCTGGAATGTCAGGGATCTAAATAGGTATATTAAGCACAATAGAATAATGACTTATCTAAGAAGGCAGAACATTGACATTGTGCTCCTGCAGGAAACTCACCTTACAATAGAGAAACAAAGCGCGCTTACTAGTAAATGGTGAGGTACGACGCTGGGCTCGACTTAACTCTGCTTATGCTAGGGGTGTAATTACATGGGTGGCACTGACTGTTCCTTTGACAGTGCTTGATGCCTTCCGAGTTACGGAGGGTAGGATGGTCATATTACGTGGTCGGATCGAACAAAGGAATTTTTGTATTATCAATACCTATCCACCAAACCAGGACACTGCGGCTTATTTCCGCAAATTATACCCACTAATATGTCCATATATAGATGGCACATTGATACGGGCGGAGAATTCAATGGTATGCTTAATCCTATACTGGATAGATCTGATGACAAATAATTTGTTTTATTTATTTCTATAGCGCACCTGACCCAGAGGTATCTGGGCGCATTAAGTCAGAGTAAAAATTGTTACATAGTCAAAAATAGTTACATTGCAGTTGCATTAGTTATAGATCTAGTCAAATAGTTACATTAGTTACATTTGTAGAATCCCAGAGGGCGAGGATACATTTGAGGCAGACAAGTGCAAGTAGTAGAGAAACAGTTATATTTGTTAACGGAACATTAGGGCGGAAGCTCCTAATCTCAGTTAGTGCTTATTGATTAGCCATGAAATAGTGTTTCTCCTGAAGTTGGTGAATGTCTGAGTCGTTTTGATGGTAAGAGGGAGGGTGTTTCACAATTGGGCTGCCATGACAGGGAAGCTGCTCCCTCCTGATTTTTTTAGTTTATATCTTGGGACCATCAGGCAAAACGTGTAAGCTGATCTTGTGATCTGAGTGGAAGATCTGAGAGTGAATTTGTCCGTTAGGTAAGGTGGGGCAGTGTGGTTCAGGGTTTTAAAGGTAAGACACAGGGTTTTCAACTCAATTTTTTCCTTTATGGATAGCCATTTGTGTTGTTTTCTTATCGTGGAGATGTGCCCTCTCCTGGGTATAATTAATGCAGCTCCAAGTGCATTGTTCTGCATAATTTGTAGTTTGTTTAGCACAAACATACTAGCACGCAGGTATAGACCATTCCAATAGTCTAGTTTGGAACATATGAGTGCTCTGGCTAGGATGAGGCAGCTTTCTGTTGAGAGCAATGGTCTGCAGGCCCTTATTAGTGTACCCGTATAGGCAGTGGCAGAGGCAGTCATGTTCACTTGTTTGCGTAAATTAGATGAGGCGTCAAGGTAAAAACCTTGTGTTTTTACTTCTTTGGCCACTGGGATGTTATTCCCATCTATATTGAAGGTGGCATAGTTTGGGCTGACCTTGTCTAGGTTGGCTGGAGAGCCTTCCAGCAGCAGTTCAGTTTTATCATCATTCAGGCAGAAGCATGGGCGGCCATCCATGCCTGAATGATTAGATAGATATTGTTCACAAGCCGAACATAAGTGTCATAGATGCCTGGTAGAGGGAGATATGGGTGTCATCAGCGTAATTCGTATAGGTGACACCCAGACGGTCCACGTTATCAAACAGTGGCTTTGTGAAGATATTATACAGGGTGGGGGACACACATGAACCCTGAGGCACTCCAAAAGAGATAGGTATGGGATCAGCTGATTCAGACGGTGAAAAGACTTGCATGGTCCTGTTGTTTAGGAAGGATTCAATCCAAGTGATTGCCGTCTGGGAGAAGTGGGCTGCTGTGGCGAGGTGATCAGAGTATTCTGTGGTCGACCAGGTTGAACGCAGCCAATAGGCCCAGGAGGAGCAGGATTGCAAGTCTTCCTTAGTCTTTGAGTTAGTCAATCTGGCTTTTTAGGTCAATCAGGGCTGTTTCGGTCCTCTGAAGAGGTTTAAAGCCAAATTGTCGAGTCCCCAGAAGCTGATTAGACTCTAAGTATTCTTGGATTCGTAAATATGCAACCCTATCCAAGATCTTCAGCAAAAATGGGACTGTGGTGATTGGCCTGTAATTAGTGGGAATATTTGGGTCTAAGGAATGTTTTTTTTAGTAGAGGAAGTACCCAAGATTCCTTTAAGTTGCTGGGTATGATACCTGTTGAGAAAGAGATGTTGATTAATTTGGTTATGAAGGGGCCCAAGTCTCTAGTGGCATCTTTGATAACCTGTAGCGGACAGCTGTCGCCCTGGCACCTAGACGTTTCAAAGGGTTTCAAAGAGGCAATGATTTTTGGTACCTCAGGTACCGATACATTTGAGAATGTAAAGTCTAGGGAGGGTTGACTGGGAGGCTTTTGAGACGGCTGGGTCGAGCGTAGGGTAGTTGAGTTGCGCCGTTTGTCTGCTATTTTCGTTTGCAGGGTGGCGATTTTGTTGGCGAGAGCATTCTGAATGTTCGTGTACCAGAGTTTGTCTTTTAGGCATGTGTTGGTAGGGAGGTTAGGTGTCTCCATTTCTCTGAACATGATGAAGAGCTCTTTAGTGCTAGAGCTAGCTTATTTGATTCTTTTGTTGTAGGTGTCTCGTTTGTTGCGGATAATCTCTTCTTTGTATTTAGCAGAGAGGTTAGCCAGGTTTGTTTTGTTCACTAAGGACAGTGTTTGTTTCCATAATGTTTTCTTTTTTCGGATCGTAGAGTTTTTAACTCTGGGGTGAACCAGGAGTTCAAGTGGGCTCTTGGTTTGCATTTACGCATTTTGAGGGGTGCAACTATGTCTAGGACATTGGACATAGTGGAATTGTAGGCGTCTACTAGTAAGTTAGGGTCGGTGGCATTCAAAAGGGAATTTAAGGTGGAGATCACCAGAGGCATGATTGCGTTTGCAGTAATGTGTCGTTTGTTTTCTTGTAAGGCACGGTGGTACTGTGGGGATGGTTTTGTTGGGTAGATTATTAAAGGAGAATTTAAAAGCAAGGAGGGAATGTTCGGTCCAAGGTTATGGAAGGATATCAGTAACTGCGATGTTACAGTTTAGGTCTGCAACCCAATCAAGGGTCCTCCCTTTCTCATGAGAAGGCTGGGTCATTTTTTGCATAAATCTGTGTTCGGTGAGGGTGTTGGCTAATTATAATGCTTGGGGGTCATTAGGGTAATTGAAGCCTAAATTAAAGTCGCCTAGTATGAGAATTTGCGAGGATGTTTTAATATTGTCAGATAGTCATCATGTTTTCCTTGAACGAGCCTATGGGCCCTCGGGGTCTGTAGATTAAATGAATTGTGATGGTGCTTGTGTGTGATATCGGTAGTTTGACTGTGAGAAGTTTGCAAGAGGAGAATGTTGGTGTAGTGGCTGTTCTCATGTCTAGGTTGGTTTTAGAGATGATGGCAATACCCCCTCCTCTTGAGTCAGGTCTATCCATTCTAATGATAGAATAATTGTCTGGTATCGCTAGTAGAAGTGAGAGACCGGCTGCTGCATGCAACCAGGATTCTGTTACGGCAAGGAAGTCTAGGTTTTTGGCTAGGATGATGTCTGCTATGTCAGTGAATGAGCTATCATAGACCTGGCATTTATTAGTGCTCCCTCGATCGTTGGTTTGGAGTCTGAGATGGTGGCACTAGGTTTGGCCTTTTTGGGATTCTTATTTTGGATATTTGAGATAGTGTTTACTGAGTTCCTCATTGGGGAATTCTTCTTGGTAGCTGGAGTAGGTTTGTTAATGTTGACTTTGAGTAGTGGCTGGTTGTGAGTAGGTAGTTTAGAGCGAAGTCTATAGTTTCTATCGTTGAAGTGGTAAGGGAGATACATGGGTGTAAGAACTGTGGTGTGTTGATTGGTAGGTAGGTTTGACACAAGGCTGCTGGCTGAGGAGGTCTTGTGGCCTGTGTAATCAAGGCATAACTTAGAAAGGAATGTGGTAGGTCTGATTGAGATATTATGTCGGTCGAGGCTTAGCAATGGCAAAAAGGGTGAGGCTCTGATCTCAGAGGCATGCACTATAGAAGTGATCGTATTTAAGGACTGCTTAATGTATGTAAAGCCTGCCGGTGCCCTGCAATTGGCTAAGTAGCCAGACCCTGGAAAGCTGCCCAATCAGAGGCAGATCAGTGAATGTTGCAGGAAGCTGGACAAGTTGGTGAGGCTAGACGGCTATCTTGGACATTCCAACCACATTGTTTCTTGATCTCGTTAGGCACAGAGAAAAATGCTTCTTTCAGCTAAAATGCTGAACGTCGGTCGTTGGTGAAGATACAGCAGTTTGGATAGATGCAGGGTAAATCTAGATGCTGAACTTGGAATTTCAGACGAAAGGTGCAGCTTTTAAGCGAATGCTGCAATACAAGCCCACAGGCTTGCCTATAATTTATACGGTGGTCGAAGGGGGTAGAGGGCTGCTCCTGCAGTCCGTGCTGAAGTGAGGAGCTCCCGTTCGGATTCAAGGGCTCCAGTGATGCACCCGGCTCCCTCCGCCAAAGCCATATCCACATTGTTGCAAGCCTTTCAACTAAGACTTATGGAGGTCTCTTCACCTGCAAGTTCAGGGTTACTCACATTACGCAGCTCCTCAGACTTCTGCACAAGTTTAGATTACATTTTCACGGGAGAGGATATTTTGATGGAATTCAAGGAGGCGGAATATAAAGCACGCGTGCTGTCAGATCATACCCCATTGGTGGTCATGTGGCAAGTTCCCCCCCTCCTAAGAGCACACATCCCTACATGGAGGCTTAGGATTGAAGCTCTAAGAGACGTAGCATTCCGGGAACAGTTAAGAGAGGGCATACAGAAATCTTTTATGCTTAACACTGGTTATGCTATGGGAGGCTTTTAAGGTAGTAATCCGGGGAAAGGGGTCCAGGCTGCAATAGAGAATGATTTACTCAAGACTGAGATAAAATTAGAAGCCATAGATGGTCAAAGGGACTTAATCAGCGGGAGTGCCCAAGAAAAGGTTGCCATGCAGCAGGTGTGCTTAAAACATTGGGACAGATTGGGCAAACTGATTTATAGGAAGTATGTGGAAAGACAACATGCAAAAGGAGACAAACTGGGATGCTTGTTAGCCTGGTTGTATAAAAACGAAACGGCGAGAAATGCAATTCGGGCGATCATAGATAAGGGGATGGGGGGAGAACTGTGAGATGCAACAGGACATTAACAAATGTTTTTTATGATTTTTATAAGACCATCTATGCAGAAAAGTCAGGAATTCATGAATCGGACATTGAAGAGGCTTGAGCATTGATAGACCTCCCACAGTTATATGCAGAAGAGGTGGAGAAGCTTGAAGTCCCCATAAGCCAAGAAGAGTTGGAACACACCGTAAGAGGGTTGCTGCAAGGAGCGGATGGCTTGCCTAGTGAGTTTTACAAACAGTTCATTGGAGAGATCACGCCCCCACTGTTGGCAATGCTGAATGAAGCACTAGATAAAGGCACCTTGCCACTGTCCCTAATGGAGTGAATTATAGTTCCATTATTGAAACCCAATAAACCCGAAACCGATTGTGGCTCCTACAGACCCCTCTCATTGCTCAACTAAAATGGGAAGATTCTGATGGCTTTGATCGCCAACAGGCTGAAAACAGTAATACGTTAACTCTTCCATTCAGACCAATCGGGATATGTCCCAAACAGGAATATTACTTGTAATCTAAGACGTTTGCACCATGTCATTGATCAAACCCAAGACAGCTCTCCAGCTTCTAGTGGTGACCTCACTGTATGCAGTCAATGCATTTGACTTGGTTCGATGGCCTTGGCTACTAGCGGTATTGTTATTTATATTGGCTTTGGAGCCGCTGGCGGTATATCTACTGAAGGAATACCAAGATGCTGGTATTAGAACACAGAATGGCACGCATTTGATCTCCCTTTATGCGGATGATATGCTTCTGTACCTGCAACAACCAGAGATCAATTTAGAATATATATTAGAAGTGTTCAAGTGATATGCTGACCTGTCTGGTATTACAATAAATGCACAGAAGTCAAGCTTGTTCCCCCTGGCTGAGTATATGGGGAGGACTGAGGGTGGGTTGCCAAATCTATCAATCAAATGGGAAACGGATACATTCAGATACCTCGGAGTGAACATTTACCATGACCCTAAGATAGAACATACACAGAACACAGTGAAGGCGGTTAATAAAAAGATAACTTTTTGGCCAGGCTGCCGCTTTCATTGATGGGAAGGGCCACTTTGCTGAAAATGGTAGTGCTTCCAAGGCTGTTAAATTGTTTCACGAACGTCCCATATAATATCCCCAAAGCCTTTTTTAAGACACTGAACACTATCTGCCGGAGCTTCCTGTGGCATAATTCGAGATGCAGAATGTCACTGGAGAAATTACAGAAATCTTATGAACAGGGAGGGATAAAAGTGCCAGACTTTGAAGGATACTTTGTAGTGTGTCAATTACAGTTTGTCACATACTGGCTTTCGGATGAGCAGACCAGGGATACAGGATTACGGCAACAGGCATGCACTTCATACTTTTTAAAAGAGATAATATGGACCACAATACCACAGAATCCCAGACCCCCCTTACTGCTGAAGTTAGGCATGCTGATGTGGCAAAGAGCCTGCTGTTTTCTGGTTAAAGTTGCACCCTTTTCACCCCAGATCCCATTGGTGACGCTGAAGAGAGAGGATGAGTAGCTTAGGCTGAGTGTTCGGAAATATTAGGAGACGAGAGTGGTGGCGACATTGGGAGACATATTGAAAGAGGGAAGCCCGAAGACCTTTAGCGAGGTAGTTTCGGAAACAGGTGTGTGGAAAGGGCAACACATAACCTATGCTGCTATTCTCGATAGGATGAATCTGAAGTGGGCGAGGTCAGAAGGTACATGGGTAGAAAATGAAATGATCGAAACACTCTATCTCGGAGGATGGACATGCAGTGTCGCGATTGTATGAGATACTGACGGGGAGTCCAGATAGCAATCTATCACAGACGCGGCAATGCTGGGAAATAGACTTGCAAGAGCAGCTGTCAGATACACCTGGAGTAGGACTATGGGGTACCACAAGAAAGTGTCCAGAAATGCAAAATTACAGTTGATCCAGTTATATGTCACTCGCAGGGCATACTTAAGTCCAGAGAAGATTGCACAATTTGGTAATGCAAATGAACAAGGCTGCCCTAAATGTGGCCAGATCAACGCAGAAATGACACGTACATTTTGGGCATTTGAGGAAATACGCCAATATTGGGAGTGAGTGGCACGGACCCTAAATAAGGTGGGCTTGACGGTAGAATCGGTTACCCCCAAGGCGTGCTTGTTAGGAATATTTCTGAGAGCAAAACAAGTTATACATGTGAGTTAACGGAGGGATTTAACATGCATCTTTAGTAAAGCGCAGGATAGCAATGGGGTGGAAAGCCTGTCATGGTCCAGTGGTGGGTCTGTGGCTGAAAGACCTTCAGAAATGGGCACCGTCAGAAGAAACTGTGTTATGGCAGGAAGCACCCCATTTTTGCCAGGAGGAACAAAATGTAGATTTAACGACTTGGAAACAATTGATGCTGGGACTGATTCCATCTACGCAGGATGATACCCAAGCTTAGATACAAACACCATCACAACTGGTGAGATAGAGATACAGTGCGAAGTTCGAGTAGAAAAATATAGATCATGGGTAGACCTAGCATGTGGAATAGGCTGAGGTGGCGGGGAAAGTTTGATACAGGCAAAGGAGTCGGTGTAACAGTGGAAGAGCTACACAATGTATGTATGCTTTGTGTTTCAAAAATAATGGTAATTGCCATGAACATTTTCCTGGAAGCTTTTCATTTGATGGGAGAAAGGGCAATGCAATGTTGGATGCCCTCAGAAGAATGTGGTCTGCCTCTGATAGATCTCTACATCACTCGGTAGTGAATCTCATATTTGACATTTGGCTACATATACGTGTGGATTTATTTGAAACTCCTGCAAACAGGAAATCTACAGTTTTGCAACAAAGAGAAAAGGTTGATGAAATAAGCGTTCTAGGAGATATTTGGGTGATACCATAGACATTTTAATAGGATGCACTGTGGGCTTTCTTCCTGTGCTATTGTTGCAAGTAAAAGGCTCAGTCAAGATCTGTGAGTGATTGTGTTTGCTGAGCTTACAGTTGTACACTTGACCATTGAGGGTTTGAGGTTTCAGGGTAGGAACTTACATTTGAAGAGCATGGCCTCATGGTTGGAGCCAGAGTACTAGAAATGTGTATGCATTTAACTGTCTGAGATTTTAATGATGGGAATAAACTCATATAACCAATTTTTTCTATTGTGGCTAAGGTGTTGGTTTGTGTGTTCTCCTTAATTAACGAAGTAGTGCACAAACCTTCCTTTTTTTTGAGAAGGCAAGAGCCTAGCTCTTTATCTAAGATACAAATTGTGATTGTCTTACTTGCGTATAACGCACCCACTTGCTCCATAATGGAATTCAATGGGAAATAAATGTGGTATTGTCCCATTTGAAGGCCCCTCTATATGTGTGGCGTATAATGGTGATGTCAAATGTCTGTCTCTGAACCACGTGTTTCATTATTCATGGTATTGGCCAGAAAGGGCAGTAAGAGGGAACCTCATGATAGGTTTGTAGTGTGGTTGTATGTTGGATGGGGCCTGGATGCATCAGTTGGCATTAGTAGTGTAGACTTGTGCTGTTTCGAGTCAGGGGAGAGTGTCTTGACCAGCTGTGTGCCGGTGGCTAGTTAGTAGTTAGTCCGGCAGGTTTTCTATATCCCGTGCAAATACATCAGGCCCCATCTTAGCATTCATGGTTTGTAAACTGTTTGAGCAGCAGGCAAGTGATACCTGGCAGTTTGATACTAAGCAGGGTCCAGAAACATATCCCCTAAGATCATAAATTGTATGAGGGCGGGAGAGAGTCCACGCCTGCTGCTTCCCATTATAGGGTCATCGGCTATGTGGGGGAAAGAATTAGGATCCCTATAGAGATTTTCAAAATGGGACAGCCACACAGATTCAGGAATACCATCCACAATTAAGTTCTGGTCCCCACTTTTACCAACCCAAGTCCAAAAGCCCCTACATTCACCGTTCAGAGGCCTTCTTCAGGCCATCCCATAATTGACCAGAATGGTCTTCCTTTTTTGACTTCAACAATTTACAGTACAGCGCCCTCGCCACAGGCAAGGCCTCACTCCCACCAACTCGCAGTCCCTTTGGCAGTTCGATCAGGGCCCACTTTGCAACAGTCTGCATCTTAACATGGATTCTTTCGCACGGCTTTAGCCTTGACAGCTGACTGGGTTTACTCAAATATAGACCCACTATTTTGACCAGGCCTCATGCGTTGCCAACATATAACCAACATCCTGAGTCACTGGGAAAAGAAAAGTCTCAAGTAGAGGGAGAATATTTGCATAAATGGCAGGCATTTTAGTCTCCATAGTGAATGGATACCACTGGATGACTCATCTTTTAGTACCTTGGATCGCAGTTGGAACCACCTGCGGCTCACAGGGTGGAACCATCCTGCCAAATAAGGTTGACACGGCTGAAAGAACTACACAATTATGATCACTCTCAGGTCTGGCTAATACACTAAGTTCTTGTAAATGGTTCCAGGCCTCAATGTTCACCAGAATGTAGTGAGACTATTTTTGAGATCTGTACCAAAGGTGACTTCAGCAAAATGTCCCTTTCGATTGTATAAATTGAGGAGGAGGTTGGACTCATCATGCCACCTCCATGAAGTTCATTGAGGTGATTGCGCCCATGGCCAATGACAGGAATAGAATTCACATTGACCCATAAAATGAATCGGCTGCTAGGGCAACCACCCCTCCCCTTTAACGCTGGAATAAAGAATGTGCAATAACCTTGGATGTTGTGGGGTAAAAGCCCATGTTTATTGAATAGCCACTGTGATGGGAACATATGAAATCCAGCCAGACCGTGTCGGCAAGGTATTTTTCAAGACCGGCAATATTACATGACCTTATGCGACCAATGTGGGTTTGAGCGCCATAGTAGATAGCAGATTTGGACCCAAGAGGTGCAGGCGATTCAATGGAGGTAGCGGGGTCACCTGTAGGTGCCCTGTCAGCTTCCTCTTGCCAGTCGATGTCTCCTGCCACTGATAGGTTTAACTCAACCTCTGCTGCCAAATCCCTAACATGGCTGGCCCCCGACTAGGATTACTCTGATCCCCCAGAGTCCCAAGCAAACCCCCTTCCACTATAGCAAACAGTCTGTCCCCAATCGTTGAATTGGGTAACACCTTTGGTCTCAATATTGGGGTTTCACCAAAATCAATTAGCATACATGTACCCGGGTGAACGGGAATCGTAGGGGACACCTGAGAATCACTAGCAAGATTAGTTGAAAAAGAATGCAGTCTGGGCAACATCCCCACTCATGTGGGGGGCATTAAATGGGGAGGGTTCAGACTGAACACTATCTCCAGAGTACTGGGAGGCATGAACCACTGCTCATTGGCCAACAATCTTTCCACGAGCTGATTAGCTTTCAGATCTACCCAGATAAAATCTCTTAGTGGGGTTTGGGGCAAACGTTTACACTGTATTATATCATTCCTGACAATTGAAAGGCAACCTCTTTTCCATCTGAGCAGTGGGACACTTTATTGGTCAAACTTTCTTCAGATACTTTGTGCTGACCAAGTACTCTAGGAACATTAGTCAGGAAGAAGAGAGTTGCAACCCCGATCACTGGGGATCTGCAGATTAGTTACCAGAGGTGCGTTAACGTTGGGATCTGTGCCCCACAAATTAGCGCCTCTACACGGGCAAACAAAAAGATGGCTGAAATCATGCGCCTCAGGGACAGGCTTGGACCCCCCTGCCCATTTGCCGTCCCATGACCCCTCTCAGGCCACTCCCTGGCAGAGAAGGCACCCAATACCTGCTTAATTTCCCCAATCAGATGATTGAATACTCCCACCTTTTTCGCCCCTCTGACAAGGGTGCGATTGGCCTTTTCAACACGATTTGCAATGTTCTCTGTAATCGTGCCATTACTCACACAATCCAAAGTTATATTATCTTTACCCAGAGGAAATACCCTCTGGGTTAGCAAATTTGTAGGCCAAACTACATTATCTACCTGCGTGCCAACTGATCTTGTGGGCACCCCAAAAATAACAGGCGCACCCACAGGTCCTTCCCCACTTCTAGGCGACAACCAGGGACTTGAGTGAGAAAGTAGGGCAGGGTAATTTGGCTTGAAAACAGTAACATCCCTGAACCCGTCAAGCTTCCCCTTTGCCTTAGCCTAACTTTTCCTGTTTTTAGTTTTTGAGAGATTTTGGACCCCAATCAACTCCTCTGTACTAGCTCCCTTCCGATTGAGTGGATAAACCTGCTGGTGAGCGGGATTTGGGATGACATTAAGGATTCATTCTTGTTACCAGGGGGTTCTTGACTATGGGTGTCACAATTAAAAATAGAAGATACAGGTGCAACAACACTAGTGGACACATTACAATCCATGGGGATGACATAACTTTTACCCTCACATTGTGCCGCCATTTTCGGTACTTCGTATGCTGGTAAAATTATATCAACTGGTGGGATACATGGCTGGTGGCTGAGGAGCGATGCCATGCCAACAGCACCTACACCCCAGGCCTAGCAATTGGGGACAAAGGACATGGAGCAGGAGCTGTGGAGACAAGGAAGGCCTGCGCAATTCTCCTGAACGAAGCAAGACCCCAGGAAGAACTGGCAGAGCATCCCGAAGCCAGCAAAGGTAACAGGTGGAACACAGGAACTGGTAGGGTCATAAAGCTTGAGAGTAAATACAAGTTAATTGGATATACTGAATGCAAGTTAATCAAACTTGATAAGCGTAATCTTCCTTGTGGCACTACTTGACAGGAGAGTGAACCAAAGGGACCTAGCAAAAAGGGGAGGAAAGTATTGGTTTGGAAACCAAACAAGGAAAGGGTCTGGGAACCAAAGCAAAACTAAGTAATTACCATAGGGGAGTCTCCCTCGTGACAGTGATAATTCCACTGGCCACCATGAAAGGGTCTGGGACCCTGTCCATCGCAGACTGTGGGGAAGAGGAAACTGGTGATATAAGAAGGGTGTGGAACCCCAAGAAAGAGATGTTAAAGCAGAGACAAAATCTTCCTCGTCATAGTGGCAGAGATAAGTCCACTAATCGTAACAGAAGAATCTAGGATCGTAAGATGATTTGGGCCATTGTTGCCAGCAAATTACCAAAGCAAAGCGTGTATCAATCCGAAAGTACTGAGTATCAAGTAATACCAGGAGAAGGGAGTCATTCTCCTTGTAGCAAAGCAGAAGTAGGGAGACGTCAGGGGAAGGGAGTCATTCCTCCTGGATTTGTGTGTCAGGAGAACACCAAGAGAAGGGAGGCATTGTCTTGGTCCTGAGTTCCTGATGCCGGGGAAAAGGGAGCCATTAACCCTGGCCTTGTTGTACATTGTATCAAGACATACCAGGGGAAGGGAGTCGTTCCCCCTTGATTCTATTGGAATTCGTACAGAATCACACCAGAAGGGAGCTGTTCCCCTGGAGAGAACATTGTATAAAGACTGTTTTGAACCCTGCAAATCAGGGAAAGGGAGTCATTACCCCCTTGTGTTTGTTTGAAGAAACATTTTGGTTAAGCAACAATCCAGAAGCTGGGGAAAGGAGCAACTCTCCTTAAATAAGGAACTTTGTTAGTTTACTCTTAGTTTTAGAGCATAAGAGCTAGAAATAGGTTTTTGACACAGGGCAGTGGTTTATACTTTGACTGACATCTTGACAGACCCTTTTAGTATTAGTTTTGAGGCAGGAAACCCCATATTACAAGTTAGGGAATAGCGATTTTCATGAATAAGTCTATTATAACCAAAATCATGCTACCTTTGTGTCGTTCTCCTTCTTTTACACCCTTACAGTACCCGCTTAAATGCCATTTTAGGGACTGTCATTCGTATGAAAGAAAATTGAAGAATCAACGAAAAAAAGGCTGCCATTTTTTTAACGAAAGTACTTTTTATACAGTGTTTTGAGGCAAAGGAGGTTTATCAGCATTGACCACTAGAGGGGAGTAATTCCATAAATATCGTAAGTAAATGCTTGAGAAAAAATTTACAACAAATTGAAATTGTGATATACATTGTAAACAAGCATTGGCAATGCAAACAGTTTCGGCTTTTGTGTAGGTATGGAAAGGTACTTGCCAGGCACTGCCATAGTTGTGTTAGTGGAGCTGTGCAAAATGGTGCGAGTACGTCGGTGGCTAATTGCAGTGCCTGGCAAATGCCTAATACTTATACACAAGCCAAAACCGTTGACTTTGCCGATGCTTACTTTAACTGGACTTCAGTGAAGGGCACGCTTAGTGCTTATACATCTAGTAGCGGAAGGCCGATCTGGTTAACATATTTTATTACACCAGTAGCGGGTTTACAGCTCCAATAAAGTCATTAACTCTCAGACAGTTTTGAAAAAACACAGGAAGGCATTTTGAGTGCACAATTTGATGGTAAGGCTTGATTAAAGCAAGCTCAAAGAGTTCCCATGATGGAGGTGTTTAGGCGACGGGGGCCAGGAACTGGTTTGGATTTGCATGGCCTTGGCTAGTCAGTGGGCCGGAAAATAGCCAAACACTTAAAGCTTTGTGTCCCTCCTCATATGCCATTTCTCCCTATCTGAACTCTGATGCAATAGTTTTGGCTTATAGTTGGGTCAGTAGCCCAAAAATAATTTATCAAGGAAAGCGCTAAATGAAAGCAATTTGAAAAAGAAGTTCTTATGCCAATAAAAATTGTATTCCAGTAGGAGGTGGTGGGAGTGGAGGGTGGAGACGCAGAGAGAGAAAGAGTTGGCTTTCTGACCAAAAAGAAACCAGACAGTGCAATATCTTACAGAACATTTGTTGGAAAATGTAAGGAACTCATGCGACAACAGTAAAGACAGACACAAGTGATCACAGTTCAAGGGTGTTTATTAAACTGTAAATGCAGTGTGTAAAAACGCAAGCTTCGACCATCAAATAAAAAATAAGGCAGTCCTTGTGGGGTCTTGTCAAAATAAAAGGCCTATACTAAAAAAAAAAAGATTGCTAATTCCTTACAACTAATTGCAGAAAGAGTGTGGGATAGGGTTTTCAAATAAAGAAAAAGGTGTTCACAAATAATAAATCAGGATGTGATTGCCTTGAGGTGTCTCCCTTCCCCACGTTTTTAGCAAAGGACAATGTTGGACTTTGGAGCACAGCACATGCTCGAGCCTTCCCAGCACGTACCAACAGTCCCGTATCAGCTATCCGGTTCTTCGATGGTTAAGTCTCTTTTCAATAAGTCTCTTGCCTTCGAGGCCGATGTTCTCAACAAATAAACACAAGTTCTGTTCCATGAATACTTTGGGTGATGGCTTCAACCCTGGGACCCCCTCTTCTGGGCTCAGATCCCTCAAGTCTTATTCAACAAGTTAATCAAACAGTTCCTTTCCTCAGTGAACTTTGGATGATGACTTTCTACCCCTCGGCCGGACTCGGACCCGAATGACAAGGGGGACACTTCACTTACCCTTTTTTTGCAAAACTTCTTGCTTTCACCAACTTTAATGTCATTTCAAACAATGCAGTGTGAACTTCCCTCAGTTGGGTTCACTCTCACCAACCCTCGTAACACTGTTAATGTGTTCATGTCACCAAGTGGGATTCACTTCCCTCAGTTTCCAAATCATCTGTTGGTCAAAGACTCAGTGGTACAGAGGATTTTACAAGACCTGTGTATGACAACTTTGACCTCTTCTTGCCTTTCCCAAGGCTTTCTGGTTACGGTAGTTTCTACCATCGGGTAATCATCCAGAGTGTCCTGTGTGAGCAACCACGTGGTGCCAGACTCCTCTGTTGCTGCTTTTTCCCCTCTTTCATCAATAGTATAATTTTGCTTCTGCAGCATGGGGTCTGGCATGGATTCAAATGCTCATGAATATTCCCCGGCCGGGAATCCTCGGTAAAAGAAAACACAGTTTCACTTTCACTTACAAATGTATTTCTCCTCTAAACCATTCACTGAGCTCTGGGTCATACCTCCCCCAGCCAATGACTGCCCTCTACATAAGCCCCTCCTCTGGCAGACATCTTCAGATTTTTACCGCACGTTCATGTTTTGCTCTGTGAGTTTATCTATGTTTTTCACGCTTTTTTGGGTAAAAAGTTTGATTTTTGATAGCCTGTGTACCCTTTCTCTACATCGGCCGGCAAGCAGGGACCTGTTTGTCAGTGAATTTCAGCACCCCTCAAGAGCAAGAATCTTCGATGTTTCGTGGAAGATTCCAGAAGGCCATCGGGCCTACTTCGCACTCCGGACCGTGTCAGAGGAGAAGGAGGGAAGCTCCATTTTCAACCTCTGCTCCAGCTGCGGACTGTGGAATGTGTTTGTAGAAGACAAACACCTCCAGTGCCTCTACGGTCTTCATCCGGATCACAAGGAAGTGGATTGCGAAATCTGCCTCAGGTTCTCCAAATGAACTGTGAAGGATCGATACAGTAGGCTGGCGGCGTGGCTCAGAGATAGAGCCTCTTCCCTGTGCGGGAAGCAGGGGCTTGCCTCACCCAGGACCGGCCGGTCAAAAGAGTGGGCTTGTAAGTCCTTTGAGTGTGCACCATCCGTGGGGGCCCAAGACAAGGCCAAGCACTGCAAGTCCGTTTCCATCGGGCGTGTCATGCAAGCAGGCCCTGCGACAGGCAGGGCGTGCTCATCTTCACCATCGGCCTCCATCTCCAGCCATCGCTAGAGCTCCTCCTCTAAGTTGAAATCGGCTAACCGGCAAAGCTGCGGGAAAAGCCAGAGAAGACGAAGGCGCAGGAAATAGTGACCGACCTGCCCCAGAAGGCCCAGCCAAAGTCATCCTCGATGATGGAGCTGGTGGTGGCCACCCTCTTGAAAGGCCAAAGGGGCTGACCCAGTCAAGGTAGCCCTGGCGGTGCCCAGAGTATTCC
Organism: Ambystoma mexicanum; assembly: GCF_040938575.1. NCBI lineage: Eukaryota > Metazoa > Chordata > Amphibia > Caudata > Ambystomatidae > Ambystoma > Ambystoma mexicanum. The sequence continues at coordinate 39,388,976 of NC_090937.1, forward strand.
TGCCCCCGAGGTGGGAAGCCTCGGACAAACTGGTGGAGAAGACACCGGTGAAGAGGATACCATCCCTAAGCACGAAACCGACCCCACAGGTTGCAAAAAAGGGGTGCAGGGAGGCCTCAACCGTACTCCAGGGCACGGATATTTCTTCCTCGGACGAGGAGGACCAGGTGTCCGTTCACACGGTCCAGGAGGATGAGGGGGAACAATGACGGCAGAAATGCTGTGGGGGGATGACAAGGATTGAAACAGCGACAACACCTCTGAGGGATGCATCACTGGACATTCTTGCAACCCTGCAGATCCTGGTGTCGTAAATCCAGAAAGGGATGCTGGCGACACCTCCGCCCCTGGCCCTGGTGACACCGGACCAGCCTCTTGCAAAAAAAGAGGTGGCACCCTCATCTGCCGCATCAACGTCCACCCGTGCTCTCCCCCATAGGGACACGGGTACAGACACAGCAACTATGGACATGGACAACATGATCACGGCGGGCAGTTCACTGCAGCCAAGGGCTTCTCCCCCAGACAAAGTGGGGTCATTCTATGCCATGGTCGCAGGGCGTCCAAGCTCTTCCAACTGACGCCAGAAGAAACCAAGAAGGAAGGTTTTCTATATCAACGGTGCAAGGACAAAAAGAAGACCATTCTGGCAGTGCCCCTCCTGGATGACATTTGGGACGAGGGCCTGGCTTTGATGAGAAACCCGTCCACAGCCCCGGCCAAGAAAGATAGGCTGCAGAAAAAGTGCCTACATTCACAGCCTTCCACGGACTCAGTGGTTTCGCCAGCAGTGAGAAAGAAGTCATCTAACCCCTCATCTTCATCCTCCGTTCCGCTGGATAGCGAAGGGAAGAAGTTAGATGCCATGGGAAGAAAGGTAATCTACTTGGCAGCATCAACAGTCAAGGCAGCTAACGCACTTGCAATCCTGGCCAAATACGACAGGGAGCTGCGGTATAAGATGGCCCTGCTGCTGAATTTTCTACCCGACGACAAACGGGGGATTAGGGGGGGGGGTGGCGTCGGACCATACCATCACTGTGGCCTTGGACGTCACGAACACAGGGTTCCGACAGATGGGGAGTGGTGTCTGCCTCCGTCGTCGTGGCTGGCTGAAAGCCACCAACTTCCGTCAGGAGGTCCAGATGAGGGTGCTGGATGTGCCCTTTGACAGGGACAACCTCTTTGGGAAGGCCGTCGATGAATCATTGCAGTCCATTAAGACAGACACGGAGACTGCCCATACCTTGGGCACTCTTCAACAACACCGTCCTTCCTTTCGTGCTACGGTGGGAAGTCCGGCAGATCGTCAAAAGATTTCGGCAGAGGGTCCTCTTTGTACTGCCAACCCTCCTGGTCCTCGACCCAGAAGGCCTACAGAGGCTGTTCCAAGGCTTTCGGTGGAGATGGCCGATGTTGTTGCTCCCAAGGCAGCACACAAGCCCCGAAGCAAGATTGAACCGGCCAAGACATCGGGCCCCTGGTGGTAGGCTGGCTGGCAGGCTTTGTCAGTGAGTGGGAGATCTCCAGCGACCGATGGGTGCTGGACACTCTCGCCCACAGACACACTCCAGATAGAGTTCCAGCAAAAGTGTCCGGGGATACCTCTGATGGCCCAGCAAGAGCAGCACATCCCTCAGCCACTGCAGGAAGTACGGGCCAAGATAAGAAAAGGGGCAATAGAGCTGGTTCCAAAGGGGCTCCAGAGCTCGGGAGTCTACTCCAGATACTTCTTGGTAAAGAAGACCGGGGGCTGAAGGCCCATTCTAGACCTGCAATGTCTCAATAAATACCTCAAGCCCCAAAAATTCAGGATGGTCTCGTTGCAGCAGGTGCTCGGCCAACTGGAGGAAGGAGACTTCTTGATGCATCTGAATCTTGAGGACACATACTTCCATGTCCCCATTCATGAGAATCATCTGAGATTCCTGTGCTTCATAGTGCAAGGAAGACACTACCAATTCAAGGTCCTTCCTTTCGGACTGAAGTTTACCAGGGAGTTTACGAAGTGCCTGGCACCAGTGGCGACCCATCTGCGTCTACAGGTGATACACGTGATACACGTGTACCCGTACCTCGACGACTGGCTCATCCATGTTAAGGGAAGTAGCTGTCAAACACACAGAGGATCGTCCAGCTGCTTACGGATCTGGGGTTCTCTGTCAACTATCCAAAGTCCTGCTTGATACCATCACAGGACGTGCTCAACACGGTCTCCTCCCTGGTGGCCCCCTTGGAGGAGAGGGTAGCGGCCATACTGGGCAAGGTGCAACGGCTGTTGGCACTGAAGACCGCCACAGTGTGGACCATCAAATCGCTGCTTGGCATGATGTTGTTGTGCATCTACGTGATCCAGCTAGGCAGGTTGCGGCTGCAACCCCTTCAGGAATTCTTAGATGCTCGGTGGATCCAGGTGTCCAGAAGCTTCGCAGACAAGATGGCTCTCGACGAGGAGTTCCATCGAGCGATGAGGTGGTGTGGCATGCGCTCCAACATTGCCAGGGGCACAGGTTTCTGGAGCCGCCCTTACCAGGAGATGATCACCAGATGCTTCCTTGGAGGGCTGTGGAGCCCGCACTGGACATCTCCACGCCAAAAGGCTATGGCTGCCGGAGGAGAGGTATCTCCACATCAATGCTCTGGAGCTGCGGGCAGTGTTCTGGGCCCTCAAGTCGTTCCCTCCATCCCTCAAGGGCAAAGTGGTGAGGGTCTTCATGGACAATACTACCACAATGTTCTACATCAGGAAGCAGGGTGCACCAGATGCTCAGGCTCTCCATGGGAACGAAGGACTTGTGGCATTGGGCCATCGCCCAAGAGATGTTCCTCATTCCTTTTCACCTGACGGGAGTCGAGAATACCATCACTGACATCCTCAGCAGGGAGCTGCACTCCTGCACGAGTGGGAGCTTCGACAGGATCAAGTGGACCGCCTCTTCCTCTAATGGGGCAGACCCCAGATCGATCTGTTTGCAACAGCAACAAATTCCAAATGCCAGAAATTCACCAGCAGGTTCCACCAGCCGAGGACTATGGGGGATGTGTTTTCTTTTGTTGCTTCTCCTGCTGCAAGTCATCAATCAACTCAAAATGGTGCCGATGCAAGATGATCCTCGTCACCCAGGCATGGCCGAGGCAGATTTGGTACCCGGATCTTCTCAGCCTGTCAACGTCACCCCCGGTTCAGCTGCCAGTGGTCATGGATCTGCTTGCCAGAGAAGGACACGCAATCCTACATCACGACCCAGGGTCACTGAACCTGAAGGCTTGCCTCCTGCAGCCGAAGAGTCTGAAGGGTACTAGCTGCCGGCAGACTGCAAGGAGGTTCTTGGCATGGCCAGAGCGTTGTCGACTCTTAAGTGCTACGGGCACAAGCGGAAGTGTTTTGCCATGTGGTGCCGGATGCAGAAAAAAAATCCTTTGAGTCACGGCCCTGCAGATTCTGACATACTGGTTGTTTTTGCCCAAGGCAGGGCTGGCGCATGCCTTTATCAAGGTGCATCTGGCAGCTATCTCCCACTGCACCAGGTCTCCAGGACGGTCTTCTCTTTGGTGCCACTGTCTCATCAAGGAGTTCCTCGAAGGACTGTTTAATTCCCGCCAGTGAAGGCCCCTGCCCCAGCATGGGAACTCAACGTGGCACTGACAAAGCTTCAAGCCTATGCATCAGGCCCATCTCATGTTCCACTCATGGAAAACTGCTTTCCTCAAGGCCATCACCTCTGCCAGTAGGGTAGGTGAGATCGAGGCCCTATCCTGCAAAGACTTTTCACGACACAAGGGTAGTGCTGCGGAAGCACCCATCCTTCATGCAAAAGGTTCCGTCGAAATTCCACCTCAACAAGCCTTTAGTGTTGTCTGTGTTCTTTCCGAAACCTTTGTTGCCAGCTGAAAGGACTTTGCACACGCTGGATGTGGCTTGTGCGCAAAAGTTCTATGTGGCGCGCACAAAGAGTTTCCGGAAGAAGTCTCAACTATTTGTGAACTTTGTTCCTGTGACCCATGGGAAGGCTTCCATCTCCAGGTGGCTTCCCGCTGTATCCCGCACTGTTACCGGTTGGCTAACCGACCGCTGCCTGGCCGCCCAAGAGCCCATTCCACCAGAGCGATCGTTGCGACGACGGCATTCCTGTCTGGTGCACCCATGCTGGACATCTGCCGGGCTGCTGCGTGTAGGTCTACGCACACCTTCACAACATTCTACTGCATCAACAGGGATCTCAGGGAGGAGTCCAGGGAGTGCTACGCAACCTGTTTGTTTTGAAGGTGAGCCTGTTCTGGAGGTAACAATAATTGCTTTAAGACTTGCCACCTCCCGTGGTTGTGTAATGTTCTACTACTATGCATTCTTTAATCTTGAGCATGTGAATCCATGCCAGACCCCATGTGGAGAAATAGCAAATAACTTACCTGTAACTATTGTTTTCCATCATGGTTAAGGCATGGATTTAGCAGAGAGGGCAGTCATTGGCTGGGGGCAGTATGACCCAGAGCTCAGTGATTGGTTTAGAGAGAAATATAGTTTGTAAGTGAAAGTGAAACTGTTTGTTTTTTCTTTTACCGAGCATTCCCAGCCCGACGACGGGGAATATTCATGAGCATGTGAATCCATGCCAGACCCATGCTGGAGAACAATAGTTACAGGTAAGTAACTTGTTCCTTTTCATAGTTCAAATTAGCCGTTGGCTACTTTGCGTTCAATACATTTCGGTTTCTTATCAACACTCCCCTCGACTCACCAGCTGTGATGAACCGCTTGGCTGTCTTTTTCCCTGGAGTCAAGGTTGGTACCACAGAGAGAATCGTCTCCCCCAGGCTTGGTAATCAGCGGAGGAGGGTTCTCGTGTACCATTGACATTTGCTGTAACACACGCTGGCTATTGTTTGCAGCCTTATTATTCCTTCTGCAGAGGTTTCACGGGCCTTGGTTGGAAAGGGCTAGGTCGACTCTCTCCTTGTCACCCTCTCGGTATGCTCCGTCTTCCTCCTCCTCTTCAACTGCCGTAATGAGTTAGCTCTCATGTCGTGTGTACTGCATTGCTTGTCCTGTGCTCTGGTGCTCCACCTTTTATCCCTGTGGGGAAGAGAAAGGGCCGTCAGGTGTGTATGATTCTTGTTAATTGCCCGACTTTGCCTCACCCTTTTCCTGACCCTTGTATTGCGACATGTCATGAAAACGGCTCAGGTGTTAGTCGGTTGTCTTCCGCGTTGTGCAAAAGTGTCTGTGTGGAAAAAAAGGGGGTGTTTTGGAATATCCTACATGGTAGGATGGGGAAAAGGTGTTGAAAGAACAGGTCCACCACCAGGAACTGGATCCAATAGCGATGGCCGTCACCTGGCCACCTGGATGACGGATCCCCAGCGACTAGCTAGGGAGACCCCTTTGGGTTCTCACAGAAAGCTTACTTGTGTTTTTTTCGTCTGCTACATTCATCAACAGAAGAATCTTTGACTATATATAGAACCGCTAATTGCAGGCATAATGCCTCGAATCAGCAGCCCCAGCCTAGGTGAAGTTCCCACTCTGGAACTAATTAGCAGACCCACTACCTGCTCTATGCATAATGATTGCAACTGCTTGACTTGCAGCTGTGTTTGCACCACTCTCTTCACTCTCAAGACTATTTGCTCCATTATAGCAATGACAGGATATTGTCCCTCCCGAACCTTCACCCACTAGGTGCATGTCCTTTCCCCTCATGCCTCATAATCCCAACTCTCTATTCCCTCAGGTGTACCCTTTCTGCCTTTTCATATCTGACCCCCAAAATGGCAAGCCCCAATCCCTTCACTGCACCTCGACCACTACAGACCTTTCTAAACACAGGGAGAAGTAGTTTGCCTCCAGCCACATGTACTATGCTGCTACGCCCGAACTTGGTTTCTAAATATCAATCATAACATGTTGATTAAAATATAATATTCTAGTACATACTATTACTCTTTTTACTCTTCATTTTGTGATGCATTCCCAACCAGTAGGTTATGCCTCAAGAAACGTTATCCTTCTTTGATTGCCATAACCCTTAAGAGTCTTGTATGGCACTCGGTCTCAGGGGGGGGCTTGAAGTTTCCCAGCAAGCACGTTTACTTGTCCTTGCCAGATGATCAAGAAGGTGAGGTGTCCTCTAGGATAATAGCTGTGTGACACGCTCTGGCTGGGCAATACCCAGCGGCTGGCCCGTGTGTCTTGGGGTCTTTCTTGAACATTGCATGGCATTGCCTCCGTAAGTTACTCCCCTCTTGCCCTCTGTCTCTTTGAAATGTTAGCAAGGCAAGACCACAGAGCCACCCTCCTATTGACCTAGGGGACTCATTGGGTAAGATCTTCGCATGCCCTCGCCCCCAACCAGGGTTGGATCCTTTTCATGCTGTTGTAATTATAATGCCCAATCCAATGGTCACCCTCCTGGGCTCTTGTGTCTTCAAGGTTAAAGCATCCTTTCAGCTGTAGTGGCTTCAGGGTCCACACCGAGATCTGAGTTAGGGCTTCCAGCAGTCAATACTCACCAACTTTCCCATCAGTATGCATGGAATTCTGCCAGATTTGAGTCCCCTGTCAGGCTCTTTATGCTATCTGCAAGTGAAAACTACCTCAAAGTATAGCATGTTTGACTTGGCCATCTCTTCTACCTCAACTCTCACAGTGTGACCTCTTTGGCTTGGACACCTCCTGTTCCCTCCCTCTACTTCTGAGGCTCCGCTCACTGTTACAAAACAACTCAATGACGCACCATGCTTACTCCCTCAAGTCCTACGAGTATGCACATACTTTTTTTTTCATTAGGAGCTCTGATTGGTGGCTCTGTTTCACCATCACCCCCCAGGCTCTGTGATTTATGAGTGGTCCCACCTCGTCCCCAGGGGTGTGTATGCCTTAATATTACTGGTTCTCAGGTTTTGTGCTTTTCTCAATTATCTACTTTAGCTGAGGATACTGCCCCTGACGGCCCAAGGTCCCAAAGATGGTGTTAGGGTTAGTTGTAGGGATCATGGCAGCTGAGCAGTCTTGCATTCTGCTTCTGGTGCCCTCACAAATGACACTTGCTTTCTGCAATCAGGTTTGTGCAGTGTAAGTCAATCTTGCTTGTTTCTTCTTTGCAGCTGCCGACTCTGCTTCGGGCTGCAGTTCACCATGCACTCCAAGACCTGCATCGTGAAAACCAGTAGGAATTCCACTCTGTGAGTGGACTTGCCGGTGGAGCCCTGAGTGAGCTATCAACTTCTACTGTCCCAGCATTCTGAGAAGCTTTCTTACATGTGATTTTCTTATGGGTTCTTATCATTGACGGCGCTCTCCTCGCAGGGTGACACCATGGTGTAGTTCCCTTCTGTTCTTCTGCAATATAGCTACACTAATGAATCCTCTCAGATAGGGTGATTATAGGGTGCATGGTGGGACAGCCCAAAAGAGATTGGCAGAGCCCTAGAATTCCCCATAAACCACCTCCAAGTGTCGCACTAGGCAGGTGGCGGCTTTCCCTGGCACCCAGAGGTCCCCAGTTTCCTCCATGGTTGCTACTCCATCACAACACGTTTATTTAAAGTAATGTTGTCCTACATAAATCTTTCCTAAAATGAGTAATCAGGCTTTCCGTATTTGAAAAAATATTTGGACAATTGGATCCTGTTTTAGGTTCATGTTTTTAAAGATGGGAGTCATTTGAGATCAGGGACTTTGGAAGTAGTTATCACATGATACGAACATTCACTCTCAAATGATTCACGATTAATAGAGTGCTATTAGACAATATACTATGGCTGAACCAGGCCTTCATGAGAAAAGATGCCAATGCTATTGATCACTGTACAGCCTTTACATCTATTCTGAAAAGAACGGTCTACTCTTCTAGTCAGGCAGTTGGTGAATAGCATATATTAAGAGACATGTTGCATAAGGGAACTGGAAGAGCAGTTTGCAGATTCTTTTAAAGAGCCATTCTGTATAGTTGGGGTGGGAGATCGGTCTTCATTTCAAGCAAGTTCATTTATGGTCTTGAGAAAAAATAAACCTTCTACCAGGCATTCTGGATACTAGTACGATCATACACTGACTAAATCTTTGATTCATGCATTTAATCAAGCAAGGTGATGCCAAATGCTTTCCCTTTGCTTCCGCTTGACTTGGGGTTAAAAAAGATGCCATTAAAGAGAAGATTGATTCTTTTGGGCCCTTGTATTAAAGGACAGCAAGTTCAACCAGCAATTTGGCTTGTTTGTAGTATACTGTTTGAGAAATTGAAAAAATAAATTATTGGCCATTTGCCTGATAGTTGATGGAGATGAGACCAGATGTTTTGGATGGTACATTGAATATTCAAGGCAGGTTGTGCTATCTGGATTTGACAATGCTGATATTGTTGCAACATCCTTGGCTGTTTCACTAGTGTGGAGAAAGTGTCAATCCCGGACTGGCCCGAGTACTGGGCTTGTAAGAAACCCCAAAGATGTTCTACATGGTCAAACAGTTGATTCCTAAAACTTCTTTAAAGAAACAGATGTGTGGGGCCAATACAGGCCTAGAAACTGAAGTGTGAAGGCCTGTTAAAGGCAAAAATCCTGCTTAGCTTAAACCTCACTATGCAATGGCATCTTCTCAGGCTGACTATCCATTATGATGCCATCACCATTCATTTGACTGTGGTGTGATACAGAAGAGGTAAAGCGCTGGTGCAATAATATTTGGAAAGTGGGAGATGTGCTAACCTGTGGGTCTTATTCTTTGTTTAACATAGGGCTGTTGTCTCTATTCTGTCATAGGCCAAGGGATCCAGAGACCACTTAAAGTTGGTTATGTGTTCATTGTGTGTGTTTATTCAAATGGCCAAACCAACCAGACTGTTTGCTTGAATGATCCCAGGACGGGTAGCCACCATTTCCCTCGACAAAGTAACTTGTATTCCTCCATACTTCCTTGCTTCCCGTGGTCAACATTGGATCTTTGCACTGTTCCAACAGTAATTTACAGTCCTTTACACCCACAGCTTCCCATTCCTTCTCTTGCCCCTTATTTCCTGCTTTTCATCCACTTGCAATAGCTTTTAGGCCCACTTGGGATCCACGGGCTCACCACCCAGCTGTGGGGACTCTGGTATCCTTCTCAGCCACTCCCAGGTATGATCAGCGGAGACATTCTGCCTTCCTTATTATGTGTTTTGGCGTGCTCTCTGTCCTGCCTTCTTGGCAGGGGCACGTTGTCCTTTGTGGGCGAGTGCGATCTAGTTACTTCACTGATGCAAGCCCTTTAGAGTCTTTCAGGTAGGCCTTACTACTGTTCTACTTGTATGCCTTTCTTGGGTTTAAGTAATGTCTTTTCTCTCTCCTTTGGTGCGCGGAAGTTCGCTGTGGAACGTTGGCTGAGTTGGGACTCGCCGGTAGGTGATGGTGCTTTGAGAGCGCCTTGATGCAGTAAGTAGGCGCTATGCCCAGCGCTATGAAGCCTTGCCTTTGCTAACCTGTTGTCTTTTGTTCCCGTAGGTTTTGCAGTGCTCATCTGGAGCAAGAAGTCTCAAGGCGATGCTGGTCGATGGGCGGCTCGTGAGGTAAGCTGCCGGCACAATTGTAAAATGTCTAATGTCCTGTTTCTCTCCTTTTTGCAGATCCGTCGGTCCAGGAGGTTCGCTGTTCCTTGGATGCTGTTTGCAGGAGCGGAGGGCAGCTAGCGGTGGTATCACAGGTAAGTTGCTGCTATTAATGATGTCCTTTTGTTTTTCAGATGCTGTTCTTCCGAGGTTCGCAGGTGCAGCTGAACACGATGAGCGTCACGTTGCAGGATTGCAAAAGTAACGCAAAGTGTGTTCTTCAAGTCTGGTGTGGTTTAAATAGCTTCAGAAAAGTTTTCCAGGTAAAGTAGTTCCTAGGCTAACACACCCAAAACACTATACCACATAGCTTGGTTCCAAGGGAACCAAGCTATGTGGGTGCCTCCATGTTGGCTGGCACTGGAAATAAAGTAGTCCCAAAACACAAGTCCTCACGAAGTATGAGCCTGGCGCCAACGGCGCCAGGACTGGCCCCAAGAGGGATTCAGCAAAGGATGCCTGAGTTTGTTTGAGACCCGATCCAAGGCCCCTCCTGGCCCATGGGGTGGCCGGGGGGGGGGTTTGGTATGGGTCGTAACAATAGCTACCTTTCATTGGTCTTTCTGGAGTAAGCATCTGGCACCACCACTCTTACTACTTTGTGGTTGTCTTGTCGAGATTTAGGCTCCAGGATCCTATAAAGCAGAAGAACCCCAGGGTACCTTGTCTCCCCTTCACCTTTAAAATGCTGCTGACCATGCCAGTATTTGACCCTGATGCCACCATCCAGGGCACTGAAGGTGTGGACCAACCCGACTGGTGTGGAATCTTAAGTACCACAGTCACTAGAACATCCCTCTGATTGAAGTTCCTGGATTGGTCTCTGCCTGGTGTCCTGCCCTCCTGTTAGTTTATCCCAGTCTCATTCCTTTTTCCCTAAAGGATAATTTTCCCCTCTCTTTATCTTAACCAATCTTTTTCTGGTCTACAGAGTTCTTCCCCCTCCTATTCCTAATTCTACCTCATTGTTCATTCCTCCTCAAGCACTGCAGCCCACCTCTTCCTGTGCACACTCTTCATCTCTTCTTGGGCTATAACTATGCATTCACTTCTTTCAAGGGGCTCCATTTCCTTCATTTTGATCCCACCCCATTTCTAATATTTGGTGTTTCTTTCAACTTGGATTTCCCTTCACATCTATCCCTTTTCCAGGGGAGAGTCCTTCCTTACTCCATAAGCTTCCTCTTCTCTCTAAAGGATGTCCTTGTCTGTGTTCTACTCTGGTTCCTAGCCCCACACTGGGATGTCTCCTTGGCCTCTTCTCAGCACTCCTCTTAAGCTTGTTCCCTTTTTTGTTTCCTTCTGGTTATATCTTATTGGTTTACATTATTTTTCCCTTGATTAGTTCTGGTCCTTTCTGTCGCTGTGGTTCCAAAATTGGTGTGTCCTATTCTAGGTCTGCCCTTTTTCCTCTTGCTCTCGATGGCCCTGCTGTTCACCTTATCTTCTCTACCTGTTTCTCTGTTCTATATTCTCTTCTTCCACTGTATCATTTTGCGGTTCTGACACATTCTTTCTCCTTCCTTTCTTACTCTTGGTTTTCCCACTCCCTCTCCATTCTCACACCACATTTTTTTCCCCTCTTGCCACTTATTTTCCCCTTTGACCATTCCCTCGTCTTTTCTCTCTCCATTTACTGCCGTAACTCCTTTTCTTCGTCTCTCACCTCTATTGTCTTTGCTCTCCTGAACCTTCTCTGCTTCCACCTCTTTTTTGGTTGTCTACACTGCTCCCCATCTGGATGTGCCGGATGTTTCACCAGACCTGCTACTCTTCTGATCTTCTCAGTATCCCTTCTCTCTGGTTTTCTTGTTAACTTTATTCCTCACAGGGGGCTCCACCCTTTTTCACTCCTTTCTGGATCCCTGCACTCTTCTTTCTCCCTCTTTTCTTTTTGACCCTCTGACGTCTGCATTCTCGGTCATCCCCCAAAAAGATGAATGAAAAAAACAAAGGCGGAAAACATTGAGTTTTATGGGCCAAATTTGTGTGGGATTTTCGTACCTTTTGGGTAGAAAATAGATAATAGGCTGTGTAAGAGTATAAAAAAGGGTGTGGAGATGTGCGGTAGGAGTTGCAGGGGGGTGGGAGGACTTTGGGGGATTCCCTTGCACATTTAAAAAAGGGGAAAAAACTAACAAATAAAAATTAGGATTCGAGCAAAAACAATTTGTTGTTTTAGCCTCGCTTTTTTTTCTCACTATTTTAAAATAGATCCACATTCTCCTTTGACTTTGCCTCCTGTTAGGGAGAATTCTCTGTTTAGGCTGAATTTCCCAACCTAGTGAGTCCCCCAGCAGCTTTGCTGGATTTCTGGGGTTTATTTTTTTCTCCTGCCAAGAGTGAGACTCTTTTACCGTCACTCTTGGGCATGACTTGAGAGAGTTTCTGTGACTTGCTATGTGCTAATGGGCTATGGGGTATTTTTTCCCCATAGGCTATCATTCAAGTGATAGCCGTTCAAGTGGCACAGCGAGTAGAGCGCTCGCTTTGACATCAGTGCAGAGCCTGCGAACGCAGGTTCGAATCCCGGCAGCGCCAAACTCAGCGTTTCATCCTTCCGAGGTCGATAAATGAGCACCACACACCGTGGGTAATAATAAGCAGCGCTCAGATACCTAAGGGTTCGTAGCGCTATATAAATGCCAAATTATTATTATTATTATTATTATTATTATTGGTTTTTGAATGTGTGTTACACAGCACCCTCAGTGCAGTAACACAGGGGTGTCATAGAGACCCCCAAACATAGACTCCACACCCTGGAACTGAATACTGTCTCCCTGGGTCTGTAAAGTCACCATTGACTTTACTAGTCTTAATTTAGGAACTTAACCAGTACAAACCATCATACTGTGGAAGTACTGGTAGGGGCAATTAGATTGCCCCTGGGTCTGTTGTCGAGGGGGTACTGTCCCGTCCCCCCTCGCAGAGTTTCTGGCTGGTGGCAGTGGATACCACAGAAATATTCCACCGGAATATTTCCCAATGGGATTTCCCATTGATTTTAATGCACCACTTTTTGGTGCAATGTTAAAGATACCGCCGGTTTATTTATTTAATATAAATTCACCGGTTGGGATGTTTTACCAGAACTCGCCGCCAAAATGGCGTCTATGTTCACTTCAGTAACCCTGAACCCGAGTCGAGCCTTTGTTCCACTTTTGGCGGGCTTCTGCACAGAAGCCCTCCAAAGTGGTGCCATTCTGTCTGGGTACCACAGGGGGCGTGGGTGGGGGTTTAGGCACCCTGGACTGAGTTGCCTTGCCAACTCATGTCGCACTCTGGTGTGATTGGCCCAAGTGGTAAACCACCCCGCTCACCACTTAGCATGTTTGAGTGACAGCTAGGCTGTATAAATGGGGGTTCGCTGCATAAAAGCAGGGTTTTTGGGACTGGTTCTGGAGAAGTCGCCACAGGACCTAAGAAGCCGAAGAGGGAGAAGCCGAGCCGACCTGCCAAGACGACACCACCGGTGGAGCCCTGCGGAACCGTCTCACCACTTTTCCCAACGACAGAGGAGATCTCCCGCCTGGAGAGTCTTCTTCCCTTGACTGGTGGGGACAACCAGTTTCTGCCTTCTTTTCGCCGCCCTGAAGCATCTCGTGGCCTGTTAAGACGGATTTCTGAACTCTGTCCTGGTGGCGCAGAAGTTCAGAAGGCCAACCTAATTACTTGGAACAGGGTAACCTCTGGACAAGCCAGACCAATCAAGGTAGCGATCGCGGCGGTCAAGACTAGGTCTCAAGAGGGGTGAGGGTGACTGAAAGCCCGCAATGAGCACACAAAGCAAGAGCGCTTACAAACTACTCCAAACAGTTGTTATATCAAAAATATATACACATTTATTTAAGGCCTTTAAAACAATGACCGTAGCAAGAAAATCACAATACTAAACCAACACATACCATATCAACACAATATATATACAAATACAACAGTCGCTAGCGTTATAAGCACGAAATATGTAGTCCACCTGAAAGGGAAGGAAAACAGGCAGTGCGATAACACTTTAGACTCAGTTCGCCTTCAGAGGCACCTAACTAGATGGAAGTCCGAGCCCTGCGAAGAGTGGAGCCTTGTGCTCAAAGTACCTGCCACGCCGGTGCCAACGGGCAAAAGGAGAAGCTCTTCGGAGGAAGTCAGGCAGTTCGCGTTAGTGCACAGCAGAAGGAGAACAGGTTCCGCAACTCAAGCGCAGCCTCCACAGCGGGCAGAAGCAGAGCGCGAGTACGGCCAAAAGGGTGCTGTTTTTACACAGCAGGGAAAAGCAATGGGATACTGCAGGAGGGCGACCAGATCCTAGCTAAACTACTCACCGGTCCCCGAAGCAAGCAGACCCAGGCTTCTCCACGTTAGTTTCAGCAGCTGGCAGGTTCAGAAGAGCAGGGAACGCCTCGTAGTCGTGTAGAGCAAAAAGACGTCCCAATCGACGAAACCAGCACAGTTTGTTGCCGCAGCAGGACAACGGAGCGGCCGTGTGTATTCGAGCCAAATGTACAGTCCTCCCTTCAGACTTGGGAACGCCAAGTGTACGAAGCGTGGGAGAGTGACAAGGACTCGAAATACAACACAACCTGGCGGCGGTTACAGAGCAGGACTCCCTTGTAAGCTGGTCAGTCAACTGGATGGCCCAGAGACACTTCCGAAGGCTTACTTGGCAGGAGATGATGAAGTCGCCGGGAATAGCTGTTCCTGCTATTCCAAAGGTCGAAGCACCAGTACAGGCCTTCTGGTTCGATCCAAGGAGGAAAGGGTTTCACAGGACGACAGCAGTGCAAAGGAGGATTCCTTCAGCGGGTCACCAGCGATTCCTCGGTCCAGCCTCTTGGTTGCAGGATACTTGGCTCCTGTATTCCTTCGTTCGTGAGAACTCAGGAGATCGACATGGTAGTGGTGTTTCCAGCCCCCTCTTATCCACGGTTCCCTTCGCGCCAAAACGGAGGGGAGCCAATGGGAGATCCGCTCATCAACACACATACCATACGTGGACCAATCACGGACCACGGTGGTCCCAGGCATTCACACTACGCTAGACTCTCTGGCACCCAGGATGTGTATTGGGACCAGACATCCCAGCCCACACCCTGGAGGCACACAAAAGACATGTAGAAGCCCGCGAAAGCAACCACGTTTCACGGGAAAGTACATGCCCAAATAAGGAAGGCCCCGGGTCGCTCGACCTGGGGAAGGTGAAGGGAGCAAGACGGTCAGTGGACAGGACAAAGGAGCCTCGTGGTCTGGCCATTTTGGGAGCCAGGCCACCATTTTGGGTTCAGTGCGAAAAACGTGCTCAGAACGCCAAAAGGAGCTCAAAATAAACAAAATGATCGCTGCCACCATTCCAGTCCCTGAATGACTTGCACCAATCAAAATACCATCCTAAAAGAGTATCTAGGGCCTGTAGAAGGCTAGAGACCCAAGAGAGCTGTAACTTAGCTTACAGTGCCCTCTTGTGTCATGTTGCACTAAAGCCGCAACATGATAAAAGAAACTACGGGAAACAGCGTTCCCCGGTACTGACTGTCTTAAGGGCATGTCAGTTTCCCCGTAAGAAAGGAGCGAAAGCCCAGAGGAGTGCGGCAGAAGGCTGCACTTCTCTGGCAAAGTCAAGAACAAGGTGAAAACAACAGCAAAAAGTTTAGGGGTTGCCACATGGAAGGAAAATCACCTACAATTACGAAATCTTTCCTAACATGGCCGCCTTGCCTGTGCCAAGCACCCCGGCAACCGGGATACCACTTTTTACCTCAACCGCGAAAGAGGGGTAACATCCTTTTAACCGGAAAAACTCCACGGCTGGTTTCTTCCCTGGTAGTGCAACGACCTTCAGCTTTCCTCCACGACGAGATCTTCTCCTCCTCGACGCCGCGACTTGCACCCACTACCAGGAACAACTGCCACCGCTGGAGGATCCTTTCCATTTTAAAGGTACCGTGTTCTGCCCAGCTTCCCTTGCCACCGATTGTACGGGGTAGATTTAGCCCTCGGCTCTCGACCCTGGGTAAGCCTGGGACACCCTAACTAAACTTTCCTAAACTTGGTAAAACCTTTTCTACTCACCTGTAAAGACTTGTGACATTGTGTGATCTTGGGCATCTTTTCGCCTGGCTTTCCCTAGAGTGGGCCTGGCAACCGAACTTCCTTGCTCCTCAATAGATGGCCTTTCTGAATCTCTGAAAAGTGTTTTGCCTTGCTGTTTTCACTTCTTTTGCCTTTTCCCTCCCTTTTTAACTAACTTGTTGGAGTGCCATCTAACGTTAAGCTCTCACCTCTGTTTGGAAATAAGTGGTGTTCACTTAGACTTGTCCAACAAATAACTAAGGATGTACATATAAGTAATAGTGACTGTGTTTTGACTTACTTACCTTTTCTGTGCTAGTGTAATTTATGAGTGTGTCTTTTAAATAAATAATTATATACTTTTACACCTAGCTCTGGTCAGTGTTTGCTTGTACTACTGTGCCTCTGTACCTATTATGTATGCTCTGTATACTGCCTAACTCTTCTTGAGGGAAGTCTGACTGCTCAGCCACAGCTACCAAGTAAATCTGGGTGGTACAGACTGCTACCAAGTGGGTTTACTGCCAAACACCTGTAGTCTTAAATCTTTTGCAGTGGTCCCAGAGGGAACTACACAGGTTTCTGCCTAACACCTCCTTTCAACTTTACTCTCTCTGCTTCTCCTTTTGTAGCTCTTCTGGTGTCTTAGTACCACAGTGGCTCATGAATCCTCCTTGAAGGCGACGTTTGACCACAGTCCTGTTGCTCAGCCCTGTCACTTGCAGATTACCCCTACTGATGTCCGGCAGCAGTGTTGAGGATCCCTCCTGACTTCCTGCGTCCTGTTGCTCAGCCCTATCACTTGCAGATTACCCCTACTGATGTCCGGCAGCAGTGTTGAGGATCCCTCCTGACTTCCTGCTAGTCCAGTTGCTCAGCCCTGTCACTTGCAGATTACCCCTACTGATGTCCGGCAGCAGTGTTGAGGATCCCTCCTGACTTCCTGCTAGTCCAGTTGCTCAGCCCTGTCACTTGCAGATTACCCCTACTGATGTCCGGCAGCAGTGTTGAGGACCCCTCCTGACTTCCTGCGTCCTGTTGCTCAGCCCTATCACTTGCAGATTACCCCTACTGATGTCCGGCAGCAGTGTTGAGGATCCCTCCTGACTTCCTGCGTCCTGTTGCTCAGCCCTATCACTTGCAGATTACCCCTACTGATGTCCGGCAGCAGTGTTGAGGATCCCTCCTGACTTCCTGCTAGTCCCGTTGTCTCGGTCTGTGATTGGCCAAACCCAATTCTCTGGAGTCTTCTTTCCTCTGCAATTCCTCAATGGACCCCTAGTGATGGAAAAGATTGATGCCCAGTGGTTAAGCCATTTGCATCAGCGCTGCCAGTATTTATCAAGCCTTGTTATGAAGGAAGCCGCCTTGTTTTTCTCCTGGGGTATTCCTAAAGTCTGACCATTACCCAACTATCCAGCTTCTCCTATTGTCCATGCAACAAAGCTAGGTATAGGAAATTTGGAACATGCCTTTCCCCAACCTTCCTGGTCTCCACCGCGTGCTCCTTGGAAATGATACTCTCCCACTTCCCACACCAAACAACAAGTGAGGTACCATTTACATAAAATAAATAAGAGAAAATGAAGGATAGCTCAGGGGCAACACGTTTGTCTTGGAAGCAAGGCAACACAGTGCAACATGGGTTTGAATCCCGATCCTGTGCTTAGAAACCATTCGCTGGTATTAAGCATGTTATAAATTAACAATAACATAAATGAGAGTCTCTTGCAGAAGGGACGTGACCTAGCAACTCGGGCTGGACTGCCCTCTTTGGGATGAGATAAAGCATGATGTCACATGATCTTTTTCCTTCTCTAGATACATGGCAGGGTGTACAACAATTGTTTGGGGCGTTGCCCAGAACAATTCCCATGGGTATGATGGGTATGATTTATTCCAACCCTTTCAGCCATCCCTCTTCTGTGTTGCACCCTTCCTGTCTGAGACAGCTGAGTGTAGGTTTACCTCTTCTTGAAAAACAGAACATTATTTTCCTTCAATTAGTAATGTCTCTTCAACACAGATGTTTGTTTTTACTCAATTTAGCAAAATCTTAGCTAGCCCTACAAAGATTAATCTGTTAAGCACATTACAAATCATGGTTGGTGGCCTGCTTTTCCAACCTGTGCACATGATTCAGAGTATAAAACAAACTGTTTTTCCATCCAAAGTGTCCCATTTGCTTATAAATTAGCCCTTAAAGTGAAATGCATTCCCTATATTTGAACAATATGGTAAACATTGTAATACATTGTCTATAAGACACATATTGATGCAAACCTTCAATGGTGATCCAAAAATGTACCATTCTTCTAGAATGATCTTTTTAAGCTGCAATATTTAGGTGCAGTTGTGTGTGCTTTTCTGTCATTGAAGTATGGTTTCACCTAAATGAACCATAGGGTGATTGCCCTTCGGTCAGTCAATATGTTATTGCTCCTCATAAATATGCCTCAGCACATGGATGTTTTGTCCAGCTGTGAGTATATTACTGCACAATCAGGACCAAAGTGCCCCAATTCTGACAATACCACTACCATGTGTTATTTAAATAGGAAAGTAGTGTCAATTTGTGTAGTTGAACAATGTCATTCTAGTTATCAAAAGTTCATTGGGATGTTTCCATGTAGCAGGCGACCCAGATTAGGAGAACAGGGTGGGCCAATGTGCCAAGCATGTTGCAGATGATAATCCACTAATGGATGCCAGTGTATGACATCATGTTTTTTGATAGTGTGGTAGGGTCAAGACTCAAGTTAACTGATTTGCCTCACTGCACTGTAGCAAATGTCGTCAACTATGGTCCACAGATTTTCCTCTGATAGTAGAACTGGGTGATGTGGCCTCCTCAATGTGTATACTCCGATCCCACTCATACAGGTGGTTCTAAAGAGGTTAAGGGATTGTTAAGAATGCATAACTCGTATAACACAAGACAAGGAGAGTCAAGCATTGGTGCTTACCGGGCTTCCATTTTAGCACAGGAGAGCCACAGAGTATGATGGCTTAAACACTGGCAGCAGTCCGTTGCATACTCTGCTGCTGTCAAGGAGGAATTTTAGGTGTATGGCCTTTCAGAGAAACTTCTGCATTAGATGTTCGGGCTGTGCCAAAATTCCAGATTTTTGCTCTTCAGTGGTTAAGAACTTTTCATTGGTGTGATATGACTGGTCATCAATTTTCTCCGCTTTAGTATTAAGCATCCTTGAGTTTGCTTTTTTTTTTTTAACTGAAAAAGGTTTCATACTTTGTCTATTTTTGGGGTATATGACAGCGCTGTCTGTCTTCAAGTGTAGGTTGCAAGTGGATTTATACCCTTAAAACAACCTTAGTTTTTCACTTCTGAAAGAACTGATAAAATTGTTCACCATTATCATGTGGCCTGACGGAATTGGATGTTAATATGGGGCCAATTGAGCTTTTGAGTCCATGGTGTCTGCTCAGTAAGAACAACTTCCCTGTTCCGCAATATGACATAATTGATGATTAACATCATCGTTTGTGGTCTAGCTAGATCTTTTTTTGCATGACCTACAACCCATGTGAAGATTGATTCACTGTTTCACGCTGCCACGATGAGCGATATGAGAATAAGTTAGTACGTGTTACCAACAATACATTGTATGTAAATCCCTGTGCCCTATTGCCACGTCTAATAGAGATTCCAAACTGTTTGGAAGAATTTACTGATCTATACTTACTAAAACATTTACCAAAATGGCAGCAGTTTAGGCATACCAATTTCATTCATAATACATTGTTTTTAGCGGATTTATGGTAATTAACACGCAGTGATTAGCAAACAGTATTTGAAGGCCTCTTATTGTGTCCAATCAATTAACAGGGACCTGTTTTCTTGTTTTTGTTCTATTTTGAATACAGGAACATTCCTCATTGAATGCAGCCAACAAATTGAACTCTAAAAAGACTTCCACAATGCCACTTAAACCTGGAGATGTCTTCGAAGTGGAACTAGCCAAAAAAGAGAACAGTTTGGGAATAAGTGTCACGGTACTGTTTGACAAGGTTTTTAGATGTTTTTCTTTTCTTATTTCTTTTCCAGATACTTGTGTTTGTGTTTTAAAAGCCTATTTGCATGACATGTTTTCATTACATTTTGATTTGGGGGCTTCATTTTCTATGAAGTTCTTCCGCTGGCATGAACAACCTTATTTCTGTCCCAGTGTTGGAGTATTTTCTTTTTGTTTTTGCATGACATTTCTACGCAATCTGTGTATTATTCCCATTACCAGTAAGATATACACATTGCATAATATACACGAGAGTAACACAATAAAAATCTACAACACTGAAAATGGTGAAATATTTTTATGAAAAAATGAGGTAGGAAGAAATAACCCGCATTTAATATGCAATAAAAACATGATACACCTAGAAGATGTTGGTTTGGAGTGCTGGCCTGGCCTAATTTTAACCTAATTAGTCCCAGATGTAAATAGTCTCTAGGAATGCACAGTTGAGAAAGGGGTTTCTCTCATACTACTAAATACAAAACCCCACTTTAAAACAAATACATGTATTTATGAACACAATGTTCTTTTACAAATAAAATATAAATGTATTGATTTGTCCTTCCTTTAATATGTATTTGCTGGGATGTTTTAACCTTGGATATTGCAGGATGTTGAAGGAGTTTAGATTGAGCTTCATAGTTTGGAGTGTGACACCCTAATTATTGTTACCTTGAGAGTGACACTACGCTTCCCATGGGAGAATCCAGCTCCTCCAATGCACTCCCTTTTGTACTTTTGGCCTCTTGCATTTGTGTGCCCTGTGGTTGTATCGAAGGTTGTAAAACTGTACTGTTGCCCTCCATCCTTTTTCTGGTCTTTATTTATTTCATCCAAAATTAAAATTCTTCTATTGCAATGCTTTCTTTGCCTTTTTAGCTACCTTTGTACTCTGTATTTGTTGCTTACTGTCTGCCTGCCTCTTTCCTCTCCTGTTTCTTCAGACTGACACTTCCACAGACTCACTCAACAAACCAACCAACCTGTTAGCTCCCATGGAGTCCACTTGGGGCGGGAATGAGCCCAAAACTCAAGCCCTGCATCAGGTTTCTTGTCTGGTACGAAAATGTGTTTCTCCCTTGACCCAATTTTTGTTTCATTTTATTATTTTTATTTTATCTTGAAGCACTCCTTCCTAAATAAAACCTCTGGGGTAAAAAAATATTTTCAAAGGAAAAACCTTATGTGTAAGTAATAGGGCCAGCAGCGGGCTGGAAAAAATTTGATACTTGCTGTTTGTCTATGAACTGTGGTAGCGAGGTGTACATTTCCAAACCGTTAAAATAACCCACCCACTGTTAGGTGCAGTGCCGTAGTTTTGAGCTGATGCACATCTCTGAGGGTTGAAGGTTGGTCCTCTCGTGTACCGGTCATTTTATTCAAAGGACAAGGCACACAACACTGCAGAGTACTTGAAAACATGTTTGCGCCGTTAATCTCATGCAGTGGTGTGTTCTCCTCTGGTACTTTCGAAACTGAGAAATCACTTACTGTGACAAGCCACTCAAACCATTGGTTGAGTGGCTTATATCACCCTTGCCCCCTTTTCAGCAGATCCATACATTTGTGCTGTGATTTTTATGTTCTCCTAATTTAGATCAGGTCTCTTATGGCCATGAACCTGCTCATTTTAGGATTCAAAGATGAAGGGTTTGGGTCTTGGCATCTCCCATCCCACATATCCACTTGATGCTCGGTGCTCCTATACAAGGTTTTTAAGGCATACAACATTGTCTGGGTCTCTGTTAGGAATGTTGAGCTGGTATGAAATGTATCTTATTTCAAAGTGGGATACATCTTACCCCACCCCGAACTTCCACAGTGTGCCTGAAGTAAGCCACTTCCATTAGTCCACTAATCTTTAGTTTACTGGGGTACAGAACTAAAGGTCACATTGTAATCTTTCTTTTTTCATTAATTGCATACCTGATGGGTACCAGTTTGACAGCTTGAACCGTTCAACCTAAATCTTTAATTTGCCAAGATCCTAAACCATACAGATATCGCCACTAAAAGATTCAACCTGCTGAACTGCCTATGCGGCTCAAAGGCAAATTTAGTATTAACGTTTAAATTGCTCTTCTAGTTCCTCATACTGACATACTCACATAGGGAGCATTTTGAAAATGTGCTTAAGTGACCTCTTTTGAATCCAGTCTGTGTGTTGTCATATCCAAGAAAATGATGTATAATGCAAATCGATATGCACAGCACATTGGAGATTTGAATTAATCATGTAATACCACAAACATTTACTAGATTGGGATTGTCTTGAATTTTACTTTATCCTTCTGAAAGCACCTTCTCTGCATCAAACTTAATCGACCCATTGTAACAAACGGGTTTGACTTTTATTATTTTATTGTATCACTTGTAAAATGGTCCAGTTTTGCAGTAGCGACCAGCTTACAAACATACATGCTTTTAAACACGTTTTGTATTATGTAAAAAATGGTTTACATAAACCTTTTGTGCATTATGCAATGCCAGTTAACTTGGCGAAAAGAAAGTCATCCTCTGCCCCTCTGAAAAACATATGATATTTTTAGAAAAGTTTGCAAGCACAATTTAGAGGTGCATTTATAGCATGGAGTTTTTTGCTTAGCCACTTCTTTTGTTGTCACAGTAAACCACTTACTTCCCTATGAAGCATAAGTACTGAAATGGGACGGTAGAGAATACCAAATGATTTTGCTTCCGAACATCAAAACATGTTTTTAAGGAAATATATTTGTTTGATGTGTCCAATGATGATGTCAGACATTTAGACAAGTTACACCTTTAGGACAGTTGGTGCTGTAGGGCAGTGGGGAGAGCATGAGGAAGAAAATATTTGATGCCTTTTATGAAATTTGACTGACAGCTGGAGGATGTCTTTTCTTTTTGTTATGTTTAGGGTGGTGTAAATACAAGTGTGAGACATGGTGGAATTTATGTGAAGGCCGTTATTTCCAATGGAGCAGCTGAGTCTGATGGGAGAATTCAGAAAGGTAAATAGTTCAATGAGTACAGCAGAGATTTGTCTTGAATGTTGCCTATATTTATGTAACTGATTTCCAGCTCCTGGTGTGCTGTTTATAGTTTTCATTTTTGAATGCACCTCTCTGTTATTCCTGTGACTTCTCTCTAATTCCCACTTTGTGCGGATATCTGTATCCTTGGTGAGAACTGCTGTTACACCTTTAAGATAAGTGAAATAAGTGCACCACATATGAACTGCCAACCAACCTCATGAGCCTTTTTCTTCCCCTGACAGGCTCATGCTCTGTTCCTTTTTTCTTCACACACAAATGTTTTGATTTTGCTCTAATCACAGGTGCTGCGAGCTGTCAGATTGACTCTGATGGATTTCCTACCTTCCATTCCTGGGAAGAATAACCTGATCTTGACAGGCGATACAGTGGCCATGCGCTGCCTCAACAAGAGGTGGGGGTTATGTGGTCATTGCTGCTGTGCAGGGAACCAATGCGACTTTTGTAATGGACAATTGCCTCCATGGCTCGACTGCTCATCTGGCTGGGATGAAGAATGGGGTAGCGGATGCCTTGAGCAAGCAGGGATCGGTCTCTTAGGAGTAGGAGCAATTCTCAAGGGTAATTTCAGAGATCTTTGACCTTTGGGAAGCAGCTTCTGTCAAATTTGTTTAGCGCTGAAGCAAGCGCCGATTTTCCTGTATGATGGTATTTCCTCTGAGGTGGGCAATGGGGTACCATATCCTTAGTTGAGAGGGCTCTGTGTTCTGAAAGGGTGCCGAAGTACAAGTCTGACACAGTTAGACTTTGCTTGTTGGCAAAGACTTTTATCAAAAAGGTAAAAGAAAAGGAAAACCCTATCTTGCCTTATTTCTATGAGGTGTTGACCTGCCTCAACAAAAACACTAAGGACTCTGTCAGGATGATATTGTTAATATAAATATGTGCTCTGTAAAGTGCTTTGGATTAAGGCGCTATATAAATAACACATCATTATCATAATCATTAACGTATAAAGTCCACCGTCCTTTGTCCCAAAACTAGGGGTCTACTTAATCCCGAAGGAGGCTTCTTTCTTTCTGGATATGGACCTTTGAAGTTCAATTCGTAGTATGAAAACACAATGGGCCTCATTAGGACCCTGGCGGTAAGGGGTTTGCGCCAGCGTTAGCTGCGCCGACCCCTTACCGCCAACTACGAGTTTCCAGAGCGCCATGGACACTTTTCCGCCCGCTTTTTGCGGGCGGAAAAATCCATGGCGCTCTGGGACCTTGGTGTTAATTACGCCACCGTATTTTACGGTGGCGTAATTAACTCCTTCCCCACTCCCATTGAGCCCTATGGGGCCGAAATGGGAATGGGGAAGGGTAAATGGGACAATGGGGACTTACCGCCCCGCCGACCTCGGAATGGGGCGGTAAGTCCGCCATCCGCCATGGCGTAAAGGGACTTTGCGCCATGGCCGGAAAGTCCGTGGATGGCGGTAAAAATCCGCCAGGGTCCTAATGAGGGCCAATGTCTGTTTCTTTAAATACAGTTCCCAAGATTAAAAAAGGGGCAAGTCCCTTCCCTTGACTTCTTCCTCCAACTCAAAACTGTAGCGCCAAGTCTGTTACACTATCCTGCAAGGCCTTGGCTGTTGCACTTTGAAAATGTCTCTTCCTTTTGACAATGGGTGCTTGACCCTTGTTTTCAGCTCTTTACAGTCCTTTTCCTCTTTCACATAGATCACAAATTCCTCTCGACTGTCTCTGACTTGCTCTGAGCCTCAGCCGTTTGATCATATGTTGCTTCGCTCTTCGTTGGGTAGCAGACCCTGGTTGTTTGCCTGATGCAGGTTTTCTACCCCTTCTCTGTTCAATATCCAACTGAACAGACCCGTGTACTCACTTCCAGGCACGGTTCCACATAGGATGCGTTTTAACATTTATTCCAGCTTTTCTGATGTTTGTTATCCTTTTCCTTCTCCTGGGATATTAGCCCCAGAGTTCTCTCTGCTTGATAGTCTTAGGGTCCTTGTGCCAGTGTTCCATGACACTTGGTTTACTCTGCTGCCAAGTGTCTACTGGTGCAGCATATTCTTGTGTCATTATATTTCTTTTAGGGTCCTTAACCCATATCTTATCAGCTCAATTTGCCCCAGGTCCCAGACCTCTTTGTATTGGCGTTCCAGGGCACTTGGTTTACTCTCCTAAACCAATCTACGGACACCTTAGATATTCGTGTCCGTATATTTCTGTTGGGGTCCTTGACCCACGTTTCATCAGCCTCTCTACTTGGGTCCCAGATCTTCCTTAGCTTGCCCTCTTTCGGTTTCCAGCCCCTCTCATGGACCCAGGCAGCACCCGTACCTGGTTCCCGTTGCATGGCGTCCTGCTCAGGCTCTTCCGACTCTCTGGGCAATGTTCCAGACCTCTTCTCCCAGCTCCCGCTGTCGTTCATGTCCCTGCTTCAGTTTCGGCGAGTTGGGTTGCGCAGCTTCTCTCCATGTGGCGTCGCAATCTCTTGCGCTCTTGGATGTTCTCTGGGTTCTCGTGGTTTGCCAGCTCTTGGTAGCGCTTCAAAGGATGACAGCTCCGTTCCACCATCCCACCAGTCTGTAGCTTGTCCCAGTGTCTATTGGTCTCCAGCATTCGAACGTCACTCTCAGTTCCTTGGAGGCAGGCTTAACAAATGATTATAAGTATTTCTCATTACTCCAGCCTTCCTCCTCCTCATCTCCCTACTGAACTGATGATCACCATAGAGTTCAGTATTCTTCTTCTTCTTCGTCTCAGTATTTTAAGAAGGTTTAGTGTCCTGAACTCTACATAGATAGATGGAGTTATGGGGGACCACAGGACATTGGTGATTGTCACTTGTCCAGTGGAGCTCATCCCTCCCCCTGAAATCCATCTGCTAAGTACCACCCCAATAGGGACTATCAGGTAGTGGCCTCACTTCCCTGGTCTCATGGGAAGAAGCTTCTCCCATGGAAGCAGTGACAATACCTTGGATTTCGTCACAATTCCCACTGGTTGCCGTCATCCCGTCAGGGCTTCGGATTTTGGAGCAGTTTGGGTTTTGCACAATTCTGATTGCTCTGGGTTGGATATGGAGGACATGGTATCCACACCTTCTCAAGATGCCCATCTTCCCACTTAAGTGGTTCCTGCTGAGGGCGGATCTCCTGTCAAAGTTGTGGGGAAGGAGGTTGGGGGGCTTCACCAGAACCCTTAGTCTCTGTCTTCATTCATGGCTGTTTGGCAGATGAGGTATAGTGCCTAGGAACTGAAGGACGAGGCCATAGTGGCGTTGCTGGCCACGCGCAGGCCAAGTATAAGGTCTATCTAAATGTGCAGGTTGAGAAATGTGAAAGGTTGGTGTAGGGGTATGTACCGCTCGTTGTTACCTACTTCCTCTATTTTGGAGTTCTCGTTATCTAGCATAACAAGAATTGCAGATGGTTTCAGGTAAGGGTTACCCTGCAGCCATTTCTATCTTTAAGAGAACTCACGAGCAAGGGTCGTATTTCACTGTCCCCTTGGCTGCACATTTGTTGAATGGATTGATGCGTTTGTCCACCAACTGTTTGTGGCTCCAACCGGGGACCTCAATTTTGTTCTTGCATTCTTTATGGGTTCCCCACTTCGGATCCATGCATTTCTGTTCTTAGTCCCCTCACTTTTGGTGGCCAATATGTTCACTAGGTGCTGTCACGAATACTGGTTATTTTTTCCTTCTCCCCAGGGAGAGCCACCACCTTTCAGGCTAGGCAGGTGAGCCTGCTCAGCAAGACTCTCACTACGGGTCTGGTGAGGTGGGATCTCGCTGGGAGTGACTCCTTTCTCTGGGAGCTCCCTGCCCCAAACACTTTATCTGCCTACTTCTGTTTTAACTACTTCTGTTTTGAATTCACAGAATAGTGTCATTTCTCCTATCTCTTTTACTTCAGTTAATGCTGCACCTCGCCTGATCCCTACAGTGAAAGAAGAACAAAATGCCCTTTTTGTTTGTGACAACATAGATATGATTACGAGGAACTTTGAAAAGAAGAGCAACTCCTACCGAGGGAGTAGAACCAGCTATGCAGATTCAAACCTCTGCATCGTTGATGTCCTGGAGGCTTGGCCACAGAGCCTTTGACACAAAGAGGGCGAGCGAAGCACTAGCCAAACGTCTGAGTGTTGGCATTCTAACCGACCGGGAAGCCGATGTTGGAGGAGAGGCAGAGATGGAGCCAAAATTGCCTCAACTGGTGTGGTGGGCGGGCAAGCCTGGAGCTGATGCAGAGACCAGACCGCCTGAGAGAGCCTGGGTCCCTGAGCTCTTCACAGATCGGGCCATAGCTGCCGAGCCCAGTAGCAACTGGGACAGCTGATGAGATTACGGGAGCCAGAGAAACCGGACAGACACATTGAGTGAAGTCTATTAGAGCCGACGAAGTTACAGGAGCCTGAGAAACCTGACAGAGACATTACAGTGAAGGCCACGAAAGCCGACGAGGTTACAGGAGCCTGAGAAACCCAATGAAGAATATGCTGTTACAGGGTATGAACATTGTGTGTAACAGCTGGAAAAGCTAGCAAGGTTACAGGCAATGTTCCCTCTAATTATATTTGGCTGTGTGCAGCAACTTGATATTTGTGAGTGGGCTGTTTTTAGGTCATGTGCGCAACCAAGTAAAGCAGTGATCCAGTGGATGTAATCAGAGCAAGCATAGCAAGGCAAGCTCGACTTCAAGGGGGGTTTCGATGTTCTGTTTTTGATGTACTGTTCTCGTCCCAAAGCTTTAATATCCAGTCTGAAATTGTGGCCTTTTATTTAACGCTAGAAAGATCTCTATATTTTGGCTTGTTAAAAGATACTTCAGTGAGAGGGTGAGTAGACACCCTACCACCTTCTCCCCTTTTTTAAACATATGCAGTAGAAAAGCTATGCTGGCCTTTGGTGCAATTAGGAAACATGATTGACTATGATTGGCTATGATGACGGAAGAGGGAAGTGGTTTAAAAAGTATAAAACCATGCAACATATCTTGTTTTACCTCCCGGGAAGTCAAACCAACAGTCTTGGAAAATATCAAAGAATGATGTGGGACAAACTTGTGTTGTGCAACAAACAGCTTACAAAGACATTAATAGGGGTATATGTGCACATATGTATAGTGTTCAGTGGATTACAGCCAGTGATTTATTTTTTATTCTAATATTTATGTAAAGTATCCCATTTACAAACAGGAAGGTGACAAGGACACCAGCTTCTTTGAATCTCTTGATGGAACACTAGATGTTTATCAACCATGAACGTGATATAGAAACAAAGGCTAGCGAGGCTTGCACTAGTTAAACCCCTGTACAGACATGCATGTTGCAAAAGAAGTAACGGGGAGTGGGTGAGGTAAAGATAGAATTCAAATAACGGCTTGAGAAGTAGCATGTTCTTATCGCCATGAAGTCTGGGCAGTGGTACAGTGCAGTGCAAGCACCCATTTAGCTGAGAGGTCGGAGATGGGGTCTGTGCTCATGATCCTAAAATATTAAATTCCACAATGACATGGCTATTATTGTAATATGGTGTTAAGAATAGTGAAGGTGTTTCATTAATGCCACACATTTGATAGTAATCTGGGAACATTGTAATACTAAAGACCAAACACAATCACCACCCTATCCATGCATGCTGAAATGTGCAATTAATACCATGTTTTACAGTCCTTTCACTTTGGTAATTCCAAAAACACACATTGCAAATAACCTTACATTATGCCCACTTACTGAATTGAAGCAAAAACCTTCTGTGGCTGGATTATCAATTTTAGCATAAACACTAAAATGAACAGCATGTGTGAGCCCTGTCATTCCGGCACCACTACAAACAATAAAAACACATCCTTGAAAGCACAAATCTTCAGTGCGCTTTAGCAGTTTTTATGGTCAATAATAAAACTGTGTAGCATGTGTGCAAATCACCGGTGCATAATGTTAGATGCCCCAAATGTCACCATATTCCCATGGCCTAAAAGCTCAAGGGGCTTTCCTGTAAGTGCCAGGGTGCCCAAATCCCACCCTGTTCCAAGTAATTTCTCTTTGAACTAATAAGGTCCAACAAAGAGCAAGAGGAACATCCCTGCCACATCGCTGAAAAAAAACGTAATTGAAGTCATGATGGACAAGACTCATTGTTCAATGTGATGTCCATTGCAATACACATACATATCCAAAATACTTTTCTGCATTGCTGAATAAATGCCAAATCACTGATGCGCTCAATATCCCGCGCGTCCACCCAGCCCACGTGACAGCCCACCCATGCTTGCACACATGGCCCCGAAAACATGACAGAACAAACTAGGAGGGCCACCCACACTCGTGCTACATAAGCAGAAGCCAGAATATCAAAAGGTATGGGTGCAGAGCACATTTCAAGCCTGGTTTCTTATAGTTGTACCAAGAGGGTGGGTAGTCCCATGCTATTCCCATTGCCTGCCCTCAAGACAGTGCGCACCACCGTGAGTGAACCACCATGCACACACCACGTGGACAAGCAGGGACAAAGCACATCAGTGTTTAGCTCGCTTTAAAAATTACTCAGCAATGCTTTAAGTGCGTAAGACTGAACACGTTCATTTTAACAAACATCACACTGAAAGCTGTGTGTTGCCTGTCACATATACTGCACCTTTCCTGGCAACATAGCGCAGCTGCTCCTCCCGCTGTGTCAAACTAGATCCATAAAAAAAGCTTTAAAGAAAATGGGAGGCCATCACCCCAACAATATATTTATTTATTGGACATTTGTGTGGCGCCTATAAGTGTTTCCAGGCTCCACAAGAAAAGTTGGGGGGAGGGAATAACAACAATAAACAAGACGGTTAGATTGGCCTTGTGACAATCCTACTGTGCCAGTAATTGAGAAGGTGGTAAGTGCAAGGGCCGAGAAGTAGAAGGAGAAGAGCAGGTGTGGGGGGCCCGCAGGGAAGGGGGCAGGGAAGTGCTGGGGTGTGGGGGAGCAAGAAGGCAAGTGCAAGGGGGAAAAAAGGGGAAGGGGAGATTGAGTGAGGTGGGCAGGGTGGACAAGTTGGGCTAGTGTGGGAAGTGGTGCCCGATGGCAAGTGCTGGCAAAGGATTCAAGGGGAACTGGTGGGGGATGGTCTGGCCCCTGTGTGACTCTGAAGGGACTGGTCCGCAGACATAGAGGGAGAGTTAGCACGGGAGGAGGAGAGGGAAGGAAGATGAGAAAAGGAAAGTCTTTAGAAGATCTGGCTCAAGTCGGAGGGGGGGAAGGATGGCCATTCCAGTGGGAGGTGCCAGCCGCAGACAGGGACCTACCTCCCACTCTCTGCTTGGCGAAACGTTTAACCTGCAGAGAGTTGGAGCCAGAGGACTCTGGTCGGGAGCTGTCTGTAAGGGAGGGAACACTGGATGTAAAGAGGTCCCAGGCCCCAGACAGCCTTGGGGATGATCCAGAGTGTCTTGAATTTGATCCTTGTGGTCACCAGGAGCCAGTGGAGAAATTTTAGGGTAGTAGAGATGTGGTCCCTGGGCTCGAGTCCAAGGATAAGTCTTGCTGTCCTATTTTGGATAGTTGGAGGGGCTCAAAGGGAGGAAAGAGGAGATTGAGGAAGAGGCTGTCACAGTAGTCAAGCCTAGAGAGAAGCAGGGCTGTGGAGACACTGAGCTTCTGGGGTAAGGGGAGGAAAGGTAGAATGCCCCTGAGAAGGTGGAGCTGAAAGTTTACTTCTTGGCAAGGTCTGTGATGTGTGGAGAGAAAGAGAGAGCAGAGTCAATGATGATTCCACAGTTTTTTGACTCACAGGTGGGTGTGGGATGGGACCCAATGAGTTTGGTCAGAGAGAGGGGGGAACCTGGAGCAGGCATACCAATGGGTAGGACATCTCTCTTACTGGCATTAAGGCAGAGATAATTGGCAGAGCACCATGCCTGCATAGCAGTCAGGCATGATGATGGAGGAGGTAGAAGATGGCAGCTTGAAGGGGAGCTGTGGGTCATCTGCATAACACTGGAAATGAGGTGAGGACGTGGAGATCAGGTAGGCCAGAGGGGCCAGGAAGAAGCCAGAGCCAGTTCTACCCCTGCCCCAGAGTGGGAAGGTGGCAGTTTGGAGTGCTCCAGTCCCTATCCATTCTTGTTGTACCCGCTTGCTTGACACCTTACATCCTTATCTTGCCCAATTGCCAGTCTGTTTGTCTGCCTTCCTTCTCTAGTAAACTGCAGGTTCTGGTAGGAGAAGAGTAAGCCCGACCAGGATAGAGACCTCCAGGTGGTGGAAGACTACAGCAAGTAGAACAACCTCTACTGCCTATGCACATAGAGAGCTTGTCCATTGACTGTGCCTGAAAGCTGAGCGTTCCATCTTACAGTGCTTCACCCACAAACAAGAGACGTAGTCCAACATCCTGTATTCGCTGTAAATTATTTCATGAACTTCCACACAAAGACTGTCAATTAATGTGGCAGGCCACCATTACTGGAACCTAGGAAACCCATGCCTTGGAAAAGAGTGCGGCTTAAGCCCCACTTGTCTTTACTCACCTGTTAGGGAGAATTCTCATAAATGTGCGAATTCCCTTCACCTTAGAGACCCCGAGCAACTTTGCTGTATTTTGAGGACTTGATTTTTTTACCTGGAGAGAGTGCAAGCATTTTTCCCACTCTCTCGTGTATTTTGATGTGTGTTTTACTCTTGTGTTCTTTGATTATGGGGTTTTAGACAACTCCATAGGCATCATCTTTTCATGTGTGTTACACAGCACCCTCAGTGCAGTGACACAGGTAAACCTTTTCAGGATGTCCCAAGGTTTAAATACCTTCTCTGGGATAAACAACTGTTTCCCAGAGAAAGTAAAGTTACATTCACTTTACTAGCCTTTTTAAATTCCTAGACATAGCACACACTATCTTACAATAGAGTGCTGGAGGGGTTATCTAGTATCCCCTGTGTCTAGAAACTCATGTAGCACTCAAATGCTACCCTTTCCTATCAAAATGGCTGGCGGCAGTGGTTTTACAACAAACTACCATTATTTTTCCCTACAGCGAACAACGTGAGAATTAAGTCGTGGGAGCCATGTTTTTCAAGATGGTGTCTGAGCCCCCTCTGAAA
Source organism: Ambystoma mexicanum (assembly GCF_040938575.1). NCBI lineage: Eukaryota > Metazoa > Chordata > Amphibia > Caudata > Ambystomatidae > Ambystoma > Ambystoma mexicanum. Next base: position 39,420,731 of record NC_090937.1, read on the forward strand.
AAACAGGTACCAGTCTTCTTTTTTCGCCATTTCTTTTTGGAAAGGTCCTTCTAGAGTATTTGTCTTGTAGAAGACCCAAATGCACCCTGACATGATTGGCTGGCTGGCTGTCCGCAAGGACAGCCACCCTGCTGGGTGAGTGGCAGCTAAGCTGGAATGAATGGGAGAAAACTGTTTAAAAGGCGAGTCTCTTGGCTTGGAAGGCAGAGTCGGGTGACTGACAGCTGGGCTGGAATGAATGGGAGAAACCTGCATAAAAGGTGAGGCTTTTTGGCTTGGAAGGAAGAGTCGACCACTGGACGAAGGAATCCGAAGAAGAACTTGTAGAGGGTGCCTGCTACAACTCCTGGACCGTTGGTTTGCCCGGTGAAACCCTGCTGCTTTGCTGAAACTCAAATTCCGTTTCGACTAGAGAAGCCTTGCAAGGATGACCTCTCCCCTTGAGTTGGTGGGACCAATCCACTCCAAAGTAAGCCACCTGGACATCCTCTCGAAGCTGGTTGAATTTCCACTGCAGTTGCTGCTGGAATCGAATATCCAGGGAGAGGAACACCAGATGGGTGCATTGGTTTTAAGCTGGCCAAGAGCTTCAGGAATACCCTCTGGAGTCCCAGGAAGCAGGACTGACCGAGCCTGAGCCACCTCAACAGAGTGCTGGACCCCAGATGCAAGGAAAGCCCATTTCGAGAGCCAGGAACCGCGGTGTTGCTATTTGGGGTAGACGCGAGGAGCTGAAACACCGAAGTGCCACTTGTTTGGAGATTTCTGGTTGCGGTCGGTGACCGTCCCCTTGCAGTGCAGGAGTCCCCAGAAGTCCTTCCTCTTGTCCCCACAACTGAGGCCCAGGACCACCAGGATCTGCAGAGCTGCACAGGAGCATAAGCCATCTGCTGCACTTTTCTTCAACTTAAAGGTACTGTACAGTCTAAGAACTTGCCTCTTGTTGTGTAACCTCACTTGTTCTCGTTGGAGACTTGTTTTGGTTGCATCTGTAGAGTTGCTAACAGCTTCTTTACCTCACAAGCCTAATCAGCTTTTGGCTCTACTTTGATTTTTTCTATTCCACCAAGGCTTCTAAAACATTGTGCAATATTTTTATTTTTTACTTACCTGCAATAAGTGTTTCAGTTCACCTTGACTTTTGCTAACTTAACATTAGCTGGCCTGGCCCCCTGAATGACTCTTCTCTCCTCTGCTTAGGTGTTGTGTCTTCCTTCCAGGAAGGGGTTAACTGACTTTGCATTGAGGGGTTATTTTGAAAGTACTTACCTGCTTAACAATAATTGTGTGAATACTTGTCTATTCTGAAACTTCTCTTCTTTTGACACTCCTCTTGAATATTCTAAATGCAACAGTGATATATTAATGTCCCCAGCACCCTACCCATTGAAGGCACCTGAAGGTGTAGGTAGTCTCTGTGGGCCATCCAAAGGGGTATTTGCTGATTTAGAAAACTAAGAGTGTGTATTTTGAAGTATATTTGTGTGTTGCTTTGTATTGCCCCCTTCTGAAGAAGGCTTACTCTGACTGTTAAATACATTAATAATTGTTTAATCAAGAAACCTTGTGTGTAAGGGTTTATTTGAATACTTGTCACTGTGAACCTCGGTGTAATTCCCCTACAGCTCACATTGACCCCTCTTGAGATAAGCCTGGCTGCTCAACACGCTACCATCCTGTGTAGTACAGACTTATACCAAAGGTTGCGTTCCTATTGCCAGGAGGTCAGGGTTGTTGTAGTGCACCCAAAGGGTGCTGCATACAATCTTGCCTAACATTCTTGGTTCTCGTAGTTAAAAAAAACCCAATAAAACACACAAAAGTCCTTCAAATGAGTGCCCGCAGCGCCAGACCACTCTGCTTCTGGACCTTTCACTACGGTTTCTTTAAAGTTCACTTCACACCAGTTCTTTTTTTTAACAATGTTGCTGCCTGAAACCCTGGGCTCAGCACAGTTCGGTTTGCTATCAGTCTTCTCCGACTCACGTGCTGTGCTGAACTGTTGGAGCTTCTTGTCTCGGGAGTCGAGGACGGCACCACGGTGGCAAGCGCTTCTCCCCGCTTTGGCTATCAGTGCGGTAGGACCCTGTGTGCCATTGACACCTGTCACACCACACGCCAGTTAGACTTATCGGTTTTATGATTTCCCTTTCAGATGCTTCGCAGGTCTGAGTTGAAAAGGGCACGGCCAATTCCCTCCTCGTCGTCCCTCCAGGTCTCGCTAACTTTCTTCTCAGCTTAAACTGCCGGTCAGCCTTGTTCAAAGTGTGCTTCCCATGCTCCGCCTTTTATCCCTGTGGGGAAGGGAAAGGGCCGTCAGGTGTGCATAGTTATGTCAATTGCCTGACTCTGCCTGACCCTTGTGTTGGGACATGTCAGGTAAACGGTCCTGGTGTTAGTCTGCTGTCTTTCACGGTGTAGGAAAGTGATTGTGTTGGAAAAGGGGGGGTAGAACTTCTAAGTATCATACGGGGTAGGATGGGGAAAAGGTGTTATAAGGAAGCGGGTACCGCGTTTCACCCATCAGTGTCCCACTTCCACTCCCCGAGCACCCCCATCCAGGTGATCCTCCCCCACTGGTCCACCCCCAGGAACTGCATCCAATAGCGATGGCCGTGTCCTGGCCACCTGGATGACAGATCCCCGGGGATTAGTGGGCGAGACACCTTCAGGTTTCTCACAAAGCTCATCATTATATCCCCTCTTCCCTTCTCCGATGCTCTTACCCCATGTCTTCCCCAAGCATACATCTATATATGTCCAACTCTTGCCGCTGACGCTTCTGTCAGCTGGCTTGGCAAACCCAACCCTTGGCCTGATGCATGGATAGTTTGTTACAGAATAATCTGGGAAAAGCCTCCACATTACCGGGGCACCTTTGAACACATCTCAAGTCCATCTCACAACCTACATAAACTCACCAACTACATCTAGTACCTAGCATCAGATGAGCTAGATATTGCCTTCAAAGTAACTCTAGACATATACAATATGGACATGTTCTCTCATGCTTACTAATAACTGATCCCGGTTGAACATGCATCCATACTTCCACAACCTCTATCCCTTCCCCTAAAATACCTATTGCCCCCCCCTCCCCACTGCTCTTAGTTCTGTCCACTGCCTGATACTTCTATGCATTCACCTTCCACTCAATCCTCTTCAGTCTTCAGTCCTATCCACAGACGATGCTATCGTGAGACTCTGGCAATATGCCACCTCTCGGACAAGGTGAGGCCCATAAGACCACTACGGTGGTGATGGGCACAGCATAAATGATGGATAAAATAATAGAACTGCAATGCAAGTCCTTGAAATGTAAAAAAGGGCGAGAAAGATAGTACGACATATAAATAAAACCCCCATGGAAATAGCGTTGAAGTTGAGGCTGGTAAGGTAAAACAAAAGCAAAAAAACTGGTTAATACATTATAAACATATTCTATACCAGCGAGATGGAGAGGCTATGCTGGGCGCTTTAAATGATTGCAAACCCAGAAGATTCTGGTCACAAATAAGCAGACTGGAGTCTAATCAAAACAAGGTCCGAACTTATCCTATCTCTGAAGAGTCTTAGAGTCAATACTTTAAACAGCTATATAAACCAAGTGGTAGGCAGACAGTGACATCCCTCACAGCGCCTGGATATTACAATAGAAGGTATTGAGAGGAAAATTAGGAAAGCCAGTAAATATAGAGCTGGAGGTCCGAACCAGCTGACTAACACCATCTTGATAAACAACGTGGAATAATGGTCTGGTATTTTGTAGGTGCTGTTTAAAGAGGTCGTTACAACCAAAATAATACTGCAGTCGTGGACCAGCGCAATATTAATACCTATCTATAAGAAGGGTACTAGAGAAAGTCCATCAAACTACCAATCAATAGCACTTTTAGATGTTGACTCAAAGATATTTTGCAGCCCTATTCTTAGAGCAAATCGTAGAGTGGGGTGACTCTGACATCTTAAATCCTTTTCAACTAGGCTTTCGTAACAATATAGCCACCGACAGTGGGGGCCTCTTGTTGCATATTCTACAGACCACAGCCTGGAAGCCAAACACTACCCCAATATACGTGGCCTCAAAGGACCTATCTTTAGCATTCGACTTAGTCGACAGAAATACACTTTGGTATAAACTAGATAAACTGGGACTACAACCAAACCTATTATCTATACTTAGACAGCTTTATGAGCTCTATAGCTTGCAAGTGTGACTAAATGGTGACCGGGATATGAGTAGTTCTATCACAACCAAAAATGGCCTGAGGCAAGGCTGTATCTTGGCGCCATGCTTCTTCAATTTGTATGTAGCAGATGTGAGGAGGTGTCTCAAGGGAGCATCTTTCGTTCCACCGAGGATAGGAAAAACTAAAATCCTTTGGGCTGCTTATGCGGATGATTTTATTCTATTCGACCACACTCCAACCGGCCTTCAAAGGCTCATCACAGCATTTAATCAGTATATCACAAATAACCTGCAAGTTAACCCACAGAAATCAGTGGTTGTAAGGCTGAATAGGAACTGCAAACAATAATGATTTGTTGATAATACTAAACTGCAAATGAGAAGTCAATCATTTATTTAGGTTTCACCATCATCTCCCTCCCAAATAAACGTTTAGATCTTATGTACTTGAGTGTTCAGGCGATAAAACTGGTGGCGCAATTGAAGAAGATAGACAGCAAATATGGGAAATTGTCCCTATTGCCTGTGGTAAAATTTTATACAACTAAAGTGATCCCCTGACTAACTTATGGGGTTGAACGGTTTCCCTTCTGCATGCTGAAGGAAGCAAAAACATTAGAAGCCGTAATCTGGCGAGCAATCCTGTATTAGTTGAAAATGCGTTATGCTGCCAGCCCTAAGGTACGAATAAGGCTTGCATTCCTTACAAAGTGTTTTTAAATGGAAAAGACTGTCTATATTTAGAAAGATCTATGTTTCACAGTTAACAAGTTTATGCCAGCTACAGATCAAAGGGGTGAAGGAAGGAAGAACTAAAGAGGGCATTATCTATGACCTACAGATGGAGTGTTTGAGATTACGATATGAACTAGGGACTACAATGAAACTATTGTAAACCAACCCTTGAAAAATAAAAAAGATCTTACTGCAATATGATTAAATACGCACTACCAACTCAATCATGCAATCCCAAATGTATTCCCAAATACTTGCACCAAAATCATTAGGAATGATGGAACCCTATCTTGTATGTTTTTCTTATCGGAACATGAGAATCACTTTTATGCGCTTCAGACTCAATGTTATCAGTATCAAGTAGATTCTGAGTATCAGGTCTAGTCATTAAGCTATCACCAAAATGTCACTTTTGTGTAAAAGAAAATGAATCCCCCCTCTCATTTGATATTGTATTGTGAAGTGTTGCAAATTCAGAGAATTAAATATTTTATGAGATTTGTGTTGAATGTACATTGAGTACCTACGGACCTCCTGTGGCTCAATATTATGCACGGTAATTCAGTGGCATTGAAGTTAGCGATATTGAGTTTCTTAAAAAAAAATTGTAACTGGGATTGTGATTCTTAAAAGAAGCAGGTAATTAGCCACATGTCATTTTACGTGAAGAAAGCGTGCAATGAGATAAAACGATGTACATCATCAATTTTATATGCAGTATTTTGGTACATTGATGTACATTTTCTTTTAACCTTTTGTAAATGTGTATATTTTGTTCCTTTTTTTCCTTTTTTCTCAGTTTCTATTTTCTGTATTATTTTGGCAAAACTCCTTTAAAAAAAAAAATATTCTGATAATTGTTGTAAAGGTTTTAAATGAACCATATTAAATAAATAATATAACTTCCGAATAACCACAAGTTATTACTCAATGGGACCTCTTGCTGTGTAGTATTCCAGCCCCTACTCCTTCATTCCATTATATGAAACATCACCCTGATTATTTTCCTGTTTTTCTTTTTTTTCATTCCCCAGTTCCTTTTTTTCAAACTGATTTATCTTTTTTTTTTTTTTTTTTTTTTTTACACAATGCTTACATTTTTTTCTATTTACTGGTGCAATGTTATCTTGGCAGTGTTATACCAATTCAAAGACATGGCACAGTGACAAAGTATCAATACATGGTTTGACATGCAGAAAACTAATTTTTCCACGCTGAAGTTCAGAGTTCAAATCTATTATTGATATTTTGGGATAGCTCTGTGGGCCTAATTTGTGTTTTGAACACAAAATGGAGAAAGGGAAATGGTAACTAAAAAGGTTCTTGCTACAGAAGCCAAAGGGACGTCTGATTTGTAGGACTAATTTAACATGTGTATATGTCTGTTGCTGCGCTCCTAATCAGAAATGGCTATTTCAATGAAATAAATATATACTGTGAATTGCATACCACTGAAAAGCCACAGCAATATTTTAATAGATGCTTTGGATAAAGTCTCAAAATATTGTCTTCTTCGATCCTGTTTGTAGGGGACCGTGTCCTCTCGGTCAATGGGGTAAGCTTGGAAGGAGCCACTCATAAACAAGCTGTGGAAGTATTAAGAAAAACAGGACAGGTAAGGTGACACTAATGACTGTACCTTTGCTACTGTTGACAGAAGAATTAACCAAGTGAAATGTGGTGTTTGCCTGCAACCAATCAGACATTTTGAAAACAAGCAGAATATTGTCACCTGAAATCATTACTTGACTAATCTTGTATAGGTTGTTCAGAAAAATTGCCACATTTTTTGGTGCTAGCTTTTTTGATTTGGAATGTCCTGTTCTTAACCTATGGAGGAATTTAGCCAGAATGATATGCTTTTAATGTAAAGCCTATATGGATTTCTAAGCAGTGTAAGTGTTTAGAAGCAGGAGTCTGACACAGGGGTGGCATTTTGCTTTTCAAAAGACTTTTATTTATATCAAAAGAAAGGGAAAAAGCCTACATTGCCCTATTTACTATGAGGGGTTTCCCTGCCTAAAAAAACCCCACTAAGGACCTGGTCAGGATGTCGGTCAAACAAGAGTCCACCATCCAGCGTCTAAACCTATGTCCGTCCCTTACCCACTTTTTCTTTAGATAGATTAAAAGTGTAACTCCTTAATTCAGGAGGAGTTTTCTCCTGTTCAGAATGCCGACATCAACATGCAGGTATTATTTAAAAGAATGCATGTAGTTCAATGGTCACTGTTCACCAGTTCAGCCAAACTTATAGACCACTGTAATGAATCAGGAGTAAGACTCGGACACAGAGGCATTGTGATGGTTACTATAAACTTTTATTAAAGTATAAATAGGGTTAGAGAAAGACCTATGTCACCCTACCACTACGAAGGGTTTCCGTGCCTCAACTAAACAAATGGCTGTCAGTGTTAAAATGTCCAAAAATAACGAGTTCTCCATCTTGTGTCCAAAATCCTAACCTGACCCCTTACATGCTAAGCTCAGAATAATGTGCAAAGGGGTAAAAAAGTGATCAAAGGTCCACAGAGTTCCACAATCCTTGGGGGGACGGGAGAGGGGAGGGCGGGTTCTGTGAGGAATCTGAGGGCGTCTTCACTTCTTTCCCCAATATATCCTCCTCCCAGGTGGCCAGGGAAAGGCCATTGCTATTGGATCCTGACCCTGGGAGTGGATATGCGAGGGAGGACTACCTGGGTGAAGGAGACTTGGGGAGTGGAGATGAGGCACCCTCGGGTGAGATATGGTATCCCCCATTTCTCTTTCACCATGAGTCCCATGTTCCCCAAGCCTTTGTAGGCTATTGTCAGTCCCTTCCCTACTTTTCCCGTAAATCATTTCCCAACAAACACCAGTTAGGTACTGGTACGAGGAGGAGGCAAGCAAGAGCAATGCAGAACTTCAAAGTTGTCAATGAGCAATCTAGCCCTTTTTTGACCAATCAACCTGGCCGGAAGTTTAAAAGCCGCAAGTATGGTGAAAATGGAATCAGCTGTCGAAGCAGGTCTACGGACTGCTGGAGGAGAGCAGACCTCTCATTGAAGGCGGTGAGGCAGATGGAGTGCTCAGGAGGCCCAGGACGATGCAGAGTGTATGCAGCGGGAAGCAAGACTGAATGAAGCTGGAGGCCTGCTGCAAACTACGGATCAGGAGCTGGCGTGACAAAACAAAGCTTCACTGTGAGGCCCGGGAATGTGAGAGATGCATCGGTAGCAGGAGCAAAGCCACAAAAAGCCACTACAGAGACAGAGCGAGGCGCTGCACGAGAGTAAGGGGGCTTGTGGCAGCCAGAAGCCCTGCTGGAGCGCCGTAAGCACTGACCGGTGAGTCAGCCTAGAAAGTAGGGCCCCATGGCAGCAGGCGACCATAGTAAACTGATATGAACTTTAATAAATGCCGAACCAGAGGAAATTAAACACTTTTGAATACCGATTTGCATGAAAGCAAGTAAGTAAGCACTTTTGAATACCAAACCGAATGAAAAGCAAGTACCATTGAATACTGAGCTGAATGAAAGCAGTTTTGTGGAGTTTTACGCCGCTAAGGAACTGTGAAATTTGAGAGAACAAGCATTGGCAAGAGCCATATGAAAGTGCAATAACTGAATAGTGGCCAAGCAAGCAATGATAAAGCATCAGAGGATGGGAATTGAGAAGCAAGCAGGCACCACTGTAGAGCTGAAACAGTGTCAACGTGCATACAAGGAAGCAGAGGAAAGTAAGGTGTCTCGGTTGCGTGACCTGTAATTTGTGGACAGCGTGGTCCGACAACTGCGCCTAGCCCGAGGACATCTACCTATGAGAAAGCCACTTAAAATACCTGGAGAGAAGCTTGTGATTGAATATAATGGAACAACGTTGATGAGAACTGACATTCGGGAACTGTACTTTGTGAACTTGGTGGAAGAAAACCAAACCACAAGAGCTGGAAAGTATTACAAAGATCTGTGTTGTGAAAGACTTGAAAGTTTGGGGAAGGGAAGCCCTTTGCATGGTGAACTATTTGAACTTTGGGGAATGGAAACCCTTTACAAACCAAGTGCTGGAAGAAGTTCTGAACTTTTATTTGAACACTTCTCATTTTGGCAATGACATCCTTACACATTTGTACACAGATGGATGTGAGGGCAAGCATAGGTTTTAGACACAGACAGACTCTTACTTTGGACTTCCTGACACAGACTATCCTTCGTTTATTTAGGTAGTGAATTCCCACCTTAGCATAGGGAAAGAGAAGCTTTTTTCCAACATTTTTTATGTTAGTAAAGGTTTCTAAACCAAAACCTGTCTGTGTCTACTTCATGATGCCTTCACAGTTCCCTTCCCCTGAGTTTCCCAGGTTTTTTTATACTTCAAAATCACAGTTCTTTCCACTGGATGTGCATTTATCCAATCCAGGGGGTTGGACAAAATCTGACATGAGGAAGAGGGCAACCAGAATGAAGATTGCTCGACTGAAGCAAAATAAGCAGTCTAGCACTTTGAGAAATTGTTTCTGAACAGCTCCCTTCCTCGGTGCGGGAGTACAAAGATGGAACTGCTGAGCAATGCAGGGAGATCCGACCAGCTAGCCACTTCCGGGGAAGCCAAGCTATCAGGTGGACAGGCAAATGTGGAGACGTGGGAGAACCATGTAGGAGACTTCCCAGCTCGGGCTGGGAATCCAGAAGGCATTGAGCAAGACAGAAAAGCGGCACAGAGAAGGCTAAAGGGGAACGCAAGGCATATTAAGAGCTTTGTACCAGCGAGGGAAACCGGACCGACACGCGGAGCGCAACCAGATACTGAGACACCCTTCCCAAAGCACAGAGAGAGAGAGAGACAGAGAGAGAGACAGAGAGAGAGCGACAGAGAGAGAGAAAAAAAAGCGGAAGCAGAGAAAGACCCGAGCAGGGATCTGCCCTAAAACCTATGAGCCTACAGTGGAAGGTTGAGACTGTGGGAGGGAACTGGAGAAGGCATTCCCTAACTGAAACGGAAGGCCAATTCCCTATGGCTTACATCACAAAGTGACTTACATAGTCCAAGGATTTGGGGAGATACAAATACACCAGTGATAAGAACAACTTGGGGAAAGCCCATAGCCCGTTGCACTGAATTAGAGAGAGAATTGTAACATAAAGTCCTGGCAGGAGAGTACACCAGGTGAAGAGCCGATCTGGGATCCGCACCCATAAATAGTTTCATTGTACAAATGTCCTGGCAGGAGAGTATACGAGGCATTTGTGAGCCTGGGACCCACAACCTTGAATTACATTGAATGTGGAAAAGTCCTGGGGAAGGGAGTCATTTCCCCGGGAGTGGATTGCAACACCAAGAGGAGGGGTTTATCCTCTTGGGCTACAAAGAACTTGGTTATTTTTTTAACTTTTGTTTTGGTGGAGAGAAACTTGGGCAAGGGAGCCATTCCCTGGAACTGTGAATACTACCCATTTGAAACTTTTGGTTGGATGTATACCTTTTCGTTGAACTTGAACATTTTTGCACTTTCCAAGCCAAAGACATTACCATAATCACCTTATAGTTACTTTTAAAATGAGAGTACTAGGATAGGATTTCAGACACAGGACATTTTTCCTTTGGACATCTTGACACAGAACAGACCCTTAGTTTTTGATTGTACGGAAATACCTCCTAGATCCGGGACAGTGAGGTATTTCCCAAACCCTGTTATTATTTTAATAAAGGTTTATGCCAACAAACATGAATCCTCTGTGTCCACGTCTCATTCCTGGTTCCTTTTATGCTTGGGTGCAGGTCCCACACTTGCAATGGTTCCCTGGTATACTTACCTGCAAGGTTCTCCTCCACATGCAACAATTCACTTCATTCAGGTACTGAGTCTACGACCCCCTTTTCATTTATCTCGTTCTCAAATGCACTCAGCGTCCCAGCTCCCTTGCCTAGTTACACCCTGTGTAAGTCCACGCTTGGCATGCAGTATACGCTGCGAAATGCCCCAGTGTCCCACTCCCCCTTTCTGGGCTCACCAGCGTCATCTGGCTGCTTCTGCATTCCTGCAGTCCCTCCAGCGGGGAACCTCCTTATGCTGGCATCCCGTCTGCTCTCCGCTACTTGCCATACCTGGGCCTCCTCTCCACAGCGTCTCTTGCTGATGGCCTTCGTGCAGCATGCATTCTCCATCTCTGCTTCTCGTGACAGCGACGGTAGGAGCTTCTCTGCTACCTGCTGAAGCTGGCTTCCTTAGCATCCGGACAAGCGTCTGGTATACTGGAATTCCATCCCATAGGTTCCAGGGTTTTAAATGTCCCGGCACCTATCGAATTCCTCCAATCACTAGAGAGCGTCTCTAGTTCTGTAACTTTCACGCTATGCATTACTCTTGTGCTCTTCCTTGCCTGAATGCTTTTGCAAAAAGGGTTAGCAAGAGCCCTGCTATCAGTGTAAAGTGGTTGGACTGGATCTCTAGCACAGTATGCCATATAGGTTTGGGACTTCAGGGGAATGTCATACCCTGAATGGAAAGGGGGATACCATATTCTTGCCAATGAGTCTCCTTACCTCCCCTTAGGGTTGTCCGCCCCCATATGGTCCTCCGTCAGGCAGCCACCGCCAGGGTCGAGATCCGTTAGTGGCTGATCTTCCAGGGTCGCCTGCACTTAACCTTGAACTTGCCTCTTGCTGGCCGGTACCTTACTTATTGCTATTATCTATTCCCATGTACTGCACTGTCCCCCCCCATACCATGCACTTGCGCGATCTGATTGACACCTGGCCTGGTAGGATTGTTGTCTTCCTCGCTTTGTTCCCCTTCCCTTGCCTCGTCGCACCTTGAAACATTTTTGTATAGGCACGTTATAAATGCCATATCCTATATCATATCATAGGGGAAGAGAGTTTCGCCAGAGAGGGAGTAATGACATCACTAGATTCATCACACAACCAATTCCCCACTCTCTTGGGTGGAAGGGGGCACAAACTCTTCCTGGGTTCTTGGTTCCACTTATCCAAAAAACAAAGTTCCTCAAAATGGGAATTCCTCTTCCCCCAGTCCTTAGCACAAAATATCCCTTTCCAGTCGCTTGTCAGGTCGGCTTCACTCTCCTGCCAGCCTTCACCATAGACTTTGCCACTGGTACACCAAGTCTGGTTTACTTGCCTGCCAGATATGTTTCTCACAACTTTCACTTCCCACTGGTTATAATTCCTCCTGTATTGAAGTGGCTTCTCAATCCTTACACGTTCCACTTGTGGGCTTTGCCCGTTTTCATCTGGGTCCCAGACACTCTTGCTTTGTTTTGGCAGGATCCTCATCCTTTCGTTACCTAGTGTCCACTCGGACAAACCTGGTATATTCCCCTGCCAGGTACTGTCCCACCTACGTGTGCATTCTCAATGTTCGTATCTAATTGTATGCCTCTTTTGTCGTTCCCTTGTGCCCCTTGGGGTAGGTTTACCAGCTTCACACAGTTTGTATTATATTGTATATTCTCGTTCTCACCCGCTTGTGCTCTTCAGGATGTTCTTATTTAATTTATAACATTTGTATCTATTTGTATGCTTCCTTTTTATTCCCTTGTAATCTTCGAGGAGCTTTTATAAGGTTTGTATTAAATTGTATAGGATCCCTTTCCCCCCTTGGGCTCTTCAGGATGTCCTCATGAGGATTCTCAGCTCCCTCAATGCCACCTTGACCGGTCCGGCCCTTTCCCTACCTTTGGGAACTCTCGGGTGGTCTCCTGTCTCTTCAGGCGGTGGAATAAAGCTTCTCCGTTCCTGCCATGCTAAGTGTTCTCCTTCTCGCGGCTCTGAAATTCCGGCTTCTTTCCATTTGGCTGCCTGCTTCCGGAGGTGGAGCAAAGCTTCTCTGTTCCTGCCACGCTCACCGTTCTCTTTCTCGCGGCTCTGCAGCTCCAGCGTCTCTCTCTCGCCTTCGGCTGCCTGCTTCTTTGTTTCTGGTCCCTTTTCACTGGTCTGACTTCCCGTGTCTGTCACCAGTCATTCTGCCTCGTTAGGACCTCTCTGGTACCTGTCATTGTCCTCGTCACGGTCTCCAGTCTTCGGGTTCCTCAGAACGGGACCAGCATTTCTTTCCCTGTTGCTCCAGGGCTGTCTTTACAGTGACGACCTAGGAATTAGTCAATCTTTGCTTTTTACCACCAGCTTGCCTTTGGGCAACTGTACCGCATGTGTTGGTTCTGCAGGAGGCTTTCACCTCCTTGCTTCATCTTCCTAGTCACAGTGATACTTTGCATCAGACTTGGGTGAGACTGCCTCTTCCTTGTCCCAGTCTTATTATGTTTGTCCTCTGTTAAACCATAACAAATAGTGGTGTAGGGAATAAGAGGGACTTCTATTGGGCTTAAGGAATTTGGGGACACCAAAGGGGTGATTGAATACTACGTTCTCCCAGGGTCATTGTCATCAATCCCATGAAGGATTTCCCCTCCCATGAGATCCACCCGCTGAGTACCACCCCCAGAGGTGGCGGCCACACCTCCTTGACCTGATGGAAAGGGGCCTGTCCCATGCAAGATGTGACAATACCCTGGGATTTGTCACACCTGATGAACTTTCAGGGAGTCACCTGCTGAAGGTAACAGAAGTTCCCAGTTTTAATCGTGGCAAATTGACTTGGCTTGCTCTTGCATCTTTATTTGAGTGCTAGTAATAAAAATACCTTTCAACTGGAGGATAAGAGCACTACTTGTCATCTCCTAAAATGGATTTAGTAATATGTTTTATATAAATGGGCAATTTTATTATTGCTATTTTCTATTGCTTAACCTGCCATACCAGTTTCCTCTGAGGGATCTCTTTTGTATTATGAGTGGCCTTACTCATTCAATCATTAGTGCCGTCTGTCGCCACTCTGTGTTCTAATTGGGAGGATAGGTCGGGGCAACACGTTTGTCTTGGAAGCAAGACAATTCAGAGTAACGCATGTTTGAATCCAAGTCCCGCGCTTAGAGACTGGTTTTTAGTAATAAGCGCCTTATAGAAGATGAATTTACTGATAATGACTGTGTTGCAGTCTCCAAGAAGAAATCTCACTTTGGTTTTGGGAGCTTCTGCAAAACATTGATGACTAAAATGCGATTTTATTTTAACCAGAGAACTTGTAAATAGTCTTTCGATTGGCACTGTGAGAAACCTGAGGGTATTGTCCCAAGTAGACCCCATGAATCGCTTATTCAGGTGGCCAGGGAAGGGCTGGTGCTCTCAGATCCCACCCCTGGGGATGGATGAGTGAGGGAGGATCATCTGGGTAGGGGAACCCAGGGTTATGCTCGGGGGGCTGGGAGGATACCCAGACGAGACGCGGTACACCCTACCGTATGACACCTTTTCCCCATGCTACCCAGTAGGGTATCTAGAGACTTGCCCTCCACCCCTTTCCATACCCGACATTGACATTCCCTCCGTTACCATACACAATTTCAGAACCCATACCAATACCCCCTCGCCCCCAATTCCAACAGATACAAAACTGGAAGCGAAGCAGAATTGAACTACATATGTCGCCCTGTTCTCTACAACAATCCTTTTTTACACAGCACTATGGTTACCCCCTTCACCCTGATGAAATCCCACATGGTTTTTCCAGTATTCTTCAGAAAAGCTACAACTCCCATAATCCCTCCACAGTGGTTTTCCCTAAAACCACTGGGACGAGGAGGAAAGAGATTGGGAGGATGAGGATTACTGACAGAACCTTGGACACGGAAGATAGACTCCCTGTGTCTGGATCAGACAGTCCCACTAATGAGGCCAGGCAAAGTAAGGCCTCCCTTCACACCCAGGCACACCTGAATCCAATCACTACTCCCAGGAAGTATAAAAGGTGGAGCAGGAGAGTACACTTTGAGCGAGTTGGGGATGCTGGAAGGTGCACAAAGCCAGAAGAAGACCAGAAGAGCTGCAGAGACCCTGGGAGACCTGGAGGAGGAGAAGCCAGTTCTGACACTGGCCCTGTGAGTCCAGGAGAGACTGCACTGTGGAGAGGGAGCTGTACTTCAAGAGAGCAAGAACAGGGGCAGCTGGGATTGCCTGGCAGTACCCACTGCAAGACTCCCCTGGGCCTGTCAGGCGAACAAAGGTCTCTGAGGATTAGCAGAAGAGAGACATACAGTGTAGAGGTGCACTCTTATTCGCTAAAGTTACTGGATATCACTTATTCAACAAACTTACACTTGGAGATAATGTAATTTAGGTGCTCCTATGTTAGCAGAAGTCCCCAAACGCTTTTTGTGTATTGTGAGCTTTGAAAGGAGGCTCGACCCCGGCTGAGGGAAGCCATCTTAGTGAAAAGATAGTGTGCTTTGGAAGAGGGTCCAAGCCCAGGAGAGGGAGGACCTTTGTGAAGCTTAGCCGAGGGGTCTGAGCCCGGCAGAGGGAGACCCCTTCTGACCTTTTGGAGAGAACCGTTGAGAGCAGGGTCCGAGCCTGGAAGGGGGAGGCACGCTGTGAACCCCAAGAGGGGTTTGTGCCCGGCAGAGGCAGACCCTTATGAACTTTGTGAGTAAAAGAAGTACCAGAGCTAGAGTCGTCCGGTGTCACTTGGGTGCTCTTTCGAAGGTCTCTGGCTGGTACCCCTCTCCTGAACAAGGATAATGTATTGAACTAAGAGTGTTGAAACTACAAGTACAATGCATAAAATAAGCAGTGCCGCATAGCAATTTGCTACGCAATTGTGTAGGTTTGCTAATTAAGTTGACACTTGTGTAGCAAAGTTAGCTATTTGAGTTGCCCTGTTCAATAAAAACACTGCTCACCGTGAATTCCTCTCTGGCTCTCATGGCACTCGGCACCCTCTTCTCTGTTCACTGCTTGTTCAAAGGGGCTAATGGAGATAGAGTGCAATAGTAATCGTATCCTTGACTCTTGTTGGCAAAACGCCCATGTGGGAGTGCTAGGCGAGACTGTTTTTCTTTTTCAAACAATTGGAAACCAGAAGTTATCTGGATGATACTTTTATTAAACTAACTATATCCTGTTTGGCAAAGATATGTTCTCTTTGGCAAAGACCAGTATGTGTAATTTTATTAAAAACAGTCATCCAATTCCATAACAATTTAAGTTGTATAATGCTGAACTACAGTATTGCTTCTATAAAACACTGCATTGACTCCATGTTTTACATTAAAGTTTAGGTTAGTGTATCTAAATCTGTGTCGACTAGATTTATTTTTGTTGGTAAAGATGTATCACATTGATGAGTGACCACTTTTGAAAATGTACATGATCACACGGCCAACTGCTTTTAATGGCAAATCTAGTTCTGTGAGCTGACCTGCTGGTTGCATTTATCTGTGCAACTGGTGCTGAACTCATGAGCGGTTTTATACTAGTTACCCTGAAAGTGAGATGGCAGCAAACTGCAATATTCCACCTAGTTTGACCAGTTCTCTTCCTGCTACACCCACTACTCTTAGTCTCTTACATTCTTTCCTCTTACATAATGAATACACAAGGCTAACTAGATGTTTATGCAAAAGAATGATCAATAGTTCCATTCAGACTGTACATCGACAAATCTACTGCAATACCACACACTGTAGTTGGCCTCCAGAGCTCGCTTTGCTCTCTGATTATGATTACATTATATATTAGCAGAGAGCTAGCTAAACTGTTTTCAGAGCCTTTTGATCAAATCTATTTATTTGTGTCATTTATGTAGCTAACCTTTTACATTTTACAGACACTCAGCCAGCGCTCGCAAAGCCCACTCACCAACTTGCATATTCCAGTAGATTTTATGAAGGGCGAGTAGCATTTGCAGGGGGTGTTTTATGAAACTTTTATGTAACATGAAACTTTTTTTGCAGTAAATGTTAGAGGCTTCATTTTGCATAGCTGGCTTCTGGGTCGCATTAAAGTGTGTTTGTGGTGACACGTACCGTTTTACAGAAAGCGCATTTACATGTTTTGTCACCCACTGAAATGGGCAGAGTGCATTTCTTGTAGGTAGAGTAGGTCAACTAAATTACTTAACCTGCAGGTCTATTGGAATTTTAAAGAATTTGCAAGGCCTGATTCATCTCACTAATATCTTACTTCAGTGGTAAACAAAAATGCTGTATTGATGCTCATTTGATCTTTTGGATCCAAATAACATCTGGTGACATAAAAAATATTAGTACAATTCCAAGATGGCCCCGCCACTGAGTAGACATGCCGACGGCTGCTCCAGGACTCTGCGGCCTTGTCCTGGCTGCCCCAGCACCCCCCCCCCAGCATTAAGGCTCAGTTCTGGAGGCAGGAATCCTTGGGGAGCCCAGCGGAGGTGTCCTTGGTACACCGGAGCCCCAGCAGCAACATAAGCGGGACACAGACTGGCGAAGCAGGGAGGCCCCTCCTCCCCCCAGGAGGAGCGCGACTCTGCGGCTAAGGGAGGACCTCTGGGGGAGCCCGCGACACGGCGGCAGGTGCCCGGAGGGGCTAAGGAGGAGCAGCTGGTCCCTGAGAGAGGCAAGAAGTGGCGGCATCGGAGCCGAGCGAGCCTGAGGGAGCGGGCAGAGGACTGGCGCGAGGCACGTCCTTGCTGATGCGGCTGCAGGGAATTACGGCCCAACCTGCAAGGCAGACTGGTGGATAAGTGAGGAGAACAGCGGACAGAGGCGTGGCGGCGCCTCGCCCGGAGCACAACCCCGGAGTGAATTGTGTCGGAGCGAAGAAGGGGAGTGGCAAGGACAGAGAGGGGCAATCGTTGGGCACAGACTCCAGAGCAAGGAAGGAGAGTGGGGCGCGCCCGGAGGAGTGGCTTGGAAGTTGGGAGCACAGGCAGCCACTGTGGAGGCGGGTGGGGGCGGCGACAGTGCTGAGGGCCCCCAGCTAGCGGCGGATCCCTGCACAGCAGGAAGGAAAAGAGGCCTGGGGGACAGTGAGGGCTCCAAATGAGGGAGGGGCCCCAGCAGAACAAAGAACAGTGAAGAGGACATATATGTCCCTCTCTTAGCGCAGGAAAGTAAAGGACTCAGTATTGGATCAGCTCCAGATCCTAAGAGCTCGTGGCGGAGCACACTCCTGGACCTCCACAGATTAGGGGGTATGGAAGCCTGGAGGGAGCCGAGCCCAGAGAGCAGCCACGCAGTGGCGCCCCGACTCAGGAGGGGCGAGGACTGGGAGATAAGGAAGGAGGGGCCCCACTTGTCTGGAGAGCTGGGGTGAGTGGAAGTCCACCAGAGGAGGGAGTGACACATGGCCTAGTGGCCGGGACGGCCACCCACAGAGAGGAAGGCGCGGCAGACGCGGAGTGAGAGGCCACCGAGGAGACCGCATTGGACCCGGTCATTTGCGGGTGATGCAGTTGAGTTGTGGGGCGGGCCTACCACAGAATTCTTCCAGGTACAAGGGGAGGACTGGGAAGGCTGGTCACCTCGTGGGCGAGCCTTGGGGAACATTGCCTACGCTTTGGCCCGCAATGGAGAGCAAGGACTCTTGTAAAGGGGGGGCAACCGAGAGAGCAACGGGACAAGGAAGGAATTGATGAGCCGTCGCAGATGATGAGGCAAGACCTCTGGAGGGAAATGCAGAATTTGAGGGAGTCCCTGGCTAAAATTTTTCAGGAACAATTCCAACTGCTGAGGACCGACCTCAATGCAGTGCTAGGAGACTGCGGCAAGAAACGGCCCAGCTGGGGGAAAGGACAGATTTGCTGGAAAGAGGCCTCCAGGAGTGTGAAAGGGACACAATGGCAAACAGCGAGGCCATAGATGGATTGGACACTGCAACAAGGAATATGGAAGCAATGGTGGAGGACCTGGAGAACAGATCCCGAAGGATTAACATTAGGATTAAATCACTGCCGAAGACTCTCACTGATAGACAACTGAAGGAAGAGATCCAGGGGGTCTTCGCAGTGCTCTTGGGCGAGGAATCCCCGGGCTCGATTGAGCTGGACAGGGTCCATAGGGTAGGCCGGACCCTGGGAGGACCTAACGCCCGACCACGAGATGTGTTGGTTGCTTTCGCTATATATGGCCAAAAGGAGGCGGTGTTGACAGCGGCTAGGCAGAGTGAACCGGTTCTCTATAAAGGACAAGAAATCTCCTTGTTTCAGGACTTAGCTGCTAGCACGCTGATGAAAAGAAGGATCATGGGCCCAGTTGTGAAAGAGCTGGCCAAGAAAGGGATAAAGTATATATGGTCCTTTCCATTCGGACTGGTGTTTGAGTGGGAAGGGAGCCAGAGGCGAGCAACTACCCTTCAAGAGGCGGCCACTATAATACACCTGGATGTGGATAATGGGGGCAGGGGCCATGAGGAGACCATGGGAATGGTCCACAGTGAGGAAGCGGGGCAAGAGGAAGGTTGCACTACGGGGACCAGCTGCGGGGGGAAAGATCGTGCCAAAGAGGGGGAGAGAAGCAGTGCAGCGGGGGTTGGGGGTCCGGGTAACTCGATTCCTGGGAGAAGGATCTTCGTGGGGTGGTGGGAACAGGGGCTTTATACGGGGCCTAGGAGGATGGAGTGAAAAATATTCTGGAACAGGTAAGGGCAGGTTTGTCCGTGGGGTTAGGAGGGAAAGGTAGGGGGACAGGGGGAGGGGGCGGTCTCACCCTAAGTTGGGGGTTCAGGGTGGGAGAGAGGGGAGGGGGGATGGGGGATTGGTGGGGGGACATAGCGACTGGTGGAGCAGTACAGGAACTGTCGAACAGGAGGATTGAGGCAGGGGGAAGGGGAGGAGAGGGAGGGGATGAGTATCCCCATGGATGAGGGGGGCGGTTCCCAGGGTAGACCTGGGGTGGGGACGGTGGGTTAGGCAAGGGGGGTGTGTTGGATCTCAGCCCAGACATCGGGTGTTTAACACATAACATAAGGGGGCTAAACTCCCCCCTTAAACAGACAAATCTGGAGCAATTCACCAGGTCTCATGCGCCAGACGTGCTGGCGCTGCAAGAGAACCACCTATTGAGGAAGGACCAGAGCCGCTTGCGGTTGAAGGGCTTCTCGCAGATACTGTTTGCGTCGGGTTTACAAAGAAAGGGGGGGTAGCCTGGCATTGGGGAGGGGGGTGGACTTCAGAATCCAAGACATTCTCAATGGGAGATACATCATGGTGAGGGGGGGAGCACATGGGCTTATCTTATACAATAGCCTCGGTGTATGGCCCAAATGCGGTGCAGGACCAGTTTATGTGCGAAACCCTGGGCATTCTGGAGAATTTGGCGAGGGGGCAAGTAATACTGATGGGGGATTCAATCTGACTTGGGACAGGCGGCTGGACCGAACACATCAAGAGGGGGGCGGAGTGGGAGCGGTGGCTTCTCCCCAGCTAAAGGAGCAATGGGAGGAGGCTGGATTGCGGGATGTGTGGAGAGCGCTACGGGGGGAAGAGGAAGGGTTCACGTTTCTCTGCGACGTCCACAGAACCCAATCAAGAATTGAGTACATCTGGGTGTCCGTAAGTCTGATGGGGGGAGTGGAGCGGGTCGAGGCGGGTTCCATGGGGATTGCTGCCCACAAGGTTGTGCAGATGAAGTTGCATCTGGGGAGGTGAAGACCTGGGGTGTGGAGTTGGAAATTCCCAGGGGAACTCCTGAGGGATCAAGTGATGCGGGAGGAGACAGGGAGCAAGATTAGCGATTTTCTTTTTTTTATTTAATTTTTTTTTAGAGGAACAACCGCTCAGACACGAGCCTTGGCACGAGGTGGGACGCTTTCAAGGCTACTTTGAGGGGGAAATCATTGCTCTGAAGGCAGAGAGAAGTAGACAAATGAGGGGGCTGGAAATCCAGTTGGAAAGGGAGGTTGAGGCTGCGAGGGCGCATGAGGGAAACCCCCACAAGGAAAGTATATAGGGAATATAGGTTAGCAGAGGGCCAACTGGGGATCCTAAGGACCAAAAAGGCGGAAGAGGGATGAGAGAGGGGAGAGACTCACCCGGACTGAAGAGATAAAGGGGAGATTAGTCAGATTTTACGAATCTCTGTATACCTCACAGAACCCGCAGCCACAGCCTTAGTTTCGTGGGGGCTTTGCCCCTCCCCCGACTATCCCGGGATGGTGGGGAGGAGTTGGGCCAGGCCATCACGGAGGATGAGGTGTGAGCTAACATAATGCTCTCCCTCGCAATAAGGCCCCGGGCCTAGACGGTTACCCAGCCTCCTTTTACAAAACCTACTCCCACCTATTGGTCCCACACCTTACGCAGCTGTTCAATACGTTTGGGCCCAGGGGAAGCATTATCCCCTCGATGGAAGAGGCCAAAATAACACTCATTTACAAAGCGGGAAAAGACCCGGAAGAATGCACATCCTATAGACCTATCACCCTTATAAACACGGAGGCAAAAATATTCACTAAAATATTGGTGAAACGCCTGGAGAAGCACCTCCTTTCGCTGATCCATCAAGACCAGGCAGGGTTTGTGATAGGGCGGCAGACTGCTGACTATATCAGGCGGATGGCCCACCTGGTGGAGAAAACACAAAAGACGATCACCCCGGTGATCCTCCTAGCGCTTGACGCCGAAAAGGCGTTTGATCGGGTGCAGTGGTCGTTTTTGTTTCAAGTTATGGAAATGATTGGCCTGGGGGTAGGGTTTATTAGTATGGTCACAGCGAATTAAAAGAATCCCACATCACATATACCAGTAAATGGAGGTATGTCACACCCAATTAATCTGAGGCGGTGGACGAAGCAGGGGTGTCCTCTTTCCCCGTTGATTTACACAATATATTTGGAGCCCCTTCTTCTGGCTATACGGGAGGCAGACCCCATTCAAGGCATACCATTCGGGGGCTGTCGGCATAAAGTGGCAGCGTTTGCTGATAACATGCTACTTACGCTGACGAACCCGACGGAGTCAATCAGGGCAAGCATGGAATGGCTGTCCAAATTCAGGGATCTATCGGGTTTGCGGGTCAACTTACAGAAGTCAGAATTAATGAACCTGTCCCTAGGGGAGAATCAGGTGAGAGCACTGAAGGCAATTTCCCCGTTTAAGTGGAGTCCTAGTGGGATACGATACATGAGGATCAGGATAACCCCCTCTCTGGCGGTTTGGTATGGAGCGAACTATGCCCTCATGTTAATGGCAATCAAAAAAGACCTCAGGAAGTGGAGCGCCCTAAGGATATCCTGGCTGGGGAGGGTGGCAGTCCTCATTGCTTTAGCAATTTCAGGCTATTCCGCCATCGGTTCCGGCGAGCTTCTTTAAGGAATTAGATGGGGCGATCAAGGAGTTCATCTGGGAGGGCAAGAGGCCGTGCTTCGCCAGACTATTGATGGCATCAAAGGGAGAGGGAGGTTTGGCTCTACCTGACAATATTATGAGGCTGTACAGTTTACGGTAATCGGGCAATGGTTCTCGGAGGAATACAATAAGCACTGGGTAAAAATGGATGGAGCAGTAGCCCGACATCATGGGGGAGGTACTATGGCTCCCACGCAGGCTCAGGCCACCTCACCTCTACTTGAGCGCTATAACAAAGGGAATGGTTGATATTTGGGACAGCGTTGTGGAGAGCCAGGGGATTACGACCTTTCCATCACCGTTCACCCTCATTTTCAATAACGGGGACTTCACGCCAGGTTTAGAGAAGGGGGCGTTCCTGATGTGGGAGGGGGTGGGGGTGTAGGACTGTGAGAGACATGTTTCACGATCATAACGTGGGCGGGAGAAAGGCACAGATATTTCCAGATTAGACACTGGGTAATGTCGGCAGAGGTACGTAAGGCTGCTACACGCGATTTAACGCAGTTCGGATGGTGGGACCAGAGGATTAATCTCGGACCTTTTATAGGCTTCTGGAGAGTGCCGGCCCAAAAAGCAACATGGGTTTACATGAGGGGGTGGGAGCAGCTGGGGGTTAGAATGGAAAGGGAGGACTGGGAGAGGTTGTGGAAGATGATTCTGAAGGTGACAAAAGTGGTCCAGCTGCAGGAGGCCTGGTATAAGTACATTCACGGTAGGCACTTTACCCCGGCCCACCTGCACGCGATGTACCTGGCAGCGTCGGGGGATTGTTGGAGGGGCTGTGTGGGGAGAGGGTACAGCAGCTCATATTTGGTGGGACTGCCCCATTATTAGACCCTTTTGGCGAGACATCACACGGGCCCAGTCTCAGGCTCTAGGGGAAGGGGCCAGCCAAGACCCCCGGGAGATTTTATTAGGGAGGCAGGTACTGGGTGGTGGAGAGGAGAGGGAGTACTAAGGCGAAAGTTATTTTTACCCTGGCAGCGATGGCTCTTATTGCACAGAAGTGGAAGAACCCCACGATCCCGACGGACCAAAACTAGTTAAGCAAGATGTGGGAAATAGTATCGATGGAATGGGCAACGTACGCGGCCAACAACAACTTGGGAAATTTTTCAGCGGACTGGGGTGAGACGTTGCCTGTTTAAAAGGGGAGTTCAGGGAGCAGTGGTGCCCTCAAAGACTCAAGCTGTTGGACATCTACGGTTTATTTTATGGAAGGGAAAGAACGGGACAAGAGGGTTTACTGGGGCTATGGCAGAAGTTTGGGGGGTTCAGTTTGATGATGTTTTGTTCTGTTTATATGCTAAAAATAATAGAAAGAAGTTAAAAATATATATTAGTACAATATTGCCAATTAAAAGATTTTAATTAGCAAACTCTGCATTTTTTAAAACTAATTTATACCTTGAAGTACCCAGCGGCCTTAGAGGAGGCCGGCAGGAGGTGTCAAAGTGGTCATACAAGGGTCGAGCCAAACCCCTTCTACAGTCGAAAGTCTTCGACACGTTGTGGAAGCAAAGTGAACTGTGTTACTGGGTCAAATGTGAACCCGACTGAGGGTTACCTGTGAATTAGGGTGAATAGTATCAACCCCGAGAACCTGGTAAGGATAGATCTGTGTGAAGCCTGACTGTGGGCTGAGACCCGGACTTAGGTAAGGGAAGAACCTAAGGGGTCTAGAATGGCTTTCTTTATAATAATAATAATAATAATAATAATTTGCATTTATAAAGTGCTACAAACCCTCAGGTATCTGAGCGCTGCTTATTATTACCCACGGTGTGTGGTGCTCATTTATTGACCTCGGAAGGATGAAAGGCTGAGTTTGGTCCTGCCGATATTCAAACCTGTGTCGGCAGATTCTCCACAGATGTCAAAGCGAGCGATCTACTCGCTATGATATCTGACCAGCTGTGTTCTTTGAATTGTGTTAAACGGCGATGTGAACCCGACAGAGGGATGCCAAGAGAAAGCCAAGGGAAGTGAATCTTGCATTGTGTTAAAACAAAGTGAACTGTGATAATTGGCAAATGTGAACCTGGCTGAGGGATGCCTGCGAATAAGGGTGAATAGTAATACACCTGTGAACAGTGTGAAAAAGTGTGAGCCCAACTGAGGGATGTCCACAGTGAGTGGTTGGTCTGAGCCCGACTGAGGGAGGCTAATGTTGAAAGGAGGATTGGAGCCCGTCTGAGGGGGATCCAGGGTGAAGAGTAATCGCCCGATGTGAAGATTACTAGAAGGAACCTTTGTTTCCTTGTTTATGGCACATCAGGCCCTCTGAAGCAAGAGCCTTTGCATGAAAGTGACTCTGGCACAGAAGGCTCTACTATTGAGAAAAGGAACTCTCATGCCGGAGCAACCCAGGAGTGTACTGTGCTCAAGAGTCCCACCATGTCCGTGCTATAAACGTAGGTAAGTGAGACCCTGCCATAACATCCTGACTTATCATTAGTGAACAAGTCTTTCTTTTCTTGTGAACATTATCCTACACTATTTTGTAGCATAGTGGTAAGGATTGGCAATAGGTTTTCTTAGTATAGGCCCTTTCTATTTGACTAGACTCCACTAGGATGGTAATATTATAATTTGGTGGTCGTAGCTTGCTCCGATCTTAGATGTAGGTTTATATTAGGCGTTTATCTCACCCATTTTACAGTTTAATAAATGCCCTTGACCTGATCACTTGTATGTCTTACTTGGGTACCATGCCTTCTTTGCAGCATTCAATAGTCAATACTGCAGAAATATCTTTTACTAAGAATTGTGAGTCATAGAGCCTATCCTTGTCCTTTGTGTTAAATAAATACTTGTGAGTGTAAGTGTATTATATTTTTTTAGGCAGTGTTGCAAAAGATTGGTTGTCTAAACTACATAATCATTTCTTCTGGATTGTTGTAGTTTTGGGCTTACGTGTCTGTAGTGTAAGGCTCCTATTTTGAAAGATCTGCATTTTAAGTCCACCCATTGCTTGAGCTGGGGCCTTTGGTACATTGTCCATTTAAGGACATACACATTTGTACTTTGCGCTCC
This sequence comes from Ambystoma mexicanum, assembly GCF_040938575.1. Lineage (NCBI taxonomy): Eukaryota > Metazoa > Chordata > Amphibia > Caudata > Ambystomatidae > Ambystoma > Ambystoma mexicanum. The sequence goes on from NC_090937.1 coordinate 39,445,857, forward strand.
TCCTTACTCCCCACTGTCTTTCTCTCACATTCACCCTCTCTCTTCAGTCCACTTTCACAGTTCTCACGCCTCCTCACTTAACACACGTTGTACATTTTAGGAAATTAGAAACATGTACTCCTACGTCCCGTCCCCTTTCCTCCATACTGTATGGCTGTCCCTCGCTAGGGACGAGAGACTGAACCTTTTTCAGCAGAAAGATCAACTTCCCCTTTAAATTTACATGTGCGCAGGGGCAAGGCCTTGGGAGCACGTGCTCCCCTGACGCTACTCTTCAGGTCACCTCCAGAGGACTTGAAGGAACTCGTCAAGCAAAAGTCCAGGCCCAAGATGGGGGCACTGTTTTCATCCGCACCTCGCAAAGGCGACTCCTTCCCCAGGAAGCGCCTGAGCGGGCGGGACCTATCAGGTTCTAGTACCAGTGCAGGTAACGAGGCTGCTTCAGCTACCGGCCGCCAGGCCTAGGGGTTGTGAGATCCTACCGGTGACGTCAGTGAGGGACCGCAAGGTACTATTACCGGGTTTCCGCCTGCGGGGCTAAGCCCTAGTACTGGACAGATTTCTGAGGGGGCGTCAGTATGCAGCACTACTGGCGACACAGCCAACGTCACTCCATCTACCAGGCCCCATGCTGAGGTGCAGGGTAGGCCTCAACCTCCACTGCCAAGAGTCCAGGATGAGGCCGGGCCCAGAAGGACAAGCGCCACGACACAGGCATGTGGCATGCAGCCCCAAAAAAATGGCCGCCGGACCAGACAAAATGGCGGCTCGCCCAACACCATCTCCCTTCGGGGACCATGTAGGGGAACAAGTTTCCAGGTGGGACTGGTCTTCACCAGGCACATGGCATGCCCTTCAGCATCACAGGGCAGACACGCCTGCATGCAGCAAGACAGAGTGTGCCCAGGGGTCAGCATCCTCAGTGCCCCGCGCCCACGGCACCAAATGCTCCACCGGCCTGGAGGACAGTTTTTTTTTAAAAGGTCCTGACGCTTATGAGGTCTCCACAAATGGGCATCATCCTCAAGGATGTAATCAGGGACATGCTTTCTCCGGTTTTGCCGCTAGCACACACGGCCACTCAGCCCTTGGTTCCAGCGCCTCTGGCTCTGATGCAGCCCCAACTGTCCACGCCAATTCCCACTACACCGGCACCCATGCCTCCAATGGTCCTGGCAGCCCCACACCAGCCACAGTAGCCACCAGGTCCTGTGAGTACACCACAGCCCCGGCTCCCAGCACTCCTCCAGCTGCACCTGACCAACAAGACACAATGGTGGACACGGATGAGGAGGAGGACCCCGACACACCTTTGTCGGTCAAGGCCTTTCAAGAGCAGCTGGCGGGCCTAGCCAAATTCTTGGGGCTTTCACAGCCCGAGGTGGAACAACCAGAGGCGAGGGTCTTGGCGGATGTCCTCGCGCTACGCCCCACGGATAGAACAGGAATTCCAATGCAAAAGGACTTGGTGCACTTGCCAAAAAACGATGGCTTAAACCTCATTCGGCACAGCCTACCAAGAGGTGCCTCGACACCAAGTACAGGTAGATGGATGGGGGATCCACTCTTGCTGACAGCACATCCCCAGCCACACTCCTCGGTGATTGGTGCAGCTACAAGCCACAATTGTCCTTGTATACTTCAGCCCCTACACTCCTGGGTAAGGAGGAGAAGATCCTGGAAGCATATAGAAAGAAAATCCATTCTAACGCTTCACTTCATCTTCATCAGTCCAATGCGGACGCTATGCTCGCTGCTGTCAGCCAAAGGATCTGCGGGAAATACCAACTATAGAGCCAGGCGTGCTTCAAGGCAGGTCTGGCGGAAGCTAAGATTGTAGTGTAGGACATAATGGAGTCCACTGTGGCTTACATTAACACCTCAGGTTGCGCCATTTGCATTGCTACTTATATGAGAAGAACAGCCTGGCTACAGGTGACCAAGTTAAGTTCAACCCGCACGTCCAGGAGCGTAAACTGGACCTTCCATTCAAGGGTGGCTATCTGTTCCATTCCACTACGGACAAGGAACTTGATAAGAAGAACAACAGTTCCCATACTGCCAAATCCTTATCCATCCTCACTAAGGCCACTCCTAAGGCATATAGCCAGACGCACCAGCATTTAGACAATGATCAGTCTTTCGGAAGGTTCCGGGGGTTCCAGGAAAGATGGTCCAGGCAAGGTGGCACACAAGGGCTTTTTCCAGTCCCCCTCCTCAGCCCCAGCCTCAGACGGCAAAAAGGCATGACACGCCCATCCAGATCGCCAAGTTTCTGGTGGGAGGTAGGCTTGCCCTTCACTACGAAAGCTGGTGCGTAAGGTTCGCTGACTCATGAATCCTATCCGTAGTATCCACTGGCTTCCGCCTACCTCTCCCTCCTTCTCCTCTCTCCTCCCCTCTGCTCCCACAGATTGGGACAGCAACTCTGTTGGTGGAAATTTGCTCGCTCGTAGAGAGTCAGGCACTGGAGGAAGTCCCAAACTCCCAGCGGGGTCTGGTTTTGTACTCCCTGATTTTCACCATACACAAGAAGAACCAGGCGGGCCTGAGAGTTGTGCTGGACCTTTCCACCCAGAACCTTTCCCTTCCTCTAAAAAAGCTCAAGATGTTTACCCCTGCGCTTATAGCAGAGGCATTGTGCACGGGAGATCTGAAGGATGCTTACCTAAACGTCCCGATCTGGCAACCCAGTCGGTCCTTTCTGAGGTTCAGGATCATGGGTTTCCATTTCCAATACTAGGTTCAACCCTTCGGCCTCAATTCGGCCCACAGGGTCTTTACAAGACTGATGAACGCAGTGGCAGATCACCACATCTATCCATACCTAGATGACGGCTTGTCAGGGCAAGGTCTCTGGGGCAGTTCCCCACACCACCTCTGCCCTCATGAATACCCTACACAAGGGATTTTCCATCAATCTCAAGTCACAGCTGGAGCCTACACAGAATCTAGCATTTCTGGGCCTCATCTGGGATACGAGCTCCGAGAGAGTTTTCCCCTTGGAGGACAAGATCACAGCCATCAGGACACAAGGCATTTTCTCAGCAGAGCAGGAACCTCAGCATGGTGGTACCAACACCTCTTGGGCATCATGGCGGCATGTCTCCTGGCAGTACTGCACACGAGGCAGCCTCATGGAGTCAGGAGAAGGGTTCCCAGGCAGAGCTGGTCAGCATCCCACTTCATCTCCACCAGGACCTAGTCTGGTGGAGCATGGACTACAACTTGTGGATGGGCAGGCCATTTCATCAACCAGCACCACAGGTTACCATCACCACAGAATTATCCCTAGAGGGCCGTGGAGGGGGAAGCCAGACTGTCCATGGGGATGGTCCCGTCAGGAGCAGGAAGCCCACATCAACTGGCTCGAGTTGATGGCCATCTGGCTCATCCTCAAAGCCTTCCTATGATGATCAGTGGCAAGATGATCCTCATTCGAATGGAAAGCTCCACCAGCATGTACTACATCAACAAACCGGGTGGCACCAGGTCACCTCCCCTCTGCACTCTAGCAGTCAGCATTTAGGAGTGGGCTCTGGTGAACAACATGCACTTAACAGCAATTCACCTCCCCGGGGAGTCCAACCTGGAGGCGGACAGGCTCAGCAGGCTGGGTGCAGACAACTACGAATGGCATTTTAACGAACAAGTCCTTCAGGGGATCTTCGATAGATTGAGTCATAGATGTATTTGCCAGCTGGTCCAACAGGAGGTGCCCCCAGTTTGCGTCCTGGCAGGGACAGGGCTGGGGCTCTATGGGCGACGATATGCAGATCCAATGGAACAACATGAACGCATATGCCTTCCCTCCCACTCCCCTGGAACACAGGGTAATCTGCATGATCCGCAAAGCCTGGCACCTCCGTATCATTTTCATAGCCCTGTGGTGGCCAGCAATGCTGTGGTTCTGGGAACTTCTCAGCCTGTCGTATCAGGCCCTGGTGAACCTTCCACGGGGCCCTGCTCACCTACTCTCACAGCAGGGAGGCACGATCATACACCCCCCCTCCCAGAAGTTATCCCATGCAGCATGGTTCCTGAACAGGTCACGCTAAGGCATCTACATCTGTCACAGGCTAACATAGACATTATACAAGGCGCTAGGAGCGATGTTACCAGGAGCCAGTACAAAAGCAAGTGGACCAGGTTTTGCCACTAGGCTGCATCAAAGGAGGTCGATCCATTGACCTGCATGTTGGACGATGTGCTATCCTTCTCTGCACACCTCGCACACTCGGGGGTGCAGGTGGACACATGTTGCTCCTATCTTCTGGCAATAGGAGCCTAACGGAACTCGAGGAGGAGGTATTTTCATCCTCTAATGCTGTGGTTAAAAGACACTGGTCAGGCCTCACCAGGCTCTACCCGCCTATCAAGAAGCCACACCCGGTGTGGGACCTCAATGTGGTATCGGGCGCCCTGGCGCATAAACCATTTGAACCTATGGTGTCCGTGTACATCAGACTAGTCACCATTAAGACAGCCCTGTTGGTGGGCCTTACATCTGCACGCAGGGTCAGTGAAATCCAGGCAGTGGATGCTTCAGAGCCTTATACTACTTTTCAAAAGGACAAGGTGGTGCTTAGAACTCACCCTGCATTCTTACCTAATGTGTTCTCTTTTCACCTGAATGAGGAGATAGTGTTACCTACTTTCTTCGCTGACCCTAAGGACGATGCTCAGAGGGTTATGTACCGTCTAGATGTCAGGCATGCCCTAAAATTGTACCTGAACAGAACCAGGCGCTTCCACAAATCCGATGCTCGCTTTGTCACCTTCGGTGGGTCTAAGCCAGGCTATCAGGCTTCCAAGGCCTCCATAGCAAGGTGGATGGTTGCGGCCATCAAGGAGGCGTATGAGGGGCAGCACAAACCTCTCCCAGCAAATGTGCATGCCCACGCTACCAGAGCTAAGGCCACAGCGGTTGCTTTCCAGAGGCATGTCCCGTGGCAAGTCATCATCAAGGCGGCTACATGGGCTACGCCCTCGGCCTTCTGCAAGCACTACTGCTTGGATCCCAATTCCAGGTTGGATGCAGCATTTGGTCAGGCAGTGTTAAGGGGGCTACATTCAGTTGTAATCGCCCATACAGTATGGAGGAAAGGGGACGTGACGTAGGAGTTAATATAAGTTACTCACCGTAGTGACTAACGTACTCGTAGTCCATAGTCCCCTTTCCTCCATAGGTCCCACCATCCTCCCCCCTAATAAAACTAGTGTCATTAGGCCATGGTAATATTGTCGCCATGTTAAAGGGGACTGAGAATTGGTGCTGGGGGTCGGAGACTGGGGAGCGCATGGTCCTCGTGTCGCGCCCCTGCGGATGTAGATTTTTCTGGTGAAAAAGGTTCTGTCTCCCGTCCCTAGCGAGGGACGCCCAAACAGTATGGAGGAAAGAGGACTATGGGCTAGGAGTAGATTATTCACTACAGTGAGTAATTTATAATTTATCTATCATTCTGGCAGCTAAACATACTATAGGGGGTGGTAAAACATTAGACAGCAAGCACACTATGTTACCTGACTAACAGCGGTATCCTGTGCACCCCTGTAGGTGCCGGGGGAACTCATCTGAATTTGTGTTTATTTTTGTCCCATTGTCCCTGAAAGAAAAGATATCTGTCAGGAAAGTAAATAGGGATTGATTATGTGCTCTTGTAAGCAGTGTAACCACTCTTAGTCATTCTGCATATAACCGCCTTTAGATCTTTGTGATAACTTATAAATTGTTTGCTTTCTGTGTGAGCCTTTCACTCAAGTTACATTGTAATTGTACTTAGCATAATTGGATTAATAGTGAGAAAATCAATATTTCTATCAATAGGTTGAGATGCTTAATGTACCTTTCTATAAACACATAACACAATAATATAGTGGCCCTCTTTCCAATGTATTGATTGGAACGTTTTGTCTGTGATTTGCTGACATGGTATAGAAGTACACTTGTGTTAGCAATTGAATGTCATTTGTACTTTTCGAATTAGAAATTGCCTTTCAAACAGTCAATTTATTTATTTTCAAAAGGTGATAATGCCCATGGAAAAGCAGACCGTATGGTAAAGAAGCGCTATAATTATGAACATTTAAATAAAATATGTAACATATAATTATCTTCAAGTCATTTATTTTTCATTAAAACATGAACACAGACCAATACATGTGCACAAGTATAATTAAAATGCATTCCAAAAGAGGCTATAGGGGCAGTACGATGGATCTGCACAGTCTGTCTCACAGGTAATTTTTAAGAGCCACATGAAAATAAATCTTGTGAACTTTAGTAAAAACGTATTTTTTAAAAAAGTGTAACCCTCAAGGAGAATGCGTCAATCCTCAAATTGGGTGTCCCTCAGAAATTGGATTTTGGGAGACTACTAATTCTCCCAGTATGCTAGTTTCTTTAGCAACATAAATTACTACTTCTTCTTCTCTTGCTAGCTCTTCGATAATGACACACACATCTTTTCTTGTTCCTGTCTTTCACCTTGTAATGCCAAATTGTAGTAGCACAATCATGCACATGCTTCCCCTCCCTCCCTAAAGCAGAGGCCCACTGTGCTAGAAACATTGGACTGTCCACCTTCCGTCACTTCAAACACCATGGCAGCATGTCAGAGACTCAACAATGCAGTGCAATGGCAAATATCTGGTCCTTGTACTAGCCCCGCCCATTATCATTCTTTCCTCGGTACACCATCTTTGACCTCCTAAGATGCACTTTCTTCTCCCGTGAGGAGCTTGAAACCTGGCTATTTTTGAATCCATTAAAAACATGTTCATTCCAACAGTCCGGATGCTATGCTATGCATGACCACTAATATTGCTGAAGAACCTGTAGCATGCAATGTGGGCACTAGACTGGATGGCTCTCTAGACAAATGTGTACATGAGCCAATCCTTTACCTCACATATATGTGACCCTGTGCAAACCATCCCCCACTTCACTGTCAACTTCCCTCCAATTCTCTAAGCTACTATTGCCTCATCATTCCCAAATCTCCATGTACCCAATCATGTTTCACAATATTTTTACTTCACTGTACTGGGACACTGTACCCCAGGACCTTTGAGCTATCACTCAGAGAGGGCACTTAAGCAAGCCTCCCGGTGTGCTGAACGTAAAAGGCATAGTAGCTATGGTTCTCAATTTAAATGGGTGTGAAAGCAGTCTCTGCATCGCTATCACAAGGCTATTAAATTAGATAAATTCCAATTTTATGCAGATTGTATTCTGTCAGCCACATGCTCATTTTAGTAAACTGTTTAAAGTAGCCAACGAACATTCAGCCCTTCCTAGGCCAAAAAATGTGTATTTTGCTGAGAAAATCCAGAAGATTGTGCAATCTATTTCTAATAGTGATTTGACCATCTCTGATTATTTACAATGCACGCAGTCTGCTACTAGGAAAATCATCTCCGAGTCATTTCGGTTTGAATCAGTTGTGGGTGACTCAGTCCGGGTGGCTTATCATAAACTTTCCTTTTGACCCCATCCATCTGTGTTATTCAGTCTTTGTAACCTCAAGAAATCCTGTTGTTCACTGTAGCTCTTCATCACTCTTTTAACACAGGTGTAATCCCGGGCAGAGGCGTTGCTAGGGGAGGGCTGAGGGGGCTATAGCCCTGGGTCTTTTGGTTGTAGCCCTGGATATAAACTCCGGGACTACAACCAAAAGGCTATAGCTATCCCTGAATCCCGCCAGTCCCAACATTAGCTTAGCCTCTGATCTTTTCGAGACCTAGCAACACCCCCGATCCCGGCTTCTCTAGTTACTCTGCTTCTGAAAAAGCCTCATTTGGATGTAGCTCTTGCAGCCAACTATCGACCTATATCTCTTCATCTGATCGTTAAGTGCATGGAAGCCATAGTCACCCCACAGCTCTCGCATTTCCGGATATCTTAATCCCTCCTGCATCTTTTTCAGTCTGGATTCCGATCTCTTATGGGCATGGATTCGGTTATGATCTCGATGTTGGATGATTTAGCTTTACTTCAAGACCACAGGGAGGTCGGAGTGTTAATTCTCCTGGACCACTCTGTGCCCTTCGGTACCATTGATCATGGGATCCTTCTCTGGGGCCTTGAAAAGGCAGGGATTTCAGGGTGTGCACTTTCCTGGTTTTCATCTTTTTCTTTTGGACCATTCTGTCAGGGATGGCACTCTATTAAGAGTGGCACAGGACATCCAGAAAGGGTTTGGGTGGTTGTGCCAAAATAAAGTGGACAGATAAGTACACACACAGCTGAAAGGAAAGAGAACGAAGAGTAGGCAAGAGTAGCAAGGAAAAAGGTACAGAATGAATTTCCTCTTGGGGTGTATGCAGATATAGGAAAAGAGTATTCCACGAACCTTAGGAAAACTCTAGTCTTCTGCAAAGTTTGCTATAACAGAGGCCCACGCTGTTTGCTCATAGCTTGGAACAACAGCTAAGGGTGTCTGTAACGCAAAAACGATACAAGGGAAGGGGCAGAGGTTGCCTGACGTAAACCAACAGACAAGCTCTGTACAAGGGGTTTACAAACAGTACAAGAGAAGACACTAACAGATAAATCCAGGAAAAAGGAAGTTGAATAGCAAACTAGCAGAAGGAAATGAAGGGAAAGTCCTGTAGCAGGATTGGATAACAGAGGAACAAGGTTGAGAGGGGGGCGTGGCTTGGACGGCCATGTAAGAGGTCGCACTCTGGAGGAGCTCCGCTGATCCTGTTTTGATCCTGATGGAGGGGTACGTCCACGGGGGCTGGCCGACGTTGGAAATCGATGTCCAGGTGTGTGAATGCCACCACCACACCCGGTGAAAGTTTGGGACGTCTGGAAGGCCTAGAAACCGAAATAAATGTGATTGACTGGGACGAGCCCTGAGCAGGCGGACAAGACAAAATGGCGGCGACACGATGCGAACACCGAGGATCATGAAGTCAGTGTCGCGATCACGGGTGCAGGACCCTTGGGTCCCTTTGCTTGGAGACTAAAACACGTGAGCGCCGCCTAGGACGCACGGTGGCCCAGCGAGCTGGAGGGCCGAACAGATGTAGCTGTGACGACGGGACCGTGGGCCTAGTGGTTGGGGTGCTCCGGGTGTGTTGGATGCCCCATGGTGTGGTGGGCCAGGCTTTGAGCATTGTGCGGCGTGACTCCCCCTCGGTGCCTGGCGGGACGGGCCCCCGCCCGACTCATACAACAACATGACCACGAGAGGTGTGAAACCCAAGGCCAAACAGCCCACGATGGAGGCTTACGCCAAGTCCCCCCCAGGGGCGGAAGGAGGCAAGAACAAAGAGACCCCCGTGACGGCCGCAGAGTCACCGGGCACGATACAGGAGGTGCTGGCGGCGATTGCGGACTTAAAAGTGTCATGGGAAACCAAGTTGGGCCTCACCATGAAAGAGCTACAGGAAGGCTTAAACCTTAAGATCGGTGCCGTCCAGGAGGAGGTGAATCTGCTTAGACTGGATGTGAGGGCGGTCTCAGAGCGCACGGGGACCATCGAGAAGGAGACGGCCACGAACACGGCAGACTGCGCTGCTCATAAAAAGGAACTACACGCCCTTGTGCAACGGGTGGGCAACCTGGAGGACAGAGCGGAGCAGGCGGAAGGACGTGCCAGACGCAACAATATTCGCATCGTGGGCCTACCTGAAGGAACGGAAGGGCCAGACCCCACGGAATTTGTGGAATCCATGTTTTTGCAGGAAATTACCGGCGGGGTACTGACCCAGGGGTTTGCAGTTGAGAGAGCTCATAGGGCCCTAACCAGGAGGCCGCCTCCTGGGGCCCCCCCGCGGCCGATGATCGCGAAAATTCTGAACTACCAAGATCGCGAAAAGATTCTTGAATTCTTTCGAAAAGGGGGGACGATTGACAGAGGATCGGCCAAGATCACTGCCTACCCTGACTACACGCTACAAGTACAGCGGAGTCGGATGCACTTCGGGGCGGTGAAAAGGAGACTTCGTGAAGCTGGCCATCGCTACATGCTACTCTACCCGGCCAAATTGAAAGTTTTCTACAGAAGCAGATCCCTGTTCTTTGAAACACCAACTGAAGCGATGGACTGGCTAGACACGCTGGGCAGTCCTCAAGAATCGGGCATCCAGGCAGAGACTACGGAAGATAAGTAGCTTATGGCTGGGCCGCCTGGGGCAATGGGGCCGAGACATTGGGACTTGAATATAGTCATTTGTACGGTATATGATGCGTATGATGTGGTGCTGACTGGCTGGCCCATTGGGCGTGCCTACCCGTGGTTACTTGGTTGGGAGCTCCAAGAGGCTTCCTTTGTCCCCAGTAGTAACATATCTAGTTAGTTAGGTCGCTGTTAGATCGGCGACGCCCCGCGGGGTCCTATTCCTTGAATACGGGATAAGACCAGACGCGGGTGGGCCTGAGATCCAGGGATGGAGCTGGGCTTTTGTTGGGATGGGAGGGGTTGTTTGCTGTGGTGTGTAGTTGGGGAAACAGGGAGGGGGGATGGGGATCAAGGGCGGAAGAGCCGGCGGAGTGTTAGACCAAGGGGGTATTGTGGGGAGGGCGGGGCTGAATACAGACCAAACCGATGGCATCGGATAGTCTTCGCATAGTTACCTGGAATGTCCGAGGCCTCAATAGTTACCTCAAGCGTAACAAAGTAATGCTATACCTGAAGAGGATGCGGGTTGACATAGCCCTGCTACAAGAGACCCACCTCACCAGGGAGAAATTGGAGGTGGTCATGAGGAAGTGGAAAGGCAAGGTAGTGGGTGCCACGTACTCGGCGTATGCTAGAGGGGTCATCACCTGGGTGGCGCCGCACGTGCCGTTCCGGGTGCTTGACTCGATAGTGGACCCGGAGGGTAGAATGGTGGCGATAACAGGAGTCCTGGAGAACAGGGAAGTACACATCCTCAACCTGTATGCCCCCAATCATGATACTGCAGCCTACTTTAGATCCCTCTATGGCAAACTTGGCCCCTTGGTAGGGGGTGCAATGGTGTGGGGTGGGGACTTCGTCTTAGATCCCAAAATCGACCGGTCCGCTGATACCAAAGGGAAAATGACGCCGGCGGCTAAGGCGCTCGGGACATTGCTAGGAGACCTGGGACTGGTGGATGCGTGGAGGAGACTCCACCCCACGGAGAGGCAGTATTCGCACTATGCGGCGCCATACGATTCATATACGAGATTGGATTATGTGTTTGGAACCGCCGAGATAGCGGGCGAAATAGTGGGGGCGGAATACAAAGCTCGAGTATTGTCGGACCATTCGCCCCTGGTGGTAGAGTGGCGACACCAACCCCCTAGGCCTCGGGTCCCCACATGGAGGCTCCGGTCAGAGGCACTGCAGGATGAGGGATTCCGGGAAGACCTGAGGGTTGCCATCGGGGAATACTTTGAGATAAACACGGGTAGCGTGCGTTCTGCGGGAACTCTGTGGGAGGCCTTTAAGGTAGTGGTGCGCGGAGTGGCCATCTCTAAATCCAAGGGACTTCAAGGGGGTATCGGGAGGGAGCTTCAGGACACCGAAAAGGAACTGGAGAGCCTGGCTCGTCTCGAGAATGCCACTCGGGTAGACAAGACTAGGAGGAGAGACCTTCAGGTGGCGTGCACGCTCTTTGGGATCGACTCTGTAGACTGAACCATAGGAAATACACCGAGCGGCTGCACGCGGGGGGCGACAAGCCAGGCAGACTGCTGGCCTGGCTGTGCAAGAGCGAGTCCCCCCGAGTGGTTATTCATGAGATCCGTGGTGAGGACGGTGGGCTTCGCAACACTCAGGATGGGGTGAACGAGGAATTCCTCAGGTTCTACAAACGTTTGTATGAGGACACTGGGGAGGACAGGAGCCAGGACATCCTGAACACACTGGAAGACATTGGTCTGCCCACCCTAGACGACCTGGAGCGGGAGGAACTGGACGCCCCTATCACTTCAGATGAGCTGGAGGTGGTGATCCGGGGCCTCCCCACGTGTAAGGCACCTGGAGCGGATGGACTGCCTGGTGAGTTTTACAAGGTGTACGTGCAGGAGCTGCTCCAGCCACTGCTGGCCTTGTTTAACGAGGCATACGAACAGGGTGAACTCCCGTTGTCCCTCCGTGAGGCCATGATTGTCCCATTACTGAAACCAGGCAAGCCGGCTGTTGAGTGTGGATCTTATAGACCTCTGTCCATGCTAAACCAGGACAGCAAAATACTCACGGCGGTGCTGGCCAACAGGTTGAAGAAGGTGATTGGCAAGCTGATCCACCCGGATCAAACGGGATATGTCCCAGGCAGGAATATCAGTGATAACCATAGGAGGCTGCACCATGTTATCGACCATACTAAGGATGATACGGGCGAGATGGCGGTAGTGTCGCTGGATGCGGTCAAGGCCTTTGATTCAGTGAGATGGCCTTGGCTGAAAGCGGCCCTGCGGGGATACGGCGTGGGCCCTGGGTATATCAGATGGGTCCAGTTGTTATATAGCAGCCGGTGGCTAGGGTCAAGACTGGGGCCACAGTCTCGGATGCCTGGCAACTTAGCAGGGGACCAGGCAGGGATGCCCTTGGTCACCCATGTTATATATACTCGCGCTGGAACCGCTGGCGATATGCCTGCGGCAACAATACGGAGAGGTGGGTATTAACACTGCCAGCGGCAGCCACTTAATATCTCTCTATGCGGACGATATGCTGCTGTACCTACGCTACCCGGAGGAGAACCTGCAGTACGTACTGGAAGTACTGGATCATTACGCTGTCCTCTCGGGCATATCAGTGAACCCCAGGAAGTCTAGCCTGTTCCCTTTGGGCGGGTACAGGGACGTCCCGTTGGAGAGGCTGCCTGTGTTGCCAATACCATGGCGGACTGACACGTTTAGGTACCTGGGGGTAAATATTTACCACCGGACTGAGGCGGTACACAAGCATAACACAGAGAGAGCCATAGAGGGGGTCAGGAACAGCATGACATTCTGGTCCAGATTGCCCCTGTCCATGATGGGGAGGGCGGCTTTGCTGAAAATGGTGGTCCTTCCCAGACTCCTGCATTTCTTCGTGAACGTCCCGTATTTGATCCCAAAGAGCCTATTCGTACGACTTCATAGTATGTGTAGGGGCTTCGTGTGGGGTAACTCCAGGAATAGGGTGGCCCTGTGGAAGCTCCAGAACCCGTATGAGAAGGGGGGCATAGGCTTGCCCAACTTCGAACTATATTATCTGGCGGGACAGCTGTTGTATGTGGCCAGGTGGTTGTCTGATGAAGATTCGGCGGAATCTAGGTTGCTGCGTGAGGATGCGGCCCCATACTTCCTGAGAGAGGTGGTGTGGCTACAAAGGAATAAACTGACGGGAAGAGGGCGGCTATTGAGGTTGGGATGGGAGGTCTGGCACAGAACATGGAAATTGATGGGGGAGTTGGAACCGCTATCTTGGCAGGTCCCGCTGGTGGCCCTGTGTGAAAACGACACCCAACTGTTTCAGTCTGTCCGTAGGCACTGGGAGCCAGTGGGCCTGGCCACGCTTGGGGACATATGGAGGGAGGGGGAGGCGCTGGACTTTCAAAAGTTGCAGGATGAGACGGGGGTGCACAGAGGCCAGTACATCACCTATGCCAGGCTAGTAAAACGAGTAAGAGAGAGATGGCCGGAGACGGCACTGGCAGATGATCCTGATGCTACCCTTGAAACTATGTATGATGTCTCAGAGGGTGGGCATGAAATATCACGAATATACAAACTCCTCAGAACTAAGGCTGGGAAAGAGTTGCCCCAACTGAGGCATGAGTGGGAGGAGGAGATAGGTGGACTCATGACGGAGGGTCAGTGGAAGAGGGTCCTGGGATATCATAAAAAGGTGTCCCGAAATGCACGGCTCCAACAACTCCAGTTCTACATTACTCACAGGGCCTACCTGACTCCCCAGAAGATCGCACGGTTCGGAGGCCCGATCACTCAAAAATGCCCCAGGTGTGGGGAGGTGGACGCTGGGTTGCTACATATGTTTTGGGCCTGCCCGGAAGTGTATAGATTTTGGGAGGAGGTCAAGATGAAGCTCGCAGGTGGGGGAGTGGTGTTGGACGTGGGATCTGCCTGGTCGTGTATGCTTGGGATCTTCCCCAGGCCCAGACACTTTAGGCACCTGAGCAAGCTGAGGGACCTGGCATATGTTCTGGCCAAACGCAGGATTGCCATGAACTGGAAATCGGCTAGCAGGCCGAGAGTGGAACTATGGTGAGCGGAACTTATGAGGTGGGCGGAGGCTGAATCCGTGGTATGGTTTGAAGCGGTCACTAGAGGGGGCGAGGAGGAGATAGGGCCCTTGCTGGCCTGGCGACAATTGGTGGCCTCTATGACCAACCCACAACAGGGCTTGGACGAATCTGAGAATTCGGAAGATGTGCCTACGGACAATGTTTCACCTGACAGTGCCCCGACTGAGGATACAAGGGAGCCGGCTCTGGCTTGATGGGGGGGGGGGGGGGGGGGGGGGGGGGCGGCAGAGTTTTTTTTTCGCATTTTCTTTTGTGTTTTTGTAAATAATTAACAGTTGTATTGTGTTGTTTGTTTTTCTAAAATATAAAATCAATAAAATATTTCAGAGGAGCAAGAAAGCAATGAGCAAGCCCACAGGAGCAGGGCTGTAAGGTAGAGAGCCCAGAGGGAACGGGCTTAGGGCAGCGGAGTAAAGCAGGCTGCACGGCAAGGAACCCAGAAGGGCCGGGCAGCAAGGTGTGAGCCCTGAGGGGCAGGGCCGCTGACCCTAGAAGGTTGCAGAGGACTGTAGAGGGCTGCTAGGCCGAGAACCCAGCAGAAAAAGGTAGATAGTAAGCAGCGGTGCGTGATCAGCTGCAAGGTAGAAAGCCCAGAGGACAAGGGCTGTAGGCAGCCGGAGTGAGACAGGCTGCAGAGCTGGGAGCCCAGAGGACAAGGGCTGTGGCTGGAAAGCAGCAGAGCGTGATCAGCTGCAATGTCGAGGCCGGCAAGGCAAGGGTGGAGTCTGGAAGGCAGCAGAGCGTGATCGGCTGCAATGTGGAGAGCCCGGCAGGGCAAGGGCGGAGGCTGGAAGGCAGCAGAGCGTGATCAGCTGCAAGGCAGGAGCCTGGAAGAGCAGGGCTGAGGCAGGGAGCCCAAAAGGCTAGGGCTGTAGGCAGCAGGTGTAGCAGGCTGAAGGCAGGACGCCCAGAGGAGCAGGGCTGAGGCATGGAGCCCAAAAGGCTAGGGCTGTAGGCAGCAGGGTGTAGCAGACTGCAAGGCAGGAGCCCGCCAGGGCACTGGACCAAAAAGCAGGAAACAGCATACAAAGTTTGTAGCTCGAAGCAAAAAGGTGCCGGAAGGACTCTCAATGCAAGAGACTGAGCTCTCGCAGGCAGCAGCTTTTATACTGCCCAGCCCAGCACAGAGGCAGGCTAATTGGTTGCACCTGGCTCAGCACACCTGCAGACAATCAACCACCTCCCTCTATGTTCCTGAGCTGGTGGAAGCAGAGCAAATCCCTAGGGCTTCTGGGGATTGTAGTTCTGATGAAGAAAAATAGGAATAGCCAGGAATAGATGGTTATAGCCAAGTGCATTATGGTAAGTGTAGGTTTTTGGGAAAAATAAAAAAGCACCAAAGTCTCGCAAATGGGAAATAAAGTCCAAATAGTGAATAGGGGTTGATCCAAGAGTTTTCTGTAGATAAATGAATAACAATTTGTCCATATTGATCGCCAATGTATGCGCCCATGGCGCAGGCATGACACATTCTCAAACGGTAACTATGGCTCCATTCTTTTCTGCTCCCATGTCTCTTTATTGTGGTGTATCCCAGGGATCTTCCTTATCCCAGCTTCCTTTTAATCATTACCTTCGTCCTTTGGCAGATCTTCTTTACAAACATGAGGTATGCTTTTATATGTATGCAGATAATACCCAATTGTTTTTTCGTCTGGACTCTCTATTGTCCGATTCACCATCCAAACTGAGAAATTGTTTGGCTGTGATCGGTGACTGGATAGCTGGGAATTTGTTGACATTGAATAGGGGGGAGAAAAGAGAGGCCCTGGTAGCAGGCTTGCTTCCTTTAAACACGGCCTGGAGGACAGATTTTATACCCAGACTCTCTGGGTCCCTGTCCCAATCCCAGTAAATCTGTCAAGAGTCTCGGTATTAAACCTCTTCGTTTAGGATCGAGAGAAGCTCAAATTGTGTCCGTCTGCAAAACCGGCTTCCTTAAACTGAATGTTTTAAAGAAAACGCTGCCCTTTCTTCCATTCGAGCTTCAGACCAAGGTAGTGACTGCATCCATTGTGGGATCATTGGATTATTGCAATGGAATCTACCTTGGCCATCCGGCATTTTGATCCAACGTCAGCAGCTCCTGCAGAATGCTGCAGCGTGCCTGGCCAAGAGTGCCTCTAGACTTTCTCACTTCTGTAGCCTGCTGCAACAGCTTCACTGGCTCCCGGTTAAGAGTCGGATTAATTTAAAGATCCTTTTGTATTGTGTAATTCAAAAATTGCGAGCAGAGTATCTTCAATCTTAATTGGTTTTCTATACCACAGCCAGGACACTTCGCTCCACCTCAAAGAGTTTGCTGAGAGTACCCTGACACCAGAGAGCTTGTGCTGGAAGCCATTCCTTTTCGGTCCTTGCCATTACTATGTGGAATGCTTTATCACTTCAGCTCAGTGAAACTAGCGATTATGGACGTTTCTGTAAATCTCTAAAAACCTCTTTCTTTTAGTTTGCTTCTTTAAAGTTCATTTATGTTCTGGCTGCTCTCTAGAGGGCTTAGCCTACTTGCCTTAGGGCATAGACCTTTGTGCCATAGTCAGTGCTTTACAACTATAATTAAATGACATTACCACCTCCCAGAATTGACTCCGATATGCCTCAAAGGACCAGCTCATGCAACTGGATGACTCTTCAGAACCCAGTCCAGCCCCACACACTCAGGGACGTCATTTCACCAAAATGCCCGGGGTAGCGGAAGTGCCATCACATGACCCTTGACCTCTGATACAATCACATGAAGTGATGTCATATGACCCCACCCCGAAGTTTTATCACAGGAAGCGATTGAACACAACCTTTCACCCCTTGACAAAACAGGAAGTAGCATCACATTGCATTGTTCCTAAGCACGCTGCGAAAAATATGGTTACGATACCACTAGAATGCAATATGCATTTCATACAAGAATGGATCACCATATGTATCATTGATATCAGTGTGTATAGGTCCATATTACTAAATTACTGTGAATGCAGGCAGACATCTATGGCCAAATGATAATGATGTGCTATTATATAGCACTTGCGCTTAAGTGCTTTATGTAGAACAAATATACATACAGTATCACCCAACCTGAGCTGGTACTAATATATCGACCTCAGAAGGATGAAAGGCTGAGTTGAGGTGACAGTGTGCCTGAAATAAACCTTTAATGAGTCTAGCAGTTATTTTATAGAATTCTAGAAAGACAAATTAGTTGGTATTCCCATTCTTTCTTATTTATGGTCACTGCTAAAAGTGTTAGACTTGTGGAACCCAGGTTCTTTAAAAAGAAAAGTTTAAAGAGGCCTGAACAAGAAAGCCAGCCACTCCAGAAGCAAAGAGCCACATGGTGCTGGCCACAGCCCAGGACCTTGCATTAAATTAAAATAAAAAAGCATGTGATTTAGATTTTTTAGTTTTTTTCGGGAAAGCAAGGGAGACGCAGTTGAGACCCCTAAATGACGTCCCTGCACACAGTATCTCCATCCACCTGAAGGGTGTAGTGAACTGTTATGCACTGTATAGCTGTTGTCCTCACTGCCCCTGACCACCAATTGTTAACTGTTTTCTGTTTTTAATTTACATACAGACCATGTTTATATTACTTGCAGTCATTCTTTTCAAACTACTGAAGAAATTAAACAAATGTAATTGAAAATCCAGTGACTAGTTAGTGCTGCGATGAGCATAGTAAATAAGTTTCCTCAGAAAGCATCAGGTTGGATTTTCCCTTTTCTGGCAATCAATGACTGACAGTTTGAAGTATTATGCACACATCTTTTTTAACATGTTTATTTATTTTAAAGGTGGTAAGACTATTGCTGGAAAAGGGGCAACTTCCTGTTGGCAGAGTTCATGCTCCAGTAACCCCACAGTGCACCCCTCCAAACCAAATTGGATCAAGTGCATCACAAGACAAACAAGTTAAAACACCAAATCCCAAAGATTACAGCTTTGCCACAGATGGTAAGTCATACAAGTGTGCAATAAATGTACTTTATTTCCACCACCTTGGTCATACATTTTTTTACTTCTGAGTCCAAATATTCTAAAAGCAACAGAGCATTCAATTTACCGATATGATAATCTACAGAAAAGTGTTTTTAAGCTATCCTATCCGTTTCAGCATTTCCTTGCAGAAGTATTCAATTCCACAATTCATCTTTTTTTCAATGCAGGTTTGATTTTCAATTCCATGTATAGCCCAACAGCCGTTTGTTTGCGTACATTTTTGTGATTTGCTTCTGAGGACAAACTGAACTCCATTCTTGGGAAATTCTCCTTGAGTGCTGAGATTATTTATCCATCAGAATTTGTTATCTATGCCCTAGTGATTTAACCTAAGGCTTGGTGGCTGGCTGGTCCCACCATGCTGGACACCCCGCCCCCAACTTTACACCAGTAGCACTGGGAGCGTGTCCTAAAGCAACCTTTAAAAGGAGAGAAAAACAGAAGATGGTTCCCACCCCATGTGGGATGTCCCCATGTTCTTAGGAGCTTGTGACTATCAAGAGTATCTGCATAGTGCTCTGCATCATACCCTAGTAAAATGGGTTAACACCATGTACAGCAACACCACATGAATTAGAACTTTAAATCCTCAATTAATGAACACACTACAAGAGATTCTTTTCAATAGTTAACATACAGGAGTTTGATGGTGATGACAAACCTACGGATCAGTGTGGGCGCTGGTTGGATTTAATAGTCAAAAAAATTCCAGTTTTGCCTGTGGTATTTAGTCATGGTTGAGTCAAGGAGTTATGGTGCAAGTGGTTTTTTATTTTTGTTGGTTTACCAGAACCAAAACATCATCAATGTGGCAATTATTGCCAGTTAGTCAACATAAATGTGTGCAAACAGCCGACGCGCATTTCGCCCTAAGTCTTTTTCAAGGCCAATTGAGTATCCTGGTGGGCTCTAACAAGAGCTGGTGTCTGGTCCTTCCAGGTCCGGGTGCCAGTGGGGCTGAATAGCCTAGTCAGTTGCCGGGGTCGGCGAACAAGCCGTGGTTCGTGTGTCAGGAAGTGAGGATGGGAGGACTAGACACCAGCTCTTGTTAGAGCCCACCACGATACTCAATTGGCTTTGAAAAAGACTTAGGTCGAAACGCGCATCGGCTGTTTGCACACATTTATGTTGACTAACTGGCAATAATTGGCACATTGATGATGTTTTGGTTCTGGTAAACCAACAAAAATGAAAAACCACTTGCACCATAACTCCTTGACTCGGCCATGACTAAATACCACAGGCAAAACTGCAATTGTTTGGACTATTAAATCCAACCAGCGCCCACACTGATCCGTAGGTTTGTCATCCCCATCAGTCTCTCAACTAATCGAGAACCTTGGAGTTGGTCCCCAGACAAACCATGATCCAGGCTGCAGGCTGAATTTGAAAACACCAATAGGAGGTGTGCAGGGGATAGGAAGTCCCGACACCGACAACTCCAACCAACTTATACGTTAACATACAGGAACCCATTTTTACTATAACAGAATTATATCCAGGTTGCTAGCGGGTATTTGTATTCCACTGTTCTGTATAGTAATAGCCATCAATATCCACAACATAAGTAACAGTGTGGCCACCATGGAATTGACCCCCATGCCCACCTTCCATATTTAGATCCCTGGGATGACTCTTAAGAGTAGACCTGATGACCAGTGCACCTCTGGAGTCACAAGTTAACAAATATCTGTACTCCATCGTTGTCTTCTCTATAACTTAATCTATAAGGCCCAAAGGTAACCGTACCTATTTATTGACTTACTAAAGTTACCTGAAGGCATCTTTTCCCTCTCATGAGTCCTTCCCCATTCCAACAGGGACTACTCTAGATTTCTAAGCGCGGACTCGGGGATCAAACCTGTGTCGTCTTGCTTCCAAGGCGAGCACATTGCCGCTGAGCTATCCTCCTGAGACATAGGGTGGAGGACATGCCTGGAACAAGCGTTCTCCACATATTCCTTACTTCATCCTAGGACATTATTCATGAGCTGTGCGTACATGTTTGTTGGCCTAGCCATAGTGCTCTTAGCACTGCCGAACGGGTGTGCCACGTGAGTTCAGAGTGGGCTCCTTGCTGTTGCTGCCATGAACCTGTTGATCTCCACAATGCAACAATCGAAAGCATCCAGATGTGATGGCACAAAGGAGTCTTAAGGTGCCAACACCCCCCCCCCGTCACCCCCACCTCTCCCGTGCTGCAGCACCGGTAGCAGTTCACCCGGATTTCGCTTCTCTTCTGCCCCACCTGGACACATGCTTCCTTTGTGGCTTCTTCTCCTTTCTTGTCCCTGGGGCCAGAGACTGCATACCTCCACCAGGAAGCAAGACTGGCAGCATTGACTGTTAAGTACCAAGGTGACGCCAGTATCTTTCTTACTGATTCCTGGGTGATGACCCACCAACTGCCTTGTGTCGTACCTCAGGGACCTCCCTCCCTCAAGGATGTCCTGCAACAGCATCTGTCCAGAGGAGGATCTGGTTTGTGAATGCCTTGATACTGGTTGGCCGTGATCCCTCCCACAGGCCGAGGGGCTATTGCTGTCATCAAGGTAGGATGTCACTAAATGTGTATGAAGCTGCCCATGCCATAGCCACCAGGGACAGACGGCCTCTAAGTTCTGTGCTGAGTTGGAGGTACTCCCCATCCTTTGTTATGACTGGGTCAAGCCATGGAGGAATGGACGTGGGTTGTCCCGCTGCTACCCAATGTATGAGGGCAGATGGAGCCCAATTCCCTTGAGTTGTCCCTCTCTTTCAGACATTGTATGTACAATTCCTCTGACAACTACACGTCCCAGCAGTCCTGGGAGCTGGAGATGGAGCGTTAAACAGAATTCCCTAACTGCAAGCTTTTGGTAGAATTAACATACCTTAATATTCAAGGAGAAGGCAGATGCCCAACTATACGGAGCACCGTGGAGCTGTGGTCCAAAGCACCAAGCATTTCAAGATGGAGATAATGACCCAGCCCACATTTAAAGACTCAGAACAAACAAGTCATTAGGAATAAAAGTGGCAATTTGCTTGTTGTCTTAAACAGACGGGGGATCAATGGTAAGATTACAGGCCCATTAAGAGGTCTGTGGGGCAAGGACCAATCAAGGGGCCAGAGACTGTTCAAATGCAGTAAAGAGCCATCCAAGGATCTGCTCAAGTTCGCCCTGTGGCCCCGGTGTAAGAAGGGTCAAGGAAACAAAGGGCCTCATTCCGAGTACAGCGCTAACCAATGGCGCTATTAACGCCTTGGTTGACGCCGTACCCGGACCGGCAGCGCCTTGGTGGATGGCGGAATTACCGCCCCATTCCAAGGTTGGCGGGGCGGTAATTCCCCAATCCCCATTTACCCTTCCCCATTCCCATTTTTGCCCCATAGGGCATAATGGGAGTGGGGAAGGCGTTAATTACGCCACCGTAAATTACGGTGGCGTAATTAACATCAAGGTCCCTTAGCGCCATGGATTTTAACACCTGCTAAAAGCAGGTGTTAAAACCTCCATGGCGCAAAGGGAACTCGGAGTATGGCGGTAAGGGACTACCGCCACCGGTCTCGTTAGCGGTGGCCGCTATCCCTTACCGCCATACTCGGAATGAGGCCCAAAGTAATGGACAGATGCTGGGAGGAAGCAAATATGCTACTCGCTGATCCCTGGGGAACCAGGTAGAATGATACTTAGTGGTGACATACTTCCTGGCAGGTGGACATTTACAAGGGCGTGGGGAAAGTGGGCCTGTGGCACAGAGGGCTTAATTGACTGGCAGGGATGATTGAGGCCTCCTGCTTCTGAGGAAGCTCAGAGCTCTGGAAATAGCATGAAGTATAGACCACCTTCTGTATGGCTGAAATGCCCCCTGCCAGGTGCTAACTAACAGAAATAGCATAGTCCCATAGACCGGGGTACATTATTGACATTTTAGGAATGTTATTTCAAAATGTGTATGCACATTCAAAAAGGGACTTCAATAATGCTGATTTCATAATGCTTGGCTCATGTCAAAATGAGGAATTTAATCTCACTGCATACCCTTACTATGTGTTTTAATTCTGTTCACGCCTCTTGATATTCACCCTATGCCCTTAGATGGGACGTCCGCCCCTCTGTTGTACCTCAGGACTTTACA
This sequence comes from Ambystoma mexicanum, assembly GCF_040938575.1. Classification (NCBI taxonomy): domain Eukaryota; kingdom Metazoa; phylum Chordata; class Amphibia; order Caudata; family Ambystomatidae; genus Ambystoma; species Ambystoma mexicanum. The sequence continues at coordinate 39,468,210 of NC_090937.1, forward strand.
TTTCTATTATGTTGAATTATATTATGTAACCTTTTTTAAGTACTGTTTTGGTCTTTTAACCTATTTCAGGGTTTTCTTTTGTTTTTATATGTGGGGTGGTGAGGGTGACAATAGTGACTTTAAAACCCTTTGTGGGCAGCTGAGCGAAGATCATGCAAAGATCAACTGTCATATGATGTATTTATGCAGATATCTTTTGCAGAAAACACATTTGATGTTAAAGTTGTAAAGAACAGCTCTGGCCTGGGCTTCAGTTTTAGTAGAGAAGAAAACCTCCTTGCCGATCAGCCAGGCTCCAGCATAGTGCGGGTCAAGAAGCTGTTTCCTGGCCAGCCAGCTTCTGAAAGTGGGAAAATTGAAGTTGGGGATGTGATCATGAAGGTGAATGGAGCACCCCTGAAAGGACTCTCGCAGCAAGTTAGTATTCCACCTGCCGGTGGCTCTTTAATGATATAAAAACCGAAATATTCGTTCAGGTATTTCACAACTTTTTTTTAAATCTCTTTTGTGCTTAGGAAGTCATCTCAGCTCTTCGAGGAACGTCCCCCGAAGTCACTTTACTTCTCTGCAGACCTCCTCCTGGAGTTCTTCCAGATATTAACCCATTGATACAGGTAAAACCTTTCAAAGGCTATAAACACAGAATAATAATCACATCTTTTTTCTTTTTCCCATATCTAAACCAAGTCTTGGGCCATCGCTTATTTAATACTGTAAGGCATTTACAGCAAATACATAGTCCACACTTATTATTAGCACAACACACTTGCATCTTTTCATGTTGTGGGCCTATGTTTCTCTGGTTATTTAATTTCAGATGGGTGAGGTTATTCAAATGGAAAGTTAAAAATCAAGATAAACGAAACCTCCCTTAAAGGTGAGGGGGAATCCGTACTCGCCCATAAAACAAACAAAAAATGCAGATCCTTACATGAGACCACCCAAAGCACACCATTGCAAGTAAACTGACCTTTTTAGAAGTTGTCCTTTCCCATAACAAGGAGTCCAATGCATTCACAATTTAATAGTTGTCACAGATTGCCTTACAAAATATCTCTCTTAAGTGTGGTTTAAGAGTGTTTATTGAACACAAGATAAGATATTCAAACTTGTAATGGATTGATTTGGGGTTCGGGCACACTAGTGCTTCTCTTATATTTCCATGGACTTCCACCTTCCTAGCACAGGTGTCTCTAAACCCCATATTATCAACCAGTGATTGTAGACCCTTAATGTCAAAAACTAGATAATGTGAGCGCCTAAATGCCATAGCCTTCACAATCTGGCTCCCTCATGGATTCGTTTGCGGTTCACTATTCTAACACTCCCCAACTCAGCTTAAGGAATGATATTTTTCCAGTATTATGCCTTAGCAGGTACCCAGCTTCTTTGGCTCTCTCACCACCCTCTCCCGTTCTTTTCCCCAATGTTCCTTCTGCCTCTTGTGATGAATCGCAGGATTTGGGCACTTCTCCCTAAGGGGGAGCCTTTCTTAGTGAGGCTAGGGAGGTGAGACTGCTACCCAATAATCCCCATAGTGGTGGCAGTAAGCAAGGCCTCAGAGGGTGAGATTCCCCCCTGAAGAACAGGGACTCCTGTTCCATAGAGGGACTGGCTAAAGCCCCTTTCTCTAACACCATGACAAGACCACCAAGTCAGACCACTGTGTTACTGTCATAATGAATTAATTTCCTCTTGAAAAACAACCCATCATGAATACTGTGAAGAAAAGGAATGGTGGGAGAGTAATAATGATTACTCCCAATACTGTGACGAAGAAGAGTGACCTGAGGATGCAGAACATTGATCAGACAGAGATGACAGACTAAGACCCTATGCTGTGGAGGATCCAGCAACCTGTAATAAAAACTGAGGAAGAACTCCTCTTAGCATCAGACAGGAAAGAAGCCGGGAGCTTCAAACCAGTCCAGACGTGCTGGACTACAAGAACGGACAAGCCTCCATCGGGAGGAAGGAAGAAGGTGCTGCTGGCCAGAGACTGCAAAGGAGACAGAGGCTGATGAGCAGAGGGGAAGGAAACCCTAGGAGGAAGAAGCAGATGAGCGTTGGCGTGCGCCTGGAGGGGTGGACTAGTGGTTCCGACAACTGTGCTGAGACCATCGAAGCCTAGAAGCCGCAGAGGCACGGAGAAAAGCAGAACGCTTACGGACTGGGAGTGTGAAGAAGAGGCATTATCTGATACACAAAGACTTGAAGAAACAGTAATATTAAGAGTAAGGACAATACTCAGAGGGATTCATTCTCCCGATTAAATCTAGGAAAAGAAGGACTTTCACAGGCATTGAAGAGAGGCTTTTGCCCAGCATTCCTAAAATGCACAAGGCTAAAGAGGAAAGGCCTAACAGGAGAGCAAGCAGGGGAAAGAGCCTGGGAAAAGTCCCCTACAGGAACTACATCATTTACTTAAAAATATAGCTCAACAGTATCTGAGAATCACATATTAAAATCGCATAAAAACCAAGGAAGAACATCTAGAGAAGGGAGTCATTCTCCAAGATTTGTGTTGTGTTTGCATAGTGTTAGGGACAGAATAGCTTAGAGTCAGACGGAAACTATTTACTTTTGGACTTCACTACAGTCCATTTTTTCTTATTATTTAAATAAGTGTAAAATGAAAAAAAATGGTCTGCCGCCTCCTTCTGATTGAACACACTCTGCTCCGCTCCTCTTCTCCCTCTCTCTACTCCCCTTTCTATCTCTTCCTGCTCCCTTAGTCTGTCCCTCCAGTGTTCACATATTCTGTTCCCCCCCTTTCCTCTCCCCTCTTTTTTTCCCTTCTCTCTCACCTCCCCACTATCCTCTCTTCCCTGTCGACTTTCTTTCCTCTCTCACCTAGTGCCTCTCACGCAACCCACCAAACAATCACAGCCTCATTCTCACTATATGCTACCACTATCTCGTACACCCAAGACGTCACCTGCAAAAATCTCCAACACAAACTCCTCAATTGTGAGGTCCCAGTGCCGAAATCCTGCAAGAGCAAACGAGTAGTCCTCCAGACCCCCAAACCAGTTCTCCCAGCAGTCAATTATAACAACTGCTGAGGTAGCCAGACCGGGGGAAAGGGGAAGTGGATAAAATAACATATGTTCAGGATTCCTCCTTAAATACCCTCAACTTCGGAATGTCTCAGGATTCTGGAAAACCTGCAAATGAATACATTACAGGTTACAAAGTCCTTTAGAAAATTACCTTAACTTACTCTTAATATTACTGCATCCTCAGCCCTTTGCATTACGTGACTGCCTTCACCCCAAGCTTGAAGGCGACTAAAGGAATTAAAGATTGTTAATTTGAACTGCTGCACAGCTCTCACTGTGGCTGAAAACTCACTGCTGACTCCCTGTAGTTTTTTCCAGAACGTGGCCTTGGATGCTTGCAGTAATACTTTATTCTGCCCAGTTTCCAACTGTTGCTTCAATTAACTGCTGACTCCCTATAATGTTTGCTGAACCTTTAGTTTGGTTTGTTCTATGTAAATAAATTCTCAGCTGCTCCATATACAATGGTTGCTTTAAAACCTTTGCTTCAACTTTAATGGAAACTAAATACAATGTGTTACACAACTAATGTCTGTTGTGAACTGGAAGGTGATATTTCACAATGTTTTAAAAAATGCCCCTATGCGTTTGTCCATGCGCTAATTCTGTTCTTAAACTCTGAAAACCCAGCCTCCTCTGACTGGGAGACTGAGAACTTGAGTCTTCCACTGTACTCCTTATGCGCTATGCTTTCAACTGAATTCTAATGTATACAGAGCTGGTAACGTTGATTTCACAGAGCGCTGCTCTCAGGAATCGAATAAACAGCTGACCAGCCGTCACTGTTTATAATTTCTTCAGCGCTATGTGGCTCTGAAGGGAACACGATACGGCTTTTATCAAATACAGTAGCCACGCTGGATCACGTCGCAAGGTACCTTTCTTTAATGTTACACGACACAAGCCTGCAAGCTTGCAACAAACGAAACAAAAACATTTCCTAACTCCACGTGCAAGGCCTTCTGGAGCTACTCGCATTCACAGCTGATGTCGGAGTGCACCCAGCTTCATAGCTTCATTCCGAGCTCTGCCAGAACACACACGCGCAACTTCATGTCATGCAATGACTTTAAAACAGTTCAATTTCTCATTCTACACAAGTACCGTTTTTCAATGAAACTAAATGTTCTTCCATTTAGATCATAACCTGAACTTTTAAACAGTGTTAAGGGAAATATTCACTTCCTGTAGTTGCTTTTGAGATTATTTCTTTTATCTCTTTGAACATTTCCTTATGTAAACATTTCTGGCACTATCTGAGTTTTGGTTCTTTGGCTTATCCTGTAGGTTATCTTGACATTGGGTTTTTCTCTGGTTTCTCAATGTAAAAAATTGAGCTCTTCAAAGCTGTGACCTCTTGAGCTGGTCTTGAATGAAAGGCAGTTTAGAACCTCTCCTGAGGTTCCAAACTGCATCACAATTGTCTTAAGCTAATTACTGCTGAGTGGGAAGTTCTCCATCTTGGACTGGGACAATAGTAGCTGGCTGATATTATGGTTAAGGAAAAATTATATGTATTCAAATAGGTACAAAAATTCCTATTCACACATACCACATCTTACTCCACTAATAGGAATATTGATATATAACATAAAAGAAGGATAAGATGGTAAACTTTCTCTACTTGAAACCCTCTTTCTCCCCCATCAATTAGAAACCTCTGAAAGATTTTCCAGGCACTACAAGTCTTGACAACATGGACTGCGTGCAACATTCCGAATTTCAAAAAACATTCTTGTTTTATTCAAAATATAAAACATAAAAACTACCCTCACCTAACACAGTGTAAATACTACCACTAAAACCTACAAAATCTAAAAAGCTAGGCTTCAAATTAAACACGTACCCAAGACACAAACAAAATCACATTTCACAATACATAGAAAAAACCTAAATGTGTCAATAAAACAACATATAATCCCACATGTTTCTGTTCTTCAAAGCCCCTTTCGGGCGAACATTCTTCAGGGGAAACTTTAAAACATCCACAATTCTTCTCAATACCGTGTTGAATGGGTAGTTTCAGGCAAATAGCCTGCAAGGAAAAGAAAAGAGGAAACTAATCAGACCCACAGGGGAGGGGGTAAATGTTGTGTATTTAATCACGTGCCCCTGTGGCTTACACTATGTAGGCAAGACCAATAGACAATGTAAAGTCCGTATGGTGGAACATCGGAGCTGCATTAGAAATCAAGTGATTACAGCCCCTTTGGTAAAACATTTCCTTGACCAGAAACATGGCTGCAATGAGTTTACGTGGATCATATTGAAAAAAGTGCATGGCCACAGTAAAGCTGAGACAGAACAGAAACTGTTGAATCTGGAACAGAAAATTATTTTCAAACTGCAAAGCAATGTGTTGGGGCTTAATGAGAGTATTGATTGGCATGTGGTTAGCCAAATATAAAGACTTGATTTACCTTTTTCATGATAAATGTTGCAATTGTGATCTTGTATGATCTTGTGCATTTATGAGCATGCATTTTTTTGCCAAGAATATATTTATAATTTCAATATGCCTCCGACTGACATCTGCATTGTTGTTTTGGCTGTTCTTGATTGTTTTTGTGCCCCTTTTTGTGCACCCATTCCCTCAACACTGTTTTTTTGTTGCTGGGCTGTTTCATGCAAATATGGCCGCCGTGTTTGTTAGTTAGTAATAGTTTTCACCATGATGAGGCTAGCCAGTACCGAACTGAATTGTGTAGTACCTTTTTAGTGTTTACAAGGAAGATGTGAGCGTGTTACGCTCAGGAGAACACTGGTGCACTTGATCTAAACGCGTGCGGGTGCCGCATGGCTTGTTTAAACCCTGCGAGTTATTAGCAAGGAGTATGCCATTCTGAAAATAGAGGTAAACATGTTGACTTTGAAATATACGAGTCACGTCACGTTTGGGGTTGGTATTTCTATCCTTGCTTTACCGCACTTTCCTTTGCCAAGTAGACGGCTGTTTTGCATGACCACTTGCCATTCTGTGACGGTCAGCATGTGAACACTAAATCCTCTTTTGTGGAGTATCCTTTTGGATGGCACCACTTTTGTATGCATGACCGTGGTTGGTGTACATGTGGGATCCTTTTGGAACATTTGGAGGCTTTAACTTCTAGCACCTGGTTTCCGTGGTACATCGGTGCATGTTGCTGGTTTTGTCGGTTAGTGATCGCCCCGTTTTATATTACAGATTGATACTGTGTCATTGTTGTAGTCATCTGTGGACTGGATTCGGTTGTCTGAACAAGGGAGTTCTTCCCTGTGCCCTACGTTGTGGGTTTCTTCACTTTCGTGAAGGTAATTTCTGTCATATTTTTAACATTTTTGACTGTTATTCTGTAATGACCTTTGGCTGTGACAGTATGGATGGCTCATTGGCAGTTTGATGTGTCTACCCTAGGTGTGACGATATCTCGGCGGATTGGGACACCTTTTGAAGAGTTTTGGTTTTTCAATGAAGAAAAATTAGCTTATCAGTCATTCACGGACGTGCATTGAAGGTTCACCATATTAAGGTAAATCTAAGTGGTCTGATTTGATTTTTAGACCTTTCTGTGGAGCTGCTCCCTTTTTTGAGCCGTTTCCACTTTTACATTTGGTAATACCCCCTCCCCTGTGGGTCTGATTAGTTTCCTCTTTTCTTTTCCTTGCAGGCTATTTGCCTGAAACTACCCATTCAACATGGTGTTGAGAAGAATTGTGGATGTTTTAAAGTTTCCCCTGAAGAATGTTCGCCCGAAAGGGGCTTTGAAGAACAGAAACATGTTGGGATTATATGTTGTTTTATTGACACATTTAGATTTTTTCTATGTATTGCGAAATGTGATTTCGTTTGAGTCTTGGGTACGTGTTTAATTTGAAGCCTAGCTTTTTAGATTTTGTAGGTTTTAGTGGTAGTATTTACACGGTGTTAGGTGAGGGTAGTTTTTATGTTTTATATTTTGAATAAAACAAGAATGTTTTTTGAAATTTGGATTGTTGCACGCAGTCTATGCTGTCATGACTTGTAGTGCCCGGAAAATCTTTCAGAGGTTTCTAATTGATGGGGGAGAAAGAGGGTTTCAAGTAGAGAAAGTTTACCATCTTATCCTTCTTTTATGATATAAGGAAAAATTATAAACACAACCAATACAACCCTCCCTAGCAGTAATAACTACTAATGCCACCTAGAAATACCTAAACTATCGCCTCCTGTTACCCGGGGACCGGACATCAATGATCTGTCCTCTACCTGGTCTCTTGGTCTACCACCCCACTTCCTGACCTCAACTTAACACCCTTTTCCCTTTACCGGTCTTTCATACTCCTCTCCTTCTTTTTCTATCCTCACCTCACTCCTCCATTAGTCCGGCATCTCACCTGACCCTAAGGGCCAATGTGTTTGCTCTTTCCTCGTGGGATGAGTTTAACAGTGCAAGTCTTTATAAACACCTTTAGGCCCGCCCCTTTTTCTTGCAGGACATTCAAGTCTGGTTTTGGGTTCTTGATGGTTCAATGTTCTCTCAGTCCTGCTGTTTTCAAACGCTGCAGTGAGTATTGTTAGCACTTGTCAATAATCTTGAAGAGAAAAGGCAGTGCAATTGAATTTAAGAATATCAACTTGTAAGCTATTACCACTTCTTGTTATAGGACTACCGCCAGAAGCCTGCCATTTGTTCTATTAACTAAGTCGCTTGCTGTGGCTTTGAACTCCTGCGTCCCATCAACAAATAATCCAATAAGGAAACCAGGCAGAAAAGGTATAGAATATGTTTATTTGCATGCAGTTGTGCAGAAATGAGCAGGATAACTGAGGAATAGTATTCCATCCCAAAAATGTGACCGTGATTACAGAAATCTCAGGGTTTTACACAAAGAGCCTTATACAGAAAAATCACTATTATGCATTTAGTCCCTTACATTGACTATGAACTTCCTAACGGTACATCCTCCGACCTTGGAGTCCATGGATTTACGGCACCATTCAAGGCCTGCAGAAGCTTAGCCTACCCCGTGATATGACCTACCACCTTTGACATATTTTTCCATCCTAAGAAATACAGCCTGAACTGGCAATTCTGGTATACGTGGCTCTCATTCTGGTTTTCAACTGGCATAGCCTTCCTTCAATAATGATGACGTTGAGCTGGGGAAAAGAATTTGCTGGAGCCCTGGACAGTGCCAGATGTGACATATGCCCAGCCATTTGGCCTTTCGTGTACATGGTAACAAATCGTTTTTTTCTCTGTCCAACCTCCCTTAATATGGCTGTGAATGCCACAATATCTGCTATCATGGCTGCAGCTTTGCTCTGTCAATGGCTGATGCAGAAATTAATACTGTCCACTTCAACAGTTCCCCTACTTTGTACTTTCTAGCACAATTCCCAAAGTTATTTCATTCCTCCAACCCTTGCATTTTCTTGCTACTTCCAACCTGGCCTCCTATTCCTATTACTGACTGTCCAGCTTATTGGTGTGTTAAAAAGTGTCGAGTGCATTTAATCAATTAAGACATTTCATTAAAGATCAGCCATAAACATTAGTTTCTGAGTTTCATCTCATGTGTGCCCTCTTTTGGGATTAAAATATTTCGTTTTTATATAATTAACTGTCAATGGTATAATTTGCTTGTTGGCAATGCAAAGGCAGTCCTCCCAACAGTACCAAAGGCAGCACCAGAGTATTAATGAGCAGGAGAACACAATTATCTTTGGAATGGGCAGAATTATCGATGTGTAAGAGTCGGATACTTAAAGCCAGTTGATCACATGACATATCACATCAAATGTAGTTCAGAAGATTACTATGTGGTGTGCTAATTCAAAGGAAGGTTCCTCTCAATTATACATAGCTTCTATCACACAAAAATGTTTCCCTGTAGCTAATAGACAAATTATTAGCAGAGGTACACCAACTAAGTTCTCGAATCAATAGGCAGTCCAATCAAACTCTATATTAAACTTTAAATACATTTCATAGTTCATCAAAGCAGATCAGTACTACCACATGACTCGCGAACATTGAAATCAAAGAGACCATTACATCTGTGATGAAGGTATAGTATCGAGCAGTAGACACAGACACATTGAATACAAGCTTTGAAAACCTTTAGTTACACTTTTGTTCGCGATGGTGGAATTCCAAACTAGCCCTAACTCTAAAATTGGAGTAATCTTGACCATTAAACAATAACAAATACATCCAAGTCAGTCAGGTCAAAATAAAAATGCCTATACTAAGAAAACCTAACCTTGCCCTCTTTCTTAGAATAACAAATGTGTCAAGGGAATGCAAAAATGAAAATAGCGTCTCAAAAGGAAATGTCAGAATGGCTTCAGCACCAACTGCCTTCCCCAGGTTCAATCCCACAGAGTCTAGAGAGTCTCTCAAAAAACAAAGGATGGGTGGATGGCACATTTCTGTCAGTCTTGCACACTTTGGCTGACTGGTACAATTCAACAGTTCAATCTTAGGCTCTCAACTTCTGGTAGTTCAACCACTTCTTTAGGCTTTGCCCCGCCCGCTTTTGTTCAATATTCAGTTTGTGTATTCTAAATGTCTCACAGTTCTGCACAAGCTTCCCTCTGCCGGGCTCAAGTCTGTCTCTCATTCGTGGGGGTTCCCTTGCCCTCGTTTTATCTTTTATATCTTTTCACTGTCGAAGACTTTCGGACTGCAAGGAATTTACATAGACCTCTGCATAACCACTTCAACCTTTTTCAACAATCCTTCCATTCACAATCTTCTCTTGCAGCACCAATGCCTCTTGGTGCTTGTAGTTTTTATTCTCTTTCACTTGCCTTCTTGGTCTATTTCCAAAGTTCTGATATTTTACTTTTGCCCCCTTGGCATATTTCAAGTTCACAAATGTTGCTTTTCTCTTATTCAGCTTTCTTTCCTTATAGCTGTTTCCTTTGGACTCTGCTCGTAATATCTTTCAATAGTCATAACATTTCACAGAGACTTTTGAATGTTTGACTTCATCTGGCAGGACCACTCTGCTACTTTGTATCCTTGTCTTTCAACAATTGTACTCCTACGCCCCGTCCCCTTTTCTCCATACTTATGCAACATTCCGTCCTTCGTGACGGAAACGGAGCACTTTTGTTAAAAAGCATAAAAAATTGAAAATGTTTGTCCTTCTATTTTTACGTGGGGCACTGCACGTGGCTGTGACCCCGCCTTCCTAAGCTCTCCCCCACATATCGCCCTTCAGTCCTTTTCTCTGCACTGTCAGGGCTGGACGCACTTGCATCACCGGGAATTTTTTCTGTATTCCTTTTGTCCTTCCTGGGATTCGTTTCCTGTTCTTTATGCGAACGTTGCTTTGCAAGGGCGGATCCCCATTCCCTCTGCTTGGAGTGTCTGGGCTCAGACCATCGCTGGGACTCGTGCTTCTACTGCGACTCCCTCTCCGTCCGGGCACTCCAACGTCGTCTTCTTCGGTGGGAGGACGTGTTTCAGCGCGTTCCTCCTCCTCATTTCCAGCTTTTCACTGACGAAAAGAAGAAACGCCCGGTAAATTATTTACTTTTATGGTTCACCGGCCAGGGGACACCGTCCCGGGGTCTTCCAGGTCCGGGAGGGACGTGCGTAGCTGTCTCAGCAGGGGTTCCTATGAGGTGAGGTACCTCGTAGGCCTAATAGGCGCACCAGAGTTTTCTCAGAGGGTTCCCACAGCGGACCTGCCAAAACCGCACAACGTTCCGAGGGTCACCTGTTAGGTGCTAAAGTTCAGCCGAGTTCGTCTGCGGCTCTGGATACTGGGGTTCATCCTGAGGTCTCTATTTATTTTTCGAGCTTTCCACACTGACACCGGGGTACGCCCTGAGGTCTCCATTTCTGGAGCTTTCCGTACCAAGCCATGGCTTGAGGCCCCTTTTGAGGGAGCTATTAATACTGGGGTGAAACCCGAGGTTCCTCTTCTTTAGGCTAAGGTCACTACCAACAGAACCGAGAGACCGGCTTTGAAGGTCTTGTCTGTGAGGTGGATTCCTCAACATTCCCTTGCTCAGGGTGGCATTGATACCGGTTCTGTCGAGGGGGCAAAGGGGTGGTAACGGACCATAACTCCTCCAATACTGGCCCGGCCGAGGTACCTCCTCTGGAGGCTAAATTTGGGGCAATCTCTAAGATGACTAGTAAACATCTGAGGCCTCCCAGTACCGGCTCTGCCAAGGATCCTTGTGTCAAGGCTAAGGTGTTGCTTAAGTCCCCTGACTCGCCTGAGGAGACAATTGCCTCATCTATACATGTGACGCAGTTCTCTTCAGGTGTCAACAAAATGGCGGCCCAACCGCCTTGGTCTACGGTGGCCATTTTAGACACTTCACGACATCTGGTGCTACGAGCATTTCTTTTGGGGCTGAGCAGCTGTTTCCACGCCTTGTGGATAACAAAAACCCGTTCCGCCCTTCTTATGACTTGCGAGCTTGGGCACTTCTGCCTCATACAGTCTTGCTTCCTCCTTCTTCTGCTCCACTGGTCTATGTGGACCTGGCCGCTGGTGGGCCTTCCTGGCAACCATCCTCCTTGCGTTCTTGGGGTTATGCCCCTTATGAGCGGCCTCTGCCTGCCCCAAAGCCAAAACCTTTCTCTGAGAATGCATTTTTTGGGATGTTTCCGATGCTCATGCACTCTGACCCCATGATGGAGTATTTAAAGGGTCTTTTCAAGGAAATTTACCATGAACCTCCTGTTCCGCCTTCTTCCCCGGCTGTTCCTACGCATCCGACTGTGGTTCCACCTCTTCCTCTTGGCTCACCTCTGACTCTTCCTCCTCTGCCTCCGTTGTCCCCTATAGAGAGGGCGCCGGCAGAGTGGGATAGCACTTTAAAACCTGAGGCGATGCACGAGGCGGACCAAGCGTCCATTTCCGCTTCATCGGATGACCCTTAAACTGATCAGGATAGCGATGAGCAGCCCCGCTCTGAGAGCATTCCATGACCGGGTCTTGGATATGATGGTTCTCCTTGAGGGGGTGCTTTCGGGAGCATTTACTCTGTTGCCTCAAGAGCGCACCGACCTGCTCCTCCAGAAGGATTTTTTGGCTGAGGCATGTAAAACCCCACACCGGGCTACACGTCAGCAAAATAATTTCGTGCATGCTGGCTCTTCCTCTTGCACGTCAGAAAATGAGGTGTACTCCTCTGGCTCTGTAGAGCTTTTAGTCTCAGGCTTCGGATTCCAAGATGATCCCAGGTCCGTCCTGCATAGACCTGCCATGGTGGTCCTCGACCAAAAATCTTTCCATGGGGGCTGCTTTTCAGGAGCCCTACCCACAAGTGACGATTACCGCAAACTCCTCCCTTCTGTGGTGGGGGCCCGACGCTGGATCATCTCCAGGTTTTTGATCTATGGACACATCAGAACAGGCAGTTTCATATCAACTATTTGAAACTCCTGGCTGTTTTTCTGGCGCTAAAAGCTTTTCAGCCTTCCATCACAAACAAGGTGGTCCGTATCTGCACGGACAAGTATGTGGCAATGTTTTATATCAACAAGCAGGGTGGCACCAAGTCACCTCGCTATTCAGATTTGGGCATGGGCCATCCAGCACAACATTTGGCTGCTGACTGTACACATTCTGGGTCACTTCAATGTGACTGCAGACTCACTCAGCCGCCAGACAGCAGCCAGCTACGAGAAGTGAACACAGAGGTTCTTTCCACCATTTTTCACTAATGGGGAAATCCAGAAGTGGACCTTTTTGTGACTTTTACAAACAAGAAACATCCTATTTATGCTTCCAGGAACTGTCTCGAAGTCTCCTCCCTAGGGGACGCTCTCGAGATCTGTGGTACAACATGAAGGTCTATGCTTTCCCGCCACTTCCTGTCATTCATCGGTCACTCTGCAAGCTCAGGAATACATCGAATTGCACTCGCCTGTTCATAGCTCTTTGGTGGCCAGCCAGATTCTATTTCTCAGAACTTCAGCATCTGTCGATTCTTCCTCCAATCAGACTGCCGTTGATTCCTGACCTGCTTCACCAGTGCGATCACCAGATGTGGCACCACTCCCCACAATCGCTCAGCTTGGCGGCCTGGTGTCTGATTTCCGGTCATTAACGCAGTTTAACTTGTCCAAGAACAATATGCGCATTATCCAATCGGCCAGGAAACCTTACACAATGTCTCAATATAGGAGCAAGTGGCTCAGTTTTTGCCACTGGTGTTTAGCTAGGCAGCTGGACCCCAGGCGTGCTACGATTGACATGAGGCTTTCATTCATATCTAAAGCCTCCATCCATGTCTTGTCTTGGAGGACTTACTTCTCGGCTATTACCGCCTACCTGTCCACTGACAGCTGTTCCTTTTCTTTGACAAATCCAGTAATTAAAAGCCATTTTGCGGGTCTATTACATATTTTTCCACCGGTACGCAATCATCCTCCCAATTAGGATTTGAATGCCTTATGCCATAAACCATTTGAACCCATGGCCACTACTGATCTCAAATACCTTTCTTGGAAGGTCGCATTTTTGATTGCAGTGACATCAGCAAGGCGAGTAAGCGAGCCCGAAGCTCTGTCTGTGGGACATCCGTTCCTCACCTTCCATAAGGATAAGGTTGTGCTCCACACTCATCCTTCTTTCCTGCCTAAAGTGGCTACCGATTTTCATTTGAATCAATCTATCGCATTACCTGTCTTTTTTCCGAATCCGGCCTCAGAGGCAGAGAGAGTCTTACACAACTTAGATGTCAGGCAAGCCTTGAAGTTTTACCTCGACAGAACAAGTGAACTCAAGGGCTCCTCACAACTCTGTCACATTCAGAGACCTGAAAGGGAAACCTGCTTCAAAGGCTACTATCTCCCGATGGATTGCCTCCGCATTTCTGAAGCATATACCTATCGGGGCCTTCAACCTCCGAAGGGCATTCATGCCCATCTTGTACGTGGCAAAGCGGCTGTTGTTGCCTTCCAGAAGTATGTTCCCTGGGAAACCATTGCCAAGGCGGCTACGTGTGCTTCACCATCAGCTTTTTGTAAGCATTACTGCTTGGACCTGAGCTCCAGAACTGATGCCCAATTTGGCCATGCTGTTCTGAAGAACTTTTTTCAGTAAAAAAGTTTTCATCTACCCGTATTACCTGTGAGGTGTGCTTGGGAATCTCCCATAAGTATGGAGGGAAGGGGACGGGACATAGGAGTATAACAAAGTTACTCCCCATAGTGACTACTTTATTCCCAGTCCATAGTCCACTTTCCTCCATATGCCCGCCGCCCTCACTAATAAGTATCCTCTATTATTGCTTAAATGGTTGCAGACCTGGCGATAGAAAAGGACTGAAGGGGGTTGAGCGGGGCAGAGCTCAGGAGGGAAGGGTCGCGGCTACGTAATAGGACAACCATTTTCAATTTTTGATGCTTTTTAACAAAAGTGCTCCGGTCCCGTCCCAAAGGACAGAATGTCCCATAAGTATGGAGGAAAGGGGACTATGGACTAGGAGTAAGGTAGTCACTATGGTGAGTAACTTTGTTATTCTCTTCATCCATGTTTTACCGGCACACGCGCAACCTTCAACTTTCAAATAACAGTCACTTTCCCATTAACATCAGGCAGACTTTTGTTTCCCTCGATAACTCACAGTCTATGTTAATTGGATTTCTTTCATCTCATTTCTGCAGCTCAAGGCCTTTACGTACGCCTGTCCTGCTCCTCCCCAACTTAGCCATTCACCCAGGAAGGTCGCGGGCCGATTTCTGGCAATTTGAAGGTTTCTTTCCTCCGCTCGCTCGGCTTTACTTTTTGAATGCTCATAGCCTCCCGAAAGCATGCAAATCTTGCCTGGTTTTATCTTGATCCTCTCAACTATCGATCAGCCCGTTGGCCTTCCACCTCCCACAGCCTGGTTCACATCAACCTCAGAAGAGCTGTTCCTTCTCGAGCCTCGCTCAAAGTGTCTGTTCCCGCCACCTTTTATCTTCACAGGAAGTGTTAATAAGTGGCAGGTGTACATTGTTAGAGCTACGTGCAGGACTCTGCCTGGCCTCATTACAGGGACAGGGCCAATGCAAGTCAGGGTAGGTAATCCTAACCTCATTACTCATCTTCTTTGGTGCAGTACGTTTGTCATGGTAAAATGGGGAGTGTTATGGGAGTTGTAGCTTCCCATAAAATAATCGGGGATATGGGTTAGATGAGTTGTGGAAAAAGGGGGATACAATATCTCACCATTTGGTCTTTCACCTTCACTCGCTGAGGACCCGCACCCTAGGTGATCCTTCCTCACTTGTCCACCCCCAGTGTCGGGATCCAACAATGATGGCCCTTCCCTGGCCACCTGAGTAATGGATCTCCGGGGACTAGGTTGTGGAACACCCTCTGGTTTTTCACACATCCCATTTGAGCTTATATTTGGGGTGGACACAGATATCATTGAAAAGAAACGTTAGTGTGCTTTCCACATATGTGTTTTGGCTGTTCCTTCCCATCAAGCTTTGCCCACAGCAGTTAATATATGGCCATTCTTTATCTTCTCGGTATATTGGATTTGTGGGGTGTCTCTCGGCTGCAGAGTCTAGTCCATTCCTAAGCCTGACTGGATTCTATGATGGGGAGAACCACCTACAAGCCTCTTTGCATTTACGGTACCCTCGGTACGTGGTGGTTCATATCCCCTGGAATCTTGAAATTAAATGATATTTTATTTATATCGCGCTCGTACACAAGTGTTTCAGAGCGCAACCCTAATCTTGACCTCGCAGGTGTGTTTGTGTACCACAGCTTGTCCAGATTCCCAGAGTCATCTGACATCTTGAGGAGCATCTTCCTCGGTGGGCCAAAATTAGTATACAAGCAACCTGCTCCTTCGATGTCACAGTGCCAGCTTGCAAACTTCCATGCACGTCTCCACATCCATAACATCGCTGGGACTCCCAAATGTTCCTTCAGCTCTATATGCAAGCACTGGTGGTTGCGGTCATCATGGATTGATCTCAGCTGATTGTTTAGGTAATCTTGGACATTTCCGCACAGGATGTCCTGGTTGATCTTCCGGTCTGCATCTGCGATGTTGGAAATGAGACTCATTAGCACACTTTACACCTTGCTGCCAATGTCTTCCATAGCATGTAATTCCTCTAGTTCACATCTGTCAATTATGATACTGTCACCAGTTCCATTATGTTTCTGCCCTCCTCGTGAATGCGTCCCCTATACATTTTCAAAGCGTAGGCCACTGAATTAACCCCATCCCAGATACTTCCTTTGCATTTTTTCATCTAATAACCTGTCCTTCAGTTTGCCTAATCAAAAAGCCACACCTGTTGAACAATTTGAAAAGTGAAATATTACTTGAAAGCTCAATATGGGCAAAACAAAGTGCACTGAACTGAGGATAGTATTTGAAAAGCCGGTTGTGGTTGTATTATGATCCCTTTTTCAGGATGTTTGGCTTGGCAATGTGGTCAAGATTACAGTATGAATATTTGTCCTTTAAAATGAGTCTGCAGTGGACATCATCCCACATAAAATATTGTTTTACTGTCAGTTCAGTGTGTTTTTTTAAAAGCTACCTATAACACTGTCCTTCGGCACCTCTCCCCTCACTGAAAGGCACTCAGATGCTTGGTGCCACCATAGTTTCCACCTTTTCATTAAAGATGGGCGATAATGTTGCTCACCTGTGAAATGATCACTACTCACATCTGCTACTTGCTGTCCATCTGCTGCACGGCTTGGCTGTGTAGACATCCTATATCCAAAAAATACACCTGTTAAGAGAAATAGTCTGTTAGCTTGTACTTCTAAGTTGGTCTAGGCAACCCTATTTCATGAACCACCCTTGGCATTTCCACAGTTTTCACTATATTTTTCTGAGTAACTGTCACAGGTGGCCACAATAACACACCAACTCCCAGTTGATGTTAAAGGGTTTTATTTTCAATTCAGCATAGGGCCTAATGGTCATCCTTCCTTCTTTAACTAAGGAATGGGCAGTTTCACCCTAACCCAGTCGTCCCTTCCCTTCAGATTTTTAATAGTGATCAGTAACCTCTAGTGTCTTAAAGCTATCTGTCTATTGGTGCTGATCTCATGGTAAATGCATTTAGTATCTAGACTTACTCTAGGAACAATCTAGGTGACAGCTATTGGGGAACCCAGTTAGATAGTGCCACTCTGGGCATTGGCCAGATCTTCCATGCCCTTTTATTCTCTTCCCTAGATCTAGCTATCAAATTACACTCCCTTGTCTCCCCCTACACTACTCCCTCCTAGAGTTTTTTCTCTCCCTGACATTCCCTCTTTTCTCCCTCCGCTCTACTGTCGAAACTCCGCCCTTTGATCTTACTCTATGCTACTCTTTCTCTCTCTCCTCTACTTCTACCCAACAGTGTTATGTGCGAGTTGTGGGTGTTTGTGTCAAAGGTGGCCCTCTAACCAGAGTAGTGTAGAGAAAAGGTTTCTTGACTTTCTCTGCAAGGGGGAACTTTTAGCTGACAATAGGCCATTAAGGTCGTGGGTGTCAGAGGGTCTTCTTCATGGGAAAGGGGGGGATACTGTGTCTCATTCAATGAAGCTGTGACGTCTCCCCAGTAGTTGTCTCCTCCCATGTGATCCTCCCTCATATAATTGCCCTCAGGGTCAGGATCAGGTAGCGGCTGCCATACCCTGGCCACATGGGAGGAGGTCACCGCCAGGAAAACAGTGATGTCACATTGGATTCATCACACCCCCTCACTCATTACTCGTATTACCCCTTTCACTCGCATACTTTACATGTACACTCACACCAAGGTACAACTTTGCCTCACCAGCCAATACATAACCTTTTCTATAAACCGACTCCACGCTCCTCTACACAGTATTTCCTTCTCCTGGTCTTTTGGTCCACTTCCACTGCCTCTGACTTCACTCGAGCAACCCACATCTTAGTGTTTTATGTGCCCTACTTTATATTCTCTGTCCTCCTTCCAGTGGCTCTCCCCTTCTGACTCCCCATGCCAATGAATCCATATATTTCCCCCCCTCATTTGTTTGGCCGTGGCAGCCTACTTTCACCAGAGTCAATGCCCTAGTGAGAGTCTGACGGAGCGGTTTGTGTACTGGTTTTTGCATTGTGCCTGCTCTGCATCCCCATCGTAAGTAATGAGTGTTTCTAATGAATTGTGTCCTCCTTCTGAGTCCTCATCTTGATAGGTCCATATCCTGCTTTGCAGTCTAAGAAAACAATTTGACAGACGGTGCAGTGCGGCATTGAGCCGATGTCCCTCAACGGTTGCCATTCCAGTGACCGGACGTGACGTAGAAGACAGTAGGAATAGCACGCAGAGTGCGCCTGTTGTCTCAGTTCAGTTTTTCCACATGCACAGCACGCTTTTAGAATCGTTCGACACGCCTCCGCTAATCTTTCGACAAATTCACTACTCCAGCTAGACCATCTTTCAACTACTCGAAATCCCTTGTAAAAAAGTAAAGCTTTTTCTCCTGTGGCCATTTACTTTCTAACACAAGGGATTGAAACTGTGTGATGTAAGAAACTAAATCTCGACCTCCCTGACGAAGTTCCAAGAACTCCCTGCCCACTTCCAAAGGTACCTGTCACCTATCAAACATCTTTTTAAACTCCTGAAAGATCACCAAATTGCACACATATCGTAATACTTTGGGTCTCCCATTTAAACAGCTTATGAAGGTGTTACTTGTTCTCCCCCTGCTAATTGCTCAGAGGAAAGTTTTAGGACTTTCAAGATACTGCAAGAAGTACTACATCCCAAACCTTCACCTTGTATTTAATTTTATGTGCTTTTAAATATTTTCAAAAATGAAATGGCTGATAAAGTTCTGAGTCTTTATATCTTTCAAATAGTCTTTATATTTGAACTTTTTGTCTTCGGGGATTAACTTGCCCACAGACCACAAAGAGTACATTTTCTCATCAGGCAACAAAGAGTTGTGAGAGACGGAGCTTCTCTCCTTACAGGAACAAACAGTCTATGTCTCCACTGAGTGAGGAAGGTTGCCACGCAATCGTGAGTGAAAACAAAAGGAAAAATAGTTTTGAACGACTGCCAAAACGAGAAGGCTAGCCTTTCAATATAAGCATGCACGCGCGCACGTGCCGTCCATGTCAGGAAGAAGGTGGAATTGACATAGAATGCTACAGAGCCTACTGAAAGGGAAGCTCTCGAGCGGCTCAATATTACGAAGGTCTGCTTACCTTATGAACGCACGCACATACTTTCTTAGTCAGAAAATGAAACTGACTCTGAAAGCTTGGAGTACGCGGAGAACGGAAAGGTCTCCTGTCTAAATTAAACAACTGTGGCTGACTACGCCACTCAAAATTAGCTGCTCTCGATCGAGGCACTGGCACCAGTCAGCAGCACAGCATGGGCTTATTCAGAGCCCGTTAAAATAAAACAAACGTTCACGCACAACATTTACACGGAGCGCATGAACGCTGAAAACAAATAAGGTAATACTGACTAAATGGATATCGGATAGCGGCTCTGTCAGAGTCCCAGCCAGTCAGATGTTCACGTTCAGAGTAAAAGAAAACAAACTTTCTAAAAGATGAAAACGTAACTGAACACAAGCGCTGGATCAAACTGACTTTCTTCCAATTAAATCCAACACTCCAGATCTTAAACAATATATCCTTTCTTTACAGATAGAAGTTGAAGCTTTTAAGTTAAAGTATTTTTTCCAAATTACAATACAATGTTATTTCACATAGCTCTGTCACTTGAGATTTCTTCTCTGGTTGCTGATCTCTTCAAACATGGGAGCTTCCTGAATCCTGACCACCTCAGCTGAACTCTGGACAATGAAAGGCAGTGAATGGAGCTTCCAACTGACCTTGAGGATATCTTAGCCAATCAGATCATTGACTGAACCATCCATTTTGGTTAGAGCAAGTGTCCACACTCTAAATGGAATTGTTAAAGCCCAAACAGGAAAGTGAAATTAAACACATATGATTCTTTCCCAAATCAAAACCTCCATCATTTTCAGAAGACAAATGAATTTCCAATACCCCCTTAAGATAACCCTGGACAGAAATAACCATGACACCATGCTCGCATTGGTCTGGGTAGCATAGTGTGTGGAATCTCCCGATATGTTCAGTTCCTTCCACAGCACAGTTGTTCTCTGCTGTCTCTCCCCCAGTTCGGCCTCATGCTGTTCTTTTGCTCGTCAGCATGCTGGTACTTGTGGGTCCCTATAAGAAACCGAGAAAAACTAGCAAGCAACATGCAAGGCGGGTATGGGGTGAACAACAGTTCTACTGCTCTCATACGGGCAGGCATAGTATAAAGTGAAAGGAATAAGAGGCCTTACAAATGACACCTTCCCCCCTCTGAGGTCGGATTGTCTCTGGCTTTCACTCTGGTAGGCCTACCATCGGCTGAGAGGGGGGGGGGGGTCCCTATCGCTTCTTGGCAGGGTCAAGCTACTGACCTTGTCACAGTAACCTTTGTCTTTGACCATTCCGAACTGGGTGCTACCTTTGCAAGTGTCTTGTACTCCCACTTTGTTTTTACCCACTTCATTAAATCTTTACGTGTGGAACGGATCTGTCCGTTGGTGCACTCTTACCCTCTGGGAATAAACCCTCAGTAGTAGGTTACCCACTTTGCAAGGAAGTAGTCCCACAATTGCCTCTGTGCCAAATTACAACAATCCATTTCTTCCACCACAGCCAATTCTTAGTTTACACTATGGTTATTGTTTGCACACTGATTTTAACATGCTGCATTACTAATTTGTTAAGTCTGCAACGTCTCTATATATGTTCCCTCTACTGAAGTCTTAAATAGTAAAGAATTCAAAATAAGAAAAACACTAGCTAGTAAAAGGATCAGGGCCAATGGTTGTCGCAATGTTCCGTAGCATCAATGATTTGCATTGGCTAGCATGAGTGAAGGCAGGAACATTCTTAAGACATATCGCAGTGTCAGTAGTTAGCAAAATTTGATGTAGTTGAAACCACCTCACCCCTGGGCAACGCATTCTTTGGTGTTTCTTTATGGAGACCGACCTGCCTAGCTCAAATGAGTGGCCTGGTGCTTCTGGCTACTTATGGAGAACCTCTTGCACCCCCTGGAAAATATATTTGGCAACCTTTACTAACTCTTTGCAGTAGCTAAATACTGCATTATCCATCAGATGCATGTGTCCCCGTTGGGTACTGGAGCTTCTGGTAGATGCATCGGCCTGCCAGTGAGTTTCTCATCAGTCAAATCTGTAACCCTGCCAGCTGTGATCTGTATGCTCCTTAGAACCAGCCATAGTGAATCTGGACAGTTCAAACCAGTTTTGGCATTTATTTTTAAGGATGGTGTTTTGTGTTCCCACCAACCCAGCTGATTCTGGGCGATGAAGGCAATGGGGCTCATGGTGTATACTTGGCACTTTACCCAGCTTGTCTATCAGTTCACCCTAAAGTGTGTTCCTCTATCACTGGCACCCCGAACCTAAGAATAAAATAACTTCAACAACTTCACCACAGCTTAGTGTCTGCCTTACGGGTTGGATATGCTTCAGGCAATTGAAAAAAACATATCAGCAATTACTAGCACAAACTCCAAGCCTGCAACATTGGGCCTGCTCATAAAATTGCACTGAAGTTGTGTAAATAGCACACATAGAGCCAGGTGTGCCCCCTGCTCCACGTTCACTGAATTTCCTATATTTTACTTCTGGCATATCAAGCACTGGCAGATAGGCATATTAGTGGCTAGCATCATCTAAATATAAGACAGACAACATTTAGTATTAAAATACCATAAACAGGAAGGGGATATTACACTTGAGGAGGTATGGGCGGCAGTAACAGCTCTCCCCTTGGGTAAGGCTCCTGGACCAGATGGGTACATGACAAATGTCTATAAAACATTTAGGGAAACTCTTCACCCACAACTGGTTCTTCTTTTCATTTGCTTCGGGGGAGCAGGAGGCGTCACCACATCGATAGAGGAGGCTAAGGTGGTACAGTTGAAGCTAGGGAAAGACGTAAAAATAAATACTAAGGTGTGGATTAGAAAGGCTTGTGCCGAGGCTCATTAACCCAGATCAATTGGGTTTTATTAAAAATAGACAAACCTCAAAAAACATTCAAAGGGTCTGCCACCTCATTGAAAAGGTCAATAAAGCCAGGTTTGGCGCTTTTATCCTAGCCCTAGATGCTGAGAAGGCGTTTGACAGAATCGAATGGCTCCCCGCTATTATACACCAAATACGTAAAGCCACTACTGACAAGCATTATAACTTCCTGGGAAATAAAAGGAATTCCATTTGGCGGTGAAGAACACAAAGTAGCAGCGTTTGCAGACAAAATGCTCTTACTAATTACAGACCCGAGCAGGACATTCCCGGGAATTGCATCGTTTTGGGTAGGTGGCAGGGTTAAAAATAAATGCACTCAAGTCGGAAGTGCTGAACCTGACAACCCCGCCGAACATGGAGAGGGAACTGATGGAAATACTCCCATACCAGTGGGGCAGACAAGGCGTTAAAGTATCAGGGCGTCCTGATTACCAAACAGATAGGCACTCTATATCAGGCTAACTATCCGCTGCTACTGGAAAACATTCAAATGCTGTTGGCTGAATGCGGCCCCCTGTCGATATCTTGGATGGGGAGGATCAACATCCTTAAAATGGCCATCTTGACGAAAGTACTTAATCACTTTATGGCCTTGCCCGTGTGTGTGCCCAAACCCTTTTTTCATGCTCTGCAAAGACATACAGGGGCATTTATATGGAATCGCAAGAGGCCTACGGTGGCTAGGCAAATGCTAAGTGCATCTAGAAATAGAGGGGGTCAGGGAGCACCAGACTTCAGGTCATACTATCTTGTGGCAAAGATGAGGGTGATTAGGGACTGTTTCAGGGACGACTAGGAGAAAAATGGACAGGGTGGTAGTGGGAGCCCCATTGGAACAAGTGTTGTGAAAAACCAAGGGGGTAGGCGAGGGGGATGTACTGCAGTGTCATCGTTGCCTTTGGAGGGAAGCATGGGATGCACTGGTAAGCAGGGCTAGGCTGAATACCTACCTCTCCCTCTCTGATGACCCCACTGTTTGGGAACCCCCAGTTTACAACGAGCATGAGGGGAGGAGGCTTTAAGCGGTAGAAGGAGGGAGACTGCAGGATTCTAAGGGACATGTTCTCAGGACAGGAGTTGAAAACCTTCATCCAGTGCAAGAATGATTTTGGGGTGAGGGAAGGGGCGAAATTTCCATATTTTTAATTGAGACACTGGCTGACTAATCCAGAAGTAAGATCGACAGATACCAGGGAGATTGACCCTGTTTGAAAACTATGCAACCTTGGCAGCGGGGGATAAACATTTAGTGGGAGCACTAAACAGTCAAGGGGAGCAACAGCTGACATGGCATTATATGATTCAATGGGAGGCTTCAATGGGGCAACCTATAGAGGCTGATCAGTGGCCCCATCTCTGGGCATGTTTTCCAAAGCTAACAAGGGCTATCCAGATACAAGAAATGTGAGTCAAGTTGATGGTTCAATGGCATTTCACCCGAGACACTACAGCATTTCTACCCAACGGTGTCAGCTCAGTGTTGGAGAGGGTGTGGGGAAGGGGGGGTCGTGGAAGCATATATGGTGGGAATGGCCATCCATCCAGCCATACTGGGACATGATGCGGGAGGCAGTGGTTAACATCTTTGGGATGCTATTTTGCTTTTTAGAAACCTGTAATGACCTTAGAACTACTCACCCTATTGCACGGACCAAATGTTTGTGGACTCAGGAAGGCAATAATACACTCCTAGACCAATGATGGGAACATAATTGGCTCTTTACAGGCCCCTTATTCACACAAATAATAATCATACAGATAACTATTGGAATAAATGCAATTGGTTATACATAGACACACAAGCAAGGATGCTTATTAAAGGGTCTACATCACTGTTAGTGCAGTTGCAGGAGAAAACTTAATCTCTGCCACGACGAAACTACCCAGTCCCGAGGCAGGTAGACAGAGAGATCACACGTACTAATGGGGTCTGGAGCGCAGCGTCCTCCCTCTCAGCGAGACTTCATCACCCTGGGTTCCAATTCTCTGTCTACCATCAGGATACCTATCTTCTTATCGGGAACAAATCCCCACCCTCCTAGCTTGCAAACTGTCCCTGGCCAAAGAACAGACGGCAAGCATGGGAGGCAAAGAGCAGAAAAACCCAGACATTAGTGGAAAAACCCTGCTTGTCTCCCACACGCTCATTCCCAGGACCCCTTATCAATGCACCTGCACATCTCCGTCTCCCCTCGCGATCGTCCTTGAGCGAACAATACAACAGCTATCCCTCATAGTGAGCTCCTCTGTTTCATAATATAATATTGCAATTGTTGCAGAATCCATGTCTGCCATCTAACTGGGCTCACAGAAACGTAGACTTTCATTCCGGTTTGCAAGAGAATGTCCAACATGGCCGTGCACCGGTGCCATGTTTTAGCTCACTTCCACACACGCATTACAGACCCCCTGGCCAGTGAACACTGGGGTGGCCATCTTCGGACTGGGAGAGTGGTTGGAAATCTTCCGTCTAGATCTGAGAATAAAGTGTACGCTGTTAATGGCTGCAGCATTGGTGGTGACGCAGAAATGGAAGTAGAAGGAACCTCCCACAGAGCACAAATGGATTGGCAAGGTTTGGAGTTTTGTAGCAATGGAGTGGGTGATCTATGCTATTCAGGGGGACCACCAGAAGTTTCTCATTTAATGGGACATAATCTTGAAATATTTGCAACAAGACTCAATAGGTGCATTGTTGCGGTGGAAAATGAGGCTATATGGACTGGCCTAACCAGAGACTGCCATGAGACCGTACCTAACAGGACACCAAGGGAACCAGCGGGAGATGTCATTCACAATTATGATCCTTAGATGGGGTCACAATTTGGATAATGGGAAAGCCAGGGCACCTGAGGGGAAAAAGGGGAATGAGAAGCGATGGGGGGAGGGGATAAGGGGAGAGATTATAGAATGGAGTTACAATAAGGTCAATGGGGGGACGGGTCAAGAGGGGGGAGGAGGGCAGGATGTGTTGGGGTCTTGTTGAACTTGAATATGTTTTTGGAAATGCCAATACAAATTCACTTTTAAAAATACCAGAAACAGATTTTTTAAAATTTCAATCTGGACGAAAACTTACAAAAAGTGCAAGTGCCAAACTGCACTTAAATACAAAATTCAAAGGATTGCCTTATGTTCTGTGTTTCTACCCATCTCTGAGGAGTTTACACCATTCCTAAGACAAGCAAGTTATCTTTGATCCTTTAGTTTAACATGAGTTACTAGTCTAGACAATGTAAACTGGTCTTCCAACGTCATCAAAAGCTTTTCAGCCTCTTTCTAATTATGGAATTGCTTGTTGCTATTTGTGTAGAATGATTCCAATAGTTACATATTGTCACTTTAAAAGGAATGTCAGTATTGTCCAATAAGATTTTTGTTCCGAACATACCCTTCCGTAGGCCAAATATGTAAAAAAAAATGTTTTTAAGAATAAAACTTGTTTTGAATTCAGTTGACTAAGAACATTTTTGTTACACCAGTTTAGATTAAAAAAAATAGGCAAGCACACACTTAGCTTAAATTGAGTTGAGGATGCAAGGTTGGGGACATTACCATGGGTACACTACAAGCAATGATTCATTAAAAATGTAGGTGCGTTTAGATGCAATTGAGGGATAGTTCTTGTCATTGTCAAATAAGTGTTTCTATGACAAATCCTCCTGGTTGGTTGTCTTCACTTTTCTTGAGATTCCATCCAAATGATTGCAATTAATCTGGTTTGATTTTCCAGAATGCATAATGCAATTTGAAGGATGTAAGAACTTGTCTTTTCAACATAATGTTGAACAGTGCAGTCACAATACCCACATATATCACTGCAATTAGAATACATACATATCCAAACCTAAAACACTTGTGTACATCCAGATTGATAACCCCTAACAGCATTGCTAGCCTCTGACTTGGTGGGGGAACAGAGCGCACATCTATTTACCTCATCATTATCATGAGACTAATTTATTGATGCTAATTTCAATGAAGACCCCCTGAGCCATTGACAGTGCTCTGCCACTTAGAGGGGCCCATTTTTCACTAAATAAATGTACATAACATAGGAAATCAAGCCCTAATTGCTACATCACAGTGATGTAGTCGGGTTTGATTAATTGAGGTGCCATTCAATCTAAGCAGCTTTCATTTGACCCATTGATGAAATTGTATGTACCTATTGGATTATTCTGCAGTCATGCATCTTAGATTTGCATTAAATAAATGTTTTGTACTTAAATATGTATTTTATTTTTGGTGTACACAAACCTCTTAATAAC
Source organism: Ambystoma mexicanum (assembly GCF_040938575.1). Classification (NCBI taxonomy): domain Eukaryota; kingdom Metazoa; phylum Chordata; class Amphibia; order Caudata; family Ambystomatidae; genus Ambystoma; species Ambystoma mexicanum. Next base: position 39,494,575 of record NC_090937.1, read on the forward strand.
AGACGCCTTTGAGTTCTCCGCTACATATTTTTCAAGAAGATGGCAGAGCTAATTCAGTGGACAAAAGCACTCCCCATCCTTTAACCGGAGACAGCTCGGATGAAAACAATGAGGTTGCCGATATTAACAATAAACGGCTTAGGTCCCCTTCCAGGAGAGACAGCTACAGTGACAGCAGCGGGACTGATGATGAATTACCTGTCACACCAACAGGACTGTCAAACTCTAGCTGGAGCCCAACGAACTACCAAACTCCTGTGGACATTGTGAGGCAGGGCTCGAGCCACTTTGAAACACCTTGCAACCAGGAGGAGTCCATCCGTACCAGTTTCTACACACCACATGAATCTCCTAGTAAACCAGCCTTTGAGGACAGGTATGTTGAGAGATATGATGAGAAGTTTTGTTTTAAATTGTTGGCAATGAAAAGTAACCTTGTTGTCAAACTTTGAGTCTCACAAATCTGATGAATGTACTTGACATTAAATAGCTTTTTATGTACATTATATATATTTTGAAATGGGATCAGCCTGTGAGACAGTGTTTCCCCATCTCAATGTTAAAATAGACCAGATAATTGTTACTGGGAACATCATAAAATAGGTGATTAAAAGAAAAGAATTGCATGGAAAGATCCTGATCACCCAATGGTTTATTTTTCTAAGTTCCCAAAGCTTTGAACATTCTCTGTACGTCCTGCCCTGCTAGACATGCTGGAGCCAGAGGTGGGGTTCACTCGTGAATCCCGCCAAAGACAAAATGGACAAAGGGACCAAACATGGTTTGGCGCGCAGAGTAAACCTCAAGAAGGATCTTTCCTGTAAGAAATGGCGAAAAAACAAGACCGGGGCAATTTTGACAAAATGGGCACCCATGGGTGCCTTACTGCAGCTGCAATTGCAGCCTGCGGTAAAATACACACAATGGTAGTAAAAAGTAAACCACTGCCACCAGCCATTAATTGTAGAAAGAGTCCATTTCACTTCACTGCTCTTGGGAACAGTAGTTTCACCAAGAGAAGGTATTTAAGCCTTTGGGAAATCTAAGAGACTTCCCTGTGTGACTGCACTGAAGGTGCTCTGTGTCACAATGTAAAGATGCCTATGGAGTTTGTCAGACTCCAAGGTTGAATGAAACCGAGTCCAAATCACAGAAAAATACATGAGAGAGTGGGAAAAAGGTCTCACTCTCTCTAGGTTAGAAATTAAAAAGTCCTAAACTCCTGCAAAAAGTGCTGGGGGTCTGTAAGGTAGAAGGGAATTAGCAGATTTCTGGGAATTCTCCCTAACAGGGGGTAAGGGGTTAAAATTGTTGGGGAGGTTGTTGGGGTAGTGGTAATAGTACAGTGTGAGGCTTTGGAAAAACAATTAATTTGAGTTTTTTTCAAAGTCATTTCTTGGAAGAAAATCACTTCGAAAAAACAGGTGTTTGCTAAGGGACATGGGACCCTTCTAAATAAATATAATGCCTCATACTGAGCATTATTAAATGTATGAGATTGTCATCTTGTAGGTAGAGAATATGAGACATATAGTGAAGTTTAATGCTGTGACTAGCACCTAAAAGTATTACAAGCAAAGTAATAGCAGATGAACTGCAAAAGTAGGGATGTCTATGGAATTTAATAAATAAAGCTGCCATTCTGATGGAGGAAGAGCCCAATGAGACTGTTTATTGAAAAGGAGGGCAGGTGCAAAATGCTGCATCTGGAACAAGTGGCACATTACCCAGCTAGTGACGGTTCTAATTTTTAAGGCAACGACTTTGTCAAACTTCTCTCCTCTCTGAACTAAAACAACAAATCATAGAAAGAAAATGGCAATTATCAAAGATGATACAGTTCTACTCCTTTGTTGTCTTCTTGTTTTCTCGCAGGTTTCTCTGAACTGATATGCTATGAGGCTTCCAAGAAATAGAGCCATTTGTTGTTCAAAACGTCAACATATATTTGACAAGGTTTGGGGTTGTTGGGTTTGTATTGTAGTCCTTATAGAGCAATTGTGTAATGGGGCTGCCAATGATGGGTAATTCTTTTAATCTGATCCAGATCCAGGGGTCTGCAACCTCTGGCTTGAGTGATGTTTTTGACTACCATCAGACCTCGCCAGCATAATCAATGGTGAGGTATCCTGGAAGTCCAAAACATCTGGAGAGTCGCGGGTTGCTGACCCCTGGTCCTATCCAATAAATGGCTAAACTCATTGAAACACTTGTGTATAGGCGCGTTACAAATGCCTTATCATATCATTTCATATATCATATCATATGTTTGGTTTCAAGAAAGTGAGTCCTATCACCATCCATGTTTCTGCTTAACCATTGATGTAAAGAGAACAGTGTCCGTAGGCAATGTTTCCCTACCAAACAAATTGTGTCTTTTCTTGGTGCCAATTTTTAAGATTGTATTGTGGGAATGAATGTTAGATTGACCACATTTTGTAAAGTTACCAAAAGTTTAAGCATGTCCATAACTTGGCATATGTTTGTTTATTTTCAAGGAGCTCCCTGCTGACCTACTAGGTGATGCTAACTTGTAGCTGTTACCAATAACAGGATATAAAATGCATGTATGTAGGCTGTATGGCAATTGTTCTTTCCTATTGGCCACTGACCAATTACTGTACCTAGTTGGTACAGAAAATGATCCTGGTTCACAATGGAGATTTCTATATATTGGTTAATATTAAACATGTTCATAAGTATATGGAAACAACCTTTTTTAAGGATTTGAATGTCAAAAGCAAAAGCTCAATTCAAATGTCCATTGATGGAGGAAGCGTGGATCGCTGTCTCAAAGGGGCAAATTAATGATTTTGACCCAAAGGATTTCATAGGTATGTATTTGCCATATTCCTTATTATTCCAGTTTGTGCGGCAAATAGGATTTTGAACCAATCACAATATTTCAAATAATCATGATCTGTTGTTGGAAACTTAGGCTGTAAAATGAGTACTCACAGTGGGTCTTTCCACTTGGACATTTCTGAATTACAGCTTGGTTGATGGGCAAGATGGTGCCTTGGCGTCATTCATGATATGCAAGGCAGTATTATTGTTCATCACCTTTAGATTGATTATGGAACTAATTATAACTTCACTTCTTTGGTGGTGAATAAAGCTACAATCAAAGTAAAAACATTAAAAACAAAGAGATTGGCACCCATCTCTATGGAGAGTGACTAGTGGGTAACGTTACCCTATGACATGCACCAAGTGTCATTTGTTGTTTTCTAATATGTCACTTTGCTAGTGAAGTGGGACTGGAAAATACTCTAGTGCATGAATGTTTTGTACTGCACTGTAGTTTTTGTAATGGTGCAATACTTCTATGCGGCTGCTGTTTTGTTCCAATCTCGGAAAGAAAAGCTCCTTTTCAAGACACATGTTGAAGCCAATCCCTTAAAACACTTCCTCTCACTATGGCCAAATGGACTATTAGCATAGGCTTTGGGACAGCAACTGATTGAGAGACCAGCTGATTAACTCAAACCTTCAAAGATTATAAATGAGCACTGTACAGGTATTGATGATCCAAATATAGAACCGTCTATGCAGTTTAGGATTAGGAATAATATCTGCAATTTGGCGGATCTGCAATTTGTATTTTGGGAACAGGCCTTGATATACTTGTATATTTTCAAAGAGCTGTTTTTAGTGTGTACGTTTGTTTTAACGTGGCACCACACATCGGAAAACTCATTGAATATTTTAAGTTTTGCTGTATGTTGTGCTATACAGTGAGCGCACAATCCATTGAATCTTGACTAGGTACAATGATTACAGGTGGACACAGGTCCCTGCCTATGCAGTTTGGGATTAATTCTCCTAGTCGGTTATCAGCATTTTTTTAAAGTGATGATGGCAGACACCTTGCTCGATTTAGTGAGTAATGATGCGGGAGTGCATGAATTTGGAGAGTAAAATGTTAGAAGCCCACCTTAAAATCTGGAGATTCATAATTCTTGATGTGAGGGAAATTAAAAAGAATAGCACAGATTATACTATTTCATCTGCATTTCAGGGGTATAAAGTGTGCAGTTCAGGACTCCCAAAGCCAGTTTATCAACAGCACTTTCCCCTTTAATCCTGATTCATAGTTCCTTTCTAATCCACCATCATGCCCTCCACCCTAGAGTGGAGATTTTGTATATCCATTTTCAGCAATTAGTCCATCTCTTCTGAGGTTGATGAAACAGTTTCTGACACATCCTGAGATATAAGTCTTCATGGTTAGCGTGCACAGTTCTTCTTAGCACCCACTCTAGAAATGCTTTACAAGAGAAGGTGCCAGGTGTTAGAACCCCATTGTTTCTGATACTGTGTATGTGCTGTACTGTTTGAGAGTAATCGCCATGGCCCTGGTCTTGTAGGATCTGAAAGGGTATCATTGGAAAGGGCAAAGATCTTTGAGCAGTACTTTCTTTACTCACAATAATTCACAGGCTTTTTCAGCAATCAGTCGGCCTTGTTCCGAGTTTGGCAGAGTGTTAAAAAAATTACGGTAAGTCCATTACTGCCTTTTTTTGGCAGTAACGGAATTACTGCCATTTTTACCGCTATTCTAAATCCTGAGATACATCCTTCACTTTAAAGACAAAAATAGGCCAAATGACTACTTAGGGTAATATGGCAAACCTCCATGGATCCCTATGGACACAAACAATGGGAACTAAGACCACTGTACCACCACTTGTAATCTCGTGGTAAACCCACAGGACCAAATATCTTTAATGGTCACAGGAACTACCACCAAACTTGGACTGAGGCGGAGTGTTTTTTTTACCTCTTTCCAAAAGAACCTGCACAGATTCCTGTTTGCATTAGTTTTCTCCTGTAAGTCTCTAGATTACACCTATGTATGTTGGTCCTCTGTGGTCTTGCCACAAAGAGCCGCCCATATTCATGTGCACTCTTCTTGAAGGTTGATTTCATTTATTTTATGATACTTTGTGACTTTTGCATCATAAGGGGCATTAGAACATTGTTAAACATGATCTTTTAAAATTGTGGTAGCTCATGTAAGTGAATGCGAACAGGTTCAGGGCTATAAAAAAAGGGTTGGAAATATTGTGGATTGGGTAAGAAGTAGAGATGATATACATGTGGTGATAAACTATATACTAGGAAAGCAACGTTATTGATTAAATATTAAAATATTGTACCCTGTACCTTTCACTTTCTTTAGTAACCCACCGTCTCCTGTCCCATTTGATATGGCGCCAATACAGCGTGTCAAATTTGAGGCAAATTTCACTGCCTCAGACAGACTACCTGAAGCCTACCTCACCTCCATGTCTGATGTGTTGCAATGCCAGGGAACAAACAACTTTCTGGAAAAAGAGATTGAAGAATTTGAACCTGTAAGTATTTTGGCATCGGTTTGCAGTAAAGGGAGCCTTGGTGAACACTGTGACCCAGCAGGACCTGTCTTGAATTTTCGCTCGCACCCGTTGGAGCCCCTGGTTATGTTATGCAATTCTAAAAAGTATTTACACTGCACCCATCACCCCCACAGTGGTCTTACACCGCTAAGACTTGTTTGAAGTGTGGCATGTTGTGCCCTCACCCGGGTGAACCAGACTCCGGTCTGTAGCTGAAAAAGTGTGAGAGGACGCATGTATACAATTGGAAACACATTATTTTTGTAATCAACCCAAAGACAGGGTGTTCTCACGTGACAATCTGTTTTCTTTTTAGGTGTGTTTTACTTCGTAGAACCTCTATCTTAATCTCCAGCAAAAATGGACGTTTACTCTGGGTTTGTTTTTCCGTTTTGCGTAACATATGCCTCATTCCATGATTCAATTCTGATTCAGAATTGTTTATTCTGTTTTCAGTGCTTGCAGAGGACACATGAGCTCTACGTTTTTCTTGTGAGATGGAATAAATCCATCAAATAAATCCAAAAATGCAACCACGGCAGAAGCAATAGTCCAGTTTATTTCCATACATCTGTAGAGAAATGGACAGAGAAACTGCCATTGTATCCCAATCCTGACATACAACCCCATAACACATTTTTCCAGGTTTTTATAGGGTTTTACACAATATAGGCCATATAAAAAATCGATAAGATAGATTTAGTCAGTTACATTAATAAAGCACTTCCTAATAGAGCATCCTACGTCCTTGAGGAGCCTGGTTTAGCAGCACCATGCTATGCTTGTGCAATTCTGCTCCATCTCGGGGCGTGACACAATCTCAGCCTACAGTGGCTCTGATTTTGGTTCTCTGGCAAAAATAACTTGCTGTTTGCTATTTTAGTGGGGTGTTTGTTCCAAGCAGAAACTACTGTCACAGATGCACAGCCTTCTGGGCTTTCCAGTTTTTACCAGCCAATCACATTAGCTCATATCGCTTAATATGGCTGTGTTTTGGCTCTGTACATTAGATAGGCAATCAGTGCTTATGGGTGAACACAATATGAATGCCAAACGTCAGTAGTAATTGTTTTTATTCGGCATTGGCCATTAACAATTAGTATTACAGCATACTCATTGTTAATGGCCAAGGTCGAATAAAAACATGAGGTTCTGCATCCCACTTCTGTTTCAACAAGTATTTCACAGAACATTCTGGTAAACATTTTAATCTGTGTGTGTGTATACACTTCAGAGGAACGATTTGATATATCTATGTGCATGTTATGTACTTTGCAAAAGTCTCACTTCATGTTCATTTAATTGATGTCAACTATAGCCAAGTCCTGACAATGACATTTTGCATACCTGACATGCTTTCAATGCCAACCTTTTCAGAATTCCTCTTCTCTTACTACTTTCACCAGCATCTGAGCAGGGCTTGACCAATTACTAGGCAAACTAGGCAGGTGCCTAGAGTGCTGCTAGCAGTGGTTGCCAAAGAGCAGGTTTCCCCTTTGTCATAATGAATTACAAATGAGAAGTAAACCAGTCTGAGCAAACGGGGATGGGGATTGCATGATGACCTCCTGTAAATCACATCACTTGCATGTCTAGGAGTCACCCATGTCTTGCCGACACCTATTTTTGGGCTGCTAGCCTCTTGATCTGACTCGAAAGTAAAAAGTCACGGTCCTACAATAACGTCAAAACTAGGTGACTCACCTCTGAAAAATGAGTCATGGTAGATCGCACTTGGAACTTCTGGAGGCAGAGCATGTTCCAGCTGAAGTAGACCCCACCCGAACAGGAGGAGAGGGGAAGCATGGTTGGGAGTAGGGATCTTGTGCAAGTTTCGCAATAAGAATCCCAATGGCTTTTTTCACACTGTCTCAGAACATGACAAAGTGTACTGTGCTAAAGACAGAGAGGGAGGGAGAGAGAGAGATTCATTAAAATAACATATTGTGGTCGTGGCCGCACCCTAAAGCGGAGAGCAGATAGACCTTTGGACAGACCAAACCTGCCTTGGCAGGACAGATTAATAGAGCACACGACTCTGTGTGGCTTATCGATGTTGGGCCCGGGGGCATCAAGCAGAGGAGGAGCTCGGCACTCAGAGGTGACCGGCATTGTAGCTTGAGGGTTAGCACAAGGTGAGTACTGGAAATCATGTTGGGCTCGCATAGTGCTGTAAAAACATTTATGATGCTGCCATCAGCATCACAGTGTGTCATGGAGAAGAGGTCCACCATGTGACTACACTGTTGTAGGTATGGTTATTTACACCTCTCACCTCCGTTTCAGTCGATCTCCTGAGCTTTCTGGGTGAAACGTGACCCACTGGGCTGATTTATCCTACACACATTCTTTGGAATTTTGTGGTCTGTGGCAAGTCCCTGCTACTATACAACTGGATAACCTGCATTTTCCGATGTTGTGCACACAGTACATGTGAACTTCCACTCTGCAAAAGTCGTGGGGGTCCTGAGATGACAGCGTCATGCAGCAACACTGGGAGGGCGGCAATGTCCTCCAACCAGTTGGGCCCACTCATGGCAGCCATGCAGAATGGGTTTGCAGCCGTAAACTCCAAACTTGATGACATAATAGCCAACATTAATTCCTTACAGACCAAACTAGATAAAGAAAGAGGGCGAATAACACAGGCGGAAATGAGAATCTGTGATCTGGAAGATAAAAACGGAGCTTCATGACAGACGTTGTGGCGATCAAGGAGGAGCTGAAAGCGATCCACCTGAAGTGCAATGATCTTGAGTCCCGTTTCAAGCGCAACAATGTCCGCATTGTAGGGGTACCTAAGAGTGCCTCAAAAGGGCCTATATAGCAGTTTGTGGAGAGGCTACTAAGGATTGTATTTGAATATCCTAATTTCTCATTGCAATTCCTAGTTGAGAGAGCTCACCGGGCTCTGATTCCCTTTCCTAATCCGTGAGCGCCTCCCTGCACGATCATTGCGAGACTGTTAAATTATAGGCACATAGACTTAATCCTCAAAGTGGTGAGGGAACATGTAGCGCTACAATTTGTGGCCTGTAAGGTGTTCATCTACCCAGATTTCTCAGCTGGTGTTCAGGCGGGCCAAAAGACCTTTGACCCGGTTAAGCGCTTACTACGAGAGCAACCTATTCCATATGGAATGTTGTTCCCCTCGAAGCTTTGCATACAGCATGGGTGTCGTCCCCATTTCCATGAGACACCAAGTGAGGCGGGATCCTAAAACAAACCATCTAATCCACTGAAACCCTCTGGCGCCTCTGGCAGTTTCGACTTGGGTTACAATTTGAATGCTGGTATTTAGGACTCTGTTGAATGATGGCTATGAATGTCATGTGAAATATTATGTTGGCTTATTTAGGCTGATACTTGGTACATATGCATAATACCAATTGTCAGGCAGCCTGCTGGTCTCAGGGTCTGGTTGTTGCTCGTATGGCCTCCCTTGAAATTCATGGTTTGGGATTTTTTAGTGCTGACACTATCATGTTGGGGTGTGGGGAGGCTCAGGTTAGTGGGGGATTTCGGGGAGGGTTTAAAATTATGGCAGAGGCTTTGATTCATGTTGTACAAGTAACTATTGTACGGGTGGACAGCCCGGGCATACGTTTGGTTCTTTGGGTCTTGCATAATGTCTGGAATAGTTGGTGAGGCAGTTACCTTTCTTTCGTGAAACGTTCATGAATTAAATAACGCGGTTTAAGCCAGGAAGCTGCAGACGTACATTGAATGCTACTTCCCTAAAGTACTTGTCATACAAGTGACTCATGCACTGGGTGATGTATATAGGGCATTTGCCAGAAAGCGAGGTAATAATAGATATTTCACTGAATACTTTTCACAGGCCTTTGACCATTATTCATTATTCTGTTATATTTCAAGTAACCAAATCATTTATCGATTCACTGGGGGGGGTATGTTATTGTCTGCGGCAGTCTGGCAGGTATAGCTTTTTTCTCACTCAACACATACTGACCCCTCCTGGATGATCCCGATTTCTACGGTCAGTTGGTGGCTATGTTGATGAGATCAGCTGATGTTTCTGTGGTGGGGGAGACCTTAATATAATTTTGGATGTATCCCCTGGCCATCCCTCTAATGCCCCCCGCAATCGATCGTCGGCAGCATTAACGATTTACATGCAGTGTCTCGACTACAATTGCTAGATGTGTGGAGATGTATAGATCCAGCCCATAGACAAAACACGTGTTGCTCCACAGTCCATGACACCCTATCAAGGATTGATTTCTGGCTGATTGCAGCGTCGCTGATCAATTCCACGTCCCAATGCAGCATTCTACCTCGCACTTTCTCGTACCATTCACCAGTAACACTATCGCTTAGGCTGGTTCATCGGCCCAGGCCTGGCCTGTTATGGAGGATGCCATCCTCAATGCTATTGCAGCCCATCTCTGGTAAAATAGATAAGTTCTACAGTGGGCATACTCAGGACGTTTCAGACGGAATTAAATAATCCTGAAGGGCAGATTTAATACAGGATTACCAAGGACAGTGAGCTGTTGGGGGAGATAAAGGACTACCCTCTTAAATTTCGTCTTGTGAGAACCAATACTTGTACAATCAGGGCAGGAGGGGGGACATGGACAATAGCCAGGGTTGCTTCCTGAACTGGCACGGTTCTTACTGACAATGAGAGCATCAATAAGGAATTTGCTGCATGTTATAGCTCCCTATATTCTAATGTAGATATATATTTGGGTGAAGGGATTGCAGAATATTTGAATGGCATCGAATTGCTGCATCTTTCTGATGAGTCACTTCTCGCTTTGAATTAACTATTAATGGTTGAGGAGATCCTTGCTGCAATATCAGGGATTTCAGCTGGTAAGGCTTCAGCGTCAGAGGGATTGGCAGTAGAATTTTACAAAGAATGCAAGCATAGACTGGCCCCTCAGTTACTTGTGTGAAGAAGCTTTGGCAGAGGGTACACTTCTGACGATATTGAGGAGGGTGATTATCACAGTATTACATAAGCCTAACAAACAGTTGGACGATGTGGCCTCATATCATCCACTTTCGTTATTATTATGTGGACATAACATTTTTTGCTAAGGTACTTGCAGCAAGGATACTCCCCATATATCAACACTTATTGATCCTGATCAATCAGGCTTTATTCCTCCATGCCCGCCTGCATTAAATCTTAGGCATTTATTTGGCATTGAGATTGACTCTAGAGCTAAGGCAGTCACGGCCTCCTTGGACACAGAGAAGGCCTTTGACTCAGTTTCATGGCAATACCTAGTCTCGGTTCTTTGGTGACTTAGGTTTGGTTCGTATTTTCCTAGCTGTGTCCCGCTGTTATTTTCCTTCCACACGGTGAGGATTTGTATTAATGTTACTTTGTCCCAGGGTATTAGTGTGGGCAAGGGAACACACCCGGGGTGCCCTCTATACCCTTTATTATTTCCACTCTCAATAGAGCCATTGGCTGCACTTACACGGTCCAAACATGAACATCGGGGTATTAGTATTCTTGGGCCGCCTCAAGTTATCTCATTGTATGCTGATGACGCATTGTTGTATATCCGCAACCCAAAGATCAACTTGGGCCCATGATGGAGGATGTCTATGACTTTGCTAGATACTCTGGGTACAGAGTTAAAACAAAAAAAAACTTTTCCCATTGACCAAAGCCACTTCTCCCCTCTCCGATTTTACAGGGGTTCAGATGGGTCGTTGTAACATTAGTGTATCTGGGGAATTAGGTTTTGTGAATGCTGCAGTATTTATACTCGCAGAACTATGCAGTACATCTCTCCGGTTTAGCTGCAAAGTTGAACATCTGGTCCAAGCTCCCTATTTCAATGTACAGTTGTCTCTCCTTATTGAAAATGGTGATCCTGCACAAGCCATTGTGTTATTTTACAAATATTCCCATTTGACCTGGTAAAGCATTTTATTATACGCTGCATTCCCTTACTTCAAGGTTTTTATGGGTGGGGTTGGGGTGTGACCAGATTAAGCTGGGATATGTTGGTGCAACCCTATGACCGTGGAGGGATCGCAGCTCCAGACTTTGAACTATATTGTCTTATAGCCCAGGCGCAGTTTGCTGGTTATTGGTACAACACCTCGCTTCCAGTAGTGCATTTAACATTTGAAAAGTATAGTGCTGCAATACATGATTAAAAATCTGTTTTTTTCAGGGAGACTCTTGCACCTTTGACCCGTTCCGGACTACTGTAAAGGCATGATGCAGATTGTTCCGTGGATTGAACATTTTGGTTCCCTATAGCAGGGATGCTCCACAATGGAATGTCCCTGATATTGCTCCAACTACTGATAAGAGATGTCTGTACCACATGGGATAGTGTAGGGAAACTGGTAATGGAAGCTCTGTTCCCTGGGGGTACTTTTGTTTCACTTGAGGACTTCACAAGCAAATTGGGTAGTACACCCATACGGATATTCCAATATCGTCGTATGAGAGCAGCGTTTGGGAAGAAATAGCAGTCATTTCCCCAGGAGCTAGAGGCGCATCCCTGTATAAAGGCGATAGTTAATATTGGACAATCTAGAAGGGTGGTTTCCATTCTATATCATTTATCCCGAGAGCATCAGGCCGCTATGAATAGTGTACGCCCCAAATGGGAGCAGGACGTAGGTCACGAAATTACAGACAAGCAGTGGATGAAATGTTGTCTCCTTACCAAGGAGGTATGCTTGAGTGCTAGATATAGGCTAATTAAATTTAAGATCCTGAATCGCCTAAATTATAATTCTTGCCGGATGTGAGTGATGCTTGTCTCAAGTGTGTGCGACCCTAGTCTCACTTCTTACGCATGTCATGGTTATGCCCTTACATTGCAAGCTTTTGCCTGAAAGTGCTTGATATGATTGCAGACATAATGGACATTCCACCCTTATTGGCCAAATTAAAACACCTGTTAGAGGATTTAGGCAAGTCTCCATCATCACTCGTAGACTTTTCAACATAGCATGTATAGTTGCCAAACATGTATATTGAGGCAATGGAAATCCAATACTGGTCCTACATTGGCTGAAAGGTTGAAAGACCTGGTATACACCAATAAGGGAGAGAAAACGTATATTTCCAATGTGACTGCAGCTTGTTGAACTAAGGACATGTGGGGCCAATTTCAAACCTATATGGCTGCTGAGGGAGGTGGGAGTATCGAAGAGACTGTGGAACCTGCATGATAGGGGCGGGTAAGGGTTCTTGACTGGATTGTATTAATTTGCTTGGTGTTTCCTGCAGGATTGTATATATTGTGGAATTGTATGCCAATTAATTTATATTCTCTTAATTTAAATAAAGCTTTAAAAAAATGTATTATGACTAAAACATATGCAGGGTTATTAAATGCTTAACAGGAAAAAACGCAAACAATATACATTTGCCCAGCACAAATAATAAAGGATGCAGCTAGGGACCTGGCTCCCTTTATCTCTAAGCTCATAAATTCCTCCTTCAAATCCAACACGGTACCGGACAACCTTAAAGAATCTTGGGTCCTCCCATTACTTAAAAAACAAACCCTGGACCCCACCATCCCTACTAACTATAGACTGATCACGACCGTGACTTTTTTTACTCAAAATCCTAGATAAAGCTAACTACATACAAATTCAGGATTACTTGGAAGCTAACTACTTACTCGGCTCACGGCAATCTGGCTTCCGCCCCCTCCATGGCACAGAAACAGCCCTGCTAGACCTTAAGACACAAATTGAGGATCTAAAGGATAATGATAAAACAGCTCTGCTTCTCTTACTAGACCTGTCGGCAGCCTTCGACTTGGTGGATCATGCAGTCCTATGCAACTACCTCAAATCTGCCGCCAACTTCACTGGAGATGCTATAGCTTGGGTCCAATCCTTCTTAGCTAACTGCACTATGCAATTCTTCTCCACTTCCGCCTCTGCTGACCCTATCAAAATAACTTGCGGTGTCCCACAGGGATCCTGTGTCTCCCCTACCATGTACAATATCTTCACCAAGCCTTTGACAAGTTGGACAGACTGGGTGTCGCCTACACAAATTATGCAGATGACACCCAGATCCTCATACACCTTTCGGGCAACTTCGAGGCAGACTCCGCTTTGGTGAACAAGACCTACACCCTCATTCAGGCATGGATGTCATCCCATGGCCTCTGCCTGAATGACGATAAAACAGAGTTACTTATCCTAGGCTCTGAAGCTAATATCCAGAAATTAAGTCCAAACTACGCATCCTTCAACATTGATAACAATCCTATCAAGGTGATGTCTGTGGTTAAAACTCTTGGATTCTACTTGGACTCCTCCCTCACACTTAAAAAGCATCCCTTGCCTCTTCTACAACTTACACTTGCAAACTTATCCAAGCATCCAGATCGTACCTCTCTAGCGCCAGCTGTATCACTCTAGCCAATGCTCTGATTATGTCAAGATTAGATTACTGTAATGTCCTGTATGCAGGAGCCAACAAATATATCACAGATAAAACTCAAAGACTGCAGAACAATGCCTTGAGAGCAACACTGGATATCCCTCATAGAGAGCATATCACTAAATTCAGAAAAGAGGTTAACTGGCTAAAGATAATGGATAGAATCCTCCTCAAAACTGCTTCCCTTACATCCAAATGCCTGAACAATTTAGCCCCTCCTTACCTTATGGAAAAAATTACTAGGAAAATAGCCACCCGCCCTACAAGATCTGCTAACACATTCATGCCAGAGACTCCTAGGTTCAAACGATCGACAGCGGGAGGTACCAGCTTTCCTGTTAAAGCTGCGCAATGCTGGAACAAGTTACCACTTGACCCTAGACTTGAACAACCTTACCCCATATTTAGAGATAAGGCAATCAAATGGCTGCGCGCCAATGACACATAACTATACCCACACCTCTCCTACTACACCCGGCCCCCATCCAACTTGTATCTGTGAACTAATTCTGCACGCTAGGAAGTGATGCATGCATGAGCACCGAGAAGGTTGTATATGCTATATAAATATATAATTATATTATGTAAATTTAAAAATATGATTTGTATTTATGTCCATATAGATAAACATGTTAGCGTCCCTTGACATTCAAAGCTACTCTCTATATTGTTATGCATCTCTGCATCTCTGTTGTATATACTTGTGCCAAGTACTGTAACTAAGCTTAAGAATTCTTGTGTATACTGTTGCGCCCGGCTACCCAAGAGTTTGGTGCACATTACCAAATAAATAAACAAACAAACAAACATAAAAACAGCAAGAAAGGTTTGGGCTCCCTTGTGGATTGCTCCTTTCCAGGGAACTAGTTATTGTTTTTTCCCCTACTTGTCACAGTATACTTCATCTCTAAGTGGATACAAAATTAATCATTCTGTATTCATGAGCATGGCCTCGGACATATGTTTCATATCATCATAAGAAAGACAAGTTGTCAAGCAACACTATGTGTTTTGGCCACTCAACACAGATACAGAAAACTCTGTTTAGAAGCCCTTATAAAGCTGCAAAAATAACTTTAGAACTAACAAAAATTAAATGTCGCTCACAAGTAACTAATTGTCTTTACTAAGCTTTTTCACTGACCTTAACACTGCCCTAAATTCACGCCAACCGCCTCACTTTATTTATTTTATTTTCGTTCTCAATTTGAAGTCAACACATATGTTTGTCATGCTGTCATCTAGTGATTTACGTTAGTCAGCCTTATTGAATAGAACTGGACGACTAGAAGTCAGTGGACCTACATATCCTTCATCGACTTCAGTGCTGCGTTTGACACTATTTGAAGGGCAAGGTTATGGCAACAGTTGCACAATTGGGTATCCCACTTGGGTTATTAAAGATGATAATTTCCCGCTACTCTTCCACTAAAGTCAAAGTTAGGATCTCTACTTCGGGTGAGACCACAGAGTCCTTTGATACAAGGGTCTGACTAAAACAGGGTTGTATTTTAGCTCTGTTACTTTTTAATCTTTATTTGTTGGCAAACCTTTGAGGCATTGCGAAACTCCCACTGCACGGGTTCTCCAAATCTCAATAAACAATTGTTGGAAATATGTAAAATTACATGAACATTCTCTTAATAAAACCAAAACTGTCTTTTAGTCCCAAATCAACCAGGGATGGCACAAAATATTTACTGACAATTGACAATCTCACCTTTGACAACCACCTCTCTTGAAATGTACATCCTGCCAATTTAGAGGTGAACGTGCATCAATTAACCAGGGCCAGGTGATTTGCTAAAGAAAACTCTGGTTACTCCTTGGCATCACTGATGCAACTTTATACAGCTAAAGTTAACACAGTGATTGTTTTGATGCCTCTGCCCCATAAACAATCTGCTAGAGTTCTAAAAATTGAACAGCAATGTTTAAAAAGTATTCTTCAATTGCCAAACTGAACTCGGCCTGAGTTTGTCTACCTGATTTCCTGGTGCCATCTATTCTTAATACCATATTTGTTAATAAGCTGAATTAAGCACTACCTGTACATTAATGGATTATTAACATCTAGTGAGGTGCCCGGTTGCAGTCAAATCTATATTCAAAACCTGTGCAAAGAGCTTTGCCTTTGGTTTGAGCAGTTTTGCATGCCACTTGTCGAGTATTCTGCTACAAAATTAACTGGTAGATATAAAACTCAGGTGTACAATGTTGATCTAGAACAATCACTTGTGGCTCTTTCTTCTAAATCCCTAGCAAGTGACTTTATATGCCAATATGTTGATTACCCTCACCCTGGTTTTTATTATACCTTATATGCAGACCACTGGATTGTACGCAAATATCTCTGTATCAAGTTTAATACTGTTTTAACAATGGATGTGATTAGGGTCTTTTGGGCCTACATAAGGAATTCCCGTTGTTGCAGACTTTGTGGGTTAAACGTTCTTGATATTTAATATTTGTATGTGAAACTTTGTGTCATTGGTGAATGTCTGCTCTTTTAGCTTGTGCTTTAATCACTCAAACAGCCAAATGGATGACATATGGACTGAGTATTATGAAGGAAGCAACGTGACCTTAATTTATCATTTTGGTAAAATGTGGAGAACATTGAACTTTTATTCACTACCTTTGGATGAACTTTCATGTTATTATTTTCCTGTTTTTGTATAGGTTATACCTTTGCATTTTTTGCTTTGATGGTTTTATTGGATGACAGGAGGTACAAAAACCTTTTAAATTGCTGTATTGTACTGTTTTATCAACAACAAAAAATTAAAAATAGTGACCTTTTATAATATCAAAAGACAGAGAAAGCAATGCTGTATCCTTTTTCACATAGATTAACTATACATGTTTAATGATTTATATATATGTGTGTATTTTTCTATGTTGTTCAAATATTTACATATGTACTGGGGCACACCCATTCCGTCCAACCCCCTGACCCAACGCTTCTATGTTATAAGGTTTGGTTATTTTCATATTTAACCTGCAGTTACTATTTTCTCAATCAAAATTTAAAAAAATCGATCTACTTTGATCTCCATTTTTCAGTTTGATTGTTTATACAATGGGAATAGGACTGGATACCGGAAACCCAACTGTCCCACCATGTCAATCTAAATATAGGCCTTTATCAGGACATAGTTCTTCACTGTTTGTATTGTGCTCTGGTAGATTCCTAGTGAGAGTTAATATATCAGAAAATTATGTTATTTGCAATATGACTTTAGCAGCGTGTTGGATAAGTTCATTTTTGAATTTAGAAAAAAAATATGCAGTCCTTGTTTTATGAAATTATAGTTCCTGGATTGTTAGGCTTCGGTGCAAGATTTAGATCCCTTTTTTTGTTCTGTCAGATATTTTATACATGCAACACCGGACAACCAAAGACATGCACTGTCAGACCTCCATCAGACAATGGTTGTTACTGAAAATGACTGCAGCAGTAGTGTGAATAAATGTTGCACCTGTTAAAAGGTGAGTTTTATGTTTATTATTGGGCACCATTTATCATATTATGATGAAGATGACAAACCAGTAGCAAGACTTACCTTAGTGTTTGTCGTTGAGGGGCTGATGTAATGGGACTTGGTGTTAATCACTCAGGGAGCAGGAGGTGTTTTATTTTGGAAACTTGCAAGTGGACAATGTCTGCTTTACATAAGGTGGAACAAGTGTGGTCTCTGAATTGGTGGTGGGAGGAGAGGTTGGCTAACCTATGCTTATAAGGAATTTACGGATGTATTGCAAGATGAGTGCCTTATTTATTAACAAGAACAGGTGAACGTGTTTTGCTGGGAGGAGGCTGATATGTGGCTGTGAGTTATCTTTAGTGTTTACCTACTGTAAAGTTGTCGCCGTTTTCTCACTGCAGTCCGCGATCATTAATGGGATCGAGGCTTAATGATTCCTAAGTGGGTATCTGAAAGAAAGAAATTCTTCATTACAAGACCCTAGGAAACGGATGTAATTCTCAATATTGTTAGGGGACAGACAGGCACATTTAATGCAGGCTGTTGTGTTGCCGGGGATGGTCTGTGCCTTAGTTTTTAGTAATTTCAATTTATAGGGTAATTTAACCACGTTTTGGCTAAAAAATACCATCAAATTGGTTTGGATAATTGAGACTGTGGTCAAACCTTATTAGAAGATATGTCAAAAGCTTGGGGGATTCTTGGACTGTGTGTATTCTTTCCCAGTGTTGGAAGGAGGGAGAACTGAGCACTACATCTGAGGAATATATATTTCTAAAGTGCTCAAAGTGATCCTTTGTCACTTGCCACTTAAAGTCTTGACAATGCATGTACATTTCGAACTTAATGATAAAAGATGAGCTGCAGATTCCAGCGACTTGTGATCTAAACTAGATTGCGGGGGTCTTGTGTGTGTGTCCATTGATGAACCTATGTGAGCTCTGTATAGAGTGTAATTGGGAGTGTATTTAATTGTACAGGTATAAATGTATGCCGTCATGCGTCATTTATAGGCATATGCAGAACTTTACCATTCACAATTATAATTCATTCTGTATATAGAATTGGTCACACATGACTGAAGGCCCCCCAAACCCAGGAACTCCTTCCCACATCGATCTAACTAATCCCCCAAAAATGCACTTGCCAGACGGCCACATTTAGCCATACCTGATAAACGCTAATCTTATTGCCATGGTCCTGGGAAAGGTTACCTGATTTGTACCTATGCACGCTTGTTTTATTTTTGTTCTAATATGAATAACCTGAGAGCATCAGGATTTCTGTAGCTCATGGTGCCTTAGCAAAAGGATCACCTACACACCTGTCGGCTCAGATCTCGGATACTGACTGCAACTAAACAAAATACTTTGGCATGTCCCATGCTGCCTATTACTTGCATATACGTCCCACCTCTGTATCGTACCTGGTGTCCCGTTTTGTTTCTCCCAAGAACCTTGAAGTGGCACCCCGTGAGTAAGCATATTCTAAAATTCAAAAATGAAAGAACCTATAAACAAATATCCTTCTCAGGCGCACACATACATACACACACACACACACTAAAAACAAGTGCAACAATAAATGCCTTAGATACAAGTAGACTGATACTTGGGGTATTTGTTTTTCCTTTAAATTAAAGAATGGAAAAACTGCAACCAACTACATTTTAACATATAGTCTGCGAAAACGCACCATCCTAACTTTCTTTGATTCACAGAAACGAGATGTTTGACTAATCCAGGGAATTCATCCCTTCTCCCCAAGGGGGAGCCACCCCCTTTGGGACAAGGGAGGTGTGCCCACTATGCAATGAACTCCCTAGGGGACAGGGCAAGTGAGATCTCACTGGGGGTGCCCCCCTCCCCACCTAAGGGGACAATGAAGCCCCAGGCAAGACTGTCACTGCACCTCCCTATGAGAAAGAACCCCCACTGTTTGTTTGTTTTTTATTTTCTTTATGATTTCTTTTTTTATTCCTTTTATTTCGGCATGACTGCCATAAAAAGTGCACAATACACAATAAAAACAACTATAATCATAAACATCAAATGTCTCAAAACAGTGAATAACAAAGTCCTTGCCCAACAACCTTCCCAAGCACATAGGCGGGCCAAAAACGTATCTAGACACTAAAAAGGATGAAACCGCTAGCATCGATACTGGCGAGGTGATACCTTTTAAAAGTCGTAGGGCCAGGGCTTTAAGTGGGCCGGGGCCTGGGCCCCGGCAGGCTCCGAAATTTAGTTTTGAGGCGGGGCCCTGCCGGGGCCCACTAATCTCCCCTGGCAGCCCCAGCCGCTACACGAAAAGGCTTTTTTTCTACAGCCTGAAGCTCACGCTCGTGTGCGAGAGCTTCAGGCTTCAGAAAAAAATGCCTTTCAGCCATAAGCCATAATGGTGGCGCCGCACCTGCGAGGCATCCCTTTAATCAAGGGATGCCTGTGGGCCAGCGCCACCATTATAGAGAAAACGTGAGGCCGCTGGAAGCAGAGGCCTTGCTTTCTAAATACTGAAGCTCCCGCGGATTCGCAGGAGTTTCAGTATTTAGGAAAAAGGCCTCTGCTTCCAGCGGCCTCACCCTTTCAACCTTAATGGTGACGCTGCCCCTCCCCAGCTGACGAAGGGCAGCGCCACCATTAAGGCTGAATAGGCGAGGCGCTGTCCCCTGCCAGGCAAGCCTATAGAAAATAAATGCAGAGATCAGCACCCTCTCCCCAACGGGGAGAGGGTGCTGATCTCTACAAAAGGCTGCCTGGTAGGGGTGCCAGTAGCCCAATGAGCCGAGGCTTGTCAAGGGGGCGTGGCCTCATGGGCCAGCAGGGCCCCCGCTGTTAGGCCACGCCCCCTCGATTATCCCCGGCTCGATTTGTAATGCCACTTAAGGCACTGCGTAGGGCGGACAACATTGTGGGTGAGTCTAGCTGACTCCAAACTGGGATCAGCCAACGCCCCCTTGCCCGGTGATGTGCCCGACAGAAAAAAAAGATGCGCCTCATCTTCTCGCACCTTGCCACAAAAGGACATGGATTGCGGAACGAGACCCATTTTTCCACCTTGCGGACAATAAGCTAATGGGAGTTGGCCCAGTCAGAACTTTGCGAACCAGATTTTTAATTTCACAGACACTTGAAGGTCCAAATATGCCTCCGGCCCCCAGACATCCTTGAGCTGTAAATAAGCCCTAGCTTTTTTCCCTGACAGGCAATTGTCTATCCTCCTATCCCATGCCCACCCCCTAAATATGTTCATGACCACCACTTTATAGTCTCTACCTAAGCTTGTGGGGTCACCCCATAATTCCCCTAAACCAATGTTAGAAATCATAATTCTTACATGCCTAAAGCAAGACAGCTTCCTGATGCCTGGTAGTGATAGCAGCTCCTCCAAACCTTCCCTAAACAGGGATAGAACTTTATTAGTCCATATCCGCAGCCAGTATAAGACTGGCTGTATCATAATGGCATATCTAATTTCTATAAAACCAAATTCGCATACCACGGTTGTAGATGGGGCACTCAAAGGTAAACCAAGCAAAGATTTCTGAAATCTATTTTCAGCTATCTGAATAGAGGTACATTTATTTGCACCCCACAACTCAGACCCATAGGTTACACCCGGGATTGTCTGAGCCTGAAAGATCTTGAGGGGTACAGTGAGAGCCTCACCATTCAGGTATGTTACTAGATTCTTAATAAACCCACACTGGCGCAGATGCGATGGCAATCTCTTCTCTACCTGGTTATGCCATTTCAAATTGTTCAAAAAGATCAACCCCAAGTACGTGTAAGAGTCCACAGAATCCAACAGCTTGTTGTTTAAATAAAAGTTTGCCTGAACTGGGGGCTTTTTCCCCACGCATGATTTTAGTTTTAGAAAAGTTAATGCACAGACTTTTTGCGTCATACAACTTCATAAAAACATCCAGTTGGTTCTGCAGACCACCAAGCATTTTTGACAATAAAACTGCATCCTCTGCGAACAACAATAGGCTCCATTTTACATTACCCAAACTTGGGCAGGCACTATACTGTTAATGTATAATAAAAATAACAATGGCGCCGCAACACAGCCCTGCTTAACTCTGATGCCAATAGGTACAGTGGGGGAGAGCTCTCCCAGCGGCCCCCACTATATCTGTGCCAATTTGCCAGAGTATAAAGATTTTATGCCATTACCCAGATGAGGGGATGCCCATCTTTGCCAGGTCATACCTCAAAGAGGCCCTCGGCACTATGTCAAAGGTCGATTTTAGGTCAACAAACGCCAAATACAGGCAATGGGAGTTGAGCACATATTTCCGGGATAGGAGATCTAGCCTCATTGCCTGATCCAATGTGGAGACCCCTGCTCTGAACCCCACCAGCACATGAGCAAGAGTACCTTCCCTGGCCACCCAGTCCGCCAAACGGTGCAAAATCACCCTGGAATAGAGTTTTGCCAGTGAGTCAATCAAAGAGATAGGCCTATAGTTACAAGGGAGGTCCCAATCACCTTTCTTATATACTAGTTATATGGGGATTTAATCATTTTATAATGTGCAGGGCCCTTTAATTGTCGAAGTCTTGGCTGATGATCCCACTCATTTCACCTCTGTTCTGGAGACGCAAAACCAATCCTGTTTCCTCTCCCCTACCAGTGAGGAACATAAAAGGACCCAAGAGCGTACCTGCAAAGGTCAAGGAAGGGCCAGCCTGACCCAACTCGCATATAGTGGAAGCTTCCGCTGTACTGTCGGGCAGATCGATCATGGAAGCAGGAACATGTCGGATGCATGGTTGGTGGAGGAATCCAAGTGCCTGCAGAACGCTGAAAATAGGACGATGGAAAGCTTGAAAATCCCAGGTTCACTGAAGCAGGAGACCGAGCCACGGCAGACACGATGCTCAGACGCAAAGGCGAGGAACCGCTGCCAGAAAGCCAAAGACCACGAAAGACGCATACCTCCAGTGAGGCCGCATAGCCCACACTGGGTTGAGACACCCAGGGCCCCTGAAGGGGGTGAGGACATTGTAACACGCATACGGCTAGTGAGGCTGGATAGTCCACGCCGGGCTACCAGAGGGATAAGTAAGATACAAACACCCTGGAGAGGTGCACCTGAAGACGAGATCCCGCAAGGGGTGAGAGTGCCAAGAGAGTCAGACCATCTGAAGTACCAGTGAGCCCCAATAGGGTTGAGAAACCGAACAACCCAGAGAGGGTTGCAAACCACGTTCATTTGCAACGGGCGATATAATCAGAAGGTAGGGGCAGGAACAAGAAAATGAACTGGATAAGATATACCGAGATATGTAGGAGGGGGTCAGCAAGAGAGACTAGCTAAAGCGCGGTTTAAGTCTTGTTGTACGACACAAGTGATTTAATTACAAGAACAAGTATCGCAGTTGATGTTTGAACCTTTTGATTTAAACAGGTGAGGGGGTCTGGAGTGCCCTTATAGAGAGAATCAGGAAAGACACAGACCCTGTTGGGAACCGCACTAAAAAGATACAGAATTTGTTTTGGACTGTGCCAGCAAGTTGAGGCCTGAACTAGAAGACAAGAACTTAAGATACAATTGGTTGGGTGAGTGAATTAACTTCTGCACTGCAGGAATACAAGCACGAGTAGAGGCTAAAATGCCCACTCAGCCCTCACACTTCTTCAAACCAAGAGCCAACACAATCATAAAGGTAAAACGGGCACAGTCGAGGGATATACCTCCTTCACCTTTTGTGGTAAAATGAGCCGAGGGAAGGCTATACTCTTAAGAGAGGTATGAATGTGGTTCAGTAGCAACCCAAACAGCAAAGTATAACAGTATTAAGGGTGGAGAAGTAAGGCTTGGATACAATGGTGGCATATTTCTGGCTATAAACCTTTATTAAACAAAGGGTTGGAAAAATGCCGCTCCATCCCTAAAGCTAAGAGGGGTTTCCCTACCTCAAAGGAAACCAATGAAACTGTCAGGAAGGCTGAAACTGAAAAGTCTATCATGTTTGTGTCCCAAAACCTACTTCTTTCCCTAACAATAATGATCTAAGATAACTGTGCAAGGATGGTCTCTTCTTAAAAGCAAAAAGTGTTCCTTTCAAACGGAAAAGTTCCCAGTCTCTCTGTTAATGAAAGGAGATGAAATAAACAATGTTCGTAAACGCAAAGGTGGTGGTGCTCCTTTTCCCTAGACTTCCTCTCAGTTTTAAGTCACATGGTAATTCACGAGGAACAGTTCTTGTATCCTACCTAGCAGCATGGCACGCTCCGCTAACAAGCCTAGGATTCCTTTCACCAGTCTTAAACGCTCTTGACCCTCTTTATTCTCAACCTCTCATGTGGGTGCGGGTCCCAGACTCGCAAAGTGTCTTGGTTCTCTCTCCTGCCAAGCCAATGTATGAACTGTCTTTCTCCTCTCAGGGTCTCTGGCCTTCTTCGCTTTGCATTTTGGTTTCTCATACGGGTGCATGTCCCAGACTTTCACTGTTGCGTTGTATCCGCTTGGTTCACTCTCCTGCCAAGTATACAACTGTCTCTCTTGCTTCAGGGTCCTAGACCCTCTCTTTCATCAGGGTCCCAGAGCCTCTCACGCTTGGGTGTGGTCCCCATAGTATACAACTATTTCTCATTTGTCTCCCTCTGACGTTCAAAGGGTCGGGTCCCAGACCCTCTTATTCTTGGTTTCTCATTTGCTTCAGGGTCCCAGACCCTCTTCCCTCTGCTTCTAGGTTCACCCCACTGCTTCCCTATACCTTTAGCACCTCCCAGGCAACCCACGTACCTATCTGAGACTTTCTCGTAGGTACCAGGGCTTCCCGGGCAGCTGTTTCCCTTTTCGAGGCTCTGGTAGCGTTTGGGTATTCTTATTCTCGGAGGACCCCTCTCTCTGGTCTCAGTCCCAGCTGAAGTCAGCAGACTGTGAGCTCCATCTTTCCAGCTGGATGGCTATCTCTCGCTATGCTGGGCCACTCTCTCTTTGGGTCTAAGCAAGTCCAGCAGACACTTAGCCCAAGCTTTCCTGCTAAGCTGGGTGGCCGTCTCTCCTTCTGCTGGGCCAGTCCCTCCTACATGGATTTGCCAGAGATCCCACTGTCTCTAGGTAAGCGTCCCGGTCTTCCCTTTTCTGACTTCTCTGAACTGGCTTCACTCCTTCCACATGGTTTACCCAGGGAGGGCTCCTCTCACACTTCCTGAGTCTTTCTTCCCTTTTATACAGAATCTGGCCAATAGGATTCGAGGACACACACAGACGGCTCAACCAGGAGCTCATGCCTCCACACCTCTCCCTCGTCGCAGTACTGATCTTTTGACTCCCTTGTGAGTCACAGGGAATCTTCTTTGTCACAGTACTGGTAAAGGGATCTCACTTGGGTAACTCCTATTCTTCCTCATCCCAGTAATTTCTACAGTAAGGGTAAAATGACAACAATTTGTGAGCTTATTTGGGAAGGGGTTGTTCTTAGGATTATAGGGGCAGGTGATTGGCGGGGCTAGCCCGTTCTCTGGGAAGGGCTCTCCCTAATCTCATAATTGGCTTCCTCTGCCATGCCATCCTCCCCCGGGGGATTATTGTTCTGCAGACGCATGGGAAACGCTTCCCCATGGGGAGAAGGATGACATCCTTAGATTCGTCACACAGTCTAAAATAAAGGAATGTCCAGTCAAGGTTCAATAAAATGTATATGCTTTAATCAGACACACCATGTACAATACTAAATAACTAGGAAAGCACTGCACAAAACCCACCCCTGGGAACAACACAGAATAAGCAAAGATAGTAGATGCAGCACTCTGAGTAATGAATCATGCGTGAAAGGCAAGCAAAAGCAATTGCTGAATTCTTGAAATAGGATATTTACTTGTGAGCAAAAAGGATTCAGATTGACCTAACCAGTCTCCAGGGCCCACAAATGGACCAATGGGGTAGTTATCAGACAAAAGTGCATTCTTTACAGTTCTTGGCGGTTCGGCAGCACCAAACCAAACTTCTTGGCGCTGTGCAATGATTGGGAGAGAGCAAAAGGCAGCAACAGAGGGTCCTGCTAATTAAAATGTGTCAAACAGTTCTTGGAACATGCTCCAATCAGTTCAACAGTGAAAAACACTAGGATCCCGGCTGTCTTGGCTCTCAAGTGAGTCCCAATCCAGGGGCTCAGGGACAAGATAAGTCATATTCTTGGTCTCCCAAACACAGGGTAGGCTGGCACACAACTGCAGCGGCCCTCCAACATGGTGAGGTCATGGTTACCACTGTGGCTGGCAGGGTCGGGTCCTATTCCAGCAGCAGATCACACCCAATGGTCCATGGGGATGGGTAGGGGACAGCGCTGGTCTCTGCCTTTGGTACACTTACCTTCACCTCACCACGGGGGGACTTTAGAAAGGACTGCTCTCTCAGCAAGGTCTAACTAAATCTTCCCAAGTGATGATCCAAAGATGCTACAAAATGATCCAAAGAAGTGGTGCGAGACCCCTTCTCTTTTAGGCAAAGGTCCATAGGTGATTGGACTAAAGCTAACCTGCTTTTAGGGTCCAATCCCTGCTCTTGAAATGTGTGCTCTTTGCCCTACTGCTACAGCCCTTCCACTTTCCTCCATACTGTATGGGCGTCCCTTGCTACGGATGGGAAACTGAATCTTTTTCACCAGCTAAAATTGGATTCCCTTTTAAATGTTTTTTTTTAAACTCTTTTTATTAGTGGTTACACAAAGATACATGGCACTCCCTAGCCCGCACCATACATATACAAACAAATTGTTGACATTATGATCATGACATTTCTATGTAGAGTCATCGTCATCAGAGGCCAAGTTACATAGATATGTTCTGAATGGGCCCCATATGTCCTTAGGTCTGCAAACTGTGGGTCGGGTCATAGCATATTGTTCCTCTGATTCATTCATATATGTTAGTTTGCGAAGGAATTGATCAATGCCGCTGGGCTCACACACTTCCACTTCAATAGAATACATTTCTTAGCAACAGCACATGCAACATTGAACAATCTTATAACTTTCTCTGAACATTTGCCTATATCTCCAAAAAGGTACTTTTGGGGCTTCAGGTCTGGGGGAATTTGTGTGATCTCTTCCAACATTTCGGCGACCTCCCTCCAAAAGTTCTGCACCACCCGGCATTCCCAGTACATATGGTAGTCTCCAGCCTGTGGCATATTACATTTGGGGCATGCATCCGATGCGCCTGGAGTGAATTTTGCTATTTTAATAAGGGTGTAATGTAGTCTATTAAGAATCTTAAATTGAATCAGCCCCAGGCCCGCGTTTAGGGATATCTTTTTTGTCAGTGAGCAATATCTGTCCCATTTCTCGTCTTCGATGGGCATCTGTAGATCCCTTCCCCATTTGTCTTTTATATGATTAGTAGTGGGGGTTTGGGTCTGTACTGCCGTATATAATTTAGAAATTCCCAAGCCCCCCACAGCAGTCACCATCTGTAAACACGGGTGTGGCTGAGGTTCGTCTGGCAACAGCGGCCATTTCTTTTGAAATGCTGACCGCATGCGGTAGTATTGAAGTGTTCTAAGTTGGCCGCCACCAAATGCTCTTACTATTTCCTCCAGGGACACAAATTTGCCATTCATTAACATATCCCCAATTTTCATTTCCATGTTGGGGTCCCAGGCCTCCTGAATTGCGATGTCATGTTTGGGGGGTATACCTGGATAGTTCCAGAGAGGTACCTCTGGATGGATTATAGGGTGTTTCTATTTGCAACCTTCTGTATATGGCCTCGCAAGCCTTAATCGTACAGCTGACAGGGTTGTACTTACATGTGTCTCTGTATTGCGTATCAAAGATGACTGATAGTATATTTGTGGGGTGTGTAGTGTATTCCTCTATCAGTGCAAGAGGTGTCTACTGTGTGGTATCATACCAGTATTTTGCAAATTGTGCTTGTGCCACATGAAAATATAGTTCAAAGTCAGGAGCCGCTATACCGCCCGTGGAGTAGGACTCTGCCATCTTCTCCCAGCTAATCCTAGCGGTTTTCCTATTCCAGAGGAACGTCACCACTATGGAACGGAGCTTAGTAAAAAAGGTCCTTCCAGGCCATATGGGAATGTTGACAAACAGATAAAGAAGCTTAGGAAGGATTATCATTTTGAGAACCGCCACCCTGCCGTGTAGAGGTATTGGCAACCGCCCCCACATCTGGAGTTTCGTGATGATGGTCTGTAGTGTAGTCTCATAGTTGTCCTGGTATAGCGTGTTCCTATCCCCGGATACCAGAATCCCTAGGTATCTAATGTGTCGATCAGACCATTAAAGTCCATGCAACACTTCGGGGCACTCAGTGGATGGTGTAAGTGGGAATATTTCGGACTTGGCTCTGTTCACAGAGTATCCCGAGAAGGCCACAAAGTTTTGTATTTCCACCATTATGGGTGCTATATTTGTTTTGGGTTCACGGATGTATAATAGCGTATCATCAGCGTATAGCAAGATTAATTGGATGGACCCCTTTATATTTATGCCCTTGTCCGTGTGTCTCAGCCTCACCGCAGCTGCCATGGGTTCTATAGTCAATGCAAACAGCATGGGCAAGAACGGACAGCCCTGTCTGGTGCCCCTGCCCAACAAAAACAGGTCCGAGATGGTCCTATTAGTCAGGACTCGTGCCCCGGGTTTCGTGTATAGCAGTTTCACATACCTAATAAAGTTAGGGCCAATCCCAAATGCCTCAAGCACCGCAATAAAGTAGACCCAGGACACCGAATCAAAGGCTTTCTCGGCGTCTAAAGATATTGCAGCCGCTCTTCTCTTGGGGTCTATCTGTGCCATCAAACCAAAGAGTCTACGGAGATTTAGGGATGTGGACCTGGCGGGGATGAACCCATTTTGATTGGGATGGACCAGCCCGGGGACCGCCAGCAAAAGTCTATTGGCCATCACTTTTGCGAATATTTTGGCGTCAGTGTTTATGAGTGACAGGGGTCTGTAGGACGACACATCTTGTGGTGGTCGTCGTGGCTTGGGGAGCACTGTGATCACTGCTTCTCTCAGAGATGGTGGCATTACATTGCATTCAAGGGATTCATCCCACACCTGCAGAAGCACCGGGACAACCTCTTCTCGGAATTCTTTATAAAATTCTGCCCCTATCCCATCAGATCCAGGTGCCTTTCCTGATGTCAACATTTTAATAGCTTCAGTGACCTCTTCTGCCGATATTGGCTGATCTAACGCTGCGCGTTCAGCCTCTGGGAGTTGGGGTAGGCTAAGGGTCGCAAGATAGTCCTTGATGTCTGCAGGAGACTTTTTATCTTGATCAGAATATAGTTTGTTATAAAATTTGACAAATTATTTATCTCATCTTCCCCTAAAAGTACCTCCCCCTGTTCTGTCTGTATAGTAGTAATTTGGTTAGGTTGTTTATTACATTTGAGCAGATTAAAGTGTGTCCTGCCAGCTTTGTCACCTTTGCCATATCTACGTGCCTGCATGGGGGCCGCCGCGTACTGCACCTCCCTAGCGGCCAGTTTATCACATTTTTGCAGGTGTGTGTGTATGTCCGCCAACAGTTCCCTGTTCTGTGTCTGGGTGTAGTCTCCCTCCAGCACACCCAATTTACTTTTAGTGTCTGCTAGTTCAGCGCGCACAGTCCTTAACATGCCAACAGATTTGGACAGCAGTACTCCTCTGACCCATACTTTAAAAGATTCCCACACAGCAGAGCATTTGTTTACCGTTCCCACATTTTTGGAGAAAAATTCTGCTATCTCTGTATGCAGGGTTTCCGCTCAGCATTCTCCACCTCACAGCAGGACATGGGGCAGTCTGAATCCTTAATTCTATCAACACTGGGGAATGGTCTGAAAACGTACAGGGCAAGATTTCACACTTCAGCAACATAGAGGACATAACCGATGCAACAAACCAATAGTCTGTCCTGGACTCAGAGTCGTGGATCGACGAGTAATATGTATATCTCCTGTCCCCAGGGTGCATTATACGCCAGGCATCCACCATTTACAATTGACCAAGGATGCTGCCCAGGGTGGAGGAAGTTTTACTAGGGGTTCTACTGACCCTGGAGGACCTATCCAAAACAGGGTCCAGCACCACGTTAAAGTCTTCTCCCCATAACACATTAGAGAAACCATAGGTTGTGATCATCTGATACATATTTACATAGAAAGCAGGGTCATCTATATTTGGCCCATAGGTATTCACCAGCACCAGTTGTTGACCAGCGAGTTTGCCCCATACGACCACATATCTACCTTGTTGATCCACCTGTGGCCCTTGGGCCGAAATGCCAAGCTAGGGTATACAAGAGTAATTACCCCCCTGGCCTTAGTAGAGTAATCCGTATAGAAACGCTGGGTACCCCACTTGGGCATTATGTGTAGATTGCTGCTTCCCATTGTATGTGTCTCTTGTAACATCAGTATCTGGGGGCCATGTCTGGCAATATAATTAGCCATTTTCTTGACTTTCGCCTGGTTATTCAGACCCCTTACATTCCATGTGAGCAATTTTATTCTCATCCCGTCACCAGCATTATATGATAAGAAATCTTCAAAATGTCATGACCAACAAGACTGTGCACTCTATGTAGGCTGACCAGCGCCGCTCCCAATGCAACCACTTTTTGAAAAAACAACAAACAGGTAACCATAGCAAAGTTATAACCAGGGTCACACATCCTACGGTGACCAAAACGTCTCCCATCAGCAACCACACTCCCTCCCCCTTCCCCCTCCCTCCCAAATCATCTCCTCCAACTTGATGATATATCCCAATTAACTGCTGGAGCATTCCAGGGGTGGGCATGTCGCTACACATGACTGCCTATTTGGCCCCAATGCTCCAGTAAAAAAACTTAGATGGAGCCGCCCGGAACATTTTCCCACTTATCAGATTTTTATACGGCTCGGCGGCCATATCAATATGCAAACCCCCCCACATGTCGTCTAGTCTTCTGGCCTGGGCCTGTTGTTTTGTGCCGGTCTGCCCCCTCTGGGAGGAAGGGGTATAGAGGTCTCAATGTACTGTGTGGCCTCAGCCGGGGATTCGAAGAAGTGCGCCCTTCCCGCGTGTTGTATTCGCATCTTGGCCGGAAACATCAAGGCATATGGCACTTGGCGGTCTCTAAGAAGTCTTTTAACCGGTTTATAGGATCTTCTACTGGCCTGAACCCCGGCAGAAAAATCCGGGTATATATGAATGCGGTTACCGTCATGATGGAGCATTCCAGCCTCTCTCGCCTTTCGTAGTATCGTGTCTCTGTCCCTATAACCGAGGAGCCTCGCAATTATTGTGCTCCTGATTTAGGGGGCGGGGCTGATGTGCGGTGCGCCCTCTCCACGAGGAAATGGTCTGAGAATGTCTCCAGCCCGAATAAGGTTTTAAGTAGTGCTTCCAGCTGCTTTTCCATCTGGCCTTTGCCAAATGATTCTGCCACTCCCACCACACGGATGTTACGTCTTAATCGCGATTCCAGATCCTCGCACTTGTTTTGTCTTTTGGACATGGCCTCCTTGAGTTGGTTGATATCTCTGCTAAGGTGTCCAATGGAATCCTCATTAGTGCTTATTCTGTTCTCCGTTTCAGTGACACGTGCACTTTCTTTTTCAACCCTTGCTTTAAGGGAACCTATAGTGGATACTATATCATCCAACTTCATGTTAACTGCCCGGAACCCATTTTGCACTATTGTCGTTAGCCTGTCCTCTTGTTCCTCGCCCTCGGTGCACAGGGTCTCTTTAGCGCTAGTACATGCCTCTGCAGCTGTGGTCTGGGTCTGGCCGCCCGTGTAGGCATCCATAGGGCCCTTCTTCTTGTTGCTGGGGGGTCTTGCCCGTCTTCCCAGATTTCTGTGATTCGCTCATTTTATTAATAGGCTTTCACTGTTTTGTGGTATTATCTTTCCCCCTTATCTTATCCCTGACTCCTGTCGAGCGTAGGTGCGGATACTGGCAGAGGTAGCTTAGTGTTGCAATTGAAGAGAAAAGAAAGGGGGGATTCCAGGGGGGCAGGGGTGTCCACCTCCAATGGACTGTGTCCTCCCACGTATATTTCAACAAAGGTAATGAGTAAGGAGCAGTTCCGTGTCCTCCAGGGTATATCTGCCCTCAGTTGTCGGAGAAAGCAGGTCTGTGACACAGGCCAGTCAGTTTGGGGGGCCCCAGCACGGCCACCGTCAGAGTAGCAGGGGGATTGAGGACAGGTCCGCCGCAGCCAGCGGATCCACGATGAATTCACACCCCCACTGGCCCCAGTGGTGTAATCTCGACTGGTGTCACCACTCCAGGGGGGAGGCCCAGGGGCCCAGTGGGTAGGATTTTCAAGATGGGCACAGCCAAGCTAGCCCGGCCAAATCAGGGCGGCTCGCAGCACGCGGCCCAGAGCCCAGCAGCATAGGAAGACACACACCCCCGGATGCAGCCGCCACAGAGTGGAACCCCACCGATCGCAACCTGCTGTCCAGCCGCGGAGAGGGGGGTGGGGGGGCCGAGGCCGCCTCACACGTATGGCCTGGGTGTATGGGCTCCATCCCCCCACTCGCCGCACCGCCGCCTCCTTACCTCACTCCGAGCATCCCCTCCGCACAGCACGCCCCCAGTCGCGCATCGACCACCCCGCTCGGGCCTCAGCAGACACGGCGCGGCTCAGGGATCAGCACAGTCCGCCTCAGGCAGGTGCCCAGCCCAGCGCTGGTGTCTTGGGTCCTCACGGCCCGCGGCACCGTCCCCCGCCGAGTGCGAGGGCTCAGCGCATTGCCAGAGCGCAAGCCCCGCCCACTGCAGCCTCACGCCTCCACCGATCCACAGTCTCCAGCTGCCGCACCGTGGAGCCCTCGGACAGATCGCATCCTCAGCAGGGGCCGGGCAAGGAGCGAGTGGGGACAACTCCGGGCAGCGTCCTCGCAGCAGCTCAGGATTTTCACTGGGTATGGACGGGTACTCAG
The DNA here is from genome assembly GCF_040938575.1 of Ambystoma mexicanum. Lineage (NCBI taxonomy): Eukaryota > Metazoa > Chordata > Amphibia > Caudata > Ambystomatidae > Ambystoma > Ambystoma mexicanum. Next base: position 39,526,770 of record NC_090937.1, read on the forward strand.
GCCGTCCGTGCCTCAAGTTTCAGCTCTCCAGGTGGCGTATAACAGGATATCCAGTCTCAGGATTTTAAGTTGGAGCAGGAGCACACAATCAAGCGGCCATCTTCGATGTGCGCAACAGCGCCCCCCCGATTCCCTTTTAAATTTTGATGCACACGTCACTGAGGCCATGCGCTCCCCTGACTCTGCCCACCGGTACCACTGCCCATTCCTCTTTTCCGCGTCGACAGGAACAGACCGCTTTCACCAGCGCTTCTGGGTTAGGCCTATGGCCTTGTAATTCCACGTGCTCTTCCCCGGGATATTTTCTTTCCCCTTTTTTCTACATAGCAATTATCACGTCCTGATTTGGGAGCCCCATTGTTCCTTCCTACGGTTCAGGATCATGGGCTTTCACTTCAATACAAGGCCCTCCTTTCTGGCCTCAATTCGGCCCCATGGGGTCTTTACAAGGTTAATGAACTTGGTAGCAGCCCTGCTCAGGGCAGAGGGCCACCACCTTTATCCATACCTCGACGACTGGCTCGTCTGAGCGGAGTCGCTCGAGGGAGTACACTGCTCAGCACTTATGCACATGCTATACGATATGGGGTTCTCTATCAACCTACAGAAAGTCGCAGTTACTTTTCACTCAGTCCTTAACATTCCTGGAGCTAATTTGGGATACAAGGGCGGAGAGGATCTTTCCCTCAGAAGACAAGATCACAGCAATCAGGAAGACCACACAGCATTTTCTCAGCAGACCAGTAACCTCAGCATGGTGGTACCACCACCTGCTTGGAATAATGGCGGCTTGTCTCCTGGCTGTAAGAACACACACAAGACTCAAAATGAGGAGGCAGCAGCTACATTTCTCAGCCTCTTGAAATCAGGAGACGAGCTCCCAAGCAGCTCTACTCAGCATACCACAGCACCTCCACCAGGACCTGGTGTGGTGGAGTGCAGAGACCAACCTGTTACCGGGCAGGCCATTCAGACAGCCTTTACCGGAGATCACCATTACCACATACTTGTCCCTAGAGGGATGAGGGGGCTACACTGGACAACCACAGTGTCTATGGAGTATGGTCATGATAGGAACAGCTGGAACACATCAACTGCCTTGAGATGATGGCCATCTGGCTTGCGCTTTCTCCCCATTGTCAGCAACAAGTCAGACAGCATCCAAACAGCTCCACTTGCATGTATTACATCAACAAGCAGGGAGGTACCAGGTGCCCTCCACTCTGTAGGCTGTCCATCGACATTTGGGAGTGGGCACTGTCGAACAACATTTACTTATCAGCAGTCCACCTTCCGGGGGAATCCAACTTGCAGGCGAACAGACTCAGCATGCTGGGGGTTGACGCCTGCCCACTTGCATGTATTACATCAACAAGCAGGGAGGTACCAGGTGCCCTCCACTCTGTAGGCTGTCCATCGACATTTGGGAGTGGGCACTGTCGAACAACATTTACTTATCAGCAGTCCACCTTCCGGGGGAATCCAACTTGCAGGCGAACAGACTCAGCATGCTGGGGGTTGACGCCTGCGAGTGGCAGTTGAACGAAAAGGTCCTGAGAGGAATCATCTTCTGGTGGGGCCACCCTTAGGTAGACCTATTCACTATCACAAGCAACAGGAGAAGCCATCAGTTTGCCTCATGGATGGGGCAAGGCAGGGGATCTCTGAGGGACGCGTTGCAGATTCTGTGGAACGACATGAATGCTTACGCTGTTCCTCTCACTCTGCTGATTCACATGCTCATCTGCAAGGTCAGGGAGTCATGGAGCCTTCGACTCATCTTGATGGGGCCATGTCAAGATCCTGGTTCTCGGAACTCCTCTGAATGTTGGAACAGCCTCCGGTACACCTCCTGTTGGGTCTAGTCCACTCACTCTCCCAGCAGGGGGGCACAGTGGTTCACCCCGCTGCGCAGAAGTTGGCCCAGTGGATGAGGTTCTGTCTTTGGCCCAAAACAAATGAGGTTGATCTGCTGAAATGCTTGCTGGACGATGTGTTATCCTTCTCTGCGCATCTGGTTCACTCAGGTGTACAGTTAGACACCTGCCGTACGTATCTGGCGGCCATAGTGGCCTACAAGAATACCGGAGGCGGCATCTTCTCCTCCACCAATCCGGTGGTTAAAAGGCACTTGGCGCGTCTGACCAGATTATAGCCTCCTGTCAAATGTCCACATCCAGTCTGGGACCTTAACGTGGTGCTTGGCGCCCTGCCACACAAACTTTTCAAACCAATGGTGTAAGCAGACATCAGGCTGGTTACTATAAAGACTGCCCTACTGGTTGGCCTTACAGCAGCACGCTAGATCAGTGATATTTAGGCCCTGATGAGGCCCAAAGGATGAGGCTCAGAAGATATTGCACTGTCTGGATATCAGGCATGCTGTTAGATTTTACCTGGACAGGACAAAGAGCTTCCGTACATCGGATGTCTTGTTCATCACTTTTGGCTGGTCAAAACCAGGCTGTCGAGCCTCCAAGGCTTACATAGCAAGGTGGATGGTGATGGCCATCAAGGAGGCATATGAGGGGCAGCACAGGGCTTTGCCAGCAAACATGTACACCCACACCATCAGAGCCAAGGCCACAGCTGTGGTTTTCCAAAGACAAGTCCCATGGCAGACAGGGTTGGACTGGGACAAGAAATAGGCCCGGTCACCCCAAAAAAAGTGGCCCACCCCTCAAAAAAGTGGCCCACACCTTGCCTCACGACCCTTGACCTCTTATGACATCACCAGAAGTGATGTCATTTGACCCCACCCCAAAGTGACATCCCGGGAAGCAATGAAACACGACTTTTCACCCCTTGACAAAACAGAAAGTGCCATCAAATAGCATTGTGCCCAAGTACACTAAATTACTGTGAATCCAAGCAGACGCCCAAGGCCAAATTGATATGTTATTGTGTAGCAGTTACGCTTAAGGTCTTTTTTTATAGAACAAATATGCATACAAATCACCCAACCTGCGTTGGTACTCATTTATCGACCTAAGAAGGGTAAAAGGCTTTTGGGGGAGATGGGGAAACGTTTTTAAAAAAAATGGGGGTTTTTTCAAATTTATTTTTCTTTGAAACCGGCCCAGGCACGGCCAGAAACCAGCCCCCACTCCCCAGGGACGATATGGGCCAAAAGGCCGAGGGGCCAATCCAATCCTGATGGCAGACGATCAGCAAGGCGGCTACTTGGGCTTTCCTTTCGGCCTTTTGCAAACACTACTGCTTGGATGCCAGATCGGACGCAGCATTTGGCCAGGCAGTTTTGAAGAACTTGTTTTCTTAGAGGGGCAACTCACCTCCGCAGGGCTGCATTCAGTTGTAATCGCCCATACAGTATAGAGGAAAGGGGACGTGACGTAGGAGTAATTATAAGTTACTCACCGTAGTGACTAATGTACTCCTAGTGCATAGTCCCCTTTCCTACATGCGTCCCACATCCTCCCCCTTAACATCTCAGTGTCAGTAGGCAATTGTAATATTGTCAACACGTCAAAGGGTACTGAGGATTGGAGTCAGGGGACCGCATGCTCCCATGGCTGCGCGCATCTGAATGTAAAGGGAGAGACATTATTTTCCAGGGAAAAAGGTTCCGTTTCCTGTGCCTAGCGAGGGACGCCCATACAGTATGGAGGAAAGGGGACTATCGACTAGGAGTACGTTAGTCACTACGGTGAGTAATTTATATTTTTTTCTGATGTCACACCCAAAGTGCTTCGCTACAGAGGAAATGGATGGGACAGGAAAGTGAAAGAGAGGCAGAGAGAATCAAGATGGCAGAACCCTCTCATAACTGTACAGATCCCTCTCTGGCTACACTAACGCCCACCCCTTTCCTTCTCAATAGGCTCAAAGGCCTTTAGAAATGCAGCCCCCTGGTTTGAGGCCTGGCTCTCTGTGAATGGTTCTGCCTCTTGGTTTTTGTTGCCAGGCCAGCATCCTTGTGGAGTGCCTATCCTGGGGGAAAGGGTGTTCCCTGCCCTTAAAAAGGAACAAAGAGAAACAATCCCCCAGGGCTACAGTCCTGTCAGCGGACTGGTGTGGGCCTTGTCTGTGAGGAATACACATAATCCTTCCACAGCTGAACTGGCCCACATGATTGACACATGTGCAAAATCAATGTAATGTGGCTGGGATAACTCTGAGAGATGCTGGACGCCATACCCTAATTCAGCTATGGGTTATATGTACTGTTTAGTATTCCAGCAGGACAGGCTCACCAGAGTTATGCAGTTTTTAGAACAGGGGTGCATATTTTAAATTCAGCCCCTGCTCTGCAGAGACTTGGATGTCACTAAAGCTGTCAAGAGGGCACCTGTGTCCTCTCAACCGGCTTTGTGCCACTGGTAGAGCAGGCGCTGCTATCAGGATACTGATGTAGCAGGGCAAAGATGCACACTGTGCGTTTGGCATAGAATTTATGAATGGAGAATCTGAACAGCAGATTACCCTTTCAGACATGGAATTACCTGCATAATTTTATTATTTAATTAAAAAAACAAAATGCAGCTATGACACCCTTGCCAGATGGCAATTCATCACAGGGGATCACACACCAGCCAGCTCAATCCAAGAGGGAAGTAGAATACTTCTATATGCTAATTTATGCTTCTTTGCTATTGGTGGTAAATTCAGACAGTAGGACAGAATAGGTCTGGGACAGAGGACAAATGTTATTTTGCCAGACATCCTGATAAGCACTAGTTTATTTTTTAGAATAGGAAACCATCATCACAGAGGTAGAGGAAAAACGGGCATTTCTTTACTTTTATAAACCTGAACCAATTGAGTACATTTCTTTGTGTCCGTCTCCTAAATCTGACTTGCCACAGAGGCTTCTGGCCAAGTAATAATTCTCCCACACAGCACAGAGGGTTTTTTATTTTTTATTTGATTGATCATGTGTTAGCGCTTATACAATAAAATGGTGTTTCCTAGCGCCACGAAGCAAATGAGGAGGGAACAAGGGGAGTAAATACATTGCAAAAGAATAGTAAGTGTACAAATATGGTCCTACTAGGCCTTGTGGCATTCAGACGTGCAAGTGCAGTGAAGAGAAGTGCAGGAGGTAAGAAAGGGAGGGGGTGTGAGAAACCAAAAGGGTGTCTCACTTACTAGTCCCCTCTTACTAGGGCGTCTCACTTACTAGGGATCTCTCTTTCAGGTGGCCAGGGCACGGCCATCGCCTTTAGATCCAGACCCTGGAGGTGGACCAATGTGGGAGGATGACCTGGATGGGGGATCTTCGGCGAGTGGGGGTGAAGGAACTGATGGTGAGACACGGTATTCCCTTTCCCATGCCCATACCCCATCCTATTTTATAGGATTCTCCAACGTCCAAACTCCCGCCACCCAATTTCTACACAAACAACGGCACTGGGCAGAAAAAGAGGGCCAATGAGAGTAAAGAGGCTAACACTTACATATCTCATTGGACATGTCCCGTTAATCAGGTCAGGCAAAGACGGGCACTTGACCTTAATCAGATACTTCTGATACCCAGTAGCTCCCCCCACACGGATAAAAGGAGGAACATAGAGATACACTCTGAGCATGGTTGGACACGAGAAGGAGCAGATCTTCCAGGGTGAAGGCGAACCTACTGGTCAGGACGACTGATCGCGGGACCAGAGCGAATGGTAGGGAAACCCTGAGGTTCCCTGCAGGAGGTTGTTGCCTTCAGTAAACCGTGAAGGAGACACAGAGAAAGACAAATCCCAGACAAAAAGAAGCCTGCATTGTGTTTCAAGGATGCCAGCGACCATCCCGAGTGAACGACACAGTTGTGGAGGCGAGGCCAAGCCTGTGGTATCAACCTTGACTCATGAATCAAAGCCGCAGAGACAAGAATGGAATGCACACAACCGGTGAGATAGCGAAAGACATAAAAGGCTGGTTGTTGTCAAGGAAAGATTGAAGCCGTAACAGTGTATCTCACAATTGAAGGTTGCGCACATGCTGATGAGATGTGAAAAAAAGTAAACCAGTAATGAACTTTTAAGTTATTGATAACTGTGAAGCCAGTCATACAGAGTAGCGGAGTGGTCTGGTGAAAGGAAATAGCCCACTCAAAAATCTCCACAAAATGTTTGATGTCTTGTTACAAAGCAGCAAAGTGAAGGAACTTTTGAAATGTGCAATGCTCAAGATTAACACCTGCCGGATGGGGAAGTTAAAATGTGATTCCTTTAAGAAGATTTCTTTTAACTTTTATGGTTGTAGTATGGAACTACCAATACAAAGAGACATTGGGGAAAATAACATTATGGGAGAGTCAAATTGAAAGTCGAAGTGGTCCTGCGCAGGTTTATGGTAAAAGCTTTGCACATTCAAAAGTCTTCGACATCAGTGAAAGGTCTGAACCCGACTGAGGGAGACCTGAAAACATGAAGTAAGTTGGGCGAAGGGAAACCCTAAAAAATTTTAATGTAGCTTGGGGAAGGGAATCCCTGCAAGTGCTGTGATTATGAGGTCCGAGCCCGGCTGAGGGAGATCTACATTGAATCAGGTACTTTTTGGTTTAAAGGTCAGAGCCCGGCTGAGGGAGGCCTATGTGAACTATTGATGCCTTGAGAGGTCTGAGCTCGACAGAGGGAGACCTATGTGAACTTTTGTAAGCACATCCATTTCATTGGAAGCTTCCAATACTTACAAGTGCTGCTTGTATACGTTCTCTTGCAGCAAGTTCAGACTGCACCAGGGAAAATATCCCTCAGGCTCTGCGTCCCGCTGTAAAGCAGACGTATGCGGAGTTCAGTTCCTGTTTATTAACATGGATTTTAATTAAAGGCCTCATCTGAGGTCGCAAGCTGATCTTTGCACTTACGGTTCTCACAATCACGTTAGCAACTTCAAACGGGGTACGGCAACATCTCGCATGTCAGTGTCCATGGGGGAAAGCTCAGCCGTGGTACTAACCATTGCTTAGCGACGGTAATGTATTAATAGCACGTTGTTAAGTCATTTCGCTAGATGTGCTCGCTCGAGGGCATTATGGGAATTGTAGTTGTGTTAATTATAAATTATACTGTAGTCCTGTTCAATAGTCGCACTTTGTGAAGCAGTTTTTTACAATCTTTAGGGCTTAAAATATATGGGTGCTAAAATATATAAGCGCCAGATGCAGTCTAGAAATATTTGCGCAGCATTTACGGCTGGCAAATTGTGGCCATGTTGTTTGAAGTTTTTAACAACTTCTTGTTCTTGAAGTGTATTTCTGGTGCAATCCGGTCATCCAAAGAGACCTCAATTGGTACTTGAGATTTCAGAATCCTGTGCTGTGAGAGCAGATCTGGGAGTATAAGAAGCATTCCACATAATCTCTTGGCATGGAGCATTAGGGGGATTTACCACCTTGTTGAAACTATAAAGGTTGCATCCTATTTGGCCAGCCAACGATAAACCGTGCCTTGTTGCAGCAGGCGCTCTTAGGAAGCAGAATGCATGGCTCATGAAATCACAGCTATTTCCCCACCGTTATACCTACAATAAGGGGAGACTCTACTCTTATTCATCAATATATCAATTTCCTGATCCATAAGTTGGTAGCTGATCCTTTTAGAAGTTTCTCTATTGTTGCAGGGTATTTGGGGGGGAGGATGCTCGGATAACATATCTATCCCAATATTCATTCATCTGAGTTTTTCTGTGGGGTCGCCTCCAAGATAAAGACGTTTGTCGGGTTAGTCACCTTATGGAGTGGTGTGAATTTAATTCCACACTTAACTTAAATTAAGATAGATTCAGTTGTGCAAGTAAGTCACTGTCTGAGGCCATGTGAGAAATCTGGCAGATAATGGGGATATTTGGACTCTGCAATGTATGGAGACAGTGCCATGCAGGAGACAATTTACGTTCTACTTCTCAGTGCATGACAATGCATCTAGAATCAAACTACTGTCGTTCTCTGGGGCGATCCACTAGGTAGATGTGTGTAATACCTTACCCCGCACACTATCAGATCATTCTTCAATGGTGGCCTATGTCTTCCTTCCCTAGTTTAATCTATCTTCTCAAGGGTGGTGGTTCAAAGGAGTAGGGTGGAGGATGAAATTGGGAGTTCTTCCTTCTAAACTCTCTTGTGGGAGGTTCTATATCTCACAGGAGGCAGAGGTGTTACTATATCTATGGAGAGACTTAGATGCTTCGGAATGAAAAAAGCAAACGACTGGGTTGCCTTTGATGCTTCGGGACTTCTTGCAAAAATGGGTGTTACCCTAGCAGAGTCGGGGTGACAGCAGTCAGCTGCATGCAAGTCTCAGCTAGGAAGTGTAGGGTTGGGGTAGAAACGTGGGAGTGGCTTTCATGTGTCTTCAGGCATGAGTCAACACAGTAATTCCATGTATTGTCAGACTGCAACTAAGCATATATGAATTACCCAAAGGTCTATACTCCTCTAACGTGGACTTATGCTTAGACAGATTAAAAACATCTTCGGCAGGACCCCTTTTGTGTGGTTTCAGGGCCCATTTAGGGAGTCTTTGAAGTAACCAATCTCCATAAAAACAAACAGATAAAGGGGATCATCAGGAGTTGGGCGGTATCCTCGCAGTAAATGCGCCAGGATACCGCCCAACGCTATTAGCGTTACCACAACTCGGTCCAGTGCAATTTGTGCTGGATCCCGGGTTGCAGGGGGCGGGAAGTCACCATTCCCATTGGGTCCGGTGGACCCAATGGGGGATATTGGGGCAATTACCGCGGCACAATTTTTACAGATTTACCTCCAGCTCAAAGCTGGGTGGAGCAGTAATGTGGAGGTAATAGCGTTACTGCCAAACTTGTATCGCTCCGGCAACTGATGAGACCCAAATTCTTCGAACTGATGGATTTCCTTGACCGAAATATATTGGCTAAAATTGTAGCAGATAGGTTGTTATCCATGATCTTAAGAATTAACTTTGCAGGCCTGGCCAGCTTCATCCCTGAATTCTCAACCTCGTACAACTTGCATAGACTATTATGCAATAGTGGGCCCAGATCTGAAGGCAGTCATAGGGCCTCATTACGAGTTAGCCGGTGCTATCGTGTCCGTGTGGCACAGCTGCCGGAATCAACGGTTGATTCCGTGTCAGCGTGCATAGCATTCCTGCATGCTAGAAATTGTTGCACCGGCATGCTGGTAACACCACAAACACTCCCAAAAACCTCCATACTGGCAGCCTTGCTGCCGCTGATTCCGGCTCCGAGCTCCCAGATCTACCAGCACCATTGTTACTGGTACCGGTATTACCGTGACCGGAAATAACGTGATCGCTGGAACAGGAAATGTACCGAAGGCCATTAACAAAACACAATCCATTGCAATCCTCAGTGTACAGGAGTCAGAGACACATCCAAAGCACTGACAAAGTACCACAGAGATGTCCTCAAGGCTACCAACTGCACGGTGGCGCAAGCGCATTTCAGCCAGGCTGAACTTCATATGCTTGCGGACACGCTAGTGGAGAATGCAGAAGAAGTCTTCAGTAGTGATCTACGCCGGCATACACAATTGCGGAAAAAGGCCATCTGCGAGGAGGTGGCCCGGAAGGTGGCCGCGGTCGGGCCAAACCCCAGAACAGTCTGGGACTGCCGCAAGAGGTGGGATGATCTACGTCTCTGGGTGCGGAACCTCCTTTCCGCACAGCACTCCCAGGGCACGGCCACAGGAGGCAGAACTGCATCGCCTATCAAATTCCAGGCCTGGAAAGAAACATCATGCACCTGGTCATCAAGGGAGTAGGATCTGCATAGGCTGGAGCTGCAACATCTGATGAGGCTGGTGAGTCCCTGTTATCCCAATGTCAGATCACACACCTTGTACCCTCAATGCAAATGAGTAGGCCAACATGTCAAGTATGTCAAACCCAACGCCAGTACAGCCATGCTGGTGGTCCACCCACCTTCAATCTGGTTGCACACATCCACATAGAACTTGCTTGCAACCCACAGCCCTACACCAATCACACATCACACATGCCCTCTGTATCGCCCTCACAAGATGAATGTTCAGGCACTCACACATCCCCCTGGCACTGCACAATTGCCTTTGTCACCGCCGTGCTACCACATACCCAAAGTCAAGTCAGTGTCAAGCACCTCCACCACCAGCAAATGACAAGATGCACACATCGTTGATACATGTGGCCCACTTGTCCCATCCACCATGTCCCATCCCGCTAAATCATCACCAACGCAGCTATGGCCATAGGCTGCAGTCACATGTGTAACACATCCGTGTCACAATCAGCCACAACACCATGTCGTACAGCTTGTGTGGCACACCCATAACACCCAAACCAGGAAACGCCAGTACCCCAAGCAACAGCCACTGCACACACCATTTCCACACACCATACATGCGACCACACAGCATCCCTGACACAAGCATGTGTGCACCATGCCATGGCCACCACCATGTCCATGACAACGCACATACATCGGAAAGTACTAGCACTTATGTCTGTCTGTCTGAATCGACACCCATCACTGATGCCCTGCCTTTCGAACCTACACAGGCACTTCATCTGCCAATGAGCCCGAACAGCCTACCACATCCAGGACCACCAGGCCACGCCGCCGCCAGACCACTACAACCTCCACCCAGGATTCAAATGCATCCACCAGCAGACGGGCAACTACTCCTGCTGCACCTGTTGCGCATCCACCACCCCACCAGGAGGCACCTGTGGCACATCCCACAACCAACCAGGAGGCACCTGTAGCACATCCCCCACCCAACCAGGAGGCACCTAGGGCACATCCCCCACCCCACCAGGAGGCACCTGCACCCTTTCTGCAAGGGGGTCCACCAGACACCATTGGGGACGACGGTGGAGTTAAAAGTGTATGTAGCGACCAAACCCATGCAGAGGCCGAGGGATTCAGTCCCGTGGGCCCATTGAGCCCCCAACCCACACAACCACCACCCCTATGCAATGTTAGGGATATTGAGGGGTGCCTGTCTAGGATGGAGGCACGACAGGAATCGCTTGCCACAATGGTGCAACAACACCTGCAAGAGGCCCACCTCATGTGGGAGGCACTTCAGGCCACCTCCAGGAGGTCCGCACGGGTGCAGGGCAGAGCCACAGGAGCCATTTACCATCTGGCACGGTGTGTGAGGGAGGGGAACGGAGTAATGTCATCCCTGGTGGAGTACATATCTGTGTTGGTGCAGGTACTCGTGGACCACCGGCACATGCCCATGCCACTGGCACCATGCACAAGTTCGACCACTGGAAGTTCCTTCAAAACAGCCCAAGGCGTAGATCGGAGCGGCGGACTCACCCTGCAGAAGGGGGCACCCCTCAGCCTAAAAGGGGACATAAATAGAACACAGATTGGGTGTGTGTGGGGAGGGATAGATGGGGGTGGGGAGGTTGTGGGGAGGAGGTGCGTTGAGGGGTTGTGGGGAAGGATAGTTGGGGAGGAAGTGAGGGGAGGGATAGTTGGGTGGGATGGTAGAGGGAGTTAAGGCCTTTCACAATTGCAAATATTTCAAATCACAATATATTTGGTGTTGGTAAAAGAAATCATGGCTGGACATTGATCTTTCAGTGTGAGTGCATTTATTCATGTTCAGTGCCCATTGTGCTCAATGTCCTGTGCTGTGTGTGTAACAGGTGCTCAAAAGTAGTGATCAATACGTTCCCCACGTGTGGCACGTTCATCCCTGCCATCGCGGCACTGCAATACCCGCCTCATCATCAGTGTCCTCCACATCCTCTGATGGCAGCATGTCCATGTCGGGGGACAAGGGGACGTTGCGCTTGATGCACATTTTGTGCAACATGGCACATGCAAGCACAATCTTTCCAACCTTTTCAGGGCTGTACATCAGCGCTCCCCCAGATCTGCTGAGGCAGCGGAACCTAGACTTCCAACAGGCCAAAAGTCTGCTCAATGGTGCAGCGAGTACGTAAATGGGCATGGTTGTACGCCTGTTCGTGGATGTTGTAGGGTTGCCTGACGGGGGTCATTAACCATGGCTTCAGAGGATACCCAGCATCACCTGTACGGGAGCAACGGAAAGTGTACATGTCAATTTCCTGGTCGTATGATGTTTGCACAGGCTGTATAGTATACATTTGAGAAGAATTACATGCAGACGCGGAATTGAGTTTAGCTAGTTTTTTTCACTTTCGTGTACCAGAAGGGCACTTGGTCAGTATGCATGTGGGGTGGGTGTAGTGCAGTTGTATTCACATGGACCATTCATACACTACATAAGCTACATCACTTCTCGTACAACTGACACACATGGAATTGATGTATGTCAGTTATGTGTCACAAATGAAATTCTATGTGTCCACCTACCCATGGTACTCTTCACATTTCCATGATGTGCAGGTGTGATTTTGTGGTACTAAGGGTATGCAGTCTGCATGACAAATCTCTGTATAGACATGCCTATGTTTCACGACTCACATGACAATAACACATATTGATGAAATGTGTGCATGGGGTGGGGTTTAGTATCTAGAAAAGGGCGGGGGAGGTTATTTAGGGGGGAGGGGGAGTGATTGGGGGTAACTCCTCTTAAAATCATATATTAGAGAGGATATATCTTTCAGTGATTTTGAATCTTGAGAGTTTCAGCATTAATTAATTGGATTGATAAGTATCTGTCATGAAGACATGTATCCGGTACTGATGGGCATACTGTACCAGCCACATGCGCACAGCAAGAAGATGTTTTGGGGGTGGTAGCCTATGCATTCTGTGTCTGCATCATGAGTTGGGTGTTTGCTTGACTGTGTGTTTGCTTGTAATTGTAGTCACAATGGTGTGATGTATTCTGGTACATGTCGTTTTTAGGATGTTGTACGGAATAGATGTAGTTATGAATACACTGTATATTCATTATGCATGGAGGCACGGCTGTCAAGGCCTTCCCCTCTGGCATGGTACTACTGTGTTGCACCTTGACTTACACCTACACACTTGCACATTTCATACATTTACAACACTGAGTAAGTGCTGTCCACTTCAATGTTTGCAGTTTACTGGTTTTCCAATTGTGGGTAAGATTTTACCTTGCTATTATTCTTCATCTACTTTTGCCTTTTAACACCCTGTGCGGCCTCTGTGCACCTTCACAGAGGTTTGGTCATTGATTCAGTAGATTGCAGTAGGAGTAATGATGGTTTAATGCACGCAGTGTGCATATCCACTGGTCATGGGTATCATCATAATGGGACATGATTCAGCACTGCACAGGGCCTAGTAGTTGGATTCACCCAGCAGCCAGGTGTGCTATGCTGGTAACTGCCCCCCCCATTCATCACAGCACAGGGCCTAGTAGTTGGACTCACCAAGAAACGCTGTACGCTGTCCAGCGTGTCGTATCATTTACCAAGGCAGCATGTAGTTCCGCAGCACCATGGAGTCATGTGTTGAGCCGGGAAATCTTGCGCAGCAATGGGTGAGGCGGTGGCGGGCACCACACATCATCTGTACATTCAGTGAATGGAACAGCTTCCTGTTGCGGTACACTACTTCCACGGCATACCTGGCTACCAGCTCCACATGTGTGCAGTCCACCGCACCAATGACATTAGGCATGCCTGCGAGGGCAAGGAAGGCCATTTTTGTCATATTCACCTCGTCAGCAGTCCAGGGTAAGCTGATGTGGTCTTGTACTTGGCTGAGGAGGACATCAAGCACTTGGAAGAGCAAACGGGAGAAACAGGGTTGGAAGATACCATGCAGCTGCCCAACTGTGTGCTGGTATGTGCCTGTGGCAAGGAAGTGTAGCACAGACACTACCTTCAGCAAGGGGGGATGGCTGTGCGGATATTAATGAGGCTCACCAGGTCATCATGTATCGGGTCCACTATTGTGGTGATGGTGTCCCTGTCTAACCGGTACAGGGTGTGGATTTGAGTGCAGGTGAGGTTGAATGGTGTGGCCTTTAAGCGAGGGATGGGTGGATGCCTGCGGGCTGCAACCTGCTGAACATTGGGGATTTGCTGGGCCATGATTGCCCTCCTTCTCCTCAAGCGCTTCCACTGCGTCCTCTGCCTCACTGCCTCTTCAATTAATAGCTCTGCAGGCATGGCCTCCAGCTCCAGTACTGCTACAGCTACTGCTAGCCTTGTGGTGTTGGAAGGGGTGTGGGGTGTGGGAGTGGTCCTTTTTGTGGTGTGGCACAGCCCATTGGGTCCACCTGTGCTGATTTAGAGCACCTGTGGCATGTTTCTACACACCAGAATCCACTTAACGCCTGGTCTGCGATGCCAGTGTTTCCGGCATCATTTTCATGTTGTTACCGGCATGTACATGACAGTGATTGCGTGTCCGTGCACCTCGGAATGTGCACTTACATGCGACATGCCGGTATCTCAGGCACGGCTGCCGCGTGTCTCCGCAGAAACCAGCAATGGTGTTGCCGAATGCGGTGGGTCACTTGTCATTGCAGTTTTACCGGCATCACGACTATGACTTGGAGTATGCCGGTCTGGAAAAAGGTGCTGGTACGGATATACCGACACAGCTTTTTCCGGACCGGCATACTTGTAATGAGGCCCATAATGTTGGATGATGCAGACGTGACATTCTGTCAGGTTCAACTTGGATCTTACCAATATCTCTCGGGAGTCAGGGATGCTGAGCTCCACCTGCCTGATGGAATAAATCCAACAGACCGATTTGCAGACTTTGTGATAAATTCCCACAAGCATCAGTGCTACTGGACACCCTCCCTCTGGAACCAGTGACAGTCAATACAGGAGCTGCAGCAAAGACCGAAGCAACAATGTGAAATAATGCCCCGAGTAACTACACATATAATTAGAGTAAAAAAAGCAATGTTTCTTACCCCTCCATAAGTGTTCCTGGCGTCTGGGGACACCAGTGAACAATCCTGTTACCTTACCCAATTACCTATGAATAGTCACCAAGAAGAATCCGGCAGCAAGATGCACGGGTCCATGGCAACATGAAATTAATACTGTTGCGAGACACAGAGTCTTGGTACTCCACGGCTTTATACCAACAGGAAGGGAAGCGCGTGAAGCCCCGGAGAGGAAAGGGCCTTGTGCATAATGATGTCACATGCCATGTCAGAACGAGAAGCAGAACCTATGGAACACTGCAGCGTTGGGAATCCCCCAAATGCCTTTACTACCTGTATCTGTTCCTATGAGGAACACCAACTCTCGTAGCCCAGAGCAAAGGTAACGCTGTCCTGTGTAAGTGCGGCAGTGGAGTTAGAGCACACCTAAACCCAACACATTCAACTTTGTGGAGTGGATCTTACTGTTTGAGGGTCTGGATGAGGAGTTGGTAACACTACTATCCGTTCTCCAAGATGAGCATGAATGTGTTGGAGTTCAGAATGTAGGTGGTTGAAAGAGAGACTGATCTGGGGTGTCCTCAGCCTCCATTACTATTTGCAATTGTGGCAGAGCTTGCGGCTACTCTTTTCAAGGAGCAACATCCTGACAAGGGAATGTCTTCATCCTCTCAAAGCTCTGTTGTCCTTGTAGGCAGATTATATAGTATTCTACATAAGAGACCAAACACTGAATATAACCACAGTCATGGTGGCTGATAAGTTAGGGGGAAACTCTGAAATCTCGATAAACAGGAATAAGACTGATATATTTCTGTTCATGAAATCTAGGTATATCATTTTGCAGACATACAGTATAAGCTGATCTTGCAAAAGTAATTGGATGTCTAGAGTTGCAGGTTGACAGATGGGTCAAACTGCCACTCTGTGATCGGCAGAATCTTGCTGATTAACATGGTGGTTTTCCACTTTCTAAAAAATGTTCTCAACAACCTGGTCATGTTGCCTTGACCTTTCTTGGCATGCCTGCGCAGCCTCTTTACGGTCTTCTTTCCGTGGTATGGACAGGGAGATGGGCTAGCGAGGGTTGGGAGACCATGGTTCGTTCGTCATCCAATGGGGTTGGCAACACCAGAACTTGATATTTCCTTTCTTTATGCCTGCACAGAATATGCCTCCTTTTGCTTCCGAGCGGGTTAGAAGAGGCTGCATGTATTTGAATGAGCATTGGTGGCTCTGGCTGGATTGCACTCGTCACTGCTAGGGAACACTCACCATTGTTCCAGGGATTTTTACGTAATCGCATCTTGACATGGGCATGTTTTCATGGGTGTGGTACTGAGTGCTCTGTCCCTGTACATTTGTGAAATGCTGTCCATCTCTAGACTACACACATCTATAGTCCTCCAGTTGTTGGCAAGGAAGACATGATCTCCTTGTGGCGAATACCTTTTTATCACCTGAGCAGTTTAAGCAGAGTAGTTATAATGCGCCTATACACAATGTGTTTCAAGGTGCAACAAGACTAAGCCTTGTGACATTCGGATCATGCAAGTGCAGTAACCAGAAGTGCAGGGGAGAGAGGGATGGGGGAAGTGCTGGTCAGGGCGGAAGGGCCCGTGGGTTAACCGAGTGCCAGACTAGGTGGACAGAGCCGTGGGAATGGAGAGAGTGCAGGGGAAAGAAGGTCCACGTGCTGAGTGTGAAGAACAGGGCTGGAAGGATTCAAGGGGTGCAGGCACAGTCAGTCTAGTGCGGCAGGGGGAGCCCGGAAGGGCAAGCGCAGTTAGGGGGGCAGCGGGGTTGGGAGTCAGGGGACACCAAGTGCAGGGGTAGACTAGTCGAGGAGGGCCTGGTGCCCTGTATGAATCTGAAGGAACCAGGCAGACAGTCAAGTGGCAGAGGTGGACATTAGCAGGGGAGGGGGAGAGGGAAGGAGGAAGAGAACAGGAGGGTCTTGGGAAGCTTCTGGAACTTAAGAAGATCCAGCTCAAGTCTGAGGGGGCAGGGAGGCCATTCCAGAGGGAGGCACCTGTGGAGGAGAGATATCTACCCCCCACTCTGCTTGGAAAAGCGTCTGGTCTGCAGAGAGTTGGAGCTAGAAGACCGAAGGGCCCTACCAGCAAGGTATTTAGGGAGAAAGAGTTGGATGTAGTGGGGTCCCAGGCCCCTGAAAGCCTTATGAATGATGCAGAGGGTCTTGAACTTGATCCTTGCAGCAATTGGGAACTAGTGGAGAGATTTTAGGGCTGAAGAGATACGGTCCCTGGGCTTGAGGCCAAGGATATGTCTCGCAGTCATATTCTGGATAGTTGAAGGGGGCAAAAGGAGGAGTTAAGCAGATTGAGGAAGAGGCTGTTGATGTAGTCCAGCATGGAGTGAAGCAGAGCTCTGGAGACATTGAGTTTCTAGGGGAAGGTGAGGAAAGGGAGAATGCCTCTCAGGAGGTGCAACTGAAAGTGAGTCTTCTTGGCAAGGTCTGTGATGTGAGAAGAGAAGAAGAGACAGGAGTCAAAGATGACATCTAAGATTTTTGTCTCACAGGCGGTTGAGGGGGAAGGGGCCCATGGAGGGTGGCCAGAGGGTAGGAGGGAAGGCGGGAGCTGGAGAACTATTGAGAAGGATCGCAGTCTTACTGGCATCAAGGCAGAGACCGTTAGCAGTGCCCCATGCCTGAATAGCAGGCAGTCAGGAATGAGAGAGGAAGAGGAGGAGGCAGAGGAGGGAATCTTGTAGGAGAGCTGCGTGTTGTCCACATAACACTGTAAGTTAGGAGAGAAGGCGGAGATAAAATGGGCTAGAGTGGCAAGGTAGATGTTGAAAAGCCAAGGCGAGAGGATGGAGCCCTGAGGGACATCACAGGTGGAAAGTGAGATGGAGGAGAGAAAAGGGCCTAGTTGAACCTGGGAAGGTCGGTCACAGAGGAAGGAGGTCAACCAGTCCAGAGCCAGATCTGTGAGGCCAGGGCTATCACGTAGCCGATTTATAAAGGTGGCATGATTGGCCTTCACATATGTTTAGCTTAGAGACACACTAGGGAAGGTTTAGATTTCAACACCACCAAGGGCAGTCAACTCTTTAAAACAAATGTCAACAAGAGGTGACTGAAGGCTACTCTCCACTTTATAGTTGGCTGTAATGGCATGGCACATGCCAACTTGCCCAAGAGTTGAGGAGAGGTGGTAGACACCTTATAGATAGATAACCAGAGGACTAGCCACTTTTACTCTCTAAAAACCGGCAAATGCTCCCAATACATAAGAGGAAGTGAAAATGCCCAATAAAACCTAGGAAACCGAACCATACAAGCCAGACCATTGTCTCAGGAGGATAGCTCAGGGGCAACGCGCTCGTCTTGGAGCAACACAAGTTAGATCACTGGGTCTGCGCTTAGAAACCTCTGCGTATAAAGTGCATCATAAATAACCCATTACAATTACCATTCGCTTGTCGGCATTGCTCAATGAACACGGGTACCAACACCGAAGAGCTACAGGAAGGAGCACTAATGTTACCACAGCCTGTTCTGAAGAGTAACTTTAGGGTAAAATTGAAACTTTTTATTTACTTTAGTTAATAGAAATGACTAGGTGCGAAGAAGTATGGCTTGCAAAATTATTTTTGTTTTAGGGTTAAAATATATTGTAACTCCCTAAAAAAAATATTCACAAGATCAATACATTGGGAGTAAAATACTTGCACGCCAACATTATCTGGAGCCCTGGGTGGTAGTGAGATCTTCCTGAGTGAAGACCAATAGGTGTATTTTGTCAGGATAATATCTCCATGATAGACCTAAATTGATTGTTTTAAAGTATTTGCATTGCACTTTTTACACCCTTCAAATAGGTGTTAACTGTGTGTAACAGAGGATGATGATTTTATTCACTGAGCAGGTCTATGCCTCCCATTGACCCCTTCTGCCAAGCTCCAGTTCTTTGGTGGAGGCCCCTTTGCCTCCCTCTCCCCTATTGGGACAACTTTGTTTCCACAAGACCCTGCACAATGTGTATGGAACAGTGAATCTTGCTTGCCAAGTGATGGGTTGCAAGACTGGCTAAAGGAAATTCCTTTCTGCTGCTTAATGGAGGACACTTGCCTTGATCTGATTCCACTCTCTGCCAAAACCAATGACTTCTGGGATATTTACAAATGTCTGTTGAATTCCCCTATACCACCAGCATCAGATGCTGCCCGATAATTGTTTCACACCTGCTGCCTCGCTCTATGGTAGAAGATTTGTGATGCATGCGCCTGATACAATGCCCATGCTGGTGGACTGGTGGTGGGGCAGCATTGCTTCTGCATTCTGCGGTCAGTGGGTTGTGGGTATAAAATGTGGGTTTATTTACTTGCGTGACTCTAAAGAGCCAGGTTTTAAAATATTGTGGGTGAGATTTATATTATTTTGTAATTTAATAAACAGTTATTTATCTATAAGAAATACATATAGGGTGTAAAACTGTTATATTTCTGCTTAATGTGATTATCTTTTATGGTAGTGTTCCAAGGTATTCATTTCTATATTAAAATGAGACTGACCCATAATTCAAATGTGCACTGACCGCACCATTCTGACATTTACATGAGCATAATTTTCATTTTATTGTGTGCACATGCTAATCATAGTGCACGCTCCGGCTTTAATGATGGGTGTATACATTTGAGACATGTACCTTAAAATTGGAATCTGTCGCAAATCTGAATTTTTTTTCTCACTAAGGAAGTTGAACTCCATGTTACCCTCACAAAATCGGAAAAGGGCAGCCTGGGCTTCACAGTGACCAAGGCTAGTAATAGAGTTGGCTGTTACATTCATGACATCATTCAGGATCCTGCCAAAAGTGATGGACGGCTGCAACCTGGGGACCGGCTCATAAAGGTAAGATGGAATTACTCTGCATCTCCCAAGAATAGCATTTCAAAAGTGCGCCTCTCAAACAATCTTTGGGTATTTTTGTTAATCTATTTTGGAGATCGAACAGAAGCTGTATGTGGAAGGTAATGCAAACCTGGAAAAATGCACATACATATATCAGAATGCATCTGCCACAATGAACATAAATATAAACTCTGATAAGGACAAAGAAATAACATCCTATAATCAGGTTTTCCAGATTCTTGAGAATCACATTAGACCTGCAGAGCAAGTTCCTTAGTTTACATACTCGACATGAGAGAAATGGACTTGCCCGATGGTGACATATGCAAAACACTGACCAGTGCTTTCTGTAAAATGGTGCACTAGGAGCACATTTCATATTTGATGCAATGCTCCGACCCAACGGTCAACCATGCCCAGTGAAACCTTTATTTGCCATTCACTTCAAACAACATTTGTTTGAAGTAAATGTCAAATAAGTTTAAAACATCCTCCTACCGGCCAGCAAGGCAGAGTGCCATGCAAATGGTGCTTGCCCTTCATAAAATCTCCTCGCCAATGGGGAAGCCATCATTCTGTTAGCAATAGCTAAAGCTAGAAAGATAAAGGGCCATTCCAGGCCACATTGTTATTAAAACTATCAAAGATAATCCAAATAAATGTTAATTCATTTTGCAATCTCTGATAACGTTTCACTTATTCCTTTAAAAAAAACGTAGAAGATCAGGGAACTCAAAAAGTATATCACATAGGTCACCACTCCGTAACCCACATCTTGCTCTCCCATCAAGGGACCATCGATGCAGTCTTTCTGGGTCTGAATACTATTTTATGGTATTACAGTTGATATTTGTTCGCTATCAAAGTTTGCTTGGATATTCGTAAACCTAATTCAAACAGTTTTTATATTTTCTTCTGTGAATACAATTTGCCATTATCGTTCCTTCTTGGATCTTGGTACTATCAATTAGTAATTGATCAGCCCCTAACTATGACGTCTGTCTTGAATTGGGTATGCCCTTCTTGGCAGATTATATGACAGCGGAACCAGATCTGGTCTAATCCGAAAGTGGTCCTAAAACAATGTTTAATCACACACATTTAGACCGAAGGCATGTGTTTGAAATACCCTGGCTGTTTTATGTAAAAAGAACAGATGATATAGCTGAATATGGAGCCTCATTTGGCTCAACCAATTATTTTGACATCTTCAGCCGCTTCTCACCTGAAAACTCGGTTGTTGAAACAATTCCAGGAGAAATTCAGAAGGGCACTAATAAAAGTCTTGCAATAATTGTGACAGACTCCATTCAAAAATATTTGTTATGGGCAAACAATCTGACTGAAAGAACACCTATCACTAGGGCAATGTTTAACTGCTTCCCGTTAAACTCAGTCTTGTCACGATGGCCAGGTAAGAATGAAAGTAGGAATTGCTTCTTTTGCCATGGTCTAGAGGAAGATCTCTTGCGTTTTACATTGTTTTGCCCTGCTTATAAAAAATATAAGAGCCAGGCCTGTTCTGCCCATATTAAGAGAAACCCAGTTTACCCAGTCCCGACACACACAGATGTATTTGTTGTGAGCAGACACGCCAAAGGTTAGCTAGTCCTTATTAAAATTCCTAGCAAAAGCACCAGCAAGAAGGCGGCACCTGCATTCTCATTAAAGTGATTTTGTTTAGCACCAATTCTATTCTGTGCTGTAATCTCTAAGAATAGAGATGGTTGTGAGTGTCTTTTGTGCAAGTAGATTTGAGGATATTTTGTATTCTGGTATTTTATTGAGATGTTATGTTTCATGTAATCACTGACCATTTTATAACTTATATGAATTTTTGAAGGGTTTATTTTGACATGTCAGTATGTCAGGTTTTATTTTAATATGTATATCATTTTGTTGATGAGATTGTGTTGTGTTGATATGATGTTTTATGGGAAGTTTCTTTTCAAAATAAACATATTTGTGTGTAATTGATAATATTAGTTAGTGCCCTTGCCTTCATTTGTTTTATAATAAAGATCACAAGCGGCCAATGTCAATTTAATTTTCCCTGCATATGGTAAGGAACAGCTGCTGATCTGGAAATACCTAAGGAAGCATATATTATGTATATTGTATATCTTAAGGACTTCAAATGAATAGTATACTCATCCCTAAATAGTAGTTGCCCCAGAAAGACAAATCCATGGCCTTTCCAGTGCCAGATCTCTGACCCCTCATTAAATCCAGGGATAGTGATTAGGGACAATTATGTGAATCACAAAGGAATACATCAGCCTCATCTAAGTTTATAAATTCCCTTTTCTATAGTTTGGAATTGGTGCCCTCCGAGTACTGACAAATGTCCTGGCAAATGTCCTTATAGGATCATTGTTTTCATTCCTTCCTTAAATAGTAGTTATATTAGCATATAAGAAACTGTTTTATTCCGATCTGATATTCATTAACATATCGTGAACCAGGTTAATCTGCGCTTCTGCTTGTTTCTTCCTAATCCGAGTGAAATAGCTGTACTTTCCATTTTCAGTTTTTAATATTGGTCCTTCTGATAAAGAACAAAGTGATTAGCCCTGAAATTATGCTTAAATGTATACCAACCATCCTGTATATATATATATAGAATCGTATTTAAGGTCAAAACACCTATCAGTTGCCTTCTCAATACATTGAGAAAACTCACTTCTTCAACAATTTCCGGTCAGAACTCCACTCTCTATGGGGTTTTCAATTCTGCTTCAGTTCCACTTCATTTGTCAGAAGAGAATTATCAGATCTAAGAATTCCTCTCCTATTTAATACATGCTGCAAGGTTTATTTTTAGAGTAATCACAATGAATACATTTTAAAAAATAAAAAATGTTATGACTGACTTTCTGTTGAACAAGATGAAACCCACTGCACCTCAAGCCCATCTCATTGCAGCCATCTTATTACAAGCCAACTTGCTGAAATGGCCTTCTTAGGCCATTTCTGCTCAAGCAATCCCTTCAAAATTACTTTGTTATATTCCTCCCTTCTTTTTGCATAAAACCCTCCTTCATTTACTTGCCATTTACTTGACTTTTCTTAATCTTTTTTCCTTCATATTTCCCTCTCTTGTTGATCTTTAGTAAATATTTAAATTTTTTAAAAAAAATTTAAGATGCTCCTTTTTATTTTTTTTCTAAACTTCTTTGAGTTCTATATTGAACCCAATGTGTCCATTTATGGTGAGATGACTTGCTTTGAGATGGGGTTTCATTGACGTCAATCAGATAAAATGAGTGGATACTATGCAACACTCTTATTGAAGGGGACCAACTATCTAATTCTTCTCCTTCCACTGCTCGAGAACATTAAGTTACTCCAACAAAGATACAAGACTGGACGTATGCTCCTAACATTTTTTAAGAAAAATCTATCTTTTTGTGCTCCCCTACTAAATGTGTTAAATGCAATATCCTATTTGGAACACTATCAGATGATGCATCACCTATAGCAAATTATATCACAGTAGTCTACTATTTTGATTTAACTGTGGAAATACGTGGTCCCAAGTGTAGAAACCTTCCAAATAAATCCAATAAGGCAATTACAACAGCAGCTACGGAGTCAGGTTTTTTTCTATAGAGCTGTAGAGAAACCGGTAAATACCCCTGCCCTGCAAATGTGCCCATTGAGAACACATTTGTCAGGTTTTTCACAATGCAAGCCATTTAGAGTTGTAGTAAGATGGAGTTAGTCAGTTGCATTAACAATGAGCGTCTGAAGAGAACTTCCTGTGGCCATGACTTAGCAGCACCATGCTATGCTTGTATAATCGTAACTATTTTCCTGAATGCAGAGCCACTTGGTGACCATCTGTTATAGCGGACAACAAGAAGCGCAGCCAGAAGAGTGAGCCCTAGAGGGAAGGAAGATCCAGCCATCAGGCCTCACGTGTCTCTCTGCACTCTGTAGTCTTCCTCACGCCTCCCATTCCTGCTAATAGGAATTGGTCCTCCCAGAGAGAATGGGCCTTTACTCAACTACCTGCGAGAGCACTTGGAATTTCAGGCATGCAGGGAAAGACATCTGATACTTTCACGAAGGGAGATCGCTTGTTAAGTGAGGGTTCCCATATGTCTATGTATTAATAAATGTCAATATGTTACATATAACAGTTTTTCCCCTCAAGCTGATTTATATGTAGGTAAAAAAACATGTATTTCAGTGATGAGCATTAAAATGTCTCAAAAAACATCAGAAGTGAACAAAATGGGGGAAAACTCTTCTCCCAAAATACTTCCATAATTAAGACTGACATGACCTACCTGGCCATAGTATGTTAAGAGGTGGATTCTTGTATCACCACAGGAGACAAATTGCCGTAAGAAAAGTAGGAGCTTATGCTAGTGGGCACTGTGTAAAGCACTCATTGTTTTCAGTAAACAATGAGTGGAGAATCAGTATTTCACATTTCTAGAAGGACATGACATGCAGGTTATCATTAACAGCACGTACTGGTGTTTTGGTAGGATGTCTACCTGTAGCTTTTATTTCTTATCGTCTTTCTGTTAACCCATTCGTAAAGTCTGTATTTAATTCACCATGTTGCCTCATTCTCTCTTCTCTTGGTTATACTTGCAGGTAAACGAAGATGACGTCACAAACATGAGTCACACAGAAGCAGTCAATTTGCTCCGTGCAGCACCAAGGACAGTCCGGCTCATACTCAGGCGGATCCTAGAGCTGCCTAAAACCCCATTACTCCCTCACATGCTACCTGACATTATACTGGCATGCCACAAAGACGAACTGGGTAATGGACACCTGCATTTTAATTTGCAGTTATTGAAAGAATGCAGTAAATCTCCATGCTCCAGTGACAATCTTTGCTTTCTTTTCCCAACAGGCTTGTCTTTGTCTGGAGGTTATGACAGCCTATGCCAGGTGCTTTACATTAGTGAAATTAGTCCAGGGTCAGTGGCAGATCAAGAAGGAAGCCTCAAACCCTTTGACATCATACACTACATGAATGGAGCCTGTACCCTAGAAATGTCGTTGAAAGAAGCAAAGAGAGCCCTTGAAATGTCGCCTCCAACAATCATACTGAAAGCAACAAGGTACAAAACTATCAGTGCAGAATTTCAAACCCAGTTGGTCTACGTTGAGCATTGACAGCCATGTGGAAATATACACAAGAATGTTAAAAATGCACCTATTTAAAATGTTCCTTTTTTCTGCCGCATCCTTTATGCTGCTCCCCTAAATGGACTATCTTTTTCAAGACAGGACCTTTGAATATCTTTGGTTTAAGGGGATTACCAATGGCAAAAATAAGTACCTCCCATCACAGTGCAGTTTTGTTATTTCACTAAGTTCTTCTGTTGTAGTGGAGTTTCTCCTCCTACAAATGTTGCCTGCTCAATCAAGAACTGCCCTCTGCACACTTTTGATATTATCAGAAGCTCGGTTCCAAGCAAGCAGATACTGATACTTTGAGGCCCCGACGGCCAAGGAGACGAAACCACCATTATTTATTTAACCTCCATTGAACATAAATTCATGTAATTTGAATAATTTTAATTCTCCATGTCATTAATTATTCTATATGAATTTCATCCACACATTGTCTTTCGATTTTATAGATGTATGGAAAAAGAAGAAACAATCAGATGTTTATATTAAATGTTTTAACTTATTCTATGTTTATGTTGCTTTACCTTTCAGAAATGAAAATATGTATTTTTGTCTTATTTTAGAGATGGTCAACCTGTTGAACCAAGGTCAAGAGACTCCATTAGCATTAGTGCAAAGTCAGACATATCACCCAAAACGAATGGTAAGTATTTTGTAATGAGGCCTGTACACATAGTTGTTTCTGCGCACCCATAAGGTGATGATACAATTCCACTGGGAAAAGTGAGCAAGGAAACATGGGTGTTTGTGTTGAACAGCTTCATCACAGACCAATGTGATAATTGCGTTACGTCTCTGGGTCATGTGGGCTATAATGTTTTGTAACAGCCCATTTACTCATGTTTCTCAGTCTTTGCCTTGGGACAAACTTGAGAGTGGGTTGTTTATCTGTTAAGGCCCGCCTGCAACACCCACCTACTAGCATTATCATTCTATGAACAATTGCCAATAAAATATATTGCTACAATCATGCACTTCCCAAAGTAACACCATGATCATTGTAAGAAACCTGAGGGTATTCTCACCCTGGACCACTTGGAACCTCTGCACAGGTGGCCAGGGAAAGGCCATCGCCATTGGATTTCGACTTTAGGGGCACAGAAGCTAGGGAGGATCACCTGGGTGGAGGATCCTTGGGAACCGGGAGTGGGTTGCCCTTGGGCAAGATATTGTATCCCCCTTTCCCTAGTGACAGCCAACCCAGCACCAACCTTTATGGGCTATTGTAAGCCCGTTATACTCTTTTCTCCACAATTGACACTTGACAGGACTGGGACGAAGAAGAGGCAACCAAGAGCAATGAAGACTTTGTTCTTTTACCACTCTAGTGCTGGGTAGCGGAAGATGCTTGCAAAGAGCAGTGAAGGTCAGGCAGAGCTGAATAATCCACACCAGCAGCCTGTCAAGGGGCTGTAGCTGTATGAATGGAGCCCAACCCAGTGGCAGAGAGTATCAGCAAGAGAAGGACCAGTAGGTTGGTGCAGGCAGCAGAGGACCGGACCAAATGGCGGGGGTGTGGGCACTCCCTGGAGCAGATTAGGAAAGTTGAAGGGAGCCATGCAGGAAGGATGTCCCGTTCCTTTCATTTAATGAGCCCTGACACAGAAGGAAGAAGGCCTTGCGACCTGTGCTGCAGCACAAGCTTTCAAAGCAACCAGTCAGTTTCTAGTGTTTGATAAACCCGGGGTGCATGTATGAACATTGCTCAATTAATGGGAACAAACAACTTTGTCTGTTAACAATACAACAAAGGGAAATACTTTGTATTGGAGTGGTCACGTGTGGCAAGGAACACGTTTTCGAAGGTCTGCACGCATTATTGCTATGCATTTAAAGTGAAACAAACAATTATTGAACCCCATATGAAGGGAAGACAAACCCTAAACCAGTGTTCTAATTATTGAATACTGAATTGACTTAAGACTTTGATGTTAAACATAACTAAGACTTTGCTACTAAACAGAATTAAACAGTTGAAATCTAAAGCTTAAATCCATACAAATCATCATACATCGAAGTGCTATAAACCATTCACTGTATGCTGCAATATAGAAAGAGGTGAAAAGAACAGGCAAATAAAGGATACTGAAGCCTGATTTACAATGACATTTCAACATTGGGAAAGCTACAAACTTATTTGAACTATACCTTTTGAAAACTAAATCCAGCTAAACTATAGAAGACAATGACATTTTGTGTTTCTTTTGGAATTGTGGCACTTGAAACTTGGAGAAGGAGACCCCTAGTCCTGACTAGAAGCCTTTCATTTCAAGGTCATTTAAATTGTGTGATTTGGAACTTGGGCAATGAAACCCAGAGACCTGAAGAGACTATTGCATTCTAATTCCCAGAAAGGGAACTTTGAGACTTTACTTTGTTGAAATGTTTTATCCTTGGGGAAGGGATCTGAAAGAAAGCTGTGAGCTGAAAGCAGCGCAGGACTTTGTGGTGAACACTGTTTTCTTTTTGGCTGCTGACATCCCTACACATTGTATAGTTATAGTTGTGAGGGCAAGTATAGGTTTTGGACACAGATAGATTCCTAAGTTTAACTCTTTGACTCAGGCTTTCTTTAGTTTTATTTAGGTAGGGAAATCCCACCTTAGAAAGTTAGGCCTTTTTCCATCCTGATATTTAAGTTGATAAACTTGGTTAATTTGAATTCGGAATCTGTTGTCTTTGTTGTTCTTCATGATGCCTTGACATCATGCTGTCAAGCAACGTTCTGTAAAATGGGGAAACTTTCATGTGTGACCAAGCTAAAGCAAGGAACAAACTGAAAAGCAAGGAAAAAAACTCTTGACTATCGGCTAAAGCAGCAATGTGTTTAGAAATGATTGTAGAGAACGAACATTGTCATTGTGGTCTCTTACAGCATCAATTCTTTCTTTTCAGGCCATCACTATGGAGACCAGCATAGGAAGAGTGAAGAAGATCATGACGTTATCCAAGAGGTAGCCTGCACCTTATGCAAATAATCACATTGTCGAACATCCTTTTAAGTTGTGTACATTGTGTAACTGTGCTCAAATAGAATGCATGCACATCCGTTGCCCCTGAAATGTACATTTCTATCTCTAAAGGGACGGAATGGCGTACACCTTGTATGAACCCAAAAGAAATTGCAATAACTCTTTGAGGTATGGAACAACCATATCTCTGAAAATTGCAGTTGTTCGCTTTCTGTCTAATGTATGTGGAGTTTTGGCTCTCGAGCTAAATAGAAGGCCGGGAAGCAAAGTTCTGGAGTCTGAGTTATGTTACTAAATTGGCTTCTCCGGACAGGCTTGGTCCTTATGGGAAGGGGACCCAGCTGTTAGGATTGTATTAGCTGGTCTTTGAAATACTCCTCGGGGTTAAAGGAACCTTAGGATTCATGAAGGTGTAGTTTGGAAATCTTTCAGATCCAGTGTGTCTAAGGCTTCTTGGCTATAGAAGCAGTGAATATGAATTCTTTATCGATATGTGAGACTACTTACTATGTGAAATGTTTTGGATCTTAGATTTTATAATTTGTAAATATTTGTATGTATAAGATAATGTCTCATCTTGTCTTTGGATGTATTTTATCAAAATCATTTTATGTCTTAAGCTCTAATTCTGTAAAGGTTTGTAACTAAACCAAGACAAATAATAATTAAAAAAACTCTTTCAGAACAACAGGCAGCTAGTGCATAGGCCTTATGTACAATTTTTAATCAATCATATTTTTGAGAAAAATGTCCATTTTGCCAGCAGCAGCCCATCTGTAGTTGGACATTATGGGATGTCATAAGGGACATGCAGTACCCTTCTTCTGGTCAGCCAGATAGCTGCTGAATTGATCAGTTTTAAGGCTGAGCTCTGGTTGTAGCGCCCTGCCTTGAAGGCAGTCATTGCAACTGGAGACACTGCAGTGCATACCCATAGGTCCCATTGGTGTCATGAACCATCGGATGCGTCCCTTCTGGACTTCCTGGTCCCTGACACATAGGGGCTTGCACTCAGCAGTACTCCCAACATGGCCGTCAAACACAGAACACTGTTTACCAGCTTACGCGTCGGACGCATCACGTTCTATAAAGAAGACACGCCCCCGTGGCTCTGCGCGTCTCAACGCTACCCCTTGCAGTGGCTAGATGTGTGCTGCCGTAGTTCGCTCTTGCTAACTTCTTTGATTCCTAGTTCCTGGCCCCTATTATTCCTCCTCATCCACTCCTTCCCCTCTTTGTCCTCTCTTGCATCCTGGATCTCTGTGTACCTGTTTCCGAGTACACTCTTCATCGTGTTTCCAGGACTTCCCGGACATTCTGAATGTTCCAGGAGTCAGAACGCTGAACGCACGCTGGAACCCGAGGACGTACGCGCAGGGTTCTACAAGACCTGAACTGTGCGCAAGAAGACCGCATCGAAGAACTCCAATAAACAACGCAGACAGGTGAGAAGGGGGAAACCTGTGACAATTGGTGGCAGAGCGCAGAAGTTGCCCAGCCACGCATGGGGTTGTGCAGGACAGTCAACATGGCAAGAGGAAGTTACAGGTGCACATTATGTCAGTTCCAGGGACAGTTAACATGGCTAGAGGCAATCCTCAGGGCAGTTACTGGAGCCTGGTTTCTTATGAGGACAAAGAACATGACGTGTGCAGTTCTATGGAAAAGGGCATCACCAGGGACAGTTCTGTGAGCCATGAGTGTGACGAGCTGTTCTGGTGCAATGAATGTGACATGGGGCAGAACTGGGGAAATAGTCACGGCAAGTGGCAGATATGTAGCAATATGAGTGCCATCTGCAGCACTTTATATATGCTACTTGTATATTGCAAACAGGATTAGGGCATTGTACATAGCTACCTGAGCATCTTTTGAATCTTCCCTTCCAGCATGACTCATTTCTACCCAATTATCATTGAGTACAGTGGTTGTATGTATGTATGCATGCATATCTTTTTGAAGCTTGTGAATCTGTTTTAGAACAAGGTCCACTCCAGGATGGCTGAAAAAGCTGTTCACGATCTGTAGACCATGAACCTGAAATGCTGAGGCACAAAAGGTTGCACACACAAGTACAACATGCTACGCGTCAGGCTTCTGGGTTCAGCGCCTAAAGACCACGAATAGAGGAAGATGAGTCCCCCTCAGTTAAGTGTGAGGGGAGGGGGCGGAAAAGGCCACACAGCGAAGGGGCTTTGCCGGGTGGGACACCCCATGAAATGGAGCAGGAGAGGGCAGGACACAAAAGCCAGACACTGCGTGTGCAGCCTTTTCGGTCTAGAATCTGCAAGGTCCATCTTTTGTTTCCGCCATTCAGATATGGATCGCTCAAAGCATGAACTTGTTGCATACCAACCACTGAGAACAAGGAAAACAAGTCTTGCTCTCACTCAAATGCCACATCACACCTGAGAATTGTGAGCAGCTTAACTGCACACAATCTGATCAAACAATACTCACTAGACTGCACTTTAAGGCGCAACCATTGCAGTAGAATGCTCAAACGCTGTCCACTGTATCACGGCCTTTCTGCAATTTATAAGGGGAGAGTCCTTATTGGACCTACTGAAGGAGTTCTATCCAGGTTGTGGCCACAGCATTTGGTTCTGGTAGCCCCCTGAATGGGTACCATGATTATCCATTTCTATGTTTTTTCATACGTTTGCACTTTGTTTGGGCACTTTTTGTCGAAATTATTTTTTTACCCTTTTTTTATTTTGATGGGGCAAGGGTTCCTCCCATGCGCCCTCTAGCCCACACCCCCACCCGGCCCCTCCCAAAAAAAACACCCTCACACATACATGTATATGTAGATGGTTAATTTGGAAGAAAAGTTCACAAAGTGCACACTTTTAAAAAGACGTCTTTGAAAAGTCGCATTACGGCTAATCCCACTGTAGCTGTATTTTAGGTACCCCACTAATGTCTGCACCTAAATGCCAATCTTTAACCTAGCTTCTAGTTGGTTAATCTGGGATTTTCCACACCATGATATGCCTACCAAGACTCTTTTCCTGTCTGTCTCCACTGTGTTCTTCTCACAGATATCCATGCTGTGATTCCCTCTGCAGTGATTCCATCATGAGGGTCCCCACTGTGCTCTACTTCTGGATGTCTTCAGCCGTTATTTGCTCTTCTTTGATTTAGCCCACAGTGAGTTTACTCCCAGGGAGCAACCAACCACTCAGGACTCTGATATTGGAGTTTAAACGATTTATTTTAGAGCCAAAATAGGCACGGGTTTAGGCTGGACTGCTGATAAGAGGACCGAACAGTCCAAGGAACAAACTATGTGCAATTTCTGCTTTCTTAAGAAATGTAGTCTGCGGGGGCGTCGCTTGCGAGCACATGCCCAGGATGGCTGCCTGAATCTCAGCTCTGTCTGAGGGGAAACAAGGACAGTGTTACATGGCGTGATTCGATTGCCATCTCCTGTTTAGAATTGTATGTACAGCTGGGGCGGACTGCACAGATCCCTCAGTTCTGTTCCTGGACGTGCTTGACTGCACAGGTCTACTTACTCTGGCACATGCACACACACGGAGGCCCGATCATCTCACCAAGCAGTTTGGTGAGCCTGGTGGGGTTTCACGCTGTTGGTACGCATTGCCTGGGGTGCACGTTTGGAGCCACAAACTACGATGATTTTGGTGCATCTTGGCTGCGGCCCTGAATCGTGTTGTGTTACCTGAAAAGGGAAGCAAGGAGCGGAGTGGTGTACACCGGCCACCTTGCATGCTTTCTTATGAGTCTGTGAAGCCCAACGGCGCTGAGG
Source organism: Ambystoma mexicanum (assembly GCF_040938575.1). Classification (NCBI taxonomy): domain Eukaryota; kingdom Metazoa; phylum Chordata; class Amphibia; order Caudata; family Ambystomatidae; genus Ambystoma; species Ambystoma mexicanum. The sequence continues at coordinate 39,558,335 of NC_090937.1, forward strand.
TGAGTGTGGCGAATTTGTGACCTCCCTGAAGAGGATCCCCATCTGTATGGAATTGACACTCTGCTTTCACAGGGAAACCTACATGCCCTTTCATGTCTTTCCAGGGAGCCTGCTCCTCCCAAATCCACCTTGTTCATTTGCTCCCATTGGTTACACGATTAGAGTTGCAGTTTATTAAGGACTTTGCTACAAACATCTGTACACCAGCGGTGCTGTGCTGGCCATGTTTCTTAACATTTGGTGTCAATAGCTGGCACTCGTGGGCTGAGCTTCCTCCATGGCCAAGGGCAACAATAAGCAGTCCAAACTATCCTTTTCGCAATACACCCAGACAGCGGGCGCCCATTCCCAAAATGGCATCTATGGATAAATCCATGGAGATCCTTCAGGATCTGCGACACCACCTCCGAAGCCACAGGAGGTACAATCTGAGCTAGCCATCATACTTGCCCAAATTAAATGTGCATTTCATTCGGTCAACAGCAAGTCGACAAGATGCAACAGCAAATTGAAAAGGAAAGACGGATCTCGGTGGTGGAGCATCAAGTGGGGGTCCTAGAAGACACTTACTCTGATGTGTGCCAGGTCATACGAGCGTTGCAACAAGAAGGACAGGGGATCCAGGCCAAGACTGAGGATTTGGAGGTGAGATCACAAAGAAATAATGTTCAGGTGGTCGGCATACCTGAATCTATTCTAATTTATCTTGGAAGTCCTTCACGCTCCTCCACTGACTACACAATTCCTGGTGAAAAGGGCGCACCGAGTGGCCAGCCCAAACTCCCCCCTAACTCCCCCTTGACTGGATCAGAATACCCGTCTGGTGATAGCTCGATTTTTGAATTATTGGGATCGAAATGTGATTCTACAGCGAGCAAAGGAACTGGATGACAAGAGGCCTGGATCTCCTTGTACCCTGATTTGACCTCCTCCGTTAAAAAGGCCTACCTGTCGTTCATGTCTGTGAAGCTTACATTGAGATAAGGGGCTGAAATGTGCAATGTGGTTTCAATCTAAGCATCATGTGGTTCAAGGCAACACAACCCACTTCTTCACCAACCCTAAGGAGGCTCACTCTTTCCTAGACTCCCTCCGACCCTCCTGAATCACTGGCCACTCCGGTGTCCTACAGGATGAGATGGGCAGTTTGTGCGGATTGGGTCATGGAACTAATCAGGATGACTTCATCTAATTGAAACATATTATAATGATGGTGCCCGGAAGACCTGTATTATGTGAGGGTTTATTTTGCATTTTTTTTATGTAGTACCAATTGGGGCATGCCCCCCCCCCCAGGATATGCCTCAGTCCACTTCAGTAAGTGTGGTAAGTTTTATGTCTTCCCCCTCAGTACGGAGCCGCATGGGCACACTGCTCGATGATGCTCCCAGGCAGTTGCCCAAGATGGAATGTTGGGGATTGTTTGATATTTGGGGTGGGAAATGTCACAGCATGTTGGGGCTTGGCAGTGTGGGTGGGGCTTGCCCTGTTCTGGGTGAGCAGTATGAAACATAAAATTACTTCCCATCACAACATGTCATGTTCAGTATATAGAATCCCATAGTTCATACCGTTATGGCTCCTACTTCTCTTTCTTTAGCAAGGGCCCATACCACGCCCCTCCTGGACATATGTACATTATTAAGTTGGAATGTCAGGGGTCTTAATAACCCTGTGAAGGCACGTAGGGTTCAAGCCTACTGTCAAAGACAAGGGGTGAAAATAATTCTTTAACAAGTAATGCACCTATCAGACCAGGCCAATGAGTCCTTTGTTAAAACCTGGGGCGCCTTATGGTTTTATACATCCTTTTCCACCAACTTGCGGGGGTCCTTACCCTAATTAACAAATATCTCTGGTTTCAGGTACAGGGACTACAACGTGATCTGAAGAACTGTTATTTTATATTTACAAGCACTATCGACCACTATACCCTTACCATTATCAACACCAATGCCCAGAATATCGATGACCCTCCTCTTGCTAAATACCTCCACACTCGCATGATATCGACCGGGGACCTAATTACCATCTTAGATAACACATTGGACAGATCCAGCAACATTCCCAGGGCCCTGTCGGCATCCATGAGGGAAGTTTGTAAGGGAGCGCAGGATCTTCATCTAGTTGACTTGTGGAGGACACTCCATCCAGGCGACGAGGAATTTACATATTACTCATCAGTTCATGATATGCACTCACGGATCAATTGCATTCTGCTTAGGTGGAACTGCTACACAGAACTCAGGAGTGCATTGTTGTCCAAAACGTTTCTCAGTACCTTTCCTCGTACCCCAAGTCTCTTGATAACAAGTCCGAGGCTCTTGCACTCCCCGAAGTCCTATGGCTCTCTGGCAGACTTGTTCACTCTCAGCATAGTAGTTTACATAGGGCATTGGCCCACTTGGGTTTCTCAAGTTCCCGTAACTTCGCTGGCTTCCCCTGCTTTGATGGAAAGTGTTCGTATTCAACTGGATTATATTTACATAGGGCGCTTTCCTATTTGGGATTCTCAGACTCCTGTAACTTGGTCAATTCTCCCACTTGTATGCAAAGAGTTAATATCTCTGTTGATCCGGTTCACAAGGACGCTTGCCCGTTCTGCTTTTTTCAGGCTGCCGTAATCTCATAGGTTCTCTCAAACTTGATACAAAGTATTTGTATCTCTTGCTCGGATTCATACAGGGCGCTTGCCCAATCAGGTTTGTAAGGATCCCATAACCCTGCAGGCTTCCCCACCCTTGGTTAACCAAATTGGTACCTTTGAATGGTAGTCTCTCTGTGGGAGCGTTCGCTTCACTGATGTTGCTCCTCTCAGCAGCTAACGTCCTTGGGTAATGGAGCTCTCCCTAGCAATCTGTTCTCGGTGTCTGTTGCTAGGCCCCAGGCTTAACACAGTGCTCTCATGGTTGTGCCAGCAGAGGAAACGAGTGCTTTCAAAATAAAAATAAAAAGGGGTGTGTCGTTCTTCTTTTGACTGTGGTATTCAGGCCAGATTCAACAATACATGAAGCCAAGGAAATTGAAGACCTGTTAGAATTCGTTGGATTCAAAACAGAAGTAAGTCTTTCCAATGTCCACATGGGCGGGAACGGTAGTCCAGTCAGGCAGGTCCTTCTCGGAATGGGAGTCCCCAAAGGGGAGTCACTCCCAGTGAGGCCCCACTTGCCCAGACCCCTAGGAAGGGTCTTGCAGTGTGGGCTCACCTCTCTAGCCTCACAGAGGTGGCTCCCCTCTGGGGAGAAGGGACAAATTGACCAGATTCGTCACACCTCCCTATTTGTACTTATTGTAGGATAGCCATTGCAACAATGGTGATAGTTCCTAAGCTCCTTTATATATTCCAGAGCAGTGGGGCTGGGCACTGTTTTTTAAACAATTGCGCTCCTTGCTAGTGGGATTGGCTTGGATTTCAAAATCCCTGAGAATTAAATGAGAGATGATGACCCGATCATAACTTGGGCGGGATGGGGGGATTTGCGCACGGGATAAAGAGCTATATTTCTGGGCTGAGCAGACTCATTTTGCATCATACTGGATGTTGTGATCAAAGGGATAGCCAGGATTGTCTAAGAAGTGGAGGCTAGAGATTATGTAGTTGGGCCCACTGCAGTGACATTAACATCTGTAAATGTCCACACAGCGGTGCTCAGTGGTCATTTACAGATTTTGGGTGGGCCTTGCCCGCTCAGGCCCTACCCTATCTACACCTCCAGTTTGAGATCCCACAGTTCCCTCATGTCAGAAAAGAGAGAATGTCAGTTCAACCATACTCTCTACAACCTACTCTCCTGTCACAGTGACCTGTGGATAAATGTAAATTTAATCCAGTCAATTTTACAGTTAGTGCATGGATGACATTTTGGAACCGGCTGCAGATTATTTCCATATACACCTGAATTGGGTCTGTGAGATATAAGAGAATTGGGCCCTACATGTGATGAGTCCATAGTGACAATTTGGTCCAGATTGAATGTGGGTTTCATGTTCGATATGTACCGAGAGGGAGTATTTGTTTACAGGGAACAGTTTATCAGTAAAGTGGGGAGTCATTTTCGGTTACTGTTTCAATACCATAGGCTACAAATGGCTTTTAGAGCATGGTCTCCACAAGTCCATAAGGAACTTGTTAAAACCCTGATATTAGACTACATTGTGAACTCTGCGGGATCTCATAGAATTGTTTCTACGATTTACAAAATGTCACAAGACATTAATTGATTTAATGAACCTGAACCAAATCCCACTCTAAAGCTGAAACGGTGGCAACGTTCAGGTTAAGGTGAAGCAGGTTAGGTGTTTCGGTTGCGTGACCTGTGATGGGTGGACCGTGTGGTCAGGAGGCTAGCTTAGGAGCAACGTGTTTGTATTGGAAGCAAGGCAACTTATAGCAATACAGGTACGAATCCCAGGCTTTTGCTTAAAAACTGGTGCTCAGTATTAAGCACGTTATAAAAGAACAATTAACATTATATTTATAGCTGCGCCTAGATCGAGGACACTCACCTATGGAAAAGATAAGTAAAATAGCTGCAACAGAGCTTCTGGGTGAATCTAAAGACAACCTAGTGTGAACTGGAATTGAAGAATTGAACTTTGTTATAGTGTAGAAAGACTTGAAGTCTTGGGGAATGGAAACTCCTTTGTGCTTTGTAATCTATCCTGAAGCCTTGGAGAAGGGAAACCCCCTCACCCTTTTGGGGTTTTGTGAAGTATCTGGAATCATGGGGAAGGGAGATAATTTCCAACCAAGAGCTGGAAGAAGCATGGCGCTGTTATTTGAACACTTTTAATTTTGAAGCCAACAACCCTACACACTGTATACAAATAGATGTGAGGGCACGTATAGGTTTTGGATGCGGATATACTTTGGACATCCTGACCTTTGATTTAATAAAAGTATAAAGAGTAAACTTCAGTTCAGTTGTCTGTATCTACTTACTCTCCACACTGAATCTGTTGGTTGTCTCCATGACCATGAGTATGGCTTCAGAGCTGCAAGAGGCACGGAAACTGCTCTCTTGAACACCCGTGAAGATCTGCTCTCTAACCTTGATTCCTGCATTGCTTCTGTCCTCATCCTCCTTGATCTTTCCTCTGCTTTCGACATGGTCATTCACGCCATACTAATCAATCGACTCCGCAAGAACCTGGGCATCACGGATAAGTCCCTGGAGTGGCTGACCTCCTTCCTCTTGGCAGTCCCTCCCAGGTCCTACTTGGTCACTTTCTCTCTGCCACCTCTCTCTACCTATGGCGTTCCCCAGGGCTCGATCCTCTCACACTGGCTTTTCAACCTCTACTTGACCCCTTTGGACCACCTTATCTCTACCTTCTCCACTAACCTTCAGTGTTATGCGGATGACACTCTACTTTCCTTCAGGCTCCCCTCAACCTCCTATACTGTCTCGCTCATTCCTGACTGTCTATCCGTGATTCACGATTGGTGCACCTCCAACGATCTCTGCCTTAATGCCAGTAAGATGGAGATCCTTCTCATTGGTACCCCTTCCCCTGCTTTCTCACTCTCGCTGCCCGCCTTGAGCCCTCTTCCTTCGCCTTCCTGCGAGGCAAAAACCCTTGGTGTCATCTTCGACTCTGCTCTCTCCTTCTCTCCTCACATCTCGGAGGTTGCCAGGAAGTCCCTCTACCAGGTGCACCTCCTCAAAGGGACTCTTCCCTTTCTTACTTTTCCCCAGAAGCTCACTGTCTCCAGAGACCTGGTTCTCACTAGGCTGGACTACTGCAACAGCCTCTTTCTCAATCTACCTTCCTCTACCCTCGCCCTCTGCAACTAATCCAGAACAGGACTTCAAGACTTCTCCTTGGCCTCAAGCCCAGGGACTGTATCTCTCCAGCCTTGAAATCTCTCCACTGGTTCCCGATGGCTGAAAGGACCAAGTTGAAGACCCTTTGCATTGTCCACAAGGCTTTCTGGGGCTGGGCCCGCACTACATACAACGCTCTCTTCCAAAATACCTTCCTTCTCGAGCCCTTCGTTCAGCTACCGCCATCTCTTTAAGGGTTAAACGCTTCTCCAGGCAGAGAGTGGAATGGCCTCCCTGCCCCTCTCATACTTGAGCCGGACCACCTAAAGTTCCGGAAGCAGCTCAAAACTTTCCTCTTCTCCGTTGCTTTCTCTCTCCCTCCCTTGCTGACCTACCTGGCTTGCCTGTCTGCTGTTCCGACTGGTTGCTTGGGTATTCTGGGTTTCACTGGGTACCAGGCTCTTTCTTGATCAGTCACCCGCGCACTGCCTACGGGTCTACCATGCACTTAGGGGCTGTAGCTGTCACCCTACAGTCCCTTGTTCTCCTTGCACTACCCAGAGCAGTGCTGCTGTGACTGCACTTACTCAAAGCATTGCTGCCCTGTTTCCCCTCCCCTCTTCCCTGCACTTACTCCCTCTTCCCCTTCCCCTTGCACTTCTCGTTCTCGCACTTGCACGATCCGAATGACAAAAGGCCTAATAAGATTGTTTGTCTTGTCCTCCCTCTGTCTTCCATCCCTTGTCTTGTCGCGCCTAGAAACACTTGTGTACAGGTGTGTTTATAAATGACTTATATCATGATGCCTTCACAAATGGTGACAGGAGTGGGATGTGGCTCAACGGATATAAGTTGGGGAACCCTAAAGTTTGAGAAATTAAGTCCCAAAGCGTCAAATCCCTCAGTAGCCACTGAAGACTCTATCAGGTTCGATATTTCTAGCAGTAAGGAAGAGGTTATTACCCCAGGTGAAAGAAGATTAATAACCGCTGATTTAGTCTTGATTCCACACCCCCCACACACACATACATCAGATTGGCTCCCACATCGGGGTTAGCGTAGAAATTTGGAATTGATGTATTAGCAGGTGTCATGTACCCAGACTTCAGGTGAGACATAAAGGTCTTACTACAAAACCATGGGAAAGATCCCTTCCAGGTCCATCAGGGCGATACAATTGTACAGGGGGTGCTTGAAAGAGCAATGCGTCCTAGGGTACAGGAAGAAGCCGAGAAAGAAGTAACCCATCGGGGTATCCAAGGCTTCAGGGAGGCTGATGAAACATCTGATAACCCTCTTAAACCCAAGCCCAGAAGGGTCACAGAAGAACCAAAAACTCTTCCTGACCTAGCTATTGACCAAGGGAATGACCCATTGTTAGCGGAAGCATTCCTACAAATCATAAAAGAACCAAAGTACTGTGAGAAAGGATGGCCCTTTTTCCTTCTAAATAATCGGTTGATTTACTTGTGAGACACCAGTCCAGAGGGCCTGGTTAGAACAGAATTAGTCATACCTAAGAGTCATAAGCAAGTTGTCATGGAAATAGCCCATCCGCATCTGACAGGCGGCCACTTAGGGCACACAAAAACCCATGCACAAATCCTCAACAAATTCTACTGGCCCGGAAATCATACAGATATTAAGACCTTGGTACAGTCTTGAGCAATCTGCCAAAAAACTAGCACCAACTGCCACCATCAGTACCCTTACAACCACTCCGGAGCATTGAAGAGCCGTTTTCTAGAATTGATATGGAGATTGTAGGACCCCAGGAAACATCTAAGTTGGGGAACAAATGCATGCTGATGTGCTCTAGCACCTTGAATTGTCCCATGTGCTAAATTGAATTACCAATTGTGATCTCAGAACCAAATAATCGGACAGACCCGAATATGGCAAAGTACTACTTTATTATTAGCATAAAATAAAGTAGGGCCATCTGGCGAGCAACACACTATAGTCCATAAACTCACACTCAAATTTGATTATACATATCTTTTATACCTCGATATGCGTCATTTATGACATCATCCTATGTGGCAAACTAAAACCATTTGAAGGCAGGGATTTCGTTACTGGAACATATATACCTATATATAATGTAAGTATTAGTATTATTACTGGATGCCCCTTATCTAGTGGGCACGCCTTGGAGCACCTCTAAATACGTATAATACAGATTGTAGTAAAATAATGTCAGCGGGTTGGCCTAAAGGGGTAGTGGTAGCTTTACAGTTGTTAATGAGGGTTGTGCACAAGCAGCCAAGCTCTATTTTGTAACACGAGAAGGAGAGGGGGCAACACACCCAATTTGTTAATACATGTGAGCATCTATATTGCTCATAGTTGATCAAGATTATCTCGGAGGGTGGGAAGAGCAAAAAGAACTGGTCACAACCTGACTTGTGTCCTGGGAACAAGAACATTTATTCTATATAGATCAGTACTTCGGGTTTGGCGAGTCTTGACAAAGAAACAAGTAGAAGACAGAAAAAGAGAAGATAGATAAGGTTCGATCTATCCCTGCTTGTCTAAAACCCTGTCTCTACTTGGCGCTGTTGTTCTGCCTATTTAATAGTGGATAGAAAAAGAATAAGGACACAAATTATTTGGTTATCAACTTTTTGTTGTTTCAACTTGACTCTAAATTCACATCCACTAACCCAGATGACGGTTTCTGTATAAACATAGTTTTATTACAGACAGGAGGACCAGTATCAGACCTTACTGCTGTAGAGTGTTTACAAGTGTCTGCTGGGGATAATTCACAAACAGTATTTTGGCACAAGTTGCTTTATTGGCCAGGACTGTGGGTAAATGTGTCCCTGTATTAAAACGTGTGTTCAAACTGGAAAGCTAAAACGAACATGCTATGATGACTTTGACCAGAGACATGGACCATATTATTTTTGGGTCTTCCCTTGGTTCTTAGGGTATGTGCTGCAGGACCCTACCTGCTGTCTCCACGTATTTGTCGACGGGTTTCAGTGGGCTCTGTGATTTTTGCCACCTTCTTCAGGACTGTCTTCTTAAAGGATTATAAGGAATTTCTGCTTTTGTAAAAATGTCTGTGTACATTGGCCATTTTAATTCTGTGTCAAAATTCAAATAGCAAGATGGAACGGTCCCACCACAGTTTATGTAGAGACATTCAGACTGCCCATGTGAGAAATCAGATGGAACAGTGATCACTTCTAGGGCTTATAATGTAAAGTGTTCATTAATATTATTTTTACAAAATTGTGGTGCATACACACGTATAGGAAATTGAATACTGACATGTGCCTCTTGGGTCAAGGTGGTTGTAGAACTGAATGTATCAGGTTGCACAAGGAGTATTCACAATGAACCTCCTATAAAAGAAATCATAGGGTACTTACTCTCTAAGACTGTACTTCTACTGTTGGAAATGTGGGTCAATTGCATGATGTTTAATTCTGCAGACAGAGCATCATATGTCTTTGCCAGCTCTACAACATGTGGGCAAATATCTAATGTGGACTTAGTGGCAATTCCCAGTCTAGGTGCAAATGGAAGTTCAGATCTATTGCTCGACATGCCCAGCTATTAGGTGTGTATTAGGCTGGCTGTCCATTATAATTATTACATACAGTGTTCACCATGCACCATCTTGGATGTCTATGCATTTTACAACCTCTCGTTTTCAAGTGCCTATCCTGCGCAACTAAGTGTTGCCGTGAGGATGTAGCTCATGTGTGCACTAAGGCATTATGTGCTCTGTTTGTGTGCCACTCAGGGAGGGCTGGGCGGTGAGCTCAGTGGGTGCGCTGGGGGTAGAGTAGATTAAAAGAGACAGACCCTGATTGTTGATGCTGTATTCGGAGGGCCATCTTGGAGAGGACTTGGAACACATGTGGAGCTGCTGGATGCCTATCTACACTCTCTGAAAGCGGTCACTGAATTCACCCATTATGTATGTTAATGTCAGTTTTGTGCAAGGGTGAACAGGCTGTATCTTATTTGCCATGTGAGTTGCAGTATCACCCAACATTCTCCATTTGAGTGAGTGATTCTTGATTAGTATAGTCTCACGGTTGGTGAGTGGCCGTCATATTAGACCAGCACAACGTCCCGAACAGGTCACCCTAATGAAAAATTGGGAATTGGTTGGCCCATTGTCCTATGTAATTAGAACAGTTCTCATGTGTTGCTGGGTACTGTAGTTCAATGTGCTCTATGCACTATTTGTGATTCATGATCATGATTTTTGATTCTGGGGCTGGAGTTACACAAATTTGGCCATGTGACTCACTATATGGTTGTGAGATTTTGCCAGTTTATGGGTTTGTTAAGGCCTCATTGATCAGTCTTAAGGTAGAAGATCCATCGGTTTTCCCGTTTTAGTAAGAGGGCATGTATGTCATCCCCTCTTGGCGGAATTGTCACTTTTTCCACAATGGTCCATGTTAGTTCATTCTCCTTGTGGGCTTTTTGTTGGAAATGTTCCACCTATGGTATATTTATTCTTAGTCCTTATGCAAGATTGGTGTTTCTGTATTATTTTCTTAATGGGTCTCACCGTCATCCCAATGTATTTGAGATCACATGGGCATGTGATTAAGTAGATCACGTGAGTGGGATTACAGTTAGTAAATGTCAGTTGTCTCCATGAGGTATGAAGAGCCAGATTTAACGTGGTGGTCCTAGAGGTAAGTGGACATAAAACATTGCCCACATGGAGAGTGACCAACTGGTCGTGTCGGGTTCTATAATGTTGGTTGTATGTTGGTCTTTGCTCCCAGATAATAGGACTTCACTAGAGAGTCTCTGATGTTTTCCTTCGTATTATGGCAAAGCGTGGAAGCAGTAAAGGTGTACTGCCCATATTTAAAATTGGCCATAACCTTTATATTTCTTTTTTCACCATGTTCAGGTGGGAGGAATATCTTAGTATTGCTGTGATCCGGTTCTCCTGTGTGGGTCTAGTATTTTGCTCAAGGGTGATATTTCAAGGAATGTTGCGTGCCAGTTTCTTTGCGTTTCTCAGTAGTTTTCTTGGGTATCCTCAGGCTTGTAGTCTTTTTGTATGGTCAGTGCCTTGTCCGTTGTATTCTGCAGTATCGGAGCAATTTCATCTGAGCCTCAGAGACTGTCCAAATGGTAAATTTGACTGGACTGTTTGGGGGGGGGCAAAGCTGTCAAATTGTAGCAATGACTTTCTATCCGTTAGTTTCCTGAATACTGTAGAGCATAGATTCCCATTCTTTGTCATGATTTTGAGCTCAAGGAAATGTACTTATTTGCTGCTGGTAAAGGTACATTTTAAATATCGGTTTCTGCCATTCAAACCAATGTTTCTAGATGTGCCTGGTCTCCCGTACAGATCAACAAAACATCATATATATATGTGCTGATATGGATGTCAATCACCATCAGGGTCTTCATCTGTGGGATGGAGACATAGAGAGACTATATATCTAGGGTGACCTGAATCTGCTTCTGCGGGTCAAATTGTATATTTTTCAAAAGGTTAAGTACTGCAGTGGTATGCTTAATGTAAGACTTCATTTGTGGCATATTGGGTTGTGGGAAGAAGTTGACAAATTGTGACAGTGGTTTGAGGGTGGAATTGATACCCGCTAAGATGGGCGGACCCGGTGAGGGCAAAGGCCTTTGTGTATCTTAGGTAGAGCATAAAATGCAGTGGTTCATGGGAACTGGGGGCATATGAATTCTGCCTCTTTTTTGTTGATGTGACCCTCACTTGCTGCCTCTTCCCCCAGAGTAGAAATTCAAATCCTCTGGTTCTCGGTGGGGTTGCATGGGAGGCATTGGTAGTGTAAGTTGTTACTCAGAAGTATAACAACCATTTCTTCATAGGTTGTTCTGTTCATCAGTACAATTGCTCCCCGCTTGTCTGATGGTTTAATGACCACCTAGGGATTGTTCCTGAGGTTATCTAGTGCTATTTTCTCTAATCTTGATAGATTTTCAAAAACAGTTTTCATGTTTGATTTCTTACAACTTCTTCATTAATTCCTTCTCAAAGGTAATGGCTTCTGGAGTGCTGTTGGTCGGGTGTTGGATGTAGACCTGTGGTCTCACGTGTCTGTGAAGTGTTCTTAAAAGTGGCTGATTTTTTGAAGGACTTTATCCTTCAAATAGATGCATCTCTAGCGGGATTAGGATCTTTCCTTTTGCACAATCACGATGGCCTGGAACACCCAATACTCTACATAGGTATACAACTTTTCCCTAGATAGAAAAACTACTTGGTTATCGAATTGGAAGCCCCTGCTGTTAAATATACTCCCGGTTGGCCAGGGAAAGACTGTCACTACCGAATCCTGATGGAGTGGATATGCGAGGGAGGGAGGACTGCCTCGGTGGAGGGGACTTGCAGAGAGCAGATGAGGTACCCTTAGATGAGACATGGTATCCCCCGTTTACCTCTCAAAATGTTCCCTTAGCACCCCAGACATTTGTGGGCTACTGTATGTCAAACCCTTTTTTACCAATTCACATTCACTCTTACACACACCACTTTGGTACTAATATGAGGAAACAAAAAGAGACAAAAGACTCTAGAACCAACAATGTGCAGTCTAGTAGTCAGAAACCCAATCGGCTCGGCAGGATGTTTAAATACCCGCGATGCAAGAAGGAGGGGGGTGTTCGTTATGGCTGTGGACACGGAAGGACAAAAACCTCCCTGGGAAGTAATGCAGAGGGAAGAGCGAGCGCCGGTGTGGTGGAGCGAGGAGGCTCACTGAGACAGAGCCGCAGCAATAAAGCTGCAGGTTGCAGGGATGCCGAGAGCAGAGGAGAAGCTCCAGGGCATTCGCAGGTGCGGGCAAGGTGTACCCGAGCTCTTACCCGAGATGCTGGGAGAAGTGGAGACCGTGCTAGCCAGAGGAAGCTGAAAGAAGCAAAAGCAAAGCAGACTTGACAGTAGCCGTTGCTACAGTCCACTGCGAGAGAAACCAAAGGTGTCAGAAGAGACCAGCGAGTCCCGTGAAGTGGTAAAGGGACGCCAGGGCATATTGGAGGCGGTCGGTATAAATAAATAGCAGAAAGTGGAAAAGTCTTAACCTGGCAGGGAACGAAACCAGGTTAACTTTGGAAAGCCATATCCCCGATAAGCTGAAGTAAAGTAAATGCAAATGACATTTTAAGTAGAAACTAGCACTTTGTGAATACCGATCTGAAAGAGAGTAAGCATTTTGAATACGGATCTGAATGAAAGAAGTTTTGTGTAAACTTATGAATATGAACTAACTGTATACCTTGAAAGAAAAAGCATTGGCAAGAGCCATATGAACTATATTAAAGAACTGTGTGTTTTGAGAGAACAAGTATTGGCAAGAACCACAAGAGTATGGGAAAGTGCAACATGTGAATAGTGGCAAACAAGTAATGTAAAGCATAAGGAGGAGGTGAACTGAACCTGAACCAAATCCCACTGTAAATCTGAAACAGTGGCAACATGCAGGTGAAGGAGGAGCAAGTTTGGTGTGTCGGTTGCGTGACCTGTAATGGGTGGACCGTGTGGTCCAACAATTGCGCCTAGACCGAGGACACCCACCTATGGAAAAGCCACTCGAAATACCTGCAACAGAGCTTGTGGGTTAATCTTAACAAACTTTGTTAAAGTGTTGAAAGACTTGAAGCCTTGGGGAAGAAAAACCCCTTGGTGTGTTGTGAACTATCTTGAAACCTTGGGGAAACGGAAACCCGTTGGTGCTTTGTGAAATATCCTGAAGCCTTGCAGAGGGGAAACCCAACCCTCTCCCCTTTTTGCGGTTTTGTGAACTATCTTGAATTGTTAGGAAGGGAGATCCTTTCCAACCAAGAGCTGGAAGAAGCTTATAACTGTTGTTTGAACACTTATGATTTTGAAGCTGACATCCCTACATATTGTATAGAAATAGATGTGAGGGCAAGTATAGGTTTTAGACACACATTTACTTTGGACATCCTGACGTCGACTATCCTTAGTTTTGTTTACGTAGGAAAATTCCACCTTAGCATAGGGCAAGTTGGGGCTTTTTCCAGCACTCCTTTTGATTTAATAAAAGTATAAAAAGTAAACTGCAGTTCAGTTGTCTGTGGCTACTTCATGATGCCTTCACGGAGGAGAAAGGGCAATGTGGTTGAAACATATTTTAGAGGGAAATAAAAAACAATACTACATGCCAAAAAGCCAATTGTGGGTATAAGTAGGCATTTGTTCTGAAGCAGGTTCATTTTTCTGAAGCTGGTATAACTTAAAACAGATTTTCCACCTATAGGTATACCAGTTGTCTTGGTGAATACTGTTCTGGGGGTGAAGATACAACTACATAGGAGTAACTTATACCTGAAGCAGCTTGCATCAAAAAAGGCTTTCTATGTAAATGTGCACTATTTTGAGTTCGCATTATCTGGCCTGTGTGAAGGTGTCTCATCCACTAGTCCCTGAGGATCCGTCATCCAGGGGTAGTGGAAGTGGGACACCGGAGGGTGAGAAGTGGTATCCCTTTCCCAATAACAATTTTCCCCATCCTACCAGGTATGATACCTAGGAATTCAACTCCCCCCACCCTTTCCCGATACAGACACTTTCTCACTGACAGTTCACCGTGAGCGACAATGGATTAACACCAGTATACCTGACATGTCCAAACACCATGGACAGGCAAGGTCAGGCAATTGCGGATTATTACACACACCTGACTTCCATCACACTTCCCCACACGGATAAAAGGCGAAGCACGAAAGCACACTCTGAGCGAGGCAATCCACACGAGGAAACAGCAGTTCCAAGATGGCATTTTAATACAAGGAGAAAGACGGCAAGACCAGAGAGAGTCGCAAGGAGGGAAGTACCTGTGACTTCTAAAGACTGTTACTTTAGTGAGCTTTGGAAAGTAAGAAACCGAAGACCAGGAACTAAGGCTGATCAAACCTGCACACTGTGTCAGAGGTACCCGGGGCTCTCCTGCGTCGATAACCAAGGCAGGGAGAAGTGATTGCCGCTGTGGTACTGTCCTTGGCTCCTACAACAAAGCAGCGTCTGAAAAGACAGCACAGCCGGTGAGTCTGAGAGACTTATACCAAACCAGCTTGTGTTTTGAACCAAGGTTGCAAGCGGCAACATTGTACAAAAAGAACTGTGTGTGAGGCGACGCGATTATAATTGGAACAAAAGAAGTAATTGAACTTTGTTATTGAACTCTGGGAGGCAATCCAAGAACCATACACAGAGTGGCCCTGCGTCACGTGGGCGCTCATTCGAAGGTCTCTGTTAGGCATCCAACTGATGCCGAGTGTGAGAAAAAGGAATACTGAGATCGAAGTGGTCATGCAATGGGTCTTGCTAAATCCTGTGCACATTCGAAAGTCTTCGATAGTTTAAACTACATCGCAATTGATCAGAGCCCGGCCGAGGAAGACTAATTGAGTAAAAGAAAGGATCCGGGGTGAACCGTGAGTCGCCCGAAAAGAAATTCTCATAGCCTTGTTTTGAAAGGGATCTGAGGTCGGCAGAGGGGGGATCCAACATTGAACTTTTTTATTAATGAAAAGGATCTGAGTCTGGCGGAGTGGGATCCAGGGTGAACAGGCCCTCTGTGTACAGCAGGCCCTCTGTGTCAAGAGACTTGCAAGAAGTAAAGAGACTTGGACACAGAAGGTCCTGAACTGGGAAAATGGAACTGTATCCTTGTGCTGCAGAAGCCAGAGTGTGTGCTTTGCTCGAGTGATCCGCCTTGCCCTGTGCTGAAAACAATGGCCAGAGCACCCTGACATATAATTTTGTGAACACGTCTTTCTTTTTCATGAACATTACCCCACATTATTTGTAAATTAGTGGTAAGGATTGGTGATAGGTTTTTGTAGTATAGGCCCTTTTAATTTGACAGGACTCTACTAGGACTACATTATTATTATTTGATGGTCGTAGCTTGCTCCCATCTGTAGATTAAGGTTTAAATAGGTCTTGTGAAAGTTCAATAAACACCCTTGAACTGTGGTCAGTTGTGTCTGTCTTACTGCCTTACTGTCTTACTGTTGATACCATGCCTTCCTTACACCTGGCACAACAAGCCTTGTGTTGCTTTCCAGTCCTAAACTGCAACATAGTTCTAATACAGTTAGTGATGAAAATGGAGAATGACCAAAGCACTGCATATTACCAAACGTTGGATTGTTAATGGGGATATATTCAGTAGCAAGCAAGCATTCCGCTTTTATTTTTCTAACGAATACATGCACAATCAGAACAGCAATCATCAACAAGAAGATTCCAGAATGTCCCTTTGTTTTCTTTCTGGTATTGTGAGATTCTTTACTTGATCACTCCTTTCAGAATGTGGTCTTTGTGATCCGTAGTTGAATTTGAAGTTCTACACTTTGTGGAAAACAAAATGTTAAATGCAGGCATATTTCATGTGACTTTTTTAATTACTTGTCTCTTATGTGAGCTTTTCTCCACCAACTACCTTCAAAAGACTACATTTTAAGAAAGGGGCATTTGTGATAATGATTTGAAGCAATGGGATATAAGCTTACATATGCCCCATCTCCAGTCTAAAACATTGGTCATTTGTTTTTGTGTCATCAGACAGGTGTCCTTCATATTGTATTGGAAAAACCTGTGTGTGGAGAATTGGGATTTTCCCTGGTGGGAGGCGAGTATGGTATTTTTGTGAAATCCATCACTCCTGGGGGTCTAGCCGACGTAGAGGGGAGCTTACAGGTTGGCGACAGATTGCTTCAGGTAACCACCTTATATTCATACATAAATGACTAATTCTGTCCTCTCTGCTACTAATGTTTAGAAAAGGACTGGTTGTGCTGAAAGTAGGTGGTTTGTATTATATTATGTGCTTGTCTTTATCTTGTAGCTACAACAAAGATAGCGTTGCCATTTGTTTACTGACAGTTGCCATTGTTCAAGTACACAAGTACCATAGAGAGTGCAATGTTGCGCTGTGGTAGACGAATGCTTGAAAACCAAGCCTAACTTTTGATATCCATGTCTTTTTATTCTATGACACTGTAAGTAAGTAGCAAATCAAATCTATTAAGCACAGTATTTACCAGTGAACCAGTTTTTAGGTGCTGTACATAGAACAAAAACAAGACTAATAATACACAAACAACCTAGCATATTAAGGATACAGAACACATTTTAAAACATTACAATCAAAACACCATATAATCACTGATCATTACAGAAAAGGAATGGACAGAATTCAAGGTACTCGAAATAAAAAAAGATTTTACTTTAAACATCACTTAAAAGCCTCCAGAGAAGAACTTTATTTTATTGTTTATGGTTAAAAAAACCTTTACAATTACAATCAGTAAACAGAAAGAAGAAAAAAAAATTATAACAATTAATATACCAAACCTTACAGTTAGATATAGTCAACAATCATATGCAGAAGAATTAATTAAAAACAACCGAATCTACAAACACCTATATACAAAAATTCATAATCATAAATTCTTAAATTCATAGAAGAATTACAGGCATCAATATTACAGATTTCAGTTAAAATTAACAAATCAAAAAAACCCAATTTACAATCGTAACCATATCATTATCGACAGCCAATATCATAACAGTGCATAAATTCCAGGTAGTAGCAAGAGTAGTCGTAGAGTTCGCACCAACCAACTTATGATAGACACATCCCTAAGCGCTGTTCACTTCAACCAATTCTGAACCAGTGGTGGCTGCTGCTTTTTCAAGTAGTTTGCATTCGAGAATTATCAGAAAATTTGTTAAACTCAACATAAGGCTTTGAGACCTACCCCACATACATCTTTGCCATAAATTTTCCCTGCTCAGGGTTGATCCTGAGCCGAGATACTCTCCAAACATAACTTTCCTTGCAGGTTCAAAATTCACACAATAAACAGTTAGGTGTTTCAACAATTCTATAATATTGTTGATTTTGCAGAATCTACAGTACCCCATATTGATCTTACTTAAAAGAAATCTCAGATAACGCGTCCTAGCTACATGGCAAGGAAAAATGTTGTGATACTTCGGACGATAGCCCCACTGCTTTGGAAACTTAGCGTATTCAGAGAAGGATTTATAAGTATTTATCTTGTCAACCAAAAGACACCAATTATAGCGACAATATTTAAGTTTACATGATGGGAGTCCTAATATCAGGTCCTCTTGACTAATCATGGTGGCAGATAGTAATTCCTCCATCTTTTTCCTAAATTTCAAAAAAGAGGGCGGCTGGCCTTGGGCAATCATCATCCCTAAATCTACATATAATGAATCTCTGGGAGGCGACAACATTTTACCATAATTTGCAAGTAATCGCCAGTGCCATTTGACTGATAACGGCAACAAACCCAACTCATGGCAGATGACTGCATTTGGCGTAGACATAGCCAGACCCAATACTCTCTCCCACATTTTGCCTTGGATTATGTCTTATATTCCCTCTAGGTCATAAAGACATATATCCAAGGCATAGAGTAGAATCGGCTCCACTTTTTGTAAATAAAATTTAAGAATAGGAAGCATAGAAAATTTCCCCAATCGATTGTATATAAGTTTCATCTGTGCAGTAAGCGGTTGCACATTGTTATCTATGATCATCTTCCAGCTGTCAAGTGAATATGTATTCTGTAGGTGATAACCCAGATAACGAATAGAGGATGACTTTGGAATCGAAATACCATTGAGGCACCAAGTAAATTTGGCCGATCTTTTTCGGCCTTCTGCGAAAACAACAATGAAAGACTTTTCCGGGTCCACTTGTAGATTATGTTTACTAGCAAAGGAGTGAAATAGACCCAACTTAGTCTGAAGCCCAAAGGGAGTCCTATCGAAAAACAATAAGTCGTCGGCAAAACTTAACCAATTCAGTGACAAAACTCCTAATTTTATGGGAAAAATGCAAGCCTCCTTCCATTTTTCATCTACATCTAGTAGATATAGGTTAAACAGTACAGCCGCAAGATTACAGCCCTGCTTAAGACCTATTTCCGTAAGGATAGGATCGGTCACTGCACCAGCCTTAGTCAGCCGAATCCTATAATAGTTTGTTTATGCAGAGCTACAATCGTTGTGACCAATTGGGCAGAAAAACCATATTTGATCAATTTAGCCCACAGTATTACTCTAATGACTGAATCAAAGGCTGCAGTAAGATCAAGGGCTGCCATATAAATTGGCCCGGAGATGGAAAACCTAGACAACTGATGTAAATGAGCAATTACAGTAGCATTTAATTGGCAGCCCATGTGACGGCGAAAACCTATCTAGAATTTAGGCAAAAGATTTTGATTACTAACATGTTGGTGGATAGATTGTAGTAGTAATCCGGTGAACATTTTTGCAGCAGAATCCATAAGAGCTATGGGCCTAAAATTGGCTGGTTCATTCATCGGGCCTTTCTTGTAGACCGGTATAATAATGTCCGAGTACTATGAAGCAGGAATTCTTCCTAAATAATGAATGGCATCAAATTTGATTTTGAAAATTGAGGCCCATAGTTGTGGATTAAGTTTAATTAAACATGGAGGAAAACCGTCAGGCCCATAAGCTCTTGAGCCATTCGATTTAACAATGGCCATACGTATATCCTCAATAGTCCAATCACAACCAACAGCAGTAGGGGCAGACAAATTAGTATAAGAGGTGGATAAAAAACCTTGTGGCATAGCAAACTTAGCTTTAATATAGCTATCCCAAGTGGGTGCGGAAATAGATGATTCTTCAATGATGTCTGACTTGCCACTCAGGGTACGCAAAGTACCCCACACTTGTCTAGTTCTATTCTTTAATAATAAAGTTAGGAGATTCTGATTGTCTGTGTGAATCAACTCATATTTCATAGCTTTTATTTGTCTTTTGTATGTTGAGACAATATGCGTTTTCAAATTGTGATACTCTTTCCCATTAAATACCCCGCAGCCAAGTTGTCTAAGCTGATACCGTTTCTCTTGACGTAACTTGACCACCTTCTGGTTATAGTGATGTCGATGGTTAGGCAGACTACTGAATTCCATACTGGTCATAAACTGCGCAACATGTGCAGCAATTCGTGATGAATTCTGTATCTCAGCAAACACACAAGTCTGCCCTCCAGTATACACCTCCAATATGAGTAGATGATCCTTTTGCATATCGGATATAACTTGGTTACATCTCTTTGAAGTCCACTAAACAGACAATCGATTTTGATCAAATTCTATAGTAGAAAGTATCGGATCTATCTCAAGGCTACCAATCTTGACTCCAAGATGGAATTTCAAGGCAAGAATATATCAAGTCAGGAAATATTCTAACCACTTTTTACCATTCATTTTAGAGTTCTTCTTCTGATCATGGTGACAGTGTTTAGCCTCCTTGTCTAACACCACACAAGTTGAATTAAAATCTCCCCCAATAATATTTATCCTTGGGTTGCACGAAAAAGCCTGTTCAAGAATGAGATCCAGATGTTTAGTGATTTTCCCAAAAGAACACTTTGCCGGATTCCAATAGAGATTAATCACAAGAAAACCTTGATAAAGCACATCTTTATGGTTGATTTCAACCACCAACAGGGAGTCATCAGCCCATTTCACAGTGGACTCCAATCTCTGACTTTTATCAATTAAAATAGCAAGCCCCCTGCGGGTTGCCCCAAGATGCCCCTGACAGCAGGCTGCTGATATGATATGGCATTTGTAATGCGCCTATACACAAGTGTTTCAAGGCGCGACAAGGCAGGGAGGGGGGGAACAAGGGGAGACAAACAACGATCCTACTAGGCCAGGTGTCATTCAGATCGCGCAAGTGCATGGGTAGGGGGGAACGGGAAAAGTGCAAGGGGGAAGGGAGAGGGGAAAGTGCAGTACAGGGTTAGGAATGAACAAGATAAATAATAAGGGCCAGCTGGTGGCAAGTGCAAAATAAGTGCAGACAAGTGCTGGGAAGGGGGGCTGTAGGGATACAGAGACAGTCCCGCAGTGCAGGGGTTGCAAGGAAGACAGTGCAGAGGAGAGTGGCTGGGCCAAGGACCGAGATTGGTGAGTGGCCCAGTTGCTGATTCAGTACAGATTCAGAGATTTAGCAGGGGAGAGGGGGGGAGAAAGCAGAAGCAAAGAGGAAGGTTTTGAGGTGCTTCCGGAACCGGAGATGGTTCTCCTCAAGTTTCAGGGAGGCAGGAAGGCTGTTCCAGAGGGAGGCTCCTGCTGCGGAGAGAGATCTCCCCCCAACTCGTTGCTTGGAGAAGCGGCTGACCCTGAGGGAGTTGGAGGCGGAAGAGCGAAGTGCTCGAGAAGGAAGATATTTAGGAAGGGAGAGTTGAAGATATTTTGGCCCCAGGCCCCAGAAGGCCTTGTGGACAATGCAGAGGGTTTTGAACTTAATCCTCGCAGCCACAGGGAGCCAGTGTAGCGATTTCAGTCCTGGAGAGATACGGTCCGTGGGCTTGAGGCCAAGGACAAGTCTGGCAGTCCTGTTCTGGATGAGTTGCAGAGGGCGGAGAGTAAAGGCAGGCAGATTTAGATAGAGGCTGTTACAGTAGTCCAGCTTCGAGAGAACCAGGGCTCTGGAGACAGTGAGCTTCTGGGGGAAGGAGAGGAAAGGAAGGATCCCTTTGAGGAGGTGCAGCTGGTAGTGTGACTTCTTAGAAACGTCAGAAATGTGAGGAGAGAAGGAGAGTGTGGAGTCGAAGATAACCCCGAGGTTTTTTGCCTTGCAGGAAGAGGGCCAAGAGAGGCCGGCCAGAGAGCTGCAGGGAAGGAGGGAGTGGGTGTGCCGATGAGTAGAATCTCGGTCTTACTGGCATTAAGGCAGAGGTTGTTGGCGGCACACCATTCCTGGATAGCAGAAAGAAAGTCAGAGATGAGGGAAGGAGAAGAGGAGGCCGAGGGTAGCCTGAAAAATAAAATCCATCCAAGTCCAATTCACCTACTGCCATGGTTTCTTGTATCAGACATATCGCGGGCCGCATTTTCTTTTCAAGTAATGAAGTCCATGCCCGCAGGTTGGAACTACCACAAGAGTTCCATGTCACAAAAGTCAAAGCCTTGATTTCATCCTACTGTCTATCTATTGATTTAGGCATAGCAGTTGTATTCACGGGCCCTATACCCATCATTCCTGAAAAGGAAGCAGCAAAATTCATGAATTGTTTTAAAAAATCCTCATTAATCATTGGTAAGGTTCCTGCCACACTTAGGATTGCAGGGGGATCTGGAAGAGTGGCTATAAAAATTTCAGCAAGTTCATCTGAACTAAATAGACAAGGAGTTAGACCTAATAATAATTCAAGATCGTCGCGCTGCGCCCAGATTAACCTCGCAATGATATGTGAGTGGAAACCACAGATCATTCGAGTCGGGTTATTATGTGATAGTTTTACCCAATCAATATCATCACTTCTGTTAGTACGCAGGGCTGGGATAGCCTGAAAAGCCTTAAGCATCGCTGAGCGATTCAGACTCATTTTTACAGTGGTTGGGGACTTAGATTCCCAGCCCATAATGGGTGGCATGTCAGAAGTTAAAATCATTACCTCCGTCTTAGGCATAGACTCATCTACATAGACTCATCTACATTCTGTAATGGGTCTGTCCACTGCCATCTTTATCTCATTTTTACAATGGTCAGGCTCTTGTGGTTCAACATTCATACCATCCTCATTAGGTAAGAGGTTTTCGAGTCCTTTTCCCATACTATTAGGTGGAATCCGCCTTGGGGAAGTAATTTTGTGTGATTCACACTCCTGATTAGTTAGTAGTTTGAGGGTCCTGTTATTAGATCTACCTTGTTTTGGTTTAGTGGATACAGCGTTATTCTGTGATTTAACAAGGCCAAGCTACTTTGATTTTGTTCGATGCCTTCTTTATATATAAGGCTGGGAAAAAATCTAACAAGTCAGATTGTTTTTGTTTGACCACACCTCCAACATCATCATGTATTGATTCTCCATTTCCTTTCACATTAGATTGTTTCTCCAACAAATTACGCTTCTCTGGCGAGACTTGACTAACATCAATATTCAGGAGTACTCTACTCCTGATTAAGCTGCTGGAGATCAATCTTCTCCTCTTTTTTCAGCTCAGCTTTAAACGCCTCTTTACCATCTATTGTTAAAAAAAAAATTTCATCAGTTTTACATTTTTTGATTGATTCACCTTACGTTTGGCCGCTCTTACCAAGAGTCTTTTTTGTTTTCTGGATAATACTGGTTCATAAACCTGTTCCTCAGCTGTATCGCCTTTCTGCAATCCCATTGAATTATGAGTTTTATGTGACCCATCTTCCAGATCAATTAGATTGTTTAATGCAGAAGGCCTATCTGGATGTTTTTCAGTACATCCACCAATCAAAAGTGGGGGTAGATCAACCTGGGTCTCTCCGGCTGATTGAACATTAAAGCTATTCTTTGTTGTCCCTATCAAGATCTGTTGGATTGCTACAGCATTTGCTGATGCCATCTTTATCAACTCATCTATTAACTTAGATGGAGGATTAGATTTCTCTTTTTTGTCATTAATGGCGGTAACAGCAGCAAAGGTGGTTATAGCATTTGGCCCCAATCTAGGGTCAGACAGGGTTTGCATGTCTTTATCAATCATTTGGGTATGCATATGTTGTTTCCCTACTGATAGAGCAGCCACAGCATCACAGGTGAATAAGAGACCTTCTATCCGATTAACCTTGGCTAGAAACCTCCATTATCAAACTATGAGAATAAGTGATTTCAGAATGCGTTTGTTCATGATCTTTATCAAGAAGGTTTAATATTCTAGTCAAAACGGGGAAATCAGCTCCAAGGGCAGAAGTGTCCAATAAATTGGTTCCACTTCTCCCTGTAATTCTAAGAGGCTTGCCCGTTGTTCGACTGGAACATTAGAGATCTTAGGTTCGGTCCCCATATGCACACCAACAGAGTCCTGGCTATTTCTCATTTCTGATGGCGAGCTAGTCTCAACATTTTTGAACCCACTGGTGGACTCCTCTAAATGGGGATGCTCATCAAAGTATGCGTGTACCTGAACTTGATCAGATAACAAATTACTTGGAACAGTATGAACATGCACATCTTCCATACAATATCTGCTTACTTTCACCGGAGTTGAGGGCCCTCTTGAAAATCGCATCCTTTTATCTAATAGTGCTTCTATCGCCGGGGCAATTATGGATACGTCAGAAAATCTTGGTTTAGTTGTACTAATTCCCATCTTTGTTAGCAATTCTCCATTAACCGGTACTTCAACACACCCACGCCCAGCTGCCATACCTTCGTCCTGATTCATATCTTTAAACTTATAGATCTCAGATGTGATTAAAGGATCAGGTTTCACAGTGGTTTGAATTGGCAAATTCAGAATGGTAGGTACATGTTCAGAGAGACCTTCCTGTTGTGACAGTTGTCTACTAGATTCACCTTGGAATTCAACACATATAGATCTACCCACATCATTAGAGAAATTAATTTCATTGGTTGCTGGTAAGCTAATATTTTCAACAATAGTTTGGTTAATTTCCGTTGCATTTCTCATCTCAGCTATTGAGTAATGGCTCTTCCAACCACTCCGTAGCCCATTCACCATTTTAAGTACCTGTTGGTTGCTTTTACAACGTGCTCCAAAGACAAGCTAGTCATCAACTGTAATCAAATGGGAAGGGGCTCCGCCCCCGCTCATCACCACACATAAATGGATCCGAGACCCCACAAAGAGCCTGTGGCTTTTAGTAATTACCCACATCCCTTTGTAGCGGGACACCCACCTAACAAGGAACACACAAACAGACAAAGGCGTATACCACCCCGGGGAGAGGCCCGAGCCCCTGCCCCCCCATCTCATCAGTAGGAAACCAATATACTGCAACACACAGAGGGGCGGCCCGCAGAGGTGCGTTGTCCCCGAGGCCCTCGTCCAACCTGACCACAAACACTGTACACTGCTGGCTAACTTAACAGAAATAAATCCAAGAACCAACCAGCAGTAACTCATCTTAAGGCGCATCAGGGCTAGAAGACAACGTGGGGAAACCACACCACGAGCCCCGAAACCAAGCAAGTGGGGCAAGAGGGGGAGCAGCCCAGACACCCGTGGAGAGGGGCTTACCAGGGCTTACCAACAGAAGCTGAAGGACTATGTCTCAGAAAAATAAGGGGAACGGGGCAGGGCAGCTCAGGCTCCGGGCGACGCTCCTGGCACCCTACCAAACATCTGGCCAGCACAGGAGGTGAAGGCCCTGCTTAATCAGGGTCATGAAGGAACTAGTGGAACCAGCACCCCGGGGCACGGGGACCCCTCTGCCCCCATGTCAAGAGAAGACTTCAGGACAGAGATGCTAGCACTGCAGGATAGGTTAGCCAAATCCTTCCAAGAGCAATTTCAACTATTAAGGTTGGACCTAACCTCCGCGTTGGGGGAAATACGACAAGACGTGCGGCACCTGGGCGAAAGAACTGATATTTTAGAAAGCGGTCTGCAGGAGGTGGACAAGGAGACAACGGCCCACAGCGAGGCCATAGAGCGCCTTGACAATGCCAGGCGGAATCTGGAAATTCAAATGGAGGACATGGAAAAAAGATCCTGCAGGATTAACATAAGGGTGAAGATGCTTCCGGAATTGGTCTCGGACAGAGAACTCAAGGGTGAAGTTCAGAACATCTTCGCTGGAATCTTGGGGGTAGAGACCCCGGATGACATAGAGTTAGATCGCATTCACAGAGTAGGCAGGATGGTTAAAGGGCCGGGGGCAAGACCAAGGGACGTACTCGCTGTACTTAACGAACGAGGCGTGCGATACAAGTGGACCTTCCCGTTTGGCTTAGTGTTTGACTGGGAAGGAGGTCAGAAGCGAGTCACGTCGGTACAAGAGGGAGCTGACATCATGCAACTGGACCTAGATGAAGCACACACAACTATAGGAACAAAGGCTTCAGACTCCAGCCCACGATCAAGACCCTGGGAATGGACCACAGTTGGAGAAAAAAGGAGAAGAGGCGAGAGTGGGCAGACCCCCCCGGAAAGACAGAGAACAGGACATGGCAGAGGCGGATAGAACAGGGGAACCAGAGAACACTTAAACAAGCAATGTCACAGGGGTGGTGGGCCTCGGAAGGAGGTAACAGGGCAGGGGAGAGGGGACAAACATCCTGGAATTAGAAAGGGTGGGAATGCCCGAAGAAAGTGAGGAGGGGAAGTGGGAAGGGCAAGCACTTCCAGAAGGGGAGGGGAAAAGGGAGGGAGGACAGGGGGGGAGTTAGGTTGAATCAGGGGGCAGGGGGGTGCAGAGTGACGCAGGCGGGAAGGGCAAGCTCTCCTAGGGGGAGTGAGGGGGAGGGATGGGGGGAGTTGGGGTAGGGAGGGTGTGGGGGCACTTCAGGGAGTGGAGGAACTGGGGGTCACCAACAAGTGAGGGGCAAGACTGGATCCATAACCATTCAAGTGGCTAACCCATAACGTCAGGGGGCTTACTCTCCCCTTAAAAGGAAGAAATTAGAGCAATTTAAGAGGAAAGAGGGGCTGGACGTCCTGGGGCTACAGGAAACGCACCTCATGCATAAGGACATGGGGCAGCTGAGATTGAGGGGGTTCGACCAAATCTTGCATGCCTCTGAAAGAATAAAACCGGGGGAGTGGCCTTAGCCATTAAAAACACTTTTGACTTTAGAGTCACGGAGACCCTACGGGACAAGGAGGGCAAGTACATATTAGTCAAGGCGACGTACCAGGATCTCCCCTATACCATAGTCATGGTGTACGCACCGAACTCCGGACAGGAGCAGTTCATGAAGCACGTCTTGGGGATACTAGAAGAGAAAGCAGGGGGTCACATAATCCTGATGGGGGATCTCAATATAGCCTGGTATAGGGAACGGGACAGGACGTGGAGCTCTGGGAGGGGCGGGGGGCAAGCGGTGATGACAGCGTAACTAAGGGATACGATTGGAAGGGCGGGACTACGGGACGCATTGCGGGAGCTGAAGGGGGATGAGGAGGGCTACACTTTATCAGGAGTTCATGGGTCACAATCAAGAATTGACTACGTCTGGGTCTCAGCAGGCCTGGTGGGTCGTATGGGAAGCTGGAAAGTATTCTCAGTAGGATAATAAAAATAGAAGAAAGTGACAATGTATAATGGGAAGTAAAGTGTTGTCAAACGGTAGTCATGCAGAAATGACATAAATAACAAATGGGCTCACCAATAATCAGATCGGGTTGAATCCCTATCACTAGGGACCCTACAGAATCCACGTAATACTATCACTGAATTTAATGACAAATTGCTTACTATACCTCCTCTGTATGATTGACCTTTTTCGGAATCTGATCTGAATTTGGTATGTACACCCTTACTGTGAATTTTCTTATTTTGTTTCTAACTGAACTGATTTATATAAATGTTGATTCAATGCTAAATACTATTTGCGTATGTTGGGTGTCTGCAACCCGACTGTTTCACTCTCTGTTTTGACTTTTCCCAAATTGGGTTTTGTTCATAATGCATGGATTTAAATGTGTACCTAATTTTGTATCTAATTTTGTACTTGTTATTTCACAAATGAACACTGATAATCACATATAACAGCCTTGAGGACGACCTTACTGGTCGAAACACATGTCGGCTGTGACCACAATAAACCACTTTTCACACTATTGGACTTTACTTATTCAAGGATATTTGAATCTACACTTTATGATTAAGAAACTGTCCATTTGAAAACTGAGCCCTTTGCTCAGTATTAGCTGCAGAAACTCCAATTTGTACTTTTACCTGTATAGGGTAGCAAAATTCCACCGCTCAGGTGTAGTGATGGAAATAAAATGTTCCTCAATTTCGGTAAAACTTCTTAGACCTTCTTGCATACTTTGTGTCCTTAATTTGTTGCTGTAGGTAAAAGAGGATTTGTGTCAACTGAGATTCTGCTCCCATCCATAGAGAGATAATCACAAATAATTCTAATCTCAATGGTAAGGGGTTTACTGATATCTTAATCCAGCATAAAGTGAATGGTATGAATCTTACCAATGTTTTGTGTCTTCTGCCCAATCCTCCATTACCTGTACTTGCCTATTCTGTATTAGATGTCCCAGGCTGATAGCTTACTATCCCATATAGCCCTGCAAATGTAGGTAGAAAAGTAGCTTTTAGGATACTGAACTAGTTACCAATTATTAGAGATAATACCTTCTTCCAGAATTATATTTATGGGCAAAGATTTTGGTATAAAGACATGTAACCGCAAAAAGTAACCGTTCTCTGTGGACAGACATTACAACACTCATCAGTTGTTGAAAATCAATGATCCTGTAGGTCGCTGTTCCGATTCACTAATTGTTTGATGGGCATGTGTGGCTGGCTGACATACCCAGAAGCAGACATTGGGGGGAGACAAGTGTTGGTGTGCTGCTGCATACTGGGGCTGACTGTGCTCTCTCCCCACCTGTTGCCTCACCCTGGCGCGGTGCAATTCACTGCAGTGCAAATTTCCCAGAAACCGTGCAATCTAGGGTTGGGGACTGGTCCACTGATGTTTCGCTGATTTCAGGAAACCGTCTCATGTGCAAAGGTGCGGAAATCCGGGAAAAGGGTGGGGTGTCCAAATGGTATGCAGCCATTGATGTACTGTCAGCTATCTCTAATCTGAAGTCTGCATCTCCTAATGATGGTATATCCCTTGTTCTTTTAAAGGAGGTATCTGCTGATTTGATCGAGCATATTACCACTGCTGTTAATATCTCTTTCTCTAGTGGGCTTATTGCTCCGTCTCTCAAGCTTGCCCTGGTAGTCCCTCTTCTTAAGAAGCCCTCTCTCGATCCCGATGTTCTATCTAATTACCGCCCTATATCACTCCTATCCTTCCTTATGAAGTTGATGGAGGCACTGGTGTCCCCTCTTTTGTCCAACTTTCTTGAATCCTCCCATTTCTTTGACCTATTTCAGTCTGGTTTCCGGCCTGGGAGGGGCACTGAATCTGTCTGGAACTCGGTACTCAATGATCTGGTATGTCTGGTTGAAAAGGGTGGTGTCGGAGCAGTCCTGCTTTTAGACCCGTCGGCTGCTTTCGACACATTCGATCCTGCTCTCTCGTCCCTCCGACGCTGGCCTCTCCAGCCGGGTCCTTGACTGGTTCACTTCGTTTCTGTCTGATCGCTCCCAGTCTATCTCTCTTCCTCCTTTCCGTTCTGGCTTGGTTACACTTCTTTGTGGCGTTCCTCAGGGTTCTGCACTGGACCCTATTCTTTTTAACATTTATATCAGATCTCTTCTGCTTCTCATCCGGTCGCATGGTTTCCGCTACTACTCTTCTGTGGACGACACACAGATCCTCGTCCGCCTTGATCTTACTCAAGCCGAGACTGCAGCATGGCTCAGGAGCTGCCTGGAGGATCTGGGGCGCTGGATGATGAGCAATTGGCTACAGCTTAATGTCAGTAAGACTGAGGTCCTGGTTGTGGGTACTTCATCTCCCCAACTGTTCTGGACCTCTCAATTCCGGCCATCTAGTCTTGGCCCTCTTCCTTTTCCGGTCCAATCGGTCCGGAATTTAGGTGTTAAAATCTCTGCCTCTCTGTCCCTGGATAACCAGGTGGCTAGTGTATGCAGTGCCGGGAACTTCAAACTTTACATTCTGCAGAAAGTCATGCCATTCATTCCTGCTGAATGTCAAGCTCCGGTGGTGGCAGCTCTGGTTCTCAGCACCCTTGATTATTGTAACTCTCTTTATTAGGCCCAGCCTCGCTATTTGATCAAAAGGCTTCAACTGCTGCAAAATGCTGCCGCTCGCTCCATACTTCGCCCTCCTTTTGGATCTCACCTCTCCCCTCTGCTTAAGAAATTGCACTGGCTTCCCGTGGCCAGCCGGATTTTGTTTAACTCTCTGTGTCTGGTGCACCGTGCCTTTTATGGCATGGGCGCCGAGTACCTTCAAGCCAAGTTTATTCACTACGTCCCTACTCGTTTGTTGACATCTGTCCGTGTCTCTTGTCGTAGTTCCCCGCTATCGCTGGTCGTGCCTTCTCTGTGGTTGCTGCCAGAGCCTGGAATGATCTCCCTACTGCTCTTCGTGCCACTGAAGATCATCTCACTTCCCGCAGGCTGTTGAAAACGACTCTTTTTTTAGGCAGCCTTTCTCTTTTCTCAGTTGTTGGTTTTGACATTTGTTTTCCTCCCAGTAGCCAGCGCCAAGATGCCTTTGGGTGTACGTGCGCTTTACTAGGTTTCTATAACATAAAAGCCAGTAATGTCGGGGGGGGGGGGGTCCTGACAGGTAACTATGCAAAATTTGGTGCAGATTGGTGAAATGATGTGAAATTGTATAAGGAACAACGCTTCACCAAGCTACAAACCCAGCAACAAACCAACACATTTTCACTTTTATAAACCTAGATAAAATTAAATTACATTTTCAAACTTAGTAGCATTTAAATTATAATACTCATACTGTACATAAAAACAAATACAAATTTCCAATTTGTACTACAAAATAATTACTAAATAGTGCAAAATGTATATAGTTACAAAAGCAGCCCAAATGTAAGACACATTAACATAAAGCAATAAAAATAGTTTCACATTTTTATCAAACATAAAGAAATGTTTGTAATACAAATTACATGACCTTCACTGTAAAACATGTTACACCCTGAGCAACATATTACAAAAGTAGGGTAAGTTATGGTTACAATATTTTATTTAAATGATATTTTATTTAAATGATATATTTTTAAATGTATTGATAATATATTTTTATGTTACCTTAACATTTATTTATTTTGTTTGTACACTTTAAGTTTTGCTGGTTTGACCTCAACTCTTTTGTATACATTTCTTTCAAATAATATACTTATATATATAAATATACATGTGACGAGGAAGAGTGACATGGTGGTTATGGTGTACTGTGACTAATAAGAGTGACAGAGGTAGTGGGAGAGCTGTGAAGAGTAAGAGTGAGTTGGTGGTAGTGGGGTAAGGTGACGAGTAAGTGACATAGTGGTAGTGGGGCACTGTGATGAGGAAGAGGGATGTGTGTGTAAAGGTATGATTACTGTTGGGCACTGCGATGAGGGAGAAGGTTATGAGGTTATACAGGTAAGATTACTATTCAGTACTGGGATGAGAAAGAGAGATGTAGGGGTTCGGGTAGGATTACTAATTTGGTACTGTGGCGAAAGAGAGAGGTAGAAGTGACGTCAGAAGTGAATCAAGATCTTCACTGTTAAGTCACATGACGCGTGTACAATCAAATCAACAAAGGATATAGTAAACGATCAGCTTTCTTCGGTATTTCATCGTACACTTTTTCTGCTTTTTGAAAACATTTAACACACCCAAAACACTAATAGCCTCCTAGTACCTCTCTCCCACACATTATAAATACATTTAGGAAGCAATTCGTGTACTTTTTAAAATAATATTACAAAAACTGATTGCTTCCTAAATTAATTTAAAATACTCCTCTTCCCCTAACTAGCAATCACAGTGATTGCCACATCTCAATATATTATAGTTCCGAAGTGTTTACTATTTATTTTGGGAGGGGGTCTTTTTTTCTACTTGAAATGAAACTAGCCTCAAACCTCCACCATTTATCCTTTCTTACCCTGCCCACGTGCTTCCTAGTCTCAAAACTACCCCACTTCCACCCCTTAAATCATTTTAGGTCAGCTTCCAAGAAGGATTTGAGATTCTAATTGAGATATGCATAATGGCAGACTTTCAGAAATGAGAAACCTTGGCACCAGCAATGCATCATGGGAGAGATAACTACATTTTTGGGAACAGGTGCACAGTGCTTTATGGCAAATAAAAAATAAAACGCTGGACGGATTAACGGCAAACCAACAAAGGATTTCCTTTGAACGCTTATGCAAGACGTGTTCCTTAATTGGTGCAAATTCGTTCAGCAATTTGGGCTGTGTGCTTGAGCAAAAATGTGGTTTTAACATTTCCAATCAAATGGAAAAGTAAAAGCCACACCCTTTTTTGACCATTTATATCTTTCAAACCGTTACATGGATTTGCACAAAAACTTCCAGTTCTGGAGGCCTGGGCCCCAACTTTTGTATGTAAAATGACGTGCTGATCTGTCTTACAGCTCAAAGGTTATGAGACATAGAATTTTCGCATTTCCTATGGATGATGGGTTTCAACTTGACTATAGGGCGACACTATATATATCTATATGTTCTAGTGTCTTCACAGAGCACAAGTACAAAGGGAACAGTCGGCTATCATTGGGTCCAGGAGTATAGCTCCGGGGCAACGCATTTTTCTTGGAAGTATGACAACACATAGCAACAGAGGTTTGAATCCTGGTCTCACGCTTAAAAAGCAGTCTCCGCTATTAAGCGCATTATAAAAAGAACTATTATAATTAATAATTGGTGTTATTAGTGGTCGATTGGCTCTTGCACTATGGTATTCACAGGGTCATCATGTCTCATTATTCATCAAGAGAAAACCACATTGGGTACATGTTACAATGGAGAACGGACAAGAAGCAACACACCCAAATGGGTTGACTTGTACATTGAGTTGTCTTTGACACGTTATGTATTTACAGTATTGGAAATAAAAGGAAGTGCCCGAACATTCGATACTGGAGAGACCTGAATGATATTGTTCACACCAGAACACAGGCCAATGAAGACAGCTGATCAAACTAATTAGTTGTGAGAAGTGAAAGGAACCATATGGATGATTTAAACTCAGGAGGCAATGCCTACTGTATTATTCTCCATGTGATCTACTGTATGTAAAGTTCCCTGAAATGACATGGGCATAAAACCATATTTAACTGGATTAAAAGATGTTTGAAGCTGGAGACGAGCAGTGTCATTTTGTGTTAGGATGCAGGGGTGCCCCTCTATCACCCCTCCTGTTTTTGCCCTGGCTGAATTATGTATATTCAAACACAAATTTAAAACGTACATCTTTTACCTGGAGTATATATTTATATGTGTGTGTACATGCTTGCGAGGGGTTGCCTTTGATTGTGTGTGCATGCAGCGTTAATCTAGATTTGTGATGGTGTGAGCAAAGTGTGTAAATCAGTGGTGGCTTGTGTGCATGGTATGAAAAACCTAAGGGCCTTTCCCAACCTACTCCCCGGGGATCTTCTACGCAGGTGGCCGGGGCAGGCCATCGCGTTTCAATCCCAACGCTGTGGGCGGACAAGTGAGGGAGGATCACCTGGGTAGAGGGTCCTTGGGGATTGTGGAGGGAATACCCGAAGGGGAGACATGGTATCCCCCCCTTCTTGATAGTGACCTTTCCAACCACTCCTCAGCCTTTATAGGGTATATTCAAGCACACGCTCCCCCTTTCCCTAAACACTATTAAAATTCTGAACGAAGACGAAGAAATCAAGAGGAGTACAGATTTCTCATGAGAAACACCACTACTGTACTGGGATTAAGAAGATGCAGATCAAGGCACACCAACTTCCCCAATGGATTCATGAGGCCAGGCAGAGTCAGGAAATTGGCTTTAACTATGCCAACCTGCAGCCTGTTAAATATTTATTTATTCATTTGCATTAAAATTGAATCAACAATTATTTTTAGCAAAAAAGAAAAAGTCTTTGTTCTCATCAACGTTCGTACATAAAGGTGATTTCCAATTTACAGTTTAAAAGTTTTTTAGAGTTTTCAGCCTCTAGGAAAACCTCTCAAGAACTTGACCACCGCAATTACATTTTGATTTTTTATCCAGCCATCAAACACGACCCCCAACCGCTGACCTCAGCTAGTGCAAAATGTGAGATAAGAGCTCTAAAGTGTTTTGAACGAAGCTCTCTCAAAGCTGGACAAAGTGCCATCAAATGAAACAGTGATTCTATTTTAGACTTGCCGTTACAGTACCGGCAATGTTTTTCTGAGGATTGGCCCCGAATTGCTTGAATCTCATTAGTAGGGTGCAAGTTCAAACGTGCTCTCAGAAAATAATCCCTGACCCTTTTATCAGGAAACTGTTTCAGATATTCGCAGACTGTATTGGTTCTTCGAACTTCTGAGGGTAGGCGCGCTACTGATTGTTAACTGTTAGCCGACTCCAGTGTTAGAATCCAGTCGCTGTCTTGAAGTTTTCTTTTTACCCGTACTGGGTCAGACAATAATTTCTCTATAGAGCTGCCAATTTCTTCTAGTAAAGACAGCGTAGTTGAGCGCAATCTGATTAAGGTCGAATTGGAGTCGGACAGCATTTCTCTATGCACCATTTCTAACTATTTAGATGGATAGAAAAGGAACACACATATTTGGCAAAAGGAGCAAGTTGGAGCGCGTTTTGGAGCTCGGATCACAGCAGGACCAGGAACCCGGGATGTCGAAATACTGAGGGCCTGTTAGGTGAAGCCGAGGGAAGTGTGGCAAGGGAGTCGTGTCTCCAGGGAGCCAGAGGTGTCTGCAGGAGGAAGCCGAGGGGGCATGCTTATCCTGTGGTGCATGCTGCCCAGTCCATGCTTGTTTGCCTGGGTAAGAAGAAGAGCCCATGAGGGCGCCTAAGGTTAGGTGGGGAGACCCTGACCTCGGACGCAATGACGTCAAGGAAGGAAAGCTGAAGGAGGCTGAGGCTGTTCCTTTGCCTGGAAAGAAAGGACAGTATACATTGTATGATAGTAACTGCGAGCAAAAGCACTCGTTATTGAAAGTCTCCTGCAGCCAATTTAACAAATGAGTAATGCGAAAAGGATACCGCCAACAAGAGGACAATGGTAAAAGTGTTCTGGAAGGAAACAGTATCACAGAGTGGTCATGTATAAGAATATAAGCATTCGCAAGTTTCTGTAAAAGAAAAGGGAAGCACTGTGACGGCAGGGAGCTGTGCGTGGCTGAAAACGTAGCAAAATAGAAATCATTACCGAAGCTCCTCATCGGACGGGGAGCTGAAAGAAAATTGGAGTAAAGAGCAAAGTGGAAGTGGAAAAAAGAAGGCTACATGAAAATTGAAGTAAGAGCAAAAGAAGGCTACATGAAAATTGAAGTAATTTGAAACTGAAACACCGATACTAAAAGATACATTGTGAGTGAACCAAGAATATTGAGAAGCATTCGGGTGGCCCCCAGGCAGGAGGCTGATCCAGGAGGGCCAAAGAGGTTGTACGCTAATAAACCATGAGTAAAGTTAGGCACTTGGTTGCGCGAACTGTGATGGGTGGACGGTGCGGTCTGCAAACCGTGCCACGACCGGGTGAGGCCTAAGTAGGAGGAGGACTTGGTTTTGCATGGGGAAGGGAGACGCGCAAACAATAATTTAAGTGATATTTTCTGAAGAAACTGTTGTATAATTTTGTGTTTGAAAACAAAGTTAAGAAGGACTTGTTTGAGATACTGAAGTTGAAGGTCAGAAGGACTTAGTTTTGCATGGGGAAGGGAATCCCGCAAACAACAAGTGAAGAGTGATATTTTCTGAAGGAACTGTTGCGAATTATACTTTTGTGTTTGAAAACAAAGTAACCTTGAACATTGACACTTTGAAAGATATTCGTGAGGCTCCAAGCTCAAGACAAGGGGAGCCTGAGAGACCCCGTGAAGAAGTGAATCCAGATAAGGAAAGGTACTGTGAATTTTGCCAAGGGAATCCTAAGAATTTGTCGAACTTTCTTACCCCGAGTGTCTTGAACTTGGGGTAGGAGCTGTGGAAGAGCTCCATTTTCACATTGACTTTGCTTTGAACACTGTTAAATTGGCCAAATCCCACACACCCTATTACTTTGTAGAAGTGAGGGCAAGCATAGGTTTCGACACAGGCAGTTATTTACTTTTGACTAACAGACTTGGACTTCCCTTAGTTTCTTTTTTTTCATTAGGGAGCATTCCCACCCTAGAGTTAGGGCAAGCTAGGTATTTTTCCATCCTGACCACCAAAAATTAAGGTTTTCCAAATAAATCTATTTGTCTGTGTCATCTCTTGATACCCTGCCCTGCCTGTCTCAAAATGGGTAAAAGAGTGCCACACTTCTTGTTTTTGTGCAAGATGAAAAAACATAAAATTTTAATTCACTTTTAAAACCTACGTTTTTCACCTAGCATGCAGTCCTGCTGCAGTCAGGCCAGTCACAATCCTGCAATCGTGGGGCATCTGCTTGGCTGAACATAATGGTAGGTGTGACGCTGCACAGGAGTATGTCCTGCAGCACAAAGATTTTCTTTGTTTTTTGTTTGGAGTCCAAGAGGTTCCACATAGATTACATAGAGGTTGAGAGACTAGCGTGGCATCACAGGTATGGGCCAATTGCTTCTCAGCTTGTCTAGAAAAAGGATGTGGCCGCAATTGATAGGCAACATAGCCTGCTGGCGTAGTAGTGGGCTGGGTCAGCATGTGGCAGCTGTGGGGGAGCTCATGTGGTGTGAGCGAGTTAAATGCAAGAACTGTGTTTGTATCTGAGTATGTATGCAGAAATGCATGCATGTGAAGGGGTTGTCTGCAAGTGTCCACGCGTGATTGTGTCTGCACGGACATGAGTGCAGTGTTTATGTATGAGCATGCGATTGCAGTTTTTGTGTAATGCGTGTGCATGCAGGTAGGATAGAACAATGCACTGGCAGTAAAATTGAAATCCAATGTAAACAATGTCTTTAGGTGCAGGGACAGGAGGGACGAGGCACCAAGATTGAAACCTGAGATGCAGCATAGGTATTTTAATGCATTATGGGCAAAGCCAATATGACTGAGTGTGCGATTAGGTGGGAATACTGGCATTTATTGGCATAACAAGCTTCCTCATGTTTTCGTGAACTAGTATTCATGGATTATGCCAATGGTGATATTGAACATATTGGTGAGGCCAGCTTGGGCATTCGCTCTTGCACTGGCATAATGGACAAAGCTGGCGTGTTTTGGGAATACTGGCACTATGGGCAAGGCCAACAAGAGTGTGTTATTACATGTTAATAATAACATATATTGCCAAAGAAAGCATGAAACTGTCTTCGATGGCAGAATAAAGGCATATATTTTGGTCAAAGGCAGTATCAAATGTGTTGGAAAATGCTCCTGTGTACTTAAGATTACCTGGCATTTACTGGATTATTTTAGTATTAAGATCTAAAACTGATTGTCAGAAATTAGGTAAAATAACATATCATTTATGAAAAAGAAAATGTGCTGAAAAAGTACAATTTTAACCCTTTATTTGAAAACATGCCATCTGGAAGATCACCATTGTATACACCTTAATTGTATAGAGCTCCCTTGCTGCGTTTGGTTACTCAAGTTCATTCAGGAGAAATATTTGCAGCCCTCTAATCATAAATTTCATGAGATTCCACTGGGGGGGGGGATTAGAGGGAGGGAGGGTGTGTGTGTGTGTGTGTGTGTACGTGTGTACGTGTGTGTGTGTACAACACCACAGCAGTACATTTTGATATCCTGCATGGGCATGTCTTACAGAGGCATTGATGCGTTAGTGGCAAAGCCAACATGACTGAGTGTGACCTAGGGTGGAACCAAATACTGAAATAGGGTATGCATTCTTCCGTTGGTATTAGTCTATTATGGGCAAAGCCAACATAAGTGTGTTTTTGCATGGCAATACTGGCATATATTACCACTGCTGGCATGGAAATGTCTTCTTAAACTGGCATATATTGTGGGCTCGAGCAGCATGAAAAGGTCTCCTTATATTGGCATATACCGTAGGAAAAGGCATCCTGGAAATGCATTGTAAAATGCTGCTGTGTACTCTTGGTGAACTGATTTCTATTGGATTTTTTGGCGATAGTGTATTCTAAAATGTACCACTTCAACCCATTATTTGAAACATTTTATTTGAAGAGAGAACCTCTTCCCTTAGCCCCTTCCTTGTTGGATTGGGTGCCACCTGTACTTTAGGTCACTCACAGACAGGAAATATTCACTCACCTGCAATGACAAAATTTGCCAGCCTCCTCTGAAGACAAGTCGATGCAATTGCTTCTGAAAACACAGGAAAGAGAGTTACAATACATTTCCTTCAGTTCTTTAGGACATTTTTAAATGGACAATTTTATTGCTCTCGATTTTTTGGAAGTCTTTACCTCTTATGATTGGAAGCCTCTACCTAGAGATGCCCATTTCCACAGAAGAACTTAACATAAATTAAAAAGTTGTATATCCCGTCTATATCTTTTGTGTAATTTCAATAAGTAAAACTATGGGAAGATTATAAATGTATGGAGGAGCACTTTACTGTGTGTATAATCTCATTATAATTTGCGGAAATAGCCATTGAGTGCATACTTTGTTTTTCAGGTGAACGGGGAAGGAATGATTGGTGTTTCCCATGCAAAAGCTGTGTCAAGTCTTCGAAATGCAAGAGGGCGGATAGACTTGGATGTGGCAAGGGAAGCTCCACCGAACAATACAAATTGGTCACCTAATTATTACAAATACAATGGCAGCTCTGGTAAGAAAAACATTTGCAGAAAATATTCACTTATGAAAAATAACATCTGCATGCATAACTGTTCGGTATTGCTGCTCTCTCCTTGGTGCAGAGTGCCAGTGTGTCAGAGTGCCATTATGTGTTTGAGTATCTAGTCTCTACAATCATATTTGACATCCTCCTCCCAAAATGACATACATTCCATAAGGTGTGTGATCAAACAAATGTGTTCTCTGATTTCACCATTTATTTGCAATAGGGCAATTGCTACACACTTACATCGTGAAAATGTGCCCTAGATCATTTACTTTTCAGACATTGGTGTAACTTTTGAAACTAAGATCAATGTAAATGTCAGCTATGCAAATGACTGTAACCTGGATCATCACAAGGAGTTCCCATTCACATTTAAAGACTTTCTAAGACTGCCTTTGTCCAAAACTGGGAAATTTTCATTCTATTATGAATACCAACAATGTGTGTGGCCCTGTGTTCTATTCAGAAACTCTGTGAACTACCATTAGTTCAGGGGTCTGCAAACAGTCAAGATATTTTGCACCACACCTCCCATGATCCTGATCATTCACTGTGCTGTCTAGGGATGATTGATGCTTTAGTAAAAAGAAAACATCTGGATAGCCAGAAGCTGCAGAAATAGCTGGGGATCCTTCTGCTTTACTTCACTTGCCTATTTTGCTCATCCGTATGTGGAAATTGACTAGTCCCTAAGACTGTCCGTACTAAGAGACTTTCTCTCTCTTTTAAAATTCTTGCATTTTTAAAATTTGCTCACATCATCCTACAGGGAAGTGCAGTTAGGATAATTTGCATCCTTATAACTTTTCACCAGATGGCTTTTTGGATACTTTAACGAAATGCCTAAGACAAGCTGGTAGCAGCTGTGTGATTTTTACTTCTTTTGTGTTATTATTCTCGTGCACTTTTGCATTCAACACAAATGGCTACTAAAGGTGGTTAGAACCCTAAAGGGCAGTGCCATGAGATTTTCGCTTGTTCTTTGGTCTTCTTCCTGCCTTCTCATGTCAGGTAATGCCATATATAGTGACCCCTTCCCCAGTGAAAGATGATGCTTTCATGGGCAAGTGGGCTTTGTGTGTGTGTGTGTGTGGGGGCGAGAGGAGGGGGCTGGGACTGTCTGGAACCAGTCCGCATCCTCTGACCCCTGAAAGTCTGTTGCTGGACGGATGTGATGACCAGTGGTTGTCCAGGGTTGGACAGCCCTGGGCTGTTTGAATGGTGCAGATTTTCACCATTGGTGGGCTTGGGCTACTTCCCAGCCTGAATCTTGGATAAAATGAGTGCTCCTGCAGCTATTCGACAGATTATCGTTGGAACCAAGACTTCTGCGAAGAAGAGTAGCCCACTGACGACCCGAGGACCACCCCTGCAGCTGACCACCATCGACTGCATAGATTGACCTGGTGAAACCCTGCTTCTGCCTGATCTCAGAAGACGCTCAGTGCTTTAAGCCTTGGAGAGGTGGGAACAACCAATCTCGGCCCCTGCTCACTAATCCAAGCCTTCGAATGTCTCCCTGGACTACCCAGTGGATTGTCCAGCTCCCTTTTCAGCTACTGTGCTGCAGCAGTCACTGTTTCGAACAGAGCATTGGCACTCATAGGATCTTTAACTAATTGTCATAAGTTGCCTCTCATCGCAATTTCAGCCTTCTCACGACAAAAGGAAATGAACTGGGACTGCCTCTGTGTTCACCACCAGAAGATAGTCTGTCGCCACCTGACCTTGGTGACCTCCTCTTGATCCATCCTTCTACAGTTCTGTGAGGTGTCATGAAGGGTCTGCATCGCCTAGGACCGCACCTATTCTTCATATGAGGGTCTTCTTCAAAATGTTGCCTGGAACTGTCTGGCGAGAACCGCAACCAGCTCCTGACATGAGAAAAAGTGGCTTCTGAACCCGCAACCCCTGGGCTTCCATCATCCGAAACACAATAATACCTCAAGATCCCGTTGTAAGGAACTCATGGTGGCAACAGTAAACAGACACAAGTGATCACAGTTCAAGTGTGTTTATTGAACTTTATAATGGATCAGATAAACATCTAATCTAAAACTAAATCTAAGATTTACGAACTACGACCTACGACCATCAAATAATATTAAGGCAGTCCTAGTGGTGACTTGTCAAATAAAAAGGGCCTATACTAAAAAAGCTATTGCCAATCCTTACCACTAAATTACAAAAAGAGTGTCGGATAATGTTCAGAAATGAAAGAAGTGTTTACAAAATGATAAGTCAGGATGGTATGGCTGGGTCTCCCTTCCCTGCGTTTTTAGCACGGGACAGGGCAGGACTTCTGAGCACAGCACACTCCTCAGCCTGTACAGCACGAGGTTCACAATTCCAGTTCAATGATACCAGAACCTTCAAGGGCCAAGTCTCTTTTCTACAAAGTCTCTTGCCTCAGAAGGCCTGATGGATCAAAACAACAAACAAACAAAAGTTCCTTTGGTAATCTTTCACCTTGGGCGATTGCTCTTGGCCCCTTGGATCTCCCTCCGCCGGGCTTGGATCCTCCTTGCAACTTGAGTCTCCCTCCATCGGGTTCACTGTGGCCTTTCAAATGCAGCTTGCAAAATTCAAGAGCTTTAATGTCTTTTCAAACAACTTCCTACTGATGACAACTCTCGGCCGGGGTCACTCTTGTCGTACAATGTTCACGTGTGTATTATGCTTCACCCCAACTCACAGGCATCCCTCTGTCGGGTTCACATCTGCTGATCTCACATTTCACTTTGCTTTATCACGATACAGGATTTACTTGTCTTAGTTTTTCCCTTGGCAATGGGTCGAAGACTTTCGAGTGTTCAGGGGATTTGACGTGACCACTCTGACAGCTCATGCCGCTCTCTCCTAGGGCCTTGCAGTTTTAACACAAAAGGGACAGCGAGAGTCCTTCGAATGAGCGCGCCTACGGTGCCTGATCGCTCTGCAGCTGGCCCTCCTCAAACACACACAAGTTCTTTGTTTTGAAGTTCTTGTGTTCATCTAATGTTGCCACTAGCAACCTTGGGCTCAAACACAGTTCAGTTTCCTATCAGCTTCCTCCGACTCACCGATTGTGTTGAGTCTGCTTGGCTTGCTGCTGGAGTGGGTGCTTGCTGGAACCAGCTATAACAGTCCACTCCTAGGGCGATTTTAACCTCTGTTTCTAGGACAGGGTGTGAAAAGATCCCTTAACTGTGAGTTTTTGCGGAGTTCATGGAAGAAATTGAATGCATTTCTAAGAATGGATGCGCTAAAAGATCCTGGGACATCAGTCTGGATGAATCTGAGCATTAAACTAGAGGGTAAAGATATATTTTGGCCCAAATGGTTTTTTTGTGGTGTAAAAAGGATGGAGAAGAGCGGTCTA
Source organism: Ambystoma mexicanum (assembly GCF_040938575.1). NCBI lineage: Eukaryota > Metazoa > Chordata > Amphibia > Caudata > Ambystomatidae > Ambystoma > Ambystoma mexicanum. The sequence goes on from NC_090937.1 coordinate 39,599,812, forward strand.
ATGGAGAATTCTGATTGCTGGGCTTGTGTGCACGAAACTGGCACCCTAGAACATATGCTATGGGATTGTAGGAGAGTGAGCGGATTCTGGCTGGAGTTTGATACGATCTGTGAGAAAGTTTTGGGTGAAAGAATCGATTTGGATTTCCAAACCCTGGTGCTGGGAGCGATGAGATTTTGGGTGATCTAACTGTATGCCAGAAAAAATGGGTGTTTAGAGGCGCGAAGATGGGGAAAAATCTATCTTAGTTGGCTGGAAGACTGCTGCATACGTAAAGATTGAGACATGGATCACAGAAATGCATAATTTGGCGGAGATGGAGCGACTGTTATATAGATCAGAAATTAAACTTGCATTGTTTGAGAATATATGGGGGAAATTTCTCTCATTATACTAGATTTATGATGAACTTTTGTGAACCTGTGGGTGGGTGGGTGTTTGGGGGGGGTGGGTGAGTGTTGGACTTTATTCAATGTACAGATGATGGTGTATATAGTTCTTTATTTTAGTTTAATCTGATGTGTCCGGTTTTTGTATATCTTGTTAACCAAAATAAAATGTAAAATAAATAAATAAAGGACAGTAGCCAGCATGCCTCCCTGACTGTATTATCAATGCGGGAGGCCCCCGTGCACCATTGACATCTGTTTGGCCAAACGTCAGCTAAGCTTCCCGGTCTTGTAATTCCTTTTTCTGGGGGCTTCGCGGTTCTGAGTTGAAAAGGGCAAGGGTAGTTCCCGCTTCGTTGTCCTTCCTGGTCTCGCTGCATTTCTCCTCCGTTTGAACTGCTTTTTTCGGTCTATCTGTTTCCTTGTGCGTTCAGCCTTGCTCATAGTATGCTCTCGTGCTCCACCTTTTATCCCTGTGGGGAACGTTCAGGGTGGTCGGGTGTGTGTGGTTATTGTTAATTGCCTGACTCTGCCTGACCCGTATATTGGGACATGTCAGGTGAATTGCTCTGGTACTAGTCCGTTGTCTGTTACGGTGTAAGAAAGGGTTCATGTCAGAAAAGGGGGGGTAGAGCTTCTAAGTATCTACAGGTTAGGTTGGGGAAAAGGTGTTACAAGGAAGGGGGTACTGCGTCGCAACCGTCTGTGTCCCACTTCCACTTCCGAAGATCCCTAATCCAGGGGATCCTCCCCCACTGGTCCACCCCCAGGAACTGGATCCAATATCGATGGCTGTGTCCTGGCCACCTGTATGACAGATCTCCGGAGACTAGCGGGTGAAACACTGCCAGGTTTCTTACACCGTATAATGTTAAATAATTGTTATTTAGTATCTTAAAAACATCAATAATTTAACCAAGTAACATATCAATGAGTTACAAAGAAAAAAAGCATTTCTAGTGATAACAATCGGGTTAAAACCGTTCATTTATGAATACCTGAATTCATATGAATAAGAAATAAGTGTATCAAGGAAAAACAGTTGATTAATACTTAGTCATTTTAAACGGAATTATGAAATTAATGTCGGAGATAGAAAATCTTTGGTGCAGGCAAACAGATCCAACAAATGTGTTTATCAACATATAATTAATCTGTAAAAATACATGACAAAAACAGACAAAAAATTGACATAACGCAACACATGGAAGGAGAGAAAGGGAATAGCTTACAGTAGTAAGAGTAATCATTGTTTATGCTGTATGTATACAAAAGCAATATAAAAGTCAAATTATTTTAACGCATGGCAGCATTGGGAGTATTTAGATCATTTACAAATATATTACATTTCTCATTATATTTTTTCATGTCACTTAATTAGTTTGCACAACATTTTTTAATACAATGCACATAAATATGATTCCAGGAAGACATTCATGATAATTTATCAAAACACATCCAGCTGGATGAAATGAGATGAATACCAATCACAAGAGTTTACGGGAAGTAATTTCAGCAATATTGGAATTGCCAAATGGTCCGACAATTAGTTTGTTTAGATTGAGTTGTGCTTTGAATTTAAAGATTTTTTGCAAGGCTAGGCAAACCTCCTTCCAAAATTCTAAAACGTATCTACAATTAAAAATAGAATATTTGAAATCTCAGTTGGCTTCTTTACAGGACCAACAAAGATTCTGTGTGTTCGGAGACAACTCGGAAATTCGTTTTGGGGTAAGAAAAAACTTGTTCAGAGTAATAAAATATCAACACAGTTGCCATTATATAAAAAGACATGAGTTACTTAAAGCACAACCTTGATCTCTAATGGGTATGCCCGTCAACGATTACATACCACTTCCTCACAATGAGTCTATAGTTATCTTCTGGCAGCACAATCATATACCCCAAAGGGGAGGCATGGTTACATATCTGCACTTAGTGACATATATGTACACTGCATGATCAGACAATGATTCATGTTGTATGTGTAATCTGAAACCATAAAAACAGAACAGACATGTTACTTTCCAGTAACAAAAACTGAGCTACTTAAAATGCATAATAAGTGAGGGTGATAATGAAGGTACCAAGTACTCGCTGTTATTTATTGGCTGACTTTACTTAGTTTGAACCATAAATTACAGCCTTACAATGACGTGCAGATCAGCAACCATGAGTCTGCTCCTGTGCTATGTTGTGTGTACACTGAATGAACCCGAGTGCCATGTTAATGGAGAAGCCCAAGCAATACAACTAGCATCTGAGGGTTGGAATAGATGAAGAGTGCAGGTTATGCTTCCAATGCTGTTGCTGCTGTTCTTGTCACAAATATTGTAGCACTCTATTACACAAGAAAGCGTTCCCAAGTCCCAGAATGTGGATGTATGAGAATCCTGAAAGGAGCCGCTATGAGTACTATACACAGTACTCTTACGTCCTGTCCCCTTTCCTCCATACTGCATGGCTGTCCCTCGCTAGGGACGGGAGACAGAACCTTTTTCACCAGAAAAAACCTTCTTCCCCTTTAAATTTAGAGGCGTGCAGGGGCACGGCCCTAGGAGCATGAGCTCCCCTAACTCCGCCCACCAGCACCACTCCTAAGTCCCCTTTTCTGTGTCGACGGGAATGGGCCGATTCACCTGCCAAGCCATTACAAAAGGGAAAAGACCAAATGCAATTCAGACTTGGCCTGTGAGAAACCTGAGGGTGTTCTTCCAATTAGACTTCGAGAATCCCTTATTCAGGTGGCCAGGGAAGAGCAGGCGCTCTCAGATCCCAGCCCTGGGGGTGGACGAGCGAAGGAGGATCACCTTGGTAGGGTAGCCTGGGGTTATGCTCGAGGGAATGCCCCAGGTGAGGCTCGGTATTATACCAGAGAAAGGGACGAGGACGTTAAGGCTTTTATAGGCTGTACCAACTCAACCTCCCTTCCACCCAACAAACCTCCTTCACCCAGCCAGAATCCAACCCCCCCCGCATCTGGTAAATCCATTATAAACCCTATTGCACTTGAAAACCACATCTCCCAGAATCCCTGGTTCCCTGTTTCATACCCAAATACTCCCAGTCATTCTTCTCCACGTGATTATTCTTTCCCGAACTCCCAGTCTGCCTTGACAGAACACTACCGTTCCCACCGCCCCCCCTATTCATTTCACCAATCCTACAAATCATACCTTTACGAGCTAACCAACAACCCCATTCCGTATAACACCCTTTCCCCTTCCTACTCCATATGATACTTAGATACTCTAACTTCCCCCCTTTCCAACACAAACACTTTCTCACCCTGTAACAGACAACGGACTAACACCAGAGCCGTTCACCTAACTTGTCCCAAAACAAGGGTCAAACAGGGTCAGGCAATTGACAATAACCACGCACACCTGACAGCCCTTTACCTTTGCCACAGGGATACAAGGTGGAGCACGAGAGTGCACTACGAGCAAGGCCCAACGCACAAGGAGACATCTATTCCAGACCGGCAGTTCAAGCAGAGGAGAAAAGCAGAGAAACCTGAAAGGACGAAGAGGGAATTGCCCTTGCCCTTTTCAACTCAGATTCGCGAAACCTCAGCAAAAGGAATCATAAGAACGGGGAGTACAGCTGACGTGTGCTGTGACAGGTGTCAATGGTGCACAGGGACCTCCTGTGTTAATAACACTGGTGGGGAGGCATGCTGGCTACCGTGGTACAGTTGTTGACTCCAGAATCAAGACAAGTCAGTGGGTTCAGTACAGCCAGTGAGACGGAGAAAGCTGATAGCAAACCGAACTGTGTTGAGCCCAAGGTTGCAATTGGCAACATTATATGAACGCAAGGAACTTGTGAACAAAGAACTTGTGTGTGTTTGAACTTTTGGGAATGCCCAGAGAAGGGCCAGCTGCAAAGTGGTCATGAGTGCTCTTTCGAAGGACTCTGACTGGCCCCTTTGTTTTGTGTTGAAACTACAACTCGTAGAGGGCGCCGTGAGGTGTCAGAGTGGTCCTACAAGGGTCATGTCAAATCTCTTGTACAATCGAAAGTCTCTGACCTGTTACTGAGAGAAAGCTAGGGGAAGGGAACACCCTCGCTTTCTGATAAAATTGTGAACGTTGTGACCTAAGGCAAGTGTGAACCCGACGGAGGGATGCCGAACGAAAGCTAGGGGAAGGGAACCCCGCTTTGAGATGAGCAAATCTTGAGCTGCATTAGAAAAGTGAAGTGAACATTGTATTAAAGTGGCAATGTGAACCCGACGGAGGGATGCCAAGGGAAAAGCTAAGAGAAGTAAATCCTGCATCGTGATAAAACAAAGTGAACTGTGAAATTGGCAAATGTGAACCCGGTTGAGGGATGCCTGCAAATCGGGGTGAAGCATGATGCACCCGAGAACATTGTGTTGATATTAAGAATGAAAGGCCGTAGTGAATCCAACAGAGGGAGGCCCACGTTGCAAGAAGGATCCGAGCCTGGCGGAAGAAGATCAAAAAGGCAAAGAACAATCGCCCAAGGTGCAAGATCACTGAAGGAACTTTTGTTTGTTTGTTGTTTTGGTCCAGCAGGCCTTCTAAGGCAAGACACTTTGTAGAAAAAGAGACTAGGCCCCTGAAAGTCCTGGTATTGTTGAATGGAGTAGTGAATCTCATGCTGGAGAGGCCCAGGAGTGTGCTGTGCTCAGAAGTCCCGCCTTGTCCCATGCTTAAAACATGGGGAAGGGAGACCAGAGCCATACCATCCTGACCTATCATTTTGTGAACACTTCATTTTTTTCTAGTGAACATTATCCCACACTCTTTTGTGATTTAGTGGTAAGGATGGGTAATAGTTTCTTTTTGTATAGGCCCTTTTTATTTGACAAGACACCACTAGGACTGCCTTATTATTATTTTATTTTTGTAGCTTGATACCATTTTAGCTTTAGGTTTAGATTAGACGTTTTTCTCACCCATTCACACAGTTTAATAAACCCCCTTGAACTGCGATCACTTGTGTCTGTCTTCACTGTTGCCACCATGAGTTCCTTACAGGTCCCACTCCAAAAGGGGCAGTCCAGCCAAAAATGCTTGGTCACATTCCTTCTGCATGAGGCCACAAGCGTCCCCATACATGTTTCGGCCTTGTTGGGCCTCATCAGTGAGGAGTATGTGTCTTTAGGCCCAGCAGGCACAGGACACACATCTGGGCATAGCCGTCCATGACTAAGCAAAAAAAATTAGCTGATGGCTGGAAGGTTTACAACAAATCTTAATTTGTGGCATTGCTGTAACTAGTCTCTAGGGCCCAAGTGGACCGAGGGGGAATTTCAGGGTCAACAGTACCTGGATTCAGTTCTTGGTGGGCACCGAGTAGGGGCAAATATGGTCACTCTGTGCAGGAGAAGGCGTGCTCTCAATGATGCAGGTCAGAGCAGTCCCAGAATTGCTTCCCAGTTGAGCTAGGCCGAGTCAGGCTTTAGCCGCTGGGAGGGGTCGATGAGTGACGCTCCAGTAGTTTGAGTTGGCGAGCAACGGTCGTCGAAGTGGTTAATGGGGGCGTTGATGTGCAGGTCTATGAGGAGGCCATTCAAAGGGTTGCTGGGCTGAGCCATGGTAGTAACCCCTGGTCAGATTCGGTGTGCGACTCCCCCGTGATTTGGGTGCCGGGCTCGAGCAGTCGATTTGGACCTACCACGTAATGGGCTTAGCTAGGGCACGAGGCAGTGCCAAGCTGGTTCGAAGTGCAAGCAATAGTTTGACTTAGGGGAGGAGCGCAAAAGCCAGCACAGGCGCCTTACCTCGCATTCACAGTGAAATAAACACAGAGTGACTAGTTCGGTAGAACAGAGGGCTTCAGCTGGTATGGTGCTCTAGCTGCTGTGATGCCCACTCAGGGGACTCGAGGACAGGATAGTTCCATTCAGGGTCTGCTCTCCCAGCTTCAGGTGATTGTGGCACAGAGAGGTGGGTCCTTGTCCACAGCAAAGGTCACTCCTGATGTGTCCTGAGAGTGTGTTGTGGACAGACCTTATTTCAGCCTTGGGTGGCTCTTTCTTCACCTCAGCATGAGGGCTTTGGAAAGCACAACTTTCCCAAAGGAAGTCCAGTGAGTTATTCTGCGTGTGAATCTTTGTGTTTTGAGAGGATCTGAGAGAATCTTCATAAGGGTTAGGAGACCCTTCTTTTAAAGGCAAAAGTCCACAGGTGATTGGACTAAAGCTAGCCTGACTTAGTGGTCCAATCCATCCTTGAGTGGAGTGGACTTTGTCCTTCTGATGTCACACCCAGTGCTTTGCTCCAGAGGGAGGTGGAGGGGGCAGGATGTGGAGATGGAGAGAAACAAAATGGTGTAAGTCTCCTTCCATTGACCAGGGCCTCCTGCCTACTCTAATCCTGCTCCCTTCCCACTAAGAACAAAGACCCTTAGAGATGCAGCACCCTGGGGTGAGGCTACTCCTTTTGAATGGGGCGGCTCCTTTGATACCTTGGCCCAGACAGCTACCTCTGGTGGAGGCTGTTACTTGCCCTCACAAAGAGATCAAAGAAGAGACCCGGTCCTCCAGGTTCCTGTCATGGCAGTCTCGACCCGGCTGGCCAGAATACACATCACCTTCCACAGCAGAGCTGACTCACAGGAGTTGACACATGTGTGATATCAATTGGGTGGTGGTAGCCATGATTATATGTAGTACCATGCACCATTCCTAAACTCGGGCATAACTTTATTTTGAGTTTACCTTGCCACCAGCATAGGTTACTCATGATCATCGTAGATTAGGTATGGAGGGCATATCTTAAATGCCACCCCTTTGCGGTAGAAATTTGGCTTTTTTCTGCGGCTGTTTAGTGGGCATCTTGTCACCTTTGAATATGTTATACGCCATGAGCAGAGCAGGTGCTGCGTATCAGGCTACTGATGCAGCAAGGCACAGGTAAACTATGCTTTTGACATGGAGTTGATGAAAATGGGAATCTGGTTGGCAGATTACCCTTTTGGAGATAGACTTACTCACATAATTTTATGTATTAACAAAAATCTTTGGCAGATGACAATTCTTCACACTGTACATTATAAAACGTGACGTACGTCTCGCTCAGGAATTGATTAAAAAAACAGGACATTGATCAAAGGGGTCACATAATATGAAAGATGTGTCTCAAAGAAAGCACAAATTAAAGAAAAGATGAAGAGGGCAATTAGAAGGGGGCTTTGAGAAATGGTTACATCACTTCCCATTGCACATTTTGCAAAAACTAGTAGATGGGTGACACTGAGAAATGTAGCAGCTATCATTTATCTTGCAATGCTGTTCTTGCTATAAAAAATATTGGTGTGAGGAAAGACACGCACCACCACTAACTAGACCAGCACCATAATGACGCTATTTTAGTTTACAAAACATATTCTTTTTATTAGAGGTATGTTGTTTAGTAGCACACAGTAAGTGCTCCTATCAACAGCATGTATAAACACAAATATGAATCCCAGCAGGAGTAGGCGTGGCTTGTGGCCATGCTGTAAGCCGACCCATGGGATAGCTCCTGCTTGATCCGTCAACAATACGCTTGAAGAGACTGATTGCTGCATCCGTTTTTATCAGGCTTCGCTGTGACATTGCTGGAACAAGTGTGGGAAGATGCTGGAGAACTTTCAGAGCGGATGCCTGCAGGGATCGACAGAACGCTGCCCCGTAAGCGTAAGCCGGAGAGTGGAAAAACAAAATGGCGCCCATGCACACATTGGGCTGATGAGGGGACCGGAGCTGCGTGAGGGAGAAGCGGTCCACTGTTACTGCTGCCGGAGGAGTGCTAAAGCGAAGCAACAGCGCAGGACTGATTGCAGGGCTGCCCCCTTAAACTCCGAAAGGTGAGAGCGCTGTATGGGCATCCCTGCGCTGTGACGCAGATTAGCCTCCCGCGCGCACCGTTTGTGTGGGCGCGGTGAGGGAGAAAGCAACTGCCGGGGACCAGAAAGGAACCATTCTAACTCCCATGCAATTCGTAAATAGAGGCTTGGGGAGGCACAAGAAATAGGGGAATAATTGGTGCCCACGGACAGGGAGGCACACACACCCACACACACACACACACACACACACCCACCCCCAATGGATTTATCAGGATAATGAGCGGTGCCTTATTACATTCAGTGTGCTAATATAGGGCATGCCCTGGCACACAGGCCCCTAACCAACTCAGACTGTCACGGACAGCTCAACAATTTTCAAGAAAATGCACAGGATACGGCATTTCCTGATAGTCAAGAACAGTGCCCACCGTGTGCTAAATGCCTCCCAAGACCAATAAGCCAAGGCACAGCCACACAACATTAGACAATTATGCTACAAATATGCAGCGTACGCCGATAAAGGGCACGGCATCCCACCAGGATGAAAAGGGTGACATGGTAGGGATGCATAACCAGTCCTGCAGGCCATTGCTGACCTGAAAGTCTCCCAGGGCACACAAATAGAGAAAGTTAAAGTGGACGTTGGACTTCTACGCCAAGACGTGAGGAAACTGGCTCAGAGGACCACAAGTCTTGAACAAAAAACTACAGAAAATGCTAAGCAGATCCAGGGGACACACGCTGAAGTCCACGTCTGCATTGTTGGCCTGCCTGAGGGTGAAGAAGTCCCGGATCCTACAGCATACATAGAGAACGTGTTCCCCACAGGAAGTGGGGCCAGGCAACCTGTCACAAGGCTTTATGATTGAAAGGGCACACAGAGTCTTTACTAGACGTCTACCCCCGGGTGCCCCCCAGACCAATAATTGTGAAAGTCTTAAACTATAAAGATAGAGAGAAGATCCTGTCATACTACAGACAGGCATGCTACGAAGGGCATCGACAAACTTGGCTGTCTATACCGATTACACCTTTCAAGTACAAAAGAGCAGAGCAAACTTTACAGCGACAAAAGCACGACTTGGGATCAAAATACATGTTGTAGCCGGCTCTCTTAAAAGTTCAACAAAACAACCACGCTCTGTTCTTTGACAAGCCACAAGACGCACAAGCGTGGATGGATCAACAGGGAATAGGTCTGACAGCAGAGGAGGCGGAAGCCCGAGGAAACAGACAAGACCCCCAGAATAACCAGGGAGAAAAGCCTAGAGATAGTTTGCATCACTTGCCACGTCCGATGGACCCAACATCAACCACAGATAGCCAGTCGAGGACCCCGGGATAAGCGGGCCAACGACTAGGCTAACAGACTCTACGAGTCACAAGGTTTCTTCTGTCTTGTCTGCTCTTTAAGACGGATTTCATCTATGGACTCAACAAACGCCATGGGGCGAGGATCAGGCCCATCATGGCCGCCAGCCCGCCCTCAAGAAGTTCCTTTTTGGGGCACTGTGTTTCTGTGCCCTCCCGAAAGCCCTCCCCCCGCTGCACACTGGCCTCTGGTCCTGGTACTGGAGGGACAGGCGAAAGGCGAATACGCCTGAGCAAGGACAACAATGCTGCGCGACTGTTACAAGTTGTAGATGTTGGGGAAGTTAACTGTGGTTATGTTTTGACTGACCTAGTAACCAAAAGACACAGTGGGATCAACGTAAGGGGTGGTGTATTAACCTTTAACTGTACTGTTTCGGCTGGCTGGCCTGGCATGAGGAGTTGTTCTATACAGAATACATACCAATGGCCACAGACATCACTTTACTCACCTGGAACATTAGGGGCCTGAATGCGTATGTTAAGAGAATAGGGTCTATTAATATCTGTGCAGATGCAAGATTGATATCGCCCTGCTCTAGGAGACCCACTTAACGACGGATAAACAGACGCTGGCTGCTGGGTGGGAGGTGGAATGGGCAAGTGTTTGGCTCACCGTACTCGGCGTATGCCCGGGGGGTACTCATTTGGATAGCACCCAGGGTGCCCTTCAAGGTGACTCAAATTAAGACTGACAATGAGGGCAGAATGGTGCTGGTACAATGGCTTTTAGAAAATAGAGACATCTGCCTGATCAACACATATGCCCCCAATCACAACGTGGCAGCAGTAGTATAATATGGGGGTGGGGGAGAGATTTCAATTGTCATGGACCCACTACTCGACAGGTCAGACACTAAATCTTGGAAAACAACTCCTCCCGCTAGGTCCCTGAGAACACTCTTGACGTCATTTGAGTTGTTAGATGTATGGCGGATGCAGCACCCTGACTCCAGGCACTATTCACACTTTTCCGCACCACATGCGGTCCACACCAGCCAGAAATAGACAAGGAAATGGCCCACATATGCACACTAACCGAATACAAAGGTAGAGTCTTATCAGACCATGACCATCTCCTGCTGACATGGCAATAAGTGTCCCGTAGACATCCGATACCGACCTCAATACTTGGAAGTGAATCCTTATACGAGATCCCCTTCCGGTACTATCTTAGGGACAGTATCATCGACTACTTTGCACAAAATACTGGAAGTGTGCCCAGCACCGGAACCTTGTGGGAGGCCTTAAAAGTGGTCATCAGGGGGGCAGCCATTGCCAAATCAGGTGGCTTCCATGCAGCGATTTGTATAGATTTAGCCTCAGCGGAGAGAGAATGGCAGATGTTAACACATACCCATACGGGTCTGAGCGACAGAGCAGCCAAGGAGATGGAATTGAAGCAAAAATGCCTAGAACACTGGGAGCAGTTAGGCAAGTACAACTACTCTACATACATTGAAAGACAACATATAGAGGGGGATAAGCCGGCAAGATTGCTGGCATGGTTATACAAAAAGAGGAAAAGTGATAGCCCATCCTCTCAATACACACACAGCAGGGCACCTGGTGTTACATGCAAGAGGGAATAAATGTTGTCTTCATGGATTTCTACCAGACCCTCTATAAAGAGACTGCCACCCTACAAACAAACCTAGAGGAGGTTTTGGGCGAGATAGATCTTCCCAAACTCAATGGCAAGCAGCGTGAGGGGTTGGATACACCCATCACAGTGGAGGAATTACTAAGCACGATACAAACCTACAGGCAAAACCCCAGGTTCGGACGGGCTTCCCAGGGAGTTTTATAAGGAATTTGCACCGGAGCTAGCTTAACATCTATTGAATATGTTCAGTGAGGCATTGGAATCCGGTGTCCTCACGCTTAGCCTAAGGGAATCCGTGATCATACCCCTCCTTAAGCCCAATAAGACACTGATGGATTGTAGCTCATACAGACCCCTGTCTATGCTTAACCAGGACATTAAGATATTGACGGCACTATTAGCGAACAGGCTAAAGAAGGTGTTTCACGGGTTGGTGCATCCCGACGGGACTGGGTATGTACCAGGCAGAAGTATGATATGGAATCTGCAGCGATTGCACCATATTATAGATAGTACCGCAACTTGGGAATCCCCCTGTGCAATCGCCACACTTGATGCCATAAAAGCATTTGACTCTGTCCCATGGGACTGGCTCTACGCTACCCTGGGCAGGTTTGGCTTCGGTAAAAAGTACATCAACTGGGTAAAATTGATATATACCAACCCAGTGGCCACAGTCAAAATGGGCACACACATTTCAGGAGCTTGGGAGCTGGAAAAAGGCACCAGGCAGAGCTGCCTGCTGTCCCCGCTACTGTACATCTTAGCAATGGAACCGATTGATGAATACTTGAGGAAAGAATATATTTTTGCAGGTATGGCTGTTGATGGCACTCTGCATCTGATTTCAGTGTATGCAGATGACACAGTGAGAGGATAACCTAGAATTGATTCTGGAAGCTCTGGCGCTCATTGCTAGGATTTCAGGCATCACTATCAGTGTAGAAAAATCCTCTTTTCCCGCTGGCAGGTTTTGCTAAAACAGCCCCAAATGAACTACCGACCCTGGCTCTGAAATGGGGACATGTTTAGGAACCAGGGGTCCAAATGTATCACGACCCAGAGCTTGAACACAGCCATAACACAATGAAAGCCCTGAAACGGGTTAAAAATTTGATAAGGTTCTGGAATAAACTGCCCCTCTCGTTAATGGGTAGCGAAGCGTTATTAAAAATGGTGGTCTTCCCCAGACTGCTTCACCACTTCGTGAATGTACCATTCAATATACCCAAGGCCTTCTTTATAACCCTAGACGCTCTATGCGGGGGACTCCTATGGTAGAATGGTAGAAGTAGGATAGCACTAACTTCCCTGCGTAGGCCTTCTGAATAAGCGGACATTTGGATCCCACACTTTGAGCTATACTATGTGGCAGGACAACTACAGTGTGTGGTGGACTGGCTAGCGGATGAGCCTTCGGCAGACACACAACTACTACAGCCAGCCATTCCACGCGTCTTCTTAAAGGAAATAGTGTGGAACAAATGGCACTGTGACTGCCGGAGTTCACACCTGGTGAGGTTGGGTATACAGGTGTGGGACAGGGCTCACAAGTTAATAGGGCTAAAAGATCTGATTTCTGCACGGATCCCTTTGGTGTCTGTTTTACAAGCTAGCTCGCAGGTATACTTGGGAATATGCTCAATTTGGAGAGGCGTGGGTTAGCCAGGATAGGAGACCTGCTCCATAATGTCTCTTACTCTTACGTCCTGTCCAATTCATCCAAACTGTATGGGTGTCCCTTGCGAGGGACGAGAGCCGGAACCTTTTTCACCAGTAAAATCTTCTTTCCCTTTATAGTTTGAGGCGTGCAGGGGCGCGGCCCTGGGAGCATGCGCTCGCCTGACTCCACCCACCGGCGCCACTCCTCAGTCCCCTTTTTCGCGTTGACGGGAACTGGACGATTTCACCATCGCTCCTGGGTTTGGCTTGGTCCATGTAATACCACGCGCTCATCCCCGGATATTCTTCTATCTTTTCTTTACTTTTTCTTCTAGATACTTGGTCCTCCGACGCCACACTCCTCCCCGGCGCATGTTGACTTCAATAGGCTTCAGCAGGTGTCCAGCCTGCGAGGGGCTCTTCCCCACAACAGACTCCCACGCCCTTTGCCTCTGCTGCCTTGGCCCCAACCACGGCTGGGAAGGTTGCTCTGCGTGCGACTCCTTGACACCTCGGGCGCTGAAAAACAGACTGGCTAGGTGGAGGGAGCGCTTCCAGACGTTGCCTCCGAAGGACCTCAAGGACTTTGTCAAACTTCGTTCGAGGCCAAAGATAAGGCCTCTATTCTCCATAGCACCCTGCAAGGGCGACTCCTTTCCGAAGAAGCGCCCGGTTGGGAGGGGGCTATCAGGTTCTAGTACCTCACATGTACCAAGGCTAGTCCAGCTACCGGCCTTACGGCCAAGGGTTCTCCTGATCCTTCCGGTATCCGTACTAAGGGACCACAGGGTTCTTATACCAGGGTTATTCCAGAGGGGCAATGCCCTAGTACCAGCATCATGTGCAAGGGGCGCCTTCACACAGCACTACCGGCAGTTCTGCGGAGGGCATTATGCCTTCAGGGCCCCGGCATGAGGTGCGGGATAGGTCTTATGCTCCAACACCAAGCGTCTTGCACGGGGCTGGTTCCAGCGAGCCAGGCACCACGACTTCGGCACATGGCACGCAGCTCGACAAAATGGCCGCTGCACCAGACAAAATGGCCGCTCGTCCGATACCTCCTCTAGCAGAGAGGGTCAAAGAACGAGTTACAAGGTGGGACTGTGGTCAACCAGGTACATGGCCTACAGCTTATCCATCAGCAGCGCAGGGCAGGTTCCCCCTGCATCCCAGGGCGAGTGTGCCCTGGCCCCAGCAGCCCATGGCCACTCCGTCAATATCTCCTGCCACCTCCTCAGCATCCAAAGACAGGTTCTTCTAAAGGTTTCTGGCTCTGATGCGAACACCCCAGATGGGGTCTATCCTTCGGGATGCTATCAGGGACATGCTCCCTCAGGTCACCCCTCCAGTACCCTTAGCCGTTCATCCAATGGCTCTGGTGCCTCAGGCCCCAGCGCTGCCCGCGCTTCCTTTGCCGGCTCCTGCCCCGGCCCCCATGCCTCTGGCAATACAGGCGGTTCCACAGGCTCTGGTTCTCACACTGCAGCCCACGGCGTCCAGTACCCCTCCACCAGTTCTGGATCCTCCAAGCACTCAGGTGGACACAGACAAGGAGGACCCCGAAACACCATTGTCAGCTAGGGCCTTCCACAAATTCCTTGCGGACCTGGTGGATTATCTGGGCCTTCCTCAGCCTGAGGTTGAGCAGCCCCTCGGGGTCCTGCCAGAAGTCCCCATGCTAAGGCCCCCCTCCAAGACGGGGATCCTGATGCAGAAGGACGTTGTCGCCCAGGCCAACAGCAGGGAGGCAGGTTTCTCTAGCCTGGGCCTCACAAACTAGCCCTCACAGCGTGGTTCCTGAGCAAGTCACTCTGAAACACTTGAACCTGTCGCAGGCTAACCTGGACCTCATACAGGGCGCCAGAAGCAAACCTACCAGGAGCCAATACAGGAGCAAATGGTCTAGATTCTGTCATTTGGCCAGCTCAAAGCAGATCGACCGGCTCAAGTGCTCTTTGGATGATGTCCTTCTCCTTTTTGGCCCACCTCGCACACTCCGGAGTCGACGCATGCTGCACCTACCTGGCAGCCATAGGCGCCCACAGAAATTCAGAGGAGGGTCTCTTTTCATCCTCTAACCCTGTGGTCAAGCGGCACCTGGCGGGCCTTCACAGACTATCTGCCCGTGAAGAGGCCTCACCCAGTCTGGGACCTCAATGTGGTATTGGGTGCATCGGCCCACAAACCATTCAAACCAATCGCATCCTCTGACATCAGATTGGTTACCATAAAGACAGCTCTGCTCGTGGACCTCTCCTCATCTCACAGGGTCAGCGAGATCCAGGCTCTTGTGGCATCAGAGCCCTACACTTTTCCCACGGATAAGATGGTCTTCCGGACGCACCTGGCTTTCCTACCCAAGGTCCCATCCACCTTCCACCTTAACAAGGAGATTGTTCTACCTACTTTCTTCTCCGATACCCAAGGATGAACCTCAGAGAGTCTTGCATCATCTCGATGTCAGACGCGCTCTGAAATATTACTTGGACAGGACCCAGGCTTTCCGCAAGCCGGATGCCCTTTTCATCACCTTCGGAGGAGCAAGACCAGGTTATCAGGCTTCCAAGGCCTCCATCTCTAGGTGGATGGTCACTGCCATCAAGGAGGCCTATGAGGGGCAACACAGGCCGGTTCTGGGCAATTTGCATGCCCATGGTATCAGGGACAAGAGCATGGCTATTGCCTTCCAGTGCCATATGCCGTGGAAGGTCATCAGTAGGGCGGCCACCTGGACCACCCCCTTGGCTTTTTGCAAGCACTACTGTCTGGACGTCGCCACTAGGTCAGACGCAGCTTTCTGGCAGGTGGTTCTTAGAAACCTTTCTGCTTAAGGAGGATCTCCTCTCCACCCTGGGTCTACACTCAGTTGTAATCGCCCATACAGTATAGAGGAAAGGGGACGGGACGTAAGAGTAATTAATAGTTACTCACCGTAGTGACTAACGTACTCTTAGTCCAGAGTCCCCTTTCCTCCATACGTCCCACCATCCTCCCCCCTAATTATACTGATGTCATTAGGCAATGTTGCATATTGTCGATGCGTCAATGGGGACAGAGGAGAGGTGCCGGTGGGCGGCGTCAGGCGAGTGCATGCTCCCAGGGCCGTGCCACCGTGTGCCTCTAAATTTAAAGGGGACGAAGATTTTTCTGGTGAAAAAGGTTCCGTCTCCCGTCCCTCGCAAGGGACGCCCATACAGTATGGAGGAATGGGGACTATGGACTAAGAATACGTTAGTCACTATGGTAAGTAACTATACATTTTGTCTCTTTTCAGGAACTGGTTGAAAACACGGACCTGCATCAAGGACAGTACCTACTATACAGTACCATCAAGAATTAGATTACGCGCTGATGGTCCGCATATGGAGAGATACTAGAAAAACACTCCGTTATTGATGTACTGTACGACATATCGGAGGGGGCCCATGCTATCTCTAGAATATACAAATTACTGCTGATGGGAGGACCCCCCACCGAACCGATAAGCGCAAATGGGAGGAAAGACCTTGGGTCCCATTCGCAGATGCACACTGGTCTGAGATACTGCACTACCATAAAAAAGTGTCCAGGAATGCTAGACTCCAACTGATATAGTTATTTGTGAGACATAGAGCATACATGACACACTTGAGAATCTCTAAGTTCCGAGACACACCAGCACAACACGGCCCACGGTGTAGGGCCACTGAGACGGGTATACTGCATATGTTCTGGGCATGCCCCATTATAAATTAATACTGGGCAGCGGTTTACGCGAGAATGAGCAAGGGTGGGCTCCAGATGGGAGTACTGTCCCCAGCTGCTTGTCTGTTGGGACGGTTCACACGCCCCAAATCTGCAAGACATATACACAAAATGAAAGATCTAGCGTACATATTGGCAACGTGCAAAATAACTATGGCATGGAAATCCCCCAAGGGCCCAAGCATAGAAGATTGGTGGCAGGACCTGAACAAATGGGCTCTGGCAGAAACAGTGGCCTGGGGTGGGTGATCCAACTGTGCTGGTTAGATGCTAACGAAGATATACTAGCATGGAAAATTCTGACACAGACACTGTTTGCACAAGCAAAGGTGGAGCCAGACCAGGCAGATACACCACTGTGACTCCCATATGGAACCAATCCTGAGAGGTTGACGCTAATCCCTGAATGGTATTAGTCTTCAGGCAAAGTAAGGGGTGGGGGTAACCAGGTGGTTGGGGTTTAATTGTGTTTACGGCTTTTTGGTGGTATTGCAATAACCACAATGTGTTACAGGCTTTTATTGTTGTAGGTGTACAATAGAATCCAATAAAGTATGTTAAAAAATGATATATATATATTTCTGAGGCTTATTGAATCTGCTTAGATCACATGCTGTGCATAGGCCGACATTTAGTGGAAGCTGCGGAGAATTAGTTTGTTTTTCGAAACTCGAAAATGGGCGTCGACACAGGGCGTGCCAGTAATACTATCCCTAGTGTGACGTCCACTGTACCCATGATCCCTCACGCGTCTAGGACCCTCAGATTGTTTTTTTCCACCATACTGGTCGGAAGCATTCCGCGGGGTTCCCTGGCCTTAGCCATACTTTTGCTAAAATATTGTTATATTTCCCCATTTCTCCACCCCAACGTCGAGTCACCGAACATCCACACTCGACGCCGGCACGGAGAAGGAATCGACCGTCGAGAGCTGCACGATGGATTTGGGCCTCGGAAGGCCTCTGGCCTCGGTCCTGCAAGTAGGGAGAGTGGGGGGTGGACATACTCTACACTCTTTTGGTATATAGGTACATTCTTATATATTCCTACACTTATTAGCCCGCTGCCACAAGGTGCGTATGGAGGTTACCCCTTTCCAATTTTGCCTCAAGTGCAACCGCAAGTACCCTTGGGTTGACAGGCACGCCACCTGCAATCTCGGTTTACCGCGGGACCACCCCGAGGCTAACTGCAGAGCGTGTAGTAGGTTCAAACCGAAAACACTCAAGGACTGTTCGATCAAGCGTTGGGCCCACCACGCCAGGCGTCAAGAGGCCATGGCAGCAGAGGGCGCCTTCAGCGATGGCAGCGACACCATACTTTCGGACGGCGAGGGCAACGTGGCGTCAATTGACAGCCAAGCGCAAGTCCCCGACCTCGGAAGGTCGTCCGGCAGGGCGGCTATGGGGAAGACCCCCAGCGATACAAGCGCTACCCACAGCACTTCCACAAAACACATGAAGTCCAACCGAGACTTGACGCGCACGCCGAGTACTCGGAAAGAGGCACATATAGAACGGTCTGAATCGGTGTCCTCTGGGCGTTCTCGATCTGGATCGCGGCATGACTCCAGGCAACCATCCACTGTTGCCAGAAGTGCCTCACTCCCCAAGGTAACTGAGGTTCGATTGTCAGAAGACGAAACCGACCTCTATCCCCAGTCTGCACTCCAGGAGTCGGCGTCAACAGGCTGCGCAACGGCTGCTCCTGAGTCCCAACCTCCACTATCCAGAGATATGGACACTACCCCCGAACCTCGGCGCCAGGTGTCGAAAGACTCCGGAGGGGCGAAAAAACAGGGTAAACACACTTCCACACACACGGGGAAGGGGAAAAACAACAGAGGAAGCAGTCTCAGCCTACTTCCACACCTCAAAAACTTTCTACCCCACTTAAACAGATGGACAAGTCTGTTATCCCAAAGACCCCTGTTCAAACCAGTAGCTCTACTCTAGATAAGACAGGGAAAGGCCTTCAAGAAAGAATCATTCCCAGTTCAAGAGAGTGGTCTACTGATGACATAGACAGAGTCATGTCAAGGATGTCATCATTGGCAGATTTCTACGCCAAAAACCCTGAACACTTTCTCTCTTTTACCCCCGACGGGTCAACTCCCTCAGGCTCTAAGGATCCTATACCCCCAAGTAAGAAGTCCCGGGTTGAAGCTCCTACTTCAGACCCCTTCAGTATACAGCCCTATTCTCAATATCAGGGAGATCCATCCTTTTATGAGGATCCAGATTTGGGCATGTTGGAAGAACAAACTGGGACAGGCTACTATGGGGATGACGAGGACCAAGAGGAGGAAGAGGACAACCCAGAAACCTACAGGCTAGATTCCCCGGTAGATAAAGAACCCCCGGTTACCGACTCCCCTGTCGATAACCAGCCTCTTTTGAATGAAGTGCTGTCCAGAGCAGCAGAACACTTCCACATTGACACCCAGGGTGCTCAGGAAGAGAGGGATTTTGCCGAGGAGTTAGTGGGAGAAAGGAGACCTGTTGCCCAGGCCATCCCGATCTTTAAGTCTATACAAAGGAGGATAGATTGTTAATCCCTATCTCACTAGGGCGGTAAACCCCAGAGTTGAGAAGCTTTTCAGGGCAGCCCAAACAGACCAACTGTACATAAGAGGGCATCTGAAACCGGACTCCCTGGTAGTTACTAACACCCGTAAGAGGGCGGGAACACCCTTGTCATCGTCGGAAGCTCCTCCCGACAAGGAGAGCAAGAAGATTTATGGCTTGGGCAGGAAAGTAGCCTCCACTTCTGCCTACCAGGCAAAGATTGCCAACTCCACCACCCTGCTGGCGAGTTACAACTGCCACCAGTGGGAATAAGTCGCGGCACTCATAGATTCCGCCCCAGAACCCTTAAAAAGCCAATTGGCACGGGTTTCGGCGGAAGGAAGAGCTGTGTCCGATTGCATATTAAAAGCAACCTTTGATGCCTTGGATAACGCCGGCAGATTGATAGCAGAAGGTACTGTTATCAAAAGGAATGCTTGGTTGCGACAGTCTGGGTTCAAAGCCGAAACCCAGGCTTCATTGATAGACAAACCGGTGGAGCCGGATCTATTGTTTGGAAAGGCGGTCGAGGACGCGGTGAAAAATGCCAAGGACGAGCATGAGACACTCAAATCCCTAGGCCAACTAACCAATAAACCCCCTAACCAGAGAGGGAATGGCAATTTTTGTCGCCCACGTGGACAAAATTCCCAGAGAGGGTCTAACTATTCCCAGAGGCAGGGTACACAATGGAACAACAACAGCCAGCAGTCTACCCAAGGTTATGGCAGGGGTAATAAGAGAGGGCGTGGTAAGGGTAGAGGCAGCCCCAGTAGAGGCGGCGGCACGCCTCCACCAAAATAGTGACGTTCCGTTCAGGGCCCTTCTCACACATCCCCAGTAGGGGACGCATTTCCAACTTCACCCAAGCTTGGGAAGGGATCACTTCAGACAGATGGATGCTATCCACAGTGTCCGCAGGATACTGCATACAACTGTTAGAGCGTCCCCAAAACCACCCTCCACGACAAAGAATACATTCTTTGGACCACCAGAAGATCCTCCTCGAGGAGATCGTCAATCTTCTAGCAAAGGACATGATAGAACTCGTCCTGGGACACCAGGTAAACAAGGGTATTTATTCAACTTACTTACTTGCTTGTGCCAAAAAAAAAAAAAAGATCTGACAATGCGCCCAGTATTGGACTTACGGCCTGCAAGCAAGTATGTCAAGCCCCAAAGATTTTGTATGACTACTCTCCAGGAGGTAATCACCCTCCTAAAAAAGGGGGATTACATGGCAACATTGGACATGAAAGATGCCTATTTTCATATTTCCATGTTCCCAGCGCACAGAAAGTACTTGCGCTTCAAGGTGGACAGTCGGCACTACCAGTTCAAGGTACTTCCCTTCGGGATAGCCTCCGTCCAGCAGTTTTTTTTAAAATGACCAAAAAGTAGGTCACAAAATATTAGTGATATCTAGGTCCGGTCTGCGGACACACTTCCCTGTTCGCTCCGTGGACAGTGTCCTGATTGGCTAATCGGCTTGCGTCATGTCATGCGACGTGTCCGCTGATTGGATGGTGAAGAGCGTGGTGTGCATCGGATTTTTGTAAACACCCGCCATCTTGTATCCGCGGACAGCACGGTGACGAATGGTGGGAAAATACAATTTTGGCAAGTGTGTTGGCCTGTAACAGTGTTTGGGGAGGGTGGGGGAGTATGAGATGGTTAAAAAATGTTATCTATTTGGGTGGTAGGCACCGCCGTTGTGTTTGTTGTGTCTGCGGACAGTCACGCTGTCCTTGATGTCCGCAATAAACCCAGATGGGGGTTGTCCTAAGGACAATATACCTGTCCGTATTGTTCGCATGTAAGTTGAACTGTTCTAAGAACACACACGGTGTCCAGGATTTCTGCAAATAAATGAAAATGGAGGTGTCCTGAGGACAGTATACCTGTTCGTATTGTTCGCAGGCAAGTAGAAACTGTTCTAAGAACACCCAAGGTGTCCGCGGACATAAAAAAAATGCCATGAGGCATAGTTAAAAATGTTTGATTCTATGGGTGTGATCATAGTTAAAAATGTTTGATTCTATGGGTGTGATCTATGGGTGTGATATGCTGCGGTGATAGTGGCCAGGACCAAGACTCTAGGCCCTGGCCAGAACCACTGCAGCATATCACACACGTAGATCACACCCTTAGAATCAAACATGGGTGTGATGTATGGGTGTGATATGTTGCGGTGTTGTGGCCAGAGTCTACCCAAGACCGAAGTTGTAAGTACTGAAGTTAGCTTCTATGGGTGTGATATGTTGTGGTGGTTGTGGCAGGGCATACCCAAGACTGAAGTTATAAGTACTGAAGTTATAAGCCACAATGGGTGTGATATACTGCTTTGGTTGTGGCCAAGACCTAGTGTCTTGGGTGCATGGCCAAAGGCCATGCACCCAAGACCAAAGTTATAAGATCTCAAGTTATAAGCCACCATGGGTTTCATATAGTGTGCTGGTTGTGGGCAGGGCGTAGAGTGTTGGGTGCATGGGTGAAGGCCGTAGGCTGTAGGCTATACACCCAAGACTCTAGGCCCTGACCACAAGCACTGCACCATATCACAGCCATAGATCACACCTATAGATTTGAATATCTATCAAATGGTTGCAATTATACTTACTGTTTGATTTGTTGAGATTCAATATATTTTTTACATGAGTTTGGTACCTGGAGGAAATATTCTTTTTCAATTTCTGTGATAAAAGAAAAGAGCATGTTAGTGTATGTATTCTATAAAGACTTATTACATTGCATAATAGATATTTCAGCTTTTTTTTCCCCTCCTATTTGGTTTACAAACCAGTGTACTGTGCATTTTGCTCAGTTTCTGTGTTTGTTTTTCAAATCATTGGGTCTGTGTGAAAAAAAATCCTTTTTTTGTTATGCTACAGTCTATTTGTTTCCTTTCAGTGTTCACTTGTTGTTTCTGGTTAATGTTCTATCTGTTGGATTGTTGCAGATTTCTGAAGCAGTTGGATACCTGTTGGCGTATTCTAACTGTCTATTTTTTGTTGCAATTTAGTGGTATTCATTTATCTGTTTGGTTGTTATAGAATCTTGGGCTAGTTAGATACCTGTTGGCGTATTCTAACTGTTTATCGTTTTTTCATTGAATTTTTGTTAATGCTGAAGTACAGATTAGTTATTAAATTTTGGTTTTAAGAAGATTAAATAAGCGTTTGTAAGATTTGCTGGTAATCTCTGCTTTAGATTAATGGTACTATCATTACATTCAAACTATCCACATTTCTTTTTAATATATGCAGTGCAGTGACCTGCATTGGTTGTGGCTCCTGCGTGGTAGATTATACCTATTGTTGTGAAGGTTTTCTTACCAAGTGATACTTGACCGTGCCGTGTGTGAATCCCGTCAGCTTGCAGTTGTTTTTGGTACCATCTGCATTGTAACGTAGAAGCATTAGTATTAAGTAGTTATTATGTGTTTGAATTAGTAAGGTGGAGCGATTATCTGAATTCCAGGTAGTACATAATTTGCCATGGTTTGCATGTTGTACAAGTTGCTGAAATGGAATGGATTCACAATTTGGTATGGATACATACACGAAGCGCTCGTTAAGGATTTCTTCTTGTGTAACATTGTTGCAGAGAGTGCAGGTATGTTTTCATATGTATGAAATCTGGAAGATTTCATTTATAGGTATGTTTTTGTTTTCCAATAAATTCTTGTGGATCTTCTTGTGAGTTTATAGTGAATTTCACCATTCCAGCACAGTAGTCCAATTCTTGTCTTATTCTGTGAACACTATACGTGTTGTCAGGATTGTTTGTTGCGTTTCTATGTAGGACTAACATTTACAAACACAATTGGTCTGTACTGTGTAAGTAAATGTTGTCAACAATTGGTGGTAATTGAAACAGAATATTCATTGCCACATTTGCATAACAACTTACACCATTTACATTTGAAAATTTGAATGGACCAGATAGTTCTGTGTCCAAGTAATTTTTTCGGAGTGTGTGTTGCTTATCTGAAGAAGTACCTGAGTTACTTTGACTAATAGGTTCTTCTTTACTTATGGTAAATGATGAAGTATTAGCTTATTTTACTCTCTTTGGAGGATTTGCAGTCAGATTCTGTTGCATTTCAGTTTGAATTAGTTTTCTTTTACAACGTTTCCCTTTTTGTGGAACAGGATATGCCTTTAGATGGGGAGTGTATATTGTACGTAGTCTATTGTATTCTAGAATGCAAGGAATATCAGCGTTGACTTTACTTGCATCAAAGTTGATTAGAAATAGACCGTCAAGTGTACGTAAGCGTGATAGTGCTACATAGCTCATGCCTTCTTTAAAGACTGTGTTACCAATATCTATCAATGCTTTGTCTGGGGTAAGACCTTGGGATTTATGAAGGGTGACTGCATATGCAAGAGTTAGAGAAAATTGTTCTCTGCGTACATACATGTCTTTGAAGGAATCGAGTTGTTGAGCGCGCTATCCTTTTTACTTCTGAAAGTTTGTCGAAGAGAATATTGACAAACTGAATGTTGTTGTCACGTGGGTATGTTTGAAAGCCAACAACTCTACCCAGTGCTCCATTAACTAGTCCTTGCTCCACATCAAGGTTACGTTTAAGCATTACTCTACAGTTTAAAGATAATTTTAATATTTTCTCCAACCCAGCTGTGTTGGAGATAGAATTTTCTAAGGTATTTAGTCATGTTGTGGCCTGTTGACACATTGGTAGTGTAATACAATGTACGTCCAGTTTGTCTGGGGAGCAAATTTCAATTATTGGTTGCATTTCTTTTTTTTAACATTGTTTCATTGAATTTGGAATAGCTTGCAAGAGTTGGCATTAAGGCCATACAATTGACATTTTTCTGCGCTAATTCTTACATAACATCAGTAGCACATGAGTTATCGCATTAGAGTGCATGGATGTGCCGGGTTTTTAATATTGTTTGTGCTTCTTGAGATAGTACACCAACGCTAATACTTTTTAAAATGTTGGCGTAAGTGAGGTCTGCAGATTGGCGCATGTTTTCTGTTAATTCTTTCTATTGGAAATGTTGCCAAAGGTTGACATTTCCTATGCTGCCAATAGTTTTACAGCAGAGTTTGTGCACTAAGGTTTTAAAAATCGGTTTACCTTTCACTGGTGTCAATTGAAGAAGATCTCCGGAAAAATTATGTGTTTTCCTCCAAAGAGTTCTTCGTAGTTTGTTTTAAGTACTTCTTGCAATCTGAGATGAATCAAAGCCAACATTAGGTTAGAGACAATGCTTACTTCATCTATTAGTAGCATTTTCATTTGTTTCAAAACTCTGCGTAGTTCCATTGCAGCTTCTGCTGAAAGTTTGTAATAATCTAATTTGTTTTGGTGTTCTACTAGAAGGAGTAGTAATCGGTGTAAAGGGACACGCTTTGGTTTCCCTAGACCAGTTACAGAAACAGGTGAAGTAAACAACTTCATGTCTTCAGTTAGACATAGTGTTAAAGGTAAATCACCTAAGAACACATATTACATAAAAAGAACAGAAGAATCAAAATATATCAATGATTACAATGAAATCATTTTGTAGGCAGCTAAAGCTGTGGGGGCAGTTACAACAGCTGACAGTTTGTTTGTCACTTGTTGAAGGAACTTGCTGATCATTTTGATTAAGAATGTTTTGCCTGAACCAGCTTCACCACTGACGTATAGTAGTATAGGTTTGTAATTTTGGCAGGTACATTCTTTATTTTCATGTTGTACACCATGTGCAATTTCTTTTGTTACTTCTTCAAAAATGGTGCGCTGCTCTTTGTTTAGTTTTGATTGTAGTGCAGTTAAGTCTTCTGTATCTTCTTCATAGTGACACATGGTGTGTTCTACTTCTGTCATAGCTAATTCTGCCTCATTTGCTATTAGTGGCTGTCCCAGTGGTTCTTGGCTTCCTGTTACAGAAGGTTGACTACTGTCGGGAGTGTCCTATCTAGTTGGGCCTGGAGTAGTTCTTCATGTTGCTGTTCATTTTGCAACATTGTTTTGTACTGCATAAAGTTCACATCGGTCATAGGGCTTTCATTTGCTTTGAAAGCGTCTTCATAGCAGTCATAGTTATATAGTATCTCTTCTTCTTCACTCCATGGTTTAAAAAGTTGTAGCAGGGACATGTAATATAGTTCTTTCTGTTGAGGAGTTTTTAATAACAATTTGATATGATTGATTAAGCTTCGTTTGCTTAGTTTCACTAAGCTACCTTCACAATCTGTCACTCTATATCTACCTTTGTTTTCATCAGGTTTTATATTATTTTTGTTTGCAAAGTTTTGGGCTATGTGGTATAGACACATGTTTTCCAAAGTGGTACTCCTGTTCAGGTAGTATGTGTCTAGTAAATTGTTTTTCAAAATGTCTTGGCTGTTGGGATCATTTTTGGCTATTGTTTCTATGTCGTCATATGATTTCAGAACTCTTTTTCTAGATTTAGCAGGACCAAGACTTAGCCATACTATATTTTCAGATTTTCCATACAAAGCAGTACCGGTTAAACGGTCTGCAGCTTCGTAGGTGCCACATTCTCTTTGAAAGTGAATTTTTATGCCTAAGCTGTACAATTTCTGAGATAGTGTTTTCTCTGATGATAGGTCATTCCAGAGGTCTTGAAGCTCTGTTTTTTCTGCTTTTGTTAAGTAGGCTGTAACATATCGTGCAACTGCAGTGGAATTGTCTGCGATGTACTGCACATCTATGTTTGCATTCCATAAGTGGGCAATGATTTCATTGTAATCATTGATATATTTTGATTCTTCTGTTCTTTTTATGTAATATGTGTTCTTAGGTGATTTACCTTTAACACTATGTCTAACTGAAGACATGAAGTTGTTTACTTGACCTGTTTCTGTAACTGGTCTAGGGAAACCAAAGCGGCATTTGGTTTAGTATTTCCATTTGTTTTTGTATTTGCGACGACAATTTTGGCCACATTTGTGTCTTTGAAATCGTACAATTTGTGCATGAAGGTCTCGTTTGTGAAGGGATTTCACAAGTGACATATTTTTGAATGAACTGCAAAACAGTGGCATCACTGTCCTGACCAAATTTAGGAGCATCTTTAATCCATGAAAGCATGTGGATATGTGGTGCTCCTCTGGCTTGGTATTCTTTTCTCCAAAAGAAGTGTTGCACTTTTCTGAGGGGAGGAACAGTTTTATTACAAATAAAGTATAGCATAGCAATGAAACGATGGTGGAAATATCTTGAAACATTAACAGGATCTAGAGAGCAAAGTTCTCCAGGTGTTAGTATATCTGTTTGTTTTGTTTTTGTTTGATATGCATAGGAAATCAAGTAAATCTTCCCATGCATATTCTGCACAACTTAATGTAACAAACCAAGTGGGTGGTCCAAGGTTTCTGATCATACAACGTACATCTCGGTGACGTCGGAACCAGTATTCTTTTAACCACGCATGTTTGCAAACAGATTTGTAATACTCGATTGTAAAACCTCATCTTTTTCTTGCACTTTTTGTATTAATTACGTAGCTGACATATTTTGAAAGTGGGTTCCCGATTTCAATATGTGTGCAACTCTGTAACATAGAGTTGCTAGTTCACTTTCAAAGAGTAGGTGGAATATGTATTCCACATTTTGTCCAAATCTGGGATCTTCAGAATACATTCGTAATGAGTGGTATTCTGATGCTCTTATCTGAGTGGGTCTATCATCGTACCTTCCTCCTTTGCCAGTAGGAAATAGTAGAGGAAAAGCACGTGCTTTTATACTTTTTTCCCATATGCTCATTGGTGATCCTTTGGTTTGTCGTATTTGGTACGTTTCTAGTGCATCATCTATGCTGTCTTTAGAGTGCAATGGATGAATTGTATAATGGTCTAAAATATTGGATACTGCAGCTGGATCCAGAAGTTCAAATTGACCAGTTTCTGGTGACTCTTGAATTATTTCAATTGTTCCCTTTAAGTTTTCTTCAATATTTCTTTCTTTGTAGTACTCATTATTGTCTTTTAGATATTGCAAGGCTTGTCTAACTTTATGTAAGTCGACGAGTTGTTGCCAATTTGTTTTGTCTTTTGTTGGTACACCATTTACTAAGATAATTAAAGATTGCTCTATTGGACATTGCACTCCTAGAGTGTGCACATTTTCTGTCAGATCTAATAGTAAATAAACTACTTCGCCACAAATGCCTTTCACGAATTCCGAGGGAGGTAATTTTGCTGTTGTTGGTTGAAGGCGTATTATTGCTTGAAATGAGTGCACCGTTTGAATTATGATGCTCTCATATAAATTGAGTTGTTTTAGGGGTTTTGGTAGTGGGAATAATTCCAAGTTATTTGTGATAGCGCGTGAAGGAGTTTGGTTGTTAAGTTTTGTAGTGCAGTAACTGCAAAGTATTAAGGGGTCAGTTATTTCGTATTTGTTTTCTGCTATAAGGTAGAGAGCTAATTCAAACCATTTAGAATCTTCATTGTCCTCTATTTTGTATGTTATGTCTATAGTTTTTGTGTTAGTTTTATAAAAAGTTCTGTGGCAACACACACACACGGTTTGGTACTTCACCGGATGTACTTTTAAATTTTAGTATTTCTTTTTTGTATGTGTGTAGTAGAAGGTTGCCATGTGTACAATTGTTGCTAGTCTGTTGTAAAGCTATTGCATTTTGTAAGTGGCTTTTACTTCCAAAATATTTGTTTTGGATATGTTCGATTTCTTCAAGTAGTTCTTTGGCTGTACCATGTAGAAGATTGTTATTTAAATTGGCTAGTGCAAAAGCAGGACTTTTAGCATAGTACAGTTTATAGACTAGATTTCTCATAGTTGGATGATGTGTTGATATCATTTTGATATGATGGAAGGTGCTTTTGCAAATAGGTCCTGAAATGCAGGCTAATGAATGTCCTTGTAGTCCTGTGTATTTACGCACTGGACAGGTATCCATATTTTGCAGCAGTTTGGTTTTGATTTTGTCTTTGCCTTTCACATACTGATTGAGGAATTGGCGTAAAGATTGGAAAGATTTTTTGGGAATGTTACACATTGACGTGCATGGCCATTTGTATACTGGATGTTCTGGTCCAGTCGAATGGAGAGGTAATTCTGAGTTTTCTGGGGATATTTTTGTAAGCAGTATTTCTTGTTCCATTATGGTATTATTAGGTTTTTCATAACCTCGTCCACTGCTATGTATAGCAATTGTATTTGTTTGCTTTTGTTTGTATGCTTCTTCATTAAAATATGGTTCTGTGCTTGTGGTGTGACTCCATCACCTCCAGAGATATTTAAGAAGTTATTTTTTTGATATTTTATTTGAGAAGTCTTTTTTTTAATTTAGTAATTAGTTTTGTTAGTGGTTTCATTCTGTTTAACACTAAAATAAATAACTTTCTTTTGAGAAGGTTTGCACTGTCTATCAAAGCTTCTAAGATGAATTTTCTACGGTAGGTTTTGAGGGTTGTGTATGATATAAGATTCTGAAGGACTCTGTGGTGGAACATTTTTGCTAAAATACTTTTTTTGGTATGCTTACTTGCCACTATATCAAGATTTATAAGAGCAGTTTTAGCAGTATTGGTAGCTGAATTCTTGATAATCATTTTCTGTTTCGTTTTACATTTTGATAGAGGAGGCAAAGTTTCTGTACTTGAAGCTTGTTTTGTTTTGCTAAATGACTGTATTAGCTGTTTTGTTTGAACTTTTTGAACAAATTCTGCTAGAGATGGATGGACACTTCTTTTTTCATTTGCTCTACTTCTATGTTGTTTTCTATGGACTTGCTTTTTGGAAGGCCTTCTTTGGGGTCTGTTGAAAAAAATAAAGAAGGTATGGGTTGGGCTGTTATGCGATGCATGTGCTGTATGCATGAGTGTCTTGAGTATGATGGTAGAGATGCATGTGATGCTGTGTGATTGTGCACTGGGTAGCTACAACTAGTTGGGAAGGCTATTCTTGTATTTGTGTGTTACTATACTGGGGTTTAGATTACAGTAGAAAGTAAGCTAGTGGTGAGGAGAAGCACAAATACTAAATCTAATGGTATAGAATTAAAACAGTTCTTTGTTCTGCAATACTAACATTCTAGAGGCTGAGTTATGTCATTTGCGCGCCGGAAAACGGGGATTTGTGCGGCATTCTGCCTGCAAATCCCTGTTTAACAAATGGGGATTTGTGGGCAGAATGGTGCACTAATTTCTTTTTTTTTTTGGTGCACTGTAACAAGCTGGGTGGGAAATGACCACTCTGGACACAGGTTAAGATGAACTGGTTTTAATTTTATTAGGTTTAAGTACAGTAACACTCGGTCTTTCTAATAAATAGGGCAGATTCTGTGCTTTCTCCTTCAACCAGCAGTCCCTTGCTTATTAATGGGAGCTCTTCGGCCTCCGGGAGTTAGTCTCTTTTGTGCGGTGGTCTCTAGATCAGAAGCTCCTCTCAGCGGTCAATCTTCCTCACGTTCAAGGCATATGAGATTTTGATCAGGTTCTCAGGGATTGAAGATGGGTATATTAATTACAGGCGGGAACTTGAACATGTGATGTGAAAAGAGTCTGTTGCCTTAGTCTTGTACATGTTCGTTAGGGTTTAGCTGGGATTCCCCACTCGCTCTCTCTTTTCACATCACATGTTCAAGTTCATTTCAGAGTCTGTAAATTACAGCTCCCTTTTCTTCATCCGGCCTGCCGTGCATAAACTTTCTCCCTTCTCACCTCTTTCACTTCCTGCAGCACTTCTAGGAGGATCCCAGCTGTTCTCCTTGTTCGTCGCCCCCGGTCAGCTGTGTGAGAGAGAGCCGCGCCGGCCTCCGCGGACTCCCGATCCCTTCTCTCTCCTTCGTGCGCCGAACAGCTGACAACTCAGCTGACGCCTGGTAGGCCACGGCTTCACATCCCTCACAGGAGCCGCGCCGCGTCAGCTGAATACACAGCCTCTGCCTGTCTCACGGCGCAGACTCCTCCCCCACAATGGTGAGGGCCGGAGCGGGGAACAAGCTCTTCGCAGCTCCTTCAGGGACGATAATTGGCCACTTTGATCAGCTGGAGGTTCATAACCGCTGTGCCAGCGTGAAAGCTATTCACGTTCAGGCGTTCGGCCTTCTTGGGGACGGTAACTGTCTCAACTCGGAAGAAAGTCTCTGAACCCTCGTGGTTCGCTTAACTTTGCTAAAACTGTTCAAACGTTGCTCAATGGGAGCGCTCTGGCTTATCTTGGTAAGTCTCTCATACTAGTAAGCCCACTCAAATACGGCCTCGTCTTCATGGGAAACCGTTTCCTCCTCCTCTTTCAACAGCTGTCCAAAACGAATCATAATAAAAGGAGAAAAATTCCAGTATTAAAGAAAAGCACCTCTTAAGGCATTCCTTTCATTCCCCATTGGGCCAAAGACATGTCTTTCTTACAGAGTCCCTCCCCTCCTGACACATGCTGACATCATAATCCCCTCAGCCTTCATGTCTTGCTGAACAGTTGTCTAATTGGCTCTGAATAGGGCTCTGATCTGGCTCTTCTTTTCCCACTTTGTCACATGCACAAATACCATGAATCAACCGCACAGTGTGTTTGAGGAACAGTAAGAATATTATGGTAGTATTGTACTTACTTTTTTGTGTGGAATGATCAGGTTTCTTCTGAGCTGTTGTTTGTACTTCGGATTCTGCTGCTTTTCAGGAGAGTGGTCTTTACTGCATTTGTAAAGGAAAGAAGGTAGTAATTTTGTGTGTAAATAGCATGCAGTTTCCTTTGACTATGTGCAGTATTTATATTTTATTTTAAATATGTTAGTTCAACGTGCTTTGCAAATGAGTAGAATAGGAAGTGTATGAAACTCGCTTGGTTTCTTAAGGCTGTGTTATTGAATGTTAGGAGAAAGAAGAAATAATGATATATTTATTTTGCAATTTTTATAAGGTAAGTGGCAGATACTGTATAGAAAAGCATGGAATGTATGCATTTGTGAAGGTGTGGGTAATAAATCAGAAGGATGTGATTTACAGGCAGTGGTGTTATTGCAGTTGGGAGTTTTTCAATGATAGTGTCTATCTGTGTGTGTGTATGAAGGTGCATGACCTTATCCTGGCTGTGTGTAATTTTATAATACACTACTAAGTGTTTTTCTACAATTATACTGTTGTGTGTAAAAAAATGTTTAGATAGTAGATAGGTTTGGAAGTGACAGTTGATTATAGTAGATGGAAAAAATTACAATAAGTTCATTTTATAGGCTATACAGGTTAAGTGGCAGTTAATCTGTTTATATTCTTTTATAAGAGTTGTACATGTACTGTGCAGAAAAATGCATACCTGTAGTTTGTATTCATGCATGTGGATATGCATGCAGCTGCAAGTAGAAATCTTGGAGACTTGTACAGTAGTGTTTGTAGTAGGTGCTTTCCAATGATATGAGACTTGTACTCAGAGTAATCTACAGCACATTTGAAGTGCTGAACTCTGATGATGGAGTTAGATGTAGAGGTCTTGGATGTGATTGGTGGATGGTTGTGTGACTGTTTAGCTGTATCCAATGAGGCAATGGCACAGACCGTGAAGTGAAAATGGTAGAAGGGCTGTCCAGGTTACGATATGTCCGCGGACATGGCGGTATTCGGCGGACACTGCGTATTACATACTGGGATTTTGGGGTGGAGAGGCATGCAAATGAAAATAAGCAGAGCAATTGATTGGTCAGTAAAGTTTGGTGGGTGTGTTGTGTAAGGAGAGAGTTTGTCAGAAGGTCTTTTTGCTGAGAGAAGAACAGTTGGCTATGGTTGTGTGTTCTCAGAAAACAGATTGTGTGGATTTTGGGAGACTCATGGATACATTGGTTGGAGGTGCATGCACAGCGCTGTGGAGTAGCTGCAGATCCTGGATTCCCCTATGTGGAAGTGCACTGGCATGGAGTGCGTGGAATGAAGTGGCTAGACTTGGTACCTCTATGTGCTAGTTTGGAGACAGAGCTTCATCCAGACATAATTATAATTAATTGTGGAGGGAACAGTTTAGGACATGTGTCAGGAATTTCTTTGCAATTTGCGATGAAAGGAGGACTTGGGAAGGTTATGGACATGTTTCCAAATTCTCAAGTAATATTTTCTCGTATTGCGCAGAGACAAATGTGGCTGCGTTCTTCATTTGGTCCACAAATGGAGAAAGCAAGGCGGAATGTTAATAAGGCTGTTTGTGCCTTTCTAGGAGATGTTGGCATGTCCTCTTTTCACAATGAAAATATGATGTTTGGGAGCACATACATTTTTCGCAGAGATGGAGCCCATCTTACTTATGCTGGTAATCAGATTTTTTTGAGAAATGTACAAAATGCATTGCGTCCTTTTGTGGAATTACAGCTATCCATTTTTCAGTAGGTGTTCCCCATTCCACGTTTTGCAAATACAAAAAAACATCACCAAAAGGCTCTTTTCAGAGCCACCTCTTCCTCCCAGAGAAAAGTGCAATGATTTTGATAGGGCAGCACTTCAAAATGTTATATGTTCGCGAACTGTCTGCGGACTTCTTAAAAAAATGCACAGGGCCCTGCTCCATTTATTTGTCACTTCTATTTTTAGACAGTGAAAGGCGGCTTTGAAAAGAGCCTTTTTTGATTTTTTATTTGTATTTCTGGGGGTTTATTACACACGACACACCAGGAGAGGAGGGGAAAGGAGGGTAAGGGGGGGAACCCAACCACAGGGATAAGAAAGGGCGGGTGGAGAGAGGAAGATGTAGGGTGGGCCTTACTTAGGTAGTGGGCAGGTCTTCTCGTGCTCCGAGACCACAGTCTCAAAAGCACTTCGAAGTCTCTCCCCACTGCAGAGTACTGCCTCGCAGTACATACACAAAACTGTGACCCTCGAAAGGTAAGGGTCATCAGCATTGTGAATGGCCTGTGAGGCAGCTGGAGGGATGCGCTCTCCCACAGGAGTCTCTCTTGTGGTGAGAGGAGCGGAAACAGAGGAGGAAGTAGAGGAACTCAACCTACTACGCTCCTCGCAAGGTACAAACTTGTGAAAGGCCCCACCGTGGGCAGCCGTGGACCTTAGGTGTTGCTTCATAATAGTCGAACCAAAGCTGTACGAACCAAGCCTCCCGCGACTCAGCACTATTTTGCACTGGT
This sequence comes from Ambystoma mexicanum, assembly GCF_040938575.1. NCBI lineage: Eukaryota > Metazoa > Chordata > Amphibia > Caudata > Ambystomatidae > Ambystoma > Ambystoma mexicanum. The sequence goes on from NC_090937.1 coordinate 39,633,029, forward strand.
TGCAGGTGACTTTGTTCGCACGCACCTTGGATACGTTGTCATGAATGGTAAATAACCACTACACCCAAGACTCACGGCGAGCGCTGGTAGTAGGGACTTCCACTACCTCACCTTCCTCATCCTCTTCATCCTCCTCACGCCTGTTCCCCTCTTCAGGCCCTTGGGGAGGTGGTGGTGGTGGAGGGGTTGGGGGTGGTGCTAAGCCAGTTTTAGCACCAGGTGGCAGTAGAGGAGCCATGGATGCCATCAGGTTTCAGAAAAAAATCTGGAAAATTGGCAGCAAAATACACTGTGTTCTGTAAGGTAGCCAGAAACACAATGAGGATGAGCTCTGGTATGTGGCCTTTTATAGGGGTGCTGGTGCGCGTTCGCAGACACCCACGCTGTCCGCAGACAGAACAAACACCCAAAAAGGGCTCAAAAAGTATGTAGAAAGTCAGGGTTATTGTCTGGGACATGTGCTATGGTGCATTTTTAGTATAAAATACTGTGGATTGCCCGAATAGGTACTTTTATAATGTTCGGGGACCCGGACAGTGTCTACAATTCAGGACACACGCTCAGCGTGGGTGCGGTCACATGATGGCGTCGCAAACATGTCCACGAAGGGAACGGGTTTCCGCAGGACATCAAATGCACGGGAACAGTTGTGCGCATGCGCGCGGGTGTTCTACGGACAGTGTTCGGGTCCTGAAATGAATTAACAGTGCGACACAAGCGACGCGAACAGTAACAGTCAGGCGCGATGTTCGGAGAACTTACGGGTGTGGTGCGAATGTGCATAGATGTTCTTTAGGCAGTAAGGACAGGCCTGAGGAGACGCTTAAACTAGCGGTGTGCTCAGTGGATGTTTAGTTAGGATGATGGGGAGTATGTGGCGGGTGTTAGTATGAGAACAGCTATACCGAATGTGTCATAGTATCGCTGTGATGAGTGTTGTTGGTGTATAGGAGAGAGTAAGTGTGGTGGTGTAATATGACGGTTATCAGTTATGCGCTTGGGATCGAGCACTCCATCTGTACCATCTATTCTATCCGTTTAATTTACTCTGTCTGTTCGTTCCACTTCGTCGGATCATCCATTTAGTCTGTTGCATCCATTTGGTTATCAGTAAGGTGTAACACTATCGGTTCTATCCACTCCACCCATTCCACCCACTCCATCTGTTCCACCCACTCCATCTGTTCCACCCACTCCATCTGTTCTATCCACTCCATTTGTTCCATTCACTCCATTCGTTCTATCTGTTCATCCGTTCTTCTGTTCCATTGGCTCCATCTGTTCCATTGGCTCCATCTGTTCCGTCAATTCTATCTGTTTCATCCCTTCATCTGTTCCATCTGTTCCATCCACGCCATCTGTTCCAACCACTCCATCTGTTCCAACCAAGTGCTTAATTCACTGAGCTATCTTCTTCACCATGGTGGACCTCAATTTATCAATATTAATTTCAACTTTCATTATTGCATTTGTATTAATATAGTCCTCAAAGAAAGATGGAATTACCACAATGGTTGTGCTTTAGTGAATACACAAACCAGGCATTTGAGGTTCAGTTAATCTGATCTGAACTTGGTTGCTATACCTCAACAGCACACTATGCATTACCATGATGTGTTTAAGTCTTTAAAAATAAGTGTAACAACTACTTTGCAAAGTAGCCAGCTGGAGGCCCCTCCCACAGCGCAACATCTCAGTGTATGTAGACATAGATCACACTTGTCGTACCTGTTACGCCCCTCTTGTTGTCAGCCATCACCTTAGCTAGGTGCTGATTGAGATTTACAAGGTGCTAATGGTTAGGGTGTGGATGCCAGCCCTACAGCATGTACTGTAACAGGTGTGCTGCAAATCGCACACTGGCAGAGAAGTAAGCATGTCAGTGTTTTTTGTTTTTCAAAATGATTGCCAACATTGAGTAGCAGGGACAACAGGGATATTGCAACCTGTGTCTGTTTATTCTAATTTGTACAGCTCTTCCTACAACAGTTTGGCACGCACATATTTTCCCGAGGAAATATTCTCAACGAAAGCCTTCACACACCAAAACATATTTATTGTGCATTGGGTCAGCATCATTTCTATTACTATTACTTTCCTGTTATACCTGGGGACGCGGCCTGTCGCCTGCTTTTGTTCTCTCTTTGAGACACAGGCTCCAGGGAGGTTACCCCAGCCAATAACGACTGCGCATCAAATGTGCCCCGGCTTCGAAGTGGCCCAGTATTTGATTGAGATCGCATTTTCCCGGCTTATGTGACATACAAGGCGCTATACAAACTAGAAGACCAAGACATGATTCAGCTCTTACAGCATGCTGTGTGGAAACTATACTCTGTTGCTTTCAGAATTGTTGCCCTCTCGTCTGATTTCTGAAACCATCACTTGTTTACGGACCCCATGGATGGAGGAGCACCTCACTTTGTGCCTTGCATAATCAAGGGTTCAGGGGGTGGAGGGGCTTCCAAGCCAGAAATACTTTCCACTAAAGTGAGAACCTGCCAATACCCTCCTCAGGCTCCCTCCCCCAATGTGACGACTGCATTTCTTCCTCAGACGGGCATTTTTTTAAATCTGATTCATGCCATTTTGAACAATTTAAACTAACCTAGCACTTAAGAAATCAGGGGTTTAAATTATCAGCTAAACGGTATTCATTTTATCCGCCTCTGAAAGGATGAAAGGCTGAGTTGGCTCTGGTGGGGTTGAGAAATGGCACCCTGCAGGTTAGAGAGGTCAGTGTCCCATTTCCTTTGTGTAGATTTTTTGTACTCTCAGCAGGTTACTACAAATCCAACGTAATGTAAAAGGTGAACTTTAACTGCCCGTCTCCTGTATCCTGCTGTATAAAAGCTGAAATTTGAGAGCGATGGCAGCAGGGCCCCCTCAAACATGAGCTACCACAGACATACAATCTGGCCTTTGGGTTGTGGAGGCCAAATTAGTGAATCCTAGATGTGATGGGACGATATTAGCACATGGCTGCACAGCAGCTGGCAGCTACAGTTTCACATCACATTCCACATAATTGCACTTTTAGACACAGGGAGAGGCAGAGATTGGTTCAGAATAATTCTGTGCTAATCAGGTACTTAAGCTAGGATTTAAATAGAAGTGTGTGGGTGCTAAGCTTAGTAATGCGGACACTAGGCCACACATCCTAATTCGTCATCACTGGTACTTGGCTGCAGATGCCAGAAGTGATATGCAGCTAATAACCTACAGCACAACACATTAGGAACCCCCACCTGCCGATGTGCCCTGCGAGGTCTGGGGCCGTTTGTCCCTCTGACTAGCACTCCCCTTGTGACGGCCATGAATGGATGATGAATGTACATACCTTCCCCGATTTGATGACCATTCGTCTCGCTCGCCTCACGCCTCGAGGAGGGATGACTCGAGGAAGAGCTCCTTAGGCTCCTGGTTGGCTTTCCTTCCGTTGCTGGCAGGCTGTAGGCAGCAAAGTGAAATAACTGATTGTAGGGGCAAGACAAACAGTGACAGTGGTGACAACCTGCTACACCACACACCAAGGGAGGGCAGAGGCAGAGCAGCCGCCTCAGGCAAGCTGCTGCAGTGTGCCACTCGCACAGGAGGACGGGAAGCATCCGATCCAAGGCAGGAAGGAATCGGAATATAAGCCAGGGCCTGCTGCCTCTCAAAGCATGGGCCCTTTTACTGTTTGGTTCAGAAGATTTCACAGTTGCGCTGACTTGCTTTTGAACCCACAGCTACACCCAGCAGTCAGGGAAGGCAGAACAGTGACAAATGATTGGCTCACTGCAAGGGGGGGTGGAGCCATCAGAAAGCACAAGCACCTCCATGTCAGTCATCCGTACTGGTTTTTAGTTTAGGCTATACACCAGAACTATTGTATTAGAGTACAGATAGGAAGAAATGGCATATGAGGAGGAACACAAAGCTTGTAGGTGTTTGGTTATTTGCCCACCAATTGACTGCCCATGGTCATGCATATCCCTATTGCAATTCCCACCCAGTTCCTGCCCCTCACCGCCCAAAACACCTCCTCATGGGAACTCTTTTAGCTTGCTTTAATCAAGTATTTCCATCAAACTTTGCATCCAAATCACCTGCCAGTGTTTTCTCAAAACAGTCTTCTGAGATTGAATTACTTGGAGTAATAAAAACGCTACTGCTGTAATAAAATGTCTTAACCAGGTCTGCCTTCAGCCACTCAATTTATAAGCACTGTGCCTGTTCTTCACTGATTGCTGGTAAAAAAACAAGAATGGGCAAATACAATATTTGTGTCTTGTGTATAAGTATTCAACATTTGCAGGAACTGCTATTAGACAGCGAGGTACTCACACCATGTGTCCCCTGCTCCCATCGAAAGCCAGTTAATACGCCTGCAGCAGTACCTTGCAAGTGCCTTTCCTGTGTCTACACAAAAGCCCAAACTGTTGACATTGCTGATACTTGTTTTGATATCTTCCTAGTTCCTGGCTGCCATCCCCGCTCTGGCGATAGCAGTGAGCAGCACATGTCCAATCAGCAAACTGCTTGTTTGCCCTGTACTGGGGGCTGTGCAGTCCGGGGGAGCAATGAGTAATTTCATTAGTTTGGGCTATTAGGTGTCAGAGCCACCTATAAACCAAGACTATTGCGTTAGAGTACATACAGGGAGAAATGGCATCTGAGGAGGGACACCAAGCTTAAAGGTGTTGTTTGGCTGTTTGCACACCCATTAAATGCCCATGGCTATGCTATTCCCTATGGCCATTCCCTCCTAGTTCCTCTCCCTCCCCACCGAAAAACACCTGATCATGGGAATGCTTTCAGCTCACTTTAATCAAACCTTACCATCAAACTTTTCTCTCAATGTGCCTGCCAGTGTTTTTTCAAAGCAGTCTTCTGAGAGTTAATGACTTAATCTGAGTTGTAAACACGCTACTGGTGTTATAAAAATGTTAAACCAGTTCTGCCTTCTGCCACACGATTTAGAAGCACTATGTGTGTCCTTCACTGAAGTCCTGTTAAAAACAAGCATTGGCAAAGCCAACAGCTTTGACTTGTGTATAAGCATTAGGCATTTGCCACGCGCTTCTATTAGATGCTCAGGTACTCGCTCCTGTTACCATCAATGACCAGATAATACCACTACGCAGTGCTTGGAAGTACCTTTCCCATGCCTACACAAAAGCCCAAACTATTGGCATTGCCAAAGCTTGTTCTTTTGTGTGTCAAATCTGCCTGCAGTCATGCACACACAAAGCATATGGTTCTTTTCAGTGGCTAAATGATTATGTAAATATGAGAGAGAAATAAAGAACGCAAAAATAAATTTTCTGGCCTCATGACTTGGTCACAAACCACGAAGTTGACACAACCTCCCCTGCAACCACAAGCATTGCCCCCTCACACCTCCCCGAAGTTGGGCAGAGCGGGGGGCCGGGATGCCTGCCCCATTTTTGCCCAACCATAAAAACGTCTCTGCCTCAGAGCGAAAGAGAGCACTATCACACCAAATGGGGACAAAATGATGATCTTAATAGAAGGTGTCAGATGCAGAGATGCCTCCATGTATTTCTACTTCAAATTGGAAACATCCCATGTCCATTTTGGAGAGTATAGAACTTGGGTATAACGTGAGACACAACCATACATTTTCACAGAAGTCTAATCAGTGTTTGTAGCCCCCAAATTTCAACTGTCCATTCTCCACAAGGTCAATGGTAATGGGGAATTTTAACTATTGTAATTTGACTTACATTGAGTTCACCAAAAACTCCTTGTTGGGTTACACGATCTTCAAATCTAAGCAGCAGGTCTTTGCCTCAACCTGATAAATGCAGTCCTGCAGGTCTGAATGTAAGAGCTCCACTGGCTCCCTGCTGACGCAGGATTCAAGTTGAAAGTTCTTTGCATTGAACATAAAGCTTACTGATGCAAAGGCCATTGTACTATCAAGGTTGCAACATTCCAGCAAGAACCATGTGCTTTGAAAAACACGCCTTTCACCATTAATCATCTTCAAGTGTCTGAAACATGGGAGTGTGCACACTGTGGCACCAACTGAACTGGAACTCTTTAAACTGGCCTTCAACAGAATCCTTTCCACCTTGCTAATGCAGCGACTGAAGGACATATAATTAGGTTATCAACCACGCATCTGGATGGATCCTAGCCATCTGCTGTTTAGCAGTCAGAGTCCCCCAATCCTTCCCAAACAAAATGCCTTGAATCTCCAACTACTCTCCTTCCTATCACCAACCACATCCTCATCCTTATGCTTGCTATAGGCCCTGACAACATTCTACCCCACAACACCCCAACAGTCCTTTACTAGTCACCACCCGTACCCAGATGTTAATGTGTTTTGCATCTGTAAGTGCACCAAAGGGATTGCAAAGTGTTTGCCTTGCTATGAAAATCTTAAAATATTTGCGTCAACATTTGTTTATTCCTCCAGATAACGACGTTCAGGATGAGGATTATGAGGATGATCAGGATGACGTCATCCAGTCTCTGCTGAATGTTGTGCACGAGGAGACCCAAAACCTCTTACAATTAAGTCGCCAGAACACGGTTTCTGAAGATCCTATACCAGGTACTCTTAGCCATTAATGGGAACTGAAACTGTGAAAGAGATGGGACATGTCCCCATTATGTATGTCCCTTCCATTACAAATTGGTCACACAGGGTACATTGGTCACATTGTAGTCCATTTTAGTCGATTAGCAAATCCGAGTGCCATGCTGTTTTCTTCTATTCGTTGGTGTCTCATGGGGGTGGTAAAAATGCCTACATGTGTTTTAGTTGGCTGTGGTGGTCCAAATGCCAACACATGTTCTGCTCTGGAGTTTTCTCAAGGCTTTCACATTTAACATTATATGTCGACATTATTTTCTCTGGAAAGGCAATTAGAAAATAGTTGCAATTCACGCTCTCATCTTTAGGTTTACCAGAATCTATATATGGTGCAAGGATATGTCTCTTGGTTGTCTTTTTATGTCCATCTTTTGGTGCCCCGATGCCTGTGGGATTCCGGCGCCTTATAAATAAATATGTAAGTGCAGTTATTCTAGGCTTAGTTATGACGCAGATAAGAAAACGTGACATCCCTGAATAGGGTTTCCTTTGGAATGTATAGCACTTTAGAAGTGATCCATTTTCAATATTTTTCCTTGCGTTTTAGAGTTGTTAACTGTGTGGAAAATGAGTCTCTATTTTGGAATTTTTAGGCGTTCAGTTAAACCTGTTTTCGATTGATAAATTCATAAACTAATGGTCAAAAGATAGTCATAAGTGCAATGGTTTATCATGCCTGTATACTGCTTTGTTTTAGTTTTGTAGGCAATTCTCAATCTTGGTGCCCATACTATGTTGTTTCCCGGTGAGAGATGTATGCACCACGCGTGACTGTTCCTTACAGGAACGAGATTGGGTTGTGAGTATGATGACCAGTCTTAGAGAGCGGAGGCGTAGCCAATGGAAAAAATGTGTAGCTCTTACCCATTCAATAGAGTGCTGCAGGGCTGCACAGCCTTCTGTTTACGCAAAGGTGTCTGATGGTTGCATTAGCCGTTGGCTATTTTTTGGTATGTTTTGCCTTTTGCTGATGCAAAGGCATGTAACATTTTGTGCATGCTTACATTGATATTCCTATCACATGCGTATGATCGGCCATAGAAGACTGTTTTCTGTGCCTTCTGAGTTGGCGGAAAGGTCCAACAGACATCAGGAAGACTTCTCTGAGATCATGGCACATGAAAATGTGTGACCATGCATGAAAGACTGTTGTTGTCAGAGTTTTCTAATATTGGAAAGTAAATGTATCTGTATATCATGGTTTATCTTGCTGGTAGATAATATATATGAGTACAAGTCTCAAACTCTCAATATGAGGCATATGACGATATTGCACATTTAAGGGACTTACATGTCCTATTATTGGTCAAAATGGCTGAACCGTACTTTGTTTTATGTAGATCTTAATTTTCATTATGTTGTATCTGGATGTCGATCACTATCATTTTTATATATATACAATACGGTGGGGTCGTACTTTGGAGTAGCCTATAAAGTATAGGCTTTGCTGAGGCAGGATATTATAAATTGTCTACCCTTCATTTCTAATCAGCACTTTAGGATTTCAATATTTCTGCACAGCTCGTTCCCATGGAGTCCTGGATGGGATTCAATATATGTTATTTCATCTGGTTCGATATTAGAGCCCTCTGCTGTTTAAATAACGTGCAAGCTGGCCTCAGCAATCAGTTCGTCCACAGATCAGAGACTTTTTCTCATAATACTGCAGGTACATATTTTATATGGTGGTTGTTTATGCATCACTGAAAGGGTTCTGTTGTGGTAAAGGGTTCCGGGTGAAGGCTGAGATTTGTGAGACAGCAAACGTAGGAAGATGGAAAGTGTAAAAAGGGCCGCGAAGAGCCTCTATTCATACTAGGTATTTGCAGAGGATAATTTACATGTTTTGTTAAAGGGGAGCAGTAGCACAGTCCTTCTAATTGTGGGAGAGTATGATGCCTGTGACTTGGACACAGGTGCATTATGGAGTTGCCATTTTTCCGATTGTGCTTAGTTATTTGAGGTCTATTCAAGGAGCCAACTGAAGATATTTCAGGATGGGACTGTGTGAGGACATGTTTGACGCCCGCAAGTAGTCTGTCGGCTCTGTGGCGGAAGTGCTTCTTTAACACCAGGGAGGTGTCTGGTATACTGAGAAGGGGGATGTTCCCATTGTCTGGTCTAGAAATGGCTATGTCATTATCTTATGCATAAAGGCCAGAGCTTTTCCATTAGCCTGCATGTTTGCTTGTTTCTGTCTTGACAGTACATCATTGACTGCTGCCCTGTGGGTATTAGTGGACCATATATTTAATTGGGTCATATGTTTTCAGAGTTTATAACTGGTATCGAATGATTTTCTATTACGGGTGCCCCTAATATTGTCATGTGTTAGGAAATGTGGAAAGGCATGGGTGCTATTTTTAAATCTGCTTTTATCATAGTGTTCAGATTTCATAGCTCATATAATTTCATTGCTTTTTAAAACAATGTTTAAATATGAGATATATAATAGATGTATAGGAATGCATTATGGTTTCGAAATGTTAGGTACATGAACATCATTTTTAGTAAATTAAGATGATATCCTTAGAACTCCTATGTATTGCATAAAGACTATCGGGCACCTTGGGATAGATTGCTATTTCTACATGAGTTTGAGGTTTAAAGAGAGAGTTGTCAAATATTTGTCAGTCTAAACATTTTGTGCTTTGCACTGTGTATGCTCTTATTTCATTAGAAGCCAATGGTAAAATGCCAGAAGAGAAAGCCGAAGACACCGACTGTGATGGTTCCTCTTTGCCTGCAGACTCCCCTGAGGTAAAATGAAGTTCCAGAAGCAGCTCAAGACCCTCCTTTTCTCATCTGCCTTCTCTCTTTCACTCCCTTGCTAACTTACCTGTCTGCTGCACTGACTGGTTGCTTGGTTCCCTCACATTCTCACTGGGTGCAAGCTCCTCCATGACCAGTCTTTTTTGCACTGCCTATCGCGCACTTAGGGGCTGTAACTGTAACCCTTAAAGCCCCCCTGCATACTTGCACTTACCCAGAGCCGTGCGGCCCTGGCTGCACTTCCCCCTATCCTCTTCCTTGCACTTCCCCCACCTCTCCTTCCCCCTGCACTTCTTTTGTCGCACTTGCACGATCCGAATGACACAAGGCCTAGTAGGAACGTTTGTCTTTTCCTTCCTTGTCTTGTGGTGCCTAGAAACACTTGTGTACAGGCACGTTATAAATGCCACATATATAATATCAATTTCAAGCACAGGCATAGGTTCCATGGGGTGGGTTGTGCTGCTTCTGGAGTGTGAAATATTGACTTGTCCATTTTTCATTTGTAATTGCTTAACTTTAAGTATCGAAAGCTAACTTGTAATTCTACCTTTCTTGGGGGCATCAGTTGTCCACAAGGGTGGAGAGGAGACCTGGTCACGCTGTGTTTGGGAAGATTGCTCCTCCTCATGGATCACATACAACACCCACACATGCAGCTCATTAACTGCTGCAGCACATGCAACTCTTCTCCTCGCATACTCTCTGCCCCCTTTGATCATCCATTCCAGCAACACTCCCACAGACTTCCAGACAATGTGGTTTGCTCTGTGTGATTTACTGCCAATCACTGTCCCTCACAAAGGAAACGTAATATTACACATCCAGTAGTCATTAAGATTGTAAATGTGGTGAGTAATTGCTGCATTTTGAAAAGTAATCTTCATTTGCTTCTAGGAACCCGGGTTCCTTGGAACGCAAGTTTTATCTTCTCACAAAGGCCCTTGTTCCGAAGAAGCTTCTGCCTTTTCTGGTGCTCCTCTTGTTTCCCATTCCCTCCACCCCCCATATGTATCCTGCAACCTGCTGATGCAAATTGTATCTTGGCACTTATCCTTCTGACTGGTCTCGCTTCTCCTTTGGTCCCCACATGCTCCCCCTGGAAATGCAAAGGGACTTTGATTACCAGTCCAAGCCAACTTTCTTGTTTAGGTCTCCAGGCTGATTCAAGTTCGCAGTCATCCTGTGTTCCTCTGCAAGGTGCTGTCTTTGCCATTTCACCCGCCATTGCCTCTCCCTCCTGATTTACCCCTCTCAGAGGCACGCTGAAGTATGTAAATGCGACTCCCAGTTTCATCCAATGGGGACTCCGTTTTGATCCTGTTTGCCTGCATTCCTCATATGTCTTAGTAGCAAGTGGTTATTAAGGTGGCCCCGCTCGGACTATTGTCTTTCTATAGGCATCCTGTCCAGTGCCCATCATAGTCACTTCACATCAATCGTGCAAGTGATTATGGGGTACACATAACTGTGCAACCTATAATCACTACCTCGGTTGTCTCTTTTTTTTTTTAGGAAACTGTACTGAAAAACAACTAAGCAAACTGACATCATGCATTTTTTTAAACTTTATTTTATTTTAATTTTTTAAACCTTTTTTTTATATTTTATAGCACACCGAACATACAATAATTAGGACTTCCATATTTAAGTATAACAACATAACATTACAGAATACGTTCTTCTGTCCCATTCCCTCCCGCCCCATTAACTCGAGCCACTGTATCCGTGTCATCAGCCTGTTCCTCTTCAGGCGAGTCTATAGACATTGTCTTTTCCGTGTCATCATCACTGAGATAGGACTGGGAGGGGCCCACCATAGTGGCCACCAGTTGCCTCCATTCGATTAGGGGTCCCACCTCTTCCTCTCCTGCTGACCGCTTCAAACCAAGCTGCCGTTTCTGCCTCTGCCCACTTCATGAGGTCAGCCCACCACAACTCTATCCTAGGCCTATGGGCTGCCTTCCAGCACATTGCAATCCTCCGTTTGGCCAGGATGTAGGCCAGGTCTTTCATCTTACTGATGTGCCTCAGGTTACGTGGTCTAGGAAAGCCCCCGAGCATGCATGCCCAGGCTGACTCGATCTCCAGCGTAATACCTTTTCCTGCCAAGCGTATCTTCAGTTCTGACCAAAACCTTCCCACCTCCGAGCAAGCCCAGAACATGTGTAACATCCCCGCTTCCTCCTCCCCGCACCTGGGGCATCTCTGAGTCGACTCGCCTCTAAACCTGGCAATCTTACTGGGGGTCAGATATGCTCTATGTGTGACATATAGTTGGATCTGTTGGAGCCTAGCGTTCCGGGGCACTTTCTTATGATATCTTTGGGCTCTGTTCCATAGCCCGTCCGACATGGATACGCCCACCTCTTCTTCCCAGAGCTGTCTCAGTTGGACCAATTCCTTCCCCACCTTGGACCCCAGTAGCTCATATATGCGGGATATCTCATGCCCACCCTCAGAGATGTCATATATCGTCTCCATTGTGGCATCCGGCTGTTCTGCAAGGACCTCCGCCGGCCACTTTTCTCGCACTCGCTTAACAATTCTGGAGTAGGTAATGTGTTGCCCTTTATGCACCCCGGTGACCTCTATTAGTTTCTGGAATTCCAGTGCCTCCCCTTCCTGCCATATGTCTCCCTGGGTGGCCAGGCCCATAAGTTCCCAGTATCTACGGACCCCTTTCATCAATTGGGGGTCCTCTCTGCATAGCGCCACCAGCGGCGCCTGCATAGAGAACGGAGCCGGGTGTCCCATCATCTGCCATGCCCTGTGCCACACCTCCCAGCCAAGCGCCAACAGCCTCGCCATCTCTAGTACCTTTGGCTTTGATAACCACACTACCTCTCTAAGGAAGTAGGGAGCAGGTTCCATGCACAACAGCCTGGTTTCGACTGTTTCTTCTTCAGACAGCCACCTAGCCACATATTGCAGTTGTCCCGCCAGGTAATATAACTCAAAATTCAGCAGGTTTATTCCCCCCCTATCGCCCGAATTCTGTATTTCCTGAGGGCCGCCGTGTTCCTGGAGTTATGCGATATAAAGCCCCTGCACAAGCTGTGGAGACTAGCGAAGAAGCGCCTAGGGATCACATACGGGATATTTACAAAGAAGTCTAACAGTCTGGGCAGGACTACCATCTTAATCAGAGCAGCTCTCCCCATCATGGCCAGAGGCAATCTGGACCAAAACCCCTTGCTATTTTTAATGCTTTCGACTGCTTTTTCTGTATTGTGTTTATGTTCTTCCGCTGTCGTGTGGTATATGTTGATTCCAAGATATCGGAACGTCTCAGTTCGCCAGGGTATTGGCAATACCGGTAGGCTCCTTGGTAATACAAGTCTATATCTCCCCAGGGGGAACATGCTAGATTTTTGGTGGTTTACTGCTATGCCGGAGAGGGTAGCATATCGCTCCATCACCTCCAGGATGTATTGTGTGTCCTCTTCTGGGAAGCGCAGGTACAAGAGTATATCATCAGCATGTAATGAAATAAGATGCGGACCACTTGCCGTGTGGATCCCTATCTCCCCATATTGTTGTCTTAGGCAGACAGCCAGTGGTTCCACCGCTAGTATATACAACATGGGCAACCAGGGGCAGCCCTGTCTACTGCCCCTGCTGAGTTACCATTTGTCTGAGATAATGGCACCCGTTTTAACCCTTGCAATTGGGGAGCTGTATAACATTTTGACACACCTAAGATACCCTGGCCCCATTCCGTAGGCTCTTAAAGTTGCTAACAGCCAGGGCCATCTTACTGAATCGAATGCCTTTACCGCATCAACAGTTCCCCCAGGTCCTCCTCTGTCTGATCAATAATATGGTGCAGTCTTCTATGGTTATCAGTTATGTTCCTACCAGGGACGTAGCCAGTTTGGTCGGGGTGTATCAGTTTGCCGATAAATCGCTTAAGCCTGTTTGCTAGCACTGCCGTAAGGATTTTGCTATCTTGGTTAAGCATCGATAGGGGTCTATATGACCCGCAGTCTGCGTTAGGCTTACCCGGCTTTAAAAGCGGAATGATCACCACCTCCCGTAGGGACTCTGGCAACCTGCCATGCTCGAACCCCTCATGAAGCATAGCCAGCAACGGGGGAAGCAGCTCTTGTTTGTAGGTTTTATAGAATTTGCTTGGGAGCCCGTCTGACCCTGGAGCTTTACAAGTGGGCAGGTGCTGAATCACTAACTCAAGTTCTTCTAATGTGATTGGGGCATCCAGGTCTGCAAGTTCTAAGTCGTCTAAGGTGGGCAAGCCTATATCTTCTAGCGTTTCCTGGATTTCTTGGTCCCTCTCTTCGCCTGGATCCTCATAGAGGCGTTTGTAATATCCAAGGAACCCTTCATCCAGGATCTGGCCTCCCTCTCCTCTAATTTCCCTGATCACCGGCCATGATACCTCACTCTTATATAGCCAGGCCAGCAATCCGCCCGGCTTGTCTCCCCCTGCATGCTGTCTCTCCACATACCTCTTATAGCTTAATTTACATAACCTGTCCCAGTGTTCGCCACTAGCTTGTTGTAGCTGTCTCATTCTGGCCCCATCTTCCCGAGAGGTGCCACCCCTACGCATAATGTCTTCCAACTCCTCCTCTGTCTCCTGTAGCTCTCATTCAATGCCCCCCTGGAGCCCTCTAGATTTTGATATAGCCACCCCCCGCACTACTACCTTAAACGCCTCCCACACAGTTCCCATAGTTCGGATGCTACCGGTATTGATGCATTTTTTTAAACTGAAACAAAGCATGCCTATTGCTTTGCTTAGGTTTAGAACTTAAATGTATTCTCTCCTCGTGGGCTTTTATGTTTGGCGGGTCATAGCACCCGACCCTTCATGTACTGGCTGTGACCAAAGACGACTTTCCAAGGGAATGTTATTTCATTTCTTAAACTATTTGCTTACAACACATTACACGCTCCGTTTTTGATGTGATTTGTCCAACAGTACAAAGTCTTTATTTGTTGTACATAATTGAATGATGAGCGCAATCAAGACCATCTATTGAAGGGAATGGTGATGTCACGGATAATGCTGCGTATCATCTCAAAGTGTTGTGCCCTTCAGACTTGCACCTCTGCTTGGACACAAAACTTGTTGGTGACATGCAATATCCATATAACATATGCATAAGGGGAACTGTCCCATATAAAGTGACATTGTTTTTAAGATTTTAAATGTTGCATAAGAAATTGTTCAACGACATAAAGATAAACATTACAAAATCTGATTTGGGGATATGGAGATGCAAAACAAAACACTGAAAGGCCAGAGCATTTTCATATTTGCTCCTGTCAATATTGTTGTATTTGCCATGTCTAGGAGGGCCTGTAAAGATACTTAGACAGTTCACCATCTGGAAAATGTATCCTGGGCAGGCAAAGAGAATTTGTTCTCCAGATTTGGGCCAAAACATATGGCACATATCGGCCTCCAGTCATTCCCAAATCAGCAATGGGGATAAATATGTAAATGAGCATATTGGGTGACTGTTCTTACATGCTTTGCATTTTTTTAAATTGTTTTGCAGCCAGTGAAACCCAGTGGCTGTGAGGAATACTGTGAAGAGAAACCGATACACGAAAGGTGAGGCACTAATTGGAATGTCTTTGATTTAGCTTAATTTGCTAATTGCTGTACATTAACTTTTTGTTTTCAGTGAGATAAACAATATGCATTAGCCACTCTAATATCTAGAATTACATTCGTTTCTGTAAAAATTGAGCATTTCTTTTGTAGTCAGCTCGAGTCAGTTTCAGGTCCCCGGTCATCTACTTTACCGGTTCTAGATGTATGCACATAAAATGGTATGCAGTGTTTTGAGCGCTGAAAATGAACATAGTTGAGGAAACGATATTTTATTTCAGCCACTATCCAACACTTTCCCCATGCATTCTAGGACTTGAGTTTGTTTATATAATTGCACCAGATCTAAAATATGTTGGGAAGGGTGTTTAGCGGGTTAAAACAAATATCATTTCAAGAAAATCTATCCGAGCACTGACAGAAAAGAAACCCTACATGATTTGGATAAAAAATATAAAGCGCAGTTAGTAGGGATGTGTTTAAAATCCTATGTTTTGCTGGTTAGTTGGTTGAATTATACCCATTAGTCATTATTAAGAAATTAAGAGCAGTTAAGCCTATTCAGTGTGGTAAGGGTTCGCTTTTCAGGTCTTTGCATAATCTGCTGGTAACCGATTAAGTTAATGAATGGGCAAAACGCAGCATTCTGAAGTCAGTGAAAAGATTCAGATTAGGTGGATAATGGTAAACGGAATTAGTTACGGTGCTATGAGAAATGGAAACTCTGAGGCAAAAAGCACAATGTGAAAATAAGGTAGAATTATTATGACCATATAATTTGATTTCTAAAGTTGTACTGTACTACAGTATAGTATAATATATATCCACAAACAGTACGTTGCTAAAACCAAATCCTACTACATTTACTGAAACTGCTGTGAACCATTAAGCTCCTGCATGTAGCCTAGCAGTGCCTGGTTAGCTTGACCTTGACCACTATCACAAGATACGTTTGTCTACATAAGCCAACTGGCACCATACAGACATGCCTATGTGACATTAACTCTGTGTGTTTGGGAATGTGTCTGAAAGAGCATTCGGAGACTAGAAGGCATTCAAAGCGTAATAGACACAAAATTATAATTTGACATAGGTGAAAATTAGATCTGACGTAGGCTATGTACAAGCACCTCATTCCCCAGAGCTAGATTCTGCTTAGTGGGTGCTAGCAGGTACCCAGGAGCTGCTTTTAACTCCTGCTCTTCAAATCTTATCCATGTATACTGTGCTCCAGTTATGGGACTGTTAGCATAGCTTGAACTTACATTTCTTGGGATCTTTCTCCCTTTGGTATGTTTACGGTTGTAGTTCATAAATTCTATTCCAAGCTTGCGTCCCTTTCCTCTTTTGTTATTATCTACTGGAGCTGTGCGACTTTAGCTTTTTTGGCCTAACTGGTGGTGCCTGTTCTTGGCCCCTTTTTTCAATCTGCCCAATTACCATCACTGCAATCATTAAATCACATTGGTTCTTATGTTGTTGCTATTTATTTAGTGGCTAAATTAAGGTGTCAAGTAACAGTGACAGAGCTGGCTGCTTATGCAGGCTAGCAAAACCTGTTTCCCAATGATTTGGAAGTAACTTTGTCAAACCTACTGAACAGAGAGCTCACACGAGGCTCTTAAGCCTCAGGAGAAAGGAGTTACAATGCTATGGTGCACCAGAAGGGAAAGCCCCATCACTGTTCACAGTTTTTACAAATTAAGAGTGAATCTGATTTCTATTAAAGATTGGCTGGCAGAACACAGGACCACATTTTGAGTAAGGCCGTAGCGATAAAACAAATGGTTTGGAATTACTGCTATGTTTACTGCTCGATCAGATTAAGTTTGCAAGCAAATTGGAGTAAAAAGAGGAATGGTCACTGACTCAGTTAAGTCCAGCAGCAATTTCTCCAAACCTCAGTGGAGTCTTATGGAACTCTACAGTGTGGAATAACAAATTTAAGAATACTACAGATTTGTAGTCATTCCTTTCAGCGGTAACACAAATCAAATTTGTCAGAATTAGCTGTGCTACTCGTAATGAGGCCCACAGTATGATGAGGGCTGTCCATTTTCATAGACCTGCAGCATTTCAGGACTGATTCAAAGTACTACGGCATGAATATCAGCCCATGACTGAGTAATGGCCCATAGGTCATGTAAGTTCCTCAGTACATGAGTAATACATTTGCCCCTGAAGTCCCTAATACACGTCTTATGCCACACAAAAGCATAGGATGCATTTTTGAAGTCCTTAATAGCCGTACTTACAATAGAAATGTTAGGAAGTAGAAATGGGTTTGAATCAATTGGTGTTCTTTTCATAAATACTTCCATTTAAAAATAAATAATTCTAAATTGGTATATGTTGGTTGACCTGGACAGTGTAGACCACAAAATCTAAAAGTGTATCCCTATAGTGTGTAAAATAATTGGGCTGCTTCCTTTAGCAGATTCTGGCTCCATCAGTTTGTCTTCAAGTAAAGGGTAACAAGTTCCCGTTCTAGGATTATTCCTGAAATGTCACCTTTGAAATGGCATTCCTGGCAGCGTCTGCAACTGAAAACACCAGGATTCGAGGCCCCACAAGGCAGCAGTGTGTCTTTGCATACAGAGGGAACATGGCCTAGCAGTTTTTGTCCAACTACAATGTTTTGGAAGCAGGACCTAGATTGATTGTTATATTGCTGCCCAATCTGTAATAGTAAACATAGGATCACAACAGTGCAGCAGCAGCTGTCCAGTAAATTGCCAGTGATTATGATTACGGTTTTCCATTCACCACTAGTCCCGGCTACATTCTGGCAACTGCAAGCACTGTATTGGAATACTTCAGTGATGACACTCCCTGAGCATTTGGGGGCAGTGGGGTTACAGTACTAGAAATGAAGGAAATGTTAAACATTAGAAATAGAGTCCTGAATGTGTCGGAAGGGTCAGCAGAATAGCACAAGGAGCAGATGCAGCTAAAGAGTGGAAGCAGTGACCAGGATATAACAGTCAAAGGCCCTTGTGTATTTCTCAATATATCTATCTGTCTTCCAATATGTATTAGCAGGGCCCTCTCTTCTGTCACAAAGTTGCTAAGGAGAGTGTGTTCTCATTTCTGCTTGTGATGTCTTCAGTGACATTCCTCCATCACAGTATGCATAGGCCAAGAAAAAGGAGATGCATGTGGCCACAGCAAAGGCTATATGTTTTCCATAGAACTGGCTCTCTAGAATCTCAAAACAAATCCTACACATGCTCAGGGGGCGAGGTGGGGGGGAGAAGGGAGGCAGAAGGGGGGCAGATGCATGAGAGGGGCTGGATTCTTTTCTCAGGCATTTGATCTTAGTTGTGTAAAATGTAAAAGTATTACTAGGAATGTTAGATCTTCGTACTTTAGACAGATTCATGGTAGCTGATGGCCACTTGAATGGCAAAGCAATATACTTTATAAACCTCTACTCCTTAATAGTGGACATTTCTTTAAAACAATTTCTAATGGATTGCATGCCGCCACAGTTTCCTCTTCTTAGATAGCAGTGGCATCTGTCATCAGAAAACTTTCACAGAAAGGGCATAGTGTAGCTCAAGGTCAACGCACCTCGACTGTTGAACCTCATGTCTCTTGAAGTGACACCATCAATAGTGTATATGGAACGCACCACAGCCTGTGACATCAGCTATTGTCTGCATGCTCAGCACACTGTGTCATGGCGCGTCGTCAAGAGAATCTTCACTGCACAACATGCCCAGAAGGCCTTGTGTTTCATGCACCATAGTGATTACACTTCACAAATGTCAATCATGGACCCACATATCATCTGCCTTTGGTGCTTATGGTTGGGACACAAAGTGGCAGAGTGTAGTTTATGTTGGACTATGAGTTAGAACCCTGTTAGGGAACTTTCTCCTTTTTCCACAACCACAAAAACTCTTAGAAGTGTTCTTTCTGTATTCTACACCAGTAGGGGGTAGACTAACTCTATATTCTAAAGTGGTGTTGCACTATTTCGGACTCCTGGGCCTTAAGATGTTGGCACAGGGTTTGTAACTTCCTTCCTAAAGAGGGCTGGATCCCTTCCTCCTAAAGAAGGACAAAGCCCACTTGTATTAGGCAGTCATAGAGCTGCTTCCGGCAGTGAAGAAGGGGAAATGATGGTACTCCCAACACTGTTTAGTTCCAAAAAGGAAATTGATCAGCCTCCCATCTTGGACTTGGAGTCTTTGAGCAAGTACTCGATGAAGTAGAAATTCAGAATACTGACCTTAGTCCAAATCCTTTTTAAATCCAAGATTGGTTGGTTTCACTAGACATTCAGAATGCTTATTTCCATGTTCCTATCCCTCCAAAGACTGGGAAGTACCTGATATGCATGATCTGTAGTACCCATGACCAGTTTTCGGGTTCTTACTTTTCACAAAACCTCCACCCAAGCATTTCATCGAGCTTATGTTGTTGATAGTTATGGCTCGTCTCAGGCGGCAGAGGGTCAGTTTGTTGAGTGTCTTTATATATTTACTCTTCCAAGTCGTATTCCTCACATAGAATATTATTGGAGGTTGTTATGGAGCAAGAATGTTCTGCCCTTTGAGCCGGAAAGGCAGCAGGTGGACGCCCTTCTGTCACTGGTGCATGGGAAAGGGGGTCACCCCTCTCCGTATTGGCCAATATTATTTCATTCATTGCAAACTATCAGACATAATACTGGATTCATGCACAGTGTACCCGTCATCAGCTCTCTGCGTTTACCTCGCTAATAGCCAAAGGAACAGCTCCCTGGCTTATCCCCAGATTCGACAACCTCACCCTTCCTGTGACATGCACATATTATTGGCTTTGGTACACAAACCGTTTGAACACTTGCCTTCCACAGATATGAGCTGTCTCCTCCTACTAATGATGTGTCGGCTACTAAACAGACTTCTTGGTGGCTATTAGTTCAACATGTAGGATTAGTGAACTTCAAGGTCTGTGTGCAGAAGACCACTTCCTTATTGTTCAGAAGGACAAGATAGTGCTTTGCATGTGCCCTAATTTCTTGCCTAAGGTTGCCAGAATGCATCCTTAATGAGGACATTGATCTCCCAGTTTCTCCCCCAACCAGTCTACAGATCTAGAGATCAATGCATATTACTGAAGTTGCAAGGGCTTTAACATGTTATTAGGAGTGTGATAAAGATTTCAGGGTTTCCAATCAAATTTTCATTACTTATGAAGTTGTTTCTCTCAGCACAAGAGCACCTAAATCTTCTATTGCTTGATTAATTATTTTCTGCATATTGTAGAGTTACAAAGTGAGGAAGGTCCCTCCCGCCAAATGTCTCCGGCCACCCTTGGTCAAAGCTAAGGCATCTTGCCTCGAAGGACATTTGCAGGTCATCTACTTGGACTGTGCCGAATGTTTTTTGTCGGTGTTATTCTATAGATACCAGCTCCAGAGCTGATGCAAAATTCGGGCAGAAGGTCCTGTTGAACATTTTTTGGTCCGGACCCTGCTGAGTTCATGTCTAGTACTATGACTATCCATCTTTCCATTTGTAGGGTACTTTTAAATCTCCCATAAATAAGGGGGAATGGGTAAGGACATAATGAGTAAGTTAAAGTTACTTACTCTAGTGACTACTGTACTCCTAGTCCCCTTTCTTCCAAAGGACTCTCCAGACCGCTCCCTGCTGATTAACATACCACTGAATCATGCAAATAGAATGGCATATGCGAGGGAGGTGCTGAAGGCACCCAAACAGCTATTCCCAGCATGCTAGCCTACGTGAGAGAGAATATTAGGGGAGTGCTTCACAATGTGCAGCTGGACCAAAACATGAAGCAAAGAGACTGCAGTGTCCCTGAGGGCAAACAGACCCTCAAATGACACACATCTCTTAAACCCCAAGGTATGGGATCTAAAAAGTATATATTTACATCAAAGAGCAGAGGAATGCAGGACACTTCTTCACTTTGCTATTGATGGGGCCAATTACCAATTGAGGTGGCTACCTTTTGGAATGAATGCAGCTCTGAGGGTGGTGTTCATTTACTTCCTTATTGATGGTGATAGTGGCACTTCTCCATCAAGAGGGTGTATATCTTTACCCCTAACTCAATGACTGGGTGATTCATGCCTAGACTTTCTTCTAGGCTAGGGTGGGTCAACCCAAAGGCATGCAACAGGGTAGTGGACATGGGACTTTCCATGAAGATTACATAAGATTTAGTTGATCAGAGCTGTCCATGGCTGTGTTCAGGAGAAAGTCTGTTTTCCACAGCTCAGGATTTCGTTAACTCTGGATTCTGTCCTACATTTTTCAAACCACTCTCAAACCTCAGCAAAGTATAGGCCTTGTGATTTCTTGCATTCATACCCTCCCTGTGGCCTGGCTCAATAAGAGGCTGTTGCAGCGGAATGGGCAGATTACTGGGATCAGTCTGTGGAGTACCAGTGCAAGAAATCCAATGTGCGAACCTTAACACACACAGGCGTACAATGGCTTACCCCCCACACTAACGTGAGTGGCAGTTTAGATTCTATTGAGAGACACAGAGGCAAGTACTCTGCATCACTACTTCTTTAATTTTAGCGACCAGCGAAGAGTGAAAAATGTTAACAAAACATCAGAAAAAAAAAATATTTTTAAAAACAGTATCACCATAAACTGAAAAAACACACACAAGACCCCAACGCAAGATGGCAGTCCTGGCATGTCAGCCAATCCGGGTCTTCTCCTATAAAAGCCCATAACATTAGTCCATCATCCTCTTCTGAAGCTGCAAGAGGGAAGCAGATATTGAGACCGCACCCCAAACCAGGAGCGTCACCCAGCTGGAAATGGAATTCCACCATAACATATCACTCTTCCACCCATCATCCTGATGCATCACCACCGTCTTGCACTTATACCACCACTGTGGGAAGAGAACACAGTATAAATAAAGGGAAAGGAGGGAGGGATAATTCTCACCTCGGTGTCTCTTAATAGAATCTAAACCCCAACTGAGGTTAGTGCGGGGGGGGTGTTAGCCATTCTTTGTCGAGACTGGAGGCTTTCAATTATGCAAATTTAAAGATCTTGCAACACCACATTAGCTACATGTTGAACTTTTGTATGATAGAAAGATTTAAACATAAATTCCTTGGACCAATCAGCCGCTCTTAGGATATCCTCCAACCTCCCCCCAAGCAAAGCTGACTTAGAGGCCATAGCTCCCCTAGCAGAATGAGCTCCAAATATGGACATGTCTATCCCAGCCTCCCTCATGTCTTGGGAGGATAGCTCAGCGGCAACATGCTCGCCTTGGAAGCAAGAGGACATGGAGCAACACAGGTTTGATTCCCGGGTCTGCGCTTAAAAACCTTTGGGTATTAAGCGCGTTATAAATTACCTATCATATCAAAAAAGGCCTTCTGAAGAAGATGAGCAACAGAGAGGTGGCAGGAGCCTGCAATCTGCTAGTAGCATTGATATATGTCTGCAAAACAATGAACCAAACAACATTTCTGATCCTCTGGAAAAGAAGGTTAAGAAATTGAGGTAGATAAACACTTTGTCCTGCGGGAAACAAAGAATGTTACCCCTTCTGGGGAAAAACCTCATCTACATCAACGCTTTAACATCAGAAACCCTTCTAATGGAAACCAAACATAACAACATAGTTGATTTTGCAGATAACTGCTGAAGTGAAAGAACATTGTTAGCTTGCCATGATTGGAAGAAACAGAAGACCACATTCACATCCCAGAAAACAGAATGCTTAGCCTTAGGAGAAATCTTGATCCTGATGGACTGCAAGGTTCTTCTTACTAGGAAATTAACCAAAATATGACCCGCCGAGATGGCTGAATGCAAATTATTGATTCTCTTATAAGCTTTCCCTTCTTTAAAGAGAGATACCAGGAAGTTAACTACCTCCACTGGAACGGCAGAAAAGGAATCGAGATCCCTCTCCATGCACCAGTTCACCCAGCACGCCCACGCAGATGAGTAGGAAACCTGAGTGGATCTAGCCCAAGAGTCCCTGATGATCTGACAAGTGTCTCCCGAAAGGCCTGAGACTCACCATGACTCGCAGAAATCTTCAATGCCATGAATTGTAGTTGTCCCTGCCATAACAACTCATGACACTCGCCCCCTGGATCTGTGATTAAAAGCGGGAAGGACGCAAGGAGTCTGGCAATGTCCACCGCGAGTTCCAGAAGGATTGGAAACCATATCTGGGGTCTAAAGAACCAGTGACGCCACTTTCCTGCGCACTTGGAGGAAACCCCTTGGAATGAGGGAGAACGGGGGAAAAACATACTCTTGAAGGTGACCCCCATTCGTGAAGGAAAGCGTCTATTGCCACAGCGTCCGGATCCGGACACCAACTGAAGAAACAAGGGACTTGGCAGACGAGGCGAGAGGCAAACGGATCTGTGAGAAAAGGACCCCAGACCTGTGACAGGAGTGCAAACACCTTGCTGTTCAGCTTCCAATCACTGCTGTCCTGGGGGAACCTGGAGTTCCAATCCGCCACTGTGTTGGAAAGACCCAGCAGATATTCCGCCTGCAACATAATCACGCGATTGAGGCGGAAACACCAGAAATCCTGTGCTCTGTCTGCTAACCCCTTGGAACGAGTGGCCCCCAACTTTCTGATGTGGGGGACGGCTGACACATTGTCCATCTTCAAAAGGATGCAACAATTCACCTTGTCCTTGGTCGAAACTCTTCACTGCGAAGGACCCCGCCAAGAGCGCGAGACAGTTAATATGGAGAGATTGCTCCAGAGCGGACCACTTTCCTCCCATAGAAACCTCTTGCTTTTGTGCTCCCCAACTGGACAGACTGGTATCCGACTCTAACACCATGTCAGGAGCGAAGCCTAATAAAGCTCACCCATTTCACGCGTGCATGTGCTGCGGCCACCAATTAAGCTCTGCCGTTCTGTCTTGCGACAGACGCACCACTAGAAAATTAAGATCCCCTGACTGGAGATGCAGAGTCTTCAACCTCTGAAGAGCCCTGTAATGGATGCCGAAGCATACCTATGATCTTAGCGGAAGCCGAAGCGACAGCACCCCTTTCTTGAGCACAGACTTGATCTGGACTTGAATTTCCTGCATCCTCTTCTGGGGCAACCGGAGTTGGCACAGCTGGGAATCTATAACGAAGCCCAGAAACTGCAGGCATTGTGTAGGCACAAGGGTAGACTTCTTGTGTTTGATTAGAAACCCCAGATCCTGAAGGAGGGACACTGTCAACCGAAGTTTGCCGAGAAGGAGACTCTCCTCCTGTGCTAGAATGAGCATGTCGTTCAGGTACATGATTATCCTTACCCCTCTGGACCGCAGAAAGGCCATCACTGGTCTCATCAGCTTGGTGAAGCACCCCCCACTGGTTACCAAAAAGATGAAACTGAGAAAAGGGGAATCCACCATCGCTGCAGGAACCACTGCTCCCTTCAGAATGAGATCACACACCTCCACATCCTTGCCTCTTCCGATTGAACACCAGCGGCTGAGAATGCGCCACCTGAAAGGGAGGGCTGTAAAACTCAAAGTGAATGCCCCGCACTGTCTGCAGCACCCACACGTCTGCCGTGAGGCGGGACCAATTGTGCGCAAAACACACTAATCTCCCCCCAAGCTCTCCCTGGGATGAAACACTTAAATGAAAAATGCTCACCTGAAGCGATGCATGCACACCCTGCTCCCCTGTAGGAGTGGCCTCTCCACTGCGTCCCTCGCTGTGGAAAGGTGGTGTCGGCACCACCTCTGGAGCTGAATCCGGAAACACCCTCCTCTAGGTGCCAACTGTGCGGGCGGGGAGAGCCCTGGAACGGGCAGCCGTGGAGTGGACTCTGCCACTTCTGGCCTTGACAAAAACACCTGGGGTGAGGGCTTTATTAATGTTAGACTGTGCTTTATCTAAAGCCGTGAACGTGTGCAACAAATGAAGAGGGCTCCTTGACAAATCTCTCTCTCCAAAGAGAAACCCCTCGGCCATAGGCCCTGCCTCTGCCAGGGCCATGTCAGCAAATTTTGGATCCAAATGCATCAGTAAAGCTGTATGCCTCTCCGATGACAGAGCAGATTTGTCGTTGCCGAGCAGGCACAAAGAACGTTGGACCCAGCCCCTGAGTATATTAACATCTAGCGGGCTGTCATATATTACGCTTTCTTCCAGCATATCGAAACCAACCTGAACAAGGAGGCCCAAGACGTCCAAATGTTTATCCTGGTAGGACCTCAGGACGTTGTCTTTTCTCTTCCAAGGGTCTTTATTATTATTATTTTTTTTATAAGGAAAACGACCATACAGTGGTCAATCCCAGGGGTCGTTGCCACCCTATCAGGGAGGCAAGGGCTTATTACGCGCCTCTTTCCCCATGGGTTTTCTCACTCATTGTTCCATAAAGGAGGACACAGCCACTGATGGCCACCACTCAGCTGAGCGAGGATGTTGAATGTCATCGGTATCAAAGAATGGCTCCCCCCAGCATGTCCCGGAGTCCTTTCTTCCCTTCCTGGGATACGTCCTTCTTCACCTTCTTCCTCTTAGGAGGGGAATCGAATCCTCAGAAGACAAGGAAGCTTTGGAGGAAGAAGCCACTGGGGAACCCCTATCACTGCTCCTATGCCTTTTCCTGGCCTGAGATCCCTTCTCTACATGCTTCGTCTTCTGTGAACACTTGCAAGGTTTAAGAACCTCCACTGACACTTCATGGCAGGACCCTTACCATGAAAATCAGCTATGCCCTTAACCAATGACATGATATATGGCATTTATAACGCGCCTATACACAAGTGTTTCAAGGCGTGATGCAGCAAGGGAGGGGGAACAGAGGGAAGACAAAGACAACGATCCTACTAGGCCAAGTGTCATTCAGATTGCGCAAGTGCAGGGGAAGGGGGGAAGAGGAAAGTGCAGAAAAGGAGGGGGTTGGGGACAGTGCAGTACATGGGGTGATAGAATAAATAAAACAATAAGAAATAGAGCCAGCTCGTGGCAAGTGCAAGGGTAAGTGCAGGCATCAGGTGTCAAGTGCATGCGGGGGACTGTAGGGATACAGATAAGTCACCAAGTGCGGAGGATGCCAGGGCGGCAGTGCAGGTGTGTATCTGGCAGGGGAGAGAACCTGGGCCCGAGATCAGAGGGTGGCCAGGTAGTTTCAGCCAAGAGTTCAGCAGGGGATAGGAGGAGAGAAAGCAGAAACAAAGAGGAAGGTTTTGAGGTGCTTCCAGAACCGGAGATGGTCCTCCTCCAAGTTTAAGGGAGGCAGGGAGGCTGTTCCAGAAGGAGGCCCCTGCCGAAGAAAGAGATCTACCACCAAATTGTTGCTTGGAGAAGCGAGTGAACCTGAGGGAGTTGGTGGAGGATGAGCGACAAGCTCGAGAAGGAAGATATTTAGGAAGAGAGAGTTGAAGGTATTGAAGCCCCAGTCCCCAGAAGGCCTTGTGGACAATGCAGAGGGTTTTGAACTTAATCCTTGCAGCCACTGGGAGCCAGTGCAGAGATTTCAGTCCTGGAGAGATATGATCCCTGGGCTTGAGGCCAAGGACAAGTCTCGCAGTCCTGTTCTGGATGAGTTGCAGAGAGTAGAAGCAGGCAGATTTAGAAAGAGGCTGTTGCAATAGTCCAGCCTAGAGAGAACCAGAGATCTGGAGACAGTGAGCTTCTGGGGGAAGGAGAGGAAAGGAAGAATACCTCTGAGGAGGTGCAGCTGGTATTGTGACTTCTTAGAGACGTCAGAGGTGTGAGGAGAGAAGGAGAGTGTGGAGTCGAAGATGACCCTGAGGTTTTTAGCCTCGCAGGTGGGAGCAAGATGAGGGCCAAGAGAGGCCGGCCAGAGAGTGACAGGAAAGGGGGGAGCGGGTGTGCCGATGAAGAGAATCTCAGTCTTACTGGCATTAAGGCAGAGATCATTGGTGGTACAACACTCCTGGATAGCAGACAGAGATGAGAGACGAAGAGGTGGCCGAAGGTAGCCTGAAAATGAGCTGAGTGTCATCCGCATAGCACTGAAAGTTAGGGCAGAGAGCGGCAATGCGGTGGGCAAGATGTGCCAGGTATTGGTTGAACAGCCAGGTAGAGCGGGTAGACCCCTGGGGGACACCACAGGTAGAGATAGAGATAGAAGAGAGGTAGGACCCAAGTTGGACCTGGGAGGGTCGATCAGAGAGGAAAGAGGTCAGCCCCTGGTGTGGCTGACCAGTGATACCCAGGTTATCACGGAGACGGTTGAGCAGAATGGCATGGTTGACTGTGTCAAAGGTAGAAGAGAGACCAAGTAAGTTGAGGACACAGGGGGTATTGGAATCAAGGTTACAGAGCAGGTCTTCGCGGATGTTCAGGAGAGCAGTTTGTGTTTCTGGCAGCTCTGAAGCCAGACTGATGGTCATGAAGACATCCAACAGATTCAGTGTGAAGAGTAAGCTGGGAGATGGCCAACTTTTCCAGGAGTTTGCCCATGAAGGGAGTGATGGAGATTGGGCGATAGTTAGCCGGGCAGGACGGGTCGGTAGCGGGTTTCTTAAGAAGAGTGGTGTACAAGAGAGTGCTTCAGGAGGATGGGAAGACTCCAGTGGCGAAGGAGTGGTTGTAGAAGTCGGCCAGAGCAGGAGTCAGGGAGTCAATGTGGTCCTTGATGGTTTTGGAAGAACAGGGATGAACCTGTTTTGATGAGACTTTCATAGATCGGACTTGTCTAGAAACTTCATTTGGGGAGAACAGAGTGAAAGGCCGAGAAGGAGGGTGGAGAGGTGGCCAAAGAAGGGCCAGAGGAAGAGCAGGGAGTAGAGTAGAGGAGGCAAGGGGAGAGGAAGAGAGGACAGTATGTCCTGAGATTTAGAGATAAAATAAGAAGCTAGAGCCGTGCAGAGGGCCTGGTAAGGGACAGGAGAGGTAGAGACTGCAACAGGATTGGCCAGTTCCTTGCACATTTTAAAGAGTTCGGCTGAGTTGTTAGATGCCGCAGAGACACAGGCTTGGATGTGAGCTCTATTCTTGGTGCGGACAGAGAGCCGGTATTGCCTTTGGAGCAGGCGGCAGGTCAGTTTGTCATAGGATGTACCAGAAGCATGCCATTTTGAGGTGACGTGGTCTGAGCCGTACCAGGAATTGCACTTGGCTTTGGGCTTCAATCAGATCCTCATGACAGGGGCAAGAAATCGAGAGTATAAGATCTAGCAGAGTGGAGCATGGAAAGGGATGTGTCAGGGTGTGAGTCAGCCAAAGGGGGAGGGGAGGTGAGAAAGTGGCAGCGAAAGCCTCAACTGACACACGCTTCATGGGTCAGATAACCGAGAAGGTAGGTGGCAGTGCTAGAGTTGGCTTGGCCTGGGGGTTGGAGAGGGTGAGCTGGGAGAGGGTCTCCCCCTTGACTTTTTCTACAAAAAGTCTTTTGTCTCCGAGGACCTGATGGGATCCAAAATAATAACCAAAATGTCCTTTCTGTTTGCACGTTGGGTGATGCCTTTTCAACCCTGGATCCCCCTGTTCCGGGCTAAGATCCGCAAAAAGTTTGTAATGATATCAGGACCTTTGGTAGTGAAGTTTTCTCGCTTCCAAGGGCCTGATGGGTTCAACGTACCAAAACAAAACTTCAACAAAAGTTATTTTCTGGTTGCACTTTGGGTGATGCTTCCTCACCCTAGGATTGCCCTTTTCAGGGCTCAGCTGCCTCTCAAATGTCTGCCTCCCTATGCCAGGTTTATTATGACTTGGTGAGTCACAGGCCCTGCTTCGGTCTGCTGAAAAGGCGTGAAGTGGGCCTCTTTATTTACTCCCCCGCATCCTGACGTCACGTGTCATGCTGCAGTTCATGTGACACTACATCAACCGCAATCAAGAGGATGATGTACTATTGTTATGGGCCTTTTATAGAGAGAAGACCCTGATTGGCTGACATGCCAGCACTGCCATCTTGTGTTGGGGTCTTGTGTGTTTTTTCGGTTCATGATGATAATGTTTATAAAAAGAAAAAATGTTTCTGTATTTTGTCAACATTTTTCAATCTTTGCTGCTGGTTAAAAAAAAGAGAAGGTGTGATGCATAATAGGAAGCCTCTGTTCTCGACAGAATTGTAAAAACGTGTAGCCTTGTTTTGACAGATTTGCATTTGGGACTGACTGCGACACTTCAGTTGCATGCAAAGCAAAACAAATTTCCTACACGCTTGTGCTATCATAGCGTGTTTACTTTCGAGAAAATGCTTAAATGTACTGGAATCATAAAGGAACCTAATATTTGTCTGAACAAATGACAACAAAACATTCAATGATCGGTAATGGTAAGATGCATTACAGTACCTTTTTACGTGGGTCGGAACCGTGACGCAAGAATGCACATTAGGCATGCAGATCAGATTCCACTTCAGGTCTGCTGTGAGAACCTCACAGACTACAGAAATAAGGAAAGGACGACGAAACCTCTTATATTTATGGAAAACTGC
The DNA here is from genome assembly GCF_040938575.1 of Ambystoma mexicanum. Taxonomy (NCBI): domain Eukaryota; kingdom Metazoa; phylum Chordata; class Amphibia; order Caudata; family Ambystomatidae; genus Ambystoma; species Ambystoma mexicanum. The sequence continues at coordinate 39,662,398 of NC_090937.1, forward strand.
TTCACTAAACTTATGTCGAAAAGCCGATATACTCTGAACGAGATATGGAACGCATACGAAATCGGCCTGCCTTGTCCTGCAATGTGATTTGGCCGTTCAATTTCTCATTTTTCTTATGCCAGTGCGTGACGTCACAATTAGGCTTGCTGGCTGGATTCAGTTTCTAGGACGCAGCAGCACAGGCGCGAGGACGGCTCAGCTTGTTCATCGCTAGCGCCATCTTCCTGGTTCTATTCTTCTTAATTGGCTTGAATGGGGGCCCTGATTCATCCGGCTAGGTGAGTACAAGGTGGACCATCCTTCGGCTCGGAAAACAAACATGGCGCATGCTGAAATGTTTTACAAGAGTCAAGCATGTTTGTCACGGAAGGTGCTGATTTCCTAATATTGTGGTCATTTGCTGTAAATGAAGGATTCCTACAGTATTCGACGATTCAGCCTTCTTCACTGCTATGCAAATATGTTTTATGGGATGAACGACGTAAATAACACTAATCGTGTCACAGTATCACCGGTGTGCTATCAAAAGGCCTTGTTTGTGAATATGGAAAACTGCATTGTGTTCCTGATAAAATCACGTTGTTATATCGAAACAATTATGTTTTTGCAGCGGCTACAACCATCTAATGTCCTGTAAAATTGTTTATTTAATTTTGAGGGTTTGCAAGCAAAATGTCATGCACATTGTTTAGACCCGCGTGCCAGAAGTCTCCAGGGATAATCTTAAACGTGATGCGTGCTTGAAAGTATTGCGATGGGTTGGCATGTCTGGGACTTGTTGAGTTATTGTTTTTGCAAAGGTAAATGTGAGAGCCAGGCCCTTCACTGGTTTCAGTATCAATACATTATATGTATAACAGTGGAAAGGGAAGGGCTGCGGCAGGCTGAGCGCTACCAAACTTCATGGCAGAAGGAGGGGGTGATAGCTTTCTAGTGTCTCAGGTTGAATAGTTGTGAAAAGTTGCAAACTTTCTGAAGGGATGGATTGAATAACATAGGAGAATGAGTAGGTGGTTTCCTTAATCCAGTTTGCTGAGCCCCAGGACATTAATAAGAGTTTGACTTTTGGAAAGGAAAGGTGAAGGGACATTCTAGGCTCATACTGCGGTCAAAGTGGATCATTGAATATCATTGGTACAGAGAGACGTGCAAATAGAGCAGGCAGAAAGATGAGGGGACATACAGATCTTACCTTGGCCGATGAAGAGAAGTATATGATGTCAGTATTGAATATTTAAAGCAAAGGCAATCAGTGGCTTTTCAGATCAAGGAGTGTGTAAGCAAGATTGGAGCTCATCAGGGAGGGAAATGTGATGAATTCTGCAGATTCCTCACAAAGACCCTGCTTAAAGTTACCTCCCAGGGGGCCAGGAAAAGGCAGACGCTTTCTGATCCTGACCTTGCAGGAGGATCACCTGGGAGGAGAGGGCCCAGGGGAAGAGGAGGACTCAGTTGCGTGAGATGCAGTATTTGTCTTCCTCAAAAGAAGACATTTCAGCAATGCCAAGTATGTAATTTCTTGTTGTCAGAAAGATCTTTTAGCTCCCCAAGTTGAAAATCTTAATGTGGGTGTAAATATTCATCAACCCTTATGCATTAGGAATAATGAAAACCATTTTAAATCCATAGGGACCAATAAAGCTGGAAGCCACCCTAACTACAGTGAAACTAACTACAGTGAAAGGGAGTCTATGAATAATAACTTACATTCTGAAGATCTTTATTTCTCTGTAAAACCAACTCTTGTGCTTGATCCTTTTGATATTCCGTAGGGGATATTATTTGAAACAGAAATGAGCACTGTGTGCATTTAAAGCCCCAAACAGAAGTCCCTTTCACATGAATGGCAGGCATTTAAACTCTGAAACAAAAACGGACTTGCTTTTGTTTTTCAAGTAAAATTAAAGAGCCATGTGGAAAGGGGCCTACCTGTCATTACCGATGGAGAAGCAGCATTTTAATTTACGAAAGGAGGAGGAATCCAAGATCCCTGTGACATGGAAAACACATTGTAAAATACACATTCTTGCTTTTCCAATACGTCCTTTCAAGTCTCATTTCAGTTGTAAATAGGCTCCTAGTTTTAACTTTTATAACTCCTCCCACTCTCGTCCCCCAAGCCCCCTATCTCATTTAACTTGACAATATAAGATTGAGTTAGTACAGCTTTTGTTGATGCATTCGGTTGCACTTACAGGCTGCGTCTGCACCCCCAAGCCTAGAGCAGTGTCAGAGAATAGGGACTTTGCGGACTATATTAGGCTTGAAATACATTTGCTCCCTATCCACCATAAACTCGTGGAAGGGCATCCAAGTGGTTGGGTACTTTTTGTAAGATCCATTTGCCTGTGCCGTCAACTTTTCCATGGCCATCACTCGCCATAGTCTCACCCAACAAATGGCTGCCATCGGCCCCTGCTTGTTCTTCCATGCCTGAGCTAAATTGATTCTGGCCGCACTCAGCATATGGGTAATGAAGGTGGCATTGCATCCCGTGGCAGCATATATTCCCTCCACTACCTCTCCCACCAGAACCACTATCTGATCCAGAGGTAGTTGTGCCCCAGTCATTTCTTTGATGTGACTCAGAATTTCTTTCCAATATGTCTCCGCTATTGGGCAAGCCCACCACATGTGAATCAGATCCCCGGTCTGCCCACAGCCCCATCAACGTATCGAAGGGTAGCTTGCATCAATGGAATGCATGCGTTGTGGCGTCATGTACCATCTCAGACATAGTTTATATGCAGCTTCTTTAATAGGCACACATTTTGAGCTTTTCATAGCCGGTCGCCATATTTGACTCCATGCCTTCCTTGTAAGGGGTTTCCCTAGGTCCTGCTCCCATTTCAACATGTACGGTAGGGTTTCTTCTGGGTCCGACCCATTTATCAATCGGTAAAGCCTCGATACCGCCTTCTCCGGAGCCCCCTCCTTTACCGTAAGCTCCAGCCCAATTGGGTTTCAACTAGCACCTTCCTTACATTTTCTGTTTGTGATCCAATGCCTCATTTTGGCATATCTAAAGCACTCACTTTCGGTATTTACTTTACAACTGTCAAATGTCAATGGTATCTCCTCCGTATAGAAATCTCCCTGTACCCAGGTCTGCCCCTCTCCCCAGTGTAGCCAGAAGTTAGGTTGCATTCCGGGTGTGAAGTCTGGATTGTGGGCCATTTGTGTAAGTGGGCCCCCGCCTACTTTTAACTTCTTCCCACATAATGCTTTATCCCAATGCCATAGGGTAGCCTTTGTCGATTACAACAGCGTGCCCCCTCTTCCCCTATATTTTGGGGGCAGGAAGCCCAAGCTCTCCAAGGGTATTTTAGTTGCCTCGCTTTCCAAGGTCGCCCATCGGTTCTGGTTCTTTCGGGGACCCCATTGAAGCATTGGTGCCACCTGTGCCGCCCATAGGTATCTACGAAAGTCTGGTAGCCACCCCACCCCCCAAGTGCATGCAGTTGGAATAGGACCCTTCTGGGGACCCCAGGTCTCTTCCCTTTCCAAATAAAGAACAGGACTTCCCTCTGCAGGTTTTTAATAGCTGATCCCGGGGTCTGTATTGGAAGTTCTCCCACCACATATAAGAACTTGGGAAGATGGGACATCTTCACCGCTGCAATGCGCGCAAACCAAGACAGCTCCTGCCTGTCCCATCATTTGAGATCATCTATCAAAGTTTTTAGTAACCACAGAATGTTAGTCCCATAAAGTCTCCCATATGTGGACGCCAGATTTACCCCCAGATATGCTATGGTCCTCCATATAACGCGTCCCCCACTCCAGTACCCTCTCTGGGTCTCCAGTGACATGAAGTGCCTTGGACTTAGAGTAGTTGACGTGGATCTCTGAGACTCTCGCAAACCTATCCAGTAACGTAATAACCCTGGGGAGAGACTGTGCTGTGTTTTTTTTAGAAATAGTAAAACATCTGCATAGAAGGCTATTTTCTGAGTGCCACTGGCCCCTGCCGATACCCCTTGAATCCCTTGTTCTGCCCAGACTGCTTGTGCCAATGACTCCATGGCAAATATTAGTGGGGACAATGGGCACCCCTGCCGAGTCCCTATGAGTATAGGGATGCTGTCCGTAAGATGCCCATTAATCATCAGCCTAATAGTGATCGGGTTCCCATAATTAGCTAAGACCATACGAGAAAAGATTGGCCCACACCCAAAATTCTCTGGGGTCAAATGTAGAAGGTTCCAGTCCAAGCTGTCGAAAGCCCTGGTAGCGTCCAGGGCCAACACTGACATGCACTGTCCTGACCTCCGTCCCCATTCAATAGTGTTTATGGCTATGTGAGTGTTGTCATATGTATGGCGTCCTTTTACAAAACCCGGCTTGGTCCGGGTGGATGATTGCTGGGACGACCCTAGCTAACCGCTGCACTAAGATCGTTGTATACAGTTTTGCGTCTCCATTCAGCAGCAAAATGGGGCGATAACTCGCACAATCTGACGGGTCCCTACCCGGTTTTAGCAGAAGCACTGTGGTAGCAGGGCTCATGTCCCCAGAGATCCGTCCCGAATCCCATATGTGATTAAAAAGTTTTGTCAGGGGGCTCACTAATATGGTCTTAAATGTCTTGTAATATGCATTTCCGAACCCATTAGGGCCCGGAGACTTGTTCCCCTTCAGAGCATTTATGGCACATCCCACCTCCTCTGAAATTGGGGCCTCAAAAGCCTGCTTGTCCGCCTCTGGGATCTGTGGGAACTGCACTTTCTCCAAGAATGCCACCTGTGCCTGCCTCGCTAAATTATCCCCTGCCCGGTTACGCATGTAATATGAGTGCATAATTTCGGCTATTTTCCCCTTCCCTCCTCAGATCCCCCCCCAGGATTCTTGAGTGGGTGAATATGGTTTCGGGATTTTTACTTCTCAGTTTCGCCACTAAGAACCGATTAGCTTTATCCCATTTTATGTAATATGTCTGTCTAGTCTGGAGGAGGAGCTGCGCCGATTTATCCACCAGGTGTGCATCCAGAGCCGCCCTAGCCCTCTTAAGTTCCCACCAGGCCTTCTGTGACCCTTTATCTCTATGTTGCACCTCCGCAACCCCTTCCTCCGCCTCCAACCTCTGCCTCACTTTTTCTTTCCTTTTCATTAAATTTGCAGTCTGTCTTATAAATTCATCCCAGATCACTACCTTACTGTCATCCTCGATTGGGCCCCAATCTACACAGTATCATGTTTTCTTTAACGTAGTTTCTCTGGGTAGATTATATTCTTTGCCCGAGGGCTTGAATCTTTAGAATCAATTCACTTAATCGCCTTGGCTTGTGGATGCGTGAGAGCGGAACCACTGGGTCCACCCTGAGGGAGACGGGCGCATGATCCGATAGATCTCACCCCTATTTCCAACCCTGTAACCTGCAAAACCGAGGTGTCTGAAATCAGAATCATTTCGATCAGCGAGAAACCCCTATGTGCTGCCGAGTAATGGGTGTAAGAACCACCAGGTCTCAGGTGTAATTCCCTGAGAAAGCGGGCCAGGGCTTGTCTACATTTACTATCCTTAGGGGTAGCCACAAGAGTCTTGTTCATTGGTGCGTTCATTAGGCAATTAAAGTCCCCCCCCCTATTAGGACCTAACCCACACACCATTCTGCAATTTTGGCGAATAACCCCAGCAGGAACCGGTCCTGATTTTCGTTAGGGGCATAGACCACCACTAGATTGACCTGTTGGCCCACCAATTTCCCCCCAGCACCAGGTATCGGCCCTCCGGATCCCCCCTTATGAATTGCTTCTCAAATTGTACCCCTCTAGGCAACAGTATGCCCACTCCCCTTTTCTTCATCCCACTTGTGGCCAGGTATTGCGTGGGAAAGGCCCTGTGTTTTAAACTGTGCTCATCCCCCGGAAGCATGGGGCGTCTCCTGCACCCACACCACAGAGACTTGTTATTCTGACAGTCTCCTCATGATTGACTTCCTCTTGACTGGAGAATTCAGCCCTTGTACATTCAATGTCACAAATGTGAGATCAGCCATGTTCAGAAATCTTTTAACATGACCCCCCTCTATCCGTTCCCATTTTATGTGCTTTCCACATAATGTCCTCTTTCAGTTGAAATAGGTGAACCCTGGTCAGCACGTCTGGTGTTAGGTTTTTGTTAAGCTGGTATGAGGAGTATACCCTTCAAGTCCGATCCAATATGATTTCTTTCTCATCTGCTGGGCCCAAGATGTTTCGGAATAAACCCACCACATATTGCTGCAGGTCCTCGTCTGTTATAGATTTTGGGATCCCCCGGATACATATATTGTTACGCCTTGACCTGTTTTCAGTATCCTCTTGCTTACATTGGACTCAATCCATCTGCTGTTCCAGCACCTGTACCCTCCCTGCCAGCTCATCATGTTCATGCACTTGTTCTGCCTCATTGGTCTCCACATTATTGACCCTTTTTTCAATCGCAAGTACATTACTGTTTAGGTCTGTAATTGTCTTCGCTAGATCGGAGGCACTTTCTTTGATATCCTTTTTTAATTCCAATAACATTGCCGTCAGGTCTGATTTCCTAATGGGTGGATCCTCTATCTTATTGAGACTTTCATGAGGAGGTGAATGTATTTGGGCGGCTGTTTGCTGCTGACTGCGTTTTTGTACATCTGCACCCTGCATCAGGGCTTTTATATCCCCCGGAGCAGGCCCTTTCTGTTTTGCAGCTTGCTTTGCCATTCTTCCTTCTACTGGGGGGTTTATGGTATCCCCCAGTCCCCAATTCATTGTTGAGCTATGTGCCACTTGCTGTGCCAGTCTCAACCACCTTGCAGTCTTCAACTTTCTAGTGCCCGGGGTTCAGTTCAGGCCCCTCTGCTGGTTTCAGGCACCTTGGGCAGTCATGCTCCAGCTGGGCTTCACAGATTCTCCTCTACTCGCCCTGCCCCCTCCGAGCCACAGAAGGGAAAGACTGTGTTTCTGTTGTCCTCTATTATCTGGGACCTGCCCAGGCTCCTGAGTGCCTAGAGCAGTGAGGTTGCGCCTCTACCAGCTTTTAGGCTTAGATCCTCCTCCGATTAACACACTATGCTGGGCCACCCTTGGATGGGTGGGTCCCCCTGGGTGGGGCCCCCTCCCACAGGCAGGTACCCCACACTATGCTTCAGCATTTCATCAGTCTGCATTCAGGGCTTCCCCTTTGGGCCTTCCCTTGTGGAGGTGGCGTACCTTGTGAGGTGATCTTTGAAAATGTACCAGAGTTCTCTGTCAGTGCGCTACAGGATTCGCTCAGTCACTAAGACTTGTACTTTTCTCCCTCTCAGCTTTCTTCCTTCAATGGGCCCCTGTGGGTATGAATTGCCTGTGTTTGAGCCACATTTCATTGTCTTCCTGTCTTCCATTCATTAAGTATCCACGTCATTGTGGAGCCACTCTCCTCTCCTGGGCCATCGGTCCAATTTCGGTGCTTCTGCTTTAGAGGCCAGCCCCATGGTTGACACCGGCAGACAACCCTTTCTCTCCTTGGCACTGCCCTTGTTTTGCTGTGATTTGTTTACTTGCTCAGCTCTTTACTATCTGAGCCGCGGCTCACTGCGGCCTCTCCCTCTTCAGAGTCAGCCGCCTCCCCGTTCTGAGGTATAACAGTGCTCCCCATGGCCCGTCCGCTTCCACTCTCTCCACTGCCTCCCGCCAGACGGCCTCTTACACCAGCAGCCCCGTGGGACTCATCACCTCCACTCTCCTGTTGTAGATCCTCCTACCTAAGAGGGGGAGGGGAGCCTCACAGCATGGGTCTCCAGATCTGGGCTCGCGCCGAGCAGCTGCCACCTTTCCTCACCGTGCTGCCAGCTCTAGTCTGGAGTTCTCTTTTCACTGCGGGTCCCGACCAGCCGGCAAGCCTTTAGTCTCCAGCAGCAGCGTGCAGATCCAAGGCAGGAGCGCCGTCCCAACTTTGTCCTGGATCCCGACCGCCATCTTGTCGCCTCGATCACTTTCAGCTCTGTCAATAACTCGCTCCACCACTGCTCCTTTTTCCAGCATGTGCTCTGGGCATTCCTATGTCCCAGCCACTTTCCTTAGCCAGCTGATTTCACTTTTTAAGGAGAGTTTGGGCCGCAGGGCTGGGCTGGAAATATGAGCTCACCGATTTGACACATCCGTTGGCTTCCCGGCTGGCCACGCCCCTGGAAAACAGGATTTTTAAACATTGAAAACAAAAACGGCCTGCACATGTGTGTGCAATTAAAAATGGCTTTATTAATAAAGCAAAAGTGGAGAGAAAAAAATCACTGCTCACAGAACAATGTCAGGAAAACAAAACATGATGTGTGGGTTTACAAAAGCAATCTATATTATGTTTTACCTGCAAAACTCCAGTGACATTTGAAGAGCCACTTTGTCTTCATGGAAAATGTCAGCCCAAGGCAGACCCTGTTTCTGGCTGTGGTCAAAACTTCACAAAGGAAATATCTCACTTCTAGCCTGGCTGTCACATCTCCCATCTAATGACCACCGCAATAAAAGTGTGCTGCTAGAAGCGCCAAAATTCGATGTTCCCCAGACCTGCTGGCTTTGAAAGCAGGGACTTCAAGGAAATTCACCCTTGGCTGGAGCACGACTAATATGTGTGAAAATGGGGGATGCAACTTCAATGAGCAAGCTACCAACTTCAGAGAGACTCATAGAAAACCTCTGGTCAGAGGATGACCCAGTTAAAACAAATGGCCGGAAGGCAGAAACTGTCCCACATGAACATTCACAATTCATTTTAAAAGGACTATTATCATTTAGTCAAAAAATAGTCCGTAGGCGCCCCTCTTTGAGAATGAACACAGCTAAATTACCTGTTCTTTGGAAAGGCACCCACACAAGAGTCCGCAGCCACACTTTAGCTCACTGTACCTTTCACAAAAGGGAAATAGCCATTTGCATATCAGTCTTTGTCCCGCCCGCATGAGCAGTCCAGGACTGAAATGCTATGGCAATTCTCTTCTGAACAATAGTTCCAACAGCAACCCCAAACACGTGTTTCAGCCTTATTTCTATTATCATTTAGGCCTTTTTCTCAGACATCGTAAGGCAGATTGATTTCATTTTTCTATCATTTTTTGATGCAAGTTCTCAGCGATTTTGAGGATATAAAATGCATCTACCTTTGACTCTGGGAACTGTAATGGCCAGTTAGATTAGGTTTCTGGCTGATCTGAGCATGTTCTAAATGTGAGAGTTGGTGAGCGGGTGGAAAATGAAATTAGGGCTATGCTTAATAACTAACATATTCATAACTGGTGTACTTTATATGTAAACGGTAGAAATGTGCCATATGGTCATGCAACATCGTACAGATTTGGTGGTCAGCTTATCTAATTCTCCATGATCAGCTAAAACAGAAAATATGTTCAGTATGGCACTTGCTAGTAAATTTATAAAGTTGTGATACATAACTATTTTTTCCAAAAAGTTGAAAGGAGAACAAAGGAGCGATTACAAATAGCAATTGCCATATGTTTCTCCAGTCCTCTAAACCAGTCTTGACTTCGGAGGGGGGTTGGGAGGAGAGAGAGGGTAGCAGCCCAATCCTAGTGGCCGGGATTATTGCAGGGTACTTCCCCAAGATTGTAAAATTGGTGATGTCATTGCCGCTATATAAGGAGGACTGCACTAGGACAGAGGACAGACAAAAACCGGGTAGACAGAAAAAGGAGATAGACAGGAGGACAGAGAGGAGAGACAGACCATCAGGAAGGCTGCTGAAATTTACTATCTGACAGCTGTAGGGAGACACCAGAGGGGATTGCTGAGAGTGCATCTGGGTGGAGCTGTCTATTTCTAGGAAGGCCTCAAAGCTGACTGGGTCCTGTGGTGGAGAGCAGGATGCCATATTTGAGAGTGGAGTGACCAGATCCCTGCCCTGTTTTTCCAGAGTGTCCTGAGATGCAACTGTCTTTCCTGGACCTTAAACAGAGGCTTGCTGTGTAAGTAGAACTAAGCCCTGGAAAACCAAACAGTGGGTGGAATCTGCTTGCCTTGAATCCTTTCCCGTTATAGTGGATGGTGGTTGTGGGCAAAACTGTGTCGATCCTTAGCCTGTGTATCCAAAAATATTTTAATTAATTCCCCATTTGGCAGAAAACTACGGGGTGCATTTTGTTAAAATTCGAAATAAACAAAGCTCACTTCCCAGTGTGCCCTGAAAAATATAGCCTATCATTTAATTGGGTAATTGTCCAGCTGACCCCGACTTCTTTAATGTAGAGGGGTGTCTTTGTTCTTAAATCAGTCCAACCTTTTTATCCAGCTTCCCCAACACAGGCCTTTCAGTAAGGGGTTCTGAAATCCAAAATTACCCAAAGCATTCCACTTTTTCTGTCTGACTTCCCAGCATAGATCAAAGCAAGGGGGGGGGAGCTGAAAAACAAAGCGATATCACCCTGTGTTTTGTTTTAAACCAAATGTTTGGGCTAAATTATACTATTAATCAGTGTAATTATTTTGTGGGGTGAAATTGGCATAAAGTGTACAACTGTGATTGTGTTCTTTTTAACTCACTTTTGTGATTTATTTATGCTGAGAGAAGTTGATTGTGTTGTGCCACGGATAAAGTGGTGTTTTTGAGATTGTCGTTCTAATTTCTATTACTGTTAATGTATATAAATACCAATATATTTCCCATACACCGGCCTGGTTCTTGGCTCATTGTTAGTTCAGGGGAGAGGGATCCAAGGGGCATGATATGTGTCTGGGATGGGGCTAAAAAGAATCTGTTAAACCGTTTGTTGAATAAATGCTTGAGTGGGGAGGGAAGGAACTCCCCATGTTGAGAGTGGCTTCTTAATAAACCGTTACAGCACAGTAAAAAAATCAAATGAGAAAAATTATTTTTACATTATGAACTAGGGTCCTATAATCCCCAAGGTACTGGGACGAAGAAGGATGCAGAGGAACAAAACTGCAAAGTGCAGCTTGTTAAGGGAAATGACCCACACCTGTGGGAGACTGGGAGGCTTAAAAGACCCCACAGGTGCAGGCCATGAGAGAGAAGGAGGAGCATATCAGTTGTCATGGGTGGAGGTTTTGTGAACTCTCCACGTTGTAGCAGAAGCAGAAACTGGAGGAGAGGGAAGGCGCCGGGATTACTGTCGAGTGTCGAGCAGTAGCTGGTCCTGAGAGGGTCTTCACCTCCAAAAGCCTTAACTTCAGAGGTTGCGCAGCGGGAATCGTCTGAGAGGGAAGATTTCCCTCTGTAGACCTGAACTGCAGAGGATGCGCAGTGGGAAGCAAATGTTTGAGATGCTTCCCCCATAACAGTTCTGTCTCCGGTGACAGGCGAGCACCAGAGAGCCTTTGGAGCAGAAGAAGCTCCATGTGCGAGTGTTCAGCCAGTGACAGACTGGAATTAGTAGATTGCCTGACCCAGTGAGTTTACCAAGCTGTTGGGAAACCAGAGTGCTATGTGGGTGCTCTTGTGCTCAGAACAGGTACTTTAACACCAGAAAGCAAACACGTAGAGCAAAAAACACAAAAGAAGAACATTTTGAATACCAAACTGACAGAAAGCAGAGAAAACATTACTATTCTATGTAAAACATACTGACTGTGACTTTGAGCATCCAAGTTTATTTAAAAACCAGCAGCAAGATGGGGCAAGAATTCCTGAACCCAATACAAACTACCATTATTACCCAAGGCAAAAGAAAGTTAAAACAAGGCATTTTAAAACTAACAAACATTGCCAAAATCAAGAGGGGGCACATGAGAGTCCTAAAGTTTGTAAGACTTATTGGCCATGGTTGAAGGAGTGCATACAAGAAGCTGATGTAAACCCACATTGCCAAAGCCAAGAAAGAGTCAGAGTAAGACCATATTATTGTCAGTATTTGGTTAATGAAGAAGTGGGGAAATTGTTGAGTTGTATGTATAGTTGTGAGGGATAGAAACCTTTTTGTTAGTGTTTCCTTTCATTTATTTTGGGCAGGGAAATCCTTGTCGGGTTAAGGACAGTGAGGCGCTTAACCAACCTTTTGAGTTAATAAAATGGCATCTTTTGAAAATCCTTCACAAAGCTGTCCGCCCCACATTTCTGACCCTCACATAAAGGCGGCCACAATGTAGGAGTTCTGCATTAATCTAGCAGAAGCCAAAAGATGAGAAGACCTAGGGAGTTGGTGTGTAGGTCTGTAAAGACGCCGGAGGGGGGTTGGGGGGTCTGTACTTCCGCTCTCTATATGGTATAGGATAGGCATAGAGGACCCCTGCCAAGATTCTCTATCATTGGTATGTGGTTGAGCAATCAAGGCCTAGCTTCCCAGGAGGTGATGCAAGCTCGTTCTTAAGTACAGTGTAGTCCCCAAGCACCCACAAAGGAATGTCCGCACACTGTATCGGTTAAAACACAGTCTTTATATAATTAATATTCACGGTTATATACAATATCACGATAACGCACATTGTACTCGGTTATCTATAATGGCAAATATACAGTTCTACGTGGTACCACAATTACTATTAGATCTCTTTAAAGTGCATCAACTGTACGGTTAAATGGCACACAAATCAAGACGTAAAGGAAACCAACAATAGAGGTAAGAGGAAAGCAGTTGGTTGGGACAATTGGCAGAATACTGGCCCCGACACCTAAACACAGTTCTGTGTGGAGATCCCCCCCACCTGGGCAACCTGTAGAATAAAGAGATATCACAAGCCCAGTCCATATATTGTTCACATGAGACTTTCCAATAGTTCTGCAACCCCAAAGTACCTGGCGTTGTAGTGTTCCTCATCGGGGAATCAACGGCCCTTCTTGAGTGTCCTCCCTTTAAGGCAGGAGTCACGGGTCATCGAACGTCTGACGGAGAACAGGGTGAGCTACGACGGTGAAGTGGCAGCTTTGTTCCTAGCGGTGCTCATTGACGGAGCAGCATAAACGTCCTGTAAGGAAGAGGCGTGCGGGGCACCTCGATGTCGATAGTTCTGGACCGCAAAGAGTTTGAAGAACTGTGGCCCAGCAAAGGCGTTGAGTCATCAGCGTCTCTGTGGTCAGTATGTGGTGGCGGGAAACCCACCGGCGGATACTCCTCGGCGCATCGACCGTCGGGCCTTCTCCAGCGGGATAAAGCAGGCGACGATGCGGACGAGAGCGTCCTTGGATCACGAGTTCTTAGGCAAACGGGAGCACGGCGGCTCTGGTCGGCGACGGCGGTCGTCGACAGTGGCGGACAACAGTCCGGGCGCTTCTCCTTGGGATTCCGCGGCAGTCCCCATCTCGGGTCGGCAGCCTGTCGAAGGTCTGTCTACCAGGGAGCTTTGGCAAAGATCAGCTGGTGCACGATGGTCCCTCGTAGCTTAGGAAGAGGGTGCCTTATCAGGTCCTCTGTGGGTCAGTCCTTGGAGACACAGCAGCTTTCAGATTGATGAAGGAGAGCAACAGCAATTCTTCTCTTCCAGCAGGGCTCCAAGGTCAATCGTCAGTTTCACTCCAGTTACTCTTTGTAGTTTGGACTTCAGCTCTGAACACTTCTGAACACGATTCTTAGCAGTGAGAGGTCCCCAGATGTACTGTTGATCTCCCAATCATTCCGCTGGGTCACACTCGAGCATCCATTCACTACGAAGGACATTCAGCAGTCTGTCAGCCAATCAGGCGCACAGTGCATTCAGGCCATTCTTCTCCATCCAGACACTCATAACACAGAATGTGGATTCGGACAAGTACCACACCATTCAACACTACACACTGCATTCATACCAGTTTCGGACAGGGCTGTCTCAGTCATTGTGTCAAACACTAGATACCAGATATCCACAACAAGAAGTCCATATTCATCACACACTCCATTCACCCAGGTCCCACCCACAGGTGTAACCACACCATACGGTCTTTGGGAAGGCTCCAGCCAGTCTGGTCGGCACTTCCACACACTACCATATATGGAACTTCCACCCAACAGCCAGTTAGGCAGAAGGGACAGAGTCCGGGCTTCCCGGGACTTTGGGAAGATCAAGGTAATAGGCGATGGAAGGCAAGAGGCCACGAGGGCCATTTTGTCTCCATCAGGAATCTACCGATTCCAATGACAGGGCCTGGGCATCCCAAAATGGAGGATGCTCAGGGCACCAGTCATTTCAGCACGGAGCTGCCACCAGCCCGTACCCTGCTCTGTGGGCCACACACAGGTGCCCAGAAACATACACTAGGGGCACAGGGTTGTACCCCATCCCATGGGTCCGTTCACCAAAACCAAAAGAGAGAGCTGCACCGCCAGGAGTCCCACATGAACTTGTGCGCAGAAAACACGACAGAACACATGATAAAAGGCAGTAAAGGACAAGGATACGGAGGCCCTGTCCCTGCGATGCATTTCCAGCATCACAAGGTCGAAAGGAAGTTGGTCAAGGGAGTTTATTGGCGACCACCGTCAGAGGGAGGTGTGTGGTTGGATTCATGCAATCTCGATGACATGATATATAATTAGGCAATGAGATATGAGGAGCATTATGCTATGACCATGCACAAGATGCTTATGTTGGCTATTATGTTTAGCTGTGTGATGTGGTTGACTGTCAGAAGTCACATAGAGATTGACAGAAACCATGGAAAGATGACTCTGATTGGAATGAAACTGCACACATGGATTTAAGCAGTTTTGGTGGTGTGTTTTTGGTACAAGTTGGACCACAGTGGGATGTAGAGGTTATAGTAGAGTAAAGGGCAAGACAGTCAACTTCAAGTTATAAAATAATGTGATTGGCGAGAGAGGGCATTCATTGTGTATTTCATGAGAAATGAGATGTGAATTACGCAGGAGATGAGTCCTTATTTCAGAGGCAGATTTAAATGGGGAAGTCTGGTGCGAGAGAGTTAGGAGGGGAACGTGTGTGGAGCATCTTTAGGGGGAAAAAAAAGACAGTTGAGGTTGCCAGCTGGGATTGTGTGACTGGTAGAAGGCAGCACTGCGAAAGTGGTTAATGTTATGTTACGTTAGTTTGATTTATGCTACACTTTGCAGCCATTTTCCTGGCGAATCTGAAAGAGACGGGGTGATATATAGTAGTGGGAATAGACAAAAAATCCAAGCTAGCTTTGTTTATGGGGGCAGACCGTAAATATCATCAGCACTTCACATGGGTATGCTTCCAGGTGTTTTCTGTTGAGCAAATAGAGGCAATTGTGTCAGGGAAGGTATGCAAGTTGGTGAAAGAGGTGTACTGTTCTGTTTGTTGCCTTAAAAAGTTCCCACAGTTGCCAGACCATCACAGTGCTTAAATTAAAAGAACTTCAGAATGCTATTGGGTTAATGGATATGATAAGATATGATATGGCATTTATAAAGCGCCTATACACAAGTGTTTCAAGGAGCGACGAGGCAAGGGAGGGGGACCAAAGGGAAGACAGAACAACAATCCTACTTGACCAGGTGTCATTCAGGTTGTGCATGGGGTGGGGGATGGGAAAAGTGCAATGGGGAAGGGAGAGGGGAAAGTGCAGTACATGGGATAGTAGAATAAATAAGATAAATAAAAACAGCCACCAGGGCAAGTGCAAGGTAAGTGCAGACATGAGTGCTGGTAGCAGGACTTTAAGGATACAGAAAACAGTCCCCAGGTGCAGGGGTTGCCAGGGAGGCAGTGCAGGTGGGCAAATGGCAGGGCCTGTGCCTGAGAATCAGAAAGGGTGGCCAGGTAACCAGTGGAGTTTCTGCCAGGAATTCAGCAGGGGAGAGGGGGAGAGAAAGCAGAGGCAAAGAGGAAGGTTTTGAGGTGCTTCCGGAACCGGAGATGGTTCTCCTCAAGTTTCAGGGAGGCAGGAAGGCTGTTTGAGAGGGAGGTCCCTGCCGAAGAGAGAGATCTACCACCAACTCGTTGCTTGGAGAAGCGACTGACCCTGAGGGAGTTGGATGCGGATGAGCGAAGACCTCGAGAAGGAAGATATTTAGGAAGAGAGAGTTGAAGGTATTGCGGCCCCAGGCCCCAGAAGGCCTTGTGGACAATGCAGAGGGTTTTGAACTTAATCCTCGCAGCCACTGGGAGCCAGTGGAGAGATTTCAGTCCTGGAGAGATACGATCCCTGGGCTTAAGACCAAGGGCAAGTCTCGCAGTTATGTTCTGGATAAGTTCCAGAGAGCAGAGAGTAGAGGCAGGAAGATTTAGATAGAGGCTGTTACACTAGTCCAGCCTAGAGAAAACCAGGGCCCTGGAGACAGTAAGCTTCTGGGGGAAGGAGAGGAAAGGAAGAATACCTCTGAGGAGGTGCAGTTGGTAGTGTGACTTCTTAGAGATGTCAGAGATGTGAGGAGAGAAGAAGAGTGTGGGGTCAAAGATGACTCCTAGGTTTTTGGCCTTGCAGGTGGGAGCAGGAAGAGGGCCAAGAGAGGCCGGCCAGAGAGCTGCAGGGAAGGAGGGAGCGGGTGTGCCGATGAGTAGAATCTGTCTTACTGGCATTAAGGCAGAGGTCATTGGTGGCACACCACTCATGGATAGCAGAGAAACAGTCAGAGATGAGGGAATGAGAGGAGGAGGCTGAGGGTAGCCTGAAAATGAGCTGGGTATCATCCGCATAGCACTGAAAGTTGGGGCAAAGAGCGGCTATGCAGTGAGCAAGGAGTGCCAGGTATTGGTTGAACAGCCAGGGAGAGAGGTTAGACCCCTGGGGATACCACAGGTAGAGAAAAAGATATCGGAGAGGAAAGACCCAAGTTGGACTTGGGAGGGTCGGTCAGAGAGGAAAGAAGTCAGCCACGTCAGAGCCTGACCAGTGATACCCAGGTTATCACAGAGACGGTTGAGCAGGATGGCATGGTTGACAGTGTCAAAGGCAGAAGAGAGATCAAGCAAGATGAGGACGCCCGGGGTGTTAGAGTCAAGGTTGGAGAGCAGGTCTTCACAGATTTTCAGGAGAGCAGTTTCCCTGCTTCTGCCAGCTCTGAAGCCAGGCTGATGGTCATGAAGACAACCAACAGATTCACTGTGGAGATTAAGATGGGAAATGGCCAGTTTCTCCAGGAGCTTGCCCAGGAAGGGAGTGATGGAGATTGGGCGATAGTTAGCCAGGCAGGAGGGGACGGCACATGGTTTCTTAAGAAGAGGGTGCACAAGGGAGTGCTTCAGGGGGGATGGGAAGACTCCAGTGGCGAAGGAGTGATTGGAGAAATCAGCCAGGTCAGGAGCCAGGGAGTCAGTGTGGTCCTTGATAGTTTTGGAGGAACAGGGGTGAACCTGTTTCGATGACCCTTTCATAGATCGGGCTTGTCTAGAAACCTTGTCTGCAGAGAAAAGATGAAAGGCAGAGAAGGAGGGAGGGGGGTGGCTGCAGATGGGCCAGAGGAAGAGAAGGGAATAGAGGGAGGGAGGCCATAGAAGGAGAGTGAGGACAGGATGTCCTGAGTTTTAGAAATGAAGTGAGAAGCCAGTGCCTTGCAGAGGGCCTAGGAAGGGACAGGAGAGGTAGAGACTGCGGCAGGATTAGCCAGTTCCTTGCAGATTTTAAAGAGTTCAGCCGAGTTTTTTGATACCGCAGAGTCGCGGGCTTGGATATGAGCTCTCTTCTTGGTGAGGACGGAGAGCGGTATTTCCTTTGCAGCAGGCGGCAGGCCAGTTTGTCAGAGGATGAACACGAAGCACGCCATTTCCTCTCGGCCACCCTGCCCTTGTGTTTTAGGGTGACGAGGTCTGATTCATAACAGGAGTTACACTTGGCTTTGGGCTTCAGGCGGATTCTCATGACGGGGGCAAGGATATCAAGAGTACCAGATATAGAAGAGTAGAGCGTGGAGAGGGCTTTGTCAGGGTGAGAGTCAGCCAAAGGGGGAGGAGGGGATGAGAAGGTGGTGGCGAAAGCCTCAACAGACACGGGCTTCATGGGTTGGAAGACCGAGAAGGTGGGTGGCAGTGATGGAGGTGGCTTGGCCTGAGGGGTAGGGAGGGTGAGGTGGGAGGATAGGAGAAAGTGATCACTTCAGGAGAGAGGAGTGGAGAGAGGAACAGAGGTGGGAAGGTCTGAGGAAATCAGAACATCGAGAGTGTTCACTGCAGAGTGAGTCGGGCCAGAGAGGAGAATAGTGAGTGAGAGAGAGTCGCATAGGTCGCTAAAGAGTCCAGAGGGAGGACAGGAGGCATCCATGTGGATGTTGAAGTCTCCAAGAAGGAGGAGTTGAGTGGTAGAGGCCAGGAGTGAGGAGGAGAGGTCTGCTCACTCAAAGAGGAAGGAAGATGGCACGGGACTGCAACCTTGGGCTCCTCCGATGTATTGGAGTGCACCTCCCATCAACCTCATGCAACATAGTCATCATCTGGAGAGCTGCAGATTGCAGACACTTTATGTAGGGGTTAGCACCAACAAAAGGCACACCTTTAGTGCATTTCTAAATAGAGCCACTTTCCAGGTTAACTTGAAATGGCCAGAGAAGTATCTGCTAACAGTCCGGAATTATTTCTATTAATGAATGAAATGACTAGACATCCAAACAATGCATTTTACAAATGGGTGGGTTGGAGGGATCTTGTTGGTGTGTTTGTTGTTTGAGACCTCATTAGAGATTCAAAGGGCTGAAGTCACGGTTAGGGGGATTTGTATAGCTTAGTCAATAGGGGTCAAGAAAACTCTGCAGGAGAAGCTAGGGAGATAGTCAGCTTGGAACAGGGAACGGTGGCAGGGCAAGACAATGGCATAGAATTAACTGTCACTTTGGCATCCCATAAGGATTTGCTTTCAAACTTTTACGAGTGTCAGAGGGACATACAAATTCACGGGGAGGGAGATAAGGCAGGGTGTCTACTGGCCTGGCTGATCCAGCAGTAACAGCCCTGGCACACCATAACTCAGATTAGACTGGACTCTGGGGACTTAACCACCACCAAGGCAGGAATCAACAAGCCTTTCAAGACTTCTATCAATCTTTGTATACGAGCGAAGAGTCATATTCAGACGAGGACGTACAGGAACTCCTAAATATGGCGGAATTGCCGGTCCTCACCGGTCATATCCGGGAGAAGCTAGATGGACCAATCAAAGAATCCGAAATATGTGAGGCGTTGCGGGAAATGGGAAAGGGTAACTGCGGGAGGGGATGGACTCTCGGTGGAGTTCTACTGAGGTTTGAGAAGCTATTGGTTCCCCGACTTAAAAAAGTTTATGACAAGGCCTTTGAGACAGGGATTCTCCCAGAATCAATGCGGGAAGCAATAACAACCATCCTATTAAAGGAACGTAAGGACCCCCTTGAATGCCCATTCTATCGCCCGATTAAGTTATTAAATGTCGATGTGAAAATTCAGGGAAAGGTATTGGCTTCCAGATTGTCCGGAGTGGCCGCAAGTCTGGTACACCCAGACCAGTGTGGGTTTGTAGGGGGACAGAGCACCACAATGAATCCATCGGCTGCACCATGTGATGGACCAGGTTAGGGACTCTCGGGAAGACATGGCAGTGGCCTCTTTCGATGCCATGAAGGCCTTCAACTCCGTGGAATGGGAATGGCTGTTTCTAGTGCTGAGAGCTTACGGGTTTGGAGAAAACATATGTCGGTGGTTGCGACTTCTATAAAATAAACCAATGACTAGAGTAAAAACTAATAGCTGGGTGTCACAGAGATGGATGCTAAGTAGAGGGATGAGACAAGAGTGCCCGGTCTCCCCAATACTGTTTGCAATGTTGGTGGAACCATTGACGAGGTACCTCAGGAAAGAAATAGGAGATGCAGGCATTCTGGTGGCAGGGGTACGACATGTGGTCTCTGTACGCTGATGACCTGTTGTTATACGTGGGGAACCCACTAGACAACCTTCCAATCCTACTAGAAGTGCTCGGTAACTTCAGGAAATTATGGGGATATTGCATCAATATTGAAAAATCGCTGTTTCCGTTAGGGGTCTCCGCAGTTGGGACCGGACGACCCTCCCGCACTGGGGATTTAGGTGGGAGGGGGACTCATTTCGGTATCTGGGCATCCCCATTTTTCACAGTATCGAAGAGACATTTATATACATTAGAGGCAGAGCACTCTCAGGGATAGGGAACACAGTCCAATTCTGGAAGAAGTTGCCGTTATCGTTGATGGGCAGAGTAGCTTTGTGCAAAATGGTTATCCTCCCGAGGCCCCTTTGCTATTTCACCAACATCCCATATGCAATCAAAAAGGTCTTCTTTAAGATGCTAGACTAATAAGTGGGAGAATTATTGTGGAACTCGGTGAGGAGAAGGGTCTCACTGGCAACTGTTGGGTGTCCTGACCCACGTTTGGACTATTATGCTGCAACACTTGGTGCTGTGGGTTTAGGAAATCCAAGAGGGCGGAAAAGCCCACATTTGTGCCAGAATCTTGGAGAACCGCACAGTCTTTGCGCACAACAAAATGGTCGCCTGACCTGCCACCCACCAGTGTAAGCGTGAGGGGCCGCAAGAGCCATGAGCGAAATCGGTGCTAAGGAATATGGTGCTGTTCAAAATCTGTTGTTATTAATGTCAGAAATGGGTGCAATACTGGTGCTCACCACTATCAGAAAGCCGGCATTTTAAAACCATCAGACACTTGTGTAAAACTGAACAAATGAACCAAACCAGGCCAAAGAAAGACTTACTAAGTGTAAAAAATTGCAAGTTTGGTTTGAATGTAGAAAACTGGGAACCAAAGTGACATTTAGCTGAAGCCTGACAACTACCCCCGACAGGAGTTGAAACTTGATCAGCAGCTGTGTTCCCAGGCTTGGTTGCATTCTGCTGCCCCTGCCAAAAGGAGATGACACCTCTCTGATTGAATTAGGGGAGTGGCACCTGGGGACTGCAGGAAAATGAACAAAGCACTGTCTTGGGCTCAGGCAAATGTTATATTGGGGGGGGTCGTAACATAGCTTCCTCTTGGGAGAAGTGGGAGGAGAAGTGCCTCTGTGAGCAAGCTGAGCTTGGGGGAAGTGGACAAACCAGAAATTCCACCATGTGCTTTGGAAAACCACACCCCTTTGGGGCCAGAGCATAATT
This sequence comes from Ambystoma mexicanum, assembly GCF_040938575.1. Classification (NCBI taxonomy): domain Eukaryota; kingdom Metazoa; phylum Chordata; class Amphibia; order Caudata; family Ambystomatidae; genus Ambystoma; species Ambystoma mexicanum. The sequence goes on from NC_090937.1 coordinate 39,683,318, forward strand.
TTAAAAAGATGGATAATTCATAGTGCGGACTTGTAAAAATTATATAAATAATATCATCATTCTTGTGATTTTTCTGTGCACATTTTAAGAGGTGTCAGGACTCTGTGGTATGTTCTGGGGAGTAGTAGCAGAAAATAAGGTTGTTACTCCAAATGTATGCATGTTAAAAATCTGACACTTTATCATCTCAAACCCATATCCCTTGTGCACATTTGTGTAAAATCTGGAAAAGTTTAGAGGTCGTTATCTGGATGAAAAGGGCAGAATTCTGTCAAGAGTGGACACGACATCTTACAAAGACAGGGGTCGGATGGTTTGGTGCTACAGAAAATATGTTAACTGGACATATAATATTAGAAAATGCTACATAGATAAATGGGTATTTGGATCAGAAATAGATTTGTGTGCAATTTGACAAGGGGATCCTCTGACCCATAAACCTACCTCATCACTCTGACTCACTGTTCCCTTCTCAAATCAGGTCAAAGAGAAATCCTTGACCTATCAAATCGTGAGTGGGTTGGGCAAAGAAAATTAGCATCCACACCCATTTTCAAAAGACATAAAAAGAGCCACTGGAACCCAGGCAGGGACATTCATTTTCCAACCTTCAACTGAATTCCTGCGCAGCACGCTGGCGGAGACTCCAGACTTCAAATTCATCAATCTCCAGAGACCAGAACTTTGAACCCAGACTCCAGAACTTGTAGCAGAGAGGCCTGAATCCACAAGCTGAATCCTTTTTCAGCAGGCCTCAAAATCATTTGCAAACTATTCAACAGCCGGGCGAGCTGTTTGAAATCTTTGCCAAGAACTTTTGCCAGAACCAGTAGCAAACCCAGAAAGCAGTGCTGTATCCAGAGAGACCAGAGATCCAGAGAGACCAGACCCAGACCAGATCGCTGTGCAGTGCTGAGAGCTGACCCAGATCGCTGTGCGCAGAACCAGTACCCAGTGGCGAGAGAACCGCAGCCAATCCTGACCCAATCCGTGACGAAGTCGCATTCCTGTCCAAAATATAGTGTGAGTGCTCAGCCAGAACTGTGCAAAACCAATCTCTTAGTTTAAAATAATCTAATTCAAACTATTTTAACCTATTGAGAACTGCATCATAGAAATCGTGTCCCTGATTCAAAGCTGCAAATCTGTCATCTGTCATTCTGAGCTTTACTTTTACTTTGAGAATCTACCTTCACAAAATCATCCGTATCTCTTGAACCGTTTGTGATAGAAACGAGATTGTTATTTTAAAGCTGAGATTCTAAGCTTTCCAACAAGCTCTAAGCCGACTTGCTACTCCTTATGGTTCCTTCGTAATTGCGCTCGACGCCCGCGACGAAATTGCCGCGATTTGACATTTTGTTTCATTTCAGCCACGTGTAAAAATATTTGTCTTTTGCTTCCATTACGGAATTCCGTTTTCAACCTGGTAACCAGCCCTTAATCATTGATAGGGCTGGCCTGAACTGATTTAAAGTATCTCTCACTCACCGTGAACCTCTAGAGGGAATTAAAATCATTTTTAGCATATTTTTCCCTTCTTTGCACACCACCTTTAAAGTACTTTGCCTGTTTTTAAAATCATCCCTGTTTCTCTAAGCTCGCTAGCTCTAAGCTTGCTAGGGGGGAACTGAATTCGTATTGTACTGTGATTGTATTCCTGAAGACTGTGTGTGTTACTTCCACCTCCTTACATTGCATAGAGGGGGGGGTGAATTGCCAAAAGGGGAAAAGTGATTATATTATGTTTTGATGAAATCATATCAAGTTTATTCCTGTGTTGCTTCTTTTCCACCTTGCATTTCCTTGTACCATATGAAGCACTCTCAGCTACCTTATCCTCTATACTACTCCTAAGTAATTAAACCAGTGTGCTAGTATAACATCATCCATTTTTGATCACTCACTGTCATATGTCTAAGTGTGATATCAAATATTAATTTATTATAAAAGTGTGATATATATCTATTGTTTAATTTTTCAAATAAACCTTTTTAATTTGCAAAACAAACCTACTTCTTGGCTCAGTGGGGTCAGGGGGATTCTAAGAGAGGGGCGTTATATAAGGGTTTATCATCCAGAGTATAACTTGTCATAAAAATATATAAATAAGGGCTTCCCTTGGGCGTTCCAGACGAGGCACTGACTTAGTGGGATTGCTGAATTGAAGTCGCTTAACACAACACTACAATGTTCGCATCAAGAAGGGGGTCTCAATTGACCAAATTACGAGCTGACTTTTTGGTCGCCCAGCTACAGGCGGTGTTAATGTGGACGGATCCTGGGGGGGAGCTGCTAAAGGGGCTATTGGGGAGTCTACCAACTCATTGAAGTGGAGTGGAATTACTGTGGGGAGCGGTCTGAGGAGGAGGACCACAAACGTTTTCCAGTTGGTAGGGCAGATCTGGAAGAAACTTTGAGAAGTAAGCAGGTATTGGACTCTATAGTGCAAACTTACTGTGGATTGCAAATCTGGGGCTTTGGTCGACAGTAAGGAGAATGGGGTTCTCGGGGGTTAATGGAGAAGGGGTGTGCCTCAATAGGGGCTTTGTTTGAAGGAGGTAAAGGGATGCCATTTGCAGAATGGAGGCAACGATTTATGGGATTCCTAAGGGCAGTTCCTAGCCTATGGGACAATGGTTAAACGCTTCAATAAAATGTCGGTGGACATCTCGGAGGAACCAGCTACAAATCCATTAATGCAAGTGCTGCTGATGCAGGGAGAGGGGAGAGCCAGGGTTTCTCGTATTTATCAGTCAATAGGGGAGATATTCCCTAGGGAGGAGCTCGCAGTTAAGGCCAAGCGGGAAAGAGATACAGGGGAACAGATCTTGGAAGCGGACTTTGAGAGGATGTGGGAGAAATGTTAGATTTCAATGGATACAATTGATCAATTGAAGCGCCACAAAACAGAGAGATGGCTGGCCCAATTTATGCTAGTACTGGCCAAAAGGAGAGTGGCCATAGCATGTAAGAAGCCCCAGGGTCCGTCCCTGGGGGAGTGGATGGAGGATATCTGCAGGTGGAGGATGGTGGAATTAGAAGTCCTGGGAGGGAGGTAGGAGACACAGGGTTAGTCAAATGCGATGTATGGGAAGGTGGAGGAATCGGGACATGGAATACGCATGGTTGTACCCCGTTGGGCTTGTGTACGCCTGAACTCGCGGCAATGTTATGTGACTGTCCACCTCGAATTATGATTTTTCTCTGAACTTAACCTTGTAATTATATGCATGCTGCTCGGCCTGGAGAAGGATACGGAAATAAGGACGCATTGCTTACTATGTTATATGATGTAATTGCTCGGATCCATGCTACGCTAATTTGCTTCATGTTATAAAAAATGTTTTAATAAAAAGATTTACAAAAAATAGGACTAAAGTCTTCAATAGCTCTGTCGCAATGAAGATAGAACGTTTGTACTACGGTTAAATCTGTGGAGCTTTTTCGATACACCGGGGTAATTTTACATCTTCATAAGTGCAGTGTGTGTGTTGCTTTCTGTGAAAGCTGTAAATGTGGCATTAAGGGTGTTTTTAACTATTCTTTTTATCATGTTGATCCTGACCGTGTTGAATTTCCAGAAAGGGAGCCTCTTCACTTCCACTGCCCTTGCTACTGCCACACTGACCCAAAGGTTTTAGTTATAGCATGGTAGAGGTGTACTCCACCATCCTTTGACCTGTGCCTTATATAACTTTCATATTGTAGCAACAAGAGCAAAGGGCATATGAGGAATTCTACCATCCGTACGATGGGTGTGCGCTAACCTGGGCTTTTGATTTTTTTTTTTAATGAAATTGAATGATAGTAGATCAACCTCTGGAAAATGTGTGGGGCTAATGTGCACACATTTTCCTATGCTCAACGCACGACATAAGCATAGACCCATGTACTCTGGGTGGACACAGCCTACAGGCACAGCCCCCCCGGTCATATTTAGTTGAGATCTGACGGGTGGAGTACACAATGCATCTGCAGAAGGGGGGGGGAGTCAAACCTTCCCCCATGCCATGGCCAGCCTAATTAACTAACAAAGGCTCCATGGATCCACCCAGTCCTTTTGTTAAGCCCTGTTGTTGGTGGCAGCATTCACATTCTTATCAGAGTTTAATTCAAACAGGCCCTCCTAGGGCCTGGCTGCAGAGGCTAGCTAACAAAGGAGACAGGAAACCCCAACACTCTTTCATATGCACTGTGTCAACCTGAAGCCAGCTCCCGCCCCAAGTATCGATTGACAATGAAATGTCATGTCTGGGACTGCGTGTATTACAGTAGTCATCCCCGCAGGGGGATCCCATTCAGAAGGTAGAAGAATGTGGTTTGGGAGAGCCAGAGAGTCTGGTCTCACCGCAGCTTTAAGGGAGACCTGCCACTTTAATCAGGAACCACAGAGAGCTCCATTAACCAGAGAGACCCTTTGATCCACAACAGACAGGAAGATGGGTGGAACTTAGTAGTGCATGTTTTCACCCCTTTTACCTTTTCTGTTGCAAAGCACTCTGGTTAGGACCTCACGCATACAGGAGATTGTTGGTGGGGACCCAGGATTGGTTTATTAAGCTAAGCTTAGCCTACACCAATCCCTGTGGTCCATTTGGCTTTAAAAGAGGGTTGAGACCCTCTTTTGGCAGAACTGAAGGCTTCACCAGAAGGAAGAACTCATCATTGGACCCTGGCTGAAGAGACAGTCTGCCTTACATCTTCTGCCATTGAAGGAAGTCCAGGACCTCCAAGAGGGAAGCATGACCCCTCCCCAAAACATCTCCCAGGGAACAGAGGGAGATACAAAATCCTGAGGACCCTCCAGCAGCTCCAGAACTTGTACCCAGGCAACACACAGCATGCCCTGCTAGGCTCTGCAGTAAGCCTCCTAGGTGCGAAGTGCCAGAGAGTCTATGAACCCTAAACCAAGGACAAGGCTGCTGCCTGCACACACTCCACAGCTTTGGCCCGTCCGCCTTAAAGGACAACACAAGCCCAGTGAAGAAGCTTGGAGAAGTGCATCAACGAGCATCTACCGACATCTGCCTTAAAGGACATTTTCTAGCCATCGAGTCCCTCGAACTGCAACCGACTGCACCGCTGACTGTTACGCCACAGACACTAAAGCTGTCTGAGACATCTCGACCAGTGCTTCAGAACCGCCGACCAGCACTGAGACAATTCCTAACCCAGAGCTGCTGTGTAGGCCACCCTGCATCCGCCTGTCCAGTGCCCCCTGTTACCCCCAGCTGTATCCCATTTTGAACTCTGTCGCAGAAGCTGCAAAGCGCCCTAAAACCGACTCGACCTATTGCTCCCTTTATGTTGAAACTAAGTGTCCTTGAACTATTGTGATTAATTACTGTACCAACTACCCTCCTGTCAGTATCCAGAGTACATCCCTTTTCCTTCTTTGAATGTCCTCTGCATTCCTTTTACAGGGTGGGTTGTATTTTGTAGTGTGCTAGAACTGTCTGTTGTGATAATAATAAAGTAGATATTTTTATACAACTGGACAGTCCCGTTTATCAATCGGTAATTGTATTTTCCCTGTGTTGCAACTAACCAACGATCCATGACCTTTCGGAGATAAGCCTGCTGTTCTGTCCATGTTACCAACATTGGACAAGGAGGTTTATAATTTGCTTGTGGTTCCAATCTGTTTGGATCCCTTCCGGTGTGCTAGAGGTGTAGGGCTGATTGATGGTTTAAAAAACGATATTCATCCCTGGATCAGTGGTGTCCCGGACGATGATTCCTCACAGGGCGCCGGCAGGGGCTAGAGCCTCTTGCCACCATCTCTGGTTCTTGCCTCAGATTTGGGTTGGTGTGTTCGCAGGGGAGAGGAGGTTTCCTCTTTCTCAACCTAATTTGCTGTTGTAGCAGAGTAACCGTTGCACTGGAGATGCTGATGGAGCAAGGGGGTGTGCTGCCATATCGTCAGTCCATCCTACTGCCTCTGTATTCTCAGAATCCTTTTCCGCTATGTGCCACACAGTGCACAGGTTGACGATAGTAGTTCTCAAGAAGTAAATACTGGCGCTGAGGACATAGACAATTAGGACTTTAGAGGTAGTAGGTGATTATAGCTTGCCATTTTTATTATTTTGCCTGAGGAGCTGAACATTCAACTTTTTAAATTAAATGATGATCATAACTGCAACAGATCTAAATGTAAACAAATTTGAATTCTTGGTATTTTTATATGTGAAAAGGAAGGGGAGACCAGGACTAGTAAACTTGTATGGAAAGACGTAATTTGCTCACAAATGTTCTTGTGTATTCTGTTTGCACAGGTTACCGCCATGTCCCCCCATGGAGAAGGGAGATGGAGATGAAGGGGAAGGGGAAGATGAAGAAGACATTACCTGGGGAAGTCAATCTATACCACTCGAGTCGGTTATCCAAAGGCAGCCAGGTAAAGTCATTATCTTGAAACGGTCATGGTTTTTTGGGACTAACCATTATTATCATAGTTTTATTAACGGTGCCCACATACAATAGAGCATGTGTGACAGAGTTGTATTTACTTACGTTTTATTATTTACAAAGATGTATTTATCGTATTTATTTACTTTTATTTATTCAGCTTGGTTACACAGGTACAGGTGAGTTACAATCGGAGCACGTACAATCAAACCAAAATATAGAAACTTCAGATAAGTAGAGCGAATGAAAAGATCAGTCAATACACATGGGGGACCCGCACAGGGCGGTCACAGGGCTGAAGTGTAGGCAATTCAGGAGATAGTAGGGGAGTGGCAAGGGGAGAGGGCTGGGGACGCAGGGTCTGAGTCCGTGTCAGCAGGGGACATGAATGAGCGAAATTTTGACCAGATATCTCTAGGTCTGGAGTGGGCGGGCTGTTGTACGGCCCAGGATTTCTCAGCGTCCGAAGCCCACGTGACCACCCTGAGCCTCTGTGCATGAGTAGGTGTAGTAGGGCGGAGCCAGCAGAGTAGGATAGAGCGCACTGCAAGCAGCATACAGAGGCCAGCCAGTTTCCTAGAGTTACGGTGTAGTTCTGGGAAGTCGTGAAAGAGACACCTATTTATCGTATTTCTTTAATTTAATTATATTAATAAAGAATTGAGTCACTGCTAAGAGTTCAAAGGAGCACTTTATCAAATGTAGTATAGGCTCCTGCAGGCGGATTCTCAAAAATTAGCTGAAATAAAAATAAACGCACAGTTTGCAATTTGTTTTCATTTGTGCTCATTTCACCTTGATCTCAATGGTGACCTGCAAATTTGAGGGGAGAATGGCCAGCGGTGCAAAAGATGCACTGGGGGCACCCCCTTGCATGCATTAGTGTTGGGAACACACACTCAGAACTACTTTGTTACTGGCTCCCAGTAACCATGTATTTGCTGGGACTGTGTTTGACAGAGACAGGCTTTTAAGGAGCCTGTCTCTTAGAAAAGTTAGGGGAAAAAAGCATTTGCATCCCTCTTTGAGGGATAGAAATACAAAATTCATGACAGGGTCAGCAAAGACCCTGTCATGCAGTGTGCATCTCCCTGTACTTATTCCAAACAGACAGAGGGGAATGTCTAATCTTACTGTGCATTTTAAAGCACAGCTTATTTATTTTTTTGTTTTATTTCTCATTAAGCGCCAAATTCCCATAGGCCTTAAAGCGCACAAGAAGACTGGTACAAACAAACAGTCAGTGCACAAAAACTGGAGGGGGAGTAGAGTAAATCAGCCACTTTTTTGGCTGAAGAGATGTGTTTTAAATGCTTTCTTAAAGCTGGTCAAGTAGTTGATGTTTCTTATTGTGATTAGTATAGCAATTCCACTCTCTGGATGCCCAGATGGGAAAACTTCATCCACCAAATTTGGACAGCTTAAAACGAGATTACTTGAATTTGTAGTGATCACCAAAACGGAGAGAGCGGGCGGTGTAGTGGGGTACCAACTGTTACATCAGGTAGACCGGGCGGTGGAGGACCAGCATTTATGGGCCAACGAGAGAATTTTATGTGAATTCCTATGCACCACGGGCAACCAGTGTAGCTCTTGCCTGGCCCCGGATACATGATACTGTTTTCGTAGGCTGAATATAGCCGAGCTGCGCTGTTCTGAGCAAGCTGTAGGGACTGTATGTTGGATTAAGTAGTCCCAGACAGGAGACTGTTACAGTAATCAAGCCTCGAGTTCACAAGAGCTGAGGCAAGTGTGGATCTATTTTCAATTGTAATATGAGGCCTGATTTAGTTAGTAGTTTAACCACGTACCCACATGATGCCCAAGTGTGGAATACATGGGTTTCATGTTTAATTCTGCATCCACATAAACACCTAGTGTTTTTGACGCTGGTAGACACAGGGATCTGACTGTCAGCAATAGTAAAATTCTTGTAGGAAACATCGTTTGTTTAGCCTATAGCCAGTAGCCATGTTGAGAAGCTCAGTCCTATTGTCATTAAGAGCAAGTGAGTTTGATATCATCCAGGACTGAATTGCTCAGTAGACTACATGCAGTGCCACTGAATCTTGCATGTAGTTCCCTGAGAGTCTGTGTAGTTCGTATAACGGACATCCAGGTGGTCAACCAAATCTAGCAGTGGTCTAATATAGATGTTAAATAGTGATGGGAAGATACAGGAACCCTGTGGAACTCCGGAATTAAGGATGTCTGAACAGTATTGAGCATTGTCCACTGCCACTCTTGATACCCTCGGACCGAGGAATGATGCCACCCAGACTGTTGCCCCCAGGGAGCAGCCCGACAGATTCCTCAACCTATCCACAAGGATGAAGTTGTGAACAAGGTCGAAGGCCGCTGACAGGTCCAGGAGCATCAACAGGGCTGGTTGGCCATCGCCCACGATACTAGCCAAAGCGGATTTAAGATCCAATAAAGCTGTCTCAGTACCATATCGAACTCGAAAGCCAGACTGATAGGTACCCAGGATGTTGTTTTTCTCCTGAAGTTGGAGATACGCCATCTTGTCTATTATTTTCAATAGAAAGGGAACGTTTGGAATAGGTTGATAGTTTTTAGGTAACAGCGGATCAAGTGAGATCTTTTTAAAAAACGTGGGTTATCCAGACCACCTTAAGGGAGGTTGGCACCACACCTTCTGCAAATGACAGAGAGACCTTCTCCAGCATGGGGTCTGGTATGGATTCATATGCTCATGAATATTCCCTGTCGTCAGGCCGGGAATCCTCTGTAAAAGAAAAAACCATTTCACTTTCAGTAACAAACTGTCTTTCTCCTATAAACTAATCACTGAGCTCTGGGTCATACTGCCCCAAGCCAATGACTGCACTCTCCCTAAGCCCCTCTTCTGGCAGCCATCTTCAGATTTTTACTGCACGTTCAAGTGTTGGGAGTCCTCATGTTTTACTCCGAGAGCCTTTCTACATTTTCATGCTTTTTCGTTAAAAAGTTCCTATTTTTGTCAAATAGAGCCTGTGTGCTCTTTCGTTCCTTTGACCAGGAAGCGGGGGGCCGAGGCATATTTGGTACTCGGACCTTCTCAGCCTGTCGACGTCACTTCCAGTCAAGTTGCGGTGGTCGCGGATCTGCTCGCCAGAGAAGGAGGCAAAATCCTCCATGACAACCCAGGATCGCTGAACCTGAAGGCCTGGCTCCTGCAGCCTTAGAGTTTGGTGGGTACAAGCTACCAGCGGACTGTGGGGATGTCCTTACGTGAGCGTTGTCGACTCTTAAGTGCTACGGACACAAGTGGAACTGTTTCACAACTTGGTGCTGGATGCAGAAGATCAACCCTCTGAGGGTCACGGCCCCTCAGATCCTTCCGTATTTGTTGTCTTTGGCCAAGGCAGGGCTGGCGCAGGCCTCCATCAAAGTGCATCTGGCGGCTATCTCCTGCTACACCAGGTCTCCGGGACGGTCTTCTCTTTGTTCACACCGCCTAGTCAAGGTGTTCCTCAAAGGACTGTTTTGATCGTTCCCACCGGTGAAGGCGCCTTCCCCGGCGTGGGAACTCAGCGTGGTACTGACGAGGCTCATGGGGGTCCCTTTCGAGCCTATGCATCAAACTCCTCTCAAGTTCCTTTCGTGGAGGGTAGGTGAGATCCATGCCCTGACCTGCAAGCAGCCTTATCTGACTTTCCACAAGATGAGGGTGCTGCTGCGGACATAGCCCTCCTTCATGCGATAGGTTCCTTAGGAATTTCACCTCAACGAACCTTTGGTGTTGCCTGTATTTTTTCCGACTCCTTTGCCGCCAGCTGAAAGGACTTTGCACTCGCTAGATGTGGCGCCTGCTTTGAAGTTCTATGTGGCACGCACAAAGTGTTTCCGGAAGAGGTCTCAACTTTTTGTGAATTTTGGTCCTATGAACCATGGGAAATCTTTGTCCAAAGCTTCCATTTCCAGGTGGCTCTCTGGCTGTATCATGCACTGTCACTGGTTGGCTGCCCGGCCGTCCAAGAGCCCATTCCACCAGTGCAATCGCTGCGACCTCGGCGTTCCTGTCTGGTGTGCCCCTGCTGGACATCTGCAGGGCTGCTAGGTAGAGGTCTACGCGCACCTTCACAAGATTCTACTGTGTCGACAGGGAATCCAGAGAGGAGCCCAGGGTCGACCAGGCAACCTGTTCGCTTGAAGGTGACCCTGTTCCGGAGGTAAGAATAATTGCTTCTGTTGAGCCTTTCCACCTCCCGTGGTTGTGTATGTATGTACTGCTATGTATTCTTTATTCATGAGCATGTGAATCCATGCCAGACCCCATGCTGGAGAAGGAACAAGCTACTTACCTCTAACTGTTGTTCTCCAGCATGGGTGTGGCATGGATTCACATGCAAACCCTCCCTCCTGCCCCTCTGCGGCTCATCTTGGTCATACTGCCACTTTACGTGCTACCAAATCTAAAGATGGGTGCCAGAGGAGGGGCTTAAGGAGAGGGCAGTCATTGGCTGAGGGCAGTATCACCCAGAGCTCATTGATTGGTTTATAGGATAAAGACAGTTCTTAAGTGAAAGGTAAACAGTTTTTTCTTTTACCGAGGATTCCCGGCCTGACGACAGGGAATATTCATGAGCATGTGAATCTATGTCAGACCCATGCTGGAGAACAGCAGTTACAGGTAAGTAACTCTTTCCATCCTAGGAATCCAAGAAGTAAGAAGAGGCATAGATTCCATGAGAACAGTAGCAGGACATGTCTACTCTGCAAGGCATTGGTTTGAGCCTAGTCACGATGCTGAAGATCTGTCTCTGAGCACTGCTTAAACTCAAACTCCATGATCGTTGCACCAGTAGGAGGGTTGTCAAGAAAAGCACAATTTTGCGATGCAAAGGGTTGTTTCATCTGGATGATATTTTTATGAACCATAATCTTACTGGCATATTCCCCTTGGATTGATTGGCACCAGGTGTAGTCTTGCTTGATGTTATGAGTAACGTTACATTTCCCTTCCACTTCTTTCAATATTTTAAAGAGTTCAAGAGATCTTGACTTTGCATTACAGTTTCTGGTGTTAAAATATGTAGATTTTTCTTCGATAATCACTTTTTTGTAATTGTTCACTGCAGTTTTGTGTGTAGCAAGGACTGGTTTTTAAGTCATTCTCTTTTGCAGGTTCTTTTATATGACCTAGATTTTAACAGTTTCATTGAACCAGGAGTTTTTTTGTGTCTCGGGTTTAATCAATTTAATTTTTTCAGGCGCAAGCGCCTCTATGACTTCATCAATAAACGTTGACCGGTGAGCTATGTAGGGAAGGCATGGTATCACAAGTATGACACTGTCACAATGAATACAATTTGTAAAACCTTCATTGAAATTGTTGGGGTTGGAGAAACTCCTAATAACTAAGATGGGAGTAGTCTCAACCATCAAACGATAAACAAAACCGTCCTAGTGGCATCTGTCAAATCAAAATGGCCTATGCTAACAAAGACCTAATGCCTGCCCTATATCTTATACAAAAAGTGTAAAAGGAGAAATGTATGCAAAAGGAAAAATCAGTGTTCAAAAGAATAAAGGTAGTTGAACCAGCTCTCCTCCTCAGGTTACACCTCACGGAGAAAGGCTGTCCCTGCAGGCAGGATGACACACTCTGGCTCGGTTTCTAACACTCTAAGCAGTTCCAATCTGTGAATTGAGGCCCGCCTGGTCTTCCACGTTAAAGTCTTTTTCTTGACTTTCCAAAATTGTATTTTCAACGTAAAGTTCACAAAGGCCGGCCTCAGACCTAACAGCACACAGTTCACGAAAGTCCCCCTCTGCCGGGCTCAGACCTACAGCACACAGTTCACGAAGGCCCACTCCCCCCCCCCCGCCGGACTCAGACCTACAGCACACAGTTCAATACAAACTTGCAAGGGGACTCCCTTCCCCAAGTTTTCTGTACTTCAGATCTCCCTCAATCAGGCGTGGACCCTTTTCGAAGACCTTCGAATTTGCGTGGCACTTTTACCAAACCACCGCAGGACCACTTCGACTCCTTGGAACACAATGCAATCTTCTCTTATGAGATCTAGCCTTTTCCACGTGTCTTTTGTGGTCTGTCGGAGGCAACAACCTCCAATATGGAACGCTTGGGATTTCTGGCCTGCTGCTCTCATCCTCTGGTCCGTTGCTCTGCTCCAGTAGCTCTGCCCTTGTCCCGGATGTTCCGCTCGTGTTCCGCCTTGCTCAGAGTGTGTCTTTAGGGGTTGCCTTTTATTTTTGTGCAGAGAGCTAACTGGCATCATGTGTATGCTCTTAGTGTAAAGTGCCTGACTTTGCCTGACCCGTTTAACGGGACATGTCCAGTACGATGTGAGAGTGTTAGTTTGGTTGCTCTGTCACCCTCTTCCTCGGCCCAGTGTTTGTGAAAAAAGGGGGGGTGGGTTGGGACTTCGGAAAATCATATATAATAGGATGGGGTAGATGAACAAAAAAGGGGGGAATACCGCATATATTACCATCGGCTGCCTCACCTCCAATCCCCGAAGACCCCTCACCCAGGTGATCCTCCCGCACTGGTCCACCCCGAGGGTCTGGATCCAAAGGTGATGGCCGTGCCCTGATCACCTGAGAGAGATCCCCGGGGACTAGCGGGTGAAACACCCTCTGGTTTCTCACAGCTACCAGAGTGGTAACATCTGTAAATGCATCAGGGTGCAGAAGTTTTGGTTTAACAAGTTCAATTAATTTGGATGCCGAAACATTCCTGAAGTTACAGGATTTTTTAAAGGTCCTGGATATCATATGCAGTCGTGCAGGAGCCTCCGAGAGACAGATTGCAAAACAAATTAGTAGATGTTCCGACCAGGGACAGGGTGAACAGGATGGGTCAAGGACCTTTATTCCATGCTTAAGAACCCAATCGATAAGTGTGACCATCCTTGTGGGTTGGTTCAGCAATCCACTGTGTGTAGTCAATGGTATTCAGGGTTGTACAGAGCAATTTGGTGAGTTTGTTTTTTGTCCTCAGGCCAATATTTGAAATCACCAAAGATAACAATAGCAGACGTGGGGTGGTGATGCTATTAACGAGGGCAAGAAACTGCTCCTGAAACAAAGGCATATCCTCTGTGGGTCTGTAGATTATCAGAATTGCAACAGAAGTATTATGGCTTTTTTTAATTTTAAGGAGCAGACTCTTGCAACCTTCAATGTCTAGATGAGTAACTGTATGTCAGTGAAGATATTTCCTCATGAGGAGTGTGTTTGGTTAGTGCGGTCAGCCCGAAAGATGTTAAAAGTCTGAGCGGCGGAGATGAGGCTGCCATGTTGGTGGAGTCGTTCAGCCAGGTCTCTGTAATGCCCATTATGTCAATATCTGAATTGTTGAGAGAATCCTCAACCTCAATGTTAGGGAGAATTCTCTGTTAAGGCTAATTTCCCAAACCTAGTGAGTACCCAGCAGCTTTGCTGGATTTTTGGGGTTTATTTTTTTTCTCCTGCTAAGAGTGAGACTCTTTTTCTCCCACTCTTAGGCATGATTTGAGAATGTCCTTTGACTGTAAATGTGTTTTATGGGCTATGGGGTCTTTTACACTCAGTGCAGTAACACAGGGGTGTCATAGTGACCCCCAAACATGGACTCCATACCCTGGGACTGACTACTGTCTCCCAGAGCATGTAAAGTCACCATTGGCTTTACTTGTCTCAAATTGTGAACAGAACCAGTACACACCATCATATTGTGGAAATACTGTTCGGGGTAATTCGATTGCCCCTGGGTCTGTTTTCCAAGGGGGCACTGTCCAATCCCCCCTTGTCGAGTTTCTGGCCGGTGGCATCGGATACCACGTGAAATATTCCACCGGAATATTTCCGATGGGATTTTCCCATTCATTTTAAACGCACCACTTTTTGGTGCAATGTTAAAGATACCGCCAGGTTATTTATTTAATATTTATTCCCCGGTTGGGTCTTTTTTGCCAAGACTCGGTTTTAAAATGGCGTTTGTGTTCGCCTCTGAAACTCTAACCCAAGTCGAGCCCTTTGTTCCACTTTTTGGCGGGCTTCTCCACGAAGCCCTCCAAATGGTGCCACTCTGTCTGGGGCCTACAGGTTGTGTGGGAGGGGGATTAGGCACCCTGGACTGAGTTGCCTTGGCAACTCAAGTCGCACTCTTGTGTAATTGGCCCAGTGGTGAGCCGCCCGGGGTTTTTCTACATAAAAGCAGGGCTTTGGGGACTGGAACTTCAGAAGTCGCCACAGGACCTAAAGAATCCGAAGAGGGGAGAAGTTGAGCCATCTGCAACGACGACACCACCGGTGGAGCCCTGCTGTACGAACTCACCACTTCCCCGACGACAGAGGAGATCTTCCAGTAAAGTCTTCTTCCCTTTGAGCTGGTGGGACCAACCAGTTCACCTTTTTCGCCTTCCTGGATCATCTCGTGGTCGAATCGCCCGTGCCAAGCACCCCGGCAGCCGGATAGCCACGCTTCACCACTACCGCGAATAAAAGGGTCACTCTTTTAATCGGGGAACTGCGCGGCTGATTTCTTCCCTGGCAGTGCAACGACCTCCAGCTTTCTTCCTCGTCGAGATCCTATCTTCCTCTGGTTGAAGCCACGACTTGCACCCGCTGCCAGGAACAACTGCTACCGCTGGAGCTTTCTCACCATTTCAGGTACTGTGTCCCGCCTGGTCTCACTTGTCCAAGGTGTCCCGTAAATCCTTGACTTTCTAACTAGGTTGACCTCAGACCTGCTAACTTTGCCTTTCTGAACTGATCCAACCTCTTTTGACTATTCTGCAAAGACTTTGAGTGCATTTCCACTGTGTGATCTTGGGCACATTCCGCCTTGCTCTCTCCAAGAGTGGGCCTGGCCTATGAACTTTTTGCTCTACAGTACACCCTGCCTTTCTTGACTTGCTGTGGTTTCTTAAAATTGTTGGTACTGTGTTATTTTCCTACTCTGCCTTTTCTCTCCCTTTTTAAACGAATTATTGGAGTGCCATCTACAGTTACGCGCTCACCTTTGTTTTGCTAAATATGTGGTGTCTTAAACTAGACTTGTCGAATAATTAACTAGGGAGGTGTATATACTTATAGTGACTGTGTTTGAACTTGCTTGATATATTAGTGCCAGTGTATTTCCATAAGTGTGTTTTTAAATAAATAATTATATACTTTTATACCAAAGCTCTGGTCAGTGTTTGCTTGTTCTACTGTATTTTTAGCCCTATTGTGTATACTCTATATACTGCCTAACTCTTCTTGAGAGACGTCTGACTGCTCAGCCACAGCTACCAGGTAAATCTGGGTGGTGCAGACTGCTACCAATTGGGTTTACTGCTTACTCCTGTAGTCTTAAACCTTTTTGCAGTGGTCCCTAAGAGAACTGCACAGGTTTCTGCCTAACACTCAATCCCATGTTTAACAAGGGAGCAAATGTTCAAGAAAGCCATTTTAAGATGAGGCATGGTGGAACAGGCAGTGACACGGTGATGGGAGATGCAGCATTTTTCACCACAATGACTACAGGCGGCAATGGTTTTTTGGGCAATTCCGCAGGTGCCTGGGAGGACGAACAGGTGGTGTGGTTAGCGGCCTCAGTTATAGGCAATAATTGAGTTGGATTGCCCTTGTGGGCAGCCTGAATGTGTGTGGTGGTGTTCGGTGCTAGTGACACTAAGTGGGTGGCCAAATAGTGTTGGTAGTACACCTTGGGTACCGCCAAAGGCTGTTCCTGCGCTCCGATTATATATCCCTGTAGCAGATGATGGCAGAGGGGCCAACCAGTCACTGCACATATACTTTGCCAGATTCTCTTCACATTTATTAACAACACAATCTGGAATGAGAGCATCCGCGATGCAGGGCGCACGAAGCAAGTCAAACAAGCCGTTGAGTTGAGCCATGGTGGACAGCAACCAGGTTAGAGGGGTGGTAAACAACCGGTCAGTCCACGAAGACAGGGAAGGACAAAAGCCTTAACGTAGAATTCAGATAAGTGCTGGACTCCCAGACACGAACCGGCACACACCGGCGCATACTCCACGCGCCGGTGCTGCCATGGGTTTTAAGAACCCTATGTAGTGCTGGAAAATGAAGTTCCCAGGGACTACTGCATGATCTGTTTACAGAGTATCCGCGTGTAACTAGGACTCTGCAGTGCGCCTTGAGCGAGAAATGCTTGTGCTGATGTTAAGGAGTAGAATGCATCACACCATTATGCAATAAATCTGGTCTAAATCATACATAGTTCACAAGATCAAATCTAGATTCTATCACAAAAGTTTTCTAAAACAAATCTAGAAATTTTATTAGCAGTAGCCCAAATTGATTTTGGTGGTTCTTATTTTGTAATGAGCAATTTCAAGATTAATTTCCAAGATGTTACAAGTAGGCACACCACGTACAAACACAGCACAGCAATCAGTCAAATTAGACTCAGAAATGGTGGTACTGGCAGTAAAAAGACCAATTTTAGGGTGAAAGCTTCTTTCATAAACACGTCAGTAAACACGTATCGGACAATTACATACCAAAGCTAACAGAAACACCCTCCGATATGTGCAAATGCGTGGAAATGAGTGCATGGGTACTTCTGGGGGGGGGTCACATGCCTTTTAAAACGGAAAAGCCTTGGATTGCATTATCTGTTTGTACAGGTATTAATCTAAGACTTCCCTGGCATATCCAATATTGTGAGCGCAGGCAAAATCCAAGAACACCCGTGGAGACAGAATTTCAGAAATGCCTTGCTGAAGTGTTTGTATGAAAGTCCTGCAATGACCAAGCATGGATTCCACCAATGAACTGAAAGGAAAGGCATGGCATGATGATTTGAAACTTTGCTTGGCTATAGTTTAAACTATACATTGGCCTATTTTAAATCCAAATGGGGTACAATGATGCCTCTCTTTCCTGTGTTGAAAATTAGCTCACATACTAATCTAGGCAAACTGGTCTCCGATTAGCGTTTCAAAAGTTGCTGAGCTCTCAGGTTTCCAGAGGTCATTGATGAGAATGCCATCTAGTCCTGTTTTTGCTTGGAATTCTAGGACCTGTACTTTTCCTACATTTAAAACTTGGAACGTCTGTCGACACATAGTGGCAGCGGTGGGAAGTTCAACTTCTAGGTGGAAAGGTGGGCTGACCCAAGTACAGCGCAGCACATTATAACTTAGACTAATGTCAATTCCACACAGATATTGCATACAAATACTATCCCATATCTACATTTTGCATAAAAAGGTCTTGGAGTGCCCTTCACACATAAAGTAACTGGTTACACTCCATTGGGTCAGTGACTTGCTGTGACCCACATATGTTCTCGCAGAAGTTGTCGGAGAGCTTAGTAAACCACACAGTGCACTGTGACTCTACCCTAGAAGAGTGTTGAACTGCCATCTGTTGACTCAAAGAGGAACTGTGTCTATTAAGGTACACTCAACCCATTGTTGTCAGGACCAGCACAGTAACCAGTGCAAGCCAGCCTCCTTGTTGGCACCAGAGCAGGGAGGACTCGCCACAGATCAGTTAATTAGTGACCACAGGCTTTGTGCGCTGCTGGTTACCAATGCTTATAGTTTGTGTCCGTTTGTACATGATCTGTGTATAGACAGCAGCAGGATTATTGGAAGCAAAAGTCGTTTGAGCTGGCAGCTCCTCCTTGTCCACCCAGCCAAGGAAGAGAGGATAGTGCAGCACCTCTGTTGACTAGTGAAGTCTGGTACTTAAAAAACACGTTTAGAGCTTTACCATCAAAAGCTACTTTGAAAGGATGCAATCAGGCTGAGCTACTCCACAATTCCTCTTTGGGTGTCTTCTTCTTCGGGAATTATCCTCAGAATTAACAATTCACATTGTTTGATGGTGTCTGGGTGCAAACCCCAGGTCATAAAGGAAATTGGGAGGTAAGAGGGAGCTCAGCTCCCAATCACAGCATTGAAACCCATTCATACATTTGGCAGCCACCCAATCAGTGGGTGCCACCACATTCAAACTCCCATGGACATCTTCCTCGGCTTCTACTCTAGTGTGGATTAGAGTCCAGTGCCAGCCACCATTCAAGCATCTGGCCATATCTTGTTCTGACAGCTGCAGCCTTTACTCTGAGGCAGGCAGAGCAATGGTTGAATTTGGCAACATCCATGTCCTACCCACTCACACAGGAGACAATATTAGGCTGTTGGACTTTGTACTGGATTTAAACAGGGGATTTCATTAAGGGAACGCCCGGGTACAACGGAGTGGAGCTGGGCTGTGAGCGGGCTGTTTCCTGCTATTTGTCCAACTTCCAGCCAGGTGTCTCCCTAACTAGTCCCCGGGGATCTGTCATCCAGGTGGCCAGGACACGGCCATCGCTATTGGATCCAGTTGCTGGAGGTGGACCAGTGAGGGAGAATCACCTGTATGGGCGGTCTTCAGGGAATGGAAGTGGGACACCGACGGGTGAGACGCGGTATCCCCCTTTTTTCAACACCTTTTCCCCCTCCCACCACGTAGGATATTCCAAAACACTGCCCCCCCCTTTTCCGACACGAACACTTTCACACACCACAGACAACGGACTAACACCTGAGCCGTTTACCTAACATGTCCCAATACAAGGGTCAGGCATGGTCAGGCAATTAACCAGAATCGCACACACCTGATGCCTCATTCCATTCCCCACAGGTATAAAAGGTGTAGCATGAGAAAACACTACGAGCAAGGCAGACCACACAACGCAACAGCTATCCAGGCACAGCATTTCGAGAGGAGGAGAAATGGGGGAAATATCGAGAGGCTGACAAAGAGAGATGTGACCTTGTCCTTCCCGTCCCCAAACCCACGAAACCTTTGCAGTAGAATTCATAAGACCGCAGACAATAGCTCAAGTGTGTTGCAGCAGATGTCAACGGTACACGGAGCGTAAGCAGGACCGAGGGAGACTGCTACTGTGGTACGGGCCTTGACTCCAGATATTTTGAAAAGCCAAGCGGTTCATCACAGCCGGTGAGTTGCAGGGAGAACCGATAAGAACCAAATTGTGTTAAACGAAAGCTGCAAAGTTGCAACTTCAGGGAAGTTCAAAGAACTTTTAGAATAAAGGGAAGACCAGCTGCAGAGGGACCCGGCACCACGTGGGTGCTTAATCGAGAGACTCTGGTCAATCCTGTGTTTGTTGAAACTGCTGATACCGGAAGGCCTTGGGAAAGGCACAAAGGAACGGTCGAGGTGGTCATACAGGGGTCTAGCCAAAGCCTCTGTACGGTGAAGTCTTTGACCGGCAACCCAGTAAGGGAGACTAATCCTGTTCAGTTAGAAAGAAGACAAAACTGTATGTGTGACAAGAGTGAACCAGATGGAGTGAAGTCAACAGTTAATTGTTTAAAAGACAATAAGATTTGTGAATGGAAAAGATACAAGGGTACTGAATTGAAGCAACCTGTCGAGAAGCGGTCTGAGCCCGGCAGAGGGGGAGCCCAGGCTGAAAAGTCACCGCCCAAAGACTGGTGAATGTAAAAGGAGAAAACCAGCTAACAAGAGCGATAGTGAACCTGGCGGAGGGAGGCTGAAAATCAAGAGCGGTCTGCGCCCCTAAAAGGGGTCCCAGGGGTGAGCAATTATCATCCCAACTACCGTATGAAAGGAACCTTTTTGTTAATTTCCGACCCTCTAAGGCTTTTAAGTAAAAAGAGACTTGGCCATCGAGGCTCCTGATAAGCTAAGAACGGAACTGTCGTCTCGTGCTGGGGGAAGCTCGAGAAGTGTACTGTGCTCAAGGGTCCCACCTTATCACGTGCTCAAAACGTGGGGAAGGGAGACCCCGAGTACTGCATCCTGACATATTATTTGTGAACACTTCTTTCTAATGAATCCTATCCAACACTCGTTTGTATGTAGTTGTAAGGTTTGGCAATAGCTTTTTTAGTATAGGCCCTTTTTTGATTTGACGAGATGCCCAAGTACTGCCTTATCTCTCATTTAATGGTTGAAGCTTGCTCCCATCTTAGATTTAGGTTTAGATTAGGCGTTTATCGCCCCCACTTTTGCAGTTTAATAAACACCCTTGAACTGTGATCACTTGTGTCTGTCTTTACTGTTGCCACCATGAGTACCTTACATGGCTCACATGTTGGCCAGGGCCTCTAGTTCCAACACAGAGTGACTTTTCACGTGGGAAAACAGGACTGCTCCTAACCCTGTAAGGGAGTCATCCGTCTGTAATATAAACTCTTTAGAGAATTCGACTACCTTAAGGATTGGGTTCTGGCACATTGTCTGTTTTAAGGTGTTATAACATATATCATCCCCGTCATTCCAATGAAGTTTCTGGGGTTCGGCATTCTTGAGTTTATCTGTTAGCCTAGCTGTTTGGTAAGAAAAGTTGGGGGTAAATCTTCAGTAATATCCTATTAATCTGAGGAAAGCTCCAAGATCTCTTTTGGTCTTGGGTGTTAGTGTATCTGACGGCTTTCACCTTCTCATGTTGAGGCTGTACAGTCCCATTCCCTACAAAGAAGCTGATGTATTTTACGGGCGACTGGGCCAATCTGCATTTATCTGGATTAGCAGTTAGGCCAGCCCCTCTGAGGACTTTCATGATGGTATAAAGATGGAAGAGATGGTCCTCCCAAGTCTTACTATAAATGACGATATTGTCAATATAAGCTCCGAAGGAATATGAATAGGGATGCAGGATTTTATCCATGGGGCTTTGGAAAGTGGCTGGTGGGCCGTGTAAGCCAAAAGGAAGGACTTTGAATGAAATAGTCCTAGTGGTGTTGAAAATGCAGTCTTTTCCTTATCTGGCCCATAAAAGGGAACTTTTCAATACCCTTTGGTTAAATCTAGGGGGGATAGCAAGGTGGCTGCTCCGAGTTTGTCAATTAGGTAATTGATGCGTGGCATGGGATAGGCACCGAAGTCCAAAATTGCATTAACTTGATGGAAATATCTGCAGAATTTCCAGGAACGGTCCGGTTTAGTGACCAACACGATGGGACCATGGACTTGAAGAAGGCTCGATAATATTGGCTTTCAACATTTTGTTGACTTCCTCAATTACTCTCTGTTTACAGGCTTCTGGGAGTCTATCCGTTTTTAAATTAACCACTTTACTCTTAGGTGTTCTAATATAGTGGTATGGGCCTTTTACTCTTTCTGGTTTTTCTGAGAATATATCAGGAAATTAAGTGACTACATCTTTTAGATCTTCTTGTTGTTGGATAGATAGCTTTGGAGGGATCAACTTGAAGTTATCTATCTCTTTAGGAACCTGGCAGACTAATACTTTGGCATGGGTTGCTGATGGGTTCTTTTTCCACTCTTTTAAGAGATTTACGTGATACAAATGGACCTTCTGTTTTCTGTCCAGTTGGGCAACTTTATCAGTACAGGTTCCTAATATCTCATACGGTCCGTGGCACTTGGAGACAAGCTTGTTTTCTGAGGTGGTTAAGCGAACCAGTACTTTCTGTCCTATGGAGAATTATCTTAAGTTCACCTTCTTGTCATAAGTGGATTTTTGTTGGCTCTGGGCCTTTTCCTTCTGAGTACAGACTAGATCTCAAACCAATTTCATATGTTCTCGAATTCTGGTGGCACTTTGCGAGATATGAATGGGTGCCTCTTTTCGTTCTTCCCATATTTCCTGGAGCATGTCCAGGACATCTCTAGGTTCTCTACCATAGAGCAATTCAAAAGGAGAGAAACGTGTGGCGGCTTGAGAGGTTTTCCTTACTGTGAATAGTGCCCACAGGATCATTCGGTCCCAGTCTTTCCCGTCCTTGTCTACCAGTTTTCGTAGGATTAACTTCAGAGTTTTAATGAATCTATCTATCAGGCCATCGTTTTGGGGATGGTACACAGAAGTACGCAAGGTGGTAACATGGAGTAGCTCTTTGACTTCAGCCATGAGCGTACTCCTAAAATTTGAACCCTGGTCGGTTAGTATGTCCTTGGGAAAGCCGACCCTGGGGAAATACTGTAGGAGGTGTTTAAGGATTTGCTGTGTGGTATTATTTCGCATTGGGAAGGCTTTGGGATATCGGGTTGCATAGTCCACAATCACAAGGACATATTTGTTGCCTAGCCTGGATGTTTCTAGAGGTCTAGTTATGTGCATCCCTATTCTTGAAAAAGGGACTTCTATGATTGGCAACAGGTTTAAAGGGGCAGATAATGGGATGTGCGTGCTGGTCTTTTGACATATTTCACACATCTGTATAAAGAGCTTTATATCGGCATGAATACCTGGCCAGTAAAACTTCTCACTAATATGTGGCTGGGTTTTAGACTGTCCTAAATGCCCCCCGGTGAGATGGGAATGTGAAATCTCCAGCACAACCTTTTGGTGGCTCTTGGGTATTACCAACTGTGTTTTTACTAAACCTTCCGTAGATGTCTCTCTTCTATAAAGTAATCCTTGTTTTAAGAAGAAAAAGGGGCTTCCTTTGTCTAAATCTTCACTTTCCGGAATAGCTTTTAGGAAAGCTTCAGCAAGAGCTGGATCAATGCTAGGTCGGGATAGATAGTAGGCTCTTCTCCCTTCCTTTCTTCGAAGTTAAAAGGTTTATCAGCTTCCCCAAAGCCTAAGGTACATTTTTCTGTTTTGTCTGCTTCACTTTCTTTAAACTGGGGAAATAGAGCCCTTTCCTAAATGCCTTGGGCAATTTGAATTCCACGACGTACTTCAAAGGGGATCGCACCATGATTTTGTAAGAGAACCTTTACATCTCCCCAGAAGTCGGGATCGATGATGCCTGCTAAAATGTCAATCCAGAACTTCCACGCTAGGCCAGATTTTGGGGCCAATCTTGTATAACAGCCCAGAGGGGCATTAAAACCAAGTCTGTAGGTCATTATTTTCCGAGGGGAGATAATACCTTCCCTACCTACAGATATCAACATCTATTGATTCCTTGGTTGCAATGGAAGGGTTAGAAGCTCTGACTAAGTTTTTGAAATTGTAGGGTTCCCCAATTAGTTTCAATTCAGTCACATCCCACTACTGACACCATATGTAAGGAACTCATGGTTGTACCAGTAAAGACAGGCACAAGTGATCACAGTTCAAGGGTGTTTATTAAACTGTATAATGGGTGAGAAAAATGCCTAATCGAAACCTAAATCTGGGTGCAAGCTACAACCATCAAATAATGAGGCAATCCTAGTGGCGTTGTGTCAAATAAAAAGCACCTATACTAAAAAACTATTGCCAATCCTTACAACTAAGTTACAAAAGAGCGTGAGACAATGTTCTCTAGAAAAGAAAGAAGTGGTCACCAAATGATGAGTCAGGATGCTATCGCTGGGGTCTCCCTTACCCACGTTTTAGCACGGGACAAGGCAGGACCTTTGAGCACAGCACAGCATACTACTGGGCCTCACCAGCCTGAGGTTACACAGTTCCTTTCAACGATGCCAGGACCTTCCGGGGTCAAGTCTCTTTCCTGCAGAAAGTATCTTGCCTTAGAAGGCCAGCTGTACCATAAACAATAAACAAACACAAAGTTCCTTTTGTAATCCTTTCACATTGGGCTATTGCTCTTCGCCCCTTGGATCCCCCAGCCGGGCTCTGATCCGTCTTGCAACATTAGTCTCCCTCAGTCGGGTTCACTACGGCCTTTCACTCAAGAAACATATTATTCTTCACCAACTATCCATTATGGACATCGCTAAACCGGGTTCACATTTGTTGTCACAATGTTCACGGTTCATCACTATTTACCCTCTACTCGCAGGTATCCCTCGTTCGGGTCCACAATGGCCAGTTTCACAGTTCAATCAGTTTTCTCCTAATGTGTCAAAGACTTTCGAGTGTACTTGGGGTTTTTGCTAGACCCTCGTAGGACTACTTTAACACTTCACACTAGCCTCTCCTAAGGCCTCTTGGTTTTCATAGTTTCAAACACAGCATAACCCAAAAGGGTTTCAGTGAGAGTCCTTCGAATGAGCGCCCCAGGACGCCTGACCACTCTGCTTCTGAACCTTTTACTAAGCTTCCTTTAATGTTCAATTTACACTAGTTCTTTGTTGCCGCCTACAACTTGGCCCCAGCACAGTTCGGTTTTTCTATCTGTTTTCTCCGACTCCCCAGCTGTGCTGAATTGTTTGAGTTTCTTGTCTCGGGAGTCAAGGACAGCACCACAGTGGAAAGTTTCTCCCCACTTTCACTATCAGCGCTGAGGGCACCATGTGCCATTGACATCTGTCACACCACACGCAAGCTGGACTTCCCAGTATTATGATTTTCCTTTCGGAGGCTTTGCGAGTTGAAAAGGGCAATGGCAATTTCCTCCTCATCTTCCATCCAGGTCTCTCCGCCTTTCTCCTCAATTTGAACTGACGGTCCGGAATAGCTGCTTCCTCATGCGTTCGGCCTTGCTTGTAGTGTGCTCTCGTGCTTCACCTTTTATCAATGTGGGGAAGGGAAAGGGCCATCAGGTGTGCATAGTTATTGTCAAGTGCCTGACTCTGCCTGACCTTTGTGTTGACACAAGTCAGGTAAACAACTCTGTTGTTAGTCTATTGTCTGTGTCAGTGTAGGAAAGTATTTGTGTTGGAAAAGGGGGCGGGAGTAGAACTTCTGAATGTCCTACGGGGTAAGATGGGGAAAAGGTGTTATAGGGAAGGGGATACCGCATCTCACCCATCGGTCTCCCACTTCCACACCCCGAGAACCCCCTTCCAGGTGATCCTCCAGCACTGGTCCGCCACAGGAACTGGATCCAATAGCGATGGCTGTGTCCTGGCCACCTGGATGACAGATCCCCGGGGACTAGCGGGTGAGGCACCTTCAGGTTTCTCATGGTGCTCACCACTCACCTGCCTCTTATAAAGCCCCTCTCTTAGGAAAGTGGGATGTGAGCAGACTGTTTCCTGCTATTCCCTGCTGCTGCCCTGCTGAAGTTGGAGGTGGCTCCTATTCTGGGCCTGATCTTGTGCCTATGAGGTCTGTGACTCTGTGCTAGAGCTTGACTCTGGATGCCATGGCTGCACCTGCGTTTGTTCCTTGTTTGTTTGGATGCGTGGTGAAGTGGAGCAGCAGTGAGCTGCTGCCTGCTGTTGCTCTGCTGAAGTCTGCCAAGAGAGATTTTGGTAGACAACCGCACAGTACATTTTTTTAGACCTGAGGCTTTGGAGCTCAGAGGTCTGTGAGGCCCTGGAGATAAAGAACTGCTGCAACCTAACTATTTATTCCCCATACCTACACTTGTGAGAACTGGAAGCGAGACTGAAAGGAGAGGCTCTTCCAGGCTAATGTGCATCGTGGAGCACCGCAGAGGAGTGGAGTGGTCCCTGCTGCCTTTTTACACTGTTGTGTACCCATAGCTGTGTACTACTAGGAGTCGCTCTAGCAGGGGTCCTGGACCTTGGAGCTACCTTGTCTCCCCATTTACCGAGGCAGATGGATTAAAGATGAGGAAAGCAACCTGTGACAACTTTTGGCGGCTCCAAATCAGTGGATGGAAGTTGAGTCTTGGTTCTGTGCCAGAAGTGACTCCTTTGCTTTCTGGCTCAAGGTTTGCTTGGTCAGCACAGTGAGTACACAAAATATAATTACACAATCGTATAACTTCTGTCATCTTTGGTTTTTACTTTATTTGGACATCGGTGACACCCTAAAAATACAATGCTTAGTGTGCAGTGAGAGGAGACGGACTAGAGAAAGACCCTTAAGCCATTTGGACAAGCCCCACATAAGCCGACCGAGCGGGAAACCTAAATGTGGACACTGGTGGAGGTCAGTAAGAAAAGCTGCTGCCTGCTCCCATTGCCAACTGCTTATGAATTGCATACATTTACTGGGAACACTCAATGCTCAAAACTTAGAGTGAAGGGGAGGAGTAGACTTGAGTAAGCCGTTTAAGCCTATCGGGCGTTCCTCACATAAGCTATGTTTTGCTTGAATTTTAACTAGTATTTGTACATGATTGCAAAATTCTAATGAATGCTTTTTTTCCTCTCGTTCTTTGTTGCTTTTTTATACTTTTTAACATACTTTCCAATTTAGATTTTTTCTGTTATCTTTTGCATCTTAATATTTCAAGACCTATTTTGAACAAATATTCCTTTGCAACATGGGTAAAAGGAAATCAAATGCAACCCAATGTTGACCTATGGGTAAAATGCCAAGGAAATCAAATTGTATATACAAAGGAACCAAATATTCTCTTGATGCCTACCTGAAAGACGTTTTGGGTTAGCTTGAAGAGAAAATATTGAGAGTGGAGCAAGCGTTAAAAATAATTTAAAGCTGTGGGTTTGTAATCTTCCAAGGGAATTCCAAACCCTGTGCCCTCATCCCAAGATAAAACTCCATAAGCTGTGGTTGGTTAGACTGTCAGAGATGAGATGAGAACAAATATACCCACTGCTCGCTATAGAAAAAGCTAGATGTCAACCAGGTTGAAAAATGTAAAGGGGACAAATTATGCAACCCAGAAGGAATGAGCTGCCCCTTTTCCAGAGTACTAACTTCCAATAAATAAATATGATAATGGTAATTACATAGCTAAGGTTATGGACATGTGTGAAGGACTCAAAAAGATGGATGATACGGCCGTCACTGTTCCTAGAGCCCTAGATTTCCAAAAGATTTTTTTTTAAGTAGTTGCAGATTCTTTGTTATAATTGACAATTCAATTAGAAATCATAAGGATGCTACTCTTACTAAAGAAAATTACATTGTGGCTCAAAGCCCAAAGTGATTCAAAGGCTAATATCCACATTCAGTGAGGTACTTCAGCAATGTGCAAGACCAACACCACCTGAAATACAAAATGAGAAAGAAAACCATGCCCTAAATAAATGGATCGGTGTAACAAAAAAAATGCCATAATCTGGATATCCCACCTGCTGCTGTTCCTTTAGTAGGGTTCTTGCTAAATATAGAACCACCTACAACCAAAGGCAGCTAAACAACTGTTTCTCTAATAAATAAGGTGACAAGGGATTAATAGCACTTTAAGTGGACCATTGATTAATCCTAGGAACATCCTGATGGCTAGACACACCCAGTGTGTAGGCGCAGCCAGTGAATGTGTCAATGGTGACTGTATTGCAATTACATTTTC
This sequence comes from Ambystoma mexicanum, assembly GCF_040938575.1. Lineage (NCBI taxonomy): Eukaryota > Metazoa > Chordata > Amphibia > Caudata > Ambystomatidae > Ambystoma > Ambystoma mexicanum. The sequence goes on from NC_090937.1 coordinate 39,710,746, forward strand.
CAACTGCGTGGTCGTGTCATATCTGTTAAACTCTAACCTTCCATTCTGTACACCCCAAAGAAAAGTTAGATTTGTGCCTCTTTCTTTTTTCTACCCACACAATATACTGCGTTCTCCATCCATTGATGTACTTAAACCCAAAGGCAAAAGCATAAACATGAAATCCCTCCCCCAGGCCAAGTAATACTGATCCCTCTGCTGCCTTTACTAAAACAAACCACCAGAGGGAATCTATTTGGGTAGAAAATGTACATGCTGAAGCAATAATGGAAAGTGGAGGTAAGATTACTGAAAAAAAGCCCATTTGAACCACACACACTCTACATGAAACATGGCCCGGTTCTAATAGAAAATCGCTTCAGGTTTTTGTCTTCTATTGAAGAATGGATTGACTACAATTGAAGGAAAGGAGTAAAGTTGTATCTCGAGTATTGGGTAGTTTGGGTAGTGAAGAATTAACTCCATTTTACACCTGCACTTACTGAACGAGAACCTAGAACTGACAGAGGATGGAGGAACAGCAGTTCTCTATGCAAGCACTTCCCCTATCCTCAATGTTGTGGAAATAGGCAGGTTATAATGGAAAGTTAGATTAAATGGATATTATTAAGACTTTATCTTCATTTGATATTATCCTTATGCAGGAGACTTGGGCTACCCATGAATTAAATGTGGATGGTCTGATGATATTGTATTTGTCCCTTCTTCCCAAGGGGGAGCCCCCTCTGTGAGGGTAGGGAGGTCAGCCCACTCTTCAAAACCCTCCCTAGGGATCGAAGCAAGTGGGACCTCACTGGGAGAGACTCAACCTTTGGGGACAAGGACTCCTGTGCCTATGAGTAACTTCCTAGGCCAATACTGTATAATTATAATTATTATAGAATTATAATTGGTTTATTTATATCGCGCTTAATACCCAGAGCACTCTAAGCGCGGACCAGGGGATCGTACCTGTGTTGCTCGGCATCTTGCTTCACAGAAGAGCACGTTGCCCCTGAACTATCCTTCTGAGATTTTAGCCGCATACATGGGACTGCCTGCTAAAGTAAATAATATGGCATCTTTATCTTAGGTTGAAGGCAATGCAAAAAGAAGCCCAACTGGGCAAGAAAAGGAAGACTCTTTAACAAGCGATGCATATTGAACTGTGACAAAAAGTAGAGGAGAGCCTTGTGCGCAGGGGAAGCGACCTGACATCATTATGCCTTGTGGATTTGGAGCAAAAGTAAGCCGTGGAGCCCACCACTTTCAACGAGGCAAAGAACGCCAGTACGAGACACTGGAAGCCCGGTGTATTCAGATGCGAGGAGAGCGTTGTGAGGAAGGAAGGAAAACGAACTACCCGGTGGTGGCATGACTACAAGAGTAGCGTGGTGGGCAGGACGCCCGAAAACGATGCCGAGATCATCGGTATGGGAAGTGTGTGCCACTTCCAACCACCAACAGTCGTGCGGTGCAGAAACCCGGTGAGAATCCGAGAACAGGAACCCGAGATGCGAGAAGAGTGAGAAAGCAATCCTGACCGAGCGCCAAGTCCCGCCACCATCCCGAGCAAAGAGAGGTACCGGGGGAAGCACAAGGGGTGGGTTCTATGTTCTTTCATCGTCAGGATTTATAACGTTTAACTTTTTCGTAATGTTCTCCTTGTTTAAAAGGCAATCTAATTTTTTTTTTATGGGATTTCCCCCCCCCCCCAACAACCTGCCTTCACAACCTATTTTTAACTATTCCTGACCTCCAACCACTTATCTGCCCTTTCCCAACCCCCCCAAAAATTTGATAACCTTATTTGTAATTTTCTCCTGGTTTAAATGCCTGGCGATAAAAGGACGTTATACTGCGTGAGGCTGCCGGGACATTATTATAGATCGAAAGAGACTCATCCCTTCCTGAAGGACGAGAAAGTAGGTCTAAAATTGTGTAAATTAAGTTGTTAATGAATAACCCGGATAGGGAAGAGGGTTATTGCATGAGGAGAGAAACTCGTCTCAGCCTTAAGGAGCAGAACGTAGAGCGAAGACTGTATAAGTTGAGTTATAAGCAAGTAACGAATAACCCGATCGAGATGGAGGGTTATTATATGAAGGGAGACACTCCACCCAGTCAGCGGGACGATATCAAGGCGAAAAGAAGGCAAGCAAGTAAGATAAGAAGGGAAAAGCCTAGAAAAGAGGGGTTAAGCAACACAGGTGAGGAACAAACAGACTGGAAGTCAGTTCCCTGGGAGGAAGGGAAGAAACCACCTACCTTTCAAGTTCAAGACTGCTGGAAGTCTAACATGGAATCCTATAATGAGAGGCAACATATGAAACCCCTGAATGAACAATCTAACATAAGAGACACTGTAAGACAGAGAAGTTATCACAAGGGAAGCTGAAAGAGGTGGGCAAGAGAACCTCACCTCAGGAAATCCTGGAGAGAAAGAATGGGAAGAACATATTAGTGATAACCACATTGTGAGGGCATGTCTCAGAGGATGATTTCCTAAACATAGGATCACAGAAAGTACGAAAGATGAGAGTATTCTTGAAGAGCTCCAAAGATTTCTCTCAGACTATCCAAGGAGGTTATCATGAAATATCTGTACAACAGGGAAAATCTAAAACTACATACACTATCAAAGGAACTGAATAGACCAGGCAAAGACACAACATTCCCTGGGCCAATTTAAGTTAGTTAAATATAGTGGTAGGGTCACATAGGGTTAGTTTGGATGGAGGACATTTTTATTTGAGCACATTTAGTTTCTTTAGTCAGATAGGGTATTCCCTCTGGTAATGGGGAAAGTTAGTCCTTCTACTTATAAGTGTCATTAAATATCTTGAATGATGTCTCCCGCATATCCATCTCCTTCTTCCGACCCACCACTATGGTAATACATCTCATCAAATTAAAGCAGAAAAGGAACAAAGAAATGAAGAGGTTGACCCTTTGGCGGGCCAGCCACACTAATAAGATCTGCTCTGGCGCTAGAAATTAATTTGATTGCATCAAACTCTCCATATCCCCTGATGTTGACAGCCAAAAATGCAAACTTTGACATCTTGTACCTACAGATCTTTTTATAATAAGCCTGGGACTGGGGCTAGCAACTCAGCATTACTAGATCTGAAGGCTTGTAAAAGATCAAAAGATGTGTATTTCTCACATTAACAATTGTAGAGCTGAGAAGTCGACGTGGTTCATTGTTAGGGGGGATTTCAGTGTTAAGAAAGATAATGAACCACCGTCGGGCCTGTTTTTAACCACTGAAGACAGTGTATATGACATCATACCTTAGGAAATGCAAGGTCCACAAATCTGTACAGGTGGTTTACAATTACGTACCTGTCTTACAGAGAGGGACTGTGGACAGTAAATGGGTGCGTTTCCTCTGATAGACCGGGGGAATTTTACTTGTAATAGCCATCGTGGCAGAACAGCAATATATTACTTCTGTACTTCTATTACTAGATGGAAGTCAATTCTGGATTTCCATGTCAGTCATGATTTGTATAGTGTTAATTATGCCATTATTATGAAATTACTTAGACAATGTAGATCTTAAAATACAATTGTTATGCCTACTACTGTAAACACAACTACTACCACTAACAAAAGAGGGATTAGGTGGGACACTACGAAGGACATGGCAGCACAAGAAACCACAATAGCAAAGACTTTGCCTCTAATCCAAACATTATTGAGGACAGATCTAGCTCCTGAAATATTTTTTAACAACTATGAGAGTGTAATGAATGTTTTTTCTAGGACATGCTGTGAATATAATCCTAATTTGAAAAATGGCTAATTTAACGATAAATGCCAGCAAGTTTATAAGATTTACTGACCATACGAAAGGCTGATACTATCCATACGAATAAATTGGAGCATGCTCGAGCCTCATACAAGGAAGTTATCAACCAGCGTAAAAAGGAATTGGATATTTTGGCATGGGAGGAATTAAGGGAAGCAACCTCTCAAACGAATACGACTACATTCTGGGAATTAATTTGTTATGGGCTATGACATTCTGAAAATAGAAACGATAGTGGCACTAATGTCTTAGAAGCAGATTGGATTGACCATTTTTCTCAACTATATAATCCGGCAAAAATGTGTAATGAGTAATCTTAATGAGTAAATGAACAATGTTAATAAAAAAAAATAGACTCGTTTTACCCTTCCAGAAGTTACTAAGGCTATTCGCTCACAGACACTAAACAAGAATCCCTGCAGATTTATTCTTCTCCTTGGAAGACCTTTGGGCAACACTTTTGCACATTGTCTTTAATTACATGCTGATAAATGCAATATTGCCTGAGCCTTAGGTACATGCAATTATTTTCCCAGTCTATAAAAAAGGTGCCAGGTCTGCACCAGCTTCCTACTACCCAATCTCTTTGCTCGACTCCCAATTCAAAATCTTTGGGTGGGTAATTTTAACCGGTTTACAATCATGGGTCGATTCAGAAAATATTCTGTCGCGTATGCTACTGGGATTTAGAGTGGGTTTAGGGATGGACCTGCAGGACCTGAATCAATACCTTATTATATCAGATTCCCTTTTCATTAAAAAATAAATAGTTTCATTAGCTTTCATGGACTCAAGTAGTGCGTTTGGTAAGGTCAACAGGGCCAAACTCTGGGATTGCCTAAAAGCCCTATGCTATGGAACTGGTAAAACCTCTGTTACTACACAATGGTACAAGGACCTGTGTTAGAGCTGGAAATAATGCCTACTGCACAGCATTGTTCTCTGTCAATACTGGAGTTAGGCAGGGTTGTGTACTTGTCCCCTCCTATTTTCCCTGCATGTAAATGTCTGCATAAATATCCTATTAACCTGTGGGGCTGATACACCTCACTTTGACGATATAAATATACTAGTCCTCGCATTATGGATGATACGCTTTGAATAGCTAGATCCCCCATTTCACTTCCACGCCTCATCTGTTATTTTGATTTTTATGAGCAGCCTTGACCGGAAAGTAAATGCATCCAATTCGGCAGTTATGGCACTGTCCTTTTATGCAGAAGAGTACACTCTCCCACTACCCGGCTGACCTATCTCTGCGCTCAATCCCTCCCTCCTTTTCCAAAAAGCTTGCTGACTGGCCGCCGGGTGTACCTCAGAGTCTCACAGGTCCCTGGCACCTTCGCCATTCCCCTCGCACTTGCCTCCGGGCCTGCACTTGCCTCATCGTTACTGCACTTGGTCAATGACCCATGAGAGTGGCATCTCTCAGCACTTACCCCAGTTTCTGACTGACTGGGCGCACTTAGATTCCCCACCGACCCCTGCACTTGTCCCCCCACCCCTTTACCGTCTGTGCACTTGCGCGATCTGAATGTACCATGCCTTGAAGATAGTCTATCTGTCTTCCCTAGCTCCCCTCCTTGCATGGTGATGCCTCAATGCACTTGGTAGAACTGCAGAATCGTCGTCAAACTGATTTGCTGTTATCTACACTGTTATTTGTATTATATGCACTTACACTGCCGGTGCAGATTTGTATCATTCAGAAATTCAAGGGCTATGAATGACTGTTTTTCCCCCTTGTTCCCTCCCTCCTTGAGCGCTTGAAACACTTGCCTTGTGTATAGGCGCTTTACAAATAAACATTACCATACCATACATGCATTTGAATGGAACAGGTGGTTCAGGCATTGCATGATATTGACGGGCAACCATGTTTCAGCATGATGTACACAGGTTCTCAGCATTGAGTCTTAGGTAGACACTACATTCTTATGCCTAGGACTTTCGCGGTTCTCACATGGTCCAGTGTGAGATCGCACCTTCTGTTTCTACTTCTTCCTGCGGAAGCCGCATCACCTGTTATGACGGCTCTCTAAAACACGCTTCGATATATCAAACGGGAAATACGGTAGAAGCGAGGACTACAGGAGCATGCATCCTTATGCAGTGGAAGGCGATTTACCCCTGTGGTTGACATGCACACTGCATCATAGGACAAATGCAGTTATGGCACTGAGGCACTATTAAACATGGCAGTCAGCGAGTAACTCAAATAGCTAGTAGTGTAACTGGGGTATCTGAAGAGTGTGGTGAATTTAAATTTCTAATTTTTCCCCCACACATTTCAACATTGTACTTCCTAATTGGACAGCCTTGAGGTGCCCATCAACAGCACCATGTCTGCTGCTTATAGAAATCTATTCTTCCTAACCACCTGATACTCTAATTAAGGTGGGAATTTCCACCTCAGGCAGAAATCACCAGCTACCAAGTAACCATCCCATGTGATACATTCAGGCGTCACTCCCTCCAGTTCGCCAGAGAGACTCACCTTTCTACATATGTCATCTATGCCATGCAACAGGGCTATGCTTTGAACAGGTTTTTGTCACATCTGCACAGCCTTATAGGCGTACATGATCTGTGCCAACCAATATGTCTTAGCTGTGTCAAATCAGTAACATGACTGCGTTGCTGCCCTATTTGTGACGAGCTGCAAGTCTATTGCTCATGAGTGAATATTTTAGGTTTTGCTTGATCACCCACAGTTCCAACCTTGTTGTGCTTTAAAAAACCATTCATTCGTTTGTTTTCTTTTTAGTACAATTATTACTTATGTTAAACCATTGTTTCCCTACCCGTCCCTTCCCTGAATATGTATTTACTGTCCCTGTCTATACACAGTATTTCCAGACAGCAATATCTATCACATTTTAATCATGGATAGTAAATGTTCTTCATCATATCTTTCATTATGGACATCATTTCAATACTATCTAGCAGCATAGGTAACATTCACTCGGTGTGTAGCACTTTTTGGGTCTTCCCGAGAATCAACACCAACACAAAAAAAACTCAATTATTGTTTCTATATATTCCCACATATTGATTTATTTGACAAATGCTTGAGTGACATGGCATCGTACATCTTATGGAGTGCAAAGGGTAGGCCTTGTGCCTGTTAACTTAAAAGCAGTCTTCTCAGCTTCATATGTTATTTGTATAAATCAAACCTTTCCTTAAACGTCCTCATTTTTTCATTAAAAAGGCTCAATACATTCTCAACTCTCTGTGGCACTAATGAAGACAAGTCGCATTTGATCACATACCAGCCATGTATAGTGATTTTCAGTTCTGCAAGCCAATATATTTCATGTCTCTTAGTTTGGGTGCGAGCATCTTGCATCACCTCCATATGGTGAATCCAACTATTATTTTCCACAAACAATCTTGCTCCGTTCTGCATCTGTTCATTGACTTATCCTTCCCAACAGATTCTTCCTCCAGTAATCATTATCTGGCCATGCACTTAAACTGGTGGGTCAACTGGCCACAGAGTCCATTCAGCCCCCTCTACCTGACCCTACCACTATTTTACTACTTGAATTGAGCCAAGAGTAGGTATTTCTTCTCCTGGGCTAATCGTAGTTTCTGAAACTCTGAATGGAAATGTCTCTCTTACAATTGAGTTTCTTAATAAAATCTTCTTTGGTAAGCTCGGGATATCTCATTCATTAACACTTGTAAAACACTTCTGGGATGGGTGCTCTCTTTCAGGTTATGCTGCTTACAGCTTGTTTTGTGATAGTGTTTCACACTCTTGTCTTCACTTATGACCCTTTTTTTTTTAAACCAAGTTTATTTTTGGATCGAAGGCATACAGGTAAATACAACATAACATTTGCCAACAATTATTATTTAGGTTCTGCGTCTTACTTGTGTTCATACCCTAAAGTTCGTAGAAGTTTGCTTTGCCTTCAAAGATTTTCAGTTTTGTTTTTTTTCCTCCTCTTCATCCCCCTCTCCCCCTCGCCCTCCCCTTCATCCCCCTCTCCCCCTACAAACCCCTCCCTCCCACAACTTTAACCACTATTTTACACTATAGAGTTCCATAGATTTAGGATCTTATCCTGACATTTGAGTCCCGGAGTCTTTACGTCTGGTAAGTCTCAGATGACATGCGTGTTCCGGAGTAGGCAGGGTTTGAAGAATTGTGCTTCTCTGTCCCACACCTGTTCATGGAATGGGTTCCAGATAGTTAAGAATTTTTGATTTTTTCCAGTACTGAGAGCACATATCTTCTCCATAGCCATTACTCCCCAGACCTTGATCCACCACCATGCTGAGGATTGGGCCCTCTTTGTTTTTCCAGTTTTGTGCAAGGGTCATTCTTGCTGCTGATAACAGGTGAGTAATGAGCCTGGCTGTCGTTCCTGACATTGCGTATTTACCTTCTATGGGGACTCCTAAGAGAATTGTTTTCGGAGATCTTGGCAGTTCAACCCTAGAAATGTCCTTTATGTGGCTTAGTATTTCCTTCCCATAGGCCATGGCTTTGGGGCATGTCCACCACATAAGGAATAGTCTCTCTTCTCACTGCAGTTCCTCCAGCAGTTTGGTGAGTATGACTTTGTGATTTTATGAATGCGGCTCGGGGACATATACCATCTGAGGCATAGTTTGTAAGCTGATTCCTTTATCGTAGTGCATCTGGAGGTGCCGTGTGCATGTGCCCATATTTGGTTCCATTACATATCTATAGCGCTCATTTTCTCCTATATTGAATTTCTGCTGACAGTCTGTGAAGAGTAATGGAGAGCCGTCTTTGTACATGTCTTTCAGGTACATAGTCTCGGCCCCTGACCATCCCGCCCAATACTTTCGATGAAGACCCGGTGTGAAATCTGGGTTGTGCATCAGCAGCGTATATGGGCCCATTCCGCTCGGGATACGTTTCTTTTTCCGGGCTCTGTCCCAGCTTTGCAGTTACCATTTCGTCATTTCTAATAGCACCCCCGGCTCTCCGGTTTTCTTTTCTCAGGCTCAACATGGTTATTAGGGGGGCTAATGAGGCTGGTTGTTCGATTCTACACCATCCCTTATGGTTCTCTGGTTTTGCCCACCTCATCATTGGTGTTAGTTGTGCTGCTAAGATGTATCTGTCCATTTCTGGAACTTCCAGGCCACCCAGGAGCGGGGAGCACATTAGGATTTGTTTCTGGATCCTGGGTTTCTTACCGTGCCATATAAATTTAAATATCGCGTTTTGCAACTCTCGGATCTTGGCTGGCGGTATGGGCACCGGTAGTGAACTTATTACATAAAGGAGACGAGGGAGGATAGTCATTTTGACAGCTGTGATGCGGGCAAACCATGACAGCTCCTGAGATTCCCATCTGAGCATGTCTTCCTGTAGCTGTTTTCACACTGAGACTATGTTTGCCTGATATAGTTTGTGTGGTTCTCTAGTAAGGTGGATCCCTAAGTATTCCAGTTTTTCCCCCACCCAGCCCAACGGGAATGTCCTCTCCAATGTCTCAGTCACTTCTCTCCTTGCTGTTATGTTCCTGGCTCTTGATTTGGAGAAGTTTATGGAGAACCCGAGATCTGTCTGAATTCTTCCAGTTTGGCCATTGCTCTGGGCATCGTATTTTCTGGGTCTCCCATGAAGAGCATAATGTTGTCCGCGTACAGCGCTATTTTGTGGGTTTCCCGAGTAATCGTCATTCCTCGGATTCTAACATCTTGTCGGAACTGCATTGCGCATGGCTCCATCGCCATCGCGAAAATCAGAGGGGCGAGGGGACAGCCCTGTCGCGTGCCCCTTCTGATCTTTATGAACTCCGTGCTCTGTCGTTGATCCTAAAACTTGTCGATGGGTGTTGGTAATTGGCGAGCACCATCTTGGTGAATTCTGGGCCACAGCCGAAGCACTCCAAGATCAGTTGGATACCAGTCCATGCTATCAAAGGCCCGGGTAGCATCCAGAGATGCCACTGCAAACGTCTGTCGTGTTCGTCGCCCCGCATCTATGATGTCTACTGTCCTTCTGACATTATCTTCTGTGTGCCGGTCAGTGATGAACCCCGCTTGGTCGTTGTGTATTATGTTCGGCAGGATTTTCATTAGGCGGGTTGCTAGGATTTTCGTGTAGATTTTTGCGTCGGTGTTCAGCAACGCTACGGGACGATAGCTTGCACAGTTGTGGGGATCTTTACCCGGTTTCAGGGGCAGTATAGCTATAGACCTCCCCATATCAAGTGTGACCTTCCCCTCTTCTCTGATTTTATTATATAGCTTTGACAACGGGCCGTGCAATTGGGTGCAGGACGTCTTGTAATAGCCGTTGCCAAGGCCGTCTGGACCTGTAGTCTTATTCGCTGGTAGTGCTGAAATGGCATTGCTGATCTCGTGTGCCGTAATTGGGTGCCCAAGATTAATTCTGTCTTGTTCATCAATCTGGGGCAGCGGGAGAGTGTTGATGTAGGTGAGTTGGCGTTCTGTGTCAAGATTCTCGCTAGTTAAGAGTTCCTCATGAAATCGCTTCATTATTTCTTTTTTGTCGAGCTCTGCCGTGTGGGGTTTTCCATGGACATCGTTTAGTTGTGCTATATAGTTCTGGGTTTTTTGCTTTCTCAATTTCACTGCCAGGAAACGATTTGCCTTGCCCCCATGGATATAATAGGATTGTTTTGTTTGTAGCAGTGACTGGGCTATCTGGTCTGCCGTATGATTCTCCAGTTGAGCTCTGATTTTCCAAAGCACTCTTAAGGATTTTCTCGAACAGTGGGCTTTGTGTTGGGCTTCGGCATCTTTCACCTCTTTTTCTAGCACTTATGACCCTTTTACATTCTCTCAATTCAGCCTTGGCAACCTTGCATGGGACTTAATCCCCTTTGATATTCCTCACTCCTAGATTCTCTTTTATACTCTTCCTTCTGTTATCTGGTTCTCTTAATAATCTTATATCATATTCCTCATAAGTTATGCTTGGGATTTGGTTTATTCACTCTATCTCTTTGTTCATAACACCTTTTCCCTTCTTTCCAGGTTAATTTTCTCCAGTCCCACACAGGGTTATTTGTTACTTGCTTTATGAGCCGTTCGCATTGTCAATCAAACAACTTTATTCCTTTTATCTCGTCTTTTTGACTGGAATGAGTTGCACTCTTCTTGTACTCTTGGCCCGGCACCTCACGCTTGTCCTGTTACCCGGTACCTTCATCTGCGTAGGGGATCGTTGCAGAGCTCAGAACTCGCTCAAGTATTCTTCTCCTTTATCGGTTTTCCCATTCTGGATTGTTAGCGCTGTCTCGTTCTCGGCTTCCCTTCAGGCTGCAGCCATCTACAGACGTGGATGGCAGAGAGCTCCTTCCGCTCCCAGCTGTGATCGTCTTCACATTGATCAGCTGGCGTCTCACCCACCACGAGGCGTTTGTGGTCATGCCACCACTAGCTTCTGGACACTTCTCTCTTCTCGGGCAGCGGGTTCCCCATTGCCGTTTTCGCCGGACTCCTGATGTCTCACTGTGGCGTTCCTCCCTGATTCAAAAGTTGCGGCCTTTGTGGCTTGTCTTTGCTCCACCCCTCCAATGTGCAATCACATAATCGGGCTTCCCCTGTGTTCCATTTCCATACCCTCTCCTCCTCCACTGGTCTCAGTTAACTATATGTCTCTTCTTAAAAAGATATCCTCTTTTCCTTCGTCTTATAGATTCACTTCAGCATTGTCTGTAGGCAAATATAAAGATGTTGCTTTCTTCATCCCAGCAGGCAGTCCCATAAATGCTAATTTGTTGGGCAATCTAGGGAGTTCCTCCTAGGAATGAGTCCTTGTCCTCTGAGGGCAAGTCACTCCCAGTGAGGTACCTCCCCTGGCTCACCTCCATAACCTCAAAGGGGATGGCTCCCCCTTGGGGAGAAGGGATGGATCCCCTTGCTTCGTCACAGTACCTAGTCACTGAGTGGGTGGTTTATCATGGTTGCATCAGTAATGTACTTCATTTAAAGTAGAGCACTGACAATGAGGTTCAAACACTGCTCCCATGTCGGCAACCTTTTCTATGGACTAATCTTTTGTTTTACTATGTACTCTGGTAATCTGTATGAAAAAATACCACACCATTTAATCATTGAGTTTTAAACGTAGGACATTTTAGGCAATATTAGTTTATGTATAAAGAAGAAAACGGCAGCATTAGTGGCGAAGCACAAAAACCAGGTCAAGACTCATTGCTATTTTGAAAGTCCCTCTCTCTCTCTGGCCACACTACCAATGCTCTGGTTATGAATTTCGGACACAGTCATAGCAGCATAAACTGAACACAGTCCATCGCTCTGCATTGGCTCCCATTTTGGGGGCTACCATAAGTCCTGTAACTATAGAATAGTGCAGAATGTAACATGTTGGGGTATGGATAAATCTTGCACACACTGGATACAATAAAAGTTCACTGCTAGGGGATACCCTGTGGGAATTGGCTCCCCAAAATGCCTACTTAAGACTGATTATGCCAGAGTAACCAAGCATGAAATGCTGGCACTGATAATATGGTCATAATGTTTTTGCCCTCAAAACTATTATAACATAAATGTTGATGAAAACTCTTCCTAAGACAAAACAAGATCTTCTTTACTGCATGCCCCTTGCAGGCCTTCAGACTTTTATATAATTTATTGTTGAGGTGAATTTCATATGGGATGTTTTCTTGCAACAGATTTCAACACAATTACTAATGAAGATCTTGCCGTCCTCCCAATCGTCAAAGTTCTTTCTTCAGGCAGATACGCTGGAAGCAGGTTAAAGTCAGTCATTCGCATGATGCGTGGCCTTCTGGAGCAAGAAATTCCATTCAAGGAATTTGAGGTAAATGAAAAATAAAGTTACAATGATTTTATTTTATTAAAACACTTTCAGCCTTGCATACATTTTTTGACAAACTACAAATACAAGAATTGGGCAAAACTTGTATGTGTTATTGATACATCAAACGCTTTGCTTCTGCAGTGTACACACTGTACAGTCTTTAACCTTTGTATGCTTTTCAGCTTCTAAAGCCTCACAATCTTTAAATAAACAAATGAGGCTTGGCTACCACTCTGATCATTAGGTTTTTATGACCCAGTTTGCTTATTTTAAGTACTCCCATTTATTGGTGACTTTTCGTGGAAATTGCACATTTGTTAATAACTTACTTAATGCCTATATGCCCTATGTGAACATTAATGCAGTTGGTTTGGAGTACAAAAACATTAGAACATTTGGATCTCCTTTGCAGACAAAGGCACCACATGGAACTCTGGCTTATAAAGAGTTGAAAGTGCATCAAACAGACAGTGTAGCTCTCTGCAGAAGGCTATAATGCTATACATGTATATTTAGGTTACATCAATAAACATTATGTTTTTCCTGCTCTGGACTTTCATGTGCAAGACTTGCTTTGAGAAGCAGATGGATACAAAGAATATTTGTTTACAAAGTCACCCTTCCTTAGAAAAATGTTTTCGGCAGTTTCAATCTGTTATTTATTCATGTTGTGCATTTTGCTTCCCTTCAGTGGTTGGGTTCAGACTTTCATTTAGTACCATTCACACAAACTCCACGTTTTGATACTGTGACAAATTGAAGCAGTTCATCCCCGTTCACAAAGGGGGAGCAATCATCTTTGGAACTAGGGAGCGGAGACAGCTACTCCTCACACCTCCTAGGGGACAGGGCAAGTGGGATTCACTGTGGGTGATCCTGACTTAGAGGATTTGTTGGCTGTATGGGAGTTGAAAAATATAACCAAAACCTCCTGCTACAATGTCTGGTTTGGTTTCTGTCCCAAAGTATCAACAGCCTTCACTGGAAAGAACAGGACAGTGGTTGGCCCAGCCACATGGGAGCTTGGGGGGTGTTAGCGAAGAGGGAGAGAGAGAGACTCACTTCATAGGAGGTGTAGCAAGGACGAACAAGAGTACTCCAGGTGTAGCGTTCAGAGAGGCGGTCAGCTACGCAGAGAGATGGCTGTGCCGGCATTGCGTGAAGCCGAAAGGGCGAGACCCGTAGGAACATAGCTGAGAGAGACACTGGTGTGCAGGGAAGTTGTCATGAGAGCCCTGCTGGAAGCCATCCTGAAGAGAGAACCAGTGACGTCCAACACGGAACCCAGTTTTGACACGTCACCTAACCTCCTACGTGTTACAGAGGAGCACCGTTGGGAAGACAAAGTTACGTGTTAGCTCTAGGGAACTGGGAGAAGAGTGGCAAAACCAAAGCAAGGAGAGTGATCCCAAGATGGGGGAAGCATAGGACAGCCCCAGAGTGGGGAGAATGGCAAGAAGCCCCGACCGAGGTGAGCCCAAAGGCAAGTTGAGAGTCAAGAAGCCCAAAGGTGGGGAGTGACCCATAGAAGCCCCTAGGTGGGGTGGGAACAAAGAAGCCCCAAAGCAAGGGTGGGAGCCAACAAGCCCCAAGGTGTGGTGAAAACCAGGAAACCCCAAGTTGCGAACAAGGAACACCAAGAGACCACCAAGAGGGGTAGAGCAATGGAAAATCCCAGACCGGCGGACAAGAATGAGATGATCCCCAGAGTGGGATTACGACCAAGAAGTCCCTGATGGTGGTGGGAAGAAGAGGAAAAGAATAACTCCAAAGTGGGGTACGAGAGACTGAGGCAAACCACGGTGTGGGAAAGAAACATCATCCTGGTCTAGGGAAAGAATCGGGCGAGAGAAGCTGCGAGATTCCCACACTAGAAGGAAGAAAGGCCTTTTTGCTTGACCCATTGTTGGAGGAAAGAGAGGCACACGGTGCATGGTTGGGGCGGTGCATCTTGGTGAAAAGCCTATGATAAAGACACACTGGAGTGGGGGCCAGAAACCTGCCACAGTCCCATTGCTCAGGCAAAGGCCTGAAGTGTGTCTTGTTTGGGTTTATGTTGTTCATTTGTAGTGGTATGGCTAGAACTTAGGATAGGATAGGATACGATAGGATAGGATAGGATAGGATAGGATAGGATAGGATAGGATAGGATTCTGGACCGGGACTGCATTTATGTAAGACATCCTGACGATTACCCTTTTTATGACTTTTCTTTGTACAGCAAGGCAAAGGGACAGTTTAGCTCTTATTTTCAAGGAAAGAATAAAAGAAACCATTTTGACAAAATGATGCCTTTCCATCTCCTGATTCTGTTCTACCACAATACCTTTTATTGCACTAGCTGAAAATAATGCTGAGATTACAACCTATTAACTTTCACAGTCCATAGACTTATTCATCAGTTGATTTTAACAGAATAAAATAAGCAGCAAAAGAACACTGTGCTGGATATTCTGTTCACATAGGAATTACAGGACAAATCTTCACTTTAACCCCCTTTAGCTGCAGTCCTTGGAATAGCCACCTAATCTACAGAGCAATACATTGGGAATCACAACAGACTGTGCCCATTCAAAAACAATTTGCAATTCTTTCACTGCTGGGAAATTGCATTTTAAGCTGGCACATGTTGCTCACATAAGATTTGCAAATCAAGCTCAAGTTGTCTTTAATTGGGACTCGTTCTGTTTGTAAAATTATTAAAGAGATTTTAGGGCAGTTTTGAAATGCAAGGCTTACAACCAACACATTGAAAGAGGAAGATGTTTGCATTTACTTCTCTCAAGGTCTGAAGATGTTCTTAGGTACACTTAAAATTACATTGCTGCAGCCAACTCCCAGTTTTTACAAATGCAATATATGCCCGCTTCTTCCTGGCAGCTGGACACATGTAATTACCTTAAGTGATTTGTTATGTCCAATTAGGTTTAAGAATGGCACTTTGCACCAATGTGTACACTAAAACATAAAGTCTGAGTTAAGTGTCCACGTTTAGTAGCCTGTATGCAGCAAGCGTACATATTGTGTGACCGATATAAACAAACTTTACAAATGTTTTGACGGTGTATTGCCCATTTTGAACTCAGTATGCCTCATGCTAGAGAGAGCAAGAAGGTGGCAATCATTTGGGGTTAAACACATTTTTTGTGTCTTGTGTCCTCACCCTTTTGGTTAGGAGTTCTAAACTGTAGTGCACCATAGCTGTTGGCGGTACTGCAAGGTTTGGCATCTGGCTTTGTTGGTGTGGTTGCCTTGATGTTTCCAGGTTCAAAGTTTGCAGTTGTGTGTAATTCATCCTATGTCTGCATTCAGACCTTTTTCTTTGAGGATGTGCCTCTTCAGGTACTGAAGATTCCACAATATTCTGTGTGTAATATTCGAAAGGCAACTGTTCAACACCACCACTGCGATGTGCCAATCCTGCCTTGAGATACACGTTTGAAGAAGGGATACACAAGGGTTGTTCTGAAGGTTAATGTTTTGTGGGATTCACTAGCCATAAGAGTTAACCAAATTTGTAGGACCTCTCATCTTGTGTGGGGACTTTAGCATAGTAATTAATCCACATCTTGATTACTCTTCATCACAAGCTTGCATAGTGAGATGTAGCCCATATAATGTGATTCTTTACTACATGCACCCTTCTGCCCTCTGCCAGGCCTGTGGTTTGGACTATTCTTTTACACAAAAGTCTACTTTTGCCAGGCAATAAGTCCACCATACTTCATATTGTATCTGATCCTACTAGTATTACATATCAATTTCAGAACACTCCTGACTCTAAGAACCTCTGTCGCTGGATATTAGACGAGGCCCTAATGAATTACACTGAATTTGTAGAGAAGACAACTCTTGAATCCTACATTTGATTCCATTTTCAAAAGTGTAGACATGCACATGGCCTGAGTTGTTATGAAAGTAGTTATATGTGATATTGTAACAAGTTTTTTGATCACAAAATGTGCGCTTAAAACAAAAGCATATTTAAATGACCAAACCTAACTTCATCAAATTAAAAACGCACCGTAGCTCGCAGAAATTGGTCTTACGCATTGTTCACCTTGAGCTGCTAACAGAAACCCATTGTGCGAGGCAAACGTTCAAACGCCATGCGCACCCGATAAGGGCGCTCAGCCACTCAGGTGGCATGAACAGTGGAAGATAGTACACATTGGGCCTCATTATGAGACCGGCAGTAGCCGTGCCGGTAAAATCGGAATCTTTTTTTTTTCTCGGCACCCAGGAATGGGCAATTACCAGGGCATTACGGCCCCGGCGGACCCTGTAATTGCCCATTCCTGGGCGCCGGAATATATTGCTCCCCATTCCCATATGAGTCCCATTGGACTCAATGGGAATGGGGAGGCCAGATGTACCAGCACAATTCATCATTCATGGATGGTGCCGGTGCATCCGACATGGTCTGCTCGCGGGTGCCGGTACGCCCGCCATGTCAGACCTGGCGGGCGAAAAGGCACCCGTGAGCAGACCTCATAGTTTGTCGGTCTGGTAACAATGCTACCGGCAAGCTTACCGGTACCGTTGTTACCAGACCGGCAAGCTTATAATGAGGCCCATTCTGCGCCTGCTGTATCCAGCCAACCAAGCCCCTTCAATGGGTGGTGCCTTTTTTCTTTTCTTTTTTTTATGTGTGGAGGCAACAGGGACCCTCTCCCTGTTGCCTCCTCACCTCCCCACCGCGGCAGAAATTGACATGGTGGGTAACGGCACCTCGCTGAGGCCCTAGGCTCAGGCTGGTCAGCAGTTACTGGCCATGTCCGCCCTCTGCCGCAGGGGTGAAAGCCATAACAAAAGTATAATCAATTTACAGGCTACAGTTTGGCATTAATCACAAGAGAATACACAGCAGTAAACTGGTTAACATTGATAAGGGATCACTTAAGGACCATTGTTTAGGGAGAAGAGAATAATTCTAAATATTTCTCAAAATATGTCATGCTTGGGATTGACTGGATGTGCCGATGATTAGCAGTCGATTTTTGGAAGATCTGGACCCATATGTAGAGACTGCTGGAACATGATACACCAGTCAAGGGGGACCCTCTTGCACTTACAACGCTCTCAGATGAGTCGTGCACACCATTGAATACCGAACATTGCCTCAGCCAGGAAAGGTTGCCATCCGTCTTGTGCCAGAGCACAAGCAACTAATTGTGCCTAATGCAAGCCACTGCGCGTGTGCTTAAGAGAATCTGGACACACCACCCTTTCCCTATATAAGCGATGTCATCTCTTATACAACCGGAGTGCTGCCAAGCCACAAGGTGACCTTATTAATCTAAAACTAAATGATAACAATTCAATTCATTGAAAATGTTAAAAATAGCTATGAGCCCGTTACAAAATATGAGACATCTTTAGACCTCATATTAGGGGCTAGCTCTGACAATTGCTAGACATGAATCATTTTCACACAGACCAACGTTTTAGGAGTACCTGCCAAATTTTTACGATATCATAATCCTCAAATCTCTACTATGGGTGACATTGAACCCTAAACCATGTCTGTAATTATGCTTACAGCTTTCTCCATAGTTAAAGTGGACTCACAAATGACTTGCCACAGACACACAAATATTTCCTATCAGAGGCAGCCTCATTGTGTAGGGATTGGGGTTGAGAAGTCACTCTGAGGAACAATAATTACTTTAATGTATGGTAATAACCACTGCAGATACCTTCTGTGTTCGGTGTTGGTGCAGCATGCAGCTTTAGGTCTTATAGTAGACTGAGATACACAGAACATAGAGGAAGTCGTGATGCTGTGGCAATATGTCGGCAGATACTGAGAATCGAGGACTATGCGGATGAAGGAAACCGCGGTACACAGCCAGCGTTTTTAATACCAGAAGTGTGGGACGTAACCAGGTGTTTAACATTTTACGAGATCGCCGTTGTGGTGGACCTGGGTATTAATATCAGGATAATGAGCCTGACAAGAAACTCTGTGCAGAGTTACATACAATAAAGTTTCATGGAAATGGTGTCTTGAGATATCAACATGCGATGACCTGCGCCCAATGAGAAATGTCTCATGCTTGTGAAAGTACAGAGAGTTCCCCTTGCTCTGTTATAGTTGAAACAGATCAAAAAGTCTTTCACACATTGGCAGCGCGACTATAGAAAGAAACTTCTGTAGTAGTTGTTTTATGCAAATATTTTGCTTTTTGTTATAACAAGGTATCCCTTAGTTGAGACACGTGTTTCGGCACGTACTGTGCCTTTTTCAATCGGGGCTATTGGCAAATTTGTTTGTAAATTAAAATTCTAACAAATCAAGTATAGCATAAAACACTTTTCACATGGGACATTCAATCCATTTGAAAATTTCAAAACAAGAAATACAAAATATGCAATTGTAATGCCCGAAAAGTCAATTCATTGTTTTCCACAGAGATTGGGAGGGGTATTGGGGTGAGTGTTAGGGTAAAAGATCAAATGAAAATATAACACCAGATTGGAGAGAAAAAGGGGAAGAAAACATATTGCTAAGCATTAGTTACGGGATAATTGATATGCGTCATGACTTATCACACAAATTGGAAAAACAGGTTTCTTACCAATGTTGGCTTTCGATTTTTGATTAACTACAATCATGTAGATCTTTCATCAAAGATTGTGTAGTTGTCATCTGCAGTACTCCTGACTTTTGGTGTTTATTAGAGTTGCTGCCAATCACAACCAATTCAGCATTGTCTTGCCTTTTGTAATTAGTTGATAAAGTTAAAAGCTCCTCTGTTTGTATTACAGAACCTTCAAGCTCTCCAACCCTTGGACCAGTGCTTGATTGGACAAACTAAAGAAAACCGAAGGAAGAATAGATACAAAAACATACTCCCATGTAAGTCCCAGCCAATAATTTCAATTGGTTTGCTGATATTGCATTTTTATAACATACAGACTTTTGTTGCTTAGTTCTGTTGTCTCTTTGTTAGCACCTTTTCTCTATGCCTATGACTAACTTGTTCAAAATCAAAAACCTTATTTGTTAGCAAATCAGATCCTAGAATATCAGAGGAATTGAAGGAGTCACATACATCAGACATACACAGTGATGTATGGAAAAATATTTTATTTTGTCAACTTGCAACATTCAAAATTCAAAACATATTATCAACAATCTTTTTTCTAGTCTGGATGCTAAACTGTGGCCAGGGGTGGGATTTGACCATGTTGGACACATCTCCGGGCTTCTTCATCTTCCCCTCCCTTCTGAATTCCAATGCAAACTATAACTACTGCAATCAGACGTTCTTGCTCATCCAGCATAGTCCTTAGCTTAAAATTTGATTGCAGTGCCTACAGAGGCATACTTTGCAGTGGAAGGCTGTGACCAAAGAGACCCTATCAAGTTCGATCTTCCTCTCAGAATGCTACAATCTGTCTGGAAAGGATGTGCCTGAGGGTTTCAGAGCCCATTCTACCAAAGGAGTAGTTACCACCTCTGCCTTGCAGTGGGGAGTTCAGGTCTTGGACATCTGCCAGGTGGCAATGTGGGCGTGTCTGCACACATTTGCTAAGCATTACCGCTTGGATTCCCTTTCCAGACAGGATGCCTGCTTTGATAGGGCTGTCCTCCATATTTGTATGGTCTAAGTGGTGTCCTTGCTCCCCCCTGCACGCCCCGCCCCATCTCCAGATGTTTGTACTGCTTAGGGAGTCTATCAAAGACAAGGAATCAGTGGGAGGAAAAAATCCATTAGAAGAATACATTACTTACCTCTCAGTAATGTTCTTTCTGATGATGAATCCATGGGAGGACTATCCATCGCTCTCCCTACCTGCCCCTCTTGGCAGATAGCTAGTACAGCATTGGATCTGCAGTCCCTCTACCTCAGAGTAGTAAGGTAAAAGGGTGGAACTAAGGTCTCAAGTCAAAGTGCAGCACCTCCAATATAGACTGGCCTGACGTCATGTCTGGTGGGTAGAGGCGTTGGATGAAGCCAACGTTCTGTGCCCTCTGGTGGCTGTAAAGTTTCTGAAGAGCATCTGCTTGAGGATAGGATTATCATAGACGAGGAAACCATAGGAGGAACATCCATCAGAAAGAACATTACCAAGAGGTACATTGTTTGTCCCAGAGCTAAGGCATGCTACCAGCCTTAGCTTTTCTCCGCTTGCTGGGCCTTATGGCATACAGCATTGTTCTGATGCTGGAAACCTGACTGAGAATTCGGTCGCTCCATTGGCTTCTGTGAAATCAACGGTCCTAGTTTTCCAGTGACATGGGAGATCTCTTGCAAGTTTCAGAGTGCCGCAAAGGATCTTTTATAGTGAAGCTGCAGGGCATCTTGATGGCAGGGGAACTATTTTGGCAGCTTTGTCCAGAGTCGGCGATTATCACAGATGATCTCGGAGCGAGTGCAGTTTTCCCTTGGTGGAGTCCAGGTTTCATATAACCCTTCTGGAGCTGCGGCTGATCAGGCTAACACTCATAGCCTTCCTTCCTACAATTCAGTGGTAAGAGTGAAGTGTCCTTCTCGTGACAGAAAATACAGTGGCCATGCATTACCTCAACAAGGGTGCAGGGTGTTTGCTAGTTGCCTCTCCGCAGGGAAGCTATATGGTTGTGGTTCTGGGCATAAGACAACATCATCTAGATCTTTGAGGCCCATCTAGCAGGGAAGGAAAATCAAATGTAGTATCAGATGCCCATGGCTGGCAGGTCTCACTTTCCTATGAGTGGGAGCTTTGACCAGAAGTCCTTACAGAGCTGTGTGCGGGGGTTGTGGGACCCCTTAAATCTGTTTGGTGCAATGGAATTTCAGTCTCCTGTACGCAATCCCACCAGTTCCTATCATACGACTAGTTTTCGGGTGGCTGAGGAGATTGGGTTTACCATGATTACAACTGGGCTTGGTGGGCATGGTGCTCGAACCTTCTGGAAATGGACGGAGGCCTGAGCTGTAGTATAAATTAAAGGACAAGTTCCCCGTCCATAACACTTTTTCCTCAGCCTTCATGCATGGCTGATGAGAGGTTATGGTGCAGAGACTAGGATTTGCTGGATGAGGTCCTCCTGGTGCTGCATTCTGCATGCAGGTCTTTTATGACTGCCTATACATGCAGATGGAGGAAGTTTGGAGAATGGTGCAGAGAGAAAGGTTTGGACCCTTGTTGTGCCCTATCTGCGATGTTTTGCAGTGTGTTGCACCTAACTAGGCAAGGTTTGCAAATTAATATTATGAAAAGGTTGTGATGGTTGCCCTATTTAAGATGGCCCCGCAGCAAGGTTCCTACTTTACAACTCCCAGGGTTGCTCAGTTTTTCAAACGGTTAACTAATACATTTCCTCAGATTGTGGTTCTAGCCTGGAACCATCACTTTGTTTACATCCATTATCAGGTTTTACATTCGAGCCCATGCCTTCCTGTTCCTTATAGTTTTTAACTTGAAAATATTCACCAACAGGGTGAGTGAGCTCCAGGTTCTCTCGTGTAAACCTCCTTATCTTCCGTTTTCAAGAGAAAGTTAGCTCGAGAGGTGGGCTTTCTTGTTTGACAAAGGTAGTCTCGGACTTCCATGTTAACCAGAAACTCCACCTGCCTGGATTTTACTATCTACCTCCTCATCCCTCTAAGAAGGAAGAGAGAACACAGATGCCTGAACGAGGCCGTTTTGTCAGGACAATCATATTTTTAACGGCTTTTCAGATGCTCGTCTCAGGAAGGCTGTCCCAATACAGACCACAATGGATTGTACTCTGCATCTCAAAGTGTTATTCGAAGGAAGGGAATGGAGTGCCTCAAAGCCTCGGGCTCCCTCCAGTAGCCCGTTGGCTGAAACTTCTGCTTTGCAGAGAGGGGAGCTGCTGGCAGATATTATCAGGCGTTCTAATTCTTGCCACTCTGTACTGGTGTGGGACTCCATGAAGATGAGAGTGCAGTCAATTAGAAGGGAAAATTACTTACCCTGTACTGTTTTTTGTGATAACTTCTCCTCCCAAGGTCCTCATCGCCCGCTCCTGCTGCTCCATTATGCAAGAGCTGCAAAGTCTAAATAAATAAATTGTCATAACCTTCCTAGTGAGGTATTTCCTTAGCTGCTGTAGTGCGTGCTTAGCAACTTAGGTTTGCAGATCTATTCGGGGCGTTATGGCCCTTTTCATGATTGGAGTGCCACATCTGTGCATTTATGTGATTTAGTGTTTTGTGCAGTGCTACCTGTCACCTTAGGAAGTCTCAATGTACTTGCAGTCTTTTGCACACCAACATACATTAATGTGAAAGGAAATAGCAAAGCATGGCATAAAATAACATGATGTATTGTAACAAGCTTGTATATAAAAACTGGCACTTTGTCCTTAAAAATGAAAGGAGGTGATGGGTAAATGAACAAAAACGAAAAGGATCAAATGTTCCTTAAAACAGGACAATTGTATTTGCCTACAAAATCAAAATTCTAAAGGGAGAATTCAAGAAGAAAAATACAAGGGTGAAAAAAACGAATCGAATTTTTTTGGGGGGGGGTTAGAAAAATATATAAATTGGGTGTGGGTGTTCGGGGAATATATACAAAATTAAGGGGGGTGGTGGGTTTACGGTGGGGGGGGCCTTCAAAAATAAAAAATGTAAAACATTTGATTCGTTTTTTCGTAAAATTCTGCAGTAAAACACCCTGCGAAAAAACATCCTGCAATGAAATGACATGGAACCAAAAGGAGCAAGGTATAGATGCATTGAGGAAGGAATTAAACACCCCTACGAAAGTAAAAGGAAAGTGTACATTTAAAAGCAGTTTCATGTTAATGTTTCTCATACATGCATTTGGGAACAAACCACATAGGTCCTAACAGATCAGCATTGCATAACCTTTTTCTGGCAGCTTAAAAGCAGGGCAGAGGCTAAACAAAGTTAGCAAAGCACAACTACATAGCAATGGAAGTTGTAACATAGCACACCAGACAAAATAATGTTACCCAGCGTAAGGTCATTGCAAAGGTAGCATGTCCCAAAGAAGATATTGCAGCAAATGGTGGGAGGAAAGGGTTATAGTGGGCTAGGGATATCGGAAACACAGTTTGAAATACACGAGAATCAGGAACATTTCATGACAAGCTCACTTTCACCCCCACTGCCCAAATGTGGCACCAACCAACACACGCGTGTCTTGCTCTTTCACCTTCTACGGACCGTTTTGAGGTATGGGCCTCTTCAGTTTTAATGGCAAAATGGGAATGGAGCACTACAGATAGGAGGAATCCAACCATGGCACCTCTGCTTTATTCTGCCCTTAGGTAAATTGCACTTATTTCACATATAGTTAAGTCCTGACAAGGGGAAAACAAATGGGGTTCCTGGTCTACCCTGCAAGACGATCAAGCTGGCAACCGGGACATATCTGTAACCTGATCATTTGGAAAAACATGATTTGAAGACTATGGAATTATTTATTTTTGTTTTTCTGACCTTTCTGCAATGCTTACGAAAAAAATAATGTAGAGAGCTACATCAAATCGAAGAAGCATTAGTGTTACCACAGTGCCTGTGACTAACTTAGGCCCTAGTGCCTTGGGAAGATCCATAAGAAGACCTGATACCATTGCATGCCCATTATGTGGAGTCGGTACCTGGGTGGCCCTGAGGACATTTTCAAGTAATAGAATGGAATGTTTGGGTATGTCACTCAACTTTTCTCCTGTGCCAATCACCAATGAATTGGTTTTACCACACCTACGTTAATCAAAATTGTGTGTTTTTTTTTTCTATGTCCTCACTAGAGGTAAACCCCCATAGTTTGAGGGACAATAGAAAAGAGCAAAGGGAAGAAGATTTGTAAAGAGGATGTAGGTTAAAAAAAGTACTTTAAAAGATAGACAGAGGTTGAGGAGGAGGAGTTGTCTGTGATAACATCCGGTCTGCTTCCACATTAAACAGTTTGTATAATAATAGCTTGTTAACATCTGAATTTGCTTGGCGTTTGAAAATGTCCCATAAGCATCTAAACATTCCATAATCAACTCCTATGTGAACAGATAGTAACTGGTCTTCGTTTTGGTTAGTGGTTAACATTTTCTCAGATCAATGCTTTCTACTGACTGAATGGCATAGGCTGCACTTTATGCTGGTGCCATCGTGCCAGACTCAATGTTTTCCTCCCATAACACCAAACACACTTTCTGCCACCAGCATCTGTCCACTGCCTCTGTTCCTTTTGGGTGGGGACACCCCCTTGGGCACCTATGCTATACTTTCCTGTTCTGGCCAGTTAGCATGACAGTGCCAGATTCAATTTACCCAATTAAGTGCCATGTTCTGTTATACCAACTAAGACTGTCGGGACAGATATTATGATAGTAGTACTGCAGTTCGAAATACCAATATGCCACCTTAACATAGCAGTTCTATTAAAATATGCCCAGTTAGTAAGGACAGGTTCATTCTTTCCATTTAGCCCAGTGAGATCATGTTCCAGCATTCCCAGTTAGTACAGCAAGTTCATATAGCACACACATCATGCAACACCTGAAATATCTTAAAGGCAAAACATTATTTTTAATGAGTTTTTATATTCCACTTCATGCTGGAAGCCAGTCTTACTTTTATCTTTCTTTATTCGGAAAATAGTAATGTCCATCAAAGAATGTACAATAGAAACACAAGACAGTGAGTACTGGAGACTAGTCTCTAAGTGTGGGACTAGGATTTGAACCTGTAAAGCTTTGTGTTGTCTTGCTTCTAAGACAAACGTGGTGCCCTGAGCTATCCTCCCGGGCCCCCGGGCAATTCTTTGCGATGGGACACAGTGACATGACTCCAAATATGAGAGACTATCCCACGTATTTTATTAACATGGCACAACAAAGAGCCAAAAGACGTAATTTGACTTCTTTCCAACAGAAAAATTTATCAAACTGCCCCCTATGTATTACTGCATTCAACAAACGCAGTATGAAAATCCAGAATGTAATTTTAAAAAACATGCACCCTAGCCAAAATCAAGAAATATTTAAAGAGAAGCCAATGTTTGCTTTTAAAGAAAGGAAAACATTAGGAATACTTTCTGTTGAGTTTCAGACAAAGAACAGTCCTTCAATTGCAGTAGAACTAGCTGTTGTGGAAAATGTGCAGTCTGCCTTTTCACAGAAAAGTGAACTGTAAATTTGATGGATGAACATACCCATACCGTATGTTTTGAAGTTGTAAAATAATGAATCCGAATGTAGTATATTGTATTCAATGTCCACACAAAAATACAGTATATTGGCATGACCACAAGAAAGGTTAACCAACAGATCATAAAACACAGATACAAAAATGGGCAAAAAAACCTTACAAGCAGCACTAGTTATGCATTAAATGGAGTCGAGCCGAACAGCAGATGAAATGAAATGTGCCCTTTTAGAAGTAGTTGGCAATGCTAATAATGACCCTGCAATGGAAGAATTCTTAAAAAAGAAAAACCTGTAAAACTACAATTGTGGCTACAGCTACTCAAGACGCACTACACTGATCTCATCAAGCAGTTTGATATATAATTTCTTAACTTTTAGCCCTACTGAAAACTAAGTGGGCCACACAACACATCATACATTGCATGGGGGCTAGATGGGGATGTGCACCAGAGGAAACTGTGCCATCAATCCCACATGCTATTTATTGGTTTTTAACTTTAGTAACATTTTATAAAATTCATACAGAACTAGAAGAAATGGATGGATCATACAATACTCCCTCCCGCAAATGAGGGCATGTTGCTGTCATGCAGGTTTTGTATGTCGAGATACAAAATGTATATGTTGTAAGAGCAAAATAATTTATCTGATCTGTGTCCATGTCAGACACCACTGAATCGCAAACTTGATTGTAAACATTACTTCTACCTGTTGTACCAGCCATTTGAAAATGTACATCCTTCCAAGTTGGGTGATGGAACCAAGAAGACAGTGTTGTGACCATCCAGGTCTAGGACATAAAAAAGCACTTGAAAAGGCTTCCATTGTACCAAGACCTATGGAGTGGACCACCTAACAAAGATCTCTTTAAAATAGGGTGAGCATCAACTGCCACTACAACACAGGTAAAGGTTAGCATACAAAGCATATTTAAATAATTATACTTGAAAGTGCCACCTCACCCCTCCATATTCTCTCTTTAAATTCACAAAGTAATGAGTGTATATACTATAAACGAGACAATGAAGAAACATATTACTGAAAATAGCCAAAATAAATGTAACCAGATAATGATAGGTCATTTATATAGCGCCTTAATCCAAAGCGCTTTACAGAGCACATATTTACATACAATATCACCCAACCGAAGTTGGTACTCATTTATCGACCTCGGAAAGATGAAAGTCTGAGTTGGCCTTGCCAGGATTTGAACCTGCGACCTGCGGATCACAGCAGCAAGCGCTCAACCCACTGAGCTGTCTTCCCAGACATATTCTAGAATACCACAGTAATTATCCATAGTCTGTGTTTGCAAATGTGAGGGTCTCGTTGACAGCCTACATTTCGGGGCCACACAAAAATCTAAGCATGAGACCCTTCTGTGTTTTCAGGGCCAGATAATTTGGGAATCAACTTGTGTTTTTTGCCTCTGGCCTCTGCACCTCTATGATCAAAGACCCTTAAGTTACATGTGGGCACCATATACAGTGATGCCTTGTATGTCTAAAATGGCATCAATTCCTCAGTTGTATCCAACTTCATATTATCATGAAGCACCTTTTAGTTTTCATGCTTGAAACACAGTCATCATGTATTAGACCACTCTTGTCAACATCCTCAATAACATCAGGAAAGTAATTCAAATGTCTGTTGTATTGGGAAAAGTTTTAAATCTGCATCTCATCTATTCAAATTCCTTTTACTGTGTTTTTGATTTAGATAGAAATCTGTTTTGTTTGATTAAGAAGCCACCTATAGAATGATGCCACATTAACCAAGGATCCTGAGGACGACTGGGTATACGAAATATCCCACAATCGAAACATGTTATGTCGATCATATGAGAGGTCATGCAACCTCACTACAGTGTTATAATTTTATGAAATAATTGCAAACAAATTATTTATTTGACTTCGTTTTATTAGTGTTTTAGACCATATACAGTACAATACAGTATTGAGCATAGCGCATTAATGAAGCGTGCTTGAAGTGTAGTTCATGTTGTATGCGTTCAGTTTTGCGAGTATTCCCTCCAATTCCCCCTAGTAAATCCCAAACCCCTTATTTCAACAACAACAACTGTTATTCCCCCCCACACCTCCTTGAACTGTGAGTTGCTCCCCAGCCTTTCTGTCTGCAATGGCTAAGTGCCAGTTAGGCGGTTTGTCCTTAACACCATATAACTGTGTATCTCTCAATGGGTTGCATCCATGGAGCTGATATCTGTTGACAATTGTCCCCCACCTTCTTCCGCTGTTTACATGTATGGGTCAGTGAGCTCGCAGAATTTTGTTGACATTGTGTGCCCGCTGTCTCATCAGCGCTGGTAGTTCCAATCTGCATGTTTTAGAGAGGAGTGCAGCACACTCAGTTTGGCATGTGGGGGTCTTGGCTTTCCTGTGGCCGATGAGGAGTTTCCTTGCTGTGAACAATAGAAAGCCTATCAGTATGCGGGTTAGCGTGTCAGTGTGCCAGTCGTAGGCCTCCGCCCCTAGTATTATTACCTCCGGTGTGAAAAAGACTGTTGCCCATTCGTTGCAAACAAATTTTAAATGAAACTTGTCATTCTTAGTAAAATGATGAATTCCTTCTAATTTTGCAGAATCATTTCTCACTTTTTACATTTTCTGGTGCATGTGTTTTGTATATATGTGATATCATCAAATACATTATTTCTTGTGTGTTTTCACCAAAAGGGATCATTATTTTTAAACAATGTGAATTTGAAAAACACACAGTGTGTATATACTTTCATCACATCTGGTAAGGGACATTCTTTGTTGAAAAAGTAATATTGAATGAAAGGTACGTGAACATTATTATATTAAAGAGATTGCTTGGGATTTGGTTCAAAAAAGCAATCTCGTCTTGTAGGACATATCCCACCTCCATAATCTGGTGGTCCGAGAAGACATCTTTTTACAGCCCGATGGGAAACGGACCATGAAAAATAGTAAAGTTAAGCTTTCTAAGCTCATTAAACATACTTAAAATACTAAGCATACTATGCCAATTAAGTCCACTAAGGTCACTGAGACTGGGGCCAATCCAAAATCAAGACAGGGCATTTCTGCCTCTCAAATATTTTAAATCGCCATGGCTAGCCTGCTAGTCCCGACAATCTCATTTCCCGACCTCATGACCTGATAGTTTTCCCACCGACTCAGTTGGGGTGAAGAGCTTGTGTGAACGCTTTTCCGACTGGATGCCTTTGGACAATATACTTTTTTTTATAGAAAATGGAATTGAATATGACTGAGTTGACGTCAATCTGGACAAGATTTGCGATCACGATCTTCCTAGCAGCGGGAGGGCTTGCAAAATCTACTAGCTTTGAGGAGCGTGAATTTCCCACTTAAGGGGAAAAATGCAAAGTCTAACTTGACACAGTCTCCATCTCTGATTTACCAACCAGCCAGCTTTGCAATTACTTTCTGTCCAACTCCGAACAAGTAACCCCTCCACTCTTTCCAAGTGTAGTGGTATTTGATTCCCAAGCGTTAGTGCCTCATATTCAACCGCATCTTCCTCCCTAATGTGGACCATACACTCTTGTTCTGACATAGGCTCCTTCAATACTGGATCGACTCAGGGAAAAGGAACATACTCATATTAACAAATCCTGCCAATGACTAAATAGCAATGGCCTAAAAGTGAAACCATGCAGAAATGATCTCCTGATGGCTAGGAGGGCTGCATGGATACGGATAGAATTAAAAAAGCTTCTTAGGGACTCATCGTAACTTATAAAAATCCTTGTGTGGATCCTGAATTTGTAAGGATATTGTATAACGGCAGATGTTTACTTCAGTCTGGTATCAGGGTTTTTCCTTTAGGTTATTTTTAACTGCCAACATCAACAGTCAAACCCATGCTCAGTGCTCCCAGAAACAGTGCTTTGTATGGCCCAAGATAGTGGTATACAGGCCAGAATCCCTGTCTCACCCAAATCAGATTGATATATTATTTATTTATTTGATGTACATACAGCCGAGTTGCTTTGCATATACAACATTAAAAGAACAAAGACAGTTACAAGAAATATTATATGTCATTGTTTGGGTCTAATATACAATATAAAAGTCATCCCAATAAGAACATCAGAAGGAGCTTAGTTCTCACAACACAACATAGGCATATATTATGTGGGATGACATTGTAAACCGTATAAAACATGACATATTTTAAAAACTAAAACAGTACTCTAAAAACGAACATGTTTCACCACGTCATTCACTAGTTTGAGGTGATGACTGGAGAAAGTTGCTTTAATAGGATAGTATGTTAATAATCTCAACCCACTTCCAATAAAATCTAACTAGATTAAAAAATCAGATTATGATCACAACCATTAATAAAAGCAGGCCATATTAAACATCTGTTATCACAACTAAAACCACTGTAGTAAGATTTTAAATAACTACATCGTAACATCTGGCGACTTTCACAAGTTGTTAACAGATGTTCAATACTTTCGATGTCATCAGTACCACATAGTCGACAGAAACTAGAGTTACGTGGAATACCATATTGTGTCCCTTGTTTAATCAAGGCCTTGCTGATATTAAATTTTAATCTCCTATACTACCTAGCAATATCACTAATTTGGTACGCCAGGGTCGGATTGGCCTCTCTGCCTTTCGGCCCGTGGACGGGCTGAAATCATCCCTGGGGAGTGGGGGCCGGTTTCTGGCCATGCCTGGGCCGGTTTGGAAGAAAATAAATTGGGAAATATATATATATAACGCCTTTCATCCTTCTTAGGTCGATAAGAGTACCAACACAGGTTGGGTGATATTGTATGCATATTTGTTCTATAAAAAAGAGATTATGCATAAGTGCTATACAATAACATATTATCATTTTGCCTTGGATGTCTGCTTGGATTCACAGTAATTTAGTGTACGTAGGAACAATTCTATTTGATGCCACTTTCTGTTTTGTCAAGGGGTGAAAGGTCGTGTTTCATCGCGTCCCAGAATGTCACTTTGGGGCGGGGTCAAATGACATCACTTCCGGGGATGTCATCAGAGGTCAAGGGTCATGAGGCAAGGTGTGGTACACTTTGTTTTGGGTGACCGGGCCTATTTCTTGTCCCAGTCCAACCCTGGGGTATGCAGTTAAGTACGTTGGTTTAGATGATTGTTCAGATATGTACTCACAAAATGCAGTGGCATTACTCCCAGAATCACTAAGTGGTGTTCTTTGCTATGTGCTTGGAGTGTGGATTTTAAACGAGACTTAATCATATATACTACTCCATTTGTTGTTTTACAACAACATCCCTTGTTCCATTTGGATTTCTTGGAGATCTGTCTTGGGAGGATAGAAAGCAAGACGACACGGAGCAACACAGATTCGATCCCTGGGTTTGCGGTTAGAAACCTCTGGGTGTTAAGCGCATTATAAATAACCTATCATATCATATCAACATGCCAAGGGTCCCCATTGACTTACAATAATCAATTTAGCAAAATGCCTCGAGAAAAGTTGCCATCATGGTATTGTTCTTCAGTTTAAATAGATTGTCACAAAACATTACCATCTTCCCAATAGAGTCGGCTAAAATATCAGTAAGATAAAATTCTAGATACAAATATTCAATTGGGAGAGACTGTGGTAAGAAAAACAGTTTACGCAATATAGATGCTTCATAACATTTCGTTTTAGCACCATATTTGCTGATCTCGATACCATAGAATAGGATCCAGCAAATTTTGGTTTGATAAAGTAAGAGAATGATCACAATGGAAATCCCACATTGTTCACTAATGAATTGACGGATGGTGCCAACAGCTCTATTACATTGGACTTTGATTGCTTTCCAGTGTGTATCCCACCTCAGGTCGCTTTGTACGTGGATACCTATGCACATTGGACGAGAGAGTCCAAATATTATGCTTCACAAGACTTGGCTTGACAAACATTTAGATCTAGGTGGGTTTTCGTGTATTTCTGACCTATGGAAAGGTGAGAAAAAAAGGGTGCCTGTTATTCCTTAAGCTCAATATTACATCAATACCATTTCTCACTCTAACACAAAATATTATTGCAATTAAATTGGTTCAGAACTAGACGAATTACCTAGTTCTGTTTGTTTTCTACAATACAAACTCTAACTCTGCACATGCAACATGTATTAGTGTTCTTAAATACTCCCTGGGGAGACCCCTATAACAAAACATGGAAGGTTATCATTGGAGAAGGGACTTTGATTTTAAACTAGACACCTCGTGTGATTTTAGATTTGTTTGAATCGGAGGAAGATGCAGGCTGTGGGATGCAGTGTTCTTTTATGGGTGATCCTAGACATGATTGCCGTCGTGCATGGTTTCTGGCACAAACATTATGAGATGGGTAACAGAATTCTTAATGGAAGAACCACCTCTGATACCCCGGGAAAATATACATGTAATGGTGGGAATCAAAGAAGTAGTTCAGTTGATTATTTCATGACCGGCATTGAGGAATTGTTCAACGTGATGGCTATGGAAGTAATAACATGTGACCATTGCATGTGAAGAAAGTGATCATGACACCCTTGTGTTAAAATCTCTCATGGAAACTAACAACAAATCTTATGATGTTATACCAAGTGTGGGAGAAATTAATAATAACTGATGAGCGCTGAAATGGGAGGATCTGCAGTATGGCCTCTGCTGGCCCTCCACCAGAACAAGGAACCAATGTATTGTGGCGGTCATGCTTTGCTCAGCGGACCCAGTGGATGCTATTCATGGCTTTGATAAAATACTTTCTCAAGTAAGATGACTTTGACTAATCGCAGCTTGCACCGCTCTTGTGGTCAGAGTAAACTCTCTTGGTTTTTTTTAAAGATTGTAGGGACGTTAAAAAGTCACTTTTAATTTTGCTCAAGAAACCTATCCTAGAATCCCAGCCAAAGTCTTGTGCTGAGGAGAAAATAATTCAAAAGGGCCATGCACCTAGGGAGATAATGCCTGGCACATCAGGCTTGGGAAACCCTGAACCAGACACTTAGCTCAAGGGACTCCTCTGAATTCTGGAGCATGCTGATGAAAGGTGCATCAGTACTCAATGCAGTGAGGAATTAGAACAGCAATATTCCCTGTATGGTGCAGATTTGGCTGAACAGTTCAGTGAGGGGCCTCGCCATGCTGACTCAACAGTGGATATGCATACCCCTCACCTGATATTTAGCCAAAGTGATATTGTAACTGCCCGGATGGGTACCACTAGCCTCAAGAGTATGGCCTTCATCTTTGTTCATTAGACATTTATAGGTAGGATCCTTCTTTTTGGGCTCCTATTCTTTCCTGTCTGATGCCATCAAGGTTCTAGTTATACTTGCTAGCTGGAAATATTCAATTCCTGTCCCTATTTTCAAAGAAGGTTATTATAGCAACCCCTGTTCTTACTCTCCCATTTCCCTGTTGGATGCAATTGCCAAACTGATTTGAGAAACTATTGCATTCCAGAATGTTGGCATGGTCTAAATAATTGTTTTCAGTATCTCCCCTCTGGTTTGAGTTTTGTGAAGGCCTGAGTACCACAGAAAAGGCCATACATCTGTTCCTGATAGTAAAGATTTGGTAAAGCAGGTGAACTGTCTTCGCCCATTGTATTTAGATGGGGGTGCGGACCCCTCATATATCACTTATATATTAGCCTTGAGAGCAAGCTGAGTTATGTACAAGATGTACCCACACTCTGGATGCTGTTACTCACTGTAGCCCTTATGAGGCAGTGCACCTGCTCATACTCGAAGCGGTGCAATCTTTAGATTATATATTTACCCTGTGTATGGATGCAAGAGATATCCCTAATATATCAAAATCTAAGGTGATGGCACTGGGCACAAAAAAAGAGTCTGAATTTTCTAATTGTCTGTAAAAATAGGAAGATGCACTGGGTCTTCAGTTACAGCTATTTAGGAATTCCTTTTTCGAGCTCTCTTAGATGGGTGAGCCATGTGCAAGACCAAGCTGTACGGATAAGCCACTCTAATGGCACACTGCTTTTTGTTGTTGTACAGAACACTGGGAATATGCCAAGTAAGGCCATATTGATGGCTTAGAGGGAAATTGGTAAAGACCGCTATGTCTGAGGGTATAACAATGCACACCCTTTGGTGTGTACAGAAAATGCTTTTTTTGTGTGGAGGGTACTGAGGGAACTAGGAGTCCACCATTTTTTAGATTCCATCAGAAGCAAGCCCCTGATGATGTGGTGTTATATATGCTACTTTGCTATTATGGTTTGTCGGCTGTTTCCTTTTTTCCTTGTTTATTTACCCCCCCATCCCTTTTTTAGGCTTGATTTTTGCTACATATTTTCAATCTTGGTGTTATCCGCTTTCATTTTGCAATTTTTAGCCTTGCTTTTTTGTGCCCTTGACTTCTCTGCTTCCCCTCGTTTATATTGTTTCCCCCTTTTTTTTTTACCTCATTCATGTTGAATAATTGTTGTCCTTGCTTTTCACCCTTTGTTTTTACCCCCTTTTCCTTTTTCTTTGAATGCCTTTGTTTTGGAATGTTTTACCTTTTATTTTGTCATTTGTCTACAGTGACTACCTTTTTTGTGCCTTTAATTGTACGTGATCATGGGCCTTCTGACCCTTTCTGTTGAGCAACTGAAAGTTCTAGTTGCAATATTTACAGACTTTGTTTTGCCTCACACAACCACCATTTTATACCTCTGCTCATGGAAAGAACTGTTGTCACAGTAGCACATGTGTATGTACCAGCTGCAAGAGGCTACATTGTTCCAAAAGCATCAGTTTCTCCATGTTTGTCTTTGCCCTGTGCATGCCCAGCAAAACTCTGGGTACTATCAAAGGGCCTGAAACTGCTTTTGCACCCAGGGAAGGGCCATTAGCTGCTTTCCCACCCAGGGAAGGGCCATTGGCCATTCAGGTGGCTTGCACAGCGGGTGAGAATGTACATTATCCATCAGCTGTTCCAGCCACCTGAGACCCTTCACGGGGTGGCACAATTATTAAATGTTTTTTATTTTGTATGTTGGGAGGCAACAGGGAGGCTGCCTCCACACCCTCGAACCAAACAAAACCTCTCCCCCACCTCCCCCTCTCTCCACACTTACCTGCATGACCAGAGCTTTTATCTCTGGTCCGCCGCACCTCCTGCTCCGGCTGCAGCCATAGAAATGGAAAAGGGACTTGGTCCCTTTTCCCTATGGCGGAAGCCATCTTTTTTCATTTTTCTTCATTTCTTTCCCTTCTCGTAAGATTGCCTGCGCAAGCAGTTCGAATCTCCCGAGGGTGAAAAATGGAAAGCCATTCACACCTGTGATGAACCCCGGGGTGCGAACGGCTTTCACGCCCCCCAGTGGGTGTAGGGGGGCAGACATGGCTGGTAATGGCCCACAGCCCTCGCAGAGGGCCTCGTTCAATCAGGCCTGCCATGCCATTACACGCCATGTCCGCCCCCTTGCCAGGGTGTAACAGCCATAGTTGCCACTATGTACTGCTGGTGTATCTAAAATGTAATATAAACTTCTCTCTGCTCTTTTTTAGTTTTGGATATTATATGGCACATAAATGCCACTTAAAAGTGAACACGATTGCATTGATGTACAGATAGGATGGAGATGGGATGTGAGGAGGGGTATACTGAGCTTGTGGGAGTTGTTTGGTTATTTACCCACTCATTGACCACCAATGGCCATGCTGTTCCCTCTGGCCATACCCACTCACAAGTCCCCTGTGTTCCTGCCCAAAACACTCCACCCCTGGATCTCTTTAAGGTAGCTTTGTGCTTTCTGAGCAGCCATTTGAAATATGTTGGCTTAATTACAGCTATGAACTAATTCCTGGTATAATAAAAAGGTATTGGCCAAGTATGCCTTTAGCCACTTGATTTATAAGCAGTATATGTGTCCCCTTATCTGCTCTTTGCAGTAATTTCCTGTTAAAAACGAGTATTGTCTACAGGTTTGATTCTTGTTTCAGCATTAGATAGGCACTGGCATACAATGCCCAGGTAGTACCATTATGGCAGCCATTGGAAAATGCTAATCCTATGGCAACACAAAAGCCACAAGTATTTGTTTTTGAAGGATTCTGAGACTTGTATGATCGGAAGGAGAGTGTGTGGCTTTTGGACAAAACACCATTTATGAATATGCCATCAGTGCTCTATTTGTGACATGTATTTTCACATCGTTTTCTGTTTCAGATGATTCTACCAGAGTGCCCCTTGGAGCCGATTGTGGGTACATAAATGCTAGTTTCATCAGTATTCCAGTCGGCATTAAAGAATATTTTTATATCGCTACACAAGGCCCACTAATAAATACAGTGCCTGACTTCTGGCAAATGGCATGGGAACAAGGCTGCACTGTAATTGCCATGATGACTCAGGAAGTTGAAGACGGGAAAATCAAGTGCCACCGTTACTGGCCTGATGTGCCTTGCAAACCAATGATGGTCGCAGACGGTAACCTTCAACTAATCCTGCTGAAATCTCATCATTTGGAGAACTTTGTCATCAGAGAACTGGAGCTCCGTGATGTTCAGGTAAGAGAGTTGAGTGTTGAATCACACTGTCATTCTGTTTTGAGTCCCCATCAAGTAGGTGCCTTTTTTAATGTAAATGACTATCTACCAGAAGTATTACAAAGGTGTTTACCTGCCGATACAATCAATTTGCTGAAACTAGCAAGTTAGAATAATAAATGTATTGGAGAAGAACATTTCTTCGATGTTAGTCGCACTGGACATGGAGCTCATATTCTAACGCAGAAACGGTGTATGATGGTACTGGCTCTAACTCTGCAAAAGTAAATGGAGGATAGTTGAATGACTGCACGGGTTTCCCTCACAGTGAATGATCATAAAAGGGTTTGCTGGCAATTAATTATTTGCCATTAGGAAATCTGTTAATTGTAGGTGGTTTTGCTTGTTTTTCCCCTTGTTTTGTAAAATTGTTTTAGGACTTCAGCTATTCATGCTCCAGCTTAGCACCATCACTCTGAATTGTAGATTGATAAGGCTATGTTATCCAATCATGCAGACATAAAACAGACATGTAAAAAGCAGCACTTGCACATCATATAAAGTGAGCATATTTTATCATTTTAAAGCAACACAATTCTTACTAGCATTAACACATACATTGGTCATGCAGCAAATTATTAATAACAAGTTATTGTCGACCATCCATTCCTTTTCAGGGAATGAGGAGGTATTTATCATTTCACAAACATCCAGGTTACACAGAACCAAACTCCTCCTGTGCTTTTGTGAGTAACTCCAGGGTAGCCTCACACCTACTCCCCTTGGATCGTCTTCTCAGGCAGCCAAGGAAAGGCCATCACTTTTGGATCCTGACCCTGGGGGTGAAGCGAGGGAGGATCACCTGGATGGAGGGTCCTTGGGGAGAAGATATCCACAGGGGAGACATGGTATCCGCCATCTCCCATTATTTTCCTGCATTCAACCCACTATAGTACTGGGGTGACGAAGAGGTGACTAGAAGTAGTGTAAGTCATTTCACCACTCAAGTACTGAGACGACAAAGAGGCCTATAGTGTTTCAAAGGTCAGACATGTCTCAAGTCTTCCACTACGTGCAGTCAGGCAATTAATATTTGGGACTCACACCTGCAACCGGTCACATGGTCTTTGGTGCATAAAAAGGGAGACAAGCAGCAAAGAGTCCAGCAGGGAATCCTGTGTGTGAGGAGGGAGCCGAGGTGGCTCCTGCAGGTGAGCCAGGATGCTGGCAGACGATCCCAAGAAGCTGTGGAGCCAAGGGCCAGGCAGGCCGCGAGAAGACCACAGCTGTGGGAGACTCATTGGTCGGAGGTTCGCAGCCAAAGCTGCAGATGCAGAAGAAAGAAGCAAGGCGACCGACAGGGTCTGCAGAGAGAGAGTGGAGCTGTCGGCAAGAGACGGAGAGAGACTGAGGGGAAAGTGGGGCTCACGGTCAAAGGAACACATTTTGACAGAGCCAAAACCGAAAGCACAGCTGACAGGAGGAGACACCAGGGACCAGTGAGTGGAGACGGATGATCCCTCGAACCAGGGCGCTCCTGGGGGATGTGGGGAAACTGAAATTAACGGCTGAATGAATGAAAAAGCATGTGCAAATTGAAATAAACCCATATCAATGGGTTGAGAGACAAATAGTGACAAGATAACGTGCAAGTAGCAGGTTAACAGATCACATATATTGAATACCGAACTGAATGAAAGCTTTTGGCAAAACTATGACCCGATGACAAGGGTGTGTGAAATTCATATACTAGCCATTTGAAAAATAAGCACGGGTCGTTTGAAACACAGAAGGGAGAAAGTATGGAAGATTACAAGAGAGCTTGAAAGCAAGGTCATGAAGGAATAAGTGAGCTATATGTGAAATTACATTGGGGCAAGGCCAGAGACTGACAAAGGAAGAAACGCGTTATGGCAAAGCCAAGAGGCTGATGAGGAGAAACCAAGTCAGTGTAAACCATCACTCTGGTACAGATACAGAAGAACCTGTTTGGGCTAGAGAGCATAGGGTTCCTGGTTGTGCAACCTGTAATGGGTGGACCGTGTGGTCTGACAACTGCGCCTAGACCAGGGAAACCCCCACTGATGAAAGTCAAAGAGGCTGTTGAAGTGAAACAAGAGAAAGCAATGTGATTTAAATATTAAGAAACCAGGAGTGTAAAGCTGGTTTGGAGCTGTTTTTGAACATTTAAAGATTGAGAATCAGTACAAGTTGACTGTCTTGAACTTGGGGAATGGAACCCCAAGGATTTGTGAAATTGTATTGCACTTGGGGGAAGGGAACCCTGAGGATTGGTGAAACTGTCTTGAACTTGGGGAAGGGGAGCTGAAATGTAAGCCAGGAGATGGAAGAAGCTCTAAACTTTATTTTGAAAACTCTTTCTTTTGTTGCTGATATCCGTACACATTGTTTAGCTTTAGTTGTGAGGGCAAGTATAGGTTTTCAACACAAACAGACTTTTAAGTTGAACTTTTTGACTTTCCTTAGTTTCTTTAGGTAGGGAAATCCCACCTTAGTATAGGGCATGTTAGGCCTTCAACCATCCTGACATTTAAGTTAATAAAACAATTCTGTTTGAACTTTGAATCTGTTGTGTGTGTCTTGCTTCATAATGCCTTCACATTTGCTACATTTTCATATATGTTGTGGGATGTGGTGTTGTAAGCGTCGACACGCAAGGACCCAAACAAACTCTGCCACCAAACTGCACACCACATTCGACAGAACCCAGCAGCTGCAAAGATATTTTTTGCAAAGACCCCAACAAGAATCGGAGCCAATCTAGAATCCATAACCACCCACACCCCTTAACAAAAGACTGGAAAAAAATACCACACACACAAAACCAAACACTACTAGGAACAAGAACAAAGAAACCTATCCCTCAATTTAATTTAACTCCTCAATGAAGAAACAGAAGCCCCAACCACAGTATCAGCAAACAGCATCACACTTTCCACTGAAGCTTACTCAAGATCCATGGCCAAACACGAAACTGAAATCTATGACCTCCTAACCGAGGGTGGCACTGATGCACTCTTTTTCACAGAAACACGACTATCGGTCAGTTAAAAAACAATGGTCCCCGAAGCCATACCATACAACTTCAAACTAATACACTCCAAAAGAGAAAAACAAAGAGGAGGTGGAATCACGATGGCGCACACAGACCACATCTGTGCCACACCAATCCCCCCCCAACTGACATAGAAGACTATGATCACTCCTAATGAACATCAAGCTCAATGACCAAGCTAACTTACTCTTACTCCTGATCTGCATCATAACTAAACAAGGGGGCAAATTCTACAAGGTTAACAGGGTATTGCCCTTAGTAGATAACGTTCACACAAAAGAGTAGGCCACACACATCTGTGTTATAGGCTATTAGCAGCCAGAAAAGACCCAAAAGAGGTCCAGTTGGTAAGACCAAACCCAAGAAAAACTGTGATAAGGACTCTAGTTTGTATTAGGGTAGAAATAAGGCTGTGACAGAAGACAGAAGGATAAGCGAAAAAGAGATACTATCCCTGCCTACTGTGCACTCTCAACTAGGTTGCAGTGTTACAACGCCTGTCTAGTAGTGACAGAATAAGAGTGAAATTACCAACTTCTATGGTTTGTAACACATTCAGTCTTGTAAATCCTATACCACTCTCTTCCAGATTTGTTTAAATCGAAAGAGACTACAAGTAAAAGAAAAAGCACACCACGGAAGGTAAAAAGGATATATTCTTCCTTTTTAGGCACTCATGTGGCATCTAATGGGGTAAACAATCCTTTAATAGCCCATTGATTGTCACACTCGCCCTGGATTGCTAGGGTTAAAATGACACAAACACAAAGGAAGAGGATAAATTCCTTATCCAACAACACAGACAATACAGTCACCACTTCCCATACAGAATTTGTTTTTACTAACAGGAAGTAGGACAATGTAAAACGGTTTGCGCAAAGCTATCAAAAATAGGCAGATTGGCGCCGAACACTGTGACAGTGTTTGCTACATCTAAAAAGGCGCCAATATGTCTATTTTTGATAGCTTTAGAAAACCGTTTTACATTGTCCTACTTCCCGTTAGTAAAAACAAGTTCTGGATGGGAAGTGGTGACTGTATTGTCTTTGTATTGTTGGAAAAGGAATTTATTGGGGTATTTCAATATCTGGTTCGAAAGAGAAACCACAGCAAACTCCCTCATCACCCTACTGGAAACATTCCACTTCAAACAAATAGTGAAAGGACCCCCCCCCCCACTGTGCTGGACACAGCTTGGATGCAATTTTCTGAATAAATCGACTCTCATCCACTGCCTCACTGGTACCGATCATATGGAATGATCCCAACTTGATCCAATTCACTGTCAAAATCATAAACCGCATATTTTCCAGAAGTGCAATACTACATACTACTAACAAAAGAAACTGGATGTATCTTGACCCGGAATCCTTAACAGAACTAAAGGAATCAACCAACCA
Organism: Ambystoma mexicanum; assembly: GCF_040938575.1. NCBI lineage: Eukaryota > Metazoa > Chordata > Amphibia > Caudata > Ambystomatidae > Ambystoma > Ambystoma mexicanum. The sequence continues at coordinate 39,751,460 of NC_090937.1, forward strand.
AACATCCCCCAGCTAAACTGATTGACTCCAGACTCGACAAAAGAAAATATTGACACCTGGACCACAGAGGCCATAGACCAATTAGCACCTCCAACACCCTTCAAAGCCACTGCAAATTAAATGGTAGCAAGATGCTTCACAGAAAAACTGAGGGAACTCTGAAAAAATCACTGCAAACTGGAGAAACCATTACAATTAATCAGACAAAAACAAATACCAACCACAACTCACAATGCATAAATCAGCAGTTCTTAAAGCAAAAAAAGCATACTACACCACAAGAATGCAATCCACAACAAACCCCCAAAAAGACCTATTCAAAATCATTAAGGAAATCAAAAATCCAACATTGTGCAACAAATGTGTCACACCATCACAATCCCTATGTGACAACATCACAAACCACCTAAGACCAATTCAACAGACCTTTGACGCAAGCCGTGCAACAATTAACACACATCCTGAACTACCAGAAACCAGCACACCACCAACAACACTTCACTGATTCGAACCCTTAGATGAAGAAACCTTCAACAAACTAATAAGACACCAACTTTGCCAAAACTCTCAACCACAGAACTCCAGCATCATACTTCTGGGTACTGATGAACCTATCCCTAAACACAGGAACAGTACCTAAAACCATCAAATCGGCATGCATCAGGCCCCTGCAAACAAAGAAAAACAGGAAATGTGGAAGACCACACCAACTACAAACCTATATCGAATCTACCCTATCGAGTGAAACTACCAGAGAACCACATCTACAAACTACTACTCAACCATGTAGAAACCAACGAACACTCAACCACTCCCAAGTCTGCTTCAGACCCATGAGCATAACGGAATCAGCACTTCTATCCATATGGGACGACCTAAAAATAAACGCATACAACAGCACCCGATCGGCCCTCATACTACTGGACATATCAGCCGCCTTCGACACAATCAGACACACAACACTAATCCAGAGACTGGAGGAATGTTGCATAAAAGACTCTGCTCTAAAATTGCCAAAATCTTTCCAACCAAACACAAAAAACATACTTCCCGCCATTTACATCCAACACCAAAAACATCACTTACATCAGATACAGCATATCTCAAGGATCTAGCCTCTACCCACTACTATTCAACATGTCCCCCCAATGAAACTCATTCAAACCCATGGACTGACCGACTACAACTATGCAGACAATACCCACCTCATCTGCAAGATGATCTCAACCCAAGACCCCCAAAAACACCCTGAACAAATGCCTCATAGACATACACCTGGATGGCAATCAACAATCTCAAACTAAACCCGACCAAAACATAAATAATTATCTCGTCCCCCAGAGGATAACGCCACACACACACACCTGGACTGGCCACCATGCATGGGAACCCAACTGGAGACATCCACTCTGATAAAAAGCATGGGAATACTCATGGACAACATGCTTTCACTAGAACCACAAGTCAATGCAATAGCAAAGAAATGCTTCTACCTCCTGTGACTACGCAAACGGCCTCTACCTTGGAATGCCAGAACATCTATAAAAAAAATACTCCAATGCATCCAAAATACTGCAGCAAGACCATATCACGCCAGCCCTGAGAAGCCTGCACTGACGTCAGTAAAAAATAATTAACTTCAAAGCCCTCTGCATTGCTCTCAAATCACTACGCAGACATGGAGCCAAATTTCTCCAAGCCAAAATCAACCGCTACCAACCTGGAAGAAACTTAAGATCGAGCATGATCTCAAAATCAAAACTAAACACTACGAGAATTGTACATTGGGAGGATCTACATTTTCCCGTTTGATAAGCAATCTATGGAACTCCATCCTGAAGGAAATGAGAACGACAGAAGATCACCTAACCTTGGAAAACAACTGAAAACTGGCTATTGTACTCACCCAGACTAGCATAAAAACAGGCACCTCCCACACTCTTAGCCCGAACCCAAGGTAATCAGGGGATAGTATGGATCCTGGAACCAACAATAAAACAACCACATTGTACTAACTACAAACCACCCCTGTTCCTCGCTTCTCTCAGCATACCTCCCACATACCACACACACCCTAATGGGCCAGTCTTTCTACATACAACCCACACATCCACCAAATGAACAAACTACAACAACCAAACAACCCAGACACTGGACATAACCCTCCGGACACAATAACCCCAGTGCACACAATCCAAGCACACTTAGAAAGTCGACATGCACAGATGCCAGTTTCTCCTTGTTATGCAAGCACCTACAGAAGAGCACAACCTCTATCCTATCTCTCTTCCCTCACTAACCTACTCCACCCACTTTCTTACAGAGCCATTTGAGTGCCTGGAGACCTGCAAATGGTAGCAGTGAACGGTATAACTCAACATAACATTTACTAGAGTGAGCGATCGAAGAGGGCTTCCTGGAAATTGTAAATGATTGGAAGGAGGTTGACTGTCAGGCCCTTCAAACTGGTTTAGATGCAGCTGATTGTGTCAGCACGTCCATGGGGACGTCAGCATATCTTCATGGGGCTGCTTACCTACTAGTGTGAGGGTTTTCTCTGGCGGTTCAAACGAAACACTTGGACTTAGCCTTCAATGAGGAGCATCTCCTTGTCCTGAAAGGCCTGAGTTTCTAGAAGAATTTAGAGTCTGAAGATATTGCTAATTCTCTAGGGCTGGCAGTCCAACAGCATACCCCACGAAGGGGTTCCTGCTGCTATACCCCACTATGAGAAAAGCACTTTTGCCTCAGGCTAAGCAAGCACAGAAACGGCAAGTGCAGCGGAGTGTCAACAAGTCAGTTGGCTTTAACCTAGGCATCAGCAGCGGCACCTTCCTTGAAGCCTCTTTGAAGTCTTCCCCCAAACTACACCTGGTGGGGGGAAGAGTCTCTGAGCATTACCACAGGTGGCAGGGGATCACCTGCGATGCTTGGGTGCGTCAGTTGGCTGACCAAAGTTACTGTCCCCCTTCCTTCCCAGGCCTCTGAACAGACGGCCTACAACTCTCTAACTCGGACTTGGAACCAGAACTCAAGGAGGAGTTGGAGGGAGCGGTGGAAGAGGTCCTGATTCAGGAGAGGAATGGTATGGTACTCTTGTTATTTCTTGGCACCCAAGAAGGTTGAGGACTTCATCTCATCCTGGACCTCAAGGGGATTGAACAAGTTCCTGAAGAAGGAAAAATTCAGGATGATAACCTTGCAATAAATTCTCCAGGCTCTGTAAATCCCAGACTGGTTAGTTTTGGTGAACCTGCAGGATGCCTACTTCCATGTTCCAATTCACCAGAGGCACAGGTAGGTTCCTGAGGTTCGGCATTGGGAACGCACATTTCAACGCCTATGTCAGTTCATCCTCAAGAGAAATCTTCACTGACATCCTCTTCTCTGTCCCATCTCCTGACCTTTGGACCTCTCATATGCCACTCAGTGCCACTCTCCCACATTACTCTTCCACATCCATTAATGGCAGCACCAAGTGGGAAGTCCTCTTTGCGGGCTTTTTCTGATCTCGCAGCTGCATCAATGTCTACCTCACAGGCACGGTCCTGGTTCAAGGCCCTCAGGCCAACCTCCTTCTCTTTAACTGGATCTTGCCTTCTCTCATCAATTTCCTTCCTTCCCCTGCCTCTCCCCGTTTCATCCCCTCTACTCCTCCACTCCTGACGGAAGCCCCACACCCCGACACTTGGCCTCAAAAAATCTTCAAAGTCAGTGATCAGCTCCACCTGGCGGCCCTCAACTCAGGCTCAGCCATCAAACACTCTGCTGACATCTTCCTTCTCCTTGAAGACACTGACCTGGACATACTTTGCCAGCTCAGTTACTTCCTTTGAATCACTCCTACCCGACAGCTTTAAGATCACCTCAAAGCCCCGACCCCACCGTGCTGGCAGTGGGGTTGCCTTAATCTTTCTAGAGTGGATTCCTTCTTCCATCCTACCCACTCATCCCTAGTCGTCCTTTGAGAGTCTAGTATGCAAATTGGTAATCTCTCCTTCCTCCACCTTGACCATTGCTACCATCTACTTGGCCCCCAGGCACTTCTTCTCTGTTCCTCTCTGGACTTCTGTTCCTGCCTACTCTCTACCACCTCCAACCTGCTACTACTAGGTGACTTCAACATCCACCTAGACTCCCTTGCACAGCAACCACCTTCTTCACTGACCTCTGTTCCTCCCTATCCCTCTCCATTCTTCCCTCTGGCTCTACCCATTCTGCTGGACACACGCTAGACTCTATCCTCCACTCCACCCTCACTCTCTCTACTCCCCTGGTCACCTCTCTCTCCTGGTATGACCACTCTCTCCTCACCTCTCACCTGGGTCCCTATGGCCCTGTGACAACTCATCATAAAGCTCTGCCAAACTCGTTCACGAACATCCGTCCGATGAAACGAGTGTCAGCTGCTGCCTTCTGTTCCACATTCATTCCCCCTTGCCCACCCAACACAGACTCTACCACTGATTCTGCCCTCAGCAACCTATATCTGTCAGTTACCAACACCCTTATCTCCTGCCCCAGACATGAGGATCCGCCTGAAACCTGCCTCCAAGCGTAACACCTGGTACGACTCTGAACTTGCAGGGCTGCTGAACGGAAGTGGCACACTTTAGGCTCACCCTCTGACAAACTGGCCTGCCAACTGATCCAGAGACATTACAATCCAACATTACAATCCCTCCATCTGTGCCAAAAAAAGAGCCCACATTCAGGCACGAGTTTCCAATGCGTCCAACAACACGGCTGAACTCTTCAAAATCTGCAGGGAACTTGCCAACCCGGCCACAGTATCTTCTGTCCCTACTTCTTCCCAGACCCTTTGCAAAACGCAGGACGTACTGAATAGCCTTGTCGTGCACTCTTCCAACCCAACCCTCCCCCCGCCACTCTCCCTTCCCCTTCCTCCTTTCCTCCTGTCTCCCTTAAAGAAGTCACCAAAGTTGTGAACTCCAGGAAGGTTTCTTCCAAACAGGTTGCCCCATGCTCATCCAGAACCATCAAGGGCAACATCTCCTCTCTCGACCCTGCTCTTGCTGATCTCTGCAACCACTCCTTTGCTGCTGGTTCTTTTCTATCCTCCCTCAACCACTCCCTTGTTCGTCTGCCTCCTTAAAAAACCCTCTGAAGACCCTTGCTGCCCAGCCAACTGCCACACCATTTCCATCCCTCTTTTTCTGGGAAAACTGCTTGAGAAGTTGGCCCTCCCCAACTAAACTTTCATATCAAACTTATTGGAGGTCTACACGACCACCAGTCTGGATTCCGAGCATCCAGAGGAACGGAAACTGCTCTTCTGAACACCTGTGAAGAACTGCTTGCATCCCTTGACTCTAACTCCCCTGCTGTCCTCATCCTCCTTGATCTCTCTTCTGCATTTGACACAGTGAACCATTCCATCCTCATAAAAAGGTTCCATGACACCCTCAGTATCTTAGAGCTGGCGCTGGACTGGCTTACTTCCTTCTTAACTGACCGTTTCTCCAAAACTATTCTGGGCCCTTTCTCCTCTCCTGCTTCCTCCTCCACCTCTGGTGTCGCCCAGGGCTCCATTCGTTCACCATGGCTCTTTAACATATACCTTTCTCCATGGCCCCCTGCCCTCTCCTCTGAAGCCAGGAATCTGAGTCCTCTTCGATTCCTCTTTCCTTCATCCCTCATATTCAGGACACTGTCAAGAAGTCCCACTTTCAGCTCTTCCTTCTCAAAGGAACTCTACCCTTCCTCTCCTTCCTCCAGAGACTTAATGTTACCCATGCTCTGGTTCTCTCCAGGCTATACTATTGCAATAGCCTCCTCCTTTAATGTTCCTCCTTCAACCATGTGACCCCTCCAGCTAACCCAGAATCCGGCAGCGAGACTTATCCTTGGCCTCAAGCCCAGGGATTGCATCTCTGCTGCCCTACAAAGCCTTCACTGGCTCCTGGTCTTAGCACGGATTACATTCAAATCCCTCTGTATCATCCACAAGGCTTTCTGGGGCTAGGGACCACTCTATCTTCAACGCTTACTGCCTAAATACTCCCATTCTAGACTCCTACGTTTCTCTGACACCAACTCCCTGCGTGTGAAGCATTTTTCTAAATCGAGAGCAGGTGGTCGATCACTTTTCTCGGCAGGCTCCCTCCTGTGGAACAACCTCCTCTCCCTCTCTGTCTTGAGCAGGACCTCCTTAAGTTACCGAAAAGCCTCAAGACCTTTCTCTTTTCCTCTTCCTTCTCCTCCTCTCTTCCCTGCTAATCATATAGTAGCGTGACAGATGTGCAGGGCCCTTATGTATCCCCAGGGCCCTTAGCCCCCACATCCCTCATCCCAGCAGTTGTCTATTTTACTGCACTTACTTAGGATTGTTAGGAAAGATTTCGTAATTGTAGGTAATTTTCCTTCCATGTGGCAACCCCTAAACTTTTTGCTGTTGTTTTGCACCTTGTTCTTGACTTTGCCAGAGAAGTGCAGCCTTCTGCTGCACTCCTCTGGGCTTTCGCTCCTTCTTACGGGGAAACTGACATGCCCTTAAGACAGTCAGTACCGGGGAACGCTGTTTCCCGTAGTTTCTTTTATCGTGTTGCGGCTTTCGTGCAACATGACACAAGAGGGCACTGTAAGCTAAGTTACAGCTCTCTTGGGTCTCTAGCCTTCTACAGGCCCTAGATACTCTTTTAGGATGGTATTTGATCGGTGCAAGTCATTCAGGGACTCGAATGGTGGCAGCAATCGTTTTGTTTATTTTGAGCTCCTTTTGGCGTTCTGAGCACGTTTTTCGCACTGAACCCAAAATGGTGGCCTGGCTCCCAAAATGGCCAGACCACGAGGCTCCTTTGTCTTGTCCACTGACCGTCTTGCTCCCTTCACCTTCCCCAGGTCGAGCGACCCGGGGCCTTCCTTATTTGGGCATGTACTTTCCCGCGAAACCTGGTTGCTTTCGCGGGCTTTTACATGTCGTTTGTGTGCCTCCAGGGTGTGGGCTGGGATGTCTGGTCCCAATACACATCCTGGGTGCCAGAGAGTCTAGGGTAGTGTGAATGCCTGGGACCACCGTGGTCCGTGATTGGTCCACATATGGTGTGTGTGTGTTGATGAGCGGATCTCCCATTGGCTCCCCTCCGTTTTGGCGCGAAGGGAACCGTGGATAAGAGGGGGCTGGAAACACCACTACCAGGTCGATCTCCTGAGTTCTCACGAACGAAGGAATACAGGAGCCAAGTATCCTGCAACCAAGAGGCTGGACCGAGGAATCGCTGGTGACCCGCTGAAGGACTCCTCCTTTGCACTGCTGTCGTCCTGTGAAACCCTTTCCTCCTTTGATCGAACCAGAAGGCCTGTACTGGTGCTTCGACCTTTGGAATAGCAGGAACAGCTATTCCCGGCGACTTCATCATCTCCTGCCAAGTAAGCCTTCGGAAGTGTCTCTGGGCCATCCAGTTGACTGACCAGCTTACAAGGGAGTCCTGCTCTGTAACCGCCGCCAGGTTGTGTTGTATTTCGAGTCCTTGTCACTCTCCCACGCTTCGTACACTTGGCGTTCCCAAGTCTGAAGGGAGGAGTGTACATTTGGCTCAAATACACACGGCCGCTCCGTTGTCCTGCTGCGGCAACAAACTGTGCTGGTTTCGTCGATTGGGACGTCTTTTTGCTCTACACGACTACGAGGCGTTCCCTGCTCTTCTGAACCTGCCAGCTGCTGAAACTAACGTGGAGAAGCCTGGGTCTGCTTGCTTCGGGGACCGGTGAGTAGTTTAGCTAGGATCTGGTCGCCCTCCTGCAGTATCCCATTGCTTTTCCCTGCTGTGTAAAAACAGCACCCTTTTGTCCGTACTCGCGCTCTGCTTCTGCCCGCTGTGGAGGCTGCGCTTGAGTTGCGGAACCTGTTCTCCTTCTGCTGTGCACTAACCCGAACTGCCTGACTTCCTCCGAAGAGCTTCCCCTTTTGCCCGTTGGCACCGGCGTGGCAGGTACTTTGAGCACAAGGCTCCACTCTTCGCAGGGCTCGGACTTCCATCTAGTTAGGTGCCTCTGAAGGCGAACTGAGTCTAAAGCGTTATCGCACTGCCTGTTTTCCTTTCCTTTCAGGTGGACTACATATTTCGTGCTTTAAACGCTTGCGACTGTGTATTTGTATATATATTGTGTTGATATGGTATGTGTTGGTTTAATATTGTGATATTGAGATTTTCTCGCTACGGTCATTATTTTAAAGGCCTTAAAATAAATGTGTATCTATTTTTGATATAACAACTGTTTGGAGTAGTTTGTAAGCGCTCTTGCTTTGTGTGCTCATTGCGGGCTTTCAGTCACCCTCACCCCTCTTGAGACCTAGTCTTGACTGCCGCGATCGCTACCTTGATTGGTCTGGCTTGTCCAGAGGTTACCCTGTTCCAAGTAATTAGGTTGGCCTTCTGAACTTCTGCGCCACCAGGACAGAGTTCAGAAATCCGTCTTAACAAGGATCACGCCCTCCATGGGAGGTTGCACTTACATTCTTCTCTTGTTAGCACTTCACTCCGAGCACTTCTCCATGAGCACCACAGCACCTATCCCTTTCCCCCCTCCCCTCTGTACTTGCACGTTCTGAACACTCACAAGGCATAGTAGGTTTGTCTCCCCTCCCTGTTATTCTCACTATTTGTTTGTACTATTCATTCAATTATCTTTGTTGTAATAGATGTTCTGCCTTCCCCTGTCCCCACCCTGTTGCCCTGTGGGCGCTTTGAAACAGTTGTGTTGCTAATTGTATAAGTGCCTAACAAGTGACCAATAAATAAAATAAATCTGTTCTCTAATTCGGTAGGACTCCGGGGTCCCATAATGCCCATACCTAATCTAAAAAAAAGACATACATTATAGAGAGAGGCTATAAGAAGGCACGCCCAACATGTATTTGAAAAGTCTTCTAACAAATGGCACAATATTTGCAAAACTAATTGACTTGCTGATGGGGCCTGGGCCAAAAAATTCTGGTGAAGTGCACAAGTTCTTCTGACAGTGAGCCTAGAAGTAGTATTCTTTTACTTCGGGGTCAGCATCAGTGTTGCCTGCCTGATTTATGTTTCGCTAGATGCCATCATGGGTACAAGTACAATGGCAGACGGCAACTGCAACCCTGTATGGTGCTCTTTGCCCTAATAAGGTGTTCAGACTTCACTTTGTATGCAACTGGTGGAAGCCCAAATGCTGGAGTTCCTCACGGGTGCTCTGTTTTTGTAGGGCCTTGTGTGGGACATCTCCTCTTGGTCCTATTCTTAACACTATGCTGCACAGGCCAAAGGTTAAAGAGAGCCTTGAGTGCCTGGAAAGGGAAGAGTAGCCATCCAGGAGGTCCTCACAACCTTTAATGGTGGAAGAAGTAGGCATGGTGGCCTTTCTGGGTCCTGCCCCCATTGATCTCACTTGTGACACCATATTTCACAAAGCTGAGTAGTAGCAACTTGAGGCAGACATTATAAATTATAGTTCAACAAAGGTTTCTTAGGGTTAGCCACAAGGTTGTTCCAAATCTAGAAACCTGTAAAGTAACATTTCAGTGACTATGGCAGGATGGCTTCTCCGTGCTTGTAGTAGTTGACATCTTTAATGTTGCAAATTTTAATCCTTCCCGATGCAGATAATCGGGTTAGTCACTCACAGATTTTAGGCTTGTAGACATCCCTCACACTTAATCTTTCCCTCTTTGGTTCACTGTATCTGGGCCTCTACTTTTCAACCTCCATTTTAGGTCTTCGCTTTCCTGGAGTTTTTGGCCCTATGTGTAACTGTCCATTAGGTCTGTTCAATTGCAGAAGTTGGGATATGCTAATGGACAAAACTCCACAATGTCCACCGTAAGGCAGGCTTTCTAGGGGGAGTCTAAATGCTTCATGGCTATTCTCTCACAAATTTACTTTCTCAGTGTCTTGATACTGTTTCCCCATGTCCCAACCTCTTTCCTCCTCAACTGGCCACCATGTTCTCGTGACTAGAGGCCCCTCTTCTGCACTTTCTATCCACTCCAGTGTCTCTCCTCTCGTACATCCTCAAAGATCCGCCACATGCTCATACCGCCACACCTCTCAAACTCAAACTGTTTAGGGGTTGCATTGACCTGTGTCTGAGCTTCCTCCAACACTCCCTCAGAAGTTTTCCGAAACAGCTCTCGATTCCTCCTTCAAGCCTGCCTTTTCTCCCTCAGTATCTTCTTTTCCCTCCTCCATATATTTTAGTCCTTCCAACCTCTCTTCTATCTCTTCTGTGTCCTCCAACAACGTCGGGCATTTCCAACCAACCTCTTTCTATTTCTGTCCTCCAACCTCCTGCTGTTGTTTCCTTCCAACCTCCCTTCTCAGCCCAATATCTTCTTCAGCCTCCAAAATCTTGTTTCTTCCCTCTTCGTCCTTATTTTGTCAACCTTCTTAATTCTGCTCCCTCTCTGATGTATAATCATTAATGTAGCTTGCCGATTAGCACAGCGGTTCATGAAGATTCCATGCACCCGTTTGTAATCTGAAACCCTCTGTGTCTAGGTGGACCATGCCTTCTTTAGTCTTATCCACTATCTTCATTTTCATATCTGCAATATGGCCTTGTTCACGTGACCCACACTCCCTCGGGGCTCCGATTATTGGATATAGCATGGTCCCAGACCTTAGAATGCCTTGTGTATGATGCAGAGGGTCTTGAGTTTCATCCTTGCAGCCAGTGGAGTAATTTAAGGGCTGGAGAGATGCAGTCCCTGGGCTTGAGGCCAAGGATAAGTCTGGCAGTCCTATTCTGGATTAGTTGAAGAGGGTGGAGGGAGGAAGGAGGCAAATTGAGGAAGAGGCTGTTGCAGTAGTACAGCCTGGAGAGAACCAGAGCTCTGGAGACATTGAGTTTGTGGCGGAAGGTGTGGAAAGGGAGAATGCCTCTGAGGAGGTAGAACTGAAAGTGGGCCTTCTTGGCACGGTCTGCAATATGAGGTGTAGAGAGAGAAGAGCCAAAGATGACTCCCATGTTTTTTGCCTCATGGGAGGGTGAGGGTAGGGGGCCCAAGGAGGGCGGAGAGAGATTAGGGGGGAATGAAGGGGCTGAAGTTCCAATAAGAAGGATCTCAGTCTTATTGGTGTTCGGAAAGAGATTATTAGCAGTACACCATGCCTGAATGGCAGTCAGAAAATCGGGAATGCGATCGGAAGGAGGGGAGGTAGAGGAGGGAAGCTTAAAGGAAAGCTGTGTCTCGTCTGCATAACACTGGAAATGAGGAGTGAAGGCGGAGATCAAGTTGGCAAGAGGGGCAAGGTAAATGTTGAAAAGCCACTGGGACCGCATAGTGCCCTCAGGGACTCCGCAGGTAGAGAGTGAGGTAGAGGAGAGAAAATGGCTCATTTGAACCTGGGAGGGCCGAGAATCACAGAGATGATTTAAGAGGGTGACATGATTGATATTGTCAAAGGAAGAGGATAGATCAAGGAGGATGAGAACAGAGGGAGAACAAGAGTTGAGATTAGAGAGAAACTCATCACAGGTGTTCAGAAGAGCAGTTTCCATGCCTCTGGCTGCTCTGGAAGCCAGACTGATGGTCGTGGAGACAACCAACAGCTTCAGTGTGGTGAGTTAGTTGGGTGATGGCCAACTTCTCAAGTAGTTTGCCCAAGAAGAGGGTAGTGGAAATAGGGCAGTAGTTAGCCGAGCAGGAAGGGTCCGCAAATGGTTTATAGTCATAATATCGACTCCAAAAATGTCGAAAGTCATGCAATCGAAAAAAAAAAAGTAAAAAAAAAAATCGAATTTCTTTTTAATGTTTTTTATTCAAAATGGGGTGGTTCCCCCCCGAACCCCTCCTTTTTTGGGGGAGGGGTTTACCTTTTGTTTTTACATGCCGAACCCCAAAAAAATATATAAATAAAAAAATTAAGAATTCATTTTTTTTTTTTGACATTGTTTTTCGCGAATTTAATGTAATTTGACATTTTATTTTCGATATTATGACTGACCACCTCCGCAAACAGCTTGTTTTAGAGGAGGTGTACAAGGGAGTGCTTGAGCGGTTGAGGGAAGGAGCCAGTGGCAAAAGAGTGGTTGCATAACTCAGCCAAAGAGGGAGAGAGGGCGGTAATTTTGTCCTCGATAGTTCTAAAGGAGCTGGAAAGCACCTGTTTGGAGGAGACATTCATAGAATGAACAGTCTTGGTGACCACATCCGGTGCTATGGGTGAGAAGGAAGAGAGTAGGAGTGAGGGGGAGAGAGGCGCCGCAGGTGGCCTGAGTGCAAGGGGAGGTGGAAGGGGAGGTGGGAGGGGAGAAGAGATGGAGGACAGGATGTCCTGAGTTTTGGTAGTGAAGTGGGAGGCCAAGGCTGTGCAGAGGGCCTGGAAAGGAAGAGACTTAAGCAGAAGCCCCAACAATCTGGGACACCCAAATACACACTGTCGAAAAGATCATTGTGATATTTGACTGTATGTTTCCACGTTGTTCTCAGGAACTAACACTTGCAAACTGATTTAAGAGGGAAAGCGCTTCTCTCATGAAATCTGCTATTTAGCGGAGGGTGCAAAAATCTGTAGACTGTATGTTTTATAAATCTGACTGTGCCTTTGGCAACATGGTAGGGTGCAGAAAGCTCACATCTGATTAGTCTGACTTCGTGATTGCTTTTGGAGATTCGAGAGGGCAGTAACATGGTGCATCAAGAATAAATATCGTCTACACATCAATGCACTCATTGAGCCCCTTGCAAATGCCTACCCCTTTGTTATTATTTGTGCAAAGCCACAGCAACTCTCTTCCATGGAGCCAATTATTTTCAACACACATAATGCCTATTGCTACGCAATTGACTCAAATGTTTGCTTGTTTTCAGTTTATATAGAATTAAAACCGAGAGGCTATGTGAATGAATGGATGAAATATAATGCAGTGTTAATAGATGTGATGGATGGATGTGATTGCAATGAAATTCCAGTATTCTGCGTTCTAGGACACATAACACATCTGCTTCCCTCCTTTTAACACATCCTCCTTTTCACCATTGCAATCCTGTTCTTGTTCCCCACCTGGCCCCCACTCACTCTCACAGCCCCTTTCATCACAGCCTCAACCTGCACCGGTTCCGAATACAATAAATCTAATTTTCTTTTGACCACACTTTTCTTAATGCTCACCCAATCATCACACTGCACTCTCAACTCTTTCCTTCACTTTTCTCATTCTCTTCCTTCCACTTTTCTCATTCTCTTCCTTCATCCACTTTATTTATTGTTAGTTTCCTTTTTAATTCCTCCACCACACAATCCGAATCTTTCGCCCTTCCAAAGCATGGAGGGACCACATTTATATTGGCCTTTATGGCCTCTCATCAATTCAAATGCACTAATACCAGTCACTGCATGCAGCAACATTTGCAGTGCATACAATCACCCCTGGACTGCCACCCTCTTATCCTTTCCACAAGCACCAGCCATGCAAATTGCATCCATGATACACCTATTTGTCCTCTCCACCATGCCATTACCTTCGGTGTGCTATAACACTGATCTTTTGTTTTGTTCCACATCTCCTCACAACACTAAAACTTGATGGTTATTTAAAGACCCATTGTCCAACCCCTCTGCAGGAAGCTATCCTCACAATTACACAAATGCAAAATGTGTCTAGTTATAGCCGAACAGGTAAAATGCCACAAGCAGGAAGCACTCAATATACCAATCTAAAAAAATAATGTATTGGTACAAAAATATGGTTACATTTTATACAAAACATGAGCACCCACATTGCCTTAATTCCTACTTATAACTACAGATAGGTACTAAGCTCTAGTAATGGTGTCAAGACATCTACTAACACCAGTGCTACAGTTCTAAATATGACATAGCTGTCTTCGGCTATTCATAATCGTTAGACTAGTAAAATACTAGTTTAATACGGCAGACTGAGTTGGGGATACTGTTACAGTGAGGGATAACTGTTACCCTAACAATGAGCCTATGAGAGGGCGGGTGCTAATTAGAGAAGGACTTTGAGTAGTCAAGTTTTCTAGATTAAATTACCCGAACGAACTAAAGAGAACGAGAGAAAGAGGTTGTTTACTTACGATTTAACCAATTTACCAAGGATGTGCTCTGAGAGGTCGAGAGTTACGGCATACTGGAAAAATATAGACGGGGCAAAATATAATAAGTTTAACAGAAACGTCTGTTAATAGAAGAGCTGATTGACTATTATATGTCACTCCTTCCGTTGAGGGGAGACAAGATCTCTGAGAGACCCTATAAGGAAACAAGAGAGAAGAAGAGAGAAAGAGACATTACCATTCCAAGAATTGAGAACTCGGTGACAAGAGTAAGGAAGCCAAAAGCAGAAATTAACTTCTCGCACATTAGAAAGATTGTCAAAGAAAAGAAAAGACATACAAATCCATCAGAGACAATACTTACCAGCAGGAATCCAGAGGTTGCCGAGACCTAAAGAAGACGTATCCTTTGCGTTAAGCTTGAAAAGAAATGAAAGAGAGTTATTAATAAAAGAAGTGGATTCTCCTTGAAATCCATACATCTACTTATTGGCTCAGAGTATTTATTCACAAACTAAGCAAGCAGTCGCATGCATTATCAGTAAGAATGCTTCCGGGCACCCCTTTCCGAACACCTCCTGAATAAACTTAACTATAGTTTCTCCACTGATCTCAAGCCAACTTTATATTCTGTCCACCGCAACAGCAAATCGATCAAACCAATATATTTTCCTCATCGTCCTCCTAATTCCACGGGTCCTGAAATGTCCATTGCCAAATCATCCCAAACTTTTCTAGGTATATCAACCTCCACCATGGGTTGCATTTTAGCCATTTCGCCCTTTCCTACTTTACCATACTTGACACAATCCGCCAACCTCCTCTCCACATCTCAATCAAAACCGGGTCACCAATGTTCACTTCTTTGGACTGCCTTGGTTCGGCTCACACCCACATGCCCTTCATGAGCAGGTCCACTATCTTCTTCTGAATAGCTAAGGGAACATCTGCACGCTCCCACCGATACCTTTACTTGTATTGCTTTATTTCGACAAGATAGTCATAAGAGCAATTCACAGAAAAGGTAAAAAACACATTAGTTACATCGTCACAATCGCTTCACTCATAATTACTCCACTAAAATTACACAATCAGTGCTTTAACATAAAACCAAATAAAAACAGGTCAACATTATATAGACAACAGCAGCTTGTACAGAAAGATGTCTTTACCCCATAGCATTATTCAGCAACTTAGACTTCCTCATATACATTTTCCCTGCCCAGCTCAGATAACTTGTAGTGGCAAGCACAGCCTCCTTATACGAGGCGTCCAGGCAAATTGCCATAGCATCTACGGCTTAAGAACAGGTGCTTCAGAGAGTGCTTCCTCAGGGGCATGGTGGCCGTACAGAGTAACTAATGGTGTTGTACTGTCTCATCAGACTCACCACAAAGGATACATGACACAGAAACAGCAATATTCCATCTATGCCGAAATACAGCAGTCTGCAAGATTCCAATACAGAACTTTAAATAGAATGATCTTTCCCATCTGGGCGAGACATAGTCCAGATATTATTCGCAGCCCATCCGTGTCTTTATTGAAAAATATCCGTCCAGCTGCTCAGAAGCCCTGGATCTTCCACGGATGTCCTCCTGTGCCTTTGCCCCTGCTGCGCTCTTGATTGCTTCCTTTGCAACCGGTGTGATGATTGTGGGATTTGATCAGCAATCCACCAAACCCAGCAACCCAAGATATCCTTTCCCATTGGCAGCCCACTTTAAGGAGGTGCCCCCCTGCTGGGACAAAACATCTTTAACTGCCTCTTTGTATTTACAAAGGTGAGGATTAGAGCCCAGTAAAGGACCCGGCGTAATTTACAGATCATCTCAAACCCCTCCAATCCAATTTCCAAATGAACTGGGATGTTTGGGGCTGCAGTGGGCAACCCAAGGAAATTCTTCTTCAGAAATGTTGTCTCAGCCACTGCAAGGGACATGGTCTCCACGTGCCCCCAGAGTTCTGCCCCAAACAATGCTGCCTGACGTGCTTGTTCCCATGTTCGTTGGTGAATCTAGTGAGGGCCCGCTATATCTAGCCAGGGTGAGGTTGGCCTTCTTAACCTGCATTTTCCAACTGGATGATGCCATAAATCTCAGACCTAGGTAATTGTAGGACTGAACCTGCTCAATTGCACACTCCTCTACAAAGAGAGATAAGGGCTTGTGCTTCTTCTTGGAATTGGCATTGAAGAGAATAGCCTTGGTTTTTGTGATATTCAAGGCAGGCCCATTCTTCTTTGCGAAAGACACAAAAATCTCCAGTTGTTTGTACACACCAGCCGGCGTGAGAGAGAGGAGCACAGCATCATCGGCAAACAACAATGCGGGAAACTTGTCACCTGCTAGCAAAGGGGCATCAGTCTGGGCGGCCAACAACCTCTTCAAAACTTCATGAATGAAAATACAGAACAGCCTTGGCGCCAACACACTTCCCAGACGGACTCTCTTCTGTATAGGACCACCGATACAACAAGCCATTCACCATGCATAATTTATCGCTCACCTCCCAGAAAGGTCTTTCACCCTGACTTAATCCTCTTTTATCTGGCCATGCCGACTCCACATACCCTTTGATGCGCATCAATACATTACTCACAACCTCCAACCACTCCGCCTTGCTCACAATGCCATCATGGTTCAAAAAAACCATGTCTGAAATATCAGCATCACTTTCCTCTTCTTTTTGATCACCAAACCTTGACAGACAATCGGCCAGGATGTTTTCCCGTCCCGGTATAACTTGCACCTCAAACTTGTGACTCTGCATCTTTGTCACCCAACTTGCTGCATGCCATGACACCTTACTCAAACCTTTCGATTGAAAAATACTTTTCAGAGGTTTATGGTCAATCCTTATAACAAACTCTATACCCCATAGAAAATTGCAGAATTTCTCAACAACTCAATGGCATGCCAATGCCTCTTTTTCCAGAACGGAATAGTTCCTCTCAGGGCCCCTCAACACTCTTGCAGCATGAGCGATAATCTACACATCACCATCCTTTATAATTTGTGATAAAACAGCCCGTATGCCATTATCACTGGCATCCAAAGTGATTACGCTTCTTTGTGTAACAAAACTTTTTAAACCACATGCTAAGTCTAATTCTGCTTTAATTTCACAAAATTCCCTTTGGCATCTGTCACTCCAGACAAATCCTTCTCCCTTCTTAAGAAATGTTCTCATTTCAGGAACCTTGTCTGCAAAGGTTTTAACACATTTTTGGTAAAATTCTATCATCCCTAGAAATTAACGTAATTCACTTTTAGACTCTGGTCTCTCAACCTTTTATTGCATCCATCATTTCACGGTTTGGCTTTATGCCAGTTCCAGACACTTCATGAGCCAAATATTCCACTTTGTTTCTTTTAAAAAACACACTTCTCTTCCCTTAGTGTCACTTTTCTGTGGTGAAAAATGTTCCAGGATCATATCATATGCTCAGTCTCTCCGCAAATCAACACATCATCCTAGAAACAGAATATACCTTTCATCCCTCTAAATAGCTTGTCCATCATCTTTTGGTAAACAGAAGATGCTGACACAAGGCCAAATGGCATCCTCTGAAATTGGGAAAATCCCCTCATGCATTATAAATGCTGTTCGTTTCCTACATTCCTCCTCTAGTTCTATCTGGTGATACGCTGAAGCCATATCCAATTTGGAAAACACCTTTCCACATCTTATTATGGTTAGCATCTCACTCATTTTAGGCCAGAGATGCCTATCCACCATAACACATCTATTCAACTCACAGAGGTTGACACATCTCAGTTCTCCAGATGGTTTCTTTACGACCACTAACAGTGAAATTCATTGCACTCCCACCTGCCCTTTCAATCACACCTATGCTGCACAATTCATCAAGCTCTTTTTTTCACACCATTCCTCAATACCAATGCGATGGAATGTCATTTTGCAGCCACAGGCACACTTCTTTCCTTCAAGATAATCTGATGTCTCATTCCTTTGACCTTCCCCACACCCTTCTTGAATACCTTTTCACACACTGAGGTATTCACATGCAGCACTTGTTCATGTGTGTTTGGTTCAAGTTTTATCTATAGTCTTTTTTTGATCACACTACCCCAACAGGGTTGCCCCTCTCGTTGTTACATATATCTTCCCTTGTGAGCTTCCTCTCTTAAAATCAAATTGACCACTGAAATACCCTAATAACTCAATCTTGTCAAGATTATAACCACTGGGATTCACATCCAGCTTGAGCAAATTCCACACATCTCCTCCAACAACCTATTCAAACACGAGCCATATCTTCACTCCAGAATCGGCCATCATTGATACCTCTTTAACATTCACGCATATCAGAGCATATGGGCTCTCATACTCTTCCACATCAACATCCTGGATAACATTAACTGTATGTTTTCTATGTAACAGTCCCCTTCTTCAGACGATCCCTGATCCTTCTCCTCTGTCACATACAGCACTTATCTTTGGTTGAACTGAAAAGGTTTGCAACCGTTGGCGAAGTGCCCCTTTTTCTTACACTTCGAGCATATCACCTTACACCCATTGCACATCGATGATGCAGCAAAATGTGAGTTACTGGCACAACAAAAACACAAATGCTCTGAGCTTTCACTCGGGCACCTTTACTGCCCCCACCACTTTTCTCCTACTTTCTCTTTCACCTTCTTCTTTGGATTCCCAATCCGAGATTTTCAGGACCTCTGCCTTCGACTCCTTATTCTCATTCTCATTTTCTGTCAATATCGCCACATGCCATGGAATTTTCCACCTGTTTGGCAATGTCCAAAACTTCATTTAAAGTACGTTCGTTCTTTAACCACAACCCTTCTCTAATCTTGTTACTGTTGCAATGGATCACGAATTGGTCTCGGATGTTTGTCAAAGGAGTGTCTAAATTTGCAGGATAACGCCCTGTGGCGAAGTACCATTACATCTTCTTCAACACTCTCCCCTTGTTCTTGCACCCCAAAGTTATATCGCTTCAGGATGGTACTTGTCTTGGGGTTAAAATGCAAATCCAACTTGAGGAGAGCCACTTCCAATTAAATCCCAGCATCACCACCACCATCCCCAACTAACGGAGGCAGGGTATCAAAAATGCATTGACCTTCGTAACCCAGAAAATCATTAACAAGGCGAGCTTTCCATCATTGGATAATTAGTTCCACTTAATCTTGACCGGTCCTGCAGATGCCATAATAATGGCTGGTCCTGGTACCCCAGACATGTCCATGCTGCTGACACTTGCCAAAGAATACAACACCTTTTTACTGGGACGATTATGTGCCACACAGAGGAATAACTATTATCATGTACATATAAAATTGTGTTACTCACTCATGCACAAGCCACCAGTTGTATGCTGTGTCAAAAAACTATTAGTTGTAGGCTAGCTGCATTAATTATGATGGATCTCTCCCTCTTTGTACTTTCTTTTCGTTGAAATTGCTGCTGCATTCTTCCCAGCCACAGCACAGGAATCCTACTACAGTTGCCCCTGCAACTGACAACAATGTAAACAAAATGGCCACTGCACGTACCGAACGGTGTCAGGTCCTCTCCTTTAACTGAAGCGACGCGTCATCCTAGCAATCACCAACGCAGACTAGGCCACATGCATGGCGCTCTTCAGGCTGCACATCCGGTTCCTTTCCTGCACCGCAGATGCTGCTGGTACGGCTCGCTCTGCTAGCCAAATAAATGTGGCCCACTCACTGTACCGCAGGCGTCACCGGCACTCACCGGGTGATGCTGGAGAGCTCTGACCTACAGAGCGGGCTCACTATAAAAACAGGCTGTTTTTTTTTTAGAGCTGAATGCTCCTCAATATATCTTCACTTTTGCTGGGCAGGGATCTGAAGTCTGCCACAAGCCAAGGGCTGGATCTGGGACGTCCTCCGACACAAGAGCAGAGTGGCCACGCTTCTCGTTGCAAAGTGATGGTGCTGCGGAACTGCACCAGAAGAACTCTAGATAGCGGAAGTACGCCAGGGGTTGCTTTCTCCTCACTTAACTCGTCACCATTGTTATGAAGCAAGAGCACACCACTGGTAAGCTTCACAATTAGTTTATTGAAGTATACAGGTAGCAACCCCAGCACAGCCTTCTCCCATCAGCTCTGTTTCTCCAACTGCTGTGCTTTGAACTTAGAGCTGTATTCCTGCAATCAAATTCTCTACCAGTATTCCGGGTTCTAGGAAACATAACAGTAATATAATAGAATGAGGTGTAAATAGATGCGATGGAAGGATGTGATTGCAAAGAAATGTTGATCTTTGAAATGGGTATTACTCTTTATAGGTACGACTAATGCTAATCGGTGCACTTGTGTGTTATTAGGATGCACTTCGTTTTTTGAGAATGTGAAATAAATAATGGTTGAGTACATAGTACTGGCCAGTTATATGCTACCTTTTGTCTCAAAATGTGTAGTTTTTGTAATCATGAAGATCTTTTGTTTGTTTCTACATGCAGTAACTCTCTGTTTCCTGAAACCCCAGACAGGTCACCTGCGACATATTTCCCATCTGAACTTCACTTCCTGGCCAGACCATGACACGCCTACAGATCCAAAACAACTGCTACATTTTATCTCCTATATGCGGCACATATACAAGTGTGGCCCTATCCTCACACATTGCAGCGCTGGCATTGGACGCTCCGGGACTTTGATATGCTTAGACGTGGTGTTGGGCCTAATCAGTCAGGATCTTGAAGTGAGTATATCATTAGCCAGTGCTATTAAGACTTACTGTAAGCTAATTATAATACTTTAATACTTTGTTTAGAAATTCAGGGTTTGAGTTGAGAAAGACCATTTTCAGTTTGCAGATGGCAGCCTTTTAAAAAAATAACATATCCAAGAAATGTATGAACAAATATGCACCATACTTGGCACATATGCTAGGGTGTGATTTTAGGTTATTTCAATTTGATAAGTGCATATGTTTGCAAAAGATATCCTGGTGCTAATTCCATTAGACATAGGCAGAGTGAGTTGCAACAAAGGCACCAGATATATATATATATATAGAGAAAGTAGTCGCCTACCCGATCTGTCTTTAGAAGTTTCCTAAATTGAAATGCTTATTAGTCAGTCGCAGACATAATCAAATATTTTTATTTAAAAGCAGTAGGTTTAACGGAGCTGTTCAAACCTCTATTTAAAGCAGACCATGTTGATATGCTTGCTTATATTGAAGACTGATGAACCTATACCTGGTTTGATATCTAGCTGAAGCACAATGTCAGTGTAACCCAATTTAAAGGGAGCTGGTGCCAGATATTTCTCTTACTGTGATACAAAACTGTGGAGTAAACGTGGATGTTATTTTTGACAGATTGATGACATTAATTAACCATAAAAAGAAGATTTGTAGATGGCCTTTGTTTGGAACTTTACAATTTGTAAACCGGCTGTCACTTCTAACAAGGGACAGTGCTTATTCTGGGACCCAGTAATTGCGATGACTTATCAATACTGTGTCTTTGCTGTACAGATACTTCAGTGTCCCCGGTCGCTAGGTTAGCGAGACACAACATTTTAAATAGCCAAGGATACTCGGAGGTGCACCACCAGACATGACAGCACCAAGAGTATACATGTGCCTCTTTTCTTACATGCCAGCCAAGTTGTCAATATTGTTTTGATATTTGCTTTTATTTTTAATAACTTTATCTATAGACCGGTTGCAATAGGTTATGCACATATTCATCAAGACAGACAGCTAAGCGGTAACGCCTTTGTTGTGGGCTGAGCCCCACTGCCACCCATTTCCCCCCAAGTGCATGGCTCAGGGGACCTCCTGTCAGCCGTGACCCTCCCTGGATTGAGGACGGGAGACACTAAGACCGCAAAAAGTGTCTCGCTAGCCGTGGTTGGAAGGATAGCGCTGGGAATGTTTTGTTGTATTCCAGGATGGGGGCCCAGCAGTATGTAAAATGATGTAATACCCTTTCTTTAGCTGCTGTGACCTTTTCTGCTACAAGGATATCCCAGACTTTAATCCACCATAGTGATAACAGGAGGCCTTACTGGGTCTTCCAGTTGCGAGCCAGGGTGATCCTTGCCGCTAGGAGCAATTGAGTGAGTAGCCTGACGGTCGTTCCCGATTTTGGGTAGCACTCCGTCCATGACCCTCCCAGTAAGACCACCTCTGGTGTTAGTGGCAGTTTGCGGTCGGTGATTGCTTCAATAGTCCGGAGCACCTCCTCCCAGAAAGCCTGCGCCCTTGGACACCCCCGCCACATGTGGAAGTAGGTCCCATGGGTGCTGCATTGCCTCCAGCAGGCCGGGTCAGGGACCTTTGGAAATGATGAAGGTGCTCCTTTGGTAGTAGCACCTGTAGAGGAGGTTCAGAGCGCATTCCTTGTTGGTGACGCACCTCGAGGTAGAATTGTTTTTTGTCCAGATATCGATCCACGTATGGTCATCTGTGGGGTGCCCTAAGTCGGTTTCCCAACATGAGATATATGCGGGACTGGTGGCTAGAATGTCGTCTTGTAGCAGTTTATATAGTTTGGTGATGAGACCCTGACACGGGCCCTTCTTTAGCGCCAGCTCCAGGGGGCGGAACTCCCTCATGGCTCCTTGTTTGACCACAGGCTGGGAGATCCAATGCCGGATTTGGGAATAGGTGAATCTGTCTGTTTCTGCCAGGGAAAAGCGGCTCTTGCATTCCTCAAACATTAGCAGGGTACCCTTCTTGAACAGTCGAGAGAGGGTTTGGAGGCCCCCTTGGGCCCAGTTTCTAAAGTTCGCAGCTTCCATCCTTGGGGAAAAGTCGGGATTCTGCAGGACTGGGGAAAGTGGGCTCAGCTCCCTGGGGATTTTCTTCTTCCGAAGCGCCCAGTCCCAACACGCCTTGCCTGGTATATGTAGTAAAGAACCTATTGGCGGGGGGCTTCTAGCTTGTTCGATATATGTCGACCTCAGAGGGTTTGCGTTCCCCGCCCAAGCGATGGTGTTAGTCAGTTGTGCCGCTACATAGTAGTTGAGAAGCTTAGGGACCCCATCCCGCACCATTTAGCTACTCCGGTCAAGACCTTCAGCGGGATCCGGGCCCTTCCCCCTTTCCATATGAACGTGGAGAGCTGTTTTGTAGCTGCCGAAGGGATTTTCTTGGGAGCAGCACTTGTAGGGGTCTAGGCAGAAGATTAATCTTACATGCTGTGATTCTTCCCAGAAGCAAGATTTTCTGCCTCTCCCATCTCATAAAATCGGCCTCCAGGTCTTTGTAAAGGGGGTCAGGGGGAGGCGGGTTTGCTGCATAAAGTTGTTTAAGGCTTGCTGCAATGTGCACCCCAAGATAGTTAGTTGATGTGGAGCTCCATTTCAGTGGGCAAGCCCCTCGGAGGCAATTAATCGTAGCTTTGATCATGTTTAACCCCAATCCCTCCAATTTAGCATAATTGACGGCAAAGCCTGCCACCTGTTCAAAAGCTTCCATTTCCATTAAGGCCGCTTGGAAGGGATGTTTGGCTGTTGGTGAGTGAGAGCATCATGTTGTCTGCGTAAAGAGACACCTTGAAATGTTCTTCCTTTTAACTCCAACCCTGTAATGGCGTTATTCTCGCGGATTCTCTTTGCGAACGGCTCCATTATTAGGGTGAAGATTAGTGCAGACAACCCTGTCTCGTCCCACAGGAGAGTGGGATGGAGGCCGATAGCTTTTGGTTTAGCCTCAAAAAAGCCTTAGGGGCCACATAGTTAGCCAAGAACATCTTGCGGAACATAGAGCCAAACTGAAATGCGCATGAACGTCCAATCTACCCAGTCGAGGGCTTTTGTAGCATCCAGAGTGAACATGGCCAGTTCCTGTTGTTCTTGTGATGCCTCTTCGATGAGGTTGAGGGCTTGTTGAATGCTGTCCACAGTGCCTCTTCCGCTAATGAAGCCTGTTTGGTCCACATTGATGATGGTAGGGAGAACCATCGCCAACCTGTTTGCCAGTACTTTGGAGTAGATATTTGCGTCAATGTTAAGAAGCGAAATACGCCTGTATGAGGTGCATTCCCTTGGGTCTTTTCCGGGTATTAGCAACATGATAGTGGTGGATTCCTGCATTGACGGTGTTAGGGTGCCCGTTTCACAGATAGTTCAGGAGCTCAGTTAAAAGGCCTATGAGGGCTTGCTTTAAACGTTTATAAAACTTGGGCGAGAAGCCATCAGGCCTGGGCTCTGGGTTTCAGGGCTTTTATCACTGTTTCTACTTCTTCACTGGAGATTGGGAGATGCAAGACCTCCCTATCAGTTTCCGACATGCAGGGGAGAGTGGCTAGCGAGATGTATTGCTCCTGTTGCTTCAGGGGTCGAGGGGTGGCTATCATAGTGTTGATTAAGTGGTCTGTTGCCAGCTGCAGCTTTGCCCCTTCCCCGTTCTGGGTTAAGCCCTCGGAGTACCTTAGGACCATAATCTGGTTCTGCCACTGTATTTTTGCCAACTGCCGACTAAAAATATATTTGCTTTATTGCCGTTGGCGTAGTAGCTTTGCTTTGTTTTGATGAGGGCCTGGGCTGTATCTTCCGCATAGTGAGATTCCAGTTTGGTGCGAGCAATTTGTTGGGCTTTGGCCACTTTGGGAGACAACCCCCTCTTGAGATTCCTCTCAGCCGTAGCCACGTCCTCCTCTAGCTGTTATTTAAGCTTCCCACGCCGTTTCCTGTATGCCGATGCCTGGGCGATGAGCTCCCCTCTGATGACTGTTTTCATCGCCTCCCATCTGGTGGCCATGCATGTGAGGCCTGCAGGATTTTCCTTAAAATAGTTGCAGATGGCTTTGTCTACCTCATCTCTGTGCCATGTCATGTAGCATTGGGTCGTAGAGGGACCGTTGGGATCTCGCGGGAGGGTAAGGATCGAAGATCCGCTCTGTCAAGACCATTGGAGCGTGGTCAGAAAATACTTTCGTGCCCATCTCCACCTCGTCGGTAAACGAGAGAAGTTGAGGGCTCGCCAATGGCATGTCAATACGAGAGGAGGTGCGGTGGACGTGGGAGAAGAACGAAAAAGTCTGTGGTTTCCGGGTGAAGGACCCTCCATGTGTCTACCACCCCCAGAGAATTTAACAAATGACAAAGACCCACAGCAATTTTGAAGTCGCTGGGTGTGGGTTGGTTCGATTTATCCGTTAGGGAGTTTGGGACCCCTTTAAAGTCTCCTCCAATGACCACTTGGCCCTCCAGGAAGGGGAGAAGCATGACCTCCAGCTCAGCGTAGAATCTTTCCTGGCCTTCGTTGGGGTCATAGACTGAGACTAGGGTATGCACCTAGCCAAACAGCTCACCTTTTACTGCAATGCATCTTCCTTCCAGGCTCTGTAGAACCTCTCGTTCTAGGAATGACATTCATCTTGCCATGAGGATCACTGTGCCGCCTTTCTTGTGGCCACTGGAAGCTAGATATTGTTTGAGTAATGCTCTTTCTTGTAATTGTGGGAAGTCTGCTGGGATCAGATGTGTCTCCTGGAGGATGACCACTGAGCTGTAGAGAGTTCTCAGACGACGCAGAGTGGATTTGCGTTTCTTGGGAGAGTTTAGGTCCTTAACGTTTAGAGAGACACAGTGCAATTTCTGATGTGGTGGGCAGCTTCTTGCGGCTCCACCTCAGCTATCACTGGGTTAGGGAAAGGAGGTTAATTGTTGGCTGCTGCCTTGTTGAGCCGTAATGTTCATCCTCTCCTGCCCCAACTAGGGTTTTAACTTTGAAACCTGGTAACAAACTTGACCAAAAAACGACAACAGAAAAAAATTAAAATAACAAACTTGGCCCTTGGACCGATGCGTGCGTCATGCACTCGGCTGGAGCAAACTGTGTGATGCCCGAGCATCATGGATGTGTTCTTGCGGGGAGAGTGGATTCATCTTCAGTAATCTTCGCAGACTTTGTGGTGTGATTGTTTTCCCCCCTTTAGGCACCCTCGTCCAGGCATTTCGTTGCGGTTTTGGGGTTGCTTCCATTTCTTTTCCTTGTGTCGGGGACGGGCTCATCAGGTCCTCATCTGGGGTCACGGGTTCCCCCCCGAGAATACCCCTCCTCCCCCCGCCTCCTCCGAGTGAATTATGAGAGTTTGGCCTTCAAATGAGAATTGGAGGGATGCTGGAAAAAGTAATCAATATTTAATCGTCCGGTCCTGGAAGAAGGTAGAGAGGGGTCTAAGAGCTCTGTGCCTCTGGACTGTCATTGCTGCTAGGTCCTGATGCATTTGTAGCAGAGCCCCCAGAAGGTTAGGTCTCCCTGGGTGCGACTTGTAGCCGTGATTTTCTGCTTGGTAGAGTAAAAGTGGACCCGAGTGATCACTTTGGGTGGATCCTGGGTGCCACTCCGATTCTGCTGTCTGTGTGCGGTCTAGCAGAAGCAACGTTTTATCGCAGTCTGGGAGTAGAGTTTGAAAAAGGTTGCCCACGTAAGCTGGTAGGGCCTGGTCCGAGACTGCCTTTGGCAGCCCTCTGATCCTTATATTATTCCTGCAAACCCTGTTCTAGAGGTCCTCTTTCTTGAGCTTCATCCCTTCGTTTCCCCCCTCCAGGGCCTGAAGTTTCCTCCACAAGTCTGCAAGTTGTCGCATGATCCAGGGATTGGTCTTCTGTCTCGCTGACCCTGCACTCCATCTCCTCCATTCAGTTGTCCAAGTTTCTATCTTGGCTGAGACTTCAGCCATGAAGCTCTGGAATTCTGTCTTGATGTCCGCTAGGAGGGCTTGTATACCGTCCTTTGTTGGCCATTGGCCTGGGAATCTCTCAGGGGATTGGACCAGAGTGCGCCCAGGATCGGATTTAAATTTGTTCTCCAACGGTTGTAGCATACTGGTGATGTCCGCCGTTTTATGGTGCTTCTGTTATTTGGCCATGTTTAGCTTCTGATGTTTAGCCGGCTATGTGGGCCAGAGAGAGGCTGAGATGTCTGGGCTTATGCTCCTTCGAAGGTATCAAATTGCTTCCTATTGGCTTCTGAGCCCCCTGCCGTCTTGGCTGATTCTGGCTGTGCTGCAGCGGCTATGGTGAGGGGGGTGGAGCACTGGGCCAGGGGGACCGGCTGGTGGGTTAGAGTGAGTCATCTCTGTGTGAGGGCCTGTTATCCCACCTTCTCCTTGTCTGCTTGGTGAGTGTGGCCAGTCTGTATGTCACTGAGAGAGGTCTGGGGGGGAGTTCCGTCCCCACTAAATTTGTTCAGGCTGGGGGGGCCAGGGAGAGGCCTGTGCTGAAGACTGGCTATCGCCCTTACGGGATGAGCAGGCGACTGGGAGCTGCGTGTCTGGCCATCGCTGCACTTTTTCCTTGATGTTAGGTTCAGACTTCAAGCTCTGCGGCCCTGTGGGAGTCAGGAGCAGGGCCAGTCTTGACGCGCTTGGCAGAGTCATCTTAGCTGGCTATGTTGCATCCTCCTTCGCAGCTGGTGGGGAGCCCCCTTTTGTGGCCGCTGGGGCTGCCACCTGCAGTGTTTGGTCTCTGGCATTTACCCCAAATCCACGGCAGCGTGCAACTTTGCCGTCCTCCAGCCCTGTGCGGGCGGCACTTTCAATGTCTTTGGGGGCTCGCCTCCTATGGCCGCGATGTCACTCTGTTTCCGCTAGTGCATGCCTCTTTCTCCAGCATGGGGTCTGGCATGGATTCACATGCTCATGAATATTCCCCGTCGTCAGGCTGGGAGTCCTCGGTAAAGAAAAAACCAGTATCAGTTTCGTTTCTGATCTGTCTTTCGTACTAATAACCAATCACTGGTCTCTGCGTCATACTGACCACAGCCAATGACAGCCCTCTACCTAAGCACCGCCTCTGGCAGCCATCTTCAGATTTTTACCGCACGTTCATGTGTTGGGATCCTAGTGCTATTTTTTTCACGTTTTTTCTCAAAAACTTCGTTTTTTCGGTCAAAAGAGCCTCAAGCTCCACCGACTCTCCATCCGATCAACGGGGACCCGTGTTGGATTCGTCTGCGCCCCTCAAGGGTGAAGATTTCGTCGAGCTACGCTTTTGGAGGATTCCAGAAGCTTCTCAGGCCCGGACATGGCCCAGGAGAAGGGAAGCTCGACGCCCGGAAAGCTAATCAGGATCTGCCCTGGATGCCAGCTGCAGAACGTCTTTAAGGAGGACGAACACTCCTTTTGTCTCTACTGCTTACATGAGGACAAGACGCACGTGGAGAAGGACTGTGCGTTTTGCGGCAATATGTCGGAGCGGACCATGAAGGACCGCCATCAACGTCTCGCCAACTGGCTGGAAGGGAAGAGCCCGTCAGGCGAGAAGAAGAGGAAGAAATCCGAGCGGTCTTCTAAGACCTTTGAGGACGCCCCGGCGACGGGGGTCCAACACAAGGCCAAGCACCGCGAGTCCGCTGGCACCGGGAGCGCTGAACGGTCGGGCTCTATGGGCGCCAGGCAGGGCGCACCCTCCCCGGCACCTTCAGCCACGAGCCAACGCTCTGGGTCGGGTAAGAGGAAGGGCGAGCACCCGGCGAAGCTCCTGGAGAGGCCCCGGTCGAGCTCGAAGGCCCCATCGGAGGGGGAGCGAGGCAGTGTCCCCCCCCTCAAGGATAAGGCGGTGAGCGCACCTAAGGTGGTGAAGGCCTTAATCCATCCGGCCAAGCCCTCTATCGATACTGTCGCGGCGGCCCTGGCTCAGCCTGTGGAGGCTACACCAGTGGTGGCGACCTCGGGGCTCAGAGTCTCCCTGCCACCTCGGAGGGAGTCCTCTTTTGTGCCCATCGATAGTACCCCCGTGAAATCCCCGGCGGGGAAGAAAAAGGGGGGGCAGGGCGTCGTCGTAGATTCGGCCTCAACCTCGGAGGAAGAGCTGATCGAGGTCTTAAGCCACGGCCTTGGCGTGGAAGAAGACCGGCCCGTCGGGATGGATCCCGACGCAGGTGACGACGACATCGTCGAGGGTGCCGACGGGGCCCCTTATCGCCCGTCGGATTCCCCTCTGGCAGCACCGCAAGACAACTCGGCGGCCATTTTGTTGGCTATACAGTCCTTATGCTCAGAGATAAGGACGAGACTACCGTTGCCGACGGAGGAACCTCTCCCGTCGGGGGATCCTAAACCGGGACCTTCTGGTGTTCCCCCGCCCAAGAAAAGAAGGATTCACCCTCCACCTCCTTTTCAGCCGTCGCGCCCCGTCCAGCCCTCCTCCCCGTCCACCCGAGGGGATGATACGGGGACTGACACGGCAGCGACGGGTACGGACGACGAGGTATACGACGAGGATCTACCGTCGTCACCTCCCACCAGGGCTTCTCCGCCCGACGAGATTGGATCGTTCCACTCCATGATCGCCAGGGCATCCGAGCTTTTCCAACTCTGCCCTGAGGAGAAGAAAAAGGAAGGATTCCTTTATCAACGGCGCGAGGCCAAGAGGAAGACGGTCCTCGCGGTGCCTCTACTGGACGACATTTGGGATGAGGGCCTCGCCCTCCTCAAGAACCCTTCCACGACGCCAGCTAGAAGAGACCGGTACGAGAAGAAGTACCGGGTCCCGGACGCGGCCCCCCTGTGCCTCCGGGCGCAGCCTACCCCGGACTCCGGCGTCTCCGCGGCGGCCAGGAAGAAAGCGGGGGGGGGTGCGGCCTCCACATCGACTTCCCCACCGGACGGCGAGGGAAAGAAATTGGACGCTATGGGACGCAGGGTCATCTCGTCTGCAGCGACGACGATTAAAGCGGCCAACGCCTTGGCTATCGTGGCCCGCTACGACAGGGAGCTATGGTACAAACTGGCTCCCCTGCTGGACTTCCTACCGGACGACAAGAGGGCGGATGCCCTGGAGATCCTACAGGAAGGTGAGGTGGCGTCGGACCACGCCATCACTATTGCGACGGACATCGCCGACACTGGGTTTCGCCAGTTGGGCAACGGCATGTGCCTTAGGCGGCGTGGATGGCTCAAGGCTACAGACTTCCGTCAAGACGTACAGACCAGAGTCCTGGACATGCCGTTCGATGGGAACAACCTGTTTGGGAAAACAGTGGACGATTCCCTTCAGGCCATTAAAGCGGACACTGAGACGGCCCGGGCCCTTGGGGTTCTGCAGCAACGACGGACGCCCTTTCGGAGCAGCGGAGGCAAGGGCGCCTCCAAAGGTTCCGGCGGCGGTTTCTCCACCTACCGTCAAGCGGCCCGCTCGTCGTCTCAGGAGGCCTACAGAGGACGAGGCAAGTCTGGCGGACCCTGCCGTCGTCGCCAAGGAGGTCAAGGCGGCAAAGCCTCGTCGAAACAGGATTGAACCGGCCGTGGGGTCGGGCCCCCACCGAAGCACCCCGGTGGGAGGCCGGCTGGCGAGCTTCGTCAGCGTGTGGGAGTCCATCTCCACCGACCGTTGGGTGCTGGACGCCTTAGCCCGCCCAGGGCCACGCGCTCGAGTTTCAAAGAAGGTGCCCGCGCGTCCCCCCCGTGGCCAGGAAAGAGCTTCACGTCCCTCAGCTTCTCCTGGAGGTAAAGGCGATGCTCAGGAAGGGCGCCATCGAACTCGTCCCAAAGAGGCTTCGGGGCTCCGGAGTTTACTCGAGATACTTCCTCGTGAAGAAGACGACGGGAGGATGGCGCCCCATCCTAGACCTGCGACGTCTGAACAAGTTCATCAAGGCGCAGAAGTTCCGGATGGTCACCCTCCAGCACGTCCTGGGTCAGCTGGAGGAAGGAGACTTCCTGTCGTCGTTGGATTTGGAGGATGCCTACTTCCATATTCCCATCCTAAAGGGGCACCGAAAATTCCTCAGGTTTGTGGTCCAAGGGCGTCACTACCAGTTCAAAGCCCTCCCCTTCGGACTACGGTCGGCGCCCAGGGTATTCACCAAGTGCCTTGCACCGGTGGCGGCGCAGCTGCGCCGCGAGGGGATCCACGTCTACCCCTACCTGGACGACTGGCTCATCCGAGCCAAGACGAGGGAGCTCGCCGTGGAGCACACGGCAAGGACCGTCCAACTTCTCACGGACCTGGGATTCTCCGTGAACTACGCCAAGTCCCACCTGGTACCCGCGCAAAACGCACTGTTTCTGGGAGCGAAGCTCGACACAGTGTCCCTTCTGGCCTCCCCGTCGGAGGAAAGGACCAGGTCCATCCTGGGCAAGGTACAGCGGATGTTGGTTTCCGACGCGGCCAAGGTGAGGTCCATCAAGTCCCTCCTCGGAATGATGTCTTCTTGCATCTACCTCATTCCCATGTGCAGGCTCCGGATGCGCCCGTTGCAGGAGTTCCTGGACGCGCGCTGGATCCAAATGACGGGCGGCTTCGAGGAGAGGATCACACTCGACGAGAGTTTCCGCCGAGCGGTCCAGTGGTGGGGCAACCGCGCGCATCTGACGGCGGGCCTGGACTTCCAGACCCCAGACCACCAGGAGACAGTGACCACGGATGCCTCCCTGGAAGGGTGGGGAGCGCACACCGAAAATCTGCACGCGAGAGGCCTTTGGCTCCCGACGGAGAAGTCCCTCCATATCAACGTCCTGGAGCTCCGTGCAGTGTTCTGGGCCCTCAAGTCCTTCCTTCCGTCCCTCAAGGGCAAGGTGGTGAGGATCTTCACCGACAACACCACCACCATGTTTTACATCAGGAAACAGGGCGGAACCAGGTCCCCAGCACTGTCCAAGGAGGCGCAGGACCTGTGGCATTGGGCCGTCGCCCAAAGGATGTTTCTGGTGCCGTTTCATCTGGCAGGGATAAAAAAACACCATCGCCGACTCACTCAGCAGGGAGCTGCGCTCGTGCCACGAGTGGGAACTACGGCAGGATCTAGTGGATCGCCTCTTCCAACGGTGGGGCACACCCCAGATCGACCTGTTCGCGACGGCGACGAACTCCAAGTGCCGGAGGTTCGCCAGCAGGTTTCCCCAGGCGAGGAGCATGGGCGATGCTTTCTCGTTCCCCTGGGAGGGCCTGTTCCTCTACGCGTTCCCTCCTTTGCCACTGCTAATCCGGCTCGTCAACCAGCTCAAGAGGTCACGGTGCAGGATGATCCTCGTCGCACCTGCGTGACCGAGGCAGATATGGTTCCTGGACCTTCTGGACTTGTCAGCGTCCCCGCCAATCAAGCTGCCGGTGGACGCGGATCTACTCTCCAGGGAAGGAGGCGCCATCCTCCACCACGACCCGAAATCGCTGAACTTGCAGGCCTGGCTCCTGCAGCGCTAGAGTTTGGAGGATACGACATACCGGCCGACTGCAGAGAGGTTCTTGCAAAGGCCAGGGCGTCCTCGACTCTTAAATGCTACGGACACAAATGGAAGAGGTTCTCTGTCTGGTGCCACGCACAGAAGATTAACCCTCTACGGATTACGGCTCCCCAGGTACTGCCGTACCTGCTGACGCTGGCCAAAGCTGGACTGGCACACGCGTCCATCAAGATTCATCTTGCGATCTCCCGATACACCAGAACCACGGGCCGGACGTCCGTGTGGTCTCATCGTCTGGTGAAAGAGTTCATGAAGGGACTGTTCAGATCGTTCCCGCCGGTGAAGGCTCCGGCCCCGGCGTGGGAGCTCAACGTGGTGCTGACCAAGCTCATGGGACCTCCGTTCGAGCCTCTGCACTCGGCCCCGTTGAAGTTTCTGTCGTGGAAAACAGCGTTTCTTGTGGCCATCACCTCCGCACGACGGGTGGGAGAGATCCAGGCCCTTTCCTGCAAGGCCCCGTATTTGACTTTTCACGACACGATTGTAGTGCTCAGGACGCACCCCTCCTTCATGCCCAAGGTACCGTCGGACTTCCATCTCAACGAACCCTTGGTGTTGCCTGTGTTCTTCCTTCGTCGCCGGCTGAGAGGACTTTGCACTCGCTGGATGTGGCTAGAGCGCTGAAGTTCTACGTGGACCACACGAAGTGTTTTCGGAAGACGTCACAACTCTTTGTGAACTTTGGACCTGTCAATCAGGGGAAGGCTCTCTCGAAGGCTTCCATTTCCAGATGGCTCTCCGGCTGTATCATGTACTGTCATCGGTTGGCAAACGGACCACTGCCTGGCCGTCCGAGAGCCCATTCCACCAGAGCGATTGCAGCTACCACGACGTTCCTTTCTGGTGTGCCCCTGCTGGACATGTGCAGGGCTGCTACGTGGAGGTCGACGCACACCTTCACGAAATTCTACTGCGTCGATCGGGATTCCAGGGAGGAGTCCAGGGTCGGCCAAGCAGTGCTGCGCAACCTGTTCGCCTGAGGTGAGCCTGGTGAGGAGGTAAGATGCTTAATGTTGAGTTTGATGTACTGCTTAATGTTGAGCCTTTGCCACCTCCCGTGGTTGTGCATGTGTGTACAGCTATGTATTCTTTATTCATGAGCATGTGAATCCAAGCCAGACCCCATGCTGGAGAAGGAACAAGTTACTTACCTGTAACTGTTGTTCTCCAGCATGGGTCTGGCATGGATTCACATGCGAACCCTCCCGCCTACCCCTCTGCGGCTCTTCACTTGGTCATATTGCCACTTCATGTGCTTCCAAATCTGAAGATGGCTGCCAGAGGCGGTGCTTAGGTAGAGGGCAGTCATTGGCTGTGGTCAGTATGACGCAGAGACCAGTGATTGGTTATTACTACGAAAGACAGATCAGAAACGAAACTGATACTGGTTTTTTCTTTACCGAGGATTCCCAGCCTGACGACGGGGAATATATTCATGAGCATGTGAATCCATGCCAGACCCATGCTGGAGAACAACAGTTACAGGTAAGTAACTTGTTCCTTCTGGCCCACGGGACCTGGCTGTATGCTTTTCCCCCGTTAGCCTCCCCCCGGTTTCACTCCTGGGTGGGGGCAGGGGATCGGGTTGCTGATGGGTGCTGTTTGCCCCCTGCCCAGTGGACTTGGTGGTGATGCATGTGGAGGAGGCACCGCCTTGTAGTTGGTTGCGGGCTTCCCCTCATATCTCCCCGGCGAGCCCCATTTTAGAACGCCGGAGAGCGGGTGCTTCGTTTCTCCGCATCATTTCTGGACTTGCCTGCTCCGGTTTTCTCCCCCACTTCTGCTGTCACTTCATGGGGCATTCCCCCTTCTGGGGCACCTTTCAGCTCCCCCGGCAGAGCTTCATTACGGGCGGTATTAGCTGCGAACTCTAGCGTTCCATGGAGGCTCTTAAAGAAGCGACTGCATTGCTGGCACTTTAATCCACGCTTCCAATATTAGCTTTTCTATCTCAGTTTTCTTGCACATGTTTCTGAAGAAGCTTTCATAATTCAACTATTTTGAAATGTCTGGTAGAGCAAAGCTGTTTATGACCCACAACAACGCAACTACTTTGAGAATGTATAGGGCAAAACCTTGTGCAATAGCAATGTATGGTGCTGAGCTTTGGGGATTTGAGGACACCCATTTAATTCAATTAAAGTAGGCTGCCTTTATTAGACGACATCTGAATCTCCCGCGGTCGGCCCTGCTTTGTGCCATGCCTACAGAACTGAACATTACTTTATAATTGATGAGCTCAGGTTAAGACCAATTTGCATGTGGTTGTATGATAGACATTCCCTTCTTCTGACAGGGAGGCCAAAAAAGGTTCTACCGCAGTGAGGGGGACTGAAAAAGGGATCTCCGTGCCATTTAACACATTAGCCACTTCACACTGGCCAAACGTACTTCTCAATCTTAGCGGTAGAGTGTGTGCACCACTCTCTGTGCTCCCTAGCTTTGCTTGAAAGGTCTGGGACACTCCATCTCACCATGAAGGCCTGCACGCTGTAAGTAACAAGGTTCCTTCCATTGTTGGAGGGGTTAGGCTGGCCCGACTAATTATTCAGTAGAGCTCTCTGGAGTCGTTCCATTGGAAAATCTGTAGGAAGTTTCAGCAGAGCTGGAAACCGCACTTGCGCTGTCCAGAGGAGATCTACCAGCACTAACTCTGTTTCTTCCTGGCCTTTGCTATGTGCTGTGTTGATACTATGAAGAGTGGGAAGGTGGAACTCGTGCTGCCGGAACATTCTATAAAAAAACATCTGACTGGAATTCCAATCTGCTACCATATTTGACAGATGTGGAATATGCTCAAGAAACAATATGTGTCTGCCAATGCCCAACACAAGCTTTGCTTAACATTTATTTGAAACTGTAACAGCTGCTCACCGCCAATTGGGATTTAATATCCTAAGAAAACGGTATTGTTAAAAAAGAACTAACCATAAGAATTACACTTTTTCAACTTAAGTGGTAGGAGTGCTCCAATATCAAAATAAAGGTTGCATTAGTTAGTCTTAAATTACATATATGTATTGATAATTTAAAATAATGTAATAGTCACAGCCACAGCCAATCCCAGCCTGTCCCTTGCAGGGCCCTATTCATTTGTACTGATGACGAATTTCTGCTTAGGATATTTAAATAAGTCTTTCAAGAACGTACACTGTACAATCAGTTGCCTTTTTTGCTTAGTGCCCGAAGAAATTCTTCAAATGTATTCTTATCATATTGCTTTTTGTCCAATATAGTTTTTATAAAATGCTCTTCATTTGTTAAATGACAGCTTTTCAGCTTTGCCTCAATGTTTTGTAACCTTTCCGCAGTTTTACCTTAATAGTTCACTTGGCTGTGTCCTGAAATATGTTCCACCTTCACATATATGCCCCAGTCAAGGCAATAATGGCATAAATGATTGCCAATTCCGCCTTCTCGGTCCTCTGAGGTGATTTATATATGGAAGTGCTGATATATTGGCCATCTTTGCTGTTTAAACTGGCTGTAGTCAGAGTATGTTTGTCTGTTTACATCAAAGTGTTACAAATGTGAGAGTTGGACACAAAGTTAAAGTTTCAATAGGATTTAATGCTCTTTATTTGCACTTCTAAAGTAAAGGTTGGCAGGATCATGATATATCTCAAAATGTAAAGTGTTAGGATGTATGTGTCTGAAAGGATCAGGACGAGTGTCTCTAAGTGTCAGAATGATGAAGTAAAGTAAAGGTCAGTCTTTCAACACACAGGAGTCTCATAAAAATTTCCTGCAAACTGTTCAAATAATCCAAATCAAAGTGTTCCAAAGGTTCCTCTCATTCAGAACAAAAAGTGAAATTTAAAAAAGGTACATTTTCTCAGGGGATATTGTTGTTCCCCCGCAGGGTCAGATCAGTGGGGGCCATCCTCTCCTCTGACCCATAGCTTGTAGTGTAGATATTCTCCAGCCAGGAGACTGTAAATGATGGCTTTGTGGCTAACATTACTATGTTGTGGTGTCTCTAATGACTCAGCACAACTAGATATTTA
The DNA here is from genome assembly GCF_040938575.1 of Ambystoma mexicanum. Lineage (NCBI taxonomy): Eukaryota > Metazoa > Chordata > Amphibia > Caudata > Ambystomatidae > Ambystoma > Ambystoma mexicanum. The sequence continues at coordinate 39,787,652 of NC_090937.1, forward strand.
TCATTAGTCAACCTGGTCCAGTGTTGAGGCACATGTATCTGCGAAAACATCAGCTGAATCAGGTTTGAACGGTTGTCTAAAAAATATCTGATCACCAGAAACATGTGGACGTTACTGGCCATTTTAGGGGCTAGCCAAATAGGGAATGGTATCTCTTGTTTCTTAGTCTTTGGGCTGTCATGCATATAGAGGTCACGAGGGGCATTCCAGGGACCCTCTCTTCAAGACAATGATTTTCAGGCCGCTTTGTAGTTTCAGGTTTGCTGTGTCCTAGATGGTCATATTAAGACGCTCCTCTTTAAACTATTAGCAGCCTCCTGTCAGTCTAGGCCATAGGCAGACACTTTTGTCAGGGTTTTATTGCACCCTGGTGGTGTTTGGTAGAGAAGCATATCAATACTCTTCCCCTTTTATCCCCTACTTCTCTTGTGATTTCGCCCTGGGCTTCGTTTGTGACCTGTCTTTTGCTAGTTTGTCCTTCCTGCCCCAAGCAAGGTCTTGCAGTCCTGTTCCTAGACCTGCCTTTCTACTTCCCTTCGTTCAAAGTGGTCCTCTAGGAGTCCATGGAGCCGATCTCCAAGGGTGTGGTTGGGTCCCTCTATGTAGGCTTCAAACCTCCTCCGTTCTCTTTACATGTGGCTGCCATTCCAACTCGTGATAATGTGCACAATTGATCAGGGTGTCCCGAATGGACAGCAAACTCTAGTGACTCAGAAACTCTCATAAAATGCTTCACTAACATCTAGTTTCCAAAAGAATTTTAGTTAGCACAAAACGAATTGCCTAATACAAAACGTCATCCTGGTTACACAGGGAAAAAAACAGAACATTACATTTTTGCGATCTGGTGGGATTAACGGACAAATGCATGTATGGGAAAAACAGTGGGAAAATGATTCACAGGACATGTTTTAATGAACAAGTTGGTCCTGTGCAGTGTATTGGGAACAAACATTTTTTTAATATTGGCTGATTTAAACAACTTTAAAATGGCAGTGTTAACGTTTGACACTGTAGAAGGAAATTAAAACACAGGTGTGTTTCAGCCACTTGTAGCGGATCTGGTGTGCTTAAGATTGGGTGGCCTTCATCAGGACTAGGGAAAATAGATGGAGAAGCAATGGATGCAGAATCCTGTGTTACTCTGTGGAAAATGGGACAGAGGGTGGTGTGTGAGACACTAGGTTGTCGTTCGGGTAAATCATTGATTATTTAATGAGCTTTTATTGCTTTAGTTAATAAGGGAACCACTTGGGGGCTTACTGTGTGAGCCTTGGTGAACATGGTATGTGTAGGACTCCACTAGCACTGGTCATAGGGGGTCCAGGTTAGGTTGGGGAGGAAACACCTAGCGCAAAGACCTTGAGAATGACTATATGCTAAAAAATAGACTAGAGTCACCTTAGTAGGAATCGCCAGGCGAAGCGATTACACTGTGTGAACACTGACTGGGATTAGTTAGTGTTCTATAAGTGCACCATAATGGGTGGATGACTTGTGCATATATCTATTGAGCTGTGAAAGTACAGTGCTCTGTTAGTATCTGGTGTAGCACGCAGTTTAGTGAGCATGAGAATGATCGCATCCCATGCGGTTCGTGCATAGTAGGGTGCCTGATCTGTCGCTCGAGTGCTAGCACCGTTTGAATCCCCACGTGTTGGACCATGGTTGTAAAGGGATGGTAAAAGCGATGGACGGTACATAGGCTTCTCGTGTGTATCGCTACTAAAACCAAATCTGCCCATACGTGCAAATGGTACCTTTATAGCAGGGCAAGCAGAATGGCGAAGGACTTGGCCATTGACTCTGTAGTGCAGCAGTGACCCTCTCAGGGATCCCTCCGTGCACTAGCGATGTCCTCAATGAGATTGTGTGTACCTGCTGATCATGCAGCAGGGAAGACGGATTATCTTACCTCGTTACCCTTAGGATCGATCAAAAAACCGGGCATGAATGCGTGTTTGATGGGCGATTGTGTCAGTATGAAAGGCTGCAGTAGCTAAGCCGTACGCATAAAGCCTGCAGGGTCAGTTGCTATGGCAACGAGCAGTGGAAAGCGTGACGCCCATGTTGGAGTAGGGTACGGCTTGGCAACCTGTAATGGTTATAGCTCGGTCATAAAGAACCCAGCATCAGTGCTGAAATCCTAGCCTTGATGTTCCCACATGTGTGAACAGAAGGCATCATAGAACAACGTACCAAGTGACCGGACCAAGTTACATGAGTCCAGGGCGAAGAGATGTAGACCTCTGGATCTTGGAGATATGTGAGGAAACTAGTGGGATGTAAAAGGGAGTGTGGACGAATGTGCGTGGGTACCCATGTGTGGTGAGACACGTGTGGAAAACACCAGTCACCTACATAAAAACCACATTGTCCCTTATTTTCTGCATCATTTCATTACTCAAGTTATTATCGACGTTAAGAAAAGCAGACAAGAAAAACCCCTTGTTGTCTTACAATAGAGAGACACCTGGAAGTTTCTGGTGATCAGAGAATCTCATAATGTAACTTGAGATACAATAATTGGAACAGATGATACCTATAGAGACAGCCCAAGTGGGACGTGACATAGCACTGTATTATCAGGCCCCTAGGAAATGCTTCCACTCGACCATGAGGTTTAGACCATTTCTTACAGTGCCTAGACGATATATCCATCTTTGTTCCAATTTGGTCAACAGTTTATGAATGTCTCCTTCTCTTTTTTGCGGGGAGATCATTTGAAGGAAACACCATTTCAGTTCTAAATTGGTGTGTTTCTTGATGGCGTAATGTTCAACCAAGGGTGTATCTGCTACCCCATTCTTGACATAGGACTGGTGCTCGGAAATGCGTTGATTCACCGCACAGATGGTTTTACCAACCTAGAGTAGGCTACAAGAGCACTCTATTATGCAGATGACCATTTAGCTGTTGCAATTGGTGTGAGCTAGCAACTCCCATTGGATGCTGTTGTATTCAAACACCTTCTTGGTATCTGTGAAATTGCAAGCCACGCACCGGCCACACTTGTAGTGGCCTGTTACGGGTGGTAGACCCCACAGGGTTTCAGTGGTTGATGATTTGGTCGGTTCAATGTAGGTGTGTACTAATCTTTCTTTAAGATGCTGATGTTTCTTAACGGCAAAACAAGTTTTTTTTTTTTAAAGGGTTCCTTTGTTCTTGATTAAATGCCAGTGTTTATTGATTGTGCTCTTGATAAAGTTACTCAACGGGCTGTATGTGGTAACGCACTGTTAGGGAGAATTCTCTCTTTAGGCTGAATTTCCTAACCTAGTGAGTCCCCCAGCAGCTTTGCTGGATTTCTGGAGTTTGTTTTTTTCCTCCTGCCAAGAGTGAGACTCTTTTTCTCCCACTCTTGGACATGATTAATGGTATTCCTTTGACTGGTAATGTGTTTTATGGCCTATGGGGTCCTTTATTCCATAGGGTCTCGTGTGTTTTTTCTATGTGTGTTACACAGCACCCTCCATGCAGTAACACAGGGGTGTCATAGTCACACCCCACCATAGACTCCATACCCTGGGACTGACTACTGTCTCCCAGAGCATGTAAAGTCACCATTGGCTTTACTAGTCCCAAATTATTAACAGAAACCAGTACAAACCATCATATTGTGGACGCACTGGTCGGGGCAATTCTATTGCCCCGGGGTCTGTTAGTCGAGGGGGCACGTCTCCGTACCCCCTGATCGAGTTTTGGCTGGTGGCAGTGGAAACTACTTTTTATATTCGACTGCAAATATTTTCCTATGGGATTTTCCCATTGTTCGAGGCTACCAACTTTAATTATTTAATTCTCATAGCCTCGAACATACCGCCGGTTTATTTAATTAATATTAATTCTCCGGTTGCTATTTTTTGCCAAGACTCGATTCTAAAATGGCGTTTGTGTTCTCTTCTGTGACTCCAACCCAAGTCGAGCCCTTTGTTCCACTTTTTGGCGGGCTTCTCCACAGAAGCCTCCAAGTGTTGCCCCTCTGTCTGGGTACCCCAAGGGGTGTGGGAGGGGCTTTAGGCACCCTGGACTGAGTTACCTTGGTAACTCAAGTCGCACTCTTGTGTGATTGGCCCAGCATGTTTGAGTGACAGCTAGGCTGAGTGAATGGGGGTTTTCTGCATAAAAGCAGGGCTTTGGGGACTGGAACTTCAGAAGCCGCCACAGGACCTGAGAATCCGACGAGGGAGAAGCTGAGCCGACCTACCACGACGACACCACCGTTGGAGCCCTGCAGAACCGACTCACCACTTCCCAACGACAGAGAAGATCTCCCGGCTGGAGAGGCTTCTTCCCCTGACTGGTGGGCACAACCAGTTTACCTTTCTTTCTTCGCACCCCAGCCCGGTTTGTGGTCGAACTGCCCGTGCCAAGCACCCTGGCGGCCGGATAGCCACTCACCACTAAACCGCGAATCACCGGACCGCTCCTTGTACCTGAGAAACTCTGCGGCTGGTTTCTTCCCTGGCAGTGCAACGGACTCCTGTCTTCCTCCACAATGAGATCCTCTCTTCCCTCGGACGAAGCACCGACTTGCATATGCTGCCAGGAACTACTGCCCCGCTGGAGCGTTCTCACCACTTTAAGGTACCGTGTCCGCCAGGCCTCCCTTTCTAAAGATTGCAACAAGGTAATAATAACTCCTTAACCTTCTGGACTGGGCTGGCCGCCTTGACCCTCTAACTGGTCCCTTTCTCTGATCCAACTCCTTTTTGAACTATTACAAGACTTTTGTCCACTGCAACCGTGTGACCTTGGACACATTTCGTTTTTGATCCTCTTACAGCGGATCCGGCCTACTGACTCTGAATTCATGGTTTTACTTTGCCTTCCTCTCTTGCTATGTTCTTGTAAAAGTGTTGGAATCTGTTCAATTTGTTCTCTGCTTTTGCTCTCCCTTTTTAAAAACGAACTATTAGAGTGCCATCTACGTTAAGCGCTCACCGCTGTCTGAAAATAAGTGGGGCTTTACTTAAGACTTGTCTAATATTCTTTAAGGGAGTGTATATCTTTTAGTGACCGTGTTTTTGAATTGCTTACTATTAGTGTCTGTGTGTTTTTCTAGATGTGGTTTTTAAATAAATAATTATATCTCTTTTACACCAAGCCCTGGTCAGTGTTTACTTGTTCTATTGTGTGCTCTTGACCTATTGTGAATACTCTGTATACTGCCTAACTCTTCTTGAGGGAAGTCTGACTGCTCAGCCACAGCTACCAAGCAAATCTGTGTGGTACAGACTGCTACCAAGTGGGTTTACTGCCAAACACCTGTAGTCCTAAATCTTTTGCAGTGATCCCAGAGGGAACTGCACAGGTTTCTGCCTAACACACACATCAATCTATCCAGAGGTTCTCACGTCTTTGGTGCCATTCCATCTCTCCAGTTCCAATTTACGGTTGTCTTCCCCTTTCTCCTTGCTTCAATCTTCTCCTCTTCTTTGATGAAGTTTCTCCTAGTCAAAAATGGTAACATTCCTTCAATGGATGTCTCGGGAGGATAGCTCAAGAGTAACGCGCTTGTCTTGGAAGCAAGACGAGGCGGAGGAACACAGGTTCGATCCCCGGGTGTGCGCTTGGAAACCTCCAGGTATTAATCACGTTATAAATAACCCATTACAATTACATTACAATGGATTGCATTCTCCTGCAGATTCCTCATCAGATAGATATCCATTCCAACGTCAGCTGCTCAGAAATGTTTTCGACAGGGGGCATAGTACGGCTCGATACGACTGTCGCTCCAATTGACTCGACGTGCCACTCGTCGGTTCTGGACATGACATCGACCGATATACATATATTTCTCTTTTGTCCTGGCTCTCCCTCCTTCCCAACTGGTTGGGAATGCCTTCAGCCGGGCCGGAAAGAGCTGGCTGCAAAAGATAGCAATGCCATTGGTTAAGATTCATTCTAAACCTTCCAGCCATCACCTCTTTTTTTTTGCTTTGTCACCCCGAGTGGGACGGGTATGCCCAGACGTGGGTCCCGTGCCTGCTGGGCCTAGAGACCCAAGCTACTCCTCATGGATGAGGCCCAACCGGGCCAAAACATGTTTGCGGATGCTTGTGGTCTTGTGCAGAAGGGATGTGACCTAGCAGTTCGGGCTGGACTGCCCCCTTTGGGGTGGGACCAAGCCTGATTTGCATATAGTCTTTCCCCTTCTGTAATGGCTTGGCAGGTGAAGAACGATGGTCTGCAGGGTTGCCCAGAGCAATGCCAGTGGTTAAGATTCATTCTAAACCTTCCAGCCATCACCTCTTTGTTTTTGCTGCAAAAGATAGCTGTCACTTTAAGAAAATTAAAGGTGTAGGGCCTACGTCACACGTGCATCACTCCGTGCGCTGGGCCCACGCCTTACCCTTACGTTACAAACGTTCCACACAAGGTACTGTTTCTCCGCCTACTGGGCGGGTTGCAATTTTGCTGCGCTTCGACTCCCACCTTTTTTGGGGCGTTACTTTTTGCAGTCCATCCCTTTTTTCTTAGCGATCAGTCGTTCATTTTTATTTCAATTCGTGGTGCCTCCCTTTATGCATGCCGTATGCGACAGGATTCAAGCAGTGCATCCGTTGTCGGAAACAATTCTCTGCAGCCAATCCCCATTATTCCTACATCCGTTGCTTGGGTATATATCACCCGCTGAGTACCTGTGTCTTTTGCTGTGGGATTCACCTAAGGTCTCTGCGGACTCGTCTTCTCTCCATGTCACAGTTGGGACCAGTACCGAAGACGACCAAAGACTTTTTACGGAACAGGAGGGAGCCCGACATCAGTAAGAGGGTGACCGTAGCTTCAGTTGAGGTATGTGTTTCAGAACCGGCCTTCGGTACCAGGGGAAGACCGCTTCCTCAGTTCTGGGGTCTTCACAGGACTGTTCAGGGAGAAACCGCAGGCGTGTTCACCTGAGAGTACCTCTGGGTGGAAAACACTAGTAACTCCAGGTGGGAAAGTGTCTGAAAAGATCCACCCGGTACTTGAAGAATTATTTACAACAGACAAAATTAAGGTACTGGGGAAACCCTCTAATGCCTTGGTAATCCGAACCGTGAAGGGTTTCTTCAAAGAGGCGCGCGCCTCCGCGGTTGACTCAGTACTTTCTGATAACCCTGTACCTGCTATAGCCAAGACAGCGACTGTATGTAAACCTTCCAGTACTTCGGTACCGAAAGTCAATATCATATCCCCAGTAACCGCAGTTGATCCCTCAAGCTCCTCGGTACCGAAGAAGTCACATAAATCCTCTCACAAGAGGCATAAACATTCTCACTCGAGATCTAGTCTAGTCCGACTTCTCTAAGGGAGCACAAGCTGAAAAAATCACCTGTTGCATCTATCTCTGATTCGGTACAGTTCCTCCGGAACAATTATTCAGCACTCCTGTGAGAGTGAATTCTCCTCAAATTTTGCCACAATTTTTTCCTCAGTCTGAGGACAATTTGGCTCAACCAACTCAGGTTCCAGCACAATCGGGACCACAGCTGGTTTGAACTAACATCTAACTGCCTAGACCAGTGGTTTCCAACATTTATAATCCAAACCATCAGTGTACCGGGGTTGAATCTTCTACATCATCTTTTAGGTTACAAGAGCCCCAAGCTAATCTTTCTTTCTGATGGCAAATCTTCCTGCACAATATGCAGTCGTTTCAGCTGCCCTAGGCACAAAGGGAAAAGGTCCTCCAACTTCAGCTTCAGTTCTAGATAGGAATGCAAAAGCCTGGGAGGCACTTGGTAAAATGTCCTACACTAATGCTACCTTACAACTCAGGCAAGTAAACACTGCTACAGTTTTAGCATGATTTAATATCCTTAATTGTGAGAACCTGGAGCGTTTTACTGACATCCTCCCTCAGGAAGCCGCTGTTTTCCTTTTGGATTTCAGAAGGTTGAGGCGCGCAATCCAACAGATTTAAGTGGTTAAGGATCTCACTGATACAACAGCAAAAGCGGTCACTAATGCAGTCATGCATAGACATGCATACTTATCAGCCGCTTCTCTTCACCAAGATATTCAAGAGAAAGTTCTTGACCTTCCCTTTGATCCCTCTACTGATGAGCTCCTTCAAAAATGTAAAGCCAGTGTCACTGCTGCTAAAACCCTTAGCTCAATTTCGGTGAAACAACCATATCACCAAAACTTTTAAGTCTTTCAAACCACGTCCTCAAGGGAATAGTGGTCCGGCCACATCCACAAAATCATATTACTCTTCTAAGAAGAGAAGATTTAGACTTAAATCAAAGTCGGGCGCCTCTCCCTTCTTCAAATTCTTCACAAAAACCAAAGAACTCTATTTGAATTGTACATACCTTCTGCTCCAACTATCATCAAGGAGCAAACATCCCTGAAGCAGGAAGGGTGTCCAACTTTCTTCCTCAGTGGGAAAGCATTACTCCAGAGGAATGGGTTTTGAATATTATTTGATATGGTTACCGTCTTGCCCTTCAGCTATTCTCCCATCCATCATCTGCCCCGAAGCTCCAAAAATCTTCCCCGGAGCTCCTGGAAGAGACCCAAAACTCCTTTCCTTAGGAGCGATAGAATTGGTTCCTCAAGATGAATTAGGTTGGGGGTTTTATTCCCGTTACTTTCTGACCCCAAAGAAAACTGGCAGGATCTGGCCAATTCTAGATCGCTCAGATCTCTGCCGGTTTCGGTTAATCAAAAAACTTCCATATGGTTACCATTCCTCAGATTTTAGCCTCTCCACCGGAATGATTTGATGGCATATATAGATCTACAGGATGCTTATTTTCACACTCCCGTCTTCAAAGATCACTGTCAGTTACTCAGGTTCACTATAGGTAGGTCTCATTACCAGTTCACATGTCTGCCCTTCGGACTCAATTCTACTCCCAGGGTATTCACGCACATTCTGGGAACAGTGGCATCCTACCTACGGTTAAGGACAGTACATATATATCCTTACCTAAACGACTGGCTCCTCAAGGCCCAGTCTTTGGAAGAATTGCTTCAAAAGACGAAATTTGCATGCCACACGCTTTTGAACCTAGGGTTTTCCATAAATGCGGAAAAATCCAAACTCATCCCTTCGCAAAGGATCGAATTTCTAGGAGCAGTAATAGATACTACTCTATAAAGAGTCTTCCCTCCCCCGGAAAGGGTGAGAGCAATTCATCAAGTCATATTGAAGTTCCAAACACATCTGGGTCTAACAGCTTGGTGGTTTCAAAGGCTCTTCGGGCTAATGGCCTCTTGTATAAACCTAGGTCCCTTTGCAAGGCTCTGTATGAGAACAGTTCAGTGGCATCTTGACTGCAACTGGAACCAACTGTTGCATTCTCAGGAAATGAAAATTCAAATTCCAAAGCAAGTTCAGGACTCACTATTCTGGTACAACTCCCCAGAGAATCTATTAATCGGGTCTCCTTTTCAGCCTCCAATTCACCAAATAGTTATTAAAGCAGACTCATCCGAGTACAGTTGGGTAGCCCATTGTCTAAGTTTAACCGCACACAGCCTTTGGTCTTCTCAAGAAAAAAGAGACCTCATAAATGTCCTGGGACTAAGCCATATTTTTCACTCTAACCTAATTTCTTCCCTCACTTCAAGGAAAGGTGGTGAAAATTCACACGGACAATACAACTGCAATGTTCTTTATAAACTTGTTCCCTTCCCCTGTGTCTCCTTGCACAAAAGATTTGGTATTGGCCAATTCAGAATCACATTTTCTTGTCGGCGTCCCATCTGGAGGGAAAGAAGAACATCCTAGCAGATAAACTGAGCAGGTTAGTCTGCTCCGCACGAGTGGGAGCTGCAACCGTCAGTAGCAAAGACAATTTTTCAGACGTGGGGCCATCCATCAGTAGACCTCTTTGCCAACCAGCACAACACTCTATGTCCTCAGTTTGTGTCAAGGCAAGGTCAGGGTCTTCAGTCCCTGGGAGATGCTTTACACCTCAATTGATCGAACCTAGCAATTTACGCTTTTTTACCTCTCCATTAAAACAAAAAACATTGCTCAAATTCAAAATGTCACAGAATCTAACAATGATTCGTATAGCTGTGTTCTGGCCTCGCCATATTTGGTTTCCAGACCTCCTGGAATTAGCAGGGATTTCCAAATTAGATCTCCCATCATCGAGCGATCTGTTGACTCAACAGAAAGGACAGGTTCTTCAGCCCTCGCCTCAATTGCTGAACTTGAAGGCCTGGTTCCTGCAAAACTAGCCTTCTCCCACTTAACAATTGTGAGAACAAAATCTAAACTTCAACTTCCAGAAAAGTTTCTTCTAAGAAGCAAAATCGTAGCAAATGGTTACGGTTCTGTCACTGGGCCTTAGACCGCCAGCATAATCCTCTAGAGGCTTTTATTGATAATGTCATGTCCTTCATGTCTCATCTAGTTTCCACAGGTGTCAGTCGACACTTGCAAACACAACTAATCAGCTATAGGAGCATACCTAAACAGAGAACATAAGTCATTCTCTCTTTGAAACGAAACCATCGTAGGCATCTAGAGAGGATCAAACCGTTCAGGAAAGCAAACCAGCTCTTCATTATTTACGGTAGTCCATCTTGTGAGAAACCTGAAGGTGTCCCACTCGCTAGTCCCCGGAGATCTGTCATCCAGGTGGCCAGGACATGGCCATCGGTATTGGATCCAGTTCATGAGGTGGACCACTGGGGAAGGATCACCTGAATAGGGGGTCTTTGGGGTGTGTAAGTGGGACACTGATGGGTGAGACGCAGTACCCCCTTCCTCATAACACCTTTTCCCCATCCTACCCCGTAGGATACTTATAAGCCCCCCCCACCCCTTTCCAACACTTTCTTACACCGTGAAAGACAACGGATTAACACCAGAGCTGGTCAGGCAATTGACAAGAACAACACACACCTGACTGCCTTTTCCCTTCCCCACAGGGATAAAAGGCGGAGCACGAAAGCACACTTTGAGAAAGGACAAACGCATGAGGAAGCAGCTATTCCAGGGCGGCAGTTCAACCGGAGAAGAAAGGCAGCGAAACCGGAAAGGTCAACAAGAAGCGAAGTGCCATTTTCGACCCAGACCCACAAAGCCTCCGTGAATCGAATCATAAAACCGGAAACTTGAAACACTTGTGTATAGGCTCGTTAGAAATGCCATATCATAACTAAAGCTGACGTGTGGTGTAACAGATGTCAACAGTGCACAGGTCCCTCCTGCACTGTTAACCGAGGCAGGGAGCTGCGCTTGCTACTGTGGTACAGTCCTTAACTCCTAAAACAAGAAACAGGAGTTCAGCGCAGCCGATGAGTCGAATGGAGAACCGATAGTAAACCGGACGGTGTTGAGCAAAGGTTGCAAACAGCAACATGATATGAACCAAGACCTTGTGTGCTAGTGACCTTTTAAAAACCAGGAAAAGACCAGCTGCAGAGTGGTCCGGCGCCATGTGGGTGTCCATTCAAAAGTCTCTGGCTGGTCCCCTTTACTTGTTAACAGTATAGTAACAAGAGACCGTAGGAAAGGTCGGCATAGAGAGTTAAGGTGGTCATACAAGGGTCGAGCCAAATCCCTTGTACAATCGAAAGTCCTGAACCCATTAGCAAAGTTTTGACATTGTGAAATGGGCGTTTGCGCCCAGCTGAGGGAAACGCTGTGCAAAAGGGAAGGTGAAGCCTGACTGGGGGCTAAGAGGAAGCCAGACCGGGGCTGAAAAAAGTTAAGGGAAGTGAATCCTGTAAGGTGGTATAACAAAGTGAATCATGTTAAACTGGCAAACGTGAACTTGGGTGAGGGATGCCCGCGAATGAGAGCAAAACGTAACACCCTATAAACATTGTGTCGACGAGTGTGAACCCGGCTGAGGAATGTCCACAGTGAACGGTTGTTTAAAAAGACATTGAGACTCTTGAATGTTACAAGTTGCTGATATTTTGAATACCGTGATAACCTGGGTATTACTGATCACGCTCTGACCTGGCTGACTTCTTTCCTCTCGGACTGACCCTCCCAGGTCCAGGTTCCTCTTATTTCTTGCTCTCCACCTGTGGTGTTCCCCTGGGGTCTAACTTTTCTCCCTGGTTGTTCAACCAATACCTGGCACCTCTCGCCCACCGCATTGCTGCTCTCTGCTCCAACTTCCAGTTCTATGAGGACAACACTGAGCTCACTTTCAGCTGCCTCTTCTCCTCTCATCCCGGATTGTCTGTCCGCAATCCAGGAGTGGTGCACCGCCAACATTCTCTGCCTTAATGCCTGTAAGACGGAGATACTCCTCATCAGCACACCTGCACCTTCCTTTCCTGCCAGTCTCTGGCCGGCCTCCCTGAGCCCTCTTCCTACTCCCACCTGTGAGGCTATGAACTTCGAGGCCATCTTCAAATCTACACTTTCCTTCTCTCCTAACATCTCTTGACGTCTCCAAGAAATCAAATTACCAACTGCACCTCCTCAGAGCTATTCTTCCTTTTCTCTCCTTCCTCCAGAAGCTCTCTGTCTCCAGAGCTCTGGTTCTTTCTAGGCTTGACTACTTAAAACAGCCTATTTTTAAAATCTGCCTACCTCTTCTCTCCGCCCTCTGCAACTAATCCAGAACAGGACTGCGAGACTTGTCCTTGGCCTCAAGCCCACGGATCATATCTCCCCAGCACTGAAATCTCTCCATTGGCTCCCAGTGGCTGCAAGAATCAAGTTCAAGACCCTCTGCATTGTCCACAAGGCTTTCTGGGACCACAATACCTCCAACTTTCTCTTTGGAAGTATCTTCCTACTCGAGCTCTTCGGTCCTCCAACTCCTTGAAGGTCAGCCGCTTTTCCAAGCAATGAGTTGGGGGGCCGATCTCTCTCTTTGGCTGGCGCCTCCCTCTGGAACAGCCTCCCTCCCTCTCTGAAACTTGAGCAGAACCATCTCCGGTTCCGGAAGGATCTCAAGACTTTCCTCTTTGCTTCTGCCTTCTCTCTTCATCTTCCCTGCTGATCTCCTTCCTGATACTGCACTGCTCACCTGGCTACCCTCTGAATCACAGGCCCATTTCCCTGCCCTCCCAGTTGCACGCCTGCACTGCCCCTGGCAACCCTGCACTTGGGTCTGTATCTGCATCCCTACAGTCCTGCACTTACCAGACACTTGTCTGCACCTAAACTTGCACTGCCACCTGCTGGCCGCATTACTTGTTCTTTGATGTTTTGATCCTGCGTCCTGCACTAGCTCCTCCCTCTCCTTGCACGTGCGCGATCTGTGTCACTAGGCCTAGTAAGATCGTTGTCTTGTCCTCTCTTTGTTTTCCCTCCCTTTCTCGTCGCGCCTTGAAACACTTGTGTATAGTCGCATTATAAATGCTATATCATATCAAAGGCCGTAGTGAACCCGACTGAGGGAGGTCAACGTTGCATAAAGGATCGGAACCCGGTTGAGGGGGATCCGCGGGTGAAGGGAAAACACCCAACGGGAAGATTACTCAAAGGAGCTTTTGTTTATAGCACATCAGGCCCTCTGAGGCAAGAGCCTTTGTGTAAAAGAGACTTGGCCACAGAAGGCCCTGATATTTTGGAAACAAACTGTAAGCTTGTGCTGGAGAAGTCCAGGAGTGTGCTGCGCCCGAGAGTACCACCTTGTGCCGTGCTAAAAAACGTGGGCAAGGGAGACCTCAGTTATACCATCCTGACTTTTCATTTTATGAACACTTCTTTCTTTTCTGGTGAACGTTATCCCACAATATTTTGTAACTTAGCAGTAAGAATTGGCAGTAGGTTTTTTAGTAGAGGACCTTTTTAATTGACAAGACGCCACTTGGACTGCCTTATTATTATTTGATGGTTGTAGTTTGCTCCCATCTTAGATTTAAGTTTAGATTGGGCATTTTTCTCACCCATTTATACAGTTTAATAAACACCCTTGAACTGTGATCACTTGTGTCTGTCTTTACTGTTGCCACCATGAGTGCCTTACAATCTCCTGGCAATAAAGCCGCTAAAGCTTCCATCGCCAGACGGGTTGTCTCCTTTATCTCCAAGCTTATGATACGAAAGGGCTTGCGACTCCGCAATGACTTCAGGCTCATTCCACAAGAGCCAAGGCAGAATCTGTAGCCTTTACTAGGTCTGTTCCCATAGTAGAAATCTGTAGAGCTGCTACCTGGGCTACCGCTCTTGCTTTTTGCAAGCACTATGCTATGGATACATCCTCTAGAAACGATGCAGAATTGGGCATAGAGGGGCTCTGCAACTTATTTGTCTGAATTCCGTACATGCTGTCTCCTCACCCCATACTTATTGTAAGGCTTTTTAGTCTGGTCCCAACCAGTTCGGAAGGAGGGACAGCCAGGACGAAAGAAAAATGAAAAATTACCTTCATGGTGACTCAAGTTCTCTTAGCACAGGCTCTCCCTCCTTCACAACACCCACTCAGCCACCCCCCATAGTAAGCATATACTTAGTTTCCACCGCCATCGGCGAAACCACAGGAACTGGGTGTGGAACATTGGTGACATAGTGGTGAGATGAGGGCCCAGCGTGCGGATGGACGCAGCCAGCTTTTTCCTGCCCGTCTGGTTGTGAAGGAGGGAGAGCCTGGACTAAGAAAGCCTGAATCACCATGAAGGATATATATATATATTCTACGTCTCCGATCCTCCGTTCCTTTTTTCCATGCGCTCAAAATGCTGCTTATCGGAATGATCTCGTGAAGAGAAATTTTAATTTCGATAAAATTTGATTATTAAAATTTTCAAATGCGCTTCGTCGGTATGTCAGCTCCTAAGGCGTCTGGGTTCAAGTGTTGTCAAGACTGCAGTGGCAAGATGTTGATCACCGACCCACACAGCATCTGCGTATGGTGTGTGAGGTAAGGTCATTCTATCGAGGATTGTGGATTGTGTCAGAAGATGAGCCCCAAGTCGCTAGCACTCGGGCGACCACCGTCAAAATCCCTAGTTCGCTCGACTATCAAGTGGTCGGGGCAAGACATGGCGGGTCCTACACCCAAAAAGGAAGACAGGCACTGTAAGAAGACCAAGAAGAGGTCACATTTACAGATCCATTCATTGCCTATGTCTTTGCACAAAAAGAAGAGGCACGACTCAAATTCATCGGAGCAGCAGGGTAAGACCTACCAGAGTCCAGGTGTGTTGAGGGCACAGTGGGAGGCTTTCAAGCAGCAGATTCTCCAAATGTTTAAGACAGCCACTGCTGGTACGACCCCCGGTTTCGATGCAGCAGGCTCGTGGGCCTCCAGTTGTGCCCGGTGTTTCCAGGACCAAGAAAGCCAGGTCAAGTTTGTTACCCTCAGGCTCTACTATGACCATCAAGAATTCTGCCACAGCAACGAAGGGCCCAACAACATCAGTGCTTTTAGGCCTGGTTAGAGCGACACCGTCTATGTCGACATTGGTGCCGACGATCGACTGCTCCTTTCTCCCTGAGCCTCATGGACGTTTTTCAACACAATGCAGTTTATTTACAAAGAAGAAGGGGACAAGTTGCTTTTTTGCTTTGGGCCATTGGAGGAAGGGGCCACTGGATTTGATTTTTTCGCTGGCCAGGTGGATTTTGTCACCCTTACAGAAGGGGCTCCATGATGCTAGTGGTCTGGAAAAGGTCTCCTGTCCTTGACATGCGGCAAGCAGCCCCATATGGACATGCTAATGCCCAGTACCACAGGATGGTTGAGAGGGCGGTAGATGCATTGGGTCTGGGCGCCCCTGTGGAGCCCAAGTCAATTTATGACCTGACAGACATTCTGGACAAGGATCCTCCAACCAAAAGGGTGTTGCCCTTCAACGCGGCCTTACCCGATCCCATCACCATCTTGTGGTTGAAGCCTTGTTCCAACCCAACTGTTGACTGTGAGCTCACCAAGAAACACAAACCTGTGAGGGGGTACCAGCCATTCCTATCCACACACACTACTCCTGAGGTTTTTGTGGTTCAGACTGCTACCATGAGCTCCAAGCCATCTACATCCACTTTGAGCTTGCCAACAGACAGAGAGGCAAAAAGTCAGAGGCCCGGGCGAAGAAAATGTTGCTTCAGGCAGTATGGCTCTGAAGGCAGTGAACACGTCCTGTGTGTTCACCAAATATTTGCATGTTCAGTGGAGACTAGTCGAGCAGGTAGAAGAACAAATCCCTGCTGGCGAAATGAGGGGTGGGTTCCTGCGCCTTGTGGATGACGGTAAAGAGGTGGCTTGCCAGACACTGCAATCAGGCCTGGACATTGCTAACTGTGTAGGCAGGTCAATGGGTTCAGCCGCTGTGCAGAGAATGGCAGCCTATTTGCACAGCTCAGGGTTTTCACCAAATGCCCAGACGAAGTTGCTGGATATAGCATTCAATGGAAAGCACCTGTGCAGCCCTAGTGCTGATGAGTCCCTGCAAAGTTCAAGGACTCTTCAGGTAGCTGCCAAGTCACTGGGCCTAGCTGTGCAGCAGCCGCCTAAGCAATCTTTCAGATTTTGCCTCAGGTGAAGAGGCTATAGGCGAGATGTCCTGTTGGGAAAGAGGGCACAGCTCCTGCAGGCTAGGCAAGGGCAGAGGCATTTCTTGCATCCCCAACAGGGTAGGGGGGCATCTAGTGGTGAACAGACCACGGAAGCTGCAGCAGGCGTGGGGCGCCCACCACCCTGCATTGAGTTCTCCCCACATGCTTCTCCAGTTGGACAGAGAATTTGCGAGTACTTGCCCCAGTGGAAGGAGATAACCTTCAAAGCTTGGGCATTGCAACTTGTTGAATGGGGCTACTGTCTGCTATTTGTAAGCAAACGACCAGACAGACCACCTCCCCTTCATCAACAACCGGAACAGGAGGCCTAGGAAGAACTAAGAACCCTATTATTGAAGAGTGGCGTAGAAGAGATGCCACCCGAGCACAGTGGATTGGGCTGGTATTCCCCTTGTTTCCTGATGCCGAAGAAGGGAGGAGGCCTTCATCCCATTTTGAACAAGTTCCTGAGAAAGGAAACGTTAAAGATGGTGATTTTGAAAAACATTCTCCAGGCTCTGCAGCTCCAGGGCTGTTTGGTGTTACTGGATCATCAGGACGTGTACTTTCATGTGCCAGTCCACCGGAGGCACAGGCGTTTCCTAAGATTCGTAGTAGGGGACACGCATCACCAATTCAAGGTGCTCCCCTTTGGGCTTACCTCCGCTCCCAGTGTCTTCACCAAGCTGATGGCAGTGGTGGCGGCCCACCTTAGGAGATCTGTTGTCCATGTGTCCCCATACCTGGACGACTGGTTGATCCGAGGGAGGTTGCCAGAGCAAGTACCGATGCAGCTCGAGGACACCTGCTCGCTGCTCCACAGGTTAGGCGTCTTCCTAAAGTTCCAGAAGCCCCACGTCACACCAACACAGAAGCTCCAGTTCATCGGAGCAGTCCTGGACACATGGGTGGAGAAGGCCTACCCCTGTCCCCCGCGCCACCCGAAGAGAGAGTCACCAGTATCGGGCAAATGGTAGATCTCTTCCAGAATCACGACACCCTGCCATCGTTTCCTTCCTCCGCTTCTTAAGTCTCATGGCTTCCAGCATTTTTCTGATACCAGACTGCATGTGCACTCTGCAATAGTTACTGAGAGATCAATTGTTCCAGTACTTCAGTGGCATGAAGGACAACCTCAAAGTGTCAGTCAGTGGTCTGCGACCTGTTTTGTGGGACAACAGGGAAAACATGAGGATGGGGGAACCCTTTTGGCCTCTGTGGCCCCAAGCTGAGGTGGTCACGGATGCGTCCTTGAAGGGTTGAGGTGCTCACTATGGGGATCTGCAGGTAAGCAGCCTTTGGTCACCAGTGGAGAGCTGGTGGCTTATCAACAGGCTAGAGTTGCATGCGATCAGGTTAGCCCTGATGGCCTTTGCTCCCTCTCTCAATGGACATTAGGTGGCCATGCACTACCTCAACAAGCAGGGGGGTGTTTGGTTTCTACCCCTTTGCAGGGAGGTGATGCAACTATGGTTCTGGTTGCTGGAGAACCAGATCTCTGCTTCCACGGTCCATCTGGCGGGAGCGGAGAACGGGCTAGCGGACACTCTGAGCAGGCAGAGCACGGTCTCACACGAGTGGGAAGTGTGCCAGGAAGTTCTCAAGGAGATCTTCGCTCAGCGGTGTACCTCTACCGTGGATCTGTTTGCCATGAGCTCCAACAGAAAGTGCAGACAGTTTTGCTCAAGGGAATTGGCAGCAAGGGGCGCACTAGGGCACATGTCCCTAGTAGAGTGGGTCTTCAAGCTCCACTACGCCTTCCCTCTGATACCGGTCATTCCATGGGTTTTCAGGAGGTTGATCTATTCTGATCTACGATATTGCAAGAAGGAAATGCCACAATGATTTTCTTGGTCTGCCGGACCTTCCATCTTATATATGCAAGAAGGGGCGTGGCGGGGGGGGGGGGGTCCTGGCTATCTTGCTTTTGTATTTCAAAGAAAATATTCTTTCACGCTGTTTGCTGCAATATAATGTCGCTTTTATTTTGTGAAAGTGGTAGGTTCTTCTTCAATTTGTAGTACACATGTAGCACATCTGGCGCTCTTACATCCCCTTGTTGTCAGCCGACACGTGTTTCGACCGTTGGCCTTTATCAAGGCTGATACATATTCAAAACCATGTGAGGTGATCAATTGTGACATTGTTGTGAAATAAATTGTTTAATTAGTGTACACTGAGTGGTGTTGAGTGATAGTGGCATGTTAGAAAAAAGAGAGATACATTATAAACATGACACAATATATTCAATGCATTATCAGCCAATGTTAAAGCAGAGGGAGAAAGAAGGAAGGAGAGAAAAGGTTTAGCAAGAGGTTTGGTTGGTTCTCTCTATATTGTGTATTTCTACCCCAATGCACCAGGAACAACAGAGCTCAGCAAGGTCATTCCCAAATCTAGAGCAAACCACGTTTCCATCTTATATATGCATTTCACATTCCTTTATGTTTCATATTCAGAAAGTTCCAGATTGGGCCTGAAATGGCTTATTTTTAGAACTGGATCAGCCAATCTGCATGTGCGCCTTACCTTTACCTGTACTTAAATTGAGATAGGATCATCAAAACCTTTTTGAGGATGTCATAGATACTACCATAGTAACCTGACACTCCACTACTACAGGGATAGATGGCTATAATGAAGTGTGAGAAACCTGAAGGTGTCTCGCCCGCTAGTCCCCGGAGGTCTGTCGTCCAGGTGGCCTGGACATGACCATCGCTATTGGATCCAGTTCCTGGGGGTGGACCAGTGGGGGAGGATCACCTGGGCGAGAGGTCTTCGGGGAGTGGAGTGGGATCCCCTTCCTTGTAACACCTTTTCCCCATCCTAACCTGTAACAGACAATGGACTAACACCAGAGCCATTTACCTGAAGTGTCCCAACACACGCAAAGTCAGGCAGAGTCAGGCAATTGACAATAACCACGCACACCTGACAGCCCTTTACCTTCCCCACAGGGATTAAAGGCCGAGCACGAGAGCACACTACGAGCAAGGGCGAACTCACGAGGAAACAGCTACACCAAACCGGCAGTTCAAACGGAGGAGAAAGGCAACGAGACCTGGAGGGATGACGAAGGTTTAACTGGCCATGCCCATGCCCTTTTCAACTCAGACCCGCAAAGCCTCCGAAAGGGAAATCATAAGACCGGGAGTTACAGCTGGCGTGTTCAGCAGCAGGTGTCAACGGTGCACGGGGGCCTCCCGCATTGATGGTGCAGGCGGGGAGAAGAGCTGGCTACCTTGGTAGCAATCCTTGACTCCAGAGACCAGAGAAGCCAATGGGTTCAACACAGCCGGTGAGTCGGAGGAAGCTGATAGCAAACCGAAATGTGCTGGGCCCAAGGTTGCAAGTAGCAACATTTTGAATGCAAGGAACGAATGCAAGGAATGCAAGAATGCAAGGAATGCAAGAAATAACGTGTGTGTGTGTGTGTGTGTGTGTTTGAACTTTTGCGAAAGCCCAGACAAGGGCCAGCTGCCGAGGACTCTCGCTGGCCCCTTTGATTTAGTGTTGAAACTACAAAGACCAGAAGGCGCTAGACAAGGGCGGCGTGAGGCATCATAGTGGTCCCACAAGGGTCACGTTAAAATCCCTTGTTCAATCGAAAGTCTCTGCCCCGTTGCTAGGAGAAAGCTAGGGGAAGGGAACTCCATTTTCTGATAAGATTGTGAACTGGGGAATAAGGCAAGTGGGATTGAAAATTGCAAGCTGCATTTGAAAGGCTATAGTGAACCCGACGGAGGGAGGCCCAGGTTGCAAGGAGGATCCGAGATCGGCAGAGGGAGATTCTAAGGGCGAAGAACAATCTCCCAATGTGCAAGACCACTGAGAAGAACTCTTGTTTGTTGTTTCTTGAATCAGCAGGCCTTTTTAGACAAGAGACCTTTACAGAAAAGAGACTTAGCCCCTGAAGGTTCGGATATTGTTGAACTGGTATTGTAAGCCTCGTGCTGGAGAGGCTCTGGAGTGTGCTGTGCTCAGGAGTACCACCTTCTCCCGTGCTTGAAACGTGGGAAAGGGAGACCCATCCATACCATCCTGACTTATCATTTTGTGACCACTTTTTTCTTTTCTGGTGAATATTATCCCACACTCTTTTTGTAACTTAGTAGTAAGGATTGGCCATAGTTTTGTTTTACTATAGGCCATTTTTGTTTGACAAGACGACACTAGGACTGCCTTATTGTTATTTGATGGGCTTAGCTTGCTCCCTCCCATCTTAGATTTAGGTTTAGATTAGGTTTTTTCTCACCCATTATAAAGTTCAATAAACACCATTGAACTGTAATCACTTGTGTCTGTCTTTACTGTTGCCACCATGAGTTCCTTACAGTAGCTAGTGGGATGGCACGTGAGGTAATTTAATTTACTTGTTGATTCACATGGATGCTAAAAGGTGCTTGATCCTTGCTTAAGGGTGTTCTCTGGTTTAAAACCGTTCAGGGATAATTGAGGATTGGGTGGGGGGGGGGGCGAATGTGGGGGGATATTTTGAAAGTTGTATTCCATGGTATAAGAAAATCTCAAAGCAAAAACAGGTTCCTTCTCATTGCGAAATCATTCAGTTTTTTCCCATTTTATGACTTCTCTGCCTCCCCAACCCACCCCCTTCGAAGCTGTGTTAAATTGTAATCTGAAGACTCTGTTCTGCCAGACTGAGATTTTGGCCATTCCATGAGCTTGGTGGTATTGTGAATCACAAGCTTTTTGTGTGGAACCTTCATATACTATTTGTTGAACAAATCTAAAGGGTACACTTGGGGACCTTGACTTCCACTTTGTGTTTGTTTTCTTTGCCATGTTTCTAGCTTATGTGCCACTAGGTGGTGGGAGCTCCAAAATTGCCTATATATGGGTTCATCACCCTCAAGATCCCACGAGATTTTCAGGGACTTAACTTGTCCTATTTCACAATGTTTAGGAACGTGCATGACCTCCATGTGCTGACTCTTATGTTGGTTGCTCTTATGTTGGTTGCCCCCATCCTGCCCAGCTGGAAGATTAATACTCTACTACCATCGACCATCTAATCCAGATTGCATCAAAGGGTTTATGATGGTTCGGATGATTAGTTACTTTTTTCGTTTGTGCACAGACCCCCCAACGTTATCTGTTTAATAAAAGTGGATGCCTCTGTGTGTCAATTTCCTTAGATCTACTCTGGCCATCATGTATTGGTGGAAGAGTTGGTTGAGTGAGCTGAGATGTGCTGCCAGTAGGCTATAATCCTAGATCACAGACTCTTCGGTAACAGCTGAACCTTTTGGAGTGTCTCACACCTGCCTCATAACTGGCCCCACCTTTTGCCCAAAACCGCAGCATACGTTGCTGAAGCCAGGCTGTTTATTCTCCTGTGTGAGTTGTTCAGTAGTGAGATATCGGGGGAGGGAGGGGCTGAGAAACAGTACTGCAATACACCATTTCCAGGTGGCAAAGTAGACCCCTTCTCACTGTGTCTAATTCTTCCAGGAAAAGCCCTTGTAAATAAGTATAAATCATAGGCGAGTTCAGCGCAATGAGGCTGCTGGGCTGCACCAAGCCGCATTCATACTGTTCCACGAAGCAACACATTGTGCATGTTCTTGATCTTAACCTTCCTCTACTGGGTTACTTCAAATGTCCAGGCATTAGGAAAGCAGCTGCAGGCAGGTTTCAATTACCCAATCAGCAGCATTGCTTCAGAACACATTTGGAGCTGCTTGTCTGCCTATTTCGTTTGCTTCTGGTGTTCCAACATGGCAGTGGGGGATTTTCAAAATTGTACATTCTACATATGGTGTGTGTATCTGTCAAATGCTTGACTGGCCAATCAAGTGTTATTCCATATGTGTTTTCGAGTTTTTTTTAAAAAATCTGGTTTTCCCAATGTTTTCCAACAAAGAAATTGGATGCTATGTCCAATTTGATCCCGCTCAACCCTCCTCATTTTTGTGGTGCTTCAGGTATAAAACAATCTTATTGCTTTTCTACAGTCCCACCAATTGTCTGGTAGTAAGGACTATACTATCCTTTAGTCTAATAGCTAAAGTTGTGTTCTGAGAGGGACTATATTTGATTACATTTTATTTACAGTTCCTTGTATAGTTGAAAAACACAACTTTCGATGGATTGTGTCCTCCCACGTATTCCTCGTCTTTGATATGTTGAAGTCTGCTTGCAACTTGCTTCAGAATTTATTTTCATTGATGTCGACACTGGTATATAGAGCACATGCACTGACCTTTGACTCAGTTCTCTTTTTTCCACATTGCTGCATGTTTCAGAGCTACTCGCCTCAGTGATTTCAATTGTGTTTACTTTGATATGGCCTCCACACCAAAGACGGGCTTCAAGCGGTGTTTGGACTCTGTGACCAAGATGTCTATTACAGACCCTCACTGCGTCTGTCTGTGGTGCTTGGGATCGGGCCACAAGGTCGACTAATGTGGCTCGTGTCAATCAATGACTGTTAAGGCCTTGCGGGAAAGGAAGGGGGAACTTGATGCAGGTAGCCCTCCCCCAAATCCCTGGCCATTACCCCTTTCAGAAGGAAATCATCCTCTTCCTCGATAGATGGGATCTGTGTGAAAAGACCGAATGCAAAAGTCCGACTACCAAAAGTCTGACTTTTTAATTTTTAAAAAATGTTTCCGCAAATATATATGTGGGGGAGAGACCCCCACGGCACCCCACTTTACCCCTAGTCATTTTTATTAACTTTACCCCCCCCCCACATATATATCTGTGCAAATATGGGGGTCGGACTTTTTGCATTATAGATGTCTCTCCTGTAAAAAATGATCAAAACATAGACTTTCAAGGTCCGGTTCACGACGTTCGTCCTCATCTTTCCATAAAAAGGGTAAGAAACGCCATTGTAGGTCCTCGTCATCGTCTTCCTCTTCAGAAAGACTTTCTTTTCCAAAAACTCGACTGCAGCTGAGTTAGAAAACCTCTGTTTAAAAATGTTAGACATTTTTTAAAAGCACGCTCCTCTGAGTGTTCCTCTAAAGGAGTCTGACAAAAGTGGCCACCCCTCAGCGTCTATCAAAACCGGTAGGGAGTCTCGTGTGTCCCCTTCTTGCCCGCCTCAGAGCCCAGGAAGATAGGTTCCTCGACATAAGTCGAAGGAATCTTCCACGACACACAAGAAGAAGCCTCTGTCTGTTACCTCAAAACAGTCACTAACTGCATCGAAGCCTTCTTTGAAGGTATTGAGACATTCATGTTAATCGGTATAACCTTCGAGGCCTGTAATACATACAGAGGCTTTGAAGCATGAATTGCCAACACATTCATCGACAGTTTCGAATAGGTTGTTGAAGCCATCACCGCCTTCGGCTTTGTCAGAGCATTCTTTGCTCTCCAAGGCTGTAAAGTCTATACCTGATGATCCTAAATTTTTGAAACCCATTCCTAGACCTGATTTCTTTAGGAAAATGGGTTCAATCTTTGAAGAAGATGAGGAAGAAGATCAGCCCCCTTTTGTGTATGAATATGGAACACCAAATGTTCCAGAGGAATTCATTTCAGACGAATCCAAGGTGCAAAATCTAGTGGAGACATTAAAGTAAACAAATAGCTGGGAAACATCACCAGTGACAGAGTTTGGTAATCATGTCATATCTGGTTATACTGATCCTTCTTACAGGGCAGTAATCAATAAGGTAGCTGAATATCTAGGATGGTCCAGACCTGCAACTGCTATGGAGACTGATGACCTCACTGATATCCTAGCCAGTAGGCCAGTTAGAGAAGCTGTATTGCCATTTCATGCAGCCTTGAGAGTAAGAGTAATGGAGAACTGGCTAAAACCATATTCTGTTCCATCTGTTAAAGTTTTTACAAAATAAATACAACACTGCTTCCATAGACTCTCCATTTTTGAACAGACACCCAACGCCAGAAAGCTTAATGGTTCAAGCAACAACAGCTTCTTTGAAAGCTGCAGCCTAGCCTTCTGCTCCAGCAGATAAAGAATATAGGATCAATGACTCTTTGTGTAAAAGAGCATTTATTGCAGGAAGTATGGCACTGAAATCTGTCAATGCTCCCAGTGCATTAGCAAAATACACACATACCCTTTGGGGTGTGGCTGCTCTGGCAGCAGATCATATATCGCAGGGAGAAGAGAGAGAAGGCTTTTTAAGCCTGATACAAGATGGCAAAGATGCCATGAGGCAATCCTTAACAATCTAGTCTGGATACAGTGTACTCGGTCAGTAGAGCCATGGCTGCCAGCACAGTACTTAGATGCATGTCTTGGCTAAGAAAATCTGGATTTCGGCAGATGTCCAAGCACGTCCGCTAGACATGCCATTTGACGGAACTTCTCTGTTTGGTCAGAAAGCTGATAGCAGTGTGGAAAAACTGTAAGCTTCTAGAGCTGCAGCAAAATCTTTAGGGGCAGCAATAAAACAACCTGAATTAACAGGTCAAGGATGGAGAGGTTGTTCATTTTGTTTCTATTCCTCCATATCTAGAGGAAGAGGTCAGTTTTCACAAACGGGTCATGTAAGACTCTTTCGTGGAAGAGTTTGAGGTGGTAGGACTCCCCGTTCAACACCCGCAGAGTTAGCCTTGGCTGCAGGTGGAACAGCAAAATGACTCCTTCACCCACAAATCTGTGGTAGGGGCAGACTGTCTTACCATGTCCAAAGTTGGCGAAGCGTAACTTTGGATGCATGGGTGCTACAAACTGTAGCAGACCGTTACTGTCTTCCATTCCTAAAAAGACCTCCTGATTGCCCCCCAAGAGCAAGATCTACCTTGGTTCCAGATCCACTCCTCCAACGGGAGCTTCTCACCCTGTTGGAGAAAGGTGCAATAGAATTGGTACGTGTAGAAGAGAAGTTGGTACTCTCCTTACTTTCTGATACCCAAGAAGGACGGAGTAGTGTGACCCATTTTGTGACTGCTTGAACAAGTTTTTTTGGGAGGGTTTTGTAAACATTTTATTAGTTTCATAACAAACAGTGCGCCTTAACATGGTGCATAAACTACTCAAACCCCAAGACCCTGCTTTTTCTTTCCCTCCCCCTCTTTAAAGTCACTATAAAAAGGCCAACACGGTCCACTAGTTCACAGATGTCTCTTCTTCTCCATAATCCAGGGAGCTATCTGTGTCCAATTCTTCGGGTCCCAGACCCGTCAGAGATGCAATCAGATGCTGCCACGCCATCAGATGCTTGAACAAGTTCCTCAGGAAGGATATGTTCATGATGGTAACTCTTTCGCAGATCCTTCAGGCCCTTCGACTCCAAGATTGGTTGGTGTCATTGGACCTTCAAGATGCTTACTTTCATGTGCTGATACATTGTGGTTGGCGGTTCTCATTATCAGTTTCGAGTTCTGCCATTCGGGCTAACCTCAGCCCCGAGGGTTTTGGCCTTGCTCATGACAGTGGTGGCAGCAAGTTTGAGGAGGCAGCGAATTCACATGTACCCCTATCTGGAAGACTGGTTGATCAGAGCTGTTTCTCTGGAACAGTGTCAGTCATCTCACGCGCACCTGCCATTTCCTCCACGAGCTGGGCTTCTCCCTGATCTTCAAGAAGTCCCATTTGACACCTTCTCAGAAGCTTCAATTCATGGGAGCAGTCCCAGACTCCGCCTCGGGAAAAACTTTGCCACCCGAGTTAAGGGCTCAACATCTTTTGCAGATGGTCCAAAGATTTCAGAGTGCCCAACGTCTTCCGACCTATGACTTCCTAAGGTTGCTCGGCTTCATGGCATCCTGCATTTTCCTGGTGCCAGAA
Source organism: Ambystoma mexicanum (assembly GCF_040938575.1). Taxonomy (NCBI): domain Eukaryota; kingdom Metazoa; phylum Chordata; class Amphibia; order Caudata; family Ambystomatidae; genus Ambystoma; species Ambystoma mexicanum. Next base: position 39,813,814 of record NC_090937.1, read on the forward strand.
GCCCGTCTGAGAATGAGATCCCTTCAGTGGGCTCTCAGATCCTGGTCTCAATTCTCCAGCAGAATGATTGATTTTCTCCCGGTCGCGCCAAAGGTCACCCAGGATCTCCTTTGGTGGGCCAGCCGAGAGAATGTGATGAAAGGAGAACCCTTTTGGCAACCATGGCCAGAAGATACAGTTGAGACAGATGCCTCCCTCACAGGATGGGGAGCGCACATGAAAGACTCCATATCAACCTTTGGAGCTGAGGGCAATCAGATTTGCGCTGATGGCCTTCCTGCACTCAATACGTGGGGAAATTGTCCCAATAATGACGGACAACACAGTGGCCTTGCATTACCTCAAAAAGAGAGGGGGCATAGAGTCACTGCACCTGTGTTCATCTAGCTGGGGAAAAGAACACGCCGGCGAACACTCTGAGCAGGCAGTGCACAATCTCCTACGAATGGGAACTAGCTCAGGAAGTCCTTCAAGAGATTTTCGCCCTTTGGGGAACCCCTCAAGTGTATCTGTTCATGACCAGTGTCAACCGGAAGTGCAAGCTGTTCTGCTCCAGGGAATTTCCCCAAAGATGAGATCTAGGTGACGCGTTCATAGTGGACTGGGAATTTCCAATCCTGTATGCATTTCCGCCATTCCCCGTCGTTCCTTACGTAATACAAGAGGTTGAGGCAGTTCAGGAAAATTATGATCCTCATTGCTTCGGATTGGGCAAGGAGAACATGGTACCCGGACCTTCTAGAGATGGCCATCTGCCTGCCAATTCATCTTCCCTAAAGAACGGACCTACTCTCGCAAGAGGAAGGTTGCATCATTCACCCAGAGATCAGGACTCTCAACCTTCACGCTTGGTGTCTGAAAGGGTGAGATATAAAGATTTGGACCTTCCAGAAGACGTAATGGAAGTGTTGCCGTTGGAATAGATTTCGCAGCTGGTGCAGGGAAAAGAAACTCGATACTTTCTCATGTAAACTTCCTCATGTTTTGTCTTTCTTACTTCACTTGACCCATTCTGGGTTGCAAGTGGCCACGGTGAAGGTCTATTTAGTGGCTCTATCAATTTTCAAAAGATCTCTGGATGAGCGATCATACTTCAAAGTGCTGATTGTGATACAGTTTCTGAAAGGCTTCACAAATTTGTTTCCACCTACTCCCTTCATCGTCCCATCATGGAATCTAAACCGTGTACTAAGAGGTATTTTGCACTCTCCCTTTAAGCCCTTACATTCATGCCCTTTAAGGAGGCTCATCATAAAAACTGCCTTTTTAGTAGCCATCACATCTGCTTGTAGGGTAAGTGAGCTACGGGCTCTATCTTCCAAACAACCTTTCACATCCTTCTCCAAGGATTAAGGTAGTTTTAAAGGTTAAGTCATCTTTCCTGCCAAAGGTTGTGTCAGAATTTCATTTGGCACAACGTATTGCACTGCCATCTTTTTATCCTCCTCCATCAAAGGAGGAAGAGAGACTACATTGTCTAGACCCAAAAACGGTACTAAGTTTCTATATTACAAGAACTGCAAGTATTCGTCAATTTGTTTAGCTTTTCATTGGTTATGCTGGTCAAAGATTAGGCTTAGCAGTCACAAAACAAACTATCTCTAGATGGATTGTTAAGTGTATAACTGAGTGTTACTCGTTGGCAGGCAAGGATTCACCCAAAGTTCTGAGGGCGCATTCCACTAGAGGTGTGGCTGCTTCCTCGACTCTAGTAAGAGGTGTACCAGTGAGGCACATTTGCAGAGCAGCAACACAGAAATCCCTTTATATTTTTAGTAAATTCTACTGTGCAGATTCTTTTTCAGGCGAGGAAGCCAAATTTGGAAAAGCGGTCTTCCATTATATAAACAAATAAGTACATTCTTGGCACTCTCCGCCTAACTCAAACTGCTTTGGGAGTCTATCAAAGATTAGGAATACGTGGGAGGACACAAACCATTCAAAGAACAAGTTACTTACCCATGGTAACGTTCTTTCGACTGGATGTTCCTGCCATGTATTCCTAATCGCCCTCCCATCCATCCCCTCTTGCCTAGAATTTCTGTGTTTTACACCTTCCTTTCTTGCAACGTCAAGACTATCTCCTCCTATGACACAGCATGCTAATTAAGGATGGAAAAAACTAAGAACTGAGGTAACGTCAGCATGCGTGTTCTATATACCAGCATCGACGTTACAAGGGATGCTACGGAGACCATCGAGGACCAAGATTCAACGCTGCACGACGCACGATTCTATGAAGACATTTTCCGAAGCAAGTTGCAAGCAGACTTGAATATATCAAAGGTGATGAATACGTGGGAGAAACATCCATTCGAAAGAACGTTATCACGGGTAAGTAACTTGTTCTACTTATTTCAGTTGAGTCCAGAGATTTACAGGAATCTAAAAGGAACAGTTAACTGGACCATGAGGAGTTTCTCCCAAATGAAAGATGCCAGGCCCCCAAAAAGCACGATCAGAAATATCCCTGCATCACTGCTTGCTCATTATCTCAGCAGAAATCTGATGCCCATACATTGCTGGATGGCTCAAATTACTTATCCCACTATGCTCAAAAATCATTGGTTGCAGGGATCTTTTTGTGGAAAAACTTTTTAGTTATACTTATTGAGCCTCTAGTCGCTGAGCTTTAGTGGATGACTGCTTATTCCCTAGTTTAAAAGAACAATTCCTATAAAACGAGTCATTCAGCAGGTTATTTCCATGCATACGAAAGGCTTCTGACTATACAATGAAGATGTGGTATGAAGACTCTCTGTTCTGGGTTTATTTACGCATTAACTTTACTCAACTTCTTCCATGTTATAAACAAAATTGTGTTCGTTTTTGATGCAGTTTTAGGAAGCACTTGCAATTGATAGCATACACACTAAATGTATACTAACATGTTTGTTCTTTTTGGCAGTTTGACATTTCAGACGTGGTACGAAGCATGAGACTTCAGAGGCATGGCATGATTCAGACAGAGGTAGGTGAATGGGTGGACTGCCTCCTAGACGTTATGGAGACTGCAGAATCAAAAACTGAGTTTACAACATGCATGCACATTTTATAATTATGTAACAGTGTGGCAATGGGGGAGCTAGTAGCCAAAGGGTAGAGTAGAAGAGGTTTTTGACTGTGTCTTCAGCCAGATCCTAGGTATTATTTTAAGGTCTTCTTCGTGTTCATAAAATACCAAAACAACAAATATTTATCACCGTTAAACATTTCATAGAAATTTGCCAAGCTTTTATTACTCTTTCTATTATGCAAGGATTGATTACAAAAAAATATGGCACCCTGTTAGGTTCACAAGATTGGCACTTTGTAATGTAATGAAATGTAACATGGTGTTGTATAGCACACCACTGCCATTTTAATGTCCTTGCTGCAAATGGCCCGGCAAGGCGAGAGTAGGGGTTGGCGTGTTTGTGGGGGAGAAAGATGCAGAACATGTAGCATAAATGAGTGCAGTCTGGAAGTACCAGACTCCTGAGTACCAGTATGGTTCTGGCAGTGACACTTGGGTATGTGTTTTGTCCAGAGGGGAACCCCCTAGATCTATTATTACAACATTAGGACACAAGATTAGCTGCTGGTGTGGCTCCATGTGTGATAGTGCTAATAAATGAGAACTCTGACATTGCACTGCCAACTAGTGTTATTGGTATGCATAAAGCTGCTGGTTGCACAGTGGCCTTGCTGTGAAGTGTAAAGGTTCTGGAAGATGGAGAGGTCAGTTGCTTAGTTTGGGAAGCAGGGATTTGGGATCAATGAATACCCCTGCTATAGGGTTTCGATGTTTGTCTGTACCTTTTGAGTTCCAGTCTGCTGTTGTCCTCAGGGAGGAGGCTTTGTTGTGTTGTTCTCCAGTGGGTTGCAGAATGTCTACTGTTGTGGATTCAATTTCATAAATATTGTGCAGTGCTGTTGGAACTTTATGGCTGACACGTAACTGTCCTTTACTTTTTTGTACACCTTCGCAACCTGTATAGTTTGTAAATTGGCAAATACATTGCAATCTAGTGTGCTCATCCTAATGCTCAAAACGACCATGTCACTTTTGCAATGACTGACTAATTTGCTCCTAGTTGTGCCTTTGAGAGCACATATTTAGTGTGTATAGGATTCTTAACATCTCATCTAAGAAGGATTGCTCCTGAAAAGAAAAGCAGAGGGATACATTCATACCACTATATCAGACCTGCATTATGTTTAAACAGTGTTTTGTTGTTCCATTCAGGCTCTGCATGTATTTGTTTGTTGACTACATGTATTTCTATGCAGTAGTTGAAGTCTACTGCATAGAAATACTTGTACTCAACAAACTAAGTAGTCCATGGTACAGCAGAGCACTTAATAACATTCAGAGCAACATCCCAGTCAAGAAAGGTTAAGTAAGCAATGTGAGGCTAGGAATCCTGGAATGTTGATCTGGTGAGAGGCCCTGCAATTTCTCACTTTTTCAATCCGCTTTATGAACTCTGTTTCCCTGATAAGGCATTTGGGTTTTTTATAATTTGCTAACAAGAGCAAGCCGTTGCAGTGTCCATCTGTTTCTGTAGCAATCTCCTTGGTTGCTTACTGAGGAAAGACTTTGAAGTTGCCTTTTCTTGCCCAAGGGGTTCTGAGGTAAAGGATTATCTCCCCCGTATCAGCATCTTTTTCAGGCTGTGGTATTTGTAACCCCTAGCAATAGATCACCTTTCTGAGCCTGCACCACAGCCTCTTTAAAGGTTCCTTTCAGCTCTGGTGAAATTTCAGCTGTCACCAGGATCTGGGCTACAGCCACAAGCAAGCTAGTTCCTTTATTCTCTTGAATATTATCTGGCTCTTGCCAGCTTGTGGGGCAAGGCATAGAACAGGTGCATTGCTCTGCCCTATTCTGTAAGCCCCAGCTCCCTGACGATCTAGCGGATTGGGTTTAACCACCTCCTCTTCCTTTAATTTCCCAGTATGTGGCCTAATTGTTTTGACCTCCATTTCACTCCTTGTGCTTCTCATGCTCTCTGGAACACTGTTTCATTTCCACACCGTGTGGTGGTGTCTGCCGATTTTGATACCTTAGCTTTAGGCACTAGTTATTTAATGAAATGTCAGCATTGTGTGTCAATTTCATCATTAGCCCGGTCATGTGTGATTGGGACATGCTAAGTGGTTCCACTCCATCTATGCTTGCCTTTTCTGCCACATCATCCAATGTTATGAATGTTAAGTTCAGCCAGCTCAAGCCCTCGGTTCCACAATCCAATAGCTCAAATAAGGGTGTCTGCCATCTTGGGATCAGGCTCGGGCATCATGGCAGTTGGGTAGCCTTGCGTTTCAGCTGCCAATACCTTCTGTGATTGTACTTGCTTACTAGAGCCAAGTTTGATCTGGATTCATGCACTCTGTGTGATTTCCCACCTCTCTCCGCGAGCGACCGCTCTGCTCTGAACTTGAGTTTGAGATTCACATTAGAGAATTTATGACCAAGTTCCGCTAGTCAAAAAATCCTTCTCTGTGAGGAGATTCTCACAGTGAGGACAAAGTAGCAGAAGACTTGCAACGCATACTGTACTCTGTGTAAACCTTTCACAAGGCAGATTGTATCTAGGTGTATTCCCCCCCTGGCAGCCACATTTTTAAATGGATACACCCTCGTGTATGATATGGCATTTGTAATACACCTATACACAAGTGTTTCAAGGCGCGACGAGGCAAGGAAGGGGGACAGAGGGAGGACAGAGACAATGTTCTTACTAGGCCAAGTGACATTGAGATCGCGCAAGTGCAGGGGGGGATGGGAAAAGTGCCAGGGGATAGGGGAGGGGGCATTGCTGTATATGGGATCAAAACAATAACAAGAAGTGCGGCCAGCAGTTGGCAGGTGCAAGGGTAAGTGCAGGTCGGGGGGACTGTAGGGTTACAGATACAGACCCCAAGTGCAAGGGTTGCCGGGAGGCCGAGCGGGTGTGCAACCGGGCGGGTAGGGATCTGGGCCCGAAATCAGAGGGTAGCCAGGAGACCAGTGCAGTATCGGACAGGAAATCAGCAGGGGAAAGGAAGAGAGAAGGCAGAAGCAAAGAGGAAGGTCTTGAGGTGCTTCCGGAACCGGAGATGGTTCTCCTCATGTTTCAGAGAGGCAGGGAGGCTGTTCCAGAGGGAGGCCCCAGATGAAGAAAGAGATCTACCACCAACTCATTGCTTTGAGAAGCGACTGTCCCTAAGGGAGTTGGAGGTGGAGGAGCGAAGAGCTCGAGTAGTTAGGTATTTAACAAGAGAGAGTTGGAGGTATTGAGCACCCAGGGCCCAGAAGGCCTTGTGGAAAATGCACAGGGTCTTGAACTTAATCATTGCAGCCACTGGAAGCCAATTCAGAGATTTCAGTGCTGGAGAGATACGACCCCTGGGCTTGAGGCCAAGGACAAGCCTCATATGGAAACATAGTTGCACTCCACTTCAAATATTCTTAAATCTCTAGGGACTTCACTCCAGATCTTTGACTAACCTTGGTACGAGTAACAACATGTGAGACAAACAGCTAACTGAAGAAAATCAGACCCGTGTGATAGTGAAACCTCCGCCAACAGGTGGCATTTTCATAAATTAAGAACTTGGATGATCCCATATGGGCTTCCTTGGAAAAGGGGATGAATGGAGTGGTTAACAAGAACATTTAGTTTGTGCTTGAGACAGACTTGTTGTAAGACCTTGCTGCGCTGGACTGTCCATGCAGCTCATTGAGAATGGTATAGTGCAGAACAGAGTGATGCAACTGCAACAGTTCATGGAGAAATGCATGCCACTTCTGGGGAACCTTGGCATACGATTTATGGATGCTATAAGAGATTGATTGGTGAAAGAAGGAGCGTCGTTCAGACATTCAATGACTTTATGGAAGATGATTGCCAGTGGCCCAAGTAGAAGAGGATGAAATTAATCATAGAGTCAAATGACGAGCAGCCCCGTTTAGAAATCCTGGAGTTAATGCACGTCTGCCATGGAATAGTGACTGGCGAATAGTCGAATGAGAAAAAAAACGAAAATGAGTGAAGGTGTACTGAAAATTGTGTTGGTTTACACGGTACTCAACTCCTCAGAAGAGTCACTCTTGGATGGTGTTAAGGGGAAATGTCACATAGATAAAGAAAGAATTGGCAGCTAGCGAGTGGAAACATTTTCCAGAAAATCATGACCTAAGGATTCACTGAATTCAGCAGTTACTGCGACTGTTACTAAGACTGTACTGGACACCATTGAATTAGGTCTTTGTGGTTTTGGCGCAGGCCTAGTGACCTGATACATATGCTCTAGTTCTGTCAAAACTTTAATCATTTCTGGAACAACATTGATAAAAAAGATATCAGCTATTCTGACTGCTGACTGTGCTTAGCTGTGTGGCAGTGCTGCTGGGATCCACGTTTGTGCTTAAACAAATTCCATACTGGGAGAATTTGTGGGTCCTGCAAGGTCTCACATATGTACAATGAAGATACTATTAGATGAAAGGACCTGGTTTCACCTATGGTTGGTACCTGGATGTGCGATTTGATGAACCAAGCTAAAGTGGGAAAAATGCCTATTATGAGAATATTTTGCCATGTTTTGGCAAGTACTGGAAGGATAGCGTTTAGTTGGCGGTAATTCCCCATTATGTACACCCCTCGCCTCACTTTCCTTACCCTAATCTGCTCGTCTCTTTTTTTTTGGTGTCTAGCCATGTTTGTTTTTTGTAAGCTTGTTCCACCTAGAGATGGAGGAGATTAAAAGGTTGGGTGGAACGACTGTTGGACATGGAGGGACATTACTAGAGAATGTTGAGATGAATGCATTTGAAATTAGTCCAGCTTCCTAGCCTTATGTAATGTAAGAAATTAAGTACAATTGATTGTTAAACGCAGTAATGGATTAAACATTGGTTTCACCTCACTCCGTAAAACACAATATTTATTTATTTAATATACACTTAGCCAAATGGCTTTGAATATACAACAGATATAATTACACAAAGTACACCAATTAAATTACATATACATGTAAAAACTCAATCTGCATGCTATAGAAACAGGAATAAAACATTCTTACTATTGAAAAATAAAATCTAAACCTACCAGTTTAAAAATATTTCATAAAAGGTTACATAAGCCATTGCAAAAAACGTATAAAAAAGCATCCCATCAGGATTGACTAGGTATTACGTAAAATAGTTACAATTCTGTTTATGGCCACTTCATACAAAAAACAAAGGTGTAGCGATTAGGAAGCTAACACGCTACTAAATTGATTGTGGTCACATCCATTTAAAAACGAGGGCCACACCAAAGTGAGATCCTCTACATTTAAACCATTGTTATATGCTTTCAGATAACTGGTTCTTATCCTATGCAAACTCCCACAAGATACAAGCCGGTGTTCAAGTGTTTCAGTAGCCTCTGTGCAACATAGCCTACAGAATCAGGAGTTTCTCGTAATTCCTTATCGGGCCCCTTGTGTCATGAGTGCAATACTGATGTTGAATTTGAGTCTCATATTGTCTTGCAATAGAGCCGTTTGGGTATGCAATTAAGTAAGTAGATTTAACTACTCGGGAGGTAACATACTCACAAAAAGGGACACTGTTGCTCCCTGAAAACAGGTTCACTAGGTATTGTTCTTTCTCCAGCATGGGGTCTGGCATGGATTCACATGCTCATGAATATTCCCCATCATCAGGCTGGGAATCCTCGGTAAAGAAAAAATCAGTTTCAGTTTTGTTTCTGAACTGTCTTTCTATTAGTAACCAATCACTGGTCTCTGGGTCATACTGCCCCCAGCCAATGACTGCCCTCTAGCTAAGCCCCTTCTCTGGCAGCCATCTTCAGACATTTACCGCACATTCAAGTGTTGGGAGTCCTCGTGATATAGCTCTCCAGCTTTTACTGCGTTTAGCAATTTTTCGAAAAGTTTCCTCTTATTTTTTTCCGTCAATCGAGCCTCAAGCTCCACCGATTCTACTTCCGATCAACGGGGACCCATTTCGGAATTTTCTACACCCCTCAAGGGCGAATTTTCATCGAGTTTCCGCTTCTTGGAGGATTCCGGAAGATCTTTGAGGCCTATCTCGCGTGGACATGGCCCAGGACAAAGGAAACACGATGCCTGGATCCAAGCTGTTCAGAAGCTGCCCTGGATGCGGATTACAGAATGTCTTCAAGGAAGATGAGCACTCTCGGTGCCTCTATTGCCTTCACAACGACAAATCGCACGTGGCGAAGGACTGTGCGTTTTGTAAGAACATGTCCGACCGGACAATGAGGAATTGTCGTACCCGACTCATCAACTGGCTGGAGGTGGAAAAGCCCAGCAGCAGATGAGAAGAAGTCTGAGCGGTCTTCTAAGACCTTTGAGGGCGCTCCGGCGATGGGGGCCCAACAAAAGGCAAAGCACTGCGAGTCAGCGGGCACCGGGAGCGCCGATGGTTCGGGCTCCTTGGCTGCCAGGCAGGGCGCGATGTCACCGACGCCATCAACCACAAGCCAACGCTCTGGCTCGGTGAAGAGGAAGTCGGAGAACCCGGGTAAGCTTCAGGACAAGCCCTGGTCTATCCCGATGGCGGCAGCCGAGGGGGAGCAAGACAGTGACCCCCCCAAGGTGAAGGCCTCAGGCGTGCCCAAAGTCGCAAAGGCCCTGATTCACCCAGCTAAGGCCTTGATCGAAGGAGTCGTGGCGACCCTGGCAAATCCTGTGGAGGCTACCCCAGTGGAGACGACTTCCGGGCCTAGAGTTTCCCTGCCACCCTGGAGGGAATCCTCTTTTCAGCCTATTGATAAGACCCCTGTGAAACCCTGGGTGGAGAAAGAGGGGGGTGCACGGTAGCCATAACGGACACAGATACCACCTCTGAAGATGAGCTGGCTGGCGTCGCAAAGATCCTGGACAAGAAGTTCGAGGAAGTCCGGTCCTACAGGAGGGATCCCGACGAGGTGGACGTAGAAAGCAACGGTGGAGCCGACGAGGAGCCGCGGACCGTGGAGGAAACGGAGGACCCTACTCCCCAGCCGTTGCTCCCATCGCAGCCGGTGCCTATGCCACAGGACAACTCGGGAGCAATCTTGATGGCTATCCAGGCCCTGTCTACGGAGATAAGGACAAGGTTGCCCTTAACCCCAGCGGATGATCCAGCAGCATCTGGACCGTCGGGAAGCCCACCGAACAAGCAGAGGCGAATCCATCCTCTGCCTCCTTTCCACCCTTACCTCCTTCCCCTCCACAGAGGGATGAGACGGGAACGGAGACAGCGACGACAGGGACCGACGACGGTGGTGATGACGGGACAGATCTCCCATCACCTCCTCCCGGGCCTCCCCTCCCGATGAAATTGGCTCTTTCGATGCCACGATCGCCAGGGCTTCGGAGCTCTTCCAACTTTGTCCCGAAGAACAGAAGGAGGAGGGTTTCCTCTACCAGCGACGGGAGGCCAAGAGGAAGACCGTCCTCTAAGTACTGTTATTAGACGACATCTGGGACGAAGGACTGTCGCTACTCATGAACCCATCCACGGCTCCTGCAAAGAGGGATCGGTATGAGAAGTAGTACCGGGTCCTGGATTCCGCCCCGATGTGCCTCAGAGCTCAGCCGTGCCTGGATTCGGTGGTCTCTGCAGCAGCCAAGAAGAAATAGGCAGGGACGATGGGATCAACTTCCACTTCCCCACCAGATGGCGAGGGGAAGAAGCTAGACGCAATGGGACGGCGAGTCATCTCGTCGGCGGCGACGACCATCAAAGCTGCCAACGCCCTTGCGATCATGGCGCGCTACGACAGGGAGATGTGGTTCCAGATCGCCCCCTCCTGGATTTCCTCCCAGACGACAAGAGGGCAGAAGCCCTTGAAATCCTGCAGGAAGGCGAGGTGCCTTCGGACCACGCCATCACAGTGGCCACGGACATCGCTGACACCAGCTTTCGCCAGATGGGCAACAGCGTTTGCCTTCGCCGGCGTGGTTGGCTTAAGGCCACCGATTTCCATCAGGATGTGCAGACCAGGGTACTGGACATGCCCTTCGACGGGAACAACCTGTTCGGCAAGGCAGTGGACGAGTCACTGCAGGCCATCAAGGCAGACACCGAGATGGCCCGGGCCTTGGGTTCTCTCCATCAACGACGGCTGCCCTTTTTCGGACCTCCGGAGGCAAGTCTCAAGGTGCCTCCAAAGGCCCGTTCATCGTCGCAGGAGGCCTACAGAGGCTGCAGCAATGCTGGAGGTCATCATAGTCGCCAAGGAGGCCAAGGCACCAGTACCTCAGCGAAGCAGGATTGAACTGGCCACGGCATCGGTCCCCCACCGAAGCACCCCAGTGGGAGGCCGGCTGGCAAAATTCATCAGCGTGTGGGAGTCCATCTCCACCGATTGTTGGGTGCTGGACGTGCTGGCCCACGGGCACACTCTGCAATTCTAAAGAAAGTGTCCCCGTCTACTACCTTTGGCCAGGAAGGAAAACCCCGTCCCACAGCTACTTCTGGAGGTACGAGCAATGCTGAAAAAGGGCGCGATAGAACTCGTCCCAAAGAGGCTCCAGGGCTCTGTATGTAGTGTACTCGCGGTACTTCCTCGTCCGAAAGAAGACCGGCGGTTGGCGACCCATCCTGGACCTTCGTCATCTAAACAAATATATCAAGTCCCAGAAATTCTGGATGGTCACCCTCCAGCAAGTGCTGGGACAGCTGGAGGAAGGCGACTTCCTATCATCGCTTGACTAGGAGGATGCCTACTTCCACATCCCCATTCTCAAAGGACATCGAAAGTTCCTACGGTTCGTGGTCCAAGGGCGACACTATCAGTTCAAGGCCCTTCCCTTTGGATTGAAGTCGGTGACCAGGGTCTTCACCAAGTGCCTGGCACCAGTGGCGACGCGGCTGCGGCTGCGCCTGCAGGGGATCCACATCTACCCCTACCCGGACGATTGGCTCATCCTAGCAAAGTCAAGGGAACTCGCCGTCGATCACACAGCGAAGACCGTCCAACTGCTCACGGATCTGGGATTCTCGATCAACTTCGCGAAATCCCACGGGGTACCGTCGAAAGACGCCCTGTTCCTGGGAGCCAGGCTCGACACAGTGGCGCGATTGGCTTCGCCATCGGAGGAAAGGATGAAGGCCATCCTGGGCAAGGTACAACAGCTGTTGACCATGGACGTGGCCAGGGTGAGGTCCATCAAGTCCCTACTCGGAATGATGTCCTTGTGCATCTACCTCGTGCGCCTATACAGGTTGCGGATGTGACCACTGCAGGAGTTTCTCGACGCCCGTTGGATGCAAGCGGCAGGCAGCTTCGAAGACAGGATCTCACTCAACAAGACTTTCTGCCAAGCGATCCAGTGGTGGGGCACCAGCGCGCATCTGGCAGTGGCTATGGATTTCCAGACCCCGGCACATCAGGAAACGGTGATGACGGTGATGACAGACGCCTCTCTAGAAGGATGGGGAGCGCACACCGGAGATCTCCACACAAGAGACCTTTGGCTCCCGAAGGAGAGGTCCCTACACATCAACGTCCTGCAGCTCCGAGCTGTGTTCCGGGCCCTCAGGTCATTCCTTCCGTCCCCCAAGGGCAAGGTGGTAAGGGTCTTCACCGACAACACCACCACGATCTTCTACATCAGGGGGGCACCAAATCCCCAGCCCTATCCAAGGAAGCCGTTGTCCAAGGGATGTTCCTGGTGTCCTTCCATCTGGCAGGAATAAAGAACACCTTTGCTGACTCACTCAGCAGGGAGCTGCGCTCGTGCCACGAGTGGGAACTTCGGCAGGATCAAGTGGATCTCCTATTCCGACAATGGGGCAATCCCCAGATTGACCTATTCGCAACGGCAACAAAAGCCAAGTGTCAGAGGTTCGCCAGCAAGTTTCCCCAGCCGGGGAGCATGGGCGATGCCTTCTCATTCCCCTGGGATGACCTGTTCCTGTATGCGTTTCCCCCGTTGCTGCTGTGACTCGTCAGTCAACTCAGACGGTCCCGGTGCAGGATGATCCTCATCGCACCGGCGTGGCCGAGGCAGATCTGGTTCCCGGACCTTGTGGACATGTCAGCGCCCCCCCCGGTCAAACTACCGACGGACGCGGATCTTCTCGCCAGGGAAGGAGGCGCCATTCTTCATCACGACCCTGGATCGTTGAACCTGCAGGCCTGGCTCCTGCAGCACTAGAGTTCGGAATGTACGATATCCCAGCGGACTGCAAGGAGGTTCTTGCAAAGGCCAGGGCGTCCTCGACTCTCACTCAAGTGCTATGGACACAAATGGAAGAGGTTCTCTGTCTGGTGCCGTGCACAGAAGATTAACCCTATGTGGATTACGGCCCCTCAAGTGCTGCCATACTTGCTATCGCTGGCCAAGGCGGGGCTGGCACATGCCTCCATCAAGATCCAGCTGGCGGCTATCTCCCGCTACACCAGAACTCCGGGGCGGTCATCTCTGTGGTCTCATCGCCTGGTGAAGGAGTTCATGAAAGGACTGTTCCGATCGTTCCCGCCGGTGAAGGCTCTGGCCCCGGCGTGGGAGCTCAACGTGGTGCTGACCAGGCTCATAGGGCCGCAATTCGAGCCTCTGCATTCAGGACTGTTGAAGTTCCTGTCGTGGAAGACAGCGTTTCATGTGGCCATCACCTCCGCACGGCGAGTGGGAGAGATCCAGGCCCTCTCCTGTAAACCTCCATACCTGACATTCCACAAGATGAGGGTAGTGCTGAGGACGCACCCCTCCTTCATGCCCAAGGGGCCATCGGACTTCCATCTCAACAAGCCCTTGGTGTTACCTGTTTTCTTCCCGTCGCCTTTGTCGCCGGCTGAGAGGACTTTGCACTCGCTGGATCTGGCTAGAGCGCTGAAGTTCTACGTGGACCGCACGAAGAGTCTTCGGAAGACATCACAGCTGTTTGTAAGCTTTGGACCTGTGAACCAAGGGAAGGCGCTCTCGAAGGCTTCCATTTCCAGATGGCTCTCCGGCTGCATCATGCACTGTCACCGGTTGGCAAACAGACGTTGCCCGGCCGTCCGAAAGCCCATTCAACCAGAGCGATCGCTGCTACCACGGCGTTCTTGTCTGGTGTGCCCCTGCTGGACATCTGCAGGGCTGCTATGAGGAGATCGACGCACACCTTCACGCAATTCTACTGCATCGTCCGGGATTCCAGGGAGGAGTCCAGAGTCGGCCAGTGTCGCGCTTCGTATGTTCCACGATCAGTCTGAGAGATCACTTGGGCTAGATGCCGCTAAAGTAATTCAGACTTCCTTCCTGAGAGCACAGCTTGCAGGGAAAAGAACACCTGTCAGGCCAAGGGCTCAGGCAAAAAGGCGGAACGCACAGCGGAGCTAGAGGGAAGAAAACAAACAAAGCAAAAGATTACATACCGTTTGTTGACAATTCCAGTCCCTCTACCCCCTCCGAGCCCCACAAGCTTACCTGTGTATTCCTTTTTCCAGCGGAATACCTACTTGTGACAAGACACAAGACTGGGAGTGAGTGAAGGTCAGGGGAAGTGTTCTTGCTTGAAAAAAAGGGGGACCAAAGACTTCCCCCAATGATGGATCAGTGATGTCAACAGCAAAGCGTCCCCCAATCCAATGAGTGAAAGCAGAATCCAATGTTCCGAAAGCAAATAAGCGGGAAAAAACAGCAGAGCGTCCCACAATCCAAGGAGTGAAGCCAGGAGCCAAGTGTCTCAAGATCCAAGGGGGCGGAGCAACACAGCAAAGCAAATAAAGAACCAACAAGTGTGTAGTTAAACAGCGCCGTACTTGCTAGCGCGGAAAACGACACTCCGAGAGAGATTAGAAGTGGTGTTTCTTTCTTCGCTCGGGGAGCGGATGGCAAGGAGCGATTGGAAAATCCGGGATTGAAGGGAGCCCGGAGCCAGACATGAGGAGCAGAACCCAAAGCAAGTCCAATGTGTATTCCGTGGTCGGGCAGGGGAGTTGATCAAAGACAGGAAAACGGATAACAAGGATAACAAGGTCCAAAGCAAAGGTGGAATTCAGCAACCAGGTAAGCAAGGAAAGAATAACTTATCCCAGGAGCGTAGCTCGCGTAACGCAATGGTTTAGGAGCACCGGCTTGCCGGGGGCGAGGCCAAATATAGGAAGTGAATACAAAGGAGGCGTGAAACGCACGCAAAAAGAAAGTGAAAACATTCCAAAGGTTCCTTGCAGGCACGTTCCTCTTGGGAGATGTAGTTAATTACCGGCGGTGGCGTCGGCGTTGCTGTAAACGCCAGGGCAAACGCCATGGGCTTCTCCCCTGAGCATAAGAATGTCCTAGGAAACCGGAGGGCGTGACAGCCAGGCAGTGCTGCGCAACCTGTTCGCTTGAAGGTGAGCTTGGTGAGGAGGTAAGAGATGCTTAATGTTGAGTTGTTGAAATGCTTAATGTTGATCCTTGCCACCTCCCATGGTTGTGCATGTGTGCACTGCTATGTATTCTTGTATTCATGGGCATGTGAATGCATGCCCATAGCTCTCAACTCACCCGCTTTTGGCGGGTGTCACCCGCCTTGCAAAGGGCTGACTCACCCGCCAAGCCTCTTGCACGCCCATTCATTCCAATGGGCGTCTCACCCGCCACAAACAAAATCGAGTGATTTCACCCGCCTTTGCGAGACAAATGGTTGAGAGCTATGCATACTAGACCCCATGCTGGAGAAGGAACAAGTTACTTACCTGTAACTGTTGTTCTCCTGCATGGTTCTGGCATGTATACACATGCGAACCCTCCCTCCTACCCCTCTGTGGCTCTTCTCCTGGTCCTACTGCCACTTTACGTGCTACCAGATCTGAAGATGGCTGCCAGAGGAGGGGCTTAGGTAGAGGGCAGTCATTGGCTGGGGGCAGAATGACCCAGAGATCAGTGATTGGTTACTAGTAGAAAGACAGTTCAGAAACGAAACAGAAACTGATTTTTTCTTTCCCGAGGATTCCCAGCCTGACGACAGGGAATATTCATGAGCATGTGAATCCATGCTGGCCCATGCTGGAGAACAACAGTTACAGGTAAGTAACTTGTTCCATCTCCTGGGGATAGAACGCTAAAACATTGGATTAGGACATCACTTATTACTCGTAATTGACGTGTGGCTGCCGCAATAACCCGTCATAAATCACAAGTTTAGCTATGGGTTTGTTGCTTCGCTCTGCCACACTTTTGTATGAGATTAATGCAAATGAAATCAGTCTAGCTTCCTAGCATTATGCAATGTTGCAAGAAATTAAGTAAAATTGTTTGTTAAAAAGAACACAGTAATGGATTAAACATTGGTTCCACCTCACTCTGTAAAACACAATATAGAGAACTACCCTAACAGGAAAGAACTAGATATATAGTTCCTGGAAATGGGGGGAGGGGACGCGTAAATGGACAAGCAATGTCAGAAATGGGCCACGCGAGCCAACGTGCAGTAGGTACTATTTCAGGTTCCAGTTCACTCCACAAAACAAGTTGTAAATGTTACTGTAACACCAATATTTCCTTTAGGATAGCGTAACCAGCGGTGGCCATGGATACAGGAACCAGAGGCACTGGCTCCTGGAAATCTGACACTGAAATAGCAGGTGCACAGGTCACATGGATTGTCAGGGTTGGATCGGGCTAACCACCAGTTGGGCGCTCACATTTATATAACTTGAGCCAACAGCCCAGAAAGGGCAGAGACAAGGTAAGCTCAATGTGGACGATGCCTAGAGAAGCCAGCCACTAGGCAAAGAAAACGTCTGCAACACTCTGCAGTACTCAGCAAGCATCATAGGTGAACCCGGGGAGCAGGGGTGTTCATCCAGCAAGGAAATAGTCCCACGGAGAAGACAACGGCTGGATACTACCCAGGATGACTCCCAACAGATCTAAGGTAGAGTATCTAACAGCCAATCATATATCCAGGCCAGTAAAGCAAAGATAGACCCCTTCACCCCCCACCCCAAATGATTAGGCAACTATGCCAAAAGTTTTAAAAGTGGCAAGGCAACTACAGCTTAGGAAGAGTGCAGCAGCGATACCCAGTCCAACCAGTACGGTTGATTGTAAGAAGCAAAGAAAGAGGCCAGCAAAGGATCAAAAAGCAGGTTGAATCAAAATGCTTTTTGGATGCATTAGGCTACCATGGCACATCTCACCTCTGCCTGCTCTCTTTTTAAGGGCCCAATTCGTCACATATATGCCTTCCAACCAGTCAGCCTAGGCCAACTTCTTAAATTGGCAAATAAAATGAGATGTCTATCTTCTACTAAGCCCTGCTCAGAAGCAGACTCTCCTGGGCAGAAAAGCTCTTCTGAATTACTCCCCCCAAAGACACCATGCTCGACCAACTCGACCATGCAATTGTTATTCACTGTGGAAAAAAGCATATTCTAGACCCAAGTCAACCTTTGAACTACTGGCCCATCTCTAATCTTATATACCTCAGAAGTAAGATGAAAGAGCAAGGGATGACACAAGTACACTTATACCTAGAAATGGACAACCTCCTCTATGACTGCTTTAGGGACGGATCCCATGTTAGTGTTTGTGCCCTCCCCGACTCTACGTGAAAAAATGAATAATACAGATACTCCCTGGACAGGGAATAAGGCACAAAAGAGCAGGCTGCGAGAGTTCAAGGAAAAGTATCTAGATCTCTGAGAGCGCTCTGACCACATCAAGGTTGCAACACATTTATATAGTACATTGACATCTTTAACATATGATGCTACGTTGGACCTGGATTGGTCAGCCGGGGTGGTGTTTTAGGTGTGGGCATCATCTCTTCCTCCGGGTTGGTTGCTTGGTTGGCGGGAGGATTGACGTCCGACATCTGTGCTCCGGATGGGTGAAGGTCATTCGTTGTGAGATACGGTGGTCACTATCTAAGCTAAGCTAAGAAAATACATTCTGATTAATGCATGCACTAAATAATGGTTGATCAAAAGACCCTCAGTAGTGTATCATGTCATTGTACTAATCACTCAAGAGTTTATATCATCTACAACATTTGGGTTATGCAGGTCACAGGTTTACGGGCCTTGACCACTATAATACTGTTATTGGTGTGTTACATTTATTAATTGTTGCAAGCAGCTGCGCTTCAGCGTGAGAATGGAGCTGCAGAGTTTTCCAGCTGGAGTGGGAACGAAGGTGGGGGCCATGTGCTCCGAGCTACTGCGGCGGGCACCATTCCGTTTGACTGAAATTTCTCTGGCAGACAGTTTCTGAAGAATTTGGGACACAATTTCAGGCACCAAAGCCAAGACTTGTGAATTTGCCACAAATTGTTGTGACTCATGCCCCCTTATTTGTCCATCTTGCCTCCTCTGATCCCTGCTGTAATTATTTTCTATTGGGTCAACTATTCTATTCACAGGGGCATATCTGTCAGGTAACTCCGAAAAGACTTCATAGCCCACATCTAAAAGTTTGGTACTAGCTTCCAAGATTACATTTACACTCAGACTAGATTTTACCCCGATTTCAGGAGTATCTGTAGATGGAGAAAAGGGCATCGTACATACTCAATATCCACTGATGCAATATAATATAGATCTGGAACACCTTTAAATATTGACAGGAGCATACTCCGGTTCAAAGGCTTTTTTTCTTGCGCCTGAGACTGGCATCCGTTGTATATACAATTTGGCCAACGACCTTTGATGCGGTCCCTGCAGTCTTCTTTCTTGGGAGATAGAACATGGAGCAGTCTCTTTAAGAGAGCAAGTGAAGTGGACAGGTACTTCCTTAGATTTAGATAATCTAGGACGTCAACATAATTGATCTCATTCTTCTCTCATCTCGGACTGACTGTCTGCTATCCAGAAGTGGTGTGCCACCAATGATCTCTGCCTTAATGCCAGTAAGACGTAGAGTCTCCTCTTCGGCACACCCACACCCTCCTTTCCTGTCACTCTCTTTGACTCCACGCTTTCCTTTTCTGCTCACATCTCTGATGTCTCTAAGAAGTCAAACTTCCAACTGCACCTCCTAAGAGGTATTTTTCCTTTCCTCTCCTTCCCCCAGAAGCTTACTGTCTCTGGAGCCCTAATTCTCTCTAGGCTGGATTACTGCAACATCCTCTTTCTAAATCTGCCTGCTTCTACTCTCCGCCCTTTGCAACTCACCCAGAATAGGTCTGCAAGACTTGTCCTTGGCCTCAAGCCCTGCAACCGTATCTCTCCAGCCTTTAAATCTCTTCATTGGCTGCCAGTGGCAGCAAGGGTTAAATTCAAGACCCTTTGCATTGTCCACAAGGCTTTCTGGGACCTGATTCCAAAATACCTTCAACTTTCACTCTGTAAATACCTTCCCACTCTAGCTCTTCGCTCCTCCACCTCCCTCACGGTCAGTTGCTTCTCCAAGCAATGAGTTGGGGGTAGATCTCTGCCCTTGGTTGGGGCCTTCCTCTGCAACAGCCTCCCTGCCACTCTGAAACTTGAGGAGAACCATCTCCGGTTCAGGAAGCACCTCAAGACCTTCCTCTTTGCTTCTGCCTTTGCTCCTCCTCTCCCCTGCTGATCTGTCGGCTGCGGCACACTGCACCTGGTTACCCTCTGATCACCAGGCCCAGGTACAAGCCCACCCTGCCACACACTCGCACTGCCCCTGGCAATCCCTGGACTTGGGTCTGTATCTGTAACGCTACAGTGCCCTTATCTGCACTTCTCAGTCACCCCTTGTCTGTGCCTTAAACCTAGCACTTGCCACCTTGCTGGCTGCGCTACCACTTGTTGTTGTTCTTTACCCTTTCCTCAGCACTTTCCACTTCTCCCCTCTGCACTTTTCCCCTCCCCCTCTCCCATGCACTTGCGCATTCTCAATGTCACTGGGCCTAGTAAGATCGTTGTTTTGTCCTCCCTTGTTCCCCCCCTTGCCTCGTCGCGCTCTGAAATGCTTGTGTATGAGCGCGATACAAATAAAATATATCTCATATCATATCGGTAGAAGTTGCAATAATTGAACAAGATTCCTTTTGTTCAATTCGAGATTGGCGGTCTTTTCTGTTCCTGGACTGAGTATGTGCATCTGCTGCACTAGTTAAACTCAAATCCTTTGGATCAGCCGCCTGGTTAACAGACTGCAATGAAAGTCCTTTTAATGGTTTTACGCCCAATTTTCCTCTCCGGAAGAATTGGAGCAATCTTTCTGGCTTCACACTGTGTTTATGTTTGCACTCCTACTGTTATAGCAGTAATCTCTGCTTCAGGTGCCACAGGTTTCAGGTTGGATTGCTTATTTCCCTTTCTTCTCCTTTTGCCAGAATTTCCTGCGACTACCTCCCCTTCACTGTCAATAGTCATGTTAGTTGATCCTTTTTCTCCAGTATGAGTAAATGTAATTCTTTGAATAAACTGATTGGTGTCGTATTTCCTGGTCTGTTTACTTCTTTATTGCTTTGTTTTCTTTTCACGTAGATCTGAAGACACCCGATCTCCCATCAATTCCCTTTTTTACCTTTTCCGCTTCTTTTTGGTTTTCCCATTAAGTTTGGGAATTAGTTCACTAGGATTCTTCACCAAGTCTTCTTCTTTAAGTGGACTGGCACTTGGTTGGGGTTTCTGAAATAGACCTCTTCTGAGATCTGAGCCAATCGCACACATTCCTCCATTGTGGACATTGATAAAGGAGTGTCATCCATAAGATTCGTCACATCGGCCGAAATAGCTATATCCGAACCCTGTGGGCGCCTATTGTGATTCAGACAATGGCCACCTAACTTTGCTTCCCTGAGAGCCCTGCTCAGTGAATTCAGTTCAACCATAACTCCCTCCCAATTGCCCTGCATGGACGAGATTCAGATTGATTTTTTGTGTCCAATCTAATTTCTGCTAGAGCATTCCCAATCGTGACATTTATTGCGGATTTTAAAGCTACCAATGTGGTTTCGCTATCATCCACATCCTTAGACAATTCTAACAAAATGCCTGTGTGTTGCTGAACTTTGCTTTTTAAGGACTCAAAACTTTGACCAGAGAGGTCAAAACAAAGTTTAAAGCCGGCAATGTGGGGGTTGGATCAGTTGGTACAGAAAGCCCCAGGATTTCCTTAGATTGAGGTATTCAACAATGCTTTCTTCCACTTATTGTAGCAAGATTTCTGAGGTTCTATCTTGGTACAACCCTAGGTCCCGGGATAGCATTAAGTTCAAAGGATGAATCTAGGGAATTGTTGTTAATCACAACGCAATCTCTCTCTTCACCTCTCACTTTTTGGACTTTCAATCTAGGGCATAATTGATGTTTCTCCTTCCCTCCCAAAATCGGGGGGGCTCCTCTAGTGCCACCTGATTAGCGTTATTCAAACTGTGAGTCCTTCTAGTGGGGAAGAACTCCATTATAGTATTTTTTATGGTTGTGGCAGTGAGGGTATAGTCAGTATTTGTTATTAATACATCCCTTATAGATGAATGAATTGGCGTTGAAATGGATGACACTGCAGATCCGTTTACCAGTAAATTTGATACCGGAACCAGCCAATTCTTGGTTATCCACTATAAAGTGACTCTCAGATAGGTTGAGCTTACAACGAACTGTGGGGTGTGGTTTAAAAATAGATTTGGAATGATTTGCAACGTTGCTACCCAACCACGCAGCATCGTCTAATTCATGCACTATTAAATCATCCTCTAGCACTCAGCTTCTTAGGTGATACAGGCGGGACATCTTGATGATTTAATGGGGATGAAAACAAATTGTTTCCCAAATTGCGAAAACAAAATAGGAGCTCATAGGCTCACCGGTCAATTAGTCGGATGTTTCCAATTAAAACAGCTCAAAGGCTTTCCACCAACAACAAAAAAGAGAGGAAAGGCCCACAGTCACTGCTTTGCAAAATACAAGTAATTGTTACTGAATACTCAAAATACAAAGTCTGGAAAGAGGCATGGCTGAGCCAAGCAGCTCAAAGGTTTTAACAAGCTCGCAGTTGCTGCAGCGGCTACTGAGCCCTGCTCAGGCTGAGCAAGCTGTGAAAAGATCCCATGGTCCAAGATGCCGGACTTAGGTTTCGAGTAATAGCAGAACTCGTAGTCAGTGAGGAAGAAATTGGTATTAAAATTCAGTACCTATGTAAGGGACACCACCGCCTCGTCTTCTAGGCTCCCCCAGCGAACCACAACAAACCACACTCGAGCACCAGATTTTTGTGGTAGAAGCAAAGTCAGGTTGTGATAGGGGTTTGCCTCCCAATTAGATGCCAGAAACGAAAGACTTCCAGGAAAACCACAGCAAACCACACTCGAGCACTGCACTGCACTCCGTAAATATTCTGTTTTCTTCAAGAGTCCACATTACAGCCATTACTGTTCAATATGTACATATGCCCCTTTTGTTAAGGTGAACCGGAAGCAGCAGTAACTTTTTAAAATATTTGCAGATGATGCCCAAATCCACATCTGACTGGAAGCTGCCTCTGTATATTTAGACACTTGTAACCGCATAACATGGAGGCTGAACAATATCACCTGCT
This sequence comes from Ambystoma mexicanum, assembly GCF_040938575.1. NCBI lineage: Eukaryota > Metazoa > Chordata > Amphibia > Caudata > Ambystomatidae > Ambystoma > Ambystoma mexicanum. Next base: position 39,836,233 of record NC_090937.1, read on the forward strand.
GGATAACAAAAAGGGCTACAAGCTGAAGCATTGAAGCTTGCGATGGAGAAGGGAACATCTAACTCGAGCCCATGCTACTGGACTGTAACATTGGGCAAAGAGTCCAAACCAGTGAGGAAAACATACAAATGTTCCTCTCACTTTAATCCTACTGATAGTCACAAAGGGAGCCTGAATGCTTAGACAGGTTCTTCCATCTACCATGTGAAGTTTATTAGATTGCTGAAATGTGTGCAGCAAAGAGAAGTTCCGACTAAACATTCCAAGTTCTAAGAATGCACAAACATTAACATGATCCATCCTATATTACCCACAACATCTTTGAACCCTTAATCACCCTCTTCTGTACAACATACTTCTTTCATAGTGGTATCTTTTCAGATAATCCTGTTTCTTTTGAACTTTTCTGAAAGATTGCCTAAACTATTGAATTTCAGTACTTTCACACCCCAAAACAGGTTTCCTAATTAAACTTATTCCACCTTTCCAGTTTTTTGTTTTTTACAAACTTGAATCTATCTTAATGCAGCCCTTCGATAGTAGTCTGTTGCCCACATTAATTTGTGAGTGCACCAGCAACACCTTTGCCTCTTCAGAGGGAGTGAATGTTTCGGGAAGAATATAGGTAACATGTTGGAGAAAGGAACATTAATACAGCAGTTGACTTTAGCCACCATTCCCAGAGACTAACTGAACTGATTTGCCTTTTTGTAATCTGTGAATTAGATTTAAATCTGTTTAATTGAAGTTCTAAAACTGTGCAAACACCTCTCTCAAATATTTTTGCAATGAGGACTGGACAACATTTCCTAGTCTTTTCACCTGTCCTTTCCTGCGAGATGAGCTGAATCTGTATTTATCTCAAATTGCTAGCAGTGAATTGACCAATGGGAAAAGTGAAATGTGTTCAGTACTTTTAAAGGCAATTATTACAATGCTGCCAAACAAACACAAAATAAAACGGAGAGGAGCAGGATTTTTTTTTTTAAATGCAGTTATATTGCACCCTGTAATGGTCTCTGGTTATAATTATAACACCATAAGGTGATTTGCTGCACAAAGTTGTCTTTAGTGATGAACAAACTGTCTTAGGCTAAAAGCTGATCTAATGAGGTCTTTATCCAAATTTGATTAGGTTTGTTTTCTACCTAAACAAAAAGAGGGATGGGATTCCATAGAATATTACCCCATGTGAGATGCACCGGCTTAAACAAGATTTAGGTGTTGGAGTTTAGCTTAAAGGAGACAGCTAAACTCTTTAGGTCAATGGTTTGCAACTTCTGCTTCTCTGGATGTTTTGGACTAAGACTAGTGAGCTCTTGAGACCTATTGTCTGAAAGGTTCTATGGCCAAACTTGGAGCTGCCTTTATTTGAATTACTTTTGATGCTGCGTTCTATATGTAACACACCTATCCCAGTAAGCCGGAATACCATCCCTGTTGCTTTCAGACCCTTTCTCCTTTCTCTACTCCTACCCCAGATTGGAAAAATGCAGGGTAGAAACCCTTGCAATCCCCCCTCTATCCCCTTTTCCCCTGCATCTGCTTGCTCTTAAAGCCCTAAACCAGGCCCTGGTCCTGCATGTCAGAATGGTCCCCACCATCCTTTCTGTTACCCTCACCCTTTTGCCACACTATGTTGATTCCCTTGCACCATTTGTGTAGGGAACCCCCCCCTACATCTCTCTCCCAAACCCTCAGCTCATGATTCCCTTCGCTCACGTGTAAGCTGCCACAGGACCGGACCCACATTACGGCAGCATAGACATCACCCTTCCAAATCCAATTTTTTCATTCAATGGGCAGGAGCCCAGTGTGCTAACAGTCTCTATTTGGTAAATGAAAAGCTGAAAAGGGGGACCTTCCATCTGAAACAAGGCAGTGATGTATTAGGAGCTTTCTTGTCTCATTGAGGACTTTAGTATGACGGCTGCCCTAATATTTTTTGTAGGTGGTTGATACTCTTCTTGTTTAAGCGCACCACCTGCTGTGCATTTCCACAATCAAATCCGATTGCACAAATTAAGAATGCAATAGTTTCAGAACCAAGGGATGTCACAGGTTGGATTTACATGAAATGCCATACACATCACCATTGTTAATGCTGATATGGTCTAGTCTAGTTACAAATTCCTTAGGCACATGCACTACATCATGTACTCTGTTAATGTATGTTTTGTTGTTTCTTTCCTTAGGAACAGTATATTTTCTGCTATCAAGTCATCCTGTATGTTTTGAAGTGCCTGCTAGTCGAGGAGAAGCAAAAGTGCAAGTAAACAGAAAAAAACACTTTGGTGCCTGATCACTAAGAGGAAGAACAAAAAAACTGGAAGCCAAATGCAGGGAAGAGCGGCTCATCATTTGTATATGTTTGTTATCACCTTCCAACCTTGCCATACCAGAATATTCTGACTTTGCCACTTCCTTGAAGTTCAGTCAAATGTTCAGAAACAAGCTATACCACTATGATTCTCCACAGATGTCGGGAGGGGTCTTTTTATAACAGTAAATACTATTTAAAAAGTTGCATTTCCTTTGCAGCTTCCTCATTCCGTTCTAGTTCTAGAATGAATAACCACATTGGACTTTTTTTAATGTTATGATGCCAAATTGAGTCAACCACCTGACTACTTTTTGTATATGCTTTTTATTCCTCGGGGCGGGCGAAAGGAGGCAGGGATAGAAAATTAGACAGTATTTTATCTTGGTGGACTTTGTTACCTGGGCACTTTGTAAGTCTGTTTTTTTAAATGTTTCGCTTGTTTATAGCAGAACCTTTTATTTCAGTATTTTCATAAATTAGGCCATTTTTGTAGGGGAGACTTGAAAAGCAGTATTTAATTCTTCACAAACGACTATTTACATAGGAAATGTTTATTGTAATTATCACAGTTTATAGAGTTTCATGTAAATATTTATATACTTTTAATTAAAAAATAAATTACTCATTGTCTGAACATATAAATGGTTAGACTTTATCACTGGTCTTTGTAAATAAAAAATATATGTTAAACTATATGGCTCAATGACTTTGCATTCCTTCCTTTATAGTGGCATGTTTCTCCAGCATGGGGTCTGGCATGGATTCACATGCTCATGAATATTCCCTGTCGTCAGGCTGGGAATCCTCGGTAAAGAAAAAACCAGTATCAGTTTCGTTTCTGATCTGTCTTTCGTAGTAATAACCAATCACTGGTCTCTGCGTCATACTGACCACAGCCAATGACTGCCCTCTACTTAAGCACCGCCTCTGGCAGCCATCTTCAGATTTTTACCGCACGTTCATGTGTTGGGATCCTCGTGCTATTGCTCTCGAGCGTTAGTGCTATTTTTTCACGTTTTTTCTCAAAAACTTCGTTTTTTCGGTCAAAAGAGCCTCAAGCTCCACCGATTCTCCATCCGATCAACGGGGACCCGTGTCGGATTCGTCTGCGCCCCTCAAGGGTGAAGATTTCGTCGAGCTACGCTTTTGGAGGACTCCAGAAGTTTCTCAGGCCCGGTCATGGCCCAGGAGAAGGGGAGCTCGACGCCCGGAAAGCTGTTCAGGGTCTGCCCTGGATGCCAGCTGCAGAACGTCTTCAAGGAGGACGAACACTCTTTTTGTCTTTACTGCCTACATGAGGTCAAGACTCACGTGGAGAAGGACTGTGCGTGTTGCGGCAACATGTCGGAGCGGACCATGAAGGACCGCCATCAACGTCTCGCCAACTGGCTGGAAGGGAAGAGCCCGTCCGGCGAGAAGAAGAGGAAGAAAGCCGAGCGGTCTTCTAAGACCTTTGAGGACGCCCCGGCGACGGGGGTCCAACATAAGGCCAAGCACCGCGAGTCCGCTGGCACCGGGAGCGCCGAACGGTCGGGCTCTACGGGCGCCAGGCAGGGCGCACCCTCCCCGGCACCATCAACCACGAGCCAACGCTCTGGGTCGGGTAAGAGGAAGGCCGAGCACCCGGCGAAGCTCCTGGAGAGGCCCCGGTCGAGCTCGAAGGCGGAGGGGGAGCGAGGCAGTGTCCCCCCCCCCCTCAAGGATAAGGCGGTGAGCGCACCTAGGGTGGTGAAGGCCTTAATCCATTCGGCCAAGCCCTCTATCGAAACTGTTGCGGCAGCCCTGGCTCAGCCTGTGGAGGCTACACCAGTGGTGGCGACCTCGGGGCTCAGAGTCTCCCTGCCACCTCGGAGGGAGTCCTCTTTTGTGCCCATCGATAGGACCCCCGTGAAATCCCCTGTGAGGAAGAAAAAGGGGGGGCAGGGCGTCGTCGTAGATTCGGCCTCAACCTCGGAGGAGGAGCTGGTCGAAGTCTTAAGCCACGGCCTCGGCGTGGAAGAAGACCGGCCCGTCGGGATGGATCCCGACGCAGGTGACGACGACGTCGAGGGTACCGACGGGGCCCCTGATCGCCCGTCGGATTCCCCTCTGCCAGCGCCGTGAGACAACTCGGCGGCCATTTTGTTGGCTATACAGTCCTTATGCTCAGAGATAAGGACGAGGCTACCGTTGCCGACGGAACCTCTCCCGTCGGGGGACCCAGAACCGGGACCTTCTGGTGTTCCCCCTACCAAGAAAAGAAGGATCCACCCTCTGCCTCCTTTTCAGCCGTCGCGCCCCTTCCAGCCCTCCTCCCCGTCCACCCGAGGGGATGATACGGGGACTGACACGGCAGCGACGGGTACGGACGACGAGGTATAAGACGAGGATGTACCGTCGTCTCCTCCCACCAGGGCTTCTCCGCCCGACGAGATTGGATCGTTCCACTCCATGATCACCAGGGCATCCGAGCTTTTCCAACTCTGCCCTGAGGAGAAGAAGAAGGAAGGTTTCCTTTATCAGCGGCGCGAGGCCAAGAGGAAGACGGTCCTCTCAGTGCCTCTATTGGACGACATTTGGGATGAGGGCTTCACCCTCCTCAAGAACCCTTCCACGACGCCAGCTAGAAGAGACCGGTACGAGAAGAAGTACCGGGTCCCGGACACGGCCCCCCTGTGCCTCCGGGCGCAGCCTACCCCGGACTCCGTCGTCTCCGCGGCGGCCAGGAAGAAAGGGGGGGGGTGCGGCCTCCACATCGACTTCCCCACCGGACGGCGAGGGAAAGAAATTGGACGCTATGGGACGCAGAGTCATCTCGTCTGCGGCGACGACGATTAAAGCGGCCAACGCCTTGGCTATCGTGGCCCGCTACGACAGGGAGTTCTGGTACAAACTGGCTCCCCTGCTGGACTTCTTGCCGGAAGACAAGAGGGCAGAAGCCCTGGAGATTCTGCAGGAAGGTGAGGTGGCTTCGGACCACGCCATTACCGTTGCGACGGACATCGCCGACACTGGGTTCCGCCAGTTGGGCAACGGCGTTTGCCTTAGGCGGCGTGGATGGCTCAAGGCTACGGACTTCCGTCAAGACGTTCAGACCAGAGTCCTGGACATGCCCTTCGATGGGAACAACCTGTTTGGGAAAACGGTGGACGATTCCCTTCAGGCCATTAAAGCGGACACCGAGACGGCCCGGGCCCTTGGAGTTCTGCAACAACGACGGACGCCCTTTCGAAGCAGCGGAGGCAAGGGTGCCTCCAAAAGTTCCGGCAGCGATTTCTCCACCTACCGTCAAGCGGTCGGCTCAGGAGGCCTACAGAGGACGAGGCAAGTCTGGCGGACCCCGCCGTCGTCGCCAAGGAGGTCAAGGCGGCAAAGCCTCGTCGAAGCAGGATTGAACCGACCGTGGGGTCGGGCCCCCACCGAAGCACCCCGGTGGGAGGCCGGCTGGCGAGCTTCGTCAGCGTGTGGGAGCCCATCTCCACCGACCGTTGGGTGCTGGACGCCTTGGCCCGGGGCCACGCGCTCGAGTTTCAAAGAAGGTGTCCGCGCGTCCCCCCCGTGGCCAGGAAAGAACTTCACGTCCCTCAACTTCTCCTGGAGGTAAAGGCGATGCTCAGGAAGGGCGCCATCGAACTCGTCCCAAAGAGGCTTCGGGGCTCCGGAGTTTACTCGAGATACTTCCTCGTGAAGAAGAAGACGGGGGGATGGCGCCCCATCCTGGACCTGCGACGTCTGAACAAGTTCATCAAGGCGCAAAAGTTCCGGATGGTCACCCTCCAGCACGTCCTGGGTCAGCTGGAGGAAGGAGACTTCCTGTCGTCATTGGATTTGGAGGATGCCTACTTCCATATTCCCATCCTAAAGGGGCACCGAAAATTCCTCAGGTTTGTGGTCCAAGGGCGTCACTACCAGTTCAAAGCCCTCCCCTTCGGACTACGGTCGGCACCCAGGGTATTCACCAAGTGCCTTGCACCGGTGGCGGCGCAGCTGCGCCGCGAGGGGATCCACGTCTACCCCTACCTGGACGACTGGCTCATCTGAGCCAAGACGAGGGAGCTCGCCGTGGATCACACGGCAAGGACCGTCCAACTTCTCACGGACCTGGGATTCTCCGTGAACTACGCCAAGTCTCACCTGGTACCCGTGCAAAACGCACTGTTTCTGGGAGCGAAGCTCGACACAGTGTCCCTTCTGGCCTCCCTGTCGGAGGAAAGGACCAGGTCCATCCTGGGCAAGGTACAGCGGATGTTGGTTTCCGACGCGGCCAAGGTGAGGTCCATCAAGTCCCTCCTCGGAATGATGTCTTCTTGCATCTACCTCATTCCCATGTGCAGGCCCCGGATGCGCCCGTTGCAGGAGTTCCTGGACGCGCGCTGGATCCAAACTACGGGCGGCTTCGAGGAGAGGATCACACTCGACGAGAGTTTCCGCCGAGCAGTCCGGTGGTGGGGCATCCGCACGCATCTGACGGCGGGCATGGACTTCCAGACCCCAGACCACCAGGAGACAGTGACCACGGATGCCTCCCTGGAGGGGTGGGGAGCGCACACCGAAAATCTGCACGCGAGAGGCCTTTGGCTCCCGACGGAGAAGTCCCTCCATATCAACGTCCTGCAGCTCCGTGCAGTGTTCTGGGCCCTCAGGTCCTTCCTACCGTCCCTCAAGGGCAAGGTGGTGAGGATCTTCACCGACAACACCACCACCATGTTTTACATCAGGAAACAGGGCGGAACCAGGTCCCCAGCGCTGTCCAAGGAGGCGCAGGACCTGTGGCATTGGGCCGTCGCCCAAAGGATGTTTCTGGTGCCGTTTCATCTGGCAGGGATAAAAAACACCATCGCCGACTCACTCAGCAGGGAGCTGCGCTCGTGCCACGAGTGGGAACTACGGCAGGATCTAGTGGATCGCCTCTTCCGGCGGTGGGGCACACCCCAGATCGACTTGTTCGCGACGGCGACGAACTCCAAGTGCTGGAGGTTCGCCAGCAGGTTTCCCCAGGCGAGGAGCATGGGCGATGCTTTCTCGTTCCCCTGGGAGGGCCTGTTCCTCTACGCGTTCCCTCCTTTGCCACTGCTAATCCGGCTCGTCAACCAGCTCAAGAGGTCACGGTGCAGGATGATCCTCGTTGCACCTGCGTGGCCGAGGCAGATATGGTTCCCGGACCTTCTGGACTTGTCAGCGTCCCCGCCAATCAAGCTGCCGGGGGACGCGGATCTACTCTCCAGGGAAGCTGGCGCCATCCTCCACCACGACCCGAAATCGCTGAACTTGCAGGCCTGGCTCCTGCAGCGCTAGAGTTTGGAGGATACGACATACCGGCCGACTGCAGAGAGGTTCTTGCAAAGGCCAGGGTGTCCTCGACTCTTAAATGCTACGGACACAAATGGAAGAGGTTCTCTGTCTGGTGCCACGCACAGAAGATTAACCCTCTACGGATTACGGCTCCCCAGGTACTGCCGTACCTGCTGAAGCTGGCCAAAGCTGGACTGGCACACGCGTCCATCAAGATTCATCTTGCTGCGATCTCCCAATACACCAGAACCACGGGACGGACGTCGTAGGTGGTCTCATCGTCTGGTGAAAGAATTCATGAAGGGACTGTTCAGATCGTTCCCGCCGGTGAAGGCTCCGGCCCCGGCGTGGGAGCTCAACGTGGTGCTGACCAAGCTCATGGGACCTCCGTTCGAGCCTCTGCACTCGGCCCCGTTGAAGTTTCTGTCGTGGAAAACAGCGTTTCTTGTGGCCATCACCTCCGCACGACGGGTGGGAGAGATCCAGGCCCTTTCCTGCAAGGCCCCGTACTTGACTTTTCACGACACGAGGGTTGTGCTCAGGACGCACCCCTCCTTCATGCCCAAGGTACCGTCGGACTTCCATCTCAACGAACCCTTGGTGTTGCCTGTGTTCTTCCCGTCGCCTTCGTCGCCGGCTGAGAGGACTTTGCACTCGCTGGATGTGGCTAGAGCGTTGAAGTTCTACGTGGACCGCACGAAGTGTTTTCGGAAGACGTCACAACTCTTTGTGAACTTTGGACCTGTCAATCAGGGGAAGGCTTTCTCGAAGGCTTCCATTTCCAGATGGCTCTCCAGCTGTATCATGTACTGTCATCGGTTGGCAAACCGACCGCTGCCTGGCCGTCCGAGAGCCCATTCCCCCAGTTTATCGCAGCTACCACGGCGTTCCTTTCTGGTGTGCCCCTGCTGGACATGTGCAGGGCTGCTACGTGGAGGTCGACGCACACCTTCACGAAATTCTACTGCGTCGATCGGGATTCCAGGGAGGAGTCCAGGGTCGGCCAAGCAGTGCTGCGCAACCTGTTCGCCTGAGGTGAGCCTGGTGAGGAGGTAAGATGCTTAATGTTGAGTTTGATGTAATGCTTAATGTTGAGCCTTTGCCACCTCCCGTGGTTGTGCATGTGTGTACTGCTATGTATTCTTTATTCATGAGCATGTGAATCCATGCCAGACCCCATGCTGGAGAAGGAACAAGTTACTTACCTGTAACTGTTGTTCTCCAGCATGGGTCTGGCATGGATTCACATGCGAACCCTCCCGCCTACCCCTCTGCGGCTCTTCACTTGGTCATACTGCCACTTCACGTGCTTCCAAATCTGAAGATGGCTGCCAGAGGCGGTGCTTAGGTAGAGGGCAGTCATTGGCTGTGGTCAGTATGACGCAGAGACCAGTGATTGGTTATTACTACGAAAGACAGATCAGAAACGAAACTGATACTGGTTTTTTCTTTACCGAGGATTCCCAGCCTGACGACGGGGAATATTCATGAGCATGTGAATCCATGCCAGACCCATGCTGGAGAACAACAGTTACAGGTAAGTAACTTGTTCCTTATGGCGGTGTTGTCCGTTCATTGGGTGTCAGTAGCTTTAGGCAGTCAGTCCTATGGCAACAATCTTGGGCACCCATAATGCTACCTATGTAGAAAGCAACTGGGTCAGTTATTCAATGATTTCAAATTGTGAGGTTCTTTTGTATTAAAAATGAGTTCCTCTTGGGGTGTCTTAGGAGTCCCAACAGCCTGCTTTAGAGTGAAAAGTATGCACCCCCATCAACAATTAAGCTAACATTCACTGCAAACATTCTTCAATTTATGGGTGGAAAAAAGAATTCTATAATTCTATTCTCTGACAAAGGCAATAATGACTCTCCATTCACGCCAAGAAAAGGGCCCACACCCAGACTCGTGTCTATGGTGCATCCAACAACATGGCTGAACTCTTTCAAATCTGCAAGGAACTTGCCAACCCTTCCGCAGTCTCCACCTCACCTCTTCCCTCCCAGGCCCTCTGCAATGCACTGGCCACATACTTCACTGCAAAAACTCAGGACATCCTGAGCACCCTAACCTCTCTTTCCCCCCTCTCCTTCCCCCACCCTCCTGCCACCCATGGCGTCCCATTGCCCCACTGCCTCTCTCTCCTTCTCTCCTATAACATCTCATGAGGTCACTAGAGTCCTCCGCTCTATGAAGGTCTCCTCCAAACAGGTCTATCCCTGTTCTTCCAGAACTATTAAGGACAATATTCTCTCTTGCCCCTGCACTTGCTGATTTCTGCAATCACTCTTTTGCTACTGGGTCTTTCCTCTCTCCCCTCAAGCACTCTCTTGTGTGCCCCCTCATGAAAAAACCTTCTTCAAACCTGTCCTGCCCTGCTAACTACCACCCATTTCCCTCACCCCCTTCCTTGTGAAACTCCTGGAGAAGCTGAGCATACAGAGCGGGTTGGTTACCTTCATGACCATCAATCTGGATTCCGAGCATCCAGAGGCACAGAAACTGCTGTTCTGAACCCCTGTGAAGAACTGCTTGCATCTCTTCACTCTAACTCTCTTGCTGTTCTCATTCTACATGATCTCTCCTCAGCATTTGACATGGTCAACCACTCCATCCTCATAAAATGGCTCCACAATACCTTTGGTATCTCGGAGTGGTCACTGGACTGCCTGACCTCTTTCCTCAATGAGCATCCCTCCCAGTTTATCCTGGGCTCTCTCTCCTCTCGCATCTCTATCTCCACCTGTGGCGTCCCCCATGGCTCCATCCTTTCTCCCTGGCTCTTTAACATCTATATTACCCAGTTTGCACACCTAATTTATGCCTACTCCCTGAACTTCCAGTGTTATGCAGATGGCACACAACTATTCTTCAAACTTCCCTCTGATCCTCTCCTTAACTCCTCCATCATTCCTGACTTCCTATATGCCATTGAGTCCTGGTGTGCCTCCAATGATCTCTGCCTCAATGCCAACAAGACTGAGATCCTTCCCATTGGGACTGCTACGCTCTCTTTCTTCCCCTCACTCTGGCCTCCCACTATGGGTTCTCCCCTTCTCCTTCATCTAAAGCCAAAATCCTTGGAGTAATCGTCGACTCCTTTCTTTCCTTCCTCCCTCACATCCGGGACCTTGCCGTGAAGGCCCACTTTCCACTCGTGCTCCTGAATGGAATCCTTCCTTTCCTCACATTTCCCCAGAAGCTCGATGTCTAGAGCACTCGCCAGGCTTGATTACTGCAATAGCCTCTTCCTTAATCTACCCTCTTCCTCTCTACGTCCCATCCAATTAATACAGAATAGGACTACAAGACTTATCTTTTACCTCAATCCGGGGGACCACATCTCTCCAGCCCTAAAAACTCTCTGCTGGCTCCTGGTTACTGCAAGGATCACATTCAAATTCCTCTTCTGTCTGGGGCCTGGAACAAGGCTATCTACAATTAAGTAGACTCCCTCCAGATCTTTAAGCTCCTCCAGCACCAATTCTCTGTGTGTCAAGCGATTCGCTAAATCGATAACGATCTCTTTCCTTGGCTGCCTCCCTCCTTTGGAACAGCCTCCCCCTTCCTCTTCGTCTTGAGCAGGATCTCATCAAATTCCGGAAGCTCCTCAAGACTCTCCTTTTCAACTCCTCCCCCCTCCCTCCTTTGCTGAACCCCACAGTCACTGAGATTGGTGGCCAGGGCCTTTGTGTGCCTACCCGGCTACTGGCATCCCACCCCAATCGCCTTCAGCCTGAGCCCACGCCCAGCACTTGTCTTAAGCACCCACTGGCCTTTGCTATCACAAGCCTGCACTTATTTACTGGTAGTTGTCCACTCCCACCATGTGATCTCTGCTAGTCATTTAATAGTTTGCAGCTTACTCCCTAGCACTTCGCTCCCTGTCAGTCCTATCAGGGATCACCCCTGACCCCTCTCTCTCTGCACTTGCACGCTCTGAATGCTCACAAGGCCTAGTAGGACTGCCTCTCTCCTTCATTGTTATATTTTCCTTTCACTCCCATGTGCCCTCCCTGTTGCCCTATGGGCTCTTTGAAACACAATTTACTTGATGTATAAGCGCCTTACAAATGCACAATAAATAAATAAATACAAACACCAAATAGACAAAGTAGACCTAACCCTATACCAAGTGATGATTTGGGTAAGGTGCTCATACAGTAGACCAGGCACTCAAACTTACTTTTAACTTTACCCTTGACATAGTAACCCTGAATGTTCAACTTCATTCATACCTTACACATTTTCAACTTTAAATAAAACGCTAAAAGATTAGAAGAACTATTTGTACATTTCCAAACATTTTCCTAACCCATAACTGGAAGCCATTCATATAAAAGAATAAAGCAAGAGGAGAACAGCCAAACAAAGGTCTAATCTCAAATGAGCAACATCTTAAATTGGAAGAGAGAAAACTGCAACCCTAGTGGCATAGATGACACACTACAATTGACAATTCAGCATGCAAAATCCATACAAGTGTATAACACTAAGCAAAGAGACAAGTCAAAAGCACACACCCAAGTACTTCAGAATCAGTGGAAAAAACTCAGAGATCCAGAGGTGGTCGAATAAGGTCAAAAATGTCTATGGCTGTTCCCTTTCAGCAGCTTGTATGATGTTGAAGGTACCCAAACTGTCATCAAGGTGGTTTGGAGATGCAGGGAGAGAGCCAGGTGTTGCTTCCTGGGTTCTTAGGTTGCTGGAAGACCTAGTCCAGGGTCTCGGGGGCACAGTGAGTCCTTTCTCCTGTCCATGCAACCAGGAAAGTTTGCAAAGAGTGCTTTCAGGGGTCACTGCCAGTGAGCAGGGTCATGGGTACCATTGGTATCAGTTGCAGTAGGGCTTGTCCACTTAGCTGGTCATCCCAAATAATACCTTGGGATAGTTAGGTAGAAGAGCTTTCCTCTTCCTTTGGAGCCAGAGGTCTTCGTCCCTCTGGCAGAGGAATTTGGAGTAGGCTGTGCTCCCAATCAGGTTCCAGTGAATCCTTTTTCAAGCAGTGTACAAAGATGAATCAACTAACGGGAGGGTCTTCCCCACTTATAAGGCAAAGCTCCACATTTAATTTGTTCCCTTCAAGCCTTCTGTAGAGCATCCAATCCAGACTGCTGTAACAAGTGCCCTTTGCCTAGGGATGTCATTCTCAGAGTGCTTTGTTTGCATGAAATGGGGAGGGGGACAGGAAGTTTGAGAGCCCTAACCAAATCCAAGATGGTGGGACCCCTCTGAAGTTCTCCCCTGGGCTGACACCTTTCTTTGTCAGCCTACAACAAAAGGACTCCAGTAATTAAAACCTTTGTGAAAAGTAGCCATTGCAATGCCAAGGTTGCCTTTGAAGCACTGGTTGTTGGGTAACCCCTCCGTCTGTCTCCTATCTCTGACAGTTCCTGTGCTCACGAGAAGGTGACAATCCCTCACAGAAGGTTAAAACGTGGGTTTCTTGGGTGCGTGCTTTGTGTGAGCCCAGCTCATACAAACTGAATACACACCAGGCCATGTCATGAATGAGTAACTGGTCCAAGTTGGCACTAAAATGTCAACTATTGGTTGTGGCTGTATAACTGTTTGATTCCAGTAGCAACAATGTCAAAACTTGACATTGCTTATTTTTTTGTATAAACTGTTGTCAAGTTGTCTGGAGGCCACTTTGAACCAGAGGTGCTTATGGTTAAAAAGTCATCCACACCTGTTGTAATATTGGGTTCCAACACCTGTGTTCAGGAATGTACATGTGATCTTTGAACCTGCCCTGTTGCCTTATAAGGAAGGCATGGTATTAACAGTAAGACAGACACAAATGACCACAGTTCAAGGGTGTGTGAGAAACCTGAAGGTGTTTCCCTAACTAGTCACTGAGGATCTGTCATCCAGTTGGCCAGGACACGGCCATCGCTATTGGATCCAGTTCCTGGGGGTGGTGAGATGCACAGTGAGGGAGGATCACCTGGATGGGAGTGGGACATTGACGGGTAAGACGCGGTATCCCCATTCTTTTGACACCTTTTCCCCATCCTACCACGTTGGATGTTCAAAAACACTGCCCACCCCCCTTTTCTGATACAAACCCTTTTGCACGACACCAGAGAACGGACTAACACCAGAGCCATTTACCTGACATGTCCCAATACAACAGTAAGCAATTGATCAGAATCACACACACCGGATAGCCCTTTCCCTTCACCACAGGGATAAAAGGTGGAGCAAGAGAACGCAGTACGAGCAAGGCAGACGTCACGACGAGACAACTATCCAGGCCCGGCAGTTCAAAAGGAGGAAAAAAGGCGGCAAGTATCAAAAGGCAGACAAGGAGGGACACGACCTTGCCCCTTCCGACGCAGACCTGCGAAACCTCTGCAGAGGAGACCCTAAGACCAAGGACAATAGCCCAAGTGTGCTGCAGCAGATGTCAACAGTACACGGAGCATGTCAATGTGGAAATCGGGAATGAGGGAAACTCCTGCTACCGTGGTACCGGCCTTGACTCCAGTTATGAGGAAAGCCAAGCGGTTCATCACAGCCGGTGAGTCGAGGGGAGAGCCGATAAGAGCCAGGCTGTGGTGAATGAAAGTTGAAAAGTGGCAAGTTGAACCAAGTTCAAAGAACTGTAAAAGTGTTAAGTGGAGACCAGCTGCAGAGGGAACTGGCACCACGTGGGTGTTGCTCCGAGAAACTCTGGTCAAGCCCCATCTGAGTGAAACTACCGATACCAGAAGGCCGTAGGAGAGCCATCAAGTAAGGTCAAAGTGGTCATATACAGTAGGTCAAGTAAAATCCCTGTACAGTTGAACGCCTTTGAAATAAAGAACTTTAAAGCAAGCAGGGGAAGTGAATCCCACCACATGAGAAAGTAAGGGAAGTGAATCTCGGAATCATTCAAAAGAAAGTGACTGTGAAGTTGGCAAGAGTGAACCCACAAAAGGGATGCTGATGAGAAGGGGGCAAAGTCTAAAGTCCCAGGAGACAGTGTGTTTACAAAGGTGAATCCGGCAGAGGTATGTCCACTGCAACTGTTTAAAAAGACATTGCTGGATGAGGGGAAGGGGAACACCCCTTGTCATCCGAGATCCGAGCCCGGCAGAGGGAGATCCAAGGGTGGAAGGCTAACACCCAAAATATACATAAAGCAGAACTTTGTTTTCGTTGGTAAACCTATCAGGCCCTCGGGACAAGGAACCCGCAAAGACCTTGATATTGATGGGAACTTTTTGACAGGTCAGCGCCCAGAAGAGGGGGACCAGGGGTGAAACCATCACACAGAAGTATAAGTGAGGGGTCGGCTCCTAGAAGAGGGGGACCCATGGGTGAAGCTATCACCTAACATGAACTGTGGAAACAAACTTTAATTTTGTTTTGTTAGTAAATACATCAGGCCCACGAAGGCAAGAGACTTTCAAGGGAAACGAGACTTGGACATCATCAGTCCTGACAGCTGCAAGTGAATCTGTCGACTAGTGCTGGGAAAGCTAGAGTGTGTACTGTGCTCCAATATCCCATCGTACCCCATGCACAAAAAGTGGGCAATGCAGTCTCAAGCTACCGCGTCCTGACATATTATTTGCTAACACTTCTTTCTTTTCTTGAAAATCATCCCACAAGCTTTTTTGTATTAGTTGTAAGGTTTGGCAATAGATTTTTTAGTATAGGCCCTTTTTATTTTGACAGACCACTAGGACTGGCTTATTTTCTTTTGATGGTCGACGCTTGCTCTGATCTTAGATTTAGGTTTAGATTAGGTGTTTTTCCAACCTGCATACAGTTTAATAAACACCCTTGAACTCACTTGTGTCTGTCATTACTCTTGCCACCATGAGTTCCTTACAGGTGTTTATTGAACTTTAACAAGGGTGACATAAACGCCTATCTAACCCTAAATCTACAGATGACTGTGCTGTCTTTTCTGACGCCGCTTTGTTGTAAGAGCCAAGGACAGTACCACAGCAGCAATCGCTCCTCACCGCCTTGGTTATCGACGCGGGAGAGCCCAGGGTACCTCTGACACACTGTGCAGGTTTGATCAGCCTCAGTTCCTGGTCTTCGGTTTCTTACTTTCCAAGGCTCATGAAAGTAACGGCCTTTAGCGGTCACGGGTACTTCCCTCCTTGCGACTCTCGGCTGGCCCTGCCGTCTTTCTCCTTGTATTAAACTGCCATCTTGGAACTGCTGTTTCCTCGTGTGGTTTGCCTCGTTAAGTGTGTTTTTGTGATCTGCCTTTTATCCATGTGGGGAAGTGTGATGAAAGTCAGGTGTGTGTATACGGCTCTGGTGTTAGTCCGTTGACGCTCACAGTGAACTGTCTGTGAGAAAGTGTTTGTGTCAGAAAATGGGGGGGGAGGTTGAATTCTTAAGTATCCTACCTGGTAGGATGGGGAAAAGGTGTTATTGGGTAGGGCATACTGCCTTTCACCCTTCGGTGACCCACTTCCACTCCCTGAGGACCCCTCTTTCAGGTGATCATCCCGCACTGGTCCACTCCCAGGAACTGTATCCAAAAGGGATGCCTGTGTCCTGGCCACCTGGATGACAGATCCCCGGCGAATAGTGGGTGAGACACCTTTAGGTTTCTCACACCTCCCAAAGATGATATGACTTACTATGAGATGCAGAGAGGAAAATATCAAGAAGGGGAGGGTAAGAGGTATATGTACCCTGTCAACATAAGTTCTGTGAACTACATCTCGCTATTTGGTGAATGCACAAGGTCTTTGTGTGGAGACAAATAATGCTCAGGCTGACGAAGAAATTGGCTTTAAAATCGATTGTGTTGGAGATGATATTCACCCTGGACAATAGATTTGAACCATTGGGCATTAGCAAACAGAGGTAGTAGAGGTAGCAGCAGTGGAGGAGGAGGTATTAGCCACCTTAAGCACTGCCTCTTTAAACATAATGATGATACATTTAAAGCAAAGTCATATACAGAAGTGAACCTGGGAAAATGTTGATTACTTTAAGACCACGGGAATGGAAAATGGAAATGGAAAAGGAAAAACCAAGAGACAAGGGGAAAAAAGAGAACTGGCATTTCAGAGAAAGGTACAAAAGAAGGCTAAGATATCCATTACATTTTGTGAAGCACTACGAAATTAGACCAACCACTTGAGAAGATCTTTGGGAAGCTTGCAATAACATGCAGATGAAATACAGCCTGACTTCCGTTTATTGAGTGCAAAATGTGACACTATATAAAGATAAAAGGGGAAGTAACATAACAGATGAAAAGAAGCCGGTAGTTAAATATTTGCATACATCTAACCAAGCCCTAACATTCATACAAACCACCCCCCCAGACCCACACAAAGGCCAAAAGATGAGCCGTGCTTGTGTTGGGTAAGGGGGTGACCCCGTCCCACCCCCTAAGCTATTTAAAGTAAGGTGAAAGGCATTCGAAGTACTATGATGTATGATGGGCCAGGAGGTGGTGGGGGTACTGTGGTAGGACCTCACGCCAATATAATCAACCCACATACTGTAGTCCAAGGCACGAACAAGACTGCCATTTTGTATATATGTTAATGCATTCAGTGTAGATGTTAGTAACCATAGTTTGGAGACCAGGCCTGCATGTCAAATGCAGTATTTCATGCACTAGGACTTAATTGCGAGACAAGGGAAATCCCTAGCCATGCCACAGCCATGACAACCCACACCCCCAACTGTCATAAAGCTCATTTATTGTTCTAACACTGTTGCAAAGATGTTTTCTATCTGCAAGGAATGTGCCCTACAAGGCCGCGATCCTAGATCACACTGGCCAAAGCATGACCCGGCCCATCCCCAGGCGACCACGAGTTATAGCCCATATAACTGACCAAACCCCAAGACCCCTGAATTCCATGGCACCTGGTGTCCTTTGACCACCAGCCCCAAAGTAACAAGTCCTGAAATGTTCAAAGGGGATGGACATTGCATGTGTTTGAGCTTCAATCATATCATTTATATTGAGAGGTGCTGGGAGGTATACATTGTTGTTCAAAATGAGGGTGGAGATCTTGGAGCACAGAAAGGCGTGAGTGAAATGTGTGTGTGGAGGTTAGAGTGCCCCAGAACCTCCTTTCTGCCAGTCTTAAAGCCTGCCAGGTGCACAGTATAATTATAAAGCAGCATTGTGTTAGGAGTGTAGTTAATTTTGTTCTTTGACCTTCGTCGGTGAGAAGATGATGATCTCTGCAGCACCCACATGATGGAAGACAGACGGACTGGGCTGGAACCAATGACCTGGCATCTCTTATGGGGCAGGCAAATCCTGCATAGGTGCACACCAACCAGCCGTGCAGGTTTTTACCATATGTATTGCGTCACGATGACTATGTGTCTCCTCTTAAGCCTCTGCTTGTACCCTTTTTGGCATAACGTTCTTAGCAGCAGAGTTCTTTGCTGTTGCTCTCCTCTGTATGTCATTAACACTTTTATCCTTACAAGATCGGTTTGGGATTTTCTTCCCTAGGGGGTTATATTTGTTCTGGTGTGAGCATTCAGGGGTGTGTCTTCAATTCGTGACCACGACGTGATCCCAGCGCCCCCCATATTTGCCAAGGCTTCCAGGCCAATTCTCCATAAGGAACTGCGCCAACCTACAGCGACTAGTCCTGAAAAAGCATATGTTCCGAGTGGTTGTTACGACTGGGGGAAGTTGGCGACTCCGGAACCGATGGAAACGTCGTCTACCATTGATGTTTGCATCACGTTCCTTACAGAGCCATGAGCAGGTCTAGTTGTCCTGTGGCTGCATGTCCGACGCCGGTTGTTTTCTTTCCCCATTTCCGGCATTCGGGCGCGTTGCAACGTCCTGTGTTTTGGCTGTCTGCTGTTGCCTGCGCTCCCTGCTTTTGCTACTTGTCTTCCCCTTATTCGCCCTCCTTCCTTTTCTGGTTCTCTCTCTCTCTCTCTCTCTCTGTCCCTCCCAACCTCCTCTCTACCCTCGCTCCCGCTCCCGTCTCCCGTTGTTATTCCTCTGTTTCATCCTTTGCTCGCCTCCCTTCCCGTTACCCTTACCTTCCTCCCGCTGATATTGTATTAGATTTCCCATGTACCGACTCCTGGCCTGCCATTGGATTGCTCAGCCCTCTCCCTTTGTCTTCGCCGTTCTCGCTTGTTTACTAGACCAGCACCTGTCCCCGGACTGCTTCCTCTTTCCTCCGGCTCTGTATTCTGTTCAAGTTGCCACTCTATTCATCTGTCTACAGCCACTGCGGAATACTCACGTGGAATCCACCATCCTCCAGTTTCTTGCCTCCTGACAGTCTTCACCACGAGTCTTCCCACGTGGAATATTCTACAAAGTCCTACCGGATCCCTGCTGCTTCATATTTCTCCATGGAGACTCCTTTGTTTTTTTTTGTGCCTCTGGCTTTTTCCCCGGCCTTTGGCTACCGCGTAGGATTGTCACAGTTTACCTATAAGGTGACACTGTGGCCTCCTTCCACGGCCGCCCCAATCTACATAAAAAAAGGAGACCCGGACCGAAAAGAAAAAAGAAGCCGGCACTCAGGTGGAAGAGTAGAGGTGAGGAGGAAGGAGAGGTGGGAGAGACGGAGTCCTCAGTGGAAGAAGAGGATATTACTGACCAGCCTGATAGTGGTTTAGCAGGAGCCATTTTAAGAGAAGTCCTCTCTGCTCTTTTAAGCAGGGCGCGACTCTGAGGAGAGTGCATGTCTGTGTTGAAACCCTGTGGCGGAGGAGTTCGGGGGAAACACGCACATGTGAGTAGACTCTTGTAAGCGATAGCAAGTAGGGGACAGATGCATTGGGGTGTGAGAGGTGTGAACACGTGGAGAGCGAGGGTGTTGATGTGACGCGGGTGTGGTTTGTGTTATTTCTTATTGGTATTTGTACTGTGAAGAGATTGTTTCAGTAAAGCATTATAAGATAAAGGCTAAGGTAGGGAGCCCCTCCTCGGAAGGGAAGTGAAGGTGGTACCATGATAATATATATTATTTAAAGGAGGAATGCAGAAATAAAAGTGGTGGTCTCATATAATTAGTAGGCCTGGAATATGTAGCAGTTGTTATTTTAGCTTGTTATTTTAGTTTATTGTATTCGTGTTTTAGTCGATGAAGAACAGGCCTTAGGAGGGGCATCAATTTTCTGTGTCGCAGCATGGTGTGGCATTAGATGGTTGTGTGAAGGAGTGTGTCTGCGTGGTGGAGGGGGACAGAAAAGGGTGGGGTGATTTTCGATTTTTCCGTTGTCGATTGTTAAAAGCAACGGCAGCGTGCGTGGTGCCTCAGCAGGGTTTTGTGGGGTTAGTAAGACTTAGACATCACCAACATGGGGGTAGGAACACCAATAGAGTATATGTACAAGGCACTGCCACTGTACTGTGACAGGGTGGAAAAATACCACAAGCAGTGGATCGCAGAGACAGGATGAGGGAGGATGCCCTGCCCATGGACAGAGCAGGGCTTCCACGATAAGAGCGTCTTGGAACATGTGTGCATGTTTTTAGTTGCTGAGTATAAGGGGAAACAGCTACAGAAGAGAAAATACATTTTAGACCTCTGGTGAATGTTTGAGGACGGAGCGAGGGCACAGATACAGAAAGATGGAAAGTGCTGTAGTGGAGAAGGAGAGGGTGGGGCAGCGGTGGAGTGCGGAGGATTATATCCCTTGACAGCATGTCCCGCAGACAGGTACACACATCCAACCTATGTACCCACTGTGATATGGACCACTTCAGCACAAGTAACACAACAGGCTACCTCTCCCCCACCCCCAAACACACATCCACCTGAAGTATCGGCAGCCGTGGGTGTCCTGTCAAGGGGGTTTGAAGATAGATTGTCAGAGTTGCTAGCAGAGCTGAACAGGATACAGGCAATCTCAAGAGAAATGAGGAATATAGGGGTGTCACAAAACGGATTGGGAGAATGGAGATCAGGTGAGGTGCTGCTCAGGATGGATACTGAAGGAATAAAAAGCGTATGTGTTGAGAAGGAGGGAAGCAAGGGTGAGTGGGCAATCTGGGGACAGTAGAATACAGCGTTGGGAAACGATGAGGGGGAGTTCGACAAAGAGACATTTAGATGAGGGGCAGGGTGAAGAAGAAGGAAAGGGTGAAGAGGCGGCTGAGAGTCCACCGAAATAGAAGGCTTGTGGGGGGGGGGCACGTTGGGGAATGGGGTCGGCCGGATGGCAGTAGCAAAGAAAAGGGGAAGTATGAAGAAGGGTGTGGGAAGTAGAGTGAAGATGCAGCTGCCCCTCATACATGAGGGGGTAGGGAGGACACAATATGTGCCCTGGCCCCCGATAGATAAAACAACTTGATTAAGACTCTCCCATAGTTCCCAGCAGGGCCAAGCAAGTGGATATGAGTTTGAAAAGTAAACAGCAGTGGTGCCCCTGGGAGTGGGTGTTATCAAGAGCTTGATTGTTGCTGTAATTGGGGACCAGGTGTCAACAAGAAAGTTTACCTCTGTGTAATTCTCTGGGGACGGAAAGAGGTAGTTCACTCAATAGACCCTGCTATTTGGGCTATTGATGAGTTGTACTATTGGGTCTCTACAGTTGGAGATCCTTGAGTGTAGGTCTATGAGTACCCACCACTAGTCCTGATAAAGCAGGGTTACAAAAAAATCAAAAGCAATGAGAGGAAAAGACAAATCAATGTGTTTGTTTTACTTCACAAGAAATGATTTTAAAAAAAATGAACATCAAAATACAAATCACAATTGATTAATAATCATGACACTGACATAAAATCAACAATCGTAAATATTTGACAATTGGTTGTGTCACTTCATACAAACTAATCAATATTTGAGTGTGCAGTGCTAAATATAAACTAAGACAGCTCATATAATTTGTGTTCTGGTCAAAGAGAAATAAAAAATGAAACATAAAGGTGTGTTGTTTCATCTTATTTTTTTAAACAAAAAGAATGAAAAATGCTAGTGTACCGTGCTACTTTGTCAGCTTTTGTTCAATTCAAATCTATTCATCTGCCCCAAATGCGGGCTAGTTGTCAATAAACAAGTTTTTGCAAGGGCCTTTGTTGGCACTGGGAAGATTGGGGTCTTATTGCTACCCTAAGTGTAAACTGTATTTGGTGCTTAAATGTTGTGTCCGGGTCTTTTTTTGATGTTTTCATAGCCCATAATTGGGCACCAGGCCGGGGATATGTGGGTAAAAGCTGGGTATCCAGGAATAGACCTGGGGGATGATACACACGATGGAGCATCGTTCAACAGAATTAGAGCACAGGTGTGGGATATGCTACAAAGAGCTTTCCCAGATACCCCTGATTTACAGTCCCTAATGCAGTTTACCATGGGCGATGATGAGGACTCCGCTAAATGTATTCTTAAATTACAAGCGATGTGGAGAGCTGAAACAGGAAGACCGTGGGATCGTTCGATACCGTTTTTCTATTTTATTGTAAAGAGGGGTTTGCCAAAGGAAGTGCAGAAAGTGTTACATAAGATTGTGGGTATTGAAGCAAAGGGGTGGCCGGAGATGGTGTATAATAGTGCACCATTGCAAAAGAATCAAGGAGCAGGATAGGGAAATGGCCCAAAGGTGCCAAACGGAGGAAGCGAAACCGGTAAAAAAGGAATTGGCAAAAGTTGTTGTCCAGCCGCCAGTACAGGTGGAAGGGATAGAGAGCACCCAGCAGGTCATGAGTGCCACTATTGCTGCGCTCTGGGCTGAAGGAGGACAAGGACAGTGTGGCGGAGGCAACAGTACCCCGGCCCACAGTGGCAGCAAGGAGGGCTGCAGCAAGGAAGTGGGGGATTACGAGGAGCAAGGGGGGAGGGGTTGGACACAGAGGGGGTAGGTTCGGACCATATCAATGTTGGAATGGTTTTGAGGTGAGGGCATTTTGAAAGGGAATGCAGAAGCAGGTCTGCAATGGGGTGTAATTATGGGTCGCAGCAGCAGGGCCAGAGTATCCACAATAGGGTTGAGGGTATCGGAATCGAGGGTATTTACAGGGTCAACACCAAACCTATAAAAAGCAGCCCCAAGCCTCGGACACACAAGTGTGGCACCCGCTATAGCAACAGCAGGGCTGTGTTACCCTAGTCAATAGGGTACCGAGCAGGACTACCGCCCCCTTTGGAGGAGCAACAGTGATAGGGGGTAACCTCTTATTGTTCCCCGGAACAAACACATATCCTGATTAGGACAGCCCACAGAGAGCACTCGCATGTTCGTTCTCGTCAATGAGTATCCACCCTAAAGAGGAACCCTTGGTGGGGGCAGAGATAGGAGACAAACAGTTCAAATTTATGGTGCACTCAGTTGCAACAGAATCGTGCAACATGGAAGGGAATTTCCCACTATCAGGAAAATATCTCGACACACAGGGATTCTGTGGGTCTATTTCCATGGTTCCATACACTGAGGAGCTGGACGTAAAGGTGGGAGGGAAGGTGGTGCAGGCTCCCTTACTGTGGTCAGAAAGTTCCCCTGTTAATATACTGGGCAGGGACCTGCTCAGCAAATTGAACATGGCAATATCATTCACAGACCGCGGTATAGTTTGCTCCACACCAGGGATATGCACAATAAGGGCTTAGTTTGCTCCATACCAGGGATATGCACAATAAGGGCAATGCTGATAATACACACAATGACAAGGGAGGTGGTGGTACACGGACCCGGACATGGTCATTTATGGTATTACTGTGCTTGTGGAGGCGGAGCCACAGATCGCTAAACAGTGTTGGTGAGTGCCCACAGATTGCTTCTTTCATCCAGTTGTCGCCTGAGATGCTGGCAGGAACCATATTGTTGCTAGACTTACAGGGAGTGTTAGTCTCTGACAAGAGGGTTGTCGTGCTACGAATAGACAAGGACAGATGTGAGTGGCGCACAGTGCTCTCTATGGATCCAACAGTACGGTTAAAGGAAGTGGCGGATGATGAGCTGTTTGAGAACTATGACAAAAATGGGGAGATAATATTAGCGATTTGTATCACCTGCCACATAATGGTACAGTAACTAAGGGTGCAGTGCCCCCTAACGGCAGTACTTACTCCACCTCTATTACTTGACAAAGACTCACAACACGTGCCTCTGCATTTGTGGACTACAAATCCACACAATGTGGGACTACTAAAAGATGTGACCCTGTGAGGGGGTGCCCTTGGGGACCCCAGACAACCACGGCGGGATTACATCGAAAGCCCCATTACCCAATGATTTGCAGCCTTCCTATGTAATACGGAGAGGAGGTGCTGCCGCACCAGAGAAGCCAAGTCACGATGGCAGGTTAAGATTCGAGAGTCGCAGTGTTCCATCTCACTTAGGGACTGTAACGCTCACCTGATTCCCACGGAGGCGCTGATCCCGGCTGGGCTGCTATCGTTTCTTCAATTGAGAAGCATAGAGCTCGGACGACTCTCAGGACTGGGCTTCCTCTTATCGAATGTCTGACTTGCAGGGTAAGTTTTCTGCAGGTGGAAGTAAAAGGGTTAATCACCGTTTGATGGGATTCCTTATCCCACCAATCGCCAGTTTCTCCCACAGCCTAGCTTTCTACTTGTCTCGGCGAGCTCTCACCTTAGGCGTATAAATGCTGAGTTCTCCATCCTGCGTCTGGTGCAGGGGTGCGTGGATTCCAGTTACGTCACTGGATGAGTTCAGTGTTGAGGCTCAAGTCTTTTGCGGCCTTAGTTGTGGCACTGGTGCTGGGATGCCGAAGAGCGATGCCGCCGTTACTGCACGAGCGGATGCCTGTAAGTATACTGTAGTCTTTAGGCTTTAAAAGATGGGCACCTCAATAATGTCCCTTTTCCTTTGTTTCAGGCCTCGGGATGCTGTGGGCGTAGTTTTCCGTTGCCGCTGCACGTGCCGATGCACGCAAGTATAATGTTCGTTGGCCGCTTTTAATGGCACCTCTAATAATGTCCTTTTTCTAGTTTTCAGGTGCCGGGATGCTGTGGGCTTTATATCCGTTGCCACTGCACGTGCCGATGCACGTAAGTATAATGATCGTTGGCCTCTTTTAATGGCACCTCTAATAATGTCCTTTTTCTAGTTTTCAGGTGCCGGGATGCTGCGGTTGATGCGCCGCTTCTGCGCGTGCAAAAACTGGTAAGTTAAGATGAATGCGACTGCCTTCACCCGAACCCCTTTTTAATTATATCCTTTGCCTTTCAGGTGCAGAGAAGCTGCCGAAGAGAAGGCCGCGGTTAGCTCCGTTGCAATCACGGATGGTCAGGTAAGCGGGCGCGGCTGCGAGCGAGTTGCACTTTTCTAACCTTATGTTTATTCTTTGCAGGTTTTGCCGGTGACTGGATTCCGGGATCTGGTAAGTATTGTCCTGTGGATGAAGAAAGCTTCATCCACAGGTTGCTGCGCGGAAGCTGAAGATGACTCTGGACCTGGAATGCAGGAGCCGACTCGGTGAGCGTCCTGCTGCTGCTGCAGAGTAACGCGAAGCACGTGTTTTCCATCGGGCGTGGTTTAAATAGCAGAGAAGTGCTTCCAGTGTGTGTTCTTCCACCGGTTCCACCCAGGTAAGAAAAGAGTTCCTGAATGGAGGGAATAGTTCCTCCCAGCCCTGATGGCTGGGGACTTCAACCAGAATGGATTGTTCTGGGTAAATATGCAGCATGGTCTGCCTCAGGTAAGTCCACCCAAGCATTATTACACTGTTTATCAATATGAGCCCGGCGCCTATGGCGCCGGGACTGTAACCCTTCATGAGCCTGGCGCCAAAGGCGCCAGGACACGGTCCAAAGGGCCCCTGTAGGGGTCTGCTGGGTCCGGAGTAGTGGAAGGACGGGTCTGCTTCCGAGGGCGCTGGGCCAGTCCTGGCCCCTCAGGAGTAGCGCCCATGACAGCACCCCCCCTCAAGGCCCCTCCCAAACTTGTCCTCCCCGGGGGTTTTGGTTTATCGGGAAAGGTTCGGTGAAATATCTGGACTAGACGAGGAGCATGGACGTGGTCATAGGGTTCCCATGACCTTTCCTGAGGTCCGTAGCCTTTCCAGTCGATTAGGTAGAATAGCTTTGATCTGATGATTTTAGATTCCAAAATGTCTTTTACTTCAAATTCGGGCTCCCCATTCACTTGAATGGGCTCTGGAGGATTGGTCAATCTGGTTCCAGGTTGCATGGGTTTCAAAAGAGATACATGAAATACAGAATGTATTCTCATATGGGTTGGCAATTCTAATTTAACGGCCACTGGATTAATTATGGCCGTAATTGGATATGGTCCCAGGTATTTGGGGTTGAAGGTGCGAGGCTCTTTAAGCGATAAATGTTTGGTGGACAGCCAGACTTGATCCCCAACCTGGTATTGAGGGGCATTGCTTCGGTGTTGATCTGCTCCTTTTTTGTACCTCTCTTTAGCTTGTTGTAGATGTGCAGTCGCTTCCTTAAAAGCTTGGGTAATAACCGTGTGCAATTGATCCACGGCGGGTGTTCCAAGATCTTGAGGTGGATCAAGGTTGGAGGTTCGAGGATGAATCCCATACAAGATGCAGAATGGACTCTTCCCGGTACCCGAATGAACTGAATTGTTGTAAGCATATTCAGCTATCCAAAGGATGTCCTTCCAGTTACTCTCTGACTGTTGTAGCATGCATCGTAAATATTGCTCGAGAGTCTGGTTTGTTCTCTCGGTTTGCCCGTCGGTCTGGGGATGATGGCTGGTCGAAAGTCTTACATCGATTTGAGCTAATCGACAACAGCTACGCCAAAAGTGGGAAATAAACTGGCTCCCCCTATCTGAGATTAGTACTGACGGGAAGCCGTGTAGCCGGACGATGTTTTCAAGAAATACTTTGGCTAGGACTGATGCTGAAGGTAAGCCTTTTATCGGAATGAAGTGGGCCATTTTAGAAAACAGGTCCACAATAACAAGAATGGTGTTGTACCCGGAACAGGAGGGTAAATCTGTGAAAAGTCCATGGAAAGGGTATGCCAGGGACACAGTGGGATGTCTAATGGTTGCAGAAGACCAGCCGGCCTCTTCTTCTGACCCTTGTTTTGAGCGCACACACCGCAGGACATCACAAATTCCTTTGTCTTTTCTCCACGAAGGCCACCAGAAGTGTCTCTTCACCTTTTCTGTGGTTTTGGCAATGCCAGGGTGACCCTCAATTAATGAATCATGATAGCAGGAGATTACCTGTCTTTGTAAATCGGCGTGTGGTAGGAACACTCGTCCTTGGAAATAAGGCAAGTCATTGCTTACGGTGAAATCTTTTCCTTTTTATAACCAGTTCAGTAAGTCTGGTGAGGTTACAAGTTGTTTAGTTTTTTCTTCAATATCCTCAATGGATTGTGAAGAAATCAGACCCACGATCCTTTGTTCAGGAATTATTGGTACAGGTTCTGGATTGGCAACGTTATCTCCCATTCCAATTCGGGAAAGAGCATCCGCTTTGCCGTTCTTGTTGCCGGGGCGATAAGTGATCACGAAGTCAAATTCAGCAAAGAATAGAGCCCAGCGAAGCTGTCTGGAGGATTGAGCCTTGGCGGTTTTCAGATACTGCAGATTTCGATGATCGGTGATCACTGTGACGGTGTGTCTGGCCCCGAGGAGATAATGCTGCCATGCTTTAAAGGTTGATTTAATCGCTAGAAGCTCTTTGTCTGTGATGGTGTAGTTGATCTCAGGCGCCGAGAACTTCCGAGACCAGAATGCCACAGGATGCAGTTGGTTAGTCTCTGGATCTCTTTGTGATAGGACTGCTCCCATTGCTAAGCTGGAGGCATCGGTTTCAACGATGTAAGGGAGGTCCGGGCGTGGGTGTTTCAGTATTGGCGCTGAGGTGAATTTAGCCTTTAGCTCTTGGAAGGTTTGTTCTGCTTCTGCGGACCATTCAAAGCGTTTATTTTTTCTTAAGAGGGCGGTGGTGGGTTGTACCACTCGTGAAAACTCTGGAATAAATCTACGGTAAAAATTGGCAAATCCTAGCATGCTTTGAACGCCTTTCACGGAAGTAGGAGACGGCCATTTGAGGATAGCGTCTACTTTTCTCGAGTCCATGTGGACTCCTTTGGGTGTCCAGAATAAATCCCAAAAATTCGACCTCAGTGACATGAAAAACACATTTTTCGAGCTTGGCAAAAAGTTTATGTTGGCGAAGTTTTTCAAGGACCGCCCTAACATGATTTCGATGGTCAGCTTCTAAAGAGGAGTACACAAGAATGTCATCTATGTAGACGACAACGCAGACATCAATGAGCTCTCTGAGGACATCATTCATAAAATATTGGAAGGCGACCGGTGCATTGCATAGTCCAAAGGGCATCACATGGTATTCGAATAGCCCATACTTAGTGCGAAAGGCCGTCTTCCATTCATCTCCTTCCTTGACACGTACCAAGTGATAAGCTCCCCGGAGATCAAGC
The DNA here is from genome assembly GCF_040938575.1 of Ambystoma mexicanum. Taxonomy (NCBI): domain Eukaryota; kingdom Metazoa; phylum Chordata; class Amphibia; order Caudata; family Ambystomatidae; genus Ambystoma; species Ambystoma mexicanum. The sequence goes on from NC_090937.1 coordinate 39,864,145, forward strand.
TTAGTATAAATACAGGCGTTTTTTACCTGGTCAAGGAGTTCTGGGATCAGAAATAAGGGGTACCGGTTTTTTACTGTTGTCTGGTTCAGAGCACGATAATCCATACAGGTTCTGAGGTCACCTTCTTTTTTTGGTACGAAGAACAGAGCCGAGGATTCAGGGGACTTCGACGGACGGATAAAGCCATTGGCCAGGTACTGGTCTAAATACTGTCGCAGATGAAGGTTTTCAGGCTTGGTAAGGGCGTAAATCCTACTGCAAGGGAGAGTTGCACCGGGTAGCGAATCTATCTGACAATCGTATGATCTGTGGGGTGGCAAGGTGTTAGCCTGTTCCTTTTGAAAAACATCTTGGAACTCTCGATACTCTAGAGGTAATTGTGGACCGTCAGCCGTTACTGACGCTAGGCCAATGTTGGGTCGTGGATAACAAGTTGGTGTGCACTGTGGGAACTTTATCGTCTTTGCTCGCCAATCAATCTGAGGATTGTGTTTCTCCAACCAAGGAATCCCTAGAATTACTTGGAATTGAGGAGCCTTGATCACGTCGAACGCAATTACCTCCTGATGCCCGTCTTGGCCTAGTATTGTCACTTCAGTAGTGGTATGGGTCACTGGTCCGGAGGCGATTTCCGTCCCATCCACCGTGGTAATGACGTCTTTAACCACCTTTGGACAAAGAGGTAAGTTCATCCTGGAAGCCAATTCGCGGTCCACATAATTTCCAACTGCTCCGCTATCAATGTATGCCTTAATTGCATGCAAACGATCCGGTTGCTCTGGGTTTACGAGGACCATTGGCATTATGAAGTGCGAGGTCAAAGAACTGTTTTTTACGCTCGGCAAGCGGACCTCTACACTTGTCGGGCGAGGTCGTTTCCCGACTCAGGCTTTTCAGAACTCTTATCAGAAGCTCCCACTGTCTTCTTAGGTGGTTTCACCGGGCAATCTCGAAGAAAATGTCCTGAATTTCCACAATAGAGACATAGTTGCATTTGTCGTCTCCTGTCGGGTTCTTTCTGGGTTAGGGGAACCTTTACAACCCCAATTTGCATAGGTTTGACGGCTTCAACTCCTTTGGTGTGACTTTGAGGCTTAGGGAACACTCGTGTTTCAAACCTGGATCGATCCGCCTTTCTGTTTTGTAGTCTGTGATCCAATTGGACCACCAAATCAATGTACTCTGAACAATCCTGAGGAGGATTCACTACCTGGGCAAGGACGTCTTTGAGTTCGCCACGCAAACCCCTGTGAAAAAGCGTGATTCTTTTGTCCTCAGGCCATCTGGTTTCCACGATTAGCCTATTGAATGATACAATGTAGGCCAAAAGATCTTGATTGCCCTGTCGTAGGGAAAGGAGTTCGTTGTCCAGGGCCTGCCCCTGGGAATGCCTTGCAAAAAGTCTTTCCATATTTGCCTGGAAGGTCGGGAAATCACAAAGGATCGGGTCATCCTGTGTAACCAGAGGGATCGACCAATCAGCGGCACTGCCGCTAAGATACGAAAGCACAAAGGCTACCTTAGTCTGGTCAGTCGGAAAGGCTGCAGGTCTACAAAGAAAGTGCAATCGGCATTGATTTATAAACACCGCAAACCTTTTAGGGTCACCAGAGAAGCGTTCAGGCGGTGCCAATGGCACATTTCCGGGTAGGCTGATTTGAACAGGATTGGCTGAAGCCGCTGGGATATAGCTCCCTCCTGAATTAGGTAGCGTGGTTTGCCCCGCTTGTGTCTGTAATAACTGTCTGGCGAGATCATCAGTTCGTTCTTTTGATATTATCAATTCCCTCCTAAGGGCATTCGTTTCCTGGCGGGCAGCATGAACTTCAGCTCTTAATTCCCCTAATAACTGGGCCAGTTGGTCTGTGTCGGAAGTTTCCATAGCGCCTGAGTAGGAGGTTATTGGTTGGCTTTGCGTTCTGTAACGCTCACCTGATTCCCACGGAGGCGCTGATCCCGGCTGGGCTGCTATCGTTTCTTCAATTGAGAAGCGTAGAGCTCGGACGACTCTCAGGACTGGGCTTCCTCTTATCGAATGTCTGACTTGCAGGGTAAGTTTTCTGCAGGTGGAAGAAAAAGGGTTAATCACCGTTTGATGGGATTCCTTCTCCCACCAATTGCCAGTTTCTCCCACAGCCTAGCTTTCTACTTGTCTCGGCGAGCTCTCACCTTAGGCGTATAAATGCTGAGCTCTCCATCCTGCGTCTGGTGCAGGGGTGCGTGGATTCCAGTTACGTCACTGGATGAGTTCAGTGTTGAGGCTCAAGTCTTTTGCGGCCTTAGTTGTGGCACTGGTGCTGGGATGCCGAAGAGCGATGCCGCCGTTACTGCACGAGCGGATGCCTGTAAGTATACTGTAGTCTTTAGGCTTTAAAAGATGGGCACCTCAATAATGTCCCTTTTCCTTTGTTTCAGGCCTCGGGATGCTGTGGGCATAGTTTTCCGCTGCACGTGCCGATGCACGTAAGTATAATGTTCGTTGGCCGCTTTTAATGGCACCTCTAATAATGTCCTTTTTCTAATTTTCAGGTGCCGGGATGCTGCAGGCTTTATATCCGTTGCCACTGCGCGTGCCGATGCACGTAAGTATAATGATCGTTGGCCGCTTTTAATGGCACCTCTAATAATGTCCTTTTTCTAGTTTTCAGGTGCCGGGATGCTGCGGTTGATGCTGCGGTTGATGCGGCCGCTTCTGCGCGTGCAAAAACTGGTAAGTTAAGATGAATGCGACTGCCTTCACCCGAACCCCTTTTTACTTATGTCCTTTGCCTTTCAGGTGCAGAGAAGCTGCTGAAGAGAAGGCCGCGGTTAGCTCCGTTGCAATCACGGAAGGATCAGGTAAGCGGGCGCGGCTGCGAGCGAGTTGCACTTTTCTAACCTTATGTTTATTCTTTGCAGGTTTTGCCGGTGACTGGATTCCGGGATCTGGTAAGTATTGTTCTGTGTCTTTCTTCATCCACAGGTTGCTGCGCGGAAGCTGAAGATGACTCTGGACCTGGAATGCAGGAGCCGACTCGGTAAGCATCCTGCTGCTGCTGCAGAATAACGCGAAGCACGTGTTTTCTATCGGGAGTGGTTTAAATAGCAGAGAAGTGCTTCCAGTGTGTGTTCTTCCACCGGTTCCACCCAGGTAAGAAAAGAGTTCCTGAATGGAGGGAATAGTTCCTCCCAGCCCTGATGGCTGGGGACTTCAACCAGACTGGATTGTTCTGGGTAAATATGCAGCATGGTCTGCCTCAGGTAAGTCCACCCAAGCATTATTACACTGTTTATCAATATGAGCCCGGCGCCTATGGCGCCGGGACTGTAACCCTTCATGAGCCTGGCGCCAGGACATGGTCCAAAGGGCCCCTTTGGGGGGGTCTGCTGGGTCCGGAGTAGTGGAAGACGGGTCTGCTTCCGAGGGCGCTGGGCCAGTCCTGGCCCCTCGGGAGTAGCGCCCATGACAGGGACTGCCTGTCCCAGAAAGCATGGCGCTACAACACCAGCGGCAACCCATCCTGACAAGGAGCAATACGAATTCCAGGAAAAAAGAAAGCCGCACAGACCGTTTTCACCCCTTCACTACTTCTCCCAGAATGCTCGATGAACCATGGGCACCTGATCCCCAGGTGAATGACTGCAGAAAGATCAATATTGGAAATTACCTTATCGGCAGCCGAGGAGACAGTTCTTCTCAGGGACTGAGGCCACCGAGACCTCGAAGTCAGACATGGAATGGGTTGGGACAGGTGGGGGGCTGGAAGAAAGGTGACTGCTTGGGAGTACGTCTTGTCCCAGACAGGTGAAGGGGGAAGTGGCCAGTCCAGTACATTTTGCAGCAACCAGGAGACCTGCGGATTGGAGGGCGAGTGAGGTTGCCCCTATAAAAAAAACAGATTCACGAAAACTGGGGCATCTTGTGTGTTTTCTTGTTTGAACAGCCGGACGACTGCGAGGAGTGGGATGAAGATGACTCAGGCTTACACTGGGTGTAATAGGTCGAGAGCAGCTAGAAGCAGAGGACTTCCATACTCCTGTGCCGAGTGGAAACGGACAGGTTGCTGCATCATTGAATTTCATTTGTTTTTGTTTCTTTGACACAGGACGTCTGTGTTTCCTGAATAAAGGACATTTTGTTTCAACACCGCATACCACCTTCCACCTACTCCTTTACAGACCCCTGTGCATATAAAACTGAAGCCAGGTGCGGTGCTACCCAGTCTAAAACAATATCCGTTATCAAGGGAGGCAGAGGAGGGTATAAGAAATACACTACAGGCCTAGTGGACGAGAAAATTATCGTGCCATCCACGTCTCTGTGTAACAAAGCGATATACCCTGTCAAGAAATCAACAGAGGCCAATTGGAGAATGATTCAGGACTTGCGTCCCCTCAATGACGTGGTACAGAAAGAATTTCCAGTCGTTCCTAATCCTGCAACAATTTTATGCAGTATCCCTAAAGAAGCCACATACTTCACTGTAGTGGACTTGAAAAATGCATTCTTCTCAATTCCACTCCATTCTGTGGCAAGGTACCTCACGACATTTACACAGGGCCAAATGCGTTTCGAACATACTAGGTTACCTCAGGGGTACTGCAAGAGCTCAAGTATCTTTAACAGAATACTGCACACTGATTTGGGGAACATTCAGGTACTCAGCACGATTATCCAGTACGTAGATGATCTGCTAGTGTGTAGCGACAGTGAGCAGCACTGCCAAAGGTATTCCATTACACTCTTAAAATTGCTGGCCTACAAGGAGTACAAGGTTGACAAAGCTAAGTTGCAATACTGCCAACAGGAAGTGCTCTATCTGAGGCACTTCATATCAGTGAATGGTAAAAGAATACTACCAGATAGGGCAGCGTCAGTACGTGCCACGCCCATACCCACCTCAGTTAAAGAAATAGTCCTTTTGGAGCTGTGTGTCTACTGTAGGGCATGGATCTCAGATTATGCAGCATACACAAAACCACTTCTGCAGGCCCTTAAGGAAGCGCAAAAAACAAAGGATCATAAATTACAGTGGACTACAGATATGATCGAACAGTTTGATGATCTAAAATCAGTCATTAGTTCAGCACCCGTACTGGCCACCCCAGACTACACACAGGAATTTTACTTATTCACGCATTCAGATGGCCAGCTAATGACCGCATTGTTGACCCAGAAGAGCACTATGGGTCATAAGCCATTGGCCTATTACAGTTGCACTCTGGATTCAGTGATGCAAGGGCAGTTCGCGTGCAAACAAACATTAGCAGCTGCTTCCTTTGCAATGTAAAAAAGTTCTACTATTGTAATGAGGTGCTCAGTTACGTTGTATGTGGAACACTCCATTTGCCTTCCTGGAAAGGTCAAAATTCACACTGACTGCACAGAGATCTTCAGCGTACAAGATTATGATTTCAAAGCCCCACATTCATGTGGTTAGATGCAAAACAGTGAATCATGCCACCTTCCTAACAGATATGCCCACTGCCGAAGACCTAACGGTGCATGACTGTGCCACATACGACGGGGAGGAGGATGACATCCCCAAAGCAAAAGATTGCGCATTGACAGAAGGGGAGGTACAGTTTGTTGATGGGTCATCCGCAATTGACCAAGAGAGTGGACAGAGTCATTCAGGCGCAGCGGTGGTTCGACTTGAAGAAGGGGGGAGTATGAGACAGTGGTTGTGAAAAGATTGCCTATGCATTATTCTGCACAGGCTGCAGAATTTATAGCTCTCATCGAAGCATTGAGGGCATCCCAAGGGTGCCATGTCACAATATATTCAGACTCGGCTTATGTTGCAACAACTCTGCACGCTGGTCTATCCCGCTGGAAGAAAAGGGGGTTTCGGAGGGCGGGTGGGTCTCCAATGCAGCACTGCTAGAAACACTGATGGAAGCATTATCCCAGACATTTGTAGTGGTAGTCCTCAGGTGCGCCGCCCACACTAACGGGACAGACAAAATATCAATGGGTAATGCAGCCGCCTATGCAGCAGCATAAATGGCGGTTTATCTGCCAAATAAAATGCCTGCAGAGTACATCGTGACCACCCCACCAGCCAACGAACATCCAATACCTTATACAGCATTGCCTATCCCCCAAGTAATCGAATTACAAGGAAGGGCACCAGAAAGGGAGAAAAAATTGTGGTTACGGAGGGGATGCAAGCAATCCCCAAAAGATCTATTGTGAAGACAAGGGAGCTCTGGGAAGACCGTAATGCCCCGGGAGCTGCTAGCAGTAGCCTTTGAACATTTACATTACCCATCCACCGGTTCAAAGCAGCACATCACAGCAGATATACAGGAGGACTGGTTTATACCAGATATTCAGGAGAGCATCACAGAAATGGCCAAGCATTGCACCCCATGTCAGAATTTCAGTACAAGGATGACACGATGGACGTTACGGGGCACATTGCCTCGCCCTACTGGGCCGTTCCGTTAATTACACATAGATTATGCTGATATGGGTGAGCATTGCAATGGCTCCAGGTACCTCATAGTAGTGGTTTGCCCTTTCTGAAGGTGGGTGGGAGCAGGGCCTTGTGCTCATCCGGATGTCAAATGTGCTGCTAGATTCTTGGTATGCAAGATTTTACCTTGATGCAGTGTGTGTGCAAGTCTTTAGGGTCAGACAGCGGCACACTTTTTTTAATGCACTGTTTCAACACGTCGCAGCACTAATTGGCATTAAGCACTGGATGTGTTGAATTTACCACCCAAAGGCCAACAGCATTGTGGAGAGGATCAAGGGGCTCCTCAAAAGCAAATTGTCCAAACTGTGTACCATGTTGAAGAATAACTGGGTGCACTGTTTGCCCCTGGCCCTCTTCAGTCTACGTACACAACCCAGCAAAGACCACCATTTGTCACCTCATGAGGTGGTCACAGGTCAGCGTATGCACACCTCCATATGCCCTGTAAGAAGAGCTTTAGACGCACATATGGCAGCAGCGGTGTTAGGTGATGAGTTCAAAGATTATTTGACAACACTAATGCGGGCAATTAAATGTGTCTCCCAGAATTGAGACAGCAGATGCACCGGACGTAGCAACCACAACGGCGACAGATCCTCAGTGCATGAGCTACTGCTGCCTGGTGACTTTGTGTACATTTTCAATTTTGTGCATAGGTAGAACAACCCTTGGTTCCATGGGCCCTACGAGGTGGTGTTTTGCACTCCCCTCGCTGTAAAGGTAAAGGACTTGCAATATTGGGTACACCTCTCCGACGTCCGCATGACACCTCAGGACAGCACGTCGACACTTCAGTTATCTTAAAGCAGGGGTAGTAGTACTTGCACCCTATCTACCTTACTGGCCTGTCCAGGCACGATACGTGTGCAGTGTAACACTCCTTTGACATGCCGAAGCTCAGCTGCTAGCTCCATATTCTTCATTTTTTTTCTGGGACTCTTTTTCTCCCTTTCTTTGTTTCATTCTCTCTCTCTCTTTCTCTCTCTCTTTCTCTCTGTAACGGTACGTCTCCATTTCTTCATGTGTATTTTGCTTCCATTTCAGGAGAGAAGATGATGAAACTCACCAATGTAAATGATTGTTCATTAAGTAGGCATCCAAAGTATAGATGCACAAATGACAATATATGGGCCTATGCCTACTATTGGGGAATTACCATTATTGCAGGTCTATGTATGATATTGTAAGCATTATTGGGTCTTTGTTGGGAGAGTATGTTATAGAGGGAGGTTCCTATAAAGGTGGAGGAATGGGACTGTATACTTAAACGGAACAGTACATATACATGTCAATAATAGTGGATTTACATATATTAATAGTAACATGAATGCTAACAATAATAATTTAAATGAATATAGGAGTAGCAATAGTGTTGCATAAGTATTGGTGATGATTATAGCAGGAAAAATACAACAGCAAAAGCATGTGCAGCCTTGGCAGTGAAGGTGATAGTGAAGAATTTGTTTCCAGCAATTTGTGGATTGTTTAATAATTCAAAGTAATATGATATTTTCAATGGCACCGTTAAAGCTGGCACCCCTGAGAGCATGTATAGAATAATGAAAAGGGAAGTACGAAAAAAGTATGATGCGTATCAATGGCTGGGTTTGGATGCGATTGAGGATATATGCTATCCCGAGTTTACCAACAGTTGGTATACTGACATGAGTGGCGTGGGAAGATATGTTTTGAATGGAAGCTGTTGTGTGTTCGTTCATTCCAGTTGTGTCAGGGGCTCCCACAGTGTTAGTACCGCAAACAGTGGCAATTATAGAGGCACAATGCCTAGTTCATCTTGCGCTATGCAGAATAAAAGGAACGTTCCAGGCACACAGTGCGCAACTGCAATTGGTGGGTCCAGATCCTGTGAAGTGCAACGACAATCCAAACGACATCAAGTGTGTGGAGTTACCATATTTGATGGTAAAGGGGTGTACACATGTTGATACCAAATGGCAGGACACCACACTACCTTGCCTGGCAGAAGGACTGGTAACATATAACAAGGAAATGATAGCGCAAGTGGACAAGTTCTGTGCACAAATATGGACAGATCATATCACAAAGCTGACGTGTATTGCAACAATGGGAAAGCCGGTGCAAGTGCACAGGGAAGAAGTATATGGACTGTGTTTCAGCAACAAGGGTACAGTCTTTGTCTGCTCGAACGAACGTTGCAATATGACTCTCCTGATTGCAGACATGAAGAAGGGAATGGCAGCTGTGATGGATTACTGCTGGGTCTGTGGCCAACAAGCTTACTTGCACCTTCCACCATCATGGAGGGGCTGTTGTCCGCTAGCCACGCTGCACTCGGTGTTGCTAGTAATCCCTGAAGAACACCTGAAGGGGGAGCACTGCCTGCTGAGGAGCCAACTAACTCTGCCGTATTCAAAGAAGAGAAAAACCTGTTCTCCACAGAAGAGCTGTGCATCCTGTCAGGAAAAGGACAGTTCCAACAACTAAAGAGGACGAAAAGATTGAATTACATATCCAAAGACTCTTCTGCATTGCTTTCTGAAATACTAGCAGAATACAGGCTCATCAGCTCAGCAGAATCCTTCTTTGCATCTCTACTGTTGCCGGGAGTGCAGGCTGCAGCAAATTGTTACATATCGTGCACTGGGAGATGGCGAAAAACAGAGAACGGGTTCACAGTTATCAAGGTTGAGGTGCGTGCATTGAGACTTATGACGATGCAAAACCGCAATGTGCTGGACATGTTAACCGCAATGGAATGCAAGGTTTGCAAAAAGTTTGGCAATTCCTGTTGCACGTTCATGCCTTAAGAGGATGCAGAGAACACGTTGTTATCCCACATCATCGCAGCTGTCCATGGCCTGGGTGTTCGTATGGAGAAGGAGGGATGAGTACAGGAGGGTGACTGGTTCACCATGGCATTCAAATGGGCTCTGTCGTGGCTCAGAGCGATCATGAAGATGTTGATGCCCATCATCGTGTATCCTCGTTATCTTCTGCACCTGTCAACTGGGCCTTTGATGATGTGCCAATTTGGCAGCCAAAGTGCAAGAATTATGATATCAATTGCGGTTTCAAAAGCACCTCGCAAGAAAGTACAGACTGATCTCCCACAGTGGGGCCCTAAACATGAAATGATCCCCATCCTGTATGAAAATTAAGTTGACCAACCATGCCACACTATCATTACTCTACCCCCTGATATAGAGAGAATTATACAGAGGTTTGGGTGGACCTGGTGGGTGATGGAGGATACATCTATATGACTTGCTCACCTGAGGAATATGAGCGTAGCAGGGAGAGTTTACGGTCAGTATGCAGGCAATGGGTACCAATAAAGGGAACACAGCCATACATGGAAGCAGAGAGGAGACAGCGTGACTGCAAGGGTATTAGGGAGTGTGTTACTGTAGAAGTAACTAAAGGGGGAATGTTGGGAAAGGGGCGACCCCGTCTTACCCACTTAATGGCTTTAGAGTAAGGCGAGCAGCATTCAAAGCACTATGATGGGCCAGGGGTGAGGGGGGACAGTGGTAGGACCCCAACCCACACAGTGTAGCCCAGGGCACGAGCAAGACTGCCATTTTGTATAGTTGTTAGTGCATTCTGTTTAGATGTTAGTAACCATAGTTTGGAAATGCGGCCTGCGCAGCGAATGCAGCATTTCATGCACTAGGCCCTAATTGCGAGACAAGGGAAATCTCCAGCCATGCCGAAGCTCCCATGAGGACAACCCACAGCCCCAACCGCCATAAAACTCATTCATTGTTCTAACAGTGTTGCAAAGATGTTTTTCTATCCGCAAGGAATGTGCCCTACATGGCCGTGATCATAGACCGGCGCCTGGTGTGTATGTTATCTCACACTGGCCAAAACATGACAACGACCCATCCCCAGGTGACCACGAGTTATCGCCCATATAACTGACTAAACCACAAGATCCCTGAATTCCATGGCACCAAGCGCCCTTTGACCACCAGCCCCAAAGTACCAAGTCCTGAAATGTTCAAAGAGGACAGACATTGCATGTCTTTGAGCTACAATCATATGATTTGTATTGCAAGGTGCTGGGAGGGATACATTATAGTTCAAAACGAGGGTGGAGATTTGGAGCCGGATGGCATGGAAGGGAGTGAGTTAAATGTGTGTGTGGAGGTTAGAGTATCCCAGAACCTCCTTTGTGCCAGTCTTAAAGCCTGCCAGGTGCAGAGTATAATGATAAAGTAGCATTGTGTTAGGAGTGTAGTTAATTTGTTTTATTACCTTCGTCGGTGAGAAGATGATCTCCGCAGCACCCACGTGATGAAAGACGGACGGACTGGGCTGGAACCAATGATCTGGCATCCCTTATGGGCAGGCAGATCCTGCATAGGCGCACACCAACCAGCCGCGTGGGTTTTTACTGTATGTATTGTGTCACAATGACGATGTGATTCGTCTTAAGCCTCTTTTTGTACCCTTATTTTGGCAGAACGTTCTTAGCAGCAGAGTTCTTTGCTGTTGCTCTTGTCTGTGTGTGAGATTAAAACTTGTTATCCTTACAAGATCGACTTGGGCCTTTCTTCCCTAGCGGGTTGTATTTGTTCTGGTGTGAGCGTTCAGGACGTGCCTTCACTTGCGATAAGACATCCAATTCCACAAATACTGCTATTAAGGTGATGATGGTAATCAAAAAAAAGAAGAACTCCACTGACTAGAAAGGCCTGTATAATGAACCATGCACCTTTTTGAACTAGGTCCTCGAATAAACATAATGATCCCAACAGGAATGTTTAAGCTAAGAAAACTGTCGTGACAAAGGTCCCAAAACTCAACACCGAGTTCAGGGAAGGTAAAGACATCCTAGTAAATATAACTATACATTGGATAAGCCATTGAAGGGATACTACTTAATAATTGGGGAGGATATCAAGCAGAAAACCCAGCAAAATTAACCCAAAATTATAAATATCCAGCATCAGGTCTGGCATGGATTCACATGCTCTTGAATATTCCCCGTTGTCAGGCTGGGAATCCTCTTTAAAAAGAAAAACAGTTTCACTAACACTTTCAAACTGTATTTCTTCTCTAAACCAATCAAAAGTCCACTGGGTCACACTGCCCCCATCCAATGACAGTCTGCTTCCTAAGCACCTCCTCTGGCAGCCATCTTCAGATTTGGTAATCATGTAAAGTGGCAGTATGACCAAGAAGGGTTGCAGAGGGGACAGAGGGAGGGTTTGCATGTGAATCCATGCCAGACCCATGCTACAGAACAATAGTTACAGGTAAGTAACTGGTTCCTTCTCCAGCATGGGGTCTGGCATGGATTCCATGCTCCTGAATAACAAATACACAGCAGTACAACATTACACAACCACGGGAGGTGGCAAGGCTTAACAGAAGGAATCAACTCTTACCTCTGGAACAGACTCACCTCAAGCGAACAGGTTGTATACCACTGCTTGGCGGACTCTGGACTCCTCCCTGGAATCCCTGTCGACACAGTAGAACCTTGTAAAGGTGTGCGTGGACCTCCACGTAGCAGCTCTGCAGATGTCCAGCAGGGGCACATAAGCCAGGAACGCCATCATCCCAGCGATCGCACTGGTGCATAAGGCTCTGGGACGGCTGGGCAGCGGTCGGTTGGCCAACCAATGACAGTGCATGATGCAGCCGGAGAGGCACCTTGAGATGGAAGCCTTGGACAAGGCCTTCCCATGGTTCAGAGGACCAAAGTTCACGCACATCTGTTAAGTCTTTCGAAAACTCTTTCTGTGTGCCATGTAGAACTTCAGGGCACGAGCAACGTCCAGCGAGTGTAAGAACAATAGTTACAGGTAAGTAACTTGTTCCCAATGACTTTATCCATGTGAAGCTGAAGAAGGGACATATGTTGGCTCGACTTTTGGCATCTGAATTTAGCGCACTACCTCTAAAGGGGTCCAAGATATAAATTAGGGCCTTAAACTTACCTAGATCTCCATTATTGTGCAACCCTCATTGGCATGATTTGCCACAACAACAGCATGTCAAGGAAACTGCAAGCCAACAATTTGGGGTTATAAATGCTGACAATTCTCTTCAATAGAATCCTCCTGGCTCTTTTTTGCGTTGGAAGCCGATAATAGATCTGCAAGTATGACTGATGTGGAATGACTGAGGGAGACCTTCACTGTGGAAACCCAATTTAGTAGTTCTAAAGGAAAATGTGGGTGATACGAGAACTGTGAGGTCTCTTCATCTTAACCTTATGGACTGTAATATAGTAGATTAAAGAAACATTGAAGTGACCATGATTAGTGTGATTTTATTTGCACATCTGAGTTTGTTTGTTTTCAGGCAGTAGCACTTTATTTAACGGTCTCTAGTACCTACCATACTCCAGAAATTAAGGGGAGATTTTTGCGACCCAGTGGAGATCTGACCACTTAGACGAAGGGTGGCTTAGATATGAACATTACAGATTTGAAGTCAGTTTGTGCTGATATCCAAGCATTCATTCTAAATACAGATAGTAAGGTAAGGGTAGTATTGGTAAATGTGTATGATAGCCCACGTAAGAAGTCTGAAAACTCTGTTAATGGAGTTTGTCTTTTAGAAACGTGAGCTCTTGAATTTGCTAAGAAGGGACGACTGATCAAGATGATTGTCGGGCATCATAATCTACAATTCGAATGAGTAGTTGCAAGATCTTCCTGATTAAGAAGATGCTTGCTGTGTTATCCCCAAACTAACCATAAAGAGGCATAAAGGTCAGTGGGCTTCATTATAAGTTTGGCGGTCTGAAAATAAGGGTGCCGGTAGCAACGTGCCGGCACCCATTCCGGACCGTAAAACTACGAGTCTGCCGCCAGGGGCACAGTATTCTCGGCAGGCCTGACCTGTTAACAACAGAACCGGTGCTTCAGTGTCACCATTCCCTGTTCCGCTGCTGCTTAGGATATCCTGGTAGCACCGGGATATCGGGCAGTGAAAACAGTGTTACTGGGTTGGCGGTGGCCCACCGCCTACTGGCGGGTTCTACCGCTGACCTCTTAACGAGGCCCAATATCTACATGCCTCAAAAGTAGCTCAAATCAACTGAGGTTATGGAGTATGTAATGGTAGAGGCTATGGATATTTTATGCTTCTATCTAAATGATGTGGAGGCAAAATGTCTTCTCTGCAAGTGCATGTCACTGTATTAGGGAGGTAAACTGGTCTTCCTGCAGTTTGGAGGTGGTGCAGTCTTACTTTCTAAGACTGCAAACCGTCTCAAATAGCAGCTTACAAGATTTGCAGACCGATGTTGGCATAAGAGAATAAGGAGGGCTAGTCGTGCTAAAACAAAAGCAATGGTCTATACATGGAATAAAGTGTAATCTACAAGGCTTAAATTAATATTGGACGTAGAAGAGATTGAGGAGGTAGCACACTTCTGCTACCAAGGGATAGGTTTCCACAACAAGGGTGCAAGGAGCCATTCACAAAGAGTGATTTAGCAATGACTTGTGACAGTGCAGTGACGATCAGGTTTTGAAAATGAGTTCTTGTAGCAGGTATTAAAACTACCAAGCAGTGCACCGACAACTTTATTATGCTGAGCACTAAATTTGGCAAGGATAGAGGCAATGTTTGCACTTCATCCACTCGTATACCGAATTAGCTTTTCAGTCAATCCCTCTTTGCAAATATTCAAGTAGGTCGTATTGTTGGATGCATTGGGCAAGCTATGTGGAAGTTCTCTTCCCTGGGCAAAGCAAGTACAAAGGCTATTGGCTTTGGGTTCAGCACATTTATGGGCAAACCATAAAACTATTGAACACCAAATAAAGAATATAGTGGAGGAGATATACACGTCTTGGTTATTACAGGAGGTTCTAGAAGCAGCAGTCAAGACAAAATGATGGAATGATTATCTTATTATAAACACAGTGTGTTTTGAAATATATTAGGACGACATTGAGGCGCCACAAGGGCGCTTCTTGTTTTTTAAACTCGACGCTTAAGTCATTGAAGAAAATGAGGAAGTGACAAGCGTCCCGTCTATTTATCAGGAAGGCAGTGCCTCTGGGTCTTCAGGGATATCAATCCCCCGTGCCCCCACGCCCCCCCCCCCATGACCGCTTGAATAGCATCCCAGGTTACACTATCTGAGGTGACAGTTGAGGAGTTCTCGAGAATATAGTATTGCTCCTTTTATGTCCTCTGTAAGGATAGGATCCTTTAGGCGTTTCCCTGGAAGTCTTCACCTCCACAACCGTTTACCCCCTTAACGCCGGTGGTAATCAAAGTAGTAGTACGGCCTGGAATTGTGTGCGAGTGGTCTGAAAGGGAGATGGTTCCCATTGTGCTGGCTACCACCCTACCCATCATGGCAGCGGACATCCAAATATAGTCTATAATGATGCCGGCAGCCCTGGCTCGAACCTGGCTCTGTCAAGGGCTGTGGACTAGGCTATGTTGAAGTCCCCCATAAGGATTACTTTGCCCACTGGGAAGTCTCCCATCTTGCTGAGGGCATCTATAATGAATTTGTCTTGTCTGGGGCATAAAGTGTGGCCACAGTGAGTCGCAGGCAGCCAAGCTGACCACAGACAAATAGGAAGCGACCATTGTTGTCCTATTTTCCCTTTGTTACCGTTAACTCTAGGCCGTCCCGAAGGGCTATGACAACCGACATGTTTTATTGGCTGTGTTCACATGAAATAAGCGGGAAGTAGTGCCTAAGCCTTGCTCTGTATCTTGCTTGTGGAGGTGTGTTTCTTATAGGGCAGCTAAGTCTGGCTCACAGTCTTGAAGGAAGTGGTCTACCTTCTTTCTCTTCACCGGGGAATTAAGACCCCTAATATTTTGTATTAAGATTTGGAATTGTTTTGATTACATAAGGTGTGTCTCAGCCGATTTAGCCTTCCATGCACCCTCCCTGCCTGAGATCCAAATTGTCATCTAATGTCTGCCATAGTAAGAGGCAATGGAAAATCTGTATAGCTACCACTCCTGATCTCCCTTGCAATCTCCCCGACCGCTCTTCCCCACCCCAACCCCCAACAAACTCATAACAACAAAAATTAAACCCCAACTTGTGTGTCATGGTCAAGCCGCTAAAGGGTTCCTGAGACACTAATGCTCAGGGGTTGACCTAATGACCCCAATAGCAAAGTTTGAGGGCACTCTATGGCCTAAGTTGGTTTCAAGAAAGGGGATTAGTTCCCACTGGCCCACACTGTGGAACCCCTAAGCTCAAGTATTGCCCTGCACCTCGATTCTATTCACATCTCCCTATATAGGGTCCCCCCGATGAAGCCTCGACCCCCATCAACCTGTCAATTATGTCCTCTGTGGCCACAAAAGGCACACTCCCAGGAGTCTTGTTCATGAAGGATCTTCATCAGGAAGGGGCCCACTCAGATGACTGGTCCTGCAATGCTTTCTTTTGCAGGTCCACTGGCTTCCTGGACCATTCCCAGGGTTTCCTCTTATGGGCCTGGACCATTCCCAGGGTTTCCTCTTATGGGTCATATTTGTCTGTGCTTCCGTGCTGTTGCCATTTTGTCATCCTCCAGTTGTAGCAAACTGGCCCCCTCTTTCAAGGTGGTTATGAAATGTTGGAAGCCCTCCCACAAGGAACAGTAGGCCAAAGGGGAAGGTCCAACGGTACCGGATGTCTCTTTTGGAGAGTTCTCTTGTCACCTGTCCTAATTCTCTGCACTTTTGTAAGGTAGATGGTGCCAAGTCCTGCAATAGGAGGATGTCTGTGCACCTTGTCTAGATGGGGCCCTTCCTTATAGCTGCTTCTAATATAGTCTCCTTTTAGGCATATGAGGACACAGCGGCTAGCACATCTCTAGGGCTGGGACCACCTCTCTTCGGTCCCTTGCAATGGACCCTCTCTATCATAATCGAATTGGACAGGACATTAGCCAAAAAGTCACTGAATATGTTCTGGGTGCATACTCCAATTCCTTGTCCCCCACTTCTTCGGAAATATTTCCTTATCTGGATATGTGTGCGCCTGGATAGCTTCTCCAGGACCTTGCATTGAAGTTCCAAGCTATGCAAGTTCCTGCTTACGTGTTCCAACAGAGCACTATTAGATCAGACCTCTTCAGCATCATCCTGTAGTGCCCTCTAATTGGTGTCAGTCCTTTGTCCTAGCTGTGTCAGATGCCCCTTGATTTCCTTTATGGACTGCTGGAGGTCTGCTTTTAAGGAATGAAACGGTTCTTGAAAGGATGCCATGAATCTTTCCTGGAAGGTCGCAAGGCATTGCTGCAGATCATGTTTTGTCAAGGCCTCATTGTCGCCAGCCACACTCCCCAAATCTTGGCACCTCCATCCCTTTTTCCTTTTCTTGCATATGGTCACTCTGGGCGGTATTTTGGCTCCAACAACACCTCGACTCATCTCTATCCAGGGTGGCCTGGAGTTTGTGGCGAGGGTCAGCTCCTTGCCTTTTGGGCTTTGGCATCAGGGAAGAGCACCCAATTGGCTCCCCGGTCTTGGGGCACCTGCACAGGCCCCGGTAGCCCCTTTGCCCTCCCTGTGACAGCTGCAGTAGATGGATGACATTGAGGGTGTAAGAGCCCTTCTGCACAGCACAAGATGGGCGTTGAGCCTGCAGGGTTTGTCGCAAGTGTTTCAGCCTCAGGTGACGTCCTCCCCACAGGGGAACAATAGAAACAGCGCATACCTCTGGTGAAGGGCCCTTCCCCTTATCGCTGTGCTCCATTCCATCTGCTCCTCATTAGGTGGGGTTGCAGAGTTGTAGCTGCAGAGTTTAAAGGCCCCATTGGGAGGGGTAGCGGCACTGCCAGAGAGATGACAGAGATGACTACAGCGAGCCTCTTATCTCCGAGGCACAGCCTGGTGTTGCTGTACAGGCTGTGCCATAGTGCCCCATCGACACGTCAAGCTCACTGCTGTCCCTGCTCTCACACTGCTAGAGAGTTTCACCTCGGGGTCGTCCACAATATCACCTCTTGGTGAAGTGCCGCTGCGGTTTGATGATCAGCTCCAGAGGCAGCCCTGGTGCTGTGGGTATGGGTTTGAGTAATATGGGGGAGGGTGGGGTCGAGGCTCGCCTCATAAGAGGTTTCAAGGTAGTGGAGGGTGGGAGTGCTTCATTGTGCTTTGGGCCCCCAGCAGAGCTCTGCGACTTGCATCAGCTCTGAGAATGGTGCCATTGTGAATCTGGGGAAACATTTCTAATTTTAAACCATGGAAAGAGCTGAGACAGCACAGGAAGCACAATCTTGTGCATTTGTGCAAGGGCTGCCGCTTAAGGTGCAAAAACAACTGCAGTAAGTTTGTGTTAATTTGCTTTGGGTGGCAGATAAAGCCCATGTTAGAGTTAATTGTAGTTGGGAATCATTGCATATTATGTCGGAAGCAAAAGAGGCTAACAGAAATGACATCCGTTGCAACAAAGGATGGGGTGGGGAAGGGCAGTGTTTGTGAATACGAGATGTGGCGACCGATACCATGACCAGGAAAAATGCGTGTCCAGTAGAGAGGTAGAGGCTGTGGAGGGTGGTACTCCTGGTCAACAAGGAAATTCAAATAGATGTTTGACAAGTAACGCGGCTTGTCACTATTCTAGGCAGAAGAGATGTTGGACATATGAATGCCCTAACTGGCCTCCACTCCAAGCCACAGGTAAAAGTACAGCAATCCCTTCCTCGTGTCCTTTTCTAAACGTGCCAACATGAACGTTTGGAAGATTCAACAGACTATTAGTTAGAATTGCCAATCGGTAGTGTGAGACAGGCATGGTATCAAGAGATGAGACAGACAACAAGATTAACAGTTATTTAAAACCTTTATTGAAGGTTTTGGGTTGGCTTAACGCCTATCTTGCCCTATAACTAAGGTGGGGTTATCCCTACCTAGATAAACTAAGGAAGTCTGTGTTTGTAAGTCCAAACCAAAAAGCTGCCTGTGTCAAAACCTATGCTTGCCCTCATGTCGAATACTAAACACAGTGCAAGGATGTTCTTAGTTAACTCTACAGTGTCCAAGAACAAATATGGAGCTTCCTCTGGCTCCCATACCCAAGTTCAGGATACAGTTCCAGTATATAATTGTTTCAACTAATTCACCTAGCTTTGGGATTCCCTTCCCCAAGTCCAAAACACACTTGTTCTTGACGTACAATGTTCTGTTAATTTCACTAAGTTCCACCAGAGCTCAGGGTTCCCTTCCCCAAGCTTAATGCATGTATTTCTTAAAGTGCAGCATTCATGGCTTCCTTTAACAATTGTTAAAGTTTGGTTGGGGCTCCTTGGTCTTTCCGCAGTTTACAGGCTGCACTGCCCACTCACTACAGGAGGCGCAACCTTGCCCTTGTAGTTTCTTCATTGGTTCCTTAACTGGGTTCTTACTTGTTTTCTTATTTGGCTTTGTTCTTGCCCAAGCTTTTTATCCAAATATTCACTGGTAGGTGACTTGCTTTGTTTGTCCCCCTTTTTCATATATCTGATTCTGTCAGCTCAGACTGAAGATCTTGCACCTTTAAAAGGGTTTTCAGATCAAGCTTTAACTCACATTTCACTGCTCCCCACTCTTCTGCTGTTTTCTAACAGCTCTTTATCAAGTTCTTACTTGTAATACTTTCAATTCACATTCAATTGTTCAAGACCTTCGCACAGATATGATTTCCTTATACGCGACTACTCTGTTACCTAGTTTCCAGATGGTCCATTGCTGGCATCACATTCGCTTATTATCTCTAGATCAGAGACTTTCAACAATGTGCCGGCTGTACGCGACCACTCCGATACAATGTATTTCAACAAATTTCATCAGCAACTTTAATTCGCTCGTGTACTAGGCTTCTTGCATTTACTTAAAACTCACTGGTCGTGCTGCTGGATATCAAGGCTTATTTGCTCACACAGCTTCTCACACCCGAGGTCAGGGTCTCAAGTCGTGCCCCTCAGATACTCCTGGGCCGGCTTCCTTGCCCAGGAGAACAAGCACTTCTCTGTCACAATGAAGGGACCGTCCCTCCACACAGTTCCCTTCTTCTGACCTCGTAGGCTCCCTGGAGACAAGGCTCCCTTGCCACGCTTCTGAAAAACTGCTTTACTCTGCGACTTTTTGTATTGGCACTCCCCTCTCCATAGGCCATAGGCTCATCAGGCACTGGACGAGACTTACTGCTGCTCTCTCCTGATGAACTTCCTTCTGCTGTGTGCTCCACCTTTTAAACACCTTTTTTAACACATTTTAAAACCCCATCAGGTGTGAGTCCTGGTCTCTTCTGCCTGGTGTAAGGAACCCATGGTGGCAACAGTAAAGACAGACACAAATGATCACAGTTCAGGGATGTTTATTAAACTGTATTTGTAGGTTGGAAAAATGCCTAATATAAACCTTAATCTAAGATGGGAGAAAGCTTCAACCATCAAACAATAATAAGACAGTCCTATTGGTGTCTTTGTCAAATAAAAGGGCCTATACTAAGAAAAACCAATTGCCAATCCTTTCGCTAAATACAAAAGAAGTGTGGGATGATGTTCTTAAGAAAGAAGGAAGTGTTCAAAAATAATAAGTCAGGATGCGGTAGCTGAGGTCTCCCTTACCCATGTTTTAAGCAGTGGATAAGGTAGGATTCTGGAGCACAGCACATGCTCGAGCTTAAACAGCACCAGCCAACAGTTCCGCTCTCAGCAATCGGGGCCTTCGGTGGTTATGTTTCTTTTCTACAAAAAGTCTCTTGCCTCAGAGTATCTAATGGGTTTCAAAATAATAAACAAAACTTCCTTTCTGTATGCACGTTGGGTGCTGCCTTTCATTCCTGGATCACCCTCTTCCGGTGCCAGATCTACAAAAAGTACTTAATGATATCAGGACCATCGGTAGTTACGTTTTCTTGCTTCCGAGGGCTTGACAGGTTCAAAGTACAAAACAAAAGTTCAACAAAAAGTTCTTTTCTGGTTGTACTTGGGTGACAGCTCTACACCCCTGGGTCCCTCTCTTCCGGGCTCAGACCCCTCTCGTGTATCCGCTTCTCTCGGTCGGGTTCACTCTGGCATGGCATGCATTCAAAGGCTTTCTCTTTTATTTTATACTTTTCTTTGTTGCATTCACGGGTCGGTGGGTGTTGGCTTCTCACTCTTGGATTCCCCTCTTCCGTGCTCAGATCTTTCTCGACTATTTGCCTCCCTCCGTCGGGTTCACTATGGCTTTCAATGCAATTTTGTCTGTGACATTCATGCATCTTAATGTCTTTTTAAACAGTTCACTGTGGACATCCCTCCTTCGGGTTCACTCTTGCCAAGTGTGTCATCAGTTTTATGAGGCAGGATTCACTTGCCTTAGCTTCACAATCATCTGTCAAAGACTTTCGACTGTACAGAGGATTTTACTAGACCCCAGTATGCCCACTTTGCCCCCTTTTTCGCCTTTCCCAAGGTCTTCTGGTAGTGGTAGTTTCAACAATCGGGTAATCACCCATAGTTTCCTGAGTGAGCACCCATGTGGTGCCGGACTCCTCTGTTGCTGGTTTCCCCCTTTTAGTATCAATAGTTCTTTATGCTTTCAGAGTTCAATTAGCCGTTTTCTACTTTTCGTTCAACAGAGTTTGGTTTCTTATTGGCTCTCCCCTCGACTCACTGGCTGTGATGAACTGCTTGGCTTGCCTTCACTTTGGAGTCAAGGTTTGTACCATGGAGACGAGCATCTTTCCCCGGCTTGGTTATCAGTAGATGAGGGTCTTGTGTATCGCTGACATCTGCTGCAACACACGCTGGCTATTGTTCGCAGTCTTACGATTCCTTCCGCAGAGGTTTCACGGGCCTTGGTTGGTGAGTTAGCACTCTCAACGTGCGGTCTGCCTTGCTCGTATTGTGCTCTCATGCACCACCTTTTATCCCTGTGGGGAAGGGAAAGGCCCGTCAGATGTGTGTGATTCTGGTCAGTTGTCTGACTTTGCCTGACCCTTGTGTTGGGACACATCAGGTAAATAGCTCGGATGTTAGTCCGTCGTCCTTCGCGATATTAAAAAGTGTTTGTGTCCAAAAAGGGGGGGTGGGTGTAGATTGTTTGCATATCCTACGTGGTAGGTTGGGGAAAAGGTGTCAAAAGAAGGGTGATACTGTTTCTCACCTCTCGGTGTCCCACTCCCCGAGGACCCCCATCCAGGTGATCCTCCCTCAATAGTCCAACCCGAGGAACTGGACCCAATAGCTATGGCTGTGTCCTGGCCACCTGGATGACAGATCCCGGGGACTAGTCAAGGAGACACCTTCAGGTTTCTCACACTGGCCATAGTTAATAAAATGAATGAGACATGCCTGACCTTCATTTCTGTATTCCTCCAAATCCCTCTTCTTCGTCCCAGTACTAGAGTGGTGCTTTCTATGGGCTGTGTGCATTCCTCTTTGAGGCTTCTTCCTCTTTGAGGCTTCTTCCTCTTCTCAGTACTTTGTGGGGACTCATGGGTTAGAATAGGACATAGTGGAAATAACCAATGAAGGCTGAGGGAAGGGAGGGTACATCAGTGTTAGGAAAGGGGGATATCATGTCTCACCATCAGGCGCCCTCTCCCCAATCCTCAAGGACCCTCTACTCAGGTGATTACCCCCGCCCCCTCCCTTGCTTGTTTCCCCCCAGGGTCGGGATCCAACAGTGATGGCCCTTCCCAGGCCACCTCAGCAGAAGATCCCTGGGGAGTAGCTGTGAGAGTGCCTTCCGGTTTCTCGCATACCCTTCTCCCATGCGGGTTGGACCATGATGCTTCACAAGGGAACCAGGAGAGAAAGTCCACATTCCCCTGATCTCATCATTTCCAATGTTCCACTGAGATACCGTATGGTTGTAGGTCCAATAACCACTGCATAAACCTAGGGTTTGACTCTTTTCTCTGGCTAATCCAGACTAACAGAGAGTGGCCAGTAATTAGTCTGAGCTTCCACCCCCGTAAATAGTACTTGAGATGTAATATCTCTGATTTTATGGCTAGCGCTTCCAGTTCAATAACTGAGTAATTTTTCTCCCTGGGGAACATTTTTTCGACTGATGTACAGGATCGGATTATAGCATTTAGTCTCGGGAGGATAGCTCCGCGGCAACGTGCACATCTTGGAAGCAAGACGACACCGAGCAACACAGGTTCGATTCCCAGGTCTGAGCTTAGAAACCTCTGGGTATTAAGCATGTTATAAATAATCCATCATACCATATCATATATCATCCCGGGTACAGCGGCATTCTGTTTGGCATAGGTGGAGAGGTATTCGGGCCATTTGTCTTTCTTCACCCAAGATGACGCCAGCTGCACCATATGCAGATCTAGTCATTTCGGCAGCTGACCTCCTGGTTTACCCTCATTACAGTGTCAGAACAAGTCTCATGCAGTCTCCTCCAGTGACCCAGCGCGTCGCTTCTCTTTTCTATGGACGTCCAGTAAGTTCGCTTTCCTTGTATCTTAAAATCCATACTTGCCTAAATACTGTTGTTCTTTATATCCACTTCCTTCCTTCCTTTGTTTTAGAGCCTCTGCAGAATCTTAGAGATTACCCTCCGTAAAGCGCACGACACAGAACTTGCAGACCGTTCGGTACGATTCCTAGTGCAGAAAGATGACTTTAATCTTTCATTCCTTGTCGGCTCTATCTTACCTATAATGCTGTTCTTTCTCTTAGCGCGCTACGGCCAGGCTTAGTTCCGGGATCTGAACACTGCACGAAGATTAGAGCAGGAAGGCAGAAAGACGCTCTGCAGTCTACCCGCTTAACATCCTCATTGACAACATCACGAAAGGCTGATCGAAGCCCTGCAGTTCCCGATACCAGTGTTTTCTTCCCCAGAGAGTTTCGCTGAGGCCGCTTATCACCTTCTTCTTTCTTTTCCAAGGATGAGGTGAGCAGGGGTCTTGGGGAATTCTTCATTACCGACCACTACTCTGTACCTGATCAGGTTAGTTGCTTATTGTATATATCTGCACATATTGGGCTCAAAGGGTTCATCTGCAGTTTCTTATGCAGTGTTCAGAACACGGATGCTCCAGACCATCATGATTTTGAGATAAGTATCTGTTTGTAAAATGAACTCTTTGGAAAAAATCCACCACTTTTAAAATGGGGCTCTGGCACAGAATTTGTTTTAATGTACTAAAGCAGATTTCATCTGCCTTGTCCCATTTCACCTGTTGAGACTCTGCACTTTTCAGTTTATCTGTTAATCCAGAGGTTTTACCAGAAAAATGTGGGATAAACCGGCGGTAATACCCTATTAGTCCTAGTAAAGCTCTTAAATCCCTTTTCATTTTTGGTGTAGGGGCTTCAATAACAACTCTCACTTTTTCCTGTTGGGGTTGTACACTACCAGTACCCACAAGAAACCCAAGATACTAAACAGCAGACTGGGCTAGTTTGTACTTTTTGGGATTGGCAGTTAATCCAGCTTTCCTTAGAGCTCTCATGACTGTATATAGATGGTATAGGTGGTCTTCCCGTCAATGTATACTGCGCAAAAGTCTTGTAAAATATGGTCCCTTAATCTCTGGAATGTTGCAGGAGCACCATGTAATCCAAAAGGGCAGGAATTTACAATGGAACCGTCGTATGGGAGTGGTAAATGCAATTTTCTCTTTGTCAGGCCCAAATAGGAGAACCTGCCCACACCCTTTGGTGAGATCTAGGGTTGACAAGAAGACAGCATTATCCAATCTATCTATAAAGTTTTCAATACATGGCATTGGGTAAGTGTCAAAGGCTGAGATTGTATTCACCCTCCTAAACTCTATGCAGAACCTCCAGCTACCATCAGGTTATGCCACCAACCCACTGAGGGAATACCAGGGACTGTTTGAAGGTTCTATTAAATTGGCCTTGAGCATTTGTTCCACTTCTTTAATGATGACATCCTTTCAAGACTCGGGCAGTTGGTAGGGTCCTACATGTACTACCTTGCCTGGGGAAGTGCAATGTGGTGGTATATATCTTTCACTTTCCCCACTCTTCACAAAACACATCTGAAAATTGTCTCACTAACTCAACAAAGTCTTGTTTCTGATTATTTGTGAAGTTAGAGGGAATTAAAGCAGTATTCTCTACCCCTTAATGCACCAAACAGGACAGTATAGTCGGCTTGGACTTAGAAGGGTTCTCCTTCGACTCTTTGAGTAGGTTTCTGTGATAAACCTGTGATTTTAGGCAGAGGTCAGGCTGGGAGATTTTATAATTGCATGGTCCCATTTGCTCTTCCACTTCATATGACCATGCTATTTAGACACCAACTTATTATCGGACACAGATAGAGGTACTAAGACCTTTTGACAAATAGAAAAGGATCTCAAAGAAACCTTTTGGTTATAAGAAGCTTTCTGTTGTCCCTGGCCTCTAACTATATGAGTCTGTACCAAGGATCGGACAGCTGCCATGTGTTTTGTCAGGTTGCGGTTTGGGAGAGTGGTAGTGGAGCCTCTTCCCTTTCCTCTCATGTATCTTTTAGCATGTCTAAGAAGTCCCGGGGTTCCCATCCATAAAGCAATTCAAATGGAGAAAATGCAGTGGACGAATGAGGTGTTTTTCTGATTGCAAATAAAGCCCATGGAATCATCTAGTCCCAATCTTTCCCATCCTGATCGACTATCTTCTGTATAATGGTTTTAAGAGTTTTATTAAACCGTTCCACAAGACCATCTGTTTGGGGCTGGTACACAGATGTGCGCAATGTGGTTATATGCAATAATTCCTTAACTCCCCCCATAAGTCTACTCATGAAATTAGAGCCTTGGCTTGTTAATATTTCCCTTTGTAACCCAACCCGGGAGAAGAAGGGGAGCGCATGTTTCAAAGTTTGCTGTGTTGTATTAGTTCTCAGGGGGGAAGGTGTTGAGGTACCGGGTGGCATAGTACATATTTGTTACCCATTTTAGAATGTTCGAGGGGACAAAATATATCCATCCCGATCTTGGAAAAAGGAATTTCAATAATGGGTAATGGGTTTAATGGAGCTGGTGGTGGTATGTGGGTACTAGTTCTTTGGCAGATATCATAGGCCATGACAGAGGTCTTAATGTCTGCATGAATTCCTGGCCAGTAGCATTGACTGTGTGTCTGGGTTTTGGTCTGTCCCAGATAGCCTTCAGTTAGATGAGAGTGGACTACTGCTAGAACCACTTGCTTGCGGCTCCAGGGGACAACTAATTGAGCTTTTGTTGAGCCTTCGTTGGTAGTGTCCCCTCTAAATAGAAGCCCATGTTTTTTTTTTAAATAGCCTGCCTTTTCCCTGACCTTCTGGTTCAGGTATTGCCTGCAACAAGGATTTGGCCAATAGAGGGTTGTTTCTCTGGGTGAAGGCTAAATCAGGCAGGGTGTCGGGTTCATCTTCATTAGTTTTAGAGGGTAAAGAGATGGTAGGCTTTTAATCTGCCTCTCTGAAACCCAAAGTGCCCCTGTCAGTCTCCTCTTTCTCTGTCTCTTATTTAAATTTGGCAAATACTGCCCTTTCAAGTATCCTTTGGGTGATTGTATCCCTGGTTGGATCTGAAAAACATATTTCCCTCGATTCTGTAATAATACTTTTATATCTCCCCACGTTAGTCTGGGTCAGTAACCCCAGCCAGGACATCTAGCCCAAATCTCCAGGTGAGTCTTGACTTGGGTGCCAGTCGTATAAAAGTCCCAGAGGGTGCTATAAGCACCTGGTCAGTAGGTATTAGCTTTCTTTAGACTGGAGGGATGGTTTCTACTACTTCAGATATCAAATCTGATGGAGCCGTTTGTGGCTACCGTGAGACTTGATGCTCTGTCACTTAGCCTTTCATATTTCTGGGTCCCCCAATCTGTATCGGTACAGCTGCATCCCACTAGTGACACCATATGTGAGACAGGCATGGTATCCAGATATGACACAGACAAGAAGAGTAACTGTTTCTTAAAACCCTTATGGAAGGTTTTGGGTTGGTTTAACGCCTATCTTGCAATCTAGTGGGAGCCGACAAAATAAAATACATGAAAAAGGGTGACAAAGAAAGCAAGTCACCTACCAGTGAATATTTGAACAAAAAGCTTGGGCAAGAAAGAAGCCAAATAAGGATCCAATTTAGAAACAAGTGTTTCTTAATTGGATCCTTAACTTGGTTCTTACTTGGTTTCTTATTTGGCTTCTTTCTTGCCCAAGATTTGTGTTCAAATATTCACTGGTAGGTTACTTGCTTTCTTTGTCACCCTTTTTCATATATTGGATTTTGTCGGCTTCTACTAGTAACCTCTTTCTCCTTTTAACGGGTTTTCCAGATCGAGCTTTTGCTCACAATTCAGTGCCCCCCTCTTCTGCTGTTTTCTAGCAGCTCTTTATCAAGTTCTTACTTGTAATACTTTCAATTCACATTCAATTGTTCAGAGACCTTCGTACGTGTATGATTTCCTTATACGCGACTACTCTGTTATCTAGTTTCTAGACGGTCCATTGCAGGCATCACATTCGCTTATTCTCTCATTGTCTCCAGATCAGAGACTTTCAACAACATTCCAGCTGCACGCAACCTCTCTGATACAATATATTTCAACAGCATTAATCAGCAACTTTCATTTGCTCACATACTGGGCTTCTTGCATTTACTTGAAACTCACTGGTCGCGTTGCTGGATATCACGGCTTATCCGTTAATACAGCTTCTTACACCTGAAGCCAGCGTCTCACCTCTTCCCCCATAGACGCTCCTGGGTAGGTTTCCTTGTCCAGGAGAATGAGCACTGCCGTCCCACAATGAAGGTACCGACCTGCCACACGGTTCCCTTCTTCTGACCTCGTAGGTTCCCTAGAGACACGGCTCCCTTGCCACGCTTCCAAAAGCTGCTTTACTCTGCAACTTTTCAGCATTTCGGTGCTCCGCTCTCAACAGACTCATCAAGGGCTGGTCTGGACTTCCTTCTGCTCTCTCCTGATGAACTTTCTTCTGCTGTGTCCTCCACCTTTTATACACTTGAACCCTGGCAAAGGGTTTCAGGCGTGAGTCCTTGGCCTCTTTTGCCTGGTCATAGTTAATACAATGAATGGGACATGCCTGACCTTATTCTGTATTCCTCCAAATTCCTTTTCTTCATCCCAGTAATAGAGTGGCGTTTTCTATGGGAAGCTTGCATTCCTCTTTGGGGCTTCTTCCTCTTCTCAGTACTTTGTGGGGACTCATGGGGTAGAATAGGACATGAACAGAAATAGCCCATAAAGGCTGAGTGAAGGTAGGGTAAGTCAGTGTTAGAAAACGGGGGATACGATATCTCACCGTCAGGCACCTTCTCCTCAAGGACCCTCCACTCAGGTGATCCTCCATCGCTTGTCCAACCCCATGGTCAGGATCCAAAAGCGATGGCCCTTCCCTGGCCAACTGAGCAGAAGATCCCTGAGGAGTAGCTGTGAGAGCACCTTCCGGTTTCTCATAGTAGCTCGTGCCATTTTACAGAGGTGTATTCTTGTTGACAAAGAGGGTCTGTATGTCAACTGTAGAATCAATGGCACGGAGGTAAAATGTTTAATAGATGCAAAGCCAAATTGCTCTGCAATAAAGGTGAGGGAATTTAACCCCTTAGTTCTAATGTTGAATTACTTGTCCTTTTTGAATAGGGATGCATAATAGCTCAACAGTTAAGGGGTTAAAGAAGTGGCCTTATACTTCAAATCTGTGTGGGCGATTGGGATTTCTAATGAACCATTGGTCCAGTCTGTAATTGAACCACTTAGTTTCCAATGTTTCCATTTTATAAAAGTACATTTTCCTATTGAACCCCCTATCCACAGTAAACTTAGTCGGGAGAAACTTACTGTGGAAATTCATATGTACTATGTTTTACTCTTGATGGAGTGCACCTAGATATTCAGTTGAGTATGTAAATGAGGTAGTTGCTATGATGGGAGATGATCCAGAAAAAGGAGGAAAGCTTGAATCACTTTGGTAAGGAGAGGATTTAAATGAATTAATAGCGCAAGTACCCCCAAGAGTTGGGGTCTCAACCTGCCAATGATTTAAGCTTCATTTGCAGTTGTGAGGCATGAATTCAAGTAGAACCAAGTAAACCCCATTGCCGGAAACCACAATACTCAATGAAACCAGAGGCAGAAGCGGGGATATCTGTTGTAATTGATTCACTGTTGGAACAGAATATTGGTGCACACAACTAGCCCTTGAAATAGCCAAATTTGACCCATTAAAAAACTAGGAAGGGTGGTGTAGATATTTGTGGGGGACCTGTAAGCAGTAATACAGCAGTGTTGCCTTCATTCTCAGTTGTTACAATCCCAGTGACTGTATTATTGTACTAGCTGTTTCCTGCATAAAATACTCCATTCTAGCATATTTTCAAGGTCAATATCGGTCAGATTTACCACTAATAGCTTCCAGGAAGGGGGCGTAGGTTCCTGTGACATTTTAATGTTCAATGAAAAGGCTAAATGTATCAGATGGAATGATAGGTATGCGCGGTATAAGAGCAGCATCTAAGTTCCATCGATCACATAGGCCTCTATGATGTGTCTTTGTAGACGCGTAATTGTCAACCTTGTTCCATTGCAGAGTCCCCATGATGGCATAAGGATTGCGTAGAAACATAATTACAGCACCTACTTTCAGTTTTGGCTCGTTAGGAGGCATTCGTCCTACAGCATTTCGCTCTTTAGAGACTGAAACGTTGAGCCAGTAATTAACTGTTCATTGACACTGGAACTGCTATGCTCAGTGTGAAGAGAAGTGGGGGTGGAAAGAAGTAACTTCTGAATGTTTGCGACAATGGAAGGTGGCCACATAGAACCAGGCTCATTCTGTTTGTTGAAATGGTAGCTCTTGTTGAAGTGGGTGCACTTTGCCATTTGGACAGCAGAGGGGAACCTAACACTGATAAATTGCACGTACCTATCTAACCATTTTATATCTATACATAGATATAAAAGTAAAACATTGTTTGTGGGGGGATTTGTGGCAAAGCGTTGTTCCTTATACAATTCCACAGCGTTTCACTAATCTGCACCACATTTTGCATAGCTGCCTGTTAGGAACCTCCGGTCATTACTGGCTGCATCACATTTGGACAAGTTTTCCGTGGATGGGGAGTTGTGTGAGGTATGCAAAAGGGGACCTAAAAGCAGTCTATGAAGTGTGTATAGCCCATAGAGTTATGTAAAGCATTTAGAGGGGGTACATTCCGCACAGATAGCTGGATTTGGTTGCACTTATTCTTGCTTGCAATATTAACGGCAGGCAATTGAGTCAATATTTACACCATTTCATCCTATTCTCTTGGGATTGTGCACAATTATTGCAATTTGTGGAAGGAGCAGGGTATTTAACCACAAAGGGAGCTCCCATTAAAAACACAAATTATGTAAATTAATTCCCTCTTAGAATCTATACAACTACCAAAAGAATTGTCAGGAATCTGCAGAACTCTCATTGGTCCCTGTGGTCCAGATGGGTGAGATACCGAAAGTGCTATTCATTGTTCCTCCCAAGATGGCGGTGTGTTGCTCCTGCGGCCTATACTGCCTCATGCACTCTAGTTGATTCCCAAGATGGCGGCCTGCCGGTACCGAAGACCGAGATTGAAGTTAGCTCCAGTTTAAATCTGCATACACAATGGTAAGCAGATGCGTTGATTTGTTCCTTTTGGCATTCACGCATGTCTAACTTGTATCTTTCTCTCTTTTCTCCGTATTCCTTACCTGTGCTACTTCGTGTATCCTTCCATCCAGTACTCCCCTTCGGTTCTCGGAGCCTGTGTTGCTCTGTGCGAAATTCTCTAGCTTCCTCTTCTTCTCGCGATTCTCCTGTTTCTCATACCGGCTTCCCTCTTCATTCCTCTTACTGCTGCTTACCTCTGGTATCGTTCTGTGGAAACTCATCCCACCTTTCTATATTACCGGACTCGGAAGGCTACCTGGTGCAGCGCAGTTGAAGTTCTTTTGCTTCTTGAAGTCATCAGCTCTGGAACTCCAAAACATCACACAGTCATCTCTTCAACATTCTACCTCCACTACATTAACGGTTTTCTTCCCCAAGAGGTTTTTTTCCCAAAGCACATTTCCTGCAGAGTTCTCCTGACTCCTGTTCTTCCTACAAGAGAGTCACAAGCGTTTTTTGGGAGGTTTTGCTTATTCTTCAAACCTTCTTCCTGGACAGTCGAACAGGTTTGTGCTTACGTTGTTCTCACAGTAAGCAACGCCTAATATAAAAACAAACAAAATAAAAAAAATAAAAAGGGGAAATTCTTCATCTTTTCTAACATGGAACAAGTACAACAGCTGACAGCCGCTGTACAAGCCCTGATTCAAGAAGTTCAGGCATTAAAAACTGAAAATGCTAATCTGCGTAAGCTGGTGCTCCAGAATCCCGTACGTCTCGAGATACCCCCTGCACCGCTCATGGGGGAAAAATTCGACAGAAATCCACGGAAGTTAAAGGAGTTCATGGATGCCTGTCTCATACAGATTACTCTCAAACCTTCCGTTTTCCCTACTGACCGGTATAAAGTCAGTTATATGATTTCTAACATGACAGGGAGTGCCTAGGCCTGGGCCACTCCTTCAGTGACTACAAACAATCAAATCCTTGTTTCCTTTCCTGGCTTCTTACTTGGCGTAAGGGCTATGTTTCCTCAAACTGAGATCATTGTTTCGGCACAAGAAAACCTCATTGACTTTAAGCAAGGATCCTTAGACACTTTAACTTACATCACGCAGTTCAAACAGATGGCCAATGAGACTGCGTAGCCCGACGACACGCTGGCAACTCTGATGAGAAGAGGCCTGTCTGAAAAAATTAAAGATGAACTTGCCATGGTTCTGCGTCCCCCTAATATAGCAAAGCTCATATCTTCAGTAATGCAATTGGAATATCGGATCCAGGAGAGAAGAATGGAGAAGAGAAGAAACAGAGTTGGAAGGCCCTTAATGGACTATGCCAGACCTTCAGTAAAGCCTCAGGCAGAGGATGAACCAATGCAAGTCTGTTCAGCGCATGGGCCGTTATCAGAAGAAGAACAAAGTCGCAGGAAGGAGAATGGCTTGTATATGTATTGTGGCTCCACGGAACATCTAGACCACCTTATGGTGGTGATAAAGGTATCTCTACAGGATTCGAATGTTTCACTCCCCAATGTGACAGCACTCATCCATTGTGGAGCCGCCGGAAACTTCATGGATGATGATTGGACTCATTCCCATGGATTCTCTCGATTGATGAAGAAATTACACATACCGGTAGAAGGCATTGATGGGAAACCCTTGTCATCTGGAGCCACTAAGGAAAGCACTGGCATATTATCTATGTCTTTCGCCACCCATATTGAGAACATCCAATTCGACCTCATTAAAGCCGCCCACTACCCTCTGATTTTAGGTTTGCCCTGGCTCAGGATGTATAATCCTTATATAAATAGGATGGCAGGCACCATCTTCTTGGGGTCCGAACATTGTGTGGACCACTGTTTGCGGCAAGGCGCTGTTGGTATGCATGCCACAGTGGAAACTATCCAGGATGCCTGTACCTCTTCTAGGGTAGATGTGATACAGGCCCCTCCTCCTTGTTATCAAGAATTTCAGATGGTATTCTCCAACGATGAGTGCAAAGAGCTTCCTCCACATAGGACGGATGATTGTTCTATAGAATTACTACCTGATCATGACGTCCCCTTCGGAAGAATGTATACTTTGTCGACATCTGCAAAGGAAGTACTACAGGAGTACTTGACAACCAATCATTACAGAATCCAAGTCCCCTGCGGGAGCATCTTTGTTCTTCATTCCTAAAAAGGACAAAAAGGAACTCAGACCTTGTATCGATTTTGGTGGACTAAACAACATCACCATCAAGGACAAGTATTTCCTGCCCTTGATTTCGGATATTCTTGAGGCCATCCGGGGTGCTACACTTTTCATTAAGTTGTATTTACACGGGGCTTATCACCTTATCTGGATTTGTGAAGGTGACGAGTAGAAGACCACCCTTAGGACACCCTTTAGTCACTGTGAATATAGGATCATGCCCTTTGGCCTGACAAATGCACCAGCTGTCTTTCAGCAATTTATTGACCACATTTTCTCTGATGCACTACTGCATTATGTAGTGGTTTATTTGGACGACATCCTTGTTTTTTTCCAAATCCCTTAAGCAACATGTTACTCATGTGAAGGAAGTCCTACGAAGACTCAGAGATAACCACTTATTTGCGAAGCTAGAAATGCGCCTTTCATTTAAAAACATTTATTTTATTTGTTTATTTGTAATGCGCCGGAGCCTGCAGGCATCAGGGTGCGACATAGAGACAATAAACGAACAAGGAAGATTGGACGGGAAAGCAGCATAATCATATCAGTGGGTAGGTCATTTATTTAAACAGGAAAGCTTTTAGTTTCTTCCTGAATATCAGATAGTTGGGTTCCAATCTTAGCGAGCCAGGGAGTTTGTTCCACTTTGCCGCTGCTTTTACGGCAAAGGAGCGTCCAAGCCCATCCGCTTTTTTTGCGTGTGTGGATTTCACCAGTCCCTGAGCTTCAGATCTCAGTGACTGGTCTGGTTCGTAAAAAGTTATTTGCTCTCTCAAATAAGCTGGAGCAGAGCCGTAGAGGCAGTGGTGCACGATTGTTACTGTTTTGAAAGTGATACAATCGTCTACGGCTAACCAGTGAAGAGATTTCCTATCCTCTGTGATGTGTTCTCTTCTGGTTTTCTTTCTGATGGTTCTCACTGCGTTATTTTGGTGGTTTGACATTGTGCAATACATCCCTTGTTAGCTCCGACAAGTAGAGCGTTGCCATAATCTAACATAGATGGGTTATGGTACAACTTTTCTCCCTCAAGACGGGTCTAATGCGTCTGAGTAGTCTCTGATAATATTGGCAGTTTTTTTTCAGATAAGCCCCATGAGCATCAGCCCCCAGTGAGGCTTCAAATGTAAACATCTACGGTTTTGATCTTTTCAGAGACCAATATGTCCTTAAAGCTAAAGGAAGTGTAGTCAGGGTGCAGTTTGGACCTGGCCTAAGGTGAGCCAAATATAATGAGCTCTGTCCTGCTTCCATTTAAGCAGAGACAGTTTGTTTGCATCCAAGCCTCCATGATGCTATAGATGTTAACGACCTTGGATTGTCCATGGAATGGCACCCGCTCAGTTCAATCACAAGCTGTGTGTTGTCGCAAAATTGGTGGAAAGCACCCCTAAATTGGTGAGGGTGCAAAGACACCGTAGGTACAAATGAAACAAATGAGGGGATAAACTTGCCTCTGGGGTATACCGCAATGATGGAACAAGGCAAGGAGAACTGACCTCCCCAGTGTATTTTGGAGTTCCGTTCCGCGCGGAAAGAAGACACCCAGTCTATGGCTTCCTGTGAACAACTGCCAGATTTTTCTACAGCCTCTTGGAGTTTCGGATGGTCAAGCAGATCGAAGGCTGCTGACCAGTCCAAAAGTACTAACATATCAGCCTTTCCTTGTCCAAGATGTTGAGCATTCTGGATTGAAGATAGAGTAGAGCCTTTTCAGTGCTGTGCGTCCCTAAAACCAGATTTGTGGGCGTGGAGCATGTTGTTGTCGTCCACAAATGTTTGGAGCTGTTTGGTTGCTGCCTTGTCTAAGATCTTCAGTAAAAAATTATAGTTAGTTATTGTGCGAAGATGTGATGGATCGTGTTGATCCAAGCCTGGCTTTTTAACTAACGGGGTGACAGTAAACACCTTAATTGCTGTTGGAACCTTTTTATCTCTGAACGAGGCATTGATGATTTCTGAGAAAGAATGGGCCGAATATGCCAATATTTTCCAGTATCAGCTTCGGGGGCAGGATGTTCTCTGAGCAGGCTGTTTTGCCTGGTGGAGGAGAGGAGCATCTTTATATCCTCTAAGGAGAGAGGGTTGAACTTGAATTTTTCTTTATTAGATGGAATGGGATCTAAGTTTCCAAGAGATAATTGGGCTTGGAAAGACACTTTGCACGAGCCTATGGTTTCACAAGCTTTTAGAATTTTCTTCTGAAATGCAAGTTGAACCCTCTCACAATCTTACTTGGAGGGTTAAAAGGGAGGAGTGAGGAAGCGAGGTTTTTCAACTGATTTCAGAATCTGGAAGAGCTTGGCCATGGAGTTTGAGGCTGCAGAAATGTGTTCAATGAAGAGGTTTTTCTTTGCCTCAAATGACTTTTCTTTATAGTGATTCTGCAATTCTTTCCACTTTTGCTTATTAGATTCTGAGTGGTCCTTTAGCCATTTTCTTTCTAGTTTCCTCTTCTGTTTTTTCAGTTTGCTAATTTCTGCATTAAACCATTTTTGATGGTTTATGTTGGTTCTGACCGGTTTATATTTCATGGGGGCAAGTGAGTCTGAGTTTTTGGAATTGTTTATTATACGTTGTCACAATTTCATCACAAGAGTCCTCGTCAGAGGTTGGGGCCATGATATTAGTGATAGTTTGTGCTAGGATATGGGGTGTGATATTTATAAAATTCATACTCCATAGTTTTTTTGGTGCATTATCTGGTTTCCTAGCATTGTCCTTTGGTGTCAATATAAGTTCAACTTTATGATGGTATGACCATATGCAGGGAATTGTTTGTGGCATGGTCATGGTCATGTCTAAACTGCTAGAGGTTACCCAATCCAGTTGGTTTCCCTTAGCTGTTGTAGGTTTGTTGTTGACCACCGAGTAGCCAACAGAATTTAGATCTTTTTCAAGGAATATTGCTTCCTTATCTTTAGCATTGCCTCTCCACCTGTTTAGGTCACCCGGTGACAAGGTTCCTGTATTGGGCCCTTTCAGGTTATTTAGTACTTGTACCAGTTCATTATTAAAGTCTGTGTTTAATGACAGTGGTCTATAGAGTACTATGATATTAATACAACAGTTCTTAGTTCGTATCAGTTTAAGTAGGAGGGTCTCACATCCCTGGAAGTAGATAGGTCAGGGAAAATGATCCAGGTTATTCCTAGCTATTATAGCAACCCCTCCACCCTTACCTACTTCTCTGTTCTTATAGGATATAATATATCCCAGGGGTGTACTGCAAAGTCAATGGTGGGAAATGGAGCCAGGTTTTGGTTAAACATAAAATATCTAGCTCTTCCTGGGTTATGTAATCGTGGATACACTGTTCATGGCTATTTAGAGACCTGGTGCTTAGTATAGCCATTTTAATATCTGGGCACCTTGCTTGGTTTTATGTAGAAGGCTCCTCTGTTAGGGGATTCTTCTGCTTGATAAAAGGGTTAGGCTTGGCAGATTCATGTTCTGATGGCATACTCTCTTTTATACAATGTTGTAGTGCTCTGGCATCCTTATGTGCAGATAATGTTGAGCTGATGCCTGGTTTAGTAGTTACTAGCGTCTGTGAGTGGCCTGTGATGTTCCCCTGGGATATATTCGTAGAGCACAGATCGATTTTCACCCTCCTAGTGTCAACATACCGCTGCACTGTGATAAGGCAGCACAGTCCCTCAGCCTGTGTGAGGAGTGGAATGCCCTTCAAATAACCCATGGCTAACTTGATCTTACAATCAGCTTACAAGTTGAAGAAGGTTTCCTGGCCGAGGGACGGCGAGGACCGGCACAGACGCCTGAGGTTTCGCTAAATGTGGTTTAGGGCTACTGGGAAATGTAGTTTCCCTATGGTCCATATGTCTGTGTACACGATTTCAATGCAAGGGTTTCAGCAGGTAAAGTAACTCTGGCAGTGGGCAACAAGGTGTGCCGTATCGTGACTCATTGAGTGGTAAGTTGGTCGAGGGTCTCAGAACAGTGAGTACAAGTCTTCCCTGTAATTTACAGTAGTCAAAAATCTAAAATCAGTTGTACCAATTCAATTTCTATTTTGGCCCTAACAAACAGCTATTGCCCGGAGTGTGCTGGAGTTTAAATCTCCCCCAGCGTCAGCACTCCAAAGTAAAAAAAAATAGCAACAGTAACAGTTTTAAGCAATTCAATTCTTATAATGCTTGTGTTGCTAAAGATGGCGAACAGCGCAGTACGTCCTTGCAGAAGTCTATTTATCCTCAGGATCTCTGGTGTAGGGAGGGTTAAATCCCGAGGCCGGCGGGACCGGCGGAGACTGGCTTACTGCAGAAGTGCTGGCACTGAAGCGCCTGACGTTTCACTAAATGCGGGTTAGGGCTGCTGGGAAATGTAGTTTCCCTATGGGCCGTATGCCTGTTTAAATGATTTCAATGCAAGCATTTAAGCAAGTAAAGTAACGCCGGTAGCGGGGGCGACAAGGTGTGCCATGTCGTGACTGATCGAGTGATAAGTTGGTCAAGGGTCTCAGAACAGTGAATACAAGTCTTTGCTGTAATTCATAAGGAGAAAGTGCATTACTTTGGTTTCATATTGTTCCATGAAAGTACCTCGATGGACGCTACTAAGGTTTGAAAAAGGCATTTACTATTTGCCGAAATACGTGTCACTGTTAGAGGGCAGTACAAGCGTTATTTGTAGAACTGAATGTGCCAATAAACAGCAGATCTTGAATCACTGAACATCAAGTGTGGCGCATTTGTATGCAGTAGGGTTTGTAACATGTTAAGGTTAGGGCCATTCTGCAGTGGAAAGAACCCTGCACTGTTAAAGAAGTACAGCGATTTTTAGGTTTTTCCAATTTTTACTGGAAATTCATAGCCAACTTCTTGTCTTGGATCAAACCCATTACAAAGCTCCTACAAAAAGGAAAGACATTTGTTTGGGGACCAGCTGCCCAATCAGCCTTTTTGGGCTTGAAAGAACCCTTTACTTCGGCTCCCATTCTTAAAACACCAGAACACCAACAGCAATTAATTGTAGAAGCTGATGCTTCCAATTTCACTATGGGGTGGCGTTAACAAAAAGCTCTGATGGAATTAAACATTCGGTGGCTTACTTATCCAAAACACTAACCAAAATGAAGTCAATTATTCCGTATAAGAAAAAGAACTTCTGGCAATAAAAAGAGCCTGCCAGGAATGGTGTCATTTGTTGTTGGGCTCTCTCTATCCCTTTGTCGTTAGGAATGACCACCGGAAACTAAAAGTCCTCCAACAAATGGAATGTCAAAACAGCAGACACGCCCGCTGGGCTTACTTCTTTTCTCAATTTGACTGCTCCCTGACATTCATCCCTGGAATACAAAACATCCAAGCTGATGTTTTATCTATATCAGCGGAAAATGCAGCCACAGCTCCTCAAGGTGAAAGATTATTTCCACAGACTACTTTTGTTTTTTCTGTCGGGGATTTTATTACGGACATCACGAAACAGACCCGTAGTCTGTTAACTGAGTTACAATCAGTCATCCATCAATACCAATTAACAGACTTCCAACGATTGCTGTTTTATGGGCATCAACTTTTTATACCTTCTAAATCTTTACAAACGGAGGTTCTATCCATGTGTCATGACGCAAAACATGCTGGTCATCGGGGGATTCAGTGTTCATATGATCTCATAAGCTGACAATTCTGGTGGCCTACTCTACTTAAGGATGTTCGAGACTATGTATCTGCATGTACGGTTTGTTTACAAGTTAAAGTGCCTCATCGGAAACCATTTGGCTTATTAGTCCAAGGGAAATTACCAAAACAACCATGGCAACACATCTCTATGGATTTTATTATGGAGTTACCTCCATCCTCTGGTTTCACTACCATTATGGTACCGGTAGACACACTCGCGAAACTGGCACATTTTCCTCCATTAACACAGATTCCCATTGCTTCTCAAATGGCTAGATATTTTCTACAAACAATATTTCACCTGCATGGACTCCCTACCAAGATTATATCTGATTGGGGAACACAGTATACTCCAGCATTTTGGGCTTCTTTATGGAATCTTCTTGGAATCCAGAGAGCTCTCTCTTCTGGGTATCATCCTCAGACAAATGGACAGACCGAGAGAGTGAATCAGTCTCTCGAACAATACCTTTGTTGTTTCGTCTCCGCTACACAAGATAATTGGAGTGAACATTTGCCTTTTGCAGAATATGCATATAATAACAGGAGTCAGTCCCTTTTATTGCTTGTATGCCTTTCATCCTGTTGCTGTGCCTACTAACCACATACCCATGCAAAACATACCCTCCACCGACACCCTTCTCAGTGACATCAAGAAAAGTCAAGCAGTTGCCCTAGAAGCATTGAAGAATACCAGAACCACCAGCAGGAAATATGCAGACCAAAGAAGGAGCCCCTTTGCCACATATGCATTGGGTAAGAAAGTCTGGTTGTACTCCAGGTTTTTGCCCAAAAGACTTATACCTACTAAGCTAGCTCCCAAATTCTTTGGTCTCTTTGAAATTACAGGTCTCATGGGATATGTGGCCTATCGTCACAAATTACCTTCTACTTAGCACCGTATACATCCAGCTTTTCATGTATCTCAACTAAAACCACATATTGCAGATTGTTTTGGGAGAGCGGATCCCAGTCCCGCTGTGGGGGACACGGCACAAGGTCCAGAATACGAAATCGCAGCCATATGCGATTCACGCTACTGCCGTGGCAAGCTCCAATACCTTATAGACTGGAAAGGGTACGGACCAGCTGCCGGCACCGAAGGCCGAGATTGAAGCCAGCTACAGTTTAAAACTGCATACAAAATGGTAAGCAGATGCGTTGCTTCATCCCTTGTGGCATTAACACATGTCTAAACCATGTCTTTCTCTATTTTCTCTGTATTCCTTACCTGTCCTACATTGTGCATCCTTTCATCCCGTACTCTCCTTCGGTTCTCGAAGCCTGTGTCGCTCTTTGCGAAATTCTCTACCTTCCTCTTCTCCTTGGGATTCTCCCGTTTCTCCTACCAGCTTCCCTCTTCATTCCTCTTACTGCTGCTTACCTACTGGTATCGTTCTGCAGAAACTCCTCCCGCCTTTCTATATCACAGGCATCAGAAGGCTACCTGGTGCCTAGCAGTTGTAGTTCTTCTGCTCCTTGAAGTCATCAGCTCCAGAACTCCAAAACATCAAGCAGTTATCGCTTCAACATTCTACCTCCGCTACATCAAGTGTTTTTCTGCCCCAAGATAGTTGTT
The DNA here is from genome assembly GCF_040938575.1 of Ambystoma mexicanum. NCBI lineage: Eukaryota > Metazoa > Chordata > Amphibia > Caudata > Ambystomatidae > Ambystoma > Ambystoma mexicanum. The sequence continues at coordinate 39,903,536 of NC_090937.1, forward strand.
TCACAAAGCGGATTTCCTGGAGAGTTCTCCTGACACCTGTTCTTCCAACAAAAGAGTCACAAGGGTTTCTGTGAGGTTGTGCCTGTTCTTCAAACCTTCTTCCTGGACAGTCGAACAGGTTAGTGATTACGCTGGTCTCACAAATTGACGATTGTGAAATGCACTGTGCCCACAGGAAGAAGAGACAGCGAGGTGGACTGCCCTTTCCATTAAGACATAAGCAGGGAAGATAATGCATCAGTGGCAAGTGAAGACAGAAGATCCACCATATGAAGCACTAGACTGTCAGTGTTGCAAGAGCAGGCACCTTATATCAAAAGAATGTATGGGGAAAAGCAGGATGCTTGCTCTCTTCACATTGATAAGTTATGGTGTTTTACTGTAAGATGTTTAGTTTTTCCCAAAGCTTTGCACGTGTATTCAGCATGAATGCTACATGGCTTAGCATGTATGTCGAAAGGGGGAATGCTAAACAAAATGAAGAGGGAATAGTATGCCTCTGATTTTTCACAAGCTGCAGACCAATTAATTCAGAGATGTTTGATATGTCCGCATCAGAATGTAGGAAAATCAACTAATGTACAACAATGGGCACACTGTGCCCAAAGGAAACTGTGTGCATGAATCAAGGTGGGTCTTTATCCAAATGCTGAAAGTGGCACACCTGGACTACTTGCTTGACAATTGTATATGTATTCTCTAAGTGGGTGTACCCTATTCGCAAGTCAGATATACACGCAGATCTGAAAGCATTGATTCAAGATTTCATTCCTAAATTTAAGGCAGCATTGAGTATCAACAGTGATGGAGGGATCCATTTTACGGGGAAAACTATTCCAAGAGCTATGTAAAATACTGAACATGGAGCAAAGCTCCACTGGCCATACCATCCACAATCAGGGGGTTTAGCGGAATGCCAAAACAGGATCTTCAAAGGGAACATAGCCAAGATATGTGCCAAAACTAGCTTTACGTGAACAGACACGCTACCACTAGCTTTAATATATAAGGTGTGAACTGGCAGCAGTATTTTAGAACTAAGTCCCTATGAGAGGTTTTATGAAAACTGGTCCTTATATCTATCAGCAGGTATATGAAGCCTTGCCCAAGAGCCCAACCATTTCCTGGCATGCTTTCCTGCCAGCACACCGGATGTATGTGGAGCAGCATAAGACGCAGAACTGCTTAGACAGATCTATGTGATTACTGCGCATCAGGATGTTGCAAATCCGAAAAGATTGAATCGCAAAATCCCATTGTGCAGTGATCACATATTGCTCAGTGATCACGTAGATCATTGTCTGCCATCCCGCATCCCCCTGCCCCACCCCCACTTACCTTTTTCGGCCACTCACAGAAGTTTGCCGCCGACTCTCCTGTACCCCTGCAGCATCAGTTCCCCCCCAGTAACGTGGGATGGAGCTGGCGCTGCAGGGGCCCTGTTTAATTTTTTTTCATTTTCTTTATTATATCCTGCAATCCCAGAGGCCTGTAATACCGGACACAGGGAGCGGGGGACAACCCCACCCCCCATGTTGGCCATTATGGGCTTTGATTTGTTTTGCAGAGCCGAAAGCGCAATAATGGCGCATTCAGCTTTTTTTAAGATCATTGAAAAAGAATACAGTTTATACTAATGGTGCTTGGGATCCTTTGAGATCTTATTGATGACAGAAGCTGCTGTTCGGTGATGAGGTTTACTCACCTGGATTCTGTGAAGGCATCATGAAATACGACACAGACAACAGACTTCAAGTTTGAACAAAAGATGTTTATTTAACTGAAATGTCAGGATGATTGAAGGCCGAACTTGCCCTATACAACTGTAGGTTTTCCCTATCTGAATAAACTAAGAAAGGTCTGTGTCAAAGATTTCAAATTAAAAGTCTGTCCGTGTCCAAAACGTATCCTTGCTCTCATAACTACAGTAAACCAATGCATAGGGATGTCGAACTGGAAAGAAACTGTTTTAACTCCAAGTTCTGAGCTTCTTCCAGCTCACAGCTTTCGCTCAGCTCCCCTTGCCCAAGCATAAGAAAGTTCCATGAAAGAAAGTCTCAAAGGTTACCTTCTACAGTTCAAGGCAGTATAGTTTGTGACCAATCCTGTGGGTTCCCTTCACCAAGTTCTGAGTACTACAATCCAAAATGAAAAGGGTCTTAGGACTCAGTTCCCAAGACAACAAGTATAGTTCAAAAGTGTTGCAGTGTTTTTGTTGAGCTTGTCTCATGATGTATTTAGCTTTCAACATTTAGGATTCTCTGGTCTAGGTGCAGTTGTCGGACCACACGGTCCACCCATCACAGGTCGTGCAACCAAGATCCATGGACTCTCGTTGGGGCTTGTTTCAGGGTGTCCTTAGCTTTCACCATTCAGGGTCCTCTGGTCTAGGCACAGTTGTCAGACCACACCGTCCACTCATCACAGGTCATGCAACCAGGGTCCCCGGACTTCTCATCCCCAACTTCCTTGGCGCATGCTCCTGAGCGCCAAGTCACCCTTACTTGATGCCTCTGTACTGGCCTCCTGGCTTTAGGGTGCAATTTTATATTTCTTTGTCTTCTCCGTGATTGCCTCGTGGCCCTGCCACCATGTGTCACACCCCCTTCATAAAGCTGTTGGTTTGCCACACTGCATTCACTCATTAAAGTTCACTGTTCAGGCTTTCTTTAGCCTTTAATATAGTCAACTGTAAGGTTAGATATAATTTGTTGTGCAACATTGGTTTTCCATGATTTAAATTTCAGTTCAGAGTTCAAAAGTGTTCCTATGTTACTTAATTGGATTCAAGTTTTAAGGCTCACTCCTGTTGTCTTAAGGCTAAAGTATTTTGGAGTTCGCTATTCAATGTGCTTGTTTGCTTCAATGGGAATTTTCTCTGTAATGCCATATTTGATGGGCATTGGTTTTATTTCAGGGTAAAGGTTTCATATAGGTAGGTATTAAGTATACCAGCATTTCTTGCAATATTAAGTTTTCAGGTAGTTCGGTATTCAATATATGGACAGGCACTTGCCTGAGGTCCTGTTTGGAGCTCCCCGGTTCTTGCGTGTTCCTCTGACACTCAGCGGCGGTCTACTCCTGCTCCCAACAGCTTCTGCTGCTACCTCCGTTCCGCTTCTGGGGCAGGGAACACCACCCACATACTGCAGGTGTTCTTGCTCAATTGGATCTGCTTGACCATAGTTAGGCAGATATGCCTGACCTTCCCAGTGTTTGCGATGCAGCTTCCTCATCTCAGTTCGTAAGTGGTGATGGTAGGTAATCTTCCATCTTCCTATTTCCAGTTGCCTCTTCTTCGTCTCAGTACTGTTAGGTGTTGTGTGTGGAATATTGAGGTGAATGGGCTTATAACAGCCCATACAAGTTGGGGGAGTGTCAGATTGTCTGTCACTAGGATAAGGGGGCTACCATGTTTTGCCTAAGGGCATCCCACTCCCAATTCTCAGGGACTCTCCATCGAGGTGATCCTCCTTTCACTATCCCACTGACAAGGTCAGGATCTAAAAGCGATGGCATTTCCCTGGCCACCTGCATAGAGTACGCAAGGGGAGTAGGAGTGAGAATACCCTCAGGTTTCTCACAATACATGTGGTGCACTGCTGGGCAGCAACACTGCCAGACATTACCACACGCGATGATGTGTTTACAATATTTAATGTTGTAACCTTACTCCTGCGTATCTTAGTCTCTGAGGGGGCACAATATGTTAAGAGTCTTGTGTCTGGTAAGCTGACTGTAAAGATGGGAAACAAGCCAAGACCAAATGTCACAGATGGGACAAGAATCACTCTGAGTCGGAGAGATGGTTCAAGTATTTTTATTCTTTTTTTTGTTGGTCCCCCTCCTTTGCGTCTAGATTTGACCGCCCTCCGTATCCGAGGTGTCCGTTACCCCCGATTAGTGCAATTTAATGTTGACCCCAACTGTCTAAACCACTATGTTATGCTAGAATAATGGTCTAAATGCCATTTATCAAAGAACTATCCGAGACTTCCTAGCTGTTCCTGCTCTCTCCAAAGGTTAGTGCTCTGATGGAACATTGCGACAGTGGCTTGAAATTACATTGTTTGATTCAAGTCTATTCTAACACGACCACTGTCGCTTCTCCTCCTGCCATTATAATATTGCACTTCCCTGCCCTTTAATGTTACTTCTCCTCCTCTGCTCCACACTACTACTCTATCTTCAACACTACTACTCTCTCCTCCACACTGCTTCTCCCTCTGCCACACTGCTTCTCCCTCCTCCACACTACTGATCCCTCCTCCACACTACAACATCATCCTCCATGCTACTACTCCCTCTACCCCTCTACTACAACCTCCCCTGCACTACGATCCCCTCCTCCAAATACTACTCCTCCCCCAGACCACTAAATCACAATCCTTCCAGTCAGTAATATCTGCTTCACTCCTTATGGCACTTACCTACACACTTGCCACACAACCATGCACACTGAAACTGTAGAACCACCTCACTCCTAAGCCAATACATCACCTGCTCCACAATTCGCCGCTCCTTCCTTCTTTCTGCTTGTCTCTTGAATGTCCTCCACCTCTGACCTCACCCAAAAAATCCACACTTCCAATCTCATTTCTTTATTCACCTCCTTCTCTGCCAGGATTGGATAGCTCTATGGCCAACCAGGCCTTGCCTACCCCAAATAGGGCTGTGTCTGTGTTTCAGAAAGTGATAAGGGTGCTAAGCCCCACCCACTTTTTCTTCGTGGGCTCACCGCATAAGGTTGATAGTGGTCCGGGAAGGCCAATTTTTATGTTCATGTTCCGGGGTACAGGTCCACAGGGTCTCCCGGTAAGTACATTCGGGGAGAGTGGACCTGTATGCCCTATTGGTCCCCACTGGTCTAGGGTGCCTATCTGTGGGTGTGAAAGCTTGCCTGCACCTCTTCATAGCTCTCTGTGCTGCCATGTATGGAGGCTGCCTCCCATTCCTCTGGCTGTGCTGCACTGGTGCTGCTGGTGTGCTCTGCTGTCAGTGCCCCGCCTTCCTTCCTGCTCAGCGGGGCTCTCTCTCTCTCTCTCTCTCTCTTTGCAGACAATTCCCATAGTGGTTAGCTGGTATCCCTGGTCCTTCTGCTAGTTGTGGCTTTACATTCGATGCTGGAGCTCTGAAATGAAGAGAAAGACACTAACAACTATCTGATAAAGGAGGCAAGGTTTGAGATAACGGTGATCTACAATTATACATGCTGGCACAAGGGTGGCAGGACCTCTTTTGGCCTCCTTCTCTAGTGTCATCAGGCTTAGGACTGAATCTGGGCTTCTCCATAGACCTCCTGCCCTTAGCTGAGAAGGGCTCTCACCCCTTCTTGATATAACACCAGGATACTGGCCATGTCTAATAACCCAGAAATCTAACCTGAGTACTGTGCACAATATGTATAATTTAAGAACAGCTGTGGGAAGTTCACAGCAGAATCATACAATGGGTGAGCAATGGACAGAGGACGACCGGCAGAACTGTGAGCGTTGAATTAGTGATTTAGAGGTGAGCTGTACTTTGATGGGAAACTGATAAGGTAATTACAGCAGTGGCACCTGGAATCTGATTATCAGTTCACACAAGCCTTAACAGCAGGAAACCAGTGCTAGTTTAGTTTATTTATTTATACCACGTGCCGAACCCTATGGTAACTGGGCGCCGGAGACTTAGAGCATGTTACAGCAAGAATATGGACATGCAGATATAACAGTAAGAGCATAAAACCGGGTTACAGAGTGGTCTAGTGGCACACACAGGAAGAGAAAAAGCATTGGTTAGTAAGTCAAACAGAGGGGGCATTCTTGTTGGCGAGCCAGGACTTCATTTTTGCTCTGGTTTCATTATAGAAGGACATAGGAAGTTAGACCCTGGGAGACATTGTTTGCAAGAGAATCTCATACTCTCAGCATAAGATAACCTTCTAGAAAGCTCTGGTACATCTGGCTTTATAGTAAATATGTGTTTCGAAACCAACAGACTATATGACAATTGTTGTCCAACCAAAAATGTCATGTTAGTGTAGAATCCCTGTGCCTCACCTTACCCTCAACAATAAATTGCCCTGAAAACAGAGCAGTGACAACATTTTCACAAAACCAGCCCTACAAATAAGCAAAGGATCAGCCACTTTTACTCTCGAAAAAAGGCACATAACCACTACAAAACATATAGAGTAAAAACATACTCCACAAAACATAGAAAAATAAAGGACACACAGAAGCCTGTCGCCTGCTTCCACCCACAAAGATCCACTGATTGTCAGATCAGTGGTCCAGTAGAGTGGTGGCACAGGGAAGAACTCTAATATTACCACTGCCTGATGTGAATAGAAAGTGTAATTGGCATTAATTATTAAGTGGCCAGAATGAGGGATTACAAAAAGATAAATGTTCCAGGGTTAAACAATGCACACTCACCTACAAAGTAGCCATATTGGCAAACTTCCAAAAGTAAGGATTAACATACTAGCACTTTCAAATCTTAACTGGCCACAGGCTTGTGACCCTGCCATGTGAAGTGAAAAGACTGAGCACAGAAACTAGAACAGTAATTTTGTGCATTCTTCCTCAAGCCAGCTCTGAACAAAATTAAATGGTTAAAAGCCTTGCTGGGGCCCCACGAGGTGCCCCATAAAAAAATCCCATACATTTGACTTAAAGGTTTCCAGAAGAACTGCAAAAAGACATATTTAATGCAGTGTCGCCTTCTGTCACCGGTAGTCCTTCTTCCGCAATTTACTTTATGGTTTAGATGGAGGGGATTCCAGAGGCTCTCAACACAGAGTACATGATGATATTGAAAAACCCTCAGCAGCTGGGAATCAGAAAAGAATCCCAAGGCACAGTTTCCTACCATGTTCCTAGAGGTCTGTGTGCTTGGGTGCAAACAAACTGCATGTTCCCTACACTGCACGGTACTACTGTTACCCTCTGCTTCTCTACCCCACCCTCACCCTCGGGTCCAGTGATGCCCTCCAATACTAGTTGAAAGAGCTCAGAAAAAAAAGTGAGGTAGGCTTCTTGGAGAATTGTATCAGCAAAATAATTACTGGGATATTTGCATGCCCACAACACGTTGCATGCAAAAGATGTTTAAAGCCTCACATGATATTATCAAAGAATTTAAGAAGAGGCAGAAAATCTAAATCTTCAGTCACACATTTACTTTGCAGGACAAACAATATCGTCTGCAATAATCCCTCCTGACGATTATCTGCAATGATGCTACCTATAATTTTGTGGGGTGTGTGTATACGAGCACTCTGTGAAATAGCTGATTGACATGAGATAACCGAGTTCCCCTAGAATTCATTAACATCTGTGCCCAGTGGAACTCTGAAAACCTGGAAAGTATTCATATTGCTCGAAAAGCTTTGTATCGTTTCGAATATCTTTTGTCCTAGTGCTTGGTATGAATTGTGCCTGCAATGTGTGTATACCCATAGTACTTATTAGGCCAACCAAATGATATTACCATGTTACTTTTACCTGTCAAGTAGCAGAGTGGGTGGCACGCACGCCCCGTGAAACAGGATGAGTTCTTGAACACATCTGGTTACAACAAGCCTTTTCCAAACAGTCCCACATTGATGCAACGAGTCTGATTTACCTTGGGCTTGAGGGATTCCCACCCCATGTTTCTGTGTCTTTCTGGACTGTCCTCTCAGTACTGGGCTGTTGATGGGATCTAAGGGAGGGGTGATCAGGGGATCCTCCCCATAACCCCAAATCCCCAAGGGATCATCCTCTAGCTTGAGTAGATACCCAACCCTCTTGGTCACCCCGCTAGAAGTCCCCAGAATCAGACAGTGGACTTTGTCACACCCTTATAGGATTAAGTTAGCACTACAAATTAGGAGAGATGGTGCATGAAATTTGCCTACCCACAATTGTTAGAGGGCTATATAAATAGGTTTGTCCTGCCATCCTCACATGGCGGAGGTATGGAAACAAAGCTAGCCGACCAGGATATCAAGATTAGTTAGTATAATTAAGATTTCCTAACAGAAAATGCAAATTGCAGGTAACTGCTGTGATTTGTGCACGATGAATGCAAAAGGTTGTGGAAATTGTGGGCACGGCTGATGCTCTTCTCAGCAGCACCCAGAGAGAACCCGGGCAGCACACATGCAGACAGTTTAGAGGGAGCATTTCTTTCCCCAACCTTCCGTGTCCCTCTACTTTTTGAAACCAACTCCTATTTAGACGCTCCTGACTCTGCCTCATGCTCTTGACTTGACAAGCTTCGATCTCTCCCCTTCTCTACTGTATACACTCTCCTCATGCTCCTTCTGTGTCCTTTTCATCCTTTACTAGTTCATATGACTGTGAACTCACACACTTTATTTTAAATGTTAGTTCTACTGCGCCCCCCGTTACACTCTCCGGATCCCTCACATCTGTAAGGTCTACCTTTGCCTGCTCTTATAACAAAACCCTTACAGTGTTCTGGCCTCTTCCCTTTACCCTTTAAACATGTCAGAAATCTACACATTTGTAAGAAGCCTTCTCCTGGCTCCCTTTTATCCAATGTCCACCTTATCTCGCTTTTCCCTCTCCCTTCTAAACTGATGGGACATGTGGGATACTCGCAGCTCTCTCAATATGTTCAGTCTAACTCCCTTCTTCCTCTTTCCAATGTGTGCTGCCCACTGGACAGAAATTCCTCTTCTTCCCTTTCGTTAGCTCTTTTACTTTGGCGAGTCATGCTAAACTTTATTCTCGGCTTATTCTCTCAACATGTTGGCCATGATTGATATGGTCGTTCAAATTATCCTGCCCTCTTCTCTCGGTATCAGGTAATAATATCGCCATATATATGGTCGCCATAAATAATATCGCCGGGAAAATGTCATGGCGATATTATTTGGGTGACCATATATATATGGGGACAGGAGCAAAAAAATCAAAAAAAAATTTAAGAAAAAAAAAGTTTGGGTGTTGCGGGGGTGGCCCCCGCATGTTCCATGCAATAATGTCGCCACAAAAAACGGCCATTTTTCGGCGATATTTTTGCATGGCGAGATTTTTGTGGTGACATTATTACATGGAACCCTTCTCTCGTGTTACTTGGTATTTCTGGAATTTGTATATCTACTCTGCTGTGTTTATGGACAGTCATGGGGCTTGCAGAGAGTATCAAATGACTACAGTATGTTTTGGGTGTGCTCTTACACTGGTAATGCTAGCATATATTGGCACAGCCAGCAGGAAGATGTCTGCTTTCACTGATAATAAAGCAAAGCATTATTAGGCACAGCCGGCATGAGTGTGTTGCTACATTTCTAATATTGGCATATCTGGGCACAACCCCCATATGTGTTCTTACAGTGGTAACACAGGTCTTATTGGAAACATCCAGCATGAGTGTACTCTGAGAGTGGCAATACTGCCATATATTTATGATGGCAGCATTAAAATGGCTTCTGACAGTGACAAAATACTGGCATATTGGACAATGCTAGCATAAATTGTGAGCAAAGACATCAGGAAAATGTTTTGGAAAATACTTGTGTGTATTTTAGGTCACCTGGCATCTATTGGATGATTTCTTGTTACCCTACACAGCCTATTGTAAATTGATTGTCATGTTAACCCTTTAGAAATAGGCCATAAAATGCTTCACTTCATATAATCATTGTAAAATATCTTCAGCAGAGAAAACTCACAAACTTCCCATAGTTGTTTAGTGGTCGCCCACGATGCCTGGAAACTTCCACTCATTAGTGGGGAATATTTACACCTCTTCAGTGAGAGGATTCACCGGCCGCCAGTAGATGCGCTCTCTGCCATTTATTTGGATAGAGACGCACAGTCATACAAAAAACTCCAATTATGCAATCACGTTCAGTTAGTTCATTGGCTCACGCTTACTCTTCTTGCCAGCCATCGGGCGTTTCTTGCATCAGCGTTTCTGAAGGCATGATTAACAATCACATTTTACCAAACATTTGATTGAAATAGAAAAAAATTAGAATACAAGAAAAAAACAATGCCTCATGACACGTTTCTCACCAGAGCCCTTGTTTACGGACTGGCAAACTGCTTGTTTGCCTGCCGGAGCCGCTGTGCCTGACAGGTCTGACGCTGCCGGGCGCAGCAGTCACGGTAGGCAAGCCTGTCACAGAAGCACTGGCACGGTTGGCAACAGTGCCAGTGCGTCCGTGTCCCCACTCCCAGAGGAATGGGGACTAACAAATGTACTAGTGCCTGACTTCCCAGCCACCGGACTCGTAATACGCAAGTGGCCCCGGGAAGTCAGGCACCGGTACATTTTTACAGATTCGGTGGCAACCCCCTGGTAGCACCGGCAGGATTACCGCTGGACCCGTAATGAGGCCCAATGTCAACCTTACTTTTTATACAGCATGTGTAAGCAGAGGAGAGAGTTCCTACCACTAAAGTAACCTACTGAGTTACTTGTCAAAGGGCAGGCATTGCACACGTGCTGTTAAAACATGATCAGAAGATCGGTACCCACCCACCTTGTTGCAGCTGTTTCGCTGCATTGAGTAAAACTAGCATTTTTTGCAGCATTTTATTTTCAGGTGGTGGGGTAAGAGAACACAAATAATGATATTTTGGGTACTTGGGGTGTGGTTAAAAAAAAAGGGCAAAGATCTCTGACCTTGTGAGGCACTGGGGTTATATTGGCCTCAGTGCCATGTAACTAATGTGTTTCCTCAATTTATTGTCAATTAGCAATAGCAAAGTATCACAGAAGATCAGAATAGAACGGTTTTCATGACCTAAATTGATCTCCAGCATCGTTGTCATGCAATAAATGTGTTACTTAATAGACATCCATAAACCGTCATTCAAGAAGGTGCCGATGTGGGACTCGAACGGCTCATATCAGACGCGTGACTCCGCATCTTCGCTGTGTGTACACTGGAGTAGTAGCATGCGAAATCAGCAGACGGGTCAGAAAGACAAATACTGTTTTGTGGTCATATTAATGTAGTCTTAATAGGCAACAACATGATGCAGACGAAATATACTCAGTAATTAATATTGTTAGGCAGACTATCTCATATAGTACAATGCATTGCAATGCACACATTACCTTGAAAAACATAGAAGAAGGACCGTTGACTGAAAGACTATAGATAGGCTCACAAAATGTGGAGTCCCCTCTATAATATATTTACAAACAAAATGATGTTAATAGTGAAAGGATATTAATGTTAGTATACACAAAGTCCATGACCTTTATTTGGGTGTCACACAGAGGTGATAAATCCAGTCGCACAACATTTTCATCATCTCTTTCTTTGTGGCAGGGAAATGGGTTTTATGTCAATCAATCTAATCTCCTGAGAAACTCCCACTTATGTTTACGCGTGACATAGAACACTTGACTGCTATGGTCCTCATTTAAAGTTTACATGGTTTCTTTCTTGTACTTTTCTGTTTTTCCTTTTTTTTTAGTATTCAGCAAACCGGTTAGTTAAATGTGATTGTTTACTCCCATACACTAAATAAAGACATACCCTTGAGTAGGTGTGCTTAACTATATAAATAATGACTAGGTGTGCTTAAATATATAAATAATGACTAGGTGTGCTTAACTATATAAATAATGACTTAGAATAGTGAATAAGGATCTGCACATGTCACGACTCAAGTTGACTTTCTGTTGTGCCTTCTTCGTTGATTTCCATTCGCTCGACTGCATAATGTGAACATGAAGTCTGTGCTGTAATCAACTATCGACCTTGAGGAAGCGCTCTGTTGCATGAACCAAGGGTCAGCTGGAAAACTGCGTTTACATGAGAATAACTAACTGAACAGGACCCTGTAATGTTTTTTTGGGAGGAAAAGTAACCTCTATATTAGCTAATGTGTGAACGTATAACTTACATGGTCTTAACTGTTTTAATTAGATAAACAGTACCAGTGTGTCAGATTAACACAATCCCCACTGTCCCTTCTAGGTTGTCCTTCCCGCCAATTACACTAGCTGCATTTCATTCCCTCTTCTGTGGTCTTGTTTTAAGTTATCATGACCTCATTAGCAGGAAAGATGCTAATGAGATTAATGATACCTTAAACAAGGTTGCAGTAATTGCTAACCCTAATTACAATTCTCCCCTCAATCTGATTCTGGGTTATGCATCTTTTTCACAGTATTGAACCCTTTCTAATGGTTTATCAAATGTTTCAATAAAAGTGTACTATAAGCACAAATAATTCAATGAAATATAATTGTTGGCACTGGTGTCTATATGAATGAAACCAAGTGCCGAAATCAGAAATCGAAGGACGCAGGAGCTGGTTATACTCCCCAGTGGATTATTGCACTCTTCACGTCCTTATTTATTTCAACCTGCTGCTAGGATATCTAACAAAGTTGGCAAAAATACTATCTATCTGTAAATTATCAAACATCAAGTTGACACAATGCATGTGTTTTATCTACTCAAGTTTACAGATACCAGTTTGGATTTCATATATACCACCATATATCGCTCAGATGATTCAATATCACAGGCAATTCCTTTTGAGGGTGTACATAGATCACCCATTTGTGGCTCAGCATTCGCATTCAACCTCAAACTATCCAAATGTCTGGAGGCGAGTGTTGAGGGTCCATCGAGGCCAATGTCAAAACCGCCTGTCTGTTTGGTAGGGGGGGTTCTGGATGCTCCCCGGCTGCTTCATTCGATTGGAGTCCTCTTCGATGCTTGCGTTAGCGACAGTCTGCAAGCTTATGTTGAAGCACATCTCCGCTCGATCCACAGGCTTCTCCTTTACACATTTTCTCTTGTAAACCTGAAATGCTGGATGAGAAGAAAATAGGGAAAGTAACTATGTGGGAGTTGCCTTTTTTCGGAAGCATTCAAGCACACATGATCCTAAATCGTACTGTTGTGCTTCTGGTAGAATTAAAAGTTGGGACTATAGCTGCCTTCAGAGAGTTCAAACCTGCATGTCCTCTGATTTTTAAACTCTGTGAACTAGAAAACCTTTTTGTTGCAGGTTGGATCAAATCAGGCACAATCTGCTATAAGCACAGTTTTAAAATCGTATGGCAAGACTGTAGGCCTGTGTGATTTTCACATCCGTCCTTAATATTACCACGCCTCAAGAGCAATAAATGAAAGATTGTTTGGAAAAAATTTGCTCCCCCACCCCGCCTTCCCAAATTCCTTTCACTCACGCATCCCTCCATCTAGCCTTGACTCAAGACATGATGCTTAGCTTGATATTTGACACGGTTTCGTTTTGATGTGTTAATACCCCAATGCCCTAGGGTTGTTTGCGCGCTTTAATAAGTGAGATAGCAGGGCGCTCGAGAGTCCAGCCAAAATGGCCGCAAGCCTGTGAGCTCTCCGATACCCTGATAAATCCATCAAATATTAGGAGCTCCCCCTGCAGTGTTTTGACCCCGTGTGAGGGGTATGTCTACATGAAGGCACTGTTCTCAAGCCAGTGATGTTCGGAGGCACCAGGGGCCGGGAAAGACCGTCTGTGGAGGATTGGGCCTCTCCCGCAGACTGCAGCTGTGAGCTGACACACCAGCAGAGGATACGAGCGCACCAGAGCCTGGGAAGCGGCCCTCACCGTATGAATCGGGCCGGGAGACCGGCGCAGCATTTTTGGAAACCCCGCACCTGGAGGATATGCTGAGTGCGGAGAACGACGTGGGGAAAGCACGGATCTCTAACGACTGCCCGGGCGGGAGGGAGTGAGTGGAACTCCTCCCTCATCTGCGCAGCCAGTGCATGACAGAACAGGAAGGCAACTTGGAACTTGCCAGCGGGTGCACCTGGGCCTGCCCCCGGACGGAGGGGGAAGGAAGTCGGTGTAATCCTCCCCTCCATACTATGCGGCCTTACTCCAGCAGAGCACCCCCACAGACACTAAGGCCGCAGTCGTCGATCGTCTGAGGATCCTTCGGGCACGGAGACCCGACTCCCGACCCCCACCTACCTTGGAACTCCTCCTAAACAGCTGGCGCACGACGACACAGAAAGGCACCGCAGACATTGCCAGCGGGCGCACCCGTGCTTGCCCCTGGATGGATGGGAAAAGAGGTGGGTGTAATCCTCTCCTCTACATTGCGCGGTCCTGCCCCATTGATGCACACCCACAGACACTAAGGCTGCAGTCAGAGATCGTCTGGGGATCCTTTGAGCACGGAGACCCGGCCTCCGACCTCACCCTGCCTTGGTACCCATGGCTCGAGCAGGGGTACCGTGGAACCGCAGGTGACAGGAGATCCAAGGCGGACACGGCGAACAACCGGAGGGCTGCAGCATCTAGGTGATACAGAGACGCTGCGAGGGGTGAGGACACACTATTCCGCACGAGAGGACACCCGTGACTGCGGGTGGGAAGGTGGTGCCCCACGGGGTGCAGAGGAACAACAGCGCGGCTCATGTAGTCGTGAGGGACGGAATTGATCATGGTCTGTAGGCATATCTGACTGCGGGTGGGTCTGTGTGTACTCTAGCCTCAGCTGGGAGTAGGATTACAATATTCGCCTCCACATAGCGTCTCCCCGAAATCAGAGGGGGCCTCCATGGAAGAGCGATTCAGGAACACTGCCTGGCTCCACGACTGAAGGACAGAGGGAGGCACTGGAATGTGACCCCCCGGCAGTGCAGCAACTGAGCGGGACCGGGTGCAGCCCAAGCAACATAGCCCGATCCACTACATTATGAGTAACACACAACACATTGGCCCAACTCACCATACGGCCCTGTGCGGAGAGGAGGGTGCGGATTCAACACAACTGGCTGACACATTTCCAACATCACAGCACAGCTGACATGGGTCTGACACTGCAGTAACATCAGGCCTGTGTCACTTGGAGGTCAGACTCCTACGGATCACCCCTTGCGGAGTACGAGGCAGAGACACCCGTTCAGCAAAAAGGGGATGTCCAAATCTGGCAAAGGAGGCAGAAAACAACAGCCTAAGCTGTGGTTTGACAGTCTGGCTCCAGCAAAGACCGCTGAACCTATGGAGCAGCCCCGGCGACGCAGTCCCCGCCCACGGTTGACCCCTCGGGAGCCTTCCAGGATATAAAAATAATGTTCAACCAGCTACAGTCCAATATACAGGCTCTGGATGGAAAAATGAACACCCTAACTTGCAAGATCAACCACATGCAGGTGAGGCTAGACAAACATGGTGAACGGCTGGACGAAGTGGAGGGAAGGGTGTCGACTGTCGAAGATGAGTCCAACTCCCTTGTTAGAGATATGACGTTGGTGAAAAGGGCATTGAAAGAATTGACGGACAAGCAGGACGACTTGGAATCATGTGCCAGAAGCAACAATCTACGAATAGTCGGCGTGATGGAAACAGTAGAACAGAGAAACATGGAACCTCTGGTGGTGGCTATGCTCATGGAGGCTCTCGGCCCAGAGGGCTTCTCAGATATGTGGAGAGAGTGCATTGAGTGCCTTTGGGAAAGAAACCATTCCCTGGGGCGCCCCCTCAGCCGATCATGAATGAAACTACTGGGATCGGGATACTGCCCTCCGCAAAGCATGTGAAAAGGGAACAGTGACTAACAGAGGGAATAACATCAGAATCTTCCCTGACTTCTCAGACAAAGTCCAAGCATCAAGGAGAACATTTTTAGAAGTAAAGAAGCAACTACGTCATCAAGGGATTCGTTATGCTATTTTGTTCCCGGAAAGGCTTCAAATAGAGCATGATGGCAAAGCAGTGTTCTTCCATACTCCGGAAGAGGCCTCCAACTTCTTGGAAATGCAGCCGAGACAGCCCCAGCAGTGAGGGAACAATGAATAATAAAGAATCCGTTGCACCATATCCTTTAAAGCTACCGCTGGTTACTTGTAATACAGCGTGGGGGGAGCAACACTTCTCATGGGTGTGGGGGGTTGGTTGGGCTCTGAGCGGCTCCTCAGGCGGAAGCTACAAGGAGGTCTGATGTGCAGATCTCAGTTTGGAAGTTGTGGGGTTCAGCAAGAGGGAGGGGGTGGGGACACATGTTCACTGACAAGTTGGGGTTGTTGGTGGGGGTGGGGGGTGGGTTTTGACACACTCAATTCTAAAGATGCTCTGCCAAACCGACTCGGAATAGTGGGTCGATATGCGGGCTGTAAAATCACTAGATTAATGTATGGCATCACTTAAATTTTGCACGTGGAATGTCAGAGGGTTGAAATGCCCCATAAAACGCTGCAAGATACTGCTGTATATGCAGAGACACAAGGTTGAAATAGCATTTCTACAGGACACACTTAACAAGGGACAATGAAACTACCTTTGGAAATACATGGGACTGTCACAGATATTTTTCGTCCTACTCCACATACGCCAGGGGGATTAGCATGCTGGTACACCACAAGGTCGGGTTCCATCAGACCACAGTGATAAAGGATGAAGGAGGTAGAGGCCTTATAGTGCAGGGCACCATACATGGGAACCTGTATACATTAATTAACTACTATGGACCCAATAAGGATACAGTAGATACCCTTGATTGGATAGATTGGCAGATTGAAGGTTTATCGAATGGGGAGGTGATTTGGGCTGGGGATTTCAATGCTGTGATGCAACCTGAATAGGACAGATCCAGAGGTGTACAGGGGGGGTGGGGATAAAGGGACGTATCGTTTGCAAGATGTGACACTCCTGTGGGACGTCGCCGATGTGTGGAGGGTGAGACACCCAGGGACACGGCAGTATACTTGTCACTCCGACACCCACGGATGGGCATTGAGCCTAGATTTTTTTCTCATTTTGCAATCACTGTTGGGCAGGGTCAGGAAGGTCGAGATCCTTGCTCCCACCCTTTTGGACCATGCGCCAGTGTTTCTCGAGCTGGGATTAAAAGGTCGTGCTATGGGGGAGATCCCATGGCGCTTCAAGAGTAAAGGCCTTTCGGACACAGTATTTAGGGATGGCTTGACAGCAGCGCTCAATACCTTCCTCTACCTAAATGTGGGCTCAGTGCAGTCTCCAGGGATACTCTGAGAAAGCTTGAAATGCGTGATAAGGGGTGAATGCATATCTAAGGAAGCAGGCATTCTTAAACTAATTAGGAAGGAACTAGCATGCAGGGAGGATATCCTACAAAAGCTGCAGGTGTCTAACTCGGCTCTGTCGAACCAAACTCTGGATGAGATCCTTAACCGACAGGATTTCCAAACACTAGCGCTAAGGGAAGTTAAGTTTATGAGAAATGTGACTAATATACGGGAATATGGGGAAGGCAATAAACCTGGCCGAACCTTGGCACGGGCGACTAAAATGGATAATCTCACAGGTAGAATCCAAGCGATAGCGGATGAGCATGGGAATAACAGATTTGAGGACATGAAGAAAGTTCAGCAGTTCTTCCGGTTCTACAGCCGCCTATACTCCTCGAATCTACATGCATGCCGTGCAGACATTGAGGACTATTTAGATCGGGTTGCATTACACTGGTGCACAGACGCCCAGAGGGAACACCTGAATTGTCCATTGTCGTTAGACGAGGTACTGGACGCAATTAAATCTCTGCCGAACGGGAAATCACCGGGGCCCGACAGGTTCACGGCGGAATTTTACAAATATTTTATGAACTCTTTGGGACCTCACCTGCTAGAGATGTACCGGGACAGTTTAGAAGCAGGAACCCTGCCAGACTCACTGCGAGAGGCAATGGTGGTGGTGTTGGAAACCTGATAAGCCAGGTAATGAATGCTCCTCATACCGCCCAATCTCATTAATCAATATTGACAATAAGATCCTAGCGAAAATCCTGGCCTCACGATTATCGCCCATTATACCAGAGATGGTATTGGCGGACCAGGCGGGCTTCATCCCAGGCCGCTCTACCTCAATGGCCTCAGGAGAATGTTTGGGCTACTGGCAGCAGTACCCCCCGAGAACTTGCTGGTGGCTGCCCTACTAGACACCACCAAAGCGTTTGACTCGGTTGAATGGCCGTTTGTTTTCTGTACTTCACCGCATGGGAATGGGGGCCCACTACATAAATATGGTGAAATTGTTGTATACACAGCCGACGGTGAGGGTGAATGGTAAACTAACGCCGACGATCCCACTAGAAAGGGGGATGCGACAGGGATGCCCCCTGTCGCCCCGACTTTTCGCTTTGGTGATTGAGGCATTTGCTGAAAGGGTCAGGGACGCAAATTTACACCGGGGGATCCAACTATATAACCACATATTAATAATTTTATTGTATGCCGACGATATGGTACTGTTTATTAAAGACCCTGGGGTGAACCTGGATCCGCTGATGAGAGAGGTTCAGGGATTCAGGGAAGTGTCGGGGCTGTGGGTAAACACGTCAAAATCATTGCTTTTCCCACTAACAGAAGTAATGGCCCAATTTCAAGACACATAGGGATTCCAGTGGCACATGACTTAAACATGCTTCCTAGGTATCTCTATCGCAAGGGACCCGCTGGTGGTGTATCATAGTAACTACATTAAGGCTCTGAATATTGTTAAGATGAAGCTGCGTTCCAGGTTCCTCTATATCTTCCTGAATGCCCCAGTGGCGGTTCCCGGGGACTACTTTCATAGCGTGAAAGCTGCAATAGTACAATTCATATGGGCAGGTAAGCCGGCCAGAGTTTCGTGGGAGAAGTTGGTGGCTCCTGTGACAGAAGGGGGTCTAGCTCTACCTGAGTTTGAGGCATACTATGAGGTGGTACAGGCTGCAACATGACAGGAGCCATATAGCGGTGGAAAGAGCGGTAGCTGCAGCCAATCTGCTTAGGTCAATCATCTTGCTGGCCCTGAGCCGCATACACTTCCCAAAGAACCTGGTGGAGGTAACGTGCAGGGCCTGGATTAAACTAGAACAGAAGGGGAAGGGTGGAGTTCTCTACTCACCCCAACTCCCAGTTATACATACACTGGGAATACCTATTAATAGCGAGAAATGCTTTGTAGATATGACAAAAAAATTGGGAATCACATGCTTTGGAGATCTGTTTCCTGAAGGGCGGTTTGTGACCCTTGAGGAATTGAGGAGGAGGGTGACATTATCAGCCCTAGATGTATTTCTATACTTTAGGCTCAAGGTGAGTCTACGCTTGGTGTTTAGCACCTTCTCTGAACAACCGCCGATATCCCCTATTTGGCTAAGACACTTAAAGGCCTGTTGGGACGACGTCTGACCACGGGGTTATATTCGATGTTTATCCAATCCAGGGGCATGGGAGCACCACACCCGCGGGAAAAATAGGAGAGAACATTGGGAAGGGAGATGCCGGAAGATGCTTGTAAATACTGTTTTGAGGGAATAAGGAAGCGTGCTATCAATGCCAGATTTAAACTGATTAATTTTAAATATATTCACCAATTTTATTACACACCTGCTAGAATCAAGGAATTTTTCCCGGGAGCCACAGGGAGTTGCAATAGGTGTCAATCAGAAATAGCCGATTTTCTTCACATTGCTTGGAGTTGTCCAAACATACAACAGTTTTGGGGGTGGGGTTTGAATCGATCAGTGGGATTATAGGCCAAACAACGAGACCTGACCCAATGATGGGATTGTTGGGCTACACTAAGGAGGTTCCCAGAGGAATGCGGAAATTAGTCACCCTGCTCCTCATACTGGCTAAGCGGAGAGTGGCCATGCTGTGGGGAAGGTGGAGATCTCCAAAAATGTCACCTAATATATTGTTTGAGCCTACAAATTAAGAGTGGTGTGCATCTCTACCCTCAATCTTCTTTGTTATATCCTTTGTTGCTATACCAACTTTGGAGATTGCACCCTAATACATAGAAGGAATGTCATTCTCAAAGATAGGTTCTCTCACAAATAATAGAGTGGAAACACTTGCATTTACTGAAGAAGAAGCAACCAAGATTCTCAAATTAATCAAAAGTACTGAACAGGAACTAGGAGCAACAGCTAAACCTGAAGAATTGGTATATCAATTGGAGAGACTGATTAAATGAGAAATTAGCCAGAGACTGCATGCTACAACACTGTCACAATACTATAAATCCCAACAGACCCCACAGGGACTGAGAATTGATTTGGAACCAACTTTCTGCAAGGAAAACCCCGAATATGTCAAGCGATGGATATTGATCCTAAATAAATGCTCATTAGATCTCACAATCCTAACAATTGAAGAGCTATCCAAATCTCTCACCTCAATAGAAGTAGATCTGGAGAGTACTAAAAAATCCTTAACAGCGTTTATGACCAAGGAGGAACTGACATCACTTCTCACCGAAGTCGATGCTAAAATGGAAACATATAAAAAAGAAATAGAATCCCAAAAAATCTGAGAATTTAGGAGACACACTTTAGATTAAAAAATTGAAGTTGTTTATAAATGGAAAGATTATTACCAACAGAAAGATAATCAAAGAGGTACTAGACCAGCATGGAATAAGAATAGGAAAACTCCAAATACAACTCCAAATTCGGCACCCACATCTTCGGATGTGTGAAGCAGGGAAACTGAGAATATTGAGGCCACCATTGAGATTGTACCAGAAGAATGAAGTGAAAGTAGAGGCAGCATTCAGACTCCAAGTACTTCGAAAACAGCTATAGAAACGACAACAACCACTTATTTTTTTTTAAGCAGAATAAGACACGAAGCGGGAAAAAGAAAAAACACAAGGAAAGTGAATCATCCAACAAAGAAAATCTAGTGGTGAATATTTCAAGCAGCTATAGACTGTCTAAATTCGAATTTGAGACATTGCAAAAAGGAATTTCCTTCGTTCCCCAATACAACACCACCTTGTTGAAGGAGAAGATCGCATTCTTCAAACTCATGAGGAAAATGAAAATAAAACTTTTCTTTGTTACAATTGACGTTCCAGAAACTACTCAACAATCGGAATATCTAGAGATGAAACCAAAAAGTACATTTTCACCACCTATTCAGAATTCCGTGTTAGAGGCCGTTCAGAAACTGGTACTTAAAGATTTAAAGAAAATTAAATTCCAAAACAGAAAAAGGGGCAATTTAACACATAGGGAAAAACAAATTCTTGATCAACTGTGGTAGAATCCGGACATTACCCTAAAACCCGCCGATAAAGGGGGTGCCCTTGTGATAATGGACATTGTCAAATACAAGATGGAAATATTGAGACAACTGAATGATCAAGACACATATCTAGAAATTTTCCAGGATCCCACAGACCAAGTTTGAGAGATCATTAAACAGACTTTGGATGAAGCAGAAAACTCAGAAATTATTACTCACAAAACCAAAGCATTCTTAACCAATTTACATCCAATAATGCTGGTTATCTATGTATTACCTAAAATACATAAGAACCTGTCAGATCCTCCAGGACGACCCATCATTGCGGCCAATAACAGCTTATTGGAACCGATCGCACAATACATAGACAAGGTTATTCAACCGCTCACACGCAAATGTACGACTTACATACAAGATACTAATGACTTTTTGAGAAGACTGGAGTTCATAACATTCAACCCTGAAACTGATTTTTTGTTCACCATGGACGTAATTGGCTTGTACACTAATATCACCCATCAAGCAGGACTAGAGGCTATGGAATGGATGCTGTTGAATACGGGCGAAACAGTTAAGAGTGACCATCTTTTCATTATGAAACTGCTAAGCATAGTTCTAAAAAATAACTTCTTCTCCTTTGAAGATCGATACTTCATTCAAATATCAGGTACCTCGATGGGTGCAGCCATGGCACCGAGTTACGCTAATACCTATATGGCGTACTTAGAAGAGACGAGAGTGATCACCAATCCAAGATTGAACAACAAACTGAAGTGTTTAACAAGATTTATAGACAATCTTTTCGGAATCTGTAAGGGTATCGAAGAGAAATGAAGGAATTTTTTGAGTGTATGAATCAGCTGGCACCACGGATCAAATTTACACACAAAATAAGTAAAACCAGCATTGAATTCTTAGATGTTAAGATCTATTGGAAGAATGAGCCACAAGCTTCCATCCAAAGAAAACCATAACCAGTATTCCACTCAGTCAGTTTTTAAGATACAGAAGGATAATTTCAGAAGAGGAAAACTTTGTGGTCAAATCCGCAGAATTAAAGGAGAAATTCATCAGGAGAGGCTATAGCAAACAAGTTCTGTCAGAACATTACACAACTGTGAGCAACATTTCCAGAACAGAAGCCTTCAAACCGAAAGAGAAAACCAAGGACACAGATGTGGTATATGTCACCACCTTTTCACAACAGAGCAGTAAAATCAAGAACATCATCAAGAAAAATTGGAGTGTGTTGGCACTTGACCCCACATTAGAGAATCTGTTCCCCACTCCATTGCTTTTTGCACACAGTAAAAGTAGGTCATTGAAAGACAATTTGATCTAATCAGATTTCACTCAGAAAAGTAAATTCAAGAAACAATACAAGGGCACCTTACCGTGCAACAATTGCAACTGCTGCAATAATATACTGAAGGGCAATTCCATCTGCCATCTGTATAATGGACGAAATATCACATTAGCCCATACATCAACGTGCGACATGAAGAATGTAATATATGGTATTAAGTGCCCTTGTGGCATGTACTATGTCGGACTAACTAGCAGGAAAGTGAAATTGGACACTATGCACCCCTGGGGAATGAACATCGATTGGGATTTGAACTGTTACTTATGAGGATTGAACATCTTTTTTATGTGTAATGTTGTGATTATGAACTGATCACCTCACCAGTATTTACATATGGGGTAACGCATCAAGATTGAGTTGTTATATTCAAAGTGATGAACGTATGGTATACAGGTACTTATAGGATTAAGTATTCACCTTAGTGTCATAATTGGTACCAACATAAATTAAAACACACATGGGGCTTTTCTGCAATGTGGGATCAATGCTATACTGATATTAATTACATGTACCACACTCTTTGAAATGTGTACATGTTAAACGAAACATGTAGTCTGTATCATTCTGTGAACCATGTGCATGACAACAAAAAATGATAGATATGTAGATACTTAGTTCCACCAATAATATATTTTTTGAACATTAATTACGCATAGTAGCTCACGCTAAACAACATCAGAAGCCCAGCCTTAGGTCAGGGTACCTTGTCTGCTACATAATGTCTAGTGACAGAGGTACCATTCCAAAATGGTGCCCGCATCACAGACGCTATTGAAATAGTAAAAGACTCCCCCAGAAGCCCTCTGTTGCTTAGCGAACGACTCTGGAGTGAGAAAGCAACTCCGTGGAGCAGAGTTTCCCTCGCGCAGTAGTGACAGAGAGAAGGTAAACCATACTAACTTTATAGCACACGTTAAGGAATAGAGACAGCATTTATATTTGCAGCGAATGATAGATCATCCATTTTTTACAATAGGAGAGGCAGCAGAACTATGAGAACTCAGATCCTTGTCACGGAAACACGCTAGATGTAAACAGTCATCGTTGCTACGTGCACGGAATTCGCACACAGATATGTGAAAACATAGACCTCTAATACCACACAGAGTACATTGAGCCAAACGAGATTCACCTATTAGTAAAAAACACATTGTATATGTTTTCAGGACAGTGTCCTCCTATCACACAACGAGGATTGAAACTCATCACGAATACTCGATCGTCCTCAAGCGTAAATTGCCTACTATGCAGCTGGGGTAAGCCTCCTTTACGCATACAAAAATACATCAGTAGCTAGTCTGAATTTTGAAGCTGTGCAGGGGAACCCAGCACTTTTTTGGCATGGGATCCCCCTCCACAGCGCACTTTATATCTAAAATGACATTGTAGAAATGTATATATATATTTTGCAGTGACTCGAAGACTGATTCAAAGGTTAGTGTGTTCAGGCACCTTTTTACAACTCAGTACACCATTGAGTGGTATAGTAAAGGATAGTACTGATACAGCTTCTTTTATATTTTTTGCAGGAAATCAGAAAGGAACAAACCCAATATTTAAACCTGAAGAAGGGCAGGAAGTGCCCGAAATGCATAGTTATAGATAGGACATAAGAGACAGAAGTGGTCACCAATATTTAGTTACTCACCCCTATCAAAATCTTGGGTTTTTTGATGAATGGAAATTTAAAGTTATGTACTCATGTAACAAAAGCATTTAACGGAAGAGTGATTCTTTCTAATTAAAACTCTCTGTCAAAGAATGTAATGTTATGATTTGTCTAACCATGTGTATGATGATGTAAAAATACACTGGTATACTTCAAAAGAAAAGGTATATAAACTATAATACTTTAATTTAAAGTTTGAATTATTTATGTGGTAAATTATTTAATCTCCCTACTGGGCTTCTAAGAAAAATTGCAATTATTTGCATATTGCTGTGCCCCAGTTTATTAATCGTGGTTGCTTGCGGTGAATCTCCCCATTTGTATTGTTTTGTTCAAGTAAAGATAGCACTTTACTAACTGGGCGCACCTAGAAATAATATTGAACAGGTACTCTTAGTCGCCTAATACATTGTTTGAGCCTACAAATTAAGAGTGGTGTGCATCTCTACCCCGATCTTCTGAAGTAGCACAGCTCCCAGCCCCACAGGGCTGGCATCCACGACCAGCTCAGACTCCTTCCCCTGTTCAAAGAATGCCATAGTCTCATCTCCCGTGAGGGTGGCCTTTATGGTGTCGAACGCGTCTGTTCGGTGTCCAACTAGATCCATGTGGTGTCTTTCTTCTTAAGTGCCCAGAGAGGTTCCGAGAGAGAAGCCAGGTTTTGGATGAACCTCCCACAGTACCGTACCAGGCCGAGGAAGCTTCGCACTTCTCAGGCATTCTCCAGGGGGCTTTGCATCTCGAATGTCTCTCACCTTTTGGGGATCAGGGGATATGCCGTTGGAGTGAAAAATGAAGCCAAAGAATTCTATACTGTCTTTGAGAAATTCACATTTCTCGAAATGTAGAGTCAAACCTAAGTCTCTGATTCTCTCTAGTGCCTTCTCCTGCTGGGCCATGTGTTCTGTCTCCGATGCTGCATACACCTATATTTCGTCACTTAGATTGATTACACCACCCAAGCCAGTGAGGGCACCCCTGATGACATTTTGGAGCACCTCTGCTGCTGAGGAGACCCCAAAGCTTAGACATTTGTACATGTACAGTCCAATGTGTGCTATAAATGTGGTTATATAGCGTGAGTCTGGGTGCAACTCAAGTTGGTAATATCCGGAGCGCAAGTCGAGCTTGGATAATACCCTGGCTCTCTGCAGCTCACCCACCTCGACTTCCAGTGTTGGCATGAGGTGACATTCCCGCTTTATGGCGAGGTTGGGTAACCTCATGTCCACGCAGAGGCCTACTGAGCAAAGCTGTTTGGGTTTAGCTGCAACTACAATAGGGGATACCCACGGGGTCGGACCATCTATACTTTGCAGCTCTCCTTCCACTTGCGCACGGAGGTGGAAGGGTATGCACCTGTGTTTCAGTGCAGTTGGGCGCACCGTCTCATCAATGTCTAGCTTGATGGGTTCCCCTTTTAACTTCCCAACTCCTTGAAAGATGTCAGCAAACTTGTCAACAAGGTCTTTGATGTCCGTTTCATACACTGAGAGCGCAAAGTGTACAATGTCTAACACCTCAGATGCAGCACAACTCAGGAGTGAGTGGGGGCTCGCATCCGTCACAAAGAATCTCGCTCGGATGTTGTTGGCGTGAGTGACTCGAGCTACAAACAGAGCTACAAACAGAGCGGAAGTGGACAGGCCCCTCCAAATGAGTACATTTTTGCCTTTGTTTCTCCCAATACTGGTGTTCCAGGGAGTGACTTGTGTCACCAGTACACATACTGATGCGGCTGTGCCACCTCTGACTACTGCCTTCTTTGATCGCCTCACTCACAGTTGTTCCTACCGGACTCAAGATTTGACCCTCCAGGGAGGACCACGCAGTCTCCTTTTCCCCTCCTCCCCTCCTCCCCTCTCCCCACCACAGAGGACCTCCATCTTACCAGCCCTCCACAAGGTTAGTTAGAATGATGCTGGTCTCTCGCAAATATAACATGCTAAAAATGTTTGCATTTTTATGTCATGACCTTTGTTTATATGTATGGATGTTTTTAACCCACTGCACTCTAATACACAGTTCTTGAATGTCCCACATTTAGGGAAACCTGCTCTTTTGGCCCTAGAAGAAGGCTCCTATCCAGTCGAGCCGAAACGTCAGCAGACGCTGCACCCTTCTGGTGCCCTTTAAAGTCCGCCCCAAGTAACATCTAACCTTAGATCCAGACGTCGACCTACCTTTAGGTTATCCTTCAAGCCAGACAGGAAGAAACCTCCCTACAAGCCTTTGGATCACACACTTGTGTTGCCCTTTCTATTTTAGCCAAATCACTTTGCTACTGTTGATACAATGCACTTGTACAAAATGTGATACTGGTGTTGATTTCTTCTCTGTACGTTTATTGTATGTGAAACAAACCACTTAATATCTGCCATTGGATCACACCAATCTTATTTGTTTGTTGGATATCTTACTACTGCTGAATTGATTTACAGCCAGATTATAACAATTGCTTATACTTAACTGAATGTAATTACATTTTCATGTTTTGCTGTATTGTCTAACAGCTATATGTCAATAATGGTTTACACAAATTATACACAAAATATGGCCCGATTGACAATTGCAACATACATACCTGAATGTGAACCAATAGCCAAATAAAAAACGCCATTACAACTTAACTGCTTAAAATGTATTTTCCCAGTTCAGCATCTCGGTGGTGTTATGAGTATTCCACCCCACTGGGTTATCACAAAGGTAACATTATTTGTGCATATATTAAGTGCGCATATTGAAATTTGAGGGTTGGACACCCCCCTGTTTATACGTATGTTCTAGCCCATTGTCCTCCCCGTTTTAGGGCTGTCCCTCTAGTTACTATACGCCTGTGTCACTCAGCACTGGAGTCAGAGTCTTGCAGATCTTAACCACACATGTGGGCTGCCTCCTTTTCTTTTTTTTCGAGTCAATGTTCGATATGAAGAACACCTCCTCATCCTCCTGTTCTTCAGCAATGTCCAGTTCTTGGAGCTCCTGTTCCACCATAACTACATTTCTCTGTTTGCACTGTCCTGCACTGGTCTCCCTACACAGGCCTATCGGAATCGCAGTTGGGGCAGCAGCCCGGCACATTCTGGCAAAGTGTCCTGCAGCCCTGCAGTGCCCGCACATTCTCCCTTTTGCTGGACAGTCACTGGAGTGTGGAAGATCGTAACTGCACTTCGAACAGGGCTGCAATGTATCAGTCTTCTTCTGGGACCACCAGGGACTTGACGGGCTGGCGTTCGCTGATCATCCTGTCGCACATACCTCCTCACCATTCACAGATTTGACTGCAGCATCCATTTTGGTGGCTTGGCTGTCGGCCAGCTCATAGGACCTCCCCATGTCAAGAATTTGTGTTTGCGTAAGCCCCGGTTCCCTGAGTACCTGTCGACTTAGCTTCCTTGAGCTACATCCTTGTAGAATCTGGTTTTGGACCATCCCCATTTCATTTTCCCAATGACACGTGGTGGCCAGGTGACGTAGCCGTCCACAGAACTGGTCCATTGACTTGTTTTCGCGTTGCTTTTTGCTACACATTACAAAGCGTTCAAAGTCTTGTTTAGCAATAGGTAGGAAATGTTCCTTGAGTGCATCCTTCACCGCCTGACATGAGTCAGCAGTGGGGTTTAGAGACTCAGAGATGCGGTGTACCTCAGATCCCGCAGTGTACAGCAGCGTTGCCACTTTTGCTTCATCGTCCCTTTCTCCCGTAGCCTTAAAATACATTTCTAACTTCTTGACCCACAGCAGCCATCTTGGGCCCAATTTCGAAGGTGGGCCTGATATGTCAAATTCTGGCATGGGGGCCAGCGTGCCTTGTTGCCTGGGCTCTCTCCCGACTTGCGGCGGTGCCCCAGCCCCTTGAATGTTGTCTGCAGGGTCACTCATGACCATGGACTGCACAGGCACCTATCACTCTCATGAAGGCTGCAAGTCCGCTGACATGATGGACCCTTGGGGTCACAGTGAGCTTCGATGTAAAAGTAGCAGGCAGGCACAGCGTAGGATACCTCTCTCGACTTGGCATCAGGGACAAAAGAGAAAAAAATATTGCTCTGTACTAGAGACACTGACGTATACAGTTGGTTAAATGCACACAGTGCATGCATAGTGGAAAAGTGTCTTTCTCAGTCAAAAAAAATATTTTTTTGAACAGTGAGAGCCCCACAGACCCCTCCTGGTGGCTTCTGTGGTTCTCTGGTGAGTTCTAGCCCTGGAAGGCTCGAATATTTGCAGCGGATGGTGCACGAGCACCCCACGTGTGGGCCTGCAAACATCAACAGCACAAAATGGCGGTCAGCTCCTGGCAGGCGTCAGGATGATAATGTGAATGCTGATCTTGGCGTCGGATTATGCCCCCCCTGCCCAGTGGCGCCCTCGTCACCAGTGTGATAGCTTTCAATCTGCACCCAGAACCACCTGTGAGCAGTCCAGCCCTCCTGTACTTTGAATCATACACAGGACACAGGCCTGTCTCTTACGGGTTCCCGGCGCGTCACACTTACATTTGGCTTTCCTCTAATGTGAGCAATGGGATGAGGATGAGCGACGTGGAGGTAGCAACAGTATTACTCACTGGTAATCTTCGTGACTCCTAGAGCCGCTCTGCCTTGTGACAGTACTCACAACCTGTCTCTGCCACCCGAAGAGGTGTGAAATGGTCCGTATTTGCAATATTAAGTGAGACATTTATGTGATGGGGAGGGTTATAGTCTCCTCAGAAAAGGTCGGGCGGAAGAGAATCAAATGTGTAGATCATTTAAAAAAAAAAAAAATCCCACATTACTCTTAAGAGATTTCTTACATTTTCACTTGATGAAAATTACTTGGAGGGGACTTGTTTGCACCATTTACACTGCAGAGTGCAAAAGCGAGGTTTAAAATGGTGCCAGAAGCACCTTTTTGCCTCTTATTTGCTCTCTGCAGTGCAAAATGAGTAACCACTGCTTGCCTTTTATGCATGGCAGGCTGTGTTTACAATGGAGTCCTATGGAATCTGGCTGATATATATTTTTTTTTTTTTTTTTTTTTTTTTTTTAGCTGAATTTAATCAACTTTTAAAAACAACATGTTATGTAAAAAAAAAAAAAAAAAGACAACAAGAAAGAACAACAAAGAAACACATTCAGATACATAAAATAACAAACATAATAGAAGCGTTTCTATACATAAATGAATACTGACTTAAACTGGCTTAAACTGGACTCATCTGATCATGTCCATTTACTGAGTTAAGAAATATAAAGAAAATAAAAAAAATTAAATAAAAAATGCATTTTTAATTAACTGGGATCTCTCACTTTAAAATGTTCTAAAAGGTTCACATCATGTAAAAAACGAATAACATTAATTCTGAGTGATATGTTTTTACCTTCGAGTATCATTTGCCATAATAAATCTGAAGATAAATTAACATATTCTTTAAGAGTAGATTTGAAAAATTGAGTTCGTTTCATATACAAGGAGGCGCATTCAGTAAGCAGATGTTTAAGTGTTTCCTTTTGACCAAGATCTTCACAATGTCTACAGCTATTATCAGCCAACAATCTTCGTCTCTCTAATATTTCGCGTGTTGGACAAAGATTGAATCTCAACCTAGAAAATTCAATTTGGTGTATGACTGATGGGGACTTAAGTAAA
This sequence comes from Ambystoma mexicanum, assembly GCF_040938575.1. Taxonomy (NCBI): domain Eukaryota; kingdom Metazoa; phylum Chordata; class Amphibia; order Caudata; family Ambystomatidae; genus Ambystoma; species Ambystoma mexicanum. Next base: position 39,933,173 of record NC_090937.1, read on the forward strand.
TATGGTTCTACTGAAAATCTGGCTGATATTTCCTGGAGGCGAATTCCATAGGAATCTATTGGTTTTATGCCCGGATGAAAATGTCATGCTGATATATAACCAAGTGGTTTTTGATGGCAGATAGGTGAGGGGAGGGGTAAATTGAACTCCCATTCTGCCTTTAACACCTTCATCTATGCCCCAGTGACTTTTCAAAATGAGCCCCATAGTAAGGAGTTCCTGGTAGTGGAAGCGCGTACCTCTAATGAGAGTACTATGACGAGGAGGAGTAGGACTAAAAGTAATGAATATTACCAGTAAGTAATCCTCCCATTTCCGTGTGCCATTTCAGAAACGTGCCTGTGCCCTTAATGAGCTATTTGTGAACGAGCTTTTTCATTTCCATTTGCTCAGGTCTGCTTTTACCAGTGTTATTAGCCTTACACTAACTGGCACTCGCTTGCAGTTTTGGCACCGATTCCGAGTGTAATGATTTTCATTATTTTGCATATGTTTGTTTCCATTTCTCTCTAGCCACTATACAGAATCGTTCCCTTCCAACGCGTGTTATTGCATTCAGAGATACAGGAACCCAAATATTCCATATAGTGAGTGCACTTTTTCATTATTTTGGTTGAATCTGCTCATTCCTCTCATTAGCCACTAGAGGTCAGTTTAGATCTGTGAAATAACTTTCAGTAGCCAATGTACTTTTGTTTAAATAGATTCTCTACCACCCGTACATTCTACAGCTGTCACATGTAGAGCAATATTAAATATGGCATACAATGTAATGGTACATCGCTCTGCAGGGTCTAAATGCTACTCTAACATTTACTTCACAGTAAGCAATGTAGGACTATTGGCCATTAGTCTCTAGATAGTGGAGGGGTTTGCCACCTTTGTATCTAGTTCAGGTCAGGTCTATCAGAACACGGATGTATCTACTAGAATGCTTTTGTGCACTCAGGACATGTACTGCTTGCTGGGGTCTCGCATAATTTAGCATATGGCTTCGTAGTTCAACGTGTTAATTTCATAGCAAGTCGTTGTGATGTCTGAAAGAGTTACTGCAATCCAAACTATTTGCAACCAGATGTTACCTCCGGATCAGTTTGTTCTCGATGAAGTGTATTCTTAATAGTTTTATGTCTGCAGCCAACACTTCATATGCTTGTTTGCATTTAAACTTGCACTCTCTCCTCCTCCTCTGCCACTCTTAGGGCTCTTTCTCCTCCGCAGGGTGTACCTCTGATCTGTACCCCTCCCCGGAAGGTCTTTAAGGCTGGCAACCTTCTTCATATTGCCACTCTCAACTCTCGCTCTGCTGTCAAACACTCCTCTGACATCTGCCACCTCCTTGAAGAACTAAACCTTGATGTCCTTGATCTTATTGAGACTTGGTTCACAGCCAGCTCTGTCACAGGCTTTGACACTCTCCTCCCTGATGGCTACAAGATCCTCTCTGCACCCAGATCCTCCCGGTCCGGTGGGGGGGGGGGTAGCCCTGATCTTTCCTGAGTGGATTCCTGCCTCTATCATTCCCGCTCAGACCTACTCCTCTTTTGAATGCCTTGTCTGTAGGCTCTCTCTCTCTCTCTCCTACCCATTCTCTTAATGTGGCTACCATGTACCGGCCTCCTGGTCATATCACCTAATTTCTCTCTGAGTGGGCGGACCTCCCCTCCTCCCTCCTGGCCTCTACCACCCAACTCCTCCTCCTCAGTGACCACAATATCCATTTAGACTCTCCTTGTTCCTTCTCTGTACTCTTCCATGACCTCTGCAAATCCCTCTCCGTGTCCATCCTCCCCTCTGGCCTGACTCACTCTGCAGGGCACACACTCGATGTCTTGATCTCCTCTGACCCCATCCCCCCTCTCCATCCCTCTGACCACTCCTCTCTCCTGGGGCGATCATTCCCTCCTCTCCTCTCATCTCTTCCGCTGTTCCCCTCAAGCCAATCCTACCCCAACACTGCACCTACTTTCTCGGACATCAGGCCCATGAAGCGTGTGTCAATTGAGGCTTTCGCCGCCACCTTCTCCCCCCCCCTCTCTACCTATGGCTGTCTTACATCCTGACACAGCCCTGTCTCTGCTCTACTCTTCAATTACTGATAATCTTGGAGGGATTCTTGTTCATCCTCTGACAAAGTGTACTGTTGCCTGCTCCAAAGGCAATACCGACTCTCTGTCCTCACCAAGAAGAGAGTCCACATTCAAGCTTGCGTCTCTGTGGCATCTAATAACTCGGCCAAACTCTTTAAAATCTGCAAGGATCTGGCCAACCATGCTGCAATTTCTACCCATGTTGCCTCCCAGGCTCTTTGCAATGCCCTTGCCTCTCCCTTTAAAAAACCCACAACATCCTGTCCTCACTCTCCACCCTTGCCCCTCTTCTCCCCTCTCCATCTGTGCTTCCTGACCCTCCTTCAGCCACCCTCCCCTCCTTCTCGCCTTTCCTCTTCTCTCCCCTGATGAGGTTGCTAGACAAGTCCGATCTATGAAATCCTTGTCAAAACAGAGTTATCCCTGTTCCTCTAAAACCATCAAGGACCACATTGACACCCTCGTTCCGGCCCTTGCTGATTTTTGATACCACTCCTTTGCCTGAGAATCGTTCCCCTCCCCACTGAAGCACTCCCTTGGGCATCCTATTCTGAGGAAAACCCACAGCTGATCGTTCTTGTCCGGCTAACTATCGCCCAATTTCCATTACCCCCTTTCTGGGCAAACCCCTGGAAAATCTGGGCATCTCTCAGCTGAACCTTCATTCCAATTCTGTTGGTTGTCTCCATGACCACCAGTCTGGCTTCAGAGCTGCCAGAAGCACGGAAACTGCTCACCTGAACATCTGTGAAGATCTGCTCCCCAACTTTGACTCTAACATTCCCTCTGTCCTCATCCTACTCAATCTCTCTTCTGCCTTCGACACAGTCAACCATACATCCTGCTCAACCATCTCTGTGATAACCTGGGTATCACTGTTCAGGCTATGGCCTGGCTGACCTCTTTCCTCTGTGATCGACCCTCCCAGGTCCAACTTGGATCCTAACTATCATCTATCTTCCTCTCTACCTCTGGTGTTCCCCAGGGGTCTAACCTCTCGCCCTGGCTATTTCCAGTGCTATGCTGACGACACTCAACTCAATTTCAGGCTGTCCTTGGGCACCTCCTCTGCTTCTCTCATCTTTGATTGCCTAACTGCCATTCAAGATTGGTGTGTCGCCAATGATCTTTGTCTGAATGCCAGCAAGACGGAGATCCTCCTCTATGGCTGGCCTCCCTTGGCCCTCCTCTTACCCCACCTGCGAGGCTAAGAACATCAGGGTCATCTTTGACTCCACACTTTCCTTCTGCGCCCACATCTCTGATGCCTCTAAAAAGTCAAACTTCCTACTGCACCTCCTCAGAGGTACTCTTCCATTCCTTTCCTTCCCCCAGAAGCTCACTGTCTCCCAAGCTCTGGTTCTCTCTAGCTTGGACTATTGTAACAGCCTCTTTCTAAATCTACCTGCTTCAACTCTACGCCCTCTGCAACTAATCCAGGACAGGACTGCAAGACGTGTCCTTGGCCTCAAGCCCTGGGATCGTATCTCTCCAGCTTTGAAATCTCTCCATTGGCCACAAAGATTGCGAAGAAGGAACTTAACGGAATTGTTGGAGGAACACGTAGAGTGAGGTGAAAGTGAAGAAGGGAATGATCAGAAGAATGAAAGGGGATATTAACAACGGTACATGAAGAAGAGTGAGTTGCAAGAATAAGATCGAGAGAAGAACCCTGCGTGAACTCCTTAGACTCTGCTAAGGTGTCTCCAATGTATTTTTATTTATTTTTTACATTTGTAAAGTGCACTGCAGCCCGCAGGCATTGAGGCGCTGTAAGCGGTGCATAGGAAGGCTTGATTAAGGGTTACAAAAAAGCTGCCCCAGAAGAGTTCTTAGAACATACATACAGTGTTTCATATACATAGATGTATGTACATAGGTGATATGATATATGATATTATATTGCATTTATAATGCGCCTATACACAAGTGTTTCAAGGTGGATGCTGACAGAAGTTTAACAAAACACTGACAGTAGCTTGGGTGGCACAAGCATAAAGAAGATTTTCTGCAGATGCATCTTTAGAACAACAGAGCCTGCAGGTTCGTATCCGGGGTTGGGCTGCCACTTGAAGCGGAATATCAGGCCATGAACTGGTTTGAGCTTTTCACTGGTTCCAATTTCCATATTTCGTCAACTTCTGCCCCAGAGCAGCCAAAGCCTTTGATAAGATCTGGTAAAGGCTCCTGGCCACTCTCCGTGGGACACCATTCACCCTCCACCCCCGGTTACCAGCAATTCTAATATGACAGGTAATGTGCTGCCATATTAGAATTACTTTTGCAATAGCTACAACACACTCTGTGGCAATACTTGAGTGCCTGTTGTAAGGAAATATTGTTTTACTCAATGCTGTTTTGCTCTAATGCTTTTCTTGATGTTGAACAAACCGTTTTTGGATCTTTTGTCAAAAGGTATCTAACTGAATCACTACAAATAAGACCACCTTCTTGATGTTATGTGTGCAAACAGATTTTCAAAGATTTTTTTGTTGTATAATCTTTTTTATTGTGATTCGTTACTGAATTGCTTCCTGTCCTTCCAGGGCTGGGGAGGAGCTGTCCTTCCAGAGATAGGGAGGGGCTGTCCTTCCAGAGATGGGGAGGGCCTGTCCTTCCAGAGATAGGGAGGGGCTGTCCTTCCAGAGATAGGGAGGGGCTGTCTTTCCAGAAATAGGGAGGGCCTGTCCTTCAAGAGATAGGGAGGGCTGTCCTTCCAGTGATAGGGAGGAGCTGTCTGGGTTTAACTTATGCACAACGTGTGAGCTGTCCCTTAAGGGCGGGTGGATCTTCTGGATCCAGGAAGGTACCGCCTCAGCCATTAACAGCTATTTGCACTACAAAAGGGAATGGGCCTGCCTTTCTGGAGTAGGCTGAGGTATACCGATTTGTGACCTAATATTGACACCTTTAAACCATTTGGTACACTTTATGGGATGAATGTAATACACTGGTGTTTGACTAGTTTGAAGCAAATTTCAAAAGCCCTGAAACGGCACCTGTTTGCCTCGAGTTCATTTCCTGGAGTTAGGAGAGTTGAATGATTATTTTCTTGAAAAAATGTACACCTTTGCATGTTTTGGTAGGATTTCTAGGTCAGGTGTCAAATTGTGTTTGTTTAGTTTTGAAACTAGTTCTAAAACCTTGAAAATGATCTCACAATATAATAAAAGACCAGATGTATGTTTGTCCCTGTATGTTTGACCGAGCATTACTTCACCTGTTCTCACTGCTAGAGGGAGCTGTTGCCTTATGATATAGAGAAACAATGCCAATTTGCATAGCCTTTCCTGCTGTGACTGCTAGAAAAAGCAGTTGCCTTAGGATCAAGAGTGGTCCTACTGTAAACTCTGGCCTGTGTGGGTTTCTGGAGGGGCAGTCCAGATGCTGGGGGTGCTGCTTCAGGAGGGAACCGTCTATACCTCAGAGCTCTCCGCAGCTGCAAGACACAGAGCACAGAAGGAAGCTCTGGGCACGGTTCCGGCATCAGAAACAAATTAAAGTCAATAGGCCCCTGCTCTTTCACAAGGATTCTGTTAGCACACGCTCTTTCATGCCGAGTCCGGAGACCGCACATGTACCGCCAGACACCACACAAAGCCAGCTGAGCGCCCTTGCATGCACCATGAAGGGGCTGGCTGTCAGTCTGAGAAGCAGCGCCTTGGAGCGGGGGTGAGTGTGTGCAGCATTACTGCTGTCGCGGGACAAACATAAACGATGCTGGGAAAACCTGCCAGTCGCGGCCGCCTCCATTAATGACTCCAACTCTTACTCACGCCGGCTTGATAGGTGCTGAAAGGCCCAGATCATCAATGAACCTGCTATATGCCTCATTTCATAATAGCCTAAGCCCTGTGATTAATACGTTGAAGTAACAGTCAATTTCTCAGGTTAACCTCAGAGCTGGACATTCAAAGTCACCGGAAACCTGCAATTTGGCCCGTGTACACAGGCTCTTTCCCTAGTATAGGGTATATTTTGGGGGCTGTGGGTTCCATTAGTTTGCTTGGTCGTTTTCTGCACTTTATGATACACGGGTCCTTCATGGTCTCTAGCTTTGCCATTGCCGGAGTTTTGCTGTCCCATCCTGTCAGCATATCTCTTGGCTTTTCTTTACATACAGTCCTCCATTACCATGGCACAACAGCCGAAATAAAGCAGAAATGATGATGAATAGTTCAGTGGAAGAAAGTTGGCACTCTGTATACTACACGGCATCCAACTTCACCCCTATGGTGCTTCTTCTGCTGCCCAGAGACCGCAGCATGGGTAGGGCAAGAAAAACAGCAAGGTAACAGGGAGCCCCATGGGGGGTATTATTCATGCACAAAGCCCACATACTGACCCCAAACCACCTCTAAACCAGGGAAGCGCTCATAAACAAACAGGCAACCACGTACAGTACGCAACCAGTGGGCACATCCATAATTTGTGAGGACATCTTAAGCTGCACCAGGTTGCACTATCAAGGGGAAAGTGCCTTTGCTTCCTTGTGGATCGAATGTAGGGAGTGGAGAGTGGCCAGTGGCATTTTGGGCATTGATATGAGATGTAAACCTCCACCAAATAGCATCATAGAAATCGGAGCCCGCGCCCCGCCCCCGCATAATGCTGATGACCCTTCTGAAATTAGGCCACAATGCCCTGTACTCTCTGGCGCCAATGCAGTGCCGCTGGGGAAAAGGCCATTGGCTAATTCCATCTGGTCTAAGTAATTATTGAGGACACATGCCTGCCATGGCTTGAGATGTTAATGGTGTTCCCACTAAGGTATGTTCCCAGAAGATGACAGAGTGCGCCGGCCCGCTCTTAGCTCATGGCTCGCAGCACACATTGTGCACTTCTAGTTAGTACACATTAAGAGACTTCTTCTACACATATGCATAATCAATGAATCGGTATTTTTTTTTTGCTTTGCTGAAAAGAAATCTTAACTAGGAACTGAATAGGTTGGACAATAGCGGGGTACTAGGTTTCCAGTAATTGGCTTAACTGCCATGTGGATATCTGTTTTACTACTGTTTTGAATCTGTCATGATGTACTTTTATGGCCCCAGTCTGAAATAAAGTTACTGATGATGATGATGTATAATTTGTATGGAGTGTATTAACAATCAAATCAACATCATGTATCGTTCACTTTTCCTGCACTCTCTCTGTTGTATATTGTGTACCATTTTAGTAAAACGGCTGGCCAAGACGTATTTATCCAAATCATGAAACTATTATTCAGCCTGGTGAGATGGTTTGTCACCAACTCATTGAACTCCTCGTTGTATGACCCCAACATCTTGATTCTCTTTGCTCACACGCTTCCCTAGCAGAATTAAGGGTACAACCAGTGTCGCTAAATTGGAGGTACGTGATGGAGAATCAGGGAACAGTGTAACATATCATTAAGGTGAAAGCTTCCTGCTGGCACTTCAGGATTCTTCTCCCACAGCTCTAATGTGTGAATTTGCAGTCGCTGAGAGGCCATGCAAGTATGGCTCTTGAGGTTCTGTTTCACCACTTCCTCCCTGTTGCCGCTCTGTCTCTGACAGTCACCTTCGCCGTCCCAGATGACTTCCCCCTGGGTTATGCAGGGGAGACCCAAGTCGTTACCTGACGATCAAGCATTGCCACTTCACACGTTGGGTTCATCATGCTCCATGCTTTGATCAATGCTAGCACCATCATTGCTGGGTATAACTACCAGTTTATCCTTTGCTTCCTCTGATCAGCATTCAGTCTGGACTATTCGTTCAACTCTACTTTCGCAATCACGCCTCTTCAACATTAGCCCCCTTGTCATTTTCCAAATGTTTGTCTGTGAAACCGATATCCTTATTCCTTCTTTCTCACACCATTTCCCTCTTCCTTTCCCCCAGCAGACCACGGTCATACGTAGTGAACCCGCAATATGTCACCTCCTGGATAAACCTGGTGCTTGGAGACCACTATGATGGTGACAGGCTAGGAAGAAATGCCTATTTACGTAACATAACACAACCTAACAGAACATATAACAGTCTGCCACCATGCACTGTTTGCACCACTCAGATGTAACATACTTGGCCTGCAGGCTTTATCCTTGGTCCTTGCCTTTCCATGCTTGGTGTAAGCATGGGGTGGTAATGCATATAATCCTAACACTGCTTCCAGAGAAGGTCTGCGGGTCATCTGTGGACCCGTGCCTCCTCTTCTTTTGCTAACTGGAGGTCTCTGACTCCATATTTTAGGGCCCATTACCACACCCACCATTGATATGCTGCAATCTGCATTTTTGGTCCCAGTGACCGCTTGACATACACATCAGGCCTGAAGTCACCTTCCCCCATATATTCCTCAATAACTCTCTCTCCCCTGCTTACCCAGATCTAATGCGCTTCTGCAGCCCTTCCTCCTTAAATCTTCTTACAGAACCAACCCCAAAGGATGCCTGATGGTCATTGTTTCCATTCACGCCCAGTAGACCCCCACCATCCATCCGAGGGAACTCCCTTTCCTGTCACACCCCTGATCGCCCCCAACCACATCAGATATTTGTCATATGGCTAACCATCCAGAAAATGTGCTTGGAGTAACTCCATCTCCTTCTGGTCAAATGTGGCCCCACCCCGGCTAATCTACCTCTTCCCATTTGGAACCTGATGTCCCTTTAACCAGCAAGTCGTTTGTATTCACGCCTCTTAGATTCAAGTTCCCATGTCCCCCTCCTCCATAAGTCACTAGTTGCGTCTGGTGGTTACCCGCTGGCTCACCATCATACAGTGTTCCTTGCCTTTCACGTAATCCCAATGGAGCGGGCGGTGGTGAAGTACCACTTTATGCCAAGCGTCGCTCCACATCTAAACAGGCCTTCGCTTGCTGATGCTTAGGAGAGTCTTTAAGGTCTATGGATTCCAGGTGATGACAAGGAGAAGGTGTCCACATGGAAACTGGACATTAAAGCCCCAACGCCTCAGCACACTGAACACGGTCTGCTATACAAGAAAAAAACAAGCATTGCCAGTGCCAACAGTTTGGCCTTTGTCCCTCCTCATGTGATTCCTCCCTATTTGTTCTCTAACGCAATAGTTTCTGCTTATATGTTCTGCTTGCGACACCTAATAGCCCAAACTAAAAAGGCCTCGCTCTACATGTGTTACTAGTGGGCGCTTCGGCAACGCCTCGCAACACTGTAAATAAAGACAAGCGCACATTCACTCACCAGTGCTTTTGTTTCATCGAATACACGAGTTTGGATTTTGAGGCAAAAAGCGGGTATCACCTGACTTTTTGTAAAGTTTCGACAATGTCGTTATTTAATGTAAGAGTAAAATTAAATAAATATTTACGAAAAGTGATGTGATGACCACTTTTTGCTTCAAAATATAAACTCATACCAGATGAAACAAGCGATTGAAAGTGAGAATTCTTGATCCCAGACCAGGATTAAAATAGGAGTTGGGAATGAGTATTTCTCAAAGAATAGAGTGCCATCTGTCTTCGCAAGTAATCCCACACGAGAAACTCGAAGTAAGCACAACCCTTCCTCAAAGTGGGCCGCTTGGATGAGCCACTTCAGCGCTCAATTCACGAAAACACTAGGCGTTGGTGCTGCTCATTACGGTCTTAGAAGCTGCCCTTTGGCCTCCCAGATCAAGAGCGCTCCTGCAAAAAAGTCCTCCAAACTCACGAGAGCTTTCCAATGTAACTCAGCAAATCTTTGACAACTGATTGCCATTACAAATTGCCGATTTCATCGAGTCGACTAGGCCTTTCCATCACATTAAACACTCATGTTACCAAATATAAAGGTTGATTTTGTGCAGCCATTACGAAGTAACTTTCGCATCATAAAAAGATGCCCAAGGCAATTCATGAACGTATACCAACAACCAAGAGGTGCAGCAACAACACACAGGTTTCAAACAAGCAAAATTAGGTACGCATACACTTCCTGGAGTTCACCGAGTACGTTTGTTAGTGTTCAGCTTCAAAGGTTGTTTTAACTCATCAATTCAAATTCATGTACAATTCCTATCTCACAAGTGCCTAAAACACAAAGGGTAGATAATATACTGAAAACACAACGAATTGCCCCAAGTAGAATATGTCATAGCTGGCCCCATTTTTAACAGGAACACATGCTTCTCAGCTCTTCGCTGGGAACTCTGGTGGTCCTGGCCCGGAGCCCTAGCACAAGCCCTGTGATACACTGATGCGAACTCACTGCAGCCCTCAGTAACGTTTCATTTATCTGCAGTGCGGCATGTCGAGTCTCAAAGCGCACTGAAGCAGCCGGAAGGCGCCATTATTGGTGATGACCCACAAAAAGAAGCACTTTGCATTTGTCAATTCACAAACGGCTCAAGAAAATCCACAGTGACTAAAGGGATGTGTAATTGACTTATTTACCATAACAATGGCAACTCGGTGCTCTAAGAGCATCTTTCAGTTTGTGTCATTCTGTGACTCAGCAGTGGGTGCCGATCACCAGGAAATGGAGCTGACGACGGAAAAACGTCCTCAAAAATGGAGGAGGCAGCAGGGTAACCCCTGCGGGGTCATGCCGCCGGGAGCGGGGACCCTCACCCGGAAGGGCAAAGGACAAAGGGGCAGAACGGCGCCAAAAGCCGAATGGCCCAAAAGCCCGCGAAGGGGAAACAAAGGGAAAGGGGCGGGGCTTGCAGGATATAAGCAGGCGGGACCAGGGTCCAGGCATCTCGCTCTTGCACTGGGACCCGGTCGCCGCCACCTGACAAGTGCAAGGAATTTCGACTGGATGTCCAGGATGGTGGCCCAACCTAGCCAAGAAGGGCGCAGCCAGAGGGTGGAAAACTCTCCTCTGATGTTTCAGGACAGTGGCAGCGAGGCCACCGTGGTCGAGGCCGAGATCCACAGCCTGGGGGAGGAAGAAGAAGAAGAGGAGACCCAGGGGAGCAAAAGGAAAAGGACAATGACGGCCAGGGCTAAAGCGAGCAAGGAGCAGGCCAGCAGCACCAAGAGACCACGGCAGAGGGGGAGGGCGCAGGAGGATGCGGCCTTAACGGCTCCTACACCTGCTGAGGCGCCAGGGAAGGGAGTGAGCCCACCCAACACTCCTGCGACCAGAACGGTGGATGTCGCGGGTGGAGGAACAACATCCCTGGAGGCGGTAAAAGGTATGGTGATGGAATGCATGCAAGCATGGGGAAAAATGGGGCAAATGCCGAATGTTGCGTCCAGTACTGGTTTTGTGGTAGGGGGAGTGTCTCAAGGAGGTATAGCCACGCATCCGGGGGCGTCGCAAGGGCTGGGAGGGCCTTGGTGCAGCGGTAGCACTCAAGGCTGGGCACAGTCGGGTGGACTAAGTCAATTGCCTCAGAAGAAGGGGATACCGCCCGGGGGTTTCTTATCTGTCGGGCTGCCTAGTGTGGGCCCACCTATGGTAGGCGGGCAGCAGGTGCAGATGGCGGGGCTCCCTTGGGGTCAGGAATGGGCAAACCAAGGGCCAGGGGCGTCAATAAGCATGGGGGGGGGCCCAGCAGTTGGCTTCGGGGTTACCTGCAGGGGCTCAGGGGATGCAGAATGAGGCAGGGCCTGGAGCGGTCTTGACAGGGGGGCTGGGCGCGGCTCAGCCGTCAACAGTAGGCCCGATCAGCGGGGAAACAGGGGGATTGTGGGGCCAGACAACCCAGTATGGGAGGCCAATGCCAGGGTTCGCACCTATGCGGGCTACGGTGAATTCTTTGGTGTGGCACATTCCATGGGGGGTCAAGGAGAGGTTGTGGAGGAAGGAATTCATTGACATCTTTGACTTGTTGGGGATTGTTCCCACGGGGGGAGGCCTAAAGGAACTGTCAGAAAAGGAAAAAGAGAAAAGGGACAGGGAGGCCACCAAGGCGGAGCATTCCATTAACAACTGGCTGAAAGCTTACAGGATGTATATGTCAGTAATGTTGGAGAGGTACCCGCAGGATGCACTGGCGATGATAGCATATGAGCAATACGTGCATGATTTGTGTCAGAAATATGGCGGCGAGGGATGGCTAGAGTATGACCGGGGCTTTAGATTAAAGATGCAGATATGGCCGGCAATGTCATGGGACGAGATGGATGTCGGGGGGTACATGGACAAAGTGGTCCCCTGCAGGGAACCCCAGGATGAGCCACTAGGAGAGAAGTCTCGGGGTGGGAGAGGCAGAGGCGGGTTCTCGCAACGGGGGAGAGGGTCCTTTCGCGGGCCCTCCTCCTGGGTGTACCGGGCAGCAGCCCACCAGGGGGAGCAAGAAGTCTGCTGGAGGTTCGCAGAAGGGTATTGCTCATACGGGAAGACATGCAGGTACAAGCACCAGAGGGGCGGTGGTACGGGCCCCCGCAAGGCCACTCCGGGAGAGGCTAAACCCAGGGAGGGTGGGAAACAGAAAAATAAAGGAAACGTTGAGTGATGCGCCGACAAAACAAGGCAATGCTGGGGAAACAATGAATGACGATTGTATGATTAAAGGGGCATTGCCTACACCAGTTAGCCTTCTTGCCATGACTCCCTTCCTAAATGAGTACCACAACAAGGCCGATGCAAAATTGCTATGGCAAGGGTTCAGGTGGGGCTTTAGGATCCCGGGGGCGGGTACGCAAAAGGGAAGGGAGGCGGCCAACCTACGATCTGCTCTGGAGAAACCCGAGGTAGTAGAAAGGAAGGTTGACAAGGAGATGGGGCTGGGGAGAGTGGCCGGCCCATTTACTAGGCCTCCTATGAGCAATCTGGTGGTATCTCCGCTAGGATTGGTGCCAAAGAAGGAAGAGGGTTAATTCCGCCTGATACACCACCTATCCTTCCCCGAGGGTCAATCAGTGAACGATGGCATCCCGGAGGAACAGTGCAGGGTGCAGTACGCCTCCCTGGAGGATGCGATACTAATGGTAAAAGCGGCAGGAGAAGGGGCATTGTTGGGGAAAGCAGACATAGAATCAGCCTTCCGCCTATTACCAATCCACGAGGATAGTCACCACTTGCTGGGTTTTAAGTTAGGGGACAAGTACTACTATGACAAATGCCTCCCCATGGGGTGCGCCATTTCCTGCTCATATTTTGAGGCATTCAGCTCCTTTCTGGAGTTTACGGTAAAACGGGAGGGAAAAGGTGGGGGAATGTTGCACTACTTAGATGATTTTCTCTTCGTGGGGAGGGATGGGACGGAGGAGTGCAGAGCCCTGATGGAGGTATTTCAAAATAGAATGGACCAGCTAGGGGTCCCCCTTGCACCAGGAAAGACCGTGGGTCCAGCAACGACATTGACATTTCTGGGGATAGAGATCGATTCAGTTAAAGGGGAATGTAGGCTCCCGCAGGACAAGGTACAAAAACTGAGGGGATTGATTCAGGAGCTGATGGGAAAAAACAAAGCGACCTTGCGGGAGTTGCAAGCACTGGCGGGAAACCTCAATTTTGCAGGCAGAGTGATACCAGCGGGGAGGGCATTTGCCAGAAGTGTGGAGCTGAAAACTGTGGGTTTACAACATGCCGCACAGCACGTCCGATTGGGTTCAGAGGTAAAGGAGGATCTCAGGATGTGGGATAGCTTCTTGACAAGTTCCAACGGGGTGGCAATCTGGAGGGCGGACTGGGCAAGCAGTCAGAGGCTCAAATTGTTCACGGATTCATCTGGGTCCCTGGGTTTTGGGGCTATCCTGGGTGACAGATGGTGCGGCATGGCGTGGCCGGAGGAATGGCACAAGGAAGGGGTCACGAAAGATATCACACTACTAGAGCTGTTCCCCATAGTGGTTGCATTTAAGTTGTGGGGCGGGCAGCTGCAAAATTCTAAGGTCACGCTATGGTCGGACAACTTGGCGGTGGTACAGATCATTAACACAGGGTCGTCCAGTAACCCGAGGGTGCTGAGGCTCCTCAGGGAACTCACCAGAAATTTGTTAGAGTTAAACATTGAGGTTAGAGCACGGCACATTCCAGGGGTGAAAAACACGGCCGCTGATTGTCTGTCTCGTTTACAGTGGGACCGGTTCCGGGAGAGCTGTCCCGAAGCAAGGGAGGAGATGACCCCATTCGAGGTACAATGGTGGGGGATGATTGGGGCGATCTGACCGCATTGGTGGAAACTGCCCTGGCACCCGGTACAACCAAGAGGTACAGGGCTTGTTGGAATCGGTTTTCACAGTTCCAGGAAGAGGTATTAGCAGGGGACCCCGGGGAGAACCCGGTGAGAGCATTCATAGGCTGGTGCTGGAAAACAGGGAAGACCCGGGCGTGGGTAGGCTATCACCTGGCGGCCATAGCACATCATGCAAAAGTGCACGGGGAGAAGGACCCCACTAAGGAGCATTACGTCATGCTGGCCATGAAAGGCTGGGCGAGGCAAAGCATAACAAAACCAGATGAAAGGCGGCCAATCGATATTGGGAAATTGCACGGATTAATTAAATGTCTGGGGGAAGTATGTAAGGAGGAATCAGAGCGTGTGCTCTTCTCGGCTGCTTTTACGGTGGCATTTTTTGGGGCGCTCAGAATCGGCGAACTGGTGCCGGAAAACAAGAACGGCAAAGGGAATGGGTTCTTGCGCGTCAGGGACATCCAAGTGGGGAGCGCTCAGGTCATCATTTATGTGAGGAGGTCAAAGACGGATCAGAAAGGAAAGGGGGCGGCGCTGACCGTACATGCCATTCAGGCGAGCAGGGTTTGCCCGGTGGCGGCAACGGCAAACTTTATGCGACAGAGGCGGCCATCAGGGGCAGAGGCGCCATGGCTCACGCACAAGGATGGGTCCGCTCTAAGCCGTTTTCAGTTCAAGAAAGTGATGTCGCTAGGTCTGGAAAAGATGGGTCTGGCAGGGGGCCAGTTTGGGACACATTCTTTCCGGATTGGGGCCGCCACCTCAGCATCAGTCGGGGGACTGGGGGCGGAGGACATTAAGAGATTGGGGAGATGGTCGTCAGGATGTTTTAAACGTTATGTCAGGCCAGAGAAAGTGTAAAGATAACCATGCCGTTCCCTCCATGTCATTTACCAGCAGTGCACCAAAGGAAACTACGCACAGTATGGGTGGTGGGGCACTCATTCATCTCAAGGGCAAAGGCGAGCTGGAACCAGCAGCAAGAGATCTTGACGGCGGGAGAATTCAAGATCGAGTGGCACGGGGTGCCAGGGATGAAATGGGCCCAGCTGAAAGGGCAATTGCATAAACTGCTAAATAGGCAGCGGAAGCCGGATGTGTTGGTGATACACTTGGGAGGGAATGACCTGACCAGCCTAGGGAGGGGGGTCTTGCTGAGAGACATCACAAACTCACTACAGGAAATATCGGCACAGGTGGGGGAGACAGAGATCATCTGGTCCGAGGTGATCCCTCGGGCGCAATGGAGAGGGGCAGAGAACCATTCAGCGGTAGAGAAATCGAGGAGGAAGCTGAACGGGGCAGTTGCCAAATTCTGCAGGGGCAGAGGTTTCCATCAGATCAGGCATGGCCTGATTGAGGGGAAGAACCCCGAATATTTCTTAGCCGATGGGGTGCACTTGTCCCCAAAGGGAATGGAGCTCTTTTTCTGGAACATTTGCACCAAATTGCTGGAGTTGTGAGAAGGAAGGTGGAAGGAGGGAGCCAACGGTGGGCGGGAACCCACCGGTTGGCGTGGCGGTGTTTGGGCAACCAAGCACAAATGATAGACTCCGGACGAGCCAGAAGGAAACGGAATGGGTCTTCGCCCTTCTGGACCAGCGCCTCTTGGGGGCCTAAACGGCGGGGGCGTCTGGTAGGAACAAATAAGGCTCAGCTTCCCCCCCAAAACAAACGGCGCTCTCCCCACCCACGGACCCCTGCACGGGCAGGATAGGAACAGGTACAATGGGTCGGGGGAGTTGGGGGCCTACTATACCAAGTATAGGGGGAAGCAAAGGAAATCCGGCAAGCAAGCGCCACACGTACAGAATGAGGTCACTATTGTGTACAGATACTTCTGTTGTCATGGAAATAAAACTGCGGCCAATTTTGCCAATTGAAATCTTGTGTCATGCCAATTCATGGGGGATAAAAACTGTGTGCATGCGCAAAGATAATTGGGAGTAAAGGCAAATGGACGGCTGCAGGGGTTATGGAGCTGACGACGGAAAAACGTCCTCAAAAATGGAGGAGGCAGCAGGGTAACCCCTGCGGGGTCATGCCGCCGGGAGCGGGGACCCTCACCCGGAAGGTCAAAGGACAAAGGGGCAGAACGGCGCCAAAAGCCGAATGGCCCAAAAGCCCGCGAAGGGGAAACAAAGGGAAAGGGGCGGGGCTTGCAGGATATAAGCAGGCGGGACCAGGGTCCAGGCATCTCGCTCTTGCACTGGGACCCGGTCGCCGCCACCTGACAAGTGCAAGGAATTTCGTTTTCCGCCCACCCACCCACGAAATACAAGGAGGAGGACACTTGGGCATTGCTGTCGCAGGGCGCCCAGGTCAGAGGATGACAAGTTGGCGGTGTTTGGGCAACCAAGCACAAATGATAGACTCCGGACGAGCCAGAAGGAAACGGAATGGGTCTTCGCCCTTCTGGACCAGCGCCTCTTGGGGGCCTAAACGGCGGGGGCGTCTGGTAGGAACAAATAAGGCTCAGCTTCCCCCCCAAAACAAACGGCGCTCTCCCCACCCACGGACCCCTGCACGGGCAGGATAGGAACAGGTACAATGGGTCGGGGGAGTTGGGGGCCTACTATACCAACTATAGGGGGAAGCAAAGGAAATCCGGCAAGCAAGCGCCACACGTACAGAATGAGGTCACTATTGTGTACAGATACTTCTGTTGTCATGGAAATAAAACTGCGGCCAATTTTGCCAATTGAAATCTTGTGTCATGCCAATTCATGGGGGATAAAAACTGTGTGCATGCGCAAAGATAATTGGGAGTAAAGGCAAATGGACGGCTGCAGGGGTTACTATTATTAACACCGGGTAAACAAAAGCTGCATACAACCTTAGATTGCAGAGTGGCTTCAACCTAGGACAGTGATGCGGTTGCAAGACTTATTACGTCCGAAATTAGATGCATCAGCTGTAAAGATAAGCAACGTTTGACAGCATTTGCAATGACATTACAGTCGGCTGCAGAGCGATAATCAGATTAGACGAGAAGAACACAGACAAAACGCCAATGCTCTGATCTGTCACTCGCCTCTCTCAACTGGATGTTCCATTCCAGTAAGCAAATGTAGACTGTTTAACCATGAACAAATGTAAGAGAGGGGCTTTCATAAATCTAACATTGGTGAAATCCAATATGGAGGTCAGCCTTTCTGGAGAAGGTTCCATCGGAGAAGTCTACAGGCATTCAAAATAGAAATGTTTATAATTTACCAGACTATATGTATGATTAACTGCTTGGTGCATTCTTCCTTTCTTGCCATACCACGAGTAAGACACGTCCTCGAGAATATAAACTAAGTTAATATTTCACAAGAGAGCTGTCCGAACAATTCCCAGCGCACGCGCTTCTAATGCGACACACGACCATGCTGGAGCCAACCGCTCGATAGACAAGTCCCAGGGCCAGCCCCACGCCTGCCAGCGCCCTGTGCCAGATTGGTGGACGCCCCGCCCTCCCCAACATTCTGACAGCATTGCATGGGGCGGCCTGAGTTGATGGGCTGCCGGATGTGCCCTGGGTCTGTCATTCTGTACAGTCTGTGGAGAAGCCAGTGAGGAATGCATCATTTATTTTCGTCTTTCTGACAGCAGACCCCTTCATCTCTGCAAATTGCAGCCCCGTCGGCGTCAGGCCCTCCACATGCAAATGTTGGTGGTGCTTGGCTGAACCCATCCCACCAGAAAAGCAGGGGGCTCAGTTTCGTTGATCAGCTGAACTGAGCCACCTGCGGTTCGTGTAAAGTGTGTGTAAGGGCGACTACCGCAGCAGCAGCAGCGGCGGGATTCTTTAATATGGCCTCAAGCAACCTCCAGCTCAGTTTCACGTCAAGTTAAGTTTACATGACACTGAGCTGTAGTCAAGGCGCCTTTTATTTTCTGTGTCGGGGTCGCCCTTGTGCGTCCGCACCCCCTGAGTGCACCTTGAGCTGATGGACAAGAACATTGACCAATGACAACAGTAATTGCAGCGGAAGGTGCTCCTTATGTCCATTCACGCGCAGGTTACACGCACTGAGAATCTGGGTACACACAGCCTGCCATTGGGCATCCGTGCGTCACCTCTGTTGCGTGCACGCGGACCCATTGAAAGGATCAGATCAGGGCAACCATGAAAGTGAACGCACGTGCTTTCCATAGGAACGCACTGCACACTGCTTATTGCATATGTCCTGTCCTGACAGGGCTCAGCAGTTAACGAGCTGAACACAACGGCCAGTGGCCAGAATTCTGTCGCCAGAGCAGGAGGGTGAAAGATTCCCATGACCAGGGCATTGGTAACGGAAAACAACATGTGCATTAATGACATGCTTTCCATGGTAATGCACCTGGTATGAATGAAATGCTTTAAACAAAATGGATTTGCTTGAACAAAATGGCTACACTTACAAAACAAAGATACCCCTCAGACCCTATCAGGGAATGCTGACATCACAGGGACTCTACATCCAATCACATACTACTAACAGCATAGGCATTCTCCAATCACAATCGCAAGAAAACAAAACACGAGATCTACACTGCAAATAAGTACATGGACAATTTCAATTCCAACATAGCAATCCTGACTTTCAAAGTTACAGTGCCATTTTTAAAAAAAAAAAATATAATTCTTAAATAACACATACATACCAATAATTACTTTTATTAGCATGAACAACAGGAGAGAAATATTTTATTAGCATATAAATACAACCTCCATCTTGAAAATAAAAATGGCCACCAATGCACTACACTATAGAAAAGGCATGGAAAGAGTGGTGAAGGGCATGGTTTTGGGTGGGAATTGTCACGACCCACACTCTGAAGCCCCCCTGGACAACCTATGGGCCAGGGAGAGTCTTGATTCCAGTCCCCACTAAACCCAAGAAATTGCAGCATAGGCCTTCTTGGGGCCAGTCCTGGCGCCTTTGGCGCCAGGCTCATGTTTGAATATGGACTTGTGCTTGGGAGCTACTTTTCATTAATGGCAGTCATGTGGAGGCAACCTCATAACCTGGCTCCTTGAAACCAGGCTTGCAGTGTAGTGTTTTTGGGTGTGGTACCATGGGGACTATTTTACCTGGACTTCTTTCTTGAAGCTATTTAAACCACACCCGAATAGACTGACACGCTTCGCATTAGTTTGCATTACTGCAACGTAACGCTCACCGTGTTCAGCTTCAGCCACAAACCCCGTAAAGACAGCACCTGCAAAGGAAAGGAGAAGACATCGTGAGAAAAAAGCAGCAGCTTACCTGAACTTCATCGGCAGCGGTCCGCAGCTCTTCCGACCATCATCCTGGAACCAGCGCTCCTCCGGATCGACGGACCTGTTAAAGAGAAGAAACAAGGCATTAGACATTGTACAATTAACGAACTGTGCCGAAAGGCTTACCTCGCCGGCCGCTCCTCAATCAGCATCACGACGGAAATTCCATACTCCACCCGAGATCAAACACAAATCAAAAGACAGTTTAGCAGGGCAGAGAACCATATGCCGCATGACAATTCATTCGGGTTGGTGTAAATAAAAAACAATAAGAATTTTCGGAATTATACATTCACAGAAACATAAAATGTTCCCCATCCATGTAAGTATTGGATATCATACAAAAAGGATATCAGGCGGCAGATATGCACATAACGATGAAGAGATGGGTAGGGGAAAAGCAAACACGCACAATTAAAATTAATGTTTGTAAACAAATCATACACGGTTCTGTGTGCGCGCTGTATCCAAGCCTTGCAAGAGACTCATTGTATATAATAACAATAAAGGGAGTATACCTTGTGTAGTCTTGGTGTCAATCTATACCACGAAAGAATACATTTACCGGTAAATAACGTGAAGCCATCACTGGTTATGTACAATTCTAACTAAAGAGTGGCTAAATATAAATACTGCCACTTACCAATTGTCGAGTGACCATGGGCGCACTTATTGTGCAAGCTGTCATCTTAAAGTAAATATAACAAATGATACTAATTAGATTAGACACTCTTTGGATTTAAATTGCAACCAAACTCATATTGATGAATTTAAATTGCACATCCCTATATAAACCGCATTCAACAGGTAATGGTAATTACTGCATTCTTGCAGCATTAGTAAACAATAACCGTACAAATGTGTATCCGCACGTGTAGCCATCAGATCCATGATTTCCATGCACGCAAAAGTAAAAGAAAATGCGCGCTCTGTTAGCTTAATTGGTTAATACCATTATTATCCACATCACATGTGTGAGGATAAACCCCATTAGGCCACCAGGGGTCATATAGAAAGACTCCTTACTCACCCGGCCTTTCAGCATGTGATCCCTTCTGAAGCAACTCCATTATTGCTTGCTGGCTTGTCTATATCCAATGCATGGTGCAGGCTAGTGAAAACACAAGTATGTGCTCAAGTAGCCCCCATGTTGGATGAGTAATTCTGATCTCAAGAGTAATGCCACATATGTAAACCACTCAATAGTGGTAGCGGGTATGTACCCCAAACAGAAAAATAGGAAACAATTTTTTCATGTTGCAATTGAGGCTGTATTAGCCTGAAAAAGAAACACCAATATCGGAAAGCCCATTACACCCTACTTTTAGGCACGACTAACCATACTGTTTCCTGTCAACATACCAGGTCAATTCCAACGCTAGATAGCATCAAATGTGGTTGTAACCTTGTATTTAATGCTGCTCTTGGAAAAACCAGTCATCCCCATGCTGCAGATGTATATATATATTAGGTGAGTGGGCGTGGCCAATAACCCATTGCTCGTGAGAATGGTGGCCCTCCTGGGCCAAGAGGAAACGAGACTGCTGCTACACCCCGTGCCCTTGAGCCCTATGGTTTCACCCTTATTAGGGATCATTAGTGTAGTATAGTCTTGGCTGCATATCTCTGGTCAGCAGAAAAACAAAGTCAATCTGCACTATCAATTGTGCCCCATTAAGTACATTTTATACTATAGTCATATAATATTACCTGCTGGCTGATAAGTCCCAGGGTGAGTTTAAATCTGTTTACTGAAGATCACTTCTTGTTTTCATGCATTTTTGTTGAGACATTTCCACCAAGCCTCACATCTGGAGGACTGTCTCCTCCCCAAAAATATTTGTGTTCTTAGGTTAATTAAACTCATCTTAACACATGTCGGGTCAGCATATATGTAGTAAAACACAGTCCTATATAATTCGTTTTTAGGGTTTAATAGCAGATATCCTCCTTCACTTGATTTAGTTTCAGGGGTTTCACTTTCTCATAACCCGGTAGGGTTTCATGGCACACTATTTCAATTAACTCACCTGCAGCAAAGAGTATTCCAGTTAAAAGCTGGAAGGAGCCATAGATCATCGGGAATGTATACATCTGCACCAGTTGCTTTGGACTGAAGGACAGCTGGAGCACAGTGGAGCACATCTGGATGTTCTGGGCGCCAGTTTCCAGGGCAATAGTGCGGCATCTGGGAACAATAAAGTTGTCAGAGATTGAGCAAATCATCATTCAGTTCCCCGGATGGCCGCCAAGACGCGATGCTGAGCTCGGCAATGAACATCTGGATCACAGAAGAAAGCACATCAGTCAATTCCTCATTTTAATTGGCTGGGACACACCCACACCAGGCTTAAGTCATTTCGTTAGAAGGGGAATCAAATTGTCCCATTATTTGTTTTTGTAATGCAGTGTTCAAGGAGAACCCCAGGGAATTTGTCAAGATAAGCAGCCAGCATTAGGCTTCAAATATTTGAATTGGGTAGCTGAGAAGCTATAACTTGCTCATTCCACTTTATTACAAGGTTGGTGTTAAAACACCTGGAAAAAGCCAGTCCGGTAATTACCATCATCAGGTGTGGAAAAGCAAGGCTTTTTTTTCTTCTTTTTTTTACATCTACAGTGCCTTATGCCAAGGTGCTTTACAAAAATGAATGAGATGGTCGAATATAATGATTTGATGACAATCAATGAACATCATGTCTGAGTACCGGGATGAGTGAAAGGTGACTGCAAGGGGCTCTGTCTCGCACCAGTACATGCCCCCAATGAGGTGAAGGCTGCCACCGTCATCGATATCAATGGAATAACTGGGTCCGGTGATGCAGAGGTTGGGCAGGCACACATGTTGCTGTTGGTGAATACCCTATCCACATATAGGGCCTCATTACAAGTTAGCCGGTCCGGATTTAACGGCGCAGGTAAAACCGTACTGGCAAAGTTTCCGGACCGGCTAACTACGAGTTCTGAGGCCGGTGGTGTTACGCCCACCAGGTCTGACCTGGCGGGCGTAACACCACCGGCCACAGACGGACGTGGAAACACAGGCACCATTACCGCATGGTTCCAGTGTTTCCATGTACCCCATTCCCATGGAGTCCTATAGGACTCCGCAGGAATGGGGGGTAACGGAATGCTGGCTGTAATGCCCCGGTAATTCTGGCAAATCCGGAGCCGGTAATTCATTCCAAGTCCGGTGGCAACCTGCCGGTTTTTCCGCCTCGGTTACCGCCGGACTTGGAATGAGGCCCATAGAGTTATTTACCAGTGCCATGAGTAGGGATGCAGAGTTCCGAGTATGTCTGATGAAACCCTCATGCAGCGTTCAATGGAGGACCCTCTTCTCAATTCTAAGATAGCGTATCATGCATGACATTATCCAATTCACAGAAAGCCTGCAGCCAAAAAAAAAAAGCACTCATCAAGTGATTCCAAAAAGTACATAACGGGGCAGTATGACATCCGCCTACCTATAAAAGCCAATTATACTGATATATGAAACATAAGCAAGAGTCACGCACCATATTGCCCCTCGCTCAGAAGCAGGCACTCCAAATCATTGTACTGAGGAACTGTCCATGTACATGACGCCAAAATCATGAATGCACAGACAGCAATGTGTCATGTCCACATGACATTCCCGGGCCCCCATGCATGGATAGCCAATGGGCCTCATTATGACCCAGGCGCTAAGTGTTTAACAGTGCCGTAAAAGGCTGCGGTGCCGTGAAACACCTAGCGCCTAATTACGAGGTCCCTTTGCGGGACCCGACCTTAACGGCTGGTTTTACCAGCCGTTAAAGTAGGGACCCGCAAAGGGACCTTGGTGGTAATTACGGTACCGCAATTTGCAGTACCGTAATTAGCGCCTTCCCCATTCCCATTGAGCCCTATGGGGCAAAAATGGGAATGGAGAAGGGACATGGCGGCATGGGAAATTACCGCCCCACGAACCTCGGAATGGGGTAGTAATTCCCCATTCCGCCATTGCGGACTCCAGCATGGACCATGGTGCTAATAGCACCATTGTTTAGCGCCAGAGTCCTAATGAGGCCCAATGTATTACCTGATCACAGTTAGGCGTGAAGTTAAATGTACTGTATAAACTACTGCAGCCATTTGGTACAAAGCAACCAACCATATGTCATGTATATGCACCCAGTGAGGACACCTCCATGCAACAAGCACGTCTACCACCAAACGACCACCCCTTCAGCACTATCAAAACAAAAGGCCACCAAAAATCTGCAACCAACCATGCTGTCAAAGACAGGAGAGGCAATAGCCCCTTCCCAGCCAGCGCAGCCCAGCCCACCGGTACAGGGGCAGCCAGTACATGCCACCTTTACCTGTGTAGGCAGAGCCGCCGACCCACCTGGAACAGCCATCATCGACATAGCAACCTGCCACGGTTGCCCATCCGGTGGAGACACAACATGTGCTTCTGGTGGTCTGGCAGAATGTCTTTTGCCACATCACTCATTGAAACTGATGTCTACACTCCTCGCCACACCTACAGATATTGAAATGGATGACATAGATGGAGAGCTAGATGACGACCAGAGTGATGATATCCATTATCCCATATGTCCTTCACAACAGGTTGCACATCCCATAGCAACACAAAGTGTATCTGGTAGAGGGAAGGCATTCGTCCAAGTTGATGGCCGTGAAGTCCAACACCAGACTGTCATCATGTGCCGACGCCAGATGGAGACAAGCCTTCCTGGTGCTAACTAGACTGTCAAGTTTAGCACAGAGGTGTGAGATGTGCTTACCCATTTTCTTGGCATGCCGAGTGATGGCCTGAATGTATGTAAAGCAGCACAACTAGCTGTTTAGTAGAAATGTCCTCTTGATGCTGAAGGCTTGTCTCCCTCTTGCGGTGTAACAACATGACAGCCTGTTGTTGGCCTTCACTTCCGTCAACTTGGATGAGGAAGTAACTTCTAGGGGAAGAGGAGAGAATCAGGAGGAAGTGGTAGCACATGGAGGAGGAGTAAACAATAGCAAGAGCAGGAAGCAATTAGGAGGCTGGATTGGACAGCCGGGATGAAACTTGGGCATGGAGTGCAGAACATTGGAGGACTCTTGCAGCAGAGGGGTTGCTGGTGGGGGGGGGGCTGCCCCAGGTCCCGTTTCGAAGCTCAGGGGCTACAACCAAAAGGCTAGCTAGCCCTGAGGCCTGACAGTCCCAACATTTGCGTAGCCCCGGATCTTTTCCAACCCTAGCAACACCCCTGTTTTGCATCAAGGAGAACATGGCATGCTAGAAACAAGGTGGCAAAGAGGCCATGGAGCTAGAGAGCAATAGCGGAGACTCTTGGCCCCAACGCCAAGACCTCAAGAATGTTTAGTATTATCTGCGGTTAGCTGAGCCGACATAGAGGTGTATCATATCAACCAGTGGTCCCAAGGAGATGACACGGACCTATACAGAAAATAATATTTAGAATTTAAGAGATGCCAATGCATCAACAATTCTGTACAAAATAACATTTGCAGTACTGGATTTCAATTATTTTCAAGGATTATTGTGATAGCACAGTAGTGCCTGATGTTTCCTTCACTCATCTATATGTATAAAAAAGGGTAGCTATTTAGTTTTAGGTTATGGGTGTTACAGATGCATGATGATAATTGTAGTGGTGTGAGAAGCACATGTTTGAATGTGTATATGTTTGAGGAGCCGATAGTCTTTATTGACTAAGCTGCAGGGAAAGGAAAACATTGGTAAGAAGAGATGGATGGGCGAAAGAAAATGTAAATCCTGCTATAAATAATGCTTCGAAATGGATTTGTAAAGAAAATGGAAAATTCAAATAAATTCAGAACATTTCTACTCATGCTGTTTAAAAACTGCCTGGTTTGTGAAAGAAGAAAAAGTGCAACAAAATATGTGGTCACTGTAATTGTGAAGTCGACAAGATGTGCATGATCGATTGCGTGCTTGTGTAATGTATATATACGTGTGTGTAGAGCAGAGGTCTTCAAACTGTGGGGTGTGTGTTAGGGAGAATTCTCATAAATTTGCTAATTCCCTTCACCTTAGAGACCCCCAGCAACTTTGCTGGATTTTGAGGACTTGATTTTTTTACCTGGAAAGAGTGTGAGCCTTTTTCCCCACTCTTTCATATATTTTGATGTGTGTTTTACATTTGTGTTCTTTGACTTTGGAGTTTTAAGATAATTCCATAGGCATCTTTTCATGTGTGTTACACAGAACCCTCAGTGCAGTGACACAGGGATGTCTTTTTAGACATTCCAAAGGTTTAAATACCTTCTCTGGGATAAACTACTGTTTCCCAGAGAATGTAAAGTGTAATTGACTTTACTAGTCTTTCCAAATTCTTAGACCCAGCACAAACCATCTTACAATGGAGCGCTGCAGGGGTTACATAGGGCCCCGAGATTGGAGGTAGCCATGGCGCTATTTGCACCATGGCTGCCTCCAATAACGGTCCTGCACTGGTCTGGTTCAATGGGGATTTACCGGTGCATTCCGAGCCTGGAGGGAGTGGTAAGTCCCCATTGAACCAACCATTCCCCATTCCCATTGAGCCCCCATAGGGCTCAATGGGAATGGGGAGGGCGCTAATAACGGGCTCGCGAATGGCAGGCCCGTTATTAGCACCCTGGTCCCTTAGCGAGATCCGTAAAGGACGTGTGGTCCGACCACACGTCCCTTACGGTTCCCGCTAAGGGACCTCGGAATTGGGCGGTAAGGGATTACCGGCACCAGTCTCCTTACCGGTGCCGGTAATCCCTTACCGCCCAACTTGTAATGACCCCCATGGTATCGCCTGTGTCTAAAACTCATGTAGCAGTCAAATGCAAACCCTTTCCTATTGAAAGGGCTGGTGGTAGTGGTTTTATAATGAACTACCATGATTTTGCCCGACTGAGAACACCAGTAGCTAAAAATCACGGGAGCCATGTTTTTCAAGATGTCGTCTTAAGCCCCTTTGTTTAAACAGGTCCCGGTCTTCTTTTTGTTGCTGTTTCTTTTTGGAAAGGTCCTTCTAGAGTTTGTCTCTGTGCGCCAAACCAGGTTGGGTCCCTTTGTTCGTAAGCCTTTGGCGTGCTTCAGGAATGAAAACCGCCTCTGGCGTCTGAGTGTCTGGGGTGGGCAGGAAGTGAGGGAGGTGCCCAAAACTCCCTGTGCTTAGTCTCCTAGGAGACCCAAATGCACTCTGGGGTGATTGGCTGGCTGACTGTCCGGCAAGGACAGCCACCCTGCTGGGTAGGTGACAGCTAGGCTGCAATGAATGGAAGAAAACTGTTTAAAAGGCGAGTCTCCAGGACTGGAAGGCAGAGTTGACCACTGAAACGAAAGAACCGAAGACGAGCTGGAAGAGGACAGCTGCTGCAACTCCTGGACCGTTGGTTTGCCCGGTGAAGCCCTGCTGTAGGTCTGAATTGCCAAACTCTGTTCGACAGAGAAGCTCCTTCAAGGACGGCTTCTTCCCTTGAGTTGGTGGGACCAACCAACTCATAAGACACCTGGATAACATTCTCAAGACTGGTTAGGATTAACCAGGGAGAGGGACACCAGCTTGTGTTCTTGAATCTACAGCTAATGGAACTGAAGTGACTCCATTTTGTTTGCTTTCTTCAACGAACCCGTGCAGTGCAGGAGTCCCCCGACATCCTCCCTCTTGTCCCCACGACTGAGGCTCAGGAACAGCAATCTGCAGGACCTGTCAGGAACCACGACTTCAGCAGTATTTGTTTCTTCATCTAAAAGATACTATGCCACCCCGATTGAGAGAACGCCGCTCTTGCGGTGAAAGTTTGTGAAACTTTTCCAGCTTGTAGCCCTAGTCAGCTTGTGACCCAACATATGATTGTTTTACGCCTAAACTACTTCTAAGAACTTTTGCAAAGACTTTGTTATGTTATGTTACTTTGCATTTATATAGCGCCTTATGTATCATTGGTATGATCTCAAGGCGCTGGTAGGTTGAACGTCCTCGGGAACCATAGTTCAAGTCAGTAGAGAGAGAGAGTTATAAGGTGCGTGGGTGCACCGGATATGTGTGCAGCTTGTGTGGCAACTTGCATGATAGCTGCTTCTTAGCGGTAGGTGTGGTGGTTGGGAGGTCAGGAATATGTGTTCATTCTGGTGGGTTGATATCCAGACTGGTTTCTGGCTGCGTTAGGCCTGAGGAGAGGCCTAGGCTAGCGGTGTGTGCTCAGCTAGCTGTGTTTAATTAGGATGATGTGGAGTATGTGGCAGGTGATTAGTACGAGAACAGCTATACAGAATGTATCATAGTATTGCTGGTTTCTAATTGAATGGTGGTGTATAGGAGAGATTGAGCGTGGTAGTGTGATATGGTGGCTTTCAGTGAGGCGCTTGAGATAGAGCGCTCATCTGTACCATCTATTCTATCCATTTTATTCACTCTGTCCATTCACTCAGTTTCATCTGTCCATACATTTCGCCTGGTTTATCATTTAGTTTACTAGTCTTTCCATCCATTCCATCATTCAATCCTTCATGTACATAAACTACTCCATCCAATCTGTTGATCCATTTCATCCTTCCCATCTGTTTAGTGTGTTACATCAGTTGTATCCTTTTTATTCGTTAAAACTGTTCCATGTGTTTTACTCGCTTCATCAGTTCCATCTGCTCCATCCGTTCCATCCACTCCATCTGTTCCATCCACTCCATCCGTTTCATCAGCTCCATCCATACCATCCGCTCCATCCATTCCATCCACTCCACCCACTCCATCCGTTCTACCCACTCCATCCGTTCCACCCACTCCATCCGTTCCATACACTCCATCCGTTCCATGCACTCCGTCCGTTCCATGCACTCCCTCCATTCCATGCACTCCCTCCGTTCCATGCACTCTCTCTGTTCCATGCACTCCATCCATTCCATGCGCTCTCTTCGTTCTATGCACTCCATCCGTTCTGTCGATTCCATCCACTCCATCGGTTCCATCCACTCTATCCATTCCATGCGCTCCATTTGTTCCATGTACTCCCTCCGTTCTATGCGTTCCATGCACTTCATCCGTTCAATGCACTCCAACCGTTCCATCGACTCCATCCGTTCCATCCACTCTATCCGTTCTATCCACTCTATCCGTACCATCCACTCTATCCGTTCCATCCACTCTATCCGTTCGATCCACTCTGTCTGTTCCATTCACTCTATCCGTTGCATTCATTCTATCCATCCATCGATTCTATCCGTCAATTGGCTCTATCTGTCCATCGACTCTATCCGTTTCATCCACTCCATCTGCTCCATCCACCCCATCAGTTCCTTCTGCTCCATGCGTTCCGTCCACTCCATCCATTCGATCCACTCCATCCGTTCCATCCACTCCACCTGTTCCATCCACTCCATCAGTTCCATCCACTCCATCTGTGCCATTCGCTCCATCTGTTCCATTCACTTGGTTTGTTCCATCCGCTCTATTCGTTCAACTGGTTTATCAGTTGTATCCACTCCGTCTGTTCTATCCACTTCACCTGTTCCATCTACTCCATCTGTTCTATCTACTCCTGTCCGCTCTGTTCGTTCCATCTGCTCTATCTGTTCTTATCCATTCCAACTTTCGTTTAACTCGATCAGTTCCATCTATTCCAACTGTTCCCATCCACTCCTTCTGTTCCATCCACTCCATCTGTTCCATACAATCCATCTGTTACATGCACTCTATCTGTTCCATCCATTCTACCTGTCTCATCCACTCTACCTGTTCCATTCACCTCATCTATTCCATCTATTCCACCAGAGCGATCCACGACAACTGTTCCCTCCGCTCCATTTGTTTCATCAACTCCATCTGTACTGTCTACTGTATCTGTTTCATCCACTGCATCCGTTCAGTCTATTTGATCTGTCCCAATTGTTAAAGCTACTCTTTTTTCCATTTGTTCACATGGTACGCATGGACTCCGAGGTAGAGGGGGTTCGCATAGTCCAGTCTTGATATAACAATTGATTGGACCGCAGAAAGTCTGTTGGGAAAGGAGAGGTATGGGAAAAAAGCACCTAAGAATTTAGAGGTGGTAGTGGCAGGATTTAGAGACGTTGATGACTTGGAGCGAGAGGGTTAGGTCAGAGTCGAGAGTGCATCCGAGGTTTTTTTTACTGAGTTTGAGGTTTTCTGGGAATTGCCCATGGCAGATGGCCAGGGTAGGGGGGGCGGAAGAAATTCGGTGTTGCCACACACCATGATTTCAGTTTTGGAGGGGTTTAACAGGAGGTGGCTTGTGGTCATCCAATGACGTTTGATACCAGAACTGCTCTTTCCTATCCAGAACACTAGCCCATTGACTTTGGCCTGGCCTATTGACTTTAATTGAACTCCTCTGGTGAACTGAAACTATTTGCACTGTCTAAAAAGTATATATGATCTATTTTACTTACCTTGTGCCTTTTGCTCCCTTCTAAGTACTGAACTGCTATTTGGCTCCTATTTCAGGGGAGTGCAAACTGTCTCAAAACCTTAGAATTTTGTATTGAAGTGTATTGGTTTATAATATTAAGTTGCCTTCTTCTAGTGAAATGTTTTCTAAATGATTGTGTAATAAATTACTAAGTATTTTTACCAAGAAACCTTAAGTATAAGTGTTTACTTGAACCACTGTGATTGAATGTCCTTTGTGTAACTACTTGTACTGCTCACATTCACTCTGGAGATGAGCCTGGCTGCTCAGCTCGCTACCAAAAACTGTGTGGTACAGACTTATACCAAAGGTTGGTCTTGCTTGCATCTGTAGTACTAATTGTGTGAAGTGGTCCCAGAGGGAACTGCCTGCAATTCTGCCTAACAGCGTTCCCCCCCAGCCCCAGGGGGCGCAGCCGCATTCCTGGAGGCTGGGGGTGGGCGGGGGGGGGGGGACAGGGAGGGGATGCAAGGCACCAGCCTGAAATTTTAAAAATAAATGGGCATGGGCGGCCCACAGGGGCGGACTGGAGCATACAACTGTCTCAGGCACCAATCAAAAGTGGCCCACAGTTGCAAATGGCAATTTGTTCCTTTAGTGACAGACTGTTTGAATAGTACCCAAGGTTTTTTTGTTGTTAAAATGTAAGAAAATTGTGATATTTAAAGAATATTTATTCAGCAACAATGGTCAAAACTAGTAGCTGCATAGTGAAGTAACTCATCAAACTGGCCCACATTGGTCGAAAAAGTGGCCCATTTTGACCCAATAAACGGGGCACAACAGCATTTTGCATTTCTGGCTTGCACATTGCCCTATTGCCCTATAGGCCAGTCTGAGCCTGGTGGGCCATCCATAGGGGTGACGGGGCTTCGACCCAGTGGCCTCTTCACCCATTATGGAGGGGCCATGGAGTCAGCCCAGTATAACACTGAGCACTCCCTCAGCTGCTTTTTCCAGCTCAGGGAGTGCTACTGGGCTGGCTTAACTGTCAAAGGGAAACACTGTTTTAAAAATGCACTTGTTGCGCAATCTCCCTACTCACCTGCCAAAATCAGCTCTCCTTCTGAGGCACTGTGGAGCCCAGGGGACAGGGATGGTATTTTTTTTACTAGGCATCCATCATAGATGTCCAGTCAAAAATACTATACTTTCCCCCTGGACACCCAGCGCCTTGCATACACACATAATCAATCATGTTGATTGTGTTAGGCACTGTGGGGCCCAGGGGACAGGGATGGTATCTTTATACTGGACTATCATAGATGTCCGGTAAAACATATCATGCATGCTCCCTGGGCCCCCCAGCGCCCACTGGAAACTGTTTGGTTTTTCACCCAATTTGTTTTAAAGTATACCCATTATATTTAAACAAAATCCCAGGAGAACAACACCCTAAACCCGCCTTGATTGGTTCGGGCTCCTCCGCTGCGCTCGGCCGTTATGGCATATCTGGGGGAAATATGTATGCTCCTCCACTTAAATAATTCACTGGCTGCAACTGGCCCAGGGACCGTGCTGGAAGCAGGGCGGCAAGCCCAGGCACTGTGGGGGGAGCAGGATGGGCGGGAGCCATGGGATAGTGGTGGGAGCAGGGTGGGGAGAGCCCACGGTCTGTGGTGGGGTGGGGAGAGCCCAGAGACTGGGTAGGTGTGGGATCAAGGAGCCCAAAGACTGTGATGGGAGCAAGTGGGGGAGCCCAGGGACTTTAACGGGAGTAAGGTGCGATGACGGCGCGGCATAGTTCATAGCCATTTGGACTTACTGTCCATGTGGCATTTTCTGGGGGGGGGGCGGCCTGCCCACATTTGACGAGAGGACCCAGGCCTAAAATGTTTGAAGACCATTGGTGTAGAGACAATGTAGTTATGGTTAAGTTGGACTCGTGATACACTTGTTGACTGATATTTGAAATGCTTAATTATTTGTTTTAAAGTTGTGTTTAGGTTTCCATACTCATCTTTGATCATCTCATGCACTCTGCATTGTACATTATTTGCTTTGCGGCACACTTTTACATTCTGCACTATACTATTTTTCCTTAATTCACATTTAGTCCTGGACTACACATTCCGATCTCCCCTACGGGTCACGTCACCGAGGACAAAATCATTGCAAGGCATTTAGGCTAAAAAAACCTGAGGAGGCTGATGCAATTCTAGAATCCCCATCACGCTTATGAACCGATATTTGGAATTTTAATTTGCTGTTATTTATTTTTGTGTTTTAAAGTTGTAGGCTTGCATTGCAAACTCATATTTTTCCCCTCTGATATTCTGCATTGTTTTGTTTCGCCTATACTACATTCTGCTCCCCACTGTTTTCTTTAATTCACCTGTGGCCAGACCACATATGCTCCGTTGTGGTTTACATCAGTTAGGATGTCATTTACACATAGTCTGTTTGAGCCTGTTAGGGCCTGGCTTGGCACGGGGCACAGTACACTTCTCGTTTGTCTCTTATGCTTGACAAATACGTTAATTGATTTCACACTGCCTACTCGTCGAAATAGTCTTTTTCAGGAATCTCTAGCACTTTTAAGCTGATTTTGCTTGTCTTAATATTCACACTACCCTTCCTTTGAAATCTGCTGCTCTTGAAACCATACTTGAAAGTAATTTGGATAATATTTCTTTCTTGTGAATGGACCTGCAAACTGCTGAATTACCATCCAATAAGGGCACTTATCCCAAACTGGCCTCAACCCGTTGGATTATAAATTCCCTTTTTGCAGTTGCCTTATCAAATTGAGAGTACCTCTTTCAACAGATCAATGATCCACAGGCATTTCCAGAACTTTCCCCTCAGAACGCCGGACACACCAAAAAGGGCATTCCAAAAAGGATTACTTCATAAAAATCTGGTGGTAATTCCACTTCTCCAAAAACTCTCCTTTGGTTAGTAAATGTAACTCTTCCCTGGGTTAAGCTTTATTGAAGTATTAATGTGCCTCTTCACGTCCTTTGGAAATGAAAGACACTGTTGAATCACTTTCCCTCAATGTGCTGTTTTTCAGCGATACCTGTGTTCTCCCTCTTCATCTGTACAATATGATGAATTGGTCCAGGAAGATTCTTTCATTCCTTATGTTTTGACTGCAGAATCAAAGGCAGTGTGCTAGTGTGTATTTATTGAAAATCCCTGGTTAGAAAACAACTTCCCTGTATTCTTATTTTCCTTTGCTTGAACTTTTCTTTCTATTTTCCTCTATACCAATCTATTGTCTACCAGGATCTCATACAAAACATCTGGATGATTTTTGCAAGCAAGCCCACCAACTGACTTTAGAATTTAATTTTCAGCTATCGTGTTTTTGTGTGATTTCAAAATCCCTGTGACAGGGGTTTTCTCACCAATGTTAATCAAACTGCAGAACATAACATTTTTACCTTCTTGGACCGTCATCAACTTTGCCTTTAACCAATTCACAGTAAGGCTAATAAGATACATTTTACTGTGGCACCTGGCTCTCTTGTTGATTGGTTTTCTTCATTCCAGTTAATTGACTGGTCTGATTATTTTTTGGTCCCCTTCTGGATTGTTTCTTATCATTTTGTCTGTTATGAACAAAACACCAGCGACATTGACACACGTGATATTAATGCCTTTCTTTTACAAGAAGCCTTTCTACCTTTCGTAGTATCCTTGAACATAGAGTTTATGGTAGATGTCCCTTTTAACTCCTTCAATACTTTAAAAAATTAGCCTATTGATCATATTGCTCCTGCACAACGTAAAAGTAGCCATGAGGCGAAACACAATCCATAGTTTTCCTCTATCTTAGTTGAGCATAAGCATTTGATTTGACTGTCATGATTATAGCAAAAATCAAAATTGCAAGTAGATTACCTAAATCTTTGTGCTGCCCGCTCAAAACAGAGACAGCTGACTTTTGCTACAATATCTACTTGTTACATACAGCTTGGAAGTAAAACTGAGGCGCAGAGTTACTATCGTTCTGAAATGGCAGTGTAAGCTGCTCAAGCAGTGGTTCAGAATCACAGATTTGGTCTGAACTCGCTGGTGCCAGTGTCACATTTTTATAAAGTCAAGGTGATACCCTCAATGATGTACGGGGCTGAAGATCTGGGGTTCCCAATTCAATTGGGTTGTGATGTGTTGGAGAGTATATTCTGGCATACAATATTGAAATTGCCTAAAGGAGTCCTGGCAGCTGTTGTCCATTATGAGATGGGCCTATCACTTACGAGATTCTATATGGTATGGAAACATGTTTCCCTACTAAATAGGATATTGTGTGCTGGAGAGGGCTCAATCTGGTGGGAAATGAAATGCCCAAATGGAGAGGAAGAATTGGGCTTCCTTCAACAATTGGGAAAATCAATGTGAAAAAATGTGTGAGGACCTAAGCATATCTAAAGATCGGGTTCTGCAATTCCCTTTGAAAGCAAATAAGAAACTGAGGGAAATGGATTGGGTCCAAACAATTGATAACCTAAATCTTTGTGCTTTGTGATTATGATGGCCATAATCAATGGATGGCGGCAGAAATGCACTTTCTAAAGGAGGTTGCGATCTTGAAAAGGTTGTTTATTTTATCTTAGAATTGATATACATTGAAGATTGTGCTTTTGTTTTTAAATGTGATTTGGAAAATCACGAATAAGTAAGGAATAATAAGATGTTGTGGTATATTTTTAATTTTAGTATCTTTTTAATTGATCGCTAAAGTTTTTTGTATCTAGCTTGCATTTGTTAAAGGTTATTTTTAACCATGAAAAAAAGAAATATTAAATACAACATATCTCATCTGCTTGCAGTCAATCTAAAATTATCTGTAATAATATCAAACATTGTCCTTTGAAGGCCCACTTCCGTTTGCTCTCACAAGAAATGTCCTCTGATTAATATCTTCTTTGAAAGACAGCCATAATTCCAGAGAAATTAAGAATAACACCCCTAACTAATACTACCCCTGTCTGTCTGGGAGACCTTTGCCCATATCTTAGCCAAAGATCTAGCACTAATCATTACTTTACTGAAACAAGCTTTCTCTGCAGTCAATGTTATTCCAGCTAAACTTCTAAAACAAGTTTATGTTGAGTTGCTTTCACTTATTTACATGCGTGTTACCCCTTCACTCACCCAATACATTTTCCCAACCTCTCTCAAATCCGTCCTGACCTCCCCTCTTTGAAAAAACCTTCCCCTGCAATTAACAACTGACTACAAAGTTTGCCATAACTAGGCAAAAGTCTGGAAACAGTTGTTTCTAACAAATTACTTACAAAATCAGACAATTTGTATATTTTTCATATATATCAGTCGGTTTTCTGTAAATTGCATAGTACTGAATCAATACATTTGTGACTCAGACTCTGGCGATGCTTGCCTCCTGGTATTACTCTGTAGCCTTTGATATGGTCAGCCAGGAGATGCCCTCTCCATCCCGGGTACTCATATGGCCCTCATTACAATTTTCGTGGTATCCTGCCAGTTATTCTGGCGGAATATGGGGAAACTGCCCTACCGTTGCCGGCGCCTGATATCCCGGTATTACCGGGATATTCCAGGTGCCGGCAACGGCGGGAAATCCCCATTCCATGGAGGGATTGCCTGAATTACCGGCACCGGTATCACTGGTGCCGGTAATTCAGGCTTTTTATTGCTGGTGAGGGAAGCTAGTGTTCTGCTGATGTGGGGAAATTGCTGGTGCAGGAATTTCTGCCACTTTTACTGTCATTTTTCCGTTCTACCTGCAACATTTGTAATGACCCATGTCTTAAGGTAGTCGCACTCTTCAAGCAAAACAGGTGTGTAATTGCACACCTAATCCATAGGTCAAGTAGTGGTGTCAGTGGTTAATCTGTGCTTAACACTGGCTCTATGTGTAAGCAACTTAATCACGTCCATCCATTTACTGGATACATGTATACATATGCTCATATGCTATGGGCGGTCCTTCAATTGTTGAAAATTGAGCCGGCAATATGGGCTCCATTCCTTACCAATTTGTTTGATGTTATACTCTCTCTTGTGTACAGGTGCGTTATGAATGACTCATCTTATCATACCGCAGAGATGATACCATCGTACAAGAAAGAAGGTAGAGACAACCCAGCGAGCTATCGCCCAATCACTCTCATTAATTGTGCTGGTCAAATCTATGACTAAATGTTATTAAACCAACTGGAATATTATATAGGAACATGCTCTGCTTAGCACATGCAGGTCGTTTTAGGAAGGGGAAACGTATTTTACACCAATCTTTTGGATTTTCTTTGTTGCTGCAGAGATACGTGAAAATAAAAAAGGGGACACTACACTTACTATTTATTGGCCTCAGAGCAGCATTTGATAGCATCCCACAAAATGCCGCCATGAAAATGTCTGTCTGATTATGGTATCCGCCACCATTACTTTGTGCAATCATGGAATATTACTCTGTAAATACTGCCTGCATGAGGTGGGGTGTAGGTGGAGAGCTCACTAAGCCCTCACAGGGAAAAAAAGGAGTCTGACAGGGCTGTCATATGATATGATATGTTACTTATAATGCGCTTAATACCCAGAGGTTTCTAAGCGCGGACCCGGGGATCAAACCTGTGTTGCTCTGTGCTGTCTTGCTTCCACAGCGAGCATGTTGCCCCTGAGCTATCCTTCCGAGACCTTGCCCCAGTGCTGTTCTGGCCTTACTTGAACGAATATGCAGAATACATTGCCCTATTGAATGCTGATGCACCCATACTTAATTTTGAAATAATTCATATCCCACTTTATGCTGATAAGGTTGTGCTCATTTCATTAACACCAGTCGGTCTGCATGAACAATTCACTAAATTTAGCGAAATCACAACAGATAAGGGGCTGAAAATCAACCAAAGCAAAACAAAATGTATTATATGTGCATCAAGTAGGAAAATTATATGATTTACAAAATGTGAGCTAGATGTGACCCATAATAGCGGAGTAAGCCAATGTGATTATCTTGGACTCTGTTGGAGCAGTAATGGGAAATGAGAGCACCAATTGGATAAGAGCGTTCTCTTATCCAATTGGTGCGAGAATAATTATCATTATCCAATAAGAGCGAGAATCATTATGAACTTGATCATCAGGTTATGGAGCAAATAGTAAGAATGTGTGTACTTATGGATCGGGATAGTCTCTGGTTGTCATTGATCTTGATTAATTTCAAGGATTAATTATTGCATGTGATAAACTCCCGAGGGAAATAATACATACCATCGGTAGCGCATGTTACAGAATTGGTGTATTCCGTTGTGGTGCCCATGACATGAGAGGGTGCATCCTCAGTATGTAGACGCTCTATAAAAGATATGGTAGAGAACCGGGTTACTCCACCTTTGCTATCAAGCACCCCCAAGAGTTTCTAGAAAAACCTTTAAATAAGGATTCAGAACAATTGCATATTCAATGTAAAAACAATCTGGGTTTTGAATCTTATCTTGATGTGATCCTTTCAGGTTATGTGTGACATTGTTTATGAAATGTAGACTGAGTAATTTGCCAATAGCTACTGTTTTATATTCATGGAAATTAACTACATCAGATAACTGCTGCGTCCAAAAAGAGACAATGCACTTTTTTTTACCCAAGGTCAAAAATCTGAAACACTGTTTAAAGAATTAGGATGTGAGTCCATTGAATGGGCTGAAGATTTGCTCAAATCTACTATTTATTTGGATCCAGTATTTGCTGTTTTATCTTTTATTCATTGTGCATGGCGCAGCAGTGAGAATAATTATATGAAATAATTACTTAATATGTTAAGGCATTTATTTGTGTAATCTTTAATTGAGATTTTTACTGATCTTGTTTGTGTATGCTTAGATGACATTTGTTGAATAAAGCAGTTAATGAAGCAATCATAACCAAACCCACCTGGCAGAATGTACGTTTTATTTCAATTCAAAGGCCTAATGTGAAAACTCACTGGCTCAGTCATAACTGGTGGCAGTCTCCTAGCACCCCATAGATCTGATACTAGATAAAGATAATAACTGGTGGCAGTCTCCTAGCACCCCATAGATCTGATACTAGATAAAGATAATAACTGGTGGCATTCTCCTAGCACCCCATAGATCTGATACTAGATAAAGATAATAACTGGTGGCAGTCTCCTAGCACCCCATAGATCTGATACTAGATAAAGATAATAACTGGTGGCAGTCTCCTAGCACCCCATAGATCTGATACTAGATAAAGATAATAACTGGTGGCAGTCTCCTAGCACCCCATAGATCTGATACTAGATAAAGATAATAACTGGTGGCAGTCTCCTAGCACCCCATAGATCTGATACTAGATAAAGATAATAACTGGTGGCAGTCTCCTAGCACCCCATAGATCTGATACTAGATAAAGATAATAACTGGTGGCAGTCTCCTAGCACCCCATAGATCTGATACTAGATAAAGATAATTGTAAAGCAACATTTTTGCTGAAGGACAATATTGTGGAATGATTAGAAACAAAGTTACAGCCATATTAGCTACAACAGCACTGTAGTTACTGA
Organism: Ambystoma mexicanum; assembly: GCF_040938575.1. Lineage (NCBI taxonomy): Eukaryota > Metazoa > Chordata > Amphibia > Caudata > Ambystomatidae > Ambystoma > Ambystoma mexicanum. The sequence continues at coordinate 39,971,510 of NC_090937.1, forward strand.
ACTTGCCCTTCATTTATTTGGACTGAGGACGAAAGGGCAAATGATGGGAAACAAGTCCTCCCTCAAAGCCTACACCAAACTTCCACAGCCCAACCAAGGAATGCCTTAGAGCTCTCACCCAACAGTTTCACACTTCATCGGCATGTAAAGGGGACACTTTTTAAAAATGGACCAGAAACAATACTGACCTTTAGTGCTGCTTAAGAAGCAGTTATTTGGGTAAGTCAAGGCCCTTCTATTGTACGCAGGCAGGAAATGGACAGGGTTAAGGCAGCACGGACAGGGAAGATCTCTTTCGCTCTTTTTGTAACTTTCAGCATACTGAGTTTCGCAAAAGAGGGAGCAGAGTCTAGGGTATAGATGTTCCCATTAGATCCTAGAATGGGGCTTGGAAGCCACCAATCCCCTGCTAATGTATAAACGAATTGTGAGTCCCTGACTCTTTTGGTGACCTGTTGGAATTATTGGCAGCGGAATGTCCCCTTGCATAGCGGTGAAGACTGAAGATCTGAGGAGGGAGAGATGCCCTTGTCTTAACATCTCTGAGAAACAGATGTAACGCTGGCTGGAATAGCTTATAGCAGGCTTGCAGCTGAGGACGAGAAACCAGTGAACTGGGGTACATAGTGCGAGATAGCATACCTGGAATTGCTTAAGTTAACTTCAACTTCACGGGGGAAGAAGTAGAGAGCTCCAGTTTGCGTGCTCCCCTGGGGGAATCACATGGCGTGGCACTTTTTTGCAGAGGAGTTCTGAGAATCGGGGATGTCCACCAGGTTTGTGAAAAGCTAGATGCACGCAATATAAAGTGGATTTCTCAGAACCCCTCTATATATCCGAAACCATCGGTCTTACTATTAATAGAGGTGGACGCTGCGCAACTATCATATGGTTTGTGAAACACCAGTAGCTCAGGGGTCCCAGCTGGTTCAATACCTTTGCATACCTCCACCCATTAACCCTCCTGGGGAGAGTATAAGAGCTCAGCATCCCAAGGCAGTAGAGTGGCAAGAGAACCCAACCTTCCAGCTAGTTATTCCTGCTCCAACACACGTTTGTATATAGAGATCAGGAGGCGTACACGAAAGCTGCAAGTGATCTCACAGAGAATCGATGTGAGGACTGTATACACCATAAAGTTGTCTCACAGATGGGAAAGCCAAACCCTTACCTGGTTAAAACCACATCGGGGTTCAATGGAGAACTGGGTTACCAACCTGAAAGCAGGAGTAAGAGAGAATGAGCTCAAAGAAGAGAACCAGAGTCCTAGAGTTGTTGAACAGGCACTTCTACCTCACCAGATTGGCGAGCCGCCTTGCGGTCTCTTACGCTCTCTTACACTCTCTTTGTGTTTTAAGACCCTAATGGGCCTAACATTCTTGATAAAGGGAATGGCCTTTTCGATTAGAGGCGAGAATGAGGCTGCACATTGTCAACTTTGAATGTAATTAAAAACCAGTTGACGAGTTAGGACCACACCTGAGTTAAAACACGCTGTACCCCAGGTAGTAGACACGGGAACGTCATTTTAATTGATGTGGAGCATTTAGAGAAGAGGAAGAGATGTAGTTTTGGGATGACGGGTGCAAATGAATGGCACGACGATTATACTAATTAATTGCAATTGGTAGTCTAATTGACACTAAAATGTGTATACATTTGGGACTTGAATTCCTTATGTCTGTTTTTTTTTGTTTTAGGGGGAAGACATCCGCAGTTGCATTAGTTGCAGTCTGACTCAAGGATTGAAGACTTGAGAGACAAACTACATTAGGAGTTTTGGAAGCTAACCAGAGATCAAGATGGCTTGTGTAATAAAAATTTGTATCTTTTTCAAAACTTTTTAGCCCCTGATGAATTTCCTTTGATTAACACACTGAAATTGTAAGGAAAGAAACATGTTGAGCACTTTTGGTTGTATAGATTTTTATCTTTTGCATATGTATTTGAGGTGATGAGAATGAGAATGGTATGACTGGCACGCAAGTGCAAGGGTGCTTTTGAATGAGGTATGTCCAGTGCAAATTTGCACAGCACGAGTCACTTTAGTAGCAAGATACTGTAGGAGATTGCTCGCGAAACTAATCTGTTTTGTACAAGACCACCATGGTCCCTCTGTGAATACCGGCTTGATGAAATGTCGGTTTAAATAGCATTATATGTCTATGTTGAAATTGTGAAGAATACCTATTAAAATATGTATTTATTTACTACTTTGGCTGATTTATGTGTTGTTGATGCCTAAAATAAGACTGGACTTGTGAATGTCTTCCCTATAAAACGAACAGCACTAACCGCAAGCCCTGTATGTTTGTTGTTTAAAGGGTACCCCCTTTTAATGAGGAATCGCTTGTTGGTTCTTATTGCCCTCTATCTCTCAATGTGGTTCTCACTTCTACCTCACCACCAGGTGGCAAATGAGGCTTTTAAACCTTCCACAGATAATAATTGGAGCCAGATACAACAAGGGAGAAAGTGAACAAACTTGCCTGCGGCATCTCAGAGAGGAAAATGTTACCTAGGTAAACATTCTAAAAATGGATCATAGCCAATCACGAGGTGAGAGGGGGAATACTGTAAGTCAGCTGGGTTAATCAGGAACACTATAGAAACCTTGCAGTGTTTTAGTACGGCCTACTGACCTGGAGGCAGGAGGAAGAGAGAAGGGATGAGAAGCCCAGAACTCTGTAGAGAAACCTGAAAGCCTGCTGAGAGTTATATCTCAGACACTGGCAGATATCAGATCAAGAGGAAGAAAAGAAGCTGAAAGCCTATGGAGGGCTGTATGTCGTACCATGCCAGAAGCCAGAGACAGAGAAGGAGATTCCCCAGAGCCTGTTAAAGACTAGCCCACATAGGCTGTGAATAAATCTGCCACAGAAATAACAAATTAACACCTTGGCCTAGGAGGGAAGCCTGTGTCTGGTGGGTGGATATATCAAAGCCTGACAAAACCCCTTAGCAAGGAGGAACACATACTTGCTGGTGGATATGTAGCAAAAGGGTAACATGTCTTTACATGTGTGCATTTACATCTTTTTACAAAAAAAAGGAGACAGACGGCTGTGGATCCGGAACCTTGGGATAGGGGGGAAGACAATTACAGCAGCACGCTTTTGATTCAGAAACAGAGTGACACTCCTCACACACAAGCTAAGGCTGAGTTACTGGAATGTTGAAATGTGGTAGAGCAATAGATCGGTTCAGCATTGCATTGGCAAAGGGAAAAGCCAAGGGGCTCTACTTCCAACTGAGAATAGATCTAGCGCTCTGTTATAGTGAATGTATGCTGCAATGGTGCAGAGGTTTGAGTCTGACATGGTGGTGGCATGTTTGTTGGCCAAGACTTTTATTTATATAAAAGTAAAAGAAAAGGAAAATACTATCTTGCCTTATTTTGATGAGGGGTTGCCCTACCTCAACAAAAATACTAAGGATTCTGTCAGGAAAATGTTGACTGTCCTATGTCCAAACCTATTCCTGCCTCTTACACTCTAGTCTAAGGAACAACTGGGTCTCTTTTTGATCGAAAAGGAGGCTCCTCTCATTCTGCATACAGATTCAAATGTTCAGTTCTTGATGAAAAAAAACATGAGTGGTTCTTTAACTTAAAGGTTCTTGACATTGGATGCTCCTCCACATGTATACAAAAACACAACACGTTTTAACGGGGAGTTGTCTCCCCTCTTCTTTCTTTCGCAATCTCCATTTATTACAAAGAAAATGTTGGAAATGGTGTTGCGGTCTCCGATCTGTCCTGGGAGTAGAGCAGGCCTACTGAACTACTTCCGCATTCAGCGTCCTGTCCTCAGAAGCTCCGCAGTGGTAGGCTCTCTCTCTCTCGCGTCCTCGGCTGTACTCCTTCTCATTGCTTTGGCTTTGCTGGTCAGGTTTCCTCTTTCCCCATCATCAGACAGGTCCCTGCTGCATGGAGTTAATGGAGACACTCGTCCCCCCTCAACAGCGTTACGTTCCCTTCTCCTCGGGTCTCACGCCACAAAACTGGCATGTGGTCCCTCGCTCCTCCATAGCTGGCATGACAAGGTACACAGTTCTTCCTTGCTTTTTAATGCTGGGGCTGCCTCTAGTAGACTGTACCACATATGTTGGTTCTGTTGGTTCTTGCGGTGGGATTTTGCCTAATTGCTTGATCTTCTTCGTGTCAGTGAATGTATGCACTCCACCTGGGTAAGACTCACTCTTCCTTGTCCCAGTATGAATGGTATGAATGAATTCCTCTACTCTACAGATATACATAGAGGTGTGGGGGATCACAGGGGACTGAGTGGGGCAGAGAAGAAAGAGGGGACAGAAATGGGGGGGTGAATACCACATTCTCCCAAGGTGATCAACACTGGTCCCACAGAGGGCTTCCCTCCCCATGAGATCCACCTGCTGAGTGCCACCCCCAGTGGGACTATCGGATAGCGGCCTCACCACCTTTGCCTCATGGGAAGGGGCCTCCCCCATGGGAGCAGTGACAATACCCTGGGATTTATCACAAAGCCAAAACAATCATAGCCCAAGCCTAAAGAAATGCACATGCTGTGGTAGATTTACTGACAAGAAGATCGTCTGACAGGATTGTTGGATTCAGCAATCTTACCCATCACTAAACGACATATGGGTATTGTTACAGAATGTCAGTACCCTGTGTCACTGATAAAGACTATAGAATGCCCCAATTACAGGTGGTAATCTTTATCAGTGCAAGTCCAACTCTTCCCTGTCACCTTCATAACATATGTGAAAGGATGCCTGCATCTTTAACCAGGCATGCTTCGGAATTTAACAGATTTCGTTTTTTCGTGGGGAGACATCTGGTCCCTCCCTCTCAGGCCATTAGAATGCACCCACGAGCCATGCTTTGCCTTTTTATTGCGGGCAGGGCCTGTGGTGTGCTAATATTACAGCATGTCCCCATTTACAATTGAAATGGAATTAACCAAGGTTGCCCCTTTTCAGCCTTGATGCTTGCTATATACTTGAAGAATTTACTAAAGAAACCTCAAGAGATCAATGACCCTATGCAAAAAAAAAAAAACGGAATTTAAAGATGTCAGCAATGGCCCAGATTAAGAATTTTTTCCAAGAGACAGTTTGGCTTACTCCTGGAACAAATAGTGACTTACAAATGTGAAAGCTTGATTTACAAAATAATCTACAAAGAGAGAATATACATAAATTAGAATAGTTGAATAAATGACACATTTGTAATTTACAACCAGGATTGTAAAAGAGGGTGTTCCGATGGGAGTGTCAGGGGGGAGTAAGGAGGGACAATGCAAATGTTGATGGACACTATTGCAACTTACATCAGTATTAACTTTCAATGGCCCTCATTACGACCCTGGCGGAAAGGGGTTTACGCCGGCGTAAACCATGGCGTACCTTACCGCCTGAGTACGAGTTCCCTTAGCGCCATGGTGATTTTAACGCCTGCTTTTAGCAGGCGTTAAAATCCATGGCGCTAAGGGACCTTGTTGTTAATTACGCCACCGTAATTTACGGTGGCGTAATTAACGCCTTCCCCACTCCCATTATGCCCTATGGGGCCAGGAATGGGAATGGGGAAGGGTAAATGGGGATTGGGGACTTACCGCCCCGCCAACCTCGGAATGGGGCGGTAAGTCCGCCAACCCCCATGGCGGAGTTGGCAGCTTAGCGCCATGGACCATGGTGCAAATTGCACCATGGTCCTCCGCCAAGGTCGTAATGAGGGCCAATATGTTTTGGACACTTAGCTGCACATCTAATTTACTCCTGAGTGATCTAGGTTTAAGGGATGCAATCAGACTCAGAAAGAATAACATTCAGAATCAATTTGGCAGAATATGCCTTGGGCGTGGTACTAACCATGGAAAAGCTGTTTGCAGCCAGGAGAAAAAAGGAATTCACTAGTTAAAACGTTTTACTCCACCTTTCTTATAAAAAAGCTTAAAAGATGTCTAAAATATGCAGTTAATATTGTATTCATTGCGGTCAATTCTCACACGTAATCCCACATTATCAAGATGAACTGTAATTTCTGTGTGAGTATTGGCAAGTGCAAGATGTCTATGTTTTGGACACAGCTCTTTGTGCAAGTTGTGGTTACATTTAGGAGTAACGAAAACCTGTAATAATATACACATGTGAGTAGTGACCTTTGTGAATCAGTCCTGATGCCTTTAATAGGTGTGGGTGCACGGAATCTTAAACAGTGATCAGCCAGGGAACCTGGTGAATTTAAAGATTTGATGATCTTTGATGTTTCCTTTTCATTCTGGAGCTGCAATCTGGCAGGCTTGGTCTATTTGGTTGAAGTTTTGTTGGACTTTTCTCTTTTTCTAAGGCTTCGTTAGCAGTACATGCATGCTCCCTTCATGATATTAACATTCTCTTTTCTCCTTTCCCAGAAAATGAAACTGTACTCTTTGGAGATGTGGAACATTACTGCTGAGTAGCCATGGCCCTCATTACGAGTTTGACATTATTCTGGTGGTAAATCTGCTGGAATACCACCAAATGGATTTACTGTTGCCGCCACTTGGTCCAGCGGTTTTACTGCAGCATTACAAGTGGTGGTAGCCAGTGTTAGTCCACACTTTTTGGAGTTCGTTGAACTCCATGGGGATTTTGGTGAAATTACCACCAGCGGTAATTCCTGCGGTGGTAACCACTGATTTTGCCAATTGTTTGGACAGTAAGGTATCTGAAACTCCTCCACCTTACCGCCAAACCTGTAGTATGGTTGTGTGATAATGCAGCGGTAACGGAAACACCGTCCGTTACTGCCATTTTAGCACAGCGGCGTACTCGTAATGAGGCCAATGTCTCTTGTGGCATGCATGTTGCTCTACGTGCTCATGTCGCCCTAGGTAAATGTTCATTTTGTGTTTTCGCTCTGATTTACCCTTTGCTGGATTATATTTGAAAGTGCTCTTGATTTCTGGCATCATTTCTCTCTAGTTGCTGAAGCCAAAAGTTACATGGCAGTTACATTTTGCCTCAGAGAGAAGGTAGTTTGCGAATTTACGTAATTTACGTATGGTTAAGGGCTTTCTTTGGAAAGTCTCCAGTTTGCTTGTGCACTTTTGGCCGACCTGAATTCAATCGCTTTTTTTAAATTATGCGCGGTTCTCCCTTGCCCCTCTCCCTACCCCATGCAACTAACCCCTCTAGCCCATATACACTTAGGCGTGTACATGTACATGTAATTTATTGAATCAACCAAAAGTGCACGACCAAACTGTAGACTTTCAAAAGAAAGTCTATTTAACAACGGATTTTCCTCCTCCTCCTCCATGGTTACAGGACCAATATGGAAAAAAAGCATCCTGAAAAACAGCTGAACTTTTTTTGGACTTACATAAGGCAACTGTATACCGTATGCCATCCTTTTGCCGACAGGAAGTATTTCACTTCGAAAGAATTCTGCCGAAAACTCATCGAAATATATAAGGGGCGAGGGGGTAAGAGAGGTGAGGAGGGGCTTGGGGAAGGTTGAGTAGTGTCGAGAAAGAGGGGAATGGGGGACTTGGAAAACCCCCATAAATAAAAAAATCGATGAATTTTGACGAGGGAATTCCTGTTGGCAAAACGACATTGAACCCTGTATACTTTTAAGGTTGTTGGATTGAGGCTCACACTGTCAAGCCTAACTTCAATAAAAACAAATGTTTTCCTTATACAGCCAAATGGCAATAAACTTGAATCCAATTCCATAAGATTGACATCCCAAAATCCCAAGGGCAAATATTTGCAAAATTGACTATAATAGTTTCTTAATCTGACAGTAAACACTCTGTTTGAAGTCGTTGTGCATTCCTTTTGTATAACATGTTGGATCACAAAATTAGAATCAGTATTTTGTTTGCTATACATACTTCATTCCCCAAGATGCATCAGTTCCCCAATATAATGATACATTCTCATGTGTATCTGTCACTTGGGGAAACACAACCAACTCACTTCTTATGAAAAGCATTTGCCGTGCTATTTCACCATACCTTTGCCAGGGTTGGCGCACAAGGAAAGCCAACGCAAAGCCACTCATGTACCCAATGAGTGGGTAGATGATGCCAATCGTCAGTATGGAAAGATCAGTGTTCCAGGATCCTTTATACAAGGTGGCGCTGGCAATTCCGATCACCACCATTAGCAGCCCACCTGTGACCGACCCAACCTGTGGGAAATAGAAAGTGGACTGGTCAGGGTCTAAGGTGAAAGTACATTACTCTGATGTCACCAGCTCTTGTTCATGGGGGTCTTGGCCAACATAAGGATAGCAGCACTTACTCCCGGCTTCAACGTCTGACGCATAAACACAGTGCAGAAGATTTGCGAATGCAAAGGAAAGTGCACAATACACAACTGTACTTGGACGTTTGTAAATTGCCTCTAGATAGCTTCACATAGATGATTCAAAAAGGTGAATCAAAACGTAAGTAATGTAGGCATTTATTTCCTTATATGAATTGGGCGCATTGTACTCACGTGCAAATTACATACATACATTGTGTGTAGTAAAAGTGCTGCTTTCTTTTTATGAATCTGCCCCAGAAAGAATCCTTGAAGCCATGAAGGTCAAACAAGTCAAACAATTGTTTGACATTCCACATTACATAGCACAGTCGAATCCCATTTGAGGCATATGCCTTGAGGGTAATGCAAGTGCTGTGTCGGATATGAGAGTATCCTCCCATCACTATACACTACTCTTTGTTACTTGGATATGCAAGTAACCGAGGAGTTCCATGACCATATAGAAGAGGAGCAAGGCCAATGAGCAAGTTCCTTTACAAGGTCACACACTCTGCTGTGACTTGCAATATTCTGTTAATATACAAGACAGCCTGCAATACCAGTATAAAAGCCTGTAAAACTTGTTACTATTTTTTTTTTTTTTTTTTTTTTTTTTTTTTTATTGAAGCGTCAGCCTAAAATACCACATTGTGAACAACGTGGCATCAGACTTTTGCTACAATGTAACAACATTCATTAAAAAAAATTCGTCAGAATTCGTCAGAATTCATCCAGCCAAAAACCAGTTCACGGTATTACATAGGATAATCTGAAGGATTCAGTTTCGTGAGGTCAGTCACAGGACATCAAGCTTTAGAGCATCTATGTAGTCTATTACCGCACAGCTTAATTTTATGTTGTGACCGGCTGCTACATAGGACCACCAATCTCGGGTGTTACAATCTGCTGGGATAAATTCACCCAGATGCTGATTCCTCTTTGAGGTGGTCTTTGTGCATTTGGTGATGAGATGCTCTAAGGATTCTATTTCGCTATTACAGAAGCGACATAGATTATCCGTAGCTTCTTTAAAGTGGTGACCCCACGTCATTTCCTTTGTTTTGATTGCGTTTAGTCGTAATCTTAGAAACTGCTCACGGTGATAACGGGATGGACAATGCGTTAGGTATCTACTTGTTACATTTAGTTTGTGTTCTCCGATTCCAGAATCTAAGGTGGACTTCAACTGCAGACGTCGCTCGTTATTCTTTGTCCAGCACCATTGTTCAAATTTTGTTTTTATGGATTGTGGTCTCGTCAGCAGGTCATGCAAGGTCAGATCGGCATTCGTTAAAGTAGATATCATTAATAGTTTCCACTCGTCTAACAGTTTCGAGCTTCCTGGAGTTTTTTCCCCAGCAAAGATTTCAAATGCTGGCGCTACAGGTATCAAATTCATTTTGCGTAGTGCCGTTAATGATTTCCACATTACATGGGTATGTAGGGAATTTAGAGAGAGTTCATGCCTTATGTGGATCATCGAGATGTATGAAGGAAGCTTCAGAACACGCCGCCAGTAGATGCCTTCAAGTTTTTGCCAATACAAGGCGTCGATGTTCCAACCAGACTCCGAACCAAAGGTAATTGCGGGGATCACCTTTTGATTATAAAAGGTCAGGACTGGTGCTAAACTGAATTTTCCAAAGTTTTTGTTCAGCAGCTGGCCTTGAATGCTATATTGAATCATTCTGTTAACCATCTCAACCTTCCAGTGATGTTCATGCACTGAGTTATTGAATGTTATTCCCAAGTATCTAATCGAATTGACTACGTCAAGTCGATTATCGTCAATTTTCCACACAAAGGCTTTTTGTTTGTTGGTACATCGTTGACCAATGATGACAATCTTGGATTTTTCGGTGTTTAGTTCCAGGTCGTTTTTTTTAAGATAATTATGAAGATTTGTTAGCTGGCGTTGCAGGCCTATCTGTGTCTGGTCCAACAAGACCACGTCGTCAGCATAGATTATACATCCTATTTCATTGTTGTTCAGCTTCGGTGGAAAACAGCGAACATCTTTACGATATGATGGGAGGTCAGAAATGAATAATTTAAAAAGTTCAGCTGCTAGAGGGCATCCCTGTTTCACACCAGAGTTTGTTGTAATCGGCTTGGATAGTAAGCCTTGATTATTCAATCTTATTTTGATGGTGGTTTCTGTGTGTAAGGCTCTTATTGGTGCAACCAGTTCAATCGGACATTTCCAGTTTATTAGTTTTTGCCACAGTTTACTGCGGTTTACGCTATCAAAGGCGCCCTTCAGGTCGATGAATGCCAAGTATAATCTCGACTTTGCTTTTAGGCATTCAAGTTTTAGTATGTTTATTAGCAGCAGGTTTACCTCCACACCTACGCCTTTTGTAAAACCTGTTTGCCGGATGTCAATTATTTGCTCTTGTATGGACCATGCAGTTAGCCTTTGGCGTAGGAAAGAGGAGAAGATTTTTCCTATAGTGTCCAACAAGGCAATCGGGCGATAGTTGGTTGTATCAGCCCTGTTGCCCTTTTTATAGATTGGCACTATGATCGCCACGCGCCAGGAGTCAGGTATCATCATTGATTTGGACAGGCGTGCGAATAGTTGTTCAATAAAGATAGCCCATTGTTGTTCATTTTTCTTCAACATCATATTGGATATTAGATCTGGACCTGATGCATGCGAGCTTTTTAGGGCCCGTATTGCAGCTCTGATCTCTTCCGCAGTTTTTTGGAAGTTCCAAGATATTGGCTCTTTAATGGATATTCTTGACTCTTCATGAGATGGTTTGTTGAAGATGCTAGTAAAGTGTTGTTCCCATGTCTCGGCATCAATCGTATTAGATGGTGTTTGGTGATGTCTTGAATTGCCAGTATTCAGAATTATCCAGATTTCTCGTGAGTTCTTCTGGATTAGATGTTTCATCAGATGTTCGGCTTTGTCTTGCTCAATTATTAGTTTCTGAGATTTCAACCAGTTGCGGTATACTTGGCGACGCGCACGTATTGCAACTTTGATTGCAATTGTTGCGCTGGCTGTCTTGCAAGATTTCTTTATGGCGCTAATGTCACGTCGCATGGCCTGTTTTGCTTGAGTCAGGATTGAGGACGAGAGATGTTTGTGAGTTACGCCCATTATACGATTGGCAGCTTTTAATGTGGTAAAATCTAGAAGCAAGGGAGCATAGTTTACAGACAGAGCACTGTCCTGACAAAATTGCTGGCGTAGTTTTTCAATCTTAGGACTGTCGATTCTAAGACGATTTCCGCCGGTGTTCACAGAGATTATAGGTTCATAAAATCTCTGTTCGAGTGACCATTCTACCATGCAGGTCAGTCTGAGAAGCTTATGATCGCTACTTGGCATAGTTTTAATTGACAATGTCAGATCGTTTTCGAATAGATGTTGAGATATCCAGAAGTAATCAATTATTGACTGCGCTTTCTGTGATGACCATGTTGCCTGAGGGGGTTGATCCCCTGTAGCTTGGCCATTTACCATAAAGCAGTTTCGATTCCGTAATGCCTGTCTCCACTTGAACTCTCGACTTTTTTCTTCATCACAAGGTAGTTGTTTAAACGTCTTTGTGGCGAGATCGTGTTTAAACCATGAGCAGTTTAGATCACCTGCACAGATTATGGATAAGTTCTTGTTAGCAGTTAGTGATTTGTCAATGCAAGATGTTATAGCGTTTATAAAGTTTTTGGTGCTGATTTTATTCGGATTCCAGTATCCGTTCAAGACCAGCAAATGTTTCCTTGTGTCTGAGTTTGCATCTGTTGTCTGAAGCAGTGCACATTGCACAAAAGGATTGGGATTAGTAGACTCAACAAGGCGCCACCTAGTGTTTATTTTGATCATCATTAGTAAACCTGAAGAAGGTCGTCCCTTTGGATTTTTAATTGCTGGGTTTAATAATGTCAAAAAGCCATCTCGTGACGGAGGGTCACGTAACCAGGTCTCCTGCAGACAGATGACAAAGACGTTTTCTAAGTCAACATCAAATTTGTTGAATAGGTGGACGAATCCTCGAGTGTTCCAAGAGATGAATTCGCGAGTGCACTTGTTTCCAAGCCATAATGGCTAGCGTCGCTCAACATCTTTATTGTGGTTGGTGAGTTTGGCAGAGTGTTTGGTATTTGACCATGGATTCTCCTTTGTGGTCATGGCTCTTGTTACTATTACAGGCTAGTTGTGTCATCACTACTGACCTGTAAAAAGAAAGTGGCATCACTACTGCTCTGTAAAGCGTGTTTACGCTTCACCTGTGACATCACAATGTCTGCTGCTTGAGCCAGCTCAGACCCGAAACTCAGCGGTCACTGCAGCACTTAATTATAGCCTGGACAATCTTTACGAATCCTTTCTCGTAAAATTACGTTGTGTGACACTTTCCAGGCATTAACTGATTAGTAACTGCTTATGATAGCTAGTATGTTTATTTTGTGCAATGCTGACGTTTAACACGGAGCGACAATCTGCATATTATTGCCTCTTTTTAAGAACGTTTTCCATGCATTTTATTAAAATGCTTACAATATTTTTTGTATATCACATTAATAGCTACATATTCTTTGTTATTTTTTTTATCCAAACACATTCTATATCTATTATATGTTTCAGCAACTGGAAGATCTCTTACAATACATGGGAAGAGGCAATGTATTTAAGAGCATGACAGCGTATATGGCCATCTCTTATAGGAATACAATATCTCCTTCTGTACATGACTGGGTTATTGCAAGTCACCTTGGCCTTCCGTTACCTCATAAAGGTACTCCTTGGTGATTTGCAATATCCTTATAACATGCGTTAGGGGGCACTTTATCCCATGTATTACAGGTGGCAGTGATGTCCGAACTAGACTGTCATAAGACATTTATTTACTGGTTTGCATACAGAGATTGCAAGCTGCCATGTATTACAAAGGAATATTTTACTCACGTCCATTGCTCTGACTATGAATGCACTCCCATTGGCTGTGCATGAAGATAGCCCATGTTGCCCCTCGTAGAGAGTTGGCTTCTTCTGTTTAGCTGATTATTTGTCGATTGGAAACCTTAGTACACTTAATGGAAAAAACGAATCAACAAATGGCAAACTCACCTATCTATATAAATAAAAATGTAAATGTTTGTTTGTTCAAAATGTTAAATCTACGAAAGTTCTTCACCGATTGCTTTGAAATTTTGGCACAACGTTGCATTCGAATAGACGCGTGTTTTTATATACCTACTATACATAGATGTCACACCTGTGACAGGTAAAAACATGCTTTTTCTGAAAACAGCACCATCTGTTGGACGTAAAAGCAACACACGCTATACTAAATATTTTACGATTCCATTTCAATGTTTCCGATTTAGAATGGCTCAAATATGTGCCGAAGAATCAGCAGAGCGATGTGCAACCAGACTGCAGGATGCACAGTTGCGAGCACGGCGATCGCATTCTGCAGCTTCAGATCTGCTTCATTCTCAACAGAATGAACGCGACAGGCTAAGAGTGGCTGAAAGACGTCAACGAGAAACAGCAGATCAGCGTCACACACGACTCCGTGCTCAGCAATCACACGATTACAATCGCCTTGCATTCTGGTACAACCCAGCTGATGATTATAGTTTGAGCCAGCATGTTCTCATTGGCACCATGAGTGAAGTGTGTCCTTATTGCAAGGCTTTGAAATGTAATCGAGAAACGAAAGGGATGTGTTGCGCCGCTGGGAAAATTAAACTTCTTCAACTTGGAGAACTGCCAGAGCCACTGTGAAATTATACATATTAGAAACGTGCGCTTTCTCTTTTCTTTCTTTTCCATTTAACCAGACTGACTCACAGCAAAGCGTGGCCGGGGACAGCTAGTTTAAAATATATTATATACAGTTTATAGAGCAAAACTCCTGCTTAGGCTGAGCGAGATGGGTTGTCCTGCTGATATGGTTAATATTTGGTAATCTTTGCATTTTAACGGTAGAGAGTGTGTGCGTTCTTGTCCTGTTGGCCATTGCTCCTCATGCTTACCGGGACGTACAGTGGTCCGGCAAGGGTGCATACTCACACCACTGATTTTGTCACTATACATTAACAAACTATGATCATGATGTGGGAAGTAACACCGACATACCACTTACAGGTTGCATACCAGTAACTTCACTTACCAATGCGGCCATGGCCCTTATAGACAGAACTCTGCTTAAGTTGATTGTATGCATAGTTTGGATTTGTCCATTAATGCTGCTTATTCTGCCGGTATGGCCTATCAAATGGGCTGTATGCATGTTAAACCAATTGCCTTTCGTGCAGGTAACAACATTATTAAACTATGCCCAAGTTAGATTAGTTGGATATGGCACTTATATCCAGACTAAATGGATCAACAAACTTGAACAGCCAAAAAAACAAAATGGTCCAAGACTTTGGCGGTCTGACACTTTTTGCACATTCTTTTAAATGTCAGCCTATTGACATGATGATTGGAGTCTATCAAACAAAAGTAAAATCAATTGTAAAATGGGGTTTAAATATTACAAGTAGAGGTGAATAGGTTTTTAAAGCAATACTTGCTGTCCCCAATTCTGCACCCGCTTTCCCAGTTCACATGATGGAGCCTACTAAACTCTGGTTTAGAGTCTGTATGAACGAAAGAGCTACTCTTACTTATATGATTCTAAATCATGTTTTGGCTACTAATAGTACTGCAGCTTATTTAACTTGGACTAAATACAGATTTGAACGAGTTTTGATTAACAGCGCCAGATTCAATCTTTTGCCTCTGAGAACCGTGACATGCAAGTGGTCTACATCCATAGCCATCATCCCAATTGACCAAGATTGCGCTTTTTGTAATGTGGTTCAAGAAGATATTATGCATTTTTTATTTTTTGCCCCATTCGTACCATTATTAGAAAAAACACTTTAAGACCATTACTACAACAAAGGGCCTAAGACAACGTAGATCAGCCTTGACTTGTGTACTAATGGTTAAAACACCCCTGGTGGCATTATTTGCTTACCTGCAATGTGCTCAAAGATAGAGAAATAACTTGTTGAATATTAATGCATTGAATTAAGTCTTTCTTTTTATCAGTATGTGTTCTTGTTTTCGTTTTTGCATAATTGTATAATTCCTGTGAATATGATGGCTATTTTATCCGAATATAGATCTTGGGGCCTCAACACGGGTTGGGCGGAGCGGTAAAAATGTGGCGGTAGCGCTATTACAGCCACATTACCACTCCGCCCAATCCTGAGTTTGGCGGACCTCGCAGCATTCACCTCCAGCTTGGAGCTGGAGGGGAATGTGCCAACATTCTGCGCATTTTTGGTGCAATTATTGCGGCGCAAATTGCGCCGTGGTCATTTTGATGAAAATGCCCCGTAGAGTCCTACAGACTCAAAATAAATGGAGATGTACTGCAGTACTGGAACTTGGGATCCAGCACTAATTGCGCCGTAGAAGTTGCGGTAAGTCTAATTGCATTGGGAAGTATCCTGGCAGATTTTATACTGGCTAAATTCTGACGAGGCCCTAGCTGGACTGGCAAAAATATATTCAGCCAGACAATAAAAAAAAATAGAGTTTAGTCTTTCAAAGAACAGTGTAAACGCTGTACAAAAGCTCTCAATATGAACAGACGATGATGAGGTATCCAAATGATATAAGACATTTTAAGTACAAATTAACCAAAAGCCTTGGGGAATGAATACAAAATGGTCAGCTGAGTTGAGGCAGTAAATCGATTTTGACGTTTGGGTTGAATGAGGTGTTCTCTCAAAGTTACACGCTCCTACTTACACGGTAGGCTATTATATTTTATTGACTGTATCTTACTGCATGATAAAGAGGATAAAGCTATTTCGCATTCAATAAAATGCCCCAAATGTGGAGAATCAGAGTTTTCACATTTCTAGTATGTATGTCTTGCATTTGACAGGTAGAGCAGCTTTACAAGCAGTTCCTTAAATATTTATATTTAATGAAGAATTAAATGACTGGATGGGAGGTAAATAATAGTAAAATTTGAGCAGTGATGGTAAGAGCAAATTATTGCTGATAGTGTCATTTTGACTGAAAATGTAAACACAACACAAACCTAATATTATGGGAACAGGAAGGTTAAATGGAAGTGGAGAAGGGCATAGAAACAAGTAAGGCAAATAAGTGAAGTCTAACTAATGATCAGGTTGCAAGAGGGTGAGTGGCCATAATCATGTGACATCACCTGCTGCTCATCCTGCCCACAATAAGTGCAGGTAAGCACATTTAGTCAAGAATAAATATGTAATATACCCTGATGTGAGAGGGCATTACCAGAGAGGTAATTACCTCGCCGTTATTGCCCCACACAGTGGGTTATTTTGCTATTAACACTCCAGCATGATTTCCGAGGTGGTAATAGTGTTTTTCTTTAAGTGGAGAGTTGCCATTTCTCAACTAAACTACATGTAGTACCTTCTCCCTTTCTATACCTTCCATTGTCATGCTGGGGAAGTACCAGAACAGCGAGTGCTCCTGGCACCGGCGAGGGAATAGGCAGCCGCAGGTTAGTGGGGCAGGGGTTGGGGGGCGTGGACTGAAGCGGGGGAAATTGCGGGGGCATGGGAGAGGGCTCGGAACAACTTACCTGCTTACCCGATAGGGAACATGGCGGCCTCCCACTTCTGACGAGGCTCAGAACACAGGCAACACTATGAGGTATAGCCTGCCTTTTGAGCTTCCTGATTGGCAGCGAGGCCATATAGCCTCCCTTGCCAGACCCTAATAAGTGATAATAAGAGCATCCGTAGGACCAGCTTTGAGGCCTGGAGGAGGCTTGCTTCTTTTATATCTCACATTCTGGCGCTGTGTGTGGGAATTATTATGAATTCCCCTTCATCGATGAGTTGCTACTGACCACGAACAATCACTGCATTTCATTCATTATCACAGTGGACCTGTCAGTGACCTGTCATACCATTGATCATGGAGGGCTGTTGGACTTTCTTCCAGGCCTGACAAGAGCAGCATGCTTGAATGTATCACCGCTTTCCATAGGACGAGACGGAACCAGTAAGAGCAGCGTGCTGGGTCTCGCTGATGTGCTCTGACCCTTATGAAGTACCACGGATACCAGTTCTCGGCCCTCTCTTGTTTAATGTGGTTCTGAGGCCATATCAGTTGGAAGCATGATATGCAGTACCATCAGTTTGCTGGAGAGGCCTCTGATCTCTTAGCACTGTCCGTTTGAATGAAGTTTCTACCTGGATGGAGATACACAGATTGAAATTGAATGGAAATAAGGTAGGAATACCGACTTGGCGATCTTTTTTTTAAAAAAAAAAAATTATTGGCACTTTCCAACACTACCGGCACCAATGTGGCAACTTCAACATACAACCCTCATACGTGGGTTCATGTACGTTACAGTAAATCGAAGTGCATTGATCTAGGTACAATCTGTTTAAGCATCACGTGTAGATCTTCTAACTGAGCAGTCTTAATTACATTCAGTACAATGTCTCAATTACATGTCATTACTGAGATTCCTATTTGTCCATGGGAGTGTCATACAGCATCAGCTCTCGCTAAAACCATATTTCCAGGGTTGCTGGGGGATTGTGATGGGTTCCCCTCCGACTCACGTGCCTGTGTCATTAGGTAGTGTACGTTTGGACCCATGTATCTCTGGATTTAGCCTGCTGTTATGATAGTTTACTGTATGCCGTTTCCATATTATTGCAATACAGGATGTCAGCTTGCCATTAATTTAACTTTGGATACTGTGATCCCCCCACTCCATTGCTACCCATCTCTTGGCAAGTAGTCGAAGCAGCCCCACCAGTTTCCCTATACCCCTTGAAATTGGTTTCAACCGGTTCAGGTTCACCTTCTCCCCGTTATCTCACTAAGTGTCTCAAATACCTGTCCCCAGAAATGAGTGATCTGCGGGCATTCCCACGCTAGATGCAGGAAGTTAGCCGGTGCAGTGTGGCATCTTGCGCATCTGTCCGGGTGTCGGGGGAAAAACCGGTGCAACAATGCTGGTGTGTAGTAGAACTGGTGCACGTATTTTAAATGGATCAGCTTATATATAGCGTTGAGGGCCACTTTCCTCGTACCCTCACTGCAATACCTCCAGGTGTCATCTGTTATTACACAACCCAGTGAGAGCTCGATCTCATAGATGCTTGAGGTTGTGCAGGAGTGACAACATTTTGCCATTATTCAATGGTGTGGGGGCTCTTTCTTTGGCAAATGCGTGCAATTTCCGCATCCTCTTTCACCATAGCCTTACCATGCATGCACAGGTTGCCTGGGCGATTAAAGCCAGGCATGGCATTTTGATCTCAAGGCAGCAAAATGTAGGCCTCTCTTTATATGGTCGACTGACCTAGAATAACTGATTCATGCTTCTCTATAGACGCTTGCGGACCTTGCAAATGCTCTATCCAGGACGATCTCGCATGCCCACCACTCAAGCTTTTGATAGTGCAGAATGATGCAGCTCACGTGTCGTCGCGATGTGTCGCCCACTTTCTGTGTAACCTGCCAGTTATTTTCTGCATGACCATTGTCACCTTTAGATCTTTGCATGGAAATGGGCCAGTTGATCGGCTGCAGTGGGTCAAAGGCAAATTTAGATGACCTAAGTTCCACATCGGAGTGCACCATATTATACTCGGGGTGATATGCCTGATGCTGGGGGCAGTGCCTGACTGTGTGTGTCTTGCAAGGCAAGAATGCTCTGAACCCCAATCTTAGCTGCACCCCAACAAGATCTTCTATTTGGCTTTTGTCCCTTGATGTTCATCTTGTTTGTATTGTAGCATATCGACTCACGTACATGCTCCTCTGCCCTCTTCCGTGGAGATGTCGCAACACTCAGAAATAAGGACGTTTCTGAGATTAAAAGCACGCTCCTGGGCAAGTCAGAGAAAAATCAAGCTTGTGTGCAAAAGCCCCGTACTCTTCTGACAAACATTTTCAAAGTTTCAGCCCTTTGAAAACGTAGTAATAAGCTTATAAACGTACACCTTTGCCGCCTGTACTTTACTGTCCCAGAAAATGAAAAATACTTTCACCCCATATGGTAACTATGTTGCTTTCACTTAAAAGATAGAGGCGCATTTCACCGACTGCATCATGGAACAATCTGCAGGCATTTCCTTCATGCAAAACAATGTCCTAATGCTAGTCTGTGGTAAAACCAGTGGACCTCATTATGAGTTTGCCGCTCCGGGAACTACGGTAATGGTAAGCATGCCGGTACCGTAGTTCCCGGACCGGCAAAGTATGAGTTCTGCTCGTGGGTGCCATTGTGGCCGCCAGGACTTTCCTGGCGGCCGTAGCGGCACCCGGGAGCAGTGCATGTCGGGTGCACCGGCACCATTTATAACCCTATCAGGCTCAAATGAGAATGGGGAGCATTCCGTTCCGGAGCCTGCAAAAGGGCAATAAGGTGGGTCCGGCAGGGCCGTAATGACCCGGTAATTGTCCATTCTCGGGTGCCGGAAATTTTAGGAAGTTTGGCGCCAGCCTGCCGGTTGTACCGGCAAGGCTACCGCCAAACATCTAATGAGGCAATACCGACAGAGAATAATATGACTCAATGTATTGATTTTAATGTTATTTCGGACACAGTGAACAAAAAACATCTATAGATTAAAATGACAATTTTCTTTTTGTGTTATATAAGGTAAAATCCTGATTATTACAATTTTCATGTGAACAAATAAAAACAAATAATTACAATCCTAAATTCCTCAAAACTTCAGCAAAAAAAAGGGCTCTGTGCGAAGTCACCAAATAGGCAAACAAGGAGCCTATCATCTACAATGAATGATCATTGATCTTTAGTTTTGTGTGAGACTGAAGGCTGCGCAATACTAAGGGCCTCATTACAAGTTCGGCGCTGCAGCAAAAAAGTGCTGGTAACTCGGTTGCTGTCACTTTTCATGGCGGTGATGGAATTACCGCCATTGTTACCTTACCACCTAATTATGAATTGGGCCTAGAAGTGGAGTATTTACCTCCAGCCAAAAGCTACACATGAATCCCCCACTTTATCACCAAAAATCAGCAGATCACCAGGGAAATCCACCAAAATTCCCATGGAGTCCTATGGACTTCAGAAATGGGGAATTACACCACCCTACCACCATTCGTAATCTCGTGGTAAAACCACTGGACCAAGTGGCGGTAGCGGAAAATGATTTTGGAGGTAATATGGCAGATTTACTGCCAATAAATGCCAAACCTGAGATGAGTGGTGTGGTCCTAAGTATTGTTCCTTCAAACACAACTCTCCCTCTCAGTTTCCATAAATCATCAAGTAATATAACAATTCCTCAAACCACCACAGTTTCTTCTCTTTGAGATTTAAATCTTTCGAGAGGTTAGTCCCCAAGATGATCTTGTAATCCCTATTTGTGATAGTGTGTGGAAAGTATAAAGTACTTTAAAAGCCACAAACACCCTTTATTTGTAAGGGTCTGTGATAAAAAGAGCCGTACCATGGACAGGCTAAAGTAAAATCTACTGTTGACTCCAATATAATTTAGCAATTGCACACTATTGGAGTCGGTAACCATTTAAACCATTCTCCTTTCACTGCTTTAGGTCAGGGGTCTGTAACATGCGGGTCTTCAGATGTTTTCAAATGCAAATCCCGTGATCCCTCACCATTGACTATGCTGGCTAGAGTTAAAGGGCTTTGAATTCCAAAACATTTTGAGTGCCAAAGGTCGAACGCTCCAGCTTTAGGTGATAATCTCCCCCAACATATCCCCACTCTCTCTTTCTTGGTACTAACAATGACTCGTTAGGGTTCTCGATTATCCGTCGATATTTCCGAAAAAGTATTTGATAACCTAAGCTTTAATTAACATTCAAGGCGCTTTTGTGAACCAATGGTTGCAGGTCAAATATTTCAACGTGATCGTCTTCCTCCACCTTTTAAAACTCATATGTGTATTTGTAATTAGTTGATCTTCATTTCATTTTCATTACACTCCTAGTCTTATTCCTTTGTAAGACTCTTGGTTCCCTGGCCTTTTATTTATCCTGTCCTGATCCCGGGTTGTTCTTCTGACCTGCACACTCTTCATTTTATTCGCTTGTACCCTGGAGTATGCCTGGCCTCTGTGACATTCATTCACTCCTGGTCCAATTCATGATCCACTGCGACTCTTTGTTGGAGCCAGGTAAGTCTTCATTTGGGACGCAACTGCATGGATGCTCAGCCCTAAGGATGCACGAGTCACTCAAATATATGTCTGCTCCAAACCTAGGTAAACGGGAAGGCAGTGCCCAGCCGCTGCGCTGGTCAGCTGTAACCAATGGCGCCAGGATGTAGCAGAATTCTTCCCAGTCAATTCTTTGCTTTAGATTGGGTAAGGTGAGTCCAAGAAACTGAAAATGGATACCATCCATTACCCTTGAGCAACCAGACATGTTTTCAGTCATTTTTCGACTTTTAAACCAGATAATTGGGGGATGAGATACTATGGACCTCATTATAGAATGAGGAGTATGAATACCGCAGACGGTAAATGTCGTCTATTGCCAGGAACAGTGAAATTCCCATTACAGAAAGTGAACATTTGCCCTGGCGTCCCACTCCACTGGGTTACCGTGGTAAATACTGGCAGGTCCAATTATCGGCAGCATTAAAAATAGAGCCAGCAAAATGATATTATTTATCCCCATTATAGAAGGAAATGACTGTATTTATCACCCAAAACAAGAGCAAAACATTTAGCTGGTCTTAAAAATGTTAGCACCCATAAATAGCTGCCGTCGAATGACAAATGTGCCTTGTGTGAGCAGTACACACACACACACGCACGCACGCACGCCCGCACTCCCGCCCGCGCGCCCGCCCGCGCGATAATGATGATGGAGGAATGGTTTGTGCCTTAGGAGTCACATGGCAGATATTGTAATATATCACTAGCTGTATTTCGACCAATGGCGACAATGACCTCTGGTGATATTTACCCCGACAGTGTGTGTAGCTGCTGAAAAAGTGCCCCAATATATTTAAAGGGTATAGCAGATTGTATTTAAACCAGCCATATTTACGCCTGATGGTAAAGTCAAACCGCTGACAGTAATGTGTAATTGCAATACAGCTGGCGGTATTGGCCAGTAGAGCTGTAACCTTGGCAGCATAGACATTTACCACTGTTGGCATTATTTATGTCATATGGCTTTATGATACAACGCAGCTAAGCACAATATTATCCGAACTCTGGCTGGCTATGAAGACTTGGGGCCTCATTACAAGTTCGGAGGTGTGGTAAAATAAATGGCAATAGTAATTCCATTATGACCGCATTATCGCACCACCATACTACCAGGAGGTAAATCTGCTGCTTTACCGACAAAAATTGGCAAAATCTGCGGAATTACTGCTGACGTTAATTCTGCCGAAATCCCCATGGAGTCCTACGGACTCCAATAAATGGGGACTGTGATGAATCGTCAGATGTCGTCCCTAATCCCCTAGGGGGAGCCCCGTCCGATGTGGCCAGGGAGGTGAGGCCGCTCCCTGATAGTCCCCCTGGGATGGTACTCAACGGGAGGATCACATGGGTGGGGAAACACACACATGAGAAACAGTGCCTGGAATGTTAGTGAGCCAGGCCTGGGTACAACATATGATTACCTGAGAGAGGGGTCTGGGACATAGACGAAGCCAGGGAAGCCTTGTAACAGCAGTACACAGAGGCCAGGGACACAACCATAGAGGATAGGGCCCACAACAAGAAAGGGAGATCCCGAAAGAAACCAGAGGGGTCTGCGACCCACACAAAAGAAAGAGAAGTCACACAATAAGTCAGGGAGATCCTGACAGAACCCAGAGGGGTCTGGGAGCCAACACAAGAAAGAGAGAGACGTGCGAGAAGCGAAGATAAGGGGTCAAACCCATTGCTAAAAGAAGGGAGATTTTCTGGAGCACTAAGATCTACAGTCAAGTCTGGCAGGATAGTGAACCAGGCTTGATGTTACATTTGTGAACCAGAGAAAGAACAGGGGAAGAGACTCCCCCTGATAATGGGGAATGGCGTTTTGCAAATTAAGACAGACTGTGAAAGAAAGGAGGAGGGAAAGCAATTCCCCATTAATCCTGTTGTGTTTTTGAATACGTTTGGAGGAGCGTCTAACATCAAGAACGTTTAAGCTAAAACACAACACGTTTTGTTTTCTAATCAAGAACTGAACATTTGAGCTGGCGTCCAGAACGAGAAAAGCCTGCATCTGGACCAAGAAGATACAAAGTTGTTCCTTAGTTAGTCTAGAGTGTAAGGGACGGAAATAGGTTTGGACACAGGACGATGGACATTTTACTTTATTTTACTTTTTTTATTTTGCTTTGTTGAACAGCCTGTCAGATTCCTTAGTCTTTGTGTTGAGGTAGGGCAATCCCACTAAGAAATAGGGCAAGATAGGTTTTCATTTTCTTTACTTTTATATATAAATAAAAGTCTTTGCCAAGAAGCATGCCACCACTGTGTCAGACTCGTAATTCTGCACCCTTACAGGACTAACACTGATTACCACGAATTGTAATCTGTTGGTAATTCTGCCAGATTAAGTGGCAGCAACAGTAAATCCACTTGGTGGTATTTCTGCAGATTTACCACCGGAATACCGCCAAACTTGTAATGAGGCCCCTGTTTCTTTACTGTGCTTATGAATTGATTCTATATAAAAATCGATATATTCATTTCATGTTCAATGAGTTTAATGTTCTCTTCATCAGGGATATGGTACCCTCAAAATATACGCTCATGCTACACTGACATTTTGATTGACAAGATGGTGGAACAGCCTATATCTTTAAACAGTGGGCCTCATTACGAGGTTGCCGGTAACCCGCCGGTGTAACCTTGCATTACCGTTTTCGCCGCCTGACATCCTGGTGTTACCGGGATATCACAGGCAGCGGTACACTAAGTACCCATTCCCATGGAGTCCCGCAGGACTCCATGGGATTGGGAACACTGAAGTACCAGCACCATTGTTAACAGGGCCAGTGCTTCAGTGAAAAACCTGCCGGTAGGGGCCTGAACTACTGGCACGTCAGGCCTGCTGGTTGTTGAGTACCCCTACCGGCAGACTCTGAGTGCCCGGTTTGGAAATAAAGGTGTCAGTGTTGTTACCGGCACCTTTATTTCCAGACCAGGTCACTTGTATTGATTCCCTTGTCTATCTCTAAACTTACCGAACCCAAGCTACCTAAAGTGAAGTTCCTATTGGTTAAGCTTTCTTCTAGCCAACAGTTTAATATTAATGTCCTCACAATATATAGATATCTAGACTTTTTTTTAACTTTAATGGGTCACTTGATGTGTTTTTAACAATACCATATTGTTATTTTTGCATCTGGCTGTGTTGGATGATCTGAATTATTGGTGCAAAGCCAGTAATGCCCCAAATACCAATCAACTATTTAAGACGCCGGACAAATTCACTCTCAAAACCCTATGCCCATGCACATGTACCTTCTGATCAGCAGTTAGTCTTATAACACCTGTGATATTGCCATTGTCAGACCACTATGGGACTCCTCTCTTTGTTCATGGCCACTGGACAAGGGCCTATGTCTTTATCACCTACAGGGTCCAAATGGACCCAGTCCTGGCACCTCTAGCACCAGGCTCATGAAAAAGTGTACATCCAGGCTGGGCGTGGCCATAGAGGAAAATTGGGGAGCACGTGCAAGATCCTCTGGGAGTGGCAAGGTGGAGCCACAAGGCAGGGCCAAAGGGAGGGGCTAGGGCCAGCCTGTTTAAGGCCAACCTGCCCGCATAATGGCACTTCGCCTTAGTCTGCCTTCAGCAGCATAATGCTTACCGCCATCCTTACCTGTTTTCCAGCTCAGCACCTTGACGCGCCTCCTTCTGACTACAGCTACACTGTCGCTGAACGCGCATCCTCCTGCATCCAGCTACACCATCGCTGAAAGCGCGTCTTACCTGACTCCAGCTACACCATCGCTGAAAGCACATCTTACCTGTCTCCTGCACTCCATCGCCTGCAGCGCATCTAAACTGATTCCATAGCCATCAGAGTTGGAGCGCTTCCTCACCTGTTCCGGATGTCCAGCTACGCTGGAGCTTATCTTCCATTCTTCATCTTCACGGAACCTCCATCCTGCAACCGCGGACTGGCCTTCGAACAGTCCTTCTCCGCTCGACGCCGCCAGGCCTTCCCTGCAAGAGAAAAGAACGCACAAGGTTAGAAGTTGCATAAATAACTAACGCTTTGCCGCGCCACACCTGAGTCTAGCGTTCAACCCTGAAAGCCAACTTACCAGCTACTTTTAAGGCTTCATTATCCTCTCGTGCGTCATTGGACTCGCTCTAAACACTGCGACTCCTTGCAGCCATCTTCACATCTATAGTGAAGAGAAAAGACACTGCAACAATTACAAACTATAATCATGGCAAAAAGACACTGTAATAAGAACTCGGACAATAATCATTGCAAAGAACACTTACCTTCTAAGTGGTTGGTTGCAGCCGGTCTGGGCCGCCACACCCACAGACCAGTGAAGCAACTAGACCCACCCAAGGCGCCCCTGCTAATAAGAAGCAGGATGGAGAGCTCATCATTACGAGAAACCAGGTGAGCTTACATGGGCAAAAACTTGCTCATCTCTTTCTGGATCAAAGGGTTCGAGGGAGATCATGATATCACTGCACCATTCTCATTGCCTCTCGTATTCCCTCAGGGGCAGTACCAGCATCCAGAGCAGTTGACTTCGCAGCAGCTGGGGGAGATACCTGATCCAAAGGAGCCAAGTCCAGGGAGGGCTCCAACCGTGCCCCAACATCCCCGCAGAGACCAGGTGAGCGTAACAGTACTCTATTGCTACGTTGAAAAATGTCAACTATAAATCTGAAACTGCTTGTACCAATGGCTGTTTCAAGATCTAAGATATTTTCAGAAATGACCAAGGAACACTCAGACAAAGTAGAAACTAACATAGGACCCTCAGGGTAAGCTCCTTCCAAAAAGACAAAGGCAAGCCTATTTTAAAAAGGCAATCTGTCAAGCTGATTGGCCCGAGAGGACCGCGTACCTGTAGTCTTGGTGGTTGGTCTCGCAGAGGTCGCCAGTCTGGAGTCCAGGAACTGATGAGATAGCGGCACGAGGAATCAGCCTCTCCACCACCCAAATGAGGAACTGGGTGAAGGATGGACCAACCCCCAATGTCACAAAGGCACTCTCCCAGGTAAGCGTGACAAGAGGATGTAGGCTCAGATGGAGGGAACCATAGTCCAGGTAGAGCTTGTAGTCCAGACCATGAATCTTCCAAGAACCTCAGTGCAGCGACAGTTGATAGATAGACCAGTGTAGCAGAAAGGTATTCGTAGTAGGCAAAGGAGCTTGGCTGGTGCAGATAGTTCCAATGGTACACAGGATGAGATTCGGAGTCAGGCAAGACAGGAAAGAGTGAGGACAGTTGGAACTAGTTGTCTGGCCAATTAGAGAACTGTAGGAACGTGCCCAAGATGGAACAGGGGGAATGCAGGCTAGTGTGGGATAAGTCCCCTCTACACAATGATGACTCAGGACAGAACTCCGGAATGGGCTGAGGGAAGACTGACCCAGGGCAAAACCTAGGTAGTAGCTGGAGGCTGGCTGGCCCAGGGCCGAACCCAGGTGAGGATTGAAGGCAGGCAGGCCCAGGACAGGACCCGGATAAGAACTGGAGTCAGGCTGGCCCAGGGCAGGCCACAGGTAAGGACTGGAGGCAGGCAGGCCCAGGACAGGCCACAGGTAAGGCTGGAGGCAGGCAGGCCCAGGACAGGCCACAGGTAAGGCTGGAGGCAGGCAGGCCCAGGACAGGCCACAGGTAAGGCTGGAGGCAAGCAGGTAGGCCCAGGACAGGCCACAGGTAAGGCTGGGCAGGAACAACGAGGAAAGCGAAGCAAACCGCGTTGAGACGCGGGCAGCTTTGACTAGCGGCCTCTTTTATGGGCCGCCGGCGCCCGAGAGGCCTGGAACGCAAACCGTTCCGTTTCCGGGCGCCGGCGAACCCAGAACGAGGCTTGGAAGGCAAGCCCCCACGGCGCATGCGCGGAACCGAGAGAGAGGACCTCCGCGCATGCGCCGAAGGCCGCCGGCCCTGTAATCCGTTGCTCCCCTCCCGGCGAGTCCCCAGACGCGAACGCGCGGGTAGACTCGCCAGGAGGAAATGGGAGCGGCAGACCCCAGTCTCCCGCGTGACATGACACTATGCCCCCTCCCAGGAAGACCCGGGGCCCCAGGCTTCCAGGGAAACCGTACGTAGAACTCACGTATCAGCCGGGGAGCATGCACGTGCTGGCGCGGTTCCCAGGTACGATCACAGGCCGGGTACCCCTTCCAGTCAACCAAATAGTGGAGCACCCCTCTACGGTACCGGGCATCACAGATCTCGTGTACCTCAAACTCAGGGCCCCCCTGTACCAAAACAGAGGCCGGACGAGGAGAGGTGCGGCCATAATCATCGACCACATAGGGTTTTAACAGGGACACGTGAAAAACGGGATGTACACGCCAGGAAGAGGGTAGGTGAAGACGGAAGGCTACAGAGGACAACCGTTTGGTGATAACAAAGGGTCCCAAATATCGAGGGGCCAGTTTGACGGGCAGATTGCGGAGAGGCAGGTTCTTTGAGGACAACCACACCTTGTCGCCCTCCTGGAAATTAGGTTCTGCACTCCTCTTCCTGTCTGCCTGTCTCTTCATCCGATCCTTGGCTTCACTTAAGATCTTGTGTGCAAGTTCTTGCTGTTCCCGGATGTGTAAGACCAGACCATCAGCAGAGGGAACAGTACTAGACGGAACTGGTTGAAAAGGCATTAACCGAGGATGTAGACCAGTGGAACAGAAGAATGGGCTGACTCCAATGGAGGCATGAACAGTGTTGTTGTAGGATACTTCGGCCAGATCTAGCCCACCTTTCCAATTAGACTGTGTGGCATTGGCAAAACAGCGGAGGTACCCCTCCAAAGTCTGATTGGTCCTTTCGGTTAGCCCATTTGTCTGTGGGTGATAGCCTGAGCTTAGAGCTCTATGTATTCCCAGATGACCACACACCTGTCTCCAAAATGATGAAAGGAACTGGGTACCTCTATCCGATATGATTTTCTCCGGTAGGCCGTGCAACCGGTAGATGTCGTGCAGAAACGCTGAAGCCATTTGAGTAGCTGTAGGGATTTTCCGGAATGGGATGAAATGGGCCAGTTTGGTGAAGCTGTCCACAACCACCATTATACAGGTGTACCCTTCAGATGGAGGCAAATCCACAATGAAATCGGTGGCGATGGTATGCCATGGATAGGGAGCCACTTCGGTGGGCATTAACAAACCCAATGGTCGTCTTCTGGGAACCTTGCACTGGGCACATATTGGACAGCTGTCAATGTACTTCTGGACCTCGGTCGCCCAACCAGGCCACCAGAACTGTCGGGATATCAACTCTCGAGTGGCTCTGACCCCGCGATGTCCTCCTATGGGTGAATCATGGAATCCGTGTAGAATGCCCCTTCTAATGGCTCCTCTGGGTATGTAGAGTCTTCTTTGAAAAAACAACAGTCCGTCTCGTTCTGATACTAGTTGCCGACTAAGAAGGGACGTTCTTTCTGGATCCGACCGAGTGGCTTCCGCGATGGACTTAAGGTGAGAGGACAAGGCCAGCAGAAAATGGCGAGGAGAAATCAGTGGCTGTTCTGGACAGGGCGTCCCATCTACGTTTTCCAGGGACCTGGAAAGCGCATCCGCTTTCGTATTGGAGGTTCCCGGGATATAAGTAACATGGAACTCAAACGGAGAGAAGAAGAAGGCCCACCGGGCTTGACGAGGAGTCCGACATTGCAGAGAGCGAAGATATTGCAGATTGCGATGGTCTGTCCGCACCTCCACAGAAAAGCGTGCTCCGAGGAGAAAATGTCTCCATTCCTCGAATGCGGTCTTGATGGCTAACAGTTCCCTTTCAATCACCGCGTAGTTTCGTTCGCTGGGACTCAACTTGCGAGAATAATAGGCTACTGGATGTTCTACCAACGTGATAGGATCTTTCTGAAGAAGGACTGCCCCTACAGCAAAGCTGGAAGCATCGGCCTCCACTATGTAAGGCAACTCTTCCTGGGGATGGCGCAGGATCGGGGCAGCCATAAAGGCCGACTTCAATACGTCGAAAGCCCGGGAAGCCACGAGATCCCATTCGAACGTGATCTTGCTGCTGGTTAGCCTGGTGAGGGGCGCCGAGATCTGTGAGAACTGTGGGATAAAGCGCCTGTAAAAGTTTGCGAATCCCAGGAAGCGTTGGAGAGCCTTGATATCGTGTGGATGTCTCCATTCTTGTATGGCTCGCACCTTCTTGGGATCCATCCCAATGCCTTCTTGATTGATAACAAATCCCAAGAATTCAATGCTGGGTTGGTGAAAGCTACATTTCTCCGCTTTGGCGAACAGGTTATTGACGGACAGCCGATGAAGGACCTCACGAACATGTTCCACATGCTCGTCTAAGGATTTAGAGAATATCAATATGTCGTCCAGATAAACCCAAACGGATAACCCTAACAGGTCACCAAAGATGTAGTCCATGAATCGTTGAAAAACAGCGGGAGCATTACATAGGCCGAAAGGCATAACCCTGTATTCAAAATGCCCAAAAGATGTCTTGAAAGCTGTCTTCCACTCGTCCCCACTCCTGATGCGCACCAAATGATAAGCTCCGCGGAGGTCCAATTTGGAGAAGATTCGCGCAGTATGCAGGGTTTCAAGGATGCTGCGAATTAAGGGTAAAGGATACCGGTCCTTGGCTGTTATGTCATTCAACTGCCGGTAGTCGACACAGGGTCTCAATGTACCTTCTTTTTTCTTTACAAAAAACAGGGGGAATCCTGCAGGCGATTTCGATGGCACAATGTACCCCTTTTCTAGACTCTCCGACAAATACTCCTGAAGAACTAGCTTCTCGTCACGTGTCAAAGCATATAGTTTCCCATGGGGAATAACGTGGTCCGGTAGCAGGTCAATGGAGCAATCAAAAGAACGGTGTGGAGGAAGGGGTATGTTGCCAGGTTCAGAAAACACATGTTTGAATTCGGAATATTCCTGTGGGAACAGAGACGTGGAACATAGATGAACCCCATTGCTGTCCGTTATTAGAGAAGTCGAGACGGTCCTGGTGGGAACGGGTAGCTTGCATTCTTGAGCACACCGTTCGGATGAAAAGGTCAAGGTCTGGGTTCTCCAGTCTATCAAAGGATTGTGGTGTTGCAACCAAGGTAATCCCAAAACCATCTTGTAGTTCGGTGACTTGATAACATCAAAGGCTAGTTCCTCGTAATGATCAGCAATCAGAAGGGCCAGTCCAACTGTGAACTGACTAACGGGTCCAGAAGACAAGGGAGTACCATCAATAAGCTCCACCGACAGAGGCGTGTGTCTGGAAACGAGTGGTATCTTATGTCTGTTGACGAACGTTTCGTCGATGTAATTGCCGGAAGCCCCACAGTCCAGTAGACCGGATACTTCCAGGTTCTTGTCTGGTAGTTTAATTCGGACCTTCAGGGTCTGTAGTACCGCTGGTTGCATGGGCAGACGTATAGAACAAATAACAGAAGGGTCTGAGGAAGGAATGGGACCTGTCGTTGCCCTTCCTGTATACGACAGGTCTCCTAGTTTCCCGACTTCTTCTTCTGCGGACGCAAAGGACACGTACCCAAATAATGTCCAGCTGCTCCACAGTAAAGACACAAACGCAAAGACCTCCTTCGTTTCTTCTCTTCTTCCGTCAAAGGTCCCCTCATGGCTCCTACTTGCATGGGCTCAGGTCCGGACTCGGTCGACCCAAACGAACCAGCAGGTGTGTTGGTTGTCCGGGGACCGCTTCTGTCAAGCCGACGTCTCTCAGCCTTTCGTTCGGCTAGCCTTTGGTCAATACGGAGTACTTGATCGATCAAGAGTTGAAGGCTCTCTGGTTCAGGGATGTGAAGTAACTCATCCTTGTACTCCTTTCTCAGGCCTCGACGAAACAGTGTCTTCTGTGTAATTTCGGGCCACTGGGAGTCAGTAGCCAAAAGTCGGAAACGGCTGATGTAGGTGATGACGTCATTGCTTCCCTGTTTGTAGTCCATCAATTGATTCTGTGCAACGGAGGCCAGGTTCGGCGTCTGAAATACCTCAAGAAAGGCCTTTTCAAAGGCAGCAAAGTCATTCAAAATAGGACTGTTCGTAACCACAAACGGAGTTGCCCAAGCTAATGCGTTCCCAGTTAGGTTCCCCAAGATGTAACCAATCTTGGCCCTATCAGTGTTGAAGTAGGTAGACCTGAAGAGAAAGTGTATTCTGCAGTGGTTACAAAACTCCGCCACCCGTCTAGGGTCTCCGTCGAATTTGATGGGTGTTGTATGAGCCAATGATCCCTCTCCTTGAGAGGTACTAGGTGCTCCTTGCGTTATCATTTGTCGTAATGTTTGATTCTCCTGACGCAGGGCGGTCATCTCGGCCCTGAGCGCTAGCAACTCGTTCCTCATGTCCTGCGATTCATCCATCTCTGAATCAGGAGGAAGGCGTCTCAATCTGTCAAGCTGATTGGCCCGAGAGGACCGCGTACCTGTAGTCTTGGTGGTTGGTCTCGCAGAGGTCGCCAGTCTGGAGTCCAGGAACTGATGAGATAGCGGCACGAGGAATCAGCCTCTCCACCACCCAAATGAGGAACTGGGTGAAGGATGGACCAACCCCCAATGTCACAAAGGCACTCTCCCAGGTAAGCGTGACAAGAGGATGTAGGCTCAGATGGAGGGAACCATAGTCCAGGTAGAGCTTGTAGTCCAGACCATGAATCTTCCAAGAACCTCAGTGCAGCGACAGTTGATAGATAGACCAGTGTAGCAGAAAGGTATTCGTAGTAGGCAAAGGAGCTTGGCTGGTGCAGATAGTTCCAATGGTACACAGGATGAGATTCGGAGTCAGGCAAGACAGGAAAGAGTGAGGACAGTTGGAACTAGTTGTCTGGCCAATTAGAGAACTGTAGGAACGTGCCCAAGATGGAACAGGGGGAATGCAGGCTAGTGTGGGATAAGTCCCCTCTACACAATGATGACTCAGGACAGAACTCCGGAATGGGCTGAGGGAAGACTGACCCAGGGCAAAACCTAGGTAGTAGCTGGAGGCTGGCTGGCCCAGGGCCGAACCCAGGTGAGGATTGAAGGCAGGCAGGCCCAGGACAGGACCCGGATAAGAACTGGAGTCAGGCTGGCCCAGGGCAGGCCACAGGTAAGGACTGGAGGCAGGCAGGCCCAGGACAGGCCACAGGTAAGGCTGGAGGCAGGCAGGCCCAGGACAGGCCACAGGTAAGGCTGGAGGCAGGCAGGCCCAGGACAGGCCACAGGTAAGGCTGGAGGCAAGCAGGTAGGCCCAGGACAGGCCACAGGTAAGGCTGGGCAGGAACAACGAGGAAAGCGAAGCAAACCGCGTTGAGACGCGGGCAGCTTTGACTAGCGGCCTCTTTTATGGGCCGCCGGCGCCCGAGAGGCCTGGAACGCAAACCGTTCCGTTTCCGGGCGCCGGCGAACCCAGAACGAGGCTTGGAAGGCAAGCCCCCACGGCGCATGCGCGGAACCGAGAGAGAGGACCTCCGCGCATGCGCCGAAGGCCGCCGGCCCTGTAATCCGTTGCTCCCCTCCCGGCGAGTCCCCAGACGCGAACGCGCGGGTAGACTCGCCAGGAGGAAATGGGAGCGGCAGACCCCAGTCTCCCGCGTGACATGACACAAACAAGTAACTGTTCAGGTAGTTTACAGAATGCCTCAAAAACAACTAGTGAGCTATTTTACCTTCTGAATAATCTTAGTGGCCCTACAGAGCTGGAGTCGTCATAGCCATCATAGGCCTTGGTGGACTATCTGTCTCATTTTTTCCAAGAGAAGATATAGAAAATAAAATCAGACGTTGCTGATATTCTTCCATCCAGTAGCACAGCCATGGACAAGGGTGCAGCTAACAGCACACACATGATGTCACTCCTGAGTTTCTATGAGGAACTCTCACTTAGCAAAACATTAAAATTGCTCTGAATCACCTCTGGGACTAGTACAACCTAACATGTCCAAGATGCTTCTACAACTATTCAGTAAAAACATTTGGAATCTTATTAAACTATCCCTATGTTCAAGCTCCATACCTGTGGCCGACAGAAGTGCTTTTGTCTGACCTTTGCTTGGGAAACTGTCTCGGATACTGTGGATCTGAGTAATTTTCAACACATTTCCCAGATGCCATTTTTGGGTAAGTAGCTGGAACACCTAGTGCCTTGCCAGCTACAGGGATCTGTAGAAGAGACCAATCTGCACGAGCCAGCACAATCAGGACTCTGGACTGGCACAAGCATCAAACTACTCACCCTGTTCAGTAAAGGGCAGCTAGCTCAGGGAGGAGGTAGGTGGCAGTGGTATGGAAGCTCTTATTCTGCTTGATTGTTGACTGGCTTTGAAACACTGTCGATCACCTGCTCCTCATGGGCCACCCAGTATCACTTGTACTGCGCCCATTTACATCCTCTCCTATGTGCTTAAATTGGTGGTGACACAGGGTTCGGCCCTGTGTCACCCCTTTAATCTATGTATTAGCCCATTAGTTGCTTGTATTTATCAGAGTGGTTTCACCTTTTGGAGTTACTTCAATGAATTTCACAGGTGACTGAGTCCTTACATCCAATAAAATGAAGAACTGTCTGTCCTAGGCTCAGCTTGGATGCTTCAAAACTGGCTTAAAATGAACCCAACTGAGACTAAGGTCTTTCAGGCCAATGCATCCTCCAACCCAAAGGAACGCTCTCTTCTGCTCCGATTCCCTTGGACCTCAGTACTGAAGGTAAAAGATTTAGGAATCCTTGTGGATGTGGAACTATCATTAGAGCCTCATGTGTCATTTGTCATGTTTCTTTCACCGGAAAACCCTTGCAGGGCTTCAGACACTACTATCCTTTCCATATAAGATGGTTGTGGGGACCGCTTTGCTCTCACACATCCTTGATTTTGGCATTACAATGTGTCTGGATTTCTCTGTGACACAAAGTAATAATTTGTAGAGAGCCCAGAGTGTGGCAGCCAGGCGACTCCTCGAGCTCCATAGGTTTGAACAAATGTCACCAGCTTCTTTATTTTTCTGTTTGCTCCTGGTTTTAAGATGAGTGATATTTAAATCCATGTGTCTTTTTTCATATAGCTTCCTATAGCACTATGCCCACTGCTTTAAAACTTGGATTGTCCCACCTCAAACCAACAAGACTGCTACTCCCTCAGCATTAGTGTCTTGTCTATTTTTGTAAGTGTAAGAGAAACAGGATGTGCAAGAAACTCTTCCCTGTCTTGGCCACAGTGAAGTTGAACCCTCTACCTGTGCTGAGGATTGAACTAAACCATCTTATCATTAGGAGGGAATTGAAGATTGTGGTCTTAAAGACATGAAAGATCAGATGGGACAGACATAAAAGACCTTGTGGTTCTCAAAATATTTACAGCATCTAGATGTTCTTTTAAATACCCTCACAAATCACAATGTCCTCTATTGCTGAGTAGGCAATTTGTCAGCTCACGTGTGTCAGGTTTGGATATCTTAACCCAATAATTCAATGGCTTCAAAGAAAATGTATCCTCCTCAAATAGAATACCTACCTCCTATGAATGAGGCCGACCTGGAAACCCAAGCAGAAGTCTGAAGAAACTATTTTCAGAAACACAAAACCCTTGAATCCATCAAAAGAGGAAGGGCAAGCTAAAAGGTTCAAGAAATGCAGTGGTTTTCAGAAATAGTATCTATTTTGGGGTGATTGAATGAGATAAAAGAAAAAGATTTGTTTAAATCACAAAGCGTGTAAGAACGAATTTCCCAATGAGTAAGTCCACATTTAAAGCACTCAGCAAAACACGCAATAAAAAGTCACAATCAGGAAAACAAGTGTCTAGAAGACTTGCCTCTCTTCTAGCATGGAGCAGCCCGATTCCATTGCCTAACAGCCAAGCATAATCTTCAGAGAAATCAGAAATGAGCTCGGTCTTTTCATGCAACCGAACTTAGAGCTCTGATGGGTCCACCATTTCCCTCCAGGAGGTTTCTTGATTCTGATTGGACCACCGAACTTCAGCCCACCTGCCGAACATGGATGTGAGCTAGGCAAGGTTTGGCGAATCTTGCAAGAACTCACGAGTGATACGATCCTTGGATTTGGTTCAGTGAGGTGGTTGCCCATCACTTGTCATAACCTCACCCACTATCTTGACATGAGCCTTGATACTCTGAAGGTTTCTAGGATATCTGTATCTTGTTACTCGATCTGCTTTCTGTCCACCTCTTGGATCACTTTCCAGGAGCTTGAGGTAGGTAGGTGGGAACGCACTCTGGAACAATTGTGTGTGAGCGTGATACAAATAAATAAAAATATCAATATCGACACTTTGTTTGACCCTCTCCAAGGCTAACACATAATCATCGTACATTCCACTCACATACTACCCGGAAATACAGTAGAGAAGCTAACTTTTAACTTACTTTGGAAATGACCTTAGCCTTCTTTGGCCACTTGTAGTTCACAAACACTCCACCAGCCACTGGTGCAATCAGGCTTACTAATGCAATTCCTAAAGGTTAAAAAAAAAGAATTAAAATGTACCCATTCAACTCTTTCCATATTAATATTCATTAAATGAACAAATAACCTATGACTACACTGTGAAGAGTATGTCAGCATTGGCATCAGTATCTATATATATAGGATGGAAACGTACTATGCAGTAAAGGTATAAAGAGGACAGACGACAAGGAACAATTGATTACATTCAAAATGGCCCACATCTAAACAAAAGTGGTCTACTGTGCAAAGGTGGCATGCACAGCATGACTTCATAATCAACAGGATGAGTAAGGAGAAAATGGCCGAAATTCAATATTGAAGGCTCAACATGTAAATTAAGTTTAGAACACCTGTGTTCTTGCTATTGCCAGGGCATGATTGGCTTATGACGCGATCCATAATTATTCAATCATAAAGTCTGTTGTACAGTAACCTGCATGGTCAGTGTTGTCCCGCTGCCCCACCTCGCTGTGTCACTAGGCCGAGAGCTTAGCTCTGAAGGGGTGCTTCCTGTGTGTACATTTGCCAATGTTATTTTGGATCTCTTTCTTAGCATGAAAACCCATGCACATTTTTTGCAAATGCGCCAATGAATCCATCTTGATTTTTGTAAATTGATTTCAATCTGATCATGTGTCTTAAAAGATTCACACTATATCAAACTTCATTTGTACTTGTCTTCTGTAAATGTGCCGATCTATATACAATTAATTGATGTTGTTTCTGTGTGCTGAAAATGGAAATCACTTGGAAATACTGAATTATGTCCCTAATGGCCTCTCATACAAACTCAAGTGATTTCCATTTTCCAAAAACTTGTTTGCTGAATTCTATATAAGATTGAATGAAAAAAATGCACATTTTGCTGTCTGAAACCAAATACATGTTTTTACTGACTGAATTGCATACAGCCTAGAATGAAACCGTTGTTGAGTGAAAAGAACATTTTAATGTAGCATGTAGCAAGACTAGTCGCCAGTCACATGTCCTTGTCCCTTATGTGACCCTGGCAACCTCACTATGCTTTCTGAAGCTCATTGTAACTTTGGACAAACCAATATAAGTTTCATTTGACTATGCAAGGTAATGTGTCAAGCAGACAACATAACAAAGCTAAACTAACTGGGAAGGATGTGGGTGAGATCCTGCCACACAGGTGCTCTTTGAGCCCAGGTCCTAAAATGCTCTTGCTTTCACATCTGCTGGACTCTGGACCCAGCTGCTGCTGAAGAAACCACACTGGGTTGACATCCCTGGCAATGATGACCAGCTTATTCTGACCGAGGACACTGCTTCCCCAAAACAGGTGTCCAAGCTATTGTGAGAATGGCAGAAGGAGGGCTAGTGTGTGATGAACA
The DNA here is from genome assembly GCF_040938575.1 of Ambystoma mexicanum. Taxonomy (NCBI): domain Eukaryota; kingdom Metazoa; phylum Chordata; class Amphibia; order Caudata; family Ambystomatidae; genus Ambystoma; species Ambystoma mexicanum. The sequence goes on from NC_090937.1 coordinate 40,008,752, forward strand.
ATGGCTCCTGGATTCTGCTGAAATGCTACATAAAAAAGCACAATGTTGATGCTATGGTTGCTACGTTTGAGGATAAAAATTGAATTGATGGTAAAAGTAGTCGTTATGAGGGAATAAATCAAAGTATGGTCCAGAAGTTTGTGGTACTGGAGGAGATGGTGGTGTTGCTCGGTTCAAGCTGATGGTAGAAATGCAGAAATTGAAGAGGTCTCTAATTTGGAAAACAGGGTGTTCATGTTATACAAAAACGAATGTGAACATTGTTTAGATCCATTGTGGAGTTGGGGATGCTGATTTAAAAGAGTATGCAGAAAATTGGTTGTTACCCAGCAGGTCATTGTTCAGGCGATGTATCGGATCCCTGAGGTCAATGCTGCTTTGAAGAAAGGTGAGTGCACAGTAATGCTTAAAGTAAGCTTTAGTGGAATACCAAAGACAAACGGAAACTGCCTGAAGTTAAAATTGGAGAGGCCAAGAAGAAATCCAGAATAAAACCTCCATCTTTCAAAGGTCTTTCCATCCCAAGAAGAGGAGTCAACTGGGGTGAGAGCAACATTGAGCTCAGCACAACGCCACCAGAGGAACTCTGTCGAGCGGCCTGAGGCTTCCTGCAGAAGCCAGAAGACATACAAGAACCATCCAGTGTCAATCTATGGGTTGTTCAGGCGAATTCTGACCCCCAACGCCGTCATCTTTGAATGGTCTTTCCATCCTCAGAAGGCACTTCAACTGGGCTGAGAGTAATATTGAGGTCATCCCTGCTCCTGATCTACCATCTGCTGCAGACTATTTGTCTCTTTGGCTATCAGCCTTTATACCACCTCTTCACCTGTTCCACCTGGTAGTATCTAAACTACACCTTGTACATTGCCAACTACTCTTGACTACTATCAAACTAAAATGGATTTTGTCTTCCTCCTTCTCATCCTGATTCTCTCCTATGCTCTCTCCCATCACACTACATCCCCCACCATTCTTAGCCGTATCATAAAACTCACAACGCACCACTCTCACTACATCATCTCCAGACCAACCGTTTCACCCCCTCCTTCTCTCCCTCCTTCCTCTGCTAAACCCCACGGTTTCTAAGATTGGTGGTCAGGGCCCTTATGTGTTCACCTGGGTCCTGTCTTCCCACACCCAATCACCTCAGCCTCGGCCTGAACCCAGCACTTGCCTAAGCACCCACTTGCCTGTGCTATCACAGGTCTGCACTTATTTATTGGAAGTTGACCACTCCCACTAAGTCACTTAACAGCTGCTTACTCCCCAGCACTTCCCTCCGTTGAACCCCTAGCACTTATTCCACCCTCATCCCTTCTCTCTCTCTACTCTTGCACGTTCCGAATGCTCACAATGCCTAGTAGGTCCGCCTCTATCTCTCATTGTTATATTTGCATTTCATTCACATGTTCCCTCCCTGTTGCCCCGTGGGCGCTTTGAAACACAATTTACTTGATGCATAAGCGCCTTACAAATGCACAATAAATAAAATACATAAAAAAATACCCCCCTTTTAACAAACAATGCAAGCAAAAAGATTGTTCAGCTTCTATGACCTACCCACGCTTCCCTGTTGCATCAACGGAACATTGTACTCTGGAACACTCATAAAGTAATGATGTGAATGTAAATCTCATATAACCCCTCACTCTTGACTTTACATTGTAGAGAAAAGGAATCTTTTTTTCAAAGCTTTGCTAACCACTCAGAGGAATAAATCAAGAAAAATCAGTGCTCTTACTTCATTTTTGCAAGACTGCTGGTGTGAACTTTCGAGCCGTGTGGGTACAGATCCCTATTTGCACCCAGATGCCTCCATATGGCATAATCCAGTCTTGAAGTATCAAGGTAAAACTTTATTTTGGTCGGAATGGTTCGTGGCTGGTATCAAATACATTGGAGATTTGTTTGAGGGGGAAAACTGGTTAACGTTCACTCAACTGGGCCAGATGTATGATATGGCGGACTGCTCATTTGCTGAATATCGAAAGTTGAAGATTATTATTTCGGCTTGTGTTGAGGGACCACAATTGAATGTTCAGAGTCCAGCCTGGGCAGCTCTAACTGTATGCTGCAGTGCATCACACCCTGCTTCTACCATGTATGGTATCATAAAAGCCACTCGGAAAGGTGATCCGAGGTTACCTGCGCTGTGGGCGGAGGAATTGGGGGAAGATGTGAACTTCAGATGTTGGCGGAGGTGCTGTGCGAACACTCGGTTGGTGAGTTTGGATTGGACCCTCAGAGCTTCTCAAATGAAGTTGTTGTTTAGGGCCTATTGGACACCGGAGAAGCTATTCAGAAGACAACTTTTGGACAACAATCTTTGCTGGAAGTGTAAATGTTCTAGGGGATCTCTAAGCCACTTGATTTGGTCCTGTCCTAAGACAATGCAGTTCTGGGAAAAAGTATGTGAGAGATTAAGTTTGGTCTTAAACATTGCAATCCCCATGAATGCCTCATTACTGATTTTGGTCGATGACTCTTTGCTGGAGGAAATTGACTTTGGTAAGAAAATTTGGTTGCTACGTGCATGTATGGTTGCTAAAAAAATCATTTTGAGGTCCTGGAAGTCAAGTAATTCTTTCAACATTGATGATTGGATAGAGGAACTTCTTACAACTTCAACATATGAAAAAGCCATTTACAAACTCACTGGTGATGTTTAGAAATTTTGGGACATTTGGAGCTGCTTTCTTGATGCCTATGGGGAGATCTGAACTCTAGTCTAGGACAATAAATATATGCATATCCTTCTTCGCTAATGTTCTGTATGATACCTATAGACTGTGTATTGGTTGTAACATTCTGTGTTTGTTGTTTGGTTTCATGCAATTAGTATTTTTGGTCCTTGTCTCCTGCATTGGCTCTCCTTTTTTCCTTTCTCTTCCTTTTCTTTTCTTCCTCTTTTTTCCCTTCTTCAAACTGTTCTATTTTTAATATTGATGATTTCTTTTTGAATTGGTTATGATGAATGATTACTGTTTTGTAATGATTAACTATGTGTAGATTTAATGGATTATTGCTGTTCTTGTTCATTTATGTGAAAATAAAAAAAATTAAAAGTAAAAAAAAAAAACAAAAAAAAAAGGAATTGCATGTCAGTAGGTCTCAATCTGCACAATAATTGGGGAAGGACACGCATTTCCCTGCCTGCCTGAGCTCCATGGGCCATGTGAACCGGTGTAAGGGGGGCTTAACCCCTCCTATTTTGGCCAAGCATGAATGCTGCTATGCACAGGGCAGTTTGCAGGGTGACCACAGTTCCTTCCTCTACCCTTCACAGAAACCACATCTACACATTCTAGCACTTTCCTGGTCTTTTCCAGTAATTCCAGTCAGTCTGCATGCAGCCTGAAGTTCCCAGCACAACACTCCCTCCGTCTTTCTCTGCTTCGGAAATCAGCCTTAGGTTCCAAACAATCAGCACTCAAGGAGTACATTCTGCAACCACCATCTCCTGTCATTCTGCCTAATTCAACAGTGCTCTCTCTCAGGTCGAACTCGAGCTGTTCAGTCTAGTTTTGAATCATATCCTATCGAGCCATTCCCCTGCCTTCATGGGGCCAGTAAAGATCCATGGTTTGCCATCTGACGTAATCTTCAATGCCTTGATATGGCATGAAAGGATTTCCTTAGCTTTCGCACTCCATGAGTACCGACTGGAAAGATGAACACTTTGATATAGCCTTATAGGCAGAGGGAGGGGCCATTTGCAGGGGGAAATTACCCGCCACCAAGTTATGGCCCTAGGTGAATCCTAGGGCCATAAGTTGTGGAAGGGCCATTATCCCAAGTGATAATGACTCCTCCCCTAAAAGGTTGTTAGCACATAATGCTAGTGGCAATACATGTGCTGAGGCGTTAGGAATGAAGTGAAAAACGTGACTTTAATAATGAGAAAGTAAATCCACCAACTTAATTAGTAAACTAAATGTGGTTTTATTTTTTAGCATTTAAACAACAATCTTTTCTTCACAGGTTAAGCATTTCAATTGCAAACTTGGTTAAACTGTAGCGGGTTTAACATGAGCATTCATCCGGGGTTGTGTAAAAGTAAATCATTTCTCTGTAAGAAAGTGAACGCATTTTCCCATGTTTCAGCTTTCTATGTGGTGTGCTAAATAGTATGTTGTGAACAAATAGGTTCTCTTAGAGAGGAAGTTACTGGTTGCAGACATTTTACTTGGAAATGCCATTATTGTTTCTCTTTCTGCGTTTGAAGCCAGCGAATGAGGTGGGGATCTTAATTTTGGCCACCTGGAGAACTGCATCTCCATTCCTGTAATTAACACATGTTGACACCACAGACCTTGGGGATAGGTCAAGAGGCAACCTTACAGCCAAACTTCTAAGGGGTCATTGAGGAAGAAGTGCACACTGAGCGCTGGGGGTGACCAACATTAGCACTTGGGTGCTGTGTGGCCCCCTGCATGCCATGGTCAACTTTTAGAGTAAAAGCAGGTGAAAATGCCTTTACTCTTTCATTTTACCCTGTTTTGTGAAAAATGTAAATGCTGTTTGCAAATTCCGCTTTGCAGACTGCACTCACAATTTAATCCTATAGAATAAAAGCAGACAGATTCCGTGAGCATCCATTTCTTTTACACCTTCATGAAAATCTCAGGGAGGTGTTAAAACAAGGAGGCATTTGAAGGAGCAAGAATAATGCACAACGGAAATGCAAAATTTGTGTTTTGCCACTTCTCCTCCTTCAAATGCATTGAGAATCCTCTGGCACACACAGCTTGCTCCTTTCTATTGCACCTTACATATACACTCCACTCTGTATGAAATGACCCCACGGTGCATTCTCAGCAGAAAGCATTTGGAAAGCCCTCAGGTTTAAAATACTCCATTGTCCATTTCTCTTGGAATATGTATAGACTAGGGGGTCCCAGTGCTTTAAGTGGGTGGCTAAATCGAAGAGTGGCTTAAATTAGGGCGTGTAGCCTAAGTACGGGTGGGTATATTTAGGTCACCAGTGTGCGCCAGTTGTTCTTCTGTGTCTTAATGTGGGGCCAACATCCAGCAGGCAGCCCTTTCATTCAAGGAGCCGCATGATTAAAAGGCTGCCTAAGGGGAGGGTGGTCGCTGACTCCTACAGGCAACCCTTTCTTTCATGGAGCTGTGTGGTTAAAAGGCTCTTCATTTTTCTAACCCGAAATGCTGACTCTTGCAGGCAGCCCTTTAACCATGCAGCGCTTTAGCTAAATGGGTTGCCTGAGGGGTCGGCGTAGCTGGGGCTAGTCGGGGATGAGCCCTGGCACTTAAATCTCTGGGCCTTCCTCTCTCTCCAGCAATACCAGTAAAATGAATTTGCTCCTCTGGGAGTATCCTCCAGTATCTGAAGCACTCCAGGTTGTTTGTCAGTACTAAAAGACTGCCCACTTCCTCTTTCCGGTCTCAGCTATAGCCTACAGACACACCCTGAGCTCCTCATCTTCTCTGAGACTGTCTGACATCTTACTGTGATCACACCTTTTCAAGGAGATGTCTAGGAAGTTTCTTTGCATGGGACTCACAGGGAGGTACTGCTAAGAACCCCTCGTAGCGCACAGCATGGGAAACTAAATACGGGCGCTGTATAAATAAAGAGGATCCCTCTCATGTGCTGGTCGGATCTTCCCAGCCAATGCGCAGGGGCTCTCACTCTTTCATTACTGAGGTGAGGTATCTCCCTACATCACCACGTACATGTGCGTGGTTGCGCGGGCTTCCATGCCTGACATGACCCTCCCTCTCCACTCCATCACAGGGTAAGTTTAAACTTGTGTTCTGGGTCAAGTGATTTTTCACGGACAAACATACTGTGGGAGGTTTGGCGGGGTCAAAAGAGGTCTCCACCATAAAGACAACAACCAAAAAAAGATGAAAATGCCAGCGACCAGCACAAGTGCAGAAGGCCGGGAGCAGCACTAACATTTACCCTGGAAAAGAATAATGCAGCGAGATGACACCGCACGCTGCCATTGGCCGAAATCAGATTTAAATTAGTAACTAGTAATTAGTAGATTATAAAACAAGTATTTAAAAACAAAGCTAAGCTAAAAGATATGGGAAGATAATTTTAGCCGATTAAGTTTATCACATAATTACCAATATCTTGCAGGAATTGACCATAAATATTTTTCTTCTCAATTGTATCTAATAAAATGCCCATGCCCTAAAGGACGCAGGTTTCGTTTAATGTTGCGCCTTAACCAATTACCGGTTAGAGCAAGGTGGAAAAAGGCCCTTGATCAGCGTACCTGCAGAATGTGTGAGATAGGGTCAAGCTTGGAAACTGTACAACACATCCTTACTGCATGTCCCAAAATGGAGGCCGTTTACTGTTCTTTGTATAGATAATATTACCATCGGTTTGATGCCATCGCCTCAGTGCATTTCTGGAGCTACTGTCTAAATACATCTTCACAAGCTATGCTGATTGTTTTTTATAATGCATGGCAGATAGCATTACCTCTACTTAATTCCATCGGGAATGCCTAGTGATCTTATGGTTACAATATTGTGTTGAGGATATGTGCCTTTGACACAGTTCTGCGATGTTGAGGCTTGTAGTTTGTGTAGGAGTTAGTCAGTCAGAAAATACTATTTTAAAGTGAGTTAAAAAAATGTACATGATATATTTGTTTGTTCTTAGTTTATGATATCAAATGTATAATGCAATATGGACGTCTGCACACTATATAGTGGAATGTGAAAGTACGGATTTTTATGGAAATATTAAGAAAGATTGATATTTTATGAATGTATTTTGTTGTAAAAGTTGTATTATTAACTGAAACCAACAATAAATATAAATAAATCAAATGAAAAACCTCAAGAATATGTCACACCCTCAAGATGGCTCAGGGGGGGCTGATGTACCCTGTCGTGGGCTCCATGACTGCCATTTGGGCCAAGAAGCACAGGGCTCCTTGTTGCCCTCTAGGGCTGACCCATCGTCTACACTAGTGGTGGATAGTCACACCCACTTCATTACTGGTGCGCGCTGCGCGATGGGCGCACTGCCTTCTTGCACTGTGACAGAGGTCCTGATCGCGTGTCTGCAGGGGATACACATGAATGCATGCAGATGCCATGCCCACGCTTGAGCAGTCAACACATATGACTGAAAAAAAAAGAGCAATACCTATATTTGCGAATGGTATTTTAATGCTTTTTGAAATGTCCCAGGATCGAGTGTAGATGAAGAGACACAGGGGCATCATTCCCATGGCAAGTATGGTGGAGCACGATGTCATGGCAAGGCTGCAAAGTTAAGAAAGACAATTATAAATCAGTAGGCTACATAGCTTCAAATCTCGAATCACAGGTACAATATTGACACCCCCGAACTATATCATAGCATACCAAATGGATTTTCTTTACTTATTTTACTTGCAATATTTGAAAATCGGATAAGCCATTTCAGGTAAGTCACACAGGCCCCAGCGCCACCAAGCAGCTGTTACTGGAAGTCCAGCTGCAGTTTGCCTTGTAGGGCAGTGCCATTTCATACATAGCTTTTTCAATATTTGCAGCCTGATTCATGGAATCATTTGCGTGAAAAACGCAGATTTGCGCGCCTTTCTGCCCGAAAATCCCTGTTTGAAGTATGGGGATTTTCGGGCAGAAAGGCGCGCAAATCTGCGTTTTTCATGCAAATATTTCCATGAATTAGGCTGTTGATATAGTGCCCACAGAGCGCTGCACACAGTACACATGCAGTCACGTGCGTTGATCCCATAGAAGATCGCTTTGCCACCATCAATATAGGAAACTAAAAGTGATTGACGTGGAGTTATGGGCGGGCGGAAGTGGGCCGCCCTGACACAGGAGTAAACGATGATGCTGGAATTTTGTTTTGTATCATGAGCTGCAATAATAGTGGCCTCGGCCCAGTAACGTTATTGAATATGTTTGCCAATCCCTGGGTCTTCACAACAGATCTAGAGGGGCAAGCTTAGGTTTTTCCTAATTTCCCTGCAGAGCACTACTTTCTGGTGGGGGTGGGGGGTTGTTCTACTCACTCAAGAGGACGCAAGCCATGGTTACAAAACGTTTCATAGTTTGCCGACCCATTCATCAGAATACTCACTGTGATTCCAACTCTTCCATGCAAAGATCCACTTCCTGCCTCGGCCTACAGCTAAACGCAAAGTTACCTACGGTCTAAAACCCCAGAGCAAAAAAATATGCAATGCAACAAGTAGCTCCTTCTTTGGTCACGGGTTCTCTCAGTTCTAAGAGACCTTCGTATGACACACTTTGAAGCTACAAGAAACATGCTCTTCCCCCCTTGTTTCAATCAAAATGTAGCCTGGCTAGATCGAACCAATGGTCTAGATGCCGAGTTGGTAGGATACACACATATGTTAAAATATGGCATAAACCAATCTTTCTCATGGGTGACTGACCTTTCTCATAGGTGACTGATCTTTCTCATAGGTGAATGACTTCGGGTCTATATACCCTATTGCAAAAGGTTACCATGTTGACCTAATCACTGGTACAGCTGAAAAGGAAAAGGGTCTTCAAGGAAAATGGTGCCAAACAACCAGGCTGAACTAATCATTGTCATCTTCGGTGACAATGGGCCTCATTCTGAGAGCGGCGGTAAGGGTTTAACGGTGCCGGTAAGGATGCCGGTGCCGTTAACCCCTTTCTGCCGTATTCCAAGGTCCCTTAGTGGGTCCCGCAATGGGCGGCTGTTTTTACCAGCCGCCATTAGCGGGAGCCGCTAAAGCACCAGGGAGCTAATTATTAGCTCCCTCCCCATTCCCATTGAGCCCTATGGGGGCTCGAATGGGAATTGGGATGGGTATTTTAGGTTGGAATGGCCCAGTAATTCCTCATTCAATGAACCCAGACCCGGACCGATTTTTGAGGCAGCCATGTCGCTAATAGCACCATGGCTACCTCCAAACTCGTAATGAGGCCCAATATCTGTAAATAAGGACTTCAGAAGTGTTTGTAAGACCCATGCACTGCTGCTCTGCATTGTTCCCTGATGGAGACGCATTCCTAACATGAGAGGCACGGTGCCTTGGCTCAGTTGGACTCTGCTCGTATCTTTTTTTTTAGTTCTGCCCCTTAGAGGTAGTGATAACCACTTACCTGAGAAACACTGCTGGTAACGAAAGTAGGTATAGGCTGGTGTGTATGAGAGATACAGACAGACCAGTCCCCTGATCAATAGCAGACTTTCTGTTATCTAAATTCTTGAGACATTTAGGAGATTGAAAACACACCTGATTCATGGAACGTTTTCCTATGGGATTGCACCATTATAAAACACTTCCATGAATCAAGCCCACAGTTCGGCCTGCAAAAACAGGCGTCTGAAAGGTAATTGGTTAATTGCAGATATTCACCAGTACCATGACTATTAGAACATGTTCTGTGTTGCCTAAATTCTAGCAAGATTTTTGTTGATTTGAAACAGCCATATCTGCCTGACAAGCAAATATCCGAAAGGTAAATTTGCCCAGGGAATTCTTCCAATGGAGGGGCCTAAATATGCACCAGTAAGTGACTGAGCTACATGCGGGTACCTGCACAAACCAACAAAGATTTGTGTGGATTCCTCCATCAAAAAACGTTAAAGTGGTCCATTTTACAGCACACAGTTTGTTAATACGTAGGAAAAAGCCATAGAATGTAATATTGTTGCTGTAGGGTAGCACAACAATAAATTCAAGGGATGCACAGTCACCAACAGTACAAAGTGGCATTTTTCCCATCACGTGTTCGTGATGCCTGTGTGCGCAATATGTTTGCCAGCTTTCCCAATGAAAAAGGCACTTCATGAGGCCTGTGTCCACAATATCTTTCTGCTCTGCCACTGTAAACAGACACGTTAATGCTGGCTGTGCCAACATATGCTAGAATTGCCACTCTAGGAAAACACCTATGTTAGCTGTGCTTAATAATTCCAATATTGCCATTGTAAGAAGACATTTTCATGTTGGCTGTGGCAATATATACCAGCATTGTCATGTCACATGCGATCTTTCAGGCACTGGCCAAAGAGGTTTGTCTTTCTTCATCCAAGGAATGCTTTTCTACTGTCTGTGTGACACATGTGAATCCATGTCTTTGCCTTAGTTTTGTTTGTTCATGCATGAGTGGGTGTTGGACTTGAAAGGAGTGGTGCACATTGAAGAGTAGGCTAATTTCTTGGTGGATTAGGAATTATTTCATGATCTTGGAGAAGGATGGTGAGCTGACCATGTGTGTAATCACACTCTGCTTTCCACGCTTAGAAACCTCTGGGTATTAAGCGTGTTATAGATAACCTATCCTATCATATCAGTGCCTTACCTAGAACTGAGAGGCAGTTTAGACTACTTGCTTGAGGTTTTGTCAGATTATATTTGGGAGAGCAGGTAGGTACGCTTTTCAGCACTTCAGCAAGTGATCTTTCTGCTCTAGAGGACTTGACAGGTTTCTACTGGTCAGCATTATTGTCATAGACCTACTACTAGAGCTCAGAAGAACTTACCCGTGTGTGAATTATTTACAAAGTCCAATGTTTGATGCTGGTAGAGGAGGCTCCGGAGGCCATGGGGCCCAGTCTCAACACCCACTACATGATGTATGGCCTGGAGAAGGAAAGGAGACCATCTTTAACCTGTGGTTCTCCCCATCTCTCTGACACTTCCCCTTTGCCAACATTTCCAAATAAAATAATCAAGTAAAGCCCCTAGCTACAAACATCTTATTTCATGCAAGGTTTCCGTGGAATTACAGTGCCTCCTTGGAATCCAAGTCAAGTGAGTACAGCAATAGCCAGCCCTTATCCCATGGTGTTTGTCAATGGCAAACATTCCAAGAACTTTCACCTGGAGCCACCACAGTAGCAATGTTTTTGCTTGGCAAAGATCCAACATTGATTTGAATTGAGAAGGGCCACTTGGTGATTCCCTCAAGCTGCAGCAGCATGCAGATTTGTGGAGAGGATATTTTCGCAGCTTTGGGAGGGAGCACCAGCGCGGCCAACTGGTGGCTGAGAAAGAGAGGACCATGTGCAGCAATAGTCAGGCTTTTGTACAATTCAAGATCGCTGAACAACCCTCTAGAGGTTTCGGTCCACAGAGCCATGCCACAGTGCACAAAGTGACTCTAAGCACCTGTGGTGGATGATAAAAAAAATGCCCAAACTCAGCAGCACCAGCACCACAGCAGATAGGGGTTCATTGTCTGCAGGTTTGGGAGGTGGGTCTTATAAACAGCAGCTGCTCAAGGTTTGGGTGTTGGAAAGAGGCAAACGGCGAAGGAGACAGTAAAAGGTTGGAGAGGAGAAGCGCAAGACCTGAAATGAGAAGTAGAACATGCAGGTGATTGGAGGAAGCAGAAGTGTGGCAAAGGAAGCAGAGGATGAGTGAGAGGAGAGTAGAAGGACCTAAATAGAGAAAAGAGAAAGTTCTTGAGAAAAAGACAACAAATGGATGAGATGAACAGTGGAGTGGTTTGAGACAGGAAGATGGGGGAGGAAAAGGGACACAGAACACGAAGAGAGAACTGTGAGGAGGGGAACGTGTAAAGCATGGTGCAAGACCAGAACCAACGAAGAAGAACCAGATTGGGAGAGACATGGAAAAGGATGGAGAGAAAGCAGAGGAGGAGAAAGAAAAGTGGGGATGGAAAGAGAAGTAAAGGCACTTAGAGGGGAGGTGAAGAGGGCTGACCATTGTTGGCAAGTGAGGAAGAAAGTGGAGGAGGGAAAATAGAGAGAAGCAGGGGGTTGATGAGGGATTCCCAAGGCACCCTGGAGTAGAGGCTCCTGACTAGCCTTTGCGGTCAGCCTCTGTAGCAGAGACAGCAACCAGCACTCCAAGTATTATTCCAGAAACGCCCTCGCCATATGAGATCTGGAAAAGTCAGACAAGGATGTGGCACAGTTTGAGGCAAGCCCGATCCCCCTCGAATCCTTACGGTAGAAAGGACCACTTAGAAACTCAACATCCTGACAGAGTTGAAGACAGTGCAAATCAGCAATCAGGCCATGAAAGAGGTGTCCCTTAAGGATGCTTGAAACCCCAGGGTCTGTGAGCTACTTTTATTTGACTGCCATCGAGGTGCAGCCAGAGGAAAGTGAGGAACAGACTGACTGACTATGACCCCACAAAAAGCTGGAAATGTTCTAGTGAGTTCTATCAGAATCCTTCCTTCCTTCATTCATCCAGTCCAACTCGTGCATCGGGCTTGTCTATTTGGTAAAAATGAACCTGCTGTGCCCTATGGTGACCTCCTTGAGTTGTCTGATGGTCCTTCAGCCGTGACAAACACTACACAGTTGTCATTAGTTCGACAAGAATTTAAACATGCACCAAAATGTCTCCAGAGCTCATGAGGATTATAAACGAATACAATCTTATGACACACTTACATGGCATTTATATATAGTTATGCCATTATGAAAATAACATATCCACCTCAGAAAGAGTAATATAAAACTATAAGTAACTCCTGCTATTTGTAAAAGTATACATCATTATCATTCTAACATCCTCTTCCTATATATCTCCAAAAGCCAATCTGCTATGTGTGAAGTCATTTAAAATATGGTATTGTACATTTGTTCTCACAATAATGCTCAGAAAAATAAAGACAGCCCTACATTGCTGGTTTAAAAACAATCTACTGAACACTTCACCTTGGACTTCGTACCACGTGCCTTTAAACGTTGCAAGTGAAAGTTGAAAATGATCAAAGAATACTCCACTGACAAAAATGGAAAAGCACATTCAAAATGGACAACGAATGCCCACTGGAATTAAACACAATCCTAAAATGCTCTCCTGGCATATGTCTTTTCATGCTGTTCAAAGTGTAGTTCTCTGATCCCTCCTGTCAGCCTAGCAGCCCGGCCTCAGCATAGTGTTGCATTATTCCGTCCCCGATAACTCTAAAAACGTCTCAGCATCGGATTCTCCCAGTTTCCGACAGTATCACATGGCGCCTCATTCTAAGCGGAGCAGCCCGGAAATAAGGGTGCCGGTCGCACCGTACCGGCATCCTTTCTGGACTGCCACAACTTGTTCAGTGGCCACCTAGCAGCAAAGAGATTAATGAAGTTCAATAAAAAAAAAAACAAGATGGCACCAACCATGATGTGCAGCAGCCATTTTCAGAAAACAACAGCACATGCACCCCACTCCTAAGGTTACTAACATTCAGCTAAGATAGCAACATGAAAAAGTGTTTGGTGGCCCTTTAATTCAATGCTATTGGAGTTCAATTTAGGATGGCAGCCCATCAAATTGTTCGGCGGCCATTTAATGGATTTTTCATGATTCAATTTCAAATATATAGATAAAGGGCTATGCTTTAAACTATTAATAAGACATGCTATGACCCTTCCACGGTTCTATATTATAATGGCAATAGCTGTGAACATGACATGCATTGAATAAATCAACCCTAAAAACATTAATACAATCTCCGAGTAACTAAAATGAATGCACTTGGAGCACCATGAATTATAATTATGTAAACATATTTCTGCTATGAAACCAAAACAAATCATACCTCATAAGGGTAGTGTAGCAACATGTCACCCTCATTTGTGCGCCCCCCCCAGTCACTGCGACTTTGGAGCCGCACAAAATGAGGGCAACATTTACTGCACCCAAGCAGAGCGTGGGTTGCAGGGGTGTCGCCCGCTTTGCTTGGGCGCAGTAACGGGGTTCGGGGTTTGCGGGGATATCCCTTTTGGAAAGCGAAGCAAACGTAAGAAAAAAAAAGAAAAAAAGAAAAGCACCCTGCGGTGTCAGCTCCAACCCACGTTGATGGGAGGAGCTGACACCGCAGGGATCGCAGAGTGCGGGCGGCACACATAGAAGTGTGCCGCCCTAAAGGTGAGTGGATTGGGGGATTGGGAGGGGTAATGCAGGCCGGGGGAAGCGGGCACGGTGGTCGATATGATCACTGCACTGTGCCGTAACTGGAGTCGGCATTTCCGGCCGTTGCAGTTACAGGCGGCGCAGTGATCACATAGATCCCTTCATAAGTGAAAATGAAGCAATGCCACAAGACCACATTGCACTGTAAATATATAAATACTCTCGATAAGCACTGCTGTTGCAGGAAATCTGAATCTATACTTGATGTAGTAATGTAACTTAATAGACATTTGTTCAAAAGGCAAAACTACATTTCAGACTAGACATACGACATAAGCATTGCATGTGGAGCTGCTTACTGAATTCTAGCATGCTATTCCAGGAACATATGACAGTGCGTGTTGTTGTGGGGTAATGTCATATTACTAGCCGACCACAACCCCAACAGGTGTTACCTGAGGTGGGAAAGTAATAGAAGAATGGGTCAGGAAGATGAGAGGGCTCAGGGCTGACAGAGGAGGGTTGCTACTGTCGAAGGGGGCCATGCTGGTGAAGGGACACCAGTGCCAGAGGCGGAAGGAGATGGTGAACTGTCATAGTTTGGGGGATAGCGATTATAGCAGTGCAGGTCGTGGTCATGGCAGATGCAGAAACTCTAGGGGACTGCCTGGGAACTGTGTATGAACAGCTCAACTTCGGTGGAAGAGAGGATGTGCTGGGTACTCAGCAGGGAGAGGGTACCCCAGTGGAGTGAGGGGGTAGGGCACCAAGGGAAAGCACAGGGAGGGTGGTGCAGATGGCTTTTCTGCAGGAGATTGAGGAGAAGCAGGTTGCAGAGACAGAGCTAGACCCTCCAGAGATGGCGCAAGAGGACAACGAGAGGCCGCTTCACCTCTGCCTGCCGTTATAGATATGATAGCTATGACAAGACAAGGACAAGCATCACCTGTCACGTTTCATTTGAGACATGGACCACACCCAACCATGACAGTTCAGAGCTTGCCATGGACCTGGGAGTACTTTAGCTTTCCAGAGGACTTTCCAGAGGACAAGGTTATTAACTGGGGAAGAACACATCAGTGAACAAAGTGGGGAAATGTAAACTATGCAAAGAGGTATTCAAGTAGGAACATTGTGAACCACAGCACACCACAACCAGATTCCTGGTTGTCGCTCTTTTCCCCACTTAGCAAGCCCTGCCCGCCTGGTGCTTTCCTGGTTGCTGCTCTTTTTCCCTACTTAAGGAACCCTCCCGCCTCTTTTCCTTTGCAGATGGGGAGCAGGTGCAAGTGGATCTTGGTCACCTGGCCTAAGCACCACCCACCACGTCTCTAGCCCGGGTGTCTGAAGCGAAGGGCAGACAAAGAAAAGGGCAATTCCTGTTTGGACCTGTTCAGACCAGGAGGATCCAGGACCGGAACCCCTGCTCAGACAGCAGGTAAGCATGCACCAACATGTGTTTACTCCCTCTGTCCCCACAGGCCATCCCCACTCCTCTGGTCCCCCCATGATGTTCCCTTGTGCCCCCCCTTCTCGCGCACAGGTGTTGCCTGTTTTTGCTCGATTCTTCTACCCTGCTCCCCCCCTCCAGCCTACTTCTGCAGGAGTCTGTCCTGATACATTCTGATTTCACCATCACTGTCTTGTAGTCAATGCTGGATTTGACTTTTATGGACTTCATTGATTCACGGTGCATCACCCTTTCTCATGGTGGCCTTGAATCATGTTGTTCCCATCTTCATCTTGTATCTAGGCTTGCAACATTATGTGTAACTACTAACTTCGCTCTCCCCTCTTGCATCTGAACTCTTTTTGACTGCTTTCTCTCTGTTCTCTCCTCCTCTCCCTTTCTCCCTTTTCCTATCTTCTCCCCTCTTCCCCTTACTTTATTCTATGCACTTACGCTACCAGAATTGTCCCTGGACCTAGTATGATAGCAACCTCATCTGCCTCCTCCCTTACTTGTTCTTTTCCTCCCCCAAGCCCCTCCAGCATAATGTTGTCAGGCCTAGTACGATATTCGCTTGTTTTGTTCCCACCCTCCCTTTCTGTACCCCTCCCCCTCACCTTTTGTTTTCTCCGGCTGTACCAGAAATGTCGTCAGGCCTAGTATGGTAGTCGCCTCTCTGTTTCCATTTCCTTCCCACTCTCCCCCTCCCTTCCTTATCTATGTCTTATCTCTTGCACTATCTGAAATGTTGTCAGGCCAAGAACGATAGTTAATTTCACATCCTTACTGCTCATGACCTGTATGAATGTCATTGTATTTTCACTTGTTCCCTCCATTGCCTTGAAGTGCTTTGAAACACGTTGTCTATAGGTGCTATATAAATAAAACATCATATCATATCATACCACAGTGGCATGTTCCTGACTACAAACCACACATGTCAACTTCCCCTGATCCTTGTTTTACAGAGGTCTCCAATTGTGTTTATACTAATGAGAGATTATCTGCAGGTTTCTCCCATGAGGACATACCTGCCCCCTGCTGGACACACCAGCACAATCAGCCCTCAGCGGCTGCCCATGCATACCAAAGCATAGCCTTCACTACTGAAATGTCCTCAATTCGGGCTATGTTGCCAAGACCACCAGCACTGCAGCATGTTGTTCGTGGTCCTAGTAGCATTGTAGGCCTTTCACTAAGTGGGAAGTCAAGGAGGTCTCCATTGATGTAGGAAGGCTGCATGTACTGCCCTTCTTACCAGATGACCATCCGCAGAGGGATAATGGAGCCCACAGCTTTGGAGGATGCTGCAGAGAGGGGCATGCTCCAGGACCACAATACTCAACAATGGATGTTCTACCACTGTCTGAAGAGTTGAAAAAGGAGTTCATCTATTGGCTTGAAATAGTAAATGGTTGCCAGATCGTTGTATTATCCTATTAATGCAGACATCCAGCAAATTGCATTCCGCATTTTGCAACGTTTTTCCAGTTTTCATCCTGAGCATGCAACATGCTTACCGCTAGGTCTCTTGCCGTGTTCGTCTGTCATGAATGGAAGAATGAACGTGCTTTTGAAATGATGAAGACATATGAAAACAAGTCACTAAACTCAATGGTGATATCAACTGGGGTGAATAAAAAGAAGCCAAAAATGTTACACTTTCTAGAGTATGTAAGTTGATCATGTCAAGGTAGCCCGGACTTCCTCAGAATGCTTGAACGTCATACTTGCTTCGTTTTTCATTGAGGCTTCTTGTTACTGACCAGGCTGTTGGTGGATTTTCTGAAGCAACTGTTCAGATGTTTGACATTTTGGAAGTGTACAAGAAAGATGTTCATGCCATAGACTATGAACATGTGCCACATGAAATGATTCAGAGGCATGCCAGCCCATCAGAAGGGACGGGGCCAGGTCCATGCCCCTCAGCGAGTTCTAAGGAGTCCCAGGGGCTTCAGAAAGCACACCTTAGAAGCCTGACCTACTTTCCATTCAGTACTGTCAGCTGAGCTCATTGCCACCAATTAGTACCAAGGCTCCACTACTTCCTAGGTACAGGTGTGAGCACTCACTGTGAATCCCCCAGTGGGAGGGTCCACTAGCCTATAAAAGCTCACAGCCTCAGCCTGTGGGTTTGGGCATTTGGAGAATGTTGTAATAAGCCATTGAAATAACTTTCAGAGGTCGGAGGAGTTAGGAGAATGGTGGAGGAAGGTGTTTGGAAGAGGTTGGACGAAGGAGTATTGAGTAGGTTGGAGGATAGTGATAGGAGGAAGTTGGAGAAAAGGGATGGAAACAGAGCATCCGGAGAAAGAGTTAGTATCAGGAGGTGGGGGAGAGAAACATCAGAATGAGGTGGGGAGAGAACATTAGATGGAGGAGGTGAGGCGTCAAGAGTAGATGGAAGAATTAGATTGCCATCAACAAGGTAGTGTTCAGAGGAGCAAACAAAGGGCCGAAAATGTTGAAGTAGGTGCAGAAGAGGCAAACGATCTGAAAGGGAGGACACCAACGAGGGTGGTGCTCAAAGGATAGGAAGACAAAGAGGTAAAGAAGGTGCAAGGGACTGAAAGGAGGTAGGGATCAAAGTGGCAAAGAAGGAACCAAAAGGGTTGAAGATGATAGAGAGTTGAGACCAGTGATTTAATTCTACCACATGGGGACAGGGGGAGTCCAGAAAAGCACCCCTTCTGTGGCAGAGCCAGTTGAGAAGTTCTGCCTCTACCAGCTGTTGGTATAAAAGACCTCCAGATACCTGGCGGCTTTATCCAGGAGCAGTGACAAGGGAATCAAGTACATCAAAAGACACAGAGTGATAGGGGATACCCAGGCAAGCCTGCAATAAGAGATATGGAGAGACAAAGGAGACTGGGAGAGGATGGCCTACACCACGAATATGAGTACAAACCATGTTTTTTTGAGAAATAAAGACAGTTTAACCATAAGATTCATGAATGATAATGTTATGTGTCCCACCTGGCTACATGACATAATGAGTCAGAGAGATGCCTATAAGCTCCAAGAGCAAAGGAAAATAACTGTAGGTATGACATATTGGTGGTACCAGAGCAAATGGAAAACACCTGTCCCACATCTGCGCTAGAAGGTGGGGAATGAATGTCTGAATGGAAGGACACATTTCCAAACAAGGCCCAATTATGAAGAAAGGCACACACAGCTGGGCATTCTGGTCGAAATCCCAGGGGAGGCAGGGAGCCATTGGTAGTTTAATGCGGATACACTAAGGTCAATCCCAAAGGGTCTCAAAGTCCCTTAAACATGAGAAACATTTTCCAGTGTACCATCCAATTGCTGGAATCAGTGGAGTGGCGGGAATGCCTAATGCAGCGCAGGACATAAATGCCAATACAAGATTGGGATCATAGCGTGTACGCCAAAAACCATATACCTAAATGGGTGGAACACAGTGTAGTGTTGATCTGAAGCAGGGTAGCAGCGAGGAAGGAAGTGGGATGACTGTGGGTGGGGCTCATATTTCTGGACTACCTGTATGACAGCAGCATGCATGTTGTCTGAATGATGGACTTCTTTCAGCTTTTTTTTATGGTTTCCGCTTCTGAGATTTAGTGGCATTAAGAAGGTATTCATAATTTATACCCCCTTTTCCTTAATTCAATCACGATTCTCTACCCTTGCCATGAAAGAATGTGAATTATTGCAGTCGAAACTTGCGGAAATATAAACCTAAATGATATTACTTTAGAATATATAGCTGCCTAATACTTTTGTATACCTTTTCACTTTTCTAAACTCTGTTTGAAAGCCCTTACACAAAGGTGGGGAGTGGGGGGAGGGGGCTAGGGGGCAGCGTTGTCTTTCCCTCCCATCTATGCAACTGCAGCATTTCCCCCCCTCTTTTATATCACTGTCGTGGCCTGGACTCAGAAGGGTCATAACCTTCATCTTGATCATCAGTAGCATTATTTACTGGCTCATCGGTGGATGTAAGTAGTGGTGGATACCGGCACCTTCTCATATGCCACTGCTGTAAACTATGTGTTCTTTCTCCTGACTCATCACCAGTAACCAACCATGATCTGACACTCCTCTCTCCCTTCTGCTCCAGAGACAGGGGGTTGAACCTACTACCCCGCTCCTCCAGCTGCAATACCTATGCACGCACTTCTTAATCTTGTGTACCACAGTGATGTGTAGCAGGAGGCGCTGCTGCTGAATGCACAATTGACACGTTCAATTTATTACAACCGCTTCTAGCATCCTTGCTGTGGTTGGTATAAAACGGCTGCTTGGTTCCTCTCCCCCTAGCACGCTTGGGTTTTCTCAGCATGTTGACACACGAAATGGTCACTTCTCCATCATAGCCACAAGAAACTGGCAAATGCCTTGTGATCTTGGTTACGGCTTCTGAATATAATCTACTGTGTGTCTCAACACACTCAAGAATTTTAGAAGCGTCTTCTGTGCAATCTAAAAAAGATAGCACTCTCAAACTCAGTTACAGCCACTGAATATAATATCTTGCCTACTTCCAACTGAGCTTTACCTCCCTAGTAGTCACTGACTAGAAATGTTAAATGGGTGCTTGCCGCAGAGCATGAAGGTCTCTGGCATTCTCTCCTCTCTGAAGCCAGCCACCAAAAGCAGAGGGTACTTCTAGTCCACTCTCAGTTATAACCACTGTATGTAATCTGCCTTCAAACAACTGTATGCATTTTTATTCGCAAGATGTATTTTGTCTGTTCACAAAAACTTGCAGCTGTTATTTTGTCTCGCCCATCACAATAGGTTGGCACGTTTAGTTAAAGCCCCTAAATATAATTTCCTGCCTCCAAATAATTCGTGAATTTTCTCTTTTGAACTAGTATTTTGTCTTATCTGTCAAAAGAAGTTGCCACCCTTAGCTATAACCACTGAGTGTAATCTCCTGACTCCAAACAATGATAAGAACTTATCTTTGCAACTAGTTTTTTGTCTCATCACAAATCTTCACAACTAGTATTGTATCTCGTCCATAGTAGAAAGTTAAAACACTCAGAGCCACTGAATGTAATCTTCTGCCTGCCTTCTAACAATTCTGGTATTTTCCCCTCATTCCTTAATCCCTGACAAGAAAAGTCACATGTGATGTCATGCAAGGGTGTTACTGTGATTCACTCCTCTACCAGCCACAAAAAGATGGACTATCTTATTTCAATGTCTACCTCTCCATTAACAAACCCCAATTTCAACACCACCACAAATTAACACTGTTCTAACTTTCTAATTCTCCCTGAAATGAACCTTGTTTTATATTTCTAACTTTCTCTCAGCTAAATTTAATTTTAATTTTCTTTCTGTCCTCAACGATTGTAGCAACCTCCTGCCTCTGGCTTTATCTAGGGAATTACCATGAATTTGAACCACACAGCCCCTATTTTTTTTAAAAGAATTGTGACCCAAAACATTCTGAACCACTTAGCCTGAACCTCAAAGGAGAGTCAGGAACATTTGTCATGACCGAATTGCACAAAATATGGAGTTTCAGAATGTGCCTCTAATGGGTTTGCCTAGGTCTAATGATTGTAGCAATCACACCCCAGTCGGGGGGCATACATGGCCGGTAACAGCCTGCCAGCCTGAGCATAGGCCATGTACGCCCCCCAACTGGGGTGTGATAGCTATTCGCACACTGGGGTTTGCCCAGGTGGCAAATCCTTTAGTTTTATTTTTTTCTTAGGAGATGGGCTCCGCTCGCATTGTGGGAGCCCAATCTCCTGAGAAAAAAAAAAGATAGCCAACATAGTCCCTTTTCCATTTCCATGGTGGCCACAGGCATGAGGGATCTATCCTCTCAACCTGGTTTTTCAACCTCTACTTGGCACCCTTGATCCACCTGATCTCTACCTTCTCCTCTAACTTTCAGTGTTATGCAGATGACACTCAGCTTTCCTTTTGACTCCCCTCAGCCTTCTCTCCTCTCTCACTCATTCCTCACTGTCTATCCATGATTCAGGAACGGTGCACCTCCAACGATTTCTACCTTAATGACAGTAAGACAGAGATCCTTC
This sequence comes from Ambystoma mexicanum, assembly GCF_040938575.1. NCBI lineage: Eukaryota > Metazoa > Chordata > Amphibia > Caudata > Ambystomatidae > Ambystoma > Ambystoma mexicanum. The sequence continues at coordinate 40,030,069 of NC_090937.1, forward strand.
TCATTGGGACCCCTGCCTCTGCTTTCCCTCTCTCACTCTGGTTGCCTGCCTTGGGCCCTCTTCCTTCGCCTTCCTACGATGCAAAAAACCCTGGCGTCATCTTCGACTCCACCCTTTCTCTCCTCCCATCACAGACTTCCCCAAGAAGTCCCACTACCAGCTGCACCTTCGCAAAGGGACTCTTCCCTAAATCACTTTCCCCCATTAGCTCTCTGTCTCCAGAGCCCTGGTTCTCTCTATGCTGGACTACTGCAACAGCATCTTTCTCAATCTGCTTTCCTCTACTCTCTGCCCTCTGCCGTTTGCAACTAATCCAGAACAGGACTGCAAGAGTTATTCTTGGCCTCAAGCCCATGGACCATGGATCAAGTTCAAGACCCTTTGCATTGTCCACAAGGCTTTCTGGGGCCTGGGCCTGCACTACATCCAATACTCTTCCAAAATACCTTCCTTTTTTAGCCCCTCTGTCAGCTTCTTCCAACTCTCTAACGGTTAGGCACTTCTCCAAGCAGAGAGTAGGGGGTAGATCTCACTGCTCTGCAGGTGCCTCCCTCTGGAATGACCTCTGTGTCCCTCTCAAACTCGAGCCAGGACACCTGAAGTTCTGGAAGCAGCTAAAAATGTTCCTCTTCTCCTCTGTTTTCTCTCTCTCCCTCCCCTGCTGACCTATCTGTCTGTTGTACTGACTGGTTACTCAGCTACCCTCAGAATCTCACTGGGTACCAGCCTCTTTCTTGATCAGCCACCCTTGCACTGCCTTCGGGCCTACCACGCACTTAGGGGCTGTAACTGTAACCCTACAGTCCCTTCTTCTCCGTGCACTACACAGAGCCGCTCGGCCCTGGATGTACTTACTCAGAACATTGGTGCCCTGTTTTAACCTCCCCTCTCCCTTGCACTTCTCATTCTCACACTTGCACGATCTGAATGACACAAGGCCTAGTAAGATTGTTTGGCTTGTCCTCCCTCCGTCTTCCCTTGGGAAAACTAAAATATATTGAAGAATTACTCAGATTTCTCTTGCGTTCACATTATGGATGTTTACATAACCAATACGAGCCTAGTACTGTGAATAAAACAATATGATATATTCATAGGCGGGGAGACTGACTGCATTTTGATGTTTTGGATTTAACTGATGGATGCTTTCAAACACATATATCCAACCTAAATGTTGCCAGACTCTAGGAAATTAAGTGCCCACATTGCTGACTTTATAACTATGGACATATATGAAACATTTACTTTTGGGCAATGCTGCATGGGCATCCCACAAGCGAGGCAGGGTAACTGCTGTTACCATCGGCAGCTGGGAGAGGGGCAGCCCAAACCTTCCCCGTGCCTGCTCCTCTCCTCCCCCCAGCTACGGAGACACGCAGTCTCGGCAGCACAAAGCCACGGAAGGGTAAGGTGCGAACAGTCATCTCACCCTTCCTCCAAACAGCAAGGTGCTAAGCACCATAAGGAAACAACTATCAGGCAGGACCGAGGTTCAAAGATCTGCCCCCACCGGGGGGTCAGACAGTCGGCTATCCGGCCAGGGGCTTTGACAACAGCAGCCCCCACCACATACACAACAAAGACCCAGGGCCTCCCTGGGTCCTATAAATGAGAGCAGCATGCTCAGGGTAAACACAATCTGTTTGTGGACCCTGAACGGGGACCCAAGCAAACGGGAGGTTCACTGTTTACTCAGTGTCTTCCAAATCTTCTTGCTTCTTTTCCACAGAACCCGCCCACCCTACAAAAAGGGGAGAAGAGCAAAAAGAAGTACAAGGCACTGTACGGTGCCCACAACAAGTCGTGGGACACAAGAAGGCGGCACGGGTGAGAGGGGGTAACCTCAGGATCCGGTGCCCAAAAGTATGATACCATCATGATATGTGATATTGTGTATTTTGCCATAACTCATATCTGTACAATAAAATCCTACGGCCTTTTATTGCCAATACTTGACACAAGTTGTGAGCCTATCATTACGGGAGAGGGTTTGGGGTTCGGCTAATACTAATGCATGCATATGGGTTCAGCAGTTACAATCAGCATTCACCACACAGTTGAACAGGCTGTTCCTGAGTACCCTGATGAAGAAAGTTCTAGAGCTTTTGAATTGCCATTCGATTTTGAACAGGTACCTTGAATTAGAACATCAGTTGATAATACATTGTATATAGCACTTATATGATGACACTTACTAGGTATCTTCTCATGTTATTACATTCACAGATTGCATTTCCCTGATGAAGAATTGTGCCGATCCAAAATGCATTGCAATGAACAATGTTTGACTAGAATATTACAAATTGTATAGCATAAGCGGTGCCTGCAAATAATGTTTGGTCTGCCCAGGCAACCACCGGCCCCAAGATATACCAAACAACTTGGACCCAGCCCCACACCCAGTCAAGAAAACAAGAAATCTTGGAGTGATCTTCTACCAAGACCTGCATTTCACACAGTAAATTTCTGAAACCAAAAGCTGCTGTCACTTCACTCTCAACCTAATTCACAGGGTGCTTCTGTCCCATGGCATGAATCACAAAGCCCAACTGTCCAACTAATTGGTGCACTACTCATAACTATGCTAGGCCGCCGAAACAGCCTCCAATATGTTTTTCCAAAAAAGTGATTGCATGCCAACAAACCACCCCAAATAGTGAAGCAAAACCAGTGTATGGCCTCACACAACACAACTGTATCTCCCGAACCCTAGAAAATGTGCACTGAAAACCAATTCAATTCTGCTTTGCCTTTGTTGTCCTTTGTATTACTAGATGAGTAACGTGGAGCATGGCTCCTAAATACCTCTCCAAGCACCTCACCAAATATACTCAGGAGGATAGCCTCCTAGTGAAGAAAAAAAACAATCCAAAGCCGTGTGGCTTGGTATATGACCAAGCTTGAATCGGTGTGAGCTGAACACGAAAAAAGTATCTCTCTTGTCGTAAGGGAAGAAGCAAAAAATGCCTTTCTCGCGGGTCTTAAAAGTCCACTGGAGGGCCATTAGCCCCCAGCCACGCTAGCTCGGGGGAGTCTTTCAAGGGACCCCCCGAAACTGGCGTAGTGGGAGAAGGCCCGGCAGGCGCCCTTTTGTTATTAAATGCGCCCGCGGGGTGCATTTAATAACAATAGGGTGCTGATGCAAAAGCATCTGCACCCTATTGAGATGATTACCTCCTGCTCAGACACGGGAGCGAGGTGGTTTTCATTAGAATAGGTTGCTCATGCGTTAGCATGAGCGCCCTATACCAGTGATTAACTCCCTGCTCAGGAGCAGGGAGCTAAACAAAAAATCTCCCCTGCCCCCCGCCCAACCCGGCATTGATCAGAGGCGTGCTGCTGCTACGGCAGACCATCCATCCATGCGTCCGTGTGGGCTAAGATGTAGGCGGTCAGAGGCATGAGGCCATGCCCAGAAAAATACCACAGGGCCTGCAAAGGTGCGACCACACATTTGTTAGCTCCATGGTACAACCCAACATGCCCATGTTGGCAGTCGGGCCCCGCAGTCAGTGTTGCCAACTCTTCAGTGAGGAAAGTAGCTATAGCTGCCCTAAAAGTCGCCAGAAGTAGCCAAATGACACTGAATGCTAACGAGGCGGCTTCCTGTCCTTCTGCCTGAAGCTGCAGATCGCAGGGAAATATTATCGCAACCGCTTAACATTGCGTTTTCTTTCAACGTTTTGCTTAAACGAATCAAGGAAAAATCAACCTGCTCAACAACTCCCGCGCAAGTTTTGGCAAAAGTACAACTTTCCCCTCACTCGGCCTGTGCCTCGATGCAACAATGGAGGAAGCGGCCTTCAAGCTAGGAATGCCTGTTACCATGGGTTACTTCAGTACTGCGAGTAATCTGCTCTAATGAATTCTCATGGTTTTATTAACACAAGCAAGCGCATTTCTGTTCGGTCAACACCAGGAGCTCCTCCGAACAGGGCGTATGGTAATTGCTACTTTCTTTTACATCAGCAGTAACCACGTTACGACATGATAACGCCCTCATTCTATTAAGAAACACACCATGTTTGCGCTTCATCTCAATGTGAAACTATAGCTTCCGCTTTTTCGATAAATTGTGTTTACAGCATTTTTTGCTAGTTGCCCTCAACGAAATGAATACTGGCTGCACTCTGTTTTATCCCAACATCTCCCACCTATTTCCACCTCCATCCTGCTGTTAGGCACAGTATTCACACTGCATGCCGTGACAGAGAGCAACGTGGCCGCTGCGTTGTTATCCATAGGAATTTCCTCAGCTTGCCACATCAAAGGCTGGCAAAGAGGAACCGTTAGTTTCTTGTTTTCTCTTGAATATGGTGCAAAGGCCAACAAATTATATGGGAGCATTTACCAATGAAATATATGCAGAGGACAAAACATGTTATGTTACAATGTTTTATGTAGCGCAACTGTTGCCATGTTCATGGTTTCTTGGCGCATATAGGACCTGCAACAGGCTGAGTTTGGTTATGAGGAGCAGTGGGAGCGGGGCAAGATTGCTCTGCTGTGGGGCTGATGCGTACAGACCAGAAGGAAACAGGCTCTGCGTGTGGGGCACCTCCATGGTGTTTTTGGCACCAGTCTTTTAGCACATTACTCTGGGATGGGCACGCATGTTGTGTATTCGGCCAGTGCCTCTTATGGTATGTTTGAGTGGTAAGTACCCGGTCTGTGCTTATTTGTGGGTCATGTCAATGTGTCTGCTGCAATGTGTGTGCTGTGGAGAGATGTGGTGGCAGTTATGGTGGGAGGCTGAGAAAGTTGGTAGGTGCCAAACATTAAACAGGAGCATACAGTTCTACCTCAGATTGTAGTGGGGGTGGGGGGTGGTGTTAGCAACACAGGGTGTAACAGAGTCATGGTGCAACACACCAATCAGGAGGACAGCAGCACAGACTGCAACCACGATGTCACGCACTGCAAGGTACCCATTAGCCCAAGTGAAGGCCATTCGCAAGAGATGCCCAGGATATGAAGATCACAGGTTAGCATGTCGGTCAGCAGGATGAGAGTCATCTCAAATCTCCCTGTAATTTGCTCAGATGTTTTGACCAGTCAGACCTGCTAGGTCCTTTGCCCATCGGTCAATGCCCAAGGGCAAAGAACAGTTTCTTCAGGCGCTCTTCTGGCGATTAGGGCAGCGGCCGAATCCCTTGGTTGTGTTCCTCAGAAGCCTCGCCCAGTGTCTGCAGCAGGCCTGGAGTCCCTCTCACACAGTTCACACAGCTACAGGGCAGAAACTACCATCCAGTTGCAGCGTGTTAAAGCAGCTCCATAACTTCAGTCTGAGAATGTTGCTGAGACCTGTCATGAGATATCTCTCATCAGCCTTCTAGTGAAACAAGAGATCATATATGGGTTTGATGAGCACAGCCTGATCTCTGAATGTTAAGAGTGTGCTCCTAGCTGTGGGGAGACATTTATGTTAAAGGAAGATAGTACTCCCCCTTTTCAGTAGCAACCTAACTTAAGCTGAATTCCACTGCCCTCATTAACAGCAACACTGAGTTGTAGTACATGACTGACTACACTGGCGTTTGTGAGGAGCATTCCTTTATTAATTGATCATCTTACCCTGACTATATATTAACAGGGCCTTTGCTTGTGTAAAATATGGTACATAGTTAATTAGTTTTGAACAGTGAACCATTGACTATAAGAATCGAGTGACACCTATTTGTGTTCATGTAATGCATTCTTATTTAATGCAAAGTGATCTTGTATAGCGCACCTCTGCCATTTTGACGGCATTGCTGCATGTGGCGCTGCAAGAAAAGAGAAGGACGGAGAGTGGAGTGGGGTTGATAGTGTGAGATAAAGGGGAGGGCAGGTGGGAATCATGTAGTGTTGCAGGCTGGAAGTACCTGCATCCTGAGTGTCAGTGTGGCTCTATGTGAGCAGTGGCCTGGAAAAGGACATTGGGTCTGTGTTTCTTCCAGAACACAGAGAACACATGTATCTGGGTTTCCCTGTATTAAATAAAGAACCAACGACTCCCCAAGGGAATCAGTTAGATTGGATCTTTACCAACAACTTAAAGTGTCACAACTTTGTTACTGAACCATGTATATGGTTGGATCATCATTTGGTCACCTTGGAAATAGAACTGAACATACCATCCGCACAAACAAAAAATCCCCACATTAAAGTATGGAGCAGAAATTTTAAAAACATAGGCTCTGAAATACTAAAACCATGCCTTCAGAAGGTTGCAGATTCCTTTCTTGAAGAGGAGGACTGTGAGAGCATGCTTAAGAAATATAATACACATATGCAAGGTTTGGTGGAAGAATTTGCCCCAATGAAACAGAAATTGGTGAGGGAAAACAACAACCTCCGCATATGGTATAGTGGAGATCTTAATAAACTTAAACAGGAGAAACGAGCTAAAGAAAGGATATGGAGGCAGAACCCCAACCAAATAAACAAATAAAATTGGAAAAGGGCCAATCACAGCTATAGGAAGGGGATCAAGGCGGCTAAAAAACATTACTACAATAAAGAAATTGAGGCAGCATCTAACACAAACAGTAACATTTTTGACATACTTAAGGGAATGGAAAAACCCAGCATGTTAACACCGCCACATACTCCTACCAGTGAAGACTGTGATAAAGTGCAAGAAGCTTTTGCAAACAAGATTCAAAAGGCCAGAAATAACATCATCACAGCCAGAATTGAAGGCGATAGACCTGTTTCCCATGTTGCAACCATAAACGTGGAAGTAAGAGGGAGTTTTAAGTTCCTACTTACATCGGAGGATGATTTATGTAAGGTCCTAGCCAAGATGAAACCGACATCATGTGCAGAGAATACTCTGCCCACCAAAATTATTTTGGAGCTTAAAGAACTTTTCTCACCGGTTCTTACGAAGATAGTTAATGCATCTTTCAGTGAAGGTGTGGTGCCTAAGGACATCAAGGAGGTAACTATTACCCCACTAGTCAAAAAAGCAGGGTTGGACCCCAAAGATCCCGGGAACCTATGGCCCATCACTAATTTGAACTTTGCTTTGAAGGTGTTAGATAAAATCACCACAAACCAACTGCAAAAACATGTGGAAGACCTGAAGCTGCTGCATAATCAACAATCAGGTTTCCGGGCTTCCCACAGCACCGAATCTGCTATGTTGGACCTTCAGTCACATATGTTGGACCTGAGAGATAAAAGTAAAGCAGGCATTCTCATGCTGCTCGACTTAAGCACAGCCTTTGATTTGGTGGACCACCAGCTCCTTCAGGAGGCACTGGCTAATATTGCAGGTTGTTCTCCCAAGGCGTTGGCTTGGTTGCCATCCTTTCTCAAAGACCGGAGTGCCAGAGTACACTGGGGAGACAATTTCTCTAAGGCCAATCCCATCTTTTACGGAGGCCCGCAGGGAGCTAGCCTATCACCTCTTTTGTTTAATTTATATCTGAGAAGCCTCTGCGAACTCCTGGAACACATTGGCGTATTCTTTACGAATTACACCGATGATACGCAGCTCATTTTTTAACTCACGGGTGATTATATCACTGACAGTGTGAACATATCAGAGGTTTATCACATCATAGACCACTGGATGCAACATCACTGGATGTGTTTAAATAATACTAAAACGGAACTGCTGATTTTTGGCACGCGAGAGGCTAGATTAAGTTGGGGAATGAATATAAATCCTTCACTATCAAGGACGCCATCATCCCGGTGATGCCGCATGTTAAAACATTCGGGATGATAGTGGAAACCTTGGTGGGCTCAGAGGTACAGGTAAGCTACCTGCAGAAAAATAATGCCTGCTATCTACACCTCCTGAGAGCAATAAGACCCTTTATTAATGAAGTCAATGCTGCAACAATTGCCATAGCTATCATCTTGTCGCGGCTTGACTACGGGAACGCTCTTTTGCTAAGAGCCACAAAAAGGGAAATTCAAAAGTGCCAAGTCATACAAAACGACGCAGTTCGCATAGTCAAGAATATAAAGAATAGAGAACATGTGTCAACAGGGAGAAGAGCACTACATTGGTTAAGAGTGGAGGATAGAGTCAAGTTCAAGGCCATGACAATAATCCATAGATGCCTATATGGAGAGGCCCCCAGCTATTTCCAAAAAGATTTCACTTTCTATTCACCTGGAAGATGTCTAGGATCAGCCGACAGGGGAACCTTGTATACTCCCAGGGCCAAGCGTGAATTTAGGCAAGGCAAATCCTTCCTGGTGAAAGCAGTAAACCTCTGGAACAAGCTGCCGATGGCATTACGGCTAGAAGCAAACTACCAGAGATTCAGGCAATTGCTTAAAACTTTGCAGTTTCAATGAGAAATAGAGTCCCTATCTCTAGGATCTCTATCCAACTTAATGAGGAGAATGACGTGTTTTTGATTTTCTTGGTTTCACGCGCCCTGATGCCTGTGGGCAACTGGCGCGAAATAAGTAAGCACATAACATAACATTTGATCAGTTGATCTGCACTGCAAGGGCCTGGTTAGCAGATGGTGTGAGAAAGGTCATATAATAAAGTTTGAGGTAGTCAGAATTGCACCCATGTACAGTGTTCCTGGCAGAAGTGTTTGCACACGTCACATGAACCCCAAACCATAAACCAAACCTTAGTCCCATTGAGAGCAATATCTTTTGCCTACAAATCTATCTGTTATGCGTCTCTGTCCGTGTCCATGAAAACCAAACTGAACTATACCCCTTCCCTGAGCTGCCTGTCATTCTAAATCCTATGTAAAACGAATTTCCGTTTGCCATTGTATTTTTCCTTTTGCATTTGCTTTCTCCCCAAAAAACGATTTTCCTACTTTATTTCTATATTGCCCTGGTGTGCTGAATAGTAGTCTCTAAGCTTCCCTGTCTCCCCAAGTATAGCAACACGAATTTCCTTTCGTTCTGTTCCATAGCCGTGTGAGTACTAATCAAAATCCAATTCTGCCATTTGCTCCAAAAACGGGGTTTTCACTTTCTTCGCTGGCCTCCCATTGTTACGCTCACCTGGTATCCATGGGGACGCCACCCAGCTCTGGTTGGATGATTTTCACTCTCGAACCCTCTCCCGGCCCCTTGGTAAGACCTCTGGTTAAAGATGGGTCGGTAATATAAGAGAGCTGGATTCAATACAAGATTGTCTTTATGTTTTCCACCTCCCTTGGCCTCCACTCCTTCCTCCCCCTTTGGCCCTCTCCTCACCGTAATTTTGTAAAAGGTGGATTCTCTGTCTTGCTCCTCATGGTAGGAGTGCATAGATGTGGGGGGCGAGCAGCGACCAAGTTACTTCACTGGTGCAAGCCCCCCCTGTGGGAATGCAGTCCTGCTGCGACTCCGTAGGTTTGCTGCTTTACAGTCCGTATATGCAGCTCTTATGTTCCTCTTAGTTCGAATAATAATGTCTTACTTCTTTCCTTTTAGTTATGGAAAGGTATTTTGGTGTTGTCATGCAGTTTGAAGATGAGCATGGCCGGTAGGCGAAAGCGTGGTGTGCGCGATTCTGTCCGGTGAGTAATGCGCGATACGCGGCGCTGTTTCGCCTTTTATATTGTTAATCTGTGTCTTTTCTCTCCTTGCAGGTTGCGATGTTCCTCGCCGAGCGCCGTAATGTTCCAGAAATGATACTGCCCAGGAGATGACTACCTAGGTAAGAATTGTGTGGCTTTCTTCATTCGGGAGGAAACGTGAGTAAACGCTTACTAATGCTGTCTTTCTTTCTCTTCTTTCCAGGTTATGGTATTCCAGGATGCATGCGGTGCCGGATGATGGAGTTTGTACCTTCAGGTGAGTGGAACTGAAGTCGGCAATGGACTGAAGACAGGATACTGTTCCAGGTAAGTTTTGTAGTGTTCTTTCTCTCTCTGCAGGTCCTTGGTTTCAGGTAAACTGGCATCAAAGAACTGGATACGGTGAGCGTTACGCTGCCCAAAGCAGAATAACGCAAAGCATGTTCTGCTGTTTGAGTGCGGTTTAAATAGTCTCAGGTAAAGTAGTCCAGGTAAAATAGTCCCAGGCCTGCCACACCCAAAGTAGTCCAGGTAAAGTAGTCCCAGGCCTGCCACACCCAAAAGACTAGACCACATAGCTCAGTTCCTTGTAACTGAGCTATGTGTGTGCCTCCATGTTGGCTGAACCCCCCCAAGTTAAATACTCCCAAGTAAATAGTCCCATTCTAATGTTGGTCTTCATGATGGTTATGAGTTTAGCGCCAAAGGCGCCAGGACTGACTCCAAGAGAGTCTTGGATGAGGTTTTAAGGCCTTTGACTTGGCCCTAACTGGAAGGCTGACTTGCCAGTGGGGGCTAGGGGCAAGGGTCATGACACCCATTCTGGGGGTGGTGGGCTTTACTCGAAATCCGATTTTCTCTATCTCTTTCCCTACTCCTTGCCACTGCCTTCCATTAAAAGGAATCAAGTTAGCTAATATTTGGGGGTGAGAGTTGCAGGGGAGAGTGCTAAACCCTTGGTGTTATCTCTTGCTGAAATTTGCTCTTGTATGTGTTGCAATTACAGATTGTGAGAATTATGTGAGAATTATAACAGCATATCTTCACTGAATTGTTTTGTAGAGATTAGAGCAATTGTGTACAACAGTAGTGGCTGTAAAATGGTTTGATTTTCCTTTTCCATTAAATAATAAATTAATAAATATCTTATTGACACACACCGGCCTGATCCCTGGTCCATTGTGACATGGGGTGTTTGTGGAGGTTGAGTGCGAGATGGATTGGAGGCCTACTCAAATAAAAGAACCTGTGGTTTATTCAAAATAAAAAGCGCTTTATTGTTCGCTACATTTATTGTCGGGAAGGAGTCCCTGGTTGGAGTGTGTCGTGTAATAAAACTGTGACAATATGTGCCCAAGAAATAAGGTGAAGGATATGGGTTCTTTTCATGCATATGCCTATTCTCTGGCCCTTCTAACAGATGCCATAATGCAGGATAGTTCTAGGATACTTGCCCTAAATACATAAGGATTATTTCATAAACTAGTGAAATAATAAAATGCAAGATAAACCTAACTTTGTATCGTTAGACGTTCTGTCAACACATCAACTTTGCATTAATCCCGGAACCACAAAAGCAGCCCTAAACTAATGGTAGCTGCAGTCTACCACTCAGACAACTTACACAACACTAGACAAGTATTATATACAAGACTAGACATCGCAGGCATAACAATTAACACGTAGTAAAAGAGTCCAGCCCTTCTGGTAGAGGAACTATAAGCACTTTAAGCTGGCACCCTGCCAATAAAACAAACCAGGTCAATAACTTTCAGGCAGGGTATCTGCCTCTGCCTAACACAATGACCATTTCAAAACAGCAGAATATAAAACTCAAGGAGAGAAAGTGGCACCAGTTTTAATTGGTGACCGTTCATACCACTAAGCTACAAAAACGGTAGGGTTAGCCCAGCGTACAGGAGAGAACACGCACCCCCTACCTCAGATCTAGGTATGAGGCGAGGAGCGGGCAGCTTCAAGAACACCCTTGACCACTAATAAAACACTGCCTTGATGCCATTTACCAAACCCACTGAAGTTCCCGAATGTAAAACCAATTGTTCTCTCTCTTATGGAAGAGCTGACAGGGCCGCTACTCCATGGCTAACACAGTAGCTAAGGTCAGACTACAACAACTGAAATGACAGATATACACAGAAACACAGGATGCCTTTCACAGTCTGTCAAATTAATCTACTGATCTCTCCCCTAAACCTGTACGAGGTAAGAATGCAACAGATCAGTGACTGCACACTGAAACAGCTTTTGCAAGTTTTCTTTTTCTTTTCTCTCTTGCATTAATTGCCGTTGCACCTAACAGACCGCCCACAGTGTGTCTGTAAATAAAAGAAATGCGTTGGGCTAACGGAGTACCACGCCCAAACACTCTCTCCTTACCTTGCTGAGAGATACCACGACGCTCTGACTGGGGAGCGGCTCCGGCACTCATATCACACGTTGCCGTAAAACGGCACTCCGAATCTTGTGTGCTTAAAACGCGACCGCTGCAATCTCCCCAGATGGAGTTAATGCAGAGAGCACACTGCTTTTTTTTACCATGATAGCTTCAGATTTCCTAAGCGGCCTACCCACCATTCCTATGTCTACTGGAAGCACTGGGTTTATCTCACATGGTCGCAGCAAGGACCGGTCTACCAAAATGCTATAGGCTCTATTGACTCTCAGTGCAAATATTCTATACAAAGACTCTGTACAACAATTCATGAGTATTTTCTGGAATCACATGGAACACTTTCTGGCGATGCTTCCGGACACCCCCGGAGATTACGCTTTGATGTCCCGTCCATAATAGGTGGTAGGGTGCAGCCCTCAAAAATTATGGAAGTGCGCTCACTGCCTTCTGTTATGCACAGCATTCCCCATCAGTAAACGTGACAGGAAACACTGCATCACACGAGTGCCACCCAGTTCTTGCAGGGGCAGAGGCCCTCATGTGGGGCATTGTCACAAATCACGACATGCAGGGCAATTGTCGATGCAGGTACTAAATGGCACAATAGACCATAGCAGGCCCTGAGTATGTCTATTTAGACTCCCTTTTCATGCCCTCCAACGCGCTGTGAGGAGATGGCACTGAGGGAGGGAAGTGTCAATCACCTTCAACCTGCTTCTGCAAATGGTGCTGCCTCCATGGAGAGGAAAGCCAATGAGTGGGGAGGAGTCAGTGGACGAGCAGAAGGTATGTTTTAATTTAAAAAAAAACCTGCGTGTGTGTGTGTGTGTAGGTAGGTGTGTCTCTGTGTGCTATGTATGGATGTGAAGAGGGGGACTAGGGATGCCCGAGAGAGTCAGTGCCAGACAAGGGAGAGCGATTGGGGCAGACCTGGGGCATGACGCACAATATATGCTCTTGGAGCCAAGGAGGAGAAACCTGGGGCACGAAACGTGATATTGGAGCAGAAACTGGGCAACGTGAAAATGTGTTGTACAGTGGCAGTGCTGGCATATATTGTTGTGGTGGCGCACCAGCAGCATGAATATGTTGTACAGTGGCAATGCTGACATAGTGTTGCCCACTTTCAGACAGAAAGTTGATTTTCAGGGCAATGTTGACGTATTGTCAGGTGCTTTCATCATGAAAATGCTAGCATATTGTTGATGCTGGGCACCAAGCATGAAAATGTGTTTTATAGAGCCATGCTCACATATGTATAAACAATATGGGATATGCAGTAACTGCTATGTCCCCCTGTGCAAGAAATATTAGTTAGTGCTCAGTGAGGGATTATAATTTTCCTGAATTCAGGACTCCCCTCCTTTACTGCATTTTTTCTACACGATCTCCCAATCGTTTTAACACGAAATCATACTACCTCACAAACCAATAGTACAAATACTTAGATCCATTGTGTGAGCAAGCTACATTGCAAATAACCAATTCAAGTATAAGTTACTTCTTGATAAATGCCTTATGCAAAACTCGTACTATTGCCCTGGACGTTCGGTTATCCTGGTCATTCTTTATCATGCTTTTTTGCAATATTATCCCTGCATTTTTTTTAATACTAAGACCAAGAAACAACAAAAGGACTCCCGCGCCCCCACACTGAAAGATCGATTACATGTAATAAGTCCTTACCTGAGGTCCAGATCTCCATCAGACCAGTAAGTGATAATGTTAGAGAGTGATCCTCCTGGGCAGCAACCCATGACTAGAACAGCGACGGCTTGCGTCGGGCTCAGAGAGAAAGACATGGCTAATATATACGCAGAGTGGCATGAGTCCAAACTGGCACCCCAGCCCCACTAAAACTGGCCACGGTCTCCTAATATGCACCCACATCTTGGCAAGCTGCACGCTACAGCCCAGCGAAAAGACCAGCATGGCAGAGAGTGCCATCCCCAACAGGACATCCACAGTGCCACGTTCATCCAAATCAAAGCCCGCCCCGGGAGGGGGACACAGAGACATGTTTGTACAGTTGTCCATTTCCAGATGCCTGCAGCAATAATTCTCAAGGCTTAAAAGGTGCTGTTGCACTCTTTAGCAGAGATCACAAACTGAACCTTTGTTCCTCTCGCCCAAACTGCCTCTTTAACGTACATGACCTATTTAGGTAACTATTAAAAGCTTTATGTTCAGGCCACGATCTCAGCTATGTTTACTGTTTTTTGCAGACACTTCTGAAAACCCCTAAAGTCTGTTTAGGGTGTTGGCTTGAAAAACCCCATGGAACATATGCCACTCAAATAACCTCTATTCTGTGACGTCAGTGCATGATTTATAGGAATCCAAAGTGCCCCGCCATTTTATGTGCCATGATAATCTGTCATGATCTGCACTTGCTACCAGCCACAGGGTGCCACCTGTGAGCGTCCCTTTTTATTGTTGAGTCGTTAAAAAATATAAAATACATCAAACCGATTTACAGGGTATAAATACATTCAGTGTGAGCAATTACATGCATAATTAGTGCCACTAAAGGATTCTCTCGTTTGAACTAAATTGTATTAAAGCAACCAATTAATCAGTGTATTTCATAGTAGAGTGCGTCTAACTGGTGCTTGAAGTTAAGAATGACATTGCATTAGGTTATACAAAATCAAAAAGACCAAAAGTAGACAAACAACATCAACTGTCTTACAATTCATTTCAAGGACATCAATTCATGGACGTTGATTGGATACAAACGTCAGGTTTGAACCCGGGCAGAGCCCTGCTGTTTTATATGGGTTATTATGAAACCATGTACAACATTTCACTGTTGTGATATCACCCGCACACCTACCATATGTCACTGTCACCGGGGAAAAGGCTCAGTAGGTCAATCTTCTCGCTGCCCCCACCACATCTCACAGCAACCCAGACAGAGCCTGCCTTCTTCCTGCCTCCATGCAGGTGTCAAGACTGGACGAACTTTCACCCCACTCCTCCTCACCTGTGTCTTCCCAGGAATTCTCCTGCTTTTCTGACTTCTTCTTTAGTCTGGTAGACTTGATTGGCCTTTCCTTTCTTTCCTTCTTATGGTGTAGATAAGGGCGAGCTCCCTCAGCCGCCACCTTGACCAGGAAGAAAACCTGGGCAAGGGGAAGGCCAAGGAGCAAGCCCCTAGATCAGGGATAAAGCCATAGTAGATAAAACCCTGGAATTCAGGTCTTGGCATGAAGAAGGCACCTGGGGATTTTTAGATTGTCCACGTTTGAAAGAGGACTTCAGGAAGGCAACTTCGAATGGCTGATGATTTATATAGTGAGTACAGTTCTCTCTGGAGGGTTTGACGGAGTAGATGATGCAATATGAATAACAACAACTTCGTAGATTAATAGTGGAAGGCTTCTTGAAAAGGCACGGGAGCTTAATTGGAATTGAAATGTGACACCAGACGGAAGTCTGAACGAGGACAGGGGGAAGCTGCAGACTACAATTACAGCACAAAGAGAAAAAAAAAAGAAAAAAAACGACAGAGCTAGAAGGCGGGGAGCAATCAAGGTAAGTAAAGGTGGAGCCGCAAGGAAGGCGGAGACAAAGGTAAGAATAGCGGAGTAGAGAGATCGAAATGTAAACAGAAGTGACTCGAACAAGCCGAGCGGAGCGGCTAGAGTCAAATGTTCGGACAGAATCCGAGCAGGTAAAAGGAATTAGGAGTAGGTTACGAATAGCACAGAAGAGGATGAGAAAAATCCTAAGAAAGCAATAAAAGGAAGGAAATAGAAAAAGTACGTAAAGTAGCCACCAAGAAGGAAAAAAGGTACAGTCCAGGTAGTGAAAAGAGATAGATCAAAGGACGCCAAACGTAACTTGTAAGAGATGAATCCGAATGTGGTGGGACAGAAAAGAACACGGAAAAAGCCTAGGAACAAAAAGATAACAGGCAGGGGAAAAAATACGCTGGAAGGCAAAAGTCACTGGGGAAGTACTCAAAGAGTACTGGCGAAAGAATCAAAGATGATACAATGCGCTGGCATTAGAGAAAAGGACCTACTTATAGACAAGCGGCCATATTGGAAAGGCATAGACCGGTAAGATGGACTTCTAATAGCCATATTAGGAGAGTCGCCATCGGTTCCAATGCTTCCATGCCTGATGCATGACAGCAGGCCTCACTGAAATATGCAGTGAGGGATGGTGAGAGGAAAGCATTCTAACTTTTTCCTGAAATGGCAAAGGGGCTGATAGTCACCCATGTACAAGGTTATGATGTGTATGAGTGTCTATAAACCAAGGGGAAATATTCAATATCAGGATCCAGAGTAACATAGTAGACAACTCGAGCTTCGCTCTGGCTGGCTATCTGATGTGACTCTGAGCTCCTCTGTGCAATATTTCCCCATAGTAGATAGTCACCAGTTTACATTTCTATATAGCATCCTATCCAAATTTTATATATATATATATATAGTTTTGGTTAAGTTGCTCAGCCCATAGGACAAGCACTTTTTGGGCGGCTTATAACTTTGCTCCCCCTGGACGAATTCTTACCAAACGTTGCGAAAAAAAAGTACATGGCCCCTCTGAGTTTTTCTGGCAGGTTTGGTGAGGTTTCATCAAGGGGGGGCAAAGTTGTAGGGGGTCCCAAATCTTCTGTTTTTTCCATGGATGCAATGGAAACAAAAATGTGCTCATGTCTACAGCCCAAACCGCTGGATGGATTTTCACCAAATTTGCAGCAGGAGAGCTGGCTTGGTCGCGAAAGCGTGATTTTGTAAATTTGGTGTAAATCCATCCAGTCATTCTTTTTAACCTGGGCCAAAGGTAGGTAAAAAAAATTAGTGCTATCTGGGTTCGGTCCGCAGACCCACTCCCCCATCCGATTTGCCTAGAGGGTGACGTGATGTCCGTGGACATCGGACGCGCCCACTGATTGGATGGTGTAGTGTGCCAGATTTTTGGAAATGCCAGCCATGTTGCATTTGCAGACAGCCGCCGGTGTCTGCGGATATCTCGGTAAACACATTTTAAAAAACACAACATTGCGCTTGTCAAGAGGATGAGATGGGAAATGGCCTTAAGAAGCGACCAACAGGTGTTTTTCATCCCCGAAGTCCACAAACCGTCCAGATGCTCGGGTACAGCCCTGTGTTGCTCGCAAACACTTCAGATGTTCGGGGACATCTATGCCTTTTTCTGCATTACAGGGTTGGTGAAAAGCAGTTTTTGGATGGCTTATAACTTTGGCGCCACTTAATGAAACTGCATGCAATTTGGAAATTTCATTCTAGACCTGATTCGGAATGGTTTTGGAAAGTGAAGAGCTGTTTTGTCAAGTTGGAACAAAATTAGAGGGGGGATCCCAAAATATTGTAAATCCTTATAAATGTGGTGCCATTTCGTGAATCTGCACAAAGGTTTGCAAAACGATTTTAAATCTAAATCTAAATGTTTTTGTAAAGTTTGGTGAAAGTCTGTTAAGTGGGTGCTAAATTAGAGGGGGTCTCAACATTTTTAGATGGCTTATAACTTTGTTGCTGTTTGATGAATGTGGAAAAAGATTTTCAGAAAGATTATAGACCTAACCTTGAATGTTTGTGTAAAGTCTGAATGGATTTTGTCAAGTGGGGACTAAGTTATATGACTATTGTATGTGCACACATTTTGACACTTTTGAAAAAATAAACCATGGGCGGATTTCAAGCAAACTCGTGTAAAGAGCATTGGCAAGGACCTTAATGCATGGTTTTGCATTCATGCCCGTGTTTTATTTTTTGACAAGTGTCATAATGTAGGTACAAACAATAGTGATATACCTTTGGGGACTGAGGTATAGCCTGTGGCCATGGGCAGTGGCCAGATTGTCTGGGTCATGACCTTCTGCCATGATCCAAACAATCTGGCTACTGGCCATGACCACGAGGAACGACAAATGGGGCTAAAGTGGCCATGTCCACCTGAGACTGGCTTTGTGGTAAAGTTATTCGAAAGTGGGATAGGTTTGAAAGGGAAAAAAATGTACTCGTAGTAATATGGTCATAGGGTTCTCCCTTCACCTTCTGCAGGCTGCCATGGAAAGGGAATAGGGGCTCTGTACGGAGCCCTGCCTTCCATTTCCATGGTGGCCATTTTAGAAAAGGATTTTCCTTCCTACAGAGGGATGCTGCAGGCGAAGAAGATTCCTTTTTTTTAGCACCCCGGGTATCCGCTTTGGGAACCAGGGGCGATAATGGTCTTCATCCCCCATTGCAGTGCCTGGAATGGGGGATAACGGTCTGGAGCCCTCGTTATTTATGTATGTATGTATTTATTTATTTATTTATAACCCACCAAATCCTGCAGGCATCAGGGGGCACACAGACACACTTCACTTGGGCCAATAACTTGGGCTGCCGGCCCATTATCCCCCGTTCCAGTACCTTGACCGGGGAATGAACGCCACATTAGTTCCATTAGCATAACACCAAATGCTAATGGAAATATTGGAACATCTTATTGAGTCTGTGTACTTTACTGAGAAATGTAAAGTAGATGGAGTCTATAAGATTTATTTTTTTGTTCTATTTTTTAACTGTGAAAGGTAGTTCCTAAAGGAACCTTTCTTTTGTTGTTTTTTTATGCATTTGTTTTTGCAGGAGAGGTTAGAACGTAAGGTGGGGAGGGAAATGAGGGAAGAGGCACCAAGCACTAATATGATGGGGCAGGTAGACAGGGGAAGATGTTGCACGTGTGCTACCTCAAAGGTAGGGGGCAGTGTTTCTCATGCTCCTTGATTACAGCTTCAAAAGCACTTCGAAATTGCTTCCCCCTGCAGAGTGGTGTGTTACAGTATATACAGAGGACTGTTGTCTTCGAAAGGTATGGATCAACAGCCTCTTTTATTGCTTGCAAGGTAGCTGGTGGGATTTTATGTCCCACAGAGGTAGGTTGTGTGGTTACAGTATTGGTTGAGGAAGATGATGTGGAGGAAGAAAGCCTACTACTTGCTAAGAAAGGAATGACCTTTCTGAGAGCATTGCAGTGGTTGGATTTGGTGTGTCCCCGCTCAGTGCATTTCACTTTTGTACCTTTAGCCTTTGGTACATTCCCAACAGTGGTAAAAGAACTGCTACACCCATGATTCGCTCTGGGTGCTGGAGGCAGGCACTTCCTCTACTTCATCTTCTTGGTCCTCTTCATCGTCTTTGGAAGTACTGCGCTTTTTTTGTTGTGTAAATCCTCCAGCTGATGGTGGTGGTGGCTCTTGGGGAGGAGGGATGGCAATAGCTGATGCCATTTGTAAGATAAATAGCAGTTTTGCTAATATTCCTCCAAGTTTGTGCTCTTTACTAGATTGTTAATGGATAATGAGTAAGAATAGATGTAGGAACTGTGCAAGGGTCCATTTTGAGCTTGAAAGTTCCCAGATCAGTAGAAAATGTAGTTCTGAACTGTCCTCGAAGGACATACCCGATCGCAAAGTCATCATGCAGCACGCAAGCGCATGGTCACGTGGCACTGTCTGGAAGGGGCGCGTTGATGTCAGATGTTCATGGACGTCGACGGACACAAAAACAGTGGAAGAAAATGGAAAAAGTATATAGAAGTGTTAAAAATGATGCAAGAAGTTGGGAAATGGCAGAGTTCTAAGGTGAAACTTTGTAAATTGGACACAAATTTTGCTATACTGGAGTAAGTATGATATTGGTAAGTTGTAGGAAAAAGCATGCACTGGTAAAAACCCATGAAATTCACTGAAAAAACTTTGCTAAAGGGACGTTATGGTTAAGTTACACTAATAAAAACCTATGAAATTCAATGAAAAAATGTTGTTAAAGGGACATTATGGTTACAAGTAAAACCGACAATCCTCAGAAATGTGCCAGTTATGGTAAGCTAAGCAACCATAACTCTCGCCACCACCATGCACTGCTAAGACTAACACCCAGGACATCAAAGATGACATCACAAAGGCAGTGATCAACTTAGGAATGGGACCCCAAGCCTCACAGAATTCAGCACAAGCAGAACTACTGAGGCAGGAGCGAAGCCGCCATCAAGGTTCCAATGTTGCGAATGACAGCTTAAGTGGAAGGGTGGCTGCAAGTTCCATTACCAAACATAATGCTAGCCACGTGATCCAAATGGGACGGGTTTAACACAATTTAGCAAACACATGCAAACCAGTTGCAGCATGCAACGTGCCACTTTCTAAAACAACCATTAAGGAGGCAGTACAGTGAAATATTAAATAGTTTGTGTAAAAGTTGAATAAAAACAGACCAAAGACAGGCACTTTGAATTAATCGCAGCAAGCAACTTTAGAAAAGCAATCGCATCTGAACATGCTTGGAAGTGTGACCAAAGCGCCTAGAACAAGTCTCTGCCTGTTGTGAAGACTATAAGGAATCTAATGCTACTGACTATCAACAGAAGATTACCTGCTATTTCTCTTTTAATGTGAATGATGAAAATCCTTCAATAAGTAGTCCAGCCTTTGGTCACACTCTCTCACTAGTAAAAGCATCTGTAAATCCGCTTGTGAGTATTTTAATTGACAAACCGCAAAGTTAACTGGCTACCAAACTACTTTGACAAGAAGTGAACATCCATAAAATGTTCAATAGCTGCGCAATGGGAGGGCGAAATGGAGACGCAATGGTGAACAAATCACGTATCGGTTTTATCAATGTACTCATACATGTGCCTCACAGTGAATCATGTATTTACTATGTAGCTGTGGTAAGGCAAAATACACTGCAAATTTACATAAATGCAATGAAACAGTTTCTAGCTGGCATCAGTCTTGGCTTTCGGTCTGATCTGTTCTTTCAACACAGGAAGAAAGGCTTTTGCAGGTTTAGAGTTTAAATGCAATACTTCCCGTTACCGACATAACATACACCGTTCCAGCAGATCCTAAAGGTCAATATCGGTCGGTAATTCATAGGTTCACCTCTGTCCCCCTTCTTAAATATTGCAATTACCACTGATCACTTCCCGCAAGGGGGCGTTTGTCCCTGTGACTTATTAATGGTCAATAAAAAGGCTAAACATATAGGGAACTGTCTTCTTTTGAATTCAAAATTCATATTTGTATCAGATAGAATGAGAGGTATGCGCAGTATGAGAACAGTATCTAAGTTCCCCGATTACACAGGACTTTATGATGTGTCTTTATAGACGCGTAATTGTCAACGTTGGTCCATTGCAGATTCCCTGTGATTGCATAACATTGCGTAGTAGCATAATTACACCACCTACTTTCAATTTTAGCTTGTGAGGCGGCATTAGTTCTACTTCGTTCCGCTCTTTAGAGACTGCAACATTGAGACGGTAATTAACTGTTCATTGACACTGGAACCACCATGCCCTGTGTCAAGAGAGGTGGGGGTGGAAAGAAGTAACTTGAAATTATTCCAAATGATTGCGATAGTGGAAGGTGAAGGTGACTGCCTAGAACCGTGCTCATTCTGTTTGTTAAAATGATTACTGTTGTTGGAGTGGAAGGGAAAACAGAGGTGCACTTTGACATTTGGACAGCAGAGAGCAACCTAACACTGAAGAATTGCATTAGCTGAGTACGGTAACATACCAAAGCGTTTTATATAAAGAGATAATTCCTCATTCAGTATATACATTGATCCTAAAACATTGTGCCGAAAACTTAGTGATGCTACTAAATTTACTGAATAGCGTGGAATCAATTATTTTCATTTTCCACAGTGACCTTTGTGTGTGCACTTATTGAGAAAGTATTAAAAAAGAAGTAACCAGATCACAGTCAGCGTTCTTAGGCTGCACAGGCCAATATATTTACAACACTTTGGAAGGGATTGCTTGATGTGTACATCAAGCAGAAGTAGGTGGTCTCAGTGACAGCAAATGGCAGGCCTCGTTCCATATGGAGGGTGTGGTTGACATTAGATCATACAAACAGACTTTACATGAAGCAAAAGTAAACAGTTTCACAAACCCAGACATAATTACTTATGTGAACAACAGGGTGTTGTTGGCAACCATAGATAAAGATCCTTGTAGGTTCCATGAGCACACTATCCAAAATATTTGTTTAGTTGATCTTCTTACTATTTCTGCAGGTTACCTACCAGGGATGTCATTTGGAGGTCACTGGGGTCGCTTCAGCAACCCCTAGCATCTCCCTTGCAACTCCTGGCAGTGTGTCTGTGACCCCTGACATGGAGCGCTTTTTAAAAATAGTTTGGTGTAAACAACAAAGTATTTAAAAAAGAACAAGCTCCAACTTGCCGGCGGCCACGGCTGCAGCGCCGGTGTCACTGTGTCTGCAGTGCTTTCTGTTCTGTACGGGTTGCTTAGCAACCACAACCTTGCTTGTCCGTCATCCGTGGAAAGAGCGGGGAACTCTCTACAGCCTCTTCAGCTGAGGAAAATCTGTGGTCCACACACTGTTCCTCTTGGTGTCTCTCATACGGCCTTTGCTCTGCATGACTGAGCTGGCAGAATTCCCACCTATGCACTGTGAACAAAGCAGTAGACACAATGGGCCTCATTCCGAGTACAGCGCTAACCAATGGCGCTATTAACGCCTTGGTTGACGCTGTACCCGGACCGGCAGCGCCTTGGTGGATGGCGGAATTACCGCCCCATTCCAAGGTTGGCGGGGCGGTAATTCCCCATTCACCAGGGCTCTTCCCCATTCCCAAATGAGCCCCCATAGGGCTCAATGGGAATGGGGAAAATGCAAATAACGGTGACCGTTCATTACGGTCACCGTTATTGGCTTGGAGGCCCCTTTGCGCCCTCGACTTTAACACCTGCTCAAAGCAGGCGTTAAGGGCGAGGGCGCAAAGGGAACTCGGAGTATGGCGGTAAGGGATCACCACCACCTGTCTCGTTACCGGTGGCCGCTATCCCTTACCGCCATACTCGGAATGAGGCCCAATGAATGAGAAAGGATTGCCTCCCCGCCATCAAAGAGTAGCTGCTGGCTGCTGTCGTTCCCAATTTCCTGGGGGGCGAGGTAGTGCAGTAAGCAAAGCTTTTAGTATTATCCAGTTAGTCGGGTTTGGAAGGCTTTTGACTTTTCCTCTGTAAACCTCCCTGAACAGTGTAATTTTAAAACAGATTGAAAAATTCCTATAAATCGTACGTAATCAGCCCAATTTTGTACCTAAATTACCATTTGTATGAAAAAGGTCCAGTCCATCGTTAGAGAGTGATCACAACCGTCGCAAAGCCTTATATGTGTTTACCCACAAAACTACGTAAGAAGATCACCAAAAGACTACCTAAAACATACCCTGTCACCTGTGATGAACTTAAATGTACATTCTATAGGTGCCTTCCTCGTTGCCCGTTAGACTGTGGCTGTCATCGCTCACTAGGTAGCGAATTACAGAAGAAAAATGCAAATTAGCCCTGACACTTCAGCATTTTATTTTCTCACATTAACAGCGAAGCGCGCATTTATTTAAAAAAAAACTACAACAAGAAGGTGCTCGTTCATTTCTTTGCAAGTCTGTTAATTTCAAATTGTACTTGCTGCTGTTGCAATTTAATTTAAACGACTCGCAAGTTGAGCATGGGGGGCATGGCCAAGCGGCACCCAAGATGGCGGCGTAGTTTGGAAGCTCCACAGAGCAGGAATAATTCTTAAAAATATGGGCATTTCTTCTTAATATAGAGAAACACTTGTGTATAGGCGTGTTATAAATGCCATATGTTATCATAATCCTCAACCTCTAATACGCATTAGAAGACAAAAAGAGTTTTGTTTCGCTGTGCTCCCGAAAACAAACACCTGTGAATTACTTTTACCCAGTGACGAGCCCTCACGTGCGAAAAGACTCGACATCCATACCACTTGAAGTACATCCCTTCTGTCTGCTTGTGGCCCTCCAGGGTATAGTGGACTGTTAGGGGAGAATGAGGAGACGCAGAGCATTCCTTAGCACACCTGAGAGGGGAGAAACAACAGCGCCCCAGAGATTACTGCTCAAACAAACTGCCATCCCTCACTGAGGTAGAGTGACCTCTCTCACTGAGGTAAATCTCTGTAATAACAGCTGTTCCTGCTATTATTTGGTCGTCGCATTGTGCCCCTGCACGCTCTGTGGGAGAAAAGGCTACATGTCTTCCCTGTGATTACAAACCAAGTCTTTCTTCTAGTGCACCCTAGGGGCTCGTATAATTCGCCACACTCTTCTTCACACAGTGGTTGTGCTCCCTATCTTGCCGCATTTAAACTTACGTCATTCCACAGCTTCCCTGCTGACCCAGAGGCCTACTGAACCCTGACACCTGGTGACTAAACAAATTATTACGCCCTATCCTTTTTGTTGTGCTGCTTCTCTAGAATTCATCACATATTTGACAAAATATGGCTGAAATTACTAAATCTGTTGCTGCCCCCGAAAATTCCTCATTTAATTCCTATTTGGAAAAAATCCTAGAGGAACTCAGCAGCATTCACTCTTCCATTTCCACATTAGACTGACATTCTTCCAATATTCAAGACGAACTAAAAGGCTTGGATGAAATGGAGGAAAGGATTTATTTTGTAGAAGATAGGGTGGAAGGCCTGGAATTTATGCAACAAGAAATCGTACCACTTGAATGCAACAACATACATTTGGAAGACAGAAATCTGAGAGACAACCTTCGCTTTTATGCGATCCCAGAGAACATGAAAGCAGATGACCCTATACTTTTCCTGACCAAATGGATCCCTTCTGCATTAGGAATTACATTCTCACCCCACTGGAATTACAACATGCGCACCGAATAAGGCCTCGTTCAGCTACTAAAAATTCTATGCCCAGATCTTTCATTGCTTGCTTTTTAAGACATCAGCAAGCGCGCCAAACATTACAAGCTGCAAGGAAAAACTCTCCTTTTCTTTTCCAAGGACATAAGATCTTCATGTCCTCAGATTTTTCCAAATCTACCCAAATCAAAGGAAGAAATTTGTCGATATGAGACCTCTGATGAAGGCTCTTGGTATTTGATATGGCCTGCTTGAACCGGCGAAAATGTGAATTCACGGAACCGAGTGATCTCTATAACCTGCTTCAATCCCTTCAATCGATCCCAATGAAGACCACTTCCTCAGAACCATCTTCCTACTCGGCTAAAATAGTCCCCCACTCTCAAATACCTCCTTACAGAAGATCTAAAAATCAACATACCAAGTGGATCTCAAAGCGTAGCAGATCTGTTTCATCACTTGAAGGTTCTTCTTCAAATATTACATCCTCCATCCCCCGGAGATAAATCAAGAGCCCCCATTAAACTCTTGGACTTTGCTCTTTCTACTTTACAAACCTGATCATACCTTGACTCCTGCTATTTTATGCCTATGTCTATTCTTATAAACAAATTGTCTAATGCATACTAATCTTTCAGCATAATTTTTCTTACTTTGTTATTCTAAATATTGCCAATTTTGCCCCGTTGCCCATTACACTGGTTATCTTCTTCATCTCTTGTTCGTTAGCTGTTCTTCACTCTCACCTCACTCTTTGATGTGCTCTTGTATCCCCCATGATACTCCTTATCTTTCCTATCGATCTAGATGAACCTTCTCCATCCTTACTGCTTTTACTCTCTCACTTTTGTATTTCATCCTTAAACATATTGCGCACCATCTTTTACCTATATTCTTCCCCGTGTTATGAACCTACCCTTATGTCCTTCCCCTTATACCTTATTGATGCATCACTGCAATTATGCTGCAATGTCACATGCTTTTCTCTCATTTTAAGACCATATATACTGTATATTTTCTTCACTGCTTCCTATTTAAATTATGTACTTTGGTCCTTTAATCAACAATTCTATGCTTACTAATGTCTATTGAGTTGGTTACCTGGAATGTTAAGGGGCTCAATCACCCCATGAAACGTAAAAAGATCATTACCCAACTCTCAAAATTCAAAGCGGATATTGTTTGTGTTCAAGAAAGCCACCTAGACTCTGACACTCAAAATCTTAAAATCAAAGCACCACGGATTTGTCATCTGTTCTTTTCAAATGCTTTAGACAAGAAAGGAGTCTCCATCCTGAGAAAACAATTGGATTTGTCTACAAAAATGTTTTCTTTTTAAAGAACCTATGTCTCTATGTAATATTATGATTGACACTATTGTTAATCCCTACCTGCAGCTGATTGAATCGCTTGCCTTATTTGATTTATTCATTAGCATTGCTTACCATATTACTTTTAATTGGAAAAATGCCTCTATTTTGTCATTCAATACTTGGTGGAACTCTATTTGCTCCATCCACCGTATTGAAAAATGTCACACCTTTACTGTAAATCGTTTACATAAATTCTACAAAAAATGGAATGTTTTTATTCAATACCTCAATAATACTGAATAATGATGCTCAACCATGTAGCATCAAAATTGCTATGCTTAAACATTATCAACCCCCTATATGTATCTTCCCTATTGTATCTTGTCCAGTCTGTCCCCTGTATGTCTTAGTATCAACTTGCAATTTAATTGCTTTAGCTTATTAATGTATTAACCCTGTTCCGCCATTGTTAACTGGTTTAACTGACTTTCAAACCTACAGAATACAAATTGTTCTTTGACTTATGCCTATTACAAATGTAAATTAACATGCCTAATAATAATTATTCAACAAAAAAAAATTAGATATGACTCGCAAGTTGGTACCTCAAGACACCCTTTCGGGGCCGTAAACTGCTCTCACAAACTTCGATTTAAATGCATGATTGAAGTGCCATTTTGTCAGAAATAATACCGCTCTATTTGAAAAGGTATGGAGCTGCCAATATGAATCAAACAGGAAGGGAAAGGGGACATGGTGTGAAGAAAGGATGGGAGAGAGGTACTAGAGATAGCCACACTGCGGGCACAGGGAGAAAGGCAACAAGCACAGGGGCTTGGATCTGACACGCACCTATTTACTTGACTCGTGCGCCAGCAGGGGTGGATTGGGAAGCAAAAGAGGCCCTGGAAATCATGCTGGACATTTGTTTTAGGTGGATTCACTTTTCTATGCAGCACACGACACATGCTGAGCGTATGGCATATTATTACCTTTTCCAGAGATTTTAAAACAAAGTTCATATGTGCCTTTTAATCACTCATATTTAGAAAAGGTTGAACGACCCCCCTCCCTTGGTCAAAGCTCTCCCATCTGCCCCTGCCCCGCTTCGTTTTCATGACAGCGCTGCAAAGCCGCCTTCCAAAGATGTGAGCGCTATATAAACCATCGACATAAATGCAACTTACATATTTCAATAAACAAATATTATGATCTTTGTGCAACTCTCTATTACACACACCTGTCAAAGAAAATAGAGCTGTGAGGAATCGCAGCTCAGTGATAATAACAAATTGCTGGAACTCAAGTGTTCCCTTAAAATATGGGGCTAACTTCAGAGACGTAAAGTGTGGGGTCTCTGAACACAACAGGGCTCCAAAAGTAAAGTGAGGGAACCTCCTGTTGCCTAGGGGGAGACATATGATGTTAAGTATTGACTGCCCATTCAGCCGCAAAGGTTCAGCGAGTGAAGGGTTGGACATTAAGAACATGATTGGAGGTGCACTGAGCTGTTGACAGGAGAGGGGTGATCTGGTACTTCACAGAACAACGTGATAAGGTACACATAGGAACCAAGTGACAGAAGTGCAGGGACCACTTGGGCAAAAAGGGTCATCTACAGAAGGAGAGCCCTACATTGATGATGGCCTGGCTGACAGAAGTTGATAATGCTTGCCATACAGAGGCAAAAATAGTGTTTCATTGATTTAACAATGGCGGCCGGCAGCAGTGTCTGAATGCTTTGTATATGAAGCATGCCTTTGTCAAACATTGATACACAAACAGATAACCTTTTCCCACATGACCTTTTTAATTCTTGAAAGTACATTTTCAAAGCCCGCACAGGTCATTTGTATGCCTTCTGCTGAACTGCATGCTGGAGTTTTTGAGTTTTTGAAGTGTTTATATAGTTGTGTGAATTCTTTACTATGGTTTATGTACTTTTCAAGTTCTCATTATAAAACAAAGCATTGTTGAAAGTCAAACGTGGGGGTGGGAAGGGTAAGGATGAGAGGGCAAGTGGCACCCAAGCACACGTCTCCTGCTTGGACATGACATGTGCAGCAATAATTGGTATACGTTGGCAATAAAGAAAGTATCATATGCATGGCAGTGTCCCCGGCTTACGTTGGTTCTACTGGGTCAACCCCTGTCATAACAAGACCCCCTACATGGCATATTAAGGCAGATACATGCTTAAAACGTGGTTGGTATCTAAAAAAGTCTTATGTCTGCTTTAATACGGGATTGGTATTTCATGAAATGTAAACCTTTGTGTCTTTTTATACCTGTTCATCACTTAAGGTGCTAACAATCGGGTTAAATGTCATGTGATGACATCGAGGTCAAAGGTCATATGACATCGCTTGCTGTGATGTCATTGAGTGTGTGATGCCACTTCTGCTACCCCAGGCATTTTGGTGAAATGCCGTCCCTGTTACCTAACCTTTGTGAGTTCCACTATGTAATATAATGCCACACGATTAATTGATCTATCCCCCTAAGAAATGCACTGTTTTCGTCTGCTACTAGTAATGTCTCCATATTAACAGACAAATGCAAACTCTTCCTTGAAAATGTATTTGATTTCTGTCAAACATGTATACGATTGCTTCACCTGTAAGTAATTATAAGAGTCTTCGGAAAGGTGGAAACGCTGCTTTGAAGGTTTCAGTTGACCCAAGAAATGAAGGGATCCAGAATGTCTGGTCGTGCCCCCCTTTTAATGCGATCACAACGCATAGCTTGATATGCTGCCGCTGCAGACATCAAAATATGCATGCGTACTCCCTTCCAGTCCCCTTACCCTCTTCATGCTTGCTGTGATCAGAATAATAAACAAGTGGCATTTCAAGGGCAACATTAGTATCCCATGATGAGGGTACAGGACACATTTTAAAAATAGGATCCACGAGAATGGTGTAATTTTAGATACAGGACACTAATCAGTAGCCGTGTGAAAAAAGTACACATATGCTAGCATAGACATATTTTAGCAGTTTCAGATGTAAAAGTAGAATGGAGGTAGAATGTAAAAGTGATCAAGCGTGGAGACAGATTGGAAGCAATGGGAAAGATACACATACCATTGCATAGAAGAGGTAGTGAATATATATTAAAACCCAAAAGAAAGGTGCATGTATAATCTCATGGAAATAAGGTGCCAGTAACAATTCATGTCAGACCGGCCAACTCCAAGTCTGCCGGTAGGGCTCTGATCTACTGGCAAACCTGACCTGCCTGTAGATCAGGCCCCTACCGGCAGATAAAAGCCTGACTCCCTTGCATCATTGCGAACGGTGCCAGTGATTCAGGCAACCCCATCCTATGTAGTCCTATTGAACTCCATGCAATGGGGAGTTACTGGCGTCTCTGCCGTCCGTAATATCTTGGTTATACCAGCATATCAAGCAGCAGAGATGGTGCAGTAGTTCCCTGGTATCCCACCTGAATAACCGGCGGGATACCAAGGAACTCAGAATGAGCCCCATAGACTCAGATTAGAAGAGAGCTATTTTATTTATTTATTTTATTTATTATAATTGTACATAGTTCAAAAATGAACTTTTACAATCAATATTACTCAATACATAAACCATTTCACACAAACAAAACAAGAATACATAAAATGTTTAGATAAAATGTTTCACCTTAGGTATCCAAGTACCCTAAAATCTATAAATCGATTTATTTACAATAAAATGAAATGAAATTTGGAGTTCCAGTTTCCCACTGATTTTCCTTCTAATTTCCCCTACTATAACACATTCAAGATGGTACACTTCCTAATCTAAAATACTTCCAAGTAATACATATTCAGATACAAATACAATCTACATTACAGAGTATAGAATTGCAGAACTTTGAAAGTGAAGCTTTTAGAAATTCGTTTTTTTATGCTACAATTTTCTTGTACTACCTTTTGTCATATGAGAGTAGTAGCAAGAGTTTAGCCTTATGCTCAAGGAATTTTCCAAACAGATTTACTTACATCTGAATTCTTGCATCAAGGAGGGCAAAAGCCCTTCTCCAGATTCTGTATAGGGCTAATACTACCCTCAAAGATTCTGTATTTAAACAGAGGTCCCAATATTCACTGGATTTTATGGAGTTGTAATCGTGTACAAAGGGCCCCAAGGATACCAGATAAAGAGGACCCAGGCTCGGGCACTCTGTGAGTACGTGTTTGGCTGATTCATGTTTCATAGTAACCTTACAAATTCTACAGAATCTCTTTTCCCATGGTAGATGTAGTTTTGGACCACACACTGCCAAAACTGGTAGCTGGTTTGTGCGTACCTTCATGTGGAAATCGCGAACACCAGGGCCTGGTCAAAGTAATAAATATCACGCAGGTTCCATATAGCGATGAACCACCTGTACCAGACTCTCGTAGCCCTCTGGTGAGGACAGATGGTCATATTTACTTTGCCAATCCCATTTTGTGAACCGCCTAACAAACAGAGAGCTATGGTTATCAAGCAGCATGGATATTAGTCAGCGAAAAAACAAATGACTTTGTGGTGTGCAATATATCAAGGCAACTATTATTATACATGAAACGACACGATAACTAAATAAACCATGAGTGAGACTTTTTGAAGAGATACCCCTGAAAACTAAATCACTCTAGTTCTCTCAGGGGTAGACAATTTTAAAATATGTAGTAAATGTACAATATAGCAGGCTATGCACCACAAGATTAAATGAGTGGCCCAAGATCACAGGTGAAGCTGGGATTTGGGCCTATCTGCAATTTCTGCAAATGTATATGTCAATATTTGAGAAATATCACATATATATTATGAATAATAATTTTGCTCAGAATATTTGTGCATAGAAAAGATACAGAGATGATGGCCTTGTAATTGATTGCTGTCATTTTGCCAAACCATAACAGTTTCATGAAGGGCTAATTGGAAGAAATCCCAATTTAAAGTGTTGACTTTCGGCAAGCAGACAGATGCTGCCCTTTCTTGACATCATGATCAAGGCAGAAGTAAATAAACTATATACCATTCTATGTTGAAAAGAAAGAGATATGAATAGTCTCTGGCAACATCCTAAAGCATTGTGCGAGAATCTTCTTCACTAAAAAGAGCATGGTTTTGTGACAGACATGCTGAATATTTAAGAACAGGCTGGTCCGTCTTTGCCCACTCTTCATCACCGGGTGAAGAACTTTCTGACTCAGGGAACTGTACAGTTAAAAACAAATTCTAACACTGCAAAATTAGCACAGTGAGATCAAGCAAAATAACAGGTGTGACAAGGCATGATAAATTCTGCTCTAAAATTCGAGCAAACAATCTCAAAAACGGGCTCATGCTAAAAGATCTCCCTTGCATTAAGGAGAAACCTAGATTCAAAAGAAACCTAGATTTAAAAGTGGTAAGAATCTAAAAGACACACTAGTACATGCATAAACAATGAATGACTCTGCAAATGCTGGAACACTTGTTGATATCTGGGACCTACCAAAATTAAAGGGCAATTTCCCCTGTGGAAATTGCACAACATATGAACACACCAAGAGGAATGAGAGTGTTCAGATGCAGGTGCATCGCCCCACACGTGAGCGTAGGTACCGCCTGGGGAAGATAATCTAATAGGGTATCAGGACCTCAACAGTGACATTATGGCCACATGCCACAAGGACAGTTGCAGGGCTCATAAGCAGTGGCGGCTGGTGAGTTTGAAAACTGGGGGGGCGTACATGTCCCCGGGGCAATTTTTGAGTGAGCGCGCACAGTTTGCAAGCCTACACCACCCAAGGGGGGGGGGGTGCAGTGGTATTCTTCCTCTGCGAAATTTTTTGAAAAATGGCCTCCAAAATATGCAATTTACTGTCCAAAAAACCCCCTGAAATATGACAAAAAGCATTCTGTTTTACATACTAATGGTGGTCCATTATTGTTACGTGTGCAAGTGTGACGGTGTATTTTACAGCAGCTTGTATTGAGAATAGCTGGTACTATGGTGTATGCATAAAGAAATTCATTATATAGTCAGTAATGATGGAAACATATATGTTTGTCATGTTACTGGCATTCATAGGTCTTCATCCTCTTACTAAGGTGGGATTTTAGGAATTGTGTGGTTCCCAGAGTAGTTACCCAGTGCCATGAATGGGGTGTATTCGGAGAACACGTGCACCGTTAATTCAGTATCAGTGGGAAAACCGTGGGCAGACATGATATGATAGGTTCGATCCCCGGGTCCGCACTTAGAAGCCTCTGGGTATTAAGCACGTTATAAATAATCTATGTTGCTCCGTATCGTCTTGCTTCCAAGGCAAGCACGTTGCCGCTGAGCTATCCTCCCGAGACAAGATGGAGGAGAGTAGGAAAGTATTTTTCTCTGCGTATTCACCCTATGATAGGTTATTTATAACGCGCTTAATACCCAGAGGTTTCGAAGCACGGACCCGGGATTGAACCTGTGATGCTCGGTGTCATCTTGCTTCCAAAGCGAGCACGTTGCCCCTGAGCTATCCTCCTGAGACCCTATTTGAAATAAAGGGAGTACTACTTCTTTCTCTCTAACCTTTAGTCTCCTCTCTTTACAGAGTTGTGTACAGGTTTTCCCAGTGTCTCTTTGATGTCTTTCAATTCTCTTTTGTTCCCAGAAAAAGAGAGATTTTAAACGAAGGTTAATTTCAGTGGTTTTAACATACCGCCAAATTCTGACTTTGGATGTAATCTTTTCACTTCACTTTAAAAGAAAAACAGAGGGTTTACCTCATGAGAGATTCCACTCAAAGTGGATCCTTCAGAATATCCATGAGTGTTAGGATCTATAAAAATGGGGATGAACGCCATTGACCCTCCACTCATAATGCCCGCGTACATCCATGCGACTGAGGGACAGAAATGGTAAACAGGTTTGGCAGACCCTGCAACAGAAATAGTCCAAACTCTAAATGAGGCCCAACGTCCTGAGAGTACTCAGGGTCAGCAAAGCATTCAAAGGAAAGCTCACGAGGACTGTTGTCACCGGTGCATACATTGCGAACAATGGTGGAACAACAGGCAAACTCCAGTCAGAAAATTATAGCTATACATTTGTTTTGAATTATATATAAGCTTCATCAAAGTAATCAATCATGTATATTATTCATCGAGGGAAATCCGAACATTCCATGCAGCTACAATGGAAAGATAAAAATAATTAAATTACCGGCGTATAGAATACAACCATAAATAGACAGAAAATATCATTACAATTATTGTTAGGTTTCTCACTTGAACAATACTGTGTATATTTTATTGTCAATCAGGCTAACATATTAATGCAAGGTAATCTTCGAGATATGTTGTGTGTTGTTAACACGTTTCAGAAGTTGTATATTGTTCCAAAATTCTTCCAACACTTTGCACCAGTGAAAATAGCCCTTTGAATTCCGATTCCCTTTGGCCTAGTTCCTTCTTTCCTCTGTGCCTCTATTCCAGGAGTCCCTCTCTGTCTTAGCTCCAGTGTGCACTTTCTCTTTAGAGCCTCTCGGCTGTCCCTTCCCTGCCCCGTTCTTTTCAGTTGTATCATCTGTCCAGTGCTTTCAATGAGAGAAAGTGCAGGCACTCACGAATCTATGCCTCCCTTGGGCCAGGGCTCAGCCTGGACGGATCTGAGAGTCGCTCTTACACCGGCCGAGTCTTATTGACCCGATTCAGTTCACCTCACGCTGTGGGTACCAATCAATTTTTGCAGTTCTCCACTTGTCTCACTTTCAATGCGTGTCTAGCACTTTGTGTCGCGTTCTCTCGTTGTGTCCATTTCTATGTCTCTCTCTCCCCACACTCCCGCTTCCGTCATGCTGCCACACTCTCCTTAACTTTCTGTGTAAGTCTGTATTTTCCTCTGAGCCCGGTCTTTGGAGCAGGCTGTGCTGAAACATGTCAGGGATTCCAACCAGAATCTAAGTATAATGGTTTACCGTTTAGTGATTAACTTTAAAGCTGTTTCTGTCAGCCTAATGCAGCCACCTCTCAAAGGCCCTCATCAATCAAAGACTGATTTTGTCCTGTTTTGACACCAGTTTTGTGATGTGCAAATGATGGCAGGCTTTAAGGAACTCATGCACAGTGAAATGTAATTATTTGCCAAGGAACACAAACTTTGGCATACCTCCAGTTTGTTGTTATGCATTCCGTTAAGAGCATTTGAATAGCTATAGAAATGGGACTTTCTTTTTTGAGTGCCAAACTAGCAGACTTCATGAATGCAAATTAAGCTTTAAAAGAAGGGTGCCCGCAGAAATCATCATCAATAAAATTTCAAATGGAGAAATTTCGTTTGACATTTTTTTTAAATATAGATGTGGGGTGGGGCAAGGGTAATAGTTATATATAAAAATAAAGATGCAGTCATTTCTCCATTCGAAATGTTCATGTACATCCTAAAAGAAGAGCTTTATTATTGCTGGTTTTCAATCTGTAAGTAGTAATGAGAAATTTGGTAAGAAATGGTGACGTGTGTGGGTTTTATAGTCCGCAACATGTATCACAAGTCCAATTACTTAACATTTATACAATACAAAAACCACTGCAAATTGCCAATAAACGTGTCTAGAAAGTAATTGCCGAGTCTTTCCACATCAATCCCTGCTCCATAGGAAAACTCGCAAGGCAACCCGCAAAATGGCGTTCCGCGCCTGATTTCTTGGAAGCCCTGGTGCTGAATGTTTGCCTCTAGTTGTTTTACAGGGTGTGCCCTGAAGGCGACATTATGGACGCTGAGAGGGGGTGTGGGTGCTGTGAGGGAGCAAACACTCCTGTAAAGGCTGGAGGAGCTCATCCTTCATTGCGATCCAGTTATATGAAATGCTTTGAGAAGTGCAGGCGCTCATGTCCTACATAATAGGAAGTGCAGACGCTGAGGGCTGGGGACCGCCCCTTTAAAGCACTGCACCTGTTTCACAGTGTGCCGTTGCTGGCTACATAGAATCTCTTTTGAAAGTCTGCAGTTTTGTCGACCACTTTTGGCTGATTCAACCAAATACTTACACATGTATACGTGTGCATGTGAGTGTAGGAAACGAGGGAAATCGGGGACCTTTGTGCATGCTTGAGAGTAAAGGAAACGCATTAGTGTCACGTGAGGTGAGTGACAGTTGGAAATCTGTTTGGAAAAGTCTCCAGATGCCTTCTCGTGGCGCAGCCTGTGTTTTAGAAATGAACACAATGAAAACAAAAGGTGAAATGAAAAGGAGCAAGACAAGTAGGCCCTTACCTGAGGTCCATGTCGCCGTCAACCCAGTAGGTGATGATATTGGATATGAGCCCCCCCCGGGCAACAGCCCATGATGAGGATGGCAACGGCCTGCACCGGCTTCACAGGAAAAAGAAGAACCAAAATGTAGGCCGTCAGAGGCATGATCCCAAATTGGCACAGGAAACCCACGGCAATGCCCCAGGGCTTCTGAATGTGTGCCCACACCTTGCGGGCCTCCACCGTGCAGCCCAGGGAGAACACCACGAGCACCAGCATGACAGAGAGCAGGGCGCTAAAGGCCAGGGACAGGGCGCCATGCCGGTCGGGGGGGCCGCCGCCGGTGCCGTTTAGGGGGCACACAGAAACATTCGTGCAGTTGGTGAGCATACTGCTTCTCCTCGCTATGGCCTGGGATCAGCCCTACCCTGGAAACGGTGCCACTTTAGGCAAACCCTCTTGCGAGAAACACATTCACCAAGTGATTAATGAATTAAATCACCGAAACAAGGGGGCCTTTGTGTTCGAATGCTTGTTACTGTGGGTTACCGCCCTGAATGAACCCCCGGTTAATTCCCTCGGCATTACCGCACAGCCGTTTCCATGCATTCATGCCTGGGGCATGGCTTCATCTCTGGATACATCAACGTGTTTGTCGAAAGTTAACTTTCAAAGCAGGTATGCTTTTCTGCAATCTCACAATTCAGTAGCAAGCGAGGATGCACGCTTAGGGCAGAGGTGTGGGAGGGGAGATCAAGGTACACACGTGTCAGAGTATGTTTTCTCCCTTCCTGTGTCTTCCAGACTGGCATGCGGCTAGGGAGCGGAATGTCATGCTACACACGTGTCACAGCATGTTTTCTCTCCTCTCTGTGCCTTCCAGGCTGACATGCGCCTAGGGAGGGGAGCTCAAGGTACACACGTGTCACAGTATGTGCTCTACCTTCCTGTGTCTTCCAGACTGGCATTCGGCTATGGAGGGGAGATTGAGGTGCACATATGTGTCACAGCATGTTTTCTCCCTTCCTGTGTCTTCCAGACTGGCATGCGGCTATGGCGGGGAGAACAAGGTGCACACATGTCACAGCATGTACCCCCGCTACATTTTTTCCAGACTGGCATGCGGTTATGGAGCGGAAGTTCGGAAGATCAAGCTACACACGTGTCACAGCATGTTTTCTCCCCTTCTGTGTCTTCTAGAGTGGCTTGTGGACATGGACCGGATATCAAGACACACAGATGTTTGGCCCCCATGCTGTTGTTTCCAGACTCTTACACGACCTTGTGTGGTCGACCTGCTTAATGTGATATCGTTGCTACAGCGAATACTTCTATCAACATGTTTTCATGTGCTTGTTTTGGTTTGAAAATGTTTTGATTCGAAAAACACCATTTTATTAAAATAAGATATTGACTAGAATAAATGCTGTGTCCTGATTCACACACAATCTGCCTGACCTGCCTGAGTCATTTGTGAACAAATGTCCGGAAAAAAGCCTGCATTCCGCAGGTGGCACGATTACTGTTAGGGAGAATTTTTAGAAATGTGCTAATTCCCTTCACCTTAGAGACCCCCAACAACTTTGCTGGATTTTGAGGACTTGATTTTTTTGACCTGGAGAGTGTGACCCTTTTTTCCTACTCTCTCATGTACTTTAATGTGATTTTCTACACTGAGTTTCTTTTGGTTATGGAGTCTGCCAAACTCCATAGGCATCATCTTTTACATGGTGTCACAAAGCACCTTCAGTGCAGCGGCACAGGGAAGTCTTCCAGATTTCCCAAAGGTTAAACTACCTTCTCTGGGATAAACTACTGTTTCCCAGAGCAGTAAAGTGAAATTGACTTTACTTAGCATTGTAACTTCCTAGACCCAGCACACCCTATCTTACAATAGGGTGCTGGAGGGGTTACTTAGTATCCCCTTTGTCTAGCTTCTCATGTAACATTTTTATGTTACCCTTTCTTCACTGAATGGCTGGTGGCAGTGGTTTAGTTTGAACTACCATGGTATGTCTTTACCGCGGGCTGTGTTTGTGGCTACAAGCCTGAGCCCCCTCAACAGAGTGCGGGACCCCAGAAGCAAGGAAAGTCCACCTCACAGCCAGGAACCGCAGTGTTGCTATTTGCGGTGGATGCGAGGAGCTAAA
This sequence comes from Ambystoma mexicanum, assembly GCF_040938575.1. Lineage (NCBI taxonomy): Eukaryota > Metazoa > Chordata > Amphibia > Caudata > Ambystomatidae > Ambystoma > Ambystoma mexicanum. The sequence goes on from NC_090937.1 coordinate 40,067,334, forward strand.
ACACGAAACAGCCACTGAAAGTGAAGTTCGCCGATTGCAAGTTCTGACAGTCCCAGTTCATTTCAGGGGTCCCCCAATGTCCTCCATCTTGTCCCCACGACTGAGGCCCAGGAACAGTGAGATTGGCAGAGCTGCACAGGAACAGAAGTCATCAGCTGCATCTTTTCTTCATTGCAAGGTACTGTAAAACAAGCTAAAGAGAACTTACATCTTACTGTAGAGTTGCTTTGAAACGTCTACATCTCACAAGCCTAATCAGCTTGTGGCCCTACATTTGATTCTTCTTTTCATCAATAACTCCCAAGAACCCGTGCAAAAACGTTTCCCTTTACTTACCAGAAGTGCTTCATCCTATACAAGACTTTTGCCCATTGACTTTGGCTTAGCCTATTGAATTGTATGAGTCTTCTTGGAGGATCCAAAAGTATTTGCCTGCTTAAGAATAGTTGTAGTCTCTTGTGTTCTAGTAACCTTTGCCTTTTACCAACTTCTAAAAGTATTCTCAATGCCAACAGTAAGATATTAATGTCCCCAGCACCCTTGTTATTGAAGTCACCTCTGGGTGAAGTTGTGTCTGTGGGCCATCCCAAAAGGGTCTTTACTGATTTAGTAACTAAGAGTGTACAGTATTGAAGTGTATTTGTGTGTTACTAGCATATTGCTCTCTTCTAAAGAAGGCTTTATAACTCATTGATAAATACATTAATAATTGTTTATGCAAGAAACCGTGAGTATAAGAGTTTATTGGAATACCTGTAACTGTGAATCTTTGTGTAACTCCACTACAGCTCACATTTCCCCTCTTGAGATAAGCCTGGCTGCTCAACACGCTACCAAAACTGTGTAGTACAAGCTTATACCAAAGGTTGGGTTGCCTATACCTGTAGTCATGGTTGTTTGTAGTGTTCCTAGAGAGTACTGCATTCAAACATTGCCTAACAATTACCTACATGGAATTTGCCAGTTCAAATTGCTTTGTGCTCACAGATGTGTAGCACTGTAGTCAGGGCGTGGGCATGCCACCACATGCATGTGCACATCATCCCGGATTCACAAAGGGATGCGCTTTCTTGTGCTTTCATGTGTGGCCGGGCACATTTCTTTGTGCTGACAAATTCGGGTCTATGTAAACAGTGCACACATGAAAGGTGCCATCCCTGATTCACAAACACCTGTTCCCCTGCACCTGGGGCCTCCCCTTCTCGTGGGCAGGGAGCAGATTTCATGTGGCAAGAAATATTTGCATCGGAATGTCTCTGTCAAAAACATCAATGCAATTGTGCCACTGAAATAGGGCACACACATTATCCTCGAACGATGCACATCATAAATGTGTTCAGACACTTTGCCACACAATATGCCCCTTGCCAAGATGCAACATGCGCCTGCCACATTATAACATGCAACTTTCCAGTTAGTGTAATATGTGCTTTGTCTAGCCTTATAGATAGAGGCAGGTGGCTATCCTTCATCTCCTCCGCACACATCTTCATGAGTGTATATATGTACCCTGCACTTATCCCAGGTTCCTTTGTAAGCTTCTTCAGACTTCTTCCTACAATGATGTAATCAGCGCCTTGATGCTTACGGGCTTAGTGCACTGGATAACATTTCCTGGAAATTGCTTTATTCTTTCCCTGTCTGCTTCTGATGCCTGAATGTTCAGAATGCCGTCAATACCAGTAGTTATTAACTGCACTCTGAACATTCTGATTGGTTGAGATGAGGTTAATAACGATTTCCATGGCCTAAGGAGAAGTGAGGTGCCCATCAACAAAATACGTGTTCCGTATAACATTGCTATGGCTAGAAAACATGTTTTTCAAAATGATTACCCCTGACACAACCATCATGATTACTGGCCGGTACATCACGCAAACAGGTTAATTGAAGACACGTCCTTTAAATAAGGTAACAAACCATAAGTTACTGAACCAGGAAACATGCCCACTGATGTTCTAGTCCCATGAACGTGATGAACATGGATCAGTAGTGTTAATGGCCCCACAGAAGAAGGTCATCTACGTTTCTAACCCAGAGAAAAGAGCATCAGAGTAATTAATTGGCTAGGTTACTTGTCATGATCAATTGACTGCAGAATACTGGCCCCAAGAACATGGGCATCAGATTTACTGATTCATTAAATATACCAATTGTTGTCCTGACAGCAATACACCAGAGCTACTTGCCCCGAAAATATGTAATCTCATTTATAGGCCTAGGAAGCCCAAGCATGAAGGTTACTGAATAAGAGTCCACCCCACTAGGGTTACTGATAAAGGGACCACGCCAACAGTTTGACTGACCTTGCGATAAGTCCATCAGGGCTATTGACTTGGATAACATGAGGATGTGATCTGCTGATCTTGAAAACATACATATTAAAGTGTTTTGCCAGCAGATATGGAAATAGAATTATGTAGAGGAGCAGCTGAATGCCTCTGTAGGAGGTTCCGCCCCCTAGTTCCGGTATGTTGGGAGCCTGAGATCGTGCCATGTCTGACACCAGCAGTTGTGACCATACCACAGAGAAGATTTGAAAAAAGGTACCCACTGAGAAAGCCCTATCAAATGTGTTCCCGAAGAGATGACAATTTTATGGAAGAAATCCCTCAAGGGATATGAAAGAGAGCAAGGGAGGGAGTTGGTGATGTCACAAAAGATGAGCATGACACAGTGGGTGGGAGCGGTCGGGGGCGGTGCTCCTATACTTTTCATTTTTAAGTTTCTCTGTTCATATACTTTTATTTTTAAAAAGAAACCATTCTGGAATGGTTTTGTTCTAAAATAAAAGCGTAGGAAGAAGTTGAAGCTTGCACTGAACAGTCCCTTAAATAGCAGGTGTGTTTGTTTGGGGGTTTAGATTGGAGCAGGGGCAGGCCAGCAGGGAACATAGTTCCACTACTTCTTTTTGTACACTTCGACCACTGGCCTGACACCCTAAGAACACTGGCTGAAGAAGATGTATAGGCCTTATAGAAACTGATGACGAAGTAAAGAATCAAGCAAACTTTCATTTGTGAAGAGAAGTGTGCACGTGTGTGGAGCACTGCAGAAAATGCAAGCCGTTCAACAACTGTACAGATGCAGTAAAGTAGACTAAGTGATCATGGAAGCTGGCTATATGTAGTGAATAGACTGCAGGCGAAGCTGCCATTGTATAGAAGATGGACATCGGCTTCATGAATTTAGTAAGTTCGGATCCATGGAAAAGATCGACCGAGAATTGTGTTGCAACAAGAATTTGCTGAGATTGTGGAATTGAATAGTGAAGCTGTCTGGCCTGGTATCAAAGTTGAAGCAAGAAAAGGCAGGTTATCTATTCTCAAGGCAGTGAACCTGAAAAGATGAATCATCCCTTGTTAAAGTGCGAAGAAAGAACACCAAGTGTGCCAGGTTTTAGACATTTAATTACTGCAAAATGTACCAAATTGTGGTCTCCTATCACGTGAACCAAGGATGGGAATATAGTTGGGCTTGGAGTTCTAGAACAAGTGATAGTGCATGCCCGAACTCCCTTATATTCTCACATGCAAGTATAGATTGCAAGGTCAAGTTCAAAGACTATCTTCATGGCAGAAAGCATTGGGTGATGAGAGACGTTGGGCTAATTGTGTGGGGAGGTAAAGTCGAGTACACCTCCTGGCCCCTGGGTATGAGTGTATGTGCTGCTAAGTGAACAGAATTTTTCAGACATTGCACACGCATGCCAACCAATTGTAAAGGGCCATCTAATGAAGGGCATTATAGTTTGAGAGCCAATGATTTACTGTGTACTTAATAATGTTGAAGATGGCTTGCACTAGAGGTAGGCACACAATGTCCACCTGACAGTTGAGACCCAATCACAACCCAACCCCTTATAGAAAGTATACTTTGATGTTCCCCTTAAGGGTATCACAATTCCTTGTAGGTTTCTCATATTTTCCATGTAGTATGACATCACATATGATGTATTTTAACTATATAACTGTGATTTTTCAGGAAATGTAGGAGAGCTCGAGTGAATGTCTGTTGATTTACGTTTTAACTCCCTGTTTTAGACAATTGATAATGAAAAAGAAAAACCTTGCCATCTTCCTGAGTTGGTTTGATTATTTGTGTCCGAGTTATTCTGCATCCCATCCATTGCATGTGTGTTGCCAAAATGGCTCTAAGCTCACATGGTAGCAGAGGATGGTCCAAAAAGATCCCCACTAGTCCTGCTCCTGAAGTTCGGACAACCAGGCATCCTCTGCCATTAGACGGAAAGTCGCAGGGATTCCTGTGGAGAGCGGCCGAATAGAAATAAACTTGCAAGACGAAGCGAGACGGTGGGCAAGTCCCCCTTTGATGAAATCCCTACCGGGTTTCCAGGGGCACTCTGCGTATGGAAGGCGAAGTGTTCAGTTGGAGGAGGAGACGATACCGAAAGCCTTGAGTCGATTAACGAATGAATGGTCAGTAGACTAAGGGGAATGGCAAATGAAGGGGATGGGATTGTGATAATTTTTGAGTAACAGGAAATATTGTGTGAAGAAGAGATAGCGCTAGAGTCCTAAACTCAAGAGAGTTTCAGAAGGAGGTGTCTCAAATCCCAACGATGGCAGAGCCGAAAAATATAATGCACAAACAGGTTTGTGTAAGGTGACGTCTCAAACCCTGTACAGGGTATTAAGAAAACGCGAGAGAAAAGAAAAAGTGTGCTCACTGTCTTTTTATTAAAGTATAAAATCGACTAAGTTTTTGTGTTGTTTGTTGAGTAGAGATGTCGAAGAATTATAGAAGTTGTGAAGTCATTGAGAAAAGACTTGAGGAGCTATAGTAACTACCTAGTGAAGAGGTTGGTACCAATCCAGACGTAGAGGTAAGCTTATTGAAAAATTACAGGCTTGAGCACCGATTGTTGGTGTGTGCTCATATATGTTGTTTTACGGCATCAGAAAAAAGTGGTGATTAACACAAAAGTCCACAGGTTGCTTTATAAAGTCTTGTAAGTATTGACAGTCAATTGAGACTTGTCATCATGGGAGACACTCCTCTTATGCACTTATGTAAGACACTGCCAAAGCACATGCTCAAGCTCAAACAGTATAGTGCGGAATGTGTAAAAGGCACGGCGGACAAGATGTTCATGCCATTGCTACAAGGGGGATCACTGTCAAAAGCGGTATTGCAACACATGACCACATACTTGCATGCTGCGTACACGGGGAAGAAATTAGAGAAAAGGCTACCTATTTTAGAGCTCTGGAAAATGTACCAGGAAGAGAAAGAGGATCCACCACCTGAGGAGTGGATGCTTAGTCAGCAGAAGGAGGAAGGTGTTGAGCCCTCAGCTCCCCTTACCTCATGTGAAGTAAAAGGCGATAGCATGGAAGAAATGGGGTTGTATCCTTTAAAGGAGTTGAAAGCAGCGACAAGGTATAGTAATCTGATATACGAACTGCCCGCTTATAGCAGCGATGATAGTCCAGAGGAGAATAAGAGAAAAGAATGATCTGTAAGATCATGCAAGACAAAGAGGAAAAGAGTAAGCCATTGAATATATCGACAAAGATAGAAAGGGAAATTAAGAGATGGAAAGGAGAGAAGGATAAAGCTGATGAGGTAGCACTCGTTGTGGGGTGAAATATAGCCCCTGGATGACAGAAATACAGAGACTAGAGTCAGTTATGAGGGCTCACCAAAATACAAAGCCAGGACAGAAATAAGATTGGACATAAGGCCTAGTGAACCTTAATCAAAAGGAAAGAAAGTGGGCCTCAATTTTAAAATGCGGAGATCTGCACAATGCATTTCATGAAAGGAAAGAAAGACACGAAGCAATGATGTTTTGACAAAACCATGGATCGCTGCACCCACACATACAAAACAGCAGTGCACAGTATCTTCACTGGGGTGCCAGAATTGGGCTTCAAGTAGCTGCAGTAAAACAGAGCATTTTACATGTAAATTAAAGAAAATAAGGTCATTTCATTTTCCCCTCATCTAGATTAATAATATGCTCACCCAAATGCCCACCAGACTTTCAAGCTTGGGCATGGTTTTCTCATGTACATGTACCATTCAGAAATAATATACATATATTGTTAAATTGTGTGCCGTATCAGATGTTATTTAAAGCAATTGTGGGTGAGTTTGAATGGCCATGTGCTGCAGGGCATTTCTTTGGATGAGAAATTAAAGCTCCAGGACCTCCCTCTGTTTCCCTGGAGATTCAGGCCTGCTTGTCTTAATCCATCAGTGCCTTTCCTTGAAAACACAAGCAGTAATACTTTCAAGATCAGAAATGCGGTGAAGGCCAGATAAAGTCAGGTCTGCTCTGCAGCAATTGTGATCTCCAGCAAAAGCATGCCAATAATAAGTAATATGATGCCCGTAAAGTGGCATATTGTTCACTGATATGGTTCCTGAGTAAATGAAGAAAAACTGTATCTCTGCACAGGAAGGGTGTGCAGTGTCCATACTAGTCTTATCTGATTCATCTTAAAATATAGTCCTATAAATGTATTCATACTTGTCAAGATATGGAAATTAAGGGTACTTGCCATGTTGAGAGAATTTGAGGTAAAAAAACATGACCAAGCCCATCTGTAAAAGTGGGATGATGAAGCTCTCTCCTCCCACAGCTAACCCAAAGCACTCCCACATCCATTTGTCCTATCAGCACACAGGTGGCAGAGGGGTAATGTAGACCAACCAATCACTTACGCAAGATTTATGACAAATGGGTGATATAATTTGCCCTATAAATAAGCCAGTTTGCATCAGAGCTGAGTTCTTCCACTAATGTCAATATCTTCTGTGTTGCAAGAAAATCCTCCACCTCCAACTCTATTGAATATTAGTACCTGGCAAGGGAGTTTGGGGTGGCCGCACAGCCAATCAGGAGGCTCAGATTGGGGGCTTTACTACATGGTCAAACCCACCCTCTGAGCCTCCACAGAGATGGAGACTGCCATCTTCCCCCACCGGGTCCAAGGCAAGTGGTCCCTGCGCTCCCCCGAGTACTGTTCCCCCACCCTCATTTCTACATATTTAGATCCTCCCACCCGCCCCACTTACCTTCCACTCCCGAGTTCCTCGCTGGCAGTGAGAACACTAAAAGCTGCCATGGAAAGGGAGAAGTGACTACATGTAGTTCCCTCCTCCCTGATCCATGGCAGACATCTTGTTTTGTCATTTTACAACATGCTGGGATACTAATAGCAATTAACCCCTCTTGCCAGGGGCATTGGCGGGACAGTTAATGCCCTAGGCTATCGTTAAAGCCCTCGCTTCACTCAGGCTTCTAACTAGCCAAGCCAATACCTGGCCCAGTAATGCTCCTGCCATCAGAGTTTATTGCTTAAGCACTTAGTAAAACAGCTCCAACAGTAAAATATGAAAATGCATCATTCATCCTCGAACTGGGATATGGCCAGTCCAGATGCTACTCAAAATGTTGAAGAGTGTCTAACAAATTGTTTTATTTCCGTAGCCCCTCTAAAGATATTCATACTTCCTGTAAGAAACAGGATGGTAATTGGTTTACCTCAGACTTCAAAAGGGCTAAACCTATAACATGGTGACTAGAAAGAAAATTGAGATATATAACTCGTGGTATAAAGTAAATCTTTTGGACTGTAGAGCAGACTACAAAATAAATATTTGTCTGGAAAAAACTGTTTTTACAATTACTGCCTTTTTAAGGCTGAAACCATAAAGAACAACTATTTAAAATGAATTGTGATCACATTGAGCTTTAGAAATGGTAATTCCCCCTTCTAGGGTACTTTACAACAAGAATGCTAGCTTCCAATACCATAAAAATACAATCATTTATGAAGATATCAAGTGTAACAATTCTACTGGCGAAATGGATGCCAAACCTTATCAATTATACGAATAGCCTTAATGCATTCTCTTCACTGAACACGGAGACCTATCTACTCATAGTTATGAATAGCAAATGTGCTGCCTTACCAATGGACATATGATTTAAGGATCTTGCACGATGCCTGGCTATTTCCCATTCCATGAAGCAAATGATTAACACCAGTCACACATCAAGCTTTTATTCCAATCTGCCTGTAGAGGGCGCTAATCACGAAATATCACAACTATCTAATCTGCCCAATCTTACTACAGTGTGTCCCAATAGCTTAGCATCTCAACTAGGTGGACCACCTTGATGTGCTCAAACATCTGTATGCAGGCTTATATCCCTCTCTATGCATGGAGTCCTCCCTTGTGGCAGTTTCTGATTACCTCTAGATGCAGGTGGCCTCAGGCAACACCATCACCTTGATCCTGCCGCATTTGTTGTTTGCCTTCAATTCAGTTATTCATGCCACATTGACGCACATATTATCATCTTTAGGGGGTCATTCGTCTGGTATTGCAGTAGATTCTTTCTCAGTGATAGCTCCTCAGCCATCTGGCTTTTTTAGTTATTTATTTGTTGTGTATTAGTTTATATCAAAGCCTTGCACAAGCGTACAAAAATATACCTAACATACATAAACTAATAATGTCGACTACTCATTTGTTTGTCCAATTGTCCACTAATCAGTTGTAATAAGAAGACGCTGCAGTCGTCAGTGAAATCTGCCTGCCTGCCATAAGGTGTGCCCAAAAAGCTTCCTTTAATAACTTGGTATGATAACGTACAAAAGTTTCAATAACTTCATCCTAAAATCATGTAACTGCGGGCATTCAATATAGCCGTGCTTTAGTGTCTGAAGACAATTCATTGTCATACCTAAGTATTCTGGCCTCTTTCGACCCTAATACGAGCTCCCGGATCACATATGCTTGCTCTACACGCACGCCAAAAGGCATACGGAATTTCACCAAAACTCAGAAAAAACATGTCATTATCTTGACATGTCTGATATTTTGAAAAAAACTATTCACGCAACAGGCGTTTACCTGCAGGTTATAGCCAATGACATTCATAAATAGTTCACATTCTATTCTAAGATTAGAATAGAAGCTAAAATTATGAATACAAATCACGTTTCAATTTGCGCCAACAGAATACTGTCCTCTGGACATGCCTTCTTGTAGTAAAATGTGCGCCTTCTCAGCACAGATATCATATATAGTAGCGCCAGACCTAACTCAGACCTTCCATTTAACTTGCCCATTCAGACTATAAGAACTAACACGTATTTCGATGCCCAACCTTCCAAACAGTACAACAATATATGGACTTCTTGTGATCGTTTTCCATACCATAGATAATTGTTGGACTTCTCTTCTGTTTATAAAAAAAATTAGTACACAGCGAGGGCGCAATCAGAATGAAAGAGCCATTCTGATTGGCCCTGTCCGAGTCGTTACCAGGCCGAGAATCCCTCCGTCGGGATTCCACGGCCTTTCTCCCCGGAGGGGGGCGTGGCAGCCCCTCAGCCAATGAGGATGCTCGAAGCGGGGCCATCCCCGCTCCGAGAGGCTTCCTTCGCCCCCGGCCGGGGACAGAGGTAAGGCTTTTTTTTTCCCTCCCTCCTCCCACCACCCTGCCCTCCCCACCCCACTTACCTTATATGCCTTGGTCCCCGGCAGGGGACGATTAAAGCCTCCAGCCGTGTGAAGACTCAGAGCTGGGCCATCCCCGCCTTGAGCCTCCACACGGCTGGAGACTTCCATCGTCCCCCGCTGGGGACCCAGGTACTTTTTTTTTTTTCCCTTTCCCCTCCCTTCCGCCCTCCCAACCCCACTTACCTTCTTTTTTTTCGGGAGCGGACGCGCTGGAAACGCTTTGGTTTCCAGCGCGTCCGCTCCCGATGGCCACCATGGAAAGGGAAAACGGACTCTGTTTTTCCTTTCCATGGCGGCCATTTTCTTTGACTTCTTTTTTTTTCCCTAAACGCCGCAGCTTTTCATGAAAAAAATAAAGCTTTTAGTGCCCCGGTCTCACAGTTTTTGCGGGCCGGGGTACTAATAGCTATATGCCCCTCGTGGCGGGGGCATTACCGACTCTGGTAATGTCCCGTGGCCTTCGTTAAGGCCCTTGCTTCGCTCCGGGCCTATAATTATGGGCCCCGTGGCATTACCTGAGTCAGTAATGCCCCCGCCGCTCGGGGCATATTGCTTAAATAGAGATTGCAAAGAGAAATCGCTGTTGGTATTGTTGATTTTTAAAATGTTTGCGCTTAAAGCCAGAATCTTGTATTTTATTCTCTCTCCCTGCCTTTTCTCAGAAGTCACATTTGTGACAAGGAATCCTGTTTACTTTAGTTGAGATTTTTTTTCTAATGAAATGCGATGTAGGTACCAGACGCAATATTTATGCTTGATGTGCGCTTTATTGAGTTTCATGACATTCGATTTAGTAACATTTACTACTAAACGATTGGCTTGTGTATGACACAAGTATGTATATTTATTCCAAAGATGCGCCCAACCCATCTGGTCGAAGGCTTCGACAAGGTCCACAAATGCTAGGTATATCTTTGATTTGTTTTGCCAAACCATCCCCTTCAGAATACTCAAAGCTAAAATGTTTACCCCTGTGCCCATGCCTCGGACAAATCCAGTTTGGAACAGGTAATTCCTGCCTGCCGTTCTGGACCATTTGTTTAGTTTTTTAAGAAGCATGGATCCAAAAATCTTCCCAATCACATCGAGGAGAGCAATAGGCTGATAGTTCTTGGGGTCTTCCCTCTCCCCCTTCTTAAATATCGGGACTACTATTGCAGACATGTGCCCTTTATTGAGTTTCATGACATTAGATTTAGTAATAGTTACTATTAAACGATTGGCTTGTGCATGATTTCTAATTACCTTTAAGCTCCTTTACAAGCCAATTGTTGCAGAGCCAGAGCACCACATAAGCCAGGAGGAAGTAAAGTTTAAGATCCCCAAATCTTGGCAGTTGATTGTTCAACTCATTACTTTACTTTTTTTTACTTTAAACTATTTATATAACACAGCTATGGACCGTTGGGCGTTAGGGCGCGTAACAAGACAGAAACACAAAGGTGGGGCTGAGGAATAGAATCAGGTCAGAGAGCGGAGACGGGTCAGAGGAGAGGAGAGCTTAAAGGCGACAAAGAGTGTTACAAAAACAACCATGTTTTCAACTTTTAAAAAAAAAAGTTCAGAGAGGCCATACCACGAAGCTCAGGGGGGGGAGTGGTTTCCAAGTCTTCGGAGCGGCGGCGAAAAAAGCAACATTTTTGGCCTTCTATGTTTTGCATCTAGGGGATACCAACAAGTCTTGGTTGTTGGAGTGGAGGCCTATGCTACTGACCTTTTTACAAATGAGATTTTGCAAATACAGGGGAGAGAGGCCAGATCTGCACTTGAAGGTCATGACTAAGAGGCAGAAGCGAACACGTGCTTTGACCGGGAGCCAGTGCAGCGCCCGCCTATCTGCTGAAACGTGGTCACAGTGGGCAAGGCCAACAATGACTCGAACCGCACCGTTCTGCACGACTTGAAGTCTTTTTAAGTCCGATTTGCGCAGGCCCACCAGGGTGCTGCTGCAATGGTCAATCTTGGAGCAGATAATAGCTCTTGCTATGGTAGCAGTGTTATCCTGGGAGATAAAGGTTCTTAACTGAGCTAGCAGTTTCACATAATAGAGAGCTGCTGAAACCAGACAACCCACGTCAGTACTCATATTCCGGAATTGGTCGAGTGTAACCCCTAGGATTTTTACCTTCGCCTGTGGGGATAATTTCGCATCACCCAACAAGAAGCAACAATAGTCAGAATCTAGTTTTTCGAGCGTAGAGGGGGTGCCTATAATCATCAACTCAGTTTTGCTTCTATTAAGGAATAGGTAATTACGGTCCATGTAATTCTCTTTAAGAGAGTAGACTCTATTGAGTTTGTTTACATCAGAGGCGTGAACGCCAGTCAGCGGGATGACAGATTGAGTGTCATCGGCATAGTTGGAAAATAAAACCCCTTCCCCGCCAAAATGGCAAAGAAAGGAGCCATAAAGATGTTATAAAAACATGGGGAAATGCAAGCCCCCTGAGGAACCCCTAGGTCAACAGGGTGCGGAGCACCTCATCAACCGAGACCCTGCTTTCTCTATTGGCTAAGAAAGAACCAATCCAACGAGCAGCAAGCGACAAGAGATTAGCGACCTCCACCATTCTGGAGACCAGAATGGTGTGGTACACCAAATCGAAGGCAGCTGACAGATCCAATGCTATAGGAAGGAGAACCCTTATCCAATCGCTCTAAAAGTCTGGATTTCAGTTCTAATAAAGAAGTCTAGGTTCCGAAGCCCTTTCGAAAACTTGATTGTGTTGGTTCAGGATGGGGAATTCATCAAGGTGTTGGTTATATGCAACACAGTCAAGTATTTTCAAGGGAATAGACGTGTTAGACATGGACCTATAGTTGAAGGGAACCTCTGGGTCCAGGCCAGGTTTCTTCAAAATGGGAGTGATCCAGGCTTTTTTAAAGTCAGTTGGAACAAGCCCTTCTGCTAGAGAGCAGTTGACAAAATTGCAGATGGCCTCAAGGAGAATGGGAGGACATGATTTAATAATCATTGAGGAGCACAGGTCTCTTTTTCATCTTGTGGCTTTCAGCTGGTCTATGACTATTGCCAGGTCTTCATTCACGATGGGAGTGAAGTTAAACTGGGGATAGAAGGGCATCTGACAAAGGGCCTCAAGCTACCCTCCGCTAAGGCGGACGGTTCAAGAGTAGTTTTGTTTTTGGAGATTATATCTGACCTGATGCCATCAAGTTTCTTGTACATTGCTTCTTGAATTTTTTGGCATCAGGCTGCATCCTTGGTAACAGGGCTTGCTGACGGAGGGGAGATGTTCTCCTGTTCTTTTAATATTTTAAATAATTCTTTCACGTCGGATTTAGCATTTAGAAAATTTTCTTAGCAGACACGGTCTCCAATTTGTAATTTTTTGAAGATGTAAGGATATCCTCTATGTTTGCCATCTGAAGATTACATTATCAGAGAGCAAGAACGGACCTCAACGGTATGCTCTTATTAGTATCAATATCATGTCTACTGTTTCCATCATTATTCAGTCCGACACTCACCACCGTGGTGACCGAAGTACTGCTAACATTGTGTTGATATGTCATAATTTATTTCTTTTTTCATAGGCCCTCGGGAATACTCCACTGATCGGGTTCATGTCAAAGACGATACCTATGTAATCTAAAAACCTGCATAAACAGATACATTAAATTTAGATGGTGCCCAGGGTTTTGATATATTCTGAACGAAACCATTGAGTGAGGTGCCCACTCCCCTCATGAAGCCTGTCTCGGTGATTGGTGATATATTTATTTAAGCAATCGAGTTATGTAGCTATTTGAACAATAAAGATGCACTTATTTTTCCTGTCACGTAAAATAAGATAAAAGGGACTATAATGATGGGTTCAATGTGAAAAAAAATCGTGGCAAAAATGGACATTTACACAAATAATCGTGGCAAAAGGGCTGCGGTTTTGCTGCCACAATCCATGTAATGGAAGCAGAGACCACCCCCACACCCCACAGACCCATTGTAGACACCCCCGCAATACCCACTCCCCATAAATGGTAAGATGGGTACACCTTTACCGCGTCAAAAACCACAGCATTTATGCCACAATTGTTTTTAAAGACGACTTTCTTGCTGCAATTTTATTACTGCACACCTAATTATGCGGGTCCACAACCATTATATTGAAGATTGGCTCAAAATAGGATTTAGTCCATGCAATAAGCAAAATGTTTCACAACATAAGATGTGTAGACTATTGGCAAACATTGATGCCCAAGTTTTTAAGAAAACATTTCCTAGTAAATTTGGAACAGGGCATGTGACCTTTTAAACATTTTCATCACTCCTATTATGTCCTCTTTCAATAAACATGCCTTCCAGTGATAGTGAACCAATCCCCAAAAGGTTTTCCTTAACATATAGCACTCCTTGGTCCTCACTAATATGATTCAGTATGTGCTGCCTCATCATCTAATAAGTCAGAGAGATTTTTTAGAAGTCTTTATTGTTCAATAAACCTTGCACTTCTTCACTTGTTTTTTTTTCTTTTTGCTTTTCTTAAAATGTTTGTTCATTTTTTGTTATCATCTGTATAATGTGTCCATGCTGTGTGAGAACTGAACAGTAAGATTGTGCATTCACTACAAAATCATCTTTTCTGGTTGTCTACATCTTGCCTCTGGTTTAATGGTGCTCAATATAAATGAATTAAGGTAAAGTAAAGTAGTTTGCTCTCCCCTCTGTTTCTCTGCTCTTTTCCATTCTTTTATTCTGTTCTCTCCTCCTCACTCGTCTCCCTCTCTCCTGCTCCCCTCCCTTACTTTTTTCTTTGCACTTACACTATCAGAATTGTCCTTGGACCTAGTACGATAGCAACAATTGTTTGTCTCTTCCCCCCTCCCAAACCCTTCTCTCCATCCCCCCATTCAGCACTATCTGAAATGTCGTCAGGCCTAGTACGATAGTCACTTGTTTTGTTCTTCTCCCCCCTTTCTCCTCCCCTCACCTCTTGTAACATTCCGGCTCTGTCACAAATGTCGTCACGCCTAGTACGGTAGTCGCCTGTCTGTTTCCCATTTCCTTCCTATCTGTGTTTTAGCTCTTGCACTATCTGAAATATCGCCAGGCCGAGTACGATATTTCATTTCACATTCGTGTTGTTCATGGCTTGTAAGATTGTGATTGTATTTTCCCTTATCCCCTCTCTTGCTTTGAAGAGCTTTGAAACACATTGTCTATAGGTGCTATATAAATAAACTATCATATCATATCATATTATTGCCTACCAATACGATCATTGTCTATGGGTGCCAGATTGTTTTTTTACTGTTTTAAATGCCACCAGGATACTGCCCACTCGTGATGAGGCCCTATATACTTAAACAACAGAACCCAAGCCGGCTGAATCGGGTGGTAATGTCCCAGGGCCCAAGTTCGCTTGGGCCTTAACGTTGGGTCCTGCCACTGTTACCACCCGATCCGGCGAAGGTCTCATTGCTTTTAGCACCCTGGGTTTTCAATCCAAAAACCTGGGGCGCTGGCAGAAATGTAATTAATGGGACGCACTTGTGGCATCCCATTCATCAAACAAAATACTTATCTAAAAGGGCCACCACGGAGATGGTAGGCGGGGCTACATACGGCGGTTGTGTTGCCGAAGGAATCAGGTAAGTGGGGGGATGGGAAGGGAAGAGAATGGTGACTGGAGTGAATGGGGGGGGAGATGGCAGAGGGGAAGAGCAGCCTACAGGTTGCTCGGAATGCAAGCTTGGATCGTGGGGTTCAGCCTGCAATCCAAGCTAGCTAATAGGCTGACTTCCCAGGTAATAATTTGAAGTGGTATAGATAAACCACTGCCCGAAAGGTTCTAAAACACATTTACTCAGTGTTCACTCCGCCAGTGGGTTATAAAACATTGATCGACAATTATTTCGTTTTAGTTTATCAGCTCCCATGTCAAACAGCCTGCTTGCAGATCTTTGCTTTCAGATTGAGTCTCATTCATCTCTAACAGGAAGTGGTTTTTGATCAAGATTAGCAGTTCCCCTCACCCCCACTTGGGGCAACACCGTTCACAGTTGTGTGCTTTTGTAAATACGCAGGAAGGGGAATGCAGTTAACTAAACCTTTTGGAGACAGACCATTTTGTAGATACAAATAAAATGCCAAACCTCTTCTTTGAAAGAAAACTGTTGTGTCCCTAGAGTTCAACAATACCCATTTTATAACCTCGGTGAAGGGATCAGGAATGATTATTGACCTTTCAATCGGCGTAAGATGCAAAGGTTGTTCCATCATAGCAATACGCTTCCATCGCTGGAGCCTTATAATGCAGCCACTCAGGCAGCAGAGATTTTTGGATTGAAAAGGTGCCATGATGACATTATTGTTCCTTTCCCAAGTTTTGAGACGGAGATGACCTATTAGGAAACTAGTTGTTTAAAATCCTCACATCATACTCTAATACTCTGGTGGAGTCAGTTTCAGCAGTAATCAGTTAAAAATGGAGCTGAAGTCTTAATATGTAGCACAACTTTGTCCAAGTTAGCGTGATCTCTAAATTCTACTTGTTCAATGTCCCTAGAAGAGACAATTATTAGTAGAGGAAAATCATTTAAAAATAATTGCATCACATTGGTGTAATTTATTTGATAAATATACGAGTCCCCAAATATTACTTTGGAACCTAACATTCTGAAGTTACTCCCAAGAACAGCCCTTTTGACGAAAAACCATTTTGTCTTGAATTTGTTGCCCAACACTAAAATTCCTGAATGTGTTTAGATCAATAAATGTATTTGACATCTGTTCCACCAAACTGACATTCAAGATCTTCACTATAATGTATGTTAAAAGGTTTTTTCTCGCATGGCTCCCTTTGCACTCCATCTTTGTAAATGGTTGCCAATTCAAAGTTAATGCTACTGGGCGTGTGTTTTACTGCTTGTTTGGAAGCTGCTACAGTTTTGTACAATTATTTCAGAGTTTTTTTCATCAAGCCTGGATTTGTGTTTTTCCGAAACTTCTTAACAGACACTGATAAACTATGCCAATTCTTGTGTTGCACAGAAGTGAGGATATAGACACTTTTGCCACTGGAATGATCAGATCCAGGAGACTGTGGGCAGCTAGGGAACAATATGTAATAACTGGTCTGGTGATAACTGTAGTGATGATAATAATAACTGTCTTCTAAGTACTGGAGAGTGCACACCCTCTCAGAAATGTGTTGCCCACGTCCATCCCACCTACTAGGCTATGCTGTGCTATGCTTTCTTGTCAAGTACACACACTATTGATCTTGAGCACTGAGAAGGATACATTAATGAGACCTTTTTTAAAGAATTTTGAATGATACTAATGCAGCGCTCAACAAAAGTAATTGTGTGTTCCCATCTTCCACAGCATGGAGAGAAGGGTCTAGGATGATATATATATATATATATATATATATATATATATATATATATATATATATATATATATATATATATATATATATACATATATATTCAGTGGTGAAAAAACTTTGTTAAAGGGACATTATGGTTAAGTTGCGCTACTAAAAACCTATGAAATTCAGTGAAAAACTTTGTTAAAGGGACGTTATGGTTAAGTTGCGCTGCTAAAAACCTATGAAATTCAGTGAAAAAACTTTGTCAAAGGGACGTTATGGTTCCAAGTAAAACCGAAAAACCCTTCAAATTTGCCAGTTATGGTAAGCTAAGCAACCATAACTCGTGCCACCACCGTGCACCGCTAAGACTAACACCCAGGACATCAAAGATGACACCACAAATTTCATTGATGACATTACTGATGACGTCACATGTGTATGTACTTTTCATGAAATATGTGTACAAGGGATTCTTATTATAATGTTGCGAAACAAGTGTCAAGGATCATTGCAATAAATATCATACCCTAATTAGTGCATTGAACGATGCATTGATATAAATAGCATTCTATTATGGGGTTCTATCTAGTATACTAAGCTACTCATACAGAAAAATAACATTGTGTGCAGTGTACAAGATGAAGGTATAATATTCGTAATGTTAATATGTTGAATAATGAAATGATCATTGTTTTCTTAATAGATTTTTGTGTACTGTGAAATATGTAATAAGTAGCTAATAAAACACATGTACTACATATTTGCATTACTATAGACAAAACACAAAGACACAAAAACACATACCAATATGGGTATATACAGGGAAAGTGAAGTTAGCAAAAAAGCACAAGTAGTAGCAGAAACAATTCATAATTTAACTGATTATTTTCATGCAAATAAATGATTGCTCTGTTTCAAAGCTGCTATTTACCCTAGGTATATGTATCACTTGATGTGATTGGACCCTAAGGAAAGTAGTGTGGGTACAATGTATACAAATATGACCATATACAGGGAAAGTACAGCCATAAAAAAACAACAGAACTATCAGAAAGTGCTCATAAGTCTATTGATTATCTTTATGCACAAAAAGGATTGCTATCTTTCAAGCTTGTGTCTTCCAGTATATATATGTTTCATATGATGTGACTGGACTCTAAGGGAATTACTGTAAGAACCTACTTGAAGGATACATCTACAAATAAAATAAATTTTACTGTTACTGTAGAAAACCATGTGGCCTAGATATGTCAGCAAAAGAAAAAAGAGTGAGCCAGACATGTGATGTCATCAGTGATGTCATCAATGACATTTGTGATGCCATCTTTGATGTCCTGGGTGTTAGTCTTAGCAGTGCTGTCATGATGCCCGCTCCCGGGGAGCCGGTTCAAACCCTGCGTCCCAGAAAGCGGACATCCAGTCCCCAAGGAAGGACCCAGCAACCCCATATAGGGGCCCTTTGGACAGTGTCCTGGCGCCTATGGTGCCAGGCTCATAATAGACATCAGTCCTGGCGCCATAGGCGCCAGGCTCATTATGGGAGTGCTTGGGTGCACTTACCTGATGCAGACCATGCTGCAGGATCCCGGCCTCCTTGAGGCCTGAAAGGAACTACTTAACCTGTGGGACTAATTTACCATCCGGGCGTGGTCGGGGGAAGGATACATACCTGATTGGAGGAAGGATACATACCTGGAACTTCTTCCAAGGCTATTTAAACCCCACCTGAACAGCCACACGTGCTTCGCGTTGTTCTGCAACTAGCAGCTGGACGCTCACTGTGTCTGCTCCTGCATCCTGACTTCTGCCACGCCTGCCAGCATCCTGGATCACCTGCAAAGGAAGAGAAGAAGAGAACAGAAGAAGGAAAAGTCCTTACCTGCTGAATCCGCATCCCGGAGACATCTCGCCGACAAGCCTGAAAAGGAAGACTTTTATTTAAAAGCTCACCGCGTCGATCGCTGCAGCGCCGCATTCCACTCACCTTTACAGGGCGCCTCCATGTTCAGCAGCGATCATCCGGATTCGCAGTCACGCCCCAGCGCCTAGGGAGAAAAAAACCAGAACAAAAGGTGAGAGAGAGAAGGGAATAAGGAAAGCTAAATCTCCGTGTTAAGACTTACCTGTTGATTCATTCCCTCTTCATTTCGGGTCCGCGCCGCATCCTGGCATTTCCGGACCCTGGCCCCTAAGAGGAAAAAGAGACATCAGCGTTAATGAGCGAATGAAAAGACATTACCAAAAAACGCTCATTAAAGATTTACCTGATTTCAACAAGGATTTCACCTCTCATCTCGGGTCGGTGCCTGTTCCCCGGCATTCCGTTCCCCGGCCCCTATGGGGAAATAGACACTAGCATTAGTACATTAATGCATGGACACAAGGGGAACCTCTTATCAAAAAACTTACCTGGAAGCCAAGCAAGTTTGGTTCTCACCAATCCGAAAATCCAGTGAAGTAACTGGATACCAACGCGCCCCTGCATCAGAAGCAGGATGGAGAGCTCGTCCTTCCAGACCCTAAGGTGAGACGCTACGAGGAATCACAGAAGGGTTTCGAGGAGGGTGAGAGGGGAAAGTGGGAGGCCGATTGCATTACCCCGCAGACAGTTAATCCCCTATTTTCGCCTAGAGAAGGATACTTCTGCAAGCCAGACAAGCCAGATTTGGGGGCCGGTCCAGTCCGTCTTCCGAACCCTGCGCATCACCTTAGAAGAGGTCACAGCAGCGCGAACCAGGCCAGCGCCTCCGTGGGAGTCAGGTGAGCGTTACAGAACGCGAAGCCATCCTACAAATTCCCATCCAGGCGCTATGGGAAGTTCTGAGGCTGATTAGTTGGCCCAATTACTGGGGGTATTACGGGCCAAGTACATGCCGCTCGTCAAGAGACTAATGCCCTCAGGAGGGAATTAATAATATCAAAGGAAAGAACTGATGACCTGGCCAGACAGCTTTTGCAAGGTCAAGCTGGGAAACTCCTCTACCCGGTTCCGGAGGGAACCCCGCTCCTGTGGTTTCCAGTAACCCTGTGCAGATTAATCTACCTGGAAACATGCCGCTGGCCCCACCCGAACGCTTTGCTGGGGACCCCAAACGATTCGCCGTATTCATGAATCAGTGTCGTTTGCACTTCCTATGCAGACCTGGGGCCTTCCCTAATGATCAGACCAAGGTAGCCTTTGTATTGTCATATCTCAGCGACTGCACTGCCGATTGGTCAGTTCCACTGGTTACTCAAGATGACCCGATTCTCCATGATTTTCAAAGGTTTCAAGCAAGCATGGAAAGGTTATTTGCTCGACACTCTCAGGGGCAGGCTCTGGATGACGAACTTCTATCCCTGCGACAGGGCGATCAGGACCTCCTATCCTATATTGCAACCTTTAATAGACTAATTGTGGAAACGGGATGGCCAGAGGATAAAAGAGTCACGTTGTTTTATCGAGGCCTACGCGGAGAACTTAAAGATGTCTTGGCCCAAGTTGTAAATCCGCCCCAAGAATGCACAGAGTATATAGACTTAGTGGTCCAATCGGATCACAGACTTCAAAACAGAAAAGCAGATCGGTCCAGGTTTGAGACCCGGGTGTTGGTCAAGACCCATGCAAATCCCAAGGGAGTTGATGTCTCTGAGCCTATGCAAATTGGAGGGGTTAAAGGACCCTTAACTCAAAAGGAACGTGAAAGGAGGCGGCAGTTAAAATGATGTCTTTATTGTGGGAATTCTGGACACTTTCTACGAGATTGCCCGGCAAAACCGCCCCGAAAGGTGGTAGGAGCCGTTGATAAAAACCATGAAGACTCTGTTTCGGGAAACGACTCCGCCCGACAAGTGTAGGGGTCTGCTTGCCGAGCTTGAAAACTAACTCTCAGACCTTGCATTTCATTGTGCCAATGGTTCTCGTAGATCCAGAACAGCCTAAGCGGTTGCATGCAATAAAGGCATACATCGATAGTGGGGCTATTGGAAACTATGTGGATCGTGAATTGGTCTCTAGGATTAACCTCCCTCTCTGTCCGAAAACCAGCAAAGATGTCATCACCACAGTCAATGGAACTGAAATTGCCTCTGGACCGGTAACACATTCCACTACTGAGGTGACTCTTATTGGTCCCGACGGCCATCGGCAGGGTGTTGTGTTTGATGTAATCAAGGCTCCACAGTTTCAGGTTATTCTTGGAATCCCTTGGTTAGAGACACATAATCCTTGAATTGATTGGCGAGCTAAGAGAATAACCTTCCCGGATTGTACACAAACCTGCTACCCAGAAAACCTGAAGATTAATCTAGCATCTGTAACCTCTGCCTCCATGCAACTACCTCCGGAATACCAAGACTTTCAGGACGTCTTCCAAAAGGAGCAGGCCAACACGTTACCTCCTCACAGATCGTACGATTGCCAAATCGATCTGGTGCCCGGTGCACAACCCCCTTGTAGCAGGATTTATGCCCTTACCGAACCTGAGAACCTGCATTTGAGACAATATTTGGATCAATACCTAGCTAATGGTTTTATTCGCCCGTCAAAGTCCCCGGCATGCTCGGCTTTGTTCTTCGTGCCCAAAAAAGAAGGCGACCTTAGAACTTGTATCGATTACCGCGCATTGAACCAGATAACGGTTAAAAACCGTTATCCTCTGCCTCTGATCCCTGAACTCCTTGACCAGGTGAAGGACGCTTGCATATACACCAAGTTAGATCTCCGGGGGGCTTATCATCTGGTACAAGTTAAAGAAGGCAACGAATGGAAAACTGCCTTCCGTACTAAATACGGATTATTCGAGTACCAGGTGATGCCTTTCGGATTGTGTAACGTGCCGGCTGCCTTCCAATACTTCATGAATGATGTCCTTCGGGAACTCATCGATGTTTGTGTTGTCGTATATATCGATGACATTCTGGTGTACTCCTCTTCGGAATCTGATCACAGAAAACACGTCAGGGCAGTACTTGAAAAACTGCGCCAACACAAACTATTTGCTAAATTGGAGAAATGTGTTTTCCATACCACAGAAGTCGAGTTTCTAGGTTTCATCCTGACACCCAAAGGAGTCCGAATGGACTGAAGAAAAGTGGATGCCATCCTCAAATGGCCATCACCTAGCTCTGTAAAAGGGGTTCAAAGCATGCTCGGCTTTGCCAATTTCTATCGCAGGTTTATCCCGGAATTTTCACGCGTGGTACAACCCATTACTGCACTCTTGAGGAAAAATAAACGTTTTGAATGGTCTGAAGAAGCCGAGCAGGCCTTTCAGGATTTAAAAGCTAAGTTTACCTCCGCACCTATATTGAAACACCCGCGTCCAGATCTCCCTTATGTCGTCGAGACTGACGCATCCAGCCTAGTCATGGGAGCTGTCCTGTCCCAAAGAGATCCCAAAACCAACCAACTGCATCCCGTAGCATTTTGGTCCAGAAAATTCTCAGCACCCGAGGTTAATTATGCAATCACGGACAAAGAACTGTTAGCCATTAAGTCCGCTTTTAAAGCCTGGCGGCATTATCTGCTTGGCGCTCGACATACCATCACAGTGATCACTGATCACCGGAATTTACAGTATTTGAAAACCGCCAAGGCTCATTCATCACGGCAGCTCCGATGGGCTTTGTTTTTCGCTGAATTTGATTTTGTGATTACCTATCGACCTGGCTGCAAGAATGGCAAAGCAGAGGCCTTATCCCGAATTGGAATGGGAGAATCTGATACAAACTCAGAACCAGTACCAATAATTCCCGAACAGAGGATTCTAGGCATGACTTCGTTACAAACGCTTGAAGACATTCAAGCCAGAGTAAAACAACTCCTGGACCCTACAACCTTACAGGATTGGATACAAAAGGGATCAGACTTTACCATAGATAATGGTTTACCTTATTTCCAAGGACGCTTATTCCTGCCACATAAGGAATTACACAAACTAGTTATTTCCGGTTATCATGATACATTAATAGAGGGACACCCCGGTATTGCCAAGACAGAGGAAAAGGTGAAACGACAATTTTGGTGGCCCTCTTGGCGAAAAGATGTTAAATCTTTTGTTATGTCCTGTGGTGTTTGCGCCCAAAATAAAAGTCAAAAGAAAAGACCAGCCAGTCTCCTTCAACCTCTAGACATACCGCCAGCACCCTGGCACACCCTATCAATGGATTTTATTACGGACCTGCCTCCTTGTTCGGGGTACAATACTATTCTGGTAATTGTGGATTTGTTTTCCAAAATGGCCCACTTTATTCCTTTGAAAGGTTTACCTTCAGCTTCTGTCCTAGCCAAAGAATTCCTCGAAAATATTGTTCGGCTACATGGATTCCCATCTATACTAATCTCTGACCGGAGAAGCCAATTCATTTCCCACTTCTGGCGCAAATGTTGTCAAATGGCGCAGATCGACGTAAGATTATCGACCAGTCACCACCCTCAGACCGATGGTCAGACCGAGAGGACAAATCAGACCCTTGAGCAGTACTTACGGTGTATGTTACAGCAATCTGAAAGCAACTGGAAAGACATTCTTTGGATAGCCGAATACGCATATAATAATTCGGTACACTCTGGAACTGGCCACAGTCCTTTTTATACTTTGTTTGGGCATCACCCTCGAACCTCAAACCTTGACTCACCTCAGAACCTCGGTATGCCTGCAGTAGAACATCTGCATTCTACAATTACCCAAGCCTTCAAAGAGGCAACTACGCATTTACAACAAGCCAAGAGAAAATACAAGGAGAATGCTGATCTACTCGGAATGAAGCACCTCCGTATCAGATTGGGGATCAAGTGTGGTTAGCTACCAGACATTTACCACTCAAAGGGCCTCAAACTTTTAACCCAAAATATCTGGGACCTTATTCTATTACGGCAATAATTAACCCAGTGGCTGTTAAACTTGATTTACCAGCTAGTATGCGAATTCACCCTGTTTTTCATGTGTCACTTCTGAAACCAGTGGTACCCGGAACCCGACTACTCAAACCTCCAGAACCTATTCTAATAGATGGGGAGCCCGAATTCGAAGTGAAGAACATTTTAGACTCAAAAATGTTTAGGTCAAAACTGTTCTACCTAATTGATTGGAAGGGGTACGGACCTCAGGAGCGGTTGTGGGAACCCTGCGACCATGTGCATGCACCTCGATTAGTCAGGAAATTCCACCGACTCTTCCCAGACAAACCAAAACCCCCGGAGGGAACAACCTTGGGAGGGGCCTTGGGGGGGAGTGCTGTCATGATGCCCGCTCCCGGGGAGCCGGTTCAAGCCCTGCGTCCCCGAAAGCGGACATCCAGTCCCCAAGGAAGGACCCAGCAACCCCATATAGGGGCCCTTTGGACAGTGTCCTGGCGCCTATGGCGCCAGGCTCATAAAAGACATCAGTCCTGGCGCCATAGGCGCCAGGCTCATTATGGGAGTGCTTGGGTGCACTTACCTGATGCAGACCATGCTGCAGGATCCCGGCCTCCTTGAGGCCTGAAAGGAACTACTTAACCTGTGGGACTAATTTACCATCCGGGCATGGTCGGGGAAGGATACATACCTGATTGGAGGAAGGATACATACCTGGAACTTCTTCCAAGGCTATTTAAACCCCACCCGAACAGCCACACGTGCTTCGCGTTGTTCTGCATCTAGCAGCTGGACGCTTACCGTGTCTGCTCCTGCATCCTGACTTCTGCCATGCCTGCCAGCATCCTGGATCACCTGCAAAGGAAGAGAAGAAGAGAACAGAAGAAGGAAAAGTCCTTACCTGCTAAATCCGCATCCCGGAGACATCTCGCCGACAATCCTGAAAAGGAAGACTTTTATTTAAAAGCTCATCGCGTCGATTGCTGCAGCGCCGCATTCCACTCACCTTTACAGGGCGCCTCCAGGTTCAGCAGCGATCATCCGGATTCGCAGTCACGCCCCAGCGCCTAGGGAGAAAAAACCAGAACAAAAGGTGAGAGAGAGAAGGGAATAAGGAAAGCTAAATCTCCGTGTTAAGACTTACCTGTTGATTCATTCCCTCTTCATTTCGGGTCCGCGCCGCATCCTGGCATTTCCGGACCCCGGCCCCTAAGGGGAAAAAGAGACATCAGCGTTAATGAGCGAATGAAAAGACATTACCAAAAAACGCTCATTAAAGACTTACCTGATTTCTACAAGGATTTCACCTCTCATCTCGGGTCGGTGCCTGTTCCCCGGCATTCCGTACCCCGGCCCCTATGGGGAAATAGACACTAGCATTAGTACATTAATGCATGGACACAAGGGGAACCTCTTATCAAAAAACTTACCTGGAAGCCAAGCAAGTTTGGTTCTCACCAATCCGAAAATCCAGTGAAGTAACTGGATACCAACGCGCCCCTGCATCAGAAGCAGGATGGAGAGCTCGTCCTTCCAGAACCTAAGGTGAGACGCTACGAGGAATCACAGAAGGGTTTCGAGGAGGGTGAGAGGGGAAAGTGGGAGCCGATTGCATTACCCCGCAGACAGTTAATCCCCTATTTTCGCCTACAGAACGATACTTCTGCAGCCAGACAAGCCAGATTTGGGGGCCGGTCCAGTCCGTCTTCCGAACCCTGCGCATTACCTTAGAAGAGGTCACAGCAGCGCGAACCAGGCCAGCGCCTCCGTGGGAGTCAGGTGAGCGTTACAAGTCCACGGTGGTGGCGCGAGTTATGGTTGCTTAGCTTACCATAACTGGCGAATTTGAAGGGTTTTTCGGTTTTACTTGGAACCATAACGTCCCTTTGACAAAGTTTTTTCACTGAATTTCATAGGTTTTTAGCAGCGCAACTTAACCATAACGTCCCTTTAACAAAGTTTTTTCACTGAATTTGAAAGGTTTTTAGCAGCGCAACTTAACCATAACGTCCCTTTAACAAAGTTTTTTCACTGAATTTCATAAGTTTTTAGTAGCACAACTTAACCATAATATCCCTGACTTCATATGCATGTAACATAGAACATACTGAACCTCCACGTAGTGATTTTGATGTCCGCGGACTACCGCCATGTCCGCGGACATATCGAGAATCTGAGCGTGGTGAATGTAAATTTAAATAGTGTGCCCCATTTCCCCTTTGAAGTTGGCTCTGAAAAGAGCCTTTTTTTTGTTTTTTTTACAGATGCTTGACAGACACCTGTTATTTTGTATTTTTCTTCTTGTTTTTTTTCTTACTTTACTCCTAAAATCTTCACATAACCTTCTCCAAAGCAACCCTTACATTCCAAAATAGAAAGGCATTTCCCGTAAAAGATAAAGAGATGCCATCTTCTTTAAAATTAACAGTATTACTGGCATCAATATTCTCATTATTACAGAAGAACATACCAGCTCTAAGCATGAAGGCACACATGCCTCGGTTGATGACACACCTAGCAATGTTTTGCTGAGGACAAAAAACAGAACTATTGTCCCATATTGCCCTAGGTAGTAATCCAGAAAAAATTACTTACGCATTTGGAAGGATCTTCATTACGGCTTGAACCAAGCGTTCCAAATCAGCCAACAAAGTAGGGGCACTGACGTTGCCCAAATGGAAAGCACCATAGTGCAAAACTACCACATGCGGACTGTTCATAGTGGCCATATCCTCACAAACTTGTACAATTCCCTGTACATTGCAATCAGGCACAGTGCTCCACACCACCTCCACTCCTTTCACATCAAAGTTCTTTTCAACATGCCTGCATCGAGCGTACTGTTGTAAACCATGCACAAACATATCTCCAAGCACCAACACCCTGACTTTCTCTACTTCTGCCATCTTCACCACACACAGTCTCTTTCAACACAAATCCACAACCTCGACATCTGATTGGCTAATCCGTACAGTCTTCTTTCCATGTTGGATTTGCTGGAAAACCCCGGATGTAGCACGCCCTGTCCACGGACAGCCGCGGTGTCTGCGAACCGCGTATCTCTTCGACACCCCTTCTACCATTTCCACTTTACTCTCTGTGCCATTCCCTCATTGCATACAGCTAAGCAGTCACACAATACGAAGAACGTCCTCAGAACACCCCCATTTTGTTTATTTTCGAACATTTCAGGACAATTATCAATTCATTATTCAACATAGTAGCATTACAAATATTATACTTTCATCTTGTACGCTGCACACAATGCTATGTTTCTCCATTAGTAGCTCAGTATACTAGATAGAACCCCATAATACAATGCTATTTAAATCAATGCATCGTTCAAAGCACTAATTACGGTATGATATTTATTGCAATGATCCTTGACACTTTTTTCGCAACATTATAATAAAAATTCCTAGTACACAAATTTCATGAAAAATAAATGCACATGTGATGTCATCACTGATGTCATCAATGACATTTGCAATGTCATCTTTGATGTCCTGGGTGTTAGTCTTAGCAGTGCACGGTGGTGGCGCGAATTATGGTTGCTTAGCTTACCATAACTGGTGAATTTCAGGGGTTTTTCGGCTTTACTTGGAACCATAACGTCCCTTAAACAAACTTTTTTTATTAGCACGTAAACAATATACAAAGATGTAGTGTAAACAGCAAGTTCTCACAGATGGCTTTACACAGAATGTTGCAAAGTAAGCATTTATGCTCGTTCACAGTGAAGGTCAGCTGCTTCCATTTTTTTCTCGCGGCCCGGAGAGGCCCACGACTCCCAGTATAAGATTCTATTTTTTTTTACCTTGACAGACAGAGATTGTGCTGAAAGACTTCTTTTGAAGAAGTGTAGCAAAAACGTAAGACACGTTAAAGATGACATTTCTGAAACAAAACCACTTTTGTATATTATATCACTTTGAGAAAGATCGTTGGCACACGCGGAGTCGTATTTTGGGACTGCACTACACTTGGACAATGGAAAATGCAATTATAATGTAAGTAACCCTTTAGATTATTTTATACCGGAATATAATAACAATAGCATGGCATTAAAGCCCAGTCAAGTTGTACTTGTTCGTTCAATGTGGCATATTGTTTTCTACCGCGCACTATCACCGCCAAATTGATCCCCTGTCGTTTAGAGGGCTCTGAAAAGGCAGACGACACAGGGTGGGTTAATAGAAATAATTTAACCGGTCTGTAGCCGGTCTAGCCCTCTACTCGCTGTGCCACTTCACTGTAGCCGGTCAAGTGGCACAGCGAGTAGAGTGCTTGCTTTGACATCCGTGCACAGCTTGCTAACGCAGGTTCGAATACCGGCACGGCCAAACTCAGCCTTTCATCCTTCCGTGGTCGATAAATGAGCACCACACACCGTGGGTAATAATAAGCAGCGCTGAGATACCTGATGGTTCTTAGCGCTATATAAATGCAAAAATATTATTATTTTATTATTAACATACTCGTTGCACTATCTTTGTTAGCAAATAGTTTCACGCCCTAATAAATAAATGAATATTTTTAATAAAGATTGGCTGGTGAGACTAATTTATGTTTTTTAAAACAGGTATGTTGCCCCATTTTGCCAATGTCATGATTTTCAGACTCCAGCGGATGGATTTTTCAACTGCCAGGTGCAGCTCCATGTAAGCAACTTCATGACCCTCACCATTTTATGGGACAATCGCCAAGGACCAATATGCCCTTACGCAGTACTAGCGGCTAGAAGCAACATACCAACCATTATGGTGGTCTAATGCCTCGTTGTTGGAGCAACCTTCCGATTATCAGTGCAACCATTTACTGCTTTTATCCTAAACCAACAGCCTATCTACCGCAAAGGAACAGCGCATGGCTCAAAATAAACTTTTGCTGATCGACAGCAGAGACAATTGCAAATCGCTGAATATTCACTAAACATTTCATGTGAAATAAATGTACTTTACCAAATGTACAATCCTGCTGTTTACTTTTAAACTACAGTTTCATATTCCGAATTGTGGCACACTGTGTTCTAAGCTGATCTAACACCCTCTGTACCGCAAAGGAACATCGCGTGGCTCAACATGAACTTTTGCGGATCGACAACAAAGACAAATGCAAATTGCTGAATATTCTCTAAACATTTGATGTCAAATAAATGTACTTTACAAAATTTACAATCTTGCTGTTTGCTTTTAAATCACAGTTTCATATTCCGAATTGTGGCACGCTTTGTTGTGACATAATGTGTGTTGTCTTCCGGGTTCTGTGTAAAGTTGCGTAGGACTGGAGACGACTGGGCGCGTTTGATGACGCACCCTGTAACGTCACAGAGAGAGGCAGGGAATATGAATGCTTTCATAATGTCAGGCTTAGGGGCGGGAGATATGATTTAGTGTCGCAAAAGCAAGTCAGCCAGGTCAATAGCGCCAGTCATAGGATTATCACATAATGTCGGCGCACACCAGCCTGATTTATCGTTTCTTTAGTGGACAAAAAGTCGGGTGAGGCCCATAGGAAATTGTACTATCAACGGACAAAAGGAGGGTTTGTAGAACACTTTCAACCTGACAACGAACAATACAAACAACGTTCTCAGAACACCCCCATTTTGTGTAATTGCAACCATTTCGGGACACCGCGAGTGTTCTGAGAGCACATTCAACTTGACAGATTTCAATACGGATAGCGTCCTCAGGACACCCCCAGTTTGTGTATTTACGAACATTTAAATACACCGCAAGTGTTTTTAGCTCAATTTTACCTTCCTTGCGAACAAAAAGGACACATACTCCGTCCTCTGAACACCCCACCATTTAGTTTATTTACAAAATGTCAGAATAGCCGTGTTCTCCGCGGACAAATCGAACACAACAAAAGCGTACAGCACATAAAAAAACAAAACATTGAACCTATCTCATACTCCCCCACCCTCCCCAAACACTCTTACACACCAACACACTCCACTAAATACAATTTTTAATCCAAGTTTCACTGCGCTGTACGCGGTCGACGGCGAATACAAGATGGCGGGCGCCACAGAAAATCTGACGCGCTCCACGCCGCACGCCGTCCAATCAGCAAACACGTCGCATGTCCGCGTACATGACGCAAGCCCATGGGCCAATCGGGGTGCTGTCCACGGAGCAAACAGGGAAGTCCGTCCGCAAAGCAAACACAGATATCACTAATTTTTTTGCCTTACATTTTGGTCATTTTAAAAAAAACTACTGGATGGATTTACACCAAATTTGCAAAAGCATGCTTTCGGGACCAAGCCGCCGCTCCTGCCACAAATTTGGTGTAAATCCGTCCAGCGGTTCGGGCTGTAGCCGTGCGCAAAGTTTTTTCCCATTATGTCTATGGGAAAAAACAACAGTTTTGGGACCCTCCCTATAACTTTGCCCCTCCCTGGACCAAACCTCTCCAAACTTTGCAAAGAAATTCAGAGTGGGCCATATACTTTTTTTTGCAAAGTTTGGTGAGGATTCGTCCAGAGGGAGCGAAGTTATAAGCCACCCAAAAAGTGCTCTTCCTATGGAAACACCAACTTAACCATAACTACATGGACGCTACCGCGTCCATGTAATATATATATATATATATATATATATATATATATATATATATATATATATATGATTCAATGCCAACACACAAATTGCACCAGTTGTAGACGTTTTAGTTGTGAGATGTGTCCATTAGTGTCGAATATATTGTGCTCCAGTGTCAATTCTGGCATTTCTATTAGCATTTTGCAATGATGATTATGGGAAGCAGAGCTGTCTTTGTATAAGTATTCTCTGAGTTTGATTGCAAGTTCATGTCATATAGAAGTAAATAGAGCTTGAGCATCGAAAGAGTTCCCATTTATACCCCTTGAGTACATTCAGTAAGCTTGTCGTGTCTTTAAGGTAAGATTGTATTTTTGATACATGAGGAGCCAGAAGCGCATCGATGTACTCTGATAATGGCTCTGTGGCCCAGCCTATGCCACTAAGGATGGGTCTGACCTCTGGTATCTTGTCGGATGCTTTATGTATCTTCGGTAAAAAATACATGGTTGGCAGGATTGGTTCCCTGATACTTAAAAAGGAATTCTCACCATCCGTGATTAAATCCTATCTATGCCATTTACTGAAATATTCCTGTAAGAGAATTACCACTCTTTTTATAGGATTTGTCTTCAAAATTGTATAGTATCCTGGGGTCTGTAGATGTTTCATTGCCATCTGTATGTAGTCCTTGCGGTTCTGTATGACTATGTTGCCCCCTTTGTCGGCTTCTTTAATAACAATTTTTTTCACGACAAGGGGTGTGGATATTCCCTGACAAGTGTTTTCCTCATATACCTTGTGCAAGATTGCCAGGTGTGCCTCCATATTATTATTGGTGATTAGACTTTTGTCCTCGAGAAAATGTTCTTCAGCACAATCATGCAATTCTGCCAATCCTCGAGCTAGAGGGCTCATCTTACTTTGACGTAACTATCCTCCAAAGGAAAGCCCTGCATTGACAGAATCCAAGAAGTGATTCTTGAATTGGAAACATTCCCAACCCTTATTCCCTTATTCTATCACTTTGTGTGTTTTTTATATATATATATATATATATATATATATATATATATATATATATATATATATATATATATATATATAGTAAGGTTTGGTTGTATATACTATGATGTGCTCCCCTGGATAAATGGGTAGTAGTTTTTCAACACCCACACCGCTGCCTGGAGTGCTTTTCCACAACCATTGAATTTTTCTTCTATTGAGGACAATAATTTGCTCACGTAGGAGACTACTTGTTGGCTGTGTCATGTTTTTGGTATAACAGCGCCATCAAGTAGGTATCTGAGAAACCAGTCTCTTAGAAAAACTCCTTATTCTTGATGGGGGAAATGTGATGAGATAAGTGTGATGATTGAACATCCGGGGCTCCAGTGGCTCAAGGATGAATATTGGTTTCTAAATATCAGCCCCACACCTCTAATACACCAGAAGGGATCCAAACAGATTGTACACACAAGCAAATTATAAACCTCCTTGTCCATTTTTGGTAACATGGACAGAACGGCAGGCTTACTTCTGAAAGGTTGTGGATCGTTGGTTAGTCGCAACACAGCGAAAATATAATTCTTACCCAATGATAAAAGGGACTGTTCAGTCAAGGTTGTGTACAAATATCTACTTTATTATTATCACAACAGACAGTTCTAGCACACTGCGAAATACAATCATAGACAATCTACAGGGGATGACAAATTGTTAATACATTTGGGGGAGGTAGAAGAGTCACTAAGGTCCCAGGCCAGCGGGAAGGCCCCAGGTCCCAATAACATCCTGATAGACCTTTCCAAAAGGGAGCTTGCAATCTGGGTGCTGAGAATGACTAAGATCTTCAACTCCATACTGGCTACTGTCATGATGCCAGACACAGAGAATTGTGCAGTAATTGTCCCAATACACAAGAAGTGGGATAGGGCGGTACCATCAAATTATCGCCCTATCTCCCTCCTTGACGCAGCAGGAATTTTTTTGCCCAGGAGCATCTTGAAGCGCCTCCAAGCATGGGTGGATGGAACCTCGCCATTAATCCATCTTCAGTTTCCTGGCAGGCATAAGCACCATCTTTAAGCAGGTTTCCAGGTGGCATAAGCAAGGTGGATCAGAGTTTTAGGCTCCATTTGATCATTCAGGAACATCTATTAATCAATAAGACCAGGCTGTATGTTGTGTTTGTTGACCTTAAGACAGCCATTGACTGCGTCCCCAGGGGGCAGCTATGGGAGGCACTTCAGGCCAAGAGCATCCCAGATAACCATTTGAACCCCATACAGTCACTACATTCCAATAATACTGCAGTCGTCCGATAGAGCCTGAAGGAGAACATAACTAAGACTCCGGGATTTGATAGGGGGATGTGCCAAGAATGCACTCTTGCCTCCCTGTTATTTTGCATTTACATAGACTCCTTTATTGTTGTTCTTCTGGCTGCCAATTCAGATCTACCTAGGCTTGGGGGTGATAGGATGCCCACACTCTTTCATGGACAACGCCGTATTGTTGTGCATATCCTCAATGGTGTTACAGAGGGTGTTGGACTGTTTTGAATGTAGCTGTGGGGACCTTGGACTGGAGATCAATGCCAGCAAGACCAAATCGATGGACTTGTGCCTATGGAACATTAGAGACAGGGGTCTGGACGTGATGGTGGGACACACCGTATGGGAGCAGGTGCAGTGGTATGGCTATTTCAGTTTTTCATCAGGGGGGGGGGTGGCTGCAACAGCTCACGAAAGCCAACATCACATTGGAAAAACCAGTGTGGCCTCAAAAAGTTATTATTTCAGGCATGGTGAAGGAGCAATTAAGACAGTCCTCGCAGTGTACCATGCCCAAGCTAAAGCTTCCACCATCTTTGGGTCTGAGGTCTGGGGATATGTAAACTCTGCCCCATAACTGTGGTTGAGAAAAAATTTCTTAAGTACATTCTATTTGTTCCACAAAGCACGCCAACAGCAGCAGTAAGGATGGAGTGTGATAGAGGCCCTATAGACGATGAAGCCGAAATGAGACACGTTTTTTAGTGGTTGAGTGTATGGGGAATCCGGGCCTGGGCAAGTACCGGGATGCTCTCACTTACGTGATGTCCCTGAGAGGTTCTTATAATGTCCTATGGCTGTGCCACGTGAGCCAATGGCTCTGTGTTGGGCTTAAAAATATTCTGGGAAAGCCCACAAACTATGCCCTTGACTGCTAAGCTATTGGTGAAGACGGCCTACCAAAGATATAGATGAAATAAAGTCATTCTAAATAGCTCAGCATTGGGTAGTGGACCAGAGTACATGAGTTAAAACCACTGTAAGGCTGGGAGGATTACTTGGATGTTATAGTCCCATCCTTTGCTCGGGCACGGTTTATCAGGTTTCGTTTCTGCACTTTGCGGCTTAGGTCCTTTACTGCCACAAATATCAGAACAAAAGATGCCCAATTTATGATGAAGAGAATTAAAACTTGGTTCATTTCTTGCTCTTTCATCCTGGCCTAAAGGTGCTCAGGAGAAGATATTTGTTCCATTGTGTATTCTCCTTGGGGTGAGCAAAACCAAAGACGCTATGTACCAATGCAAATCTGTCGATAACCTGAATACTGTATTTTTTGTCCCTCTTTACATTCGATGGGCATGGCACAAGAGGAACAACTCACTAGTTCCATCAAATTGAAATTGAACTGTTTTTGCAATAGTTCTTCCAATTGTATTTAACCTGTTTTAATGGAATATTATAACGGTTTTGTATTTATGCGCTTTTGTATGTTTTATTTGTACCTGATGGCTCTAGCTGAATAAAGGTTTTAACAACTACGAAATACAACCCACCCTATACACAAATGCAAAGGACAGACAGTTTCAATTAACCAAAAGTGATGCACTCTGGATACTGACAGGAGGGTAGTCGGTATTCTTAGAGCTTAGATCCCTCTTTCCATAGCTTGTTGTACTTATTCAAATCCAATGTAACCCTCTCTTTGGTTTCTAGGCTACTTTTACAATTCCTCTTCATTTTTTGGCGTTACTTGGTTTTGGCGCAGTTGACAGACTGCACGGTCCACCCACTACAGCTTGTGAACCTGTCGCTCTGCTATTCACACTTTGTAAGATTCAAACGCAGCTTAAATTTTCCATTCAGCAATTGGCTCACATTTCACTGCTCCCCTCAGCTGCTCACTTGCAGAATATTCATCATTTCACTAGCTCGCGTTGCTTTAGAATTGTCCTTTAACTGTTCCGAGTCTTTTGAACACGCATACTTCCTTAGACGTGACCACTCAGAAACATTGTTATTCCTTAGCCCCTTGTTGGC
The DNA here is from genome assembly GCF_040938575.1 of Ambystoma mexicanum. Classification (NCBI taxonomy): domain Eukaryota; kingdom Metazoa; phylum Chordata; class Amphibia; order Caudata; family Ambystomatidae; genus Ambystoma; species Ambystoma mexicanum. Next base: position 40,101,886 of record NC_090937.1, read on the forward strand.
CTTGCATTCATCTATTTCATCATTTGGTTTTCATCTGAGGCTCTCGAGAACATGCTGCCTTCACACAACCACTCCGATACAATGTAGCTTCACTAAATTTCATAGGCGCACCGGATTGCTCTCATTCATTGACACTCACTGGTCGCGTAACAGTTCTTTCCCACTTTCCTGGTTCACATGGTCAGGATCTCACTGCCTGCCCCATAGACACCCCTAGACTGTGGCTTCCAGTCAAGGGAACAATCACCTATCAGCAACAGCACAGGGATCTCCAGCTTCATTGGCTCCCCCGCCATGCATGAACACTCTGCTATACTGTGCCTTCCTCGAGTGTCTCTGTGTCCCGTTCTCCTCCGTTTTCCCATGGGCTGTGCTGGCCTTTCTGCTCCTCGCTCATTCCACAGGATTCTCGCTCCCTGATCTGCTTGCGGACTCCACGTGTGAGAGTCCACCTGTGAGCCTCTAACAGGCTGCAGATGTGAATTCCGAGGCTCAATTGCTTGACCACAATCAGTACAATTAACAAAACATGCCTGAACCTCGGCTCTAAAGCCTTCAGGCTTCCTCTTCTTCGTCCCAGTACTAAAGTGGTGTTTCCTCTAGGTAATCTGCATTACTCTTGGGGTTAGCTTCTTCTTCTCAGTACTTGGTCTGACTTCAGGGGAAACAATAGGAAATGGAAAGCAATACCCTACAAAGGCTGAGCGAGGGTAAGGTGAGTCACTGTCAGGAAAGGGGGATACCGTGTCTCACCCTCTGGCACCCTCTCCCAAATCCCCAAGGAACCTCCATCCAGGTGATCCTCCCTCTCTAGTCCACCACCAGGGTCATGATCGAAACTGATGGCCCTTCCTTGGCTACATGAACAGAAGATCCCTGGGGAGTAGTTGTGAGAATGCCTTCAGGTTTCTCATACCCTCACACTAAACAACAAAAACATAAATCAAAAGTATGGCAATTCAACAGGACATGAATACTATACAATTTCCTCAAGGACCATCTAATGTCCAGAGCGATCTCCATTCCCCAGGATTAAAGTCACTTCATGAAAATTGTTCAATCATAGAAAGTAAATGCCTTACGTTATTTTTTGATGATTTTTAAAGTCAAAACAAAAGTTCATAAACAAAAGGTTCCAATGGTAACAAATCTCCTGATTTGGGTAGTGTCATCCACTTTTCACTTCTAGAAAAAATAGCCACAATCGGAATCCTAGCCACAATGCTTTATCACTCCCATATGTATGTAGAGGAGCAGGTGGATGCCTCTTCTCTGGTCTCTGCCCCATCACCACCATCCTATTGGAATAGCAGACAAAGAGCTACAATTGGGAACCCATGCACAAGTTTGTGTGACCTGTCTATACTGTGTCGATTGTATGAAAGATGATATGCACTCATACAGCATTCAGAAGCTACCCTCATGTTGAGACAGTGGAAGGAAGTTACCAAGAAGGATGTCCACTGCCAAAGTGCCAGAATGCGGCTATGTGAATCATGGGCAAACTCTGAAACAAAGGTTGACGACAGTAACATGATGTCATGAAGAAGATATATACGCCTATGCTGAAATGATATGAAAATACTTAAGACTGATGATGTAACTGAATGAACTAAGAGACACATGTACCAAAAGATGATGTCATCATGAAAATAAGACGAAACTTGTTGACCAATAACTGTAAATATGCTGTAACGCAAGGTAGAAAAAGCATAGAGAAGCTTGGTAACAATATATATATATATATATATATATATATATATATATACAACATTTAGGATTGCCATTGGAAGAAAATGGATGACAGCCCGTGTTGAAGAATCAACCCAGCTACCTCAAAAAACAAGCCTAAGATTGCAAATTGAAGAATTGATGAAGATGCTGTTTTCGTGTGCAAAGTAAGGGAGTATGTTGGCCCGAAGTCAAGGAGGCTATTTCGAGAGTTAGCTGCAAGGCACAAAGGGAGTCAAATGAACAGATCATGTGCATGAGAACATATTTCTGCTAAGATTAGAAGAGACAGCAACATTTGCAGATGCCAAGTATTGGACAACCATGAAGGCAAAATGTATGTGAGGTGGAGTGAGCAAGTGTCTAAGGCCAGAAAGGGTAATGACCCCCTGTTTAATAAAATCAAATAGAAGTAATTGAGAAGATGAAAAGGACAAAATAGTAGCCTCCTGACATGTGATGAAGAAATTAAAACAAAGGCAATTTATAAGAGCTTTGATTTAAGTTAGTGGTGTGCTCACACTCTCTTGAATGTCCCAGAACGGTGAGCAGACTACAAGATCAACTACAAATGATAGAACTTGGCTAAGAATCAGGTCGATGAGATACGATGAACTAATTGGGAAAAAAAAGAACAAGTTGATGCAGCTCGAACACCTATGTTTCGTTCTGTTCACATGCTACTAAGATGAGCCGAAAGTCCAAGGTTGGAAAGGGTTGCCAACCAAAGAAAAGGCCTGCCACACACTTTCATACACAATGTTGCAGTTATTAGCCCTCTGCTATAATCAGTATGTGGTGTATGTAGAAGTAGCTCAGGGCGTGTCCAACAGAGAATGGGCAGCCAATGAGATATTAACTCTTATATAATTCTATAAGTAGATATGTTCACCTAATCCAATCCCTCCCCGGGTTGGGCTTTTATGAAATGCCACGTAGGATGACGACATAAATGACGCATGTGAAAGTATATAAACTCTGTACAAGCAAACTAAGGTGCGAATATTGAGCATCTATTTTGATAGCTGTATTTCTCCCTGATTTCTTTAATTGAGATTAAAGCAGTATTTTACAATCTTTCTTTGGTCTGTCTGATTATTTGGTCTGTGATAATTACTGGTAATTCCATCTAGCCCAAAGAAGATGCTTCAAGGTGCTAGAGCACAGGTAGATTTGCCACAAATCAAAGAAAAATATAATGCCCACACTGTTAATTTTACACAGTTCTTGATTAACAATTAGGACTTCTTGAATTATAGTTTTGACTTGAGAAAGGGTATGTTTATCAGGGTGCCTTCTTAATATGGCTACTTCTACTTGAACAATGATTCTTCTACTTGCTTTACCAAGAGAGCAGACACCTCTTGTCACACAGAATGTCACCTTGACTTCAACAACTGTGATATAGCATCTACTGACAACCAGATATCATTCTTTAGTTCCAGGGATTTTGACTACTACCACAACTTCAATGACTTTTAGACAGAATTTGCTAAGATAGATTTTCAAAATGTTTCAACCTCTTCAGGTAGGCAAGGCACTCTTCCTTTTAATAGCTTTCTTCAAAGGGGCAGTGTCTCTGCCTCTCTTGTCTAACTACTTTGACAACCTGGGTTTGCCTTCAAGACTCACGATTCTCTGGCCGTGACCTTCTTTAGGTCTTACAGGTTAATTTTGCATCAGGATAATTCATTACAAGCTGCCAATTCCCCTTGCCCAACTTCAGATTTGCATTTCTCCCAGCTATCAGCCCATACAATTACCGAGAAGCCTTGGTGCTGTTGGATATATTTTGGGGTTATATCTATTACTTTGTGGTATTTTTTATTATGGTGGTATTTGGAAGTATTTTTATAATTCTTTGTGTTATATTGTGGTAACTCGTTGGGGTATTCCTAGAGTGGTGAGACTAATTTCAGAATATTGCCTAATAAATGTTTTTACCAGGGTCACTAGCAACAAACAAAATACTGAACTCGATACTCTCTGGATGAATGATTCATACTTCCTCATGGTATCTTATGTACAATACCACAATATGCCCTTTTGGCTGAGTTTCAACACTTGTAATGCAGTCAATTGAAATACTGCACATTCATTCAGACTCTCTAGCTAAATAGCTCATGACAGCTACTTCACTTTGAGATTTGTTTTACTACACTTCTGTCTTTTTACGCATATCAAATAACAAGGACTGACTGCAGCAAAAAATGTAACAGGACTACAGGTTACTTTGAAATCTGTTTTTATTGTACGAATAGAAATATGCAACTTACACAGAAAACCAATTATGCCCACGTTATATTTCACAGTGCAAATACCTGTCATTAGTTCTCAGCAGTGCCAAGTCTTTACAACTGTCCTTGGCAACGGGGAACTTGGCAAGAGAAATGCACGTTGGAAAAAACTTCAGCAAAACTTTCAACACATAAATGTAGGATTACATGCATGTTAAAAATAGACAGCACCTACTATGAAATGACCTAACTAGCTGACCTCACTCAAGACAGCAGCCCCTCATTTAAACTGATATTTACCCAGATATGTTGGTGATGTTTCTGATTCAGTTTCGCATGGAAATCCTCATCAATCTTTCTGCCTTCTTCACCCAGGGTCGCTCAGATAAGAACATACTCCAGCATCAGACGGCCTGGCAGCACTGAACTCTGTCTCCAGCCAGCCTTCTGTTATTTAGGCTCCAGTGGCGAAGATGTCTGACCAGCTACTCCCTCACAAACCCTTTTTATTACATCCCCCTGCCACTCAAGGGAAACACCTCCCCTTGAACAGATCATTCCACTGAACGGCACAGGATTTCATTGTTGGAGAGCAAGAAGATACATCTCTGCATGGATGTCCTGCTTCATACAATGGCTTGTTTTCAGTGAAACAGATCTTCAAATGTTTTATCACCAAGCACAAATTCAGCCTGCACATTTAATTTCCCATTTTAAAGAGCACCATGCATTTTCCAAATCTGCATGCAGCCTACTTCAACATAGACTAATTTGCACTAAATATTGTTAAGGGATTTAGCTACATGTTAACTGGGATTGGGTTAGGTTAGTATGTTAATGTATATTAGTGTTATGTTTAGTGCAGGCAAGTCCATTGAAATACCAATCTGAAGTAGCGTGCAATTTCAAGCATGTGCTCTGTGCATTACCATTTATTTAATTCTCCCTGAGACTCACACTATTGAGTCCAGAAATTAGTTTCACCCCCTGAGCTCCTATTGCAGTTCAAATCCACACTAACATGTGCATGGTAAAATTATGAGCTATCGTTGAAATGCTACAGTTCAGAGCCCCTTTTACACTTCTAACTTAGGCCTTTTGATTGTAAGTAACTTCACAATACAGACAGATTGCTTTAGACTCTGAGAAAGGTTCAGTTTCACTCTTACTACGGGGTACATCTTGGATTAGGCAACACTCGTTCTCTTCTTCAGTCTTTATACTCTACTGAATGAAAGGTCTGTCACTTGTATACAGAGTATAATGTTCAGTCTTTAGGAGAAAACACAATTAGGCACACACAACTACTCGTTGATGTAATTCTTAAGCTTTAAAAGGGTGGTTGTGTATTTATATTCCCATAGAAGCAAAGGATTGAGTTCCGGTCTCCTTGGGGAATCACAATAAGGCACACATGACCATTTGTTAATGTCGTTTTCCACAATAAAGATTGCAACTTTAAAATTGCCACCATTAACTGTTCTGCAATGGTCTTCGCAGTGTTTCCTTTTCTTAACTAGGGACATGCAACCACCCTTTGAACATTAATAGTCTTTCGTTAGTGGAACAATGGGCTGTAACAGAGTTAGCTTCCTACTTGAGCAAGAAGTCTTTTTCTCGATACACATGCATTACATTTCTATTGTTCAAAGAATATTTTTATACAACGGTCCACTTCTACTCGCTAAAAGTCTTACGCAATTGGCAAAGGAGCTGGTTACTGTTACCGGCAAGGCTCACACGCCAGCAGCTCGGCAACCACAGCAATTGGGCTCACATGGGGAAAACTGTTTCTCCAGCATGTCTTCTGCTGTGCAGCTGTTGCACTTCAGAGTTTGGGAGGACAGGACTCTCTCATAACACTCAGGTTAAATCTGCTGTCTCCTCGTTCCGGCGTCCCTCTTGTTCTCCCACTTCTGTTTGGTTTAGAGCCTTGTGTCTTCCTTCTGCTTCCACTGTCAGAGCCTGAATTACATCCAACTTTCCAGCTCCTTCCACTCCTTCCTCTCCCTCAAGGTGCCTTTTATGCCTCCCAGGTTCAGTGATCATTTTCAGGTGTGCGCTATGCCAGATGACTGCAATGGCTACTAGGCTTAATTGCCTGACTTTGACAACTGCATGCCTCCTCAGCCTTCTTCCTCAACTCAGTCCATCTAGGATTCTGGGACTTGTAGTTTCTTTCAACAGTTGGGTTTAAGCATATTTGAATTACTTTTAAGGGTAGGTTTAATTCCCTTAAAGTTATTAAGAGAGAGGCTAAGAGGATTAGCCTTTACATAAGAAGCTAGTTTATTGAAGACAACATTTTCACATTCCTTTATAGTGTACTCTTGGGTTTGAGGAAGGTATTTAGTTTGGGATACCAAAAAAGGATCTTTCTTTTGGTAAGGTTTGCTCAGATTGTACAACATTAAGTTCCACAACTCTAGATCTAATATAAAGGTTAGGGACACTAAAATGACAATTAACCATTACCTCGTTCGGTACCTTGGGAAGATTCCTACATACAGAGGAAAAATACTGTGTCTTATCCCACAGAATCTCCTCGTCACCCTGGGACTTGTCTCCTCTGAGGTGATCCTCCTGCAGTACCCCACCCCCAGGGTTAGGATCAGGAAAGGTCTCCCTGCCCCATGCCTCCTGGGTGTTAGGAAATATTTCTCTTACTGTCATAAAGCACCAAAGTATTGACTGAAAAGGATACGGTACTCAAAAGGATACAGATGGTAGGGTCTTCCGGATCCCTGTTCACACGATTTGATAGTTGTGAAGTCAAGTTTAGACCTTCCAAATGATACGACTCTCTGACTGATGAAACAGGCAGAGAGATGGATCACTGGAAAGGGCGTGGGTAAAGTATAGGAAGTCAGCCTAGAACAAAATAAAGTATCATAAGAAACTGCCCTGAATTGACTCTCTATGATAGAACAGTATTTGGCATTAATTCACACACTGACCTTATGACTGGGGTAGAAGAATCCAGCAGAAGTCTCTTGAGGAAAATCCGGAAATAGAACAAACGACAAGGAAGGGAAGATTAGTAAGGGAGACTTATCCCGAACGGCACGAGGCTCACGCTAGATACCGGGTTGCTGCACCACAGGATAGCGTCCAAAGTACTGTTCACTGTCACCTTCCAACAGTCCTTGAAAAGCTTCCTTCCCACGTAGAGAAAAGTATAGAAATGAATAAATCCACCTGTTAATATCACAGATGCAGGAGTCGGAAATAGCGCCCTTTTGTGGAATAAACAAAGTACACGCGGTTTTGAACAGCCGCGAAGAAAATAGTGTGCGCGTGTGGAATTACACACGAATAGGATTCACGCAGTCCAGGCCAGCCGCGCTTGAAGACAACGTGTGCGTGTGGAATTACACGCGAACAGGATTCACGCAGTCCAGGCCAGCCGCGCTTGAAGACAACGTGTGCGTGTGGAATTACACGCGAACAGGATTCACGCAGTCCAGGCCAGCCGCGCTTGAAGACAGCGTGCGCTTGTGGATTTGCACGCGAACAGGATACAGGCAGTCCTGAACAACCGCGCTTGAAGACAGCGTGCGCGTGTGGAATTACACGCGAACAGGATTCACGAAGCCCAGGTCCGCCGCGCTTGAAGACAACGTGCGCTTGTGGATTTGCACGCTGACAGGATACACGCAGGCCAGCAGCGCTTGAAGACGACGTGTGCGTGTGGAATTACACGCGAACAGTATTCACGCAGTCCAGGCCAGCCGCGCTTGAAGACAGCATGCGCGTGTGGAATTACACGCAAACAGGATTCACGCAGCCCAGGTCCGCCGCGCTTGAAGACAACATGCGCTTGTGGATTTGCACGCTGACAGGATACACGCAGCCCAGGACAGCCGCGTTTGAAGACAATGTGCGCGTGTGGAATTACACGCAAACAAACAGCTCCAGGATCAGCGTGTGGCGGAAAACACGCTATAGAAGGCCCAAGAAGCAGCTGAGGAAAACTGCAAGGACGCAGATCGGAGGTTCAGCTACACAACGCCAAATGATTCGATCAGAAGCAGCGAGTGAAGTTTCCACGCTACTTATATACGTAATGCCGTAGCTCACGTGACGAAGCAGAATTCACGTGAATTTAGCGACGTGAAAAGTGCAGACGTCGTTTTCCTGGCAATGAATCGAACAACCGCCATTTGGAATAGAACGGTCTAGCTGTTCTATGAGCGTAAGAGGTAGAACCACGTCCAGCATGCATGACACTTACATGCAATTTTCCCTCCATTTATGAACCGTACAAACATTTTGCTTTTGTTTGGAGAACCTAACCTGAATTTTTCCAGTGGAGCACAGCCTCAGCTGCACTCCTCTGGTCTTTCACTCATTTTGTTATGGGGAAACTGACACGTCCTTCAGGCTGTCAGTACTGGGAAACTATGTTTCTCTTAGTCTTTGACTTTTTTGCCATTTCTTGGTAACTTTTTGTCTATGTGCCAAGTACCTCACAGTATCGGGCATAGATGTCCATTTCATTTATGGCCCTAGCCACCATATAAGGATTTTTTGGTGTTTGCACAAGTGTGCTTAGAAGGAACTGGTGGCAGCAGTTTACTTTTAAAGTATGTTTACTTAGTTTTTATAGACCATACCGCGTTTACCGTGTTTAGGCCAAGACTGTGGCCAGTGTCGAAAATGGCTGTGCCGCGAAGTCTTTTGTATTACCCTCTGGCCATGTTGTCCCTTTGCCTTCCCCCAGGTCGAGAGACCCGGGTATTCCTTATTTAGGCATGCCGCCTCCTGTGAAAACCGCATCTTTTGCGGGCTCCTGCATTTCACATGTGCTAGTGCCCAGGAAGAGGGTTGGAACTGTCTGTTCCCAATCCATACTACTCGTGCCAGCATGTCTGGTAGCCATGAATGACTGGAAACACTGTGGGCCACATTTGGTTATCTGAGATTTGAGCGCAAACAGAAACTTGGATAAGAGAAGGGGCTCTGCATCCATTCAGGTCGATCTACTGAGGTTCACACCGAACCTCATGAGGAGCCAAGTATCCTTAACAGGAAAGCAGACACAAGGAACCACTGGTGATGTGCTTGGAAGGTTTGGCACCCTGACCCCGCTGTTGTCCCGTCTGACCCCTGTTTCTTCATTGAACCAAGAAGGCCCGCAAGGGAGCTTTGTCCCTTTGGAGTAGTGGGAACAACTACTCTCGGCTTCTCCTACTTATTCTTGAAAAGAGCCTCTTCTGAAGTGTTCCTGGGCCATCCAGTGAAATGACCAGCCTGAACTCAGGGTATCGCACAGGAACCCTGCTGTCCCAAGTTGAGACTCGAGACTCTGGGAATCACTAGCTTATGGTCGTGGGCCCTTTCCCACCAAAACTTGTCCTAGCTCCTCTGGGTCGCGATTTACAAGTGTGCGTCACGTCATAAGCAATAGCAGTTCCTGTGTCGCCTGCTGTGGTGACCATTACTGAAAGTGCCTGTAGTTCTTAACTACCATGTCCTGAGATGTGCCGCAACAGAACTATCCTTCTTCCTCCTTCGAGAGCAGAGTACAGGCTACTGTCCCGCCATTGACGGTCCTCTCGTCCTGCAGCTGCTGAGAGCCGGAGCGTCCTGAAACTGCAGGGTTAACACGCACAAGCGAAGTGGGCTAGACTGCCAAAGTTTGGTCCGGACTATGTCGAGGGTCGGTGAGTGCTTTCCTAATTTACCGGTGGCGCCCTGGCACTTCCATCCCTTTTTACACACAAGAGTGCCTCAAAAGACACTCAACTTAGCTGGGGTAGCCTGCGCTCCCCAGCTATTCCTGAACTGCGAAAGTCACTCTATCTACAAGGGTAGACCCTCTTCTAGGAATAGGAACTTATTCTTCATCACCTCAAGCCCCTTCCTGAGCAGCTGCAGCCGCCTGAAGAGAACCCACTTTTTCGTTTATGCACGAAGGCACTTTGTTAGGGCACAACTGTACTTTGAGCACTAGGCTCCTCACTTCGTAGGGCTGGACTACATAAGTTAGGAATTGTTGATGAAGGACTGACTAAACTGTTACAGGTTGTAGTTATTCTCTCCCTCATCATCAGCCTTAGGCTAATCGCATTATTGTATATATGTTAGATAGTGAATACGCATGTGTGGTAACTGTTTAATTGATAATTGTGGTTTAATCGTGTTTTTGTTATAAAGGCCTATAATACATTTATTTTTGATATACATCTGTCCAAGGGTAATCTGTCGAGTTTTACTGTGTGTGCTCATTGTGGGCTTTCGATCACTATCAACCCTCCTGACACTTAGTCTTGACCGCCTGCCAAGATACCGTAGAATGGCCTGGTTTGTCCAGAAGGTTCCCCAGTTCCACTACACTAGGGTGGCCTCCTAAACATATGCCCACCAGATCAGAGTTTAGAAATCCATCCTAACACTGGGAGGAGACATTAGGCATGGTTTCAGTGAGGGATCTGTTGGATTCTTCTCAGAGAACAGAACCACAATGTACCTTGTGCTGTAGGAGTTATTGGTGCTCAACAGGGTTGAGCCGGTATTAGGGCGCTTTGCGGCTTCTGCACAAAGTTCAAGATGGGAAACTACTATGGGTATCAGGCGGAAACCAGTTCAGCGAGCAAGGCTGAATGGATGGCTGCAAGATGGCCTACACAGCGGCTCGGAGTCAGGAATTGTCTCAGTGCTGGCCGGCGGTTCTGAAGCACTGATCGAGGCATCTCAGATGGGTTTAGAGACTGCGGAGTAGCAACAGTCAGAGGTGCAGTCAGTTGGAGCTCGAGGGGCTCGACTGGTTGAAAATGTCCTTTAAGGCGGTCATCGGTAGATGCTTGTCAATTCACTACTCCTAGCTTCTTCACTGAGCTCGTGTCATCCTTTAAGGCAGACAGACCGAAGCTGAGGATAGTGTTGCAGGCGCCTTGTCTTTGGTTTCGTTCAGATACTCTATGGCACTTCCCAACTAGGAAGCTTGCTGCAGAGCTTATCAGGAAATGCTGTGGACTGGCTGGGTACCGGTTCTGGAGGTGCTGGAGGGTCCTCTGGATTCGGTATCTCCCTCTGTTCCCTGGGAGATATTTAAGCGAGCAATCTTGCTTCCCTCTTGGAGGTCCTGGCCTTCATTCAGTGGCGGAAGTAATATCTAAGATGTAATATAGCAACATCGATCCTTGTCGGGTCATGCTGCACGTGACTGAAATAACTAACAGATATGAGCCCACTATGTCTCTTGTGATGCGAGCAATACTGATGTTTACAGACTGGGACATTGCGGCCTCAAAACAAACAAAATGTTTAGTACAAAATGGTACAGGAGACTGCAATGTTCCGTTTTATACCGACATTCTTACGAATGGGGGGGGCAAGTGCTATACGTCACACCATGGATGCATGCGTATAACAGAATGGTGTTACTCCACCTTCACCAGCTTTAGAAACACTGCACTGACTACCGCTTGGTGCTTTGTCTCTCCACAGTGAGATCAGGCAAAGCAAGTAGGGGCCCATGGGACCCATAACCCTGTACCTTGGTGCCAATTGAGAATCCATTGTGGCCCTGAGGTATGCTCTTTCTTGTATCTATGACTACTAAGGAGATTGATAGAAGCAAGTGTGTGTCTGAGGAGGGGAGATTGAGGCTAAAATAGGAAGATCAGAGAATGAGAAGTTAAATTGACAAGATTCAATGTGAAATTATACGCAATAGTGCATGGCACATCCAGCTTGTAATGAATAGTAGCCCACAGCGCTACCTACACTTATACTTAGTACCCTATTTTACTTAACCCTAGGTCACGGTCTGGCTGCCAGTACAAGTACGATGGACGACATCGATTGAGTCCAATTGAAATAACCGCTGGTCCTGAGGAAGATGACATTCATCACGCAGTCATCGAAAGTGGTCGACCTTTCCTGTGCCGATATTAATTAAAGGAATATAATACGGCTATAAATGACCCTGCCGTTATACCTGCCTAATGATATGGAAGAAAATAGATGGTTTAAAACTGGATTACCACAGTGTTTATTTATTTTTTATTTTAGTTTTTAATTTTGAGTATTGACTGACTTCTCTCGAACATCAGATGTACATGCTCCATTTTACAAAAGGAAATAGTCCCCTCTGAAAATGCACACAATGTTATAACATTTCAGTCAGACACAGAGGTACAGTTAACCATTTTTGGTCTTGTTTTTAAAAATGGTAGTATTCAGAGTCTTATGCTAAGGACGATAGTTTGCATGTGTCACAGCAATAGGGACAGTCTTTTTCCTCTATGCTTTTAGATAGGCAGTGCACCACTGTTGACCTAGGGCAAGTACCCCCGGACAGGGACAGGGTGTGCTTCCTTGTAGGGATAGCCTTTTTGTGATAAAACAGATTGCCTCTGATACAAATAATACAATACAATTTAAGCTATCTCCATTAACCTTTTGTGTGTGCTAACAGACTGTACCTTCAGCCAGGGTCCAATGATGAGTTTTTCCTTCTGCTTCTGGTGTAGCCTTCCGATCTGCCAAAAGAGGAGTGGGACTCAGCCGTCTTAAAGCCAAATGGACCAGAGGGATTGGTGTAGGCTAAGCCTACCTTAATGAACCAATCCTAATGAACCAGTTTCCTGTTTGCATGAGGTCGTAACCAGAGGGCTTTGCAACAGAAAAGGTGAAAGGGAGAAAACAGTTCCATGTCTGGCCCTGCAGAAGAAACATCTCGGCATCGGAGTGCCTGCTTTTACCATCTCATGCGGCCAGCATGCCCAGCTAAGCCCCATTAAGCCATGTTGGGCTTTAGCTAAATAAGAACTTTGGCCCATTCACATGGCCGCTAGCAACATGACGACCAGCACCGTTGTCCTGAAGCACAGAATCCCGCCTCTGCCTACCATTCATTGGCTGGGGGCTGAGTTTTCATCTCATTCCTTTCCGCAACCGGCAGGCGATACTGGCCCTCTTAAAGGCCTTAGTTTAAGGCCTGTATACGCTTGCTTTTTTGTCATGCCATGGAATTGGCTGTCTTCATATGCGAGTCAAAGGCAGATCTTGTTGTTCTAACAGAAACCTGGTTGCAGGATGCAAATGTACATGCTGCTCAGATAGCCACTCCTGCCCGGATCAAAATCCTGCACTCTGATCATATGGGCCCGAGAGGAGGGGGTGTGGCAGTGATTTTTAGAGAACAACTCCCCAGTGCTGGATTCATGTGAAGATATGTTAGTGAAAATGGTGCAAAATCCTATGACCGCATTTTTATACTTTATCATCTGCATTTTTACACTTTATTGTATGCCAACATTAACTCCAACATTTGAGGAACAATTTCTATCGTTTCTTGGGTCTGGTATTAAACCTCTTTCACTGTTCTTGATTCTGGGCATATAATCGGCTGGACCAGGCCACCTCTTCTTTGTTGAACCTCCTTTGATGGCCTTGGTTTTAAACAGCATGTAAAAACTGCCACACATTGCGAGAGGAATATTTTAGACAGGGATGAGTACTGTAAACAAGCAATCTCAGACATGACATTTCACTGTCAATCGATACTGAGGGTGGGAGCTGGCATCAGGTTGACACCGTGCATATGAAAGGGTGTTGGGGTTTCCGGGTCTCCTTTGTTAGCCTCTGCAGCCAGGCCCCACGTGGGCCTGTTTGAATTAAACTGTGATTAGTATGTGAATGCTGCCATCAGCTACAGGTCACAACAAAAGTACCGGGTGGATCCATGGAGCCGTTGTTAGTAACATTTATTCGTTTCTTTTTATTTGTATTTGGTTTACAAAGATTTAAACCTTTACAAAAATGGTTGTTCTTGGGGTCCTGTATATAAAAAATAGAGAAATACAATTTGGATGTCTACAAGACTAAAATAGAGTCATATCTGAGCTTTGTCTTTTTGTGTTCATGTCAATTGTCTTTTTTCGATTCTGTTTTCTGTTTTGTCGACGGTCCCTCTTTTCTTCCACTGGCCAATTTTCCAGTTCTAATTAAGAAGTTTGAGGGCCCGCACTACTTCCAACACTGCCGATGTGAGGAAGATTTTGAGTCCCGATATCAGTCTATTCCACAGATGCTCTGAGGTTATTCCATCCACCTCCCTGACAAATGTTCCCAATTTGTCTTGCCTCCGGATCAGAGTCCCTTCACATTCCATTAGGAGATGGTAAAGAGTCTGTTGCGACGAGTTGGCACTGATTTTTCAGAATGTGATTGCTTTGTCACTCTGACGTCGTAATTTTAGGATTTCGCCTGTAGATCAGGGTATTTGTCCACATATCTTGGGAGGAAACCTAATTTTGTGTCTACTACCAAAAAGGTATTCATTGGAACCGAGTTCCGCCCTTTTGATATTTTCTCGACCCAGTCTAGGGCTTCCAAGTCTCGCTTTATCTTTAAAGGATTGATGACTAGAGTTTCTGGATCTAGAACCGTTCTGGCCAGAATGGTTTCCACTTTTCCTTTTAGTCTTTCTAGAAGTATCGATTTCGAACTAGTGATCGTCTTTTTAATGTCCTCGTATAGAGACTTTGGTCTGGTATTTACAATACCTCTGTACAGTGAAACTAGCTTCCATTCCGCCAGACAGTTGAGTGATCTAAGCCCCAGTTCAAAGCGGAGACTCCACCCCGGGGTACTTGTTGGAAGGTTAAATGCTTCTTTCCACAATCTGCCTTCAATTTTGAAACAATTTAGATTCCATAGTTATGGTTTGGCCTTCAGGCCATAGAGCAGGATAGGGACCACTTTCGCTGTATAATACCTTTGTTGTTCATTTTTTTCATGTGTGGAACCAGCTTCTGCATTTTGTTTAGAATGCCAGTTCCATTTTAGATTCCGTGGGGTTTGCAAAGATCTTGTATCCCAAATATGTTAAGTCCTCCACCTGAGGAATGCTTTGGCCATTCAATGACCAGTTTTGAATTTGATTTTCTTCAATGGGTGCTTGAATACCAAGAGTTTCGATTTCCCAGGATTTATTACCAGACCATTTAAGATGGCATACTCTCCGGGTCGTGTTAGGAGTCCTTGTAGCCCTATGGCCGTCTTGTCCAATAGGACAATATCACATAGGCCTGCCAGAATATTTTTCTCCCATTTAATTCTGGACTAACCAGGGCTGATGACTCTAAATAGTCTCCCAGGTCTGATAAGAATAGATTAAATACCAGGGAAGGTCCTATGCACCCTTGCCTTACTCCCCTCGCAACCTGAACTGAGTCTGAAAGGTGTCCTTGTTCGTCTAAGCAGACACCTCCCGTGGTGCCGCTGTGGAGCTCCATCAGTATTGCTAGCAAGGTGTCTGGTATTCCTTTTGCCCTGAGGTTAGCCCAGAGTTTTGCTCTGTCGATCTGGTCAAATGCCTTGGATAAGTCTATCCAGGTGCCATAAACTGGCGCTCCCCCTTTTCTTGTGGCTGCTTCGCTAACCAGGCTCAAAGTCAGTCCATTTATCGATGTGGAGAGACCTCGTCTGAATCCTGTTTGGAAATCAGACATGATCTCATCTTGATCCACCCATGTATTCAGATTTCTTAGCAGCAATTACATAAAGATTTTACACTCAATGTCCAGGAGGGCGATAGGACGATAATTGTTCACCTTTGTCCTATCACCCCCCCTTGAAGAATGGAATAATTAGCACTGTTTTCCATGAGGGAGGGTCTTTCTTTGTCCTTAATATCTCCTCGTATAGATGTTTTAGGAGCTTAGACCATAGTTCTACCTCGTTCTAAGTACTTGGTACGTGAGTCCATTGGCCAGCGGCTTTCGATATGGACGATTTGATTATTATTTCTGTGATTTCTTGCTCCTCATTCGACATTTCCCACTCCGGCTCCACTGATTTTGGACTTCTTCATCTTTTAATTTCTTAAACGATTCTGTGAGGTATTGAACCCATGTCTCTTCCAGCACTAAATTATATAGGGAACTGGTTGCCTGTGAGTCTAGTTCACCCATTATTAACCAGAAGCTTCTTGTGTTGGTTTCCGCCAGGAGTTTTAACATTAACTCCCCATCTTTTTGTAGTCGTAACATTTTATGGTTTTTTGACCAGTGTTTGTAATTTATTTTATTTCTTTAACTTCTTTTTTTGTATGTTTCTTCATTTAAATCTGCTGCTTTTATCCTGCAAATATCTTTCCTAACTTCCCGCTTCTTATTCCAGGTACTTTCATCAAAGTCGTGTGTATGTCTTTGCCCGATCTTCATTTTTGGTGTTTTTGGCGGTATCACAGTCCATATAAATTTCACAAACTTGTCTGGATGGCAGTGCCCCTGCAACCCAGTGTGCAGAACTTCTTTTAATTCTCCATTTTGTTACTTCCCTCCATATCCATATTTTGCTAGTTTGATTCTTCCTTTTTCTCCTATGATTTTCTGTTTATGCATCAACTTCGGTTTACCTTTAAATGCAAGTTCTAATCGTGGTCACTTCCTCGATCTTGTTTGACCACCATGTTCGATGCATGTGAGAGAAGGCCCTGGCTGAGAAATATATAGTCTATGATTGATGAGGAGTTGCCTCTGTGCCATGTCTTACTGGGGCCCTCATTACCACTGGAAATCTTGTTTAACATTTTTAAGTCCCACTCTTCCATAAATTCTAACCAGGTTTGTCCTTTTTTAGAGATCGTCTTCTTTTTTGCTGCCTCATTCCCAATTTGTGTGTGTACACATTCCACATTAAAATCCCCAGCTACTACAATGTTAGATTCGTCCAATTCTAATTTAATTCTTGTCAGGAGCGCTCCTAGCTCTGCCAAGAATATTCAGAGTTCTGAAGAGGCACGGTTCCAGTAGATGTTTATTGTTACTAATGCAGGGTTGCCTGTGTTTATGCTGTTAAAATTAGGCTGGCTATGGCAGGGGGAAGGTCTGGCCCTCCCCCTTCTGAGATGACATGGTGTACTCCTGGCTGTCATATCCCAACTAAATATGACAAAGGGGACTGCGCCTGTAGGCTGTGTCCACCCAGGCTAAACAGGTCTATGAGTATGTTGTGCAGTGATCATATGAAAATGTGTACAGATTAACCCCACACATTTTCTGGAGGTCAATCTACCATCATTCAATTTCATTTAAAATATCACAAAAGCCCAGGTAACCGCAGGCCCACCATGTGGATGGTCGAATTCCTCACAGTAAGCCAAATAAGATGTTTGTGACAAGCATCTTTTTAATTACTTCACTGCCTCGGATTATGATTCACCTCACTTCCAGTTTACCACAGCCTTCAATAAATGGATCAAGGTTTGAGTGATCTCTGCATAATCCTAAATACACTTTTTACTATAATGAATCAGTCTAAGAGGGCTTTGCAACTCACGCAGAGCTGTGGGGCTCTTTAATTTGAGTAATGCCTCAACCTTCTTTTTCTGGGAATTATGACCCACACCTGATTTTGTGCCCCAGAAAGTTCACTCTGGTTTTGTCCCATTGTGCTTTCTGGAAGGATAGTTTTGCACCAGCTTTTTGCAATTGGGTAAGAACATATGTTTCACAGTTGAGCATTTATCAACAGATCATCCACCTAGTCCAGGTTCCTATTTCACTCAGATTAGGCATGGTCTTGTGAAAGAAAATATTGAACTCTTCCTGAACTGATGTACCCGAAGGACGTACAAGTCTAAGTATATTGTCCCCCGCCCCCCAAAGGTACAGAAAAGCTTATACTGATCTTCGCTATTCACAGTTACTGTCCAGTAACCGTTTGTCAAGTCAAGGGCTGTGTACACTTTTGATCCATGGATCTGTGCCAGTCCTTGGTCAATATAGGGAAGAGGCCACCTTGACATGTGGACCAGTTTTATTCAACTCCCTCAGGTCAGCCCACAGTCTCCATTGTCCATCAATGAGTTTTAGGGTCCCTAGTACTGTATTGTTAAAGGTATTGTGGATAAGCTGAAATTATGCCACAGGATTCCAGATTTCAGATGAATTTAGAGTGATTCCATGGATGAGAGAGGCAAACAGTATTGTTTTACAAACACAGGAGCCATTTCAGAGTCAGTTTGTATTGTTGTAGAATGGATAGTTGTATGCCCACCATCATAGAGGTCAACTAAAAAGATAATCTGGAAATCCATGAATTCCTGGCTCAGTTGCTGTTGCTGTTCATCATTTTCACAGGCATTGGCCAGACTGGTCTGTTTCTCCACCATCTGCTGGAAACCCAGACATACCACAGGTTTTGATATTTCAGAAGTATCCTCCAGTGGGCTGAAGAGATCTCTTTTAATGGTGTTTGCCTGGACAGGGTTTCCACGATTTTGAGATATTATGAGCTCTAAATTCGACCTAAATTTCCATGATGTCACAGGTAGCAAAGGGCATGAAGCATGCAGAAAGAAATGCTCCCCTGTCGGCTGTTGATATTTCATGATGGCATACTGTTTGCCTTGTTATAGTAATCTTCCAGAATTGGGCCTACGATTTCATTTTCTAAATCAATTTAATATTATTGGGAATCAACCACTATTGAAATAGAGCAGTCTGCTCTCAAAGTAAAACTTTGAGTGCTGCAATCATGCACCAAAGCTTGAATGGTGTCATCTTTTAGGTCGACTAGTGGCGGTGGATGTCGGGATAATCTTTGTTGTTGGGGGGGTTATGACTCAAATTGATGCACGCTTCCCAATTTTTTAGGGTTTGCCTTTTTATTTTGATTGGCACTGTAAATTGTGACACCAGTCCTGGGATAGTTACCTCTTCTTTTGCTTGGACTTCAAACAGTATAAGGCAACAGTTGAGCAGACCAAAATGCTTACTCAACATTGTTAAAGCCTGTTGGGTTACCCCTCAGTCTTGACCAAACTTGACTTTAATAAAATCAGAATTGCAAAATCGGTGAAGAATATCACTACCCGGATGAAACATCTCGAAAACAATTATGTTCTATAGTTGTATCACCAATCATAATTTTTAACACGCACCTGCTAGGTAGTACATGTTTTGAATTTCGGGTTGCCAGACCAACTTCCCACTTATTTGTCAAACTAAAGCCGGGAGTGTTCTGGTCTTGTTGGAGTCTGCAAAATAGTGCTATGCTTATGAAGCTTTTCCCATTATTTAAACAGATCTAAGAGAAGGAACATGTATTTGGTCATTTGGTTTTGGGGATGGTGTTGAATTCCATTCTCGCAAGAAATTATGATTAGGATTTCCTGGGGGAACTGTCCCTTGATTTGGATTCTCCCGGATTTTGGACCTCATACATCCTATGAGCTTATAAAGTCTCCCGTTCATAATTTTGCGAATTGTCAAACTCTCTCACTAATTGGGTGACCATGTACTTTGGGAGTGTGTTGGAAAATGTTATGAACTCTCTACTGTTGCTATTTACCCACTGAAAAGTCTGTGCGAATGCATGCTTAAACTCTTGGGCCAATTCTTTCGGAGATTGGTCCTCGCCAAACACCATCTTGTGTACAGCTTTCCAGGCTTCTTGTGGATTTCGATGTGTAGAAAAATGTTTTAAAATGGCTGCCTTTTACGTTCTGGTGGTTTTGGCCCTGCAAAGAATCTGGAAAACTCGGGGGAGAACACCCATTTGGCATGCTCCATATTATTAAAATCATTCCTGATTGCAAATGAATGAAGACATCATCTGCTCATACAACCCAAGATGTTCCAACACAGAATATTTGGCATTTTTATGATTTATTTATTTATTTCATTTGTAAAGCATCCATACAACCCGTAGGCATTGAGGCACTGTTGCAGGGACAGAGTACTAGTCAAACTACTGTGATACAGGCATAGTTACATAAGAATAAAAGGTAACCTAGGTATAACAAGTGGCAATTATCATACAAAACATAGTGAATCATACACAGGTATAAAGTCAAATGCAAATTATCCTACAAAACAAGCAGTTGGAAGGTGAGGCAGGAGATAGTTCCTGGCGAAGGAGGGGGGGGAATTCAGGTTTAGGTCAAAAGCTGAGATTTTAAAGCTTTGCGGAAGATCCAGTAGGATTTCTCTGCCCTCAAGGAGGGAGGGGGAAGTCGTTCCAGAGCCTAGCAGCAAGGTATGGGAAGCTGGAGCCTCCGGCTTTGCAGCTTTTCACTTTGGGAACAATTAGTCTATCTGTGTAAGGGGTCCTAGTGGGTCTCGAAGAGTGGGCTTTGGCAATTCTTTTGGATAGGCAAGGTGGTGCTGTGTTGGAGAGGCACTTGTGGGTAATGGACAGTGTTTTGAAAATTATCCTCTCTTGGATAAGGATTCAGTGTGCGTCTCTTCTAGCTCTCGAGATGTGCTTTCTTTTCGGGATGTTCACGGCTGCTCTGCGAGATGTGCTCTCTTTTTGGGATGTTCAAGGCTGCTCTGAGGGCTTTATTCTGGATGACGAAGTTTGAGGATGTTTCTGGAAGAGGTGCCATTGAATAGGACATTACAATAATCGATCTTGGAACCAATGATTGGACGGGCAATGGTTAGGCACTGATAGGAGGTCATACAATTCTTGATAGCTTTGATTTGTTTAATAGGGTCTTTGATTACATTATTTTGGGATCTGCCCTTCTTGTGTCTCTGAACCTAAGTCTACTCTCCCTCAGAGTCAGAGCAACAGCTGGAACTCCATTCCCTATCGCCACCTATTGTCACCTGAGCTCACTCTACTTTTCTGATTTTGGGAGATGCCTGGGACACTTTGTTCTTTTCTCTGGGATTTCTTAGGGTTATTTTACCAGGATCCCTTTTTAGAGGTGGGATGTTAGGTTTCTTCCAAGAGGGTTGAAAATGAACATGGTCTCTTCTCCAAGACTGCCCAGCAGTAGCCTCCCAGATCGGAAGATACTTTTAACCCCTTAAGTGCTAAGGACAAGGTATCTTGTCCTTTTTAGCACTTGTGTTTGCACTTGTGTTTGCAGCGATGGGTACGGAGGGAAAAGCTGTTAACCGAGACCAGCCACAACTCCAAGATGGTTGAAGGTGATGCCTCCGGCCTTCGGCGCCTGTCTCCCATGTGGGTCGACCGCCCCAAAGCCCACGGCAGTTCCAGGGAGCCCCGGCAGGGTCCCATTCCACTCGCCCTCCCCTAGGGAAAATCTAACGCAGCCCAGCAGAGATGCAGCCTGGGCTTGCGGACGATCGACCCACATGGCAGACAGGTGCCCAAAGTTGGAGACATCACCTCCGACCATCCTACAATTCTGTCTGGCCTGCGTTACAGGTTTTCCCTATGGGAAAGAAGGGGGCCCCTGCTGGGGCTCCCTGCAACTGCTGCTGGGCTTGGGGATGGTCAACTCACATGGGAGACAGCAGCCTAAGGCCAGAGACATCACCCCAAACATCCTGGAGCGCTGGCTGCGCTGTGTTACAGAATTTCCCCACCAGGGAGCCCCAGCAGTGTGCCAATACCTCCCCGGAGGGAAAAGCTGTAACGCAGTCCAGTCAGAACTCCAGGACGCTTGGAGGTGATGTCCCTGGTCTTGGGCATCCATCTCCCATGTGGGTTGACCATCCCCAAACCCAGCCTGGAGCTCTGGCTGGGTTGCATCACAGCTTTTCCCTCGAGTCCAGGGATGGGGACCCTGCCGGGGCTCCCCAGGACTGCCACTGAGCTTGGGTCCTGTCCACCCAAATGGGAGTTAGGTATCCAAGGCCAGGGACATCACCCCTAACCATCCTGGAGCTCTGGCTGGGCTGCGTTACAGAATTTCCCTCTGGGAAGGTATGGTAACCCTGCCGGAGCTCCCTGGGAATGACGCTGGACTTGGGGACAATCAATCCACATGGGAGACAGTCATCCAAGGACAGGCACCTCAACCTCGACCATCCTGGATCTCTCGCTGGGCTGCATTACATAATTCCCCCCTCCCCCCGGAAGGAATGGGGACCCTGCCAGGGCTCCCTGGAACTGGAACTGGACTTGGTGTTATAGAGTGCGTCACGAGGACGTTGCGTACCTGTTCGTCTGGTTGAAGACCTTGATGATGATGCCAGGCTGTCAGGAGTCCTGCGTGGATGTGGATGACGCGAGAAGCCAGCCCAGCTCCCGCCCGAATGGAACCGGGTTGGAGATGAACCAGCTCCCAACGCCACGAGTCTGCTCACCCCTGATTAACGTGGCGTCAGGACAGTGCAAGCACTGACAGGGGGAGCCTTTCCAGATGACGATACTGAGTCCCAAGGAAGACTGGATCCGGAAGATGGAAGTTCCAAGGAAGACTGGATCCGGAAGATGGAAGTCCCAAGGGAGAGGACACAGTGAAGATTGGTAGGAGGCAGGATCCGGGAAGGAAGGTAGAAGAATGGCTCACAAGGTAGAGGGAGGCTGAAAGTGCAGGCAGACAAGGTACAAGGCAAGGACCAACTAATAACCACAGGGGAACCACCCAACTCAGAAGAGGGGAAAGGGAACCACCCTACCACAGGACAAGAGAAGGAAGGACAAGGCAAGGCAACTGCAGAATGTACCCGAGGGTACCAGGAACAAGAAGGACAGGAGTCAGGTTACAGGTAAGGACCCGAGGGTACCAGGAACAAGGAGGACAGGAGTCAGGTAACAGGTAAGGTAGGCACAAGGAACCGGCGAGGAAACACGATCCTAATCAAACCGCGTTGAGACGCGGTCTGAATGAACGACCGGGCTCCTTAAATAGGACTGCCAACCCCTAGGAGGCTTGGAACGCAAGCCGAGCCGACTCCCAAGCGTTGGTTGGCTCAGAGAGAGGCGTGGACCGCAAGGTCCTCCAAAGCGAGTACTCCGTGCAGCGCGCATGCGCGAAGAGCGCGGAATGGCCGCCCGCGCATGCGCTGACCAACCTGCCCAGGAAACCCGGAAGCGCGCGATGACCAGAACAACCCAGGAACCCCTAAGCGAAAGCGCGGGTACAGCCTCCAGGACGGGGCGCGCCGCTTCAAGTAAGTGGACCCCAATGCGGGCGGCGTGACACTTGGGGACGATCAATCCACATGGGAGACATGTGCCCATGGCCGGCACATCACCCCCGACAGTCATGGAGCTCTAGCTGTACTACGTTAGAGCTTTTCATTGCGACTAGGGATGGGGACCCTGCCGGTAGCCCCTTGGACTGCTGTTGGACTTGTGGACGGTCGACACTTTTTCTTTTCCGCCCAGGTAGGTGCACCCACACAGTTTTTTTCCCCTAAATTTTGGAATTTGCCAGGCCTTGTGGATAATACATTCTGGGGCAATTGGCTCAAGCCAGACCTCTGTGGATTCCCATGGTTGTCTTCTTTTCAGAAATTCTGAAAAGTATGAGGTTCCCTGTTTTCCTTGATGGCTGCGACACCCCAGGGCCAAATCTGTAGGTTATCCACAAGACCAAAATCCTAAAAATGTCCTCTTCCGAAAACCCTTTTGGGATACCAGTGGTTTAGCCTTTTCCCTCCCCATTCAGCTTTCCTGCCGTCCTCTTACAGTCCGTCCACGCACGTCGTATTGGAGAAAAAAGGGAACAATCGCCTACCTCTCACAAAACTAATGGTAACCTTATACAAATATGTTTTTTTTGTTTCCACTCAACCTGCTCTTGAAAGCCTGGAAGTTGGCAAATTCAGAACCGCAAACCATTTGTTCCTAGCCCTTACAAGGAAAAAAAACACAGGATTCTTTGTACATCATTTTATTGACATTTTCTTTATAAAAAAACACAAAATGTGCTCACTTTTTTGTTATTTTCTCTCACTCCCATACAGTAAACTAGGATTACTTGATAGCGTTAGGACCGCCTACATGCGGGAAGAAAAGGGGAAAAAATGTGTCTGAGATATCACATGTAACAAAAAAGTTAAAAAGGTATTGAATGACGACATACCGAAATCATAAAAAATGGGCTCAGCACTGGGAGGGAAAACCCTCAGCAGTTAAGGGGTTAAAATGCCCCATCCTGGGCTAAAGATGTTGTCTTTCTATCTCGACCAAGTGATCTAGATGATTTCTGTGCAGGATCATTTTCTGCAGTTCCAGATCTCTCAATCCTTCATGATATTTTTCCTGAGGCACAGATGTATCTTTGTTTCCCCTCCTGCACCCCCTCCCCGACATGCTGAATGGGGCCCCTCCCCCTTCTCGCTGTTAAAAGCAAGAGGTTATCTTGTCAGTGCTCTCCTTCCTGATTAGGTATTTGTATTTTTTCAATTTTATATAGCGCTTTAAACCAAAGCGCTTCACATACAACATGAATACAATAAAAGAAATAAGTACAAATCATGAGTCAAAACAACAAGAACAGTAAGTAGAACAATTTGCCGAGATTGTTAGAATAAACCTTCGGTAGGGGGAGTAGGAGAGGGAATAGTAAAGAACTGTCAGGAGGGAGGATGAAGTAGGTGGGATTTCAAGGCAGAGCGGAAGGATGAGTATGAAGAGATAGAGCAGATAGGGAGAGGTAAAGAGTTCCAATGGAGAGGGGCAAGGAGCTGGAAAGAACGGAATCTGGATGGGGTGCAAGGAGGGGGAGGGACAGTGAGTAGGAAGTGGTCAGCTGAAAGGAGGGGCGAGATGGAGAGTAGAAAGAGAGGAGAGAGGAAAGGTAGGGAGGGGCAAGATTGTGAAGAGATTTAAAGACAAGACAGAGGAAGTTGAATTTGAGTTGGGAGTGAAAGGAAAGCCATCCAAGAGAGGAAAGCGAGGAGGAGATGGAATCATGAGGAGAAAGGGAGCAAAGGGTGTGGATTGCAGAGTGGTAGAGTGACTTGAGGGGGGGCCAGATGAGAGGCAAGAAGGCCAAAGAGGAGAGCAGAGCAGTAGAAGAGATGAGAAAAAATAAGGGAAGAAATTAAGAGTTTGGTGGCGTGGAACGTGAGGGATAGAAGATTTTACAAACATTGTATAGATGGAAGCGACAAGCACGTGAGGTGAGAGAGATGTGGTGAGTAAAGGAGAGATTGGAGTCAAAGTGAAGGCATAAGTTGCAGGCAGAGGCAGAGAAGGGGAGGTGAGCAGGAGGAAAGAGGATGCAAGGAGGGGGAGTGGGTGAGGAAGGGTGTTGACGGGAATAAATAAATGTTTTGTCCGTGTTTAGGGTGAGAAAGTGAGAGGACATCCAGTTTTTGCTAGCAGTGAGACAGGAAGAGATTTTGAGGTGGATGTCAGGAGAGAAGGAAGAGAAGGAGAGTAAAAGCTGGGTGTCATTAGCGTAGAAATGGTAAGAGATGCTAAACGAAGAGATGATGGGGGCTAGAAAGGAGGTATTGAGTGAGAAAAGGAACGGGCCAAGCACAGAGCCTTGGGGAACATCAAAGTCAAGGGAGTGGGTAGGCGAGGAGCGGCCGACCCAAGAGACGGCAAAGGAGCGGTTGGAAAGGTAGGAGGGAAACCAGTTGAGGACAGTGCCTTTGAGACCAAAAGAAGAGAGTCTTGAGGAGTAAGGAGTGGTCGACGGTGTCAAAGGCAGAGGAGAGGTCATGGAGAATGAGAATAGAGGAGTGTTTGGAGTGGTGAGCAGTGAGGAGGGAGTTGAGGATGGATATGAGGGCGGTTTCAGTGGAATGTTTGGGGTGAAACCCAGACTGGGTAGGGGGAAGGAGCGAGAGATTGGAGACAAAAGCTGAGAGTTGGGAGTAGACAAGATGCTCTAAGAGCTTGGAGAGGAATGGTAAAAGAGAGATGGGGTGAAAGTTGGAGGTCAGAAGGGGGTTAGCAGAGGGTTTATTCAGGATAGGGATGATAGTAGCATGTTTGAATACAGATGGAAAGGTGGTGATGGTAAGACAGATGTTGAAGAAAGAGGTGAAGTAGGGAATGAGGAGAGGGTAAGCTTTAGGAATAAGAGGGGTGGGAAGTGGACAGAGGAGGCAGCAGTGGGATGAGTTTTCGATAGGAGGAGGGCAACACCAGAGTGAGTTACAGGGGAGAAAGTAGACATGCAGGAGGAAGGGGTGGAGAGAGAAGGAGGGGGAGGAGAGTAAGAGGGAGAGTGCAGAATGTTTTGTAGTAAGGTGAGTATTTTAGAGGAGGAGTCAGCGAAGTCAGAGGGCGAAATAGGAGAGGAGGTAGAGTGGTCGGGAGTGGGAGGGGAGAGAAGACGACTTAGGGTTTGGAAGATTTGTTGAGGGTGAGAGGATTGAGAATGGAGAAGGTTAGAGAAGTAGGAACGTTTAGCTGAGCTAAGGCAACAGTCATAAAGGGAGTGGTAAGAGAAGTAGGAGGCTTGGTAAGCTGGTGAGAGGTGTTTAAGCCAGCATCTTTCAAGCCGTCGGAGGAGGCGGTGCATTGATAGATGGTGAGGGGAAAGCCAGGGTTGGGGGGGTTTGCAGGAGGGGCAAAAGGGGTTGTAGTTGGTCTAGACTAGAAGAAAGGCAGGAGGATAGAGTGGATATGACTTCATTAGCAGAAAGAGAAGAAAAGTGATGGAGAGGAGGGAGGGAGGAGGTACAGGTATTATAGAAGTGAGAGGGGTTAAAGTTACGAAGGTCCCGTCGAGAGAAAGAGATGGAGGAAGAAGGAGGAGGGGGGGCAGAGAGACAGGGGGAGGGAGGGAGAATTAAAGTAAATACATTGTCGGAAAGATAATTGGGGAGGGTAGAGTCAGGGGGCCTCATTACGACCCAGGCGGTAAGTTACCGCCTGGGCCGTGACTTTACCACCATGGCGTAAACTACGTTTACGCCATGGTGGTTGGCGGACTTACCGCCCCATTCCGAGGTCGGCGGGGCGGTAAGTCCCCAATCCCCATTTACCCTTCCCCATTCCCATTTTTGCCCCATAGGGCATAATGGGAGTGGGGAAGGCGTTAATTACGCCACCGTAAATTACGGTGGCGTAATTAACTCCATGGTCCCTTAGCGCCATGGATTTTAACACCTGCTAAAAGCAGGTGTTAAAAGCGCCATGGCGCTAAGGGACCTCGTAGTTGGCGGTAAGGGGTCGGCGCAGCTAACGCTGGCGTTAACCCCTTACCGCCAGGGTCGTAATGAGGCCCAGGGTAGGAGGAGAAGGAAGAGATAAAGATAAAATCAAGAGTGGAGCCAGAGGAGTGTGTGGGTGAGGTAGGGAGGGGGGCAAGAAGATTGGAGTTGAGGATGGAGAAGAGAGGGGAGGATTGGTGGGAGGAGGAGAGATGAAGGTTAAAGTCACCAAGGACAGTTAGGGGCGAGGGGGTGGGAGAGATGAGGGAAAGGAGGTGGTCAAGGTCATTGTAGAAGGAAGTGGTGAGGCCAGGTGGGTGGTAAATAATTAGAAAGGATATGGCGTGGGGAGAGGTGAAGGATTTGTACAAATATTCAAACGAGGGGAAGACCGGAAGGGAGGTAGGTCAGAGGATGAAAGAGAAGACTAATACCGCCGCCACGGCCAGTGGGACGGGAGACGAGGGTAAAGGAGGAGGAGGAGGAGGAAGTGAGAGAGGCAGGAACAGTAGAGTTGAAGGGAGGGATCCAGGTTTCGGTGATACATAGAAATTGAAGTTTTAGCCATAGAAACAAGTCCAGTACAGCAGCCGTTTTATTACAAAGAGATCTTGCATTCCAAAGGGCGATGTTGATGATGGTGTTGGGTTTGACGATGGGGGGGTAAATGAGGTTGGGGCGGTGAAATAGGGCGGATGGCAGATGGGATGAGCGAGGATGAGAGTGAGGGGGCAGTTTGATAGTGGAGATGGTCATAATGAGGCAGAGGAATTTGAGAATGGGGAAGGGATGAGAGAGGGGAAGATAAGAAAGTGGTGGGGAGTAGTAGGTGGGATCTCGCATGCCTGAGGGAGCAATGAAGCAGAGGAATGCATAGATGAAGAGAGTGAGTTTAAGGTGTGGTAGTGCTGAAGATTGGTGTATAAGGTACAGTTAGTGGGCAGAGTGCTCCGAGATGGAAGTTTAGGAGAAATAGTGGTGCGGGAGACACTAAGAGAGTCATAGTTGGTGGCGGCTAAATGCGGAAGGTGCGAGCAGTGCTTAGAGATGAAAGTTTAGGTGAGGTGCTGGCAATGAGAGAACACGGTAAAGGAGGAAGAGGGCAGGGGGTATGTGGTGAAGACCGGTGCAGTACACCACAGCGGCTGGTTGCCGAAGCTTGGGCAACTAGGATCAGAGTGGGCCAACAGTGAGGCGCAGGAGAAGTGGGGTACAGGTGACCTTCATAATGTATGATTTCAGGAGCAGGGGGAGCCCAGCGGCTCAGGCCGTTGTGCTGCTGTGATTTGCTGATAGAACTTGAGCGGGTGTAAATTCAAGGAGGCGGTCAGCAATGACGGTTGTAGGAGCAGGGGAGGGCCTGGAGGTCCCGATCAGTGAGCTGTGGAGACCAGTTGTTGGAGCCTTGAGAGCGGAGAAGGCACAGGCACATAGCAGGGTGTCACTGAGCAGAGCCTATGCAGGTAGATGGCAAACTCACAGTGACAGTGACGATGGGTGTGGGAGCAGGGGGGGTCCCGGCGGCCCAAACCAGAGTGCTGCAGAGACCAGATGTTTAAGTCTTGAGACCGGTGCAAGCACAGGCACCCAGCTGAGCGTCACGTTGTTAGCAGCAGTGTAGGCAGATCGGGAGGCCCCTGGTGAGAATAGAGCGCGGGAGCAGTCCACAACGACGGTTGTTGGAGCAGGGAAGCACCTGGAGTTCCAGTCCAGTGGGCAGCAGAGACCAGTTGTAGGAGCCCAGAGAGTGGTGCGGGCTCAGGGGAGAAGCCGGCAGTCACGTAGTGAGATCCTGAGCGGACAGACTGCGAGACCCGAGGAGATAAGGAGCGTGGTTGCAGTCCGGATCGGTGGTAGTTAAGAGCAGGGGGGACCCAGTGGCCCAGACCAGCAAGTCACAGAGACCAGCCGCCGGAAGCCCGAGAGTGGAGCAGGCACGCTGCTTGATGTAACGAAGACAGAGCCAGTGCGGGCGATGGTGAGCCCTAGGGGATAAGGAGCTCAGGTGCCGTCCGTGATGGCGGTTGTTGAGAGTAGGGGGGCCTGGCAGCCAGCAAGCCTTGGAGACCAGTTCCCGGAGTCCTCAGAGCGGAGTCAGCTCAGGGAGGCAAGGACTCGATGGGAGCCGAGCGCTGCAGAACTTAAGCAGACACCATGTGAATAGTCCCACGCAGACTGGAGTCAAGCCCCCAGGGATGTTGAACACGAAATCACTCACTGCGTAGGAGGACAGGAGCCGGGGGTCCGTTAGCCAAGGCCGAGTCGCTGATCTTGTGCTGGCTGGAGTGAATTCGCAGGAGCAGTGGAACGCCGATGAGCTCACAGTGATAGGGCCACTGAAGGTTGGAGGCCATTCTGGAGAAAACGCGGCAGAGACCCAGGGGCTGAATTTAGATTGAACTATTTTATGGTAGTTGATGAAACTTGGACAGGAGGTTCTTGGGGTGATAGTAAAGCAGAATTGTGCAATAGGGGCTCGGAAAATTTTAATAAATACTGAACTTGTTTGAGTAAGCCTGAAAGGAGGAGACGCCGGTATGTCAATGGCTTGTAGAAAGGGAAATGTATGTAGACTACATTCCCTTCGGTGATGTTTTTATTTAATTAATGTGTAAAAGCATACCTTTCTCACTTTCAATGGGTAACTTCAAACATGTCTGGAACAACTAAGCATTAACAATTCTTCTTGATGGTGACTTCAATTACTTGGTCTATGTATACACACAGTGAGATGTCTCATGCTCGTCTGTGCTGGTACAATTCACAGATTAGGAGTCAAGGGATCTCACCATATACACCCCATAGGATCTTTTTAATCACATATATAATTCCAGTAGCACATACGTTCTTGAAATATTTACTTATTTCCCAGGTTGTACAGTCAATTTATATATCTCTGCAACTCAGTACTTACAAGTAACAGGGCCAAGGCCAGGATTTTATCTAACTTCAATAAAAGTATCACTCCACACAGGATTGTTTTCTACTTCGATCATACTTGCATATTATCACAGGCAAGTGGGGACCCTCGTGAGGACTGGCTCTATTCCTCCCTCACAGGAAGAGATTGGCATCAGTCAACAAGGTGGGATCAGCTCTCCTTCACAGTCCGTCTGCTATTTCTTCCACTAAAGAAGGCCTGTGGCGTTAACTCGTGATAGGCCTCACTTACAGTCTGTGATAATAATTCATCAATGGGTCTAAAAGGAGAGCAATCTGTGCCTTCTTCTTGTTATCAATTCTTCTTCTTACTATTTTCTATCAGTCAGTCAGTGATTGAGCAAGTCTGTCAGTGTGTTCCCGTAGTGAGTGTCTGTTGAATCTTTTATAGAACCAAGCCCCACCTTTTTGAGGTGTGTATACAGTCCCCAATCTGATTGGCCAATATATGTGATTGGAAAGTGTTGCAAAAGTGACATACCCCTGCACTGTCATTGGGCATAGGAATGAAGAGGGCAGTCTGATGAGAGTACATTCTACACCCATTTAATGTGATGTAATTTCAGAGAGTTCTTAAATTAAAAATGTAACAGTCTGAATAGTACATTCTACACATATGGCAACTTACCATATTTATCTCTCTTGCACAAATCAAACAATGCAATTTTCATCATGACATCACAAATGGTTAATGAGATGCAGGTTTTTCCATTTAATTTACTCCTACATTTAGATACAAATTATATTCCCATCTCAAAGTAATGGGCTTGCCACTGCGGATGCTAGGACATATGGCAATTTCTGCACATTGAAATACAAATTTGCCTAATTTGCATCATTAGAAATCACATAAGACATTTCTTTTAGTACACCTGATACTCATGAACAGAATGTTTTTTAAAAAACAATTGAGAAATCAACAGAAATACAAATCCAGTGATGTTTCCCCAATGCATTTATTTATTTATTTTTTTACCAAATATGACAGTTCATCTGCATTGCGGTCTGTCAATAACAGAACATGGGTTTTCATGGTCTGGCTATCTTAGACAACTTTCCCTTTTTATTCAAAAGGTCAGTTTCTTCCTCCAGGAGAGGCTTGGGAGAATAAAATAGCAGATTAGGCTAAACAGATCCGCTGGTCAAGCTGAACTCCCTTTTTTTTCATAATATATATATGTGTTCATTATCTGAAGCCCAACATACAGAGATGCAGGCTATAAAAACACTGCCTTAGGACTCATAGCAATTTCAGCCTCCCTGTGACAAAGTCCCAAAGACTGTCATTATGACTCAAACTACTGGAATTCCAACTACTTGAGAAAACATGGGATATGTCTTAACATCTCATTGCTGGTGGAGGAAAATTAAACAGAATATCAGATGTCAGAGTTCAAACCTATAGCGGACGCTGGATTCATGTTGGTTTCTCTTTTGGTTGGTTGTCACTTTTAAA
Source organism: Ambystoma mexicanum (assembly GCF_040938575.1). NCBI lineage: Eukaryota > Metazoa > Chordata > Amphibia > Caudata > Ambystomatidae > Ambystoma > Ambystoma mexicanum. Next base: position 40,133,040 of record NC_090937.1, read on the forward strand.
ATTACATTTTTCTATGTCCCTATATTTTTTATTTTCTGCAAATACACAGCAGTTTATCCATTGCTCTGGCCTATCAAATGCCCATCAAACATCCACATTTCATCATCTGTAGGTTTCATAACCACAAACTCCGATGTCTGCAAGGGAAATTAAACAGTGCTAGAAAATGCAAGAAAAAATGTGTTTTTGCTGTCATTTTATATAGCTATTTGTCTTAGATTATTTCTCCATTTTAATAAGAATTGCAGGATATTTTCTTGTACTTCATTTTGGGCCTTGTCACCGTATTTTGATGTGAGGGGACTTGAAAATACTGCACACTTTGATTGCTCATGTGTTTTTCAAATGCTGTGCGCAAACCGTAGCTTACATCTTTGTTTTTAAAATAGCGCTTTGCTCTGCATCTTTTCTTTGAAGGAGATTTCCCAGAAAACACATTGCTTGAGTCGTGGGGGCGAACGAACTTGGCGCATTCATCTGGGTTGCTTTAGTTCCCTTACAATCTTCATTAAACCAGCTGGCCACCCTCATTCCCTGATGCTCCTTTATCTCTCTGACAAAGCTGGAGGAGATACTCAGGATTAAATGCTGATTTTGCAAGACCCTTTCGGCAGCACAGCCTTGAGCTAAAATAGAAGCCAGCAAACTACTGTTTCACCTATAATTCCCATTTTTTTTTTTTTACCAATGCCAGGATCACATCTAATTCTATTCCGTTTGCAGTTACGACATTATTGGTCATATGAAATATGGTTTCATCTGGACTTCCTATATCTTCGCCCAAAATCAGGGACAGTGCAGAACGGTACGTTACTAGAGCCAACCCTACTTTGAATTTCTTAATGGACTTCCAAATAGTTAGGGGTGATGCACAGATAATCTAGTGTTGATTTACCTTGATTTCGAAACATGTAGTTGTCTCGTGGTTGAACATTAATTGATCGTAATCTCACATCATGTAGCCAGTGTTACAGCTTAAGTCCATTCGCCCAGCCACAGGGATCTACCATTCGCCCAGCCACAGGGATCACACATGCACAGCAATGGGATATCAAACATTGAGTCCTCAATGTCACCCAGGAGTCTTTCAGGCAGCCTGTTACTTATTTTAAGATTGAAATCTAACCCCCAGCATAAAACTAGGGAGTTTGCCTGACGACCAAGTCAATCAATGGTCCATAGTTCATTTTAAATTGACAAATGTGGATTCTTCAGCGTCATTGCAGACCCCGTTGTAAAAGTTGGCTATATATCAGGGGGCCTTCTTTGGTTAATCTTACTGAGTTGAATTTTGTGAGGTATGTTGTAATGGGATTAATGCAGCTTCCCAAGAAACTTTCACTAATGTTGTTAATCCGTCTGAACTTTTTTTTTTGCAGCACATTTTGGTTATTGGCATAGCCATCAAGCCCTATAGTGTCCAAGGCCCAGGTTTCCTCCAGGAGAATCACATCATACAATTGTAGTTTATAGAGATTGTGCCGATTTATCAATCTTTCAAATTGGCCTGCAAGTTTCCATGTTGTGAAAATGGAAAACATGTCAATTCCCCTTGTAGTCTTTCTGTAACCTCATACAATTAAAAGAGATTGAGCTGCTTTTAGGATTATCCTCAGGTAGTCAATCAATTTCTTCTAAGGCTGTTAGCATTTGGAATCTGTGGTTTGTCAAAATATCAACCATAAAGGGTCTCCCCTCGTTGTGGTCTTTATGGGACTTAGGCATTTATGTGCCTAATTTGCGGTGGGAGTTATTGTCTTCCACTTGCAATCACGGAAGTGGGGTTACCCTCTGATAGGGTGCTGTTGGGTTTCCTGTAAGCTGGGGGATTTGTTAGACAAGAAGGTTCTGTATTATAAAAATGACAATGGGAAAATCCTAGCTTTCCTTTTAGTAGACTAGACTGATACATTTGAGTGATAACCATATGTGAAAATCTGATGGTGACCCAGACCCCAGTTGAATGTTTTGTGGCATTACCTTCCCATGCAGTTCATCTGGGTATTAGAATGGATTTATCTTGGGCAAAATAATTTGAGTTTTGAGCCAATGGCTAGCCTTATTGAGTAAAGAAACAGTTTATTCCCTCTCATTAGGTTTAAGCGGATCTATCGCCATCAAAAGACCCCCGATTAGAAGGCCTGCTGCAATATTAGATGCTCCTATAGTTGTATGGACAAGGGTACCAAGTGAAGAAATCGATTTGGTAAAATCGATTTCTTCAAAAAACGATTTAGAAAGACCGCTCGGAGACTGCTCTGAGCGGTCTTTCTGAATCAAACGTTCAGCCCCTGCAAAGCACACGAGTGTGCGGGGTGTGTGCATGTGGAGTAATGTTTGGAGAGGGGGCAGGGACTAAGTGTGTGCATGTTTGAATACCTGTTAGCGTGCTTTGGTGAGAAAGGCTTTTGGCAGGGAAAGGGGCAGAGGAGGGGAAGGGGGGCTCTGGGGGTGAAACCCCACTGATTGACAAAACAACTTGCCTGTGTGGGAGGGTTGGAGGAGGGAAGTGGGTTGGGGGAAGGAAGGGGTGGTGGTTTGGGTATCATTTCATGTGATATTTCGGCATATTGAGTGCCGCACTAAATAGACCAGAAACAAATAAAAAATAAATACAATCAGTATTTTTTGTGTTCGGTCTTCAATATGCAGAAACATCACATAGAACCATGGAGAAGGCACATCTGACTTTGCCTCTTTCCAGATTACAGCCGTACCAGGTGGAGTTGTGGCCAAAGCCACTACCCAAGTTAGAACCCCTTTTTGATTGTTTTCAGTGGCCTCAGATCTCTTATGAGAGTAGGTTGGGTAAGGGTCGAAATTCAATTGAAGGATTGCAGGCAACTGGTTGTTGTCTGCCCGTGGCTATTCCAGTCATCAGGGATCTTTTTGTTAATGGTTCTAATTAAATCATCCATTATGGTTAAAGAACCAAAGACGGATTGCCTAAACATTTTGAAAGAGTCAAGGATGTTGTTAACCTTTGTCTTCATCTGTGAGATGTATGAAGGGCATTTGCTCACTGAGAGACCAGCCCTGTTTATACTATAACACCCTCCCCCTCCCCTCTCAGGTATGCGAGACACGATGAACTCACTCTGGAAGAAACTCACCCACAAAACTGTGCTATATGTGCATTTATTTGATAACAAGACAATTATATATCTAAGCAGTATTTTAGCAGAATGAGCTAGCATACAACTTAAACATCACAAGTTCACAGTTGAATACAATAGGACATTAAGCTCCTAAAATCATTCATCGTGGCAGGATCTGTCACATCTAGGACCCAAGCCACCCTCGCGCCTGGTGCCTGTCACTACGGGAACGGCCTTGCTCTGCTCTGCCACTGGCAAGTAGGTGGGATATGACTGCTAAGAACCTCTGCCCTGGAGTGGTGGTTGGTTTTCTGGGAGCTGCACAGCGAGCACTTCAACAACAGCCCAAAGGATGAGTCCCTCCCAATGAATGCAGATATGCATTCTTATTAGGGCCTCTCCGTCAATCACCGTGACACAATTTTCTAGTCTTCTCACAGTAAAACCAAAACATATTTAGATGGAAAATTTGGCTTTGCGCTCTTCCCCCTCCCACCTCTGGGAAGCTCCTTTAGGAATGTTGTTAGCACCTTCAAGGCTACGCATGCTGTTCCCGTGGAACTCGGTGCCAGCCTAGTATCTGCTCACTGTGGAGCCCTTTGCGAAAAGAGATGCTGCTTGCTGAAATGCCAGGTTTGCAGTTATCCCATTGTAAGCACAGAAGGGCTCATGTTTAACATAGCTCACTAGGCTTAACATCTAGGTGCTGCTACACCATTACTAAGCCATCTATGAAGCTCTGATTATCAGCGTTTGGTACACTCTACGAATAAGCTATGTGTCTTAACTGTCAGTGCAGCAACTAATATGCAATATAGTTAGCTTAGTGGGTCAATGCACCTATGCCATTGCCTTGATGCCACTACATTCCACCACCCCTTTTCAAAGCGTGGGCAAAAATGCTGGCTTAATTCCATGACTTAGAAGCATATATGGTATGTTGCAGGCCTATCAAACGCTTGTCCAGCTCAACCATTCTATTGTAGAGCTAGGTCATTCTGCGCAAAAGCCCAATAAATCATATAGCAATTAATATTAGGGCTATAGTCAGTCACAGCAAAGGATGCAGCATTATGTTTAGCAGCTTTGTGGAAGTGGGAGACCAGCCGGTAAGTATGTCCCACCAGTGATGAGCAGTCATTGATTTCAAATGGTCAGCTGTCTTAATTAGCTGATTTTTGTCTATTGTCATTTTACACTCTGCAGAAATAACTGAGGTAGCTAAAGTCCTAAAAGCTTTCCAAGAGTATTGAGCAAATTGTCTTATAGCTTCAAGCCTTGAGGTAATTATCCCATAAGGTAGGGTCCAGTTAAGCATACGAGTGAGCTCTGCATGCAAGGTGGTATGAGACCACCGGGTCAATGAGTATAAAGGGTACGAGGTCCTTTCATCGCCTACAATTTCTTCCCCTGTCATTTCAATGTGAACATTATAACGAAAACGCTCACTGACTTTTTTTAGGGGGGATGGGAAAGGGTAGATAAGGGGTTGGGGTGGAAGGCAATAGCTAAAACTAGGTGGGTGGAGGGGTGGTAACCCCTCCCCCCCAAAACCCCCCAAAAAAAAGATAAACATTTTTGTTAGAATGTTCAGGTTGAAATGGCAGGGGATGAAATTGCAGGCGATCAAAGAACATGGAACCGTATAAAGTGTGGGTAGTTACATCCAAGAAAGTCACAACCTGATCTACACAAAATACCTGAGGGTTTCCTTGCAATCTATAATTGTTAATAAGTAATGTTTGACTAGTAACTATGCAGGCCTTATGCTGATCAATTTGAAAAATGTCAGTTCTGTTAATGTGGTACTGCATCCAGGTGCACTCGCCCGCTATGGGATGCATGTATGGGTCCAGGGTCCTTCCAGTTTGAGGACACAACCACCCCTGGTCCCAGGGCACATATGTGTGCCTATGTGTTGTGTAATTCCAACTATCCAGCCACTCCCTCTCATATTTATAGAACTCACCAGGAACAATTTATTTTAATTGGCAAAATGATGAAAGGGCACCATATTTCTAAAGTATAAGCAGTTCTACTGACTTGCATTAAAGTGCAGCAGCTATTGTTCATGCAATCAAAAGCAAGCGGTTTAATCCATTAGTCTGCAGGCAAATGCAATTCTGTGTGCCAGTGTATTGGGGATAGTCTTCCCCACTCAGAACGGAAGGCCAACACTTGTTGATTTAACAGTGTTTGCCACAAAATGTATCTGGTGTCCATGACGGTTTTATTTACCTGCCCTAAGCCTGAAAAGATGTCTTCATAACTAAAGTTCTGCCACCTCCAATTGTTACCTATACTCTTGGCAGCATTTCTCAAAGCAGGATTTATCAATGGGCCCCACTGCGCCAGCTGTTTTATTGCAGCACTGACATCTGAACCCATGGTGGATAATTTATTACGCACAATTTCTATGTCAAAAGCATTTAAAGCACCCATTCCCACCCACGCTGCCCCCGCAATCAATGAGTCTAAACCCCCTAGCTACATGCAACTTAGCAATTGGCCACAAAAATGTACGCCATTTGGAGCAGCTTGGTTGAAACAGTGAAACATTACCTCTTGATAAATCTATTTCTTATTGCACTGATAGAAGAATGAAAAACATTTCTACAATTTAAATGGATGAAAACAAAGGTAATGGTTGTTGGGCCCAAGGAGATTAAAAATGCATCAAAATCTAGCACGTGTACTGTTTCAGTTTTCCGCGACTTAAAGAACACCATTCTCCAAGTGGCATGTCTGCCATACACAATATTAGTTTTAGACACAAATACTATACTACCATCCGCTAGTGGTTTCCTCCTTGCACAATCTTATTGATCAAATTTAGTCAAGTAATAGTCCACAAAAACTTGGCCATCGCAGTCTCAACAATCCTTTGGACAAAAGAAACATCAAACATCAAACAAATTGTTGGACCCATTCATAGAAACATTTTGGCCCAAAATCTCAAACGCCCAAAATGTGTGTCAGTGACAAAAGGTGTCTGACAATATGCCAAGTCAGCACTCTAGCAGTTCCATGTGGACATTCATCTTTGGTGCTTTTCTCACAGGTTGCAGTACGATTTTTATCATCATGCGGGATTGGAGAATTTGGTGTAGTGCATGTGATTCTCAGAGTCCATGTAGCGTCCTGCATCAAACCGTTCTTTACAGAGAAAGCATCTGGTTGGCTGGCCAGGAGCACCCACAGCAAGATTACACCTATCCCCATCATGTAGCATTACGTTCTCGGTGCAAGCCTAGTATCAGGGATGTAAACAGGAAAGTCAGAATTTTGCAAAAGTACAACATAAGTACTTCCTAGCCCTTTGCTCAACACCTCCCCAGCTTCAGGTTTTTTATTCGGATTATGAACCCACACCTTTTTCCCAGTGCTACCAAAACCACCCTCACCTCTCTGTGTGGTTTCTGGGGCATGTTTACTTTCAATCACCTGGCGAATAACTGCCTGCTCACAAATCAATTTAGTTAATGGTACCTCAGATGAACCAGTGTTCAAAAGAAACAGTCCCCCGGTAAGCAGGGTCAATCACACCTCCTAATATGTTGATGCCTTTCTTTGCCAAGCTGGATCGTGCAGCAATGCATCCATAGGTGCCAGCTGGCAGCTTGGTACCAATGTCCCGCAATAACGATTTGGTTTGCCATGATGGTATTTTATCATCTTCAAAAGTAGACAGATCGAGTCCAATACTGCCTGCTGTGGCTTGGACAGGCAGTTGTGCTTCTTTTTCAGTTTTCCATACAATAAGAGTCTTTGTTGCTTCTACCTTTTCACTTGTCAGTCTCACAAAGGGTTTCTGTTGGTTTCCCAAAGGACGATTATTCAGTTCAAACAAGGCTTGTGTCAGATGCTTGGACCACCTCTTGAGAGTGTGAGTCTGAGTCAGCTTCTTTATCTGTTGTTTCAGTAAGCCAGTCATTCTCTCAGTAAGTCCTGAGCATTCTGGTTAATGGCTTATGTGCAGTTTCCATTGTATGCCTTGCTCCAAAGCCAGTTTTGCACATTGTGTCCTGCAACGTGGCTACCTTGGTCTGATTGGATTTAATCTAGAATGCCATAGTGCCTTATGAGATATTCCATTCCTTGTAAGGTAGCCCGTTGGACTGCATGAGCGACTGGATGGGCCAACAGCAATCCTGAATATGTGTCTAACATTGTCAACACATGTTTTCCATTTGCAGGTGGCAAAGGTCCAATATAGTCAATTTACCAAATGCTTGCTGCTTTTTCACCTCTCTTCAGAGCGTCTTGAGGTTTTCTTTTTAGTGTGTAGCGCTTTACTTCACAGCATACGGAGCACTGGGATGCAGCTTGTTTGGCATTGTCCATTGTGATGGGCAGTTGTCTCCTCTTAGCCCATTCATAGGTTCCCTGTTGCCTTAAATGTCCTGATGCTTGGTGAGCCCAGTCTGCCATTTCTTGCAGCACTTCCCTTTCTTCAGGAGTTGTCACTGGACGAATCTTTGCCATTTGATCAGCTTCATTGTTGAATAGTGCAGCAAGTGAGTTGTCAGGAGGCATGTGTGCATCGACATGCCCAATGTAGATTTTGCTTTTTTCACCTTTGCACCACATCTCTGGCCCTCCCCATACCGGAGTGCTTTTAATTTTACAGCCGTCATCTCACCATGCCGGTGCCCCAGAGTGCGTCCTTGGTATGTAGCCCAACTCTCTGTATATATGTATGGAGTCTCTGTATCTTTTACTTGTTCAATAACGGAGGCCACTGCTTGCAGCTGAGCATACTGGCTTGAACCCCTGACTCCTTCTCTCATTAGCAGCTTTTCTCAACTCAATGGGGTTGGAATGCAACTGCTTGCCAGCGTCTTTGTCCTTTTTCATCCTTGGCAGTGCCATTAGTAAACCAGGCAGACTTTTGTGCTTCTTCTGTCAATGTATCATAGGCTGATGCGACTTTGAAGGGAGATTCTGGTAAGGTAACAGGGGCACTCGGTTCAGGCATCTCTTCCAAATTCACGGCTTCCAGCATTTGTTCCTGCAACTTGGAAACTCCTGTGCGCCAGCGTTTGCGTGTTGCTGCAAATACCACTTCCACTTGACGTGAGTGGCATTTTGTGCTCAGCCACTCTTTCCGCACACTGCAGCTTCACACACCCAGCCCATGACAGGAATTTGTGTGTAAATTGTAACTGTTTGCTCTCCTGTGATGCGTTCGGTTTGAACTAGAGCCCAATACACTGCAGCAATTTGCTTCTCAAGCAGAGTATATCTTGTCATAGGGTCCGTGAGATTCCTCAACCAAAAGCCTTGTGGCACTCTTTTCTGTCCTTGCCTTTGCCACAAACTTCACACAGCAACATCACTGTAGACAATAACTTCCAATTCAAAAGGATCACTTTGTGTCATGTGACCCAGCGTAATGGAATTCTGCAAAGCGTCTTTAGCCTGTTGAAAGTCAGTCTGCTGGTCGATGCCCCATTCAAAGTCATATTTTTTCCTGGTTACTTTTTGTAGATTTCTTTCAAGATCAAGCTCAAATGAGGTATGTGATTTCACCAAAATCCCATTAACCCAATGAATCTCTGCCCATCTTGTTTACTTCCGGTTGTGTCATCTGTTGTACCATTTCAATCACAGGCTCTGGAATTTTCTTTACTGAACCAGACCAGATTGCACCCACAAACCTTACCTCTTGAGCAGGCCCCTGTACTTTATTGGGATTAATAGCCCACCCACAGTTCTGTATGTGTGCGATCAGTTTTTCAGCAGCATTTTCAACATGAGCTTTCTCATTGCTGGTTGATATAATGTCATCACTATAGTGTGCTACATGTATATCATCCAATTACACCATTTTCAAGTCTCTAGCAATCAATCCATGGCACAGAGTGGGACTGTGCAACGGCCCCTGGGGCAATTTAGTGAAGGTTAATTGTCTGTCCCCCCAAGTTACAGCAAACTAATCCTGGGATTCAGCATCAATATCAATGCAGAAAAAGGCATTGGCCAAGTCAATAACCACATGCTATGCACCCACTTCTTTCGTGAGTTTCTAAATCAAGGTAACAATGTCTGGCACTGCCACAGCCAAAGGTGATACCTTTTTGTTCAAAGCGCGAAAGTCAACAACCATCCTCCAAGCACCGTCTGGTCAGTGCAGAGGCCACAAAGGGGGGGGGGTTAAATGGACTAACTGCTGGCCTCGTTATGACAGCTTTCACTAGTGACTCAACAGTTTCACCAATCTCTTTGTGCCCTCCCGGCAACCCGTACTGTTTCATGCACACTGGCTCTCGGGGAGGAGGTAAATGCAAGAGAGTCCATTTAGCATGCCTAACCAAAACAGGGTTCACAACTCTCACATGGACATTTTGGTTGTCAAAATTGAATTCACCTAAATCTGTAGTCACACTTTTTCCCAGCAACACATCCATCCCCAGTATGCACTCGGGTATGTTAGCAATCAAAACATTGGCAGTGAAAGGAAACCCCTCGCCAATTGCCATCTTTATGTTAAAGGTGTTTGCAACAGTTTCTCCCCCCCCCATAAACGTTAACCAGGACTCTGGGGCCAGATCATTTATTGGGATTGCCTTTCAGAATCGTCACTTCAGCTCCTGTGTCTAATAGAGCCAATACCTGTTTCACTTCTTCATTTAAATACAATGTAAGTGGCACAAAAGGGCGCATATCTCTGGGACGAGTTCTCTTTATTAACAGCACCTCAGAGGCATAGCCAGCCCTTCAATCAAAGATGGGGTAAGGGACTTCCCATTTCCCCTTTGAGAAATCCAGTTAAACTTTTGCCTGCACTTTGGGCTTGAACACATCTTCCTCAGGGGGTGCGGTAGGGCTGGTCTTACCATGCCTCCGTTTCGGTATCTTTTTCAATTTTTCAAGCAACACAGATATGGGTTTAACATCTATCTCTTCTTTTGGTATCCCAGCTTTCAGAAGGTCAACCCACATTTGTCTGCGCATAACTCTAATGGCGTCTGCTTTATCTTTGGACTTTGCATTTTTGCCAGATTTTTTCTGTAAATCTGCACCTGCTGCCACTAAACGTGCAGCTTTTCATTCATCCAACCCTTCTAATTGCCCATATAACAGTGCAACCTCACCATTAGCTTTGCCCTGCACTGGACCTAGCAATGATAGCAATGCCCCTTTCATATGGCCAAGAGCATTTCGCAATAATCGCGTTCGCATGCTTGTTGTAAACAGTTCCATGTCAGGTGCTGAAAAATTTAAACTACACATTGCGCACTTTAATCCCATCTCTCTAAGATGATCTGTAGCCTCAGGCAATGAATTCCATGCACCCCAGGTTTCCTCCATGTCCATCGGACTTACATACAGTGTTGTTAAAGCAGTTTGAAGCCAATTAAACAATGAATGTGAACCTTGCTGTCCCAGCGCTCCTCGCAAAATCTGCCCCAACATTACATTGGTAGCAAATTAACCTATTTTCAACAACTCTTCTGTGGTCAAGAAGATCCCATCACTCCCCGTATCCCACAAACAAAGTAACCATTTCAGAACCGGTTCACCTGCTCTCTGTCTGAATAACTAAGCAATGTCTAAAAGCTCTGTCTGAGTGTAATTCCGGATGATCCGAGTATTCTGAATGATACCGCCACAAGCTTGGCCTTTTGATTTATTTGTAATTAACGGCCGCGCTGAGTAAGCAAATTTTTTCTGAGCCCCTTCCTGCACTTCGCCTTCAGAATATTCAGGTTCTGCTAATCTCACCTCAAATGACTCATCCCAGTCAAAGGTCTGTTCTGACTCACCATTGCTTACATCGCCTGACCATGAATTTGGATCCCACGTATCTTTCCTAATTAATGCTCGAATCCTTATCTTTGAAGGATTACTTTTTCGCTGCTTACGCTTGTGTGTGGCGACATGCACAGCTAAAGAAGCACGTCCATCCTCCATCTTGTCAGCCCGTTTGACTGACGATTCAAGGGTCTCCCTAATTATAATTTGTTGCTCTTGCAGCAGGGAAATCTCATCACTTAATTTTCAAATCTGTGCATCTTTAAGTAACTCTTTGTCATGCATCTTCCTTAGCGCTTGCAGGAATAACCAACCATATTTCCCACAGCTACCTGCTCTTTTCTGCTTTTCCCAGGCGGCAAACCAGCCAAACAATCACTGATTACAGCCGGGGAAATACCATTTTCAAGCATGTCCCATGCAATCGGGGCAGAGTACCAATGCACAATGTCTGCCACAGATGACCATGCATTTGCTACTGGCCATCCAGGAATGTGGCAGAGAACACTAATATCATCATTGAATTCAACTTTCCCCTGTTTCTTCCAGAATGGCATAGTGCTCATAAATCCGCTAACACGATGGCAAAATGTTGTATGAAGGGTATTTTCTCACTCTGGAACCAGCCCTGTTTATACTATTACACCCTCCCCCTCCACTCTCAGGTTCGAATACTATGCGAGACATGATGCACTCACTCTGGAAGAAACTCACCCACAAAAATGTGCTATACTTGCATTTATTTGATAACAAGCCAATGATATATCTAAGCAGTATTTTAGCAGAATGGGACTGTATGCAAGTTAAGCATCACAAGTTCACAGTTGAATACAATAGGACCTTACGCTCCTAAAATCGTTGATCTTGGCACGATCTGTCACATCTACAACCCAAGCCACCCTAACGCCTGGTGCCTGTCACTGCGGGACCAGCCTTGACCCACTCTGCAACCGGCACAGAGGTGGGATATGACTGCTAGGAACCTTTGCCCTGGAGTGGCAGCTAGTTTTCCGGGCACTGCGTAGCGTGCAGTTCAACAGCCTAATGGATGAGTCCCGCCCGATGAATGCAGGTATGCATTCTTATTAGGGCCTCTCTGTCAATCAACGTGACACAATTTTCTAGACTTTTTGCAGTAAAACCAAAACATGGTTAGATGGAAATTTCTGCTCTGCGCTCCTCCCCCTCCCACCTCTGGGAAGAGGCTTTAGGAATGTTATCAGCACCTGCAATGTTACGCATGCTGTTCCTGTGGAACTCGGTGCCGGCCTTGTATCTCCTCACTGTGCAGCCCTTTGCGAAAATAGATGCTGCATGCTGAAATGCGAGGTTTGCAGTTAACCCATTGTAAGCACAGAAGGGCTCATGTTTAACATAGCTCACTAGGCTTAACATCTAGGCGCTGCTACAGAATTACTAAGCCATCTATGAAGCTCTGATTATCAGTGTTTGGTACACTCTTCGAATAAGCTATGTGTCTTAACTGTCAGTGCAGCAAGCCATAGGCCTAATATGCAATATAGTTAGCTCAGTGGGTCAATGCACCTACTCCATTGCCTTGATGCTTTACACTACATCATCCCAGCAAGTAAGGGGGCAATAAAGTATGAAGATTTACTGGCTCTTCTACAGAGGTATTCACATGCCCCAGACAGGGGCAGATTTCTATGAGGCCTGTTGCTAAGTTAGTACACTCTCCCCTGTGTGTACGGATTTGTAAGTGTGTCTAATGCCCTTTTGGGGCCCACCATAGGTATCCAGATAGTCTTGGGAGTTTCTTGTGGTTGGTCCAGAGGATTGTCTCCCCCTGGCATGGCGATAACCTCACCTCTGCAACCCTTGTGTGTGGGTTTTTGGAATTAGCTTTAGGGTTGGCATTGTTGAGTGCCGTTTCGGCTGACTACATGCTTTCCTATATTTTCCCTGGTGGTCAGTCAAAATCTCGAAAACAAAATCTCGAATACAAAAAGGCCGAAAAATAAAATATCGAAAAAAAAAATATCGAATTTTTTATTTATTTATTTATATATGTTTTTGGGGTCAGGTAAGTAAAAAAAAGGGGTAAAATAAAATAAAATGAAAAAAAGGGGAGTTGGGGGGGGGAACCCCCCCATTTTGAAAAAAAACACATTGAAAAAAAAATTCGATATTTTATTTTTCGGCCTTTTGTATTCGAGATTTTGGTTTTTGAGATTTTTAAATTCGGTATTATCACTATGAACCATTTTCCCTGTTATACCTTCTAGATAATCATGTACCCTCCATATTGTTTTTGTTGGGAGTCCCATTTAATTTCTTTCGTTTTTTTTTCCCTCTACTATCTCCTCTTATTTCCCCCAATCCACAACAATGATCCTGGAGTTTCCACAACAAAGGAAACATGGGGGGGATAAGTCTAAAGAATATTAAAAGGCCCAGTGCATACAATGTATTAAAAAAAAAGAAAACAGATACTGTAATAACGAGTATCATAAAAATGAAATAATCAATTATCAGCAGCTACAAAAGTGGCAACTACATCTCAGTGTTAATTCATGTGGTGGGTGTTAAAAAGAGAAAGAAGAAGATGGGTCTATTCTAACATTGGAAACTGTGCTTCTAAATAAGTTGTGTGATGTCCCAGATCAGAGCAGCATATCAGTGAGGAAATTGCATGAGAAGCACGGGCCAAGCAATGACATTTTAGGACAAAAACTTTGAAATTTAGGCGGCCTGCTTTTAAAACATTATTGGATTAGCCGTAATAACAAAACATGCTCTTTAATAAACTTGTGGGTTTAGATAGTTGAAGTCAATGTCAGAAAAAGTCTAGAAGTTAGGGGCGTCTGCTGAACTTCAGATGGCAGAGATAAGTCAATGGAAGTGGACAACATAGCCCAACAGGTACACCCGACTTATTTGAGGGGCTTTGCTGGAGTTAATCTTCTCCCCGCCCCATTGAGCTTTCTCGCACGTCCTGTGGTGTAGGGACGACAAAGTACCCGCAAATGAGCAGAAGAGCTTGTGATGTTGGAGGGCAAATGCACAAAAGCCAATAGATCAAAATCTACCAGATAAGCTCAGTCTCACGTGTTATGTACATTTTTAGAGGGTGCTGGCCAACAAGCAGCTGTTATGCAAATTAGGGATTGCCTTGCCTTTTTGTTTCTAGATCATTAAACTCTGTATGTTGGTTTCCAGATCAATAAACTATTATTCCAAAATCCAAACTACATGACTCGTGGCAATGCCTGAATGGCCCGCGACAGGGATGTAATGGGAGGGGGGTGGACACCTGCGACCCTCCAGGACTCCCTTGCTACGCCTGAAAAGAATTTGTTTTTTCAAACTATTTTAACTCGTGGGCTGTGGCCAGTGCCAAGTGGCTCTTTGTTTCTGGAGTGGCTGGCTTTCGTGTTCAGGCCTCTTAAAAAAAAAAAAAAAGGGGGGGGGTTCCACAAGGGTAACACTTTGAGAAGTGACTCTAAATAAGAAAGAATAGGAAAAACAAATAATTTGTCTTTTTGGAATTCTTTACAATAATTGCTGGACTCATTAAAGGTTTCTTTCAGGCACACTTCAGGGGGTAAGTCACTGATTTAGTCTGTTCTTAAACACCTCAAATTCACAATGCAGACAAAAACTTCCAAAAAGCATTCAGAGTAGAATAAGCATCCATTTCGGAGTATGTATTTTGCTGTTCGCGAGTTGCAGTTATAGCATGTTTTTTTCTACCGTTGTCTGTTGCAATCACCCGAGACATTCCATCTTGGTATCCTCGGCCACTTGACAAAACCGTTGTGCCTAAAAGCTTGTGTACAGTGTAGAAATGTGTGATATAGTACATAAAGTGGCATTTGATTTATTTGTGCCACAATTAATGCTTGGTTGTAATATGTCTATCCTTCCTATCTCCATGGCATGCTGTTCCAGATGTTTGTTTGCATGTATGAGGTAATGAGTGCCCAGAGTAGGCGCTGCTGTGTGAGTGCACTGCTTTCCCTGTGCTACTCTAAATTCTTTACTACACAGTTATGAACCCTCCCAATGGTATGTATTTTGCCAACCTCTGAAGCCTGAAAAGTAGATCCACACAGGCTTAACGCATGGCCAACTTTGCGCCAAACCTGCAGATTAACTTGCCATGCTGTTAAATCTCAGTTACCAGTTTAACAGTATCCACTACTGAGTGTAATTTGCTTTCTGACTTTGAGAACATTCCGACATGTAATTGCTCATTTTACTATAGCCGGTAAGATAGCTCAATGGGCTGAGTGCTCACTGCTGTAATGTGTGTGTGATCTGCAGATTGCAGGTCCAAATCCTGGCAAGACGAACTCAGCCTTTCATTCTTCTGAGGTTGATAAATGAGTACCAACACAGGTTGGGTGATATTGTATGTATATTGTTCTATATAAAGCACTTAAGCGTAAGTGTTATGTGAATGCATCATGAAGCAAGACATACATCAGATTCACTTTTCTTAACAAAAGTATTTTATGTTAAATGTCAGGATGGAGTAAAGCCTAACTTGCCATATGCTAAAGTGGGATTTCCCTACCTAAAGAAACTAAGGACAGTCTGTGTCAATAAGTACAACTTTCTGTCTGTGTCCAAAACCTATACTTGCCCTCATAACTAAAGTTACACAGCCAGATCTGCAGGATAGTTCGGGGTGATGTCCCTGGCCTTGGGCGGCTGTCTCTGATGTGGGATGACCGTCCCCAAGACAAGCAGCAGTTCCAGGGAGCCCCAGCAGGGTCCGCGTCCTTTTCTGGAGGGAAAAGCTGTAACGCTAACCAGGCAGATTTCCAGGCTGGGCTTGGGGATGGTCAACGGTTGCCCAAGGCCAGGGACATGACCTCCAACCATCCTGGGGTTCTGGCTGGGCTGCATTACAGCTTTTCCTTCCAGGGGAGTATTGGCACACTGCCAAAGCTCCATGATGGTCGGGGGTGATGCCTCCCCGGCCATGGGTCTGTCTCCCATGTGGGTTGCGTAATGACAATCAGGGAATCTGGTTGTAAGAGACAAAATATCTTAAAGCGTTAGATACAACAATATTTATAACACACATAAACACTTTCAAGGAGCATACTCAGATGCTTTTTTGGAAGCTGATTTACGTAATCTCATCCAATGTGTTTGCTGCAAAACTTCCCTAGACAGAAGAACACCCTATCCCTACAAGGTGTTGCTATCCCTAGGAAGGAGGTGGTGCACCGCCTATCTTAAAGGACAGGAAGAAATGCTATCCCTGCTTCTACAATGTTTTCGTTACAATTTGGATGAGTCAATAAAATGGTTGAACCCAATCTACTATACCTCCATGTACATGCTCTGCAGGGCTATTTCTTTATCTCTGTAGGATACTAGTATCCTGGATTTCAAGCTTTATTCACCACCATCAGGGATGAAAGCATGTTGTGTAGACCTGATGGCTTTGTAAGGTTCAACACAAAGGAACGACACACTGCACAACAACCAACCCTAAGTTGTGCAGGACACAAAAAAGAAAAGTGAGGCTAAAAAAGACCCTGTAAGCGGTTTCTGGGAGAAGAGCCTAGGTGTGTAAATTGCTCTATTCTTGACTGTGTGTCGTGAGGTGATGCGTCACCGGAGACAGGAGGAGAGGCTGTCTCTCCACTAAAAGGTATTTCTTCAATTGCTGTATCCCGAGTTTCCTTGGGGGATATTGTATATTCTATATTAGATGCCTCGATAAACGGGCTGCACTTGTAAATGGTCTTAGTAGGGGGACTCAGACAGAAGCCGGTTCCTCGATTATTATTAGCCCAAGACAGCCACTTCAGCCACTCTGTCTACACCTGTGAATAAGCCAAGGGGCAATGCCTTTCTTGTGCCTTCCAATTCCCAAGTACTTGGCAATATCCCGGCCTGCTTCTCCCCCTTAAAAAAAAAAAATGAGGGTTCTCTTGACCAAAAGGAAAAAAAACAAACGTACACACAGCAAAGGCTCAAATAAGAACTCGAGAAACTCCTGGCAAAATGTAATAATAATGGATCCGACATGCCCGGACAGATCTTCCTACCTCGATATTTCTAGGGAGGAAGACGCCATATGCAACCGGGAGGGTGGAGTTCTTGCTCCTGACACAATTACTGACAACTTGAAAAAGAAAAAAAAACTATTAAAAAAAGAGTTTAATTGACAGTGCAAAGGGACTAACATTTGCTAAGAATACTGAGCAACAGAAGGGTTTACTGCTGAAATACTTTCCTAAAATATTGGTAAGTGAACAAACGGCAGTAGAGACGGAAGCCAATGCAGTGCCTATTGTGTGCCAGAGAGATAAAACAGCTGCTGACGTAGGGAAAATCCACAACAAAGAAACTATGGAAACTCCTATAAATAACGCAACGAACGGCAAGGTCAGTCATTCCACAATAGTCGCACCTATGAAATACGTGGACTTAACTGACCAGCTATTTACAAATGATGCACACCCACTTGCCATATTAATCCAGCAATATTCCTAGGGTTAAATTAGATCAAGTACCCCAGGTTATAAGATCCTGTAACAGAACTATACCTACAGTTCATCTGGGAAGAGATACTGTAAACCTACGTGAAAACCCAGGACTGCAGAAAGGTTCAGATTACTTAATGGAAAAAATTGTAAGGAGGGTTATGAAAGAAATAATGGCGGACAGTACTCTAGATCCCTCAACCACGAAAGGTCAGGAGAGTGTGTTTGATCCTGGTTCGAGGGATCTACTCAGCCTAGAAGCGGACACACACAGTGAAGACCCCGCAAAAACCTCTGGGAGTGTCAATGTTTTGGGTTTGCGGGGGCCAAAGACTACCGGAGTGGGGTGTTGGGTGGAAAATCAACTGTGGAAGCAAACAATTGAGACAGTGGGAATACACGAGGATACTCAAGCTAGTAGCTCTCCAAATAAGATTGTGGCCACCAAAACTACTAGTAGTAATCAGCAGAATATATGGGATCATTCGGATAAATAAAAAATGTAGTTCAACAGTGGATTTGAAGCCTGAATCCCCGAAAACGGTACACAATAGTGACCTTAGGGCCATTCAATGGAGGCAGCCCTGCCATCTTGACTACCCGAGTGTCCTACTTTACTACTTGTTTGAATATGGGGGGCCCATTTCGTTGAATAGGTGGAGAATACTTGCTCTACTGAACGAAATATCCACCCTGTGCACAATATCTTCGGCCGATATAAAGCTGGGGGATTATCAGCTTCAATGTTATTGCCAAGGGACTTATGGCAACAAGGCTTGATATTGATTCAGTATCGAGCATTGTTCATCTGTTGATAAAACATGTCTATTGGTCCCCTAAAAATAACTTACTCGAGCATTTGGAACTCCTGAATGACTGTGTCGGAAGAATTGTTAAACTGTAATGGGTTGCAGATTGTGTAAGCCGGGGATCTGAACACACGTATTGAACATGTTAAGCCCATAAAAGACTTGGGAAATTCACAGTGAGGGGGAAGGAGTATTAGCAGAAAATCTGAACAGGTACAATTATGGAGTGCCTTTTTCCATAATTGGGGTATGTTTTCTGCGAGACAGATGGACGATTCACAATGCCAACTTCCAACATGGTCAGACGGCCGAAACTCATCATTAATTGATGATATTTTTATGACTTATTTCCTACTTGAGGCGACTTCCACATTTAGAATATTGTCTTCAGCATTCTGGTGGTAACTTGGAACCTGGGTTTAAAACAGAAACCCGCTTCTGCCAAGCACCAAATGTACTGGTTAACTCGGCTAAAACAAGGGTAAATTGGCACCAAGGGAATGTCGCGAAAGCCAACCAACTCTTTGTGGAAAACAATGCCCTTTCTACAATTGAGGAAAAGAGATCTTTGTATACCCATTATTCCTCTGGGCAATATGTGGATAAAATACTGACTCCCTTAGTAAACAAGAGGCTTAACAGGCCAGAAATGGTCACAAATGGCCTGGCCATGAAGCTTGTTGGCTTAGATGCCAAATTAAAAAAATTGGGCCCGACATACAATAACTTCAGTATAGACAGTTGTAATATCGAAGTCAAGAGCAGGTTGAAGACGCTGGGTGTTCTTCTGGACAAAAACCTGGATATGAAGGCACATGTGAGTAGCCTGATCTCTTCCTCTTTGAACTTTATTAAACTATTTCATCACATCAAACCAAACTTCAACGCCTCCAGGTCATACAGAATGGTGCTGTGAAGGTTGTTAAGGGCCGCCACAGGAGAGACCACGTCTCACAAGCAAGACAAAATGTTCACTGGCTCCCGATACAGGCAAGGGTATACTTTAGGCTATTACTCATAACCCACAAATGCCTACAAGGACAAATGCCAGCTTACTTGATGGAAGCCATAGTAATAAAACACAGCACACGGTCTTGGAGATCAGACAATTCCAACCTTATTATCACCACTCGCTGCAATACCAACAAAGCACGAAACAGCTTTTAATATAGTGGCCCCTCTGGCCTGGAATGCACTTACACCAACACTGAGAATCATCTCCTCAACAGCGGACTTCAAGAAAAAACTGAAGACAATGCTCTTCTCTTAGCCCCACATAATTAAATTCAACCTTCACCTCTTCTGGCTCCTGCTTTCGTTAGGTGTTCCTTTTTGTCTTGTGTTCTATATATGTGAGTCCGTGCCCATAAGCCTTTGGGTACCAGGTGTGCTTTACAAATACCTTAACATAACATAACAGAAACCAGAGGTAAACATAGACACAGATACAGCAATTTAGTTCAAGTATTTAAAAATGCTAATAATAGGGCAATTAGACATATTAGAAACTCAGGTCTAAGTAGGGCTATAGTTTCCTTGGAAATTAAGAGGCTGTAGTCGAAATGTAGAAACTGGTTTAAAAACTACAAGATGACCCTTATCCAGGATGATAATGAGAACATTCTGACTGCATTAAGGGATGGCTCTAGCAGAAGTTTCTGGCTCCT
Source organism: Ambystoma mexicanum (assembly GCF_040938575.1). NCBI lineage: Eukaryota > Metazoa > Chordata > Amphibia > Caudata > Ambystomatidae > Ambystoma > Ambystoma mexicanum. Next base: position 40,152,842 of record NC_090937.1, read on the forward strand.
AATTAATACATTTGAGACAAATAAACTTACCCCACAGATCAATCTGATTAGTGAACAGGCCTGGTCAGGTCATTTTGGCAAAATCTATGTTCAAAACGAACAGATGCTGGGGGCTTATTACTTACTGTTTTGCAGCAGAGAGCCTGGTTACCCGGTTCATCGCCAATCTATCTATCAACCATCGATCTTTCGATGGCATTTGGTTTGGTGGATAGAGGCACCTTATTGCAAAAACTAAAATATCTGGGACTTTCCCATAATATCTTGTCAATACTTATTCATTTAAAATCAGATTCTCATGTACAGGTCCGCATGAACCTGGAGGGCTTATTGTCGGTTCCAATCAGAATTCTCAACGGTCCAAGGCAGGGTTGCATATTTGCCCCTACGTTATTCAATCTCTATGTATCAGATGCAGAGGACTGTCTGGTTGAAGCCGCATGTATTCCTCCGAAAATCGAGGGGGAAGAGAGTTGCCTGGTGTGTTTATGCAGACTACTTCCTTCTCTTCGATCAATCCCCTAAGGGTCTGCAGCGCATGATTTTGGCTTTTGTGCATATATCAAGGGGAGTCATCTTAAAATCAATGCAGGCAAAACAACCATTATGAAACTGAGCTCCTGCAAATTATTGAAGAACTATAATTGGTACATAGATCATGTGAAGCTGGAAGTCAAAAACGAAATGAAATACTTGGGCTTCCCTATTTTTGACAAATCTAGGAAAAATATGTATTATGCTCATCTGGAGCACAAACTATTGCTTCAGATAAACCAGAAGAAGAAATTAGATAACAAATACGGTATGTTTTCACTGTTGCCCCTTTTATGTTTTTATAACTTTAAAGTTATACCAAAAATTACATATGGGTTCAAACCTGTATAGACCTTTGGGAGGTGGCCTGCTACAAGGGAACTCAAAGGTTGCTGCCCTTGTAAAACTACAAACATTGAGTCTTATAACTCTTGACAAAATAGGTGCATCCTATAAAGCCTTGATAGAAAATCCTGTCAGGGTAAAAACACTACTACAACTCTCGGACTGGATTGCCAAACTGGAGGGGGTTACCTCTACGAAATTGTACGTACAACTGGTAACCCATCAAAAAGGGTTGGGAGATCCAGAAACTTATTTTAAAAGATTTCCAAATAAAAGGTGGAGACACTCCTACATGAGATTTTGCCTTAATGTCTGTTTGACAGATGAAATAATGGAAATCAGATCGGGTAAAGGACCCTTGAGAGCATTTTTTCCATGTCGCTTTTGTAAACATCTATGAAAGAAGGAAACATTAAGACATATACTTCTACATTGTAAGAACTTACTACCAGATCGAATCAAATCATTTGGACAATTTGTGTTGAACCTTGGCTGGGTGAATTCAGATAAACTTTGGTGGAGCATGCTGCATGGTCCATCTGTATCACTTAAAATAGCAGTAGTCGATTTTTTGTCAAGAATTTGCAGGGTTGTTACGGTTGGGAATTGTATTAGTCTTAGAGATCCATCTGTGTGAGAACCAACTATGTGGTATTGTTAAGCCTGCCTGCCCCCACTTCCGAGTGCCGGTGTAGATAGGAATATCTTGCCAGCTGGTACAGGCCTAAAATTTATCTCAGTGAGAGTCACCTGAGTGGTTACGATATTTGGATCTGGGCCAGTATTTGAGAATTGGCATTGTTGTGGTCATTTTTGATGACTGTGACTGGTTAAATGCAGTAAAGATTGTTTTCATAAGCAAATTGTAGTGGTCTGATAACTTGTACTAAGATTGGTACACATTCTTATGTTTATTTGTACAGTATGCTTAATGTTAGGAAGGTGTTTTGTTCTTCCTTGTGCCTGAGTTTTGACAAGTTTTGTTCTCCTTTGTGTCTGAATTTTATGTAATGATGTTTGCAGTCAATGTTGTTATTCTATTATTAAAAGCTTATTTGTGGATTTCAGTATTTTAATAATGTATTGTGTATTTGAACTTCATGAATTATTGTCTATTTTAAACTGTGATATTCATGCGCTTCTTTTTTTTTGTAAAGGTTTGCTTTGCCAACCATAAACAAATATTTTAAAAAATTAAATAAAAATATTCTAGTGGTCGACCGGTTTCGATGAACTGCTCGTTGTTGTCATCTTCTTCAGGACCTCATTTCCACAACGTCTTGAATGGATCGTCTGCTCCATCTAGGTAGGGGTGCCACTGCTTCCCGACCTAGGGAGAGGAGTTTCAAAAGACTTTGTTTTGCCTGGGAAGTATTGCGTTTTTATTTTAACTTTGGCATGCGCAATGCTATTGCAGTTCCCATGTAGGGTCAATTTTGTAAGTAAAAGGATTCAAATGTTTGTACCAGATCGGAAGCTGGTATTTTACCTTGTTTTGAGGATTCAGTCTGGATCTCTTAGTTATTTCAAGCGAGTTGTCGTGAGCCGTGGATCCGCACCTCGTCCCCTATATTGGGAAACAAAAGTGGTCGGTATGAGCGCGATGTTCCAGAGGAATCTAATTAATCACTATGCGATCAAATGAAATTCAAGAGGGTCATGAGCACTGTGTTACAGTTGATAATCACAGTGCTCGTAGATGGTCTAACGATCGCTATTTTCTTTGATTTTTTTCGTATTTACTGCGTCTTTGGAACGGGCATGGCGGCGTGAACAAAGTGGGCTACAGGGACTGAAGCAAGAAAATAGGCACGTGTGCGATCCAGTTGCTCGGTGCCTCCGTGTACATCTGGGGTAATATTCATACATTTTAAGGGTGCGCGGTATGAGCTGGCTTACTGTGTCAATCAGGAGCTCTTTTCCTATTCAATGGAGCTGCCACAGTGTAAGTTCCTCTATCGCTGCCGCCGTGCAAACAAATGATGCTTCTGAAACGGTCGGCTTTTGTGTCTACTTTTCACAAGTCTTCAATGAAGGGTTTCTGTACACCCTGACCGCCATCTTTGAGTGTCTGTTCAGTCCCGAATGGCTGCACCACTGGCACAGTGTTCACGGATGAAGAAGGGTGGTATTGTCTATTGTGGGTCTTGCCCATATGCGGGAGACAAAGGGATTCATAATAGTGTTAAGTAAAATGAAAATAATAGTAAATTAAAAATTCAAAACTAAAATACAATTAAACTGAAATAAATCGAAGCCAGAGTCCCCATCCATTCCTGGAGGGAAATTCTGTAACAGAGCCCAGCCAGAGCTCCACGATGGTCGGGGGTGATGTCCCAGGCCTTGGGCACCCGTCTCCCCTGAGGGTCGAGCAGCCCCCAGCACAGCGGCATCGCTAGGCAGCCGCAGCAGAGCCCCCATGCATCCCTGGAGGGAAATTCTGTAACGCAGCCCAGCCAGAGCTCCACTAGGGTCAGGGGTGATGTCCCAGGCATTGGGCGGCTGTCTCCCATGTGGGTTGACCATCCGCAAACCCAGACTGTGCCTCTGGCTGGGCTGCGTTACAACTTTACAGCTTTTCCCTCCAGGGAAGAATGGGGACCTAGTTGGTGCTCCCTGAAACTGCTGCTGCGCTTGGGGACAGTCAACCAACATCGGAGACAGATGACCAAGGCAAGGGACATGACCCCCTCATTCCCCACCCCACACAGACACACACACAATACACACCAACCTGGAACTCTGGGTGGGCTGGATTACAGCCCACCCTGCTGCTGTGCTTGGGGATGGTCGACCCACATGGGAGACGGGTGCCCAAGACCAGGGAAATCACCCGCCACAATCCTGGAACTCTGGCTGGGCTGCATTATAGCTTTTCCCTCTGGAAAAGGATGGGAAACCTGCTGGGGCTCCCTGGAACCGCAGCTGGGCTTGTGGATGGTCAACTCACATGGGAGACAGCCGCCCAATGCCAAGGACATCAACACCACCATCCTGGCGCTCTCACTGGGCTGCGTTACAGCTTTTTCCCCACCAGGTATCCCCCGCAGTGTGCCAATACCTCCACTGAGGGAAATTCTGTAATGCAACCCAGTTTGAGCTCCATGATGGTTAGGGGTGATGTACCTGGCCTTGGGCGGCTGCATCCCATTTGGGTTGACCATCCACATGCTCAGCGGCAGTTCTGGGGAGCCTCTGCAGGATCCCTGTACTTTCCCAGAGGGAGATGCTGTAACACAGCCAAGCGAGAGTTCCAGGATGGTTGGGGTGATGTCCCTGGCCTTGGGCACCCATCTCCCATGTGGGTCGGCCATCCCCAAGCACAGCAGCAGTCCCAGTTAGCCGTGGCAGAGTTCCCATCCATTCCAGGAGGGAAATTCTGTAACGCAGCCCAGCAAGAGCTCCACGAGGATCGGGGGTGATGTCCCATGCGTTGGGCACCCGCCTCCCATGTGGGTCGACCATCCCCAGGCCCAGCTTGGAGCTCTGGCTGGGCTGCGTTACATAGTTTCCCTCCAGGGAAGAATGGGGACCATGCCAGGGCTCCCTGGAACCACTGCTGGGCTTGGGGACAGTCAACCCACATGGAAGACCTCCGCCCAAGGCCAAGGACATCACCCGCCACAATCCTGGACCTCTGGCTGGTCTGTGTTGAAGCTTTTCCCTTTGGGGAAGAATAGGGACCCAGTCTGGTCTCCGTGGAACCGCTGCTGCGCTTGTGGATGGTCAACCAACATCGGAGATAGCTGAGCAAGGCCAGGGACATCACCCCCCACCCCCACACACACAAACACACACACACACAACCACACACACACACATACCATCCTGGAACTCTGGCTGGGCTGCATTACAGCTTTTCCTTCTGGAAAAGGACAGGAACCCTGCTGGGGCTCCCTGGAACCGCAGCTGGGCTTGGGCATGGTCAACTCACATGGGAGACAGCCGCCCAATGCCAAGGACATCAATCCCACCATCCTGGCACTCTGACTGGGCTGCGTTACAGCTTTTTCCCCACCAGGTATCCGCCGCAGTGTGCCAATACTTCCACCGGGGGAAATTCTGTAAAGCAACCCAGCCTTAGCTCCATGATGGTTAGGGGTGATGTACTTGGCCTTGGGCAGCTGTCTCCCATTTGGGTTGACCATCCCCAAGAACAGCAGCAGTCCCAGGGAGCCGTGGTAGAGTCCCCATCCATTCCTGGAGGGAAATTCTGTAACGCAGCCCAGGAAGAGCTCCACGAGGGTCGCGGGTGATGTCCCAGGCCTTGGGCACCCGTCTCCCATGTGGGTCGACCATCCCCAAGCCCAGCTTGGAGCTCTGGCTGGGCTGCGTTACAGAGTTTCCCTCCAGGGAAGACTTCTGCCCAAGACCAGGGAAATCACCCGCCCCCCACCATCCTGGAACTCTGGATGGCCTGCATTACAGTTTTTCTCTCTGGGCAAGGACGGGACTCTGCCGGGGCTCCCAGGAACAGCTGCAGTGCTTGGGGATGGTCAACTAACATGGGACACTACCGCCCAAGGCCAGGGACATCACCCCCACAAGCCTGCAGCTCTGGCTGGACTCCATTACAGCTTTTCCCTCCAGGGAAGAATGGGGACAATGCCAGGGCTCCCTGGAAATGTTGATGGGCTTGGGGATGGTCAACCCACATGGGAGACAACCGTCCAATGCCAGGGACATCACCCCACCATCCTGCAGCTCTGGCTGGCCTGCGTTGCAGCTTTTCCCTCCGGGAAAGGACAGGGACCGTGCCTGGGCTCCATAGAACCGCCTCTGGGCTTGGGGACAGTCAAACCACATGGGAAATAATACAACAAACAAGGTGAAGGATTTAATAATCTAAGTGGGAGAGCACTTTCATTCCTTCGTTATATCCCATAATTTTTTCACACATCTAAAGGGAAAAAGAGCATTCTCTCATGCGTATGTTTCCATTCTAAAGCACAAAAAATGCATGTGCAAATGCATGCAATGCCTATCTAAATGATTAGCTACCCACCTGCAGTGGGTAGCTAGTCTCTTTGATCAACACAGGAGAGGCTTACTAATGTCACATTATATGTTGATAGACTACCTCTCATACCTTCCCATAACCCTTAGTATGTATAAAGACATGGTCCGTATTTAACATATCAATACAATGCACATTTGAACAGATGCCCTACACATCATGCTCATATTCAAAAGGCGTCTGACAAATTTCTCAGTAATGAAAATTCAAATGCTCTTAGACTCTACTGTATAGTACACATCTGTTAATTATCAGAAATATAGAAACATTGCTAATATTGTTATTAAACAGGACACTGTCATGATTTATGAATGTTACGAACAGGTTAAGACAGTTAAGCCACATATCAGTAATGGCAACAGCAAATTACCACTACTGGGCAGTGAATACAAAGTACATGGTTGCACACAAGGCTATGGATAGTGTCAGACAAAAGGTAGGCATTTGCTGTAGATGATACATTGCCATTGATGAATAACGCTCGTGGGTTCAGCGAAGAGCAAACGCATCGGTTGTTCCTTGCAATGAACTCAACATGATCAATTCCTCTTTCTAACCACAGAATAGCAGCTTCCTGTCTTCAACTGCTAGGTTTCGTACCAGGCAGATCAGATTAGAAGCCAAGGGCAGGAAGCACAATACGAAAATAGAAATTACACGGTTAAAGTGGCTGAAGACAAGTGTAGCTGTTTTCATCTGAAGAAAGGCCTTCACTAGAATGAGGTTTTAAAGGGGTCAACGAACGAATGACATGCTTTGCTCTTGTCCCTACAGCAAGCACGTTCACTGTAAGGTAAATTTCCAAGAGGCGAAGACGGTACCTGTCGATTGAGTTTTCACATAGGTAAATAATGTGTGCAATGCAAACCAAAGCAGGTTCAGAATCAAGACTTTCTTTCCAGGCCGGGGAAATGACGCACATAGTTTATGCAGATTAAGTCACGCTTTTAATATAAAAAGCACAACAGAATAAGGCCACCTGGAGCACAGCAGACAGCAGAGCACGAGATTGTGGGGGTTTGGGAAGAGCCTTCCATCGCAGGTGCCGGAGCAGCAGGCCCTATCGATAGGCAGTCGTGGTAACTTCGCATGCAGCCCGGAAAGGTATGACAAACGTGAGTTTCAATGTGTAGGTTGAACTGTTTGCATAGATGGGACTGAAGGTGTGTTTTATTATGTCACTCCACTCCTGATCATAACATAGCTTAGTATAGACCATCCTAACATACACCCCATGTTATTCAAGGTGGTTTCTTAAAATGAATCATTGTACTTGATCTTTGTTAAATGTGAATTATACTTTTAGTTTATGCAATAACGCTCTATATATATATGACAATCTGTTATGTTCTACTAGCTGTTACCATAGCAGGTTTAATGATGTTTAGAACTGGTAGAAGACAGAAGTGATATTAAATATATTGAGTTGCTACCTTCAAGTGTCAGCTTCATATGTTTCAGTAATGCTTCATAATGAAGTTAAAACAAACTACACAACATTTTCTGGCTGTATTGTTGTCAATTATGTCAATGGGTGCAAACACTCAGGGAACTGTCAAAGCGCTAGGCCGAACTTCTGAGGCACCTCTCATCATAACTTAAGACTGTTGATTCTGGGCCCACTCCACACAGCCCTACCTAGGGTCGAGGGGGGGTAAGCAGGGAATCAAGCCCTAAGGGACAATTAAGTCAACTTAATACGCAAAACGTTATTAAGTAGGCAGATATAGTTCTCACTGCCTCCAAGTCTACCGAAGACTAATCAACCTTCTCAGAGACATCGTAACCACCTTAAAAGTAACTTCCTGCGTCACCAGGTCTCGCTAGGCCACCTGATCCAATGTTGCTATGGCATTTTCATAGAGGAACCTGCCCTTTCAATACCTTTCTCAATGTGAAATTAATGAGGAGTAAAACATCTCATACTCACTAGCTTTAGAAGGTAGGGAGCAGAAGGCTGGAGAGGACAATTGGATGGCTGGAGCTGTATGCACAATCCAATTAAAATTCCAAAAATATCCCTGCCAACTGGGAAACCCATTACATACTACCCATCAGAATCACCATGCTCTCTTTTGGGAAAAACAGCAAAAATGGACTCAGTGGCATTTGGAAGGGCCCATGGTGTCTGCTAATAGTCAATTATGAATTGGTGGTGAGCTTATTGCTATGGGTAGGGTTATTCCCCAATGCGGCTCCATTGAAAATAGTAGTTCTTCTCAAAAGCAAATAGCCATAGTCCTTTGGGGACTCAAATGCCTAAAAAAAGCCAAAAAGTCAATTTAGTGGCTTGAAAATCAAGCAAGAAAAAAAAGGAGGGACGTCGACCCCTCCCTTCTCCAGAGGATAAAAGCCCCAGTGCTTCATTATGGAATGCCCTGCCAGCCTTCCACCTGCCAACCCCCTCCGAACAGCTAAACTCCTGCTTTGTCTCCGATGTCAGCCCTTTTACACTAGCGGAGCATAAGCTGTCAACTCCCCCTATTAGCATGCTATCTAACAGAAACAAATCGGCCCATTATCAGTGTGCAGCGTCTTTCAGAGAAGCAAAACGCTTGTTTATGATAAAAGCAAGGTTAATGCAGATTTTGTAAAACCTTTCATCCAGTTTTATGATCCGCGCTGTTATACTGTGGCTACAAGCCTTGCAGGAAGCGCTGTAGAAATAACTGCTATTTTAGTTATAGTTACTATAATATTATATTCTTTACTGGAACGCTCAAAAGACTTACCTAACATTGCCACAGAAATACAACCATGTCATGCTTATCCACAGTGCATCCTGGACACCCGCACCCTCTTCAGGTTCTCTATCCTATCCATTCAAAATGACTATGTACTTCAAGTGTATTGCTCACCGTACCTTTACGTTGATACGTGTACATGCAAAACTGCTTATGTTTACACTGCCTATGTTTTCATTTATTATTTCACTAACCTATCACTGCCATACGTTGCCCACTGTGATCTCCGGTGTCCCACTATCACCTAGCCTCGCCTAGTCGTTTCACCATGAGACATGTCCTTCACCGATTATGTATTATTGCCTACAAATAGAGGTAGATACACACAACAAGTAGCGTGCTCCCTATGTTTGTATATGCCACCACTTAATTTGTCCTAGCATGTACCTTATATGTACTCCCTGCAACTAGTGGCGAGTTTTCCTATGCTGCACATTCCTTTCCCGAAAATGTCTGATGCATGCAACCGAGATGTAACCCCCTGGTTGGCCGTTGTGTTGGCGTGTGCCCCCACCCCTCCTTGGTCGCCTGTGCTGGTTATGTGTGCCCCCACCCCTCCTTGGTCGCCTGTGTTGGTTGTGTGTGCCCCCAACTCCCCTTGGTCACCCACGATGTTGGTGTGTAACACCCACCCCTCCTGGTCAACCGTGATGTTGGTGCGTACCCCACACCCCTCCCATGTCACCCGTGATGTTTGCGTGTGCCCTCCACACCCCTCCCCTGGTCGCCTGTGTTGCTGTGTGTGCCCCCACCCCCGGTCGCCTGTGATGTTTGTGTTTGCCCCCACCCCCCTGGTCACCCATGATGTTGCTGTGTGTGCCCCCCCACGCCATGGTCACCTGTGTTGCTGTTTGTGCCCCACACCCCACCCATGGTTGCCTGTGTTGCTGGGTGTGTCCCCCACCCTCACCCATGGTCGTCTGTGTTGCTGTGTGTGCCCCCCACCCTCCCTCCGTCTCGTTTTCCTCTCCCTCCCTTTTTTCTCTCCTCCAAGCCACGCCCGCCTAAACTGTCTTTCTGCATTCATATGGTGGCGCTGCCGCCCTGCAACATGGGGTTGGGCAATATGTTTGTGCCACCTAAACTGACTCTGCATTTGTATGCTGCTGCCGCCCTGCAACATGGGTCAGGCAACATGTTTGTGCCACCTAAACTGACTCTGCATTTGTATGCTGCTGCCGCCCTGCAGCATGGTGTTAGGCAACATATATGATTTTGCAAGCACTTATGTACCTAAGTAAGCCTTCGGAAACAGCGCTGCGATGATCAAGGACTGTTGTGCTCTTTATGAATGCAAATGAATAAATAAAAATAAAATAAGTGAGGCACTTGGATCACTTCCCATGAAGTCTGAAATTATTTCTAGAAACACTGTCTACGGGAGTCGCTCGCCATGTTTCCCTAACAGGATGAGGTCTTTTGTGAAGCCCGGAAGTCTAAACCCAACGTTATTTTCTGCGTTTAATTATGAATGATATTTATTGCCTGAATAGATCAAATGCATTTAACTAGGTGCCCATGTTAAAGACTACATTGCTGGGAATTACACTCGGACAGTATACCCCAAGCAAGATTAAAACTAAAAACACATAATTGGCTATAGTGGCATATGAATGGCAGTACCACTGTCCAATGTTACTTCTACTGGGTTTAGCCCCATCATAAATTGACCTCCATGGCATATCTAGACAGCATCCAACTTAAAGTGCAGTTGGTATCTAAAAAGGTCTTATTTAGTATCGGTTCGGTATTTTATGAAATGTAAACTTTGTATGATGTTTACACCCATCAGTCACTTCAGGTGAGGTTGCTAGGATTGAATGTCATGCGATATTATTTTACATGATGTCATTAGAGTCAAATGTCATATGAAATCACTTCCTGTGATGCCATAGGTGTGTGATGTCACTTCCCGTACCCCAGGCATTTTGGTATATTGACATCCATGTTTCTGGGGTTTCGCCCTGGGCGCAATATTTTTGGAAAGTTCCATAGGACTACATTCACCAGAATGCAAAGGGGCTTAAACGTCAGAATTAGCTCAACATAACTACACACAAGGGGCAGCTTTAGACATCAGCAACTATTACTTAAAAAAGACACGGTCCAAGGCAACACATTCGATCGCATCTGTTTGTAGCCATCCCACAAAAGATTCATGGAGTTGTTACGCATGATTAATTTAAATTTACATCTCAACAGAATAAATACTGTTTCACGTGTCGAACAAGCAATCAACTGTGCCTTCTACAGGGAAGACTGAAATGCAGGTTTGCACTTCACAGATGCAATTCTAAAACCATTGCTGGAACACCAATAATTGCAGAATGGCGAGCAATGATTACATTCGCTGTGACATTGCTGGGGCCGTTGGGTTCCACACACTTGCACTTGAGTGGCGCAATTTCCCTGCCACACACTGGTGACCCAAGGGTGATGAATACAAAAACACACAATTGGGTGCCTAAAATTGTGAGGGTTTCGTCCATACAACGAGATTATAGCACAAAAATGTTGATCAATAACCCAAAATAAATAAACATTAGCAACAGAAAGTCACATGGGTTCGTGGGGGCCCTAAAAAGAGGGTCACCACAGATTTGAGTTAGGAGAAACCCTAATATACAGGATGCATACAAAGGGGACAGAAGGACAGAGGTGAAGTCTAACTACTGCTACCTATGTACCTCTATTGCTAGAAAGCGCTGATGTGCCGCTTATCTAATAGTGATAGGAAACCAAAAAGGAATATCTACCAATTTCTAGTACTCACCTGTCAGAAGCCATAATTTAGAGTAATCTCTTAACTCAAGACATGCACACTGCGTAATCAATGCAATGTGTGGAGTGACTTAGCAGTAAAAAGTGAAAAAAAAGGGTTCAAACATGCGCCTTATCCATCTACTTATGGTAAGAACATTGTTTTATGACCTGTAGAACTGGCTAGCAGCGTGTGGTTGCTAGTAAAAAAATAACCAGTTATCAGTTTTTTAGAACTTCAAGGATATCAGTGGAACAATGGGTCGACCTGTTTCGATGACTGAGATTACTGATGTCATCTTCTTCAGGACCTGGTCATTTAAACTTCGCCGTTGCTCTGTTTGGAATCTGCAGATTCGGATTGGGAAAACACCTCCATCCCCTCAGATCTCTAGGCATTGGTGGGGTGGAAACGGTAGATGGCTGTGAGTGGCAAGCTTGGTCACTCCTCGCCTGATGGCATGTAGATGCCTCCTATCTGTTGGCTGCCTCTGCTGTCTCATTCGTACAGACAGCCGCTACGTTTCAGTAGCTGGCAGCGGGAACCAAGTGCAATGTCATTCCCAGGGAGCACCAGCAGGGTCCCCAATTCTGTAACGAAGCCGAGCCAGAGCTCCAGGAGGGTCGGGGGTGCTGTCCCTGGCCTTGCGCGGCTGTTTCTCATGTGGGTTGATTGCCCCTAAGCCCAGCTGCTGTTCCAGGGAGCCTCGACAGTGTCCCTGTTTTTTTCCAGAGTGAGAAGCTGTTTCACAGGCCTGCCAGAGTTCCACGATGGTGGGGGTTGATGTACCTGGCCTTGGGTAACTGTCTCCCATGTGGGTTGACTGTTCTCAAGCAGAGCAGCAGTTCCAGGGAGCCCCTGCAGGGTCCACATTCTTCCCCAGAGGGAAAATCTATAACACAGCCCAGCCAGAGTTCCAGGCTGGGCTTCGGGATGGTCGACCCACACAGGAGACGGGTTACCAAGGCCTGGGACATCACCCTCAACCATCCCAGATTGCTGGCTGGGCTGCATTACAGAATTTCCCTCTGGGAAGGGATGGGAACCCTACTGGGGCTCCCTGGGAATGACGCTGCACACAGGGATGGTCAACCCACATGGGAGACAGCTGCCCAGTGCCAGGGCCTTCACCCCCGCCATCCTGGAACTCTGGCTGGCCTGCGTTGCAGCTTTTCCCTCCGGCAAAGGACAGGGACCCTGCCAGGGCTCCCTAGAACCACAGTTGCGCTTGAGAACAGTCAACCCACATGGGAGACAGCCACGCAAGGCCAGGGACTGCCTTTATGGAATGTCCTCCCAGCCTTCCATTTGCCTTCTGCCCTCGTCTGACAGCCCAGTCAGAACAGCTAAACTCCTGCTCTGTCTTCCGAAGTCAGCCCTTTTAAACTAGTGTAGAATAAGCTGTCAACTCCCCCTATTAGCATACTATCTAACAGAAACAAATCGGCCCATTATCAGTGATCAGCGCCTTTCAGAGAAGCAAAAATCTTGTTTATGATAAAAGCAAGGCCAATGCAGATTTTGTAAAACCTTTTCACCCAGTTTTATGAGCCGCGCTCTTATACTGTGGCTACAAGCCTTGCAGGAAGCGCTGTAGAAATAACTGCTATTTTAGTTATATTTACTATATTATTATATTCTTTACTGGACAGCTCAAAAGACTTACCTAACATTGCCACAGGAATACAACCATGTCGCGCTTATCCAGAGTGCATCCTGGACACCCGCACCCTCTTCAGGTTCTCTATCCTATCCATTCAAAATTACTATGTACTTCAAGTGTATTGCTCACCGTGCCTTTACGTTGATACGGGTACATGTGAAACTGCTTATGTTCACACTGCCTATGTTTTCATTTATTATTTCACTAACCTTACACTGCCATACGTTGCCCACTGTGATCTCCGGTGTCCCACTATCATTTAGCCTCGCCTAGTCGTTTCACCATGAGACATGTCCTTCACCTACTATGTCTTATTGCCTACAAATAGAGGAAGATACACACAACAAGTAGCTTGTTCCCTAGGTCTGCATATGCCACCATTTAATGTGTCCTCGCATGTACCTTAGATGTACTCCCTGCAACTAGTGGCAAGTTTTCCTATGCTGCACATTCCTTTCCCGAACATGTCCGATACATGCAACCGAGATGTAACCCCCTGGTTGCCCATTGTGTTGGTGTGTGCCCCCACCCCTCCTTGGTCGTCTGTGTTGGTTGTGTGTGCCCCCCACCCCCCTTGGTTACCCTTGATGTTTTTGTATTCCCCCATCCCCCCGAGTCACCCGCGATGTTGGTGTATACTCCCCACCCCTCCTGGTCACCCGTGATGATGGTGCGTACCCCCCACCCCTCCCTGGTCACCCGTGATGTTTGTGTGTGCCCCCCACAACCCTCCCCTGGTCGCCTGTGTTGCTGTGTGTGCCCCTACCCCATTCGCCTGTGATGTTTGTTTGTGCCCCCGCCGCCCCATGTCATCCACGATGTTGTGTGCACACCACACCCCCTGGGCGCCAGTGTTGCTGTGTGTGCCGCCCCCATGGTCGCCTGTGTTGCTGTTTGTGCCCCCCCACCCCACCCATGGTTGCCTGTGTTGCTGGGTGTGTCCCCCACCCCCACCCATGGTCGCATGTGTTGCTGTGTGTGCCCCCCACCCTCCCTCCCTCTCATTTTCCTCCCCCTCCCTTTTTTCTCTCCTCCAAGCAACGCCCGCCTAAACTATCTTTCTGCATTTGTATGCTGCTGCCGCCCTGCAACATGGGGTTGGGCAACATGTTTGTGTTATCTAAACTGAGTCTGCATTTGTATGCTGCTGCTGCCCTGCAACATGGGGTTGGGCAACATGTTTGTACCACCTAAACTGTCTCTTTGCATTTGTATGCTGCTGCCGCCCTGCAACATGGGTCAGGCAACATGTTTGTGCCACCTAAACTGACTCTGCATTTGTATGCTGCTGCCGCCCTGCAACATGGGTCAGGCAACATGTTTGTGCCATCTAAACTGACTCTGCATTTGTATGCTGCCTGTATGTTTTTGCAAGCACTTATGTAACTAAATATGCCACCCTGCAACATGGGGTTAGGCAACATGTATGTTTTTTGCAATCACTTATGTAACTAAGTAAGCCTTCGGAAACAGCGCTGCAATGACCAAGGACTGTTGTGCTCTTTATAAATGCAAATAAATAAATAAAAATATAATAACTGAGGCACTTAGATCCCTTCCCATGAAGTCTGAAATGAATCCTAGAAACATTGTCTATGGGAGTCGCTCGCAGTGTTTCCCTAACAGGATGAGGTCTTTTTTGACGCCCAGAAGTCCAAACCCAATGTTATTTTCTGAGTTTAATTGTGAACGCTACTTATTGCCTGACTATATCAAATGCATTACACTAGATGCCCATGTTAAAGACTACATTGCTGGGAATTACACTCAGACAGTATACCCCAAGCAAGATTAAAACTAAAAACACATAATTGGCTATAGTGGCATATGAATGGCAGTACCACTGTCCAATGTTGCTTCTACTGGGTTTAGCCCCATCATAAATTGACCTCCATGGCATATCTAGACAGCATCCAACTTAAAGTGCAGTTGGTAGCTAAAAAGGTCTTATTTAGTATCGGTTCGGTATTTTATGAAACGTAAACTTTGTATGATGTTTACACCCATCAGTCACTTCAGGTGAGGTTGCTGGGATTAAATGTCATGCAATATTATTTTATGTGATGTCATTGGAGTCAAATGTCATATGAAATCACATCCTGTGATGTCATAGGTGTGTGATGTCACTTCCCGTACCCCAGGCATTTTGTGTTGCTGGGCATTTTGGTATATTGACATCCATATTTCTGGGGTTTCGCCCTGGGCGTAATATTTTTGGAAAGTTCCATAGGACTACATTCACCAGAATGCCAAGGGGCTTAAACCTCAGAATTAGCTCAACATAATAACACACAAGGGGCAGCTTTATACATCAGCAACTATTACTTTAAAAAGACACGTTCCAAGGGAACACATTCGATCACGTCTGTAGCCATCCTACAAAAGATTCATAGAGTTGTCACGCATGATTAATTTAAATCTAAATCTCAACAGAATAAATACTGTTTTACGTGTCGAACAAGCAATCAACTGTGCCTTCTATGGGGAAGACTGAAATGCAGGCTTGTACTTCACAGATGCAATTCTAAAACCATTGTGGGAACATCATTAATTGCAGAATGGCGAGCAATGATTACATTCGCTGTGACATTGCTGGGGCTGTTGGGTTCCATACACTTGCACTTAAATGGTGCAATTTCCCTGCCACACACTGGTGACCCAAGGGTGATGAATACAAAAACAAACAATTGGGTGCCTAAAGTTCGTGAGGGTTTCGTCCATACAACGAGATTATAGCACAAAAATATGGAACAATAACCCAAGATAAATTAACATTAGCAACAGAGAGTCACGTGGGTTTGTGGGGGCCCTAAAAAGAGGGTCACCACAAATTCGAGTTAGGAGAAACCCTAATATACAGGATGCATACAAAGGGGACAGAAGGACAGAGGTGAAGTCTAACTACTGCTACCTATGTACCCTCTATTGCTAGAAAGCGCTGATGTGCCGCTTATCTAATAGTGATAGGAAACGAAAAAGGAATATCTACCAATTTCTAGTACGCACCTGTCAGAAGCCATAATTTAGAGTAATCTAACTCAAGACAAGAACACTGCATAATCAATGCAATGTGTGGAGTGATTTAGCAGTAAAAAGTGAACAAAAAAAGGGTTCAAACACTCGCCTTATCAGTCTACTTATGGTAAGAATACAGTTTAATGACCTGTAAAACTGGCTAGCGGCGTGTGGGTGTTAGTAAATATGTAACCAAAGTTATCCGTTTTTTAGAACCGGGTTCTCTAATGACCCAACCTGCACTTGTAAACCTATCAATTGTTTACATGTAATGTATCAATAATGAAACAATGGAATACAAAACAGAGCTTTCACATCGACTGTGGGATGCCTGGAGGGGGCACGCACGTCGGTGTGGAAGCTAGAACAGGTGATTCCTTAAAGTTCTAAGTCATGATGAAACTTGCCTTTAAAAGTATTCAGATGCCATCCCCTCACGCACACTATATGTCCTGTGTGTGTAGTGCACCAACTCTTTATTATAACCCTGCAAAACAGTTGGATTAACACGTTTAAGAGCTAACTGGTGTAAATTGTGTCCAATAGTTCAGCCCCCCTGCCTGTTCAACAAAGCCGTGACCCAAATCAAATGTATTTAAAAGCAGAAGTCCGTTTTCCAGTCTCTTTAATAAAGGCCAGAATACGAAATCAAAGGTTTAGCTTTGTAATGTTGGTTTGCCCAGTTGTGGAAATGGAACAAATTTGTTGAGGGGGGCACAAAAGCCAGGGTGGGCACAGAGTTTGGGGGGGGGGGGTGTCCGAGGAGGCGGGGTTTTGAGGGTGCAGAGCTGGCAGTTGACCTCCGATCAAAGGAAATTAATTCTTGCCAACATTATGTGATCAAAAAGAGGTAGGATTTTTTTCAAGTTTCAAAAATAGTCATTAGCAAAATGGTACCATCACAGGACATGACATCACACAAAATGTGCCCCTGATCCGATTACAAGAAATGTCTAACTGGGATTGTCAGATTTCTTGAGAAATCACACAACGAAGCAGTGACTAAGCACTGTGGTAAAGTCAACCATTGGCAAGGACAGTGAAGATAGATGGGTCTCACCTATGTGCTATGAAGAAGCACAGCCTGTTGAGGGTTCGGGGGGAGGTTTAACTTCATACACACCCATTCACCACGCTAATCCAGATGCCCATTCACACCCATTGTGTGCTCCTCCCTGTGCACAACACATATCAATTGGATTTGCATGAGTAAATTTTGTTCTTTTAAGGTGACTCCAAAATGATTAAGCAGTCTATTGAAAGGCAATGGATTAAATGCAGGTGTAAACCAGCTCCTATTGTGAGAAAAATGTCTTGACCAAATATGCCTTCAATTTATAAGCAAGTGTGTGTCCTTGCGTCTGGCCCTTGCACTATATTCCTATTGGGGATGAGCATTAGCAAGGACGACAGTGTTGGATCTTTTGTGGGCATTATATGGGCATTTGCCAGGCACAGCCATAATGTGCCTAGTTACTATAATAATTTTCGGTTTGTTAACGTTTATGACAGAGAGCAGTACCATTGTGGAAATGCCTGGAGGGTGCCTGTGGCATGCATAGACAACAGCCAGAACGTTTGGCTTTGCCATTGCTCATTTTCGGAGGGAGTGTGGTGCAATGCACAGACATTCAGCGACACACATTTGCTTATAAGCACATCAAACAGTTTTGAGTAGACATTAGTGATATTTGCTAGGCACAGCCATAGTATGCCACAGTATGACCATTTTCCAACTTATAATGGGCAGTAGTACCATTATGGGAGCGCTTGAAAAGTGCCCGTCACCTGCCTACAGAAAAGCCCAAAAAATGTTGCCTTTACATTGCTTTTCTTAGAACATTTAGTAGACAATCGAAATACAAACACAAAACACAAATGGATGTAACCATATGATATTTCATTATAGAACCATTCAAACAGCCGAAAACAATACAGATCACAAACCTTACAAGGAGCAAGAGAGAATAAAGACCCAAAGATAAGCACATAAGAAAAGAAAATTAGACTATCAGAAAAGTTCAAGCAAAAGAATTAACCAACACACTGAATAAATATCACTATATATTGTAAGACATAGGGCCTCATTAGGACCCTGGCGGAGAGGGTATTACGCCAGCGTAGTGCATGGCGTACCTCTCCGCCATACTACGAGTTCCCGTAGCGCCATGGAGGTTTTCTCCGCCTGGTTTTACCAGCCGGAGAAAACCATGGCGCTACGGGACCTCGTTGTTAATTACGCCACCGTATTTTACGGTGGCGTAATTAACTCCTTCCCCACTCCCATTATACCCTATGGGGCAAAAATGGGAATGGGGAAGGGCAGAATGGGGATTGGGGATTTACCGCTCCGCCGAGGTCGGAATGGGGCGGTAAATCCGCCAACCCCCATGGCGCTATCGGCGGCTTTCCGCCATGCTTCGCGGTGCATTTAGCACCGCGAAGTCCGCCTGGGTCGTAATGAGGCCCATAGTGCGGTGCTATTGATCAGCCACAGATGTTATAACAGAGGATAGTGTCAGGGCATTCAGTTTACTCTGATCGGCTGTAACCTCATTCATTCATACTTATTCATAAAATGTGCACTCCATCCACACACTAACACATAAGCAAACACACACACACCATGGAATAAAACGCACCTCTTTAAACATGGTCATCTAGAATTTAACATATATAGAAAAAAAAAATCCCAAATATCCTCCTTCCTAAATACTTATATGCTAACCTTTTGACCTAAAAATCAAGAACGCCACAATAAATCAGTTGTTGTGAAAAAAGAAGTCTGTTGCATGCTAGTTAGTTCCTGCCATTCGGTCACTGGAAAATTATCTGGGAAAAAAACATTTGTTTCTTGCAGGATACTACTAGTAGGGTAATTACATTCTAATAACGAAAGCTTGGTTTGCTTGTTGAAAAAAGTGCGTGTCACTTAAACTAGGGTGACCAGATTGTAAAAGTGAAAATCCGGGACAGGGCAACTAACATAAACGTAGGACTAACTCTTGAAAGTGGCTGTCAAGGCACTACACTTCAGTAGCGTTTGGAGGAAAAGGGGGTTTTAAGTATTACTGTTCAACGAAACACATATTATAATCAATTCATTACAAACTAACAATATCTCAAGTGGTAAAATGCAGCATTTCTTCTTTGAAAGATTGTACATTCTTGCCTGCAGGGTGTAAAGACCTACTACAAAAAACTGGGCCCACTGCAGTTTCCAATGGGAACATAATCTGGAGAAAGGGAGACAGAGCACCAAAAACCAGGATGTCTGGTCACCTAACTGAAACCCACCTCGCTCAGAAAACACAGATATTTTGACATTTCCAAAATAATAGCATAAATCACTTCCCCATCCCTACTCGTTCCCCTTTAGCGGTCCCAGCCCCCTCCTTTCCTCCACTTGTTCTTATCCCTCCTTCGTTGCTAAGACCAGTGCCTTAAGTGGCACTATAAATCGAGCCGGGGCTCATTGAGGGGGCGTGGCCTAACAGCGGGGGGCCTTGATGGGCCGTTGGGCCACGCCCCCTTGACGAGCCCCGGCTCAATGGGCTACTGGCACCCCTGCCAGGCAGCCTTTTGTAGAGATTAGCACCCTCTCCCCTCTGCATGTATATTCTATAAGCTTGCTTGGCAGGGGACAGTGCCTCCCTATTCAGCCTTAAGGGTGGTGCTGCCCCTCGCCAGCTGGGGAGGGGCAGCGTCACCATCAAGGCTGAAAGGGTGAGGCCACTGGAAGCAGAGGCCTTTTCCCTAAAGACTGAAACTCCCGTGAATCCGGGGGAGCTTCAGTATTTAGAAAGCAAGGCCTCTGCTTCCAGGGGCCTCACGTTTTCTCCATAATGGTGGCCTGGCCCACGTGCATCACTTGATTAAAGGGATACCTCGCAGGTGCGGCGCCACCATTGTGGCTGAAAGGCATTTTTTTCTGAAGCCTGAAGCTCTCGCACACGAGCGAGAGCTTCAGGAGACTGTAGAAAAAAATGCCTTTTCATGTAGTGGCCGGGCTGCCAGCGGAGATTAGTGGTCCCAGGGCCCCGCCTCAAAACGAAATTTCGGAGCCTGCCGGGCCCAGCCCCGGCAGGGCCCGGCACACTTAAAGCCCTGGCTAAGACCCACACACGCCTCAGTTTTCTCCCTGCCCTCTTCGCCGATCTCCCTCTCCTCTTGCAGGTCCTGCACTTCCTTCATGGTAGTGACTATGTTCCCATCCTAGAAACGGACCATAGCAATGGCCCGTCCACTCTTCTTCACATGACTTCCTATGTCATCATTGTGATTTTCCCAGAGCACTGAAGAGGTTCCGGAGCAATTTTCGTGAGCCCTCAGCGGGATTGGGGAAGTGGAGGCTGTGGCTGCTGGTGAAAAGCACATCAAATCAAATGCAATCTTTGGCTTGGTTGGGGTGAACATTTTCTTTGGAATACAGGAACGTTTCTACAAGATCCCCGAAACCCAATGGAGCGTCCGACTTCGTTGTGTCCTGAGCAGGAACCTGGAAGGCACTGGCTGCCAGGCTGCAAAAGCAGCAGCAATCCGTGTGCTCTGGGGGGGCGGAGGATACAATTTGGATTTTCTTCGGGATTCAGTGAATGTTCCTGCACCAGGTTGAGACGGGGAGTGGAAAATTACATTTTCTTTAAAATACATGTTCAGCTATTTAACGTGAAAGGTATGGAGGGCTAAGAAAAGAAAAGGGACAGTGGATGGTGGTGTTTAACTGATCAAAGGGGGCTAATAGAGTAATAGAGTAATTGTTATGCTTATGGGACTGAAGGAGGACACGCACGCACGGAGGGATTTCTTAACACAACTTTATTTCTTAACTGCCACAACATAACTGACGCTTCTCACGCCTTCACCCATAATCCCCCAACTTCCCCCCAACGCCACGAGGGCCCGCCTCTGCGGCGGGCGGGGTCAGTGTTGACCCTGTAATGGCCAGGCAACACCGCCCCCGGACATGTCCAAATGTCACCTTAACATTCCTCGACTAAACGCGTCGGCTTCTTGATCATCCGACGTGGCCTCCCGTTATGAGGTTGCGTCCCTGTCGTGCCCTGTGATTCCATGCCATCCTCCGTTCCTCCGGGATCACCTTCTGGGGAGTCCACAGGTCATCTCTCGGAGTCCCCGGTTCTGGGGTAGCAGGTCTCTCTGGCGCCTCGGACTCTTCTCTCCTGACATAGTGTTTGAACTGCTGGCAGTTCCTCGTGATGGCTTTGTCCTGGTTCTGGGCTGCGACCATCGTCCCCTTTATTTCAGTGACCCGCATGGGGTTCGGAGCAAACCGCGGGTCTGTCTTGCGTATCATTGGTTGTTGTACCAGAACTTCGTTGCCTATTTGGAAGTCTTTCGGCATCGATTTGCGCCTGGTATCGGTGTCCCGCTTGGCCCTTTCTTTCCCTTCTGCGTCTCTTCGGAGCACCTCACTATCTATATGCTCCTTCGCTGTTGGGTTCCGCGGGATGCAGGTATGTATTTCGTAGCGAAACATGAGCTCCGCAGCCGTCTTATTCGTGGCCTCATGCAGTGTTTTTCGGTAATCTCTGAGGAGCCGGCACAGTGCCTGATGTGTGTCGACCGTTTCGATCTTGGCTCTCTGAATAGTTTTTTTGATCGATGCCATAAACCGCTCCGCCATCCCATTTGCTTGCGGATAGCGCGGAGTGATTTTCATATGCTTGAAACCTAGGTGCTTCGCCAATGTCCCAAATTCATGACCGCAGAATGGAGGTCCACTGTCAGACTTGATCACTCTGGGGATCCCCCATTCGCTAAGTATTTCTTCCAGCACCGCCGCTACCTGTTGGAAGTCTGTGCAGGCAACAGTCTTTACGATGAGAAAGCGAGAGTGCTCGTCTATCAGGAGCAGAAGGTGGTTGCCTGATTCCGTGGGTCAGTAGAAGTCCATGGCCACTCTTTCCCATGGGTGACCAGGTATTTGCTTGTGTTGTAATGGGGCAGGGGCTTCAGCGGGTGACGTGCACTGACAGGCATGGCAGTTCCTGACCCATTCATCAACTGCGGCGTCGTGGAAAGGAAACCAGACATGACATTTTAGTTGCTTTTTTGTATTTTTCGGCCCCCCTGTGTCCTTCGTGTGCGGTTTGGACCACCTCGTTCCTCAGCGTGTCTGGGATGGCAATTCGGCACCCTCTGAGAAGGATGTTGTTGTCTTTCACGGCGAGTTCATTTTGCACTCTAGCCAATCTTTCAATTTCCCGTTTGCTCACCCCGGGATGGGCCAGCATGGCCCTCCGGTAGTCTCTCCATTTGATGGTCGTTGTAAGGCTGATCTCGAGGGCGGTCGTGGGGTCTGCGGCAGATGCGGCAGCGACCGTCTCAAGCGACAGAGCTGGTGGTAACGAGTTTGTTGTGATGTATTGCACATATGCGACATCCCCTTTGTGTGTGACCGGGGCCCCGACTGGGTGACGTGACAGGTAGTCAGTAGGGATCAGGTCACCCCCGGGTCGTGAATAATGTCATAGTCATAATCCTGGAGGTGTATTCCCCACCGCTCGATCCTTGGGTGCATTTTGGTGTGAGGGTTGCCAAACAGGGAGAGGAGGGCCTGATGGTCTGTAATTAAGGTACATTTCTTTCCGATTAGGAAGTTGTAGAAATTTTCACATGCCCAGACAGCAGCCAGGCTTTCTTTTTCTGCTTGGGAGTAGGATATTTCCGGCATTGACAGTGCTCTGCTCGCATACGCCACCTCGTGCCTGGGATTTACATCTGCGCCGCTGGTCTGAGCGAGAATGGCACCAAGGCCAACTGGGCTTGCATCCACTATTACTCCCGTGTGCCACAGCGGGTTGAAGTAGGCAAGGCGATGAGCTTCAGTGAGGGCGTGCTTGATGTCCCTGAAGGATCGCTGACATGTGGGTGTCCATGCAAACACAGCATCCTTCTGCAGAAGTCTTCGGAGCGGCTCTGTGATGGAAGCATAGTGAGGAATGTGAGGAATGTATCTCGCGCAGTATCCGGCCATTCCAAGGAAAGAGCGGACGTCTGCAGCCTTTTTCGGTTCACTGAGGTTGGTGATGGTGTCTACTTTTTCCGGGTCCGGCATCATCCCTTCGCTGGAGAAAATGTGTCCGAAAAACATAAGCTTTGCTTTGCTGAATCGGCATTTAGCGACGTTCAGCGTGAGGCCAGCGGCTTGCAGTGCTTCGCAGGTGGCGTAGAGTGCTTTATCGTGAGATTACTTAGACGAGCCGAAGACGAGAATATCATCGCTGTAATTCAAAGCACCTCGTATGGGTCTAATGATTTGGCGAATTGTTTCTTGGAAAATCTCAGCGGCCGACGAGATCCCGAAGTTTAACCTCTGGTATCTGAATAACCCATCATGAGTAGCAAATGTCGTGATTGCTCTGGAATCGGGGTGCAGATCCAGCTGATGGTAGCCTTGGATTAGGTCGAGTTTGAGAACATCTGGGAATTGTTCAGCTACACGATCATGTCCTCGATGCATGGACCTGGGTGTTTTTCGCGTTGGATGGCAGTATTGGCTACCCTCATCTTCACACACAGGCGTATCTTGCCTCCATCCTTGGGAACAACCACGAGGGGGGACACCCAGGGGGTTGGCCCTGTCGCTGGTTCGATGATGTAATCGTCGAGTAGTTGTAGAGCTTTTGACACTGCTTCCTGTAAGTGGAACCCGACCCTTCTGGGATGTTGTGGCACTGGTCTTACCGTAGGGTCAGTGTGGAGTCTGATGGGGGACCTTTGAGTTTCCCCAGACCTGATCATATACTTTTTCTTGTGTGATGTCTTCCTGCGTGATGAGCTGCTGGGATTGGCCGCACGTGACAGCCCCGATAAGACACTTGAGACTTTGTTTATTTGACGTAGCAGTGATGGTATCGCCAGCCTTTACGTGTATTTCAATCAGGCCCAGGCGGGAGGCTGTGTGGTAACTGAGTAGGCACCTGCTTCTCGTGAGTGAGCGAATGACATGAACGGTGGTGTCTACTTGCCGTCCGTTCAGGAGGAGGCGGCGTGTGAAGTGTACAATTGTCTGCAATGGTGTGGTGGCTCCTCATTGGAAGATCCGCGAATGTGACGGTTCTAGCGTTGGCGGGTTTATCATCTTGGTGTAGTCTTCTCCCATGATGTTGACTGTGGCGCCAAAATCCACCATGAACTGAAATAGGTTGTTTTCCATCTTGATGGGAATTTCGGGAGCTTCTCTGGCTTCTTCGTTGTCAAATATGAGGTTAACATACTCGTCCTGATTATGTTGGTCGTGGTATGCGTTGAAATGGGTCGCCTGGGCATCCTGGTAATGACCTTCCTCTCCATACTCCTCTGGCGGATTGTCATATTCGTCTGTTAAGTATCTTGGCAGGTCTGTGTGTTCAGGAGTATGCGTGTAGTCATATTCTTGGTACTCGTCAATGGCACTAACGAAGCGCTGTGGGTTCTGCTGGTAGTACCTTGGTTGTCTGTATTGCGGGCCGGTGTCCGAAAAGGCGCCCTAGTGGGTGCTTGTGGGCGTGTCGGAGGGAATGGTATGCCTTCCCTGCACACTGAGTGAAAATGACCTTCTCTCCCACAGTTGGAGCATCGTTGAGAGAGGGCTGGGCATGATCCAGAATGTGGAAATGTCATTCCGCGGTGGTAGCATTGTCGCTGTTGATGCGGTACTTGTGATGCTGGAGTTCTGTATGGTTGTTGTCCTCTGTCGCCCTGGCGGGGTGGCTGTATGGCTGCTATGAGTTCAGTGGTGTCTTGCTTGGGATTGCTGGCGCCGCCCATGGAGGCAGCTTGGGCGTCAACTCTTTCTAGTATGCGGGCGAACTCACTGACTTCCGGGATGGTGAGCGGCTTCTTCAGTAGTTGTTTTTTGAGTGCAGGGGAGAGGCAGCCTTCTATGACCCTTAGTCTTATTGCTTCTTCCAGGGAATATGCATCAAACTGGCAATGTGCCCCCTTCACCCGTAAGCGAGTTATGAATTCATCTATTGTCTCGTGGGGTTTTTGTGTGCATTGGTTGAATAGGTATCATTTATAGTCTCGATTCACTTCGATTATGAGGAGTCTATCCAGTGCTTTGATTAGGTCTGTGAAGGTGTTCTGTTCAGCTGCGGGGATTGTCTTCACAATTGTTTTGATTTCGCCCCCCACCAGGTTGAGAAAAATGTCTCTAATGTTGGGGGAGTCGCCATCACCCGACCCTCTCACAAAATGCTGAAAATCCTCCATCCATTCGATCCATCTGGGCCCTTTCGTGGCCTGGGGTGTCGTTGTGTAGGGTGGAGGCATCCGTAACTGAATCGACTTCACTGCAGGGGCAGGTTGGGGTGACGCAGTGTTGCTCATCTCGTGGTGTTAGTGAGGTCTCCGCGTCACTTTGTGTAGGTAATTGCGCAGCACTTCACTGCTGGTGGAGCCCAGGGTGGAACAGCAGGGTACAGGGGTTCTGGTGGGCGGAGGGTCGGGGTCTTGGAAGCTGCTTAGACTGTTATGCACTGGTTGGGCTTGAGGGCTGATGCTCAAAGGTCACACTGGAATCCACTCACCGGTAAATGTGAAAGTCGTATAGGTGGTGGCAGTATGTCAAAACCTCTCGACAGCTGGATGTTGAAGTAGAGTTCGGCTGCACCCTTATTGCTGTGTTAATGTCCGCGTTCATGAACGCTTGAAAGCACGTGTCGGGAGCGTCCATGCGAGGTTGCTGAGTTGGATGGGACAAACACCGTTGTTCCAGATGGCGTGGGGGCCGGCGGTTTGGCTGGGCCCACGTGGAAGTAGCAGCCAGCTGCTTGAGACTCTGCGTCGTGTGTGTGTTTGTGTGGGCGGAGGAGCCGCCTTCATAGATCTGCCAGGTCGGTGTGTGTCTGCTCCGGCTGCTCATTCCTCAAACGTCGGAGGAGGCTCGGCGGATTGCCAGACAGGGTAGGACGCTGCACATGGGTGCTGGTGGCCGCGGCGGCAGGCAAATGAGGTGGAGGAAAACTCGGCGGATTGCCGGCAGGAGGGCTCCGGCGTGCGCTGGAACGAAGCCACGTCGCCAGTGTTATGCTTATTGGACTGAAGGAGGACACGCACGCACGGATGGATTTCTTAACACAACTTTATTTCTTAACTGCCACTGTGACTCAGTGATGTGGATCTGGAGGTGGGGATAGGGACATAGTGGTGTGAGTCTGGAGGGAGAGGGATTTGGACACTGGTGTGTGTCTGGAGGGAGGGATAGGGACACAGTGTGGGTCTGGAGGAAGGGATAGGGACACAGTGTGGGTCTGGAGGGATAGGGACACAGTGGTGTGGGTCTGGAGGGAAGGATAGGGACACAGTGATGTGGGTCTGGAGGGAGGCATAGGGACACAGTGGTGGGGGTCTGGAAGGGTAGGGACACAGTGGTGTGGGTCGAGAGGGATAGGGACACAGTGGTGTGAGTCTGGAGGGAAAGAGACACAGTGGTGTGAGTCTGGAGGGAGAGGGATGGGGACACTTGGTGTGGGTCTGGAGGTAGAGGGATAGGGACACAGTGGTGTTGGTCTGGAGGTAGAGGGATAGGGACACAGTGGTGTTGGTCTGGAGGTAGAGGGATAGGGACACAGTGGTGTTGGTCTGGAGGGAGGGATAGGGACACAGTGGTGTGGGTCTGGAGGGAGAGTTGGGGTACAGTGTTGTTGGTCTGGAGGGAGGGTTGGGGCACATTGCTATGGGTCTGGAGGGAGGGTTGGGGCACATTGGTGTGGGTCTTGGGATGGATGGATTCTTCTAGGTATGGGTCTGGGGGGCGGGATGGGGCATCCTGGTGTTGGTGGGATGGGGACCTTTGTGCACCTGGAGGGTGGGATGGGGCATCTTGGTGTGGCTCTGGAGGGAGGGATGGGGCATATTGGTGTGGCTCTGGAGGGAGTGGATGGAGGCACATTGGTTTCAGTTTCATGGGTGGGATGGGGCATCCTGGTTTGGGTTGGATGGGGACATTGTGTTGGTCTGGAGTGAGGGCATGGGGGCAAGTTGGTGTGAGTTTGATGGGAGGGACGGGCACATTGGTCTGGGGAGAGATGGAGGCATATTGGTGTGGGTCTGCAGGGAGGGATGGGGCATCTTGGTGTGGCTCTGGAGGGAGTGGATGGAGGCACATTGGTGTCGGTTTGATGGGAGGGATGGGGCATCCTGGTTTGGGTTGGATGGGGACCTTTGTGCACCTGGAGGGTGGGATGGTGCATCTTGGTGTGGCTCTGGAGGGAGGGATGGGGCATATTGGTGTGGCTCTGGAGGGAGTGGATGGAGGCACATTGGTTTCAGTTTCATGGGAGGGATGGGGCATCCTGGTTTGGGTTGGATGGGGACATTGTGTTGGTCTGGAGTGAGGGCATGGGGGCACGTTGGTGTGGGTTTGATGGGAGGGACGGGCACATTGGTCTGGGGAGAGATGGAGGCATATTGGTGTGGGTCTGCAGGGAGGGATGGGGCATCCTGGTTTGGGTTGGATGGGGACATTGTGTGGGTCTGGAGTGAGGGCATGGGGCACATTGGTGTGGGTTTGATGGGAGGGACGGGCACATTGGTCTGAGGAGGGATGGGGGCATATTGTTGTGGGTCTGCAGGGAGGGATGGTGGCATCTTGGGGTCTGCAATGGATGGGGGCACATTGGTGTTGGTCTGAAACAGGTATGGGGCATCTGTTGGTCTGGAGGGAGGCATGAGGGATTATGGTGTGTGTCTGGGGGGAGGGGATGGGGCACATTGGTGTGGGTCTGGAGGGAGAGATGGGGCACATTGGTGTGGGTATGGAGGGATGGGTGTTCATTGGTCGGGGGAGGGATGGGGGCATCTTGATGTGCGGACAGAGCATGGGGCAACATGGTATGGGGAGGAAGGGATTGGGCATCTTGGTGGAGTCTGGATCAGAGGGGGACATGGTTGATCTGGATGGAGGGACAGGGCATATGATGGGGCATGTCAGGGAATGATGGAGCATGTGGGTATGAGTGAGGGCTGCAGCACTCTGTTGGGAAGGAAGGGGGGCATCTGGGTGTGAATGGAGGGATGGGGTATGTATGTCTGGAGAGAAGGATGTTAGTTTATGGGAGGGGTGGGAGCATGTGTGTGTCGAAAGGATGGAGTCCCCCCAATGGATGGGGCAGTAGGGTTTGGGCAGATGGGCACACTAATGTGCCGATCTGCGCCAAGGGAAGTTGGGTAAACAAAGAAAAAATAAAAGAAAATGGTAGGCTGCATTTTAGGGTGGGCTGAGGGGCACCCTTAACCACCAGAGACTTATGTAATGTAAAGGGTGGTGGCCCTCCACCCCACACCAAATGGAGGGGGTGCATCTCATTCAGCCCTCCCTGGGGGCAGATAAGGGGGGCATCTCATGCAGCCCTCCCTGGGATCAGATGCCCCTTCCTAGGAGAAGATAACTGCCCCCAGGGAGGGCTGCATGACATGGCCTCCATTCCATTTTGGGTGTGGGGGGACACCCCCATTTCCATGAAAAAATTCCCTGGTGGTCTAGTGGGAGGAGCACTCTCCCAAAACCAACCATGTTTTATTTTTATTTGGGCCCATCCCTAGGGGCAGATGGGGCCAGATGAGCACCCATCTGGGCCCTAACCTGCAGGACCTGTCCTTTGGGGGGCCTACCCACACTTTCCTGGTGGCCCTCTCCCCCGCCCGAAATGGATGGGGGACCACCTCATCTACTCCTGCCTGGGGGCAGAAATCTTCCCCCAGGGGGGCTATGAGGGGTGCCCCCCCTTTCCACTTAGGGTGGGGAGGAGAGGGCGGCACCCCTTTCATGTAAAATAAAAAAAAGACCTGGTGGCTAGTGGCCCCCCATCCACATCTCCATTTGCTTGCGTTTATTTTTTTGTATCCCCTTCCCTGGGGCCAGATGATCACCCATCTGCCCCCAGGGGTCTTCATAGCTGTGGACCCATGCTTTGGGGCCTCGGGCAGGGCGGCTGCTTACCTAGTAAGCATCCCGCTGCCCCCGTCATCACAAACAGATCCTGGTGTCTAGTGGCATTGCTGACCACGGATCGAGCGCTCGGCGCCCGATCCGTGAGCAGCACTGCTTTCACAAAAGGTGTCGTTGGAAAGGGGAGACTCTCTCCTTTCCAATGACACCTTCCTCGATCTCCGGCTTGAAATACAACTGGAGATCTAGGGAGAGGGAGAAGGGTGCTTACCTTCTCTCCACTGCGGCTGCCGAAAATAGCTGCCGCAGTAAAAATGCTTTCAGTTTCATGTCGGCGTGCATTACGCACGTCAATGTGAAACTGAAGGTAATCCAACCCCCGGGCCATGAGGGGGGGGGCTCCCCCTCACATAGCCAGGGGGTTGGATCACACAAAACACAGTGCCTAAAAGGACAAACTATCTTGTCCGTGGCAACCTGGAAGGAATGCCAAGGACAAGATACCTCGCCCTTGGCACTAAAGAGTTTAAAGGCGTCCCATACTACATGTTCCTGCACCTCTGGGGTCTTATTTTCCCCAAAGAAATCGCGGATTGAACTTGCATATCTCGTCGCAAATTACTGCGTCTCTCAGCAGATGGCAGGAGAACTGGCACTTCCAGCGTCCTGAGCCCCCTCTAACTCCCCCCTTTTCCTATTGGATTTCTAGCTGCAGGGGAGCGTGGTCGGACAGGGCTATCTACTTGGCCAAGCAGTGTCACCGAAACCCATATGTAATCAATTCTTGAGAATGATCAGTGCGCATGTGAGTCGTAAGTATACCCCTTGGAGTCCCCTTTTAGTTCATGGCATGTATCCGCTAATGCCATTCTGTTTATGCTAGCCTGTAGTTTACCAGATGGGCCTTTAGATGTGGGCGTCCTGTCCGCGCTTCTGTCGGTGGATGGGCACCACGCCAAGTTAAAATCCCCTGTCAGTGTTAGCTGGCTTGTTGTGAACTGGTCTAGCCAAACCCCCCTGCAAGTATCCGTCCTGCTCTGAGTTGGCTGTGTACACCGTGGCGATTTTGAGAGGTCACCCCCCCACCCATTGGAGCTGGACGAAGAGGAATCTACCTTCTTTGTCGGCTTTTGTGCCTATTATTTGGACATCAGGTAGGTGTCTAAACGCTAAGAGGACCCCTCAAGCCTTGCTCTTGTCGTTGGCCTGCAGAACCTAGGAATACCCTCTCCATTTCATTTTGTGTCTGGCATATGGATATGGGTCTCCTGGAGTGTCACAATGTCGGGCTTCGTATCCTGGAGAAGGTTCTCCAGTTTCTGTCTCTTAGCCGGTGTGCTAGTATTTGGATCCCTTTTCTGCTACCCATACCCCATTGCGCCCTGAGATTAACCATGTCGCAGTAATTTCCCCTTCCCTCTTGCCCCCTCCGGCTGGACTCGGCTCAACTTCCCCAGGCCGTAACGTTGTCCTAGGTTGCCGGGTCTCGTTCCCATCCCAGAGAATAACTGTGTGGAGAGAGCCATTCCTCTGCTCTCCCCTGTTTCCAAGATCCATCAGCCTCTACAATACCATCCAAGCCTGGATGGCAGACAATGGACTATGCCTCAACTCCGACAAAACCGAACTCCTACTGGTAGGCTCCCCCGACAAGCTAAAAAATCTAGACTCCCAATTCAGTCATTTTACCATTGACTCCATTAAAATACCTGTCTCCGACTCGGTCAAAACTCTTGGTGTCTATTTGGATTCCAACATCTCCATGGACAGACAAGTCAACGCAATAGCGTCCTCAGCTGCGTACCACGCCAAACTGATCAACGCAGTCAGACCCTTCCTCTCCAAAGAGAATTGCACAAACATAGCCAGAGCAATCACCGGCTCCAGACTAGATTACTGCAATGTACGCTTCCTAGGAACTTCCAACAAAAACCTGGAAAGGCTACAAATCATACAGAACAATGCCCTCCGCACTGCCCAAGGTATCACGAAAAGAGAACACATCTCTGAGGCCAGAAAACTAGCCCACTGGCTACCAATAAGGGAAAGAATCATCTTCAAAGCTCTGACACTGACCCACAAGTGCATCCACCTCACCGCCCCGGTCTACCTCTCACAAATATTCCACCCCATCTCCTCCACAAGGCCAACCAGGTCACCATATACCAACATGCTCTGTGTGCCACTAGTAAAAAGAGCCAGAGCTGGAGGATCCAGCTTCCCTTATCTCGCACCTTCACAATGGAATGCCCTACCTCCCACAATCCAAGGTGAGCCCTCCCTCATTGCCTTCCGGAAAGCTATGAAAACCATCCTCTTCACATAAGGTCTCTCGCAGCACCATGTTTGCCAATAAACTGTCTGTAATGTAATAACCAAGCTGTAATGACTAATCTGTTTGTAGCAATCATAATGTGCCAACGACTGCTACCAATCCTGTACCCCCTGTAACTAAATTCCTGCAAGTAACAGGGCCACAATGCCCCTGGGCTCTCTGCGCGCTATATAAATATAAATAAGTAAATAAATAAATTAGCACGATCGCTACCCCCCCCGCCTCCCAGAGCTCTGACCCTTAGGCTGACATTCCCCTAGTAAACCCACTGGGTCTTAACCCTTGTCTCGTGATCCCAGCTGCTGCTTTTAAGTGGACGGCCTATTCAGCCTCGGGGCTTTCGTGGCTGCCCACCTGGGCCCTGCAATTGTTTGTGCGTCTTGTCTTTGACCCCTCTACTCTTCTCCACTCCCATGACTTCTCTTGGTGGCCTTCATGTTCTAGCCTCCTATTATGTCCTCCCTTTGCATTCCCTTCTTCAATACTCAGGATCGTGGTGATACAGTATTGGCCCCCTTCCCACTTGAAGGCCATTCCAAAGGGGAATGTCCACCTGTATCTTATCTGGGCTTTGGTAAGGGCTTTGTTCACCGGGCCCATTTGCCTCCTCTTTATCAGTGTGGATTTGGACAGGTCCTGGAAAAGTTCTATGACGGTGCCGTTCACCTTTATCAGGGTTGCTTTACTTGCTGCTTGCAAGATCAATTATGTTTGGTCGTATCGTTGTAAATCACCACTTCTCTTGCCCTGGCCCCGGGTTCTTCTCACTGCAGACCCACGCAGTGAATTCTATCTATTAGAATTTCTCCCCCAGCCTCTATGTCCAGCAAATCTTTGAACATGTGCTGCATTGTTTCCCTGAGGTCGGCATCGCTCACCCTTTGTGGCAGTCCCTTCACCTTGAAGTTGCACCTTCTTTGGCGGTTCTCCAAGTCCTCTACTTGGAGCTTGAGGTTGCGTCTCTACCGCCGGCTGCTTAGCTAATACATCTATCTTCCGGGTGTCTTCAGTGAGTTCTTGAATGGCGTTTTCATTTGTATCAACTCTGTCACCCAATTCAACTATGTCGCCTTTGATTTCCTGCAGGGATTGTGCAAGTTCTGTACATATTATGTGTCTGAAGGGTAGCCGTCATTTGGTCACTGAATGCCTTAAAGCACTGTTGCAGCACCTCAGTCATTACTTCTTGCCCCTGTGGCAGCGTTGGGGGTTCCTCCAGACCCTGCCTCTCTGTCACTGCTGGATCCTCTTCCTCTGGGGCTTCCCCCTCCTTTCTCCATAGCTTTTGGAGGGTCCCTTCTTGTTTTCTTGAGATCTTGGCCCCTGGGAGGCCCTCTTTGGCCTCCTTGGGCTTGTTGCGCGATATTGCCGGGTGATGGCGAGTGCCTGCACCTTACTGTGGTGGGTTTCTCCCCAGGCCTCAGAGGTTCCTCTTGACCCCGGGGTATTGGCTAGTTGTCCCGTATGAAGGGGATGCTCCTTTCTCCCGGGGATCTAGCTCCCCTTTTAGAGTCTGGGTTGGTTGCCCTCTGGGGCTAGTACACTCAAAGGTGACCTTGAAATGGTCAAGGTCACGTTGTCACACTGGCTCGGAGCCCTGGAGCTTCTTGAATTTCTTCCCCGGTGCCCCCATGCTCCCACCGCTCCTGGACCTCTAAGTACACTCTTGCCCCCCTGGAGGTTCCTTCTCGGTTAATCTTGCATGGCAGGGTTAGTTTTCATGTGGGTGGGCGGTGGAGCAGAGCAGCGCTCTCCTGCGGAGTCCAATGCTGGGGGTTGGGAGCACATGCCGTTGGCCAGGGGGATGTTTCAGGAATCTTAGTGCTGTTGCCCTTCTGTTACTGCAGTTTGCCTCTGATGTTGCTGAATGGTATGGGTTTGGGCCTTTGCCTGGTTCCGGGTATGCTGCGGGTCTCCCGCCGTAGGGGGTCCCCTTCCAAGTGTAGGTTGTGGTGCATTGGGGCAGATGCTTTCATAAACCTCCATGTCCGTTGTTTAGGAAGGGAGTGGCTTGCATGCGCCTGCTTAGTGGCTGCCACCTCACCTAAATACGCCTGCTTACCCTCCGCCAGCTGGGGTGCATCACTGCGCTGCGCTGAGCCGGGCTTGCTGTATGGGGCTGAGGTGGGCGCAGGATTTCAGGGGAATACTACCCGTTCCACCTCCTTTTGTTGCTGGGTGTCTGGGCCGCGCCGGCTCCTCTGGATTGCCACGCTGCGGTGTGTGTGCCAGCACGTCCCGATGGGCGCACTGGTACGGCAACCTTGTCTCCCGCAGTTCGGCCGCCGGGGATCCGTGGTGGTCTGCTCACACGCCCCAGTCTTGTCTATGTTGCCATGGCTAACGGGCACTCCGCATCCTCTGCACCACCCGCAGGGGTTCTCTCTGAAATCCCCACGCACGCATCTCTGCTGGCGGTCTCAGGTCCGCTCACTCTGCCCCTCTCTGCCTTCAATCGCTCCAGTTGTAGTTGTCTTGGGGACCGCTCAGTTCTTGGGTCATCCCCTTTGCTTTTGCTGCCCTGGGGTCTTGTTTTTAACCCTGTTTATTGCTCCTTATTCGGGTCACCAGGGAGGAGCGCGCTCCTCACGGTGGCCATCCTGGAATCTTCTTATGAAGCTTTGTGAAACCTTCTTCTGCCTTTTCTTGAGTATTCTTTCTACTTCCACACTTCCCAATCTGGTTTTCGTCCAGGGCATGGCAAAGAGGGGGTGCTGGTCTCCAACGTTGACGATGTGGTTTGGCTGCACTACTCGGGCGGCGGCAGTGCTTTATTGTTACTTGACTTATCTGCCGCGTGTCTTGCTCTTCTAG
Organism: Ambystoma mexicanum; assembly: GCF_040938575.1. NCBI lineage: Eukaryota > Metazoa > Chordata > Amphibia > Caudata > Ambystomatidae > Ambystoma > Ambystoma mexicanum. The sequence continues at coordinate 40,186,971 of NC_090937.1, forward strand.
GCCGGCCTTTTTGGTGCCGTTCTTTCCTGGTTTTCTTCGTTTCTCTCAGACTGAACAGTTAAATTCTCTCCCCCTTTTCACTCTGTGCCCACTGCCTTGACATGTGGAGTCCCTCAGGTTTCCTCCATCTTCCAGGTTAAAATGTACATGCAACCTCTTAGCAAGCTTATCTGCTCTCACAGCTTCCAAAGTTATTCTTAACAGATGATGCAGATCCTGGTGCATTTAGATCACTTGTCGAGACAGCGACCAGATTTAGGGCCTGCCTCGAAGCTGTGGGTGCATGGATGTGTAATACTGTTTCAGGTTGAACGGGGAAAACATTGAGGTGTTGGTGGTGGGCCCTCCTTCCTCTACTGCCTTTTGGACCTCCCTCTTTTTGGCCATCTTTAGGGGTAAATATATTAGCTTTTCGGTCTGCGGAATCTCAGATAAGTCCAGTATGTGAAAGGGGTTATCTTCAACTGAAAACCCTTAGTAAGGTTCTTTGAGAAAGGAGTAAACAGTTACGTGCCACTGTTGTGTCCTCACTTGTTATGTCCTCCGTGGACAGCTGCAACGCCCTATTTCTGGCAAAACCTGTCTACTTCTTCTGCAACCTTCAGGTCCTGCAGAACTCTGCAGCCAGAGTAGCCACTTGCACACATAGTTGTGCTCACATTACTCCAGTTGTGCACCATCTTCATTGGCTACCCATGGCCAAGCCCATTCAGGTCAAGGCCTAATATCTAGTTCATCATGCCTTTTATGGAACTGAGGCAGAATATTTACAGGCCAAATTCTGTCAGTACATTCCTGCTCGCCACTCCGCTAGGTGAATGCCTGATGTTAAATACTGACAAAACAGCCTTGTACATACAAATCCATTATACATCTATATAAAAAGCTGAGTGCAAAATGCGTCATAAAGTCAACGCTGAACCATATTACTTCACCAAGGCAAATCGTAAATATTGGAATTGCCCGACTAAAATGCAAAGAGTATAACAGATTCAAAAAGGGCCAGCTGTGCTTCAGAAAAGTGTCAGTGTTTCCGAGTTCCTTCCACTCTAATCACGTTTTAAATGTTAGGCAGTGTGAGTTGCTTTTCATATTATTTACTCACTGTCCTATAAATCCATATTTCGAGCGTGCCCCTGCTAAAGGTGTAAAGTCGGGATATCTGTTGAGCCCTTACAGGAGATATTGTGACATAAGATTGTGAACATTTGCAATAATAAAGTTTACTTTCTGTTATGAAATTCCTGCAGCTTTTCTTGTGCAGTTATGACAACTGTTTTTCCACAATTTTTCACTATTCGGCTTCTTTTTCTTCCACTCACCACAGGTAAAGCAGGTTCACTCCATATGGCTCTACCAATTCGATCTTTTGTTTTAAAAAGGCAATTGCCAAATATACTGAGTAATGTATAGTATGTATACAGTCTACCCATGTATATGTACTATTTGTTGAAGGCACTTATCGAAATAAAAACACTTCCATTACCCAATTGTCTATTTCTTTAAGCTAATGTCTCATTTGTTTTTAACCCCCTAACTGCCAATGGTTCTCCCCTCCCACCCCAGCCCCCGTCCCCTGTGCCAAGCCCTTTTTTGGTGGTTTTGGTATGTCGCCACTCAATCAATTGTATCTTTTTTGTTACATGTGATATCTCGGCCAAATTTGGCCCCCTTTTGTCCCACATGTAGGCGGTCATAACGACACCAAGCCAGAGCTCCAGGATGGTCAGGGGTGCTGTCCCTGGCCTTGGGCAGCTGTCCCTCATGTCGTTTGACCGTCCAGAAACTCAGCAGCGAATCCAGGGAGCCTTGGCCGGGTCCACATCCTTCCCAGAGGGGGAAGCTGTAACGAAACACAGCCAGAGCTCCAGCACGGTTGTGGATGCTGTCCCTGGCCTTGGGCATTTGTTTCCCAAGTGGGTCTACCGCCCCCAAGCACAGCGGCTGTCCCAGGGAGCCCTGACAGGGTCCCCATCCTTTCCCGGAGGGAGAAGCTGTAACGCAGGCCAGCCAGAACTCCCGGAAGGTGGGGGGGGGGGTGATGTCTCCCATGTGGGTCGAAGTCCAGCTGCAGTTCTGGGGAGCCCGGGCAGGGTCTCCATTCCTCCCCGGAGGCAAAATCTGTAACGCAGCACGTTCAGAGGTGCAGCCTGGGCTTGCGGACAGTCAAACCACATGGGTGATAGCTGCTCCCAGGGAAACACCAATGTTTTACTGGCATGGGTGTGAAATTTGTGGCCTGACTATGCGTTTGTGCACCAGCCCACCAAAATATCCCTCTGACTGCCCCATCCTGTAGAATAAACTGGTTGAAAATCCCCTGCCCCCTCCCCTCAATTTTTTTAAATTTTGTATTCCACCTAAGGTAGATGGTGGGTTGGGGTCAGGCCGTATTGGATTGTTTAAGGGGTGGGGAGGTGGGTGGTGGAGGGTTGACCTACTGTTAGGAAAGATTTCGTAATTGTGGGTAATTTTCCTTCCATGTGGCAACCCCTAAACTTTTTGCTGTTGTTTTCACCATGATCTAGACTTTGCCAGAGAAGTGCAGCCTTCTGCCGCACTCCTCTGGGCTTTCGCTCCATTCTTACGGGGAAATTGACATGCCCTTAAGACAGTCAGTACCGGGAAACGCTGTTTTCCGTAGTTTCTTTATCATGTTGCGGCTTTCGTGCAACATGACACAAGAGGGCACTGTGAGCTAAGTTACTGCTCTCTTGGGTCTCTAGCCTTCTACAGGCCCTAGATACTCTTTTTGGATTGTAACTGATCGGTGCAAGTGAATCACGGACGGGAATGGTGGCAGCGATCGTTTCTTGTGTTTTGAGATCCTTTTGGCGTTTTAAGCGCGTTTCTTGCGCTTAGCCCAAAATGGTGGCCTGGCTCCCAAAATGGCCAGACCATGAGGCTCCTTTGTCCTGTCCGCTGACAGTCTTGCTCCCTTCACCTTCCCCAGGTCGAGCCGGCCCGGGGCCTTCCTTATTTGGGCATGTACTTTCCTGCGAAACACTGATGCTTTTGCGGGCTTCTACAGGCCTTGTGTGTGCCTCCAGGATGTGGGCTGGGATGTCTGGTCCCAATACACATCCTGGGTGCCAGAGAGTCTAGGGTGGTGTGAATGCCTGGGACCACCGTGGTCCGTGATAGGTCCACGTATGGTGTGAGTGTTGATGAGCGGATCTCCCATTGGGTCCCCTCCGTTTTGGCGCAAAGGGAACCGTGGATAAGAGGGGGCTGGAAACGCCACTACCATGTCGATCTCCTGAGTTCTCACGAACGAAGGAATACAGGAGCCAAGTATCCTGCAACCACGAGGCTGAACCGAGGAATCGCTGGTGACCCGCTGAAGGACTGCTCCTCTGCATTGCTGTCGCTTTGTGAAACCCTTTTTACCTCTGATCAACCAGAAGGCCTGTACTGGTACTTCAACCCTTGGAATAGCGGGAACAGCTATTCTCGGCATCTTCACCATCTCCTGCACGTAAGCCTTCGGAAGTGTCTTTGGGCCATCCAGCAGACTGACCAGCCTACCCAGAAGTCTTGCTCTGTAACTGCCGCCAGGTTGTGTTGTATTTCTAGTCCTTGTCACTCTCACACGATTCGTACACTTGGCGTTCCCAGGTCTGAAGTGAGTAGTGTACATTTGGCTGAGATACACACAGCCGCTCCGTTGCCCTGCTGTGGTAACAAACTGTGCGGGTTCACTTCGTTTGGGACATCTTTAACTCAACTCTGCTGCTGCAGAATCTACACGACGACGAGACGTCCCCTGCTCTCCTGAACCTGCCAGCACTGAAACTGACGCAGAGAAGCCTGGATCTGCTTGCATCGGGGACCGGTGAGTAGCATGGCTAGGAACTGGTCGCCCTCCTGCAGGAGCCTATAGCTTTTCCCCGCTGTGTCAAAACAGCACGCCTTTCCGTACTCGCGCTCTGCTTCTGCCCACAGTGGAGGCTGCGCTTGAGTTGCGGAACACTGTTCTTCTTCATTTGTGCACCAAACTGAACTGCCTGATTCCCTCGAAGAGACTCCCCTTTTTGCCCATTGGCACCAGCGTGTGCAGGTACTTTTGAGCACAAGGCTCCACTTTTCGTAGGGCTTGGGCTTCCTTTTAGTTAGGTGCCTCTGAAGGCAGACTGGGTCTAAGCATTATTTCGCACTGCCTGTTTTCCTTCCCTTCTAGGTGGACTACACATTTCGTGCATCTAACGCTTTAGACTTGTTTGTATTTGTATATATATTGTATTGGTTTGGTATGTGTTGGTTTACTAGAGTTGTATTGTGATTTCTCGCTATGGTCATTGTTTTAAAGGCCTTGGAATACATGTGTATATATTTTTAATATAACACCTGTTTGGAGTAGTTTGTAAGTGTCCTTGCTTTGTGTGCTCATTGCGGGCTTTCAGTCACCCTCACCCCTCTTGAGACCTAGTCTTGACCGCCGCGATCGCTACCCTGATTGGTCTGGCTTGTCCAGAGGTTACCCTGTTCCAAGTAATTAGGTTGGCCTTCTGAACTTCTGCGCCGCCAGGACAGAGTTCAGAAATCCGTCTTAACACCTACCCCAACATCTGACATTAAAAGAATTAGGTACAAAACATTTGGAAAAAATGCAACTAGTTCAGGTTCAATTTGAACACATAGATCCATAATTATGCCAATGGCTCAGATATCTTACACTTTGGTCCAATTAAATGGTTATAATAAATCTTGAATATGATAAAAATGTAAGAACCATGAACTGATAACTTGAGTAATATAGTAAATGAAAATAAGGCCGAATTTAACAATATAAATACTTTCATGGAATATAAATGACTGAAAATATGAAACCGTCAATTAAAAGAATTGCATATTGAGTACAACAATGAGCTGAGTGACAGCATAAAAAAGGAGAGAACTGTAACCATGTTTCTAGGTGAACACATGGGAATGGAGCTACGTGACCATGCGCGGGAGGGGGCAAGCCTGTACCTTCAGAAAGATAACAGCCAGTATATTAGGTACTCCCAACGCACATACCCTATCCACTTTATCGTTTGCCAGGTAACAGTCTGTAATTCTAGACCTGGTATAGTTTTGAAGAATGAACAACTCTGCATTAGAAGAACAAAAGGTCTGTGGGTATCGTCTTTGATCCCACTAAAAGTACATTTGAATACACAGTCTGCCGGATGGACTGTGAAAAAGACCTACTTGAGCTAGCGGGTATGCAATGAAGTTGGCAGATGAGGAGGTTCAAGGTTGGCAGAGTTATTGTGCAGCTGCCTGCAGGAGGCACCATGGTGGGGTCAGGCAGCTACCATGACAGTGCTGCGTGACTTCAGTTTGGCAGCTGACAATTTATAATTGATATAAATCACTAGATCTGAAGATGGTGATTTACTCAGAAGAGCCAATCACTGTCACATACACACAAGGACTTGGGGACATTAATTAACACCCTTCCTTTTCCTTTTCCAGTTTCAAAAGGGGCAGGACTATATAGGGAGGCTTGGGTAGAAGGCCTAGTATGGGAATTTGGAAACAAGCGTTGCAGTAAAGAGCAGAGTAAAAGAGGAAGAAGGAAGGGGAAGGGAGTGGAAGGAGACTAAGACTTAAAGACAGGTTGATGGGATAGGAAGGTAAAGATGCGTCAAAAGAAGGGAAAGGGGAGAGCAGTGTGAAGAGGGGAAAACTAGCAAGGGGGGAAAAGGAGAGAGATGGAAGGTCAGACACAATAGAAAGGAGGAAATTACTTGGAGAACAGTTTGAAAGGTACAGACAAAATTGGTGTAGGAAGAAAAGGGAGGTAGAGGAAGGAAGAAGTGCAGAAGTCGGACCCTGAAAATAAGGTAAATACTGTGAAGGAAGGCCTGTGTCCGTTAAGAGTTATGCTAGCTGGCACCTGGTTGTACATCTTAACCTAATAACTAGGCCATCAAAAGTAGAGAGGGGTAGTGGAAAGTAGAGGAGGAGTGCAGTACGCTGGGTAAACCAACTTGACCGTGGATTAACGCTCAACACCAAGGTAAGTGGTGCCTCTCTTCGGTTTCTGGCCCTGCCGATACATCACATCATCAGTTTCTGGCCCCTGGAAGGGCCTATCTTTGTCTTCAAGCCCAGGAGTGCCAGTGCATCTTCAAGCCGGGGACAGACAAATAGTCTTTCTGGCCAGGAGAGCAAACAAATCTTCATGCTTAATAGGGCCAATGCGTCGTCAATTCTAGGGGGGTCAACCCATGCTCATATAGAACACTAGAGGGGGACTAAATGAAGAGGAACTAGAAGAAAGGGGGCCTTCTCACGGTGTTACGAATGTTAGCAGAGGGATTGTTATGGGTGTGGAATGCGAATAGAGAACACTAGAAGAGAAAGCAAATAGTACAGTGGTTGGTGTAAGGGTGAGGACAGAGAGTTGTTACCGCATAAAGATGAACTAAAAAGCAATTAAGTCACACATACTGGCTGTGTCCTGGTTCACTTCTTTAACTGGGGATGAGTTGCGGCAATGACAAAGAGCCTGCACTTGCCATTGATTGTGGTTGCGCTGGCTGAGCAAGTACAGGGTTAGTTGCACAGTCAAATGGTGGCTCATTGGGACTCTCCAGCCCTGTATTGGGGAGTATCTCGGCTGGGTGTGAGCCTATGAGGACACAGGAAGCCACGAGCAGCATAGCCGTGCATGCACATGACAGAACATGTGATCCAAGGACGCATCGTCCGGTGTTGCAATTGTTACCTGGCAATTTGAGACATGATAATGAGTTGACTTGTCTGTTGCTTAGCTACGTAACAAGCTGAAGGCCTTCACTGCAGGCACTGCCCTCTGTGCTGTGCCTGTCCCACATGCAGTGTAGACACCGAAAGAAACACTTGCACACATAAAGAAGGGAGCATGCCATAGCACAATTAGCTGTTCCTCTGAGAGGGTTTTTTCATTGCACCTTAAAAGGGAGATTACAGACATTTGTCCCTGTGAACAAGGTGACAGAACCAAGGGCACGAAAATAGGGAAGCAACAGAAACAAATTCAAAGATTATGGCAAATGTACCATGCACTGGGTTATTCCTAGGTTATTAAATGGAAAGAAAGATTCCAGAAGTATATGGGCCTAATTATGCAAGTAAAAAGAAAGAGGCACTGTTTCATTGTCGAGGTCGGGCTGGACAACAATTTCTTAAAACTACCTGAATGCATCGAAATGGGCATCCAACTCAGTTTGATATATGCATAGCCAAGATGGACAAGCATTACGAGGTGAAGGGGAATAACATTTTGACTTGTTATCAATTTGCGACAACAGAAATATTGTGAGACCATTGAGGAGTTTGTTACAGCACTATGAGGGTTGTCTATAAAGTGTTTTGAACATTATCAGAAAGAGTACGTTCGGGACAAGTTGATGATCAACAGGAAAGCAAGAGGTCCCATCGTCCAATGGGAACTAGCCCACTCACACTGAAGCAGCTATTTCTCATTAGAGAAATGGTCCTCTGACCTGGAGAGGCAGAAAGTTCCCCTTGTCTAATGGGAACTAACCCACTCACCCTGAAGCAGCTACTTCCCATTAGAGAAATGGCCTTGCGACCTGGAGAAGCAGAAAGGTCCCCTCGTCTAATGGGAACTATCCTACTCACAATGAAGCAGCTATTTCCCATTAGAGAAACAGCCCTCCGACCAGGAGAGGCAGAAAGGTCCTCTTGTCTAATGGGAACTAGCCCACTCACATTGAATAAGCTATTTCCCATTAGAGAAACGGCCCTCTGATCTGGAGAGGCAGAATGTTCCCTTCGTCTAACAGGAACTAACCTACTCACACTGAAGCAGCTATTTCCCATTAGAGAAATGGCCCTCTGACCTGGAGAGACAGAAAGGTTCTCTCGTCTAATGGGAACTAGCCTACTCACACTGAAGCAGCTATTTCCCATAAGAGAAACGGTGGCACTCCGACCTGGAGAGGCAGAAAAGTCCTCTTGTCTAATGGGAACTAGCCTTCTCAGTGAGAATAATCTAAAACCCATCATTATGCAGGACTTGACCACTAAGGGTAAAAAGGGCCATTTCTCTAATGGGAACTAGCCTTCTCAATGTGAGCAAACTAAAACCTATTATTATGCAGGACCTGACCAGTAGGGAAGCCAAAAGGGACAATTTTCTAATGGGAACTAGCCTTCTCAGTGTGAGTAAGCTAAAACCCATTATTATGCAGAACTTGGCCACTAGAGGCAAAAAGGGGCAATTCTCTAATGGGAACTAGCCTACTCGCACAGAAGTAGCTATTTCCCATCTGAGAAATGGCTCTAGCAACCAATGGTCCGTTTCTCGGATGGCAATTAGGATCAATCCTTCCTCCATGATGAAGACCAGTTCCCTTAAGATGCTCGCCCCTAGCAACCAGGCCTTGTCACGTGACATACATGCGCTGACAACGTTTGGGATGGTAGATGCCGAGTGAGCAAGCGAAATACCTGACGCATGCGCACAGGAGCATTTTTATCCCATGGTCACGAGGGTTACAGCCGTGTGTTTCTCGTTGTCTAATGCAGAATTGTGGTTGACTAGCGTAAGTGATCGGTTTAGCATCACTCAGGTTTCTCAGTTCCATGCAGGAGAAAGCCACCCAGTTCTGCTTTTTTTCTTGGAATTCTGGGACGCGTAGTTAGATACTGGGTTGCTTTCATGTGTATGGAACTGAGAAACTCGAGGCTTCTTTTCTGCATGTAGACATCTTCTTGTGACCTGGATATAGCCACAGTTTTCTGTTGTCTAAATAAAGCCCTGGTTTCCTGTAACGTGGCAAACAGGGTTGGTTGTTAATGGCCTCTAATCACAGTTGCTTTCGGCTTACTTGTGACCTGGTTTGCCATGACTTATAAATAAAGTAGGGTTGGATGTGGCTTGGTTACGGATCCCTTTATTTTCTTGGATTAGGATGAATGTGTATATTCCGATTGTCAGTGGTTGAATGCATGTTAAAGGACATGTACATCTGCTACCACACTTACGGAGGAAGAGGAAGTCTGTCTGAGGAATAGCTTGTCACATGGGCACCCTGCATGCCATCCTGCATCCTTGGTCGGTGAGTGCATCGTCTGCTGCCCATTCCCCACAAAATGGGACCTGGCTAGGATGGCCAGCGCAAATGCCATGGGTTGTTTGGGGCTGACTCTGGCTGGATGCCGAGATCCGGCTGCACATCTGGTGCCGAATCTCGGATCCAGCGAGAGCCGGCCCAATCACCAGTGCTGGGTTTGCCTGACCAGTCCTCCTCGTTCTGTAAAGGAGGTGGATGTTGGCCAAGAAGGGGTAGTGACGTAAGGAACAAGGAAGTGTAGTTTATTAAAGGAAGTGGGTCACCTGCGCATTTTTTTGGGGTAAACCGTAAAACCGTCCAACCACCGGGCAGAGCAAGCTTGACCATGAAGTTGACTGCCAGCTTGCCAGACCCTCCACAGTGAAAACATAACCCTACACATTTTCCTTGATCTTAAATAGGTCGAAGACAGGTGAACCAGTGCACAAAAGCAAACTAATGCAAGAAGTGTACATCACGTTTTCTATGTAAACCAATAATTGGGGAAACTGTGGTCATAATCTACACTGCACCAAACACCCTTGCAAACAAAAAGGTCGTCATAACATGAAAAGAATACAAAAATATCAATGGGCTAGCCCCACCCCCATATCTCAAGCATGGAGCGGTCCAACTACAAACGTGAACTTTAAGTAAATGAAAATATAACATAGGCTGCTTCAATTTTTCTTACATTTTTTTAACAAAAACCAAACCGATCGCTTCCGAGTGGGAAGCTAAAGCAATCCCCACCCCACACGAAAAAGGCATCCGTTGAGCTCATTTAAATGTGTGACAGCCAATCAAATGAAGTTTCATTTTTAAAGATGCATGGAACCCTTTCACATTTTTTACTCCCTGAGGCACTATTATAGAAATGAGTAGGCATTTTGTTCCTCCCTTTATTCTTCCATTGTGCTGCTGTTTCAAACCATGTCGCCTTGACTTCACTATGCGAAAGGACTAGCAGTCCCAGAATGCATTTTACCCCGTTATACAAAACCCAAAGCCAACAAATGGCCCCACAACCCATGAACACTAGCCAATGTACAAGTCCCTGAATGCAACTTGTTAATGTCACAGGTGACAAGGGTTCCCTTGCAGACACACAACCGGATGAAATAACATTTCTCATCTGAGCCCGAGACCAGGGAGCAGCAACCTCTGCAATCTTCTGGAAAACCTTTGCTCACCTTCTGCTGTACGTGACTTTTTTAATATTTTTCTCCCACATTTGTTTACGGAAAGAAAACATTTTGAACCTCAAACCACTAACTAAATGTATTTATTTGAGGAGTGTTTGCATCTTTAAGAAGCTCCAGGCAAAAATCCTTCTGTATAGTTTACAATTAAATTATATAGTTTGGACAGATACATATAAAAAGAAATATAAGTCCAAACATTATTCATACACATTTCTTTAAAAACATGCATGATAAAGTCAAGAGACCTGATTATCTATGTGAAATAATAGTACCTCCATTTCTCTCCTTCTCTTCCCAGTACTTACTTTTTGAGGCCCCGCCTTCAATGACAGGAACCTTTATCCAATTACGGTATAATTCCTTCCTTCCGACTACACACTCAACCTGAGAAATTGGAGTAATGAAGCCCAGCCTCGGTATCCAATATCCCCAAGATAATGGTGACATTTTTCTGTCCTCCAGAAAGGGACAGCAGCAGTGCATGACTTTGAGTGGCAACACTGATGGCAGTGTGTGTACTCTCCCCTGCACATGGGCATCGGGAACCGAAAACATTGTGCTTGAGTCGTACCAGGCTCCCTGCTAGGAAAAGGGACCCAGATTAGGACGGGATAGATCTGTGCAGCCCCTCTGTCATTGTTGGCATTGAAGGGGGTATCTATGTTGACACCGAAGGATAGGGACTCACCTTGCGTTTGTGCACAGCCTAGCTGTCTCCAGGACTCAACACAGTTACCTTCAGTGATGCCAATGTAACAAGTGGGTGGCGGTTTTACTGTAACTTGGAGCCGCACACTTTGCAGCTCTTGGCAACATTCTGTGACAAAAATCTGTAGGAATCTTAAAGTTTCAAAAATAGTAAAAACCATAATGATGACATCAGAGGAAATGTCACATCAATTTTACCCAAAGAAATGGTAAAGAAACACATCTGGTGGCCTCTAATTATCACCAGATTCCCAGACAGTAGGCAGCAGAAACATGAAATAGCCCCTGAAAAGCTATAAATCCTTTTGTGTCAGCAAGTGCCTGCTGTGGAGGAACGGGTGTGAAAAGGCAACACAGTGATAACACTTCTGTATACTTCACGGTAAGTGACAGCCGCAATGTCTCCCGCAAATGCAGCTGTAACGCTCACCTGGTATCCACGGGGACGTCACTCAGCCTGTTCTGACCTCTTACGACCTCAAACCCTTCCCTGGAGGCTATTCGACTGGAAACTGGGCCTGAAACACATGATTGGTAGAGTTTAACTCCCTATTGTCTCTGTGTGCTTGAACCCCTTCTTCCACGGGGTCCATCCCTTCCCTTTGATCCACAGCTCACCTTGTTTTCTTGGATAGTGGGCTCTCCGTTCTGCTTTCAGTGCAGGGGCAAGGTGATTGATGCAGGCTCATTGCTGCCTAGTTACTTCACTGGCAAGAGTCCGACAGGTAAGTATAATGAGTCTTTTGAACAGTCCTCTAACTTCGTTCCTTTCCTTCCTTAGATGATGGCCGGCGTCCGGGGATGGCAGCGTGCTGCTGAGATGAGTAGCGCTGAAGGTGAGTGAGAGCGCGATGCGCGATGCACCCCTTTCATATCTGCATTGAACTGAGTTCTTTTTCTGTGTCTTTTAGGTGCTGCGCCGTTTTCAGCGAGGATGCCGGTTATGAAGAACAAATGCGGTGGGTAAGCGCGGTATGCGGCGCCTCTGGATGTTTCCATGCTAACCTGGAGTGTCTTTTCCCTCTTGCAGATGGATGAGAAGTTCCGGAGACAGAGTTCCCCCAGAGCGGCTGGGATTCAGGTAAGCGTTTGAAGCTCGTACAGTATTTAGAAATAAGCGAAGATTTGCAGAATGCTTACTAATGCCTTTTTTCTGTTCTTTTCCCTTTTCCTTAGGAAGCGGCATGCCGGGATGGGAATGACACCGCCGAAGATGCCCACAGAAAAGAAGGAGCGATGAATGATGGGCAGAAGCGCCGCAAGGTAAGGCTGTTCCTAACGGTGTTCTTGTTCTTGCAGGAGCTGAGCGCAGAAGAAAGATGCAGGCCTACTGGAGACCGATCAGAACACAGTGAGTGTCACGCTACAGGTGCAGAAAACGCAAAGCATGTTTCTCAGCCTGGGTGTGGCTTAAATAGTCTCTGGATATCCCATGGGTCTCTGGGCTGAACCACACCCAAAAGACTAGACCATACATGCAGTTCTGGGAACCGAAATATGTGGGGGCATCCATCTTGTCCCCATCAATGCACTACAAGTCCAATCCCCAATGTTATCCTATGGGAGTGAGTGAGTCTGGTGCTACAAGCACCAAGCCTGACTCCAAGTGGGTCTTTGGAGTGATGTAGAGGCCTTTGAGGGCCCTGTAGGTGATCGTGGCCTGGCTCCAGCCTGACATCTTGGAGGGCTGGGGACATGAGGGGCAGGAATCATGACAGCAGCTTGTAAGGCGAGCGTGCAAAGTGCACATTTAAAGCCCCAGAACTATAAAGAGAAATATAGTGCTGTGTTATTGCTGACTGGCAACATGGGGCAGTTTGCTGGGGGCCCCCCTGAGACCAATGCATGGCCCCCTTCAAAGGCCCTGATGCCATCCAGTGTGCCCATGGACCAGAGAAGTATCGTACCCGGGCCCCTACTCACACTCTTCATTGACCCTGCATGAGCCAGTGAGACAAAAGTCACCCTGGACCCTCACCATCCCCATTTCAGTGAAAGGGAACTTTGTCATGCCAGCATTATTCGTCCCAGATACTAGAAAGAGTCTGGCTTCAGGTTCCACTCCCTGTAGGTGGGATGGGGGTGGGGGGGTGTTCAAAATTGTGCAAAATGTTAATGAACCCTTGTGCTCCAGTGCCTTAGATGTAAGCTGCTCGGACTGTGCAAAGGTATTTGTGGGACTTCTTTTGCACACTTGACTTGTGACGTGTACTGACAAAACCTGGCCATATTATTTATTGTTGTCATTAAACAAATTTAAGTAATTTACCATACCTGCAGAGACCATTGGAGACCAGTGCCAGATTAAACCCTGTGGAGATACCTAGGCATTCGAAATTTTGCCCCTCCTCGCAAAAATAATTGAGAAACATATTTCATGCAGATCTGTTGTAGATGGCGCATATTTAATTCCTGTGTTGTGTGTATGCGAAATGCTGCTTTTCTGATAAACTCTGCTGGAATATTAGATGCAGATGGGAGTCTGAGAGATCGCTGGGTTTGAATTTGCCTGGCTTGCTTAGTGGATCGCCTCTAGGGGCGCTCAGGATTCGCAGGTGCCGGGCCGCCGGACAGTGGGACTCCACTTTAATAATTCATGAGGAAGAAGAAGGGTTTTGGTGGAGCGGGTCCCTGTGGGGAGGGAGAGAGATGCAGTTGGGGTGAAGGCGGTCAGGAGCCGGGTGCCCTGTGTTGAGCGGGATGCAACGGGCTGAGGGGTTGAGGCAGTGCCTCTCTGATGGTGCCCTTCACTTTGATGTTTTATCTCTTTGTTTTCTGTCTCTCTTTCATCTTCACTTCTTCCTGCTCACATGTTCTTGCCTTCTTACGTCTCACAGTTCCTCTTTATCGCGCCCAAACTGTTCCCTCCACTCATTCCATTCCCTAACCCTCTCCTCTTAGCTGGCTGCTTTGTCTCCTCTGCAGCCTTTTCACTAAGTCGATTCTGCCTTTCTCGCCTCACTTTTGCCTGTCCTCAGATGATGACTTACTACTAGTCCCCCTGATGGTGGTGGTGCTCCTGGGCCTGCCTGCCTGCCGGTGCGCTCCAGCCAGCGTGTGTCTTACACTCACTGAGCCTGCGCTTGGGCCCTGGTTGGCGCACACAGGCACGAAAGTAGAAACTGAAAAAAATTGAGAATGCTGCAAGTCGGACTGGGCAGAGAGGGGTCCACACGGAGACGCGAGGAGATAGAGACCAATATGATTTTTTTTTAATTCTAACGCAGCACAAGGGCTGAAAATGAAATCCAAAATACTATTTAAATCCAAATTAAATACAAAATCCAATTAAGCACTGGCGGGCACAGGACTCTAAAAGGAGTTGGCCCATAGTGCGGTGCCTACTTGGCCTAATGGGTAATCCGGCACTGTTGGAGACAGCGGTTTGCAGCTAGAAGCTTGTTGTATTTACGGAAGAGCTGAGCACACAGTGAAAGCCCACATTCAGAAGAATTTTGTGAGACACAGACCACTGGCTCGGAGCTCACAGCACAGTGAGGCAGGCAGCACACAGAGAGGCACGGGATGGCAGGCCTCACGCTGATGATCTGACACTGCCTGGACCTCTGGTTGTCCAGGGCAGAGTTGATTGTCTGTTTCACATGGCCAGGCAGTGCAATGTCATTAATCAAAGCAATAAACCATTAATATGCCCACCTTCAGGATGCTGCTCTGGACCTCAGACAGCCGGGCCTACTAGAGCTATGATAAATGAAAAATTGGTAGGTTTTGACAGGAATATCGATAGGTTGTAGGACTGCCTAAAAAGCAGTAGCCTACCACCTGAATCAGTAGGGTTGGTAAGTATGGCGCTGCGTGGTGCCGGTTGATTAAAGTTTGACCCAAGATGGAGGTAACCCCATCCCCGGGTGCAGGTAAGCAGCATTCCGCACTACTCCTATTTGTATTTGTATTTGTTTTATTTGTAACGTGCACCATCAGGCACGGATGCATCAGGGCGCAACTTTAGACATGGTTACATAAGCATACAATTACATATATTCAACACATTAACAGAACAAAGTATTCAAGGCATACAGCAACTTACATATTTACAGACCGAAGATTAGGGCAGGCGTTTCCCGGGGTTGGTCCGGGCATCATGGCTGGTTGAAGAGCCAGGATTTGGTTTTAGATTTGAAGGCGCTAAAGCATTCTTCAGATCGGATGGTGAGGGGGAGGGCATTCCAAAGCTTGGAGGCTAGGACGGGGAAGCTAGATCCATCCGCCTTTTGTAGTTTGAACCTAGGAATGGTTAGGCAGTGGGTCTGAGCCATTCTTTGCGGGCGGGTAGGTGCGTGACGGGATAGCCGGCTACAGAGGTATGGTGGGGCTTGGTTAGCTAGGCATTTGTGGGTGAGGCCTAAGACTTTCAGTGAAATTCTCTGTTTGACCGGTAGCCAGTGTAGGTTGGATCTGGATTCCGAGATGTGGTGGTTTCGTGGGATGTTTAGGGCTGCTCTGATAGCGTTATGTTGGGTAATTTGCAGTCTGTTCAAGTTCTCTTGGCTCGTTCCAAGGTAGAGGGCGCTCCCATAGTCAATTTTGGCCATGATGAGAGTTCTGGCCAAAGTGACCGTGTTGGGGGGTAGTCAGAAATGGCCTGCAAGCTGTAATGAGTTTGTAGGTGTATGCTGAGGAAGATCTGACTGCATTTGTTTGTCGGGATAGTGATAGAGTGGCATCAAGTTAGACGCCTAGGGTTTTGGTGTCTTTTGAAACTTGGATGGTGTTGCCGTCGATGATAAATAATCGGTAGGATGGCTCAAGTTTACTAAGACGTTGCGTAGTGCCCAAGATGAGGAGCTCAGTCTTGTCATCCTTAAGGCATGACTGGTGTTGTGCCATCCAGGCTTGGATGACCAGGTAGACCTCATTCAGGGCCTTAGTGTCAGCCACGTAATCACCAGTAATGGGAATGAGTATCTGGGTGTCGTCAGCATAGTTCGTATAGGAGACACCTAGATAGTCAAGTACATCAAAGAGTGGTTTTGTAAAAACGTTATATAGAGCATTGGCGACACACAAGAGCCCTGGGGGACACCGCAGTGAATCGGGGAAGGATCTGAAGCTGCAGATTGAGAGAAGACCCGCATAGATCTATTACTCAAGAATGATTTGATCCAGGCCGTAGCTGATGGTGAGAAATGGGCGGCTGAGTGAAGATGCTTGCATAGGATCTGGAGATTGACCAAATCGAAGGCCGCAGAGAGGTCAAGTAGAAGTAACAAGGCAAGTTTGTGGCAGCGGCCTGGAAATGGGCTTGCCCGGTTCTTCTCCCACTGCATTACTTCCACAGGTTACTGGTCTGGAGGTTGACTTTCACTGTACCTCAGTTCTCCTACAGGATAT
The DNA here is from genome assembly GCF_040938575.1 of Ambystoma mexicanum. NCBI lineage: Eukaryota > Metazoa > Chordata > Amphibia > Caudata > Ambystomatidae > Ambystoma > Ambystoma mexicanum. The sequence continues at coordinate 40,203,289 of NC_090937.1, forward strand.
ACTTTCCATCTCATCTGCAATGGAAGAGCCCATTATGTCAAAAAGAAATAAGGACAATCACTTTTAATAGTGCCGAAAAGATTTTGCAGTCAGCATTGATGAGTGAAATTGGACGATAATTACTAGGATCAGTCCTGCCCCCACAATTGAAGATGGGAATCACATGTGCAGTGTTCCAGGAGCTCGGAGTGTTCCTGGTAGATATTATATCTTTAAATTCCAGAAGCAACAGATTAGACCACAGATTACGGTCTAGAAGAGAGTATATTGGAAGAGAGAGCTGCAGATAGTGTGGTCCCCAGCCCCAGAAAGCCTTGTGGATGATGCATAGGGATTTGAATTTAATCCATGCTGCAACTGGGAGCCAGTGGAGACTTTTTTAGGGCAGGAGAGAATCAGACACTGGGCTTAAGGCCAAGGATACGTCTTGCTGCTCTGTTCTGAAAGTACCTTACCTGATATATCACCGGATCTATTGTATTGCTAATTTTATGACTAATCTTCGCTTATCTCTTTTTTCTTTTGTTATTATTATAATTTTATTTCTTGTGGTATTTCTTCTATTTGTGATGTGAAGAATTTGCTGATTCTCTCTGTATGTTGATAATGATGAATTTCATTTTGTAAAGGTTTGAACTAACCAAATACAATAAAAAAAACTCCATTTGTGTAAAGCGTTTTGCTAAACAGAGAGCAGGAGGTTGTTCGCTGTCCTCAGCTGGATCCATCCTTTGGAACAGCCTCCCCCTCCTTATGCATCTTGAGCAGGACCTTCTTAAGTTCTGGAAGCACCTCAAGACTTTCCTCTTTTCCTCCTCCTTCCCTTCTTCCCTCCTCTGCTAATCTCACAGTTGCTGTGACTGGTGTCTTGAACCCTTATGCATCCTCAAGCCCCTGACCACTCACACCCAATCACCAAGCTTCTGTCTACCTTTAGCACTTGCCTCGGCACACCCTCCGTACTGGAGAGTCGTACTTTTCTACCCAACGCGGCTTCTGGCCGCATAGCAATTACCATACCTTGCACTTCATCTGTGGCTCATCCTCAAGCAAGGACACCCCAGCACCTACCCCACTGCACTCTTCCTTGCTGAACTTGCACATTCTGAATACTCACAAGGCATCGTAGGTTTGTTCGCCCCTTCACCCACTGTATTTTTCTGTATATTTTAATTGTACTGCAATCCCATGTTCCCTCAGTGCTGCCCTGTTGGTGCTTTGAAACAGAATGCATTTTCTGTATAAGCACCTAACAAGCAAACAATAAACTAAACTAAATGTGAAAGAAATGTATTGAGACCGTAGACTTCATATACCACTTTGGTTCACCATTTCTGGCAAATATTAACAACAACCCCTCAGCCCTACACACGGATCCATTCTTATGAACAGGAACAATAAGACTGTTGCTGTCTGTAGCTGGCTGCCATTTCTGAAATGCAGAGGACTAGAGACACAGAACAGGGTGTGGCTAAAGCCACTATATATGCTTTTACTTACCTTTGACGAGTCCCGGGAGAAAGGAAGCCAGCATTTGGCCCGGAGAACCAGGTGAGGGAGTTAGCCAATAGATAGAGAAGGGGAGGATATTAGAAGGAACAGGAAGCAGGAAGGTGTGGGTCTTAAGGTGAGGTTGAGGAAGGAGAAAGAGGCAGACTAAGCAAGCAGGCAGAGGAAGGATGGTGGAGAAAGGTGTGGCGAAGTAATCAAGGGGTTTGCAAGATAAGGTATTGGATAGTCACAGAACATGGTACTGGGTTGTGATTGTGCATGGTAGGTGTGAGAGTGAGACTGATAGACACATGAGTGCATGGTAAGGTGAGTGGAGGGGTGAAAGTCTGTGAATGAAGGTGTGAGCGGAGTAGTCGTTTGGAGAGAGTGCTAGTAGTAGAATGGAGAGGGTGTCGTAGTAGAGTGGAGAGAGGGGTAGTAGTAGAGTGAAAGAGAAGGAGTAGGAGAGAGACGGATCATAGGGTCAAGGTAGGTAGTTGATAAAGGACAGAGGAACATCTAAGGGAGAGAGTAGAAAGTGATAAGGAGAGAGAGGGTGAGATGGTGGGAGGAGGAGGGATGAGGAAGAAGCAGAATAGGTAGAGAAACAGATAGTCACAGCGAGAGGAGAAAGAGGGCACAGATATTAGAGACCAATTGGGACCTGAGTGTCTGAGAGGCACCTATCTGTATTGCAAACTGCCTTGGGGGTTTTAGGTTTAGGGGCTATGTACATTGGTTCCAGAGGGAGTAAGTGATATAAAGTGCTTACCTTTAGACCATCACTGTTAGTCAGATAGCTTAAGGAAGTGGAGGATACCAATCTCGTGTGGCAAGCCTGTGATTGAAGGATGCCTGGGCTAGGGAGCAAATTGCCCATAATTATCTTAGGTAGAAAGGTATGGCCCTTCGAGAGCCACTTAAATAAAGATAAAATAAAACCCTTTATCTATTTTTGAGAGTTGGTGTGTTCTTGAGGCCAAGTGGTGTCATTGTGGGATCATAAGGCACCTGATACAGAGCTCACCCACAGCCAAGTTGGATGTTGCAGACAGTGAGGCTACCCAAATTGGACATATTCCTTCCAGAGCAATGTCCATGGCAGCTGGATGTGATCTTCATGCTGTCGAAGAAGTAATAATTGCACCCCAGTGCAAGATCCTAGTCAAAACCTTCTTAAAGGTAGAAATACCTGTATGATATGGACGCGTAGCACCAAAATCTGGATTGGCTCATAAACATTCTATTGATGTGGGAGCTGGAGTCATCGAAAGGGATTACAGAGGAGAAGTGAAGGTAGTACTCTTTAACCAGGGAAATACTGCCTTCATCATAAAGCCCTGCCATCCCATCTTTCAGCTACTGTGCAAGAAAATCTCGGTGCCAGAGATCGAGAGGTTGAAACCTGGATGACACTGTGTGACAAATTGGATTCTGATCTGCAGGATTGTAAAGGTTGAGTAGGGGTAAAAATGCAAACTCAGCCTCACACGTCTACAAAGCAAGAGCCATCACAATCATAAAGATAAAACAGGCACAATTAAGAGACATACCTCCTGATTCCGGAATGTTGGCCAAGGTGACGGCAGCTTGAACCTGCAGCTCCCGGTTCCCTCCCTGAAGCTATTTAATATTGATTATGAATTAAAAAAAAAAGAAGTATCAGAAAACCCAACCTCTAAAAAACAGAAACAACTACTGGAGATGGATGAAGAAAACCCCAGCAGCCAGGACATCTATAAACTCCTGAGACAAGTGGCTTTGGACATGGTTGAAGTGAAAACTACATTGTCTGAACTGAACTCTAAGGTCTGTCTCCTGGATGGTAGAGTGGAGGAATTGGAAAAGAAATCAATTTCTATGACCTCGGAGATGGCAGGAAGCTACAGGGTTTACAAAATTTTGAAAAAGGATCTTCACTATTAGAAGGACCGGCGTATGGAGATGGACTTCAAACTGTGAGAAAGGAATATCAGATTAATTGGAGTCGAAGAGGATCCAGATCCTAGAAGTGAAAACCTGATTTCACTGATTACTGGTATATTTAAAGACGGCTATGGTTTGCGTTCCTTTAAAGAGGATGATGTTGACCATGTTTACCAAATAGGTAAACAACCAGGCTCTAAGCCTAGGCGTATCATGGTTGTCTTTGTCCTGGCAAGGAAGAAGGAGAACTTCTTACTTGCAGCTAGGATTAAAGGTCCTGCCTCCTACAAAGGGAAACCTTTATTTGTGTACCCAGATCATCCCAAGGAGATCATGGCTGCCAGGAGAAACTTCAAGGGTGTGAAAGATTTGGCCAAAACCCTGAAGGTAAAGACCTTGCTGAATAAATATAATTCCATGACTCTTATGATGCTAGATGGGGAAAGGGTTACATCAGACCCAAAAAAGGCTTCTTTATGGCTTGAGGCTCTTAGGGAAACACATGCTACAATTGCAGACTAATATCAACATATCTGGATATATGTTTACATGAATTGCTTATTTTGACTTTAAAATATTGGATTTTTGCAGTGAAGGTGTGGTAAAATGGCGCTGGAAACAAGTTACAGTTGAACGTTTTTTTTGTTTTGTTTGGATTATAATGTTGGAATGCTGCTTTGACTGTATGTAACACAGTGTGAGGCGAACGCATGGGAGTAAATAACCTCACCTGCGTTGGACAGCTGGTTTCGCCGTATTACATGCCACATCACGTGTCTACATCCGTGGAAGTCTTGCAATACCGAAGGGAAGATTGGCTTCCTTCATGGCATGGTGTCTGCTTCAGCCACTCTGCTGATTTGTAATGAGTGTGGGATGGGTCGGTAGGTTCCATTCAGTGGCTCTGGGTGGCACCTGTCAGGGGAGGTAAGACACCAGCTGCGCCTCCTCCCCATCCCGGTAACTTTCCGTCTCACTTGGCAAACTCCTGCTCTCAAATCCTCTCGGCACGACCCCGCCCCTCTGTCGGCCGGGCGCCGCCGGGCCCTTTCAGTGGTCAATGGCAGCGCCCCCGCTCCAGTCCTCCCGGGCTCTGCTCTTCCAGTCCTCTGCAGCAGCAGCGGCGGTGGGGGCCTGGGGCGGGGGGTGTGGCGCCCGGGCGCAGCTTGCCGCAGAGCGTGGATGGGGTGCAGTTCCGCACATTGGAAACACACCGGGTACCGTTCTCACAAATGAAGCTTACGGCTGCTGGGACTGGACTCGTGTGGAGAGATAGGAGCCTGCCTTTACTGGCTCTTTGCGGGTCTTAGTTTAAGATTGCACATCTTCACATCCAATCAGTGACGGATTTTAGTGTGAACTTGTGAAGGATGCTTATCTTACAGGCTGCCGAGACGTTCCCACTTGCATTTAAATGACTCTCCACGCGGCACGATCATCCACTTGTCCATGCCCACCGGAGTGCTCAGCGTTTTCATGTCATCATAACACGCTTATTCATGAGGTTTGTGCTTTTCGCTTTTTACTGTTCCTATAAGAAGGCAACATATGGAGGGTCAGAGCCGAAGAGGATTTAGTCGCTTTAATGAATTTGAAGCGCAGCATGTACCTAGCTCCACCCCAGCAAGGGTGGGGGCTAAGAGTGTGGACTGCAATCCCATGTACATGAGGATCAGACTGCTTTAGGCTTTTTATTCTTATCCGCTTGCGTCTTCCTGCATGTCTGAACCTGACTTGAATTCTTTGAATATTGTCACTGCAGTAACTTGGGGGGAATGTAAACATCTGCAATGGGAAATCTATAAGTGTGACATGCTGAAGAGGGGTCATCTTGAAGCAGACTCTATATCTGGCAAGCAGAGTGTTAGATAAGCAAAGTGGAATTGCTTACTAATTGGGGGAGAACAATGTTGTTTATATTATACTGCAAACTGCAACTACATGGTTTTTGAATGTTTTTTTTGTTGAAATTTTAACGTTTTTTGTTTATGTCATCTTCTTGTATAATGCTTAGATGTGTATGCCAAATCTATCCATTTTATAGAGGATTTTTACAGGTACCTGTGTATTAGGCCCTTACTATCAATGAAATTAATGGATGAGGATACGTGTATCAAATCTTACGGCTCCCTGAATAGAAGGGCAGTTGTCCTGATTGGTCATTTATATTCTAACATGGGTCTTATGGACATGTTAATGGGATTTCTTGGATATGACAATTGTTGCAGTATTTTGATGGATATGGGTGGGGTGAAGCCTAATATGTTTGTTTGGATATTTTTGCATTTATTCTTTAGAGTGGGGTGAAAGATAATAGTGACATGTTTTTTTTAGATTATTTTATATTACCCAGTGACTTCGCTGTTTTAGATTTGGGGTTCTTCTCCTATTTGGGTGGACTTACAGTGCTGCATAGGTACTACACAATTTTGGTGTTTCTGGGTCTTTTATGATTTCTGATTTAGTATTTAACTTAGTGGATGGGAATGGTTTGTTAGTTTTCTAATATGTGATTGGGAGGGATACCGGGTGTTTTATGGGTTTTGTTAGTTCTTGTTGACGTTGGATTCATACTTCTGTTGCAGGGGGCGTGGGAGGGTTTTTGGTTCTATTAGATGCAGAATTATTGAGCTAGTATTTTTTTGTCTTATTCTAGTCTTTGCAATGCTGTCCGGGAAGGGGGACCTTTTGTCAGTTTCCTCTTGGAATGTGAATGGTCTTAACAACCCGGTCAAACGACAAACAATTTTCAATTATTTGAATGATATACATAGTGATGTTTATTTTCTTCAAGAGACACATTTGTTAAAAGATGAGGTTAATAAATTGCGTAAACGATGGGTTGAGGATTTTTATATCTCATGCTATTCCTCTAAGAGTAGAGGGGTGGATGTTTTGGTGCGAAAAAATACCCCGATTAAGGTCTTACAATCACGCTCAGATGATGAGGGTAGGATCATTGTACTTTTAGTAGATATTCAGGGGGTTCAAACAGTTCTTTGTGTCAATTTCAATCGTCGAGGTTTGTGAATTTTGATCACTAAAACCATCTACGGCTAGTTGTTTCCTAGCAATAGGGGTGCTCTACCCTGCCACGTGTGGTTCTAGTACCTTGCCATTTTCCATTTCCATATTCATGTATTTTTCCAATAATAACTGGTCCGGTATGTCAAAATCGTTTATGGCATATTCTGAGGGCACTGCCTTAGGCCCCTCCTTGCCGGTTGTAGCACCTGTAGCATTGAAGAAGAATCAACGCCCCTTGGATATTTCCTCCAGGACCAAACTGGGGGGTTTCCATATGTTGTTGCCTCGGAATGAGGGGTTAGTTATGGTCCGGTTACCCTTTCTCGTTCCAAGGCCGTTTTTGGCAGTTTCCTGACTAGGACTATCATCAAACAAGTCCCACTTCGATTTTTTTCCGCTCAAGTTGGCCATTTGGGGTGCTGAATCCACTCCAGCAAGATTTACCATTGCACCCTGTTTATGTGTGACACCATTTTAAAAAAGATTTTCGATGTCAGTCTGTGCTTTTCTTTTCACTGTGGATCTCAATTCTGGCACCTTTGCCGGAAGTCCTCTGTTGCTTATAGAAAGATTTCTATCAGCCATTGCTCCCTTTTTGGCAAGATGATCCATGGAATCTAGTGTTCTTTTGCTGGCCCACCCTTTTCCTCATCGTCTTTGGGGGATTTAGTGCTCCGTTGCATTAAGCAGAAATGTACACACTGCCCTTAGATGTCAGTGCTGATGCTAGAACGCCAGAAGTTAATTCCTCTAATGGCTCAGTCTGAACTGGAGCTTAAATGTTCAGACAGCTCCTGGGGGTCGCATGTACTTCAACTGATATGTGAAACGGGCAGGCCGCTGCCCCAGATGATACACTAACATTGTCGTGCGCTTTCAATTCAGGGAGGTTAAGCGGCCCAGGTGGGGGAAGGCTGCCCCCCTCCTTTGTCTCTCTTGGGAAGATACAAGTAATAGCGGGCCGCGGAGGCAAGGAGAGTATTGCAGGGACCCCGACTTGCAGGGAACTAGTCTCCTCCATTTGAAGGGTGGAAACAAACACGGGCCCCCCTCCCTAAACAAATTCCCTGCTTACCGTTTGTTTAGGGGAAGCGTTGGCGCCAATCCTCTCTGTGCCTTCTGCCTTACTCCGTACACCGGACACCAGACACTCTGCGAACACTCTGCTATGCTTTGCTCAGGGGGCAGGTTTTGTAGCAGGAGCGAGCGTAGCTGGAGGTATGTCTAGGTGGCCGGCCACAGAGGTTGGGAATTGTAGTTCTTGTTTGTAGTTCTTTCCAGCCAGCAAGCGTTCAAGAAAGTCTGTGGCACGAATTGCCGAATTAAACACACAGCAGCTTTTTTAACAGGCACAGGAGCAAGTCCAGCAGATTCCTTTCAGCACACCAGACACTCTGCAAACACTCCGCTACGCTTCGTTCAGGGGGCAGGTTTTGTGGCAGGTGCGAGCGTAGCTGGAGGTGTGTCTTGGTGTCTAGGTGGCCCGGCCACAGAGGTTGGGAATTGTAGTTCTTGTTTGTAGTTGTTTCCAGCCAGCAAGCGTTCAAGAAAGTCTGCAGCACGAATTGCCGAATTAAACATAGCAGCTTTTTCAACGGCACAGGAGCAAGTCAAGCAGAGTCCTTTCAGCACACCATACACTCTGCAAACACTCTGCTACGCTTCGCTCAGGGAGCAGGTTTTGTAGCAGTAGCAAACGTAGCTGGAGGTGTGTCTTTGTGTCTAGGTGGCCGGCCACAGAGGTTGGGAATTGTAGTCCTTGTTTGGATTTCTTTCCAGCCAGCAAGCGTTCAAGAAAGTCTGCAGCACGAAATGCGGAATTAAACACAGCAGCTTTTTCAACGGGCACAGGAGCAAGTCCAGCAGAGTCCTTTCAGCACATCAGACACTCTGCAAACACTCCGCTGTGCTTCGCTCAGAGGTCAGGTTTTGTAGCAGTAGCGAGCATAGCTGGAGGTGTGTCTTGTTGTGTAGGTGGCCGGCCACAGAGGTTGGGAATTGTAGTTCTTGATTGTAGTTCTTTCCAGCCAGCAGGCATTCAAGAAAGTCTGTGGCACGAATTGCCGAATTAAACAGACAGCAGCTTTTTTGATGGACACAGGAGCAAGTCCATCAGAGTCCTTTCAGCACACGAGACACTCTGCGAAACCCTTTTTATTAAGCCAACTAAATCCTGTCTGGCAAAAACCAGTATGTGTTAACTTTATATTTTATAAAAGAGTCTTGCAATTCCATTGCTTGCATAATTGCAGTATTGCTACTGTAAAACAGTGCATTGTCTCATGCTTTACAGTAAACTTTAGGTTAGTATATCTAAATTTCAGTTTCAACTAGATTTCATTTTATTGGGGAAGATGCATCATATAGAAGAGTGAACACTTGATTACACAGCCACATACTTTGGCTGGTAAAATTAGTTCTGTGACCTACTGGTCACATACAGCTGCAACTGGGCATACTGGTGTTCAACCCATGAGCTGAACCCATACTCCTGTACATCCTATCTTATCACCCCTGTTGCTTTATACCAGCTAGCCTGAAAGTGAGATGGCCACAAAATACGATTTTCCACCTAGCTTGTCCAGTTCTCTGCCTGCTACGCCATCCACTCTGCTTTGTCTCATACTGTCTTTCCTCTTATATAATGAATACAAGAAATGTACACAAATTAGTGATCAATAGTTCCATCCAGTCTGTACATCTACAGATCTGCTTCAATACCATCCTCTGTATTTAGCCTCCAGAACTCACTTTGCTCTGATTATGATTGCCTTGTATAAAAGCACAAATGTGAGAGGTGGCCAAACTGTTTCCAGAGCTTTTTATCGTATCTATTTGTGTCCATTCATGGAGGTAACCTTTTACAGACACTCATCCAGGGCAAGCAAAGTCTACTCGCCCACTTGAGTAGGCTTTATGAAGTGAAAGTACCATTTGCAGGAGACGTTTAATATTTACTTTGTTTGCATTAAATGTCAAACGTTTCACTGTGCATGTCTGGCCTCTGGGTGGCAGCTGCATGCCAAACATAATGGGTTTTTGGTGACTTGTACCATTTTACAGAAAGCTCATTTACATTTTGTCATCTGTTGCCAGTGCTTTTCCCTTAGGCCGAGTAGGTATACTAAGTTACTAGACCTGCAGGTCTAGCAGAAAATCCTAAATTCTCAAATCATCCCATTGTTTACCATCCAGCTTCCCCAACACAGACCTTTCAGTGGAGGGTGATCTAAAATCCAAAATTCCCAAATCATTCCAGTTTTTCTGTCAGTCTTCCCCCCACCCAGACAATAGAGGGGGAGTGGCCTGAAAACAAACGGCTGAGTCGCCCTTTGTCGATATGAGTCACCCAGTGACCATATGAGTCCATATGAGTCACCCTGTTTCCATATGAGTCCTCCTGTTTCCATATGTGTCCATATGAGTCCCCCTGTGTCCATATGAGTCCATATGGGACACCCTGTATCCATACGAGTTCATATGAGTCACTCTGTGTCCATATGAGTCCATATGAGTCACCCATGAGTCACCCATGAGTCACCCTGTGTCTATATGAGTCACCCATGAGTCACCCATGAGTCACCCTGTGTCTATATGAGTCACCCACAAGTCATCCTGTGTCCACATGAGTCACCCTGTGTCCACATGAGCCCAAATGAGTCACCCTGTGTCCACATGAGTCACCCTGTGTCCACATGAGCCCACATGAGTCACTCTGTGTCCACATGAGCCCACACAAGTCACCCTGTGTCCATATAAGTCACCCTGTGTCCACATGAGCCAACAACAGTCGCCCTGTGTCCACATGAGCCCACATGAGGCACCCTGTGTCCACATGAGTCACTAAGTGCCCACATGAGTCAGCCCGTGTCCATCTGTGTCCACATGAGTCGCCCTGTGTCCATCTGTGTCCACATGGGTCACCCATAGAAACTAAGTAGTCATATGTATTCCAGTTTTTCTGCTAAGTCACCCTGTGTCTCTATGCTAATTGTGTCTCTATGCTAAGTTACCCTCTGTTTATATGCTAAGTCACCCTGTGGCTCTATGCTAAGTCATCCTGTGTCTCTATGCTAATTGTGTCTATGCTAAGTCACCCTGTGTCTCTATGCTAAGTCGCCATGTGTCTCTATGCTAAGTCAACTTGTGTCTCTATGCTAATTGTCTCTATGTTAAGTCACCCTGTGTCTCTATGGTACATGGAATTCTGTACCAAGGGGCACAGCATAATCTTTGAAAGAAAAAACTCCCTCACCAAGGCAGTAAAACACTAAGGCAAGAAAGCAAGAGTTTATTCATAGTGGTCTTCAAACTATGGTGCTGCCTTCTCACCTACCCCTAGGAAGGTCTGAGGCTCTCTAAAAAGGGATTATATTGAGTTACTGCTTTTAGTAGAAAACTTAAGTAGTTATAGTTTGTGTGGCGACCAGGAAACAATACATTTACTCAAGGGGGCGCGCAGTATAAAAAGGTTGGAATACCATTGGTTTAGTGTAATACGGGTCACCAGTCAAGCAAGCATTGGCAAAATCAATAGGGGGTGTGTGTGTAATACAGCGAGAGTGTTTGTATGAGAGAGTGTGTGTGTGTTTTTAGAGGGGAGCTGTGGAACGTATGAAGGGGAAGAGAAGGGGGTGGCAACAATGCTTCCCGCTTGGGGTGCAATCTGGTGTAAGACCGGCCCTGATCAGAGGCACCTGCCAACTTAATGACTATCCGGTGGTATCTTTCTCCATGTCTTGTAGTGTTGTAAATATATCGCTTTACAACTGTACTTAAACATAACATTCTTCATGGCCATGCTGCACACAAGCAATAAAGGTGTACGGTGTTAGTCTAAGATGAAGCTTCATTGTTACCACATCTGGGACAGAATCCCACAGACAGCTTATTATAAGAAAACATAGATTTCCACCGACCAGAGCTGAGCCTTCTTCCTCCACTTCCCTAAAAAACAAACAAATACGAGATTTAATAATATATTTTTGTTCAAGTGAGAAAATGCACTTTGTTCTGCTATCATGAGCATCACCGAAGAAGCTGTTACATCACGTGCCCGCTATTCTTGTTTAGCATAGAGACAAAGGGTGACTTAGCATAGAGATCACACAAAACCATAAAAGAGAAGAAGCACACCCTTTCTTTGGATATCTATGTTAGAACGCTGAATGTAATTTTTAATGTTTCAGAGCTACTGTAGCTCAGAAAATCTTCATACATTTTAAAGGGTGTGGGGAAGAAAACAAATGACTTTGGTTTCAAAAATCAGCATAATCATGAACACAATAGAGTTCCTATTGGTAATAGGACCTCCCGTCCCCTGCACACAATGGGGTAGTGGAAAAGACAGTATTCCAATCAATATTTGAATATCTCTAATTATTTAGTGGTTATTTACTGGTTTCACAGTTTAGAAATTCAGGAAATGAAAAGTAAATACATCAAATGTAATTGTTTTTCAAAATAATTCAATCTCAATAATTCATTCACATTGTTTGTGTTTATATTTTTTTATTTCAGATAAGCAAAAAAGTAAAGAAGACTTTTTTTACATATGAGTTCAATTCACTCAACAATCTAATTGTAAGTTAGATCAATAATAAAATTTCAGACACGAAAATTCAAAGGAATTCAAAAGATTAATGATAAAAAAAATAACAACTTCAATAATTCAATCGCTTGATTGTCTATACAGCTCAACGCGTTACGAGAGATTGTGTCTCTCTTCTTCAGGAGCAAAGTTAATTCAGAAATATTCAAAAGTATTCTCAAAAGCACTTATTCTGATACAAAAGTATTTATTTGTATTTGGTGACCATTTTGTTGTGAGATCATGGAAACGTCATCTATTGGCGTCAACGTTAATTTGTAGTGATAATCTGCAAATTGTATGATATATATATTAGTAATGATTAATCTGATGAATGTAGTGGTAATTTCATCTCACATCAGTAAGTTAACTACCTGCATGTAGATGTATTAGGTCTTCTTCCTTATCCAATACTGGCACACTCGAAATGTGACATCTTATCAGATGGAAACTGCATATATATCTCCTGGAATGGTAAGTGTATACATTGTAACTATGCACATTTATGCCTCAATAAATCAGTGAATGTAAGTAACAATAATGGCGAGAAAACTCACCATTCCGATGTCTGATGGTTTCCCAAAAGGTGTGATGGCTGTCTTCGTGACCTACCCCTACCTAGTTGCGGGTTTCTATGACCAACTAAACCAAACAACATCAAACAACAGGCAAAATCCAAGAAGAAACAACAAAAAATGTGTGACTTTCTCGAATAGCTCTCACAGTAGTGATTCAGACTCTTCAACCAGTGGACAGTCAGGGACCAACAAAGGACCCAACCAACAACAGCAGTTTTTTCAGGGGTGCGGAAAACACGGACTGCCAAAATATCAAGGGCCACACCAAATGCGAACACGTCAATGGGTTCTGCCAGCACAGACCTGGTAATCCCGATTTTCAATCTAAGTGACCACATCCTATCTCCTGATGAAATCAACATTCTCAGCAAAGGCCAAAGCTTCGTACCAAGTACACAACCCGACAGATTTAGTACAAAGTGGAATTACGAAAATTCTTCAGAACTATCCGCCTTTGCTATTTCTTCAGAGACAGCCCAGAAAAAGATCCACCGGAATCAACAGGTTTGAAACCACCGTCCTCCTTCACACCTTTGTCATCAATGGTATGTCCAGAGATCCTTATCTTTGAGAACTGCATTTTGTTAGAAATGCACAAGATTTTCAGTGAGAAAATCCATTACACAGATAACCTTACTAAACAAGAACGATTGGCCCTCAAATCACTAGAAGGTGACCACAATTTCTTGATCAAACCCGCAGATAAAAGCAGAGGTATTGTCCTCTGCAGTCGCCTCCTATACAACAATGAGGTTACCAGACAACTGTCCAACACAAAGTTCTACAGATAGATATCCGCCAATCCAATCACCAGATTACTGTCAGAAATTGAAAGCCTGATGTGCCATGCTTGGCAAGAGGGGTGGATAGACGAAGATGATAAGACATTTCTAATAAACCATCATCCAATTATTCCAGCATTCTACCTACTTCCTAAAGTACATAAAATCACTGAGACCCCTCCAGGCCGACCAATAGTCGCCGGTATCGGCTCAGTTTTGGAACCTCTATCGATCTATATCGATCACTTCCTCAGACCCTTCATCAGCCACATGCCATCGTACATACAGGACACTACAGCAATGATTAAGAAGCTAAGAACCATAACTGTGGACAGTAACGATCTACTAGTGACTATCGATGTAGAGTCAATCTACAGAAGCATCCCGCAGATGGAGTGCATACGGGTGCTGGCAACCTACCTCGATCGAAGACCCCACCTGGATCCACCCACCTCATTCCTTCTGGAATGTACAAGGATAGCATTGACAGAAAACTACTTCATCTATGAAGAAACCTTTTACCAACAGTGTCACGGCACAAGCATGGGGGCAACCTTTGCTCCAGACGTAGCAAACCTTTTTATGGACTCCTTCAAACAGCAATCCATCTACCATGACTCCAACCCCTTAAAGGACTCCATCAGATGCTGGTGCAGATACACAGACAATGTTTTCATGACCTGGAAAGACACATATGAACAACTCCTTGCTTTCAAGGACTGGCTAAACAAACGCAATCTATGCATCAAATTTACGATTGATCACAACCCAAACAGGATACCTTTTCTAGATTTGGACATTTACAAAGACTCCAACAACTGTCTAGCCACCACCCTTTACAGAAGACCTACCTCCAAGAACACTCTTCTGGAATACAGCAGCTTCCATCCCACAGGCCTGAAGATGAACCTCCCTTTCGGTCAGTTTCTAAGACTGAGAAGAAACTGCTGCAAAAACAAAGACTACGACACCATGAGCAACGATCTCAGCACACAGCTCAAAGAACGAGGATACCCCAGTCATATCATACGTCAAGCTCGCAGAAGAGCCAAACACACCGATAGAGAACTGTGTCTTACACCGACAGCCAAAGAGAAACACACAACAAAGATGACATGTGTGACTACTTTTACTTCTCTCAGCAACTCTATCAAGAAAACAATTCGCAAACACTGGGACAAACTCCACACGGAGGATTTTAAACTTGAGAAACCCAGATTTGCATTTAAGCGCAACAGAAATTTAAGAGACCGCCTAGTGCACACATACGAAGACAAGAAAAAAGAAAAGATCACCCAGACAACTCTATGGAGTCTCCCTCCCGTGAAAGGGCATTTCAGATGTGGCAACTGTTCAGTATGCTCCCTGACTAACAACCTAAACACATCGACCTCAAGGACACCAGATGGACTTTTCCTAACTTCAGCAATTGCAAAACCAAATGGTCAGCATATGCCATAAAATGTCCTTGCGACCTGATCTACATCGGTAAATGCAAGAGAGAAATTAAACAACGAATCTGTGAACACCGATCCTGTGTCAAAAGTCTAGTCAAGGACAAACCCCTAGTTGCACACTTCAAGCTAAAAAAACACAGCCATAATGAAATTTTTTGGGTCGTCTTACAAACTGTTAACAACCCTTTCCATGGAGGTAATCGAGATTTGGCACTTCGTAAGCTGGAACAGAAGTGGATATACCACCCTGACTCAGTTAAAAACGGCCTTAATGTATCTATCGAATGGAACCTTTTCTTTAACAAATGATCCACCCTGTTTTTCCAATTACCCCCCTGGTCTTGTGTAAGCAATCCGGTTCATGCCTACCTTCCCTAATAAACATAAGAAACCGGATGATACGCGCACGTGCAGGTGCATTCTTCTTTTTCTTTTCCTGAAACCTAAATCCAAATCCAATGAGCCCAGTTCAGGTCACCAACCATCCACGTCGATTCTACCTGACTGTCCTCACAAGTCTCTCCTAAAACATCACTGATTCACTCTCTAAAGAATAGGTCTATTGAAATGGTTGTATTTTTCGTTTTTGCTTCAATCAAGAAGAGCCGGCCAAATTACATGAGTGTATGTCTTTTGTATTGACTAATAATATGTCATTTCAATGTCACAAGTCATGTACATTAATAGCCAATCATTATTCAGTGACTCCTTGCTTGCATTTACACACAAGTGTCCATCTTCATGAGTCATTTTTTGCAAAGTACATGATTTATTTGTATATCATGCAAATTTATCAAACAACTTGTTCGGTTGAACTGAGAAAACTATTTTGCTGCACGAGTAATGTATTTGTCTGTTCAGTAAATCTTTTGTTGTATTCCGCCGAAAAAGTGTTAAAAATTATTGTTTGTCAAACTCCATTACAGAGTTTCAACTTCAGACTCATTACCCTTAATTATAAGTCTGCACATTCCACAACGCTAATCTCTAAACGCATGCGCTCTGTGATATGCTCGACTGAGTCATCACAAATATACACTGTGTTTCCATACACGCATGCGTGAGTAGCAGACAACATTGGGAGTCAGCTATACAGCTCGCGCTCAGAGGTAAGCTCTGTTTTATTAACTGCAGATACTTTCGCGAACTTTGGTAATCCTTCACCATGTACGCAGGAGGCACCTACGCTCGTAGTCTTTCACTGCCTCCAACCCATTCAGTCACGGCAGCTCTCGGCTCCAGGCACCTCACACTCCACTCGCCTGCTTTTCAATTTGGCGCATCTTTTCACCCCAAATGTTTGGAGGCAACTGCAATACCCTTATGGTTTCCTGCCATTTCACTTGCCCCAGTCTCGTTGAATCAAACTATTAGCCCATTTTCGGGTCGCATATATGACGGTTGCTGTGCTACCATGTCCCATTCACAGCATTTCATATTTCTTAAGTGACCAATACTTCGATCACCTCTTTTTACTCACCGTGCCGTTTTTACCTGCACCTGCATGCCAATAGATTTGAACTTGCTTACCTCTGCAGCCAGTTAACACCTAGCAATACTTACCCCCTCCCACAGCATATCACATCATTACTTTGTGGATACAGTCAGAGATTTCCTCTCATCTACTGCTTCCTGGATCCCTTATTCGGACTCATCCAGGTAATCCCTGCATTCTCTTATTCCCCCCAAAAATGTTTAGTTCCATTTCCTGCACTCGAATTACATTGGGATCTTCTAAATTGTTGCAGAGACCACCAGCCCATTCCTCGGTCTTCCAACTCACGCCACCGATCAATTCAACGACTGGCCACCAAACAACATTTGGCCATGACGCTCTTACTGCCTTAGGTAGGTTTTCTTTGTACAGTGTCCTGCGTGCAAACACTTATTTTGCATCTTTTAATTTTTAATTTTCAAACCCATAGCACCCCATCCCTTGTCTCACTATCTGTAGGTGCCTGGCACTCCTCTAGCACCATAGTGCTCCAAGATTCCCTAGTCCTGAAGACAGTTCGGTAAAACAACCAGCAGGTTTCCATTCTTCCAACCTCTGGCCGCTCCATCCACCCACCGAACTAGAAACACCTGAATGTTGTGTGTCGACAACATTTACGTATTGCCTCAATATTAGCAATACATGAAACTACTGTCACTTTAGATGTACTAACCCACCTTTATACATAATCATTTACGATGTGTATGTAATTTTCTTTTTCCTGTGCCTAGGGGGGCATATGTCATTGTTTAAACATTTTTCTTGTGAACTAATAAAGTGTATTTCTCATGTCTTTAAATATATCAACTTTCATGTACTCCTTGTAAAAGCTAACCGACACATGCTATCTTAGCTCCACTGCTTACTACAGAAAACTACCAGAGCATTAATGACAAGGGTAGCCGTTGACTCCACTTTCTTTCTTCAATTTTGTCCTAACCTTCTGGAGAGAGGTCGCCTTCAAAAAAGAGGGTTCCTCGCCCTTATCTCACATATTCCTGAAGAGAGACACAATCTCTCAGAACGCGTTGAGCTCTATAGACAATCAAGTGATTGCATTATTGAAGTTATTTTTTTTAAAAATCATTATTCTTTTGAATTTCTTTGAATTTTCGTGTCTGAAATCTTATTATTGATCTAACTTGTTGAGTGAATTGAACTCATATGTAAAAAAGTCTTCTTTACTTTTTTGCTTATCTGAAATACAAGAATATAAATCCAAACAATGTGAATGAATTAGTGAGATTGAATTATTTTGAAATACAATTACATTTGATGTATTTACTTTTCATTTCCTGAATTTCTAAACTGTGAAACCACTAAATAATTACAGATATTCAAATATTGATTGGAATACTGTCTTTTCCATTACCCCATGGTGTGCAGGGGACGGGAGATCCTATTACCAATAGGAACTCTATTGTGTTCATGACTTAGCATAGAGACACAGGCTGACAGACACAGGGTGACTTAGCATAGAGACACAGGGTGACAGAGACACAGGGTGACTTAGCATAGAGACACAGGGTGACATAGCATAGAGACACAGGGTGACTTAGCAGAAATACACAGGGTGACAACAGAAATGCAAATGGTGACTTAACAGAAATACAAAGGTTGACTTAACAGAAATACACAGGGTGACTTAGCACAGAGACACAGAGTGACTTAGCATAGAGACTCAGGGTGGCTTAGCATAGAGACACAGGGTGACTTAGCATAGAGACACAATTAGCATAGAGACACAGGGTGACATAGACACAGGGTGACTTAGCATAGAGACACAGGGTGACTTAGCACAGAGACACAGGGTAACTTAGCACAGAGACACAGGGTGACTTGGCATAGAGACACAGGGTGACTTAGCACAGAGACACAGGGTGACTTAGCAACGAGACACAGGGTGACTTACACAGGGTTACTTAGCATAGAGACACAGTTTGACAGCATAGAGACAATTAGCATAGATACACAGAATGACTTACCATAGAGACACAGGGTGACTTTAAATAGACACAATTAGCATAGAGAATGTCTTTCTCTGTTTATTAAGTCTCTTCATAATGTTAAAATAGTTGCTGAAATAAAGGCTCCCCCTGTCTCAGTGCTAATTTGCAACGTCCTAATAACTAATGGCAGGATCGCACTTGGTCCTGTTTGCACCTTTTGCCAGCTACATATTGCTACCAACACATCAGCTGTGCCATAACATAACTTGACATATGAATGAATTTTAACATCTTAGGGCCCAATTCATGGAATTCTTTGTACGGTTCAAAGTGAGTTTGCAGAGTCGACACAAACCCTGATACATGGAACTGTGCAAAGTGTATTTTTGCCGTGCAAAGTCAGTACAAAGTCATTTGTGCAGTACAAAATGACTTTGCACTGCAAATATACATTTTACAGAGTTCCATGAATCAGGCTTTGTGTCGGCAGTGCAAAGTCACTTTGAACCGTGCAAAAAAATCATCATTGAATCAGGCCCTTAATCCGGATGCCATTTTCCCATCTGAAGCACTAGTTTCTATGAGTGTCCGCTCTGAAGAAATACAAGCAGATCCCAAATAGCCACACCAGGAACCAAGATCACTGTCATACAAGAAATGAAAACGCATACAATGGAATAATTGAACTCATTTTAAATCATTTCCAATTATTTCACAAAGGATTCAACAACATGTCCAGACTTTACCATTCCCGTCAATACAAACACGGGTAACACTGGCTTAGCTAAATTTAAAGGCCAAGAGAAAACTGCATTTGGGAACACATGGCAATATATCATTTTTATTAATATTCTAGGTATGTAATAACATTACTGTTAGGCTATGCAAATATGTTTTTTAATCTTAAACGAACTCCCACATTTCTTTCTGTAGCCTTCTACCATTAATGACAAGCTTGTTTGCCCCGTGTGAAATTGATATACTCTATTTTTCGTTGTACTTGTACTGGTGAAGTGGTGTACGTGAGATTCTAAAACAGACTAAGAAGCATTACTGTAGATGCAAAGCAGAGGGAGGCTGTGAGGCTACAGCAATGCTCTCGGCTGTACAAGCATAGAGGCAGGCGCGCGCTGCGACGTTCTGCTGCTTCTGCATAATCATATTTTATTAGCACGGGGCATAGGAGATATCTAAGCCACAATGGCAATGACGCAGGCCTTATTGTTGAAATGCAAAAATACCAGACTTGAATTTGGCACTCAGCCCACAAATCCCCAACTTCCGGGCTTTTCCAGTGCGCTTGCTGCCTGAAAGGAAGAGCCCACAGGTGGCTTATAATCGCCTCAGGAAGACTTTACAATAAATATTTACCACCTTGTTATATTTCACCATCATCAGCCGTAGCCCATATTCCAGCGCCCTGACAAACCAATAGCTGTTTTAAAAGGTTTTTGATCTCCCATTATCAGATTGCGCAGTTTTTCACCTCTGCAATCGCGCTGCTATCAGAACCGCTCTCTCCCGCCTGTTTTCACCACGCAGTGTCTCCCGACCAGGCTCACAATCAGGATGCATACACGGTAAATACATGAGGTACATCCAAATATGGGTTATAAGCAGTGGTCAGGAGCAGTGCTCCTCTACCTATTTTAATTAAGTTTTACTGTTCCAATACTTTTATTTTAAAAAGAAACCATTCCGGAACGGTTTAGTTTTAAAATAAAAGTGTAGGAAGAAGTTGAAACTTGCACTTTCAGTGCACAGCACTGACCATTACCCTAAACAGCAGATGCATGTGTCCTAAACAGCAGGTGCATGTGTTTAGGGGTTTGTACTATCGGGGGAAGGTGCGTGGCAATGGGGTTTGTGGGGAGTGGTGCAGGCCAGTAGGGAACATAGTTCCACTACTTCTTTCCGTACACTTCGACCACTGGTTATAAGTATATGGTGGGGGTCATGTACAAGTAGAAATAAGATCAGACCGCTGTTGACCGACCAAGTGGTCTTAACTAAAAACAGTGCAGCATGCATAATGCGGGGATGGGAGCGGGGACAGAGCGGGTATTGGACATGGGAGAGTGAGGATGAGTCTAGAGGAGGAGGTGAGGAGTGAGGCAATGGGTGGGGGAGAGGGAGAGTTGATAGGGTGTGAGACACGCAGGTTAAAGGGAGAGGATTGTGTGAAGGATGAGGAATCAGGTTGAGAAGAGATGGATAGGGAGGCGATAGGTAGGAAGTTATTTGGGGAGTAATGGGCGGAAGGAGAAGGTTAAGATCTGTTATGACAGGCTGATCTGGATGGTGGGTGAGGGTGAATCCTGTGCAAGGGGAAGGGTTGGGTGGTGAATGGAAAGGTTGTGCTGTGGTAGGGGAGGATTGGATGGTCCCGATTGTGGCTGGGGTGATTGAAGAGGTGGAAGGGGAGTGTTGGCCTTGGGTTATTGGAAGTAGGGTCTGGACGAGGAGGTGGGTGGTTATGTGGTGGGGTGGGGAGATGGAGGCTGGTTGGTGGGCTGGAGGAGTTAGGGGTGGATGAGATGATGGGGCTAAGGGTCCTGTGGGAAGATGGAGGGAGAGCATGTGTGGGGATAGGCAAAATTATAGTGAAAAGGTCTCTTGGAGTAGGGTGTCATTAATGGAAATGTATCTTGCAGGTTGATACTTAATGGAGTTGAATTTTAGATGGTAACATTATGGGTGACTGCTGATGGAATAGCTGATAAGGCAGCCTGTGATAGTATGTTTATTTACCTTTGACCGTCTTTATTGTGCAGGGTATATTACTTGCACCTGCGTCTAGAGGGAGCCTTAAGCCAGGAACTGTCTTCGAAACTCCTGCTCTTTTTCCAGGATTTATCTTTAATCCCTGTTAAATCATACAACAGTCCAAATGTCTGACACCCATGCCGAGACCCGACAACCAGTGGCTCAATTCCTTTTCCCAGTTCTACATTGGTGATGTGTGTCCACAGACATGGAAGGGAGTGGATGGTGGTTGTTAGTATGAAGGAAATGGTATCAAGGACTATGATTACTCAGTTGTCATAGTCAGTAACATGTTCTTATTTTTAAATCCCTGTTCTACTTATTTCCTATGCAAGGTAAGAACATGCAAAAATAGATAAAGGGTTATTCATTAATATCTCAAATTAAATGTGTGCTTCAGTACTAGCCGCTACAATAAACACACAGGGCAGGAAGAGAGTAGGGTTCTTTATCATGAGTGTCTCTACCTTTTTAGCAATGGAATAATCACTGGAAAACGTTTTAAAAAGAAATGTAAAAAACGAAAATACTGTGGAATTTAGCCAGCCAAGCTCGTGGGATAACAGATTCCTTTGTAGCTCCAGCATTGGCTTGATTTTCGGGGGTCCATCCTGTGCTAAGGGACAGGGGATTGTATGCACTGGAGGATCTGTATTTTCAGAAGCAGAGGCGCTCCTTAAAGGAGTACCTTTGGACAACATAAGGACTCTGGGAACGCATCATTCGTAGAAACTCTACTCCTCACTGGCTGCAGCACAAAAAGATTTCAAGATGCTGCTAACTGTGTGATGATACTGAGTCACAGGGTGAGGCCAAACGGCTGTGCAGCCGCAGAATTCGGCGTCTACATAAGTGGTGTGTGGGGGACAATTCCTCATTGCAAGACCAGAGTTTAACTCTGGCTGCGGGTTGAAGTCTGGCGGAGGGAGCTACGGAGGTGCACTTTGGCGCTTCACATGGAGGTCTTGTTTCCCTGGAGGCAGGGGGTGGCCATGGACGGAGCTGCTCCTTGTAAGGCCCCATATGAGGAGTGACCCAAGCACGCTGTGTGCTCACATAACTGAGGCTTTAATTTAAAAAAAGTTGTCTGGCCACATAAGAAACTTTGCACACAGTAAGAGGGAGATGATTGAGAAGATTAGAGCACCGCAGCCGGAGGAATCTGATTTGGACCCAGCTCCATTGACCCTGTGGCTAGTGCTCCAACCTTCCAGCTCAGCAGGACCGCATGAGACCCCAACAAAAGGGGAAGACGCTGCTGATATAATTATTGAACTATTTAAATGGGAAATCTGTTTTAGAGAGGCGATTGTAACTTTGCTTGTGCTCAAGATTAAATCTTTGTTGGACACAGTTAATGGGGCATAGAGTGAGTTAAAGCAAGAAATACAGATGCTGGCAAAGGCTGCATGTTCATTCCAAGCCACGGCTGAAATGCAAGAGGAGTTCTCCTTATTCCTGAGATGTGCTTTCTCGACTGTGTGCCATCCGGAGGAAAAGGTGGATGTGCAGGAACATAAGGTATTCACTACCAGTGTGCCCAGTTTGGTGGGTTAAGAGTGAGATCAACACCTCCACGCCACAGTTAGGGAAATGCTGCAAGGTGTTCTGGATAGCATTGTGCTCATTTCCTTGGGATGTTCTTCATCCAAAACTGCAGACTTTGGCCTCCCCTAAGAACTCTCTAGTCACCTAGAGTAGCTGTGGTGAAGCAGCCAAGGCACCATGTGAACTGATTCCCTGAGGTGGTAGATAGGTGATTGTGACTTACAATGTCTATCTCCAGCTTCTCAAATGCACCTCTAGCATGGGGAGTGCCACTAATGGTTCTTTTATCTGCCTACCAGACTTTCAGGACAATTAACAAGTCGGAAACAGCCTGCAGTGGCTCTGGACCTGGACTCTCATTCCAGTTGACAATTTTCACCAATTCAGGGTACCATAATCTAAATGCAACAGGCAAGGTATTTGGCTCAGAAGCACCCCAAGCCTGAGGTCTGAGGTAAACACATGGACCAGTAAGTACAAGTCCAAGCTGTAACCCGTCATTCCTTGTGGATTCTGTTTTTCCCAGGGGTGTCCTCCTTAGTTTGATAGGGAGAGTTGGACACCCTATCTATGGACGACACATTCCACGTGATCCAGGTTCCCTTCTCTGAAAAATTCTTTCAGCTTAGGTCGATTCCAGAGTTCAGACAGCCGAGGTCCTCAGGGGTCTCACATGCCTTGCTTGCAACGTTTGGTGTCTACATGATTTCTTTTGTGGGCTACTGAGTTGCAGGAGCACCCTTACTTTTGGATGGCTTTTTGGCTGCAGGAGCTGACTGCACAGCAGGCTGTCTCTTTTTGGCTTTTGAACACATACCCACAGCCTGTGCCAAATCTGGATCTGTAGACACCATACCTATAGTAGCCTGCCTATCCCATACCAACACTTTTGCCGCAATTTTGTCTTGAATACTCACTGGTAATTCTGCAATCTTGTCAATTCCCTGGATTGTTACAATGGGAAGAGGTACATGTCTATGGGATCCAATCGCAAGACTAGTGGGTACCCAGAGAGCCTTTACCAAGTCACTCACCTGAATCAGCATCCATAGGGATGAGGGATGGTGGTTCATGTGTCTGAACTATCCCTTGGCCTTTTACAATCAGAATCATACCAGGGGAATTATGAGCCGGGCTTCTTCTTATTAAAGCAATAGAACACACAGAGGGGGGCGTTACCAGTCGGGTAATGCCCCCCAGGGCTACAGCTAAAAGCTTAAGTGAACTGGGTAACGGGGTACTAATAAATATTTTCACGGCTTGGAAAGCGTTTCACAACTCAAGTAAAAAAAATGGCCAGGAAGCGGGACTACACATAGTCTCTTCTCCCTTTACATGGCAACCATTAGAAAAAAATAAGTAAACAAACAAAATGGCCACCATTTTACAGGGACAATGAACTACACATAGTCCCTTCTCCTTTCCCATGGTGGCCTGCCAAAGAAAGGAAAGGAACTCTGCATGATACGGAGCACAGATCCACATAAGGTGAGTCTTTGTTTGATACAATCCGATTGTTCCTCGTTGAGTACTAATAATTTTTTTCAAGAATTTTAAAATGCAGGCTTATAGTTTGCACCAAAATAACATAAAACCTAAGTCCTGCCTCTCCCTCTAACCATTGAGTATTAATAAAATGACTACGAGATTAAATAATTTCACTGTAAATCTTGGGTAGAAGTATAATCAGCTCCAACTTGGCCCATTTCTGGACAATTATGCCTACATATTCTACATTATGAACTGTATTATATTCTGGTTTATCTGCTTAAAATTCCCTTTTATTCAAAGAAAGCACCATCTGATTATGATTGCTTTCAATCCTTTCATGTTCACTGAAATCTTTAACCAAATTCCAGTGCTTCAGATCCATAGTCAACGATGCTGCTACATGATTTAGCTGTGAAGTCTGGGCAAGCCGGCGAGTCTCCTGGGAATCTGCCATTACATGCTCTTAGGACATATTTCATAAAAACAACACCTAGATTTTTTGCGGATGTGTGTTGACACTGTGGGTGTATCATATTACAGTCTGGAATTCCCCAAGTTTGATCTTCCTCCTCAAAGATATCTTGTAATTCTCTAAATGACTCAAATTGCATATTAAAGTCCCCATGTAACAATATTGCCCCTCCATCCCCATCAAATGAATCATCTATTTTTTTGAGGCAGTTCTTCAATTTTAGCATTTAGTAAGCTCTACAGAGTTAGTCCTTAAAGGAATGGTTCGGTCAAATTTTTTTATTGTCCCTAAAGGTCAGCCATGTGTTATTAAGCCTAAGTCGCTCGATTTTAGAAAAATGTCCTATGGACCTTACCCGAGTTTTCGTCCATTAAACGCATGCGAAAATAGGCACCAGGGCGCTGCCATTTTGTGATAATCCTATCACTTGCCCCATCGCCCTGGCTGACCTGCTTTTACGGCACTAAATCATATCCCCCGCCCCTGAGCCTGTCATCAGCAGACGCGTACCGCCCATTTCACAACGCCAAAGCACGTGTCGTGTCAACATTCACTGCGCTTCAGCTAATGACGTGTCACCATGGAAATGGCAGGACGCCTCTTTCCTCAATAAGTATAAACAGACCGTTTTACAACACACAGCAGCAGATTTTCGATTCCATTCCTCTCTCTGTGTTACTTTGAGTCTTCTGTGACTCGTTTCTGTGCTCTGGTCAACTACCTTCGTTGCTTGTAGCCCGTGTGAACAGATACCAGTACCACCGCTATAAATTATTTTAGTTTGTTTAACACACAATGGCTACAATAATGCCCTACATGTACGAGCCTGAGTATACCGAGGAGGAACTACTGGAAAGGGAAACACGCGAAAACGATGGGTCTTCGGACGGCAGTTGGGAGGACGATTCAACAGCTGAAGAGCCTGGACCTAGTCGCATGGACGGTGTTTCCACCTGGTGCACATGCAATCGGTGCGAGCTAATACCAACCGAGGACAAGAACTGCTGCTGCTGTGAAAACTCGGGATGCGTGGCCTACATTTCGGAAGGCGAGCCACGACCGCAATGCATCACCGAGCTGCCAGACTTCAGGGCAGCCTGCCTCACACGGTCCGTGTTGAGGATAATGATGGTGCTTATGCACGAACTTCGCGCAACTGTTTGTCCTCGTAATCCAAGTAACGAGTAAGTGTACTCTGCCTGTCATGCCACTCCTATTTCATGGTCTTCTACTATATCCAAAATTACATATACATATCATTTCAACGCATGAAAGTCGTTCAATAGTGTGCAGTGTCTAGATAGCATTTGTCCGAGCAGAATGCCATTAGGTTCAAGAATTGTCATTGACAACAAACGTTTATTAAACTTATCTTGGTCATTTAAAAACAGTTTGTTTCATTCCTTTTCACAGTTGGTACATGCTGGTGGCCTATCGTTCCTTTACATGGTGGCTTCACGGGAGGCTTGGACACCGCGTTCGAAGAGTAATACCCGCCTGTGCCGTTCATGCCATAAGAGAAACTTTCCCGAGTGACAGCGGTCAGTACAGGGGATTTTCTCTCGCTGTGCTGCAACCTGACCTGTACAATGTGTAAAGTCTTGTATTTTTGTGTCATGAAAATAAGATACAAAATAAAACACCACATATATTTTAACAACGGTTGTTTCGATTTTTTAAATGAATCAAGTGTGTCTCCATTCAAGGATGGACGTCAGACATCTGTGCTCCGAATGGGTGAAGGTCAGGTCGCTGTGAAGCAGGGTGGTCACTAGCTAAGCTAACATAATATATTCTCAATAATGCATGCACTAAATAACACTTGTTCAAAGTCTTTCAGTCGGTTATCTCTCTATAAAAGTCACTCATATATCTATACTATCAATCAACATTGGATAATACAGGCCTTAGGTTAAGGGTCTTGACCACTATAATACACTGTTTGAAGTGTGGGTCTCTGCTCACAAGAATCTCTGATATGTGGCATTTGTTATTGATAGGCAACGATATACTGCAGTAGGGGTCTAATGTTAGTTGGGTATCTCCTAGGTATGCATCATGGCGTGGTCAGTGGTCTGGCACATGAAGAGACTACCTTACAGGGACACAGGGTCAGAATGGCAGTACGTTTCCACTGGCGAGGGTGCGTGGGCAAGGACACGTTTGTGGAGATGAACGAGCTATGTGCTTAGTTCAGGCTGGTTCACATGCAGGACAGTGATCTCAGAGGAAGAGTGATGTGTTACATTTATTAGCTGTTGCAAATACCTCTGGAGTTTTCCAGTCAGAGTGGGAACGAGAGTGGGGGCCATGTGCTCTGCGCAGTGAGGCCTCGTCACCAAGATGGAGTAGAAAGGGGGTACAAAAATGGATGCCCCGTGTCCTGCTCAGTGGTCCCATCTACGCGAATGTCAACCAAAGTTAACATCACATAAGGGCAAGGGGCGGACCCACTACTGGAGGCACTGGGTCCGAGTTTCTACTGAGAAGTAAAGGATGAGAGGGGCCTGATGGCTCCTCGCTCCCACACACTTGCCTGCATGCCCACCGGCCCATCCATCCCACCCCCCTCTATCAAAGGCGGTTCGCATCCGGGGATGAGCGCTGGCATGGGGGGCTGTCACGGGCGCAAACGGCCTAGGTGCCAACCAAACAGTATGTACACTTCAAAAGGTATCCCACGCCCAGGGGCCATCGCTCACATGGCCGCCTCAGACCCCGTGTCTCCAGGCAGGCCTCCCCTGAGGCAGGCTGCCCCCCTGCAATCCACAAAAGTGTGTCTCCATTCAGCAGTCTTCCTGTGCCTTATCTGCATGCCCACAGGCCCATCCATCCCACTCCCCTCTATCAAAGGCGGTTCGCACCCGGGGATGAGCGCTGGCATGGGGGGCTGTCACGGGCGCAAACGGCCAAGGTGCCAAACAGCATGTACACTCCAAAAGGTATCCCATGCCCAGGGGCCATCGCTCACATGTCCTCCTCAGACCCTGTGTCTCCAGGCAGGCCTCCCCTGAGGCAGGCCGCCCCCCTGCAATCCACATAAGTGTGTCTCCATTCAGAAGTCTTCCTGTGCCTTATCTGCATGCCCACCGGCCCATCCATCCCACCCCCCTCTATCAAAGGCGGTTCGCACCCGGGGATGAGCGCTGGCATGGGGGGCTGTCATGGGCGCAAACGGCCAAGGTGCCAAACAGCATGTACACTTCAAAAGGTATCTCACGCCCAGGGGCCATCGCTCACATGGCCTCCTCAGACCCCGTGTCTCCAGGCAGGCCTCCCCTGAGGCAGGCCACCCCCCTGCAATCCACATAAGTATGTCTCCATTCAGCAGTCTTCCTGTGCCTTATCTGCATGCCCACCAGCCCATCCATCCCACCCCCCCTCTATCAAAGGCGGTTCGCACCCGGGGATGAGCGCTGGCATGGGGGGCTGTCAGGGGCGCAAACGGCCAAGGTGCCAAACAGCATGTACACTTCAAAAGGTATCCCACGCCCAGGGGCCATCGCTCACATGGCCTCCTCAGACTCCGTGTCTCCAGGCAGGCCTCCCTGAGGCAGGCCGCCCCCCTGCAAACCACATAATACCACAACATACACATGTCATTCATTCACAAGCACACCCCTGTTTCTAATACTTTATAAGCCACTTGATATGTCTCATGAGAACATTTTTGTGCTTTGCAAGTCAACTCCTGAACCTTCTACCTGAGAAGCGCTGAGATCTATGCTAATCTGCTCGTCGTCGTGCTATCTGTGACCGCTTCGAGCAAACTCGTCAGTGTGCTACCTGTGGCCATCTACCTGTTCTCCTGCAGCATACTGCCCGGCCTGCTGAATCCAACTGTTTGTTGGTCAAGGTAAGGCCATGTATCCTAATCATATTTCGGTCATTTTTACATTTCTATCTATTTGTGATTACAGTACCCAATAGTACTATGGTCATTGGTCTCATTGCTATTGACTTGAGTTTCAATTGTTATGCTATCAATAGATCTATTTGTTTACATCTGTGTCAATTGTCATCGAATTGCATCCTTCGGGGGTCCAGTCTATAATGTAAGCATGTTTCCTTTTCGTGCAAGACAGAACATCCAAGGGACGAGTCACATGTTCAGAGTTTAGTCACATCATTAAAAAAAATTCTGTAACTTATGCAAATACTAAGCCGCACATGATGAACTGGTATAGTTCCGGCGACCAAAACAAACCTTGCATTGAACATGGTATGGTTCATTTACTTTTTTATGACATTTTTATTCATCAAGGTTTTATAATAATCTTGATATTTACTTTTCAGAATTTTCAACAATGCCTGCCTGTTCGATTAGCGGTTGCCCTTCGAAGACCCATGCTAAATCTGAAGGCACTACAATGCATGTATTCCCGAAAACTGTTGATCGAATAAGAGAATGGGTCAGACATTGCGGATATCCACTGGATGAGCTGGAAAGTAGAGTCCAACAAGTCTTAGAGGACAAGAGGGGTGATCAATACCGCATCGGCAGCCGGCACTTTTCCTCGAACATGTATGCCACATCTTGGGTAACAAAGAAGAATAAACGGCGAACGACACGAAAATTGCTCCCAAACGCTATTCCAACTCTATTCGTCCACATTCTGCCACTGGTGAGTCAAGTGTCCGGATTTAGCTTTAGGCCTTGCGGTAGTGTGTAGGTAGCCGAATGGATTAATTGATATTTTAGGTGTTGTGTCCCATGTAATACTCCCTTGTAATACTTTCGATATTGATATGAGTGTATAGCTTTTTGATTAATGACATTTATCAATAAATTATTTTTCGATTTTATAACCCCCAAAGGAAATCTATTTATGGGCACAGGGAACTGTACTATATTGCACATTTTCAATAGCATTATTCTCAAGTATTCTGTCAGTTTACATGGCAATTTTTTAATATTTGCATTTCATTATCAAACAATAATTTACCTTTACAACTGCTTGACTATCCACTGAATCTGAAGCAAGAACATTCTACATCCGTGACGTACCCGCAGTTATCAACCACTTCTAGCGCGTATCAGGTAATCATACTTGGCTATTCCGCTACAGACTTGTTTTATGCATGTCAAGTAATAGTTTTTATGTATTGTGTGATTATTTTACCAATTGTTTGGTTAGTGCTTTCCAATTGATATACACCTTAGTTGTCGTCCCCTGGTGTTTGTTTTCAGTTATAATTAGTGTTATCCATACTAATGCAAGTACTGTCTTTCAGGGAGATGCTGAAGCGTCCACCACATTGACAACAGCCCTAGATGTTCTTCAGCAGCACGAGGTATGGATACTGACAGCTCCATCAACCATGATCATCAGGACTGGAACACTTGTCGTTTCATTGTTCTACACCATGTTTCATTTGTGGTTAGCCATTGATATGTACCTGTGCGGTCGACCCCAAGTGTGTGTTGTGTTTTCAATATTGTAATCCTTAATAATGCAAATACTATTTTTCAGGCAGTTGTTGAAGCGTCAACCCACGCACTTGATGCAGAGCCTAACATTCAAGTAATTCCAGGGGAAGTGGTAGCGGGACCATGCGGATACGAATCGGCGCAACAGCTTTCGAAAGTGCGCACTACATTTACAACATCCATAGATATTCTTCAGCAGCACAAGGTATGGATACTGACAGCTCCATCAACTGTGATCATCAGGACTGGAACACTTGTCGTTTGATTGTTCTACACCATGTTTAATTTGTGGTTAGCCATTGATATGTACCTGTGCGGTCGACCCCAAGTGTGTGTTGTGTTTTCAATATTGTAATCCTTACTAATGCAAATACTATGTTTCAGGCAGTTGTTGAAGCGTCAACCAACGCACTTGATGCAGAGCCTAACATTCGAGTAATTCCAGGGGAAGTGGAAGCGGGACCATGCGGATACGAATCGGCGCAACAGCTTTCGGAAGTGCGCACCACATTTACAACATCCATAGATATTCTTCAGCAGCACGAGGTATGGATACTGACAGCTCCATCAAGCGTGATCATATAACGTGATTCCATTTGCTATACTTTCTTCCCTATTAACGCAAGTAGTGTGTTTCAGGGAGACGATGGAGCTTCCACTACAATCACAAGATCCCATTTAGATGATGCAGATGTAAAGAAATCGGAGAAATAAGTCGATTAAATCTGATCATACTTAAATATTCCTTGATTCTTTTAGACAATGCAACATTAGTGGTTATCTCTTTATATGTACCTGTGCCGTCGACCCGAAGTGTGTGTTATGTTTACAATATTGAAAACCATAACGAAAGTACTGTGTTTCAGGGAGTTGCTGATGCCTCCTATCCAATACAATCATTCATGGAAGTCCATGCAGAGCCAGAGGTATGGATACTGACAGTTCCATGGAACTAGGTCATCAGAGCTCAAATACTTGTTGTTTGATTGTTCTACACAATGTTTAATTCGTGTTGAGCTATCGAGATGTACCTGTGTGTTGGTCCTCACGTGTTTTTTATGTTATCAATATTGTGATACATAGTAATGAAAGTACTATTTTCAGGGAGTCGATGGAGCCTCATTCCGTGCTGTCTATGCGGATACAGAAAATATAGTCGTTGCAGGGCAAAAGGAAGGGAAGAGATGCGGAAAAGAATTGGAGCTACAGCGTGCAGATGTTGAAGTTCGAGTCAAGAAAGTTGCAAAGAAAAGAAAACAAAATAATGTTACTTACAAACAGTTCATATTTTTATAAATTGTTTTGTGCTGGGGACTATATTATGTTTTTTTCTGTCAATTGTACTATACTTTATCTTGTGTTTAAACTGATCATCCCTTTTCCAATCTGTCCTGTAGTTACCCGTGGGTCTACGCACTATACATACACAGACAGTGAAGCGAATGAGAGATGTTGCTTGCCAGACCATTTACACTATGGAGGAACTATTAATTCAGACGCCGCGTGTTGAGACTAGAGATGCTCATATCTAATGGCCAGAACATGAAATGATTGTGTCCGGAGAATTCAGTAGAGTTGTAATGGACCATTGCTAGAGTGCGACTGCACCACCACAAGAAGATGATACTGAATGTATTGAGGATAGCTCGGAAGTAGTCGCAGATCAATTCACACAATCTACACCCGCCAAAAAATTGCCACCAAAAAAGCTATCGACAATGTTGTGTTCTCCCATCAATGTTGAAGTAACAGATGTTGAAAGGACAGAGAATGAACCAGCAGCAGCATTCACTGATGCATCAGAACCTGATATTGGCGATATTTCTTTCACTTGTGGTGAAATGTCCTCAACGATGCAGTACGAAACAAGTGTGACACCGGATGACAGTCTATTGAAAGAGGGCAAAAACACAGTATTCGACAGTTGTTTGATTGATATATTATAAGTATGCTGAAATGTGGGCATTCCGTCAGAGGGAAAGTATGTCGGAGGCCATTGATTCAGGTGACTCGTCAAAAACAAGGCAGTAACGTCAAAATACAGGCCGCCTGTAGATTTAATAATGCGTTTTCATGGTCTGCACAACCGATGCTGGGGAAGCTGCCAGCAGGCAATCTATTGTGTGCAGCTGCATCACTTTTTAGTGGGTCCAGTTTTAGAAAGTTAGTCTTTTTTCAGTTTATGGGACTTCATTTCATTTCTAAAATGCAGTAGTACAAATACCAACATGATTATCTGTTTCCGGCCATTAGTGATGCTAGGAAAATTGAACAATTGTCTCTAGCAAGTACATTTGAAGGGAAACGATTCAGGCTAGCCGGCGATGGACAGTGCGACAGCCCTGGATTTTCTGCCAAGTACTGCACCTACCACTTTCAGGACATGGATAGTAAGAAAATTGTGAGTTCGGTGGTCGTGCAGGTAACAGAATGTACATCCTCAGTGGCCATTTAGAAACTAGGATTTATAAAATCAGTGGAATATCTACAATCGAGGGGAATGCACATCGACCTCATAGCCACGGACAGACACATTTCAAATGCCAAGACAATGAGAGAGCAGTTCCCACATATTAAACAACAATTCCAAAACTTGTGAAGGGTCAGTGGAAATACCACTTGAAAAATGGCGGTCACTGATGCACCACTGTACCAACGATCACCGCTGGTCAGAAAACCTACATTTCCACCAATGTGAACATGGCCCTTTGTCCCCAGAGGAGGCAAGGAAGAAGAAGTGGTTGATTCCATCTTCACCGACACACAAAGCCATTGAGAAGATTGTTTTCGATAAAACTCTATCAAGAGATTTGAGGGGACTTACAGAATTCTGTCACACAGGAGGTTTGGAGGTGTTCCACAATATGTGTCTAAAGTACCGGCCAAAGCGCTTGCATTTCAGCAAACAGGGCATGAAACGTAGGACTCTACTTGCGGTCTTGGCCCATAACGAGAATCTCAGCCGTGAACAATCTAGGACTACGGGTAATGTTAGGATGCCTCGCTACACTAAGGTGTTTTCTAAAAGAAGTAAGCAATGGGTCATCAAACCAGTCTATGAGGAAATGGAGTTCGACTTTGTAAAAAGCCTTATTGTTGCTGTATTCGAGAAGCACAGATATGGAATTTTGAACGTTTCTGTGCAGAGCACTGATGCATTGCCACCGAACATTGCCACTGTGCCATGTCCACGCAAAGCAGCGCTGGTTGTGAAGTACAAATCCCGGTTTAAATAATTGTAATATGATTGTCTTTTTGTAAATAAATGTTATTGTACAGTGTACTTACAAAGTATGCTAACCCTAACCCCTCCCTTCACCATCCTGGTTGGCGAACAACCTGGGTGTCATGTTTGAATTCTCTCTCTATTCACCTCATATCGATGACCTTGTCAATATGTGTATGTATATATTTTTGTTGCTGTAACTAAGTTTTGCAAGGCTTGCGTATTGCAAATAATAAAACAAACAATAAATCTCACTTTCAACTCAACTCCTCGGGTACGTTATACTTTCCCTGACCTTCCCCCAAAAAGTCAATGTCTCCATAGTTATGGTTCTCTAGGGCTGCAAAGCTCGCGGACAACAAGGACAAATTTGGGGGCCTCAGAACGCACCAAGCGAGCCGTTGCAGATGGGAGAGAAGCCAGTTCACATTTGCACATTGAGGCCTAGTACATAGATGTATTCGAAAATTCAAGTTCTCACAGATGGCTTTACTACGGGATGTTGCAAAGTAAGAATGTATGCTCCTTTAGAGTGAAGGTCAGCGGCTTTGATTTTCAGCTGGCGGCCTGAAGAGGCCCACAACTCACACTGGCAGTATAAGGTTCTATTGTTTTTTGACCTTGAGAGACAGGGACCATGCCGAAAGGACTTCATTTGAAGGAGGGGTGCAATAACATAAAAGACGATAAGGCAGAAAATTCTGAAACTAGACTGAGTTTCATGTTAGTTCAGTATACGAAAAATCGTTGTCAAGAGCACAGTGGGATTTACGGACTGCATTACGCAGAGACACAATGGAAATTGCAAATATAATGTAAGTATCTCTTTAGACGCTTTTATACTGGAACGAAGAATTAATGAATGGATGAATGAATGAATGAATGAATGAATGAATAGCAAGTTAAACGTTTGTGGGATCGTCTTTGTACTGGGCACATGGGCATGCAGGTCCACATTCCAGACGCATGTAGACAAACAGTTGTTTCGCATTGTGTGTTAACCTCGATTTATTTCGTTAGTTTTCGCATTGATTTTAGAGCCGAATATACTCCATTGCACTATCCTTGAAAGCAAATAGTTTCGGATCGGCCGTAATAAATAAAATGAATAATATTAATAAAGATCGGCTGGCGAGACTG
Organism: Ambystoma mexicanum; assembly: GCF_040938575.1. Classification (NCBI taxonomy): domain Eukaryota; kingdom Metazoa; phylum Chordata; class Amphibia; order Caudata; family Ambystomatidae; genus Ambystoma; species Ambystoma mexicanum. The sequence goes on from NC_090937.1 coordinate 40,237,658, forward strand.
ATTATAATTTTTATGTTTTCAAAACAGGTATATCCTACCCTACTGCTACTGCCACCAGTTTCAGACCCCGGCAGATGGTTTCTTCAACTGCCAGCTGCAGCTTATCGTAAACAACTTCACCACTTTGACAATCTTATGGGACGATCGCCAAGGGCCCATATGCCCTTACGCGGTACTAGCGGCTAGAAGCAACATATCAACCTTTACGCTGGCCTAGTGCCTAGTTGATGGAACAGCCTTGTGGTTCACCGTGCGACCAAAGTGCTTCTTTTAACGAAAACCAACACCCTGTGTACCATAAAGTAACAGCGCGTGATTCACGATAAAACGGAACAGGATTTGCGAATAGGGAGAAAAGAAAAAAAATGACATTCCGATGTAATATGCCAATTGCTGAATAGTCTATAAACATTTAATGTTAAATAAATGTACTTTACCAAATGTACCGTGTTGCTGTTTGATTTGAAAGTACAGTTTCATATTCCGAATTGTGGCGCACTGTGTTGTGAGTTGATCTGTGTTGGTTTCTGGGTTCTGTGTGAAGTCGCATAGAAGACGACTGGGCGCGTTTGCCTACACAGCGCAGTAACGTCACGGAGAGAGGTGGGGAATATGAATGTTTTGATAATGTCAGGCTCAGGGGCGGGGGATATGATTTAGTGCCACAAAAGCAGGTCAGCCAGGGCGATGGGGCCAGTGATAGGATTATCACAAAATGGCAGCGCCCTTGTGCCCTTTTTTCACGTACGTTTAATGGACGAAAACTTGGGTAAGGTCCATAGGAAATTTTTCTAAAATCGACCCACTTAGGCTTAAAAACACATGGCCGACCCGTTGGGACAATACAAATGTTTGACCGAACCATTCCTTTAAATACATATTAAAGAAAATTAACGTTTTACCATTTTGGCATTGCTATTTTAATAACTGACAGTCTCGGCTTGATGTTTCAATTTAGCAATTTTCACCAGACGAGCCTCAGATCCCCAGACCATCAGTTCTCCTCTGGACGCCCCCTAACTCCTTTACTTGCTGGTAGAGAATTGCAAATAAAATGCTCATGAAACACTTTATCTTAATACCATGTTTCCTGGAATGGAATGATGTCTTTTACTTCAATGAAAGACCACCATTCTGGGTTGTAGGTTTGACTTACATATCCTGCCACATTCCAAGACAGTATTTCCAGTGTGGGAAGATTTATACATGGTGCTCCACCTTGAATGTTTAAATTTGACGGTGGCAAACGGGTGAACCTGAATTAAATCCACCTCATGAAGGCTCTCTGCTCTATCTGATGACACCTACACATGTAGTAGACCATGTAGTTTAATTGCAGCCCTACCCGTTTCAGGGATCAGTGTTGTAGTAGATCCATTTCTTTGTATAGCACCTCTTATTTGAATGTTGCTGCCTCGGGGCGGGGTGGGTTCTGAACTCAATTGCCAAAAGGCCTTCTGCAATATCTTTTTACCCTGCAGTTATTTGTACAATATCGTTTATATGGTTCAGCAATCTTTCTGCTGTTAATATATCGCTCCTGATTACAAACAACCTCAATTGTGTCTAAACCAGTAAATACATTTGTTTATCAGTGAGTCAGCAAATTCTATCTTACCTCTTTCAAGTTGTGAAATACCAATAAGATACACGTGGAATCCCAAATGGTGTTTTGTTCTCATAACATCCCTAGTTTGCTCAGGCAACCTGCGAGCCGTCAAACTGCTCTTCAGCAATAAATATTTTTCGGCTGGGTTCTTGATTTCCCATGACTTCTTTGTTGAGTGTGTTGATTCTTATCAAGAGCTTTAGGATCTGTGAGTGGGGCATATTGCAGTTACCTTTATTACCATTACCGATTTATTTATTGGGACAGGTGGTATTCTCTTCTAGAAGCTTTCTCGATAGAGCCACATCCATGGTGTGCACTTTTTCTACCATGTAAATCAAGCTCATTGTGTTTTTTTAAGTGATAAGAATTAATTTACATGGTGATTACACAGCCCGCCGCTAGTGGTAAGGGAAGTGTTATTGTGCATAAGATCTATACATTACATTGATTGTACAAATCTAGATGATGGATGTGTGGTCTCTGGGTGTGCATTAGTTTTAGAGCTTAATGGAACAACATTAGTATTAAAAATTGGCTTTGTAACATCATCAACATCCTCTTGAGCAAGACCTTGAAATCTATATGTACAGATTATATCATCGGCCACCATCACTTCAGTCTCTGCATTTTGCAGGGAATCAGGTAGCAGCAAATGTGACCATTACCCTCATGCAAGATGGAAGATCTAGACGACTGTGCCTTTAGGGCTTCTGGCTTTTGATTTTTAGCCACCTTATCTAAGATAGAACTAGTGTCTTGATAACCACGGGATCCATTCCTCAACAGAGATAAGATAATTTGTCCCCCCATCTTGTTGTTCCATACAGGGTATTTTGGTCAATATTTCTGCAGCAGGGGGCATTGGGATAATTATAGGTGCCACATTTCCCTTTTCTGATGTTGATTTTAGGGTCATGGAAGAGATGGGCGGGGTAGATTGCAGCAACGGTTACTTTTAATATATAAACAATGCCTTATCTATAACCGGCAGTACATCTGACTTGCTCATACCCTTACTCTTCTGCTTAACACCAGTTAGAGTTAGTCTTGGTGCTAGCACAGGCCCTTCTGGTACATGGCCCCTACTTTCGATTGCAGCTTCACCAAGATCGCTAAGTAATAGTTCAGTTCCATTTATCAGGTTCTTAGCTCCATTGCTATCTTATTCCATTTTCTCTGTTGCAAGGGCACAGTTACTGCTTTTCTCTTGGACTTAACAGCATTCAACTATTTCAGAGGGTTTTGCGAAGATAGATATATCAAGTATTTTCTTGGTCAGTAAAAGTATTCCGGGTCCCCTGATGTAAGTACTTGCATGTTAGGTGATAGATATTGGTAAGCTCTTCTTCAGTGGGATTATTAGTATCCCATCTTTACCTTCCATTTTTGTTAAGCCATTTTTGTTAAGCCTACTTGGAGTTTCTCTCCAGGTTGGGGTGTCATGTGGAATGGCTTGTGGCAAAAGCAGTCACTCAGTTGAGGCTTCTAAGGTATTTTGTGTGGGGTTTCCTTGCCCTCTTTTGCTGTGGGTTTATCTCAAGGTTATTCCTTTCTTGGTCGGGATTTGGTGAAGAGCCCCTTTGGTAGCTGTCACTCTGGATTTTTGTCAGGGCAGTTACATTAAGGGGACTCTTTAGATCCTGGTAATTTCTGGACAGTACTAATGGATGTTACATGCCCTCCACTTATCCGTGGCATTGCCTGTCAATTGTTAGAGAGTAGCCCATTTTGATCCTTCCCCTTAGAAAGTTCAAGCTACTCACATCTCCAAAGGCATCTCCCTTACGAGGGTTAACAGATCCCGGCAAAAGTTGATCCATCGTTCTGCTACGAGACAACAGGACTAGGACAAGTGCTTCAAGGAGGTGCTGTAGAACTGGCTCCCTCTCAGGGTTCTCATGAACAGAGGGGAAACATTCTATACCTGATGACAGCACAAAGAGCGGCAGCCATGGATACCATGGATGAGCTTTAGAGCACCCAGCATTTCTTGTGGAGCAGAATCCAGAGTAAAAGAAATGTGTTTTTATGAAAAGCTGCATCTTTTCATTAATGCATAAATAAAATCAGGTTCAAATTCAAATAAAATCATAGGGTACATTAATCCAGCTCTAAAGAAACTTAGCCTCTGTGTGTTTTTTTAGTTTGTGATCTCTTTATATAATTACAAAACTCCAATCCAGTAATGTGATCACATAATAACCATCTTAGTCCAACATTCCTGTTTCTGCCCTAGCACCCATATGGGAATAATTTCCATCCTCCCAACATCGGCATGCCTTAAAACATGACGTCCCTTGTTTGAAAGTTGTAATCTGCCCTTGGCTCAGTTTACTCTCACAGCAAAACCAATTCCTCGATATACTTCAATGGGCACACCAGCCTTAGAAAAGCGCTGTCTCCCAATGTAATTGGTCCCATTGACTTCAATAGGATTGCCACCAAACCATTTGATTTTGCCCACCTTGGAGACTCAACTGGATGTATGAATACACTATGCCTGATTGAATGCTGCTTGAAGTACTTTAAAAACATACAGGCTAGCATGTCACAGTCCATTTGAGAAATGTGAGTGGTGTAATCGGTCCTGGTTTTTGCCTAGCTTTCTGGGGATCGCACTCTCTAATTCTGGCTCTTTTATCCCAGCACTACCATTTCCATAATGCAAAGTAAAAACAGAAGCACACACGCATCTCAGAATGGAATCTGGAATGTTGGAATGTATGTAACAGGTATTTACATCATGAAATATGTCTTTTCTATATGCATTTTGTTAATTCTGTCAGTGTTCATTATTTACAAATGTGTAGTGGGTGGTATTTGGGAGTCTGAAGAACATGGACGCATAGTTATAGAGTTCGGAGGTGTGCCATGCAGATCAGAGCTGCTACATGGGTCAGTAAATGTGTCCACAAAAAGGTGTCGACAAGACCCTGCAGATGTAGGCATTGCATTAAACAACTGCAGTGGAAGCCCCGGCTATGATTTGCGGCAAGGACTTCAGTTGACACACTGATGAGAAAGATGTGTAATGCAAATGGTGGATGGCAACCATGGCCCCAGGTAGATACTAGCGCTGCAGGGGCGAACTATCAAGAGCCTGGAAATTCTCTGCGGAAAAGCGGCCCAGCTAAAGATACTTTGACAATGGAAGGAATCAGTACAGCAAGATGGTGGACATCACCAAGGTTCTGTTTATCATTGCCAATACCCATTTGGAACTTTGCTAGGTAAAAACCAAATTTTAAGTACAATATAACGTGAATACCAAGGGACTTGTCGTAAAAAGTACAAGACCTGAATGAGTTGGACTACATTTTCAATTGATGCATGATAAAGTGAAGAGAAAATAAAATAAATGATTAACCACCCAATTTATATTCTTCCAGGTTAGCGCAATTACAATTGTAGACTGCCTCTACGCTATGAACTGAAGGAGGATGCATACTGATAATGCCTCCTGCTTCTGCTACTTTTCAAGGATGGGCATCAAAGCCAATTATGCTACTTCCCTTAGCTTTATCTACCCACTAACAATGTATTTGACCTTGAGGTATCTGGATTTGAATGGAACACACAAAGCACCAACTAGTATGCAGTTTCACTTTGATGAAATCTGAGAAATCTCCACTCACTTTATATTGAATTCTATATGATCATGAAAGTATACATGCTTGTTTGATTCTGAGGGATGGGAGGGGGCTTAATCTTCTGTTAAAGTGGTCTCTTTATCAATTTTTAATTAGTCCCCCACAGTGCTACAAATTAGAAACAGAGGTTCCACAGAATGGGTGGACAAGGGTGCACTGAGCCAGTCAGGAAAGATCTTGTAAAGACATAAAGAGATGACTTAGATGAGGAAGGAAACGTCATGGGTGTTTGAGAAGCACATTGTCACGCCCTCACTGGATATGCATGATAGGAATCACTGATTAGCAGATCTACCCAACATCCTCAGCTTGAAGCTCAGAACATGCAATGAGGAAGAAGTTACTATCAGGAGCTGCCTGGCGTACCCAACTCGAAAAAAAAGAGGATCTTCCTGGAATCATTCTGAAGTCACCCGATGACTTCAGTGCAGTTAAAGTTTATTTGGATGATATTTTATCCATAAAACTTACAAATAAAATACAGCACAGTAAAATATACAAAATAATAAGCAAATTGTATATAAAGCATACATTTATATAAACCCCGTATGATTGCTATCCACTAAAGTTACAGTTTCTATTTGGATGAGGTTAAATCTTGCTCATATAATAAGAACGCGTTGACTAATTTTGACTAATCCCACTACACTAAAGAAGATGTGGCTGAATTCTATCACCTGTGGGCTTGCAATGCCATGAGCCTGGTTCTTACTTTTTTATCAATTTCTAGTTCCCGTTGTTTGACTGTACATCCTGAAACAGCATATTCTTTGGTACATATAGTAGTATAGTTTCAGGACAGAGAAACCAGCCATCGCAGTTGATTGTAAACAAAGGTTTTTTAATTTTTCTAAGCCAAGGTATGATATGATGAGTCATTTATAACGTGCCTGTACACAAGTGTTTCTAGGTGTGACAAGACAAGGAAGGGAAGACAGAGGGAGGACAAAACAAATGATCTTACTAGGCTTTGTGTCATTCAGATTGTGCAAGTGCGATACACAAAAGTGCAGGGAGGAGAGAGAGGGGAAGTTCCAGGTGGAGCTAAGGGGGAAGTGCAATCAGGGCTGCACTGCTCTGAGTAAGTGCAGCCAGGGCGACACGGATCTGGGTAAGTGCAAGGAGGCAGGGGACTGTAGGGTTCCAGATACAGCCCCTGAGTGTGCGGCAGGCCTGGAGGTAGTGCAGGGTATGCTGGTCAGGGGGAGCCTGGTACCCAAGAGACTCTGAGGGTAGCCAGGCAACCAGTCAGCACAGCATACAGTTTGGTCAGGAGGGGAGCGAGAGAGAGAAATCAGAAGCAAAAAGGAAGGTCTTGAGCTGCTTCTGGAACTTCAGGTGGTCCGACTCAAGCTCATGGAGGCCATTCCAGACAGATTACCTGCATAGGAGAGAGATCTACCCCCAATCACTGCCTGGAGAAGCATCTGACCCTCAGAGAGTTGGAGGTGGTTGAGCGAAGGGCTGAAGAAGGAAGGTGTTTGGGAAGAGAGAGTCGAATGTAGCATGGGCCCCTGCCCCAGAAAGCCTTGTGGACGATGCAGAGGGCCTTGAACTTGATCCTTGCAGCCAATGGGAGCCAGTAAAGAGATTTCAGGGCTGGAGAGATACAGTCCCTCGGCCTGAGGCCAAGGATGAGTCTTGCAGTCCTGTTCTGGCTTAGTTACAGAGGGCAGATAGCGGTGGAAGGCATATTGAGAAAGAGGCTGTTGCAATAGTCCGGGTCTGTACCTTTTTACCGAATATAATGGTTTACATGAATCAAAAGTTCTAAAAATGCTACCACTAAAGGTTCGAACACCAAAAGTTCGATCCTTTGGTGGTAGCATTGTAAAAAAAAAAAAAAAGAAACGGGGGTTCAGTGTATACTTTATAGTATAGTGAGCGGGGGTTTCAGGGGATAACCCGACAGCCTTCTGTAAAAAAAAATAAAAAAAATAAAAACGGGAGCTGCGGCGCCAGTGTCCGATCACGGGACCCAACGTGAAGAAGAAGGTAAGTGGGGTTTGTTTAGGTTGGGGTGTGGGTGGGGGTGTGTTGAGGGTCTGGGTGGGGGTAAGTCATGGGTGTTGTGGGTGTGGGTGGGGGTGTGGGTATGTACGTGTGTCCGCATGAGAAAGGTGGAAACTTTTGGTAGTTTGCACCTTTCTCATGCAAACTTTACGACCGCGGGACATTCAGCTGCAGTCGGATCACGTAGATCCAGTAGTCCAGCCAAGAGACAGCCAAGGCTCTGGAGACAGTGAGCTTCTCGAGGAAAAGTGAGGAAAAGAAGAATACATATGAGGAGGTGCAGCTGGTAGTGGGCCTTCTTGGCAAGGTCGGTAAGTGAGGGGAGAATGATAGATGGAGTCGAAGATGACACCAAGGTTTTTAGCCTCACAGAAAGACAGAGGAAGAAGGCCCAAAGACGGTGCCAGAGTGAGAGAGGGAAAATGGGAGCAGGGGTCACAATGAGGAGGATCTGGCATTATGGCAGAGATTGTTGGAGGCGCACCACTCCTGAATCGCTGACAGAATGTCAGGAATATGCTAGAGAGGAGAGCAGGCCGAGGGTAGCCTTAAGGAGAGCTGAGTGTCATCCGCATAAAACGGAATTTTAGAGGAGAAGGTAGAGATAAGGCAGGCCAAACGGGCCAAGTAGACAATGAAGAGCCATGGAGGTCAACCAAGCCAGGGCCTGGTCCGTTATGCCCAGGTTCTCACTGAGACAATTGATCAGGATGGCATGATTGACTGTTTCAAAAGCAAAGTAAAAATCAAGAAGGATGAGGACAGAAGGAAGGCTAGAATCGAGATTAGTGAGCACATCTTCATGGGTCTTCAGGAGAGCAGTTTCAGTGCCACTGGCTGCTCTGAAGCCAAACTTATGGTCATGGAGAAAATGCACATATTCAGCTTGGCCAGTAAGAGTAAGTAATGATTTTAATTAGCTGTGACAGGGAAATGTTGAATAGTAGTGGTGAGAAGGATGATCCTTGTGGGACTCTGCAAGATGATTCTCGTGGGCTTGATTTGTAAGTTTTCATCCACTTGTTTCTGTTCTGTTTGTTAGGAAGGATCTGATCCAAAGTAAGGCGTCGTTAGTGATTCCGAATTCTTCCAGTCTCATGATCAGGATGTTGTGGTTAACTGTGTTGAATGCCGCGGAGAGGTCTAAAAGTATCAGAGCGGTGCTGTTGTTTGAGTCTGCGCTTGCCTTTAGATCATCACAGATTGAAATAAGTGCTGTTTCTGCTTTTCTCATTGGTCTGAAGCCTACTTGTACCTGGTTTAATAGGTGGTGTTATTCTATGAATCCTTGGGTTGTTCTATATGTATGTGTTTCCAGGAGTTTAGCTGGGTAGTGGATGTTGGAGATGAGACTGTAGTTGGAGAGGTCCTCTACGTTTCCTGCTGTATCCTTGAGGAGTGGTTTGATGTATGCTGATTTGAAGGCTTGAGGCACTCTCCCTGTTGAGATTGATTGGTTGAGGACGTTCCTGTAGTATTCCATTGATGTTCCTTGTGAGAGGATTGATTTGTAGATGTCAGGGGGGCAGGGATCCATGGGGGAGCCTGATTTGTTGCTTTGATATACTAGTTTGATGAAAGTCTCCACTGATGTGCGTGAAGTTTCAGCGTTTGTTCTGATGTTCCTTGCATCAGTGGGTGTCTTCACTGTTGTGGTTGCATGGTCTGTTTTGGATGGTCTGTTGGATGGTCATGATTTTATTTTTGAAGTGGTCTGCGAGGTCATTGCATAATTTCTTCGATGGTATTGGAGTGTTGTTGTAGCCGGGTGTGTTTTTTATTTTGTTTATGATTTGAAATAGTTCTTTTTGGGTGTTTGGTGCTTTGGGGATTCTGTTGTCGTAGTATCTCCTTTTTGCTATTTGTATTTACTTTTTGTATGAACGACTATGTTGTTGAAGTTTGAATTTTTTTCTGAAGTCTTTATTGATCCTATCCTCAGGGTCGGACTGGGACAAGAAATAGGCCCAGTCTCCCAAAAAAAAAGTGGCCCAGCCCTCGCCTCAAAAAAGTGGCCCACCCCTCGCCTCATGACCCTTGACCTCTGATGACATCACTGGAAGTGAAGTCATTTGACCCCACCCCAAAGTGACATCCCGGGAAGCATGAAACACAACCTTTCACCCCTTGACAAAACAGGAAGTGGCATTAAATAGCATTATTCCTAAGAACACTAAATTACTGTGAATCCAAGCAGACGTCCAAGACCAAATGATAATGTTATTGTATAGCACTTAAGCTTAAGCTCTTTTTTATAGAACAAATATGTATGCAATATCACCCAACCTTTGTTGGTACTCATTTATCGACCTAAGAAGGAGGAAAGGCTTTTTGAAGAAAAAAAAAATTGGAAAAAGTTTTTTTATTTTCATTTTTTTTTCTTCCAAACCGTCCCAGGCATGACCGGAAACAGGCCCCCGCTCCCCAGGGACGATTTCGGCCCAGCCACGGGCCAAAAGACAGAGGGGCCATTCCGACCCTGTTGATCCTCCATTCTAGTTGTAGTTTTCATTTTTTCATTTTCATGGTGCCTAGTAGTGGGGTGAACCATTTTGCCTTTGCTCTTTTGCAAGATGATTGAAAGGTTTTTCTTTGGCGATCTTGTCTATTGTTGTGGTGATCCAATTATGAAGTATATCTATGTTAGTGTCTAGGTCAGCTTTGTCCATGGTTGTTTGTGGTTTGGTGATCTCCAGTCGTTCCGTTAAGTTGGAGTTTTTTATGGTTCTCCAGTTTCTTTTCATGATGATCGGTAACTTTTCTTGTTTCTTGGTTATTGTGGAGGGCAGTGTGATTACAAAGGGGATGATGAGGTGGTCGCTCCAGAGGATCTGAATCAGTGGCGCTGTGGTAATGAGTTTTCTGTTGGCAAAGATTGCGTCTAGTGTATGTGCTGCCATTTGTGTTGCTCCTTTGACCAGCTGGTATGGTTTCATTGTTGTTAGTTGGCTGGTAAGAGATTTCTGTGAGGTTGTGGTTTCTTCATCGAACCAGATGTTTAAGTCTCTGAGGATAATCAGGTGGTTACGCTCGATAGCTAGGTTGGTGATATCTTCTATGAAGTTGTCTACAAAGGCCGCATCATGCGTTGGTTGTCTTTATACCAGTATGAATTTCAGGTTTGTTCTGGGATTTGTTGATAGATGTATGATTAGGGATTTGCATTTGTTGATGTTTAGTGGGTCTTCCGCTTTAATTTCAAAGTGTTCCTTGTGTATGATTGCCAGTTCACCACCTATTTTTGTTTTCCTGTTTACTTGGATGCACTTGAAGGTATTGGGCAGGCAGTTATTGAGGGTGATCTTGTATTTGTCATCTAACCATGTTTCGGTTACGAAAAGGATGTCGATGCCTCTGTCACTTAGGAGGTTGTAGATTTTGGTGGCGTGATTGAACATTGATCCTGTATTAATCAGATTGCAGTGGATCTTTTTAGTGTCATTTGGTTTATTTGTTGTTCCTGGATTTGATTTGTAGGTGTTCAGTTGGGGTGCTTTTCTGTTGGCTCCAGGCGGTTGAGGTTCTGTGAAGGCGGCTTTGTCATTGAATTGGTCTATGAGGTTGATAATTGGGTTGCTGACTTCTATTGTTTTTTCGTCTCTTGTCATTTGATGTGGGTATCAATAGTGCCCTTCTGTTCTTGTGATGTAGGGATTAGGGGGGTTGGCATCATCCCATTCTCTTCTTGGCTCCACTCTTCTTTTGTTCCATTGTTCGGGTGGGTTTTATATCTGTCTGGAAATGTCAGTGTCATTGAATTATCTAGGTCCTTTGGTTGGTGCGAGGTACGGTGTAAGGTATAAGGATTTTTCTCTTGCGATGTTTGTTCTGTCGATAGTATTATTTTGCAGGGTGTGTTCTGTATTGAAGGCACCTTTTGGTCGGGGCGGTTGGCTTGTGTGTCTGTATTATTTGTACCGTCTTCCTTTTCTCTTTGCGTCCAATTCTGTGTCAGGCATTTTGGGTCTTTGGTGGGGGGAGTTGGTCTGGGTGTTGGGTTTATAGGGGCAGTTTTCGAACTTTGGTGTATTGCGCCAGGCTAGTGTTGATTTTAATCCTCTTAAGTTGTTCCATCTGGATGTTTTAGAATGTGTGTCTTTGTTAAGTCAGTTGGGTCTTGGGTCAGTGGTTGCTTTTCTTTCAGTTGTTTTTAATCCTCTTAAATTGTTCCCCCTCTGTGTTTTTCAAGGGTGTGTCTTTGTTCAGTCAGCTGGGTTGGGGTGTTCCTTTTACAATGGAAGGGCTCTCCTGGGGGGTATTGTACGTTGTAGGGTGGGGCGCCTGGGTATGGGCTATGGGTGCAGGTAACTTGGGTGGGGATTATGGTAGTAGTTACTGCCTTTGGTGCTTGCTGGGTGTCCTGGATGTCAGGTTCCTAGGATCCAATTGTAGCAGGTACTGAATACCCAGACGACTGAGAAGCAAGAGGTGGAGAGCTTAGAATTTTACAGGTGGTTTACAATGAGATGGTATTCTTGGGAGTGGGGTGCCAGATGTCCGAAGCGATGTAGGTTTCGGCAGGAGCCAAAAGATAATCGAACAGCTTGATTTCTGATCCTTGGACAGTAGGTAGTAGGACCGGTTCCGCAAAGGCAGGCAGTGATCAAGAATGGGACATCTAGATATCAGGAAGGGGGTTTGGCTTCTCACATGCAGGAGGTGATCAAGTATCAGGTTGGGGACGCCTGGATGACAGGGGAGGTTTAGGTTTGAGTGAGGTAGGTGGTAATTAATGCCCAATATTTAAGACGCCTAGATATCGGGAGGAAGGTTCAGGCCTCTCAGCGGGGCTGGTAGCTGTTGAACACCTAGACTGGGAACACCTAAGCAGCAATTGAACACCTAGACTGGAGTACCTGGATAGAGGGAGAGGGTCCGGCCTCACAGTGTAGCAGGTTTAGGGTAGGAGATGGAGGTGGAGACACCTAGAGTTGTCTTTCGTGTATAGTGGCGGGGAGGCCCAGGTTTCACAGTGCAGTTCAGGCACAGGGACGTACACCTAGGTGTAGTGGTACAGGAGAGCACACCCAGATGTGAGTTTTGCATAGTAGGAGAGGCCTAGGTTCTACACACACAGATGTGAGTTTGCGTAGTGGGAGAGGCCTAGGTTCTACAATAAAGTTTGGAGGCACCCAGGCTTGACAGTCCTGCACCGTGAGGGAGAGGGTCAGGCCTGACAGTGTGCGTTGATACAGGGGAGGTCCTGTATTGAGGCCTAGGTTTCAGAGTGCAGTATATTACAGGAGAGCATGCTGAGATTCGAGAGTCCTGTATAGTGCAAGAGAGGTCTAAGTTTCAAAGTGCAATTTCACAGGTAATTTCAGGCGCGGTTTCAATATAGGGGAGTATACTTAAAGGGTCCTGTATAGTGGGAGAGAGGCCCAAGTTTCACAATGCAGTTTGGTACAGGGGAACACACTGATCTTGAGAGTCCTGTATAGTGGGATAGAGCCCTAAGTTTTAAGTCTGCCTAAATTGTTAAAATCCACTTGCACTTAATCGCCTAAATTTTAGAATTTACTGAAGCACCTCATGAAAAAGGTGCATGGCCTTTCTTTTTAAATAAATAGAAGCCAATTCATTTGCACCATGAAAGCAGCACCAAATAAGAACGACAATTGTATATCAGATTCAGGAATGTACTTTATTCAAGGTCAATAAGAGCTGTTCTTCTTCTGCACTCCCATACGACACGCTGCCCTCCGAGCAACAACTGGCACCTCTTGAAATGGACTATGACATAACAAGCTGCGTCCTCTTGCATGTGTTCCCCGCAAACTAGACTGCATTTGGAAAGCTACCATGTTCTGTTTCTCTAGCTCGTTTAACCGTTTGGCTTCGAGCACCTTTTCTGTCTCAATGGCTGAAAAAAAAAGAAATACAGGTTTTACTGGCAGATATAGTTTTGTGTAACAAAAATAATATAAGTGAAGTTAAAGGGGACCAAGCACAACTCCTGACATTTTATGTTGCGTATAAAAGGGCTATGGAGTCTGGAGAGGCCTCCTCCTGACATTCAGGGGGCTTTTCGGTGCAGAGGTGCAGGGATATCTGAGTGGGGATCCACCAATCAGCAATCACTTCATCTGTCCTTGCCACCATGTCCAATTTGGTAGTGTGCAGTTAAAGCAGTCATTGGAGTGTGATGTGTTATGGAGCTGCAATGAATTAGGCAGTTTGGGCAGTCATTGCATCGATAAAGTTAGAGGTTGGAGGGACTTAATGAGGCAATATGCGCCGATATATAGCGGGCCGACATTGTAGGTAACAGCATACCAGCCAAGTTAAGGGCCTGAGCACAGTGAGGAACCCTTAACGAGGGTGGCGGGCTGTTAACTAGAGGGTCGACCCACCACCTAGAGGCATATAGCCATTAGCACACGTGTAGTTTGCAACATGGGTGCTGATATTTTTTGTAGTTTAAAATGGAAAGTTCTTTCTCTCTGTGTCTCGCCTCGTCCTGTTAACGGACAGAAAATACTATACAAACATGGCCGCCATGGAATAGGAAGCAGGGCTCCATACGGAGCTCCTCTTCCATTTCCATGGCGGCCAAATGAAGTGGGGCCAGGGGCTGCAGGAGCTGCAGCAGTGGCTTCCGCTGTTGCACTAATCAGGTAAGTGGGACTTGGGGAGGGAGAAAAAAAAAGGGTCAGAGGGGGAAGATAACGGGTGGGAGAACCGGTCATCAGGCGACTTGGAATGTGGGATAACACTAGCAGTGTTAGCCCGCATTTCATGCCTCCTGATTGACTGGCTCCCCCTCACAGGGTGCTAATGCTAAATGTGGGAACAAGGATAGGCGTCCCCAACCACGTGGACCCAGAGGAGTAACCGAACAATGAGCAAAGGAGAAGGGGGGGTCACGTGAATCAAACCGCTGAAGAATCAAGCGGGGTAAATTGATCTCAATGTAGGAGCTCAATGAGGGGATAGGCCAGGCCAAGAATCATATAAAATCAGTCAATCTTTATTATACATATATCTAATAACATTAAACATAGTGCTGAGATCATGATAAAACAGCATGCAATCAGACAACCAGTGTTGGATATCTCCAATTAAAGTGCATATTGATCTAGTAGGCATCCTATGAGCTAAAGTGAACATAAGGTGCATAATGCAATTATAATTCAAGAACATATTGCACAGAACCAATTTCCAATCTCAAAAGATGACACCGGAAGGCTGTGGCACCTGTTCTGGTAGACTAGAGAAGAGGGGAACAAGGCTGTAATGGGCAAAACAACACTGCTGTACTAAGGGTTGGAAGAGGACTGGGCAGTAAAACACCCAGTAATCAGCAAGAGACAGGCCGCAGAGAGTGATGGTGGTGGTCCTGGAGCCAAGAGTTGAAAGAAGTGTTGGGAAACAGATGAATATGTCATCCGTAGATTATGACCTGCCCCTGATCCAATAATGTACAGGTAAGAAACACTACTCACTAAGACAACCTTATTGCCCATTTCCCAGGCAGGTACAACAGGACATAGAGACAATTTAAGCTGAAGATGGCAAAAGCAGTCTAACTAACATTGCAACATAAGCAGGCGCATAGATTAGCCACGAAGTAAGCATGCACTCCACATAAAGAACATGTACACTAGGTAAAATATGAATTTTTACATTAAATTAACATAGATATGAAGAACACTAACAGAACCAATGTATAAATTGAATGCAACATGAACGACATGTGTATATAGCTAATTAACATCTCTTAAATCGACAAAGGCCTCAAGACTTCGAGAGAACTAAAACATCTGAAACCACAGAAATATAGAGCTATGCAGAGGTTAAACGGTAGCTGGCAATTAGAGCCAAGGCTAGAATGAGATAGGAAGGATGGGAACAGCAAAACAAAGGCACGAGATAACAATTCCCAAGGCGCAAGCTGGATACTCCCAGATTAAATAAAGGTTTATAAGAATACAACCAGTCTTTGTAACCAGGTGCAGTAAAATAGCAAGCCAAAACGCTCCATGAAGAATAACTCGAGAGTGTCCCTGGTGGAAACAGAAAACACGACACACACATTAATATTAGCTAAAATCCCATGAAATAGGAGCTAATTCCATGTTATTTACAGTCCTCTACCATGTGACTCATAATTGGAGAGCAAAGGCTATTCATTAGGAGCAAGAACGAGAAAGGACACCTGCAAGACTCCCTAAAAGTACATAGGCTGCCCTGCAAGGTCAAGTACAAAGAGACTGCCCAGTCTCATGTGCTGAAGATGAGGGATGGTATCTTCTTTAAATGAGCAGACAGTCTAAGGACCTCGCTCCCCGTAAACCCCATCTGGCTCATATCGTGATGACCTGTCAAGTGTCGAAGGTTGGTTAGTAAGATGCCAACCTATAAAAACCCATAGTGTCATGCCACCTATCGAATCATATCCCAACCAATCCTGTAGCATAGAGATGATGTGTTTTTAGCTTTTTTTGAAATAAGGGTGGTCTCAGGTGGAGCCATCCGATATGTTTAACCCAATCAAATGTTTTACCCTTTTATGATCTATATGTAGCCATACCCATTAACCAATCCCCTTTCCCCATAGGTTTTTGTAACTGTGATTATGTTATGATGTCAGTGATGACACAGTTGTTCTACTTAAATTAGTGTTTTTGTATTCGCTCTCGGAGAGAGATAGAAGATTTTAATGCTTGTATGTCCCTGCTTTATTTGAACAATAATAAAGCTGGGTTTTACCTTGCACTTTATCTATTTCGTCATTGAGTCTGGTTCGGGTTGACTCCAGCTCCTCTGGCATACTTGGGACTTCTGCGCCCGCTTTAACAGAAGTGAGGGAGGAGGGGATGGTGGACAGCCAGTCACAAAGGACGAAAGCACAGAAGAAGGAGAAATTGGAGGTGGCCTGAACAGGAGTGTCTATGGTAGGGGAAGGGCACGGAGGAGATTCCAGAGTTCAGAGTGGGGTGATGCAGTGGAGGTATCCCAGTGGTCAACCCAGGTAAGTGCAAAAAGGAAGAGACCCTAGGAGAGGGATAAGAGGTAGCTATGGGTGAAAGGATAGGATGGCGAAAGGAAACTATGAGACATTTGGAGAGGGGCATGCAACATAGAGAATGAGCTTGACGTCCCAGGAGGTAGTAGTGTAGCAAATGGACTGGACTGGCTAGAACATCAAACATGATTGGAGAAGAAAAGATAAAGGTTAGTCATTAATAGAACTGGGCCTTAAAAGAGGCATGGAACAAGCACAGGACTTTGAAAAATGTAAATACATTGAGAGGTGGATGATAAACGATAGGAAGCAAGGAGTTTGTGGCCCCTTGCCTGGCTAGAGCTAAAGGTGGGACAGGCGTTGGATGAGAGGATGGGAAACAGAAAATGGAGTTTGGTGGCAAGCTGGTAAGTACACATTGAGTCACATACAGACAGTGTTAAGGATATTAAGGTTCAGGGCAGCACGTCTGCTTTGGTTTGGCAGGACAGAGTTCAAGGGGAAAAGGCAATAGCCCCAGTCACAATAGCACAGAGGTTGGGTATACAGGCATCTCAAAATCAATGGAGCTACATGTTATGTCTTTAACAAATGGCAACATCTGGCCGGGACAAATTATAGATATACTGAAACTACTGCATAAAAAAGTTAGATGCAAGTAGGGAGTACAAGGAGGGGGAATGAACTGGTTCACAGGCCGAGGGTCCATACGAACATCAACAATTGGCCTTGGACATTGGCTTTACTGATGTATGTGAGCATCTACTGTCAAAAGCTGTGATAGGGGTGTGTTTAAAGATTGCCATGCTATTAGATGGGCACAGATGAACAATTGGGGAATGGCCATGTGTTGCTATCATGAAGCGCACTAGTCAAAATTCAGAAGCACCAATCCATGACTTGTGGAGCTTGTGATAGAACTGTGCACCCCCTGCATAGCATCCACAAGGCTGTTGTTGACTGTACGTACATAAAATGGTCTGCTTTCACATGCGCTCCTTCTAAGGACCGAAAAAGGGGTGCAGTTTGCTCCTCAGGGAGTAGTCAGGAGGGGTAGACTGAGAACCAAAAGAGGCCCTGGAAACAATTTTCAAAGTGGCCCAATATTAGAAATTTCCAGCAAGCTCAACCCTTTTCCTATGAGAAAATGTGGAAATAAAATAGGTTACCAGACAAAAGAGACAAATGATGCAGAGGCCCACCAGGAAATCTCCAGAGTTCCCATGGACCAGCCCACCCCTAATAGGCAGGATGGGAAGGAGAATTCTGAATGTTCAAAAAATGAAAGAGAAATCAGCAGAAATACTCGAAGTGGACAGGCCAGCATCCAGTCATGCAATGCTACAGTCAGGTTAGGAAAAGAAGTCTGGAGCAAACAACTAGAGTATGGGTGAGGAAAGGGGGTTTATGTGAAAGCTCTTCTTCGCCAGTTAGTTTAAATACATTTATAGGGCACACCAAACACAAACATGTATCTTGGTGATATTGTTACCCCAATTCAGGGCGAGTTGAACCTGTGAGTGCAAGTTTCAGACAGATGTCAGAGGTAAGCTCTTAAACAGCTGTGCTGTCTTCGCGGCTCCAGGGAATGCCTACGTAGTTTGGCAAAGGAGACATCTTTTACTGGCTGTTTCTGACAGCAATATTTCTGGACTGTCAGGCCAATATAAATGTGCCTATTAAAAGCTGTATTAGCGACATATGTGTAAACAATACTCTCTAGGCACCCTGCCACCTGCCTCTTTATGTTTCTTGTTATACACATTAGCAAAGGAATACGTTTAAAGTCCACACTGTTACCCGCCTCTGCCGCTTTAAGGCAGAGGCGGCACAGTTGGGGGTGTGTGGTGTGATGTAGGGGGAAGAAGGGAGGAGTGGGAACGGCACAGCAGTTCCGAGTTTGTATCCAAATAAAGGAGTTGTGTTAACATTCCCTCTGGTCTTGCATCCGATCATTTAGAAGGCCCAGTACGGGCAACAACAGGCGACGAGGACGTCTCCAGCAAGCCGGAATCCATCCCTCTCCAGCGGGTGATCCCACTGCACTCCGGAAGATGTCAGCTGGTGATCCCACCACGACGTGAGTCCATCATCCTCCGGCTGTTGATCGCACCATGTGGCTCCTCCGTTCCTCCTGAATGAAGGTGCGCAATCCGCGCTCCGGGCAGTGCTACGCCTGGCTCCTATTCTTGATTTCTGCCGATCCCGCCACCCTCTTGCACGCCATTGCTCGGGTATCTCCAGCAGGGTATCCACGATCCCGATGGATCAGAAGGCTCAATCCGAGCCCAGGAATACAGCTGGCCACAGATGTCAGGGTGAGAGCGACCGGGGCCGCACCCTGCTAACATCTCACGCATGTGACGGTGCAACGGCGGCCTACTGTTCCTGAAGGTGCCATCAAGGAAGTTGGTAAACTCCAGGCCACACACGCTTTTCACCCAACCTCCTCCTCCTCCTACCATGACATTTCACGTGCCTGCTGCTGCACCTACCTGCTACCAGGCTCTGGCCATAACACAGCGCCATGCTGCCGGCAAATTATGCAACCCACATGCCATATGTGTTAGTGTGTGAACTGGAGCAAGCCACATCTCTTCGCCCAAACATGGCCCAGACCCACACTATCATCACAAGGAGGTTCAAGGTGACACGCACCCGCCTGACATTTAATGTGCACGGCAGTGCAACAAACCCAGGAAAGGACACATCTGGCAAGCCCGCTAGTGTACCCATCCACCATGACTGACCCCACAACGCTGCCTCCCGTGCGCAGCACCAAATCTGTCATGCTACGCAAGCCACTCCCTTTCTCAATGACCCCTCAAGCCGACAAAGGTCCAGTTGGGCCAACTGGATGGAAGACTTTCACCACTTTGTGCAGGGTTCGGGGGAGGGAGACTCACCACACCTACGACATGTGTTCATTAATCTTGTGGGGAGTGAAATAAAGACGATCATTAAAACTATCCCAGCTGCTGACCAGATGGATTTCGCTTCTTTGATCACTGCCCTGAATAAGATTATTGATCCGAATAGGGACTACGAAAGATACCTATTCAACCAATTCACACAGAGGCCTGAAGAAACTGTGGATGAATACATCAGCCGCATGAGGGCCAAAGGGGCACATTCCCAATTCGATGCCTTTTCCCTAGTTGAGGCCATACGTCTGCGCATCATTGAAGGCTATCACCCACCCTCAAACAACAGCTGTTGAAAAAGCCCCTCTCGATAGATGAAGTCAGCCAACACGCGAGGATCTTTGAGAGAGTTGATGCTCAAGCGGCCTCTATTTCAGGCACTTCAGTCGTGAAACATGACAACACCAAACTCATAGCCGCAGTCCAACAAGCTACCACACGGTCAGGGGTGAGGGGAGCCATGCCCTACAGAGCGACCAACCAACCCAGACCTAGGTTACAAAGGCAGTGCTACAGGTGCGGAATGGCTTTCCCCCCACACAGGGTCCTGTCCGGCCCTGGCGCAAAGATGCACCAATTGTAGGAGGGAAGGTCACTTTCAGTCCATCTGCAGGGAAGGGAGACCGTTCCCAACCCCAAGACCTCAGATGCCCTACAGGATGCCCTACCGGCCACCGCACCCTCAGCACTACCAGAACAGGCTCTACCAGTCCAATCAATGGCACTATGTCAGGGCGCTTGAAGAATACCACACTCCAGACTTCCCGCATGACTATGGCTACTACGATTAGCCCTCTCACCTGTTCAATGAATATGACGAACCCCTGCAGAATTATCATGAATATGACAGTCCATACCCTACTTCACCATACCCGACCACCAGCTACTATGACCAACCACCACATGACGAGTATGTCAACCTCATCCAAGATGACAAAGAGGCGGAGGAGGCCGTCAGAATGGGCAACTGCCTCTTCCACTTCCTAGGGGACTCTGGTGCTACTGTCAACAACATGGGGGAGCAAGAATTCCTGAGCATCCCGGACAAACCATCACTGGAGAAGACACAATTGAGAATCTTCCAATGGGGAGTGGCAACACCTCTGCATGCCATCGGACATTTCAAATGTTGCCTCCTTCACAAAAGAGTGCAGACTGAGACTATCATACATGTCATCAGAAGCCCGACCAAAGGACGCTGCCTTCTCAGCTATAACACTGCCTTGCGCCTGGGCTCATCAACATTCACTTCAACGAAAATGGCGTAATTGTGTTGTCTGCCATGGGCGGTGGACGGAATGACATTGTGGGCATCATAGATGCTGTCAGACCCCATAGACTTATCACCAAACTCAATATTGTGGAGATGTTTTCCCAGTTGTGCACAAGACTAGGCAAGCTGAAGGGTCCACCCGTCAAACTACACATTGACCAGTCAGTGCAATCTGTTCCCCAGCACCCTAGAAGAGTTGGATTCCACCTCCAAGAAGTGATCTCCAGAGAACTGAACCAACTGCTTGCTGATGGCATCATCGAACCGGCCAAGGGCCCGACTCCATGAGTGTCCCCACTTGTCATAGTCCCAAAGGAAGGGGGGCAACTACGTCTCTGCGTAGACATGAGGATGGCGAACACTGCCATCCAGCAGGAGAGTCACCTTGGCACGTGCATTGAGGACATGATTGTGCAACTGAGCAAGTTAGTGATGTTTTCCAAGCTTGATCTAATCCAGGGATACCACCAGCTGGAACTCCATCCTGAGTCAAGAATTATCACAACGTTTGCCACTTACAAAGGCCTATTTCACTATCGACGACTGAATTTTGGCATCTCATCGGCAGCTGAGATTTTCCCAGAAGCTATTCGACAGATAATCAGGCCAATCAAGGGTGCGCTAAATTACAGCGATGACACCCTAGTGTTTGGCACATCACAAGAAGAACATGATGCTGCACTGCTCGCCACATGCGCTGCAATCCAATCTGCGGGCCTGACACTCAATATCGACAAATGTCGGTTTAGCAAATCCAAATTTAAATTTTTCGGCCACATCTTCTCCATCGACAGGATGACTTCTGACCCTGACAAAGTCGACACCATTACTAAGCTGAATGAACCCCAGCAAGTAGTAGATGTGCGATCATTCTTGGGAATGGCTGGTTACTGTGCGAGATACATCTGCACTATGCGTCGATCACTGAACCCCTCAGGAGGCTTCTGCAGAAGGAAGCTGTTTTTGACTGGTCCCCCACTTTCCACTACACCTTTGAATCCATCAAGAAGGCCCTGGCTGATGGCCATCACCTTTCATACTTTGACCCGAGCTGGCACACCGAAATCACTGTTGATGTCAGCCCTGTTGGCCTCAGGGCCATACTAGTGCAGACTAGAAGTACGGACACATTTCCTCGACACATTGTCGCATATGCCAGCAGAGCCCTGTGAACCCCTGAGGCTGCATACTCGCAAGCTGAGAAGGAGAGTCTGGCGGCCGTCTAGGCCTGCAAACATTTTCATAACTTTATCATTGGGAAAAAGTTCACCTTAATTACGGACCACCAGGCACTGTTATTCTTGTACGGCAATCCATGCCCAAAAATTCCCCCCAGGATAGCATGATTGGGCAAAAGACTACAGGAATATAACTCTGACATAATTCACAGACCTGGTAGCGACCACAATCCAACAGACTACCTGTGCCGCCACCCAGTGGGTCCTCCTTCTACCTGGGCCGGTGACGTTGAATACATCAATTATGTTGCAGTCAGCTCACTGTCTCTTGCTCTGTCCCTTGAATCAGTTGCAACCGCATCGGCGGCTGACCCTACGACCACTCTGGCAAACAGTTTGACGTACAACAACAGGTGGAGAGACTATCGACGAGCGATGCTGAGCCACCCCGGGGTGTGCAAAGAAGAGATGGAAAGACTAGCTAGGATACACACCGAGCTGGCTGTCAAAGACCACAACATACTACTAAGAGGATGCTGCCTAGTTATCCCTGCAGCTCTCAGGGCCGAAGTGGTCAGACGGCCCAGGAAGGACACTGAGGGGCGGAGAACACAAAAAAACAATTGTGCTGCTTTGTCTGGATCCCTTTCCTAGACTCACTAGTTGATAGGTGGGTCAAGAACTGCCTGGTGTGCCAGTGCACAGCACGTGCAGACCCCCAATACCAATACAGCCAACCCACATCCCAAAGCGACCTTCACCGTTGATTTCGATGGACTACTGGAGTCTGGAGAATACCTACTACAACTCATAGAGGAGTATTTACGTTTCCCCATCGTCAAGAGAGTCACTACCACGTCATACTCTCACATAGCGGCAGCGCTTGATAAAGTTCTCAGGGAATGGGGCAAGAGTTTGCGGCTTTTGCAAAACATCTGGGTTTCAAACATCTGAAGATAACCCCAAGATGGCCCCAGGCAAATGGCATGGCAGAGCGTTTCATGGCCTCCATAAAAAAGACACTGCAAAGAGCCCGCATCGAAGGCACCAGTCCCTACCAAGCTTTGCGCAGACTCCTGCGTGATTATCGTAACACGCCACATGAGGCCACCAACAAGGCACCCGCTGAAGTGATGGTCCGCTATGATGTACAAACTCACCTTGTGAGAGAATCCAGAGCTCTAGGAGAAGAAGAAGATGAAGAGGTCATCTGAAGAGACACTGAAGAGAAAGAAAGATCCAAGCACGAATCAGACTCCCGCTATGCCCCGAAACCCATGAATGCCACTGCCATTAAAGGCATGAATGAGAAGGCCGAAAATGAAGAGAAAGAGGTCACGAGGAACAGATCCCTGTTCAAACACTAAGTCAAAAGAGAGGACTGTGATCCACTCCCTCCGGAACCAGACCCGGACCCACGTGAGCAATGAGATGACCTGTGGGTCCCGTCCCATAAGACGAGTCATTGAAGGGTGACGGCCGCCGAGCCACAAGAGCCAGAAAGCCCAAGTTACAGGAGCGACAGACCCCAGCGAGTCATCCGGAAACCGACCCATTGGGGCGAAGAGTGTTGACCCGAACATATGAACATTTGTCTGAGGGTGGTGTTACCTTCCTCTGCCGCTTTAAGGCAGAGGCGCCACAGTTCGGAGAGTGTGGTGTGACGTAGGGGGAAGAAGGAAGGAGTGTGCACGGAACGACAGTTCCGAGTTTGAATCCAAATAAAGGAGCTGTGTTAACGTTCCCTCCTGTCTTGCATCTGATAATTTAGAAAGCCCAGTCCGGGCAACACACACAAAATGGGAAATTCCTATAAAATATAGGAATATTTATTTATGAACTCTATTTACCTGGTCTTAGTTTATCTAGATTATCATTACTCATATTGTATCAAGTCATTACATAGTTAAACACGTTTTTTCCTCCCACCACCTAGCACTTTCGCCACATATTCTCGGATCAGGGTTTATTTATACTAGTCCTCTAATGTGCTTAGAGGGTTGGTGAGTTGAAGAAAAAAAACACACATTTGTTGTTAGTTCCTAAACATGTTCAATGCCACGCATGAACGTATCATATTGTTGGTGCTGGGCAAGTTTCCACGTCTTCTACACAGCACAGAAACCCTAGCATAGTAAACTCAGGGATGCTCAGCATATTAATAGGATTAATGATCTAATTCTTTGTTTAATTCTTTGCAGATAAGCTTTTGAGCTCAGTGCAAAACACACAGGCCAACTGTAACTTTAAAAAGAAGCATTTTGGTTATTGCAATGGGTACAACCAATGTGGAATTTTAAATCTGGTGCATTAATTAAAACCCGTCAATCCAGATTTGCTACTTAAATCCACACTTAGAATGTCTGAAAACATTTTTGGTTCTATTTACAGCCATCCTGGGCATTTCATCTGGCTCTCCACATACCAAACACAAAACACTTTTAAATGCAATCTATTTTGAATGAAAACCTTTATAAAGCAGTGAATGCGTTTCACTTTATCAATTACTAGCAGGTGTAACCGTGCTTCGCACAGAAATTCCTACTTCAGTCCTTGCTTGAAGTTTATTTAATGAGGTAAACCAATGCTTCTTTGCAGATAATATTGCTAGGATTTCCTGTAGGAGCTAATGTGAACAAATTGTCTTTGTTTTCAACTCTGGAGCAAGACACATTGTTATGCCTAGAAGTAACTGATGGTCTCTCTGGCAGCGTTGTAAGTGTGTCAATGGCGTTTTTAGTAAACCTCCCAACATGATGCTATGTTTCGAGGGAAGGTTGCAACTTCGGTCCCTGTGGCACGACAAGCTCCGTCCCCTATTCCAGTCAGGAACAGTTATGAGGCAGTGTTTCCAGCGGAGCCTTGCGTCACTTCTCTGCCAAGCAGACGCATCGTGAGTGCGCTCCTAGGAGACTCCTACCCTTTGATCCATTTAAACCATTGTCTAAACCTTTCTTCTTCTCTCCATGCTAGTCTCTACCCGCGAATCTACCCTGTACTCCCGTCGAATCTACTGCAACAGCTTTTCTTCATGAAACGCTAGTGCGTTGCCAGGCAATGGTACGGACACCATTTGCTTTGCAGCTGTGCTAAAACGATTATTCTGATTTCGCTACTTCCCGCTTTCACTCTTTAACACTCATATTATTCTTATACGCTGCAGGCAGAACGGAGTGCTTGTCAGGAAACACTCGGAGGCATCCCCAGGCGAACCATCTTAAACGCCATTCGAACCTTCACCTATACAGCGTCCTGGTGCTTAGCAACTGTAGTATTACGTTTCTTTCTCTCTTGCGCCCAACCTAGGTTACTCTGTATCTTGACTCCTGTTGGTTGCTTTCAGCCTGAAGATCACTGGAACACCAGAAGTCAGTTCATCTTACCTCGCAATGGGTTTCCCACGTCATTCTTATCCGCAGTAGCCTCGAGGTATAAAGCATTCTTTGCTTTGCCTTCTTTCGCACGCTCAGAATAGGAAACAGCATATGACTCTTATTCATTCGTAATACAGCCTTTCTTCATCAAGTCAGAATCCTGCCATCCATACAATCCCAGAAATCACTACCTAATTCTCGGTAATAAGGGACATACTTTCTGACTATATATATATCAAAACACATAATTGTACTAATTCCTTTATTTATACATAATAGGCCATCCACACTGAGACGACACTCCAGCAGGTCGTTCAACGCTCCAGCCTGTACATCTTGAAAGAAGACAGACGACATCAGGGATTTCGTCCCCAAGAGGGTTTCCCTTTGGGTACTGGAAGCCCCTTCACTGTCAACCAGCGCAGGGGGGTCTAGGGCCTAGGGGGATGCTTCTCTAGTGCAGCTTGGTACAGCTTCTGATCCTGGTTAGTGCAAGCACTGTGTGGTATCTGTTGTGTTTGCCTTCTCCGTATGACACACATAAAGCTGACCATGAGAAAGGCTTGAATGCTGTAAATTGGTTCCAGCTACTTTGAGTTGGAGCATTGAGATTGCACAGCAACATTATTGGTGTCCTGATCTACAGCAGAGGCAGCAGGGACCTCAACATAAGTGCTGTACGTGTAGGGCTGAAGCGTGTAAGCTTGAACGGGTACGACTGAAGCATGTCAGCTTTGGACTGTTGAGATGGCATACATTCATCAATTTATGGGGGAAATGATCTGTCTGTAATTATCATGATAGATTTTCCACGATGTGACGGACAACATGATTGGGGACACTATTGAAGATTGATTGATTGATAAGTCATTTATAATGCGCCTATACACAAGTGTTTCAAGGTGCAACCAGGCAAAGTGGGGGGAACAGGGGGAACAAGACAAACAATTTTACTAGGCCTAGTTCAGTTTAGATATGCAGGGGAGAGGAAAGGGGAGAGGTGCACCCAGAGCAACAGGGCCCAGAGTTAAGTGCAAGGTTGCAGGGCCTCCCAAGGGAATCACACCCAGGTAGTGCAAGGTAGGCCAAGTGCAGGAAGGCCAGCAGGTAAGTTCAGGGGACAGGACAGAGGGGGTGGGGTTGGTGTCCTGTATGACTCATAGGAACACCAAGCAGCCAGTCAGCATTACTGTGCAGGAGGAGGGAATGTTAGCAGAGGAGAGGCAGAGAGGAGGAGGGGAAAGGTGAGCAGAGTAGAGGCAGAGGCAAAAGTTTAGCAGTGGAGAGGCAGAGAGAAGTAAGAGGCGAAAAGGAAGGTCTTGAGGAGTTTCTGGAACTAAGATCAGATGGAGAGCAGCAGGGATATCATTCCAGAGGGAGGCACCTGCAGAACGGAGAGATCTTCCACCCAGTCTCTGCTTAGAGAAGCGACTCACCCTCAGAGAGTTGGAAGTAGGCAAGCAGAGGGATCTAGTAGGAAGGTACTTAGGAACAGAGAATTGAAGACATTATGGGCCCCGGCCCCAGAAAGCATTGTGGACAATGCAGAGGGTCTTGAACTTGATCCTTGCAGACACCAGGAGCCAGTGGAGGGCTTTCAGAGCCAGAGAGATGCGTTCCTTGGGCTTGAGGTCAAGGATATGTTTTTCTGTCCGGTTCTGGATGAGTTGAAGAGACATGCAACGTTGCCTGTCACAGGCATTACTACAAAAGCACCGTATTGTGTCACCCGCAGTGAGTGCCGCTAATGTCAGCTAGAATACTGATAGTGTGGAATGTTTAGGAACAATGAACTGCTTAAGTTTTAATGAACTGCTGAACTTTAGGAACAATGAACGTAGAACTACGGCAGAGTTCTGGCGCAAAGAGCCATATGGCAGGGGTAAGCATTGCAGACCGTTTAAAAAATAAAAATTAGGAACATTTATATTTTATACTTTTTTTTATTGTCTACACCATGGAACCTACCCACATGCCAGATATTGGGTGTTTAGCATGTTGGGAAGTATTCTGAACATTTCAAACAGGCACACACACACACATATCCAAGCATTGCAGAATGTGAAATTAGAATAATTTACATTTTATAATTTTGTACATTGTCTAGACCATGGAACCACATGCCAAATTGCAGGTGTGTAGCATGTTGGAAAGTATGCTGAACATTTTGAATAGACACACACACACAGTGCTTAATTTGTAAAAAAAATAAGTGCCAGTGCCCCAAAAATATTGGCCTTATAATACCGGGCACGTCGCCGCTCTCAGCACGGGCGCGGTGCTGCCCTCAGCACGGGCGTGGCACCACCCTCAGCATGGCGCCGCCCTCAGCGCGGGGGCGCCGGCCGCGCCAGTTCTGTGCTAGACCTACCTAGATCAGCCCACCACCAGCACATCACACTGCTGCTGCTCCATGTCACATGTTTGGCGCTGCAGCAACTGCTGGCACAGGCTAGTAGTAAATATGCAACTGAGACATGCTCCTCCTGTAACTGTGCCTCGATGCCCCCAGGCTGTGTGAGCGCTTTAAAAATGCAAATAAATAAAAAAGCATTCTGTTTCAGTCACTGTTGAACTGTATTTGTCTCTACCCCTTCTGCCCCATCTGACAGTCTGTTAAAGTACACCAAGTATTGTTAATCGGTTACCTCCAGGAAGAGCACCCTCCACTCAGCCCGTTCTTCAGTCACCTCATCCAGGTGTTTTGTGTAATTAATTTACTCTCAAGCTCTTATCAGTCATCACATCTCATAAATGCACCCCCCTTCAACCTTCCTTCAAGCATGAGCATGGTGTTGTATAACTTGGAAGAAGTCATTTCTGCAAGACATTGTTGTGAAATCAACGGCCTGTGCTACTTCTGCTTTAGGGCCTCTTTCCACCTTAACACATATTAAAAAACTAAATATGTTTTGTCACCCAATATTCAGGAGCCAGAGGAGAATGCATATTCGGATATCTCCTTCCCACTGACATGTTCTTGACATACTTAACTAAACTGCGGGGTGTAACAGACACCCACCTCCCTACCTGAGGATTCCTATCTGAGGATTGCATGTGCTCTCATTCGGAGCACATGCTCGAGCGTATTGTACCCAGGTTAAGGGGCCACATCTGGTGTATAAACCACACATCAGGATAGAAAACATGCGCTGGAATTATGTAAAAAAATGACAGCAAAAGACGGTTGAGAATTATACACGAATACTCAACTAGTGCTTTTATTTATGATGACAGATTAGTGGGCGCGTGCACCATGTTTATCCCCGTCTAGTTCCCATGTGTGTATCTTTAAGCCTGAAATGGCATTTCAGAAGTTTGTCTTTGCATGGGCTTTCCTCCCGAAGTGCAGCCGGTTCGGATTCAGCCCAATACGTGCACCGTTCCGGGTCCCTTCGCTGAAGCTCATTTGTGAACTAATAAGGCTGATAACATTAAAAGGAAGAACGGAAACACCCAGGCAAAAATTCACAGTTCATGTTTTGCTTGGATGAATGCTATCCAGGGTCGGACTGGGGCATAGAATTGTCTCGAGTCAGGCTCGGCACCACTGAAATAGTGCCAAAGTTGCAAACGCAATTCATTCCTTTTGTGACAGACACTAGTGGGACCACGCTGCCGCCCGTGCCCCGCCTGGTCCTGGGCTTTACCCTGCCTTGTCTCAATCACTTAGGCTGCCTAGCCTGATGATGACAAAAAGAGGTGCGCGGCACAGCGGCCCCATGGAAGGTAAGATTTTAAAAGAAAAAACGTATATTTGGGCAGATGGGGCCCATCACTTTCAAAGTGATAGGCTACAGCCGCCACTCAAAATAAGTTATTTCTTTTAAGACCTACCTTCCGTGGGGCAGAGCCCCGGCCATTTGAAATCCACCAGCCTGGCCACCCGTGGCAGAGTCATCTGACTCAGTCTGCGGCAGCCAGCAGCCCCTGGTCACAGAAATTGGCCTGAGCCTGGCACTGACTGCAGTCATCAGCACACTGCACACTGGTCACACAGACAGAAGCCCGGGCGCGGACAGGCCCCTGGTGGGGTCCTGACTCCTGGGCAGTCAGGACACAACAAGGGGACCGTGCCGCCACCCAGGCCCCGACCTGGCCCTTCCTTGCCTGATCACTTGACTGTGACAGGCTCAGGCTGCACCGCACGCAACAACAAGTGACTTAGCTGCTTTACCGGCTGGGACTTGGTCTCCTGTCGGGGCCTCAGGGTGGGGGGGGGCAGGTGCGCACACTGGCACCTGCACAAATGAAAAAGCAGGCAGCGGGGAGCCCAGGAAGCAACTAGGCCGCAACACGCAGTGCAGCAGGGCATGCTCTCTCTCTCACAAGTCAGGACCAACGACGCCACGCCTCAACACCTTCACTTCACAGTAACTTGTGAAATGAAGGTGGTGCTACACTGCCTCCTGTGGCAACAACAACACATCACCATGTAATTTCACTGGCTCAGAAGAACAGCCAATGAAAACTGCACATTCTGTGTTGCTATACAGAATGTATCAAATACTGCATAGTAACAACAGAATGGTAGTTTTCATTGGCCGTTTGTAACAGTTTGTTGTTCATTGCTATTGCTGGCCCCTCC
Organism: Ambystoma mexicanum; assembly: GCF_040938575.1. Taxonomy (NCBI): domain Eukaryota; kingdom Metazoa; phylum Chordata; class Amphibia; order Caudata; family Ambystomatidae; genus Ambystoma; species Ambystoma mexicanum. The sequence goes on from NC_090937.1 coordinate 40,267,238, forward strand.
CAGGCCCAGCCAGCCATGGCCTGCAATCTGCAAGCACGAGAGATATCGAGATCAGAATGACAAATCCCAATGATTTATAATCGAAACAAAGCAAAGTGGAAGAACAAATAAAGCAATGGCACATGCACTGGCCACGCATGAGTTCCGGTGCCCAAAAAAGAGTGCTGGTGTTGGGCACCGGCAACCACCCCCAAAAATTAAGCACTGCACACAGATCCACAAATTTCACTTTTATCTATAGAGACATTTCATATGCTCTATTAGCCATTCCATTGTAACCCTCTGTCCCCAAATAAAACAGTTCTCAAAAAGAGCAGCTGTGTAAAAAGGAACACAATAACAGGTACCTCGACTTGGCATAGCCAAAATGTTTTGGCTGTCCTATGTCAAGAGCATTCTGTGACAAAGTGCTATGATTTGGGGTGGCCATGGGGACCGGCTGCCACCACCCGCTCTGTGATCTAGGACCTGAAGGAGAACCCCAAGCCAATCAAAAGCCTCTGAGAAAACACTTTCTCACCAACAGCTAGGGTACCACAAGAGGGAAGTCAGAACCCTGAGCGTAATGCAGATGCCATACAGTGGAGTGACCAGATCAACATCAAACTCCAGAAAATGAAACACACCAAAGAACCAAAAATGGATAGCTAACCTGCTAGAGAGAGTGTCTTTCTCCTTCTGAACCCCATCATTTCAACAGTTGAATGGGCTTATTACTTGTTCAAGAATCTGGCAAAAATATGGAGTCCTCCCCATCACCCCAACTCTAAACTGCAGTTCCCCCTTTGAATGGTCAGAGGCACTGAGAAGGACTGGAGCGGAAAGTCAGCAGCTGCCTATTTTAATCTGAAGAGCCGAAGCTTATGGCGCTGCGTAGCTGATCACAGTCTGGTGTTCGCAGGTGCCTGTTGGGGGGCATGGATCTGTGTCCCCATGAAGAACATCAGTATTTTATGCTGGTTGAGTGGGGTTGGAAGCAGGAAATCAGAGGTGTTTCTGAGGGAAGAATGGCAAGAAATGAAGGGAGCATGAAGGAGAGGAAGGGGGATAGGCAAACAGGAATGGAGGAAACAGAGTGAAAGAAGGGGAAAGATAGTAGAAAGCCATGTGGAAGAGAAAGTCAGAGGTGGAGGAGGAGGGAAGTGGAAAGACCTGGAGAGACTGATACAGTGAAGCGAGGAGAGAGAAGTCAGGAGAATAAGAGTAACAGAAGTGGAAGAAGAGGGGAGATGTGGTTCTGCATCCAAGATAACCATGAGCTTTGAAATTCATCTGTTGTTTGTTTGAAGAATTTCCCTCAATGATGTTGAGGAAAAAAACATGTTGGGGGGATTTCTATGATTATTTCTTCAAATATATACAGCAGTATCGCTGGATAGTGCGGAAAGATAAAGTTTATTTTGTATGATTATATCAATATTGAATTTATTAAGACAGTTAATAACATATCATTGAGCAATATGTGTTTGTTGTTGGGGGCATGCTCAGGAATAAAGATCTGGGTGTTTATGTAGCTGCATATTTGTATGCATGAGAGTATATGGGTTATTCTTGAAGAATAAAATATGTTGATGCAATAGAAAGCTGCATAAAGTGCCATTTTGGAATAAGGGGCCTAACTGGTGGTCTTTCTGGTGCCTCAAATGAATGGTAGTACCAAATGTATTAGTGTGTTTGTGGTACTTGTGCCATAACTTACCCAGGCCTAGAAAGGTCAGGTGCAGCTTCACCAAGATGTGGGCATTTGGAAAGATAAGCACAGTGCCCTTCAAGTGCTGAAAGGTGCAGGTGCCATTCTTGGGGACAATGGTTGTGCGACCAAACAGCCAAGACAAGAAAGAAGTGCAGCGCGGCACTTGACATCCACAAAGTGCAAGTGACTTTCATTTGACCACTGTAGACAAAGGTAAGCAAGAGATGGACTGATGGACCACAGTCATGAAGCAAGCAGGAATCACTCATCTTTGGAAAATGTGGTTTCCCCAATTCCTGCACCCAGCCCCTCCAAAGATCCTTGTTACACTTGTGTTTTGAAAATAAATCCTTTTGAACTAACCTACCTAAACCAGGAGTTTGTCATTGATCTCACAGCTCTTACAAGCCTCAAATGTCCCAATACATGTCATGATATGACTAAAGAAAAGCGGTATAGTTTGGACCATCACAAGCTATAAGTCGCGGACATCTTGGATTCCATTACATTCACAGCAGATGCAACCAGTTGTAACTAAGGCACACACAGAATGTTCAACTTTCTACCAAATCAAATTTGCAGAAACATTGTAAAGAAAGAAAATACTGACACATCAGTAAGGCAGATGTGTATTCACATGCATTTCCACCTACCACCAGCCATACCAATAGTTATGTCTCCGACAAGTATCTCTAAATTGACAATTAAGAACGAAATCCCAAAAATCAGCCAAGGAGAAACAAGAAGTCTGGGCTATACCTCTCATAAGGGGCATAATGTGTGCAGTAATCATGGCTATTGCTCTATGCTATTTTATAGCATAGAGCATTTCCTTCTCCTGGGAGCCCAAGCTGGCTGACTCTTCCCTGTGACCCGATAAGACTTCAGACGGGGACTAGTTCCCATGCATCTCCTCAAACATGAGGTATGAAGAACTCGTGCAGCATTACAAAAAGGTGTTTGCTGATTATTGATGCTTTTTTTCCAAAAATCGGAAAAAAAGAAGAAAGAAAATAGTAGCATTTGAATTTCATCCCTCATTTTTTACTTTTCTATCCAAACCCTGACTGCTGCCCTCTGTGTTCACTGTTAGGTGGGAGCCACACAGGAGGTCTTTCTCTGTGGCCTTGTGGCTTTTTAAAGATGGCCCCTGCCTTTTCATGCTAGTGAAGGCTCACAAGCATCTGCCTCCTTGGCTTTCCTGCACCTGCAAATTAATTTGAGCCCATGGATGGACCGGCAGGCTTTACCCGGCCCACCCCTTCCAAGGCCTACTTTCTAAGGCCCTGTCTGCTCCCCTGTCCACTGCCTGGCCGGGTCTGTGGGTCCTCTCATACACCCCCACCACGTGCACGTGGAGGCTGGGGAAAACTCTATGTTCCCTGGACCTATGGTAAGCAATGGACCTCCGAACACCACTATGAAGGTCAGTTCCTTTAACTAGCCCTCTGATCCTTTCCTTCACACCTGGTCTGTCGATCTGCTACTTCACCTGATCTGGACTTCAACTTAGCTTGCCTTGCCCAGTTACTGAATGTGTCTTTCACCTGCGCTGCTGGCAAAACAATTTTAGCCTTGTCTAGTGCTGCTTGCTTTTCACCTGCCCTGCTGGCAAAACAAATTTAGTGCTGCTTGTTTTTAACCTGCCCTGCTGGCAAATCGAATTCAGCCTGCCTAATGCTGCATGTATTTCACCTGCCCTGCTGGCAAAAGTAATTTAGCCTTGTCTAGTGCTGCTTGTTTTTCACCTGCACTGCTAAAATTCGAATTTAGTTATGCCCTGTGGCTGCTTGTGTTCTCACCAGTTGGCGTGCTGCCCTCTGTCTCCTCCTCCCCCCCCAGTCTCTCCCCACCACCCCCCTATCCCCTACCTTCAAGTGCAACAGTGCTTCAGCCTGGCAAGTGTCCCCCCACACCCCTCCACTTCTGCAAATCATGTCGCTATTTATCTCTCCTATCCGCTCCAAAAACTTCTCTATCTCATATCCTTCTCCTATCACTAAATCTGTCCAGAAGAAACTTAAGAAGGACATACTGGGCTCCAACCCAGGCCTTCCTATTGCAGATACCTAGGTCATGGCTTCCGCCAGAGAGACCATCACTGACATCCTCTTCTTTGTTAACTCACCTGATCTATGGACTCGTTACATGGCCGGCTTTCTCTCTCCTATCGCCTCTTCTCCCATTAATGGTGGCACTGCTGGGAGGTTCTCCTTGACCTCTTCACCATTTCCAGAGTCATCATTAATGTTTATCTTAATGGCACCATCATGGTGCAGGGTCCTCAACCCAACCTTCTTCTCTTCAACAGTCTCCTCCCTAGACTCTCTTACCTCGCCTCTCCCTCAGGCCAGGCTGTCTTACCTCCGGTGCCTTCCTCCTCCTCTGCCCAGGCTCGCTTGCCTCCTGTGCCTTTCTCCTCCTCTGTACGGGTGCCCCTTCCGTGCCTTACTGCCCTGGCTCTCTTGCCGGTCTTGGCTCCTTTGCCATCCTCCACTATCCCCTGCCCCCCCCCGAGGAAGACCTTCAAAGATGGCAAGCTGCTCCACATTGAAAATGGAGTAAGAAATTAGTATTTCCGAAATGCATTAGCCATAGGGTTTTTCGTTTGCCTACAAAAACAGCTAATTAGAAATTGGTGATTTTTAACCAATGACAAGCATTTATCAATTCACAAATTCACAATTTTGTGGAAGATTAAAGAAAATTACTCAAACATTATTTGAATTGAGTTTTATTCATCATTATACATTTTTTGACAAAAAATAAAATACAACATATTTAACCATTCGTGGTAATTACAGGTGTGCGGCCCACACCGATGGCTAATCAGCCTAGGTCCTTTTTTCTTCAGCTGCTTCACATTGCCACCCTCAACACCCGCTCTGCCGTCAAACACTCGTCTGACATCTGCAGCCTCCTCGAACTGATGGGTCTTGATGTGTTCACCATCTCGGAGACCTGGTTTAAGGATAGCTCTGTCACGAGCTTTGACACACTACTCCCTGAAGGCTACAAAATTCTATCTGCTCCCAGGCCTAAAGAGACAGGTGGGGTAGTGGCACTTACCTTTCCAGAATGGATCCCTGTGTCCATCATCCCTACTCAGGCCTACTCCTCCTTCGAGTGCCTAGTCTGCAGACTCGCACTATCCCCAAAATTGTCTCTCACTATGACCACATTCTATCGGCCACCAGGTCAGTCCACTCTTTTCCTCTCTGAATGGGCTGTCCTGGCCTCCTCTCTACTTTCCTCCTCCTCTCGCCTCCTCCTGTTGGAGGATCTTAACACCCATCTGGGCTCTCCTGACTCCTCAGGTCCTTTCCGCAACCTCTGCGACTCTCTCGCACTGTCTATCCTTCCCTCTGGACCCACACACACTGCGGGCCACACCTTGGGTGTTCTCATCTCTACTGACATCCCTCTCTCTATCCCTCTCACTACCTCCCTTTCCTGGACTGACTACTCCCTTATCTCAACACACCTGAAGCTCTCCTCTCCTCTTGCAGAAATACATATGGCACAGCCACTTGGCTTCAAAGTCACCAGACCCATGCTTTTGCCTCCTCCTACTGTTCTCCTCCCATTCCTCCGGCTGACTCCCACCCTGACAGGGCCCTCGCTAACCTCAATCTCTCTATCACCAACACTCTTGACATTCTTGCCCCTGTCATGAGGGTCCGACTGAAGCCTTCCAAAAACTACAACTCTTGGTACGACTCCGACCTGGCTCCCCTTAAACACAAGTGTGGGGCAGCTGAGCGGAAATGGAATGCGGCAGGAGAACCTTCTGACAAACTGGCCTGCCGCCTCCTTCAAAGGCATTATCGACTTTGCAACACAGCTGAACTTTCAAAGTCTGCAAAGAACTGGCCAGCATTTTGTCACACCCACCCAGGACCTTTGCTCGGCCCTGGCTGCACACTTCATCACAAAAAACCAAGACATCCTTTCGACTCTCTCTTCCATACTACAGCATACAGCAACACCAGAGCCTCCCTTGCCCCCATCCCCTTACCCTCTCTTCTCTTTCGCCCATAACACCGGATGAGGTCACCAGACAAGTCTGATCTATGAAGGCTTCATTCAAACAGGTGGACCCCTACCCCTCCAATACCATCAAAGACAATATCGACTTCCTCAGTGAAAAGTGGTTGAGTGGGCACTGCTTCCTTTTTTGTTACCTTTGAAATATAAATATTTGTAATTTAGAAGAAGTGGTAATCTACTCATCGATTCCCTCACCCAGCTTTGGCTGATCTCTGCAATCTCTCCTTTTCCTCTGGAGCTTTCCCAACTGCCATGAAGCACTCCCCTGTGCACCCTCTGCTCAAAAAACCCTCTGCAGAGCCCTCCATTCCGGCAAACTTCCGCCATATCTCCATCATTCCTTTCTTGGTCAAACTCCTGGAGAAACTGGCCATCTCTTTGATGGCCCTCGACACAAAATCTATTGGTTCCTTCGACGACCATCAATCTGGCTTTAGAGCATCCAGAGACACGGAAACTGCTCTTCTGAACACCTGTGAAGACCTGCTCTGAAATCTTGACACTAACACTCCCTCTATCCTCATTCTCCTTGACCACTCCTCTGCCTTCGACACGGTTAACCGCAACATCCTGATTGCACGTCTCCATGACACCCTGGGAATCGCAGGTCAGGCTCTGGCATGGTTAACCTCCTTCCTCTCCGACCACCCATCCCAGGTGGAACTCTGAGCCTTTCACTCGACTGTCACTCTCTCAACCTGTGGTGTTCCCCAGGGATCTAACCTATCCCCCTGGTTCTTCAACGTCTATATGACTGCCCTAGCACGTCTGATCACCACTTTCACATCTAACTTCCAGTGCTACGCAGATGACACTCAACTATCTTTCAGGCTACCCTCAGCCCTGCTCCCACACCCACCTGCGAAGCAAGAAACCCTGGCAGAGGTCATCTTCGACTCCACTCTCTCCTTCTCCTCTCACATTTCAGACATCTCTAAAATGTCTAACTATCAGCTACACCTCCTAAGAGGTACTCTACCTTTTCTCACTTTCCCCCAGAGGCTCACTGTCTCCAGAGACAGGCTGGTCTATTGCAACAGTCTTTTCCTGAACTTCCCTTCTTCTGCTCTGCGCCCTCTGCAACTCATCCAGAACAGAACCGCAAGCTTATCCTTGGCCTCAAGCACAGGCACCGCATATCTCTGGCACTGAAATCCTTCACTGGCTCCCCGTGGCAGCAAGGATCAAATTCAAGACCCTTGTCATTGTTCACAAGGCTTTTTGGGGCCTGGGACCTACCTACATGAAACGCTGTCTACCCAAATACTGCCTCTCACGATCCCTCCACTCATCTACCTTCAACCTTCTGCGATTGAGCTGGTTCTCTGAGCAGAGATTTGGTGGGAGATTCTTATCCTCAGCAGGTGCCTCCCTCTGGAATAACCTCCCTGCCACCCTCCGTCTTGAGCCAGATCTCCTTAAATTCCAGAAACTCCTCAAGACTTTCCTCTTCTCCTCCTTCTTCTCTCTCCCTCTGCCCTGCTAACTTAGTTCTCAGCTTTTTCCCTCTCTCCTCCTCCTCTGTACAGCATACTAACTGGCTGCTGGGTGTACCTCAGAGTCTTACTGATCCCCGGTACCCTGCCAGCCCTCCCTTGCACTTGCCTCAGGGCCTACACCCTACCCCACTCAGTGCACTTGAGAAATTAACCCAGGAGAGTGGCTCTCTCTGAACTTACCCCAATCTCAATCGACAGTGTGCACTTGAACCTCCCCCTCTCTGTGACCCTCCGCGCACTTGCTCGATCCATACACACTGTGTCGAAGGTCGTATGTCTATTCTGCCTTGTCTTCACCCCTTAATTGCAGTGTCTAAATCTGCAAAATCGCCATCAGGCCTATTTGCTGTCCCCCAATCTTAAATGTTCTTTGTACGCACTTACTCTCCCTGTGCAGACTATTATCGTCTCAGAATTTCAAGGGCTCTGAGCGACTGTTTGTTTTTTCCTAATGCTCCCACCATCCTTGAGCCCTTTGAAACACTTGTCTGTGTATAGGCCCTATATAAATAAACAATGCCATACCATACTTTGAAAAGACTCAAACAATGTTGATTTATAAGATCCATTGATAAAACAGAGTCCCTTCATGGCCCCACAACTTGCACAGGGGGCATAGCTGATCTTAACAGCCTTCAATTGTAAATTTCACTTCAGGTAAGGGCCAAGAGGGTGGCAAAGAGAAGAAGTGCAAGGAGTGTACACGCAGGAACCTATAAACCATAATGATAACGACACCACAATAAGTGCAAGTGTAAAAGCCCAGAAACTCTACAGAGCATCCCAGTAAACAATACAAAGAGGCATAGGAGACATGACCCATAGAAAAGGGTATACAGCAACCTTTACTGTGCCCCAGGACTGCAAATGGGTATGTGCAAGGTTCACACTTACAATTGACGCACTAGACAAACCCCAAAGAGAATCCTAGAACAGGTGTAATTCTCAGGGATCATCACTAACAAGGGTAGGGGGAGGATTGGAGAAAGTCAGAAGTCCCAACTAAGAGTCAAAGTATACTCTGAAAAGGAGAGATACTCTGTCCTTTTCAGAAACAACAGTGTTCCCCCCCCCCTCAGGTGAGATGGGGAGGGAGGGTTTTGTAGAAGCCGGCCCTCACAATGCCAAGGTTTCTGGCACCAATGTTTTTCCACCTAGAATGGCAGACAACAAGGGACCCGGAGAAGGCAGATTTTAGGGGATTAGTTTGGCAAAACAAGAACTTATGTTGGAGTTATCCAGGACCCATGCCCCAGAAGGCACAGTGGATGATTTAGACAATTTTCAATAGAATCCAACTATCAACCAGGAGCCAGTACAAGGATTTCAAGGAAGGAGTAATGTGGCAAGTGGGTTGAGGACCCAGTGTGAGTCCAAACACCTTATTTTGTAAAACCTTTAGGTGGTGTGGAATGTACTTGGGTAGGCCGAGATAAAGGCTATAACAATAGACTAGTTTTGAGAGGTTCACTTCCGCCTTGTGTGGAAAATGAGGAAAATAATACACCTAAGAATGTGCATTTTGAAATGGAATTTCTTAGATGGCTCTAGGACGAAAGGGGGTAAAAAGAGTGAGCTAATTGAAGATACGCACAAGGTTCCTGGTCCAGAGCAGGCCAGGTGCCCATAAAGGAGGCCAGGTAAAAGGTTAGGAAGTCAGAATGGCAATGGCCAAGTAAATGGTTTTAGTTGTGAATGTGGGTTGGACCAAGATCAGAATAGTCAGGGTAGGGGGCCTGAGGGCAAGTGCTGGTTAAGGGGTGCCGGAGTAGACTGGACAAAGAGTGCCTGGCGCGTGTAAGGCACATAAGGGACCAGATACCAGTCGGAGCAGCAGCAGGGGGACATTAACAAGGGAAGGGGAGAGTGAAGGAGGAGGAGAACATTTAATTCTTGAGAAGTTTACAGAACTTAAGGAGATCCGGCTCAAGTCTGAGAGGGGCAGGAAGGCTGTTCCAGAAGGATGCTCCTGTCAAAGAAAGCGATCTACCCTTCACTCTCTGCTTGGAGAAACGTTTGATCTGCAGAGAGCTTGAGCTAGAGGACCGAAGGACTCTAACAGGGATGTATTCAGGGAGAGAAAGGTGGATGTAGTGGGATCCAAAGCTCCAGAAAGCCTTGTGGATGATGTAGAGGGTCTTGAATCTGATCCTTGCAGCCACCAGGAGCCAGTGGAGAGATTCTAGGAATTAGGTGGGCTGGCTAGGATCCAGCAAGCCACCCATGAGGTCAGGCATGTCGATGGGTGCTGAGGGAGGCCACAACAGTGCGCTGGTGCAAGAGACTTGTTATGTGTGCAGCTAGACTGTATTGTCATAGGTTATCACTATATTCTAATGACAGAGGTGGTGACGCAAGTCTGGTCTAAGGAGGTAAAACCATTATATGTCCATATAGACCAAATTTGTCATAGTCTTTGCTGCATTCTAAAGTGTGTGGATGGAAAGCTGAGCCTGCTGCAGATGTCCACCAAAGTGATGCATTTATACGTACCTTAAGCTCAGATGGAGCTTATCTTTGATCTCGCTGTGTGATCAGATTGTCTGTGGGAAAAAAACAAGCTATCCTCGTAGGTTCCTCTAGGCACTATGGACAGGCTTCCCTCAAAGTCTTCTAACCACAAATAGACTGGCTATCTTAGCAAGTCTTCTAAGCGTAGCAGCCTGGATACCGTAGGTGTAGGGATCATAGGATTTCCTAAACGTAATAGACAGGCTACACTTATAGTCTTACTATATAATTTCTAAGCTCCATAATAGGCTATGTGAAACAATTACGGGTATCCTCCCATCTACTCCCCTTCGATCTTCCTCTCAGGTGGCCAGAGAAAGGCAATCACTTTTGGATCCTGATCCTGGGGGTGGATATACAAGGGAGGATCACCTGGGAGGAGGGGCATTGGGGTGTGGCGAGAGGATGTCTTCAAGGGAGATATGGCATCCCCTTGTCCGAACAAGAATTAATCCTACCCTCCTATTTCCTCTGTAGGGTTTTGTCAGTCCTTAGCTCTTCCCTACACACACTATGACCCTGAAGTCTGTACCTTTAAGACTGGGACGAGGAAGAGGTGGTACTGAGATGAAGAAGGTGCCTGTAAAGGATCAGGCATGTCCAGTTAATTGGCGAAATGAGGGTCAGGCAAACTACTCACACTTGCAACCTATTGGAAGGCTACAGGTGCTTAAAAGCAGGCCCAAGCAGCAGAACAGAGAGAACCTGCCTGGAGAGAATGTGGCAGGCGTGTGGCGAGGAGCAGGCTGGGGCAGGACTGGCAGAGAGGATACTGTGTGTTCCCACTGGAGGAGAAAGGTGCCAGGACCTGAGATGGCCACAAGAGTACCAAGACCTCAGCAATTAGCTGTGTTACGTGTTCCCAGCTGGAACTGGGGAACACAGAGAACTCCTGACGGCCACGGGACGCTGCTGAAGGTTTTCCAAACAAGAGCACTTCCCACTGGAGCTCCCGATGCATACCCGGCAGTAGAGAGCAGGAGGGAGAACAGCACGAAGATGCCCCGCAAAGCAGAGCAGCTCCGGTGAGTGCGAGACAGAGAATACTTGGACTGAGGTGCTCTGGGGCAAATCTAGGACATTCTAGGAATTACAATGAAGTACAAATGAATCATGAAAAGGTTCCATATATTGGAAATTCAAAGGCATATGTTGAATACCGAACTACAGGGAAGATAGGAAAATCATGTGAAATTATAGCACAAGTGTAAAACTAATAACATGCTTCATTGAAAGGAGTGAAATTTGCTGAAAGCTTTGAGAAACAATGTGGAAGCGGTCATGAATATTTATGAATTGAATGAAAAGCGAGTGTAAAAGACAAGTTGTTGAACCCAGAAGGGCAAGGTGATTGCCAAGTTGTGGAAGATGTCACAACCCTCGCCCAAAACCCCCTCTGGCAAACCCATTGGCCAGGTGGAGTCAGGACTTGGGCCTGGCATCCTCTTCAAAAGCCCTCAAGGGGCCAGTCCTGGCACCTATGCACCAGGCTCATACACCATGAAAAACAATGTGCTTGGGAATTACTTTATTGTATTGTCAGCCAACATGGAGGCATCCACATAGCTTGGTTCCTAAGAACCAAGCTATGCGGTCTAGTGTTTTGGGTGTGGTAGCCTAGGGACTACTTTACCTGGACTATTTTGTTGGGGCTATTTAAACCACACCCGAGCAAGACAACACGCTTTGCGTTACTTTGCAGTTTGCAACGTGACGCTCACCGTGTCCAGCTATTCCCTCGAACCTCAGAGAAGCAGAACCTGCAAAGAGACAAAAGGAACATAATTAGCAGCAGCATCTTACCTGCAGTCTTCATCTTTAAACACTTGCAGCTACTGACAACAGCTTCCTCGAATCTGCACGCCTCCCGGACAGAACGACCTGAAAGAGGAAGATAGAGGCAACATTAAAGAAAGCAGTAGAGACATTTACAAATTACGAACTGCTCATAAGGCTTACCTGGCTGGTCGCCTCTCGGCTGGCACCACTCCGGACATTCCACTCACGCTGAAGAACACCGCGACCTACAGGGAAGGAAAACACAGGTTAGCAAAGGCAAGACTTTGCAGCGCTGCGCAGAGCGCTGCGCATAGCGGTTACTTACCACATCATAGCGCTCTTAATGCGCCATCATTTACCAGCGGGGCTCAACTAAGCCAGTTCGCCGCGCTGAAGCTCTGCATACCTAAGGGAGAAAAAAGAGACATTTTAAACAAAGAAAGGCATGCAGGATAGCAACAAAACTAAAGAACAGCAATAAGACCTACCTGAACAATATCAAAGGGGCCGGCATCAGTGAAGTAACTGGACTGCACTTGCCCATGAAAGACAACGCGCCCCTGCAAAGAAGGCAGGACGGAGAGCACGCCGAATTCTACCACAAGGTGAGGAGAGGGCGCCAGAGGGACTGAACTCATACGGGGGTGGAGGGAGGATACTTACCCCTGTCGGTCAGTCTTGAACACAGTCCTCCTGTATTTTCAGGCAGAACCTTCCCCACAGACCACATTAGGGCAAAGCTGAGAAGCATACCAGCGAGTAACCCGGCTGGGTCGCGTCCCTGTGGATATCAGGTGAGCGTAACAGAACGCAAAGCCTACCATAACAAATCCACCTGGGCACCATGGAGACATCAGAAATGGACCAATTGGCCCAATTACTAGAAGAACTTCGTGCTGAGGTTCATTCTGCCCGACAAGAGACTAATGCCCTCCGGAGAGACCTAATAGTGACCAAAGAACGCACTGAAGAGATTAGCAGGCAATACTTGCAATCACAGGCAGGAGAGATGCCTCTACCTGGAAGCAATCCAACGATGCAAACCCCTGCCGTACCATCCAACAGACTGGTTGCCGAAGCTAAGTGGCCAGAAAACAAAATAACCACGTTATTCCATCGAGGCTTACGAGGCAAATTAAAGGACGTCTTAGCCCAGTTGGTTGATCCACCCAGAGACTGTGCAGAATTCATAAATCTGGTCGTGCAGCTAGACCACCGGTTGCAGGACCGAAAGGCAGACCGGTCTAAGACGGACTCTCGGACCGTGTATGTTCGACCAAGGGAAAACATACCCGTGTACCTGAAAATGCTGTAGAACCCATGCAGATTGGAGGGATACAGCCTCCTTTAACAAAACAAGAGCGGGACAAAAGAAGACAACAACAGCTTTGTTTGTATTGTTGGAAACAAGGACATTTCCTGAAGGACTGTCCAGTAAAACCCCCAAGAAGAACAGTCGGGGCCACAGAGAAGGATGAAGCTAAGGAATCGGAAAACTACCAAGCTCGACAAACGTAGAGGTCAGTTTGTCGAGTGAGAAGAAAGAGTTGCTGACCTCGCACTTTGCAATACCAGTGATCTTAATTAACCACCAACAGTCGTCAAGAAGGCATGCCGTTGAAGCATACATCGATAGCGGAGCAGTTGGAAATTATATTGATCAAGAACTGGCAGCAGAGATGGGGCTTCCTTTGTGTTCTAAGCCAACTATGGACAAGGTAACCACCGTGGATGGGACAGAAATCGCTTCTGGACCACTAACCCAGTGCACAGCCAGGGTAACCTTGCTGTGCCAGGACGGACATCGGGAGTCTACTTCATTCGATCTCATCAAGGCACCTCAGTTCAGGCTAATACTAGGGATGCCATGGTTGGTTGCTCACAACCCTTTGATAGACTGGGGGGGCACGAAAATTAACCTTCCCCGGTGACTGCTCCCCTGCCTGCTATTACCAAGAGGAGAAACCCGACATCAGTATCCCCATGACTCCCGGAGCGACAGTATCAACCCTGGGAGCAACTAATACCTTGCCAAGTGACTACCATGATTTCCAGGATGTTTTCCGAAAGGACCAAGCCAATACATTGCCGCCGCACAGGCCCTATGACTGTCAGATAGACCTTGTTCCTGGTGCACAAATCCCTTGCGGCAGGATCTACGCTCTCACAGAACCAGAAAACCTTCATTTGAAATCCTATTTAGACCAGTACCTTGCAAATGGATTTATCCGTCCTTCGAAGTCCCCCGCAGCCAGTCCTTTGTTCTTCGTACCGAAAAAGGAAGAAGACTTGAGATATAGCTTCACGGCTCAATCATGATCGAATATTTAAGATCAGGGACCCTACCACAGGGCCTAGTAGTCAGGAACGAGCTGCGTTTGTTTTTGGACAACAGATATTTTATTGTCCAATGGAGCTATATAGCCAACAAATGCAGACGTGATTGGACTATTTTGATAATTGATACTGCCCGAGAAAAGGCATTGAAGATCTCAGTGGATCTAGACAAAATGGAAGAAGGAATCAAGAAACTCGTCCCTTTAGAAACATACAAAAAACAACTAGAGGAGATTATGAAAGAAATTACAGAATTCAAGGATTACTGTACACAAGACCGAATCGGAAGGATGAAAAAAGATCTTCTACAGTTCTCACATGAGAACGCCTTCCAGTATACTAAAGAAGGGTATGACCCATTCCAACAAAATCAACCAGGGCAACAGAATCGTTCACAGCAAGTGAGATTCAGTAATACCTCCTTTAATTCAGATGGCTCCATGCCTAGTAACGCACCCCAATCAAGAGGACAGAGAGGAAACCCCAATCGTGGCCGCGGCCACAATCAAAGAAGGAATATTCGTAACCCCCGGACGAGGGGTAACTATTTTCAAGGCAATCAGGATACTACTAATAGTCTGCAGGCACAATTCCAACAAGGTTTTTTAGAACAACGCCCAATGATAGACGATTGGGATTATGCTCCAAGACAGACTCGCAGCACACATCCTGATTAGTGAATCTCTCCTCTTACAATCTAAGCGCAGAAGAGGTGACAGTGCTGAACAAAGGTTTTGGGTTTGTACCTACTGTTAGGTACGATAAATTGAAGACAAGAATAGAAGTAGAACAACTGATGCTGAAAATACACTTACAACAATTCTTCCAACACCAAAAATATGACCAACAGAATAACAAAAGTGGTTTAAGTGCTAAATCTATCTTTAATCCACCAACAAATAGTTACACCCCAGAAGCAGTGGTGTTTGCGACAAGAGTATGGGAAGATCTGAAACGACTAGAACAACAGATCCCACGGCACACTTTTCAAAATATGACTACCAACGAAAGAAATGCAGTTAAAAACTTGGCAAACAATCCAGACGTAATTCTGCCAAAAGCAGACAAAGGAGGAGCCATTGTAATGCTTAAATCGAGACGCATATATTAAAGAATACGAACGACAATTGAAAGATAGAGCGTTTTACAAACCAATAGCTCAAGATCCGACAAGTAAGCTCTTACTCCCGATTACAACAAAAGTCGAAAAAGCAGCCTCATGTGGATGGATATGTGAACAAGAACAAACACATCTAGTGGTTGAAAGACCTACCATACCCAAATTTTACATTCTTCCAAAGATTCACAAATCGTTGGTTGAACCTCCAGGCAGACCAATTGTGTCAGGCACCGGCTCATTGCTAGAGTCCCTTTCCAAGTTCGCCGATAAATATCTTAAACCTTACGTGTCTAACATGTATTACTTCATACAAGATACAACTGAAATAATCAATATGGTGGAAGACATGTCTTTTGATCCAGCAAGACAGTTACTGGTTAGCCTGGATATAGTTTCATTATACACCTGTATACCAGAACTAGAAACACTGAATGTTCTAGAAGAAATATTACTCTCCAAAAGGACAGAAGGCATAACACCGAACAGTTTGATTTTATGGTGTGCCGAGATGGCATTAACTGAAAACTATTGGAGTTCTAATAATCAGCTATACCAACAGATCCACGGCACAGCTATGGGCTCATCAGTAGCTGCATCAGCGGCCAACCTGTACGTGGAGTCATTCGAGCTACAGAAAATCTATAGCGCAACAAATCCTTTCTTTTCCAAGTTGGGTTTTTGGCGAGGCTATATCGATGATATCCTTATAATATGGGATGGTACAGAAGTAGAGTTAAAAGATTTTATGGGTTGGATCAACAGTCAGAACCAATTTCTGAAATGTACGCACACCCAGAGTAATGTAGAAATCAATTTTCTGGACGTCACCATATGGATTGATATTGTACGGAATATTCTTCAAGGGAAACCATTCCATAAGGCTACTGACCGTAATTCTCTTTTGGCTTTTGGAAGTTGTCATCCTCGCCACACGAGAGAAAAACCTTCCACTAGGGCAATTTTTACGCTTGAAAAGAAATAGTTCTACCAAAACTATTTTTCTTTCAGAAGCCCATAAATTGAGTTCCAAACTAGAAGCAAAGCACTATCCTAAAAGATAGTGAAAAAAGCTCTCAAAAGATCGATGCACAACAATCGCGAAGCACTACTTGAATACCAGGACAGGTCACAAGACAAGAAGGGGATTGTCTTTGTAAGTACTTTTACTCCTATGTCCAACCAGATTAATGAGAGGATTAAAAAACATTGGGACATTTTAAAGAACGGAGAATGCCTGTTAGAACCACCATTATGTGCATTCAAAAGAGGCACCAATTTAAAGGATCTGTTAACTAAAAATGACATTACTAAAGCACCCAAAACCCAAAAAAGTGTAAGCGAACTATGGGGACTCCCTAGAGTGACAGGTCATTCGCCATGCGTCCACTGTGTTAACTGTGGACTAACAAGTAGAAGTATAGAGACAGAAAGAGAGTCGGAAGCTACCCCAGGTCAACCGTATTTAGTAGGTAGGTCTAGGTTAGCAGCAAACTAGTGTTTAGTAACTGGTTAGTCAGGGTCACTTGTAATCGTAAAAAACAAATTCAATTTTATTTTACAAAAGAAAACACAAGAAAAACGTAACAAATTTAGAAATGTCGCATATAAGCTTCATGTAGCTTATAATGGACGGTGAATCAAGTAAAAGGTAAAAAACTGTTGTTAACATCACAGTTGAATTAGGTGAGGGTTAGTAGCATAAAGTGTATCGTATTTTATTTCAAATACTACTGTCAGACTTGGTAGTATGATATTACAGTCGACACATTTGTTATGCAGGTGTTTCTGGTTCGGGGGAGTAAACCTTCACTGGGTAGAAGATGAGCACAGATGAATGGTCTGAACTGTCATCAGGACGTTGTTTGGGACTGGTGTGCGCCTAAGGAGACGGGTGACACACAAAAAAGGGTCAATTTTAAGAAAGAGGGCTAAAAAGGGACCATACAGAATGTGTTCTGTATTGGGCTGCGTTGTAGACACATACCTATTTCGTTGGCGGTTGAGGACGTACTGGTTGTCAAAAGCACCTCAGTAGGAAATCTACAGGGGAGGGGTGTAACAGTTAGTTACCAGTATTAATCAGACGAATCATAAGTAATTAATAGAAGGTAGCAAGGAACATACCTTAATTTGTAGGTTTGTGGTCCAGTGTAGGTAATGGACCGAAATTGCACGTGCTGGAAAAGCCGTGATGGTTGGGCCTTGATCAGATGAGATAACTAGCCATGATCGCTGCTTGAGAAAAGGGTGGAACAAAGTTAGTTGATGGGCCCCACTGTGTGACGTTATTTGATATTTTATTTAACAGTACTGAAAAGGCTAGTTTATGCTGCGGTAGCTATGGCCAAAGGTTAACAAAAGAGTTTAGAACTCGTGTTGTTGGGCCGTACCTGGAGTTTCAATTTTAGTGATCTTTAATGAGTAGGAGAGCTGTGCTGTGCTTGCCGAGAATGCCATTGCATGCGCAGGGCAAGAAAAAGATGCTCTCAGTGCAGGTGCTGGATGCTTATCCGGTGGTTTCAGGGAGCTGTCATTTCAGATAACGTGTGTGAGATTCATTTATTTGCGAAGTGCTGGCAGACAAATTAACGCGCTGGCAGACGAAAAAACAAAAAAACAAAAAAATGTGGCGGCAGACAGAGTATTTAGTTCGATCAATAAATGACTAGTAGTGTGAGCATGGTGTGCTAGAAGCACTCGAAAAATTGAGGCTAGAGTTTAGACTTGTGAAAATGCTTTGAAATGCTGGATTGGCAGACAATTCTCAACACTAGATGGCTTGGTTTCTTACCTGATGATTCAGAAAAACACCCGGTCACAAAACGTCTTGGAGCGGAAATGAGCTGTGATGGGCATTGCTGTAGTTGTAGACCTGTATGGTGCGCGATGGGCGCGAGTACGCATGCGCGGATGTGAAAGGCTTGTTTAGTGTGCAGGGGTAAGGCTGTCAAAGTGCACTGTCATTGTGGATAACCCGCATGCGCGGAGTGGGGAACACTTAGAGTGCACGGCTGTGTAATAGACCAATCTTAATGATACGGGGTGGATGAAGCCTGGAAGGGGGTGTGTCAGCCCATGAAGACAGAGATGTTGTGGCATTAACATAATTAAAAGGCCAAAAATGGGGGGGCCACGTCGTGATGTAGACATATAAGTATAGTCATGTCGCTTGTCACGCCTGATATTGATTTCATTTAGGAGGACAACCATGTTCTTGGGTCTTGAGGGACAGTTGGTTAAACAAGGGCTGTGGACTGAAGTGCAGTAGCATTAAGTTGGAGTTGCTTAGTGCTATTCCATATCAATGAAGTATGTTTTTAAACATATATTTCGGTGCAGATCAAGACCAGAAAGAGATGAAAAAAGCTGATATCGATTGCATTCAGGGAAATAAGCACGTATGCATAATCATGGTATTCGGTGTTGCTCAGTGCTTTTTCATATCATTCAGGAGGATAAGCATGTTCTAGAGTCCAGCAAGACACTTAGGTTAGGGAAAGAGCTATGAACCTGAAACGCATTGCAAGAATTCGGGAATACATATATGTTCTATGGTCTTAGTGCAGCTCTGCGGTTAAGATTGAAGATTACATGGTTGTCACTAATGATTGATCGAGTACAAGAGTGATTATTAGTCAGTAAAAGTCGTTTGGGAAACAGTTGTTTGAAAAAAGTTTTTATTTGAAAAAGAGGTTCCATTCGATGGCCATATTTAGGCCTTGTTTTACAGAGTTCAATCGGAAGATCCATTGTTGCTCTAGTTTTCGGAGGGCGAGGTCCCTGTTGCCACCTCTGAAAGGGTTCTTAGCCGTTTGCAAGACAAACCAAAAGATGTCATCATGGGTGTGGTGTTTCTCCTGAAAATGGGACACCATAGGTTTATCAGGGATACCATTCTTGATGCCAGAGCGATGCTCGCATATCCGCTGCCTCACTTCTCTTTTGCATTTTCCAATGTACAGAAGTTTGCAAGGGCATTGGATACCGTACATGGTCCATTTACTTTTGCAGTTTGTAAATGACTCGAAATTCCAGTTTTTGCCGTTAAGGTCGATTGTTTTCATGTTTTTGGTTAGACTGCATACTGAGCAAGTGCCACATTTATAATGACCCTTGACAGGTGGGAGGTTCCACAGGGTAGTTTGTAGTTCTAGTGGTTTCGTAGGTTCTGTGTATGTATTGAACAGAAGCTAAAGAACAAGTAGCAATAATAGGTCACACAGCTGCTCTCTTTGGGGCCCAATCTGGGTACGTAGTTATTCAAAGTTCAAAGCTCAAAGCGATATAAATAGGTATCCAAAATGTATAACGCTTAGTCAAAAAAATAGATGAGTCTGTTTCATGGTTGATACCGAAATATATGTTTAAAAACGTACTTCATTGATATGGAATAGCACTAAACAACTCCAACTTAATGCTACTGCACTTCAGTCCACAGCCCTTGTTTAACCAAGTGCCCCTCAGGACCCCAGAACATGGTTGTCCTCCTAAATGAAATCAATATCAGTATCATTACTATGCATTGTTTATCTTTGTGTGTTCCTTGGCTGCACCAAAATGCGTACCCTCTGGTATGACAATGCACTGAGGCGTGACAAGCGACATGACTATACTTATATGCCTACATCACGACGTGCCCCCCCATTTTTGGCGTTTTAATTATGTTAATGCCACAACATCTCTGTCTTCGTGGGCTGACACACCCCCTTCCAGGCTTCATCCACCCCGTATCATTAAGCTTGGTCTATTACGAAGCCGCGCACTCTAAGTGTTCCCCACTCTGCGCATGTGCGTTTTCCACAATGACAGTGCACTTTGACAGCCTTACCCCTGCGCACTAAACAAGCCTTTCACATCCGCGGATGCGTACTTGCACCCATCGCGCACCATACAGGTCTACAACTACAGCAATGCCCGTCACAGCTCTTTTCCACTCCTAGACGTTTCGTGACCGGGCGTTTTTCTGAATCATCAGGTAAGAAACCAAGCCATTTAGTGTTGAGAATTGTCTGCCAATCCAGCATTTCCAAGCATTTTCACGAGTCTAAACTCTAGCCTCAAATTTTCAAGTGCTTCTAGCACACCATGCTCACACTACCAGTCATTTATTGATCGAACTAAATACTCTGTCTGCCGCCACATTTTTTTGTTTTTTTGTTTTTTCGTCTGCCAGCGCGTTAATTCGTCTGCCAGCACTTCGCAAATAAATGAATCTCACACACGTTATCTGAAATGACAGCTCCCTGAAACCACCGGATAAGCATCCAGCACCTGCACTGAGAGCACCTTTTTCTTGCCCTGCGCATGCAATGGCATTCTCGGCAAGCACAGCACAGCTCTCCCACTCATTAAAGATCACTAAAATTGAAACTCCAGGCGCGGCACAACAACACGAGTTCTAAACTCTTTTGTTAACCTTTGGCCATAGCCACCGCAGCATAAACTAGCCTTTTCAGCACTGTTAAATAAAATATCAAATAATGTCACACAGTGGGGCCCATCAAATAACTTTGTTCCACCCTTTTCTCAAGCAGCGATCATGGCTACTTATCTCACCTGATCAAGGCCCAACCATCACAGCTTTTCCAGCACATGTAATTTCGGTCCATTACATACACTGGACCACATACCTACAAATTAAGGTATGATCCTTGCCACCTTCTATTATTTACATATGATTCGTCAGATTAATACTGGTAACTAACTGTTACACCCCTCCCCTGTAGATTTCCTACTACAGACGCCCGCACCATCTCAGGTGCTTTTGACAACCAGTACGTCCTCAACCGCCAACGAAATAGGTATGTGTCTACAACGCAGCCCAATACAGAACACATTCTGTATGGTCCCTTTTTAGCCCTCTTTCTTAAAATGTATCCTTTTTTGTGTGTCAACTGTCTCCTTAGGCGCACACCAGTGCCAAACAACGTCCCGATGACAGTTTGGACCCTTCATCTGTGCTCATCTTCTACCCAGTGAAGGTTTACTCCCCCAAACCAGAAACACCTGCATAACAAATGTGTCGACTGTAATATCATACTACCAAGTCTGACAGTAGTATTTGAAATAAAATACGATACACTTTATGCTACTAACCCTCACCTAATTCAACTGTGATGCTAACAACAGTGTTTTACCTTTTACTTGATTCACCGTCCATTATAAACTACATGAAGCTTATATGCAACATTTCTAAATTTGTTTCGATTTTCTTGTGTTTTCTTTTGTAAAATAAAATAGAATTTGTTTTTTACGACTACAAGTGACCCCGACTAACTAGTTACTAAACACTAGTTTGCTGCTAACCTAGGCCTACCTACTATATACGGTTGACCTGGGGTAGCTTCCGACTCTCTTTCTGTCTCTATGCATAAACCGCCTTCCTGAGACAAGCCCCACTTTAACAAAAAAGAAGGCACCCCCACCCCATTTTTTCTACCTAACAAGTAGAAGTACAGAAGTAGATCTAGGACTAGTACGTCCATGGGTACAACTGAATTTCACAAATTGCAATACTAGCAATGTAGTTTATGCAATATGGTGTCCGTGTCGGAAAATGTATATAGGGATGACCACACGTAAAATTAAGATCAGAATTTCAGAACATAGAAGTAGCATTAGGAATAAAGTGTTACTAGCTCTCCTAGTTAATCATTTCATGATGGCAGACCATACGAGTGAAGATCTGAAATGGACAGTTATAATGTATATTCCACCAGTTTCACAAAGAGAATCTGCAAGCAAAACCTTATATGCCAAAGAACAATGGTTGATTTTTCAATGCAACACAGCTAATACAGGACTTAATGAGCAGGTTGAGTGGTGCAATCTATCACAAATATGAATAGGGTACTTGAGGTGAAAAGTGTAGTTTTAAAACACCTGAACCCGGATCCTTGTTATTTGTAAAAAATAAAGGTAAGCTGTTAAATATTTAAGTGTTACTACCAGATCCGGTTTTTAACGAGAATCAGGAGCATTAAAAATTGACTCAACTCGAATCTGAGTATTTATGCTTTGTAACTATAGCACTAGTATTTGTATTTACATTTTTAAAGCGCTTACACAGCCTGCAGGCATCAAGGTGCTGTTACAGGAATTGTTTGTTTTGTATTTGCGTAATTGTTTTTCTCTTAGTTGCGTATTTATAACGTGCTTGAACACCCAGAGGTTTCTAAGCGCGGACCCGGGCATTGAACCTGTGTTGCTTCGTGTCGTCTTGTTTCCAAGGCGCGCACGCTGCCGCTGAGCTATCCTCCCAGGACGAGTAGTGAATCTCGTGTGTAAACAAGATAACAAGAGGTATTTGAGAAATAATTAAACAACACCCATGTAATAAACATCGGCGTTTTCCCAAACGCGACGGGCAAGGCAGTGAATTACAGCGAGACCAGATCCGCAACGTGGGCTTTAACTTTTACAAAAAACATCAGTAAGACTGGTCACATGACCTAAGGTCAGGTACACGCGGCTTAGACGTTCAACCAATAGTGAGGATGCTGATGCATTTTAGCTAGAGTCAGCACAAGTCACTATGAGCCAGGCAGATACCACCGATCCGAACGCCAGACGTCCGTATATGATATGATATGAAATGATATGATCGTTTATTTATATAGCGCCTATACACAATGTGTTTCAAAGCACTTCAAGGCAAGGGAGGGAACAAGGGAAAATACAACCACATTCTTACAGGCCATGAACAGTAAGGATGTGAAATTAACTATCGTACTCGGCCTGACGACATTTCAGATAGTGCAAGAGCTAACACATAGATAAGGAAGGGAGGGGGAGAGTGGGAATGAAATGGAAACAGACAGGCGACTACCGTACTAGGCCTGACGACATTTCTGGTAGAGCCAGAGAAAAACAAAAGGTGAGGGAGAGGGGTGCAGAAAGGGAGGGGAGGAACACAACAAGCGACTATCATACTAGGCCTGACAACATTTCAGATAGTGCTGGAGGTGTTGTGGGGAGGAAAAAAACAGTAATGGGAGGGTAGAGGAAACAGACGAGGTTGCTATCATATTAGGTCCAGGGACAATTCTGATAGAGTAAGTGCATAGAAGAAAGTAAGGGGAGGAGATAAGAAAAGGGAGAAGGGAAAGGGGGAGAGAAAAGAGAGTAAGCAGTCAAAAAGAGTGGAGAAGCAAGAGTGGAGAGTGAATACAATTGCAGAAGTCAGTAGTAACACATAATGTTGCAAGCCAGGATGCAAGATGAAGATGGGAACAGCATGATTCAGGGTCACCATGAGTACAAGATGCAAAGGAAGTCCAGCATGAGAGTTGAGAAAGAGTGATGCACCGAGACGAATACGCAGTGCAGGTAAGTCCAGAACGACTAAGGTCAACGCTCGTTTCTATTTTAGCATGAAGTAATACCAACTCGATGTAAAAAGTCGTTTCTAACGCATGTTTAGAAACGACGTTGCTAACAACATGAGAGAACCTTGTAATCCCAAGTGTTGTCTTACCATAACCGCGTTTGGAACATTCATGGAACGATTTTATTAACCCTTAACTTGTAATCTTATTGCTTACCAAGTTATGGCAGTGATCTTACCTTTCCTTAAATCAGTCCACACGTTCTTTTCGTAACAATTCTGCGTTAAGGATAAGTCATCTTGATAGATTTGCACCATACTGAATGATGTCAATGATTTCAATATTATGTGCAACCTCTAAGAACCTTTTTTTTGCAACCTGTTTCCTTGTTGTGTTTTTATGTATAGAGTGTCAGCGGCATACTCTGAAGTCTATAGCACCAAGGAATGGCTCATTAGCCAATACAGATGCACAAGCATTTTAACCATTCTGGTATATAAGGAAGTAAACAAAGTTTACGAGTGCAGTGGTCTTGACATCAATCAAGTAAGTTCTTATATGAATATATATCGATCAGAACTAATAATAGTATTTTCCAGTAACAGAACTAAAAGTACCCAGCTAAAACAAATCTAAGTAGTCCATGGTCTTGTAGCCGGCTCACCTTACACAAAGGCGAATAAGAGTGGGAGCAGATTTTAGAAAGATTGTATTACTGATCAGTAGAGAAGTGAACCTACTAGTACAAAATTCCAATACCAAGAGACTATGTTAATCACAGGGCAGGATCTGGCTCTGATGCTAATATGAGAGACCGTTACTAGTCAGGAATACAATAAATGTAAACCTCTGAACGGTGGGAACTTCGAGTGGTTGATGAGGTGTGTAATTTTGTTTTAATAGATGGATGTCTATTTAAAAAGACACTTCTACCTAACCAAAGAATGATTGATTAAGCCACATTCTGACGGTAAGCCGATTTGAAGACTAGAACTTCATTACGTAGGCTGTAGTATGGACAGCGTCACTAATAGCTGTACTGTGTGTTGTTATCCCTAGAAGTCAAGAAGATCTTTGAGCTGTGGAACCTTTCAAGATTAGAAAGCACGTTTCCGCTTTCATCTGCTGTGTCAAGTTTCCCCTGAAGAAGTTCTCGCTAAAAACAGAATGATGACGATAGAACGAAACATGTCGGGCATATGAACTCTGTACAATAAACAGTGTATAGAATTGTTGCAAACTAGCATTCCTAGAACCTAATGGTAACTCTAATAGGATTCAAAGAATAAGTATAATTAGTAATGTTGACAATCTATCCTTGAAACAAGGGTATTGCTTAGTTATACCTGACTGCAGAATTTAAGTTGTTTTTTATAATTCCAAAACCAATATTTTTAGTTTTTTTTTTAAACATTCTTGAATCTTTCACAAGTTAGACTGGTATGCTATATCAGGAAATGATATCAAAAATCAATGTATCACACGTCTACCTGTCTTAGATTTGTTTTAAGTAATTGTTTAATGTTTTTCAGTATGATATTGTCTTGATGACTTAATAAATTTGAATTATTTTTGCTAAATTTCTATGGTTATATTTTCATGAGTAGTCTTGTAATTGTTGAGATTTAGTAGCTTGAAAGTCTACCGACTCGAAGGTATCACAACACACAGGCGCTTGAGATTTCTTTAGTTGAGAAACATACGTAAGTTACCTTATGTGGACGAATCTCAGAGCCGTTAATCTTACCCCATAGTCTTCATCTGTGTATTGTGAAATATATTACTTTGCCACAGATGCCTTTTATTAACTCGGATGGACGCAATTTGGTTGATTTTCAGTTGAAGGCGTATTATAGATTGAAATGGGTGTACTGTTTGGATTATAATGGTCTCATACAAGTTAAGTTGTTAGAGAGCTTTTGGAAGTGGTAATATTGGCATTTGGTTATTGTCAAGCATGTATGTGCAAATTGTCAAGCAGTACGTGCACATTATTGAGGGGTCAGTTATTTTATGTTTAGTTTCTGCTGTTAGATAGAAAGCTAATTGAAACCATTGGGATTCCTCATTGTCCTTTATTGTGTAGGCTATAGCTACTATTATTTTGCTCTTTTTACAGAAGGTTCTGCGACAACAGACACATACTTGGTCTGGTATTTCAGCAGATGTGTGTTTTGAAACGTATCTATTCCTTTTTTGTATGTCTTTGTTAGTCATTGGTGTTTATGGGGTTTTCTGAAGTTACATAATGTTCTAAGTAAACTTCAGTTCCAAAGAATTTACTTTTGATGTGTTCTATTTCTTGAAGCAGTTCTTTGGCTGTTCTATGTAGGCGAGTGGTATTTAAATTTTGCCATTGTAGAGAAGGACTTTTTGCATAGTATAGTCAATGCACAAGATTCCGTATAGCAGAATAGCGTGTTGCTAACATTTTGATGTGGTGGAAGGTGCTTTTGCAAACAGTTCCTAAAATGCAGGCTACTGAATGTCCTCGAAGTCCAGTGTGGCTGCGCACTGGACAAGAGTCCATGGTTTGTAAAGTTTTCATTTTACTTTTGTCTGTTAGTTTCACATGGTGATTGAGGAATTGTTGTAAAGATGTAAAGGATTGTTGGCATATGTTACACATTGCGCTGCATATCCATTTGGACACAGGACAGTTTGTTTGGGTAAAAGGAGTATTTGGTTGAAAGTTTGTTAGGGATGTTTCTATAAGGGTTTCTTTTGCAGTAATGGTGTCTTCTACCATTTCATACCTCGACTATTATTGTCTATGTCAATTGTTTTTGTTGGTCTTGTTTATAAGCTTCTTCATTCAAATATGGTTCTGTGCTGCGTGTGTGAATCTGTTCACCATCACAGAAGTTTGAAAAGCGCTCTATATTGACACGGCACATGTTTAGAAGTACTTTTTGTAATGTATTGATTAATTTAGTTAGTGATTTCATTCTGCTTAAAATCAATATAAACAATTTTCTCTTTAGTAGAAAAGCACTGTCAACTACAGCTTTGAGGATTAGTCTTCTGCGGTAGTTTTTAAGGTTGGATCGTGACTTTTCAGCTGTTTTTATAAGATTGTGAAGAACTCTACAGTGGAACATTTTTATAACATACATGTTTTGTATTGCTTTACTGTCACTACGTTAACACTGGTAGATACAGTGTTAGGTTTGTTAGTAGGTCTGCTTTTCTTTGTACATATTCTATGTTACCTTTTTTTAGTCGTGGCTGGTTTAGTTTTGTTGAGTAAGGTTACTAGCTCTTTTGTTTTAATGTTGTCTATAAATTGTTTTAGAGGTCATGATTATAGGGTTTGGTTTTATTCTTATCTGCTCTCTTTTCCTTTTTTTTCTACAGAGTTGCTTTTTAGTAGGCATTTTGTTGTGTCTGTTGGGAAAAGACAAAGTTTGGGTTTGAAAGTTGTGCATTGTATATGCATGTATTGTGAATGGGTGTGTGGATGCGATTGGAGAGCTTAATTCAGTGCTTTCGATTGTGAGGTGGCATATCAGGTGTGGTTGGGAAGGTTTTGAGATTAAGAGTCTGTAGAGGTGTAGTGGCGTTGGGTTAGTGAGCATGGGCGTGGTGGTGTGATTGAATCAGTAAGGACATTGGGCCTCATTCTGAGTCGGGCTGTCCGGTAAAAAAGTGCCGGTATCCGTGGATACCAGCACTTTACCGGACCACCCGGCTATGGGTTTACCGGTGGGGCACTTGGGTTACCTCCAGCTAATTGCTGTATGTCAATGAGGTGCCCTACCAGCCAAAAAAGCCCTCATTACTGCCACCAACCTTGCCAGTGGCGGTAATGATGGAAAACACCCTCAGGACTCCATGAATGGGGATTTACACCGTCCCGCCGGCACTCGTAATCCGGTGGCAAAGCCAGGATACTACCATACACCTAATGACGCCCATTCTGCTGTTTTCAGGAAAACAGTGGGTGTTGCAATGGTGGTGGTTAGATGGGAATACGAAGAGTGTGAATTTAATGAGTTAGAGTAAAAGAAATGTTGGTTCGAAAAGAGTAGCCTTGGATAATAAATAGTGGAACTATGCTGTTGTAATTACATACATATACATGGTACATTAATTTACTTACTTTGTAGGATGTGAAGGGTATTCTTTTTTTGGTTCTTGTCTTCGGCAATGTGCTTCTTGCCTATAATTGTAAAAGAAAGTTAGTGGAGATATGTGATAATGGTGAAGTACTTTTAGTAAGCAAGTTTGTTATTCATGAAGGTAGGAGGAGTTGTTTGGAAAAACAATTAATGAAATTGCTTGACGTTTAAAAATGTTTGTTTTTAGGAGCATTTTCATGAATGTTGAAAAATGTGTATTTGCATTTATAGAAACTCTTTGTGTAACGTTTTGTAAAAGAGAAGAGAAGTTAATGGAAAAGATTTGTAGTACACTTTTAAATGGCACTTGGTGTGTGGAAGTTTAATATGTTAGGTGTATATGCATACTTGCCAACATGATACATTCTAATCTCTAGGTGTTTGTGTAGTCCTAGATTTTTTGTTTGCATTCTTGGACTTGCATTTACACTTTTCCAGTTATAAAGGTTAGAATACAAGTCACAGATTGTAGAGAAAAAATTAGGACTGTATAAGCAGCTAAAGATTGGAATGGGTTATGTTAGGAATTATACACGTACTGTCAATCTATTGAACTGGTACACACTGAGTGCCAATTAAAAATGGTCTACAAATCTATTTTATCTGCTTTTACTTTCTTTTATGAAAAAGTGACTAAGTGCTGCTATGAATGCACATATGCATTTTTTAACTTTCATGAAAAGGCTTCCAAAAAGAAATATTTTAGAAATGCACAGCATTTTATGTTTATTTGATATACATTTCACAGTTTCAAATCTGAAGACTACAGAGGCAATAATGTTTCAGAGTATGTTGGTCCATATTTAATACTCTATATTGTTGAATGATGATATATGTGCCAAATGTGTTCAATAAAAAGAAGTTACAACAAAAACAACAGTTTCAAATCTTCAAGTCCAGTCCTGTTTTTTTCCTTGCATTCTGGTACTTGTAGTTTGAGTTTTATAATGGGAAAAGTGGAATTGGAAGTGACAGAATGCAAAGGAAAACATGAAGACTTAATAAACACCTATATATTGGAATGGGTGATGTTGGGATGTATGCATGTACTGCCAGAATAATAAACTCCCACACACTAAGTACCACTTCCAAATGGTCTACAAATCTATTTTATCTGCTTTTCCTTTAGTTTATGAAAAAGTGACACAGTGCTGCTATAAATGCACATATGCATTTTTTAACTGTCATCAAAATGCTTCTAAAAAGAAACATTTTGAAACACAGAGCAGTATAATTGTTTGCTGCATCATGTGAGCAGGTGATGAATGCTGCAATGCATGGCATTTGCTAGAGTGGTTAAAGTGAGAATGTGCTTATTGAGAAGCTTATATTGGGGTACGTAACAGGAACCATATATATATATATTTGTGAAAGAGTTCACGAAAATATGTTTTAAAATATATGCATACCTGTACTATGTCTTATTAGATGCAGATCTTGTTCAATCTGGAAATAGAAATCCTGGACAGTTTCACAATAGTTTTTGATGCAGATGCCTTTGATTGACAGGAGATATGTATTCTCAGAGTTTAAGTGTACATCTGAAGTGTTGAACTGAGATGACAGGGTTAGCTGTGGAGGTTTTGTATGTGATTCGTGGATGGATGTGTCAATCTTTGAAAGCAGCCAATGATGTTGACAACATGAAAGTGGAAAGAGTAGAAGGGCTGTCCCTGTGTTACAAGGTCCGCAGATGGTGTGTGCCACAACCAGGTCTTTTAAGGGTCCTGGCATGGAAAGGGGACTGTGGGGATCAGCAACTTAGGTTTGCTGGGTGTGGGGTACAGGATGAGAGGGTAGCAGGAGTTGTGTTTGCAGCAGTTGTCAGAGCACTGAAAATGGCTATGGCTGTATGTTTGAGAAGGCAGAGTGTGTGGATTTTAGGGGACTCTTCAATTCATTCATTGAAGGTGTATGCTGAAAATCATGGCATCTTTGGAAGTATTGGATTGGCAGAAGTAGATTTTTTGTGGCATGTAGTTTGTGGATTAAACTGGGCATGCTTGTTTTCCTTCTGTGAGTGTATTGCTCACTTTAAATGTCCAGACATTGTAACTGTGCATTGTGGAGGGGGCAGTTTGGGGTATGTGACTCCAGTGTATTTGCAAGTTGCCTCAAGGATTTCTTCTTTAAAAGCCTAATGTAACTGTTTCCTGCTGCCAAGATCAGTCCAAAAACGAATGGAAGAATCAAGGCAGCTTGTCAATAAAGAAGTATCAGCTTTTTTTGCTGCAGGAATGTCATCTTTTGAAAATTAAAATATAAGGTCTGATGGTGTGAATTTTTTGGGTAAAGATGGAGTTCATTCACAGATGTTGCAAATGCAATTTTTCTTCACAATGTTAGGAATTCATTAATAAAGTTCCTGTAAGAATACTGTAAGGGAAGATGTAGAGTGTACAGTATTACTGTAAAAAAATGCAAAAAATGGAAAGAAAAGGTGTTTGTTAACAAAACCCCCAAAAAATGGTTCTTTTCAGAGCCACCACTAAAGAATAAATAACTGAAATTGAGTTTAAACTCCCACATACCTGTTTGATTGGTCACAATGTCTGTGGACACCGCCGTAGTCCGCAAACAGTATGTGCCACATCCGAGTCTTTTAAGGATGCCTGGCATGGAAAGGGAACTGTGAAGACCGGGACAGTCATGGATGTCTGCGGATATCGGGGGATCAGCCAATCAGGTTTCCTGGGTGTGGTGTACAGGCAGAGAGGGTAGCATGAGTTTTTTTAGCAGGAGTTGTGAGAGCACTGACAATGGCTACGGCCATGTCTTTGAGTGTGTGGATTTTGGGGGACTCTTGGGTCCATTGGTTGAAGGTCTATTCTGAGCTGTGTGGATTGGTGAGAAATCTAGGATTCCATGCATTCGAAGTGTCATGATATGGAGTGTGAGTGATGAAGTGGGTGCACTTGCTCCCATTTTGTGCAAATATGGTTCTAATGAAACATCCAGACATTATTATTCTTCATTGTGGAGGGAACAGTTTGGGTTTTGTGACTGGAATTTCATTGCAGTTGGGAAAGTTGAAGGAAATGTTCCCAAATTCGAAAAAATAAATGTTTTGCATTGCTCAAAGACAGGTGTGGACACGTTTGATTTTATTTGGTCCGCAAATGGAAAAAGCGAGGTGAAACATCAATAAAGCTCTGTGTGCTTTTCTGCGAGATGTTGACATGATATCTTTTCATAATGAGTCACTAAGATCCAAGGGTGGCAAGCCCGTAGAACCTTGTTGCCTTGCCAAAATACATATCAATTCTACATTTTCTATTGCACCACTTCTGTTTTGTAATTGATTCCTTTTATGTTCTTTTTTTCATTTGTCTTTTCACCTGTATGTGTAATTAGTCAGCGGTTTGTGGCTACATTGAATTATTAAAAATGATATAAATACATCATTTTTTACCTTTTTGACAGTACCCTCCTTTCCTACATTTTGTAGTATTGATATCTTTTCATAATGAGAACATTATATTTGATATTGCCAACATTTTTCAGAGAGATGGAGTCCATCTAACTGATGTGGGTAATCAGATTTTTCTGGAAAACATTCAAAAAGCTTTAAAGCAGTTTTTGTGAATGTTAGAAGAAATAATTAAGTTCAGTAAAATGTTTCTTAGTTCAGTTTATAAAACCAAACTCTTTAAACAAATATAAATGTCAAAAACACAAAAAGTTTATTTTAATAGCCACCATTTTTTAACGCAAAACAATTAAATTGATTTTCATGCCCCAACCCCACGCCTGGAATTTTTCCGATGTCCGCAGACAAACGTGCTGTCTGCAGACTATGGCAGCTGCATAGGGGCCTGTGACTTTTATTCTCTGTTCTATTTTTGAACTGTGAAAGGTGGCTCCAAAAGGAACCTTTTTTGTGTTTTATTGGTTTTGTAATGTATATGGCTTTGTTTGTGCAGGAGCGGTAAGGTAGGGGAAAGAGAAGGAAGGGAGGTTGCACCAACCACAAGGATGAAGAGGCAGGTGGAAAGAGGAAGAAGTTGGGCGGGCCTTAATCAGGTAGGTGGCAGTGATTCTCGTGCTCCTTGACCGTGGCCTCCTAAGCACTCAAACTGCTCCCCCCTACAAATTGGTGCTTCACAGTACAAACATAGCACTGTGAACCTCGAACAGTAAGGGTCAACAGTGTTCTGTATGGCCTGCAATGAGGTTGTTGGTATCCTCTGCCCCAAATGAGTATCCCTAGTGATGACAGGATCAGTCGAAGAAGATGGGGTAGAGAGCATCGCCCTACTTTTCCCTGAGAAAGGTACTGCTTTCACCAGTGCCCCTGAGTGGTTGGACTTGGTGTCGCGCTGCATGGAGGTGGTCCCGTAGGAGTACAAGCCCAGTTTTCCATGACAGAGTACAACTTTGCACGCAGTGCATCAAACCTTGGCTTCCCGAGCCTTTGGTGCAACCGCTACGGTTGTGATACATTACCACACCCAGGACTCACTCCGGATGCTGGAGATAAGGACTTCCTCTACCTCATCCTCATCTTTCCTTTCTCCTCCTCTTCTGTATCACCACACCTGTACCCTTCTCCAGGCTCTCCAGATGGTGTTTGTGGTGGTGGGGTAGTTTTTAAGCAGAAGTGGCCATATCAGATGCCATGATGGTCTCCACAAAACAAATCTGAAAAACAGAAAACTAGGAACTCAGGAACTGCAAGCAGGTGCTCTCTGTTGGATAGCCAGATTGAGAATGAGGAAAAGTAATCAGTGGGTCCCTTCAGAGGAGCTGTCTGCAGATTGCATGACTGTTCGCAGACTACGGAGTCAAAAATAGGCCTTGGAAAGTTGTAAAAAGTTGCCAGATCAACTAACAAACATTTGCGGAGACCCCCTTCACGCCTATTCTGGTGCTGCCATGTAACCCAACATGTTTTTTTCCTCCAGGTTGAAAAACCAAATAATTGTGGGAACTTCATTAGGGGGAAAAACAGATGGTAATGACCAAATACGTCTGGCATGTGGTATCTGAGAACAGTACCTCTGAAACTCTACAGTTGTCAAGCAATCTCTAGCAAAGAATCTCGCATGGTAATGCTCTGAGGTGATAGCAATTTACGTCCTCAGTCTCTTCTCTCACAGTGAAATGTGTCACCCTAGACCATAAAACAAAAACAGGGATGGGAAAGAAAATAAGAAAGGAGCCTGTGTAACTATACACTAAGACAACATCATATATATGAAACAAAGTGATGTGTACCTTTACGTATACATCAGAGTAAAAAGTTGTTTGCATATGGTTGTGGATAATAACTGTATTTTTTATTCTAAAAACGCATGCTCTCAAAGAAATGAATGTTAGCATTGTATGTTTGTGAATTGTTGTAAAATTGTATTTTATTGAATATGCACTTTATAGGGGTGTTAGGCACTGGACACTTTTTTCAGCACTCGCCACTTCTTGATGTTTTTAATTGAAAACCTTTTAAACTTGTTTTTTATGAAATAAAGGTAGAATGTTTTTTAATATAGTGTTTTAGGCAATCATTGTTTTGTTGAATACTCCATATACTTTGTTGTCCGAACTTCTTGGAATCGAATACTGATTGGTGGTTAATCTCACATACCCTAGAGACAGATACCATAAACTATTAGCGAGGGAGCCCTTTTTGTGTAGATAAATATATATATATATATACATATATATATATATATATACGTATATATATATATATATATATATATATATATATATATATATATATAGCAGGTTTGCTCCTCCCTCTCTACTAATTCGCTTGGAATCCCCCTTGTTTAAAAGAAGTCCTTTGTATGGTGCCTGATAGGCTTTCACTTGGCCAGCGAGTCTATCTCCCCACGCCGCTCTCCCTGCTTGGTCCGGTGAATGTTCCGTGCACCACAGTGTACTATTACACTGTGGGTCGGCTTCCGTCTGGCGCTCTGCGGTACCTGGCCAGTCCTCCTTAATCCTCTGGGGTACACTTGTCTCCAGCTGTGTTTGGCTGTTTGGCCTCCGACCAGCAGATGGGGGTTTCTGTGGCTTCAGTGGGGGTGCTACTGCCGGGGAGGATTAAGTGCCATTTAATATTATTTCTCGCCTGCTGATAATATCCCTTGTTATGGACTGTAACAAACGTGAGTGGCTGGCTCACCTGTCTTTTTTCCCATTCTCCTCTGGTTTTCCCTCTCTCCGGCCAGGGTTTCGGGGCTTAATTCGTAACTCGCGTTGCAGGGAGACTTGCTTCTTCGAAGTGTGTGCACCGGTCTGTCCCTCTCATTTCACCGCTCCATTTCTCCACGGACGCCGTCTATCAGGGCTGTCCACAAGGGTCGTGCCTCAGACACGGGGTAGATTGTGGCACAGTGGGTAATCTTGACCTCCCACAGCTATTGGCTGTGCCGGATTTGTTTTGTTCTTGCTCCATCTGCCATTTTTCTTTTCTCACCGGCTGCTTGTCTCTTAGTGTTGCGCTGCTTTACTTCGGCAGGAGCTCTAAAGGCCTGGCATTTGCTCCTCACACCTTCCCGCGGTTCTTGTAGCCTTGCTGGTCCATATAAACCGGTGTTTCTTCCTTTATTTCTCAGATGTTGCAGAATCAGGCAGGAGCTCTCCTCAAAGCAGCCCTACACCATGGCTGCCAGCCACGCCTCCCCGTTTTATGACTTTTTATGGCCATATCCCATCCCATCCTCATCAACCTTCAACTCCCTAGAGATTGTTTCATTAGTTTGGTAAGTGCCATGTTGTGTTTTTTAATCTTTTTTTACTGTGATGTCCGATGACAATACCGGCTGTCCGCGGATCCATCATGGTGACCGTTTCAAAATATCTGACGCAGCTCACCTTTTTCCCCATCCAATCAGCCGGGGTGCCCGATGTCCGCGGACATCACTCAGGGCTGTGATTGGTCCAGGGGGTTGTCCGTGGACCGAATAGGGAAGTGAGTCCACGGACCGGACCCATACATCACTAATTTTGGGGGAATTACTTTTTGGCCATTTTAAAAAGAACTACTTGATGGATTTACACCAAATCTACAAAAGCACCCTTTCGGACCAAGCCGCCGCTCCTGCTGCAAATTTGGTGAAAATCCGTCCAGTGGTTTGGCCTGTAGGCCACACATTTTGGGACCCCAACTATAACTTTGCCCCCCCCAACGAAACCTCACCAAACTTCCCAAACCAATCCAAGGGGGCCATATGCTTCTTTTGCAAAGTTTGGTGAAGATTCGTCCAGGGGCGTGGGGGCAAAGTTATAAGCCACCTAAAAAGTGCTCTTTCTATGGGTTGAGCACCTTAACCATAACTACACGGCCGCTATGCCATTTGATGAACTGCATAATGTATTCAAATTAACTTTCCTTTTTTAATATTTCAAAGGATTGATTTGATTTTGTATTTGTTTATGATCATGTTTATAAAATGATGTATTGCATTGTTATGTATTTGAATTTGATCAAGTTGGTTTACAATAAGCTGCGTGTATAGTGTAAAGTGTGTCTGTTTGGCTTAATGATCTAATAAACCTTTTTGTGATGATAATGGTGATCTCTGCCTAAGTTCTATTTGCATCCCACATGTGGATCAGTGTCAGAAATTCCCTGTAAGGAGTGGAAAGAATAGAGGAATTGTCCAAGTGTTTCCATTTTGAAATTTGCACTCCACCCCAACACATTGGTTTGATTTGTATACATTGAGTCCAGGGTGACCGCTCTCCACATCTAAACCCTTTTCTAATAGCTATGCAAATTAATCAACCTCTCTCACTTTGACAGGAATCGGCGCAGGGAAATTGTATGTTTAGTCAGGAGATTTGAGCTAATGTCCTCAAGTACTCTTCAACTGACCTAGTGGGGAACAATGATGGCTTCTGAGTATGGAAGTGGTGGGGAGAGCTCCAATTTATTCTATTTTTAACCCACTATCTCACTAATGGATCTAAAATAGATTCCTCCCATATCACTTGCTAACGGCATGTCTTTCGACTAAATTAATAGTCCTCCAATCGGCATCATCAGGATCACCATTGGAGTTAACCTGTCATTGTAGGATTAGGTTTTGTAACAGCTGAAGGAGCGCAATACTTTCTCCATGACCTGCTACTCAGGATAAGCATGCAATAAGGTTTGTCCGCCTGTCTAAGAAGAGAATAATTAGGGAATGGAAGCTTGGCTTTCCATCAATGTCAGGGCATTTTTACCGATTAATTCATTCTCAATAGAAAGTATATTAGTGTGAGGCTTAAGGAGAACCAACAGGCGAGACGAATATTCTAAGAAACATACTAATCTACAATGGACGGAATTCCCAGTGCCTTAGTCTACAATAGTTTGTGGTGAGAGTTAGACCATCCTAAAGTAATCATATAAAGTAACTGACAGTTCTTTGATGGCCCTTATGATTTCTGTTCATGTTGCCATATATAATAATAATTTGCATGTATATAGCGCTACAAATCCTCAGGCATCTGAGTGCTGCTTATTACTACCCACGGTGCATGGTGCTCATTTATCAGAATTGCTGAGTATGGCCCTGCCGGGATTCGAACCTGCAGCGACAGGCTCTGCACGGATGTCAAAGTGAGCGCTCTACTCGCTGCGCTTTCTGACCAGCTTCCCTACATTGCGCACACCCTTCATCACAGCTCTTTTTCTTCCAGGGCATACTGTATGGGGCACCGCTTGATATTAAACCATGAACGCCCTAATTAATGAAGACTACTCAGCTCCGGAAAGGAAGGAGTGGCACGTATGGCAACCAAAGTCAATTGAGCTTTACTGTTATGTTGGTGCCAATGCATTTATATAACAACGCATGGGCGCTGATGGAATCACATGTCAAGGTACAACTCACTCTGGATTGTAGGTATTAATACTTTCTCAACAGGGGTCACTCACGCCTCTCAGGGGGAAAAAGATGTAGAAACATAAACAACATTTATTTTATTACTTCGAACAACAAATTACAAAATTACAAACATTGCAACCGATACAGGTATAGCTTGCTTTGGTAGGGAGGTATCAATACTTTTTAACAGTGGTCACTCGAGTTAGGGAAAAAGGATGTAGACATATAAATAATACGTATTTGATTATGCCCAATGAGAAATTGCAATTATGAATTACAAAAATTGCATCCAACACAGGAACTGCTTACTTTGGATAGTAGGTATGAGTCCTTTCTCAACAGTGGTCACTCCTCTCAGGGAAAAAGGATGTAGAAGTCGAATATTGGCAAACACAAGATTGGATATTGCTGCCTTGGTGTGCTCCTCAAGCACAGCTGTTGTCAATAACGCAAGAGGCCATGGGTCATGTCTGTCCAAAAACAAAACAAAGCATAATAAATATTACTTAAATACTTTAGTACTTTTTCTACTCCTGGAGAAAAGTCTGTGACAGTGTTTGCACAAATGGGATTTTTTTCATCCATGATGCAATATGCGTTGTTGCTGTTCCAGGGTAAGTTGAAGGTTCTTAAACATCACAACGCATCTGAACTATTATGAGTGTGCCGGTGTGGTAATAACGTGCCAGTATTACCACATACCTGCATGTTACCGCACTGGCACACTCCAGGTTTGGTGGTGGGGTGGTCGGAATTACCTGCAGCTCTGAGCAGCCAGTAATTCTGGCATATCACCACCAAATAATGCTGGTGTTACCGGCACTGGTATTACTGGTGACAGTGATAATGGCAATTCCCTCATGGCATCCTTGTTTCCGGACCGCCACATTACGAGTTTGCCTGCAGGGGCCGTAGCGCCTGGCATGCATTACCCGGCCGCGCGCATCGGCCCTGGTAGGCAGAGTCATCACGGAAGCACCGGCACCGTTGGCAACGGTGCTGGTGCTTCCGTCTCCCCAGTACCATGTAGTCCTATGGGACTCCATGGGAATGGGGAGTTACCGAATCTGCCGCCTGACTTCCCGCCCCGCTGGAACTTGCAATGTCCCGGTGGCACCGGGAATTCAGGTGGCGGATTCAGTGTTTGGAGTCGGCAGCAACCCAATGGTGCCAATGGCGGGTTACTGCCAACCTCGTAATGAGGCCCCATGAAATGGAGAATGCCAGCACTTACCATCAATTGTAATATGCCGGTAATTCTGGCAGACAAAATGGCGATAACGGTATTACCGTTTGGTGGTATCCCACTGGATTTATCAGCGGGATACCACCAAACCTGTAAGGAGGTCCATTGAACAGAAAGTTACCTATAAAAGTGTGAAAAAAGGTGAATTTGCAATTTTGGAACAAGGCAATTTGTGCAAAAGTAGGCTTTATTCTAAAATCATGTATATCAGTCCCAAATAAGAATCCACTATTATATGTGCAATGGCGAACAATCAGTTGATGGGACCAAGACAATTACATGTTGCCTAGATGCAACAAATTACAGCTGCACCTGACAATTCTTCTGTGTCACTTCTTTTATTTCTGGGACACAAGGCTTCATATTGCTAAGGGCAAGGGAAGGAGCTTGATAAAACATAAGGTGGTTATGCCACCACCTGGTATATGGAAGGGGGAAAAGGAGTAGTGCCCATGCGTTCATGATTTATAAAGAATTTCCTCGAGCAGTTAGCCAGCATGATGGAGGTCAAATTGTCATTGTCATTAAAGGAAATTCAAGAACTAGCCCCGGTGGCAGATGGCCAGCTTTTCCAGGAGTTTGCCCAGGAAGGGAGTGATGGAGATTGGGCGATAGCCAGGCAGAAAGGGTCGGCAGAGAGTTTCTTATGAAGAGGGTGCACAAGGGAGTGCATCAGAGGGTAAGGGAAGACTCCTGTGGTGAAGGGGTGGTTGTAGAAGTCAGCCAGAGCAGGAGCCAGAGTGTCAATGTGGTCCTTGATGGTTTTGGAGGAACAGGGGTGAGCCTGTTTTGACAAGACTTTCATAGATCGGACTTGTCTAGAAACCTCATCTGAGGAGAACAGAGAAAAGGCAGAGAAGGAGGGAGGAGAGGTGGCCAAAGAAGGGCCGGAGGAAGAGCAGGATAGAGGGGTCAGGGGGGAAAGGAAGAGAGAGAGTGTTTTAGAGATGAAATGAGAAGCCAGGGCGGTTCAGATGGCCTGGGAGGGGACAGGAGAGGTAGAGACTGCAGCAGGATTGGCCAGCTCCTTGCTGATTTTAAAGAGTTTGGCCAAGTTGTTAGATGCCGCAGAGACGCAGACTTGGATGTGGGCTCTCTTCTTGGTGCAGACAGAGAGCTGGTATTGCCAGGCAGGCCAGTTTGTCAGAGGATGCACCAGAAGAACGCCATTTCCTCTCAGCCACCCTGCACTTGCGTTTAAGGGTGACAAGGTTGTAGTTGTACCAGGAGTTGCACTTGACTTTGGGCTTCAAGGAGATCCTCATGACAGAGGCATTAAGAAAGCTCACCAGCCGACTTGATGTGTTCAGTACTATCCGTGACACCTGTCCCTCAAGAGGAATCAAGGGTTGATGTGATGATAGGAGGCAAATCCATTACATTTTTAGTTGACACTGGGGCCTCTCGTTCATGTATATGAGAGGGAAGATACCCAATGTCGGAAAATGCTCAGGAATTCTCTGGAGCTACAAGCCGAGTTCCTTTTACTGATGAATTGTCAGTCTCCATAGGAGAATGTGATATGTCTGTCCATTATTGTATTCACGGCAGACAGCAGTTAATATTATGGGAAGAGACTTGATAACAAAACGTAGGGGCCGATTCATGGAACAAACGTGCGCCGAAAATCTTTGCGCAAGCAGGCGCAAGCAGGCGCAAGCTCGAAAAAACAGGCGCACGCGTGCGATTCATGGAAGTCCCTGCGCGTGTTTTCCTTGGGATGTGCGCCAAACCCGTGCATGGCGCACACGTCACTGCAACATCCCGAAAGGCGTGCGCGACGCGAACAGTGAAAGCGCACAACCTCGGCACATACACCAGAAAGTGGGCGGAACACGGGACGTAACGGCGGAATGGGGAACAACGCGCGAAAATAAGGGCGAAGGCCGTAACTGGGGATGTACTGCAGGGAAGCAGACGGAACGCCAACACGCACTCGAACCACACGTATTCATGGAAGCGAATAGGGCAAAGCCACGCACAGCCAAAGACACGCACAAGCCGAAACACGTCCGCCACACGAAGGCAGGCTGTAGCGTCCCTGCGCATTACAAAAGTGGCAAAATACAGCAATTGGGCCTGTGCGAGCGGGGCACGTGTATTTTGGGGGTGCGCGGGAAGTTTCACACGCGATTGAGCGGGGTATGTGTATTTCGGGGGTGCGCGGGAAGTTTCACACGCGATTGAGCGGGGTACGTGTATTTCAGGGGTGCGTGCGAAGTTTCACATACGATTGAGCGGGGTACGTGTATTTCGGGGGTGCGCGGGGAGTTTCACACGCGATTGAGCGGGGTACGTGTATTTCGGGGGTGCGCGGGAAGTTTCACACACGATTGAGCGGGGTACATGTATTTTGGGGGTGCGCGGGAAGTTTCACACGCGATTGAGCGGGGTACGTGTATTTCGGGGGTGCGCGGGAAGTTTCACTTGCAATAGGCCTTGTGCGAGCGGGGTACCACTCACCGTCTGCGTGTAGAAGAACGCGTAGCCAACACCCACCCGCTGTGAAGTAATAGCGTGTGAACCCCAATGCCTGGAAAACACATGCACCGCACCCCTCGGAAAGCACATACAGAGCAATGGAAATCCATGTGGGATCTTCAAGTCCTGCCAGGGCAACGCCCGTGCGTGATACGTCACAGACGCGCCTACGCGCTAAGGGCCTTTGGTCCAATGAAATCGCGTATGCGTTGCAGATGCGCTTACGCGCTAAGGGCCTTTCCTCGAATTACACGCTGATGTGCAGATTATTCACGTGCCAAATCACTCCGTATCAAGCTGGCCACGCGTAAGCACACGGAACACCACGCTCCTGCCCAAAAGGCCGAATTACTGCCCCCCAGAGCCCGGGGCAGCCTCCCACGAGCCATCTGCTGCTGCCTGCCTGCCTGCTGCCATCGTGCCCTGCCATTTGGTGCCTGCACCCTTAACAAAGAGGGGTTTGTTCTGCCGTGTAACATTATAGGAGCGAGACTACTTTCTGATTCTAGTAGGCCCAAGTAATTTCTATTGTGTCCAGGGAAATACAAAAACACTGTAAATGTGAAAATGTACATGAAGTAGTTCAGG
Organism: Ambystoma mexicanum; assembly: GCF_040938575.1. Classification (NCBI taxonomy): domain Eukaryota; kingdom Metazoa; phylum Chordata; class Amphibia; order Caudata; family Ambystomatidae; genus Ambystoma; species Ambystoma mexicanum. Next base: position 40,307,815 of record NC_090937.1, read on the forward strand.
CAGAAATAGGTATTATATACAGCTTGTAAGTTTATTTTGCTGCTTGGTGCATTTAGTAAATCATGCATCCGTATTGTTGATACAAGACTGTTTGTACCGAGAGCCAACAAAAATGCAAAACAAATTTTTCATTCAGAGATACTTGGTGTGTTGGAGGTTAGAGCACAGTCTTAGCCCTGTCCACACACCATTATGATGGCCAAATTAATTGGCAGAATGCAATAAAACAAAGAACAAAGTAACCATCACCATTAGTGACAAGTGATTATCGTGTGTTCAGATGCGAGACAACCCAAAACAAACACATTAAATGGGAAAATTCTTGGTTGTCTGTAGCCAGGCTGGAGGGTGACCTAACACGTGGTCTTGGTGGTCTTTGGTGCCTGCACATCAGCCATCTGCAGGGGTCCAGTTGCTGTGTCCACCCCTGCTGGAACAGAAGACTCCCGACTGGGATACCATCGCCCCACAGCCCAGCCCCAGGATCCAGTTGCCCACCCACGCCAGCCTCGGGGGTCGCCATGTCAGGGCAAACACCATCCGAGACCACTGGCGACCCCCAGCCAGAAGGGCAGAGGGCCACCAGCTTCAGTCAGAAGGAAGTTGGTGTCCTGGTGGAGCATTTTCTGGGGCATTATGATGCCCTCTTCGGATCATCACGCGCCGACAAGGATGGACGGGACAGGATCTGGACGGACATTGTGACTGCCATCAACGCGGAGGGGGTGGCAGTCCGCGACTTCCAACATTTCAAGAAGCGCTGGGAGGACTTCAGGTCCAGGACCCTCAACAAGGCCCGGCGCCTCTTGAAGGCAGCGGATGCTAAGGGGCGCCGGGGCCACTTGTCGGAAGATCAGATGAGGGTCCTGGAATGCATATCCCCAGCGCTCCACGTCCAGGTCCTTGAGAGGCAGACCCGTCTGGAGTCGAGCAGTAAGTGGCCAGGCATTGCTGTGTGAGACAGGGCATGTTGTAGTGTGCTGGTTGTCTGATACTTGCCTGTATGTGTGACATAGGCCATGTACGCGTGTGTGTGTGCAGGGACATCATGGTCATGCATGTGAGACCAGTAATGTGTGAAGCACACGGTTGGTGTATGTGTTTAAATGCTACATGGGGAGCCCTGTGCGGAATGGACACATGCCAGTCTCTGTTCCTGGACATGGGTGGGGGTGAGGGATGGGTGATGATGCCATGTACATGTATGGTTTCCATGTCTGTGTGTCTGACCTGCGTGTCTGTGACTTGTAAATGCCATGGATGCATGACACATGTCTGTGTCAATGTTCAGATCCACTGATGCAGCCTAGCGATCCTTGCATCCACTGTGTCTGGGGTGTACAAGTCCAGGTGGATGAAAGTACGGTGAAGTGTGTGAATGTGATAGGCATGACCCATGATGCATGTGAGTTCAAAAACAACATTGTATGTTTCAAGAGTCCCTTGGACATGTTTGCTTATGTCCATAGCATGTGCCATGCCTGTTACTACATGTGTCTTGCCTGCACTGACCCATGTGTTGTGGAGGGACATGATGGAAGTGATCTTTGACAGTGCCACTCATCTGCTATTTATTCCTCTCTAGGGGACCATTGTACAGTACCCTGATGCTTGTGTTCTATGTCTCCCTCTACACAGCGCAAAGTGAAGAAGAGGGCGGATACGGCGCTGTGGAGCAAAGCGGCGGGGATGCCCCCACGGCTGCAGCGGAAGGGGTGGGTGAGCCCCCACAGGGGCTTGCAACGGCGGAAGACGGTGTGGAGCCATCCAGGTTGGTGGTTTCTACAGAGGAGGAGGAGGCCGCTACTGAGCCGCACATGGGGCCTGGTGGGGGCATCCCTGCTGGTGCAAGTGGTGCAGTCCAGGGGCAGGGGCAGGAGGCAGCACAGGTCGCCGTGGAGGTGCCTGTGCATGTCACTGTCCCTGACACTGTGACTGCACCACCATGCACCAGCAGGGATGCCCCATCCCAGGCCCGTCCGCAGGTAGGGGGGATGTCCATGTCATCTGACTCCCCTCCACCTGCGGACGAGGGGACCCCTGGCCGTATGGAGAAGGTCCTGATTGGTGTTGCGTTGCGCACGGGTGTCATTCGTGATGAGGTCCGTGCTTCCCGGGGGGAGCACGCACGTCATCAACTAGAGCACCGTGCCAACGTGGCGGTCATGGTCGGGGGTCTCGTACATGTGTCGGGCACTTTGGCGACCCTCTCCTCCTCTGTGGAGGCTATGCGCCAGTTGTTCTCCATGCCGTCTTCCGGCCCAGACGCCACCAGGGCCCCCTGTGGACCTGCTCCGACCAATGCAGCCAACTCGGTGGGGATCCCATCCCTGCCACAGTCGGGAGTCGGAGGTCCAGCAGGGGTGGACACACCAGCAACTGGACCCTAGCAGATGGAGGATGTGACGGCATCATCGAGGCAGGGCACGTGCACAACGGCGTCGGTGGATTCCATCAGCCTGGATGCCGTCGTGCTGGCACAGGCAGTTGCGTCGGAGGCAGCGGCAGGCTCGACGTGGGAGGCATCATGGCTCGGGGCCATCAACATCAGGGGTGCAGGCATCGGCCGGAGGGCAGGAGAACCCTGGAATGGGAGTGGCTTCCGTGTGGGAGCGTTTGGGCCAACAGATAGGTGCGGAGCGGCAGCTGGCAGAGGAGGAACTGCTCACAATGGTCAGGGCGGAGAATTCCATGCGGAGGGCGCTGAGGCGGGCTGAGTGCCTCGAGGGTCTTCACAGGGAGTTGGAGCTGGACACTGCTTTATCCCTGCGAGACCTCGGGGCCAGGGAACATGCCCGCCTCCAAGCCATTGAACAGGAGTTCGATGATGCCCTGGCCCATGACAACATCCAGTGAGCCGTTGGACTAGCCCGCTGCCCTTGTAAATAGTTATGTAGTTAGTGTTAGGTTTCCTTTGCTTTTTTCTTGATTTTGAACCTTTTGGACAATGGCCAACATTTTTGTATATAGTTTTTTTATTACGTAGTATTTTTAGATAGGTTTCATTTCTTCAGTTGGGATCATGGACCCTGGATTGTTTATCTGTATATAGTTGACTGTTGGATTATGGGTTTTTTTTTTATTTACCCATGGAGCAATGGTTTTTGGTTTTGTTTTTCCCTTGGATGTACTTTTTTGAACTGTGACTTTGGACACCTTTCCTTTGGATTATGATTTGTGGTTTTTCATTATTTTATGGACATGCTGCTTTTTTGATTTTAATTCCCATTGTCGTTTGTTTATTTTTAATCCCATTTTTATGTTGCTTTTAATACATTTTTTTCATCAAACTTCAATGTGTAGTATCATATCATTGGTTTCATGCATGTCATGATATGGGTTTTGACATTCACTTACACCCATTGTGTGTATGTGAGGGACACGTTTTCATTTACATACTTGCCATTGGGGTTGTATCATGTAATTGGCAATTCTGAGTGGGCGGATGCAATACTTGGGTGGGTGTTTGGCATGTGGAGGCTGCCCATAAGGGCAAGGGATCTAGATTGTGATGACATGTTGGCTGGGGGACATGTGTCAGGGCCTGCTGCCAGGTGCCTCGCAATGCTGGGGGGTCGGGGTGCAGGGGGACATGAGTGGGGGCCTGCTGGCAGGTGCCTTGCAATGCTGGGGGGGTGGGGTGCAGGGGGACATGATTGGGACATGAGTGGGGGCCTGCTGGCAGGTGCCTCGCAATGCTGGGGGGTGGGGGTGCAGGGGGACATGATTGGGACATGAGTGGGGGCCTGCTGGCAGGTGCCTCGCAATGCTGGGGGGTGGGGATGCAGGGAGGCAGGAGTGGGGGCCTGGTGGAGGGTGCCCTGCACTGCTGGGGGGTGGGGGTGGGGGTGCTGGGAGACATGTGTGGGGACCTGGTGGAGGGTGCCCCACAGTGCTGGGGGTGGGGGTGCAGGGGGACATGTGTGGGGGCCTGGTGGAGGGTGCCCCTGACTGGTGGGAGGTGGGGGTGCTGGGAGACAGGAGTGGGGGCCTGGTGGGGGCTGCCCCTGACTGGTGGGGGGTGGGGGTGCAGGGAGACAGGAGTGGGGTCCTGGTGGAGGGTGCCCTGCACTGCTGGGGGGTGGGGGCGCTGGGAAACATGTGTGGGGGCCTGGTGGAGGGTGCCCCACAGTGCTGGGGGGTGGGGGTGCAGGGGGACATGTGTGGGGGCCTGGTGGAGGGTGCCCCTGACTGGTGGGGGTGTGGGGCTGCAGGGAGACAGGAGTGGGGGCCTGGTGGAGGGTGTCCCACAGTGCTGGGGGGTGGGGGTGCTGGGAGACATGCATTGTTGATCAGTAGTGCAAGGTGACATGTGGCTTGGCTGGGGGGCATGCTCATGGTGGATGGGCTGCCTGCGGGACATGAGCAGGGGTGCAGGGTAGTCCCCCGTGGTGTGGGCTGCCTGCAGGGGCCATGGAAGTTGTAGAGCGAACACCTGGGAGGACCCACATGGCCAATTCACATGTAGTACTCCCCGGTACCCCTGAAATACACGTACCCTGCTGAAATCGCGTGTGAGACTTCCCGCACACCCCTGAAATACACGTACCCTGCTGAATTCGCATGTGAAACTTCCCGCACACCCCGAAATACACATACACAGGACATTCGCGTTTGGAACTTCCCGCGCACCCCTGAAATACATGTACTCTGCTGAAATCGCATGTGAGACTTCTCGCGCACCCCGAAATACACGTACCCAGGACTTTCGTGTGTGAGACTTCCCGCGCACCCCTGAAATACACGTACCCTGCTGAATTCACGTGTGAAACTTCCCGCGCACCCCGAAATACACATACACAAGACATGCGCATGTGGAACTTCCTGCGCACCCCTGAAATATACGTACCCTGATGGAATCGCGTGTGGAACTTCCCGCGCACCCCAGTAATACACGTACCCCGCTGGCACGGGGCCAATCGCGTGTGGAACTTCCCGCGCACCCCTGAAATACACGTACCCAGCTGAAATCACGTGAGAAACTTCCTGCGCACCCCAGTGATACACGTACCCCGCTTGCCGTGCTGGTACAGGGTTAGCGCAGCCCTTTGCGCTGGCTTTGGGGATTTTGATGGCTTGTCCCTGCGCAAGGGGCGTTCTTGGGGGCGTAACTGGCGCTGCTGCAGGGTCGCTGCGCCACTGTGCGCCACGGCTGGTTTTGGTGGCTGGAATCCATGAATACGCTGTGCGCGGAAATGTATTTTAGCGCACGCGGCTGGCGCAGGGATTCGCACGCGCCCACTGTGCACCAGCCGCGTGTGCCACTTGTGCGCTGAATTCTATGAATTACCCCCTTAATATGACGATTTCTTTTACAGATGAAGGTATAGTGTGTTCCACTCATGGGATACACTATATGAATGTGGGTGAATTTATATTGGCATTTACAGGGTAGAACCGGAAGTTTTCAATATTGCTATATTTGTTCACTCATATATTATGCTGTTGGGTCCTCTAAGATCTTCATAGCTACAGAAGAACCAGTACAAAAAGCTCATTGTCTCACGCATCTTGCACTCTGCCAGACACAAGGTCAGTTCCAGGGTCGAACAGCATCCTTGATATGGGTGACAGAGAAGACATCTCCAAGAGAAGACAATTATGTACAAGATTTGAAGACAAAAGAAAAGCTGGAGACATGAAACCTAGTGATAAGATATGAACAATCTGGAATAAATGGAGCAGGTATCAGAAGAGAAGAAAACAAGAAGATGCTAGATTGTCAAGGCAAGAATCCAGAAGAGATACAAAGATGCAAGGAAAGAGGCCAGTTACAAATTAAGGGAACTGTGTTGACGCTGGAAAGACGGGCAGAAGGCCTGATTGTGTGCAGGGCAGCAGCAATAACAGGATTTTATGAGCCAGTCATAAATACAACAGAGAATGAATGCATTGCCAGCTGGACGGCTTCTGGCCTTGGCCACACTCAGATTGTTTCCAGGTGGGCAAACTGCAATTGGGAGAATTTATGGAGGAATGAAGTTGCCAAGAAAAGAATAATACTCTAGGGCTGTGTCAGGACCCAGAGATTATTTCAACCTTCCATAAAAGGTCCAATGTTTAAGGAACATTTAACATGATTTTCCTCAATAAACATCAGCTGTTTATTTCTTAGAGCATGCAGGGCATCCTGCCAGGATCCAGGGGTGTTGCTAGGTCTGGCAAAGATCTGCGTTGCGCTAATGTTGGGACTCAGGGCTAACTCGCCCTTTGTTTGTACCCACTGAGCTTCTATCCCGGGCTGCAACCAAAGGACCTGGGGCTATAGCCCCCACTGCACCCCTCAACCCCCAGCCTACCCACAGCAACGCCTCTGCATCGTGCCACCGTTTTAGAAAAGCTACAAAGATGAGCCAGGGTGTCATGGGCTAATCTCCATTACTGGCACCCGAGATCCACAGAAAGATATTTTTGTCAAGATGAAATAACAGGAATGACTCCCAAGGAAGGTATGCATGCAAGTGGTTTATAAAGCGCAGACATAGCTGGAAGCACCGGAAGTGGGATGCAGGTGTAGCAGAGGACCTCCACGTCAACAGATGAAATGCGCCCACCCTAAACAGAGAGTACATTCAGTAACTATGTGTGTGCTTTGCACGGTGTATTGAAGGGTACAGAAGTTACAACAGTATACTCATGTATGTTGTAGCATAGGGAGTTTGTGTGTATGTAGCCGGTTCCATGTCATTTGATCAACAGTAGTTTTTTTTAACAGATTTTTTAACCAAAGATTATTCCTCGAAAAAACGTGTTGACATTTGTATTTTTATTTTGCAGGGTCTCCCCCTAAGGCCCCATTTCCTTATATTATTAATCCTACCCAACCCCGTCCCCATCTATTTGAATCCCTTACCAAGCCCCCATATGTATTTTCGATGAGTTTTTTCAATGGAATTGTTTCGGTAACAATTCCATCGAAAAAAACGACTGTTGGCAAAAGGACGTTGTAACCTGTAGGCACCGTACACTCAATAAAAATAGCTTTTTTTATCATTTAGGCAACTACGTTTTTGATTTATTACAATTCATTATTTTTTCTTTGTAAATTATGTTTACATAGAGAATAGATCTATTGTGTTTACAATTTGTTCGTGAGATTATATTTATTACCGAACAAGTGCTTTGTTTTTTTGGAAGAGGTGCTTCATCAGGGATTGTAAATGGGTAAGTATCTGAAAACACATCACAACTAGAGAAAACATGCACAGAGCACGCACATAAGTATTTTAGACGTACGTACGTATGTACATACATATGTTAGTGATCATAATCATATCAAACCAGCTAAGTTAATTTTCAGGAAAACATGCAATGTTATTTTATCAAATATAAACAATCAACATGTCAGTCAGAGTTATTGAGAAGAGTATAACATTTCTTTTCATTCTTGAAATGTATATTTGCACTGAAGCACTGCCTATAAGCCATAACTATTGCAGCGGCGTACAGCTAAGAGGGAGATGACATGTGAGGAGGGATACACAGCTTGTGGGTGTTGTTTGTTTATTTACCCACCAGTTTACTTCCCATATTCATGCTAATCACTATGGCCATTATCACCCAGTAGTGGCTTCTACCCAGCAAAAACACATCCTCCTGGGATCTCGTTGAGCTAGGTCTGTCAAGCAGTAACATCAAAAGTTGGCCTGCCAGTGTTATTGTCAGCTGTCTGCTGAGAGATAACAACTTAATTGCAGCTTTAAAAGCTCTACTGTGTGTAATAAAAATGTCTTAACCGAAAGTGCTCTTTCTGCCCCTTCTTTTATTTCCAATCCTTGCACTTAAGTCCTGTTAGAAACTAGCATTGACATAGCTGACAGTTCTGGCTTGGGTATGGGCATTTATCAGACTCTGCTATCACATACCCAGGTAGTCACATCATTTTCCATTTGTTGCCATCATATGGCCAGGTGCTAACATTATATAAGTGCTTGGCAAATGCCTATCCCATGCATAAACAAAAGCCAAAACAGTTGTCTTTGCCAATATTTGTTTGCATCACACTCTTATACTAATTCTCGAAATGAGGGAATGTTAAAGAGCTGAAAAACGTGTAAGTGTAACACAGAAAAATTAATCATAGTGAAAGATCCAAGGTGAAAAAGCCATGCCAGACACCTGATACAACAGTGCAACAAATGAAGTGTGACATAGAACAAATTATAGTTTTCTTCTAGTTATTGCATGTAGAACAGTGACAGATACACCAGCTTTTCATATTACTAGATTACTTAGTAGTAACTCTAAGGATTCAAGCACATTGGTTTCATACATAAGAGCCTTGAACATGTAGCTGGCATACAATTCCTTAGTAACGGCATGTTAATTAAAGGGACTAAGCTAACAACGTGCACCAAAATTCCTCAAGAAACCTTTCGACTGTGGACTCAACCTAAGAGCACAGGGCATAGTTGAAGTTAGAAATGCTTTGCATTTACACAAAATGTGCCACTATTTGATAATCTGCTCTGAGTGTGGAGTTGTTAGTTTATATTGTCATCATAACACACTTAAATGTGTTTAATTTTTATTCTAATTTTTGTTCAGCACTGGGCCTACTCAGAGGGTCTCAAAGAGCCTTACAAGGTTTAAACGTTGAGAGCGTGGGAAGCAAAACAGAAGTTGCAAAATGTTTTGAGGGTAGGATAGAATGATTGACAAGTGGGGGCAGGGATATGTGTGGAGGGAACAGGTATGTTTTGAGGCTCTTTCTGAAAGTAGAAATGCAGGGTGCAGTGCCGTTGTGAAGTGTGTTCCATGCCCTGGGTGGTCAATGGGTAAATGCTTGTTTTGCTGTGCATGTTAGTTTGCAGAGTGGAATGTGTAGGAGATGGTAATAGGGTATTATGAGAATTTTTCCAGTGCACATCACCACTTTGGAGTAATGGTGCAGATCCAAGTCAATGGAAGCTGACCTATTGACTCATTATGCTGGGATTCACAAATAGAGTGCACCTGTGCTCCCTAATCTAAACTGGTCACCATTGAAGCTCCTAAATCAGAGGTAGCCATTCTTGCCCAAAATACACTGGCCTCACTTTGTAAATCCTCATACATTGTGTGTAAGGGACCCCATATGAAGGCAAAAAAGCTAGCAAGCTGGCGGATCCCTCAGTAGCACACAGCATCTCCACCCACAGAGATGCCCACGGATTTGTTTGGCGCAGTGGATTGGGGTGTCTAAGTCATACATTTTGATGTGTGCACAGCTTTGCCGCACAAATAAACCAAATGTACATGGAAAGTAAAACCCTGGCATGTGTCTTATTTTCCATTGGATATTTTCCGGAAGGGTTCTTCCTGTAGGACACTTAAGAGTCCCACCGTGGTTGAGAAGGACAAAACCCCACAGTGTGTGTCTTTCCATTAAATGTGACATGTGCCGCTCCGTGAGTTTCTAGCATGTTCTGGTATCCCTATTACCCCAAGCTGTCTACATTACCGATTGACCCCGAAACAACCTCTTCAGAGCTCATTATTTCTAGTCGGATCTGATTTTGATTGAAATATACAGTAGCCATTTTGATTTAGTGTTGGGGTGTCCCATTTTGTGAAGGTACTACAGAAAAAATGAATGCAATTCTCTCACCCCATTCTTATGTTGCCTCTGGGAATCTGCAGAATGGGTCAATCCTTCTAATTAAATCTTTCTTCTTCTTGTGCCACAGGGGTCATCGCATGTTAATTCAAACAAAACGTGTCTTTTTCTCCAGGACTGGGAAAACCAACTAACCATATTATGCTCCATGTTTGAAATGTAGACGCAGTACTTACACGCTGTAACCAAATCCGCGTAGTGCTGAGCGTAATGTCCTCTTCCTGGTCAGAGTGGGTGGTATCCAATCCAGTGTTGACATTCTCGTAGCTGCTCACATGGCCAGTCACAAAAACTCTGAACGCTTTGGTTTCTCATTAAAGTGCTGGTTTTCAGTAATCCCAGTATTTAGGTATGAGTAGCAGATGTTCAGAGCCAGTCAGTACGCAATGTGCAGGCAAGGTCATCCTGAAATGACAAAACACATTGGGGTCATTTGGTCAAAAATGATAATTGCATGAAGGGGAGGTCCAACGTTAGCACTTAAGTGCTCTGGGGTCCTCTGCATGCATTGGATTTATTTTACAAAATGTACTAAAGTAAGGACTAAAAAGAGGCGAACTGCCTGTGCTCTTTGAATGTTCTGCAGTAACTGTTACATTTTCCCTGCTACTCATAAATGTATGTAATGTTGTGTCAAAACCTGGTTATATATGTTATTTATGTATTTATTTATGTTTTTTTGTACAGCGCTTATACACAAGTGAAGTGCTTCAAAGCGTGTCAAGGCGGGAAGGGACCAAAGGAATATAGTAGTCATTCTTAGGCCCTGAAGTTTTCAAAGGATCAAACAAAAAGTAACTAGCGTACTAGGCCTGAACGGCATTTCTCCTAGTCCAAGTGTTATCATTCATCAATAAGTCCACCCCACTCATTCAAACATTCCTATTATGTAATGGATGGATTGAAAAGCAACCTAGTTGAACCGCGATGTCATCCTCAAAGGACCTTCCCTATCTCCTAGCATGCAAATCACCTTGCAAGCAAGCGTCGAATGGCCTATAGGGACATCTGGAGATTTCCAGGTAGGCCACTGCACCCTGGGCCTCTTTAGTCAGGTAACCTATTTTATTTCCAAAATTCATAGGATATGGGTTGGGCTTGCTGAAAATGGGTTGTATGGGGCCACTTTCACATTTATCTCCAGGCCCTCTTTTTGTTCCCAGTCCACCCCCACTTGAAAATGGGACAACTCGGGCTTTTGAAAACAAGAAACTTACTCTTCTGAAACTAATGTGGGCCTCAGTTTCAAAAAAGGACAAACTCCATTCAAGGAATCACTGACGTTAGCACGTGCGGTATTTTGTGCATCCTAGATACAATTTTCAACTTTCAGATACGGTGTGCAAAACTAAAGTCTAAAAATGGGCAAAATCACGTTTACTCTTTAATTTTACTCATTGTTTTGTAGAAAATATAAACAAAACCTGTTAATAAGGCTTTTCAAACCAAATTTACAGTGTAGTCATATGCAATCCGCCTGCTTTTGGCAGGTGCTAAACCATACACATATATTTGTGTTATGCCTGCACGACAATCCCATGCAGTTATAAAACAAGGAGGCAATTGAAAGAGAAGAAATGCATGGTGGGAACTATAAATCCCTTTGATGGCCCTTCTATGCCTACAAATGCATGGAAAATCACTTGATGTGTAAAAGTAGCTTTCTCCTTGCTTTTGACCTTTACTTTTGCACCCCAATACACACCCCATGTGCTGCATAAGATGAGTGAAATGGTTAATACACTTTTAATTAAGAATGCATAATGCAAAAAAGCACAAAAACTGTAATCCTCACATTGATTAATACAAGAATTGCTTGAACATAATAAGTAAAAGCAATACAACAGAAGGCTCAGGGAACAGTCTAACTTAATGATTTCTTTGAACACGTAGAGGTTATTTTACATCTATATTAAGATATATATCTATATATTATGTGGATTAGAAGAAAATCCTTGAAAATGCACAACAAATATAAACTATCAAAAGCTCATCAGTATTGTAAAATCGTTATGGACGCAGATCACAGCCATGACAAAAGAAAAATATTAGTTCAGATAAATAAAATGTAGCATAAATAAATTATTTAAAAAAGATATAAAGTGATATATATGAAAATACACAAAAATCAGTTGAGTCAAACCACTTAATTCAATGCCTTAATCAATCAGACACAGGTATTGTTGTCTTATTTAAGCCTTCTGAGGATGGTTTATTTTTGCAAATGTAAAACGAACTGTCCAGGCACATTCAAGTAGAGAAAGATTATCTGTTTAATTCATTACATTAGGTTTTCCTTGAAGCATGTTTGAGCCAAATTCTCATAGACGCGTTATAAGGGGAACAACAATAAAGAAATGACTAATACTTTCATCTCAGGTAACACAATTCAGGCATTTAGTAGATGCCCCTGCCATCCCAGATATCCCAGCACGTACACAAGGCAGAAAAGGGTAATAATCCTAAAGTGTTTTTGGTAGGCTGAGTTTTGCCTAAATACCCTTCAATACCTACAGTGTTTTTTTTTGTTTTGTTTAATGGTTTTTATTGGATTGATAACAGCATGAAAAATATCAGAGAACCCATTTGACATAAAATGAGATGATTATAAAAAAAGCTGTAAATCAATGGCAAAGCACAGTGGTAATATTAAGTGCTATTTTTAACTGTGAATGCTAGAAGCCTCATAGTCCAAACATCTGCTATATAAGAACTAAATTGTTTGCTTAAAAACTCAACAGGGGGAGACAAATACAGGGGAGACAGACGAGAGAACAAAGGGTAAAGGGGGAGGGAAAGAAGAGTATGTTCTAGTATACAATCAATAGTAACACTACTATAAAATTGCATTGGAGGCGATAATGGTTATAAACAGATAGAATTATGAGCCATGGGTTGAAGCATTAAAGTTGTCTAGATAATGAATGAAAAATGACCATCTTGCATTATATTTGGGAATTGAACCTTGCAATTTAGCCATACAGTACTCCAATCTTTGAATATGAAAAATATTTTTCCACCAACCTTTACTACTTAGGGAGCGAGAATTTTTCCAGTTAGCAGTTATAAGTTTGAGAGCAACAATTATAAATAAATCATACCATTTTCCTCTAGCAGCTTGTAAGTTATTCCCATTAATGGCAAGACCACCTAAAACAATGTTCAAAAAGGAAATTGGAATGTCAATTTTAAAGATTAGCTTAAGATATTTCCAGAATTCCTGCCAAAAAGAAACAACAAAAGAGCAATTAAAAAACATATGTTAATATGAGGCATGGGCAAAGCCACAAGACCAACATTCATCACTAAGTCCATTCTTAGATTTGGAGAGCTTGGCAGGAGTAATAAACGCTCTGTGAATGAAAAATAGGAAGTGTTGCGTGATGTTAGCAGGAACTGAGATGTTTTTGATTCTTGAGAAGATTAAGGACCATGTATGCTCATCTAGGGCAATGCCTGGATCCCTTTCCCATGGCAGACAAATGGACATAGCTAAAGTTTTAGTGTATATTAGAGGCACTGAGGATATGTGATGTGGTTAGTTGCAGTATTCTTATGGCATCCGGTGAGAGGATGTTGTTTGAAAAATGGTGAAGGGCATCCAGACACGAGTTGATCAATTCATTGTAGAACTTGTGTTAGTAAGACAAAATAAGCATTTAAATCAATGAAATGGTAAGATTATGGGACCATTAATGATTTGTTGAATAAATCTAATACCTTTAGTCATCCATCATTTGCGACTTAAAGATCTATGATTAATAACAATGTTTTTGTTATGCCAAAGCAGGGGAGACAAGTCTTTGAAAGGAGATTTATTATGGTTAAAAAGAAAGACCTTCAAAGCAGCAATGGTAGCTTTGGTTGGAACAGAAATAGCCAAAGAAGTAGGATTGAACCTATAAATGAGATTGGCTGGATCATAAGGGAAATTCACATTTTCCTCTAATTTGGACCATGTCTGGGTATCTGATCTGAGGGTAGAGTTAAACCAACATTGCGATTGTTTTACTAGAAAGGCCATATGATATAGTTTATAGTCAAGGATTTTGACACCCCCCTTATCATATGAAGCTTTTGATTTGGCTACTGCTATTCATTTACATTTGTCCTGCCCCCATAGAAAATTGAGTAATAAGGAATAGATAGGCTTGAAAAAAGAAAGAGGGAGCGAAAACGGGAGGAGTTGAATGTAGTACAGGATAAGAGGGGATAACATCATTTTTATTGTATCCAGCCTACCCAACCAGGATAGGTAAAGGGGGAACCATTTAGACGTAAGATTTTTAAGTTTGTTAAGTGATATATTTAAATAAAGTTTAATAATATCTTGTACTGTGGGTGTATAATGAATACCAAGATATTTAATAGTCTTTGCACCATTTTAAGCCAAATGAATCCAACTCATGTTTTAGACAATAAGAGTTAAGAGGAAGTATTTCTGATTTTTCTTTATTGAGTTTGTACCCAGAAACAAGACTAAATTGGTGAAGCAAATTGAGCAGATGCGAAAGATGGTGCTTAGGGTTTTTGATAAATATAAGTACATCATCCGCGTAAGCGGCAATTTTACAATGTGTGAAGCCTTTTTCAATTCCTGGTAAGTCTCTATTAGCTATAATAAGCTCAAGTAAAGGTTCTAACGCAAGGATGTACAAGATTGGAGAAAGGGGACACCCCTGCCTGGTTCCTCTAAGAAGGGGGAAGAAGGGTGATGATTGGCCATTAATACAAATAAAAGATTAGGGACTAGAATAGAGCAATTTGACTAAGGAGATACATGTTTTGCCTCAACCGTGCCAATGCAGAGATTGGAACATGAAATCCCAACTAACCTGGTCAAATGCTTTTTGTGCGTCAAGAGCAATGGCCGCATACCGCTGTCTGTCCTTTTTGTCCTTGGAGACCATATGGATAACGTCCAAAAATAGTTTAGTATTAGAGGAGATGTTTCGACCTTTAACATATCCAACCTGATCCGCTTTTATCATAGCAGGAAGGGAGGATTCAATTTTGTTGGCTAACATTTTTGCAAAAAGTTAGCATTTTATGTTAATAAGGTATATAGGGCGATAATTACTAGGATTAGAGGTGTCTTTATCTGGTTTAGGGAATAAAATAAGCAGAGCTGCGGTGAAAGAGCCAGAAGATGATTTGTCTGAGACAAAGTGAGAAAATAAGGACATAAGTTTAGGAGCAAGAGAGTGAGCAAGAGAATTGAAAAATTCCACAGAAAAACCATCCAGACCGGGGGCTTTATTAGTTCCCAAATTCTTTATAGCATGTATGATGTCAGAGAGTGTAATATCCTTATCTAAATAGGAAAAGTCTGTTTGTGGATATGATGATCTGTTGATATTTTTTAGGAACGATTTAATATTATCCAAAGGTATTAAGGTATCAGGAGTGTACAAGTTTTCATAGAACTCTTGAAAGCAGTTTAGAATATCCTTTGAATGGTTATATACCTTGCCTGAGGAGTCTTTTATGTGAGAGATGCATGATCTTTCTTTTTTTGTTTTAAGATATGAGGCAAGCGACCTTGCAGCTTTGTTAGAGGATTGATACATTTTTGTTTTGTATTTAAGTATGGTGCCGGCTGCCAAGTCAGTCAATTCTTGATTAATCTGACAGCGCAGAGACATCACCTTATGTAGATTTGTATTATTTGGGTTTTGATAGTAATTGCGTTCTAAACATGTAAGTTGAGAATATAGATCCTCATGGTGTTTTTACGCATCTTTTTTTTCCTACCCGCGAAAGCTATAATATGACCTCTCAGAGCAGCTTTGAAAGCATCCCATTTATTAACAACATTAGTATCCTCATCTATATTCTGTTCATAATATTGTTGTAGAAAGGATTGGGCTGAGGGAATGGATTGTTTGTCCTGTAAAAGATAATTATTAAATTTCCATCCAGAGGTTGGCCGATTTAGATCATCGAACACCAGGGAAGTACTAACAGGGACATGGTCAGAAATTAGTATATTAGAAATGGTGGTGTCAACTGTAGTGCCAGTAAGGATTTTAGAAGTAAAAATATAATCCAGAAGTGAGAGTGTATTATGTGGAAGTGAATGAAATGTATAATCTAGTTGTGAAGGGTGTGAGAGTCTCCATGAGTCAATTAAGCCAGATTCAGAAATAGAGCCTAAAAAAGATTTATAAGCTTTAGACAATTTAAATATGCAACTGGATTTTCTATCTAAAAACAGATCCATAATTTGATTCATGTCAACACAAATGACCAGCTTGGCAAAATTGTTTGTAAGAATTATCTTTTTGATAGATGTCCAAAATGCCGGATCAGGATGAGTAAGACAAGAAACATTCAAAATAGTTATAAGTACAGGTTTGACTGATAGTTTGAAGTAAGCCCAGCGACCATTAGAGTCGACATCCTGATCCAATATTTTATAGGACAATTTCTTACATAGGAGTATGGCAACTCCGTTTTTTTTTGGCAACGGCAGGGCTTGCAATAACCTCCTTAACCCATGAGGATTTAAATTTCATAGCTTCAATAGAAGATAAATGTGTTTCTTGCAAGCAGACTACACAGGGTTTAAGGTTATTTAGGTGAGACATAATTGTACACCTCTTAAAGGGGTTATTGCAGCCCTTAATGTTCCAAGTCACACATTTAAATGTCATTGAAAAGGATGATTATCAGTATAGCAAGCATTTCTTGAGACCCACATAGTATAAAACAAATAACAACTATGAGAATGGGCAATATTACAGTTGCATTTACTCCACTCTCAGTTAAATGCCCATTAGTACTTTATGTGTGCATACACACGGATTTGTGGCATCATGTATGACACATAACTTCCTTTTGCATGAAAACTGTGCACATATTAATTCCATATTAAGTCCATATTTCATGTTCCTGCATGCTTAAAGCGTCTTTACATAACAACATTTTCCAGAAGTGGGGACACAATGAGAAGTGACATGAGGTTCACATTTGACAGAATATCATTTTGTCCCAAGGAGTCTTTAGACAAACAAAAATTCAGTCTTTAATTTAAAGTGCATGTACATTTGTAGCGCAAGTCTTACTCTCAGTTTTACTATTATTGGCCCTGAGAGCCAAGCCCACCAAAGGAACTCTTTGAGGAAAGGGATACTCCCTGAAATGATAAAATAATACGCCCTGATAAAAATGTTTCTTTCTGGTGTTGATATAGTGTTTAAAAAATAGCATTTTATTTATTTGTGTCTCAGTTTTAGTGCCTGGTTGGAGACTGTTTTAGCTCTCTGCTAGAGTTCTTGAACCTACATGCTAGAGAGGGGTCCTTGTTGCCAGTCATCTGCTCTGAGATGTAGAATGAGGCACCTTGATGAATCATCTTATTAAGGAGAGGTAATTTTCCATGAGCAAGTGGAACTGTTTAAGTTGGGCAGAGATCTGTTCCACTTGTGTGTTAATATGTGTTTCTCACACTGCCCAATGTATTTCCCTCTTCTCTGTGTTGCTCCCCATTTTGTGCGTTTGTGTCTCCCTGCTGTGGCCAACTTCTTTCCTTGACCTCTGTTTTTCTCCCCATTTTTGTGTGTTAGTGTATTTCCCCCACACCACTCAGCTTCTGTAGCACAGCCCCTGTTTTAGTTCCCATTTTCCTCTTTTAAACAATTATGGAGCAAGCTACTCAAAGATGGCTATGGCATCTGCATGCGTCTTATGTTTGGGAAAGCAGCAGCATGCAAATTCAACACAATACGAGCACAAAAATTGTTTCTGAAAATGTCGAATCCGAAAACAGAAGTGCGCAGTGATCACAGAGATCACACTTGTGCCACTTTCACCCTCCCTGCAACCCAGCACTTCCTACTTACTTTTTGTTCAGCTTACTTACCTTCACTCCCGAACTAACATTGACTCGTCTCCCTGCCACGTAAGTTTCCTATCCCTAAAGTGGGTGCTACAATCCATCCAATGGAATCGGGCGACACCCCCGTAGCCCCCGAAACCATTTTACCAAACAAAGGAAGTGGGGGTGGGGGCACGGGTGCAACCCCTGATCCTCTTGTTCGGTATTAGGAGATTCAGCATTTTCTTTCCTGAGGAATGCGCAGTAAAAGCGCATTCAGCATTTTTCTTTTCATTATTTTCCCACAATACTTCGCTGGCTGAACGATTAAACGTTCCAGTGCTATGTGTTGTTTTCTTTCTAGCGATCTTCCTAGTTGTGTGTTTTTTCCTTGTCTTGTCGCGCCTAGAAACACATATGTACAGGTGCCTTATACATGCCATATCATATCATAACATGTACTTGACTATATCGTAGGTACATTACATTACATGGATTGGCAAAAAGCCAAGCATTCCTTTCTTATACCATAATATGGAGATGCACAATCGATCCCATTTCCCCACTGTTAAACTCTCTAAAACATCACTTGAATCTTTTCCCCTGTTCTTCATTTTATGTTTTAGTCCCACTCACCTTATAAATCTTGTGGGCATTGTTTCTCCATTTTAGGATGCACCAGGAAACCTCAGCTGTATGTCAACATCTTTGGAGGTAGGACTATGGAGAGATACAGTTCCGCTGGTGGTTTCTTCCTGAATGACATCATAAACATTGTGGGTTCCAAGCCACTGTGTTTATGACATCGTGCTGTCTAGATGTAGCATGTCTTTTAATGTGTTTCCCTTTATTGCAGTAGACACCACAAACTCCTTAATCAAAATTATGATCACTGATGTTTGAGGTTACAATTGCTGCTCTTGATGTCTTGCGAGGTGAGGTTGACTATCATAAATATAGTGATGGGTCAACATTGGGGATACTAAAGAAAAATGTACACAAATTGGCTATTACCAATGGCTCCTCCTCCCTCCCCCCAATCTTCTCTAGCTGAGGTCTCTGCGCCTTACTCCGGAACATACTAAAGAAAATCAATGGTGTCTCTTCCCCCTCTCTTTAGAAACGTGTCCTCCCTATTCCATAAATGAGCAGTCAGAGAGGGCTTTCTCCATGTTTTCTGCACTACGAAGAACAAAGCACTCCCTGGCAGCGGTGGGTCGGGGTGTTGAAAATCCATGGCCACAATCTCACTTTTGATCACAGGCAAGCTCAGATGCCTGGACGTGATCCCAGGTGGGCCAAGGGTGTTGTGGTTCAAGGTATAGAGCTGAACGGTACACAAACAGACCAGCTGTGGAACCTCAGTTGTAGTTTCCAGAGACTTTATTGTACATATTTACAAGTATACAGATCCAGTTACTCTTGACTATAATACAGATAAGTAGACATGCAGTACTCCCACCGGCCATCCTCACATCACCAGCTTAGGCCCCCAACTGACACACAAGGAGCATTCAGATACAACATGTAGTATTCCATCTTCTATTATGTTGGCTATGACGTACCTGCATGCCGCGAGGATAGGAATGTTAGTATTTGAAATGCGATGAACGTGAGAGGGTTAGGAAAGAGACAGGGATTAGAGTGTGAGCGGCATAGCAGGGCGCCGGTTTATTGTAGTTAAATAAACATACTTTATTTACATTAAGTTGTTTCCCTGACATACTTCCCTTGGCGACGAGGATTGCGGCGTCCTGAGGACCCACGGAGACCCGAAGAGGGAGAAGTAACCGAGAGCGGCTGCTCCGAGCCCCCGCGCAACGTCGTGCTTGGCTTGTGCTGATAGAGAGCAGACGCTCCGAACTAGCGTTAAGAAAAACGCTGGTTTGTGCTGTCTTTACATGACACCGGAGGGAGAGCAGATGTTCCGAACCGACGTTTGAAGTCACGTTGGTTCGTGCCGTTTTGTTTTTCCTTATTATCTTCCCAGGCATGATCTGATTGGCTGCTGAGCCAGCCCCAACACGGATAAACACCGTGTTTCCTGAACTTAGGAGAAAAGGACCGCCACACGTACACGGATCACGTGATTCGCCCCTTGTGATCAAACAGAGTGAGGAGTAAACACTAGACTCCTCATCCTCTTCACAGTACAATTGTTTTTTTTTGTTTTGCTTAAAAACAAAAGAGACTGAAGTTGAAAAGCTAAAGAAAAAATAAAAGCAGAAACCGGAGCAAGTTCATTCTAGTTACTTCCAACACTGGCATAATATTAAAGAATAATGCAAGGCATTAGCATACAACCCCCAGCATGTTTCCTCCCAAATGCTGGACAGCCTGTTGTAAATGGTCAGAATGGAAGGAATTCTGGTTAAACTATGTCCAAACAATTGATCAAGAAGGTTTAAACCCTCATAAGAAGAAATCGCTGTTGCTTCATGCCTTAGGATTAGAAGGACAAAGGAAATACAGAGAATTGCCAGAGTTGCCAGTGGATGAAGCGGGGGATTTTGATGAACATGAAAAAGCTATAAGGCAACTAGCCAAATATTACACCCCGGAGACTAATGTAGCTATAAACAGGTATAATTTCTACACCAGGACTCAAAAGGACCATGAATCCATAGAAGATTATGTGTCAGCTTTAAGAGTGTTGTCACGCACATGTCACTTTTGCAATGGGATCACATTAGATGAACTCATAAGAGATCAAATTATCATACACGCAAAAGATAGTTTGGTCCAAGACAGACTTTGGATGGTAGGAAACCCATCTTTGCCGGAAACGATGGCCATTGCCAAGCGAATAGAACACAGCCACTTGTGTTCCAAAGAAATGAAAAATAAAAAACAGGAGGCTGTTATGAATATGCAGCAACAGAATGACAAACCATCTCTAGACCCAGGAGAACAAAGTATGGTCAATGCAGTGAGAACCAGAGAACGAACAGAAAACCAAGCTGTCAAGAACAATAAGTCTAGAGGATTTGAAAACAAAGGACAATCAGTTAGAAAGGGTGGGTAAAACCCGAAACCAGGCCAAGTACCGCACAATCCAGAGAAGGCGACAGATGCTACAACTGTGGAAGGTTAGGACATTTTGCCTATGCTAAACATTGTCCTGCAATAGGACAGAAATGTGGAAATTGTGGAGTAAAGGGACACTTCGCTGTCACATGCAGACGAAAAAAAATAATTTCCGTCATACAAGATGAAGATGAAGATTTGGATGAAGATAGAGTATTTACCATTCGTGAACCACCTGAGGGAGATTTCAAATGCCCGAGTTGCATTGTAACAATTGACAATTGGAAACTCAAAGTAAAAGTAGACAGTTGTTCACCATGGACGATTATCACAAAGAAAACATGGAAGAATTTAGTGGCATGTGGCCTCAAAAGCAAATTCAATGAACCAGATATAAAAAACCCTGGTGGATTGGAGGGGTCGAAAATCAAGATGATTGGCTGGTTTTCAAGCATCATAGAATTCAAGGACAGGCGAGCAGAAGTTAAAATATACGTTGCAGAAAAAGGAGTTAACATCATTGGCTGGAGAGATCAAGCTGGCCTACGGATCAGATTAGATCCTTGTGAAGATGAAAAAGTCTTGATTGTCAATACCAGTCACAAGCAAAGAGAAGAAACCAGAATTCAGAGAAGTACACAACAGAAGAAAATGGGACTATTAAAATACTTTTCTCATAGAATTCGCTTAAAGGAAGGAGCTGTGCCTGTCAGACATGTGAAGTCTAGACCCATACCTTTTGCCATAGCAGACAAGGTTGAACAGGAACTGGCGAAGTTGGAAGCAGAAGGAGTGATTGAAAAGATTGAATCGTCGGAGTGGGCAAGCCCCATTGTGGTTGTAATGAAGAAAAGTGGAAAACTCAGAATTAGCGTAGACCTCAGAGATGTGACTAAGAACATCATAGTTGTTATTTTTCCACTTCCCGTAATATCAGAAATGCTAAATCGCATAGGTAGTGCCAATGTGTTTTCCACCATAGATCTCTCTAGTGCATATCACCAGATATCCCTGACAGAAGATTGTAGAGACATAACAGCATTTGTCACCCCACATGGTTTATATAGATACAAGCGCATGCCGTTTGGATTAGCATCTGCGGCGGCAGTTTTCCAGAGGGTCATGGAACATGTGCTGAAGGGGTTGAAGGGAATATTTGTATACCAAGACGACATCATCGTATTTGGCAAAGGTCGAGCAGAACATGATATGAGGTTGAAGGATGTTTTGTTAAAATTGGAGAGTGTGGGTTTGGAAATTGAGAAGAGTAAATGCAAATTTGGCATGAATGAAGTTGATTACTTAGGACACACAGTCAATGGCAAGGGTTATAGGCCAAAGAGTGATGCTATGAAAGCAATCGGGGAATCGCCCAATCCCAAGAACAAGGATGAACTTAGGTCATTCCTAGGCCTTTGCGAATATTATAACAAATGTGTTAAAAAGTTTGCCAATATAACAGAACCATTGAGGAAATTGTTAAAGAAAGAGGCCAAATTTGTGTGGAGTAACGATTGTAATGAAGCAGTAAATTGCATAAAGAGAGAAATATGCAATTCCACAGAATTGGGTGGGTATATTTTTGGTAGGTCAACCAAAGTTACAGTCGATGCTAGTGGGAATGGCTTAGGAGCAGTGTTATCGCAAATAGAGGAAGGCGGCAAAGAGAAGACAATATGTTATGCCTCCAGGGCGATTTCAGACACAGAAAGCAGATATTCTGTAATTGAGAAGGAGCTATTGGCATGCTCATGGGCTGTTAACTATTTTAGAAAGTATCTATGGGGTTGCAAGTTTATCATACAAACAGACCACAAGCCACTCGTTGAGGTGTTGACTGTGAGAGGAATGTGTAAAGCATCACCTAGGTTGGCTAGATTAAGCATCAAATTACAGGATTATCATTTTGTGACAAGGTATGTCCCAGGTAAGAGAAATGTTGTTGCAGACTATTTGTCACGTTTACCATTAAAGAATGTAGATTTGGAATCAGATAGCAATGAAGAAATGGTGGCGGTTGTTCTTGAAGTAACCTCGAAGGAAAAATGGTTAAATGAGATCACTAAAGACATGACGCTACAAAAAATTGCACAGTTTACAATGTTAGGTTGGCCAGATAAGAGATCAGTTGATGGAGAGTGCATGAAGTTTTGGGAAGTGAAGGATGAGTTGTCCATGGAAGAAGGATTTTTGATGAGGGGAAGCAAATTAATACCTCCTAAAGTGTTACATGATGAGCTCATAGAAAAAGCACATCAAGGTCATCCGGGAATCACGGGGACGAAAAATAATGTACGGTCTGCATACTGGTGGCCAGGAATGGATAGTTTGATTGAAAGATTTGTTAGAAACTGCTGGCCTTGCCAGAACAGTGATAAAAGTTGTAAAAGTTTCAAATCAGAGCCTATTGTCATAGATAAAGGAGAGGCTCCATGGATGAAGTTAGGTATTGACATTGTCGGGCCATATGCAAGACTAATAGGGGAAAAAAGGTTTTTGATTGTGTTGATTGATTATTATTCAAGTTGGGTAGAATGGAAAGCTGTCAAAAAAGTTGATTCGGGAGAAATTATCAAATTCCTTAAAGAAATTTTCAGAAGGGAAGGTTTTCCCAAAACCATTATCAGTGATAATGGTGTTCAATTTAAAAGTAAGGAAATTAGAGAGTTTTCCACTACATCTGGGATTGATTGGAAATGTTCTGCTTTGTACCATCCCCAAACCAACGGGTTGGTGGAGAGATGTAATAGGATGGTTGTGGAGGCAGTGGAGTTAGCTTTGAGAAACAATTTACCTGTGGATGAAGCACTCATGGAAAGATTGTGGAGCGTAAGAATGTCAGTCAAAAGAGGTTTGGAGTTGTCTCCTTTTGAAATGATGAGGGGCAGAGCTCCCAACACTCTACTCACTCCAGAGTGGGTAAATTACCAAAAACCATCAGGACACAAGGAAGTAAAACATTGTAAATACCATGAAGTTAAAAAAAAAAAATGTCGGTGGGTTACAAATGTAAGGTTTAAATTTCACCAGGTGATATGGTAAGGATAAGATTAGGTCATGGTGTTAGAAAAGGTGAATCTAAATACAGCAAGCCGGTTAAAGTTATACAAGTTCTAGGTAAAGCAATAAGAGTAAGTGGTAGATCAGTATGGAATATTGACAGAGTGAGCAAATGGAATTGGAATTTAAGAGATGGCAGAAGGATTCATCCCAGGCAGGATCAAAGATTTAGTGAATGGATGAGGAATGATGTAGGATTTCATTGTGGTAGTGAAGAAGATGTAAATGTAGAGTCTAATACTAGACCACAAAATTTGGAGGAAAGTGTGCAAATTAGAGAGAACTGTGATACCATAGCTGTTGGCCAAGCCTTGAGAGGTAATCATCGGGAGGATAATATTGGGGAAGGAAATGTCATTCAAGAAATTAATACCAGTTCAATTGATGGTAACAGAAGTGTTATTGGAAGTCAAGATGACCATATTGATTGTGAAATTGTGCGCAACCACAGAGAAAGGAAGTTGCCGTTTTGGTCAAGAGACTATGTCATGGGGAAGTAATGACTCAAAAAAAATGTTTTTAGTTTTGTGGACCTGCTTCCTAAATTGCAATCTTTTCAGTGTTCATATTTTTGTTATACATTCATATTTCATGTTCTATGCTTTACACATGTTGTATGATTTAAATACTTCATCATTATACTTTAAAATAAATAAATAAATAAATGGGGGGAGATGGTGTAGTTTGCTGTATATGCAGTGTTTTACCTTTACAGTGTTTTATACTGCTTTCACATTTTTCGTCTTCACGTATCCTGCTTTCACAGTTTCTGTTTTCTGTACTGTTTCAATTACAATATTAAAAAGGGGGAGGTGGTGTAGTATTCCATCTTCTATTATGTTGGCTATGACGTACCTGCATGCCGCGAGGATAGGAATGTTAGTATTTGAAATAAGAGGAACGTGAGAGGGTTAGGAAAGATACAGGGATTAGAGTGTGAGCGGCATAGCAGGGCGCCGGTTTATTGTAGTTAAATAAACATACTTTATTTACATTAGGTTGTTTCCCTGACATACTTCACAACACTCACCCAACATTTTCCTGAGCTGCCAATCAGAACACTCATCAACATTCTACCATCATACATCAATGGCCAGCAGGATAGGACACGACTGGACATATATTACAGGGGTCACACTGGAAGTTTTCATGCAACCTTGACCACCTCCAGCTCTGTCTGGAGAAGGACAGCTCTCTCTCTATGTGCACATTTTGGTGTCATGCCTGGAGACGAGAGATTGCATATGGCGGTCAGGACAAGAGTAAGATAAGTGAAGAACCAATCACTATATATTTGTTTTTCTAGGTTTAGATAATAGGTGTTTTATGCCTTCTGCCATGTTGGCTTGTGATCCGTCTACCCTCTATGTGGGCCATGAGTCAGAGAGATACTCGTGGTCCTGTTTGTGTCACAGATACAGATGATATAGACAAAGGAAAACTTGACGCCTGAGTCAGTCACCACCTGGTCGGGATAGAGGTCATGAGGAACTCCAGAGCAGGAACCACAAAAGGACATGCGAAAGGGGCGGAAACAGCAGAACCAGTTCAAATCATGCCTGGCCCCCAAGGCACAGATCTTTTTTACATGGCCTGTCCAAATCAAGGACAGAAATCCATGCTTTAGTTAAAGGGGCAGTAGCGGCAGCAGTTGCCGAGGAGTGAATGAACCCATGCCAGCCACCACTTGCCAAGAGTGGAGGAGGAAACATTAATCTAGACACCAAGGGTTGCCACATTAGCAAGGTGTGCCAGCCAAAAGTCTTAAATGTCTGTAAGACTCTTGAATTTCCAGCTCCTACACTGAGAATCGGCATGAATCTCAAGCAACCAGCTCTTTATTCGGAAATCATGCAAATCCACCAGGTCACATAAAGAGCAATACAGCATTTCCATGCAAAGCAAAAGACACTTAGATGAAACAACCATGAATGAAAACTCACTAAATACAGCCATCAAGGCATATTACGGTAAGATAGAATTCATACATACTCCCAAGTCCCTGCCTAAGCAAGGTGACAGTCTAAAGCACATTTTTAGAAATTACTGACTTTAAAAGATCAAATGCTAATGCAGTTGTTTTTATTTGTTCTCTATGGATGTGGGGAAAAGTCACCTCCTTCTACCTTTGCGACACAATGGGCAGAGGAGCAGAAAATGGGTAATTGATTCTGGAAAATTCTACAAAACTGACAATTCCTGTCACGACTTCGTTGCCATTTTGCAACTACAGTTGCTAACGGTAAAATAGTCAATCTATATTGAATTAATTTCTTGGGCTGTACAATCCAATTGAAATAAGGCTCCATTCCCAAAACATGTATGCCTCAGATACGTTGACACCAAAGAGCCAATGGAAGACCTGATGAAAGATGGCCCACACGCCCAATTATCAAAAGCATATTAAACTGCATGTATATCTTTGTGCAGAATTCTTGCATGTTATTCCAAAGATGAGCAAAGCCTGGGATAATTAGCATCTTCTTAATACAGAGTAACCTTCCCAGTTTATCATCTTTTTGTTATGTGAAAAGCCTCAGTCAATTTTCTTTTGTAGAGAAAGGTTTAGGCAGAGCCAAAACACAATAGGAATTAATAGGGGATCATAGAAAAGGAGCCGTAGACCCACTTCGAAGTACATGGGTACTCTTGGCAGATTCATTAGTTACAAAAAGCAAAAGCTTTAAAAATAGCGTTTCTGCTAGCTCTCAGGTTTTGGTTTAAGCAAGGTCCCAGAGTTCAGCCCCATACATAGCCACTCACGTAGCTTGCACCTTATAAATGTCAACGGCTGGAGTTACTGTTTTACCAACAAATGTATTAAAGAAAAAACAAGTAGACCCCATTCTCTGGGACTACAGACCTAAATTACATTCAAATAGTGAGTGCCAGTTCCCCGGGGCTGTTAATCGAATACCTAGATAATCCAAAGGATTACTTGTTTGATCATTTCCCCAATAAACCTAAGAACCGTCTTCACCTGTATGTTCCTGTGGCAGGACATAGCAAATGTTTAAAATGTGTTGACTTGCAGCAGCCTCTCAGAGCAAATCTGGCTGAGCAGATCCAGTGGCTTCCTCATCCCAATTGGAGTTTATGAGATAAAAACAACATTGTCCGCATACAATAGATTCCTATTCCCCCCCACCCCACATATTGAAGGGTCATCATAGTACGACTCCTGGATAAAATCAGCTAATTGATTAACGTACATCAAACATAATATTGGAGCAAATTCACTGCCTTGTCTGCCTCCCAGCTTAACCTTAAATGGGAATACACATCTAACTCCTGCACCATATCTTATTCTTGACATGTTACAAATATACAAATCTAAGATTGCATTAAATAATGTAGCTCGAATTCCAAGAAATGTTTAAAATGCCCAAAGCATCCCTCTGTTGACACTATTGAATGCAGATTTTAAATCGATAAAAACTAAATAAAGGCATGCTTTTTCTCAATTACACATCTTTGGATAAGAGCAATTCAAATAAAGGCTTGTCAGATAGGGCTTCCTGAACCTACCTTGAAACACTGATAAAATATTATTATTCTCTGCCCAGGCTTTCAATATTGCCAATATAATCTTACCATAGATTTTCAGAGAGCTGGACGATAGTTTTCTGGTTTTCTGGTCACGAGAAGTCTCCCTTTACAAATAAGAACAATCTTGGCTGTCATCCAGCTATTGGGGGCAACACATGACTGATTGATTACATTGAACAAGGAAGTTAGACCTGGTATCCACACATTGGGCTCTTCGCAAAGGAACTCAATTGGAATGTTATCAAGGCCAGTGGCTTTACCCAGATGTTGTTGGGTAAAAGAACGTCTACATTGTTCTGAGTAAAAATCAGCAGGGGAGACTTCACCAATATTGTATTGTGGGCGAAGTCTCGGGCTACATTTACATGCTCATCAGCTTCATCCCAACCGTTGCTACCCATTTTGAAATTTCCTGTGGCACCATGAGTATACAAGTTCTTAAAATGTGGTAACCGTATATCAGGGTCTATGATTACACTGGAGACCTGCTGCTCCGATGAGTCCATTACCTTGGCAACAATGGACCTTATTACGAGTTTGATGGTAAGTGGTAAAGTTGGTGGTAACTCTGTTATCGTCAACTTTACCACCATGCCAAATTACGAGTTTGGGCCTGGAGTGGAGGAAAATCCTGGAGGTATTCCTCCAACTCACTGCCGGAAAGTCAGCAGAATCGGCCGAATTCCAGCCAATAGAAAACATTCGGCCTCATCATGAGTTAAGCAGTAGCCCTTAAATGTGGCAGTAACAGGGTTACCACCACATTTACTGCTCCACCCAATCTTGTGCCTGCCGTATTTACCCCCAGCTGAGAGCACACTGGAAAAATGCCAATTTTTGGCGCAATTGGCGCCAGTGGTATTATCGCTCTGTAATTGCGCCAAAAATTCCCCAATGGACCCATTGGAGAATGGGGAGTAACGCTTAGCGCCCAACCCGTGATACGGCATAATACTGCTGGACAGGTGGGTGATAACGCAAATAAAGTTGGGTCAACTCGTGATGAGGCCCATTGAGTCCAATGGACTAAAATTAAATGGGGAAGTATACCGCCACCGCCACTAGTAATCCAGCTGAAATTCCAATGACCGAGTGGCAGTAACGGTAATTCATTTGGGCAGTATACCGCCCAACTCGCAATGAGACCAAATGTACCTTGGTCTTTAAAGCAAGCAGGTTGCATCAAGGATTCCCAGCATTTTGAATCACATCAAGTTCAGAACAACAGGGACATGATCACTTTCAGGCCTTTGAATGACAAGGAAATCTTAGCCCAAAACTAGTTTACCGCATCTATTAAACAATTAATCCAGAAGAGAGGAGCTAATGCCTTTCCTAAAGGTCAGTCTCACAGGTAAGACCCTCGGCAATTGACCGGTGCAGGCTTGTAGGCCTAATTCTAAAAATTGATTTGCTAATGTTGCAGCGTCAGGATGAACCCGACATGGAATAATCCCCTCCAAACTCAGATTGTTACAAAAATAATCCACTTCCCCCGTTAAGTCTCGATTTCTCAACAGTGGTTCAAATTAAGCATTAATGTCTCCCTATCACAAGTACAGAAGCATTTACATATTTAGCCTTCAATTCAGCCAACAAATCGGCTCTAATGTCTAGACCACTAAAAATTAACCTTCCCCTTACTGAGCTCACATTAATAATAAATACAATACAATCAATATCAGTAGTTCTATGCAATAATAGACTGCACAGATGAAGTCTGGGCTCCCAGTGTCATTCCGAAGGGGTCTCAAATGTAAACTGACACTTACCCATGTAGATGAACCCTGCTTGGTCTCCCCATCAGCCCCTTCGTTGCCATATTACATAAACTCTGATAACCTAACTTTAAAATGGTGTTGAAAGATTCGTTTCCTGAAAACAAATTACGGGAAATGGCATAATAAAAGGTAGCCATTTTAGAAGAGAGGCCGTCTTTATTCCATGAGATTATACAGATATCCGTGCCAGGGATGTCAGATGTGTCAAGATCAATGGTAGTATCGACAAACAGGGGAGAAAGGTCCCTTATTTGTTGACCTTCGAATAGATGGGGACCGTCCAAACATATTCAAAGACCAGGTAGTTTGGGTAGCCACCATCTCTATGAGCAGTAACCACCTTTGAACCTTTGAACCCAAATCATTAGCAACAGTGGAAGCTGGTAGGAATATCCAATTACAAATGTTAGAGACTTTCAAGGGAAGGTCCTAAAATCAATACACATCTACCCCACAACCAGATCAGAATGTATCAACTCAACCTTATTGGGAATAGGTTCAGAGTACTTTTTAACCATGCGAATGGGCCTCATTACAGGTCTGGCGGTAATCCTGCCAGTGCTACCAGCGGGTTGCCGCCAGACCTGTAATATTTTACTGCTGCCAGACTTAATCGGGCGGAACCCTATGACAAAATGCCCCGTGAAGACCTGCTCTCAAACTTTGACACTAACACTCCCTCTGTCCTCATTCTTCTTGAACTCTCCTCTGCCTTCGACATGGTTAACCACAACATCCTGATTGCACGTCTCTGTGACACCCTGGGAATCACAGGTTAGGCTCTGGCGTGGTTAACCTCCTTTCTCTCTGACCGCCCATCCCAGGTGGAACTTGGAGCTTTTCTCTCGACTATCGCTTTCTCAACCTGTGGCATTCCCCAGGGATCTAACCTATCTCCCTGGTTCTTCAACGTCTATATGGTTGCCTTGGCACGTGTGATTGCCACTTTCAACTCTAACTTCCAGTGCTATGCGGATGACACGCAACTATCTTTCAGGTTACCCTCTGCCGCCTACTCCTCCTCACTCATATCTGACTGGCTGTCCGCTACTCAGTCATGGTGTGCTGCAAATGACCTTTGCCTCATTGCCAGTAAGACTGAGATTGTTAGCATTGGGACCCCTGCGCCTGCTTTCCCACTCTCAGTCTGGCCGGCCTCCCTTGGTCCTGCACCCGCACCCACCTGCGAGGCTAAAGAGCTTTGGGTCATCTTTGATTCCACTCTCACCTTCTCCTCTCACATCTCGGACTTCTCTAAAAAGTCAAACTATCAGCTGCACCTCCTCAGAGGTACTCTACCTTTTCTCACTTACCCTCAGTGGCTCAGTGTTTCCAGAGCCCTGGTTCTCTGTAGTGTGGACTACTTCAACAGCTTCTTCCTCAACCTCCCTGCTTCTGCCCTGTGCCCTCTGCAACTCATCCAGAACAGTACCGCAAGACTTATCCTTGGCCTCAAGTCCAGGGACTGCATCTCTCGGGTGCTGAAATCCCTTTGTGGCTGCAAGGATCAAGTTAAAGACCCTCTGCATTGTCAACAGGCTTTCTGGGGCCTGGGACCTACCTATCTACAAAGTTGCCTACCTAAATACTGTCCCTCCAGAGATCTCCGTTCATCTACCTCCAACCTTCTGTGAGCAAGCCTGTCCTAAAACAGAGATTTGGAGGGAGATCCTTAGCCTCAACCCAGGCCTGCCTCTGGAATAGCCTCCCTGCCACCCTCTGTCTTGAGCTTGAGATCCTTAAATTCAGGAAACTCCTCAAACCTTCCTCTTATCCTCATCCTTCTCTCTCGCTCTCTGCCCTGCTAACCTAGCTCTCTGCTCTTTTCCTCTCTCCCTCCTTTTCGTCACAGCCTGCTGACTGGCTGCCTGGTGCACCTCAGAGTCTTACAGGTCCCTTGCACCCCCGCCAGTCTACTCTCGCACTTCCCTCAGGGCCCGGCCTTCCCCACCCCACCCTCACTGCACTTAAGAAATGACTCAAGAGAGTGTCTCTCTCTGCACTTACCCCAGTCTCCACAGATTGGGTGCACATGGACCCCCCCTGTAACCATCTGTGCACTTGCATGATCCGAATGCATCGAGCCTGAAGATTGTCTGTCTGCTCTCCTCTATCTTGACTCCTTAATTGCGCTTGGTAAAACTGCAAAATCGTCATCAGGCCTATTTGCTGTGTCTCAACTGTTAATTGTATTATATGCACTTACTCTGCCTGTGCAGAATATTATCATCCCAGAATTTCAAGGGGTCTGAACAACTGTTGTTTTTTTCCCAATGTTCCCACCCTCCTTTAGCACTTTGAAACACTTGCCTTATAAATAAACATTACCATTACCATTCCTGGTGTCACCGGTTCAGCTCATTACGAGTCCAGCGGCACGAAAAGTTAGGCTCCGGCAAATTGTAAGTCCCCATTCCCTAAGAGTTCTATGGGACTCTATGGCAGTGGGGACACAGAAGCACTGGCAACGTTAGCAACGGTGCCGGTGCGTCTGTGAACAGTCTGTCTACAGTAGCTGCTGTGCCTGGCGGGGTCAGACCTGTCGGGCATAGCGGCCACGGCAGGCAGACTCAGAGTTTGCCGATACGGAAACAAGGGTGCTGATGAGCTTACCGGCACCCTTGTTTCGGTACCAGAAAACTTGTAAAGAAGCCAATTATCTTTCTTATGGGTTGAGCTATTTTTAGAGGCATTGATCATGAAAATACATTCCATCCTGCATTCTGGTAAAATCCACGTGGAAGAACATTCGCTGGATCAGAAGAGTTATGGGGAGATTTTGTAGATCCAGAATTCCTATGGATGACTAGGTCTTGACAATTATTTGAATTATTTAAAGGGTTTAAAGAGTGGGAGGTCTTTTTATTCCCCTTTTAGGGCCCCCATTACATGGATTATGAACCTTGGAAGAATGATCTGACTGGGCACGATCTACTATTTTATTTGAAATAGACCTTTTAATCCCAGCTGTATTCAGCATTCTGTTGGAGATAAGCTTTCTGTGGAGGTTGAAGCATCACCTGGTGGGGGAAATTCCATCTGCAGCTACCATAAAACCTTCAAAATATATTCTAAAACCGTGACTTCACTTCCAAAAGAACAAACTAAGGTGGACATAACCTGCAGAATCGTATTACATTTTTGGCATGAATCCAGATTGCTCATACTACTACTACTACTACTACTACTACTACTGCTACTGCTACTGCTACTACTACTACTACTACTACTACTACTGCAGTGTCCACACACGGAACCATTCCAATAATGGATGGCTCCAGCAAGAGAACATTGGGCCTCATTACGAGGTTGGCGGCAACCCACTAGTGACACTGTCGGTTCGCCGCCAACCCTGTAACACCGTTTCGGCCACCTGAGATCCCTGTGCCACCGGGACTTTACAAGTCCCGGTGGCCAGGGATATCAGGAAGTGGAAAATGTTGTGCCCCTCCATATGAATATGTCCCCGGACACACCGGCACCGTTGCCAGTGGTGCCGGTGCTTTCATGGCAGCCCTCCCTGCCGGGGCTGATGCGCCCCACAGGTCAGACCTGCCGGGCACATCTGCTCCGGCAGACAGAGTTGTAGTCTGCCGGGACGGATAGGGTGCCAGTATATTGCTACCGGCACCCTTGTTTGCGGGCCGGCAGACTCGTCATGAGGCCCATTTAATGTGTTGTACAATGATCTGATCAATAGACAGTCGTAAAATCTATTTGAGTGGACACCAAATTAACTAACTCAGTTTCTTTCAAGGGGATAGCATCTGCCGATGTAAGTAAGGGATCAAATCTGTTTTGATAATTGAATAACTTCCACAATCGAAACCTGCGAAAAAAGGACTGACATGGGCAGCTCATGACGCACCTCCACAGGAAGGATATATATATACGAACAGCCGCCTTCTTGCTTAGCCAGGCAGGAAATCACAAATTGTGCTAGCGAGCCCACATGCTGGTTTAGCACCATAGTGATACTTTCTTTGGACCCTGAAACTGTAATAGAATCTGTTCCCCCCAAAAAAGTAGAACCACTGAGGTTGTCTAAAATTGTGTCTGTTTCCAAATTTAGGTCGTTTTCTTATTAATATAAAGCCCCAGAAGTGGCTGTTTTCCTTTTGGAAAGAGGTCTGGGTGATGGATTACCTGTCCTTTTAAATATTGTGCTGCGAAACACACAGGGGACTGCAATAAATGTGGCGAAATTGAATAGCATCAGGGTCAGGCTAATAATGGGCAGATCTATGGGATCACTTAGAAAAAGAAAATACCGAAGCCTGTATTGTGGCTAGCTGCACTGTATGAATGGCCATGTGAGACTCCTACGTCTCGCAGGGTTCCTAGAAGGAATGCGGGGTCAGAGACAGTTGGAGCTACAGAGGAGCAAAGAGAGATGGAGCAGGCGTGCCTCTTTATATTGTAGATTACCTAATAAATATTATACTTCTCTGTGGACATTATACTATATAATTGGCAACGAGCGCCTGAGCCACACACTTGCTGGCTATCAGGAGAGCCCTGCGGACTGCTCCGGTGCCCCAGCGTGGCACGATATGTTTTACACCAGCATATGCGGAGAGAAGAACAGAGAAGCGGGAGCGGCGCTGCAAGCATTGTCAAGATTGCTAAGCAGCATCAGAGTTTACTGGCATAATTCATGGGAAAATAATAGGCTGCAAGTGCGCTTAACAAATGCAAATAAACAAATAAATAAATAAATAACAGCATTTTACCTGTGTCCTCGCGCCTGCATGTTCGTTGGATATTCGGGGAAAGGACAGTAGAACATCAGGACTTTTCCATGGAATCAACTAGACTGTCACTTTCTCTTTGGTTATGATGCGCAGTGCTCTTTCTCACTCCTCCTTTTTGCACTGAGATCCGTATTCAGTCCCCTCGTCACAGTATAAATAAATACATTTAAAAAAAAAATCAAAGAATACAATAAGGGGGAAAGACACATTTGAAGAAAGAAAGAGAGCATATTGAGCACATTTGAGCCTATTTAAGCAGGAAAAGTTTCGTCAATGAATGAAAGGAAACATATTTGAACATATTAAGTGAAAAAGAAAGGGAAGCATATTCAAGCATATTTGAGGAGCACATCTTTATGGAGTTTTGAAACTTGATTCCCTGAGGTTTTCTTGTCATTGAGCTGTACAACCACGTCCTTGCATAGGGCTGCAGGGGATATGGCTTACAACAGTATTCCTGCGCCGACGTTTTTGTTACCTGAAATTGGAGATCCAGTAGTGCTCTGAAAGAGATGGATCAAGTCCTTTGAACAATATGCCAATGTGGTGTGTGGCAATAATTATTACAGTGTGGAGAGCAAGACATTTTACTCTTGCATTGATTGTGTTCTTTGGGGCAACAGAAGTTCGAAGATCTTTCAATACCATCCAGGAAGTGAATGTGAAAACATGAAGGACCATGAGAAGGCGGTCAGGAAAATGGGCAAGCATTACGAAAAGAAACTGAGCATCATATTGCAACACTACAAGTTTGGCAAATGAGTACAGGAGAAAGAGGAAAGTGTGAACCAATATATCATGGCCCTCAGAAAACTGGCCAGAACTTGCAATTCTAACAGTCAACTAGCTGAACATTTCTGGCACCAATTTATGTTGTAATGCAACAGTGGAAAAGTCAAAATAAAAATTATAGGCACAGGATGACCCGATTGAGTGAGAGAGACAAGCATCAAGACGGAGGTGGTACTACATCCTCTGGCAGCACCTAGTACTGCCAGAGCAATAGCAGCTGTCAGCACCAACCCCTCAGTGAGGAAGAACATTTCTGATGACAGGAACTAGCAGAGAGGAGGAAGGAGAGAAGACGCCATAGGAAGGACAGCCTTCCGAATTAGAAGGATTAACCCAAGGAAAAGCAGCCCAAGGAGATGCTTCAGATGTGACAGCGTGTCACACTGGGATGTCAACCCAAAGTGCCTGGCTTTGAAAATTATGTGTGGGGTAAGGGGCACTTTAACAGCTTTCTTGTTTCTGCATCATCTGGCAAAAACTGGATTGGGAGTGACAACAGCAATGAGGAAGGCAAAGAGTGCATTCCATGGTTGCAGATGATGAGGAGCTTGACAGTCTGAAGGCTGCTGTTTCTGTTGATGGTGTCACCATAGTTATGATGATTGACTCTGGTGCCAAATATACCCTCATGCCACAATATGAATGGGAAACATTATGATGAAAATATCTCAATGAGGTTGCTATAAGGCCAAGGGCCTAAGGTGGCGCGAGAATAGACCTTTTAGCATGGTTCTGGCCAAGATTAAAATTCAAGGACAGAGAATCTAGGGGCAAGATATATGTATCAAGGAGTGACATAACCTCCCTGTAGAGCTGGATGCACCAGAAGAAAGTTCAAGTTAAGTTGGACCCGAATGCGGCGGATGTTGTGTTGGCTGTTGAGAATGGTCCCATTTGGAGTGATGATGTGCAGTCGTTTTGTTTGGTTGTAGTAGATCTGCTCACTAGGTGGGTAGAAGTTCTGATGAAACCACATGTAACTGCAAAAGGTGTAATTGAATTCTTAGAAAAATTATTTGCTCGAGAGGGATATCCAAGTGTTATTGTGATTGACAATTGGTCACAATTCAGGTCGAAGGAGATGGAAGAGTACTGCTGCACATACTCCATAGTACACAAAAAAGTGGCATATATAACCCCGAGACGAACGGGTGGTAAAACACTTCAACAGGGTCTTGAAGGAGGGGCCATAAGGTGGGCATGGACCAATGGCAGAGACTGGAAAGTTGCAGGAATGTGTCATAGCTCATAGGTTCAACCATCACTGCACCACTAGGGATTTACCTTTTGAACTTACCATGGGAGGAAGGCCAATTCCAAGCTTATGCCCCCCTCAATGGGGAGAGCTCCAGTGGCAGGAGGTAAGATGGAGAGTGTGGTGGAGAATATCAGGAGAGGTCGGTCCATAGATAAATAGTTACATGACAAATGTGGTGTGAAGGAAAGGTCTTCTCCCGAAGTAGGAGACGTGGTAAGGATTAAACTGCCCATGGCCCTTAGAGATGGAGGAAGTAGGTGGTCAACCCCCATTAGGGTGAAACAAGTATTATGGTATGCGATTAGTACAGACGACAGCAGAGTGAGGAATATGGGGAGGGCAATGCTGTTAAGAAGGAAGTGTGCTAGGATTGAGTGTTGTGATGGGGTGTGTGACAAGGATTCTGGTGGTGGTTTTTCCTTGCCAAAATCAACAGATGGAGGATCACACAGTTCGAGGTCAGGGTATCTCAAAGAATATGTGTAGGAAAGGACCTGACATTCTCTGTGAAGTGCATGGTGGAACTTCGTGAAGAGAGGGGGGTTGTAGTGTGGCTAGCTATGCTGTATGGATGCCCATTCGAGACACCTACATCTTGGAGGATTCCTAGAAGGAACACAGAGTCGGAGACAGTTGGAACAGTAGGGGAGTGGAGAGAAATGCAGCAGGCAGGGCTTTCTGTATTGTAGATTACCTAATAAATATTATATTCATCCTCCCTGTCTCTGTGGCCATTATACTACAAAGCCCAGAATGCCAAATTATGTTTTTTCTTTCTTTAAACCCATTTTACCACATATATATGCAGGGGGAGACCCCACAAAGCCCTCCCCAAGGGCTTCTTCTTTAGTCATTAGGAGGGCAGGCACCGGGGCTCGGAAGAAATTACACGCACAGCAAACAACGCAGTCTTTTGTGCTGACATCTGTGCATACACAGGCATGCCACCAGCCTCCTCTTTGCTCCTTTCTTCCATGTTGGGGCATCTGCTTTGGTCCTCCGAAAATGATTTTCAAAGTTATTACCATTCAGAGTGCTTTAAACAGGGAGTGGGCAGATGCTGAGAAACTGTGGGGCCAATGTTTCTTTCAAAATGACACCCTTTATAAAGGAGTGAAAGGCAGTAGCACTGCTTTATGTGAGGTGGTTCATGTAGACTCTGTATTACCTGGTCTCATAGGGAGTGTCTCATGGCTGTAGAAGGCATGGGCTCTCAGGACCAGGGGGATAGATATGTTAATGCGGCCATCAGATAGACCTATTCAGCATCAAATCTATCCCACAGGACAGCTATATGAAGTTGATTTGGCGCAGTGCGTGCTGAAGGATTTAGCATGTCTCAATACTTCCATGGAGAAAGGAGAAGACAGTACTAAATTACTCCATGATTTAGATACAGGCATGTGCCCATGGCAATTACTGAAATAACTGGGGGCATGGCAATTGCAGGTCTGCATTAACCGGTGTGCATGGTGATTGCACCTCACTGTTACATCTATGTATAGGACTGGAAGACTGGCATTATTCAGAAGAATATTCTCCTGCACATGCCCTTTCGAGGGGGAAGTCTCTTTAGGGATAATCTTGAGTCTCTGGTGAAGAAATCCTGTGATGGTAGATAGTTGTTGGCTCCTATGCAGTGATCTTCTAGCAGTGTTGCCAAGAACATAGGACCGGTCTTCAGATTGAGAATCTATGCAGAAGAAGCCAGGCTACACATAATCAAGAGGGAAATACACTGGCATTCTCTTAATCTCTCTAGGATTGTCTATCGACCGGAGGGATGCTTATCTCCAGATACCTATTCACCAGAGCTACCAGAGAGATCCAAGTTTCACCATGTAGAATCATCGCCAACAGTTCATTTGTTGTATCTACAGATGAACTTCGTGCATCCCTATTTTGATGACATGATGATCCATGTACCTTCATTCTATTCAGCAGTGGCAGAAACTAATTCAGTATGTGCAGCCCTAAAGAGATTTTTGGGCCTCATTCTAAGTCTGGCGGTTGGAAAAAGGGGTGCTGGTAGCAACGTACCAGCCCCTTTTCCAGAACGCCACACTACAACTATACCTGCAGGGGCCGATGCTCCTGGCAGGTCTGATCTGCCGGGGCCACCGGCCCCTGCAGGCAGGGTTTTTACAGAAGCACCAGCACCGTTAGCAATGGTGCCAGTGCTTCTGTGCCCCCTGGGGACTTATACTTTCCACCACCTGATATCCAGGCACCCGGAACTTGTAATGTCCATGTGGCAGTGGGATATCAGGCAGCGGAATGGTGTTATGAGTCCAGCAGCAACCCGCCGGTAGCACCGGCGTGTTACCACCAAACTCGTAATGAGGCCCCTTCTGCCTTCTGATATACATAAAGAAATTCCTGTTTTTACTCTCAGAACATGGAATTTATTGGAACTCGATTTCAGACACACATTGAAAGAGTTTTCCACCCAGAAGCCGGAATCCTGAAGCTCAGGAATCATCTTTCCAACCTACTGAATTCACAATCAGCTGTGGTCAGAGAGTGGTTCACCGGGCACGTAGAAATCGCCCCCATGACACCTTGGGCTACAGCACATGAAAACCCTTTCTGAATGTAGGTTCCGCTCTTCAAGGGACTTCAAGGTAAGAATTATGGTCTTGCAGAACATTCATCTGGTTCTACAATGGTGGCTGAGGGAGGGGTTCCTGGATAACGGGATTCTCGTAAAGCCTCTGGTTCCATTGGTGCTGTCCACAGATATCAGTGGAACAGAGCAGGGGGGACAACCTTAATTTACCTGAAGATCCATGGGAAGTGGTCATTGTCTCACAGCTGCATATGTTTCATTTAGTGGGAATTGATAGCAGTTCAGGTGCCATTGTCCCATTTTCCGCCCTACCTGCAGAAGTAGAGTGAGTGTTGTTGAGATTTGACAGCACTTTTGAGAACTCTTCCCTATAGGCATAAAGATCCATTCATTAGGGAAGTGACTTCTCAAACAATGGATTGCACAGAAGATCAGGTAGAATCTCTTCAGGCAATCCATTTGAAGGGGGTGTTGAAAATGGAACCAGATCAACTGAGCTGCTCCTTCCACTCTTCCCTGGACTTCTCCTTGTCGAGATTAGCTAGTTGTGGACAAATCGAATGCCCAGGTTGAACTTTACTGTTCAAGGCTTCAGGACCCAGTAGCCTCGGCTTTGAATGCCCTGGTAATGAATTGCCAGTATCATCTCCTCTTTGCTTTTCCACCCATTCCCTTGATACCACAGGTCATAAGGAAATGTAAACTAGTGAAGGCTATAATGAGCCTGGTAGCACCTCACTGGGCACAAGATGCCCTTGTTTCCTTATCCTCCACTCTTGTACGGTTGAACAACCATTCCTTGTGGATGTGTACCCCTACCTTACTGCCACCACTATCGGTCAAGACATTTTGACGACTGAGGATAGTGCTGTGGAAATTGAGAGGCACGGACTGAGCTG
The DNA here is from genome assembly GCF_040938575.1 of Ambystoma mexicanum. Lineage (NCBI taxonomy): Eukaryota > Metazoa > Chordata > Amphibia > Caudata > Ambystomatidae > Ambystoma > Ambystoma mexicanum. The sequence continues at coordinate 40,346,921 of NC_090937.1, forward strand.
CATTGGTCTCCTTGGCCAGATGGCAGATTCACGGGTTATCACCAGATGTATCTCCATTAGAAATTCTTATAATCATCACTGCGTAAATTGTCAGCAGTGTTGCGAGGAGAGGGCGTTCACCCTCGTTCCACTGATCCTTCAGTAATTCTTGATATTATCCTCGAAGGTTTTATTACAGCTCTGGCTATTTCCACCTCAAAGGCTCACTGGTTGGCTACTAGGCTATTTGTATCCCTTAGGGAGGCATTGAGGTGTTCGAGACAATCGATCCAGGTTGCTTAAATCCTTTTCTCTTTATATAAAGTTTGTTTGGCTCACTCAGATCTTTCCTTTGTCACCAGGCACCTTATGAAAGTTTGTAGGATGTAGAGTTGAGATGGTTTTCGGGGAAGGTTTTGTTTTTATTGGCTATTACATGCTTTTGCTAGTTAAAGGACATTTGAATCCTTAGTTTGTTCTCACCTTTACTTGAGGATACATCAAGAGGCTCTGGTGCTTTGTTCAGGCCAAAGCTTTCTTCCAAGGTTACGTTAATCTTTTCACCCTTCAAAACTTTACTTGTTATGGTTGTGGTTTGGTGTTGTCCAGTTATCATTTACCTGGATGTTCGTAGGAAAGTACTGGTGTCCTGTGGAATTCTGCAATTCATGTATTGCCTGTGGCATTACCAGAAACTGGATGAGACACGCTTATCTGCTGAATTAGGCTTACTATCATTACAAAATATTAAATATAGGGTATCCCCCCTCCTCCCTATTGTTCAAAGACAATTCACTAGGAGGATTGGGGCATCTTGGGTAGAGGCTCTTGGGGTTCAACCGATTGAGGTCTGTAGAGAGGCCACTTTGGCCTCCAAATCTATTTCCATTTGACATTGTAAGATTGATATGTGAAGGTTGAAATAGTATTTGCTGGGGGATTCTGGACTGCAGACAGTGTTGATTGCTTAGATCTGTGACCCCTGCTTGACTATTAAGCACAGATTTGGCACTATTCCATTTGTTGTGGTTTACAGTAGGTGTCACAACAATATTTAAGTTGTTGGTATATCTTTAGACTGTGAGAACTGGAATGATGGAGGAGCAACCAGGTGTTTTACCTAGATTAAGTAAGTTAATAAATATTACACTGGGTCCCCTCCCTCTCCCAGTACTCATGTCCCTCTGAGCCCTCGCAAGTGGGTGCTACTTCTTGGATCCATTCTTAGGATGAGGCCATCTCGCATGGTTCATTTATGGGACAGAGAGAAGGCATGGCTAAGGAGAGAATTGGGAGCTGCCATTGATTTCTTCTTTCATATTGTGCAGCGAGGCACAGTGACTTCAGATAGTGAGGATTGAGACAAGTGAGTAGACCCAGCATAATGTCGATTACCTAATGTAGGCACTTTTTCCTCCGAGTGGATTCGGCTAGTAGATCACGTTTTTCTTTATTTCTCATTAAAAGTATGGTTATGAGATTTCTCATACACATAATGCAAATCCTGCAATGGATGTTTGCAACAAAAGGCTGTACATAGAGGCTGCTATTTAACGCGTGCCCTGCCTGTGTGGAAGGCTAGATCTAGCACATGTCTTTTTGCCATGCTGGTAACGTGGAGTTGTGTTCCATGATTCCCAGAATGACACAGGGGTACACTGTTCTGATTTCATTACCACTATGCTGTCCCTTTCTGCAAGTGGCAAACACTACTGCCTATTCTTCATTGTTTTATAGCAGACCCAGGTCAGTGGTGGACCTGCCATAAGGAAGACAAGTGTTGTCTCTGGCAACCTGGAAGTGCTGTGGGCGAGCTTATGCTAGTCCCAGTAGTATGTGGGTGGGAGGGTGATGCTACCCACAAAATAAATCTTACGCTTTACCTTTGAACATGCTTTTTTACAGTGTGGTTCAGATGGGGAGCAGATCCTTCTTCTCCCTTTTTGTCCTCCCGCCTTTTCCTCCTGTCTTTCCATATCTGAGACCCCTCCTTTTCACTATTCCACTTCCTTCATGTGTGTGCATTCGCCTCCTCCTCTCTACTCGTGCATTTTGTTCTTCTCTTCCTACTGCCCTTTCCATTTCTGAGCTCCCTGTTCTCCCCCTTTCTATTACTGGGCGGCATCCTTATCCTTCACATTTGCAATACTGAGCTCTTTCTTAGTCTTTCTTCCTCTGTTTCAGAGTGATGCCCATTCTTTCTTTCGTGCTCCCGGTTCGGATCACCCCCCTCTTTCTCCCTTGCAATCTTGTTCTGATCACCCCCCTCTTTCTCCTTTACTATCTGGTTCTGATCACTCTCCTCTTTCTCCCTTACTATCTGGTTCTAAACCCTCTCCTCTTTCTCCCGTACCCCCATTCTGATCAACCTGCTCGTTCTCCCTTAATCACCGATTCTGATCATCCTCCTCTTTATTCCTCACTCCCCTATTATGCTAGACCTCCTCTTTCTCCCTTTTGCTCAGAGTCTGATCACACTCCCCTTCTCCCTTGCTCTCTTCCCTGCCCGCCCCCTCTTTCTCCCTTGCTCTCCACTTGTGAACTCAGCCTTCTGCTTCTCCCCTTCAAGTGTGTGCCCCCTGCTTATCTCCAGCCTTCTCTGTCCCTCTGACTTTCCTTGAATTTCTGCACCCCCTATCAATTGTTTATTTCCCTATTTGTCCATTCCAGAACTCTCTTCTTCCACTTCTTCTCTGCTCCCTGTCCACCTTTACAGACAGTGTTCAGGGTACATAGCACTGCCCCCTGCAGCACACTTACCAGATGACTGACATATCTGACTCTAACTAGCATTGTGGAATACAAGGCGGAGGATGTCACTGTGTCTCAACAGTAGTGCAAGACAACTCTACATATTCTGCTCAGGCCTAGTAAACAAATATGTCTTTAATGAACCACATTGTAATATTATGCATTGACCCAGTGTCCTCTGAGAGCATGCACTGGGTTCTTAAACATATGACTTCTTATGGAGTATAAACGAAGAAAATATTCCAAAAACCAAACTGTTTTAAAATATGTGTACCTCCCAGCACACAGTACACTTTCGGTGGAGAGCTCATTAGCTGTGCTCGTTCTGTATAATAAGAAACTTGATTGACAACACTTTCCAGGGCTGCAGATGAATCAATATTTGTACAGTGGTAAGACTGGCATGCAAACACTGGGTCTTCAGTGCTTTCCTATTGTCGACAGGCATATCAAAGACTTTGATTAAAAACACTGTTAATCGCATCCTTGTCTGAAAACACCAAGGGGCTATTTTTAGAGTTTCCTGTAAATCACACTTAGGAGCAGTGGCATCACTGGTGTAGAGCCAGGGGAGGGGGGTGGGTTTTGGGTCCTACTGGCCTCCCCTTCAAAATGTTGCCAAGTCTACTTACATTGGGCTTGTTGGCTTTGCAGCAAAGCCCATTACACCCCGTGGCTGAACAGAGCTCGACTGGCCTGCAATCGTGACTTTAATGACCTGCAATTATTCCTTTGATTTATCAGTGTACCCTTCTTCTTGCATATGTTTAAGCATTTGACACTCATGGGTTCTGTATTGCACCTGAAGGACTCCTCACAGCTGGTAAAATGTTCTTAAGAGGTTGCACGACAACAAGGTGGAAGTTTGTGATAAATGTAATCTTTATACTAATGACGTTACTAAAAAACGATTTTACTCATTCTTAAAGTGAAAAAAGTACAGTTGGGTAAATGGAAGGCATTGTTCAGACTTGCATTAATTTGCATTCTGGAACTCCTATTTTTTCCTTTCTAGACATCGAAAATAAAACTACTACAATATTCTTTTGGCTTCACATGCTTCACTAAGGAGAGGCAACTAACTGTGAAATGGCAGGAGTAAACCCAGGGAACCTTCGGAACCTGAGGTGAACAGAAGAAGACCTCCTGCAGTGAGATAGCAGAGGTGGAACCAGGTGAACAGTCGGCGCATTGAGGCTGAGAAGAAACTGAAACCTGGGAGCAGAATTAGCAGGCCTGGTGAGTCAGAGGAGGGGAGCCAGATGAGTGCTGCCCGTGGAGAGAAGGGGACAACAAGCACCTTTCCCCTCCCACCCACCACCAGACTGAAAAATCGGCCAAGGCCAATCAGAGAGGCAGCGCAAAGAGGTGGAGGAGAAGGCAGACCTCACTCTAAGAACCCAGTCCACTGAGCAGCGTATGAACCTATAGGTGCAGTGCAGTCAAAGCGCGGCTGTGCCAGTGAGTGGGGGGGGGATGCACGAAGGGAGAGCATTCACTTTCATTCCCCAGCACGAGGGAGCCCCGATGGAGAGGGGCATGGTGGCAAAGTAGTCAAGGAGGGCGGAGGAATATAAATCGCCTTGTAAGACAGCTCTGGGAACACCTCACCCGAGGAAGAAGCACCAGTGAGAAAGGGGAGCACCCAGACAGACGAGAGCGCCAGGCCAGGGGGTATACAGCACATGAACCAAAAGCCAATGGAGGCCAGGATCAGGACAGAAGATGTGTAGCATGCCGCAATGGTCTGATCTATGATTGGGAAAGGAAGCCATAGGTGAAGTACCGGTCCCGGGATTAAGAGCAGTGAAGTATACCCGGTGGGGGGGAAACGCGAGAGAGGAGAGAGAAATAGACCCAAGAGGGAGACAAATACGATGGCATCAGCAATGAGAAAGGAGAAGAATGCTAAGGCGACTCAGAGCAAGATGGACAGGTACACGGTTGGCCAAGCAGTTACAATTCATGTACACGTCCATTTCAGCAGACCAGGCCTGATTTCGGACCAGCTAGCCACCGCAGGGTGGATGGAAACAAAGATGGCGCAAGTCTTGCAAGCAGTGACAGACATGAGGGCTAGCCTCAAGGACAGGATAGGCCAGGTGGGTGTAGATGTCTCCCTACTCTGCACAGATCTGATGGTAGTCTTAGAAAGCGTAGGAGAAGTGGAAGACAGGATACGTCAACTGTAAGACACAGTGAGGACCATCCAGACCAGGCACAAGTGCTTCAGGGTAAATCCCATTGTCTGGAAGAGAGAGCAGAAGACCTAGAGGAGAGATCCCGCAGGGCAAACATCAGAATTGTGGGTCTCCTGGAGAGAGCAGAGGGGCCAGCTATGAATCTCTTTCTGGAGAAGTGGATCAGAGAATACCTACAATAGAAGGGCCTCAATAATTTCTTTTCAATAGAAAGGGCTCATTGAGTCCCAGGCAGACCACCACTATCGAGAGCTCCGCTTAGACCAGTGGTGGCAAAACTTTAGGGATAGGGATGTCATACTACAGGCAGCAAGAGCCAGGAGCCTCATTAAAGTGGGCAACACCAACATCATGCTCTTCCTGGACTATGCCCTGCAGGTGCAATGGGCGAAAAGGTGCTTTGAGGAAGTGAAAGACAGCTGTGCAATAACCACCTCAAATACATGTTGGTGTTCTCAGCTAAGCTGAGAGTAACAGTGGGAGAGAAAGTGTGGTTGTTCCAGGAAACTGTTGAGGTATAGAATTGGCTGCAGAAGCGAGGAATACAGGTGGTGGGAGCCACAGGGCAGGCTAAAAGGACAGACACCAAATGGGCCATTGAAAGGTGGGAAGCAGCTACAGGTAAAAGGAGGAACTCTGTCATGGGCCGAAAAGAGATGATCCCAATAATAACGGGTTCAAGGTGGGATCGTATGGTAGAATCAGCAGAATCGAAGTGTGTTCCATAGAGGAGGTCATTGCACTGGAGGCTTCCCAGATATTGGGAGCAGGAAGCAAGGAAGTTGTCTGAGTGCCCAAGTAGGAGCATAACTGACCAACTGGCGCCTAGACATACAGGCAGTTGCACCTGTGGACTGAGGCAAAGACCTTGGAGGAGAATCTGAGAAGGTCCACATTGTTAGCAGAGAATGGGGCATAAAGTCGTGAGGGAACTGATACTGGGACATGCAGAGTGTTGCAACAAGAGGGTTAGGGGAGGGGTCAAGGGGTGGGTGGGAGGACAGTGGTCATGTATAGGGGTTACAGATACTTAGCAGTTGCTGAGTAAGTATGGGGTGGCTGAGAGAGGGAAGAAGGGAGTAGTTGTGGGTGTAATTCGGGGAGAGGGAATGGGTAATTTACTTAGACAGAGGCAGAATGCAGGTACAATAGATAGGAGGGACAGTAGAGAGAAAGGAGACAGACAAGGGAAACGCTATAGAATAGGGAGATATCAGAATGGATAATGCAGGCGCTACACTGTATCTTGTGGAACATGAATGCCTGAATGATAAGATAAAGAGGAGTGCACTGTACCAAAACTTTAAAACATATAATCCAGATGTGGCGTTACTTCAGGAACCTCCCCTGCTGAGGGACATGCGTGGCACACTAGGAAGATGAAGGGGCTCAGCGGTATAGGGATACTCATTAAGAAGAACCTGCCCATGCAGATCATGAAAACTTTTCAAGATAGGAGAGGAAGGGTGATGGGGATTTCCGGGAAAATGGAAAAATATAAAATTTCCTTCATTAATTGTATTCACCCTAATCGTTGTTGGCAGAGACGCTGGAAGAGGTAAAAAGGGTGGTCCTTGGAGGGCAACCAGGAATAACGATAATCCTAGGGGTCTTCAACGCAGTGGTTAAGCCCAGCTGGGCAGGTGGAAGGAAAACTAGAGAGCAGACAATAGGGACACAAAACGGGGTGCTTTTTTGGACGCAATGGGGCTGGTAGACCTGTGGAGGGTGACTTGTAAGTCCGGGAGTTCTTTCTTCTCTTTTTTAGAATAGATGACGTGTATTTGCCACACTCCGACACAGTTAAAGTGGTTGGAGTGGGATGTCTCCCCAGAGGCATCTCAGACCATGCACCACTCACATGGAGAGTCAGGGTACAGGCTTCACCTTTTGGAGGAATCTGGAGACTGGGCTCTTATATTATGAGATTATGGCAGAGCCAAAGGAGGTAGCTGTGCAATTATTCCACCTTAATTTGGACATGTTGACTTGAAGCAAACGCTGTGGGAAGCGCATAAATAAGTGTTGAGGGGGAAAGCTGTGGCAGTGAGTACGGCAATAGTGAAAATGAGGGAGAGACAATACAGAAGTAGAAGGAAAATGGGGAGAAGTATAGTTGTGGGATTTATGGTGGGAACTCAAGAGGACAAACGAGTAGGTTTGAATTGTAGCACTCGAGGGGATTAGGTGGGATTTTGGCACAAGGGGGCGTGTATATATGGGTGGGGAGACAAAACTGGGAAACTACTTGCCTGGTTAGTGCAAAGAGAGGATAAGAGCCAGCTGGTATATGATCCACAAAAAATTGGGCAGACCTTTGCTTCAAATTATCAGCAGCTGTATATGACCCAGCTGAACAAATATGTTTCTGGAGCAATTGTCGATGGCCCCACCATTCAGCAGAACACAGTAGTGCGCTCGAGAGAGACTTACAGGTAGAGGAAATGGAGATTGCTAAGTCTCAGTTATGGAAAAGGAACACAATGGGACCGAATGGACTGCCTCTAGAGTTATGGCTAGAATTGAAAGAGGAAACGGTGGGACTGATGAGGGATATGTTGCAGGAAAGTAGAAAGGGCTTTCTCCCGCCAGACCTAAGGGAAGCAACAATGCTGCTTATTCCAAAGGTGGGGAAGCCGAGGAGGAATTGTGGGTCATACAGACCCATCTCTCTGATAAATATGGAGACCAAAATCCTGCCCAAAGTGCTAACAAATAGGATACAAAAAGGAATAACAAACTTAATGAAGGAGGACCAATGTGGGTTTATCCCAAATAGGTCCACAAGAATGAACATCAGACATCTGAATTTGTTTCTGGTATGGCGAAAGATAAACAGCAATCACTGGACATACTGGCACTGGGCACCCACAAGGCGTTTGACTTGATTGAATGGAGGTACATGTTTGTGGTAATGATGAGAATGGGAACTAGGGAAGGGTACATTGGCTGGGTGAAAATTAAAAATGTTACTTGGAGCGGGGAACCAGACAGGGGTGCCCGCTGTGTCCCATGCTATTTGCTCCAGCACTGGAGCCATTGGTGGAATGGGTCAGGAGAGACCCAGAGCTTACAGGGTATCTCTGGCTGGGTGGGTGGAAAGAAGAACGAATATCCTACTGTATCTGACCAACCCTGTGAGCTCCATACCAATGCTGAAGTGGCCTCAATTGACGGACACTCAATTGACGGACACTCCCACTCCCTGCACACCTGCTATATTGGTAGTCACCAGTCACAAGTTCAAGAAATTTGTAGTGACATTGACTTTATAGGTAAACACAATTATATCTTTAGATTGCACGAGTATTAATGGAAGTCATCTGTTTATTCCATATAATATGTTTTTAATCAAAAGCATAATGGTTCAATATAACATAATAAACATAGAGCTCAACGCATTTCGGGAATGTATATCCCATCATCAGAAGCAAATAAACTTTGAACTAAATAAAATGTTGATTCTTCAAACTCCAAAAGTATCTACAAGGCAAATAAAAAATGTGTATCATATAACTATACATAATTCTGTTTGTTTTACAGTGTGTAGTTTTCAAAACAATAAATACATTAAGTAGAAATCAATTGGGTTGAAGAGTTTTAAAACAAAGTTGATATACATCTGTTTCATGAATTTGTCTTGTGTTCAGACTAATATATCGAGTTAGAGGGTCTGTTGGATAAGCAAAAAAGTAAACAAAGAAAGGATTGTCTCACCATGTTGACCATCAATCAAATGGAAATCATGAAAGTTTAAAGGAAGACATATCCCTTCAAGTGTAGTCACTGTGGGGACAGAATTCTCATTCAAATAGTGGGTAGTGTGTGTTGGTGTTCGAGTGTTAATGACGTCCCATTCTTCAAAAGTCTCTAAAACATACAGAGAGTATGTTGTGATTGTCATTCATTCAAAACATCAAATCTTACAGTTTTGTGGAAAGAAAGAGTGGCCTACCTCCTCCAATGGGGAGGTGGATCAATATTGCGTCGTATGGGCTTAGATTTCTCAAGTCCCTCTGGGTCCATTTTTGATTGGTATCTAAGAGAATGTCCAATCAGGGATTTAATATAAAATATTACCAAAGTTCTTTAATATTGGGTAATCAACTAGGAAATTAAATTCTTACCCCGTGTATGATGGTTGAAGTCCCGTTGTAAAATGGTGTAACACTGCGTTGCAGCTTCATCGCTCTGTAATGGAATGAGATGCGTCGAATTTCATCAGCAGGTTTCTCAAATGTTCACGAATGCTACTAAAAACCACAAATCTCTCAAATGTTACTTACTTAGCAAAGTAGTTAGACCCCGAAACTTGCAAGTTCTGGCAAAGTGCAGTGTGTCTTCGTATGAGTGAGAATCCACTTTGTAAACAAAAGCGTGTTTTAGCTGACTCCAGGAATGCCTGCAAGTCCCCAAGAGTGTAGTAGCCAGCAAAGGACCTCTTTGCTTTCGGTTATCTTACTAAGGATAAGGCATGATTTCGATTGGTGTGGTCAACATGATGATCACATAGATCATGTTACTATACATATTTGTAACATTTTGTGCATTTTGCCAATAATAACACCTCATGTAAAAAGTACACACATTTTTGACAATATGTCAGTTTTAACAGTAATATGCAAGTGAAAAAAGCACAACTTAGTTTCACTGAGGTTTTCTATGCCATCTGAGACGGATAAAATCAGGTTCAGATTTGATCAAGAGAATATATTTTGCCATATGTGAACCTCTGGTAAAGTTGGAACAGAACAGAATGTTGCAATAACACCTCAAAGTTATCTTGGTGATGGTATCTTTTAGGATAGGTAGTGTCAATGTATGTACTTTTAATACGGTTTCTCACACTGCTTCGATAATTACTAAGTAATCTTATAGTCACATGTATTAAAATTATACTGCATTGATGATGTGTTGGGACCTTTGTGGACATTCACTATATAATAAGTATGCCAATCAGATCATGTAAGGGAAAATACAAACTTGGTTAAAATATGTAATGTGTGTTTAAAGAAATATTGTAAGTGAGTATTCTTCATTTAGGCCATTGGAAGCCATCGCATCTAATTTGTGAATACAGAACATTTCTCGTCTTGCTAATGCAGGGTTCACATCCCCTCCTCTTGGTGGGGTTTGATTTTTTCTAGTACAACATACCTAATTGTGCAACTGAATCCTGCATTTCTGTAAAGTGTCTGGCCAATGGGGAAGTCTGATTGTTTGTACGGATGTTGGATTTATGTTCTGTAAGTCTTTTTTTGATCTTGCAAATAGTTTGGCCTGCATAAAATTTGGGGCAGGGGCATATTAGGCCAAATATTAGAAATTCAGAGTCACAGGTTGCAAATTGTTTGATGTTAATCCTTTGTCCTGTGCTAGGATGTCTAATTTTTTTCCTTTTTGAACGTTGTTACAGTGACTGCAGTGTAAGCACAGGAAGCTCCCAAATGTAGGCTTGCCCAAGAAGGTTTATCTCCCTTTGTCTATTCTTTCAGCCTTCACCAGATCATCTTCAAGATTTCTGCCTCAAGTATACGCAATCATAGGTGGTTTTGGAAATAGTTTACACAATTGGGTGTCCAGTCTTGTGAGTTTCCAATTCTTCATCAGAAGTCAATTTATATGCTTACTCTATCTGGAATATCTCATCAGGTGTACAAAGGGTGGATCCTTATCATGTATTTTTGGTTTCAAGAGGTTAGTTCTTGTTTGCACTGAACATCTGTTTTTTGCTTTTTCAAGTATGTTTTCAGGATATCCTCTGCTTTTAAATCTTTTGGTGACGGGCACCCAATGGGGTTGGGGTGGCACTACTGGCACCGGTACAAATTGCGCCATGCAAATAGTGCCGAAAACAGCCAGAAAAATGCAATTTTCTGCCCAACTCGTGATTTGGCCAGCCCTTAAATGTGGCGGTAATACCGTTACTGCAGCATTTAAGGGCTCAGGCCAAACTTGTGATGAGGCCAAAATCTTTTATTCCATGTAAAATCATTTCCATCAAAAGAGGTGGGATTCCAAAAGGCAACCTGTTAAATATATAGTTCAATCTGGCTACAATCATAATTTTCACGATCACCAGCCTTCCCCATATTGACAGGTTTAGCGATGTCCATATGGCCATATCTACACAGATTTTGTTCCCCACCTTTTCTGTGTTATCTGTGATCATATCCACCAGACCTCTATTTAAATGTATTCCCACATTTACCCACTTGAACGTCTGGCCAGGCACATCTCCGTTGGACGTGTCCCTATTTAGCAGCATTACTTCACACTTCTGCCAATGATTGTATACCCAGAAATGGTGGACAAAGCTTTATGATTTTCACTAGCGTCTGCATAGCATGGCCTCGGTTTGGCTAGTGTTAACATTATATCATCTGTGTATAGCAGGGTCTTCACTTCCCCGGTTGGTGTCTGTATCCCTGTTATTTCCTTGTTTCCCCCGTATTGCTACAGAGAGGGGTTCCAAGGCTAGTGTGAACAGTAGCAGTGAGAGTGGGCATTCCTGTCTTGTTCCCCTGGTGATCTTGCACTGAGATATGCCCCTCTACGTTCACGCTTGCACTTGGTTGGGAGTATAGTAATTTGACTTTTTGTATGTAATCTTCTCAAAGCAAAATCTCTATAACACTCGAAACAGGTATCGCCATTCTACTCTATTGAAAGATTTCTCTGCATCTAGAGAAAGCACCAATCCTGGGTTGCCATCTCTTTCTTGCCAGAACGTATGCAATAATAGATAGAAAAATGAATGGTGAAAAATTGAGCGTTGCGCCTATCCTCTGAAATATTTTAAAAAATGATTCACTTAATTTAATATTAGCGACCCTGCTGCATGTACCAAGGTATAACTGTAATTCACCCCACAGCACAAATTTGAAATACCAAACAACAACTACCTCTGTTTCTTGCACTGTTTTGTGGAAAAGTCGATGTAACCGTAAATAGAGCAATACGAACGCAAAATAATAATAAACATATAAATAGAACAAAAGATTTCCCAAAAAATGTATTGTAATCTAAATTACAAGTAGTGGTCCAGATAAGCAGTGGTCCAGATAAGCAGTATTATCCTTGCTTTTCACATTGGATTTGATATTGACAATTTTTATAAACACAAGTTATTGCCGACACAAGCCTAATGGTGAACGTGCATTGTGTTTCACCCACATAAGGTTTCATCAAGGTCTAAACATGTTATTTGTATTTCATCACGTCATCCCCCAAATTGGGCTACCCTGACAATTATTGTCTCATGCACATAAAATAAAGTCGAATGTTGATGGAGAAATCAATATTCATTCAGACAATTGTAATGGAATCAAAACAATCTTTGCTCTGCGAACCAAAAGGGAGAAAAGGAAAAGAAGGAGGTGGGGAAAACCCGAAAAAAAACATGTATTAGAATCAAAGTCCCAAGTAAAAACTTAGGAATTATATATTTGTCCAACATTGCATTGGATTTACCAATATTGGAGACCCCTGCTGTGTGTGGTCATGACACATTTCCTTTAGTAAATACTCATTGCTTGATTATACCAAAATCAAATTGTTCTGCAAAAAAATGTTATTCTAACACATGTTTTCTTTTTTGGGGTTTTCCCATCCCCTTCTTTTCTCCCTCTTGGTTCTCAGAGTAAAGATTTTGTTTGATATCATTACAATTGTCCGAATGAATATTGAATTCTCCATGATCATTCGCCTTTATTGTATGAACAATAGACAGTAATTGTCAGAGTGGCTCAATACAAATCACATGGTTATGCCTTGATGACACCTTATGCGGGTGAAACACAACGTACGTGCACTATTAGGCTCGTGTCAGCAATACCTAGTGTTTATTCATTTCTTTTTGTCAAGATCTAATCCAATGTGAAAAGCATGGATAATACTGCTTATCTGGACCACTCCTAACTTGTAATTTGGATTACAATAAATTGTTTGTGAAACCATTCCTTCTATTTAGGTTGTTATTATTATTTTGAGTTCCTATTGTTCTATTTTTGTTTCCATCAACTTTTCCACAGACCAGTGCAAGAAACTGAGGTAGTTGTTGTTTGGTAGTTCACATATGTAATAATAGCCTCACATTCTCTGGTTTATAGTCATAAAGTCAAATTCAATAAAGTCGAAAGACATAAAGTCGAAAAAATAATGGAGAAAAAAAAATTTGAATGTCTTTTTTACTACATTTTTTATTCGAAATGGGGGGTTCACCCCAACCCTCCCCCCTTTTTAAATTTTTTTTGTTTTATCCCTTTTTTTACTCGCGGAACCTGAAAAACACATAAATAAAAAAATAAAACATTCAATTTTTTTTTTGTTGACATTTTGTTTTCGACATTTTTGTAATTCGACTTTATTAATTCGACTTTATGACTATCCACCATATTCTCCCTGGCTGGATGAGCAGGCATGTACCCCACTGGAGTTTTTTTCACCAATTTTGTTATTGCCTTCCGAAGCCTAGTTGCTAGCTCTTTTGACATCATTTTAATATCTACATTGATTAGAGATATTGGTCTGTAGCTTCCTCAACTCGTGGGTTCTCGTCCCGGTTTCAGCAGCACCGTTATTAATGCCCTTTGAGTCTAGCGCTGCCTCACTCTCTGTCTAATTGTAGAGCAATATAAGCATTTCTACTAGCTTGCTTCCTCCAACCTTCTATTGCGAAGGCATCTTCCAATGCTCCCTTATTCGCTGCCATTTCTACTGAGATTGGACTTCCTATCATCTCTATGTCTTCCCTACCTAACATTGGAAGGGTTATAGCGCTCATAAAGCATTCTTACTCCTTCTGGTCTGGGGGAGCTTCCACTGTTGTATACAGATGCTCGTAGAATTTGCAAAATGCCCCCCCCCCCTATTTTTTCTGGGTCTATGATGTTTTCACCTGTTTCTGCATCTTTAAGGAGAGTGATTGCTACTTGTCCTTCCCTCTACTTTAGTTGGGCCGCTGACAGACATCCTGCCGTCGCCCCTTGTTCATAGTGAGTAGCTTTTAGTTTGAACAGAGCATATTCAGTCTGTCACGTGAACAGCACATATAAGTCATATTTTGTCTTTTGTACTTCCATCAAATTAGTCATTGATGCTTCTTCTTCAGTTCCCTATTTTCTTTCCTTTTCTTAGCACCTTTTTGCAGCAGCAGTCCTCTTGTGTATGCTTTTCCTACTGCCCATAAACTGCTCACCTTATCTACCGAGCCTTCATTCATATAAAATACTCCTTAATATCTGGCTTGCCTTGTGAATGTCTGATCGCACCAGTGTTCATCCTCCATCTTCACAGCCATATTTAATAACATAATCACAGCCTCATGGACTGAGACGCCCCCTGGTATGCTGTCGCTTTTCATTACATTCGGGTGCGCTTGTCTCGACATTAAAAAATAATCAATTTGTGTTCTTGTGTCAGGAAACCACAACGTAAACGTGAGATCTCTGCCTTTTTAATTGAATAGCCTCCAGGGGTCAAACAGGCTATAGATGGCCATCATTTTTTCAGACTCTATATTTCTTGTTCCCATCATCAGATCTACCCGATTTATCTGCAAAGGGGTATGTTGCCAGATTCCAATCTCCTCCTATCAGCATGTGTTTCCCTTTACCGTCACCAGTACCTTGTATAGATCTATAAGGAATGCCTGTTTACTTGCCGTTGGTGCATAGATGGAGCCAACGATGATCCGATCACTGCCTATGTGCACTTTTATTACCATATATATATATATATATATATATATACTTTTATAATCCTTATGTCTAAGAATTGCCACCCCACATTTCTTCCCTTTCTCCAGACAACTATGATATACCTTTCCTACCCAGTCCCTTGGTAGCTTTTCTGCATCTTGCATATTGAGATGTTTCCTATATAAGTGCAATATTCACTTTCTTGGTAGTTAAGTATTATAGCATTTTCTTTCTTTTGATGTAGTGCATCAGGCCATTGGCATTTAGTGAAAGTACCCTTGGCTCTTCACTCATCAGTATCTCTATATGTGGTTTTGCTGCCTGGGTTCCCCCCTTTGTTTCTGTATGCTCCTCCTACCCTTTGTAATGTTGCATGCACCACATTACGTATTCCTTTCAAGATCCTTGTAGTTGAAAAACGAACCACCTGTATTCATGAAACTCAACATCAAACAATCTGTTAGTTGCTGCCTCCCTCTTCTCCTCCATCTCAACGGTGCAGTCCACCTGATAAGATATCCATCCTGTCTCCCCACCATCGTTCATTGGTGTGGTAACCAGACCCTTACATCTGGCCTCTCCACCCCTGCATGCTCTCTCTTGGTATATGGTCATAAGTTCCCTGTGAACCAGTGCCTGAACGGTTCTAAAATCACAATCGTCATCTGCGATGTGTCTTTGCTATCATGCTGTTCTGGTTCTCTCACTTCTGTTGACTATAATGTATTGAGCCGCCTACTCCTACGTAATTGTCTCTTGCATGCCTCTTGTCAATTAAGCGGTCTTTGCCATTGTTCTATTCTATTTCTGGTTCTTCAGCAGGGATCTTGACCCTGTCTAGGAGAGTCCCTCTTTCGCTTGTTGCTTCTTGCCTATCAGCTTGCGCCTCGCCACCTGGTTCCTCTCCAGCGCATCCTCTTTTGTCCTCCCTTGCAGACGCTCTTGCTGTCACCCTTCTTCCCTTTCATCTCCTTTTGGTTGTGAAGTGTCCATCACCTGCACTTCTAAATCCTGCAGAAAAAAAATATTCTCGTTTTTTGGTCCTACGTGACTATCATCCTGGCCGGCTCTAGCAGCCATACCTGAAGTCCCATTTCCTAATAATTTATTTTATTTTATTTTTTGAGCATTTGTTAGGCGCCCATACAGCAAACAGTGTTTCCAGGCACCACAAGCCAGGTGGTGGGGGAACAGAGGAGAAAACAACAATAACGGTCCTACTAGAACTTGTGACAGTTGGATCGCGCAAGTGCAGTACCAGGAAGTGCAGGCAGGAGGGGGCAGGACAGGGAGGAGGGATGGGAGAGGTGAGAGGGGGAGATTGGGAAGGGCAGGAGAGTGGGGGCCCCAGGGGCTGGGAAAGTGCCCAGGGAAACCAGGGGTGAGGGTCAACTAGTGTGAGGACAGAGTGGAGCAGTAGTCTAGTCAGGGAAGGGTGCAAGAGGCCAAGTGCTGGTTGTGGATGTGCTGGGGAGACTGGTCGAGGAGGGCCTGGCCCCTGTAAGACTCATAAGATACCAGGAAACCAGTTGCAGCGGCAGGGGGAATTAGCAAGGCAGGGAGAGAGGGAAGGAGGAAAGTCTTGAGAAGTTTCTGGTACTTAAGGAGATCCAGCTTAAGTCTGAAAGGGGAAGGGAGCTGTTCCAGAGCTAGGCTCATGCTGAAGAAAGAGATCTAGTCCCCACTCTCTGCTTGGAGTAAGAAGGACTCTAGCAGGGAGGTATTTAGGGAGAGAAAGTTGCATATAGCGAGGTCCCAGGCCTCAGAAAGCCTTGTGGGTGATGCAGAGGGTATTGAATTTAATCCTTGAAGCCCCCGGGAGCCAGTGGAGAGATTTGAGGGCTGGAGACATGCAGTCCCTGTGCTTGAGGCCAAGGATAAATCTTGGAGTCCTATTCTGGATTAGTTGAAGAGGGCGGAGGGAGGAAAGAGGCCGGTTGAGGAAGAGGTTGTTGCAGTAGTCCAGCCTGGAAAGAACCAGAGCTCTGGAGACATTGAGTTTCTGGGGTAAGTGAGGAAAGGGAGAATGCCTCTGATGAGGTAAAGCTGAAAGTGGACCTTCTTGGCAAGGTCAGCAATGTGAGGTGAGAAGGAGGTGAGAAGGAGAGAGATGAACACCCAGTTATTTTGCTTTTGCCTCACACAAGGGTGAAGGGAGGGGGGCCCATGGATGGCAGCCAAATAGTAGGAGGCAAGACAGGGGCAGGAGTCCCAAAGAGAAGGAGCTCGGTCATACTGGCCTTAAGGCAGAGTCATTAGCAGCACACCATACCTGAATAGCAGTCAGACAGTCGGGAATAAGAGAGAAAGGAGAGGAGGAAGGGAAGCTTAAAGGAGAGCTGTGTGTCATCAGCATAACACTGGAAATGAGGAGAGAAGGTGGAGATCAAGTGGGCAAGAGGGGCAAGGTAACTGTTGAAAAGCCACAGTGAGAGGATAGAGCCCTGAGGGGCGCTGCAAGTAGAGAGTGAGGTTGAGGGGAGAAAAGGGCCCAGTTGAACCTGGGAGGGCCAATCAGAAAGGAAAGAGGTCAACCTGTCCAGTGCCCAGTCTGTTATGCCAAGGGTATCACAGAGTCGATTTATGAGGGTGGCATGATTGTCAAAGGCAGAGGACAGATCGAGGAGGATGAGAATGGAAGGAGAGCTGGAGTCAAGGTTTGAGAGCAAGTCTTCACGGGTGTTCAGGAGAGCAGTTTCCATGTCTCTGGCTTCGATGAAGCCAGACTGGTGGTTGTGGAGACAGCCAACAGATTCAGTGTGAAGAATTAGTTGGGAGATGACCGACTTCTCTAAGAGTTTGCACAAGAAGGGGGAATTGGAGATAGGGCAGGAAGGGTCCGTAGATGGCGTTTTTAGGAGGGGGTGCACAAGGGAGTGCTTGAGCGGTGGTGGGAAGAAGCCAGGGATGCAATGTTGTCCTTGATAGGTCTGAAGAAGGAGGGAAGCACCTGTTTGAGGAGACTTTCATAGAGCAGACTGCCTTGGTAACCTAATTCAGTGCTATGGGTGTGAAGGTGGGCAGAAGGAGGGAAGGAGAGAGGAGAGCCAAGGGAGGCCTGAGAGCAGGTAGCAGAGGAGGTATGGGTGGAGGAGAGTGAGGACAGAATATCCTGAGTTTTTTAATGTGAAATGGGAGGACAAAGCCATGCAGAGGGATTGGGAAGGAGGAGGAGAAGTGGAGACTGCAGTAGGAAAGTCAAGTTTCTTACAGATTTTGAAACGTTCAGCTGTGTTGCTGGTGGCACCGGAGATGCAGCCTTGGAAATGGGCCCACTTCTTGGAGCGGATAGAGAATCTGTATTGCCTTTGGAGCAGGTGACAGGCCAGCTTGTCAGAGGATGTGCTACAACCCAACAACTTCCGTTCTGCAACTCTGCACTTGCTTTTCAGCAAGGCTAGGTCGGAATCATACCAACTGTTGCACTTGGAAGCAGGCTTCATTCAGATTCTCATGGCAGTGGCAAGGGTGTCAATGGTGTTGGAGGTGGAGAGGTGAAGGTTAGCAAGGGCTGAATCCGTGTGAAAATCAACAGCAGCGGTGGGAGGGGGAAGGAAAGAGGTGGCAAAAGCAGCTACTGACACTCTCTTCATCAGTCGAATGAGGGAGAAGGAGACTAGCATTGCGGCAGAAGCTTAGCCGGTGAGCCCAGGAGCTCCAGATGAGAGCAGAGGAGAGCATTGTGGGACCAAGAGAGAGGTGTAGTGAAAGGGTTAGAGAAATGGATGTTGCAGAGATGAGAGCATCCAGGGTGTATCTAGCCGAGTGGGTCGGACCAGAGGGAAGAATGGTGAGGGAAAGAGTCACAGTGGTTGCAGAAGAGTAAAGTGGCCATATCAGGAGAG
This sequence comes from Ambystoma mexicanum, assembly GCF_040938575.1. NCBI lineage: Eukaryota > Metazoa > Chordata > Amphibia > Caudata > Ambystomatidae > Ambystoma > Ambystoma mexicanum. The sequence goes on from NC_090937.1 coordinate 40,365,398, forward strand.
CAAATGGTGGTGAGACATGACTGCTGCTTTTGGACTCTTTAAAACTATCATCAAAGACTTTTCCATCATCGATGAGTGACTTGTGGGTGGACCTTGCATGGGTGATGTTATGTCTTGTTTTCCTGTTGGCAGTGTTTTATATTTGTATGCTGTCTATGAACTCATCGACAGTCTCATTGTTTTTACCCCTTGGGTACTCATCAACGGACGAACCATTGCTGGTCCGTGGGTGCTCAGCCTTCCATCCATGGACGGCGTCATCAACAGAGTCATTGCCTGTATTCTGTGGGTGGTTGCTGACGGGCCTCTCGTCATCGAGACGTGGCCACTCAATGGCAGGGTTTTCCTCTTTGTTGATGCTTCTTCAGCGGGACCTTAGCTGTGGTCGAGACTGAGGTCATCGACGGGGCCTCCGCTGGCATCGCGGCTGGTGACTTTTGTTTTTTATGTATCTCTGGCTTGTGTGGTGTGTCCTCTGACCTAAACCTCTTTTGAGGCTTGGAGGTAACCCTTCGAGATGGCTTTCCTGCTGCCACACTATTTGAGGTGGGGGGGGGGTATTTTCACTTATTTAGCCAGCACACCAGCTTCTTATCCCTATTTCTCAGCGTTATTGTCCTAAAGCCTTGACATATCTTGCAGTCATCAGTGGCATGATTGGGATATAGGCAATAAATGTATTCCTTATGTCGGTCCTCATAAGTATTTTTCTTTCCACATTAGCACATGTGTTGAAGAGAGATTTTTTAAATTTGCTCTCCATGGTGCCTACAAAATCTCCTTCACTACCCCTTGAAAAAAAATTGTGTCTGAAGTTTTCTCCTCTCAGCAGAGCATGCGGTTAGAATCTGAAGATGGCCTCTAGTGGTGGGGCTTGGTACTCAACATCCAATTCAATGGGGTTAAAGCACTGATAAAAATGTAGACAGACTACAAATCAAACCTGTTTTTTCTTCATGATAATAAAAGTAGGAAGTGTGTATCCAAGGGTTCCCAGCCTGACGACAGGTAATAATCAAAGCACGTGAATCATTTTAAAGTATGTACATTGTTTCAAAGCATGTGAATCTATGAAAGATCCAATGCTCGAGAAGCTTTGAACCCCTGCCTGTGGGAATGGAGGTGCGAGAAAAAATAAAATAGAATAAAAAGCCCTAAAGAAACGGTCCCACTCAGCTGCAGGGAACTGTGAGAGAGCTATTGTCCTGTCAGATGCAGAGACAAGGGCTGGTTGTTTAAGCCAGGGGCACGTGAGAGCGGGAGGAAAGATGGCCCTATCCATCACCTTTCTGGACATAATGACATCCTGACAGATTTATAGTGACATTTTTGAATGTTACAATTTCGAATGCATTTTCTCGAAATGAAAAAGTAATTTCAAATTTTTTTTTGTCGCGTTTTTTTTAATGGGGGTTTTTAATGGGGGTTCCCCCCACCCCCCTGTTTTTTTTTATTGACCCTTTTTTACTAACTAAACCCAAAATAAACATATAAAATAAACAAATATATATTCGACATTTTTTCTTTGACATTTTTTTTCCCGACAAAAATGCATTCGAAATTGTTCATTCGAAGTTGTAACTGGATACCATCCTGACAGTATGGGGGATTGGAACAGGACGTTTTCTGCTTGTTAACGCTTTCAACGATTCCAATCAGCTACTGTTATCACCTCTGCCTTTCTCACGACCTTCTATCTCCAGTGCTGCATTCATCAGTCTCTTAGTGCGCCATTCTTTCCCACCTTAGTCCCCTGCACATTAGTGTGCTGTGTAACATACCTTTAAAGGCCTTTTTATGGTTCCAATCCCCTGTACTCAAAGTGCTGTTTTTCAGTGCCTGCTCCAGAGTCCCTGTCATTCAGTAACATACTTCTGCCATGTACTGTCTAGCACCTGCCCGGTCTTTCGTGTGAGCTCTGCTTTGCTAGAATTGTGTGTTCGGGCTTGTCTTCATTAGCTCTTTTTACGCAATAATTACCATCCCCCTACCCTCCTGCCTATTAACTCGGTCCCTGGGCCGTTACCACCTGGTACATCCCCAGGAGACAGTCATTATTTGTATAGAATTGAAGTCCCATGGTAGAAATGCATTTGTTTGAAATAATGGGTCACTGGAAGCGAGTGGGCCATTGTTTCAGACAAATACTCACGAGCATGGCCGCTATGAATTTGGTAGGGAGGCTGACAGCAGAGCCCTTCACAACCCGCTGACGTTCTTTATAACACCACACTTTTTTGGAGTGCGCTTCCGGTATTCCATTACTTGTCATTCAAATCATACAAAATAATATCTTTAGTTGTTGATTCATATCTTTGTTTATTGTCAAACATATGATTTTCTCCTTCAATTGTTAAACTATATTGTCTCTCAACACGTGTTTCTCCACGCCCAATATGCGTGGTTCATCAGGAGAGTTTCAATTTTTTAAGATTTTTGTGTTTATTTCGATTTTTAACTCATGAATTATTTCTTTATCCATGAAGAAAAATTATTGTAATTCTTTTTCCATCTTCTAAGTGTAGTATTTTATAAAAAATCTTGTTGTCCAGGTACGATTGCCTCTAGCCCTTCGTAATCCGTGCTACAGCCCGCTGACGTGTATCGTTGATGAGGAGCACAGCCACACAACTTAACATGCCAGTTCTCATCTTTTGAGGTAAGATTTTTGGTCAGATCGTCATGTTAGCATTTCTAAATATGCCAGCATCACACAAGGTTTTATACTGCCCCAGGAATCCCAGTGACTCTTTCCCGCCCTGTTTTTTACAGTTTACGAACCATAGCATTACAGAGACCTACACCTGCAGGAGTTGCCACCATTGGGCCCATGTACAGACGCCTTGAGTAAGCTATGATTGATGTTCTCCACTTACCCTCCACTCTCCCCATGTTTATTGATGAGTGTTAGTGACAGGCACACTCTGTATATTTTTCTCTTCCAATGCAGGGGCTCACTTTGTCTGGACACCAGGGTACACAGCTATCTATTCACCTGGCGCCCCGAATATGAAAATTGCTGTGCCAGACTGGTTCCACAACTAGAACCACCCCTATCGGAGTGAGTACCACAGATTGGTGTTACCCACTCCCCCTATCAAAAATTGAATAATTATGTAGCGCAGGGCCACTAACTCTGTCCTTGGTACTTGTTTGTTTCTCTCTTTACTCTGCAGGTGAGGTACTAACTTGATATAGATTCCCCACTATTGGCAGAATACACGCTAGGATTCTCTCCACATTGCCGAGCCCCCGGCCCCTGGTAGCCAGAGGAGGTGAGTCGGCTAGATACCACTAACTAATACAGTTGTACGAGTTATCATTGATAGGTTACAAGTAAATGAAGATGACAATACTGTTTGACAAGACTAATGTAGCCTATTTTATTATCTTGTCGACAATTGAGGCTCTCCCGATCCACTCCCCCTTTTTTTGTTTATGAAGAAGCAATGTGCATTTGACGTTTGCACTACGTCCTGAGGAAGGTTGATTATAATAACTGGGCAAGGAAACTCTACCCTTGTTTGGAAACCCAACGAAACATGTGTCGACAATATTTTTCCAACCCCTGGAGATGTACAGAGGGTCACATCGTTTATTACTAGAGTTTAAAGTGACATTTACTTGATTAGAATTTGAAATAGTAATATCATTTTACCTTATTAGCAGAATGTATGCGAGCATGAGAATTGTATGTATGAGTTATGATTGAATAGAACACGGAGGGATGCTTTTGGTATATTGAGCCTATCTTATTAAACTTTGTGAAACTGTTTCCTGTAACTGTAAAATAAATATGATGTTTTACTAAGAGTTGGTAAACAGTTCTTGTCATCTTTGGTCTAATTGGTCCAACCCCATTTTTCTCACACAGCACAGCCCTTCCTCCAGTTCCCTGTCAGTCTGGGGGGCATGGAAGGAGCAGCATAGCAACCCTGACAGGTAAGTGGGAGGTCAGGAGGAAGGGAAGGCAGCATTAGGAATGCCAGGAGGACAGAGGGAAGATGGCGGGCAGGTGGAGCAATGGTAAGCTTGCTCGCAACAAGGGCTTGGCTCATGAGATTCAGCCTGCAAGCCCAGCAACCTGATTGGTTGCAAGGCCCATTCCAGGAGCTAATTGTAAATCCTTAGTTCAGCAACTGGTTGATTGTGTTTCCTAGGTAATATCTGCCTGTGTCATTATCCTGTCCTGCTTAGTTTCCCTTAAGCCTTCTTTGCTAGTGATGTTTCTATTTCTTCGCTTCAGAAAGCAGCCACCCTTCTGATCCTGTTGGATGTATGATGACTATCGACTTGTGTGAGCATATTTTTCTGGACTGTACCGTAGTGCACTGATAGAGAAGTCCATTTCTGTTCATTCTGTCCATGAACGAGCAACGTGAGACCCTGTACTAGCAACTTACTCAGAAGGTCATAGAGTGCCTCCAGTCATCTTGGGAAGTCTAGAGGCCATTCGGGACAGAGCCTCAGTGCGTGCCCAGTTGGCTGTCACAGTAGCAACCCCTTGCGTGTATGTCGTCACTGCTTTGGTGTGGTTATAGTCTGTAACGTTGCCTGCAGACCTTCTCGTTGGTCTCAGGCCATTTTGCCTAACTTTCTCTGCTGTTCCAGCATGGGGTTCTCCTCACATGACACCCTTGCACTTGACCAAGTCTCACAGAAAACCAAAGCTATTGTGTCTTAGTTTTACGACAGACTGCAGACATATGGTCAAGCCCTTCAGTTGGTTCTCATAGCTATCAGACCGGCATGGGTGAATAAACAGGTCAAGGCAACAGAGCGTGCATGTGACAGCAGATATTTACTCAAAATGTTTTAACTCCATTGGTCTATGTTTGGGTGTTCAGTTACCACCCATCAATGTCACAAGGGCACCATTGTAAAATTTAAAATGTACTTATACTTCCATGGCAGATTCTGCACTTTCCTAATTCCAACCACCAGCAATTGTTCCATTTTTGACCCAATAATGTTTGTTATTGGCATTTTGTTAGAAGATAACAGGTTCTGTGTCAGAAAATCGAAATGCAAATTGTACCAAACATAGGCGCAGGCATTATGTACTGATAATGCAACGCCGGATGTATAGTTTCTAGTAAGAAGATGGAGGCAAGGGGGATGAACTGGTGTCCTATGGGTTACGGTCCAAAGGATAGACTCTGGTAAAGCAATGCTTTGATGCTCGTCATCAGGGGACTGCTTGGGAACAGTGAGCACCTCACACAGGCACAGTCGTACATCGACCCTTGGGTCTGTGCAGGACTGGTAATGCCTGTATGGAGACAGCCTCTCATATCCTAAGAAAATCATCACTTCCATGTTTTTGATAAAACTGAACTGGACGCTGACTGCAAACTTCTCTTCTTGGGTGGCGTCTAATGATGATCTGACGTGCAGGTCGAATTTGACAATGACCTCTGTGCTATCTCTACTACCGCCACTAATTTTCACATCTCCGAATCTGGATCCAATCAGTCTTTGACAGGAACCTTGGGTTCCCTTCTTTTGATGCTGAATCTTTTTGTTCATATGACCCAGAGCAAACTCTGCAAAGAGGGCATAGTAGGAGTCATTTGTCTGTGACGTGTAGTATCCCTGACATATGCACAGGTTTGGATGTATCCGTGGTATGTCCTCACATGATCGATCAGCAGAAACTGGGCTCAATAGTCCATTGATAGTTGTGTTATAGGTACGATTTTGTCGAAGATGGGTGTCAACAGATGGTAGCAAGCCTTTCAGGGTGTAATGGACATCAATCAGGCTTATCAATCGGTTTTGGTTCAAGCGTAAAGATTTAATTTTGCGTTCACCGAGTGCAATGGAGGCACGGTCTGGAACAATTACGAATAGCATTGGGTGGAAAACTTCAACTTGAGCTTCTGCAGAAGCCTCTATAAATTGTCCATACGTGTTTCCATGGTCAGAAATAATGAAGGACACAGTGTGTTGCTGGCTTGCCAGAAAGAAAACATGCCTGGCTAGGTCCTCGTCTAGCTGCTTAATGCGATTGCCTGTGTCCTCATGGCCAGTGTCCAGAATAAGAAAGGTGAAGGTGGGCTTTTTTAAGCTGGAGAAGCGTGTCATGAAATATTCCATGTACTGGAGAAGGTACACGTGTTGATGGAATCCATTGTAGCATATGGCACTGGGCCCATGAAACATATCCCTAACGTTGTTTGCTGTCAGAATACTGCAGCTGCTGTAGGAAACATCAACTCTGTCAATCCCAGCACGCTTGATGGCTCTATTGAAGAGCTTTGCTCTTATCGGCAAAGGTGCAGCTGGATTTAGAGCCCCCTGTTCTTGCACAAGACCCCACTCCCACAACCAGCACATATCTTCCACATAGAGTGTCTCATAACCAAAGGCTTTAAATGTACCAAGTGTTTCATTCAAGCCTAGAGGCTTTGAAGGTAGGCCAAAATCAGGAAGTAAATCAGCAACAGTGCCACCGAACAGAGCTTCGAGAGATTCAAATGTTCTTCCTCTGGTTCCTTGAACCAGTTTGTAATCAAACACCCGTTGGCCAGGGAATTTGACCTCATTCATCTTTCTGAAGGCATTGATGGTTTGTGGCATAGTTCTGTAAAAATGGTGCCTCGACACAGAATCCAATAACAAGATATTGACATTTAGAAGTGGAGATCTTCTTCCGGATCTTCTGGAAAGATCCATGGAGTGGTGCAGCGATGGAGGAAGAATAAGCAGCTGGCTTACCTGCCTCCCAGTTGGAGTTTGGCATCGGATGAAGCAGTAGCCCGGGTGGAGAATATGAAAGTCCACCAGAAGCTCTGAGGTAATAAAAGCTTCCAGTTGCTTGGACGTGTTCACTTCATGCCACTGGTGTTGCCCTGTTCCCTCCTGGTATAATCCAATTGAGATAGAGGAAGAATTCTTACAAACATCATGGTGGCAGTGAATTTGAGGTTTTTCTGGACTGTATTCCTAATAAAAGGAAAAAGAAAAATCAATTATGAATTAACTCCTAATTTGGGGAAGTATCTGCCCATTTGTTTTTAGTAATGCCTGCAGGTAGCATTAGGTATTATTATTCAATGTGATCATTCAATGGTAAAGGTTAGGCTTAAATGGGAAATCGATGTGGGTGACCAATTCACAGATGGAGAATGGACTAGAGTGCTTGAACATGCAAAGGGGGTTTCTAGAAATGCAAAATTCCAATGGATACACTATAAAGTACTGAGACAGGCATTATCACCCCTGTGAGTGTAGCAGAAATGGAGATCCGTGCGGATCCATACTGTTGGGATGTAAAGAGGGGAGACTGGGACCTTCTTACACATGTGGTGGGGATGTGATCAAGTGGTGGGGTTGTGGGATGCTGTTTGATCTCAATTGAATGAATTACTCTCAGTAAGGGTTCGGCTCACAATCAAGCATTGCTTGCTAGGATTACTGCTATGGGGGAAGGGCAGACGAGGAAGGATGTGACTGCAGCTCTGGCGCAGGGATTATTACTAGCTAGAAGGGCAATAGCTATGGCATGGATGGCATAATGGGGGTCATAGGATGGGGATTGGCGCCGAGCATTGCTCAAATGGGTGAGGGCAGAAATTGATTTTAAAGACCAAAAGTACCCAAGTGAAAGGACTGAGTCACGTACACTGTGTGGCATGAGATCTGGGATAAAATCGGGATGAACCCAGATTTAAGACCACCGTGAGGGGATAGGTTAGATGGAATATCTCCAGTGATTATGAAACTGAGTGGGGGGAGGTGGAGTGCAAGACTTGGTTCTCTGTGTCTGGATGGGGATATAGCTTACACTTCACAGTTATGTTTGTTGAAATCAGATATGACAGTTACAGACCGATTGCTTTTTATGAGTAATGTGTATGTCTCAAGATGTTGTTTTTGTGCCAAGAAGTTGTACTGGTCAACCTATTCATCAATGCCAGATGACCAATTATGAAACTGGGGCCTTCGTTTTAAAATGGTTGGGGCGTTCAATAGAGGTCGTCATGATTTTAAGCCTGACAAAGGAAGAGGAGAGGCACGGAGTGGAGATAAGATATCTGCCGTGCTGACCTCCTCCATCTAGTGTGAGCACGTCATTTTATGCTTGCATGGCATTTTCAAGGAGACCCAATACCACGTAAGTACCAACCTTGGTTGTCTCAAAAGGCAATTCAGTTTTCATGTAAAATGAGGCTGTATGTCTCAGTACTAAAACTTTGTCACGTGCTGAATCTTGCAATGGAGTTATACATGTAATGATATATCTACTGGTATTAGCAGCTGGAGATCATTATTGGCATCCCCTCGACCAATCACAATACTCAGAATGCAGTCAATATCTACTGGTATTGACTGCATTCCAAACATTCTCACTTTAAAATCAGACTGGTCTAAACATTCTCTTGAATTCAAGAAACAGCAGGGCAATTTCCCAACAACATTTCTTTCAGAAAGACACCCTTTTTTCACGGCAGTCAATATCCAATTTAACACACAAAATGAAAGCTAAAACATGGAAAAATGATTTTATTTTGTAAAGAGAAACTGTTAAATTTTACAGTATTCCCATTGCAAGCTTGTGATAAAACGGTTCCACTTCAACTAAGTTTACTAAGTTTACAATTAAAATGTTCAACATATAAAGAAAACCTTTTTATTAAAAATATTACAAATTAGTACTCAGCGAGGGACAATGAGATTGTTACAAACGATCTGATTGGCCCTTGCCGCATCCATACCAGCGTGGCAAAGACTCACCTGCCAAGGTTCGCGGTGCCACCTCAATCAGAGTTCGATCTCTTTCTTCGTCAGACCGCAATGGAAAGAGAGAACGGACTACGTGTAGTCCCATTTGCCCCATTCCATGGTGCCCATTTTCTTCATTTTCTTTTTTTCTATCTTTTTCATGGCTGCCATGTAAAGGCAGATGGGTCTATGTGTAGTTCCTTCTCCCCAATCTATGGCAGACATTTTTTTTCTCGAGTCAAGAAACGGTTGACACGCTGTTTCTCAACTGGAGTAAAAATACTATTAGTACCCCAGTACAATGTGCTGAGGTATTCGTAGCAATAGAATCCTCAGAGGGGGGGCATTATTGGTTGGGTAATTCCCCTGGGGCTACGTTAATAAAACCTCATTAATGTACTAATATGTTTTTGTATATACTTTACTCACTATTAAACTAATGTGTTTTACTTCAACACCACATCTCCCAAACCTACATTGTTACTGCCACTATATAGAAATAGCCTTACAGACCTCGGGAGGGGACATTATCACGTGGAATGATGACCCTTCCCAAACATATGGCCATCGGTCATTATCCCACAATAATGCTCACTTCTTCAGACTATAAGTATATAGCATGGCAACTTTAAAACGAAGATGAATAAAGAACGAAGAATGTGAGCAAGAAATGTGCCAACCATTCCTATCTGGAACAGCAATTGGAATCCTGAAAACAACCTAGTTGAAATGCATATTTTTAAAAACTATATATTTGTAAAACCCCACCCATTTCAGCGTGGGAGTTTATTTATATAGAAAGAAGGGGGATTCAATAGTGAATGGTCAGTCCTGATTTTTGTCTGCTGCCTTTCTCTTCCTTGGCCCAGGGGAGGACTTGGTATGAGCCGCCTGCAGGGGATTGGGAGCGTAGATGAGTAGATTCTGGCAAAAATCCTGTCACCGTCTCCCCGCTTCGGGGAACAGATGGACAGGACCATCATTGTACAAACTGGCAGCCCAGCGCAGGCTGGATAGAGAGAGGGAGGCGTCCTGAGAAGCAAGCATTGCGTCCAGTACCTCCGTGCCTACAAGGTCCATGGAGGGCAGCACCCTGCCGGGCTGTGCTCTCCCCTCTACCAGGGTCAAGACAGCGTGCACCGAAGTGTGGTGTGCATCCTAGCTCGAGCTGGTAGGGCCTGTGGTTTTGTGCAGTCTATGGGTCTGTCGTAGCTGTGAAAGGAGGTATGAGAGGAAAAGTATACTGAGCCGGCTTCTTAGAAGCCGCTCGCTGGAACTATAAAAGGTGTGTGTGTCCCGACTCTTACAGCCACGTTGGTGGATTACATCAATTTCTTGTTTACTTCATAACTGAAGAGAAACATCAGAGAGTGCAACGGGTATAGGGGATAGCAAGGTATTTTGGAGACTTCTGTCCGCAACAGGCTCCTGGTTTGACAGAGAGAGTGGGGGTTAACTTACAAAAGACTGCTGGGGCTAGGGTCGCAGGTATAGGCCCTCTCGGTCTTACTGCAGTTCAGTTGAAGAGGGATTAGACGGACAGCTCTTGTCATCTATGAGCGCGCCCCAGCCATCCCGCCTTTCTTGGTGCCTAAGATTGGGTCACTGAACTCCCCATCCGTGGGATTCATTCCCCTCAAGGTTTCAAGGGATATCCGGGAGACAAAAAGGCCCATATCGACCGGGACCCAATGGGGGCTATAAGGAGGGATGATGGCACCTCAGGAGGGGGCTTAGATGTTTGCCGGCATTTGAAGGGAACTGTCCTGGAGTAAAAAGGGTTTATTTAACAAAGGCGACCAAATCATGCTCGCATATGCCACTTAGGAAGTAACAAGTGTTTATTTTACAAATGCGACCAAGGTACGCCCTCAGGTGCCGCTCGCTCATGATGTAAAAAAGTGTCTATCTAGCAAATGTGACCAAATCACGCTCTCATATGCCATTCATGAAGTAAAAAGTGCTTATTTAACAAATGTTACCAAGGTACGCTCACAGGTGTTGGTGATGATGTAAAAAGTGTTTGTCTAGCTAACGTGACCAAATCACGCTCGCATATGCCACTTATGAAATAAGTTCTTATTTAACAAATGCGACCAGGGTACGCTCACAGGTATTGCTCATGACGTAAAAAGTGTTTGTCTAGCTAACGTGACCAAATCACGCTCGCATATGCCACTTATGAAATAAGTTCTTATTTAACAAATGCGACCAGGGTACGCTCACAGGTATTGCTCATGACGTAAAAAGTGTTTGTCTAGTTAACGTGACCAAATCACGCTTGCATATGCCACTTAGAAAGTAACAAGTGTTTGTTTAACAAATGCGACCAGGGTACACCCTCAGGTGCCGCTCGCTCATGATGTAAAAAGTGTTTATCTAGCAAATGTTACCAAGTCACGCTCTCATATACCATTCATGAAGTAAAAAGTGCTTATTTAACAGATGTTACCAAGTTACGCTCACAGGTGTTGCTCATGACGTAAAAAGTGTTTGTCTAGCTAACGTGACCAAATCAAGCTGGCATATGCCACTTATGAAAAAATAAGTGTTTATTTAACAAATGCGTCAAAGGTACGCCCTCAGGTGCCGCTCATGATGAAAAAAGTGTTTATCTAGCAAATGTGACCAATTCACGCTCGCAAATGCCATTCATGAAGTAAAAAGTGCTTATTTAATAAATGTGGCCAATGTACGCTCACAGGTGCCGCTCCTGAAGTAAAAAGGTGTTTATTTAACAAAGGTGACCAAGTCACGCTCACATATTCTACTTATGAATGTTTTATTTAACAAATGTGACCAGAATGGCTACAGAATGTGCTGGGGTTCTCCCATCTGAAGGGAGCCCATTATGAGTGAAGTACAAATGAAACTGTAGTTAAATCATTAGTTATCCTATTGTGAAGGGTATTGCATCCTCCAGTGTCATACTGGTAAAAATGTGAAGTACACACATAGGAGACCAAATTGTGTAAAGTATCCACTATATAATCTATTAACCTATGAATCCTGAATTGTGTTTATTGTTCTGTGAGATGGTGTTTTATATATATATATATATATAAATGGAAGGAGTTGAACTCCACCCGAATTGTATCGGGCTGTGACTGTTTATTTGGCATGGTGCAACACATAGGGCAGCTGCCCAGTGTGGCTGGACAGCCCATAAAGCAAGTGTTAGACCATCTTCTCCCGCCCCGGGTTGACTTTCGCACCTGTGTGCGGTAAGGTGTAGTATCCCTCTTTCAGGACTCCTACAGGCCATTCCCCCTTTTTCCCTTGGGAGAACCACCTTACATTTACATGTAGAAGAAAGAACTCTATTGTTTCTTGCTATTTATGTATTTATTTGACATTTGTAGAGCACAGCAAACCCGCAGGTATCTGGGCGCTGGACAGGCGAGTGTTAACAGGATCACAGTAGAAAATATAGTTATACATATTTACAGGTTTACAGTATGTACATGATATTCAATACATACATATGTGTGTAGATGATATACAATGTATACAGTATGGCTAGACGGCGCATAACTTTTTACTAGGGGTGTAGGAGAGATGGCTGATGAGCACCTGGGGCGTTCTCATTTTTTGTTATCAAAAAGTAAACAAAAAACATAATTTAAAAAACTGCAGAAAATAACAATAAATAAACACATAAATAAAAATACCTATTTAAAGTACCCTGTGATACAGCTGATCCATTTTCTAACCATGTAAACTCAACAAAGGTAGAAGGCGGGGGTGGGGAGAATGGGCGGAGGTCCAGGTGGACGTTGTGATTAACTTCGACTTTCAGATGGGGTTAAAACAAACCAAAAGAAAAGGAAAACAAGCTTAAGTTTCGCTCCTCATTTTTTAAACACAATCCCCCAACTGTGAACAAGCATACTAATGGCGGCGCCAGGATTTGGGGTTTTAATTACACAACAGAGGAGCACCCTATAAGGGTTGTTGTGATGGTTGCCTTGATTTTCAGTAAAGGAGATTATGCAATAGAAGAGGCTCCCTGCCAACATGGTGCCAGCATGTACAGTCACCATTTGCTTTGCTCCATTCAAATATAGTGGGCGCTCACGTTGGTTATTTACAGGTCAATTATCTCATGTTAAGGCACTAAAAAGAAAGGAGACAATGCAGCAAAATCGATAGAGAGAATAGACAGTTTGCGAGATGGGGACCGTGAGCGAGACAGACGGCATAGATGAAGTAAGGGTTATATATGACAAATGAACTTTAAGACCAGAGATATAAAGTGGCCCCACATGTTTTAAGGGCATAAAGGTTAACTATGGATATTGAGAGAACCGCCTGAAATATAATGTGAGGCCATGCAAAACCAAATGTCAGTATTATGGACTGTGAAATAATACCTAGAACTGTGTAATCAGATGGCTATCAAGGTTATGTGAATGAACCTGTATAATTTCACATGGGTTTATGATTTGTTTTGCTTTTTCTTTGCCTTTCAGCCTTGAGGACGATTTTTGTACCGAAACACATTTCACCTGTTGTAGTCGACTCTGAAAGGTTGAAATGAAATGGCGGTCCTATTTCAGCTTTGTAAGGCTGTTGAAATTAGATCCTGACACGATTGGTTCTTGAAATCTGAAAATAAAAACTGAAAATTGATCTTCTGAACTTGTGTTTGCAGAAAAGAAAATACACACTCAATTGGCATTGATTGTGAGGGAGTAAATGGAATTAAAACAAATATAAAAATGGAAAAAGAAGTAATGACCCAGGCGCAGAATACAAAGAGAACTAGGAATAATTGGAATCAGTGGAAATGGTCCTATGTTATTTAGGGCGGAGGCTGCTCCCACTCCCTGCTTCAAAGAGCTGCTTTCTGCAGCCAGGTGTAGATGAGTTCAAATATACACCCGTGTCAGTGTTTGAGCTATTCTTATTAGGCTGCACCATCTTTTGCTAACCTGCCAAGTTCTTGCGTTTACAGCAGTCATGATCTGCCATAGCTAAAATCATTCATTGGTGTATTCATTCATTTTTGTATTTTTTAGAATGTGCTAATTCGTGGGGGTGCCTCTTTAAAGTGCCTGGGGAAAACAACACATGACATGGAGTACAATACACAGTTGAGACAGATGTACTAGGAATAGGACCCATAGCATACGTTTGAATGCCCACTTTCTCTACTTAGCTACAGTGTGTTTTTCCAAGATCTAAGCTGGTAGTTGAGTTGGATGGTGCAGTTGGTGCGTTTGCTAAGCCACCGTTCATTACAGAAATTCTGGTAACCTTTTGAAAGGCCAAGTCAGCCAAATTTGAGGTTTTCAGATAATGGCTAAATGTGGCCGTGCGGCAGAAGTGCTGGTCGCAAGGAATAGGTGTTGTGGAGTCAAGTACAGGAATCACTGGAGAGAAGGAAGGTTGTTTGGCTATGGTATGCCAGCATATCTGAGTTCGATTTCCTGGTCATAGAGCCAGATTTTCCTATTCGCATTGAAGGCCTAAAGGGTGTATTCTGTTTTCAAGGCTTAGTTCCAGAATTTCGGACCTAACACTGAGAAATACCTCCCTCCATGTTTCTGTCTTTCCAACCTGGATGTAGTTAGGTTACTAAAGAAACAATGGCCAGTGTTTACCCAATATCTGCATTGGAATTATTGCACAATCTGACAAATTGGTTAGGCAAGCCATAGATGTAGGGGTCTTCGAAGAAATTAACGTAGAGGTAGTTGGCCGCTTTAAAAAATATTGCCACTCAAGAAAATTAGCATATGCTCCTGAACATCTCCGATTTGTATTAGCTGTTTTGTACCATATTCAAAAGATAGTGTACTGGATCAGACCTTGAGATTCCTGATGCATTTTCTGTATGCAATTGAGTGACTCCTGTGAATTTCAATTGCCCATGTGAGTTTGAAAGATGCTTGTGGCATCTCCAGATTTGCTCCAGTGCAAGCAAAACAGCTGATGAAAATCTGAGATGGCCGTCAGTATAGTCTAATTTGCACAAGAGCACAATATTGAAAATCCAACTTGTTGAGATGTTTTCCCCTAGTCAGAATCAGACTTGAACTAGCCCATTGGGCATTCATACTACACCCGAAATGAAAGCCTGTGTAAAAGGTCAGTGTGGGCTGTCTTTTGTTTCAGTCAACATGGGCATGGGCCAGTTACACAAAAGTGCCATTTTTAGTGCCATGTGTGGCTAGCGGGATCGAGCAGCACTGCTCTGAAAAGTCATGTGCACAGCCAGCCAGGTCTCTCCTTCACTGCTGTTTTCATGCTCCTGCTGGCTACTTGGGCTGCTTAGCTTATCAGTCTTGGTACCATGGCAGGAAAAGTACAATCAGCCGCCGCCGTACACAGCAATGTAGAGTCTCATGTGCCATGTGTGACATCCAGCGCTTTAACCAGGCCTTAGTATCCATTGTACCTTTGCTTGATACCATGAAGGACTTAGATGGTGTGCAGCCTCTCCAAAACTGTGTGAGCCAATGCAGAAGAGGCAGGCTTATCGAAGCTTGACCCAACTGCAGTACCTACCTGCTATGCTACCTACCTGTCAGCTTCATGCCCAGTCTGCTGCACTAACAGAAGATCAGAAGTAAGCCTGCCCACCAATGATTGAGGTTTGGAGAGAATGTGGCGGTTGGTAAACTTTTCTTTTGTACAAAATCATGTGTCTGCCCCCACATCCCTCCATCGCTTTAGCTATGGTTCCACCAAGCCCCTGGGCCACAGCGGGAGTAAATCAGCTTTACTCAGCAAAAAGGGAGCACAATCTGTTATTAAATGGTATTTCCTATTTAAAGTGGATACAATGGAAAGCTACTTGGCCTGGTTTAGTTGCCCTCGGTCTAGATGCCTCTTCATTGTACATAGAATGACCCTTTTACCACTTGCCATAAATACAGAAGTAAGTGGCAGGGTTTAGAAACAATAGAGTGTAAGTGGATGTTTATCTGTAGGCTCTGTCCTGCACTTCCTCCTTTTTGCCCATCATTATGCCAACATAAGAAGCAAAAAGGTTGTATTTTATGGCTCGCAAACATGGGCATTTCTAATTATTGAATTGCTTTGTTTAAACCGATTAGCTTACCCAATAGTCATGTTGCTGTGCCATTAGCAACTTACATAAACGGTTAGGTTGCTTTGGGACAAGAAAACAACACCATAGGCCACTAGAACTTTAAACTGATCAAACAGTTCTGAAAAACACTCGTGCTCTTTTTCTAAGCACGGGCGGTAAAGCAGGGTGTGAAACCAATATGTAACACGGTCTATGCATTGCTTTCCCTACCTCTCCTGGAGATTTGATATCCCTTTGAAGGCAGAGAAGGGAGACTAATCTGAAATAACATTACCATTGTGAATTCCTCCTCCACCTACATACACCAATGCTTTAGCACCAACATTAAACCAATGAATTCCTCTGGAATCTGCGGAATTTAGCACCTTTGGGCAGACTTAGTAGTCATCCACTTTACATTTTTTACAAAACGGAGCATAAAAGCAAAGAATAACGTTGATTTCATCTCTTTTTACACTTGAAAATTGCATGCAGGGCAGCCAACAGCATATAAGCGCTATGTTAGTGATTCCCAAACTTAATATAAATTGACCTCCTATATAGTGACTGAGGTCCCCACTTCAGGCAATTCCTAACTTTAGAGTAAGATGTGGTTACTACGGAGACATAGGGGGTCATTTTATTAAGTGGTAATTGCATAAAGGATACCGCATGGAACCCTTGCAAGATATTTTCAACTTTCACAATGTATACTCGAAAAGTAAAGAGTGAAACCAGGCGAAATCTACTTGTGAACAAAGGTAAATGCTGCATGAAAGTTACACTATGCAGACAGCTTTTACAATGGACTCCTACAGAACTCGACTGATTTTGCAGGTTGTACTTGGGGGCAGATTCCAAAGGAATCCATTCATTTTGTGCCACAAGGCGCAAAATGAAGTGTACGTTCGACGATAAGGAGAAAAGCACGCCAGAGATGTTCACTCTGCTTCGTGCAACCTCTCTGCCTTGAAAGTAAGTAAGGATTCAAAAATTGGACTGAATGTAATTGAAATGCACTTTTGGTCTGGCACGATCTGGCTTGTCCCACTTTCAGCCTCATTTTAAAATGGGGGGCACGTTAAAGGGAGGTGTTAATGTGAGGGATATTGTGCCATTTAACTATTCAGCACATTTTTGTGGTGGCACAAGACGGAGGAGAGGCATGATGAATAAGATCTCTGACGAGTTGACCACCTTGTCTTGTGTGAGCTCTCCGTTTTACGCCTAGTTTTGACTAGATCAATTAGTGTAGAAAAATCTGTTGATAATGTGAGATTTTCCGTTCATTGAAGAGTGTTGCAAAAATGGGCCTTAGCAACGCCATTTTAAGAGCATACATGCATTGTATGGAAAGTCAAGTGTGAAAATTATAGTGAACAGTAACCTTATGCCCACTTTCACAGATCATAGAACATGGCAGGGCTGTCTGCTCAGCCCTCTTTCATTCACAATATTTCTAAATCCGCTGGGTGAGATACTGATGAATGGTAAACATATTCAATTGCCAAGCTAAGCATCTGCCATCCTCATCTGGCACTTTATGCAGATGATGTATTTGTATATACTTCCCACCATGAGAGTGTAAAGTGTGAATGTTGCTTGCTCCAACCACACATGCCTGCACAGATCTCTTATATATGACACCAACCTTGCATGGAACTCTGGGCAGGACCCGTGGCGGTGAGGTAAACACTTTCTGTCCCGTGCAGGAAGACAGCACCCTAGCCCCATCTTGCCCGCAAAGGGAGAGATTCCCACAGATTAACACTTATTGGATGAAGGGAGGTAACCCGACCTAACAGTGCTATGCGACCACATGACAGTCTGCTTGTTTTCAGAAGAGTGGATAGGGTTTTCAGATTCTATGCCATGCCCAGGAAGGAAATTACACTCATCAATTACAAACTGGGAGAAAATCATTGCAAACATTGCGGCAACCTCAGTGGGAGCAACAAAACATGTGGGAAATCTGCAATTGCGAGGGGGGAAGTTAGGAAGGTCTGAACAGATGTTTCATTAGTTAATCAGCTGGTCAGCAGGATTATAAAATGGTTCAAAAACATACAGGGAAGACCTGTTAGATATATTTCCTGCCACTTACATTTTTTCGCCATTTTCTTTTTTATTGATTGTGGTACACAAATTGCAACAGCACGACATTCCATACATATCCATAACAGAGATGTTTAGATCAAGTTCATAACATAATGTGCGGTATTACATGTTTGACGTATTACTGGGCCCTGTCGGGCTACCACTAGTCGGGTCTATTTCACATAGATACACTCTGAACGGGGCCCAGATGCCCTTTGGTTTACTTGTGTTTGGGAGTAACATTACATAGTGTTCCTCGCACTCATTAACATACATTAGATCCTTAAGAAAGTGATTTACGTGTGGTGTCTGTGCACTCTTCCACTTTTGCAGAATGCACTTCTTGGCCACTGCACACGTAATGTTAAAGAGCCTTCTGGTTACCTCAGATCGCTTACCTATATCCCCAAACAGGTATTTTTGTGGTGTGAGGTCTGCCGGTACCTGCGTGACCTCTTCCAGGATTTTCGCCACCTCCCCCCAGATTACATATATGTGCAGGCAGCTCCAGTACATGTGGAACGAGTCAGCCCGTTCAGCCCCGCACTTCCGACAACTGCCACGACAGTTTTGTATGAATTTCGCAATTTTTTGAGGGGTGTAGTGTAACTTGTTCAACACCTTAAATTGAATCAGCCGGAGGCCTCCGTTCATGGATACCCTCTTGGTCAGTTCACAGTATCTCTCCCAGGATCTGTCTGTTATGGTAGTACCCAGATCCGTTTCCCAGGAGGCCTTTATCATGTTTACCGTTGGAGTGTTGGCCTGTACAGCCGTGTAAAGTCCCGAGACACTGGTTCCCGACCGGGTGGACAGAGCCACGAGGCATGGGTGTGGCGGGGGCTCATCTGGGAACTGTGGCCATCTAGCCTTAAATGTCATTCTCATTCTGTGATATTGTAATGTCATCAACTGCTCTCTCCCCATCCCTGTTTTGAACTCTTCTAATGTTATGAATCTGCCGTTGGGGAATATGTCGTTGATTTTAAATTCTCCCTCCGGGTCCCATGTTTTCTGCACATCTGGATCGTATGTGGGCGCTATACCGGGGAAGTTCCAGAACAGGGCCTCCGAATAATATGGTGTCTCCAATCCAAGCCTACTGTAAATCTCGGACCATGCATGTACTGGTGTACTGACTGGATCGAATGGACATTCATCCTTCTGTTTATTTTGGAAGCTGTCTGACCTTAAGTCGGTTGGATGTGCTGCGTGTTTCTCTAAACAGATGTGGGGTATCTTGTTCATCGTACCAGTGTCTGACAAACTGGGCCTGCGCCACCAGGTAATATAATTTCGAAGTATGGGGCTGCTATGCCACCTTTGTTATAGGGTTCCACCATTTTTTCCCATTTCATTCTGGCCGCCCCCCCACACTAAACAAACTCTACAGCCATGGATCTGAGAATGTCAAAGAACCTTCTACCAGGCCATATCGGGATATTAGTAAATATATATAATATCTTGGGTAAAACAACCATTTTCAGTTTAGCGACCCGGTCGATAAATGAAATGGGAAGTTTGGCCCAGAAGCAGAGTTCAGTGGAAATCGTAATTAATAATGAATAATGGTTATTCGAGTATAGCGGTGCTTTGTCTCCCGACACAATAATACCCAGGTATCTTATCTTAATAGGAGACCACTGTAGGCCGTGTGTGTTATTCGGACATCTAGTGGCAGGGGTCAGGGAAAAGATTTCAGATTTGGAGCGGTTGGTTCTATATCCTGAGTATTCTGCAAACTCGTGTACGGTTTCCATTGCTGGCCCCAGGTGTATGTCTGGCTCTCGTATGTATAACAGAGATCTGCGTATAGTGATATTGACTGGGTTAGGCCCGCCATCTTTATACCCCTCTGTCCCTGATGTTCCCCTAACTGCTGCTGAGATCGGTTCCATTGTGAGGGCGAACAGTATGGGGGAGAACGGGCAACCTTGTCTCGTACCCCTTCCCAGCTCAAACCATTCAGACATGGTGCGATTCGTCAGTACCCTGGCTCCCGTGTTAGTGTATAATAACCTTACGCTTTGTAGAAAGTATGGGCCTAGTCCAGATTTCTCAAGCACCATAAACAAGTATGTCCATGACACTGAATCGAATAACTTTTCGGCATCCAGAGATACGACCACTGCCTGGGCTTCGGGTTTAATCTGGGCCATAACGCCGAACAGCCTTCGGAGATTTAGTGCCGTTGACCTGGTGGGGATAAATCCACATTGGTCCGGATGCACCAACACGGGCTTGTTGGGTAGGAGTCTCATGGCCAGGATTTTTGCAAATATTTTTGCATGACAATTTATAAGGGATAAGGGCCGGTAAGAGGACATCTCATTCAGCGGACGCCTGGGCTTGAGGAGCACCTTTATTATGGCCTCTCTCATGGATGATGGAAGTGTTCCCAACTCCATAGCCTCCTCCCATACTGACAGTAATACCGGGGCCAGCTCCTCATTGAGCTCCTTGTATAACTCAGCTCCCAGTCTGTCAGAGCCGGGTGCCTTTGCGTTAGCAAGCGATTTTATTGCTTCCTTTATCTCGTCGACCATTAGGGGCTGGTCCAGCAGCAATCTGTGCTCTATTGGCAATGGCAGAAGTGTGATTTTGTCTAGATATTCTCTGATGTCAGTGGCTGATTTCAGGTCATGATTGGCATATAGTTCTGTGTAGAAATGGGTGAATTCTCTATTTATGTCCTCCTCACTTGTGGTTACTGTGCCGTCCCCCGCTATTATGCTAGAGATCGGTGTATGATGTCTCTCGGCCTTTAACAGGTTGGCTAGGGTGCGACCTTCCCTGTTCCCCTCACCATATTGGCATGCTCTGATTGGGGTTGCCATATACAGTAGTTCCCTGGTGGCTAACCTATTGAACTCTTGCAGGTTTCTATTGATGTCCGCCAGGGTGTTGTCTTCATGTGCGGTTGTATATCGCGTTTCCAACTCTCCCAACCGTTTCTCTATTTCTGCCAGTTCCACCCTGACCGACCTCAACAGCCCCGTGGATTTGGAAATCAGGATCCCCCTCACCCATACCTTGAATGTCTCCCATGGAGTTGCATATCTATTGACTGAGTCCTTATTGGTTTGAAGGAAGTATTCTACCTCTGTATGTAGTGCGTCTGTTACTGTTGGGTCCTTAAGGATGTCAGATGGCATCCTCCATCTTCTGACCGGGAATTTTAGATTTCCTAAAGTCATATCTAAAAGGATAGGGGAGTGATCTGATAGGGTACAGGGAAGTATTTCACTATTATCAATTTGGTTCATAAGAGATGCGGACACCAGCCAGTAATCTATACGAGATTCGGTGTCATGTACTGAGGAGTAAAATGAGTACTGTCTTTTACTTGGGTGTATTGTTCTCCAGGCGTCCACCATTGTTAGTTGCAATAGGATATGTTGTAGGATAACAGCTGTTTTTCTGGGATTTCTGTGTTTAGAGGTGGAGCGGTCTAAAGTAATATCCAAGATGGTGTTGAAATCTCCTCCCCACAAAATTTGCTTGCTTCCAGAGAAGCCTATCTCTTGCATTACATTTGTATAGAAATCAGGGTCGTCCACATTTGGACCATATACGTATTCACTAATATTAGTTTTTCCCCAGCAATGCTGCCCCACGCTATAACATAGCGACCCTGAGAGTCTATTTTACTTTTTTTAAATTGAAAACCAATGGAGGGGTGGATCAGGGTGAGTTCTCCTCTTGCCGGTGAAGAGTATTCACTGTAATATCTATGCTGCCCCCAGCCACTCAAGAGCTCAGCACTGACCCTCTGAAGTGCATGAGTTTCTTGTAAGATGATTATCTGGGGATGGTGTCTGGTGATATAAGTCCCCACCTTATTCCACTTGGCGCGGTTGTTCAGACCACGGACGTTCCATGTGAGAAGTTTTAGCTTCAGCCCTCGAGCCTTCATTTTAGGATGAGCCATATCTGTGTTCCCTCGTTATATCTCTTGTTTTACTGTTACTCAGGAGAGTTCCATGTGTTGCGATGTCACCACGATTTTTAACTTGTAGGACTCCTCCAACTGAGTCCCAGAACCTCAACACCCCCCGCTCATTCCCACACTGCTCAACGGAGCTAAACATCCTGTGATTCTTTGGTCCCCCACCCACATCATCTCCCCCAACTTGACGATGCTGCCCTTCAATTTTCATTCCCTTGAACTGGCGGAGCTTTCCTGAGGGTCGCCTGTTGCAGTCATCTGGCTGGCCCCAACGGAGGCTCACGGCTCGGTTAATCAGAAGTTTTTGTTCAGGCCGTCCATGCTACTTTAGTTTTCTTTCTTGTGGTGGTAGGTAGCTGGCTAGTATTCCCCCTTTCAGTTTGTGGGGTCTCACCTCTCATCTCTCGGTTGTGGTCTCGCATTTTGGTCAATCGCCCGATTTCCAGGAGGCAACGGGATGGAAGCTTCCACATATGTCATGGCTTCTGAGGGGTTCTCGAAGAAGTGAGCTCTTCCCCCGTGTTGTATTCTAATTTTCGCCGGGAAGATAAGGGCATAGGGTACATTGCGCATCCGTAGCTGCCTTTTCACCATTTCATAGGATCTCCTTTGTTATGTATGTTAGCTGAGAAATCCGGGTATATGTGGATTCTATTCTGTTCGTGATGCAAAGTTCCTTTCTCCCTGGATAATCAAAGTATAGTGTCCCTGTCCCTGTAGTTAAGGATCCGTGCAATTATGGTGTGAGGGGGAGCTCCTGGTTTTCGGGGCGGTGCTAGGGTACGGTGGGCCCTTTCAATTAGAAAGTGTTCCGAAAAGGAGTCGGCTCCTAGGATATCTTTCAACAGGTGTTCCACTTGTTTCTCCATAGGTCCTTTGCCAAAAGTCTCCGAAACCCCAACCATCCGGATGTTGTTCCTCCGGGATCTCGATTCGAGATCTTCACACTTGTTTTGATTTTTATGCAGTTCCGTTTTGAGATGGGCAATGTCGCGACTGTGTTGTGAAATCGTATCCTCGCTCGTGCTTATCCTGAGTTCCGCCTCTGTGATACGCGCGCTCTCTTTTTCCACTCATGCTTTCAGTGATCCGATTGTCGCCACTATGTCATCCAACTTTACATTCATAGCCATGAACCCATTCTGCACCAGCGTTGCCAGGTGATCTATTGGATCATTCTCCTGCCTATCAGGTGTCTGTGGTGCCCCTCCAGCCGCCCCATATGGTTGCAAGCTGGCGAAGGTATCCATCGGGCCGGTCTTTTTCCCTCCTGTACCCTTCTTCTCGTTGCAGCCCATGTGTTGTGACTTGCGGTTGAGGGTGGACTGTGTTCTCCCACATATCGCTGCCAAATGCAATGTTGCACAGTAGAAGATGGGGGGGGTGTTTCCCTGCACGTCTGCTCCTAGCTCAGGATATTCTGCATGTGTACCAGGAGTGGTCCTGGCAGTCCTGTATTGGCCAGATCCCCCCCGGCTGATCTCCAGGCCTGTTTGGGTGAATGCCTTATTGGGGCGTGTAGCAGCGCTCCTGGAGCAATAGGGATCACCAGCAGAGGCTATTTGGATGTGTCAGTATTTTTTAGGACGTATTAGGGTTGCTGGCGGTTGTTCCGCGCCTGAGGATTGTACTTATTTCACCATCAGTTTCAGCCTGGTGTGCCGCCTGGGACGGCAGTTGTAATATGCAATGTGGGCCTCCCCCCTCGGCAGTTTCCACCGTGGGTCGTTTGCTGAAAAAATGCACCTTGCGGGCGCTTAATGTGCCAACAGGGCTTCCTCCCTGGGCCCAGTATCACTTACTTGGTGTGGGGGGGGCCCCTCCCCAGGGGGGGGCCCTCCCCGTGTGTCTCCAACTTCAGCCCGCTCCTCTCAGCAGAGCCGCGGGCAGCCGCCGCGTGGAGATGCGGGCCTGGAGGCAGGTCCCCGCACCAGCCGCAGAGCCTGCAGTTGCGCACTCAGCAGGTGCGGCACACGGCTCCCGGGTTCCCCTCCCCCGCTTCTTCCTTTTCTCATCCCCTTCAGCGGATCGCAAGGGGTGTCTGCTAGTGTCGCTGCAGTCGCTCCTGGGCGGGATGGCCACACGCCATCCTCCTCTGGCTTCTGGGTATCGCAGGCAACGTGGCGCCCCTCCCCCCAGCACTGCTCGCAGCCGATGTGCTCATGGAGCCGACAGGCAGCCACGCAGAAGTTTCCTGACCGCCGGGAGTTCGGAGGCAATATCTCGATGGTGCAGCCACGGATTTACACTGTTTTTTTCCGGGTTGTGCCTTTCGCCCTCTGCCACCGGATTGCAGCTTCTTGATGTGTCTGGGACGGTACTGAAAGGATATATTTAGTACCAGGATTGCTTTCGAGCCAGAGCTCTCCCTCTAGGCAGCCATGCTCGATGCGCGCAACAGAGCCCCCCATTTTTCACAGTTTTTACCACGGGCTAGGCTAGACACCAGAAGGCTTTGTACTGTGCCAGACACACACCATGCTGTGGAAAATTATTCATTATACATTGGACATTGGACAGGCTGCACAATAAAACCACACACAGTAAAGAGCTACCACACGTTTTCACCTTTCTACACTTAGGCATTTTTATGTTTATTCACCAGAGAGAAATGCACATGTAGACAATCAAACAACCTCAAAACGAATGTAGTGGTGAGCATAGACATCTCGGAAACAAATGTTGGCAATGAACACGTGAAAAGAAAAAAGAAAAACAAGAAAAATACTTTGTACCTTGGTTCAGAACAGCCCTTAGACCCCAGCTAGTACTTTGCCTATGAAAGCAAATGCATTATAGATACAGATTCAATTTTAATTTACCACTTGCCCTTTAGCTAACGTCGGGCTAGTATAAGATTAGGTATAATGGAATCTCCTGCACAGCAGAACAACCCCAATATCCAATTTTGATTCAGACAACTACCTTTCTGCCTGGTACCTTAGAAATAAAGGGAGTTATGCCTTTTGGGTCAGTTTGACACCTTGCAAGATTACCCCTACAAGAGATTCCCAGCTAATGTTGTCCCTATTAATACTCACTCTACTTCACTTAACACTGTCTGCAGTCTGGGCTCCACTCAGCAGCTGCCCCCACCTTCCTTCCAGCTGACAGGATCCCAGGACACTGCGCTGTTCTGAACTATATCGCGCTGCTAGCTAGCCAGATATCGTCAGCTCAAAGGTGACTCCAAGCATGTTCAAGGACTCAGTCTGTTGATTTTGCTCAAAGCAACACACCAAAAAAGCCTGCCCAGTGTTCTCACTCCTGGCAAAGCTTTCTGGTAAACCCAGTGCTCTTTCAAAATTTGGGAACCAACAGCC
Source organism: Ambystoma mexicanum (assembly GCF_040938575.1). Lineage (NCBI taxonomy): Eukaryota > Metazoa > Chordata > Amphibia > Caudata > Ambystomatidae > Ambystoma > Ambystoma mexicanum. Next base: position 40,390,533 of record NC_090937.1, read on the forward strand.
TCAGGCCTTCCTAGATGACAGAGTTTCTTAAAGCTCAGCCCAGTTTTAAAGTTCCAGCCAGCCCAAGACAATCCACAGACTCTGTAACAGCCCAAAGCAGGAACAGCTGGGAAAAAATTCTTCTTCCAGCTGACAGCCACTTATATTTCTTCTCCAGAATCCAGCCCAGTATTGCATCTCTAATATATATTCTGAACATTTGTACCCACCTATTTGATGATGTCAGCTGTTACTAGCCTTCCACTTTCATGAAGCCATTTCCAACTTATCACGTGTCGCAACATTCGAGAATCTTCCAGTGCCTTCTAGAATCCATCTCACCCATTTTTAGTTCACCTCACACCCCCTGGTCTTTGGCAAACTGCATTCCTACCCATCATTCTTTCCTGCGCTCGGAAAGGAAATGAAACATCCCATCCTCTCTCCCTGCGCTCCTGCATGAACAATGACCATGTTTATTTCTCAAAGCCTCATCATCTTGCTACATCGCGCTACTCGCCTTGCAAATAGAGTTGTTCATCTTTCAAAGTTCTGCTTCATTTTCTGAAATCCTTTTAGTTTGTGCACCTACCACAGTTTTAGTATACACAGATTCTGTGGCCTACACATCTAGCCCCCACATCAGCTGTTTGGTATAAAATCACCCCATTTCAGTTACTAATGCTAAAATCACCCCCCTTGTTAGTGAACCACTTTAATAATTAATGTTAGTAACCGATGTATTACACTACACAGCACATAGCATGTGCTGCACAGATTCTTTAGCACATAGCTCCTTACAGGCCACATACAAGACATCTGGCCTGGAGGCAAGTGGAAGTGAGAAGGAGTCAGCAGGGATGAACCATAACAGGAGAGTGAATGCATACATCCTACTCAGGGAAATGGATCAGATCTTGGCAGAGAGCACATCCAGAGAATAAGAGCAGCCTGCGAGCCTGCTGAGGCCTACAACTGAGTATCTGGCCAAGGCCAGTCCCCAACAAGGATAAGAAGCTGAATCCATTTTAGGGCTATTGCTTAGAGGGTGGATCCGACCATAACAAAATGTATAGAGAACCTGGAAGATTGATGAGAGCTATAGTTCAGACATGGATAAGACCAGATCCAGAGCAAGAAAGAAAGGTGAATACCTACCAAAAGATAAAACTCAGGCTCTGGCGGAGACCATATGAAGTGGAAAAGAATAGGTGAAAGCCTGCTGTGGCTTGACCACCGGAGCCAGAGGCAGTGAAAGAATAATATAAAAGCTTAGTGAGGAGCTAGACTGTGATTCTAGTGAGAAAAACTATACGCAAGGTCGAGGATCCCTGGCAGACACTGTGCTAGTGCTGTCACCGAAGGTTATCTCATGGCCACATGCGCATAAGCAGCCCAAAGTGACTCCTGCATTTCTGTGATGTAATTGTCATGGCAGCCTCTCTCCACTACATTACATTACAGAATACCGCAAAGTGAGTCTGTAGTGGCTGGCACGGGACAGCTATGGAGAAATGCCTAGGCAGGTGTTTCACAGCTAGGAGATGAGGTGCTCACTTCTACTGTCAGAACGAAGACACGCCACAGGGGAAATTGCCGTGTGTATGCACATTGCATTGAAAATTCCCACCCACTTTAACTCAGATGGCACATATATCACAATTAATTGTGCACTGCTAGCAACACTGTTCCCCACTATGGATCATTAAGGGAACACCATCAAAATCATCTTGCAAACCTGGTTTACTAGAGAACTCGGGACTATGAAGCTCAAACATTTGACCCTGCTGCTAGGAGAGCACTTATCCAGCAGCTTTGTTTTATAAATCAACTACAATTTAATAAGAGCTGAACTTTTCTAACCAGATCAGCACTGCCACAAATATTTCAATTGAATAATTCTGATTGTTGGATGAGCTGTTAATAAAATACTCATTCAGGGTTGGGAAGTTATCAAAATAAATAGGCTGGCAATGGTGTGAACCTTAGATTGGAGCAGAATCAAACCTCACTATACACTGTGGCAGCTTAGCTGGCATATTCCAGGCAGGTGATACACTGAAGGGCTTGTGGTTACTGTACGCGGTCACCTGGGACCCTCCTTTTGCAGTATTCACAACCTTGTCCGCCGAGGGGGAGATACATGACACTCAGGGTCAAGGGATGCCACTATGTGCAAGGGCTTTGATTGGGTGGAACCTTTGATATAGACAAATAAAGCTTATTACATCTACCCTAAAAATGGTGTTGTTGGGTTATGTTTAGTCAAACAAATGAAAGTATCGTCACTGACTGCTTACCTGTCACATTCAAATTTCACTGATTCAATAATTCCCTGATTCTATCACTGAACTTTCTAGTGGGGGAAATATTAGTGGTCGGGTAGGGGGGCATACAGTTGCTCACCTGCCTCAAACCAAAGATAGGTCATTAGCACTAGGTATACTGGGGAAGTTTGTCTTCCTATCAATGTATTTAGTTCATTCTCTTTTTGTTTTCTGGTTTACAATTGTCAAGGTAATTTCACTAAGCTCAGCTTCTACAGATCCCCTGTCCCATGGTTCTACCTGGGATCAGTAAGGATGCCCAGACCATATACATTGGTTGGTCATCTTTATTGGGAATGTGTCACAATGATGGGTAACTGAAATGAAAATGGGATCTTTCTTAACAAAGCAATAATCAGGAGTATGAGGCTCAAACTAGTGGGATTGGGCCTCATCCTCCTCAGGGACCTCTCCCTTGTCCAGTGACTTTTCTGCGGGGTTCAGGTATCCAGGCCATGCAGGCTTCAGAAGCAAGGATCACAGTTTGCACTGTTCAAAAGGGGTTTCCTGGCCACATTTTTTTGCAATTGAAGGCTTTAGGCATCCCCCTGATGATAGCTACTCTTTTTTTCCACTCTCTGCTGTTGCCACTGCTTACCTCTTGTTAGGTGTAACCACCTTCTCTTGCACCTTGTTCCCTACCACATCCTCTTCACTCTACTCTCCTTCTCTAATGTTATCCCATCCTCATGCAACCATCCATCCCCAGATGTTATCACCTCTAATATTCCCGTAAATCTCACCACCTCTCCTGCACTCTCTCACCCTCTATTGTCACCTGCTCCTCCTTGGCCCAATTAGCTTTGACCAGCTACTCCTGTTCTCCACCGCTACTTCCACTGCACTCTCCTCGGTCCCCCAAGCCTATGCATCTTCCTCCACTCCAAAGTATTCATCCTTCTCTAAACCCAAGCTTTCTGCTCCCACAACCCACACTGAATAACTGGAGCAGAGTACATCTATGATGTGTTTCTCCCCCAAGGTTGATCGTCTACTGCAGTTCTGCACCTGTGGCTTCTAATATGGTGAGGGTTTTGATTGACTGTTATTCCTGAGTATACCTGCAGTTTTGTGAGCTATAGATGCTGGCCCAAGTCTACAATTTGCCTATCCACCTTCTTGGTTTCTAAACGTTCTCCCTCGACTCTCTGGTGCCGCCTGGCTTATGCTGAGCTCTCTCTGGTGTTCCCAGCATGTGGTTTAGAGTCTTGGAAGACACTGGGTAAGCTTTCAAATGTTTTGTTTCATTGAGCATGCAGGGAAATAGTAACGAGGAATCCCCAGCATGGAAAGTCCTTGCCAGGGAACAATGCTTCTGATACTTTGCCTCCCATAATGAAATGACAGCATTTGCCAACCGGGAAGATTGTATTTCCTGGACTTTCAGGTTAAATGTAAGTCCAGCAAGCTTTGTAAAATGGTTCTTTTAATATTCAGGTGAAACTGTAAAATCATCAAAACACTGTTTGGCTGACCAGCCCTACTGAGTTAGTGGGGTTGGGGGAGTCTAAACTCGCAAGTGTGGCCTGTGGTGCGGCTCTTTGGCTGTCTCCTGCTATGTGCCATGTGACAGGAACCAAGGTGGGCTGAGAATGGGATCCTCACATTACCGCCATTGGGCCCAACATCCTATGGCTTGGTGTGTACCCAGCCACCTGAGTCACTGCCTTTCTAGGCCCCTGAACCAAGCAGGGGACTTCATCACACCACCCAGAGATGGAAGTGCCCAACTGGTGCAACCCTGTGTGGGATAGTTCGTATGACACACCAGAATAAAATGGTCTAATGGAATGTACTGGCAGAGAAGTCCTGCGTAATGCAGAAAAGTCCCTGGTGCCCTGACACATCCGAGGGGGAGCATAGCCTTTCTCCAGAGCATAAATCTGATCCTGGCAGATGCTGAAAAATGACAACATGAAGGTATATGATATGATATAATTTGGTATTCATAACACGCCTGTACACAAGTGTTTCTAGGCACCATAAGAAAGGAAGGGGGAGACAGTGGGAAGACAGGATAAATTATCCCACTAGGCCTTGTGTCATTCAGATCATGCAAGTGCAACCGCAAAAGAGCAAGGGGAAAGGGAGAGGGGGAAGTGCAGGGGTTAGGTTAGGGGAAAGTGCAGTCAGGGCACCATGGCTCTAAGTAAGTGTAGCCTGGGAAGCACGGCTCTGGGCAAGTGCATGGAAGGCAGGGCGCAGTAGGAGTTAGTGACCGCACCAAAGTGCACGGAAGGCCCAGAGGCAGTGCAGGAAGATTGGTCATTGAGGGGTCTGCAACCCTGTGAGACTCTGAGGGTACCCGGCAGCGAGTCAGGGTAGGCAGACAGGAAGGTTAGCAACCAAGAGGGTGAGAGAAGGAGGAGGAGAAAAGGAAGGTCTCAAGCCACTTCCAGAACTTCAGGTGGTCTGGCTCAAGTTTGAGAGGAGCAGGGAAGGCCGTTCCAGAGGGAGGTACCTGTAGCAGAGATAGATCTACCCCCACCTCTCTGCTTGGAGAAGCGTCTGACATTCAGAGAGTCTGTGGTAGCTGAGCAAAGGACTCTAGAAGGAAGGTATTTAGGCAGAGAGAGTTGGATATAGTGTTGACCCCGGCCCTAGAAAGCCTTTTGGAAGATGCAAAGGGTCTTGAACTTGATCCTTGCAGCCACCGGGAGCCAGTGCAGAGATTTCAGGGCTGCAGGATGCAGTCCCTGAGCTTCAGGCCAAGGTAAGTGTTGCAGTCCTGTTCTGGATTAGTTGAAGGGGGCGAAGAGTAGATTTAGGCAGATTGAGAAAGAGGCTGTTTCAGTAGACCAGCCTGGAGAGAACCAGAGCTCTGGAGACAATGAGCTTCTGGGGGAAGGTGAGAAAAGGTAGAATCCCTCTGAGGAGGTGCAGCTGGAAGTGGGCCTTCTTGGGCAAGTATGTGATGTGAGGAGGGAAGGAGAGAGTGGAGTCAAAGATGACCCCTAGATGTTTAGCCTCCGCACAGGGCGAGGGTAGAGGGCCCAAGGAGTGTGGCCACAGTGTGAGAGGGAAAGCGGGAGCAGGGATCCCAATGGGAAGAATCTCAGTCTTACTGCCATTGAGGCAGATATCGTTGGAGGCGCACCATGCCTGAATCCTGGATAGACAGTCAGGAATGAGCAAGAAAGGAGTGGAGGCTGAGGGAAGCCTGAACAAGATCTGTTTGTCATCCGTATAACACTGCAAATTAGAAGAGAAGGTGGAAATCAGGTGGGCCAATGGGGCTAAGTAAACATTGAAGATCCAGGATGAGAGGATAAAGCACTGGGGACACCACACGTGGAGAGAGAGGTGGTGGAAAGAAAGTACCCAAGTTGGACCTGGGAGGGTTTGTCCAAGAGGAAGGAGGTGAAGAACGCCAGAGCCTGATCCGTGATGCCCAGGATCTCACACAGTGAATTAATAGGGATGGAGTGATTGACCATGTCAAAGGCAGAGGAACAGTCAAGGAAGATGAGGACAGCTGGAGAGCTAGAGTCAAGGTTAGAGAGCAGATTTTCACAGGTGTTCAGAAGAGCAGTTTCCATGCCTCTGGCTACTCTGAAGCAAAACTGATGGTCATGGAGACAACAACAGATTCAGTGTGGAGGGTTAGCTGCAAGGTGGCCAGACTTTCCAGGAGTTGGCCCAGGAAGGGAGTAATGGAGATTGAGATATAGTTTGCCGAACAGGAAGGGCCTCAGAAGGCTTTTTTAGGAGTGGGTGCACAAAGGAGTGCTTGAGGAGAGATGGGGAAGATCCAGTGGCGAAAGAGTGATTACATAAATCGGCCAGGGCTGGAGCAAGGGAAGCAATGTGGTTCTTGATAGTTCTGGAAGAGCAGGGGAGAACATGTTTGGAAGACACTTTCATAGATCTGACTTGTCTAGAAACATCATCAGGTGTTATCGGAGACAGGGAGGGAATAAGAAGAGGAGGGGGATTGGAGGCCAAAGGGGGCCTGAGAGAAGGAGAGGTAGAGGGAGAGAGACAGGAAGAGGAAAGTGAGGACAAGATGTCCTGGGTTTTAGTGGTGAAATGAGAAGCCAGAGCTGAGCAGAGGGCCTGCAAGGGAACAGGAGAGGTGGAAACTGCAGTAGGATTGGCCAGCTCCTTCAAGATTTTAAAGAGTTTGAACGTGTTGTTAGAGGCCGCAGAGACGCAAGCTTGAATATGGGCCCTCTTCTTGGAGAAGACGGAGAGTCTGTATTGCTTTTGGAGCAGGCGGCAGGCCATTTTGTCAGAGGATGCGCCCGATGCCCTCCACTTCTGTACAGCTACCCGGCACTTAAGTTTCTGGGCGGCCAGGTCGGAGTCATTCCAAGAGTTTCACTTGGTGGTAGGCTTCAGACGGATCCTCTTGACAGGGGCCAGGATATCCAGAGTGATGGAGATAGAAAGATGCAGGTTGGAGAGGGAGTTAGCCACAGTAGGAGAACCAGAGAAAGTGGAGGCAAAGGCAGACACTGTCACTCGCTTCATGGGCCGCATGACCGAGAAGGCAGGTAGCAGTCCTGGGGTGGGCTTTGCCGGGGGGGGGCAGGAAGCTTCAGCTGGGAGAAGAGCAGAAAGTGGTCCGTCCAAGAGAGAGAGGAGTAGTGAGAGGGTTAGAGAGGGGGATGTCTGAGGAGATGAGAGCATCCAAGGTGTGTCCAGCAGAGTGTGTCGGACCAGAGAGTAGAATGGAAATGGAGAGAGAGGCACAAAGGTTTCAGAAGAGCCCACAGGAGGGGTCAGAAGGATCCAGGTGGATGTTGAGTTCTCCAAGGAGAAGTTGAGAGGAAGAGACAAAAAGGGAATAGGTGAGGTCCTCCCATTCTGAAAGGAAGAGTGTGACCTGGCCTTGTGGCGTGTAGATGCTGGCCACAGTTAAAGAGAGGCCAGGAGCAATAGAGACACTGCAGACCAGACACTCAAAGGTGGAATAGGTCTTTGTGGGAATGTCAGATGCAGGAACCCACTCAAGAAAGATCAGGGACACTCCACCTCCGGTCCGATTGGTTCTGGGTTTGGAGAGGATATTGTAGCCCTCAGGGAGGAGAGTGTCAAAACTCTTGACAGAGCTGGCCATGAACCATGTCTCAGTGAGAGCAAGGACATCAAGGTCAAGGTCTTTGATGAGGTGGCATATGTCAGAGGAGTGTTTGACAGCAGAGCGAGAGTTCAGAGTAGCTACATGGAGCAAGTTGAAGGACTTCCAGGGCGAGGTACAGGAGTGAGGTACACCCAGCAGAAGTGGCAGAGGGGCCTGAGAGTGGGCAGAGGCAGTAGATGGAGGCAGAGGCATTGCTAGGGGGGGGGGGCTAAGGGGGCTATAGCCCCTGGTCTTTTGGTTGTAGCCCCGGATAGAATCTCAGGAGCTACAGCCAAAAGGCTAGCTAGCCCCCAGTCCCAACAGTTTTGACATCAGCGTAGCCCCGGGTCTTTTCCAGACCTAGCAACACCCCTGGATGGAGGTGGCATAGTGGCCAAAAAGGAGGTGGAGGGGAATGCCAGAGAGGAGGCAGAGGAGGCGGGAGCTGGCAAAAAGGCCAGAGAGGATTCAGAAGGAGTAGCAGGGGAAGGGAGTAAGTTGAAAGATGCAGGAGGTGCCTATCAAGAAGGAGCAGATTGGGCTGAGAGCCCTGGACCATGACAGTACCATTTTGATATACATTAATGATGGCTATGGAGGAGAGGAAATAGGCCAAGAGGACCTCCCATCGGGTGCCACCATTAATGGGAGAGGAGAAGAAAGTAGAGAGAATAGAGACCATGTGAGGGGTACATAGGTCTGGAGAGAGAACGGCAAAGAGGATGTCAGTGAGAGTCTGTCTGGACTGGACCGATGTGGGAATCTGCAATGGGAAAGCCTGGTTGGAGACCAGGATGTCCTTCTTGAACTTTTTCCGTCCAGACTTAGTGAGAGGGATAGGATAGGAGATAGAGTAGAAGTTTGAGACATGCGTGAAATTAAGAGCACCATAGAGGGTGCGAGGAGGAAAGAGGAGAGTGAGAGAGAGAAAAAGAGAGAGAAGAAGCACAGCCCAGAACTGTTCAACGCAGAATACACAGGAGGGGAGGATGCACACAGTACAGAGCACCCCAGAAGCACAAGCAGGTAACACACCACAAGGGGAACACAGGAGACAGCGTGGACAGAGAACAGGGGGTGGCACAACAGAGATCGACAGCCAAAGGGGGTGTGGAGGGGGGCAGTGGCCACAGCAGTTACCAACAGAGCCAATAGTAACCAAAAGTAGAAGGAACCTAGAGGGGGGAAAAACCTAGAGAGCACACAGTCAACGGTGAGGCGGCACAACAGCCTCAGAAAACAATGGAGGGGCACAAGAATATACAAAGTACGGCTAACCTTGGGAGGGGAAAGTCTAATGGATGTGCAGACACAGAGCAAGTTAAGACAGGCATATAAATTGAAGTGCACACAAGGCAAAAACACCCAGATTCGAGAATCCTAGAAGGAGGGAAAAAGCCCCAGGGATTAAAAACTACAGTTCACCTGGATAGCAACAACTGTGACGTATAACAGAATGCAGGAATTATCTAGACATAATAAGAGAGGAAGGTTAGTCTACAATGTCATACCTGCGGTACATCCCCATCAGGTGGTCTGAGCATTTTCTTTAGGAAGTGTTTAAAGACCAATAGGCTGAAAGAGTATCATGACTAGATAGTTCTAAGGGTTGAGATTGAGGGGGTGGTAATTATCGTTATCAAATTATATTTACCCAGCTCCAACTCCTCTGTAAACCTGATTAGAAATAGAACGACCCTGCAAAATTCAGAGATGATAACATGGTGGTGAGGGATGGTTTTACTATGACGGTGAATTGTCGCTTGGACACACGTCACTCGACGAAAGACAACTCGACAAAGAATAGGCAAGTTCTTTGAAGCGTCAGACACTTGGCCTTACTGATGCCTGGAGGATTCTCAACCCCATGGCTCATAAAGTGAATAGTGAGTGCATTCGTCACACAGCCATCTGAAGAATGTACTTCTCCCTGGCAGACTGGATAGCTACAGTCTCCTTGCCGCCAGATAGTCAGGGCAGAATTATGATCTCGGCCCACGCCCGTCTTGAATGCTCCCCAAGCCTGGCTGGTGCAGATGCAGTTTCAAGACACTGGATTCTGGAACTCCTGCTACCGAGAGATGCATCTTTGTTAAGTACACTAACAAAGACATTGAAATGTTACCAGGAATCAGTCACAACAGTGGTCCTGCAATGGCAATGGTATGGGAAGCCTTGCAATCCTATGAAAAGAGAATAGTCATCAAGAGGAAATCAAAAGGAAATCTTGTTTCTCAACAGGAAGTAGATTTCTTGGAGTCGGTCTAACCTCATGTCTCTCTAGAATAAAGCAATACATTGAGGCATGACCCAGAAGCTCGAACAGAAAAGAGAGATGGAAATATAGGACTTGAACAGTGATTATACCAGACCACACTGTTACGGACAAAGCTCCTATACTGGGAGGGGGTGGTCAAGCCTGCAAGCTCCTTTCTCACAATCTGAAAGTTGTAGAGAACATTCATGCAATAAGAAACCAAACAGGAGAATTACTCAAGAACAGTGTGGAAAGGAATGATGCCTTGTGGCCTTCTAAGAAAAACTGTATGCAAAAGACCTGTGTGATGCCAGAGCAGCAAGACAATTCCTAGAACGCCTTTGCAATATCTGAAATAAATAGAGCCAGCAAAACGCTCCTTGGAAAAAAGTACATTGCTCAAAGAGCTATGAAAGTCAATAGATGCTTTGAAATGCGGGTACTCTTGGATGCTTTGAGGGCCCAAGTCTAGCATGACTTCAGCATAGAAGCTGCTCCACTTATTCATGGAATTTACAGCCAGGACATTGGAACAATATTTTCCCAGAAGCCATGAACTGCTTCTGAATGATTCATCCCTCAAAGTCGAGTAGAAACCGCTAGCAGGGCGGTCATTATTGCCTGATCTCCAACCTTGCTGTCACAATCCAGACTAAGACCTGGGCTGAACGCATAGCAGTGGTAGCCCGGAAGATCATTCGCAAAAGATCATATGCGAGGATCAAAGGGACTTTAGAAAGTCGTCACAAGGCGACAGCAAAAGGAAGACAAGTCGTGGATATGATGCACAACACCTCTGTGTGTTAAGAGCAACATCTCCTCCAAAGCGCAGATGCAGAGAAAGCTTCTGGCAATGTGTCACAGCAACACCTTGTGGGCACCATGAGAGCAGTGGAATTTGGAGAGGGGTTTTGCTCCATTCTTGAATCCTTTTTGATTGCCACATCAGCGAAAACCAATACAAACGGGCTCCAATCAGCTGCACTCGAACTCTACAACTAAACAGAGGTTTCCTCTATCCCTGCACCTTTTTGAGTTTGCCCTGAAGCCCCATGGCTACCACCAGCATCAGGGGTGATGATGGCATTAAAGGTTTTCACATCAAAGCCTTTGAAAACAATATTTTCTACAGATGGAAAATATGCTGCAAGTTCTAGGGTTGTTTGTTTCTTCTGAACACCTGTGTCTCTGGTTAAAGACTCCTGTCCTTGACACCATGGGCGGTTTTGTATATGCTGGTGTCGGCCTCCAGCCGTCACTCACGCACACAATCACACGCACCCATGCATACAAGGACGACACGCCGGAGACGTGTGATGGCTCCGGTCTCCGGTGCGAACTGCCGGGCACCGCCTTTATTAAACTAATGCGCATGTGCGAGCCCAGTGGCTGCCCGCGCATGCGTACTTGGTGTACGCAGTACACAACATCCCTCCTTTTCCCCGGAAATAAACAATTAACACTTCATTGCAGGAACACTGCTGATGAAGTCTCTGAACCTCTGGGGAAGTCGTCGTCCGGCCCTGCTCGGGTACCGGGGTGCCCCGTCACTAGGGGCCTCCGATGTCTCGTGATCTGCAGTTGGGGTGGCTTCTTCCACCCTTGTCTCTTCACCTTGTTCCGGGACTTGTTCGGCTGTTTCCTCGTCACTCGCGGCCTTGATGCGCTTGAAAAATGACACGTTTCTGGTGACAGTTCCTCTGGCATTGGCAGCGGTGACCATTGTACCTTTCACGTGTGTTACTCCCAGTGGTTGGGTCTCATACGTTGTCGACAGCTTCCCTTCTGCTCTTCTATTTCGTACCAACACGGTATCCCCGACCGCGATCTGTTTTTCTGGCAGTCTCCTCCGCGCTGTTTCATTTTCATTCCTCCATGACCTTTCTAGTTGTACTTGGTCATTGTCGATCACTCCTGGTTGTCTCCCCTCTGACTCCGGTATGAGTCCCCTTGGGATCCTCTTGAAAAGTGCCTCAGCCGGTGCTATTCCAGTTGATCGATGCGGTGTTGTGCGATACTCCTGGAGGAATTCGACCAAATTCCGTCGGAGGTCTTCCCCACCATTTTCGGATATGCGAAACACCTTGTTTAGTGTCCGCATGGAGCGCTCCACTTCTCCATTGGCTCTTGGCCAAAGTGGGGTGACCTTTCGGTGTTTTATGCCTCTCTCTTCGCAGTATCGAGCAAATGATTGTCCTTGGAAAGGTGACCCGTTGTCCGAACATAACTCAAGGGGAAAACCATGGGTAGCAAATATCTTGTCCAAGGCCAGGGTGGTGTGATCGGTGGCCTGGGACTCGACCAGTTCCACCTCTGGATATCGGGACCATTGGTCAGTCACTGCTGGGAAGTGTAGTCCTCTTCCGGTTGAGCCAAAGTCGGCATGTACTGTCCCCCAGGGTGAATCGCTCCTTGCCATGGACTGAATCGGGGGTCCCTTCTCCGCCGGGCTCATTGCTTGGCAGGGGATGCAGGCCCTTACATACTCTTCCACTTTCTTTTCCAATTCAGGGAACTACACTTTGAGTCTGAGACGTGCCTTCATTCTGGTCATCCCTTGGTGTCCGTTGTGCGCCAACTGAAGGACCTTCGGCACGAGTGACCTGGGGATCACAATCTGGTGCCCTCTCAGCAGGAGACCATCGGCAGTCACGGACAGCTCGTGTTGTGCGCCCCAGAGCAATTGCAGGTCCCTTTGCGTTTCTGCGTTTCTTCGGGCATTATTCAGAAGGAGCTCCCGCCATGCTCCTGTGGCTACCGCCCCCTTTACTCTCAGAAACGCCTCGTCCGAGTTCGATTCGCTGGCAATTTCCTGTCTTGTCAGGGCAATGGGAAGTGCCGCCTCGACAACCATGTGAATGGTGTCCGTACAGTTTGCAACCTCCGTAGTGTCTCTGGGTCTTCCTGTGCCGGGGTGGCGAGACAAATAGTCTGCAGGGTTGTGCGTGCCTGGGCGGTATACCAGTTTCACCCCGTACTCCATGAGGGATAGCATCCACCTCTCTATCCGAGGTGGCGGTTTGGACGAAGCGCCGGCCAGGATGGGCAGTAGGGGTTTGTGGTCCGTTACCACAACAACTGGTTTCCCCAGAATATATAATCTAAAATGTTTACAGCCCCATAGTATTGCGAGGGCTTCGCGTTCAATTTGGGAATATCTTCTCTCTGTGTCTGTCAGAGCCTTGCTGGCGTATGCAACGGGTCGCATGGATCCCTGTTGATCCGCCTGCACGAGAACCGCCCCAAGTCCCACTGGACTGGCGTCCACTATGATTTAGGACTCCCGGGCTGGGTTGAAATACGCCATGGTGTCTTGTTCAGACAGCGCGTCCTTGATGGCCGTGAATGCTCTCTGTTCCTTGCCAGTCCACGTCCATGCCACTTCGTTCCTCGTGAGTGCTCTCAGGGGTTCGGAGAGAGATGCTAAGTCTCGAATAAACCGCCCACAGTAGTTCACCATCCCTAAGAAACTGCAGACTTCTGCCGGGGACGTGGGAGGTGACGCTTCTCGATTGTCTCTCACCTTCTCAGGGTCAGGGGATATGCCTCCCGCATGGAAGACAAATCCAAAAAATTCCAGGCTGTCCTTCAGGAATTCGCACTTTTCTTGGTGCAGTGTCAGGCCAAGGTTGTGGAGCCTTTGAAAAGTGTTTTCCAGGCGCTTGATGTGCTCCGCTTCAGATTTGGCAAAGACTAGGATGTCGTCTGACATGTTTATTACTCCTTTTAGTCCTGACAGAGCCCCCCTGATGGCATTTTGGAAAACTTCTGCCGCCGAGGAAATTCCAAAACTGAGCCTTTTATATTGGTACAGTCCTTCGTGTGTAGTAAAGGTTGTAATATATCTAGACTCTGGGTGGAGCTCCAACTGGTGATAACCCGCTCTCAGGTCTAGTTTCGAAAAGAATTTTGCACCCTGAAGTTCACTAACGATGTCGTCCAGAGTGGGAGTAAGATGACGTTCTCTTTTTATGGCTAGATTTGGAAGTCTCGTGTCCACACAAATGCGTACAGCCCCAGGCTGTTTGGGCTTTGGAGCCACTACAATGGGAGAGACCCACAGGGTGGGCCCTTCCACCTTTTCAATGATATCTCGTTCCACCAGGTCTTGTAGCTCCTTTTCCACCTGAGCCCTCAGATGAAACGGTATGCGACGATGTTTCAGCGCTGTTGGTCTGACTGACTCGTCAATGTGGAGCCTTATTGGCTCTGCCTTCAGTTTCCCTATGCCCCTGAAGAGCTTCTTAAAGCGTGTCAGCAGGCTGTCCAGATCTGTGTGATATACAGCAAACGTGAAATGAACCAGGTCGAGTGCTTCAGATGCTGCGCAGTTTAAAAGAGAGTGCGGACTGACGTTGGTTACAAAAAACCTCGCTTTGATGCTGTTTTGGCCATGGGTCACTGGGGCTACAAATACCCCTTGGATGGGTAGCGGGGTAGCTTCACCAAAAGCGTATATCTGGGCTTTGGAGGGCGACAGGGTGGGTGGGCCTGCCAGTGCGTTGTAATGTCTGTCCGCCAGTACACAGACTGAAGCTCCCGTGTCAATGAGGACTGGGGTGGGAATCTCTCCACTGTCCACAGTACATATGGGCCTTCGTCTGGTGCCGGGGCCATTTGCGATGCTGGAAATGAAGAAAACTTCTTCCTCCTCTTCTTCCTCTTCTTGGGCAATGTTTAGGTCGTGCACGTCCTGTTCAAGGGAGGATATGCCCCTTGCCATGCGAGCACCTCCTCTACCGGCCCTCTCTGGTCCTCTGCTTGCTGCTACGGGCATGGCGGCCCTACACATCCTTGCGTAATGCCCCGGTATCCCACACCTGCCGCATGTTCGTGATTTGGCTGAGCATTCGCCCTTGTGTGGGAGGTCATATCCACAGTAGGAGCACGACTGAGGTGTGCCTGAAGTCGTGGGTCCTTCACCCTTCTTCGGTGTCCATCTGGCCTTCCCAGGTGTGAACCGTCCGACTGCTAGAGCCTCCTCCTCATTCTTGGAATGTGTGGCCGTGTCCATTTTCGATCCTCTGGCCTCCGCCAGCTCATACGCTCTTCCCATGTCCAGGATTTGCCGGAGGGTCAGTCCTGGTTCCCTCAGGCCTTGTCTCCTCAGTTTTCCTGAGCAGCAACCTTGCAGCAGTTGGTTGCGGACCATTTCCTCTTCGTTGACCCACCTGCAGGAGCTCGCTAGGTGTCTCAAACGGGCACAAAACTGGTCCAGTGACTCTTCGCTTAGTTGTTTTTCTGCCCCCATGACAAACCTGTCGAAGTCAACATTGGCCAATGGTAGGAAGTGATCCCGAAGTGCTTGCTTGACAGCGTCATACGTTGCCACAGGAATGTCAAGGGAGTCATATATTTTCTGGACTTCAGTGCCTGCAGAGTACATCATGATGGCGATCTTTGCTTCGTCTTCAGTCTCCCCCGAGGCTCTGAACATCATTTCCAGTCTTTTGACCCATGTGAGCCATTTTGGGCCAAGTTTAGATGGGGGCCCCGTAGTATCAAATTCGGGCATGGGAGCCAAAGTGGTGCGCACTCTGCGTGGTATTGGGGCAACGGCGCCCTCATCATCGGTTTCTTCACCCATCACGATAGGTACTCACTGTATTGTCTTGGCAGGCTGACGGATGATCCAACTCCCAACTGTGGCAGAGTTTACCTGTTGGCTCTTCTGCCTCTTTTTTTTTTCTTTTGATGTCACAGCCCTGGTTCAGCTGGGCTGTGAAGTGTCCAAAAATTACTGCAACTGCTTGCAGCGGGCAGATGGCGCACGAGCACCCGGAACGGGCCGCAACCACTGCGTGTGTCGTCGTGAGCACTCAAAATGGCCGCCAGCTGTTAGAGCGGGTCCGCAACTGCGGAGTTGTGCTTCGTTTCGCCGGTGTCGTCGGAAACGGGAAGAACAGCTCCGATCCCGCCTCGTCGCCAATTTTGTATATGCTGGTGTCGGCCTCCAGCCGTTACTCACGCACACAATCACACGCACCCATGCATACAAGGACGACACGCCGGAGACGTGTGATGGCTCCGGTCTCCGGCGCGAACTGCCGGGCACCGCCTTTATTAAACTAATGCGCATGCGCGAGCCCCGTGGCTGCCCGCGCATGCGTACTTGGTGTACGCAGTACACAACAGGCGGGTGGAGACTGAGCATCAACCATTAGCTAAAAAAATCTCTCTGTCTCTCGCTTTCTGTGGTCACGTGACGTTTGCCGCTCCAGCTCTTGGCTCTATCAAGTTCATAAGTATGTTTTCAGAGTTCACAAGTCGAAAGGCAGGTGAAATAGTTGGACAACTGTGAGATTAAGCTGGGTGTAAAGCGCCTTTTCGGAGAGACGTGTTCGAGTCTGGCTTTGAATGCATCCGTGACTTTGGAGGGGGAAAAATGCGACCATTTAGCAAAATAACTGGCTGCTGCATCCTACCTAGAGAGGCGCAGTGGCACTACTTGAATCTAGGCCAAAGTTTTAGGAGTAAAATGCCCTACATCTGCTCAAGGTCAGAGGGATGCTCTGCCTGCAATGGGAAACCCCCGCTCAAAATATTCAAAAAACGAATTTCGCAAAATGAAATGCCAACACTATGCACTCTACTAGTGAATGAAAATCTATATCTCATCAAGAAGGTGCACAGTGATGTGGAAGTAGACTTACCTGAAACTGACCTATATGGCCTCCTGGGAGATACATGCCATGTCAGCATGAGCCGTGAAGTAATCCACACGCATCTAAGGATCACGATGCATAACCATCGGACGCTCACCAAAATGCCCAAGCTTAGCCTGAAGGAGACTGGCAGTTGCTGGAGGTGCCACGCAGCTGGAGATTGGTAAAATCCATGCTGGTTCACTGGCCTCAGTGGTTAAGCTGTGCGAGGAAGTCTGGAGTGATTCTAGCATGGGCATTCCTTTGAGCTCGACACCATGAGCATACTGCTCAGCGAGACGTCTAAAACGGAACTATCATGTAGAGATGCCCGCCTGTGACTCCTGAGAGGGCTTATGGTAGACACAGCTCTGATTTTAGCTGGGTTGCTTCAAAGAATAGACTTTTACATCTGGGGACATGAGAAAAATCTTTAGTCAGAACTAGGACCTGTTTCTGAGCCTCTATATCTAAATGAATCTGGGCCCGTGGGTGTGATTAATCCTGGGCCCTGGATAGGGGCCACTGGGAGTTGGTCATTTACTTATTCAGGAGAAAGAGATGAAAAGGGAAGAGGAAAAGCAAGTTCACATCGCTTTTACTCTCCTTGGCCCATTTATAATTGGATGTGGACGACCCAATAGCACATATGTGCTAAGGTTGTTGGCCCCTGCATGCAATTTGCTTAGTACTGCACTTCCTCACATGTTGAAGGTAGATACACATGGGATGATGTGTGCGTACGGGTATTAGCAGTTGGGAACACCCTGGTAAATACCACACTGCTTGGTGGTGGCAGAGATGACTTGCTGAATATCACACTCTGTAGATTTGGGGTCTTAAGGGGTAATCGAGGCTGAGAATTGTGTTCTGCCTTCTTTCCGTGGATGATCTTGTTGCAGTGGCCTGGGGATGGATGCCGTCGGGGCATGTGCTCATTTACGGTGTCGTGAAGAAACGACATTTTGCACTTTCGATTTCAATTTTTGCCCAACACTGACTCGTTCTGGTCATTTAAACTATGCATTATGTTTTTGTTATTGAAAGGATATGAAGTAATTACAATTATTTCCCCAAAACAAATTCAAGGCCGAAGAAATATTTGCCTGTGAGCAGGTTCGGACTGGCCTATAGGGCAATAGGCCCATGGCCGAAACAAAAACGGAAAATGCTGGTGTGGGCCAGTTTTTTTTGGTCAAAGTGGGCTACTTTTTTGGCCAATATGGTCCAGTTTGATGAGTTACCTCACTATGTGTTTAGTAGTTTTGACCAGTGTTGCTGAATAAATATTCTTTAAAATGAACAATTTGCATGACATTTTACCAAAAAACCACCCCCAGTGTCACAAAAGGAATTAATTGCCATTTGCAACTGTAGACCACTTTTTCATTGGAGCCCTAGACAATTTTATGGCCCAGTCCAACCCTGCCTGTGGGAGTATGTCGAAAGGTATTGTCATTAGCCCAGGATGGTAGCCAGTGGGCACCACGTGATAATATGTACGCCAATATGTAGTCCAAAAAGATGGGGGAAATGCTTGCTAGCAAGCAATGTCAAGAAACGAGCCATGAGCAATGTCCTGAGTGTGCTAGATCAAGAAGGGAACTTCACACTATTTGCCTCATCACGAGTTGGGCTGTAGCCCTTAAATGCAGCGATAACGCAATTACTGCTGCATTTAAAGGTCCGCCCAAGCATGAGTCTGGCGTGTTTATCCCCAGCTCAGAGCTGGGGGTAAATGCGCTGGAAAAATGTCAATTTTCGGGTGCAATAAGGGGAATGGGGAACACCCATTACTGCCCAACCCTTGATCCGGCACTAATAGCTCCGGACCGGGTGGTGGGAACACTATTAGAACGGGCGGTATCCCGGCGGTAATACCGCCGGGATACCACCCAACTAGTGATGAGGCATGTTTTATTTATTTATGATTCCAGCTGTTCGTACTCAACCTTACACAATTTAAGAACGCGTAATAAACATTTTGAATTCATCGTTTTAAGAATCGTTTTAAGAATACATCCATATAAAATCAAATTGCACAGTAAAAACAATGTCTAATCAAAAGGAGGAAGCACATTAGAAACCCATTGGGAAAACTGGGAAAATGAAAGGCCAGAATGAAACATACAGTAACTTAAAGGATAGTTCCGGGACTTTTTTTTTATTGTCCCTACGGTTCGGCCATGTGTTTTTAAGCATAAATTGGTAGATCGTATAAAACTTTCCTATGGACCTTACCCGACATTTCGTCCATTAACGCACTCGAAATCAGCTGCCATTTTGTGATAATCCTATCACTTTCCGCATCGCCCTGGCTGACCTGCTTTTGCGGCACTAAATCAAATCCCCCGCCCCTGAGCCTGACATCAGCAGACGCGCACCGCCCATTTCCCAACGCCAAAGCACATCTCGTGTCAACAATCGCTGCGCCTCAGCTAATGGAGTGTCGCCATGGAAATGGTAGGACGCCTCTTTCCTCAATAAGTATAAACACACCGTTTCACAACAGGCAGCAGCAGATTTTCGATTCCATTCCTCTCTCTGTGTTACTTTGAGTATTCTGTGACTCGTTTCTGTGCTCTGGTCAGCTACCTTCGCTGCTTCTAGGCCTTGTGAACACCTGTACCATCTTTGTAAATTATTTTACTTTCTTTACCACACAATGGCTACAATAATGCCGTATATGTACGAGCCCGAGTACACCGAGGAGGAACTACTGGAAAGGCAAGCACGCGAAAACGATGGGGATTCGGACGGCAGTTGGGAGGACCAGTCAACGGATGAAGAGCCTGGACCATGTCGCATGGATGGCGTCTCCACCTGGTGCACGTGCAATCGGTGCGAGCTAATGCCAACTGAGGAGGAGAACTGCTGCTGCCGTGAAAATTCCGGGTGCTTGGCCTACATTTCGGAAGGCGAGCCAAGTCCGCAATGCATCACCGAGCTGCCAGAGTTCAGGGAAGCCTGCCTCTCACGGACCGTGTTGAGGATGATGATGGTGCTTATGCACGAACTTCGCGGCACTGTTCGTCCGCGTAATCCGAGTAACGAGTAAGTATACTCTGGTTGTGATGTCAGTGATGCCACTGCTATGTCATGGTCGTCTCCCACATATAAAATGACATCTACATATCATTCGAATGCATGTAAATTGGTTCCATATTGTGCATTTTCTAGATAGAATTCTAGAAAATCACTGAATCGACAGTGATGAGAAAGTTTTGTCATTTTAATACAGTTTGCATCTTTCATTTTCACAGGTGGTACAGGCTGGTGGCCTATCGTTGCTTCACTTGGTGGCTTCACGGGAGGCTCGGACACCGCGTTCGGAGAGTAATACCTGCCTGTGCGATACTTGCCATTAGACAACATTTCCCCAGCGACAGTGGACAATACCGCGGATTTTCCCTGTATGTGCTGCAACCGGAACTTTACAATGTGTAATGTTTATTATTTATGTTCAATTGAAATTAAGATCTAAAATAAAACCCAACATATATTTTAAAAATGGTTGTTTTGATTTTTTAAATGAATCTAGTGTGTCTCCATTGAATAGTCTTCCTGTGCCTTGTCTTGTCACACCACATGTCTCCGGCCAGCATCCTCCCTCACGCTGGCCGCCCACCTTCAATCCACATAACCGTTGAACCCATATGCAGCAGACATACATATGTTATTTTGCGGGTTGGCATCAAGCCTCCCGGCCTTGCCTCCTCCCCCAAAAATACTTACCACACCACTTTGTTCAAGCGTTGGCAATAAAAGGAAGGCCGTTGGATTTTATTGATACAAAACATGGTTATAGGTAGATAATCCATATGGTTGATCATAATAAATCATCCTTTTGGGCACCGGGTACAGAGATGACCCCCTCTGGCCCGTGCCGCCTTGCCACCACAGGCCAGCCTGCTGCTGACTAACTGCCTAGGCATCCAGGGTCTCCAGGGTGAACTGCAGCCATATATTCTCCTGGGAGGGTGAGGTATTTATAAACTCACCCCCCTGCCTTCCATGTACTAGATCCTGCAGCCTGCCTCTTACATGCAGTTAGATGGCCTATCCTTGGTGAGGCCCTGCTGCAAACGAGTCTTGTCTGCACGACCAGCGCCCCAATCCACCCCCCCGCCCTATCAAAGGCAGTTCGCACCGGGGTACTTGCGCTGGCAAGTGGAGCTGTCGGGGAGCGATAAAGGCCAAGAGGTGCCAAAGACCATGTACACTTCAAAGTGGTCTATAGAGCATGGGTTGTTGTTCCCATGTCTACCTCCAGACCCCGTGTCTCCTGCCAAGCATCCCCCCTCACGCTGGACGCCCCCCTGCAATCCACATAAGTGTGTCTCCATTCACAAGTCTTCCTGTGTCTTGTCTGCACGACCAGCGCCCCAATCCACCCCCCGCCCTATCAAAGGCAGTTCGCACCGGGGTACTTGCGCTGGCAAGTGGAGCTGTCGGGGAGCGATAAAGGCCAAGAGGTGCCAAAGACCATGTACACTTCAAAATGGTCTATAGAGCATGGGTTGTTGTTCCCATGTCTACCTCCAGACCCCGTGTCTCCTGCCAAGCATCCCCCCTCACGCTGGACGCCCCCCTGCAATCCACATAATGCCACGACATATACACGTCATTCATTCACAAACACACCCCTGTTTCGAATTCTTTATAACCCACTTCAGATTTCGAATGAGAACTTCTTTGCGCTTTGCTAGTCAACCCGTGAAGGTGCTGGTTATCTGCTCATCGTCTTTGTGAACTTCCGTGACCACTTCGAGCAAACTCGTCAGTTTGCAACCTGTGAACTGCTCCCTGTTCTACGACAAGAAACTACTCTGATCCCTGCATCTAACTGTTTGTTCGTCAAGGTAAGGCCATGTACCATAATCATTTGGCGTCCAATTTTTAAATTTATATCTATTTGCTAGTAGTCATCAAATTGCATCCATGTTTTCTTTTCGTTCAAGACAGTACATGCAAGGAACTAGTCACATGTTCTGAGTTTAGTCAAATTATTTTTCTAATTTTTTAAAGTTATTCATATACTTATCCGCATGTGAATAACGTGTATAGTTCCAAGAACCTAAACGAACCTTGCATTGGACCTTTTATGTGTCATTTAATTTTTTAACACATTGGTATTCATTGAGAATTGTTGATCTTTACTTTTCAGAACTTTCCACAATGCCTGCCTGTTCCATTGGCGGTTGCCCTTCTAAGACCCATAATAAATCTGAAGGTACTATAATGCATGTTTTCCCTAAGACAATAGATCAGATAAGAGAATGGGTTAGATATTGCGGGTATCCACCGTCTGAGCTTGAAAGTAGAGTCCTAGAAGTCTTTGCGGACAAGAGGGGTGATCGATACCGCATCTGCAGCAGGCACTTTAGCTCAGACATGTACTCCACATCATTGCTAATAAAGAAGAACACACCGCGAGCGAGGCGAAAATTGCTCCCAACCGCTATTCCCACTCTATTCGTCCACATCCCTCCACTGGTGAGTCAAGTTTACGGATCTAGCTCTCGGCCTTGCGGTAGTGTGTAGCATTAGCTAACAATAATTTCCCCATTTATGTATCCACTCAATATGAAGGCAGAAGATTCTCCATCCGTGTCGTTATTGCAGTCATCAGCCACTTCAAGCGCCTATCGGGTAATCTTACTTAGCTATTCTGCCACTGACTTGTTTTAGGCATGTAAATCAATAGTTTTAATTTATCGTGTAATTATTTTACCTAATGGTACACCCTAGTACTCGTCCTCTAGTCTTTGTTTTCAGTTATAATTATTGTTATCCAAAATAATGCAAGTACTGTCTTTCAGGGAGATGCTGAGGAGTCCAACGCATTGACGACAACCGTTGATGTCACTCAGATGCTCGAGGTACGTTTCCGGACAGTTCCATCGATGGAGATCATCAGATCTTGCATTCTTGTAGCGTGATTGTTACACACAATGTTTCTTTCGTTTTTAGCCATTGATATGTCCTTCTGTCGTCGCCCTCCTATGTGTCTTCTTTTTTCAATATTGTGTTCATTACTAATGAAAGTCCAATGTTTCAGGGAGTCGATGGAGCATTAGTCCAAGAAGAAGGGGGAGCATGCAGTTACGGGTCGGCGCAACAGCTAGCAGAAGTGTGCACCGCAGTTACATCGTCCCTTGATGTTCTTATGCATTTCGAGGTATGGATACTGACAGTTCGATCAAGCGAGATCATATGACGTGATTACATCCGCTATACTTCCTTCTTTATTAACGCAAGTACTATGTTTCAGGGAGATGACGAAGCTTCTTCTACAAGAACATCACCCCTAGTAGTCGATGCAGATCTCTGGGTGGTGACACTTCCAACGATCGAGCAAATCGAATCATATTTAAATGTCCATTATTTATTTTTGACAACTGATCATTTGTGCATGTCTATTCAGATGAGCCGTTGACGCCTGCACAAAGTTTATGTTCTTTCCATACTAATGCAATTACTGTGTTTCAGGGAGTTGCTGAAGCGTCATCTTCAATAATATCATCAATGGAAGTCTATGCGGAGCCCGAGGTATGGATCTCGACAGTTCCATCTAACTAGATCAACAATGCCTGAATAATCTTTGTTAGAATGTTCTACACAATGCGTTGATTCGTGTATTGCTATTGAGATATACGTGGGTATTGGTCCCCAAGTACATTTTGTGTTTTCAATATTATTATACATACTAATGAAAGTTCTATGTTTCAGGGAGTCGATGGAGCGTCAGTGAGTGATGGATGTGCTTATCGTGAAAATATAGTTGTTGCATCGCAAGAGGAAGTGGAGACATGCACACACGAGTCGGAGCAACAGCGTCCAGATGTTAAAGTTCGAGGCAAGAAAGTTTCAAAGAAAAGAAAGCAAAAGAAGGTTAGTGTCCCGGTCACTATATTATGTTGTTTTTCACTGTTAATAGTTCAATACTGTAAGTTGTGTTTAAACTGAACATCCCTTTTCCAATCTGTCCTCTAGTTGCGAGTGGGTGTACGAACTAGATCTACACAGACAGTGAAGCGAACGAGAGATGTTGCTTGTCAAACCTTTTGGCAGGGACTTGAGACTGGAGATGCATCGTGCCAATGGGAAGAATATGAAGTGATTGACAACGGAGCTATACCACATCCAGCCATTGATAGTGAATGTCCTCCTGGTAGTTCGGATGCAGTCGGAGATCAATTCACAGAATCCACACCCGCAAAAACTAAGACCGCGAGAAAGTTGAAGAAATTGTTTTTTTCTCCCATCGCCGGTGAAGGAACAGATGTTTCAATGGAAGAGAATGTAATGGACGACAATGAAACACCATCAATATCACTGAACATAGCGGAAGATGATATCAGAGATTCTACCTTTCATGTGAGTGACATGTCCTCAACGTTACAGGCCGAACCAGCTGGGATGCAGAGTGACAATATAAGGAAAGAGGCCAAATTCATTGTATTCGATAGTTGTTTGATTGATATTATTATTATGCTGAAATGTGGGCATTTGGTTGGTGGGGAAGTATGTGGGGAGCCATTGATTAGTGTGACTCGTGCAATTCGAGGCACTAACCTTAAAATACATGCCACCTGTACACAATATCATCCGTTCTCATGGTCTGCACAACCCATGCTGGGGCAACTGCCAGCAGGCAATCTACTTTGTGCAGCGGCTGCACTTTTTAGTGGTTCAAGTTTTAAAAAGTTAGAGTCTTTCTTTCAGTTTGTGGGAATCCATTTCATTGCGAAAACTCAGTTCTACAAATACCAAACCGATTATCTATTTCCAGCCATTAGCGAAGCTTGGAGAATGGAAAAAATGTCTATTGATAGTACATTCGCGGGCAAACGGTTCAGGCTAGCCGGTGATGGACAGTGCGACAGCCCAGGATTTTCAGCCAAGTACTGCACCTACCACTTTCAGGACATGGAAAGTAAGAAAATTGTGAGTTCGGTGGTCGTGCAGGTGTCACAAAGTACATCCTCAGTGGCCATGGAGAAAGTTGGCTTTGTAGCATCATTGCAAGAACTACAATCGCGGGGAATGGTGATCGACCTGATAGCCACGGACAGACACGTTTCAATTGCCAAGACAATGAGAGAAGAGTACAAAAATATAAATCACCAATTTGACGTATGGCATCTTGCAAAATCAATCAATAAAAAAATGTCGGCTGCAGGTAAAAAAAAAGATATGCAAGGTATTACACAGTGGTCCAAGTCAATCAGCAACCATCTTTGGTGGAGCTCAAAAACATGTGGAGGGTCGTTGGAAATTCTACTGGAAAAATGGCGGTCAGTAATGCTACACTGTACCAACGTTCACCATTGGAACACAAACCAACATTTCCACAATTGTGAACATGGCCATTTGTCCACAGAGGAGGCACGGAAGAAGAAGTGGTTGATTCCTTCATCACCCACTCACAAAGCCATTGAAAAGATTGTATTTGATAAAACTATAACAAAAGATTTGAGGGGACTCACGGAATTCTGCCACACAGGAGATTTGGAGGTGTTCCACAATATGTGCCTAAAGTACAGGCCAAAACGATTGCATTTTGGCATGGAGGGCATGATAAATCGGACTCTTCTAGCGGTCTTGGCACATAACCATAATGTTGGCCGTCAACAAAGTAGGACGACCGGAACTTTAGGGACGCTTCGCTACAATAAGGCCTTCACTAAAAGAAGTAAACAATGGGTGATCAAACCAGTGTTTGAGGATATGCAATATGAGTTTATTGAGAGATTTATTGTCGATGTCATAGATAGGCACATACATGGAGTTGTGAACGAACCTGTGCAGGGGACAACTGCATTGCCACCCAACATTGCCTCTGTTCCATGTCCACCTAAAGCAGAGCTCATTAAGAAATACACATCGCGGTTTAAATGATTGTAATTTGATTGTCTGTTCTCTCGAGTCTCCTCATCTCGCAGGCCCATTGAATATGTGTAGCTATGTATTGTGTAAATAAAAGTGATTGCTCAGTGTACATGCAATGGGTCTATTCCACCTTGTTCATTTGCGCATTAAATTAAACCAAACAGTAATATAAATCATTTTTCAAAAAATATAGAATGTCTCCGTATTTATGGTTTTCTGGGGCTGCAAAGCACGCAGACAAAATGCAAAGATGCAGTGTAAATTTCAAGTCCTGTGAGATGGCCTTACACTGAATGTAGCTAACTAGGAATGTGTGCTCGTTCAAAGTGAAGGTCAGCTGCTTTGATTTTTTGCTCGGGTGCCGGAATGGCCCACGACTCAGTATAAGGTTCTATTGTTATTTGACCTTGACAGGCCGGGACCATCCCGAAAGACTTTTTTTTGGGGGTGTGGTGCAGTAACGTGAAAGATAATGAATATAATTTCCGAAACGAAAGCCATTTAATGTTCGATCATTAGAAGAAATCACGTCGGCATAGAAGGAGTGGTATTTCGTGGCTGCCCGACACACAGATACAATAGAAATTGCAAATATAATGTAAGTAACTCTTTAGATGAGTTTATACCGCAATTTAATTATTATACTTTAGCTTTAAAGACGGGTTAAGGTGTACTTGTTCGTTCTATGTGGCATATTGTTTTGTACCGCGCACTATCTTGAGGAGAACCATCTCCTTTTACGGAAGCACCTCAAAACCTTCCTCTTTGTTTCTGCTCTCCCTCTCCCCTGCTACAACTGGTCCACTGTCTGCGACCTCGGTCCTGGGCCCTTCCACTCTCCACCTGCACTGCCTCCCTGTCAACCCCTGCACTGGGGGACTGTCAGTATCCTACAGCCCCCCCTTCCCAGCACTTGTTCTTCACTTACTTTGCACTCGCCACCAGCTGGCCCTATGTATTTATTATTTTATGCTACTTACCTTGTACTCCACTTCCCCCCTCCCCTTCCCCTTGCACTTTTACCTTCCCCCTACCCCTGCACTTGCGCGATCTGAATAATTTTAATAAAGATCTGATGGTGAGACTAATTTCATTTTTTATGTTTTTAAAACAGGTACATTCTGCATTACTGTCCGTGTCACGAGTACCAGACACCGGCGGATGGATTTTATAGCCGCCAGTTTCTTCTCCGCGTGAACAACGTTACCACCCTGACCATTTTATGGGACGATCGCCAAGTACAAGTATGCCCTTACGCGGTACTAACGGCTAGATGCAACATACATACCATTGTGGTGGCCTAGTGCCTCATTGTTGGAACAGCCATGCGATGATCAGTGCGACCGAAGAGCTTATTTTATCGTAAACCAACACCCTGTGTACTGCACACGAACATCGCTTGCCTCAAGACCAACTATTTTGGATCGAGAGCAAATAAAAATGCAAATCTCTAAATATTCTATAAACATTTGATGTCCAATAAATGTACTTTGCCAAATGTACAATCTTGCCGTTTGCTTTTAAACCACAGTTTCATATTTCGAATTGTGCCGCTGTATTGTGAGATGATCAAAGACCCTGTGTACAGCAAAGGAACATCGCGTGCCTCAAAACGAACTTTTTGGAACGTGAGCAAATAAAAATGCAAATCGCTGAATATTCTCTAAACATTTGATGTCAAATAAATGTACTTCACCAAATTTACAATCTTGCGGTTTGATTTGAAAGTACAGTTTCATATTCCGAATTGTGGCGCGCTGTGTTGTGAGCTGATCTGTGTTGGTTTCCGGGTTCTGTGTGGAGTCGCGTAGAAGACGCCTGGGCGCGTTTGCCTACGCAGCGCAGTCACGTCACGGATAGAGGCGGGGAATATGAATGTTTTGATAAAGTCTGTTTCAGGGGCGGGGGGTTTGATTTAGTGCCGCAAAAGCAGGTCAGCCAGGGCGATGCGGAAAGTGATAGGATTATCACAAAATGGCAGCTGATTTCGAGTGCGTTAATGGACGAAAAGTCGGGTAAGGTCCATAGGAAAGTTTTATACGATCTACCGATTTATGCTTAAAAACACATGGCCGAACCGTAGGGACAATAAAAAAAAAGTCCCGGAACTATCCTTTAATGTATTCAGCGGTAATGTTGTCATTTATCACAGAGATAACAAGATAGCGTAAGTCAATTACCCCCTCAGTTTTATCCATCCACCCACATGCAATATTTTTTGTAGCTCTTCCAGCCTAAGATGTTAAAGTCTATCTGTTTCTTAGTGCTTCTAAAGCCCTCTGGCCCTTTTGACGGGCTTGCTTTAGCTCGGCTTTGGTAGGGCGTCTTCCCACTTGGTTTGGCTGGCTCTTGTAACCCATGTGGCTTCTTCAGTCACAGTTATTACTGTTCACCCCTCTCAACGGCGTTACATCTTCTGCAGCGTTCTCTTTCCTTCCACTGGCTTGGCAGCTAATGCACTTCTCGTGCATTGCTCAAATATACATATCTGTGTAGCCATTTTAAACTCTAGCATGCCTGAAGTACACAATTTGTCACAACTTTTCCTAACATTCTTTTGGGTAGAACTGTACATCGCATGTTTATCATTGTTATTTAACGGTGCGCTTTAGAATACATCAGGCCTCATTACAAATCGCCCGATATGGAAACAACGGTGGCGGTAAACCCGCCGCCACCGTTGTTTCCATGCCGGGCGATCACAACTCCTGCAGGCGGGAGGTGATGTTCCCGCCAGGTCTGACCTGGCGGGTTTAACACCGCCCGCCTGCAGGCGGACGAGGAAACACCGGCAGCATTACGAGATGCTGCCGGTGTTTCCATGATCCCCATTCATTCCCATTGAATCCAATAGGACTCAATGGGAATGGGGATTAACACTATTCCGCCTCTGTGATTCCCAGGAAACCGGGGTTGTAATGCCCTGGTAACTCCGGGAATCACGGAGGCGGAATGGTAATACGAGTCCGGCGGTAACCAGGCAGTTTTACCGCTGCGGTTACCGCCGGACTCGTAATGAGGCCCATCATTACCAAAGTTTCCTAAAGGTTTATTGGGGGTGGTCCACCAGTCCCACCTGTAAAATTGTCTTTAAATCCTATAAGTTGGGGCCTGAAGTAGGAGTGTTTCATATGTTTTTAAATGCACAATTTCCCACCTCTTCTCCTGAACTTTCATTGAATGAGAAATCCCACACATTGGTATATTCTATCCTCTTCATTTTTGACCAATCTCATTGGCCAAGCATGCTTGCTAATCCACCATTTTCAATAGTTTTTCCTAACATTGTGTGGGGATATCATCTAAAACCCAATATAAATGTCCTGAACACCTCGTTTTGACTTGTGCTTCTCACCCGGATTGCCTTAAAATATAACAATCTCATAAAAGGAACGCAAAATGCCAGGCAGAGGGCTACCCAAAAAGCATCATGGTTAGCAGATGTGGACCACCTTTTTTATCATGGGAACAAACTTATAGAATACAGCAGACAATAAGCTTTTCTTCAGAGTAACATTAAATGCTTACCTTGATTTCACAGACAACATCTGATTTCTGGTGAGAACAGTTTCCGGGTTTCTCCGAAAAAAGCTGTTTCATGATCCGACAGGAGCCCGGCTCGAAGTCTGCCCTCTTACACAAGACATGTTCGGACAGCTCTTCCCGTGGGTTCAGTCTGAATACTGGGCAGACATCTTCATCTGCAGTCCCACCATGAGACATGGCGTTACTTACTTTGACTAGCCTTTGCAGTGTTTCTGTCCTATTGCGCTGTAAGAATCAGAACAATTGGCTTAACGGAGACAAGAAACTAGTCAAGGGAGTTAGCCTTAATTTATCCCCGGGTAGAAAAAGTGAATAATGTATCCATAATTCATGAAGCTGGAATGCTAAGTTACTCATCAACCATTAAGCATATATCCATTCCTTTGCAACCAAACTCAATGCTTTGGGTATTTCACATAGGGCAAATATATAATAGTGACTTTTTTTATGGCACTTTCAACCAAAGAACTCTGAGAAGGACAGCCATCACTGCCTACTTTACATTGATAGTCACTTGGCCGCCAATCAAAGGATAAATGTCTGAATCAAACGTTTAATGGAGTTTAACCTACCAATCATACACTGATATCAGCTGTGCATATGAAACTTATAAGGAATCCTTACCTTCAAGATGAATCAATGGCATTGGGTTAGATCATACAGAGTTTTGAAATATAGTTCTGGCTTATCTGTCATATTATATTAAACTTCTGCTTACTACTATGGCTCCAGGCACATAGCTGCCAGACACTAGAGGCGTTCTTCAGTTTTTACTGTAGTGCTCCATTTACTATACATTGTACAATGGCCCCTTATTCATTGTGTTTTATTGAACAATAAGGTGAACACTTCAATAAGAAATGCTGTACATTATTATGTAAGTGGATTAAACTGTACACAGGGTGTTTTACAAAATGCCAAAACGATCATTGTGTAGGTAATGATCCCGGTGGTGGAGGTGGTTTGATTCAAGTGAGCACACAGGGTTTCGGAGAGTGCAAACTAACAACATAGGTTCTGCACAATACAGACAGTAATATACAGTTTTACAGGTGCAGATGCATTATGCACAGTGGGGTAGGGAAGGGGGTCAAAGAGAAGAGGCAGTGGGTTTGGACAGAGAAGTTTATGCTTTCAGGGAATTGGGTAGAGAAGAGCAAAAGAAGAGTAAGACATCACAGGGAAGGGGGAAACAGAAATCTGCTGTAAAGGATACACGGTGGAGAGTTACAGCTGATGGCCTAAACCAGACATAGGGTGGGGAGAGAGCTAAGCCATGGATTCATTTTAGGATGAGCAAACAGAATTTGTCGAGGGATCAGTGATGCATGGAAACTCAGCCAGTGAGGGACTGAGAGTAGATGGGAGGGAAGGAGTGAGGACGTAGACAGTATGAATTGCAAGGTTGAGTATTCTCTTGGTGCGAAAAAGTGGAAAAGGAGTACAGAGGCAGGTCCAGGAGAAGCTTAGAGCACTAGTTGAGTTGAGTCCGCTTGTGGAGATGTCAGTTTTATTGGAGTAGTAGGCGGGGAGTGGTCAGATTCTCCTGATGTTTAGCTGGTTCAATTGTAAATAATTAATTAATGCATGTACTCAAAACGATGTATTTCTTATCTAGAAAATTAATTTATTAATCAGTCTATTTCTTGAGAAATAGTGCAATAGTGATAGAATGCCCACATTCATAATTGATAGAATGAACACAACGATTTAGGAAAGGGGTGTGCTGGACCTAAACAATAATTAACTAAGTGGAAAAATCATTTAGGATGTGGGGGAAAGTCAATTAATAAAAATGATCACGTTTCAAAACTCACCATCCTTTAAAACAGTGCTGACATGCATGTTTCAATCCCATCAATGATTATTATAATTGGATCTTGATCACCGTCTTGTAGCCAATGTTGGATTTCACTTTTATGGAATTCATTGATTCACAGTGCGTCACCCTTTCTCAACTCTCATGCTGGTATTTTCTGACATCTTCATCAGTCAATTCCTTGGGTCCAAACCCAGATTCAATATTGATCATGCTCTTCATTCCTACTGCTTTCTTTGATATATTCTTGCATTGAGCAATCACTATCCTGATTACACAGAATCCAAACATCACCATCACCAATATTGCTCCAAGAAACTTGAAGATGTTAGCCATCCACTGTGGAATTCATGAGAATACGGAAGCAACCCAGCTTTCATCTGTAATGGCCTCTGTCTCGTCTTCCGTCTTGTTATGCAGGTTCTTTAGCAATGTTATGGCCTCTGTCAAGGTCCCATTCTCGTCATCTTGAGAAGGTATGAATGTGCAACATGATGGCCCAATTTTGGCACAAACGCCTCCTTCCATTGCTGTATTCATATTAAGGACATCTCTGTTCTGCAGGGTCATTAGTCGTATGGCCCTCAGCTCTTCTTTGATAGCATTGAATCCCTTTATGGTGGTGTTGATTGTCTGCAGAAGCTCCGATCTCGTAATCTGCAACCACTTGTCATTGGCCATCATCTGGATCCCAGGCATGAATATAGTCTTAAATATTGAAGCAGTCTTGCTGAACAACCAGTGTTCATAAGGGATGGAGTCATATGCTTCTGTTGACTTGGCTGAGAAGTAATTCTCTCTTCTGGTTCAATTTGCGGTACCGTACTTAGCGCCTTCCCCATTCCCAGTGGGAATGGGGAAGGGCCATGGAGGAAGGGGGAAGTACCGCCCCGCCAACCTTGTAATGGGGTGGTAATTCCCCCTTTCTCCATGGCGGAGTCGGTAAATTACCGGCATGGACCATGGTGCTATTAGCACCATGGTTTTCCGCCTGGGTCGTAATGAGGCCCTAAGACTTGAGTTTGTTCCCAACATCCATGTCATCCAGCTACTTCTGTTACATCAGGGCAATTCACTCTGTTCATGTCTTCAATAACTATCTCTTCCTGTCCTGCTGCAGGATACACAAGCATCTTGCTCTCCCATCCAGGTTCCTTTTCCATCTTTGTAGTCTTGATATAATCATCCTGGAATGGAAACGACCATTTCGATCTCCATAGTAAAGTGGCCCAACTTCCCTGAAAGTGTCCTCTGGTCATACACGCGGCAAGATGAATGAGGTACATAGCATTGTGTTCTGGGACTTCTCTAGAGATGAAAGTGTGCACTGTATTCATGGCATAGGGGATGAGAGTGCAGACATTACAACTTTCCTTAGAGGTTTTTACACCTACTTCCCTCTTGTGCTGGTACCACATGTTATTACCCAAGTGTGCTGCATTGTCTAGATAGGCATTTATCCCCTCATTATCTTCCTCTGCATCTCTCCTGTGTCTTTTAGAAGCCTTGTACCATTCATGAAGTATATATATCAAAGGGCGTTCCCCGAGTAGGAAGAACCACAGGGGCCTCTAACTCAGTGGAAGTACCAACATGATAGAGACTATGAAAAATGAGGGACAGAAAGACAAAGACAGCAATCATACAGGCATATATTATGCACAAAAACATAAGCATCGATTTCTCGCGCAATCCTGGTACTTGTTGCACTTGTTCATTCTCTAGAACTGTACATTTCCCATCTTTAATACAATCATCAAATTTCTTTATACTTGCAACTGTAAAATCTGCTCAATTATTGTTATGAGAAGCCTTCTTATCAATGGGACATTTTTAGGATCCTGTAAAAAAGTGTGAATATCAACGCCTATGCTGACAAGACGTTTAGGCATAACTTTGAGTAAAAAATGTAAATTTTCAAAATTGCAGAAATTCACAGCAAGTCTTTGCACTCCTGATAAAATATCTATAAGGAGTGTCTTTTTGAATTTCAGTTCAATACAAAATCTGCATTATCAGCTGGTTGCTTCATCGTCCTTCTTCTTCCTCATCGATCGAGTCTGCACATGCTGAAATTCTTCTTCTTGCCTTGCATCTGGATCAGCAACAGTGGGAGGGCGGGTCTCACCTTTGTGGGCTTTTATGTCACGCAGGTGAAGCCAAGCTCATCTTCCTTGGACCTTTACAGCTGAAGCGGTTATATGCTCACGCAAAAAGGGATAATTAAATGTGGCTCAGGCAACATTCTAGTACAGTTTTTAATGAGAACTAGGTCTCCAACATAAAACTTTGGTACTGATAGTAATTGGGTTGGTTGTTGAATTATCTTCTTCTGTGTTCTGAGATCAACTCCCCTTGCGCTTGACTTGATCTGAAATGAGAGAAATGCTGGAGGTCATGCATGTCAAATAGTTGTGCATCTCATCACCTGAGATTTTAGCTATACTCTGGGCATCACTTGTACTTCTAGATGGAGGAGTGAGGGGTGTTCTTATTTGACACCCTGCCACTAGTTCATGCAGGGTGAGGTGGTGGTCTGATCCTGGCTGATTCCAACGGGCATATAGGGGTAGGCAATATAGCCATCCCTTCTTCATAGTCAATTTAATCTTGTCAATCCTTCTTTAAGGAGGCCGTTGAGTCTCTCACATATTCCGTTTGCTTGCGGGTGATAAGCAGAAGAAAATGTGTGTTTTATATTCAATAAAAGCCCTATTTGTTCAAATATCTCATTAATAAAATGTGGCCCATTGTCAGATTTCAGCACTTCACACACACCCCATCTCGGGAAAAGTTCACGCACTAAAAACTTCACTGCGCAAGTGGCATCAGGGTGTGTACACAGACCTGCCTCGATCCACCTAGAGAAGGGACACACCACCACTAATAGATATCTATATCCATTACATACTTGCAGCATATCAACATAGTCGATATGTAAATGCTGAAACAGATCATTCGGGTCGAGGTATTACCCCTCTAACTGCTTTCAGTGTATGCCCAGCAGTAAACCTTTGACACACAGTGCAGTTTACCATAAACAGTGCAATTTGCTCCAACAAATTCGGAATGAACCGGTCTTCCGCAATTGTAGAAGCAAGACTCTCCCTAGTTACATGTGCGGGTTAATGCAGCCATTCAAGTGTGACCATTAATAATACTATTGGCATCACCAGCTTTCCAGTGCTGTCTTGTTGCCAAAAAATGCTTCTATGGGGGATGAAGAACACCTGCTTCATTTCCACAATTCCTGCTCCTCCTGTGGTGCACTCCCTTGAATCACCATTAGTTAGGTTATCAACAATTTATTAAACCCTTCTTGCACTTACATGGTTGTAACATTTTTTTCTTTAATACTCTCAGTATCAAAATTTGAAATATCTGGGGAATATGCAACCCTTTTGGTTTACTTCGTCTGAGGCTTCGTTTCTGCAAGAGATAAACTCTGTTTGCTTAGTATGTACTGTGCATTTAACGACCGCTATGGCCACTGGGAGTTGTAGTGCCTTAATGAGCCTGTCCTTTAAGGATGCGTGCTGCATTTGAGTGCCGTCCGCACAAAGGTAGCCCCTCCTTTTACATGCTAACCCTGCGTGTACGGTTGACATCACGTAGGCAGAGTCACTGTACACCGTCACTTCCTGCCCTTCGTGCTTCACAACAGTGACAATAAGCGCTACTAGCTCTGCTACGTGCGCTGAAAAGTGAGACGGTAGCCTTGCACTTGCTACAACTTCAAATTCTCCATTTAATCTGTGTCTCACTACCGCGGCACCTGAATGCCTTTCCCCACTGATCAATTTTTGAAGAACCAACTATAAAGAGAATTTCCCTTTCCGCCCTTTCCGCCAAAGCATTCTCCTTCACTCGGGGTATATCATCATAAAATTCAAAATAATTAGCACAGACATGCACATGATCGCCTTCTTCTATTGGCTCAGCTATAAATACGGCAGGATTCACTAGTTTACATTTTACAATCTTAATCGTTGGATTATAAATCATTACCTCATAAGATGATGCTCTTTGGATGTGCCGTTGGGGTTCTCTAAAATGGCAAATAGAGCATGCGTAATGAAGAGAGTCATGGAGCAGCCCATAACAATAATTGTAGACTTCTCAATTGCGAACGCGGCAGCAGCCAAAGATTGTTCGCTAGGAAAGAATCCTCTCATAACTGGGTCTAAAATCCCACTGTAATACGCTAAAGGCTTGTATCCCAATGTTATTCTCTGCGTAAGCACTGCTGTCATAACTGTCCCATTTGTGTGCAAAAACAAATAAAATTCCTGAGCATAATTGAGAATTCTTAAAACAGAGGCTGTCCAAATAGCTTTTTTCACTTCTTCAAACCCTTCCTCCATTTCCTCAATCCATTCTAGTTTTACTTTATCCACTTGTGTTTTCTTTAAAGCTTGCAAAAGGGTTCTTGTGTATGTACTGTAATTAAACACCCAGGCTCAAACATAGTTGCATAACCCCAAAAACTGTTGCATCTGTTTCACTGTATTTGGCTTTGAGGTTTTCATAATCCCCTCAGCTCTTTCAGGTGTCACCTTCTTTCCTTCATGTGAAATCAGCTGCCCTACGTACAACACCTCTTCTTGGCAGTATTGTAACTTCTCCTTGTCTTCTAGAATAGTCATCAACTGAATAGAATTGTGTCTACACTCATCTTCGGTGGTGCTACAAATTAAATGTCATCAACGTATTGTATTACCGCACTCTTAAGATCAATATTGCCTAAATCTGTCTGTAGGACTCTGTTAAAGATTGATGGGGACTCACAGTACCCGTGGGACAGTCTAATATGTTTCAGTCAAGTTTGGCGGAACGTAAAGGAAGAGTCAAGTTCAAGTCTTGTGAGTCTTTGTGCAACGAATTCGAGAAACTGCATTTTTTAAATCGATCACCATTAAATATCGAGCTTCCACCGGGATACTGCATAGTATCATCGTCAGATTAGGAACTAGAGGAAACTCTACAACTACAATCTGGTTAATCGATCTCATATCTTGTATAAATCTCCATGACCCTCCTTTAGATTTATTGATAGGATACACTGCAGTGTTTCACAATGATTCCGATGGCACCAGAATCCCTTGTTTCATCAAAGCTGAAATGGTCTGAAATATACCTTCCTCAGCCTCTCGAGATATGCATACTGTTTTGCTCAAGGTAACATCGCTCCTGGCTTAAGCTCTATTTTAACTTTCTCTATTCCCATTAATAAACCTACTTCATAAGGGCCTGTGGTCCAAAGGACGCTTGGCACCTTCTACAAATCCTCCTGAAAAAATGCTGGACAATGCCACATTATCACCATTCGCTGTGGGACTTCCCTCTTTTCTATCCTTATCCAGTTTGTGATGCTCAAAAAGAACACCACTTTATCATCTGTTTGGTCTTCCCTGAACATGTCGTCATCAGTTATGTCAGTCAATCTGTACCCTTCCCCGAGAGCTATGATTGTTCTCCATGCTCTACCCTCTTCATCTACTCCTTTGAGCATTGCCATTTTCCTTCGTACTATCGTTGCTTCTAATTCTATAGGGATAGTCTGTCCCCCCTCTTCGTCCATAGGTATTCGTGTTCTAATCAAAAACGCATCAGGTATCCTCACAATCTTTCCCACTAATTCAGATAGCCATGTCAGTAGAATGTTCACTCACTATACAATACAGAAAAATCTCTAAATCTACTGGAACGCCTCGCAGAGCGACCTGCCCTGTGAACGCCAGTATACGTTTGCCCATGTTTAAAAAGTGTATTTCTGGAGGGGAGCACACTATTCCTTGATCAGTAAATGAAATTGTCATGTTTAGTTTTATCAACAAATCTCTTCCCAAAATGTTAACCGGTGTCTGTCATCAATATAACAAAAGAACAGACATGTCATACTCACCTGTAGACACTGGTAAATCATCAGTAAAAGGAACTCAACTTGTAGCTCCAGGGAACCCTTGAGCATTCATGGCAATTCCTGGCATTGGATATTTTCCCTCTCGTATACATGAACGAGTGGCTCCAATGTCTACTAGAATATAAAAAGTTATTTTCCTCCTTATCGTCACATCAACCCTTGGTTCCTCTTAGGGGTCTGGTGTCACGTATAGTACTGGACACATCAAGTGACCCTGTGAGCTGTCCTATTGTAGGTAGAGGCTCAACCCCATCCCTGTGGAAGGATTTCCTCCTACCACAGTGACACCTCCTATTCTGGGTGTCAGCTTTTGTCTTGTGTTTGCATACTGCTATGTCTGCATAGGGGCTTGTTGCGACTGCCCTAGTGTTGGATTAATTTTCACTCGCTCTTGTTGCTATACCTGCTGTACTTGCAGTGCTTGTGTCTGATAAAATGTGTGATCTTGGGAAAACCCTTCTCTGGTTTGTGTACTATATGGTGGAGGATAAGCTGTCCCCCTCTTGAAAATTAGCCATGTTGTACATTCCCTTAGCTTCCACATACGCATGCAATATGCCCAGTCATCCCACAAGTCCAACATAATTGGGGTGCCAGTCTTACAAGTCCCCCTAGGTTATATCCTCCCTGGGTACTCTGATTCTCATTCTGTGTAGTCTGAAACCCACCTTCATTATTTTGGAATCCACATCCTCTTCCTCTATAGCCCATACCTCTGCCTCGTGGCATGAACCGTTATCCACCTTTATCCATCGGCACAGATTACGCACCTGCGATGCACCCATTGCTTCCTGCATTATTAATCCTTCTCCACTTGTCAATACCACCTCCTTTATGGAAAATTTTGAAAAGAAATTCTGAACTAACTTAGCTTCCTCAATTTTCCTAGTCTCATCTTTCTTCCTATTTTTCTCTTGTAATAGCCGACAATGGTGTACTATCGTCAGCTGTATCTCAGCCCATGGTTTTGCTTTCATGCCTACTTGTTTTTCCATCTGCCTCTGCACTGGCTCAGGCACCCCCTGGCATAAAAAGTGGTAAAATAATGTCACTGTCTATTCCCACGGCTCGCGAGTTTCAAAATGATCTGCGGCAGCTACTTGACAAACTGTTGCAACAAGGCATCATAAAACCCTTTGAAGCCACAGAATAGTTAAATCGTGTCATTCTCAGGAATAAACAAACTAGCCAGAAACCAGGGATGTGTGTAGACCTCCATATTTGTATTGTTATGGATTCATGCCCTTTACCAAATATCAGAGAGCTCCCACTACCGGTAAACGACACTACAGTCTTTTAAAAACTAGGCTTAAAGAGTGCGTACCACCAGGCCTGTCTGCACCCAGAGTCAAAGTATCATGTGACGATCCTTACACCAGAAGGAACATTCCAATACCCAGGATGCCACTCAGCATTTCCTCAGCAGCCGTGTTCAAGAGAATGAATACATATCTGCTTAAAGACATGTCCAATGTTGCACTCTTTCAGAATGACATCCTGGTCTTTGGCCAAGATAAGGAATCACACTGCTCAACTTTGAGCACAATGCTACGAAAACTTGAGATAGTGGGCTGACTAACAAGAAAGAAAAGTGCTAATTCGAACCGCTAGAGGTTGAGCACCAAAGCTACACTCTATAAGTATATCACAAAAAAGATAGACAATACTCCATTCTTGTCAATCCTATTGCTAGACTCAAGATGTTCCTCTAGAAAGGCTCTACTTCACCTGAACAACTACTGTACCTAGACCACACCGATGTGCCACCTGTTTAAAAGGGATAGCAGAGAAAGAAGTCCCTAAAACTAAACATCGCAAAAAAATTGGATTGCACTTGTAAAAACAATTATAACAGAAAATGCTTAACATTATACATTCAGGTGGGTATTTTGATCCAACTTTCTTTGACCCTCACCTGAGTGTGTACCGAAACTTACTAAAGGTTTAATATGGCTCATCACTGTATCCTAACCATTACAAAGAATATCTGTAGGCTGGTCAACCGGTTTCGTTGACAACACAAGTCATTTGATATCACCTTCTTCCGGACCAATAAAAGATCGACCACACGTCGTCTTTAAGTCTTTTGGGGTCTGCAGATAATAGCTGTCACCCATATCGGTCAGTTGAACTGTCTGAAGAGAGCGAGCATGCAACTTCTTTACATTTCCACACGAATCAAATGACTCATTAAACTCATGATTCCCCAAAACATTCCCAGAGCCTTGGAACATGTCTATTGTTCCATTATTAGTGCTTTTAAATAAGGTTAGAGCTGTGTCATGTCACTGCTCCCTTCCTCTTAGAATCTTACTAGGCATGTACATGTTATGGAACCCTAGGGTTGCAATGGAATTTTGGTGTTCTCCAGTATATCAGTTACCCTGGGACAGTGAAGGAGGAGGCTGTTTCCTGGTGAAATAAACTAATTTATCAGGGTATGGCCAAGTACTGCCTCATTTCATGCTCTGCTGTCATGTGTGCAGGTCTGCACCATATATATACTCCCAATAAAGATGTGAATATAAGGAAAAGAGGATGAAGCAATGTCTGCATGTAAGAAACACATGCAGTAAAAAGCTATGGCACATAGGTTGAAATGAAAAATATATTGCACATCGAGAAGTCCAATTCACTTCCTAACCCTCTAGCATTTGATAACCATTTAACAAAAATCCTGTACATACAGCTCTATACAAATGATGATTCCAGAACTGGGAATTCCTCACACAGGTGCAGACAAGCTCATTATGAGTTAAATGTTAATGTTAAAAACAGGTGGTATTTGAATTACTGCCTGGTTATAAAGTCAGCTGATATATTGCATTATTTATGTATTGGTAATTTAGAAGGTGCTATTTATAATGTATTGCCCATGTATTGTGACGCATCAACTTTTGGGGTACCGGTAGTCCAGGGGTGAATATCGGTTTCTAAACCATCAATCAGCCCTACACCTCTAATACACCAGATGGGAGACACAGATTGGGATAACTAGCAAATTATAATCCTTGTTGTCCAAATTTGGTAACATGGACAGAGCGGCAGGCTTATCTCCGAAAGGTTGTGGATTGTTGGTTAGTTGCAACACAGCGAAAATCCAATTACTCAATGATAAATGGGACTGGCCAGTCAAGGTTGCATTAAAAAAAATCTACTTTATTTATCACAGCAGACAGTTTAACCACACTGCGAAATACAACCCACCCTGGAAAGGAATGCAGAGGACAGACAGTTTCAAAGAAGGAAAGGGGATGCATTACGGATACTGACAAGAAAGTAGTCGGTATGGTTAATAATCACAACAGTTTAAGGTTACTTGGCTTCAGCCCAAAGATAGCAATGGGTCTAAATATGCCTCTAGGGGCGTTCCAGGGAAGGACCATGGGGACAGAACCACAATGTATCTAGTGCTGTAGGTGTTCTTAAGGCTCAACAGGTCTGCAACGGCTTCAGGGCACTTTGCAGTGTTCTGTGACAGAGTTTGAGATGGGAGTCAGCTGCGGGTATCAGGCGGCCAGACAGTGCGGTGAGCAAAGCTGGGCAAACGGCTGCACGCTGGCCTACATAGCGGCTCTGGGTCAGGAATCATTATCTCAGTGTTAATGAGCAGTTCTGAAGCACTGCTTGAGACAACTCGAATGTCTTTAAGCGACTGTGGTTTGACAACAGTCAGAGTAGCAGTCGGTTGCAGCTCGAGGAAGTCAACTGGCTCTAAATGCCCTTTAATGGGGTCACGTCATTCTTTAAGGCAGACGACCCACAGCTTTCGAGGGTGTTGCAGGCTCAGAGACCTTCTTGCACTTCCTACCTACGAAGCTTGCTGCAGAGCCTAGCAGAGCATACAGTCTGCTGGCTGAGTACCAGTTCCTGGAGCAGTTGGAGGGTCCTCTGAGTTCTGGATCTCCCTCTGTTAATGTTTAGGGGAGGGATCCTGCTTCCCTCTTTTAAATTCCTGGCATTCTTTCTCTAGGAGAAGATGTAAGGCAGACTGTACCTTCCACCAAGGTCCAATGTTCAGTTTTTCTTTGTTACTTCTGGTGAAGTCATGAGATAATCTGCCAAAAGAGGGGCTCAGCCCACTTTTAAAGCCAAATGGGCCATAGTGATTGGTGTAGGCTAAGCCTACCTTAATAAACCAATCCTGCGGCCCCTACCAACAATCACCTGTATGCATGAGGTCATAACCAGAGTGTTTTGAAACAGGAAAGGTAAAGTGGTGAAAACTTGTGATACTAAGTCCCACCCATCTTCCTGTCTGTTCTTGATCAAAGAGTCTCTCTGATTGATGGATCTCTCTGTGGTTCCTGATTAAAGCGGCAGGTCTCCCTTGAAGCTGCAGTGAGACCAGACACTCTGGCTCCTGCAAACCACATTCTCGCACCTTATGAATGGGGTCCCCTTACTGGGGTGGCCTACTGTAAACACCAGCCCCAGATGTGACAGTTCACTGTCATTGATACTGTGGCCAGGAGCTTGCTTCCGGTGGACACCGTTACATATGAATGGTTGTTGGGTTTCCTGTCTCATTTGTTAGCCTCTGTAGCCAGGCCCCATGTGGGCCTGTTTGAAGTATCCTATAATTGGTATGTTACTCGCTGCCACCAGCTCCAGGGCCTAGCAAAAGAGCAGGGCGGCTCCATGGAGCCTTTGTTAGTTAATCAGCTGGCCATGGCAGGAGGAAGCTTGGTCCTCCCCCTTCCTGGAGATGACATAATGTACTCCTGGCTGTTACATTCCAACTAAATATGACAGTGCTGACTGTGCCAGTAGGCTGTATACACCCAGGCCCTCATTACAACCTTGGTGGAGGACCATGGTGCTATCAGCACCATGGTCCATGCCGCTAAGGTTGCAAATCCGCCATGGTGGATGGCGGAATTACCGCCCCATTCCAAGGTGAGTGGGGCGGTAATTCCCCATTCACCAATGGCCCCTTCCCCATTCCCATTTTTGTCCCATAGGGCATAATGGGAATGGGGAAAGGCGATAATTACGGCACCGTAAATTACGGTGCCGTAATTATCGCCAAGGTCCCTTTGCGGCATGGCTTTTAACGGCTGCAAAAAGCAGCTGTTAAAGAGCCATCCCGCAAAGGGAATCTTGTAATTAGGCATTAAGGGTCGGCGCCGTTTATGGCGCCGTAAACCCCTTAACGCCTGAGTCGGAATGAGGCCCCCAGAGTACACAGGTCTATGCGTTTGTCATGGTGTGAGCATGGGAAACTGTGTGTGGATTAGCCACACACATTTTCCTGTGGTTGGTATGCCATAATTCCATTTAATTAAATATTTCAAAAATCCCAGGTGAGCGCATGCCCACCATGCGGATGGTCGAATTCCTCACAATTACGCAACTCATCATTTGCAATAGGCAAGATCCTGCAGGATTTCAAGGAAGCATTGGTTGCCCCCTCCCCCTCTCACACTGAAAGAAACAGTGCTAGACAGTCAGGACTCCAAAACCTACTGCACGATCACAAACATTATAATCAAAGTCACTGCACAGCTTGTGAACAAAGTGAATATTTTGGCCTAATACATGATAATCAGTCAGGGTTTAAGCCCCACATGAGTACCAAAACCATCCTGTTATTCATGGAAGAGATCCTCTAAACACTGCACACTAAGGCCTCATCTGAATTCTTTTGGCTAGATCTCCCGATAGCCTATGACCCCATTGACCATTCCATCATAATAAAATGACTCAATGTCACAGTGGGCATCAAAGGATCAGTGCTAGACTGGATTTCATCCTTTCTCGAGAATCGAACTACGCATGTAAAAAGAAACAAATTCAAATCAAAACTCAAATCCCTCAGTATAGAGATTCCCTGAGGGTCAACTCTTCACCCTGCTTGTTTACCACAAATATTGAATCACCGGCCCCTTTAATGTTGACAAATGTAACACATCCTCTATTGGCATGCCTTTGATTAAGTTCATGAGTGGCTTACCCAAATAATATCCATTTCTACTTGTCTAAGATGGAAATAGTGATGCTGGGCAACCCAGCTCAAGGATATACCGTCTCAATTGGTCAGATGTCCAGGGCACTCTGCTAATATCTACCAATTATTTGACAAATATTGGCATCTCTCTGGATGCTGAAATGTCTTTTACCACACAAATTGACCTGCTAGCCCACCAAGAACATTTCATATTGCATATGCAGCCAAAGCTTATGTCGTGCCTGGATATGGTACCAAATCCATAACTAACTAGGGTCCCAGTACTTTCTGAATTTGAGTACCACCTCTCAAGGTACTTAGGACTATAGTGTAATATGTAGCGCCTTGGAGTATGTAGCACCTAACTGAATGTGATGGCATTATGTTGCCAGCAATAATGTGGCATACACATATAGCCAGTCTATGTTGCCAGTATAACATGTGAGTATGTGGCTGGAGACATGCAAGGTACAGGATTTATAATACAGCAAAAAGCAATATGAAGCTGCAAGTTTAAAAGTGCACCAGAATTTTTTTTTCTCTTCTTTGGAAGACCTCATGCAACTACTGTACCTAGACCACACCGATGTGCCACCTGTTTAAAAGGGATAGCAGAGAAAGAAGTCCCTAAAACTAAACATCGCAAAAAAATTGGATTGCACTTGTAAAAACAATTATAACAGAAAATGCTTAACATTATACATTCAGGTGGGTATTTTGATCCAACTTTCTTTGACCCTCACCTGAGTGTGTACCGAAACTTACTAAAGGTTTAATATGGCTCATCACTGTATCCTAACCATTACAAAGAATATCTGTAGGCTGGTCAACCGGTTTCGTTGACAACACAAGTCATTTGATATCACCTTCTTCCGGACCAATAAAAGATCGACCACACGTCGTCTTTAAGACTTTTGGGGTCTGCAGATAATAGCTGTCACCCATATCGGTCAGTTGAACTGTCTGAAGAGAGCGAGCATGCAACTTCTTTACATTTCCACACGAATCAAATGACTCATTAAACTCATGATTCCCCAAAACATTCCCAGAGCCTTGGAACATGTCTATTGTTCCATTATTAGTGCTTTTAAATAAGGTTAGAGCTGTGTCATGTCACTGCTCCCTTCCTCTTAGAATCTTACTAGGCATGTACATGTTATGGAACCCTAGGGTTGCAATGGAATTTTGGTGTTCTCCAGTATATCAGTTACCCTGGGACAGTGAAGGAGGAGGCTGTTTCCTGGTGAAATAAACTAATTTATCAGGATATGGCCAAGTACTGCCTCATTTCATGCTCTGCTGTCATGTGTGCAGGTCTGCACCATATATATACTCCCAATAA
This sequence comes from Ambystoma mexicanum, assembly GCF_040938575.1. Taxonomy (NCBI): domain Eukaryota; kingdom Metazoa; phylum Chordata; class Amphibia; order Caudata; family Ambystomatidae; genus Ambystoma; species Ambystoma mexicanum. The sequence continues at coordinate 40,434,280 of NC_090937.1, forward strand.
AGATGTGAATATAAGGAAAAGAGGATGAAGCAATGTCTGCATGTAAGAAACACATGCAGTAAAAAGCTATGGCACATAGGTTGAAATGAAAAATATATTGCACATCGAGAAGTCCAATTCACTTCCTAACCCTCTAGCATTTGATAACCATTTAACAAAAATCCTGTACATACAGCTCTATACAAATGATGATTCCAGAACTGGGAATTCCTCACACAGGTGCAGACAAGCTCATTATGAGTTAAATGTTAATGTTAAAAACAGGTGGTATTTGAATTACTGCCTGGTTATAAAGTCAGCTGATATATTGCATTATTTATGTATTGGTAATTTAGAAGGTGCTATTTATAATGTATTGCCCATGTATTGTGACGCATCAACTTTTGGGGTACCGGTAGTCCAGGGGTGAATATCGGTTTCTAAACCATCAATCAGCCCTACACCTCTAATACACCAGATGGGAGACACAGATTGGGATAACTAGCAAATTATAATCCTTGTTGTCCAAATTTGGTAACATGGACAGAGCGGCAGGCTTATCTCCGAAAGGTTGTGGATTGTTGGTTAGTTGCAACACAGCGAAAATCCAATTACTCAATGATAAATGGGACTGGCCAGTCAAGGTTGCATTAAAAAAAATCTACTTTATTTATCACAGCAGACAGTTTAACCACACTGCGAAATACAACCCACCCTGGAAAGGAATGCAGAGGACAGACAGTTTCAAAGAAGGAAAGGGGATGCATTACGGATACTGACAAGAAAGTAGTCGGTATGGTTAATAATCACAACAGTTTAAGGTTACTTGGCTTCAGCCCAAAGATAGCAATGGGTCTAAATATGCCTCTAGGGGCGTTCCAGGGAAGGACCATGGGGACAGAACCACAATGTATCTAGTGCTGTAGGTGTTCTTAAGGCTCAACAGGTCTGCAACGGCTTCAGGGCACTTTGCAGTGTTCTGTGACAGAGTTTGAGATGGGAGTCAGCTGCGGGTATCAGGCGGCCAGACAGTGCGGTGAGCAAAGCTGGGCAAATGGCTGCACGCTGGCCTACATAGCGGCTCTGGGTCAGGAATCATTATCTCAGTGTTAATGAGCAGTTCTGAAGCACTGCTTGAGACAACTCGAATGTCTTTAAGCGACTGTGGTTTGACAACAGTCAGAGTAGCAGTCGGTTGCAGCTCGAGGAAGTCAACTGGCTCTAAATGCCCTTTAATGGGGTCACGTCATTCTTTAAGGCAGACGACCCACAGCTTTCGAGGGTGTTGCAGGCTCAGAGACCTTCTTGCACTTCCTACCTACGAAGCTTGCTGCAGAGCCTAGCAGAGCATACAGTCTGCTGGCTGAGTACCAGTTCCTGGAGCAGTTGGAGGGTCCTCTGAGTTCTGGATCTCCCTCTGTTAATGTTTAGGGGAGGGATCCTGCTTCCCTCTTTTAAATTCCTGGCATTCTTTCTCTAGGAGAAGATGTAAGGCAGACTTTACCTTCCACCAAGGTCCAATGTTCAGTTTTTCTTTGTTACTTCTGGTGAAGTCATGAGATAATCTGCCAAAAGAGGGGCTCAGCCCACTTTTAAAGCCAAATGGGCCATAGTGATTGGTGTAGGCTAAGCCTACCTTAATAAACCAATCCTGCGGCCCCTACCAACAATCACCTGTATGCATGAGGTCATAACCAGAGTGTTTTGAAACAGGAAAGGTAAAGTGGTGAAAACTTGTGATACTAAGTCCCACCCATCTTCCTGTCTGTTCTTGATCAAAGAGTCTCTCTGATTGATGGATCTCTCTGTGGTTCCTGATTAAAGCGGCAGGTCTCCCTTGAAGCTGCAGTGAGACCAGACACTCTGGCTCCTGCAAACCACATTCTCGCACCTTATGAATGGGGTCCCCTTACTGGGGTGGCCTACTGTAAACACCAGCCCCAGATGTGACAGTTCACTGTCATTGATACTGTGGCCAGGAGCTTGCTTCCGGTGGACACCGTTACATATGAATGGTTGTTGGGTTTCCTGTCTCATTTGTTAGCCTCTGTAGCCAGGCCCCATGTGGGCCTGTTTGAAGTATCCTATAATTGGTATGTTACTCGCTGCCACCAGCTCCAGGGCCTAGCAAAAGAGCAGGGCGGCTCCATGGAGCCTTTGTTAGTTAATCAGCTGGCCATGGCAGGAGGAAGCTTGGTCCTCCCCCTTCCTGGAGATGACATAATGTACTCCTGGCTGTTACATTCCAACTAAATATGACAGTGCTGACTGTGCCAGTAGGCTGTATACACCCAGGCCCTCATTACAACCTTGGTGGAGGACCATGGTGCTATCAGCACCATGGTCCATGCCGCTAAGGTTGCAAATCCGCCATGGTGGATGGCGGAATTACCGCCCCATTCCAAGGTGAGTGGGGCGGTAATTCCCCATTCACCAATGGCCCCTTCCCCATTCCCATTTTTGTCCCATAGGGCATAATGGGAATGGGGAAAGGCGATAATTACGGCACCGTAAATTACGGTGCCGTAATTATCGCCAAGGTCCCTTTGCGGCATGGCTTTTAACGGCTGCAAAAAGCAGCTGTTAAAGAGCCATCCCGCAAAGGGAATCTTGTAATTAGGCGTTAAGGGTCGGCGCCGTTTATGGCGCCGTAAACCCCTTAACGCCTGAGTCAGAATGAGGCCCCCAGAGTACACAGGTCTATGCGTTTGTCATGGTGTGAGCATGGGAAACTGTGTGTGGATTAGCCACACACATTTTCCTGTGGTTGGTATGCCATAATTCCATTTAATTAAATATTTCAAAAATCCCAGGTGAGCGCATGCCCACCATGCGGATGGTCGAATTCCTCACAATTACGCAACTCATCATTTGCAATAGGCAAGATCCTGCAGGATTTCAAGGAAGCATTGGTTGCCCCCTCCCCCTCTCACACTGAAAGAAACAGTGCTAGACAGTCAGGACTCCAAAACCTACTGCACGATCACAAACATTATAATCAAAGTCACTGCACAGCTTGTGAACAAAGTGAATATTTTGGCCTAATACATGATAATCAGTCAGGGTTTAAGCCCCACATGAGTACCAAAACCATCCTGTTATTCATGGAAGAGATCCTCTAAACACTGCACACTAAGGCCTCATCTGAATTCTTTTGGCTAGATCTCCCGATAGCCTATGACCCCATTGACCATTCCATCATAATAAAATGACTCAATGTCACAGTGGGCATCAAAGGATCAGTGCTAGACTGGATTTCATCCTTTCTCGAGAATCGAACTACGCATGTAAAAAGAAACAAATTCAAATCAAAACTCAAATCCCTCAGTATAGAGATTCCCTGAGGGTCAACTCTTCACCCTGCTTGTTTACCACATATATTGAATCACCGGCCCCTTTAATGTTGACAAATGTAACACATCCTCTATTGGCATGCCTTTGATTAAGTTCATGAGTGGCTTACCCAAATAATATCCATTTCTACTTGTCTAAAATGGAAATAGTGATGCTGGGCAACCCAGCTCAAGGATATACCGTCTCAATTGGTCAGATGTCCAGGGCACTCTGCTAATATCTACCAATTATTTGACAAATATTGGCATCTCTCTGGATGCTGAAATGTCTTTTACCACACAAATTGACCTGCTAGCCCACCAAGAACATTTCATATTGCATATGTAGCCAAAGCTTATGTCGTGCCTGGATATGGTACCAAATCCATAACTAACTAGGGTCCCAGTACTTTCTGAATTTGAGTACCACCTCTCAAGGTACTTAGGACTATAGTGTAATATGTAGCGCCTTGGAGTATGTAGCACCTAACTGAATGTGATGGCATTATGTTGCCAGCAATAATGTGGCATACACATATAGCCAGTCTATGTTGCCAGTATAACATGTGAGTATGTGGCTGGAGACATGCAAGGTACAGGATTTATAATACAGCAAAAAGCAATATGAAGCTGCAAGTTTAAAAGTGCACCAGAATTTTTTTTTTCTCTTCTTTGGAAGACCTCATGCATAGGAGACTAGATTATTCATAGAACTAACTGACTTAATTAACAATTACTAATTACTAAAGCTAACTCATTAACACTATAATGTAATCTCTGTGTGAAAAATGAGGTGAAAATGCATATTATGAAATTCTTTTCGCAAACGTGCACTGGAGTTTTTTTTTTCAGTCCATTCCTATGTTTGCAGCAAGCAGAGAGCCTGCATACCAGGAAATGAGATTAGATACAGTTGCTCACTGTGTAACTGGCCTATTGTACTGAAGGAAGGGTGATGCTGCATGTTCAACCTGATTGGTGCAAAGTATCTGCAGTTATATTACATAGGCAAAATGGGAAGGTGCAGAGCTCTGCTGGGGGAAAACTGGCAGAGGGAGAGGTAGTTCGGGGATGACTGGGCTCTCAGACAGACGTGCGTAGTCTCACTTAGCGCCGGCTTGAGAATTCTATGTTTTCGCTGCGTGCTTCAAACATTCAAGATTACAGAGAAAATCCATGCTGACCGGGCCTGCTTTTCTGAGGCGAGGGAGAGAAGGTCATCTGGGGAAGAGAACTACAAATCTTTGGTAAACATCCAAAGTGAAGTGAGGTTATTGTGTCCTGTTGTTTGCCTGGTATTTTTAAATAAGACACTCGTCATTCAGAGTAGCCAAGAAAAAGAAACTCCCCTGCATTTTCATTCGTCTTGTTGCCTATTTTTTTAAAAAAAGTTTGTTTGCACTCTATGTTTTTTTTTTCTTTTCTCTTCTTATTATATTACAGGTAATGCTGATATATATATGGTAAGAGTTGTGTCATGAATTGTAATTGTCTGTAATATAACTAATTTATCCAAAAAAAAACAGATGGTTCAGAGTTTTATTGTTGTGGGAATTGCATATGAGGAGTTGGGGAAGATACATGTTCTTTGGTAATACATTTGCCAATTTGTTCATGCAGATAGAATAACAGATAGACTAAGCAGTGATAAATAGGTGTATGCGTGTGTTCGCCAGTGCATGTTGTTTGGGGAAATATAATACAACATATAGATTACTGGGGGTCTATGAACCAGTAATGAGGCCTATGGGCGAATAGATCATTGGTGTAAATAAATCAGTGTTACCAGCCACAGGCTGTAGGTGGCACTATACGTAAAATTGCTGACCCTCTTGTCCATAGGTCCAAGCCCTCTATATATCAGTAGGAGGTATCTGAATAAAAAGGAAGGTTTTGTGTATGATGGGGTTATAATGTAGGGAAGGGAAATCATACTCACCACTAAGTAATACTACCACAAAATACCGCCAATAATACATATTACTAAATTCTTCAATTTAGTGTAACAAAATATGGTTACTAGAATGATGTGAGGCTAAACCCAATCTAAATGCAAGGATAAGCTGTTACCAAACTACCACTATATTTTTGGTGGTAAGAAAATACCGCAGACCCCAAAATTACACAAAATATCCTACATATATGGTGCGCAGGCCGGAAAAGTGATTATAGAGCACCTACTGGGCGTGGCAAGTGTGTCTCACACTACCATACGTGCATTAGAGGGAACCCATTTCATGATAGCAGTGTGACACTAAAAGTAAATTTCAGAATGTCACAAATGGAAGCCACATTCTCAGAGCTAGTGCAATATCTGGAGGCAACGTTATATGCACATGGGACATGGTCATCAAATAATGCCACAGAGTGGCATGACCGCATTTATGGTCAAGTACAGAAAGAACCATTAGACAGCACTTTTGCAGAAGGCAGCATAATTCAGGTCTGCCTTTTGAGACTATTAAATGCAGCTGATAAACATGCAGAGAAAGAATGTCTGATACGGTTATGTGCCAAGACATGGTTTATCCTAATTAGATCCCTGTGAATGCAAGAAAATGATACCAAGCTGATTAGCAGGTTAAAAGCTGATCTGGATGGGGCAAGTGAAAAAGAGGAAATATTAAGAGCAGAATTGGAGGTATGTCAAAAAGACATGCAGTCAAAATATAGGGATCTTGATACTCAATTGTCCAAAAGCAAGAAACAGTTGGAGGATAGTGAACAAGAATTGGTACACTTGAAGGTGTTGGTAGACCATATTAGAGAAGACATAGATGAGGTTTTGTCGGAAATGCAGATTTTGTAAAAAGAACATTGTGAAAAAGAAAGTGATCTCCAAAATGCTGAACAGGAAATGGTTAAAATGTTTCAAGAAAGAGACAAGAGAAACGAAGAATTAAATGAATGCCCAATGCAAATGGGTGATATGCAGGAGGTAATTAATAAAATGAGTGATGAAAACAACTATTTGCAAAAGGAGGCAGATATGCTCCTTAAGAAGTGCAAGGATTTGGAACAGCAAATGTGCATTTCCAGGTCCCAGGATAGACGGCAGGGCACTACATTCAATGGAGTTGAGGTGAATTCTGTTTCTACACAGAGAGTTAGTGCCCCTGTGATTGGGCCAGTGAATGAACTTGGTTGCAGTGCCCCTGGGGGATTTGACACACCTATTGGGGGCCATCACCAATCCTATACACCTGAAACCAGGATCGAATCACAAAGTAGTGCAATTCCATGCATAGCAATGAGTAGCCCCATAAAGATAATCAAATCCATCAAAGCTCTGATCAAACCATTTAAAAAAGGGAGGGGAGTGCTGCACAGAGGATGACTTAGAAGCGGTGCTTGATATATTTAAGGCTCTCCAGATACCTAAGGAGCAATACAGGCAATATTTTCATTTAACTCTAGATGCTCCCACAGCCAGCATCATTAGAGGATTAAATGAACAGCAGAACAGGACATGGGCAGAGTTTGAAAAAGAGATTAGACGTAATTTTTCTCCTTTCCAGTAATTGCAAGAGGTGAAAAAGGTTGCTTACACGATTACTGCTGGGCCTAACGCGTCACCTCGCCAATTTTGGCAAGACTTGAAAAGAGCTTTTTCTCGTTTTGATGTATCTTTTGACCCCAATTCCAATGAGTTTAAAACTGCCTACTTCTATGGGTTACAGAAAGACATCATATCACAGTTGGTCCGTGAATTTGACCGTGACAAATCACTTGAATGGATTGTACACCAAAGCACAAAACTATATGAGGTACTCTATTGTCAGGGTAGAGAAAATGATAAAATGAAAGACACTAGACCAAAATCTAAAGAACCCCCAGCAACAGTGATGGAGATCAGATCAGCCAAAATGTCCCTTGAGTCTGCTCAAAGTCCAGGTAAAAATAATTTGACACCTGAACAAAGGGGTAATCAACAGAGATCGCCACTCCCTGCACCAATGTTTCAATCACATGACCCTCGTAATAGAGAGAATTACATTAGCCCTAGGTACTTAGGAGATAGGCCCCGGGCAGGATATCGGCCTGATGTGTCAGGTATGAATAATAACCAGAGGCAAAGTCAGGATCAAAGAAATAATGGTCCCTACCAGACATTGGGGACACAGAGCAGATTTGATCCCAACACCATGATATATGGTAATCAGGATAGACCCCGATACGTGGATCGATTTACTGATAATGGGAATCAACATAGGGGTCAGTACCTACAAAATGAGAGACAGGACATGAGGCAGAATATGAATTATGCTCCATGTCAATACAATGGGCCTCATTACGACCCAGGCGGTAAGTTACCACCTGGGTCGTACCCTTACCACCATGGTGTAAACTACGTTCACACCATGGTGGATGGCGGATTTACCGCCCCATTCCAAGGTGAGTGGGGTGGTAAATCCCCATTTCCCATTTTACCCTTCCCCATTCCCATTTTTGCCCCATAGGGCATAATGGGAGTGGGGAAGGCGCTAATTACGTCACCGTAAATTACGGTGGCGTAATTAGCACCATGGTCCCTTAGCGCCATGGATTTTAACGCCTGCAAAAAGCAGGCGTTAAAATCACCATGGCGCTAAGTGACCTTGTAATCAGGGGTTAAGGGTCGGCGGCGTTTACGGCGCCGTTAACCCCTTAACGCCTGACTCGTAATGAGGCCCAATGATTCACCACCACCAGGAGACTACAACCAAAGGATGGGTGCACCCCGCTCCCCTCCTTTGTTCAGGAACAATCCCAATAGAAATCATTCTCCTGAGAGGTATCAGAATAGATTCGGTCAGGGGGAAAACAAGCAATATCGATCTAGGCTACAGAGAGAGGATTCTAGAGAAATGGAAAGATTCCAGTGCCTCGAGGCCCAAGTGAAAATGTTGGCTGAGCAAATAGGAAAGCTAAATGCAAGGATAAGCTGTTACCAAACTACCACTATATTTTTGGCGGTAAGAAAATACTGCCAGACCCCAAAATTACACAAAATATCCTACAGGACACCCCAAGCAACATATCAACCAATTGAAGCTCATCCAAAACCATGCAGTTAGACATATCTCCAGCCCTCAGGACCCTGAACTACCTCCCTGTGGTTTCTCAAATATGGTTCAAAGTCCTTTGCCTAACTCACTGTTTCTTCTTTAATAAGGGCCCCAAACACCTCAGAACCCTAGTGAGCCCTCTTAGTCCTGTGAGCAATGCGTAAGACTGGAATCAAGTCTGCCTTACCTGTACATAACACTAACTAGGAGGTTCTACCTATGCTGCCTAGTGGTCGCTTGCACCTGGGATTCTACTGCATTATCATGAGCAACCCACCACCACTGTCCTGCAGACCACATTTTGCCTAACCCTTTTATTAGAGTGAAACCCTTGTCCGCTGACTACTAACTCTGGGCATGGAGGCATCTCCATACCTCTGCTGACTGGTACATATAATGATCATTAGCAGCCTGGAAGAGGCTTTGGCAATTCAGGAGGCACTCAAAATGGGGGTAATTCAGGAGTCAACGACAGTGTTCCATGCCATCCTACTGAGCCTATCCGCCATTACCACCTTTCTTGCAGATATACCGGTGTCCAGGGCCTTGGCCCTTCCTCACCCCCCCACACTGAATTTCCTCCCCATTCCCACGCACCACAGTCCCACAACTTCCCCCACCATCCACCCTCTGCTTATCTATGCAGTGAGCCGTGGTTGCTCATCCCACCTGCCAGTCCTGAAAACAGTAAGGGGGTAATTCATAGAATTCAGCGCACAAGTGGCGCACGTGGCTGGCGCACAGTGTGCGCGTGCGACAGTCTGCGCCAGCCGCGTGTGCCAAAATCCATTTCTGTGAACAGCACATTTAATGGATTTTAACAATCATTACCAGCCACGGCGCAGAGTGGCACAGCGACCCTGCAGCAGCGCCAGTTACGCCCCCAACCCCTCCCCGTGCGCCATGTACAGCGCACAAATCCCATACATGGCGCACAGGCCAGTGGACCAGCATACAGGCCCCCAACCATGAAAACGCCTGTAAAACTCCCCGCGTACCCCTCCGAATTCACGTACCCCGCTGCGCGGGGAGAATCACACGCGATTGGCCCTGTGCGAGCGGGGTACATGTATTTCGGGGGTGCGCGGGAAGTTTCACACGCGATTGGCCCTGTGCGAGTGGGGTACGTGTATTACTGGGGTTCGCAGGGAGTTCCACACGCGATTGGCCCTGTGCGAGCGGGGTACGTGTATTTCGGGGGTACGCGGGAAGTTTCACACGCGATTGGCCCTGTGCGAGCGGGGTACGTGTATTTCGGGGGTGCGCGGGAAGTTTCACATGCGATTGGCCCTGTGCGAGCGGGGTACGTGTATTTCAGAGGTTTGCGGGAAGTTTCACACGCGATTGGCCCTGTGCACGCGGGGTACGTGTATTACTTGGATTCGCGGGGAGTTCCACACACAATTGGCCCTGTGCGAGCGGGGTATGTGTATTTCGGGGGTGCGCGGGAAGTTTCACATGCGATTGGCCCTGTGCGAGCGGGGTATGTGTATTTTGGGGGTGCGCTGGAAGTTTCACATGCGATTGGCCCTGTGTGAGCGGGGTACATGTATTTCGGGGGTGCGCAGGAAGTTTCACACGCGATTGGCCCTGTGCGAGTGGGGTACATGTATTTCGGGGGTGCGTGGGAAGTTTCACACGCGATTGGCCCTGTGCGAGCGGGGTATGTGTATTTCGGGGGTGTGCAGGAAGTTTCACACGCGATTGGCCCTGTGCGAGCGGGGTACGTGTATTTCGGGGGTGCGCGGGAAGTTTCACACGGGATTGGCCCTGTACGAGCGGGGTACGTGTATTTCGAGGGTGCGCGGGAAGTTTCACACGCGATTGGCCCTGTGCGAGCGGGGTACGTGTATTACTGGGGTTCGTGGGGAGTTTCACACGCGATTGGCCCTGTGCGAACAGGGTACGTGTATTTCGGGGGTTCGCGGGCAGTTTCACACGCGATTTTGCTGTCAGAGGGGGGTATGTGTATCCAGTGGGGTGCGCAGGGAGTCCCACATGTGAATTGGCAGTGTGGGTCCTCCCAGGTGTGCCCTCTACCCCCTCCACGGCCCCTGCAGGTAGCCCACACTACAGGGGACTACCCAGCACCCCTGGTCATGTCCCGCACGCAGCCCATCCACCATGGGCATGCCCCCCAGCCAGCCCACATGTCACCTTGCACTTGTGATCACCAACTCATGTCCCCCAGCACCCCCACCCACCCAACATTGACGGGCACCTGCCAACAGGTCCTGACTCATATCCCCCAGCACCCTCACCCCCGGCAGTGAGGGGCACCTGCCAGCAGGCCCCGACTCATGTCCCCCAGCACCCCCACCCACCCAGCAGTGAGTCTCAGGCCCTGACACATGTCCCCCAGCACCCCCACCCCCCAGCAGTGAGGGGCACCTGCCAGCAGGCCCCAACTCATGTCCCCCAGCATCCCCACCCACCCAGCAATGAGGGGCACCTGCCAGCAGGCCCCGAGTCATGTCCCCCAGCACCCCCACCCACCCAGCAGTGAGCCTCAGGCCCTGACTCATGTCCCCAGCACCCCCACCCACCCAGCAGTGAGGGGCACCTGTCAGCAGGCCCCAAGTCATGTCCCCCAGCACCCCCACCCACCCAGCAGTGAGGGGCACCTGCCAGCAGGCCCCAACTCATGTCCCCCAGCACCCTCACCCACCCAGCAATGAGGGGCACCTGCCAGTGGGCCCCGACTCATGTCCCCCAGCACCCTCACACACCCAGCAATGAGCCTCAGGCCCTGACTCATGTCCCCCAGCACCCCCACCCACCCAGCAGTGAGGGGCACCTGCCAGCAGGCCCCGACTCATGTCCCCCAGCACCCCCACCCCCCAGCAGTGAGGGGCACCTGCCAGCAGGCTCTGACTCATGTCCCCCCTACATGAGATAAAGATGCACAATCATGGCCCACATCTCCACCAAAATACCACAGCATGCCACCCCAGTCTTGAGACGCAATGATTTCCCAATCCACCCCACACTGACATGCCTATCTGAAGACACAAACCAAAAGTCAACTATGTACATCAACACATGTCCGTCACACACACACTGGTTGGCATTGATTGTGTAAATCCACATTTTCACATGTATCAAGTCAAAGAGCAAATTACACACATGGAAGTAAAATATCAAAATGTATTCTGGACAAAAATGAAGCAATGAAATTAAGGCATAAAAAAATTGCAAACATGAAATGAAAAGCATGTCCAAAAGATGAGTACATGAAAAGTATAACCAATCCAATAAAATCCAAAAGAAAAATAGTCCTAACTCTCCCTCCACCAAAGCGAATCCAAAGGAAATGTAAAAAGTAAAATCCATTAATCCATGGTGAAATCCAAAGAAAAAGTTCCAATAAATCCATTGTCCAACTATGTATAATCAATTGTCAAGGGTCCATGAGCCCAACGAAAGAACAGAAACCTATGAAAAAAACTACCTAATAAAAAAAACATATACAAATGTGTGGGGCAAAGTCCAAACACCCCAAAATAAAGGAAAACGAAAATGAAACCTAACACTAAGAACTAAATACAATGGCAGCTGGCTAGTCCGATGGCTCACTTTCCTATTTCCTGGGGCAGGGCATCATCGAACTCCTGCTCAATGTCCTGGAGGCGGTCCTCTTCCATGGTCCCAAGGGTTCGAATGTTGGACTCCAACTCCCTGCGAATAGCCTTGAGGCACTGGGCCCACCTCAGTGCCCTCCGCATGGAATTCTCCACCCTGACCATTGTGAGCCGTGCCTCTTCTGCCCGCCGCCGCTCCGCATCCATACACCGGCCAAACCGTAGCCACACAGAAGACACACCCATTCCAGGGTCCTCCTGCAGTCTGGCCGATGCCTGCCCCTCTGATGTTGATGGCCCCGAGCCATCATTGCTCCCACCTAGAGCCTGCTGCTGCTACTGCTGTCCATGTTCCCTGTCCGATGATGCCTGCACATCTTCCATCAGCTGGTCTCCAGTTGTTGTGGTGTCCACCCCTGCTGGGCCGCCAACTCCCGACTGTGGCAGGGATGGGATCTCCACCAAGCTGGCTGTGTTGGTCAGGCCAGGTCCACAGGGGGCCCTGGTGGAATCTGGGCCGGAAGACGGCAGGGATCAGGACTGGTGCATAGTCTCCACAGAGGAGGAGAGGTCCCCCAGAGTGCGCGACACATGTAGGAACCCTCCGACCAGGGCCCCTACCTACAGTGCCACGTTGCAACGCTGCTCTTCGTGATGGCATGCATGCTCCACCCGGGAAGCACGCACGTCATCACAAATGTCACGCGTGCGCAACGCAACACCAATCAGGACAGAGCCCATACGTTCATGGGACCCCGCATCCTCAGGTAGTGGAGAGGCAGATGACGTGGCACTCACCCCTACCTGCGGACGGGCCTGGGACGGGGCATCCCTGCTGGTGCATGGTGGTGCAGTCACAGGGTCAAGGACAGCGACATGCACAGGCCCCTCCGCGGTGACCTGTGTTGCCTCCTGACCCTAGCCCTGGACTGCACCACTTGCACCAGTGGTACTACCCCCACCAGGCCCCATGTGCGGCTCAGTAGCGGGCTCCTCCTCCTCTGTGGAGACCACCAACCTGGATGTCTCCACACCGTCTTCTGCCATTGCAAGCCCCTGTGGGTGCTCACCCGGCCCTTCCGCTACAGCGGTAGTGGCAGACGCGGCACCAGTCACCTCGTTCCCGGATGATGGCAATTCCTGGGAGGGTGGCTGGGCCATGCATCGCCGCCTGGTGGAGGCATCCCCGCCCTCTTCTTCACTTGACGCTGCGTAGAGGGAGACATAGAACACAAGTATCAGGGTACAGTACAATATTCCCCTAGACAGGAAGCAATAACACATGAGTGGCACTGTCAAATGTCACTTCCATCCTGTCCCTCCACAATACATGGGTGAATGCACGCAACACACATGCAGAAACAGGCACGGCGCCTGCAATCAACATCAGCATCCATGTACATGGGCCTCTTTTAACCAAAATGTTGCCTTCAAACTCACATGCATCATGGCTCACACTGATCCCATGCACACACATCACCGGAGGGTCATGCATCATGGCTTGTACACCACGGACACAGTGGATAGACACAGTGGATACAACGGTGACCGCACTGCATGAGTGAATCTACACATCATCACGGACATGTGTCATGCATCCATGGCGTTTCAAAGTCACACACACACTTCTCAGACACACACACATGTGCACCACACATGTACATGAGAGCAGCACCCATCCCTCACCCCCCCTCCATGTCCAAGAACAGAGACTGGCATGCATTCATGTGTGCATTACGCATACAGCTCCCCATGTTGCATTGGAACACATGCACCATCCATGTGGTTCACACATTACTGCTCTCATATGCATGACCATGATGTCCCTGCACCCACACATCCATACATGGCCTATGTCACACATACAGGCAAGTATCAGACTACCAGCATACTGCAACATGCCCTGTCTCACACAGCAATGCTTGGCCACTTACCGTTCAACTCCAGACGGGTCTTCCTCCGAAGGATCTGGGCGTGGAGCGCTGGGCCTACGCGTTCCACGACCCATCATCTGGATGTTGCTCATGCTGACCCGGCACCCCTCTGCATCCTCTGCCTTCGCGAGGTGCCGGGCCTTGTAGAGGGTCCTGGACCTGAAGTCCTCCCAGCGCTTCCGGACATGCTTGATGTTGCGGGTTGCCACCCCCTCCGCGTTGAAGGCAACCACTGCATCCTCCCAGATCCTTTCCCGTCCTTCCTTGTTGGCGCATGATGTTCTGAAGAGGGCATCATAATTGTTATTGTTATTGTTATTTTGCATTTATATAGCGCCTTATATACCATTGGTATGGTCTGAAGGCGCTCGTAGGTTAAACGCCCTTGGGAACCGAAGTTCAAGTCAGTAGAGAGAGAGCAGAGAGAGTCCAATGGAGCGTGTGCGCACCAGGTATGTGTGCAGCTGGTGCGGAGTTCGTGTGGTAGCTGCTTCTTAGCGGTAGGTGTGGTGGTGGAGAGATCAGGAGTATGTGTTCGCTCTGACGGGATTTATCCCGACCGAGAGTGGTTGCGTTAGGCCTGAGGAGAAACGCCTATCTGGGGGTGTGGAGCCAGCAGTGTTTACTTAGAGTGATGGGGGGAGAGCGGGAGATGTTGGTATGAGAACAGTTATACCGAATGGTGTCATAGTATCCCTGTGTTCTATTTGAGTGGTGGTGTAAAGAAGAGAGTAAGCGTGGGGTGTGGTATGATATATGCTCGTTCAAATGTTCCATGCATTGACATACTTACTCTCAAGTGCGCCTTGCGTGATCTGGTCTATCTCTCATTCTCCAGTGTGCCGCTGCGCATGCTCTCATGGATTCCACATGTGTGCGCTATGCATTCTTGTCCTCCCCGTGCGTGCACTCCAGTCTACCACGTGCATGTACTCCCGTCTGCCTACGCACTCATCCACACTGTATACTCGTCCGATCTGTATACTCCTCAGTTCTGTACGCTCCTCCGCTCTGTACCTTCATCCGGTCTACACACTCATCCGGCCAACATACTCCGCACTGTATACTCGTCCGATCTGTATACTCCTCAGTTCTGTACGCTCCTCCGCTCTGTACCTTCATCCGGTCTACACACTCATCCGCCCAACATACTCGTCCGCTCTATGTGTTGTTCATCCGTTCAACATACTCAACCGTTCAATGTACTCATCCGCTCTACATACCCATCTGTTCGAAACACTCGTTCGTCCATGCAGAAGTCCGCTCCACACACTTATCTGCTCCATACGCTCGTCCGCTCCATACACTCATCTGCTTCACACATCCATCTGTATCACATACACTCATCAGCTCTATATACACTCATCTGCTCCATATACACTCCAGGACATGCTCCACAGGACACCAACTTCCTTCTCACTGAAGCTGGTGGCCCTCTGCCTCTCTGGCTGGGGGTCGCCAGTGGTGTCAGATGTGGTTTGCCCCGACATGGCGACCCCCAAGGCAGGCGTGGGTGGGCAACTGGGTCCTGGGGCTGGGCTGTGGAGCGATGGTATCCCAGTCGGGAGTCTTCTGTTCCATCAGGGGTGGACACAGCAACTGGAACCCCTGCAGATGGCTGACATGCAGGCACCAAATAGCAGGGCACATGGTCAGCAGGCAGGCAGCAGCAGATGGCTGGTGGGAGCATGCTCGGGGCTCCTAGGGGCAGGAAAATTGCCTTTTGGGCAGGAGCGGGGCCTTAGCACGTAAGTACGTAAGTGACGTTGCACGTGTGGGCTGGCTTAAAAGATACGAGTATCGCGCTATTTTCTTGTACGTGCTTTTTGTGGGGAGCGAACGTGTGATTCTTGTACTTCTTGTCGGTTCACACGCAATTACTTCACAACGTTTCCAGTTCGTACTCCCTGTTTCCTCAGACTGTGTTCTGTTCTTCTTTTGGCCGGGGTGTTGCCAACGCGCACATGTGTGTCTTTTTCACATTCTTTTTTCAAGGCAGACGGTGAGTCGCGCACGTATTTTCCAACTGTGGATGCCCCCAAGTGTCGCGTACCCCTTCAGAGGTCATTGTAGGTTGCGTGTAACACGCGTACGCTTATTTTTGTAAGCCACAGCGTAGTGCGGGTTCATTTTTCCACGCACGTGCACTACCAGGGGTTGCGTGCACGTGTACTTTTGTTTTTGGGGTGCCTGTGCGTTGCGTGACCCATCATCTTCCCCCAGGGGTCACATACAGCCTTGCTGGAGCACTAGGGTACGAATTCCATCTAGTACCCTACCCCTTTCACCCCAATTGCCCAGGACAATTGTTTACTGCAACTCCCATACGCACAACAACATCAGTGCCATGGTTGGGAGGCGACCAAGCAGTAAGGGAGGCAAAGGTGGCTGACCTCCAAAAGGTGGGCGTGGTGGGCGTGGTAGGGGACGTGGCCAGGATTTGCAGGGTGCTCCTAGAGCCCTCTGTGTGGAGGACCAATCAGGGCCACCTATGCCCCCCCAATGGTTGTGGGAAACGTAGCTGACACCATCCCAGCTCAGCCCTTGTTGCACCGGCCCATTGTGTCACCTGAACCGGCACAGGATGACTCCCAGGCTGACTTCCAGGTCAGCAAGTCTAATCCACGTGTGGCGGTGAAAGTTGCTGTCACCAGGCCACGTGGATCTGGGGCAGCAATGTCATCTGCTGCCCCAAGTAGGCAGGGTGGGGAGGCTGCAGGGGCAGCTGCAGCTCAATCCACCCCAGCTCCATATCTCCCAGCCGGGACAGTGTCTGTCCAGGTCCATCACACCGACATTGGCCCTGCCAACATCACCCTGCAGCCAATGCCTGCACCAAGACCTATGGTCATTGTGCCTTTACAGGCTTCTAGTACGCTCTTGCACTACAGGCTGAGACCCCAGACACGGCTACACACTCCAGCACGTCAAGGAAGCCTAGCTTCAATGACGCCGAACTTGATGCACTTGTGGCCTATGTGTCGGCACATAGCCGCAAAATGTTGGTGACTGCAGGCTGTAAGACTACAACTGCTCAACGTAGGGCCCACTGGCAGACCATCGCGGACCACATTAGTGCCCTTGGATTTGTGAGGCGCACAGCTGATGATTGCTACAAGCGGTGGAATGACCTTAAACGCAGAGCAAAGAACAAGCTGGCTTCCAATCATGCCTCTACTCTGGTGACTGGCGGTGAGTCTCCACCAGAGGACGACCAACTCACTGAACATGAGTCTGTTGCTGGAACCTTCGTCACAGAGGAACAGATCCAAGGCGTGGGAGACCTACCAGATTATGAGGCATTGTCCGGTGAGTGCCCATGCAAGTATGTGTAATCCATGTGTATGTTTCTTGGGTGATGTGTAATGATTGAGTGCCAGGTGAGGGTGTGTACTCCTGAGTGGTATGGGTCACCCTTGTGCTTCCTCCAAACCATTCACCGGCCTTGGGTTTGGGTATGACAGTATCCCTTCTGACCACAGTAGCCAATTAGCACCACATTACTGCAGTTTCCCTTGAACTGTCATCTTGCAACAACATTGTTCTGATTTTTCAGTGTTCATTCAGCCTGATTGTTTCAATCCTCCCATTTTTGCAATGCATTTTTCTGCCCTAATGCCACATATGTGACATGCTTCTGTCATAGATTACAACCCACATTGGCCCACATTTATTACCTTGTTATGGGAATGATTTGAACATTCGGGCTGATTGAGTAAGGGCCTGCTCACATTAATTTTTAGGGCCTGTATGAATGTGGAACATGATTGTTGTTTCCTGTCACATTGAAGTGACCAACCATTGATGTATCCATCTGCCTGCCATCACTGTATTATTGCACACTGGATGTGTTGCACTGTGTGGCACATGCGTATTTTGTCCCACTATTTTGCATTTTTCATCTCATCATGTCCATCTCACATGGATGGGTGACAGTACTCATTCACTGACATATGGCTGTACTTGTCAAATGTACCATGGCTATGCTACGTGCCATCTGTGTGCTGGCATGTGTCATGTATGTGGATTGCCCATGCCACTCACAGGCTAATCTGTGATGCCAGTGCTAGCACATGTGTTGATTTTCCATCTTGGAGTCCTCAGTGTCTGCTTTTTGCCTCCCCTTCCAACTCATTGACAGTGCATGCATGCCAGGGTTATAGTCGTGTGGGACATGTGTTGTTCATGTACTGGATCTCTGCCTTGTCAGGCCTATGTGTGTGCTATGGTGCTCATGCCTGTTTCCATTTGTTGTCTTTCATGTTTTTGCAGGTGATGACGAACTTGATGCTGTTGAGGTGGAGGAGATGGTGCAGACCCAGGAGGAATCTCAGCCACGACCAGGCACCAGTGGAGGACGTGGTGTGGTGGTGGGAGAAAACCCTATCCTCCTGCAGACCATACTGTCCACGGGTGTCTCTGGGTGCACCTCCCCAGACCTCTATGATTCAGGTGCTGAATCGGACAGTGGGACTTATGTGCTGTTGCAGGTGAGTGTTTCTGGCAGGGATGCTGTTATGTCCAACCCACCTGCACCGGGGGTAGGCCCCTCTATGGGGATGTCAGTGTTGGTAACTCCGCCTTTGGCGGTTATGGATGCAGGGTCACACTCCACTACATCTAATCCTGGGCCAGCAGATTGGAGGGTTAATGCAGTCCTGCAGCCTCAGGCGGTGCCAGCACAGCAAGGTGCAGATCGCCTTGCCCCAAACAGGTGTGGTGCCCGCCGACGCGGTGGCCGTATGCCACCAGGCAATACTGTATGGGAAAACTCCATTTACAGTATAGCAGCACAAGAGGGAGCATCGGTTGAAATGATGGTTCAGGCAATGGAGAGGGTAGCCACTTCCATTCTCCCACCTGAAAGGCAGATGGAGCAACAACAGCAGGCAACAGACACCATTTGCCAATCACACAGGGAAGACATGTTGGCGTCCAACAGGGACCGACGGGCGGCACTGGAGACTCTACGCGAAGCCATATCTGTAGAGTCACAAGGCCACAGGGAAGCCCTGAGGTTAGAACTCCATTTCTTCAGGGAGACTCTGGGTGAACTTGAGGCTTCCCAAAATTTTAGGTCAGAACAGCAGCTGGAGCAGCTCACACGTTCGCTCTCAGCTGAGCTGCAGGCAACTTGTGAGGAGATCCGGGCATCACGCGAGGCCATGCGTGCAGAAATGCAGGCAACCCATGAGGTGCTGCATGGGGACCTCCGTACTATCATCCTCCAGAATGAGACCTTCCACACCCGCATGCTTGCTGCCATGGAGGACCATACCAGGGCTTTGGGTGGGCCGCCTCCCATAGCAACGCCACCTCCTGATGTAGCAGCAGAGGGTGAAGAGAGCGACAGCAGTTCTCCCACATTGGCGTAGCCGTGCAGGCCATGAGCCCATGGAGGTATTTTTTTTCACAACATCCACGCAGGTGGGTGTTGGTGTGCACCCTGTCCTCTAACCTCCTGGGTGGCCTCCCCCCCTGGTCCACACATGGCCATTTTTTCTTTTTGTATTTTTTTTTCTTTTTTACAGTCTGTTGCCTTGTGTGGCTCCCGTGGGCATCCACTGTGTATTCCAGCTGGGCACATGCAGGCTTGTCCTGTCTTTGGGTTAGATGCTTGAGTTCATGACACACACATCCCTCCTGCTTCCCCTTTCCATGGGCTTGCAAAGGGTGTGACCAAGTGACAGTGACTTGCACAGTGACATTGGGCTCCCATGAGCTGTGTGGGCAGTCTGTAGTCAAAACTGTATGGACATCCCTAGTGGGGAATGTTGTTGTATTGAACACTGCATGGTGTATTGATATGTGCTTGTGCATCCATGTCTTCCTCCTTATTCACAGGTACCTTCTTCATGTCTTCACAAGGCTGTCTCCTTTGCAGATGCAGTTCATGTTGTATGCAGTACACTGACACATTTGCCTGACAGCAACACTCTGCAGTTGGAAGGGGTCGATGTGCTTGCTTATTCAGGTTGTAAGACTTGCACTACTTTGATTTTGTACTGTCATATTTTGCCACTGTTTCATCCTGTGTTGCTATATTGTGTTGCTGGTAAGTATTTGTTCATGTGTGCTGTTTGTTATTGATTACTGGGAGCATATAGTCTGTGGCCTGTTTACATTTGGGCAGTGCACTTTGTGACACTTGTGTCATGTGTTGTGCATTCATTTGGTTGCTTTCACATTGCATGACATGCCATGGTGTGTTTGGTAGCTGAGATGGGGAGGGGTTTGGTGACATAGCACTATTTTCATGTTGTATTTTGCAAGGGTGTAGTCATTCATGCAGCATAGATGTGTGTCTTTTTGTGACACAGCATTGGTTGTCTTTCAGTAGGTAGGGATGCACACAATGTAACACTTCCAGGTGACCAATCTCAGGCTCGTATGGTTGTGACAGTTGACTGTCCCTTATGTCATCATCATTGATTGTTAGCTGGTATGTGCCAGGGCTGTGTGCACTCCACAGGGGTGTGATTTTAGGTGAAGTAATTAGTCACCAGCTGCGTACGGGCTGCCTCACCACATGCCCTTTCCCCTCCCATGCGCAGTGGCCGTGCATGTGGTTGGGGATGTGGGGGCACCACCATGTCCACCGGCAGGCCCCGGCAGGTTGCAACGTTGTGCAGGACACATGCTGCCACTATGATCCTGCACACTACTGGGGGCGTGTATAGCAGCTGCCCACCAGAGCGGTGAAGGGAGCGAAAGTGTGACTTCAGCACTCTAAATGTGCGCTCCACTATGCCCTGGTTTTCTATATGGGCTGTGTTGTATCTTACCTCGGATGGTGTGGTGGGGTTCCGAATTGGCGTCATCATGTGGGTGCTCAGAGGGTAGGCACTGTCCCCTGGGGAGGTGAAGATGGGAATCATTATTGGGGTAGTGACATTACTCAGTATCTGACATGCGTGCATGTGCAGAGGCATTTATACTCACCAAGCAGCCATGTATCGCCATGCCGCCCAGCTTCTAGGTCCCGGATTAGGGGTGACATTCTGAAAATGAAACTGTCATGGGTGGACCCTAGATAGTTGGCATATACTGAGGTGATGATTCCCTTGGCATCACATATTACCTGCACGTTGATGGAATGCCAGTGCTTGCGGTTTCTATAGATGTGCTCAGTTGCCCTGGGAGGACGTAGAGCCACATGGGTGCAATCAATAGCACCTAGCACTTTGGGGAAGTGTGCCACCCCGTAAAAGTCCTGGACGGCAGCCTGCCTTTCTGCAGGTGCTCTGGGCATGTATATGTGCCTGCGGACTGAAGAGCGTGCAGTCATGATGGCCAACACCTGGTGTAGGCAGCGTGACTACGTGGCCTGTGACACCCCCCCACTATGGCACTTGTTCGCTGAAATGGACCAGTGGCCAAGAAGTGCAGTACATTGAGCACCTTTTCCAAGGGGCTCAGTGCTTGGGAGCACAGGGTGGGTGATGTGAGGTCATCCTCCCACTCACTCACCAGGTTGAGTATTATGTGTGGTGGGGACCTGTACCTCCCATAAACCTGGTCATCAGGCATCCCAAAAAGGCTGGTCCTGGGTGTAAAAATTCTGGGCCTGGCTATCCTCCTCCTCCTGCGGCGTCCCACGCCACTGCTGCGAGGAACGGTATATTCATCGTAGCGTCTGAGCTTGTTTGTTGTTTGTGCGCACTTTTATGCTGTGCGGGGCCTTGTACGCCAGCTTCCTGCTGGCGTACGTGTTTCTGGATTAGCACGTCTTTTTTGGCGCACGCGTTTCCCCTGTCCGATTCCATGAATACGTGTTGTAGATGCGCGTGTGGGCGTTCCGCGCATTTACCTCCTGTACTTCCCCCGTAACGCCCACATTTTCATGCGTTGTTCCCCATTCCGCGTGTTACGCCCACTTTTGTTGTGTGCGCCACGCTATGTGCGCTTTGCTGTGTGCGTAGCGCATGCCGTTTGATGACTTGTGCGCCCACGTGCGCCACGCACGATTTTAGCGCACATCCCAGGATTTACACGTGCACGGACTTCCATGAATCGATGTGCGTGGCTTTCGCACGCTTGCGCTGCGAATTTCCCTCTTGCGCTGCGATTCGCACGCTTTCGCATGCTTGCACAGCGATTTTCGGCGCACATTAATTCCATGAATCCGCCTGTAAATGTTTCCAGATGTGGCCATAGTTGTTGTTGTTAGTTTGTTTTGATGGAAAGTAGGCACATGCGAGTCATGCAAAGCCTGTTTCTCTTAAACAAAAAAGACCTTCAGCATGCAAACGACTGATGCCCGGTGTGCCCAAAATTCTACCCTTTCTATGTGTTACTCTCGTACAGTCATGCGTTCTTTGAAACTACAAACGGCTGCATAATAAAACCTCAATAAAAAAAACGAAAATAAATATCTATTGATGCTACGGTACCTGAGGTGTTCACCAAATGAATTATTGCAGAAATACTGCATGCAATACACTTTGCATGATTATGATTTAGAATTCCAGGAAGGAATTCCATATATTTGTTGCCTCCACTCAAAAGATGGTGTTAAAAGCATGTTCAAATGTTTTTGTCCTTTACGTGGAGGATTGTGAAAGCACATTTTTTCAACTTAAGGGACAAAACTCTACTGGGGCGGGCCCCTATTAAATCGCGATCTGGCACTCTTAGATGCCCACATGCTCATCCCCTTATTCATAATCCACTGAAGGGTTGTTGCTGCCGCTTCTCTTCATTTCCAGATGTTTATATCATATTTATTTCCATCCTCCAACCAGGGATGGAAACGCATTTCTTCGATTTTCAGTAAACATGGCATACAGGATTTAATGCTGAGCTCCATGCAATCCTATGCAAATAGGACGAGCATACTCGTCCTCGGCACTTAAGGGGTTAATGCCCCATGCCGTATTCATGATATGCTGCATGTTTGTTTTGTGTTCATCACCAAGGGGCAGCAAACTCTGAATCGTGCGAGAACCCTTAGATTACGCATGCAGTAACAGTATTTGCTGCATGCGGAAATCCAAAGCGGAATGAAGCCAGACTCATAATGAGACCCATAAAGCAAGTCTTCTTAGATGCAGCAACATGATATTGACTCAGAACTCTGCCTGAGCATTGCCAGGGAGGCGTTCCACTCAGCAATTTCCATAATGCATACACTCACCTGGACATGCACTGCAGCAGAATGAGTCCATCGTTGATCCCACGTGGTGGTCATAACGCTGTTAACCAGCCATACAAGCACCTGCAAGAACATGACACCAAGTGATGAATCAGGTATGGCGAAAGGGTTCCTATCCATTACATCATTCAAACATTTTAATGGGCCTCATTACGAGTTTGGTTGTAATTCAACGGTAGATCTTCCAAATGACTGGCAAACTAGATTACTACCGCCATTTGGTTGCGTGGAGTTACCATGGGATTACAAGTGGTGAAGGGCAGGGTAATTCCCCAAATCATTATGGTACGGTACAGAGTACAGTACATTCCTCTTTAACATCATATTATTAGAAACATCAATTCGGCAACAGTAAATAGAAGGGTGCCAAGATAAGTCTAGCCTCTTTATACTTGGAACGTGACATGGACCCTCATTCCGAGTAGGGCGGTAAGGGATACCGGGCACCGGTAAGGAGACTGGTGCTGGTAATCCCTTACCACCCTACTGCGAGGTCCCTTACCGGGTCCCTTCCTTAACGCCTGGTCTGACCAGGTGTTAAGGACAGGACCCATTAAGGGACCTGGGTGCAAATAACGGGCTTGGCATACGCCGGGCCGTTATTTGCGCCCTCCCTATTCCCATTGAGCCCTATGGGGGCTCAAATGGGAATGGGGAATGGTTTGGTAAATGGGGACTTACTGGTCCCTCCAAGGTCGGAATGGAATGGTAAGTCCCCATTGAACCAAACCAGAGTCGGTACCGGTATGGGAGGCAGTCATGGCACAAATAGCGCCATCACTACCACCATACTGTGAATGAGGGCCATGGTGTCGAGACCCAGCAAGTCAAACAGTGAGGTAATACAGGTTGGACATCAGGGTTCTCAAGGGAAGTCATCTGGTCAGTCAACTTTCTGGGAAGGCTTACTTTAATGAGGCTGATTTGAGAGTTCTCATGAACTTTTCATAATTAAGTTTAATTCTCAAGCAGGTGGGTAAATAATTCAACATTTGTGTGCCAGACACTGCAAATGCTTTCCGGTATGTCTTTTAATGTTGGGGTGTCAATAAGATTCCACTGCCAGATATACCATGTCTAGTTCGTGCGTAGGGGGTACAGAAGGGTGCTGAGGTACTTTGATTCTTAGTTATATAGGCTTCTGTGAGTGAGGAACAAAACTTTTAGGCAGATTTTGGCTTTGAATGGGAGCCATGTTAGTGACTTTAATATTGGAGTGATGGGTTCCATTTTGCACAGGTTTAGTACCCACCTCACAGCGCGGTTTTGGATGAGACTGAATGGGTGTATCTTGTGGTTGGTGAGGGTGGTACAATGTTATTACAACGTCAGCCTTTTAGTCGCAGAGTTTTTCCCCCAAAACATTTCGGCTGAAAAATGAATCGTAAAATATGGGGGTTTGGGTGGCTAAGGGGATACAAGGGGGGGAATAGGGACTAGATAATAGGGAAGGGTGGCTTGGGGGGAAACCCCAAATATTCTTTTTTTTTAAATTCGCTGAGTTTTTTCAGTCGAGGATATTCGGCAAAAAACTCTGCGAAAAAAACTCGGGTTGTAATAACATGGACCCGTGAGGGCTATGCAGATTGAGTTATGGTAGTCTAGCGTTAACAGGACAAGTGACCTGATATACTCGACCTACTGGGCCGTCTTCACTTAAGGGATCATTTTCTATGTAGAACTTTGAAGTATGCTTTGTGGGACATTTCATTGATTTGCAAGTTGGGGACATCTTATTGTTGGGAATGGAGGCTAGATTTTTCAGTGAATTGGAAGGAGAAGGAGAGGGCCTCGATTATCTAGCCACTGGATGTGGAGGGTGTGGGGATTACGGCACACAAACATGGGGTTTTCAGTCTTTTCAGGGTAGGGTACAGATATTATTTAGGCTGAGTCACTCAAGCACCACGCGCAGGTTGAACCGTTGAACCCTATTTGAGCATGGTCTCAGGAGATCAGGAAACTCCTAGAGAAATGCTTCAGAATGAATGCCAGGAGTCTGATGGGTGCATCAAAAAGCCAAGGATAGAGTGCTGATCTCTCGAGATGGCTAGATCTAAAATCACCTACATTAATGCAGGTGGTGCAATCAGTGAGGAATAAGATCCATTTTAGAGAGAGATCTTCGATGCCCATGGTGGCGTTAACACTGTCTTTTTTTTAAATTATTTATTGGACATTTGTATGGCACCTATACACACATTTTTCCAGGTGCCAGTCAATGAGTGTGGCATCAATCAGGGCATCCAAACTATATTAAGCGGGCACCACTAAACATATAGATCAATACTCATGATTTCTAGATACAATCTGACATTTGTTGTATGCCAAAGAGCCTGAATTGCACCTTTTCGGGATAATCACACAACAATAAAACTGGGGATCCCCTCCAGTGTTTGACAACACCCAGTAGTAAATACTACAACATATATTCATATAATAGTGATCAAGTAATCAGTACAGCTTGACTCTTTTAGCACAAGGTCTGGATTTTCATTCACAATGCTTCATTGATAGTGTTCTGGAGGCAGAATAAGTGGCTAATGCATTTCAGACAGCTAGTCCATCATCAGGGCTGACTCTACAAGTAATACACAATTCTACATCATTCTATTTAAACATTGATTAAAACACTATCTATGTTAGACTAAGTCATTATAACTAGCCATTTATTCCTTTCACAGTCCGCACCTTCGGATCTTAGGCAAAGGCATGGCCTCGCTCCAACTCACATCATATAACTCCAACAGTGGTACACAACACCCCTGGCATAAGAGTGCAACTACGTTTCACAATAAACAATTCAGACTGCAGCAACTCACATAACTATTTATCCTCTTACACACACACTCCTGCTTAGCTCCTACTATACCTTCTTCTGCCCATCCAAATGCCATTCAGACAAGGATGACTACCAAGGTCTTGGCCACCCTCTCATAACTTAATGGCCGAAATGCACACATACATAATAGCCCCTTCCAATGTTCCCATACTTTGGGCTTTGGTCTGTCGAAGGGCATTCAGCCACCAGTGTGTTTGGACCATCATTGTTGTGAAAGAAGCTGTACAAATGACAAAAAAATGAATGAATGCATCTATGTTTGTTTAACCTAATTTCATTTTAAGTGATTAAATAATAAAAATAAGATATTTGGCAACAAATACAACTGTACATAGCCTATGATATTTTGCTTTTATAAGTGATATACATGTTATACATGCAATAAAAGAAACATTAGTTCAATTCTAAGCACTGGGAAACCACTGTTTCTCTGTCTCAAAAAATGGATTAAGAGTGAAAAACACTGACAGATTATTTTTAGGACACTGGAAAACCAACAATGAATTTAGAGTATATAAAAACTGAAAACAGGAAATCTTATCTATAGCCTTTGAGCTTTGCTGCGCTCCCATTGGCCGAGCTTGCACTCATTGCTCAAAATGGGGCGTCTTGAACTTTGTAGGTGGGTCACAAACTAAGAATGCTCCAGCATGCCTCGGAATGCTGTAACATGTGTTATTGGACAGCTCCGGATTTAAGGTTCTGAGCTGAACACAAGGATGCTTAATAAGGGAACAAAGTTGAAAACACATGTTCCAGACTAGCCAAGGTGGGCGGTAATGGCATTATGATGGCAGCAGGTCGAGAAAGGGCAGAATTTAAGAAATGGGCCCTAAGCAACCACATAATAAGCAGTAGGCTGCCTGCCAGCAACAACAAAAAAGTAAGCACAAGCGTAAGGCAGGAAGGTGGGGCAGCAGAGCACTGGACAAGGAACAAGGAGAAGCAGGGGAGAAGCATTTACACAAAGGTGGATGTAGGAAGTGGAGGAGCAGGGCGCAGGTAGATGAGGGGAAAAACCATAGAAGGAAAGAGAGGGCATGGGGGCTGAATCAGAAACCATGAAACATGGTGGGTGAGCAGGGCTGGGGGGGAGTGGCACCTGGACACTTTGTCTCACAGAAGGGAGACTGGGACAATGGCTGTGAGGCAGGAGTGGGCCTTATTTAGGCGGTTAAAGCCAGCTCTGACATTATTGTTCAGAATGGAAGATCCAATGTCAAATATAATGAGAATTATTAAATCAATCAATTCCTTTATTTTGGCATGACTGCCAATAAAAGGTAAATAATACAAAATAAAACAACTATAAAAATAAACATCATACATCTGAAAACAGTGAATAACAACAGAGTGCTTAGCCAGCAGCCTTCCAAAGCACACAGACGGACTCAACATTTATCTAGACAATAACATTCTCTTATTAAAATCAGATCTTAAAAAGGGTGAAACTGCTAACAGATGTAGGCGAGGCACCACCTTTTAAAGCTCGAAGGGCAGATAACATTGTGGGTGAGTCTAACTGACTCCAGACCAGATTGAGCAAATGGTTTCCTATTTAAGGAAACCCGCGTCCCCTGCACACTATCAGAATGGCCAAAGCCTATGTGTAATTTTTAGGATATAATTGTATTACTGTAAAAGAAATACAGAGATTTCCTATTAGTTTACTAAGTAGTTCTTGGTTTTATGTATTCAGTAATTTTATTTTCCTAGCAGTCGCCAGAAAATGTCTCTGAGATAACCCAATTAGTATTTGACAATTCATTTATTTATCTAAAACAGATATTTATTAAAATTTTGAGGAGAAAATAAAATCTTGATCTGGCCCAATGCGTTTCGAGTATTGTTTTCACTCTTCACCAGGGGCAAAAATATTCTTTTCTCTTACACAACACAATTCTCTGGAGAAAAAAATGAATAATCCAATATTAATAAAGCATTCTAATACATATTCGTTTTCATTTGCTCATGTAGAGAAAACATAACTTTATAGCTACTAAGTAGAGGCACAAAAATGTTTTTTCTGTGTTGGTCATTATTTCATCCTTTAGACTCAACATCATTGTTTAACAAAGAAAAGGCATAGTAACCATGTACTGATGCAAGGTATCTTAGCAGGTAAATGACAAACAAATCAACAGTTCCTGGATTCAGTGCAATTTATAAGTTAACATACATCAGTGTTGCATCCACTGGTAAATAAGGCTCCTATTATGGCAAAAAACTGCTGTGGTGGCAGTATAAGTAGCCTGTCTGTTTACCTACATAAGAAGAATTTTTAGAAGGAGTGGCTGTGTTTTCTAAAGGTGTCCTCTTCTCTGTGGGCAACCCCACTCTGTTGGCATGATGGTGGGTCGTCCTAGCCTAAAACAAATAGTCCGGATAAGCTAGTGCATTTTTGGTGACAAAAATTGTCAAAGACTACACAGAGGGAATCCATGTACTTATATCTGTAATGTGGGACTTGTCTAGTCAGGCATCTATTCCTGCTGAGTCCTTAGGAGTATTCACCTCAACTCTAAGTGGTTGGATGTCCAACCCTATTGAGAGGGGAAAAAAAGGACAGAAAAAAAGGAATTAAATGTTGTCAAGGGTTTTGACCCATGTTGAATCAATAGACTGGGTAGATGTGGGGATGAGCTGTCGCCGCCCAATATTCTATCCCAGAACAAACTAAATCAATAGACTGGGTAGATGTGGGGATGAGCTGTCGCCACCCACATTCACGCCAGAATCCAGGAGAACAGCGCAGTTTGCGCACACCAAAATGGTTACCTAATCTGCCACCCACCAGTGCAAAGAAAGATGGTTCTGTTCAAAATCCGTTTTTATTGATGTCAAAAAGTTGCTAAAATCATGGGCACAAGACCACTCTAAAGATACAACCTTCTTGTGCGGGGTTCCACATCACCACTCTACTGTAAGGATGCCATCAAAACAATGTTAAGCAAGGATCATATACCATCAAGCAAAATCCCCTTTTGAAATGCATTAATTCAAGACAGATCCCAAAAATGGGTGCAGTACCTGCTTTGGACACAAACCGGCACTAGCGGTCTAAACTCTTACAGGAGAGCTGTCTTGCAGAACTGTGGATTGATCAGAAGGAGTCTTAGTTAATTAAAAGTTGAAAGAGTCTCTGTTCATGGGAGGCATTCACACCAGCCCTGAGCAGCAACAGCCCAGGAAATCACAGGTCTCTGTTAATCAAATGCAGAGTGGCCCCCCTGGTCTGTTGACCTCAGCCTGCTGGACCCAACACAATAGACCCTTGCAATTGAATGGGGTATGTTGATTTTCAGTGTGGACTGTAAACAGAGCCCTGCCTGGAAGGAGAGACATGTGTTTCCTGACTTACCCAGTTTCTGGGGGTGGGCTCAGACACTTTTGTGGAATCATATTGCAGCAAATATATGTTTAAGTTAAGTGCTTCTAAAATATTGTATTAAGCTTACAAAAATGTGCAATTTGGAGATCCTTAATCTAAGAAATGTACCCACAATTCAAGACTTGATTCAACTTTGTACCAGGTTCTGAGGCAAAACCCCGCTATTTATTGATATTACAGACACTGTGTTTATGCTAGAGACACAGTAAATTACTGGAATATGTGTAGACAGGCGGTGTACATGTGTGTATTTTTTGATAGAAATCCAATATTGGAAAACCAACTAAAAACGAAAATAAGTTGCAATTTGTGAATGCAAGCCCTCAGGAAGATCAGAGTTGGGCCAGCATGTACCTTAAGTCAGCTGTAATATGTACATGTAATGTCAAACAACTGTGTATCTGGGAAGTATGTGTAGTTATGAAAAATGATTTTCTAAGCAAAAGTAAAGGGGCGTTCTTCAATAGATCATAAATGTCTGACATCACTCTGACACTCCATTTCCTTCCCCCAATCAAGGAGGATAGGGGAACTTGGCCAATGATAAGTCGTGAAGGGCAGGCTTAGCTATGCCCAGGCACACACCCATTTGCAAAACACATAAAAGGAACATTGAAACCCAGGTAGAGAGATCCATTTTTCATTTCCTTGCGGAGCACGCTGACAGACGACTTCACATCCAGAACATAGAACTTAACTCCAGAACTTGTAGCAGAGGGGCCAACCCACCAGCTAAATCCTATCAGCAGGCCTTCAGAACCTAGCAACCCAAACCAAACTATTCAACAGCCGGGCGACCTGTTTGAATTCTTTGCCAAGAACTTTTGCCAGAATCAGAGACCAGACACTGTGAGCAGAACCGCCAGGAGTCCAGTCCAACCGGTTGACCCGATCCGTGACAAAGTCACATTCCTGTCCAAAATCTAGTGTGAGTACCCAGCAGGCACTGTGCCAAAACCAATCTCTTAGTTTAAAATAATCTAATCCAAACTATTTTAACCTATTAGAACTGCCTCCTAGAATCGTGTCATTCTGTCATCTTTAAAGCTGAAAACTGTCATCTGTCATTCTGAAACTGTGATTTCATTTCTGAAAAACTACCTTCACAAAATCGTCCGTATCTCCGGAACCTTTTGCGCTAGGAGCGACTGTCATCTTAAAGCTAAGATTCTAAGCTTTCTAACAAGCCTAAAACCGACTTGCTACTCCTTATAGTGCCACCGTAGTCACGCCCGACGCACTCAGAAAATTTGCCGCGATTTGACATTTTGCTTCATTTTAGCCACGTGTAAAAATATTTGTCTTTTCTTGCATCCCTGAAATCCGTTTCCAACCTAATAATTCCTCATTAATCATTGTAGCACGGACCTGAGCTCATTCCAAGTATCTATCACCTACCCTGAACTCCTATAGGGAATTAAAAGCAATTTTAGCACATTTCTCACTTCATTGTCATCACATTCAAAGCATTTTGGGCCTGTGTTTAAAACTTCTACCTGTTTTCCTTTAAGCTTGCTAGGGGGGGGGGGAACTGAATTATATTTGATTGCATTCCTAAGAACTGTGTGCTTTCCTTCCATCTCTTTACATTGCATAAAGGGGGGGGGGGTGAATTGCTACCAGGGGGAAAAGTGATTACATTGTTTTGGTTGAAATCATATCAAGTTTATTTTCTGTACTGCATTTCATTCATTCATCATTGCATTGTCTTTGAAGCCATATGAGCATTCTCAGCTACTTTATCCTCTCTATATCAACTTCCAAGCCATTAAAAAGAGTGTACCACTATAACATTATCCATTGTTGATCAACATCATATTCTCAAGTGTGATATCAAATATTAATTTATTATAAAAGTGATATATATATATATTGTTTAATTTTCAAATAAACCTTTTAATTTGTAAAACAAACCTACTTCTTGGCTCAGTGGGGTCAGGGGGATTCTAAGAGAGGGGTGTTATATAAGGGTTGTCACCCAGAGTAAACGAACTGGACATAAAAATATATCAATAAGGGTTTCCCTCAGCATCCCAGACTAGGCATTGACTTAGCTGTAGTGTTGAATTGAATCCGCTTACAGAGTGGGGGCTCGGAGCCGGGAGATTCTGGGTTAGATTTACCACTTGTGCAGCTTAAAACAGTGTGCCAACTGACCGCATACACATATCCGGTTAGATCACCACAATGTTTTACACTGTGAAAGCACCCCACAAAGGAACGCTCTAAGGAAACGGTCTGTTTTGCAAAATAAAATACAGACTTCTGTAAGTCAGGAAGGAACTCAAATTCCAGAATGACGACACTGGTAGACATCAAAATAGCCAGAGAGCACTTCTTAAATAAGCTATTTGTGAGAGGTGAATGGACTGAGTAGGGCCAGGATGCGTGGTTGCAGGCAATCAAACAACAGGTCACTGCAACTGGGTTAGATAACTGGAGAGATCAGGGTCCCTTACAAGTGGCCCTGAGTGAACTATACATGGCTCCTAAAGCTAAAGATGAACACGACAAGATGGTTAGGATAGCGGCATATTTGTATCTATATATGGGAGCCATGCAGGACAAATGTGCTGAAGGCCAAGATCTGGCAAATAGGCAACAGATCGCGTTAGAGAAGGCCCAATCTGACCTGGTCTCTTCTGAGCAGAGGATGCACAGAAGCCAGGAGTCAGAAAATGAGAGCAGACCGTATCTCATTAAAATCAAAGAGGACATGTGTATCCTGCAACAGGAAAAGTCTGACCAGGACACCAGATTTCTGGCCTTGCAGAAGGAGTACCAAGAAGGTTTGGACTCCGTACTGCAGAGCCAGAAAAAGCTGGGGCAACAATTTGATTTCAATAGGGCATGTGCTGAGCAGGTAGTTACCCTGCAAAGCCACCTAGATAGGGAAAAGGCAGAGAGCAATAAACTGATCCTGAAAGACCTGGATACCCAGGCAGAGTTTGATCAGGAGCACCGGAAAGCTGGTGCCTTTCAAAGGCAAAGGGACGACCTGGCGGCACAGATGCAGACTCTTAGTGAGGAAAGGGACACCTTAGGCCAGGAAGTCTGCCATTTAAAAAGAAAAACTGAAGAAAATCACTTGGCCCTCCAGGGGCTGGGTGACCTCCAAAAAGAGCATCAGAACTTGTTAGAGCACACCAGGAGGGTGGAAGAGGCTCTGGCAAGAAAGGAGCAGGCCAGTAGGGATGGGACTCAGGAGGTAACCCTCCTGCAGCAAAGACTGGCCCAGTACTCCAGGACCAATCAGGAGGCACAGAGAGAGAATGAGGCTCTCTGCCAGCACAATGATAGGCTCCAGCAACAGGTAGCCATGCAGGAGAGACTGATAGAGTCTAGTAAGGCCTTAACTGAGGAACTGAAAGCGCAGGCTCTTGCATTGCAACAGGGAGCAGGGGCTGATAGAGATGAGGTTCGCTGGGAAAGGGAAACGCCTGAGCATAACCTCAGGAGCCTAGTACCAGAGGCCTTCATCTCTCCAGTCCCTGGACTCTGCCACCCCCATGTCCCCTGGCGCACATGAGCACAGGGCCACAGGGATGGCAGATTACTATCCAGCCAAAAGTACGGGGCTCATAGGCTAGTACCACCCAGGAATGCATGGGCAGGCATCCGGGTATGGGCACCTAAGTACAGTGCAATTTAGTGGGGAACCCCAGGAGAGTAGGCCCACTAAGGGCATCCTGAAAACCTCTGCCCAGTTAGGTCAGTGGGGGGGTACCCATCAAATCCTGGTAGCAAGGAGGGATCTGAAGACTCCTCTGAGCGTCACAGGACACAGGAGACCAGGTCCCCACATTCTGCCAGCTATTCCCAGGCTCGCAGAATCCAGGAAAACCTGGAAGATCAGACGGGCACTTCTGGGAGCAGTGCTTCTGAATCAGAGGATGAATGGACCAGGGTTACCCGAACCAAAAAGGCCAATAAGGTGAAAAGGGCCTTGCTTAAGGACCCCTTAAAACAGATTATGGCAATCAGGAGTGTCATCACGCCTTATCATAAGAACGCCAAGTATTCTGTTTGGGAACACTTGGAGCTCTATGAGCAAATGATGGAGACTTTCCATTTGAAGGACAGCAGTAGCTGCATCCAGTACGTCAAATGGACATTCTTCCCTGAATACTCCAGTTTCTTTGCGGGGCTGGAGGACCAAAACCATTCAAGATGGTCCACATATAGGGCGGCCATCTTGAAACATTTTTCTGTACATAGAAATCCCCAAGAGGCTCGCAAGGCAGCCTACAATTTGCAATGTGGGGAGGATCAGGCCCCACAAGAATTTGTGCAAGAATTGAAGCGTGCCTTTGCGCAGACCACCAGAAGGGTGCGCACGGACAGCAGAGAATTCATCAACACATTTTTCCATGCTCTTCCAAAGTACATAATGACCCACCTTGTGAGAGATTTTCACGAGAAAAGATCTTTAGACTGGGTCATTGAGCAAGCCACCCGGATCTATGAGGTGCAGAAGCCCATAGAAAATAAAAGTAATGCGCAGAAAAACCCCAAAACCAACAGCACCCCTGCTGCTGCCAAGGTGGCGGAGGTAAAGGTTGCCCCCGTTTTAGATTTGGAGATGGGGGGGCTAAAAACCTGCCTGCGCAGAATAACTCTAACACCAGAAGGCCCTCGGGCCAGTCACAGACAGGGAGTCAAGGAGGTAGTCCCACAAATGGGGTCCCCCGCTCCCCTGACTATGTAAGTCCCTGCTACAAGGGAAACAGACCAATCCTGGGTTATGTGTGGACTCCTCCAGCCCAAGGGGGGGATCCAGCCAAGCACCTGACCCAGGGAACTTCTCTCCTAACTTCCCACAGGAGGACAGAAATTCACCAAACCCTGGGCCAAACTTTTTCCCCAGGTATCCACAAGGTTTCCAGCCCCAAAACCATCCATCCTTCTTTCCCCAATTCCCTGAGCCCAGACAACCTAATCCGGGAGAGGGGAGGCCAAGGGTTGAGGGGTACCCAAATCTTCCCAACCCAGGGTATTACCAGAGAAGGGATAGCTACCCTTCCCGGGATCAGCTCTGGGGAGAAAACCGGACCCCGTATCAGCCTGAGCGGGTTTCCCAGTTAGTGCGCCAGGTTCAGAACATGGCACAGGATTTGGGCCGCATGCTGAGGGCCCAACAGAACCCTCAGATGGGCATGCCGGCACAGAATGCCCCAAACTCTGGACCTAGTGCTCCAGAACAATGACGGGGGCAGCACCCCGATAACCCACCGGTTCCCAGGGAGGAGGCACAAGGGGAAGGGGGGTGTAAAGCCTTGGAGGAAGCTTCCTTCCCAACTTGTAAACAGCCCCTGGAAAACCAGGAACTGGAAACAAAATCTCCTACCCCTGAAGGTCTGCCACCCAAGGAGCAGAGGGGAGGTAGGAGAAACAAAGTACCCAACCAGACCCATTTTGTGGAGGAGGTACAGGTCTTCCAATTTGAGTGAGAGGGATCCTCAGAGGATCCTGGGAAAAGGATCTTCTCCTTCAGCGATGGGGGAACTCCTCCCAAGGAAAAATTGGTCCCAAGGGATTCCAACCTAGACTGGGTTGATGTGGGGATTGAGCTGTCGCCGCCCATCATTCTATCCCAGAACCAATAATACCAAAATCCCATGGGTCAAATCCATCCTGATGACTGCCTCCAAAAAGGGAGGGGCGGCCCAGAACCCGAAACCATTTCCAGTTGCCAACTTTTTCTTTCAGATTCCCCAGGCTCTCCACAGAATTCTGCCCAAATCTGTAATCTCGCCATGTCAAAAACCAGAAAGTTAGCCCACCAGTTGTCCAAAAATGTGCATTATCTGTGCCCCCTTGAGGAGAAGGAGGGAAGATACTATGCCCCGGTACAAGTACAGGGGCAGGGTACAATTTTGGCACTGGTGGACACTGGATCCCAAGCTACCCTTCTGTCCAAAAGGGCCTTTGATGAACTGAATTCAGGTAGGGGGAGAAGTACCAAATTCTCCTCACCTCTCTTCCTGGACAACTGCAGAACTTTGACGGGAAGGAAATTCCCGTCGAGGGGACTGCAGATTTGGACATCAAAATTGGGCGACACAAGGTGAAACACCCGGTCATATTAGTGACTCCAGAGGGCACCCCTTGTTTACTAGGGAATGACCTCCTGAGAAGGTTGTCACCCCTAATAGATTGCGTAAACAAGGTCCTCTGGACCCAGACTAGCCGACCAATAAAATTAAAGCAGAGTGTCAACCATGTTAGTTTAAACAGCACGTGCCACATGGTTGAACAAAAATCTGACCAAGTAGAATTTCACTTCCAGAACAACCAAATTCCAGACGTGACAGTAATAGCAGTAGGGCAACAGACTGGTGATGGGGAGTCCTCTCTATTTCTGATAATCAACCTTCCTTCCAGTTTAAGGTGGTATTCCACACTGGAAGGAAATACTCTGAAATTCTTTACCAATCCACAATCAGACACTCCCACTCCTATAATCCAGAAAGATGTGAAATCAGCTCAGATCTTGGCTGATATTCAGCAAATTGGAGAGCAGTTGTTCATCCCTGTTCAGTTAAATGATGGAAAGGACTCTGTTCTCGCCCGAGTGTGTGTGAACAACGGTAAGAGCTTCATCAGCGAAGCCATGTTCCGCCAACTCCCAAAAGATCCAGCCATTCCCACATTCAAACTGATAGACAAATGGGAAATGGACCTGGAAGCACCTAATTCCAAACATCTCCTGCAAAGCAGGTGTATGCTCAAAATCTCCATTGGCAACAAGAGCATAGTCCATAATTGTTGGGTCGTGCGAGACGTCACTGCCGCCTTTTACTTAGGCAGTGACATTCTCAATCGCTTTGCCATTAGTTTGGACCTAATAAACTTCAAAGCTTGGTCCCGATTAGCGGATAATCCCATGGGCTTTGATGATCCAGAAAAGGCATTTAGGTTCGCTCAATTGCTAACTTATGTAGTTGAAATTCAGGTTAAAGAGGAAGTCACCATCCCAGAAAGAACCCGACAATTCTCCCTGGAAGTGAAAGTTAAAAGAGGATAAAAATTGAAAAACCCTGATGCTTATATTCATCTAAATGCTTTCCTCCAACAGCAAAGGTTAGGGGTAAACCCAACGCCAGTAGTCAACATAGAACATGACACCATTCCAATAGAGGTGGATAACAGTGACTTACAGAGTATTACTCTAGCCGCAGGCACCATTATTGGAATGGCGGTTGATGACCGACATTTCTCCATTGATTTAGGAAATGAACTGTTAGGACCAATCCCCAAGGACTGTTTTGACAGTGACAGTGATGACAATACAACACCAGACAGGATCTTTACCCGGCAGGGGGGGAACTTCCTGGTGTACACTTCTTGCCCTTATGTTAAGGAAGACGTGACTTGTGACTTTAGAAGGGATGAGGTGATTTTCCAGGTCCATGAGGGCTGCCTTTCCCACCTGAAGCCTCCAGTCCAAATCAGCACTCTGACCAGGGACTTCTCCACCCAGCTGGAGGAGGCCACTGAGATAGCAAAACCAGAAGTCTTTCCAGGCTTCAGGCAGATGGTGGAAGAGAGAGTCAACCTAGCTGATGCCTGCGTGTCTGGAACAGAAGCAAAAGTTAAAACAAGTTTTCTTGGATTTCCAAGATCTCTGTGCGGTAGACTCATATGACTGTGGTCACACCGACATCCACACAACAACAATTCCCACGAACCCTGGAATGACTCCAGTGTTTGTGAAGCAATATCGTTTGCCTCTCGCATCCATTGAGTCCCTTATTGAAATAATTAAGAACCTTGAGTTCCGGGGAATAATCCGTCCAGTCCACAGCACTTTCAATAATCTGGTGCTGGGAATATTGAAGCCAAACGGCCAGTGGAGACTCTGCGCCGACCTTAGGGAGCTCAACAAACGGGTCCATACTTCCCAATGGCCTCTGCCCTACATTGACCAAGGGCTGGCCCAGATCCAGGGGTCACAGGTATTCACTGCAATAGACCTGACCAATGGATACTGGACCGTGCCTGTCAGTAGGGAGGACCAATACAAACTGGCTTTTACCTTTGGGGGCCAGCAGTACACATGGACCCGGACTCCCTTCGGATACCTCAAGTCCGGCAATGAATTCAACATTTTCCTACATAAGGCCATGCCCGACCTGGGTGCGAGGGGTAACCTGGCTTATGTAGATGATGTCCTCATCAAAAGTTCATCTGTGGAGGAACACATAGCGGAGATCCGTTATGTTCTGACGCAGTTGAGGGCCGCCGGAGCAAAACTTTCCTTTCAGAAAGCACAGTGGTGTAGAACCCGTGTTAATTTCTTGGGGCATGAGATTACTCCTCAGGGTCTCTGTCCCCAGGAAAAGAAAGTGGAAGCACTTCAGAAACTGAAAGACCCCACAACTCTGCGGGAACTAAGGAGCCTCCTTGGACTGACTAATTACAGCAGAAAGTTCATTGAAGGCTACGCAGAGATCACTAGACCCCTGATTCTTGAAGGGGGGGGTCAAGTGGGTATGGGGTCCAGAACAATCCGAGGCAGTAAGACAACTCAAGAGAAGCCTCTCACAAGCGCCTTGCCTAGCTTACCCTGTCAGAAACAAGGAGTTCTTCCTGGAGACAGGGTTCTCTAATACGTGCTTGACGGCAGTATTATACCAAAAGCATGACAAGGTCAATAAAGTAATCTCCTATGCGAGCAAAACGTTATCCTCTGTGGAGGAAAAATTCAACAATTGTGAGAAGGCACTCCTGGCAACGGTG
This sequence comes from Ambystoma mexicanum, assembly GCF_040938575.1. Classification (NCBI taxonomy): domain Eukaryota; kingdom Metazoa; phylum Chordata; class Amphibia; order Caudata; family Ambystomatidae; genus Ambystoma; species Ambystoma mexicanum. Next base: position 40,472,283 of record NC_090937.1, read on the forward strand.
TGGGCATTGAAGAATTACCGCCCGTTTATCCAGGGGGAACACATCATAGTGGAGACTCCACACCAGCCTCTGCAATATCTCCAAAGTGACAGAATCCGGGCCGGAAATGTGAGTAATTCCCGAATTACTTCCTGGATTCTGTCAATGCAAGGCTTTCCTGTGGAGGTCAGATATGGCCAAAACAAGAAGAGTCCCCTCGCGCAAGGTCTGGATGACTTGCATGATTGTGCCAGAGAAAACTGTCTCGAGGACGAAAGTCTAAAAATCAAGGACAACATGGAGGCATATCTTAATTCCCCACACAAAGTCTTTGAAGAAGACAAGTGTGAGGGAATGCCCACTGTCTATGTGGATGGATGCTCTTACCATGTTGACAACAACAGGGAAAAAGAACTTGTGGCCAGCGTAGGTAACGCATGGGTGAATGAGTCCCCAGAACCCTCCGCTGGATACAAAATTGGTCCCCGAATTAGTCAGGTGGCAGAATTGATGGCTGTTCATCAAGCCATCCTCACTGCTGTCCAACGTCAACTCCACGAACTGGTCATAATCACAGATTCGGATTATGTACGGAACGGGTTTGTGGAGCACCTGGTTAACTGGAAAACCAGAGGCATGCTATGTGCTAATAACAAACCTTTGAAACATGGGAAGTTAATTCAAAACATTGATGATCTGGTCACCTCGAATGGGATGACCATCTACTGGAAGAAGATCAAGGGTCATTCCAAAGTAGAGGGACCAGACAAAACTGGAAATGACTTAGCTGATAAGATGGCCAAAACCGGGGACATCCAAGGGACTCTAATAGAGATTGAGTCCCTGTTGGGGGAAATCCAGGTCACTGCTATCACTAGGTCCCAGACAAATGCCCACAATGATCTTTAAACTGCACAATGGAGTAAGGAGACCCCTGATGCTGAATTGATTACAGCTCAGAAGGAGGATCCAATAATTGGTAAATTTTACCAACACATTGAGGACCCTGAGAACTTCCCCTGACGGATACCGATTACATTGGGAAAGAGGACCTAAGAGTGTTGATGAAATATCCAAAAAGGTTCCGAATCCAAGACGGTTTGTTGGTAAGGAAATCCCAAGCTGGCCATGATCAGTGGGTGGTTCCTACCTCATTCCGAAGCCTGATGTTAAGTCACGCCCATGATGCGGCCACCGCCGGTCAACGGGGGTTTCATACAACACTTGAAATCTTAAGAGAGATTGCATACTGGCCACATATGGGTCAGGACCTCAACCAATACTTGAAGGGGTGTCTTGTGTGTGCACAATTTCAGCCAACATCCCTCACACACCGGGCGCCTCTCCAAAAGAGAGAAATGACACGGTCAGATTTACAAATCGACTTTGTAGGCCCCGTGATTCGCTCCGCTGGGGGGAATAAGTACATGTTGACGGTGACATGCTTGTTTACCAAGTGGGTGGAATGTCTCCCAGCCCCAAATTGCAAGGCAGAAACAGCAGCTGCCCTGATGATTAACCACATCTTTTCCCGTTTTGGTCTACCTCAAAGGATTGAGTCAGACAGAGGTAGCCACTTCACCAGTGAAGTAATGACAAAGATGTGGGAGATACTGGGGGTTAAAAGGAAGCTACACATTGCTTACAGGCCAGCTTCTTCTGGAGCAGTAGAGAGATACAACAGAACCATTGTGCGCATATTAAAAAGGTTTGTGGCAGATTCTGGGCCAAGTTGGGATATCCGATTACCTCTGCTCCTAATGGCCATCATATCTACCCCTTCATCTGCAACTAAAATGTCACCATTTGAGTTGATGACCGGACGCAAGATGGTGCTTCCCCAGCATTTGCTCTACAGGACCCAAGAGCAGACACTGATAAATGCCTCCACAACTCATGAGTATGTGGAGAATTTAAGGAAACACCTTCAGCATGCTTTTGCCTATGCTCAGCGGAATCTAGAAAGATCAGCTGATAGCATGAAGACCCACTACGACCTGAAAACCTCCAGGAAAGTATATAATGTGGGAGACCGGGTTTATCTATACAATTTCCAAAGAAACCAGGCCAAACAGCGAAAATGTTTGCCTACATGGTAGGGACCGTTTGAAATTATAGACAAGATCTCCCCAGTAGCTTATAAGATCCGCATCCCCAAAGGTAGTCTGGCGGAAGGGGAAGACAAGTGGGTCCATATAAATCAGCTAAAGTGTTGCCATCCCAGGCACACTCTGCAACAACTCTAGGAATCCTCTGGAATCCCAGAGGGGGCCGCTCCAGAGTAATTCAGTACCAACCCTAAAATATCCCACATATAGTCGCTAAAATATGATGATTCTGTAAAGAAAATATTTCCTGTTATATCTTGTTTTTAAAAAATAATACTGCAAAATGTATCCGGATGTATAAAATGTATATGTTCACCACACCATTAATAGTGGTGGAAAAATGTCTACGAATAGGTATTGCCGCTTTTGCTTTATCATCCTAGGACAGATGAAATCATGGAGACTGACTAAGGAGGACGACCGGGGACCGGGAGCAAAGATCCGAGGGGCCGGGGTACCATCCAATATTCCCATCAGGACTGGCGAGGAGAACCGATCGATCCAACCGGATGGAGGAAAAGATGCTGAACCGTGCCATCTACGGAATTGGAAGAAGATGATGCGGACATACCAGCGCGTGGATCAAAAACATCCTTTGCACCCGACTCCCCCTCGACTCAAAATCAAAGCGTAGTCGGGCGGGGGGCTTGTCAAGGGTTTTGACCCATGTTGAATCAATAGACTGGGTAGATGTGGGGATGAGCTGTCGCTGCCCATTATTCTATCCCAGAACAAACTAAATCAATAGACTGGGTAGATGTGGGGATGAGCTGTCGCTGCACACATTCACGCCAGACTCCAGGAGAACTGCGCAGTTTGCGCACACCAAAATGGTCACCTAATCTGCCACCCACCAGTGCAAAGAAAGATGGTTCTGTTCAAAATCCGTTTTTATTGATGTCAAAAAGTTGCTAAAATCATGGGCACAAGACCACTCTAAAGATACAACCTTCTTGTGGGGGGTTCCACATCACCACTCTACTGTAAGAATGCCATCAAAACAATGTTAAGCAAGGATCATATACCATCAAGCAAAATCCCCTTTTGAAATGCATTAACTCAAGACAGATCCAAAAAATGGGTGCAGTACCCGCTTTGGACACAAACCGGCGCTAGCGGTCTAAACTCTTACAGGAGAGCTGTCTTGCAGAACTGTGCATTGATCAGATGGAGTCTTAGTTAATTAAAAGTTCAAAGAGTCTCTGTTCATGGGAGGCATTCACACCAGCCCTGAGCAGCAACAGCCCAGGAAATCACAGGTCTCTGTTAATCAAATGCAGAGTGGCCCCCCTGGTCTGTTGACCTCAGCCTGCTGGACCCAAAACAATAGACCCTTGCAATTGAATGGGGTATGTTGATTTTCAGTGTGGACTGTAAACAGAGCCCTGCCTGGAAGGAGAGACATGTGTTTCCTGACTTACCCAGTTTCTGGGGGTGGGCTCAGACACTTTTGTGGAATCATATTGCAGCAAATATATGTTTAAGTTAAATGCTTCTAAAATATTGTATTAAGCTTACAAAAATGTGCAATTTGGAGATCCTTAATCTAAGAAATGTACCCACAATTCAAGACTTGATTCAACTTTGTACCATGTTCTGAGGCAAAACCCTGCTATTTATTGATATTACAGACACTGTGTTTATGCTAGAGACACAGTAAATTACTGGAATATGTGTAGACAGGCGGTGTACATGTGTGTATTTTTTTATAGAAATCCAATATTGAAAAACCAACTAAAAACGAAAATAAGTTGCCATTTGTGAATGCAAGCCCTCAGGAAGATCAGAGTTGGGCCAGAATGTACCTTAAGTCAGCTGTAATATGTACATGTAATGTCAAACAACTGTGTATCTGGGAAGTATGTGTAGTTATGAAAAATGATTTTCTAAGCAAAAGTAAAGGGGCGTTCTTCAATAGATCATAAATGGCTGACATCACTCTGACACTCCATTTCCTTCCCCCAATCAAGGAGGAGAGGGGAACTTGGCCAATGATAAGTCGTGAAGGGCAGGCTTAGCTATGCCCAGGCACACACCCATTTGAAAAACACATAAAAGGAACATTGAAACCCAGGTAGAGAGATCCATTTTCCATTTCCTTGCGGAGCACGCTGGAAGACGACTTCACATCCAGAACATAGAACTTAACTCCAGAACTTGTAGCAGAGGGGCCAACCCACCAGCTAAATCCTATCAGCAGGCCTTCAGAACCTAGCAACCCAAACCAAACTATTCAACAGGCGGGCGAGCTGTTTGAATTCTTTGCCAAGAACTTTTGCCAGAATCAGAGACAGACACTGTGAGCAGAACCGCCAGGAGTCCAGTCCAACCGGTTGACCCGATCCGTGACAAAGTCGCATTCCTGTCCAAAATCTAGTGTGAGTACCCAGCTAGCACTGTGCCAAAACCAATCTCTTAGTTTAAAATAATCTAATCCAAACTATTTTAACCTATTAGAACTGCCTCCTAGAATCGTGTCATTCTGTCATCTTTAAAGCTGAAAACTGTCATCTGTCATTCTGAAACTGTGATTTCATTTCTGAAAAACTAGCTTCACAAAATCGTCCGTATCTCCGGAACCGTTTGTGCTAGGGGCGAGTTTTAACTGTCATCTTAAAGATAAGATTCTACGCTTTCCAACAAGCCTAAAATCGACTTGCTACTCCTTATAGTGCCTCCATAATCGCGCCCGACGCACTCAGAAAATGTGCCGCGATTTGACATTTTGCTTCATTTTAGCCACGTGTAAAAATATTTGTCTTTTCTTGCATCCCTGAAATCCGTTTCCAACCTAATAATCCCTCATTAATCATTGTAGCGCGGACCTGAACTCATTCCAAGTATCTATCACCTACCCTGAACGTCCTACAGGGAATTAAAAGCAATTTTAGCACATTTCTCACTTCATTGTCATCACATTCAAAGCATTTTGGGCCTGTGTTTAAAACTTCTACCTGTTTTCCTCTAAGCTTGCAAGGGGGGAACTGAATTATATTTGATTGCATTCCTGAGAACTGTGTGCTTTCCTTCCATCTCTTTACATTGCATAAAGGGGGGGTAGGGGGGGTGAATTGCTACCAGGGGGAAAAGTGATTACATTGTTTTGGTTGAAATCATATCAAGTTTATTTTATGTACTGCATTTCATTCATCATTGCATTGTCTTTGAAGCATTATGAGCATTCTCAGCTACTTTATCCTCTCTATATCAACTTCTAAGCCATTAAAAAGAGTGTACCACTATAACATTATCCATTGTTGATCAACATCATATTCTCAAGTGTGATATCAAATATTAATTTATTATAAAAGTGTGATACATATATATTGTTTAATTTTCAAATAAACCTTTTAATTTGTAAAACAAACCTACTTCTTGGCTCAGTGGGGTCAGGGGGATTCTAAGAGAGGGGTGTTATATAAGGGTTGTCATCCAGAGTAAACGAACTGGACATAAAAATATATCAATAAGGGTTTCCCTCAGCATCCCAGACTAGGCATTAACTTAGCTGCACTGTTGAATTGAATCCGCTTACAATGTAGTCATAATGACCACTGCTCGTGAGTAGTTATGAGTCTAGGGGAATCTACTTACAAAATAGATGTAGTCTTCCAGGGATGGAGAATTCCAGTCCTTGATGATAAATGTGGCGGGGGATCTCCAGACGCTTCTGCTTAATAAACGGAAGTGGATCGAGTATAAATAGTCGTGGGTGACGTCACCCGCGCATGCACGTGATGGCGTCACACCACGGCCATTTTGATTGTATTACGTCATTCGCGCATACGCGAAAATGACGAAAAAACCCAGAAATGCGTATGAATATCACGAGTATCTAATATTAAAGGGAGAAATTAATGTAATCATTCTGATCATGATAAAGGTCCAAGTCAATCAATTTAAGGTATAGTATGTGACGAAGTATTGTCCATGGCTAAAAATGTGGTATTGAACTCCTGATTGTAAAGGAGGAACTACCTGTAATGTTTCTAATTATGACAAAAGGCTAAGTCTGGCAAATGAGGTGTAATTAATTTGGAGAGGCATGTGTAATACATGGCTATTACTGTAGTGCTAGACAGAAGTTGAAGTAACTAGAAAATAAAGATAAAGATAAAGAGGCTGACAAGAATATGTGTTTGCTGTATGCATAAAGGTGCCATACTTCCCTGAGAGGAATTGAAGTGTTGATACAACGTTATTAACAAAGAAAATTTTGCATAGGAAACATGAGTCCAATTGGTTGATGCCATAGGGAGTATAGGTAAAAAATGATTATTTAAATGTTTGTCATTATGCCATAAGGTACCTGTACATATTTAGAACATGAGGTGCACTATATATACAAAAAATATACAAACTGTATCAAAGGTATATAGTATTCAGCCTTGGCTGACCCACTACTTCATCACATACTACACCTTAAATTGACTGACTTGGACCTTTATCATGATCAGAATGATTACATTAATTTCTCCCTTTAATATTAGATACTTGTGATATTCATACGCATTTCCCGTTTTTTTTCGTCATTTTCGCGCATGCGCGAATGACGTAATACAATCAAAATGGCCGCAGTGTGACATCATCACACGCATGCGCGGGTGACGTCACCCATGACTATTTATACTCGATCCACTTCCGTTTATTAAGCGAAAGCGGCTGGAGATCCCCCTGCCACATCTACCATCAAGGACTGGAATCCTCCATCCCTGAAAAACTACATCTATTTTGTAAGTAGATTCCCCTAGACTCCTAACTACTCACGAGCAGTGGTCATTATGACTACATTGAATCCCTTTTTTCCTGTCTTTTTTTCCCCTCTCAATAGGGTTGGTCATCCAACCACTTAGAGTTGAGGTGAATACTTCTAAGGACTCAGCAGGAATAGATGCCTGACTAGACAGGTCCCACATTACAGATATAAGTAAGTGGATTACCTCTGTGTAGTCTTTGACAATTATTGTCACCAAAAATGCACTAGCTTATCTGGACTATTTGTTTTAGGCTAGGACGACCCACCATCATGCCAACATAGTGGGCATGATGGTGGGTCGTCGTAACACTACGTGTAACACTAAAAACGTTATTTACGTAATATTTTGCCCCTGCGCTCAAACGTATATTGGCAGAACATCTAGGCCTATTAAAACCAGAATTGGCGAACACAAATCTAAAATTCGAAATAAAATCGTGTCTGCCCCGTTAGTTTCTCATTTTCTTGAAAATAACCATGACCCGAATAGTTTGAAATGGTGCGTGTTGGAAAAAGTCTATGGTACTGACGTCAATAACACAGCAGCTCGCTTGGCGCAAAGGGAACAATGGTGGATGTACAACACCACTAGCTATGAAACAGGACTTAATCGCCAAGAAGAATGGCTCCATTGTATACCCTAAAAATAAAAATAAAAGGATTTTTTTCGAGCATTCTATTTTAGTAAGGGCAACTTTTACGGATGTACATCCGTTGGCTTGAATCCTTTTGTATCCTCTGTTTACGCTCTGTAGTCAGACTATTACACTTTTGACATATATATTCAATATTCTTTTTGGTGATATTATTTGTGTGATTTATCACACAAAATAATTTGTGTTCCTTGATTTATATATTGAGTGGCAGTAAGATTTTTCTTCAAATATAAACTTGCTTGGCTCGCCTCTGCACTGTACGTTTCTGTGCTTTTTCGCATCCCGTTTCTTGAGTAGTCATTTTTGATCACTGTTTAGTACTCATGGGACCATGGGACCAGGGTTTCCCATAGGTAGCCCTTTTGGTGTTTTCTTGTCCTTTTTCGCGCATGTGACACTTGCGGGTATGCATTTGTTTGTTTTACCTTTGCAAGGTGAATTTAGTCCCTTTTTAGTATCGACGGGACATAGGGCTCATATACGTAGTCCCATTTCTATTTTCATTCTCGCGTGTATTTATAAACACAGCCGCGGATCTAACATCTGATGGCGTGCCTTTACTTCGGTTGTTGCTGAGACGATTCAGGAGGCTGTGTGAGGTGAGGACTTTGTCACTAATATACGGGTTAGAAGTGCGTCCACGTGAGGTTGGGAGTCGCGATGATAGTATCTTTTAGCCTCTCTCTGCGGCGGGCTCATGTAGGCTTCCACAGTTTAAAATGGTGTGAATGTCCAGGACAACTACAGTTTGTTAATCTGTAGACATTTGTACATCTGCTGGACAATATAGGCACACGTCGACAGCATTTTTGTGTGAATTTGTTTCGATTATTTGGTGACTAATTATTTCATTTGCAAACATGGATCTGGCTGTGCAAGTGGCTTTTGTCTTATCAAAGCAGCTATCCATCTTTTCCGTAAACATCACTTTTAACATTCTAATTCTTAGAGGTTCGGGGCTACCTACCGGATAGAATCTTTTTAATTTTGATGTTTTCGGTTTCAAATTAAAATGCACTTGTATTATGTGCATGTAATCATTTGCAAGCCAAGTTGCTTGCACTACCAAAATGTAAATTTTTGATGTCTTTCCTTTAGGGTTTTTAACCCAAGGTTTGCACCTTTTGGACTTTTCTTTTGGCACAACCTAACATCGTCTAAGGCCCTTATGTTTGGAATGTTTGGAATGTTTCCAGTTCTATCTACAATTTAGTCCATTGGTGACATGACCAGATTCTGAAACATTCAATACTTTAAGGTTAGTGACAGAAGGAAATTTAGTGATCTACTCCCTGTGGAGACAGGGGATACTGTGTGTTAGTATTTGAAGTTTGAGATAATCTTGTGATATCTCACAAGCTTCATATCTTTGTCTCTCTAGATGTAAATTCATTTTCATCTTCAGTCCTGTTTGGGTGGCGGATTCGAAACAAGTATAATTTTCGGCACCATATGTGGACTAACTTAGGTGAATATATATCTCTAGGTTTTCTTTTAATGGCTAGAGGTGGCGAGTATTAGGAGGCTCTTTCATTTCATGTTTTACTCTAACATATGTTTTTGTGTTTTTTCTTATTTGTTTGTTTTAATGTGTTTCACTAAGGGTTAAGGCTTCTAACAGACTTCAAGATCTACAATCAAGTCTTTTGAATTGTCTAAAGTTTCACCTGTGAGAACTACTGTGTTATTGTTAAACGTTTAGCATTAATATTTGCATTATATAGTGCGCCCTGAAGAAGGCGACTACTGGCTCACTTAACTGAGCCAGATAGGTTGATTTCGCCGAAACTGTAATGACATTTGAAGACCATGTATGTACAGTAGGCACTTAGCACTTTTTTGTACTTAGCACTTTATTCCATTGGCAGCAATTTCCTTTTTAACAGCATCTTTATTATTCGAATGAAATTCAAAAATATGAGACAGTGATGCTTTATCTTGATTAGGCACTCATTACTCTTTTGCACTTAGCACTTTATTCCATTGGCAGTAATTTTCTTTTCAACAGCATCTTTATTATTCGAATGAAATTCAAAAATATGAGACAGTGATGCTTTACCTTGATTAATACTGGGTCATGAATTGTGGTAATTAAATTGCGATTGAATGGTTTCATGTATTAGATTTGACAAGTATTTTATACTAACATTAATTCATCTATTTTATTGTTGTTATGTTGTTTATATATTATGCAATTTTATAATGTTTTGTGATGATTATTAAAATATGAAAATATGAATCTGTTATGATTGGGCCACTTTTCTTTTCCACCTCTATTCCTATAATTGGGTACTTAAATTAATATAGTACTCTTCCATGTGAACTCTCCCCCCCTGGGTTTTTTTTTGTCATATTGTTGCTCCCCAGTTCCATGGTTTAGGGGATACCCATCTTGTGTGATGTATTATTAGTGCAACTGTGTGTTGCATGGGTTAATAGAAAGGTTAATTTGAAGTTTGAGACAATGCTTAGGGTATTTACCCGTATTGCCGGGCACAGTATCCCTTTTCTTACATAGTAGATCCTTTTTCCTTCATCTTAGCTGCAGATTTTACATAAATAATTCTTGTGCGATTCTTTGACCATGGCAGCTGTTGATGTGGTCTCGTTTAGTGAAGAACAGTTGGCGGATGCCATTAATGTTCCATCATTTTTTGATAACATTGAGGGGACTATTGGCCTTAACGATGGTTCTATGATTACTAGTGATAGTATTATTAAATTGAAAAAGAAAAAATTTCGAACAGAGATGCATAGCCACTTGTTGACAGAATATTTAAAAAAGAATATCATCCCTCAGGGTCTCTTGGTTAGAAATGAGCCATGTTTATTCATAGACGATGAAGAATATAAAACACTGTTCTCAGGAGTCGCGACTGAATGTAGTTGCGACTGGATGTTGCTGACAATAAATACTGCCCTCAAAAAAAGTTCCATCATTGGGGATGAAATAGATAAGGCAGAAACAACATTTGCTCTTGATACCACCATCATCAATATAAAGGAGAAATTGGAGCTTATAGAAAAACATACCAAGGACTTTGTTAAAATCACTACTAGTAAAAAGATGGACAAATTAAAAAAGGATATTCTAGCCTTTTCTAAGGAGGCGGCCTATCCCTACTTGTCCTCAGATTATCAGGGCCCAGGACATTGGCGAGATTCAAATAACCCTCAACATGGTACTATTCATTCTCACAAGAGAGTTACTTTTTCGGATACATCATCCGATGGCAGTGGATCATATCCCACTAAAAATTTTCGAGGTAATAGGGATAGAGGCAGGAATTGGAATAGTGGATATAATCGAGGCCGAGGACGGCCTCATTGGCATTATCAAAACTATACTCGCCAGGCTGATTTTGTTCCTCAAGGGCCACATACCCCCTTTCCTCCACCTAATCTCCCTTTTCCGCCCCCGGAACAAGGGGTCCCCCCATTACAAAATTATTTCGAAACCAGGAGAAGGGCGTACCGCAGGTAGCCCTACCATCGGCAGTATACAATATTTCGAAGAGACAACTCAGTGAACAAGAGACCCGAATTTTGGAGAAGGGTCTCTCGTTTGTACCTATGAGAAACCCCTCCAAAATGGAGGTAGAGATAGAATTACGCGGTCTATTTCGTAAAATACGATTGCGGGATTTTTTTTGGGAATCAGGCCCAGGACAACGATGATGATGGCCTTCATACCACTTTGAAATGTAAATCTACTTTTACTCCTACTTTACAAATGGTTTCTGATGAGACAGCGGTATTTGAAAAGGCGGTCCTTAAAGACTTTAACTCCTGCTATAATACACTTAATAACTATAGCAGAGGCTCTTGTTTCAATTTTGGTAGACAAGATTGGGCCAGCCTTCAAGAACTTAAGTCTGATACTTCCATAATCATAAAGCAAGCAGATAAGGGCGGTGGAGTGGTTATTATGGATTCTGTCCAATATGATAATGAAATTCTGCGTCAGCTTGATAACCCAGCTATATATAGGAAACTTCAGGGTGATCCTACAGAGAGCATTAGAGCCCAAATTGTAGCGATTGCTCAACGAGCATTGGAAGGTGGAGCTATTAATGATAAGGAGTTCCTTTTCCTCACTATTAAGGGAACTAGGACTCCCCTTATCTATGTACTTCCTAAGATACATAAGGACTTACACAATCCGCCGGGACGTCCTATTGTTTCATTGTGTGGCTCCATATTAGAACCCATTGGCCAATTTCTAGACTATTTTCTGGAGCCATTGGCGGCTTCCACTGAAACATACCTTGCTGACACCACTGATGCCATTAAGCACCTTGAGGGTTTTCCTTTTAACCCTGATTTTGACATACTTATGACTTTAGATGTGGAGTCATTATATTCCAATATACCACAAATGGAATCTTTAAAAGTAATGAAGGATTTTCTGGATTTACGGTCAGGTATTCAATTAGTTCCAACTGAAATATTAATAGATTTGCTTGAGGTAGCTCTCTCACGCAACTATTTTCGCTTCAAGTCTTCTTACTATTTACAAGTGAAAGGAACAGCGATGGGGGCAGCTTTTGCCCCTAATTACGCCACACTCTTTATGTGGAACTTTGAAAGTAGGTGTATTTTGTCAGACACTAATCCATTTAGAGATGCCATCAAATTGTATAAACGTTACATCGATGATATAATTATAATCTGGGACAAAACAAAGGCAGACCACCTTTCATTTCTTCCATGGCTTAATGCTATGGATATGAATCTTAAATTTACCATGTCAGCCAATAGCACTTCTTTGCCATTCTTGGACTTGTTAATCAAGAATTCTGAGGGCCATATTATCGTCGATTTGTATCGAAAAGAAACTGACCGGAATACTATTTTAAGATTCGATAGTTTCCATCCTGAATCGTTGAGTAAGAGCATTCCCTATAGTCAGTTTCTTAGGGCTAGACGTAATTGTACTAAAGTTGAAGACTATAAGACCCAGGCAAACATTATCGAAGACAGATTGCAGCAGCGAGGTTACCCTAAATATTTACTTCGACAATCTCGAAAAAGAGCTAGATTTCAACATCGTGATATTCTCCTTGAGAAACACTCTCGGGAAGATATCACTAAGGAGCGGCTAGTTTGTGCCATGACTTTCAATACTTTCCACCATAAGATTAAACAAAGTATTATGAAGCATTGGCATCTGCTCCAACTAAATAATCCAGAACTTGCAAAACCTATTTTTGCATTCAAGAAAGGTAAGAACCTTAAAAGTTGGCTTACTAAAGCTGACAGGTCTAGTATTGGACCTAAATTGAACACAGTGACAGGACTGTGGGGCGTCAAGCCCATCCAAGGTCACTTTCCATGCGGTTTCTGTAACCAATGTGCTTCTTCTATCACCGGAACATCTGTAGTGATTAATGGAAAGAATTGGAATCTTAATCATCACACTACGTGTAACACTAAAAACGTTATTTACGTAATATTTTGCCCCTGCGCTCAAACGTATATTGGCAGAACATCTAGGCCTATTAAAACCAGAATTGGCGAACACAAATCTAAAATTCGAAATAAAATCGTGTCTGCCCCGTTAGTTTCTCATTTTCTTGAAAATAACCATGACCCGAATAGTTTGAAATGGTGCGTGTTGGAAAAAGTCTATGGTACTGACGTCAATAACACAGCAGCTCGCTTGGCGCAAAGGGAACAATGGTGGATGTACAACACCACTAGCTATGAAACAGGACTTAATCGCCAAGAAGAATGGCTCCATTGTATACCCTAAAAATAAAAATAAAAGGATTTTTTTCGAGCATTCTATTTTAGTAAGGGCAACTTTTACGGATGTACATCCGTTGGCTTGAATCCTTTTGTATCCTCTGTTTACGCTCTGTAGTCAGACTATTACACTTTTGACATATATATTCAATATTCTTTTTGGTGATATTATTTGTGTGATTTATCACACAAAATAATTTGTGTTCCTTGATTTATATATTGAGTGGCAGTAAGATTTTTCTTCAAATATAAACTTGCTTGGCTCGCCTCTGCACTGTACGTTTCTGTGCTTTTTCGCATCCCGTTTCTTGAGTAGTCATTTTTGATCACTGTTTAGTACTCATGGGACCAGGGTTTCCCATAGGTAGCCCTTTTGGTGTTTTCTTGTCCTTTTTCGCGCATGTGACACTTGCGGGTATGCATTTGTTTGTTTTACCTTTGCAAGGTGAATTTAGTCCCTTTTTAGTATCGACGGGACATAGGGCTCATATACATAGTCCCATTTCTATTTTCATTCTCGCGTGTATTTATAAACACAGCCGCGGATCTAACATCTGATGGCGTGCCTTTACTTCGGTTGTTGCTGAGACGATTCAGGAGGCTGTGTGAGGTGAGGACTTCGTCACTAATATACGGGTTAGAAGTGCGTCCACGTGAGGTTGGGAGTCGCGATGATAGTATCTTTTAGCCTCTCTCTGCGGCGGGCTCATGTAGGCTTCCACAGTTTAAAATGGTGTGAATTTCCAGGACAACTACAGTTTGTTAATCTGCAGAAATTTGTACATCTGCTGGACAATATAGGCACACGTCGACAGCATTTTTGTGTGAATTTGTTTCGATTATTTGGTGACTAATTATTTCATTTGCAAACATGGATCTGGCTGTGCAAGTGGCTTTTGTCTTATCAAAGCAGCTATCCATCTTTTCCGTAAACATCACTTTTAACATTCTAATTCTTAGAGGTTCGGGGCTACCTACCGGATAGAATCTTTTTAATTTTGATGTTTTCGGTTTCAAATTAAAATGCACTTGTATTATGTGCATGTAATCATTTGCAAGCCAAGTTGCTTGCACTACCAAAATGTAAATTTTTTATGTCTTTCCTTTAGGGTTTTTAACCCAAGGTTTGCACCTTTTGGACTTTTCTTTTGGCACGACCTAACATCGTCTAAGGCCCTTATGTTTGGAATGTTTCCAGTTCTATCTACAATTTAGTCCATTGGTGACATGACCAGATTCTGAAACATTCAATACTTTAAGGTTAGTGACAGAAGGAAATTTAGTGATCTACTCCCTGTGGAGACAGGGGATACTGTGTGTTAGTATTTGAAGTTTGAGATAATCTTGTGATATCTCACAAGCTTCATATCTTTGTCTCTCTAGATGTAAATTCATTTTCATCTTCAGTCCTGTTTGGGTGGCGGATTCGAAACAAGTATAATTTTCGGCACCATATGTGGACTAACTTAGGTGAATATATATCTCTAGGTTTTCTTTTAATGGCTAGAGGTGGCGAGTATTAGGAGGCTCTTTCATTTCATGTTTTACTCTAACATATGTTTTTGTGTTTTTTCTTATTTGTTTGTTTTAATGTGTTTCACCAAGGGTTAAGGCTTCTAACAGACTTCAAGATCTACAATCAAGTCTTTTGAATTGTCTAAAGTTTCACCTGTGAGAACTACTGTGTTATTGTTAAAAGTTTAGCATTAATATTTGCATTATATAGTGCGCCCTGAAGAAGGCGACTACTGGCTCACTTAACTGAGCCAGATAGGTTGATTTCGCCGAAACTGTAATGACATTTGAAGACCATGTATGTACAGTAGGCACTTAGCACTTTTTTGTACTTAGCACTTTATTCCATTGGCAGCAATTTCCTTTTTAACAGCATCTTTATTATTCGAATGAAATTCAAAAATATGAGACAGTGATGCTTTATCTTGATTAGGCACTCATTACTCTTTTGCACTTAGCACTTTATTCCATTGGCAGTAATTTTCTTTTCAACAGCATCTTTATTATTCGAATGAAATTCAAAAATATGAGACAGTGATGCTTTACCTTGATTAATACTGGGTCATGAATTGTGGTAATTAAATTGCGATTGAATGGTTTAATGTATTAGATTTGACAAGTACTTTATACTAACATTAATTCATCTATTTTATTGTTGTTATGTTGTTTATATATTATGCAATTTTATAATGTTTTGTGATGATTATTAAAATATGAAAATATGAATCTGTTATGATTGGGCCACTTTTCTTTTCCACCTCTATTCCTATAATTGGGTACTTAAATTAATATAGTACTCTTCCATGTGAACTCTCCCCCCCTGGGTTTTTTTTTGTCATATTGTTGCTCCCCAGTTCCATGGTTTAGGGGATACCCATCTTGTGTGATGTATTATTAGTGCAACTGTGTGTTGCATGGGTTAATAGAAAGGTTCATTTGAAGATTGAGACAATGCTTAGGGTATTTACCCGTATTGCCGGGCACAGTATCCCTTTTCTTACATTGTAGATCCTTTTTCCTTCATCTTAGCTGCAGATTTTACATAAATAATTCTTGTGCGATTCTTTGACCATGGCAGCTGTTGATGTGGTCTCGTTTAGTGAAGAACAGTTGGCGGATGCCATTAATGTTCCATCATTTTTTGATAACATTGAGGGGACTATTGGCCTTAACGATGGTTCTATGATTACTAGTGATAGTATTATTAAATTGAAAAAGAACAAATTTCGAACAGAGATGCATAGCCACTTGGTGACAGAATATTTAAAAAAGAATATCATCCCTCAGGGTCTCTTGGTTAGAAATGAGCCATGTTTATTCATAGACGATGAAGAATATAAAACACTGTTCTCAGGAGTCGCGACTAAATGTAGTCGCGACTGGATGTTGCTGACAATAAATACTGCCCTCAAAAAAAGTTCCATCATTGGGGATGAAATAGATAAGGCAGAAACAACATTTGCTCTTGATACCACCATCATCAATATAAAGGAGAAATTGGAGCTTATAGAAAAACATACCAAGGACTTTGTTAAAATCACTACTAGTAAAAAGATGGACAAATTAAAAAAGGATATTCTAGCCTTTTCTAAGGAGGCGGCCTATCCCTACTTGTCCTCAGATTATCAGGGCCCAGGACATTGGCGAGATTCAAATAACCCTCAACATGGTACTATTCATTCTCACAAGAGAGTTACTTTTTCGGGGACATCATCCGATGGCAGTGGATCATATCCCACTAAATATTTTCGAGGTAATAGGGATAGAGGCAGGAATTGGAATAGAGGATATAATCGAGGCCGAGGACGGCCTCATTGGCATTATCAAAACTATACTCGCCAGGCTGATTTTGTTCCTCAAGGGCCACATACCCCCTTTCCTCCACCTAATCTCCCTTTTCCGCCCCCGGAACAAGGGGTCCCCCCATTACAAAATTATTTCGAAACCAGGAGAAGGGCGTACCGCAGGTAGCCCTACCATCGGCAGTATACAATATTTCGAAGAGACAACTCAGTGAACAAGAGACCCGAATTTTGGAGAAGGGTCTCTCGTTTGTACCTATGAGAAACCCCTCCAAAATGGAGGTAGAGATAGAATTACGCGGTCTATTTCGTAAAATACGATTGCGGGATTTTTTGGGGAATCAGGCCCAGGACAACGATGATGATGGCCTTCATACCACTTTGAAATGTAAATCTACTTTTACTCCTACTTTACAAATGGTTTCTGATGAGACAGCGGTATTTGAAAAGGCGGTCCTTAAAGACTTTAACTCCTGCTATGATACACTTAATAACTATAGCAGAGGCTCTTGTTTCAATTTTGGTAGACAAGATTGGGCCAGCCTTCAAGAACTTAAGTCTGATACTTCCATAATCATAAAGCAAGCAGATAAGGGCGGTGGAGTGGTTATTATGGATTCTGTCCAATATGATAATGAAATTCTGCGTCAGCTTGATAACCCAGCTATATATAGGAAACTTCAGGGTGATCCTACAGAGAGCATTAGAGCCCAAATTGTAGCGATTGCTAAACGAGCATTGGAAGGTGGAGCTATTAATGATAAGGAGTTCCTTTTCCTCACTATTAAGGGAACTAGGACTCCCCTTATCTATGTACTTCCTAAGATACATAAGGACTTACACAATCCGCCGGGACGTCCTATTGTTTCATTGTGTGGCTCCATATTAGAACCCATTGGCCAATTTCTAGACTATTTTCTGAAGCCATTGGCGGCTTCCACTGAAACATACCTTGCTGACACCACTGATGCCATTAAGCACCTTGAGGGTTTTCCTTTTAACCCTGATTTTGACATACTTATGACTTTAGATGTGGAGTCATTATATTCCAATATACCACAAATGGAATCTTTAAAAGTAATGAAGGATTTTCTGGATTTACGGTCAGGTATTCAATTAGTTCCAACTGAAATATTAATAGATTTGCTTGAGGTAGCTCTCTCACGCAACTATTTTCGCTTCAAGTCTTCTTACTATTTACAAGTGAAAGGAACAGCGATGGGGGCAGCTTTTGCCCCTAATTACGCCACACTCTTTATGTGGAACTTTGAAAGTAGGTGTATTTTGTCAGACACTAATCCCTTTAGAGATGCCATCAAATTGTATAAACGTTACATCGATGATATAATTATAATCTGGGACAAAACAAAGGCAGACCACCTTTCATTTCTTCCATGGCTTAATGCTATGGATATGAATCTTAAATTTACCATGTCAGCCAATAGCACTTCTTTGCCATTCTTGGACTTGTTAATCAAGAATTCTGAGGGCCATATTATCGTCGATTTGTATCAAAAAGAAACTGACCGGAATACTATTTTAAGATTCGATAGTTTCCATCCTGAATCGTTGCGTAAGAGCATTCCCTATAGTCAGTTTCTTAGGGCTAGACGTAATTGTACTAAAGTTGAAGACTATAAGACCCAGGCAAACATTATCGAAGACAGATTGCAGCAGCGAGGTTACCCTAAATATTTACTTCGACAATCTCGAAAAAGAGCTAGATTTCAACATCGTGATATTCTCCTTGAGAAACACTCTCGGGAAGATATCACTAAGGAGCGGCTAGTTTGTGCCATGACTTTCAATACTTTCCACCATAAGATTAAACAAAGTATTATGAAGCATTGGCATCTGCTCCAACTAAATAATCCAGAACTTGCAAAACCTATTTTTGCATTCAAGAAAGGTAAGAACCTTAAAAGTTGGCTTACTAAAGCTGACAGGTCTAGTATTGGACCTAAATTGAACACGGTGATAGGACTGTGGGGCGTCAAGCCCATCCAAGGTCACTTTCCATGCGGTTTCTGTAACCAATGTGCTTCTTCTATCACCGGAACTTCTGTAGTGATTAATGGAAAGAATTGGAATCTTAATCATCACACTACGTGTAACACTAAAAACGTTATTTACGTAATATTTTGCCCCTGCGCTCAAACGTATATTGGCAGAACATCTAGGCCTATTAAAACCAGAATTGGCGAACACAAATCTAAAATTCAAAATAAAATCGTGTCTGCCCCGTTAGTTTCTCATTTTCTTGAAAATAACCATGACCCGAATAGTTTGAAATGGTGCGTGTTGGAAAAAGTCTATGGTACTGACGTCAATAACACAGCAGCTCGCTTGGCGCAAAGGGAACAATGGTGGATGTACAACACCACTAGCTATGAAACAGGACTTAATCGCCAAGAAGAATGGCTCCATTGTATACCCTAAAAATAAAAATAAAAGGATTTTTTTTCGAGCATTCTATTTTAGTAAGGGCAACTTTTACGGATGTACATCCGTTGGCTTGAATCCTTTTGTATCCTCTGTTTACGCTCTGTAGTCAGACTATTACACTTTTGACATATATATTCAATATTCTTTTTGGTGATATTATTTGTGTGATTTATCACACAAAATAATTTGTGTTCCTTGATTTATATATTGAGTTGCAGTAAGATTTTTCTTCAAATATAAACTTGCTTGGCTCGCCTCTGCACTGTACGTTTCTGTGCTTTTTCGCATCCCGTTTCTTGAGTAGTCATTTTTGATCACTGTTTAGTACTCATGGGACCAGGGTTTCCCATAGGTAGCCCTTTTGGTGTTTTCTTGTCCTTTTTCGCGCATGTGACACTTGCGGGTATGCATTTGTTTGTTTTACCTTTGCAAGGTGAATTTAGTCCCTTTTTAGTATCGACGGGACATAGGGCTCATATACGTAGTCCCATTTCTATTTTCATTCTCGCGTGTATTTATAAACACAGCCGCGGATCTAACATCTGATGGCGTGCCTTTACTTCGGTTGCTGCTGAGACGATTCAGGAGGCTGTGTGAGGTGAGGACTTCGTCACTAATATACGGGTTAGAAGTGCGTCCACGTGAGGTTGGGAGTCGCGATGATAGTATCTTTTAGCCTCTCTCTGCGGCGGGCTCATGTAGGCTTCCACAGTTTAAAATGGTGTGAATGTCCAGGACAACTACAGTTTGTTAATCTGTAGAAATTTGTACATCTGCTGGACAATATAGGCACACGTCGACAGCATTTTTGTGTGAATTTGTTTCGATTATTTGGTGACTAATTATTTCATTTGCAAACATGGATCTGGCTGTGCAAGTGGCTTTTGTCTTATCAAAGCAGCTATCCATCTTTTCCGTAAACATCACTTTTAACATTCTAATTCTTAGAGGTTCGGGGCTACCTACCGGATAGAATCTTTTTAATTTTGATGTTTTCGGTTTCAAATTAAAATGCACTTGTATTATGTGCATGTAATCATTTGCAAGCCAAGTTGCTTGCACTACCAAAATGTAAATTTTTTATGTCTTTCCTTTAGGGTTTTTAACCCAAGGTTTGCACCTTTTGGACTTTTCTTTTGGCACGACCTAACATCGTCTAAGGCCCTTATGTTTGGAATGTTTCCAGTTCTATCTACAATTTAGTCCATTGGTGACATGACCAGATTCTGAAACATTCAATACTTTAAGGTTAGTGACAGAAGGAAATTTAGTGATCTACTCCCTGTGGAGACAGGGGATACTGTGTGTTAGTATTTGAAGTTTGAGATAATCTTGTGATATCTCACAAGCTTCATATCTTTGTCTCTATAGATGTAAATTCATTTTCATCTTCAGTCCTGTTTGGGTGGCGGATTCGAAACAAGTATAATTTTCGGCACCATATGTGGACTAACTTAGGTGAATATATATCTCTAGGTTTTCTTTTAATGGCTAGAGGTGGCGAGTATTAGGAGGCTCTTTCATTTCATGTTTTACTCTAACATATGTTTTTGTGTGTTTTCTTATTTGTTTGTTTTAATGTGTTTCACCAAGGGTTAAGGCTTCTAACAGACTTCAAGATCTACAATCAAGTCTTTTGAATTGTCTAAAGTTTCACCTGTGAGAACTACTGTGTTATTGTTAAAAGTTTAGCATTAATATTTGCATTATATAGTGCGCCCTGAAGAAGGCGACTACTGGCTCACTTAACTGAGCCAGATAGGTTGATTTCGCCGAAACTGTAATGACATTTGAAGACCATGTATGTACAGTAGGCACTTAGCACTTATTTGTACTTAGCACTTTATTCCATTGGCAGCAATTTCCTTTTTAACAGCATCTTTATTATTCGAATGAAATTCAAAAATATGAGACAGTGATGCTTTATCTTGATTAGGCACTCATTACTCTTTTGCACTTAGCACTTTATTCCATTGGCAGTAATTTTCTTTTCAACAGCATCTTTATTATTCGAATGAAATTCAAAAATATGAGACAGTGATGCTTTACCTTGATTAATACTGGGTCATGAATTGTGGTAATTAAATTGCGATTGAATGGTTTAATGTATTAGATTTGACAAGTATTTTATACTAACATTAAGTCATCTATTTTATTGTTGTTATGTTGTTTATATATTATGCAATTTTATAATGTTTTGTGATGATTATTAAAATATGAAAATATGAATCTGTTATGATTGGGCCACTTTTCTTTTCCACCTCTATTCCTATAATTGGGTACTTAAATTAATATAGTACTCTTCCATGTGAACTCTCCCCCCCTGGGGTTTTTTTTGTCATATTGTTGCTCCCCAGTTCCATGGTTTAGGGGATACCCATCTTGTGTGATGTAAACATAGTGGGGTTTCCCACAGAGAGGAGGACACCTTTAGAAAACACAGCCCGCACCTTCTAAAAATTATTCTTATGTAAGTAAACAGACAGGCTACTTATATTGCCACCACAGCAGTTTTTTGCCATAATAGGAACCTTATTTACCAGTGGACGCAACACTGATGTATGTTAACTTATAAATTGCACTGAATCCAGGAACTGTTGATTTGTTTGTCATTTACCTACTAAGATACCTTGCATCAGTACATGGTTACTATGCCTTTTCTTTGTTAAACAATGATGTTGAGTCTAAAGGATGAAATAATGACCAACACAGAAAAAACTTTTTTGTGCCCCTACTTAGTAGCTATGAAGTTATGTTTTCTCTACATGAGCATATGAAAACGAATACGTATTAGAATGCTTTATTAATATTGGATTATTAATTTGTTTCTCCAGAGAATTATGTTGTGTAAGAGAAAACAATATTTTTGCCCCTGATGAAGAGTGAAAACAATACTCAAAACGCGTTGGGCCAGATGAAGATTATTTTTTATTTTCTTGTCAAAATTTGAATAAATATCTGTTTTAGATAAATTAATGAATTGTCAAATACTAATTGGGTTATCTCAGAGACATTTTCCAGCGACTGCTAGGAAAATAAAATTGCTGAATACATAAAACCAAGAACTACTTAGTAAACTAATAGGATATCTCTGTATTTCTTTTACAGTAATACAATTATATCCTAAAAATGACACATAGGCTTTGCCCATTCTGATAGTGTGCAGGGGACGTGGGTTTCCTTAAATAGGAAACCATTTGCCCTTTGTATATTTGACCAGCCTAGATACCAAGGCTGAGCACTTCTCCCCTGCACCTTTAACTACATTTACCCTGAATTTAATGATCCTGAGTCAAAATCTGATATACTTGAATAGAATTGTTAATAAGGTGTGCATCATGGTTAACAATCTTTTCCTTCCAGACCAGAATGAGCCAACGCACCCTTGCCTGGCAATGTGCCTGACAGAAAAAGAAGAGCTGCGCTTAATCTTCACACCCTCTGCCACAAAAAGGACATAGAATTGTGGAACGAGACCCATTCTTCCACTTGGTGGACGAGTAAGCCAATAGGAGTGTGCCCAATCGGAAATTTGCAAACCAGCTTTTTAATTTCATAGGCATTTGAAGGTCCAATAAACCTCCGGAACCTAGACGTCCTTGAACTGTAGATAAGCTCTAGCTTTTTTCCCCGACAGGCAATTATCAATCATCCTACTCCACGTCCACTCACTATATTTATAACCTCTGGCTAAGCATGTGGGGTCGCCCCATAAATCCCCTACCCAATGTTAAAAAGCATAATTCTTACATGCCTAAACCAAGACAGCTTCCTACAGCCTGGTAATTAGAGCAGCTCCTCAAAAACTTCCCTAAATGGGGACAAAACGTTATTATTCCAGACCGCAGCCATTATAACACTGGCTGTATCATAATGGCATATCAGACCAAAGTCACATGCCACCGGCGTTGACTGGGCACTCAAGGGTAAACCAAGCAAAGATTTCAGAAATCTATTTTCAGCTATCTAAATAGAGGTAGAATCATGTGCACCCCACAAATCGGCCCCATGAGTTATCCCAGGGATTGTCTGAGCCTGATAGATATTTAGGGGTACAGTAAGAACCTCCCCATCTAGGCATGTTACCAGATTCCCAATAAGCCCACGCTGGCGCAAATGCAATAGCAAGCTTTTTTCTACCTGATTATGCCATTGCAATTTGTTCGAAAAGATCAACCCCAATTATGTGTAGGAATCCCCTGAATCCAGCAGCTGGTTGTTTAGATAATAGTTTGCCTGTACTTGTGCCTTTTTCCCAACACACAAGCACACCGCAAGGTTTTAGTTTAAGAAAAGTGAATGCGGAGGCCTTTTGCAATACACAATTTGTTAAAAACATCCAGCTGATTCTGCAGGCACACCAGGGGTTTTGACAGTAAACCTGCGTCAGACACAAACAACAATAGGCTCCATTTTATGTTTCCCAAACTTGGGGCATCCCTAGCAGCTTCTAAAAATACGGGCACTATGCTATTAATGTGTAATAGAAATAACAATGGGGCCGCAATGCAGCCCTGCCTAACCACGATTCCAATAGATAATGGATGGGAAAGCTCTCCGTACGGTCCCCAACATATCCGAGCCGAGTTGCCAGAGTATATCCCAGAGACAAGGGAATGTCCATCTCCTCCAGAACTGACAGCACTATGTCATATTCATAGATTTTGTACGTGGGCGTGTGCACAGCCATCCTTACCCTAAGACACAGTTGGTAATATTTTGCATTGGGAAAGAAACAATTATTTCCAAATTGTTAATGCGTAGCAATGTATTGGTTGATATCACAGGAATGTTATCCTCTTTTCTGGATCCAGAAGCTGTCCGAATCAGTATATATGCTTCAATGTTGAAAACATGTTAATGTTAGCGTGAATGTTCAGTAAACAGAAATGAGCACCAAGGCTAGTCTGCATTAATTACTTAGTGATTCAAGCATACAACACTTTTATCACTAAAATAGTTGTCAAATATAAGACCCGTGGTCCTTCTTATGTTCCCAAAATGCTCTGAAATGTTATGCAAATTAGGCTGTAACCCTCACTGATACTGCTTGTCCCCTTCCCCTCTCTCATAGGAATATTTTAAGTGAGCCCAATAAAAGTGTACCAGGCTGCCCATCTTGGAGTGAGAACTTTCTATCAGAATATAATGTATATGGTTATTCTAGGTTTTTCTAATGTGCTTTGCTAGTAAGACAAGTGTAACATTCTTAATTATTGCTACAATTTGTACTGGAAGTTATCAATAGAAAAAATAGAAAAATTAAAAAGACCCAGACTGCCCATCTTGGAGTGAGAACTGTTTATTGAAATTAAATAATTAAATAACTGCCGTCTCCTCTCCAAGGATATCTCGGTGGTTTTCTCTGCTCAGCTGTCAGCGGCTGCTGGAATGGCTGCAGCAAACATACACCTGAATGCTCAAGTCTCACCCACACAGCAATAGGCAGAGATGAAGCATAGAAAGTACGAGAAAGAGAGAGGATCCGTGTATGATATGACGGGGACCGCTACGTGATACTGGTTTCCCTTATTGGATGGTAAACTGTAACTGGGTTCTCACTGGTTTGATGACTGGGGCAAGTCCGCTCTGGAAAAGACGGGGTTATTCCTCTAATGCATTGCAATACTGGCCTATAATATATCCGCTTTCCATTGGGTGAAATCCTCACACAGCTATACAGCACTATACAGTATAGTGAGCGGGGGGCTGTGGGGCAGCCTGCAGCCTGCAGCTGCCCAACATTTTTTTTTTTTAAAAGAAAAGGACCCTGCGTGCCGGTTCCCGATCACAGAAGTGAAAGGGAACCGGTGCTGCAGGGACAAAGCGCGAATGAAGGTAAGGTAAGTAGGGTGGTTTGAGTTTGTTGGGGGTGTGGTTGGGGGTGTTTTGTGTGTGTGCTGTGGGTGGGGGTGTGTGTATGTATGGTTTTCTATTGGATGTTTGCATGGCAAATGTATGAACATTTGTAGTGCGTACATTTCCCATGAGAACATTTCCGTCGCTGACTTTTCCGCAATGGAAACATCACACAGATCTGTGGTCCATGGCCCCAGAAAGCCTTGTGGACAATGCAGAGGGTCTTGAACTTGATCCTTGCAGCCACAGTGAGCCAATGGAGAGATTTCAGGGCGGGAGAGATACGATCCCTGGGCTTGAGGCCAAGGACAAGTCTTGAAGCCTTTTTCTGGATTAGTTGTAAAGGGCGGAGAGATGAGGCAGGCAGATTTAGAAAGAGGGTGTTGCAGTAGTCCAGCCTAGAGAGGAGCAGGGCTATGGAGACAGTGAGCTTCTGGGGGAAAGTGAGAAAATGAAGAATACCTCTAAGGAGGTGCAGCTGATAGTGTGACTTCTTAGAGACGTCAGAGATGTGATAAGAGAAGGAGAGTGTAGAGTCAATGATGACACCAAGATTCTTAGCCTCACATGAATGCAGGTAGAGGGGCCAGGGTGGGCAGCCGAAGTGAGAGAGGGAAGGCGGGAGCAGGTGGGCCAATGAGGAGTATCTCAGTCTTACTGGCATTAAGGCAGAGATCATTGGAGGCACAACATTCCTGAATTGCAGGCAGTCAGGTATGAGAGAAGGAGCAGAAGAGGCTGAGGGGAGCCTGAACGGGTGTCATCCACATAACACTGAAAGTTAGAACAGAAGGTAGAGATGTGATGGGCCAGAGGTGCAAGGTAATGGTTAAAGAGCCAGGGAGAGAGGTTAGACCCCTGGCGAACACCACATGTAGAGAGAGAAATAGAAGATAGGAAAGACCCAAGGTGGACCTCGGAGGGTCGATCTGAGAGAAGGGAGGTTACCCAGGTTAGGGCCTGACCAGCGATACCCAGGTTTTCAAAGAGACGATTAAGCAGGATGGCTTGGTTGACCATGCCGAAAGCAGAGGATAGATCAAGGAGAATGAGGACAGAGGAAGGTTAGAGTTAAGATTAGAGAGAAAGTCTTCAAGGTTGTTCAGCAGAGCAGTTTCCATGCTTCTGGCTGCTCTGTAGCCAGACTGGTGGTCATGGAGACAACCAACAGATTCAGTATGTAGATCAAGCTGGGAGATGGCCAGATTTTCCAGGAGTATGCCCAGGAAAGGAGTGATGGAGATAGGGTGATGGTTTGCCAGATAGAGAGGATCGGCAGATGGCTTCTTAGGGAGGGGGTGCACAAGGCAGTACTTAAGGGGGAGGGGAAGGTACTAGTGGCAAAAGAGTTATTGCAGAAATCGTCCAAGGTTGGAGCAAGGGTGTCATTGTGGTCCTTAATGGTTCTGGAGGAGCAGGGGAGCACCTGCTTTGAAGACAATTTCATAGATTGGACTTGACTAGAAACATCGACAGAAGTGAACAGGGAGAAGGTGGAGGAAGGAAGAGTAGAAACGGCCAGAATGGGGCCTGTAATGGTAGAGGGAGATGAAGAGGAGGTAGAGGAAGATGAGAGAGTAGACAGGATGTCCAGAGATTTAGTGGTGAAATGAGGTCCCCCCCCCAAACCCCTGTTTTTTTGGTAAAAAACATTGTTTTTACCTATACGAAAACCAAAAAATATATATATAATTTTTAAACAAAATTCGATCCTTTTGTTTTCGGCCCTATTGTGTCGATCCTTTTGCATTCAATCCTTTTTCATTCGATGCTTTAACTGGACAGCGCTTCAAACGGATCCTCATGACAGGGGCAAGGACATCCAGATTTTTAGAGATTGAGAGATGAAGGCTCAATAGAGCTGTGTCAGAGTGTGAGTCAGACAAAGGTGTAGGAGGAGGAGAGAAAGTAGCAGCAAAAACCTCCACTAACACACGCTTCACGGGCCGGATGATCGAGAAGGTAGGTGGTAATGCTTGGGTCGACTTAACCTGAGGGGCAGAGAGTGACAGGCGTTAGGAGAGAAGAAAGTTGTCAGTCCAAGAGGGTGGAGTGGGGAGAGGGTTGGAGAGGGGGAGGTCTGATGAGATTTGAACATCGAGGGTCTGCCATGCAGAGTGAGTCGGGAAAGAGGGAAGAATAGAGAGAGAGAGAGTTGCAGAGGTTGCGAAAGAGCCCCAAGTAGGGGCTAGAAGCATCCCAGTGGATGTTGAGGTCTTTGAGGAGAAATTGAGAGGTAGTGGCAAGGAGGGAAGAGGAGAGGTCAGCCCACTCAGAGACGAAGAGAGTGACCTGGCCAAGCAGCCTGTAGGTGGTGGCCACAGTGAGAGAGAGAGAGGGCAGGAGAGATAGAGAACCTGCAGAACAGTCATTCAAAGGAGGAGTAGGCCTGCATAGGAATGACAGAAGCAGGGATCTACTCCAGGATGATCAGGGCTACCACCCTCTAGGATGGTTAGTTCTGGGTTCGTAGAGGATCTTGCAGTCATCAGGGAGGAGAGTGTCAAAACTCATGAAAGAGCTGGCTGTGAACCAGGTCTCAGTAAGACCGAGTAAATCCAAATCAAGCTCTTCGAGGAGATGGCAGATGTCTGAGGAGTATTTGACAGTGGAGCAAGAGTTAAGAGTGACAATGTGGAGCAGATTCAAGACTATACAAGACCTATACAAGACTTCCGTGGAGGGCTACAGACATGACATACAGCCTGCGGAAGTGTTAGAGGTGCCCGAGAATGGGTAGAGGAGGAAGGAGGATATGGCAAGGTAGTCAGAGAGGAAGAAGAGGGTGCCGGAGAGGTGGCGGAAGAAGGGGAAGGCAGAGCAGCCAGAGAAGCAGAGGAGGGTGCCAGAGAGGTGGCAGAGGAAGGAGGCGGCAGAGCGGCAAAAGAAGCAGCCGAGGGTTCCAGAGAGGGAGCGGAGGAAGGAGGCGGCAAAGGAGCCAGAAAGGGGTAGGTAGCAATAGCAGGAGAAGGAAGGAAGTTGATAAGACACAGGAAGTGTCTATCGAAAAGAAGGAGATTGGCAAGAGGGCCCTGGGCCAAGACAGTGCCATATAAGTAGACATTAAGGATGGTCTTGGTGGAGTGGAAGGGGGCTAAGAGGACCTCTCAGATGGTGCTACCATTAATGGGAGAGGAGGAAAAAGGAGAAAGAACAGAGACTAAATGGGGGGACCATTGGTCTGGAAAGGGCATGACAAAGAGGATGTCATGAGGGTCTGTCTGGAGGAAGCACTGGTGTAGGTATCTGTGATAGGGAGGCCTGGGTTGGAGACCAGGATGTACCTCTTGAGCTTCTTCTTACCAGACTTAGTGTGAGGGATACGATATTCGATAGAATAGCAGTTAGAGAAGATAGGGGAGACAGAGAGCACCATAGAGGGTGTGGGCATAGATGTTTTTATGGAGAGCAAAAGGGCCATTTGCCCCGGGGCCCCACCTTCGAGGGGGGGCCCACAAGGCTGCCTGATCTTAAGAAGTAAGATTGTTCACCAGATAGCACACAGCAGGATATTTTATGGCATGCTGCTGAGGCTCTAAACCTATTGCCTGTCTGATTTGACAAGTACATTCTGTCTTGATCAATTCATTGTGTAATGCTTTCTGTGTTCACTGTGGAATACATTGTTTGTGTGCTCCTTAGAGCACAACTCCTGTAGCATTCCTTCCTTCCTGTGGGAATTATGTTGATCAAGTGCAATAGCCAAAGTTGAAATGCATATTGATAAATTGAGTGCCACAATGGTTCAGAAGTTAGCTCAGTGTGTTAAGCACTCATTGCAGAAATATGTACTCATATGCAAGATGCGAATAGCACATACCAGCAATGATGGCTGAGCTTGCCTTATGTCTGAAGTTCATAAACCTGTCTGCATATGTACTTGGTTATGCAGCACAAAAGATGTAATTATCAGTAACGGGATTGGGGTTGGTATAAAATCGAACATTTTATCCGTGTGGTGAAGGTCTAGAAATTGGTTTGTTCAGATGGGGTGTTGTAAAACCGAGCAATCACATCCAATGATGAGCATAAACTTTTAGTCCAAGAGGTGAATAAATATCAAAATTCAAGACAGTGGAACCAACGCGTTCATGCTTGTATCCTGATTTTACCAGCAGACAATACTGTGATCCTGGTCAAATCATCTAATATCTCTTACATTACTGTGATGTCTTCTGTGAGCTTTGCCATTTCGCATGCTGGTGGCATCACTTAGTCCATTACTTGATCTTTCTTCTTATGTAGGCCATGTGAGTGGAAGGGGTGGTATACAGAAGAGAGCAGACCAGATGTTGCACGTCTCGGACAAGCATATTTTAAGGTCTGCTCGTTTCACACAAAAAACAGTTTGCTTGTCTGTAAAAGTAAGAGGTTGTTCTGCACATTTATAAATGACAATTTCATAAACCAGAGTTTTGGAAGTATTTAAAGCTTTAAAATTCAAAAGTCAAACTCAGATTAAGGGACTCATTACGAGGTTGGCGGTAACCCTGTAACAACGTTTCCGCCGCCTGAGATCCTGGTGCCACTGGGATATTACAAGTCCATGTGGCCCGGGATCTCAGGCGGTGAAAAACATTTTCCCCCAATCCCATAGAATCCAAAAGGACTGTATGGGAATGGGGACACAGTTGCTAACGGTGCCGGTGCTTTTGTGACAACTCTGCTTTACGGGAGCGTTGCGCCCGGCAGATCAGACCCTGTTGGGTGCAGAGGCCCCGGAAAGCAGAGTTGTAGTCTGCCTGTCTGAAATGGGTGCCGGAACGGCAGACATGTAATGAGGCCCTAAATCTATTAAATCACATTTATTGGTATGATGGTACTTATATACTTTCCTTGAGGTTGGAGAGAATGAAGCTACAATAATTCCCAGTTTGCGTAACACCCTTCTATAATATTTTGTTTTTAAAAATCGTCATGGGATTTTTTTATGTTCCAAGTCAGTTTTATAAAATTAGATTATTTTAATACATGGTAAGAACTGGAAAAGAAAGTGTTCAAATGCAAAAATTGCAGAGTTGGTACAAATCTCAACTTCACCCCTTAACCAATGTGTATCCAGGTCATCTCATGTAATCTTGTATTATCTAACCTTTCAAAATTGCCAGTCCCTAAACCTTTCCAAAGTGTGAGCACTTCAGAGCAATTTCCTTCTCAGGGTATGATCTTCAAAAAGTCTCACTCATGTTTTACTGGCTATACTGTTGCTTCCACTATAACAGTGAGCATTAATATATCGGACACCACAGGCACTTGTTCTTTTGATCATTAATGACAACACTATTTGAAAACCATGTTCCACTTCTAATCTCAGTCTGTCCCGATACAGACACCTTCCTGGTAGCTTCTAATCTGCATCCGCTATCCATGCTATGGTATGTGTAGCTTTCTCTTTCCTTCCAATTGGTCTCCTGTATCCATGATTTAGCACTTCTGTATTCCCTGAGGCAGCTAATGTGAGCTATCTGTCTAGTCTATGTTACACGTACCTTTTACATATGGTACTGCATTACTACTACAGGCTGCATACCTTCCTGGGTGCAATTGTTAAAAAGTCTCCTGTATCTATATTAGAACAGAATTAACTTCTATATAGGCTGCCAATGTTGGCCTTCAAATGCTACTTGTTTATCATTTTTAATAGATTAAGAATGAAGAGGGTAAGAGGATTTAAAGGGAGTAAACATGCTTATTTGGAATGCTGCGAGGCAGCATATCAACCGATGGGTTGTGATGAGGGTTGGGGGGTGAACAGATATTCTTGATAAATTGATTAATTTGGTTTGGTGGAGGGGCGTCCATGCTCACGGCCTCAAAAGTGCTTAAGATAGCCCTGGGTGTGGGGTGGAGAATAAGGAGGGGCAACCCAAGCAAGAGGGTGGGTCCCACACTAGGGGCAAACAGGAGGGAGGCATACAGAGGGTCACACACAATAGAAGGGGCAACAAGTAAGTACACCACAGAACAAGAACCTTGGAACCTTGCGGGGCCCTAGCGTGAGTGGAGAAAACAGTGCAAGCAACAATTGTACACAACAATGGTACTCAAGGGCGAGATAATTCAAGTACAATACAGAATACACAGCTGGTAGTCCTAGGGGACCTAGAGGGGAAGAAGAGAAATGCACACGATGCAGAACATAAACAATACAATGGTAACACTACAAGAACAAAATGCAAACAATGGTAATCCAAGGAGACCTGGAAGTAAGAGGAAAATGCAAGCGATGCAGTGGAACGCCAATGCAATAGTCACAGTACGAAAGGGTGTGGAATGCAGAGATAAAAGCATGGAACAATACACTGGTCGGGCTCAGGGGAGCCCGAGGAGGAAGGAGAGTAGGGAAGTGGACCTGGGTTAAGTGGGAGCAGTGCTGAGAAAGAAGCGTGAGGCTGGGGGAGCAGAGACAAGTTATGTGGGGAGCAACTCAGGGAGCTCTCTTTCACAGGGGAAGGAGGCGACAATCCTATCAAAGTGTTAGGTATTGTATTAAAAAGAAAAAGATGTCTCTAGTTTAAAATCCGTAAATGCTAAAACATATGTTGGCCACAAGATGGCAGAAGAGTCCACTATAAAATGAGCTTTCTGTCTCA
Source organism: Ambystoma mexicanum (assembly GCF_040938575.1). Lineage (NCBI taxonomy): Eukaryota > Metazoa > Chordata > Amphibia > Caudata > Ambystomatidae > Ambystoma > Ambystoma mexicanum. Next base: position 40,503,744 of record NC_090937.1, read on the forward strand.
TAGTTCCCGCCTCATTCTACCATACAGAAAGTGCTTTCCGAAGATCTGCAAGATGTTTAGCTTAGCAACACTCTTGCTACAGCAGAAATGTGTCGTTGGAGTTTCTATTTGGCGCAACAGGTGCTCTGCACGCGCTTGCAATACAGAGCACCGTTTGCACCCGCTTTACACGGCTGTGGTCACAACATCTCCCAGCCATCCCTCCCACCACTCTCCGAATGAAATTGGAAGGACTTGATGAGGAGAGTGGCAGATGTCCACACCACTTTCCACACAACATTAGAATCGGGCTCTAGCACCATTGCCAAGTCATAAAGTGAGAACGTGGATTGGTGAACAAAAGTGGTGGAATATATTGAAAACGGCCACTATTACACTCCATACACATCTGATGCAATGTAGAAAAGTGACCTTCCATCGAAGCGTGCACCTTAGAACCAGGCCCTCCATGCCAGAAAGGTAAAAAATAAAATGTTACCAAAAAATGCTGTCTGCTTCTTTCACATTGTGGTGTAATAACAATTGGAATAACTCCTTAAGACCTGTCCGATGGCACTACGACATATTGTATATTGCTGCTAATTGTGCATCCTGACATGGCTTTCAGTCGTTTCTTGGCATCAAACGTATCGCTCGTGTTTACAAATGGAAAGTTACAAAGTGTTAAATCTCGAGCAGTATTCCAGAAAAGATGCCATGACACACGTTTGCACAACAATTTTGTGTGGTTTTATTTTCAACGGTTGGCAAATATCTTTTTCAACAAATGCGAAGGGTAAGGGTGTCATCTACTGTTATACTTGTGCATTGCATGCAACAACAAAAAGATCGATTTATACCAACGTAAATTGATTGCAGACATTGGGTCTCATTCTCAAGTCAGCCGGTCCGGTAAAAAAGTGTCGTATTCATGGATACCACTACCAGCACTTTGCCTACGGGTTTGCCGGTAGGCCATCTGAGTTACCTCCAACAAAAAGCTGGAGGTATGCCAGGTGCAATGACGGCAACTATGGGGCTCCATGAATGGGGATTTGCACCGTCAGTCCTGGCACCCGTAATCCGGTGGCAATGGGGCAACGAAATTTGCCGGTATGTTGGAGGCTGTACCGCAAGGATACTGGCAATGTTGGAATGAGGCCCATTATAGTCACCAGGGTGAAATCAGAGGTCAAAGCGGGAGGGAACAAAAAGGTACGATGTTCTCTTACTTACTGACACCTGGAGTATAGTTCCAGGACAGTATAATAGAAAATCATTGTTTCGATTTTACTTTTTTCCAGCTTGGGATTTTAACCTAGGCCCGTAGGCAACAGTCCAGTGTCACACCTCATTGTGCTATGCCACAGTTGTTGGAAAGGCTTTGTTTATTTCAGTATAGTGCTTGGGACATAAAGCCCCTTCCAAAGCAATTAAAAAGCCGACCTCAGAAGCAATCTACGAATTGCTTTAAGATCAGCAGCGTTTGCAGGTGATGAGAGGGCTGTGTCATTGGCTATAGTTCTGGGTATGTCCCTTAAGAGTTGTGAATGGTGGGTGATTGGAAGGGGAGGCTGCATAACACTGCATGCTCTGGGGGACAATGGCACCCTAATGGTAGTCATTTAAAAGAATATTCTGTCACTGTGTGTTCTTCAGTCATGATGCTAGAACTGTTGTAAAACACAACGTTGTGTATTGTAGATAAGGAAGGATCCAGGTAGGTGGTTTGAATTGAGGGTGGTGAATGACAGTCAGTATGGGGGAAAGGGGCACGTCAGAAAAGGGGCCACGGCAGAGGGAACACGGTTTCACCGGTCAGATAACACAACGAGCTGAGCGCCCGTTTCTGACCGTTGTCTGCATCCTGCTGATGCAGGTTTGAATCCCAGCAGGGCCAACTCAACCTTTCATCCTTCTGAGGTCAATAGATTGAGTACCACAATGTGGGATAATAATACTGTTATCTCAGCGCTCAGATGCCTGCGGGTTTGTAGCGCTATATAAAATATATATATGAACTACTTTTTTATACACTTCGACCACTGGGTAAGATACTGACGTACATGATTTGTGAAGGTATGGAGGCCATTTTGCTGGCGCTATTACACCTGGAGACAGCTGCGGAAACAATAGGCTGGTTGTACAGGAATCTATCGGTAGGTAAAAGCAATAAGATCCTTCTAACCAGAAACCCAGCTTATCAGTGGCAGAGACTGAAAGAAAAAGGGCTGCTTGCTAGTCTGATAGCTCGAGCAGAAATGCATGCGCACAAACAACTTCCACACCTGGGCAGAACAAAGAAGAAAACGAGAGAGCCACGCAATCCCTGCACGTCCCCACAACAAATGAGTCATCACAGATAATACTCTGAAGCACTCTATACTTTTGTTTTAGAATGTTAACAGTTCCATTACTTATTATAATGATTGTCACAATTTCGGAACCATATATTTTGGAGCTAAAGCAAACCGCATCATTTCACCACCCTAAAGCAGTAAATGTACAAAGCCTGTGTGACATCTCAGCCTGGACGGACTCTAACCGGCTTCTTCTGAACCAGGGAAAGATACAGGAGGTGCTGCCAACCCTAAGAAGGAAGCTCTCCTCACACCCATGATTTCTGGAAAGCATGTCAAGGTGAAATCTCATATTACATTCTTAGACATTATACTTCACATGGTAATCAAGGGATGCTATTTTAGCATTGGGGTCTATGTGGGGCTGTTCCATTCATGCCACTGGACAGATGTGCAGTTCAAGCAGGAGCCCCAGTGACTAATCGCTTGGACTATTGTCATGCACTCCTGCGGGGTGCTTCAATGAATTAAGCCAAGTTGCAGACAGAAAAAGGGAGCATATCCAGCCTGCTTGTCGGAATATAATATGATAGGATGTTGATGACACGCCAGTACACAAGTGTTTCTAGGTACCACAAGACAAGGGAGGGGAAGCAGAGGGGAGACAAGAAAAACAAACCTACTAGGCTTTGCGACATTGCGATTGTGCAAGTGCGAACGAGAAGTGCAGGAGGAAGTGAGAGGACGAAGTGCAGGGGAAGGTAGGGATAAGTGCGATCAGGGCAGCATGGCTCTGAGTAAGTGCAGCCAGAGCAGCACGGCTATGGGTAAGTGCAAGAGGCCAGGGGGGCTGTAAGAGTTACAGTTACAACTCCTAAGTGCATGGTAGGACAGGAGGCAGTGAAAGGGAGACTGGTCATAGAGGAGCCTGGTACCCAATGAGACTCTGAGGGAACCAAGCAACCAGTCGGTGCAGCGGAGAGTTAAGTCAGCAAGGAAGCTAGAGAGAGAAAGCAGAGGAGAAAGGGAAGGTCATGAGACGCTTCCGGAACCTCTGGTGGTTCAGCTCAAGTGTGAGAGTGGCGGGGAGGCCGTTCCAGAGGGAGAGAGAGAGCTACCCCCACATAACCCCCACTTTCTGCTTGGAGAAGGTCTCCAGTAGAGTAGAGAATTCATCTTAGAGTGCTCTGCTTCATCTTCAAATGCACTTCCAGGGGGATGCACATGCATGTCTTAAGAATGGATTCACTTGGTGTACCCCAGGAAGGAAAGTTTGGTATGTGGGGGATCACACACTCTTCATCCCTAGGACTCAGTCTGACAAGAGAGGACAGCATTTCCATCTTGAGAGCTACGCTTTGGAATAAATAACCAGATTCTTTTCATGACAGTGCAAGATTAGTCTCAGGTCCCTGTTGAAGCACCATCTCGTCATGTAGATCTTCCGCTATGGGTTCCAGCAGACTTAAGATCAGCGAGCAGAGGCACTAGATAAATGTTCTCATTGACTGACCGACTGGCTGTCAACCTGCCATGTTGCAGTCTGCTCCCGCTTATCCCACCCCCCCCCCCCGCCCGCTGAGGTCACGTTCCATGCCAATTTTTGGTACACATCTACCACAGCTGCAGTATCATTTCACTCAGACGCAGGCACCCATTTAATTCCCTCTTTAGCATACCAGTGAAGCTGAAAAGAAATTCTCAACATTCACCAAATGAAATGCAGGGAGGGGTTGGACAGTATCCTGAAATCCGGGGAGTCCATTCTCCAGCCTCACCACTGAAGCAGAATATGCTGTAATTCATTTCAAGATTTGTTTCCACAATACTGCTTTCACTGCAAAAAAGATAATTCTCCATTTGAAACCATAGACCAACAGCATCAATCATCATCATACATAACTTTATTTGGCTGTAGGAACCATGAAAGCAATTTGTTGTCATATACATAAATACACAATAATAAATACAGTTGGGCATCATTTCCAGCGTTGGAAGAAATTGGGGTTAAGAAGGAGCATAAAACAGCATTCTCAGATACATATTCCTTAGGCCAAATTAGTTCCCAGTAGATCTTTTCCCCAGGGGTATAAGATTTGCTCCAGATAAGACATTGTCATACGCCGGCTCCATCATCGCCTGTGGGACAGGTGGAGACTTGTCCACCATTGAGGAGTGCCATTACGCTCTGCTCCTGACCGCCAGATGCGGTCTAGTTGTTTTCAAGATGGCCGCCACCAGCTTCAAGACCAGCTTTCACTCGCCGCGACTTGCGTTGCAACTGCCCTAGGATTTCTCCTTCATTGCCACGCTCACAAGTTTTCTCTTGGCTTTGGTAAGCCCGCTTTTCTTGGTCTTCTGACCCTCTGTTCCTCTTGTCTGTTTTCCTTCTGTTTCCTCTGTCCAATTATTCCCGGTCTCTCTCCTTCCCATTCTCAGCCGAGCTGCCCCTTGCTGGCTTTTCCCTCCTCCCTCTTTCTTACCGTCTACGGTTTCTTACCTTTGGGGTCAGCAGGCTCCGTATTTTGGTCTTCTGTTGTCTTCTCCCCTGACGGACTCGGGCTTTGCTTCTGGATCGCTTCCATTGGATCCCTACTTACCGCATCGGGTGTTCGGTGCACGCTACCTGTTGGTAGCTGCATTCCTTGATCATCGCCTCAAGAGCATCACGCCGTCTGCATACCGAGTATATTGACAACGAAGCCTCCGATGACCGCTTGAGGGGTTTTTTGCCACTCACTGACTTTTTCCCCTTGTTTGGCTGCTGCGGAACCGGGGCCACTGGTCTTCTTGTTCTTTGATAAACCAGAGTGGCGTTGTTCCGCGGCAGGCCGTATCTTCATAAAAATAAATCTCTCCTCAAGATAAATGGAAGAAAGAAGAACTCAGCACAGGAAGACCGTAAAACAGGTGAGGAGTGGGAACTAACTTCTGAGAGCAACAGTGACAGTGACACAGTTGACAGACATTGTTATTTGGGGCAGTTCCGGTGGGATGGGGGGGTCAGCGAATGCCCAGATAGGGGTGTGTACTGATTACTATCCCACTATTGGGAACCCGACCATTGCACCCAGAACTTTCCAAGACATCCCTGGTCAGTTGCTCATTCTTGAAGACCAGTTTGGCAGAATCAGTGAGATTTTCCACAAAGGCACAATTCCCAACTATTTAAAAGGGCATCCCTTGGTTCACGCCTGCTGGGGGCAGCTTAGGTACCCCGTGAAGGAAGAGCGTAGTGTTCCTTTGCTCCCTGTATACATGATGCTTGGGCGTGCATGCCCTTAGTCGATAACTGTGTGCCCTAGGAGCACTATGGGCACTATTTCCCTCCCCCTGAGGCACTTAGTTCTCTAAACAGGTGGGGGATGGACCGCCAACATAAGGGGCCTAGTGCACAGGGTTGAAAGTTCCGGGGCTGCCATGAGAGGTGGCACCTGTTCAGCCGGAGGCTGGCTCAACAGTGTGGGAGCATTCATTGCCAGGGAACAGTATTGAAAAGGTGACATGAGGGATGTGGCCCCTTAATAACAGTAGAAGTACTTGCAGGCTCCCCCAGCAGGCCCTCACCTCCCTACCGCCCCCTCCGCTCCCCTGGGCCTCAATCAGCACTAATAGCAGTTTTTTCATGGCGTCCAAATGGACAAGCACCCTCCCACAAGAACAACCCCCGGTAGTATGAGCCTCCCCATATGATGGGACAGAGGTGGACTGGCTACCATGGGTGATGGGCTTGGGCGCCCTAAAAGGGGTTAAGCAAAGAAAGGAATCAATCGTAGAATAACCTTTTCTAAGTAAGCTTTTACAAGAGGCTTTAGGGAAAATCTGCCATCATTTTAGTTAAAATAGTTAAAGCTTAGCAGCTGTCGCATATTTGATTTGAGTTTAGTTTAGCTGACTTGGGTTTATGGTTTCCAAGATAAGCCAGCGTCTAATAGAAGAAAGGCAGACTCTGAGACTCTCTCTAAAAAAACTCAATAGCAATACTTCCCAGACTGCATCATTCTCTTCCATCGCCATGTATGTCTAAGATTTATGAAGCACAGACGTCGCTGGGCAGCAACCAAGCACTGTGCATAGGCTACACACCCAGGGGTTTATAGGTAGGGTGCAGGGTAGCAGAGGAGCTGGATTGTTTTGTGGGAGGTTGGAGATCTGGGGAAGTAGGGTTTAGTGGCGCGAGATTGCTGAGATGGTCTTTAAAGAATCGGGTGTTCAAGTCCTTCATGGAGTGTGGGATGGAAGGGCCCCGTTTTATATGCATTGATAACTTGTTCCAGGGACAAGGTGTGTAGCAGGAAAAAGCCTGTTCACTGTTTGACCCCCTATTACAGTTCTTTGTTACCAGTCTAGCGATGTTGTGCCTCTGGCCTCCGCCGATGGTTGTAGAGTAGGGGTTTGGTTGTTACTGCTTTGTAGGTGGATTTAGGCTGTCCTGAACATGGTGTGTGCTTGAAGGGGTAGTCTGTGCATCACCTTGAAGAAGGAGACGATGTGTTTGGATTTACGAAGCCCTGTGATGAGGCATTCTGCAGGCTGCTTGTTGACCTTCAGAGGGGTCACAGCGATATCTGGAACTCCTGAGGTTAGGGTGTTGCCACTTTTCAGTTGAGAGATCAGCAGGGCCTGGACAACTGTTCGAATACTTGGGGTAGGTGTGAAAGACATGAATTTGAGTAGGAGCGGAAGGTGGTGCCATGTTGTTTGCTTCTTCTTGGCGGTGTGTGTTTTGAATGAGAGTTCACAGTCAATGATAAAGCCAAGACATTTTGGCCTGAGTGAGCATTGAAGCATTAATCTGTTGGGCTGCATGTCATTTAGACACTTGTGGACTTGGGCATGCTTGATAGGATTTCCCAGTAGAGTACATTTGGTTTTTGTCGAGTTGAGCCATGCTCAGAGCTGCACTAGTCTGTTTCGGTATAAATTACACTTTTGCAAAAAAACTAAAAACGTATTTGTGTGGCAAGAGTGTTCAAAACCCGTGGAAAGAAACCTTTCTTTAAAGTGTTACTGGATTAGCACCCCTGTGTTCCTTCCGGTACTCGCATGTGCTAATGACGATAACACCCTGTAGGGTGGGCTGTACCAGCCTGTAATGTCCCTGTGCTGCCCTCCTTACCCATCATCAATGAGCCCGGCCCTTAACTTGGGAGGTGGACTGTTATTGGCTTGGAAAGCCCGTCCTGCCAGGTTTTATCACCTAATTATGGCTTGATGTATGTAATTACAGTAATCACTCAGTAGAAGAACCAAGTAAGTAACCATTAAGTAGTAGGCAAAGACTGCTTCTAAGTTCAGTGGAAACCAGAGGGAGCTTGGGATAGCCTCCCACGCTCTTTGCAGGCACTGGAGATGCTCTGACAAGACCCGCAGGAAGGCTGAACTTCTAGCCTCCCGCTGGGGGCTTGATGCTGAAGATGCTGTGTGTGATCTACCCGACTCAAGAACCTCCGGCAGGCTGATTACTGCCTACGCTCTGCCCTTTTTGCCCCGATGTGATACCAAGTGGTCCCTCGACCTCTGACCTGGGGATCCAGAAGCAAAGCAGGGGACCTGTCTGCTTTTGGCAGGTCGCCTGAATAGGGGCCAAAGTGAGGTTGAAACTCATTTTAGCCTGATTGGAGTCTGGTCCTTCAGGATGTTACCAGCTGCAAAAACTCAAACAAACAGGAGTTGACTTAATGGGGGAGATGATCTGGTGTTTTGAAGGTACAGAGATATATCTAAAATGTACAGATGATAGAGTCCTGCACTCTGCTGAAAATCATGCAAGTTGCAGGTCCAAGGAGAAAACACACTGGAATAATTTAAACGAGCTCTAATTAATGTTTCAGACTACACGGCTTAAAAACAACCGTGTCGATGCTGTTTGAGTTACAGATTGATGCAAAAAGATTCTAGTTTACCCTATGAGAGCCACTGGCAAAACTACAGATTCCCAAAGCAGCGGTGGGGGAGTAACTCTTTTATCTTGTCTATCAAATGTGAGAGGCAAACCAGTTTGGAAGATCTTCACACCTTTCTAGAAATTCTCATCCAGATTCAAGTTTCAGGCAGTGATTTGCAATTCATTTCCATCCCTAGCTAACGATGGATTGTGCATATATTAGCACCCGGAGATCTTTTTGACCACATATCACCAATACGAATGCTCGGTAACCGTCAATATGTCTTGATATTTAGTGTATTCCAAACATTCTGACTTCACTGCTAGACAGGGACACAGCAGAAATCATTCCTCTGGATTCAGGAAACAGCCATGCAGATTCCCGGGAAGATTTCTTTCAACAAGTCACTCTCACTTTGACAGGGTCTATTTTTGCAGACAGACAACATCCATTTTGGCATACAACATTCATTAGTGTTATGGTGGATTTAAAAAATGCATGAAAAAGGTCTACCGAAAATAAACCATTTCAGCACAGCAACACATGCCACAGCGACAGCCAGTAACCATGCCTGGGAGTGGACCTCCAGTTCAGAGCCATTGAGCAATGCATTGTGGGAATGCATATTAGCCAAAAAGCATGTTTTTTGCTCCAGGAAATTGTCTTGGTCACACCAAAGTGAAAGGTAAAATATTACTGCTTTCCACTTTTGTGTGAGAAACCGTGCACTGTTACATTACACCCAATGCACGATCAAGTTAAAAACTGTTCCAGTTCAACCAAGTTTACAATGAAAATGCTTACGAAATAAAGGCAACCTTGTTGATTAAATATCCCAAAATAAAACCACATTTAATTAAATAAGATACTTTGTGTATTTGCTTTACTCACTATTAAATTAAGGTTTTTTTCTTCACCACAACGCCAAGCACAATATTGCTATTACTAATGTGTGCTCAAATCTTTATAGACCACAGAAGGCGTCATTATCGCTTGGTATAATAACCCGTGCCCAATTTATGGTCCTAGGCAAAGGGCCATAGCTCGGGGTCAGGTCATTATCTCTTGATAATGATCCTCTCTCTTCTATATATAAATATTTTCTTTTAGTTGCTGGCAAGAGCTTTTTCTTTGTGTGACAGGATCATAAGACTAACCTTCTACAGGGAAGAAATAATCTGTTACGTTTTTGGAAGACAAACTTGCTGTGGAAATGTCGTCCAGGAGGAAGGGTAGTTGGAATGGGGTTAATCCACACATATTCTGACCATAAAGCTCATAATTAGCTTTCCTTTTCCATGGATTATTTATTTTACTGTATTTTAATTTATTTTCCCTTTCCGATGCTCCTGCCTGCCATCTGCCTTTCTTTAATTATTTATTTATCCCCTGCTCGACCGCTCCTTGTGGCTCCATCCCTCCCAACGCCCTCCCCTGTCCTCCTCCCCGCCAACCCGGCCCATGATTGGTGGCCTCCACCAGGAAGAAGCCCTCTTCATTGAGGGCCCCAGGGCAGCCATAACCGGGCAGCCAGCTAAGGGTCAGAGGCAGAGGGCAGCTCCATTCTGGGCAGATCGCATCCCTATTTGCCCTTGTTCGCCAATGGACCCTAGACAGAGCACCCATCAGCTACAACTCAGGTAAGGTGATATGGGCGGTGAGCACAGCCACTACTGTGCTCCAGTAAAACCCTGCCACATTTACATTACTACTGTTCACTCCTAGCACGATGTTGGCCTACACTGTACACTCACCTTTTAGCCTATGTGTTGAACTCTAAAGGATCCAGAGGGTAGGCAGAGCATGACACTGGGAAGCATAACAAAGTTAGCCTTGTTGTAAATCTTAGAACTATTGGGACAACGGCCAGGGTATTGCGCTTGGAGGAGTTGTTACGGGGGTCCCTCTCTTACACAAACTTTGGCCGTGTAGCAGTCAACATTCCTAACACTTCGTCTTTGGCTCTCCCTCGAGCTCGGACCCACCAGCACTTATCACCTTGCCTCTTCCTTTCTGCACTTGCACGTTCTGAATACTCACAAGGCATAGTAGGTTTGTCCCTCCCCCTCTGTTCTTAAATATTGTGTTGTAATGTATTTCCCTCCCCTGCTCCCTCCCTGCCCTCTGGGCGCTTTGAAACAGTATTTTCGTATTGTATAAGCACCTTAAAAGCAAACAATAAATCAAATCAAATCAAATCAGGCAATGTATTGCATTTAGATGGATTTTGGCCCTAGGCAGTGTATTGCACTTGCATGGATTTTGGGGGTAGGCAATGTATTAGACTTTGATGGATTCTGGGGGTTGGCAATGCATTTCACTTACGTGGATTTTGCAGGTGAGCAATGTATTGCACTTAAATGGATTTTGGGTGTGGGCAATGGTTTGCACTTAGATGGATTTTGGGGGTGGACAATGTATTGCACTTAGAGGGATTTTGGGGAAGGGCAATATGTTGCACTTAGATGGATTCTGGGGGGTTGGCAATGTGTTGCACTTAGATTGAATTTGACAGTAGACAATGTGTTGCACTTACATGGATTTTGGGGGTGGTCAATGTGTTGTACTTAGATGAATTTTGGGGGTAGGCAGCGGTTTGCACTTGGATGGATTTTGCGGGAGGGCAATAGCTTGGACTTAGATGGATTTTGGGGTAGGCAATGGCTTGGACTTAGATGGATTTTGAGGGTGGGCAATGTATTGCACTTAGCAGGATTTTGGGGATGGGCGATGTATTGGACTTAGATGGATTTTGGGATTGGGGGAAGCGTTGCACCATATCATTAGAAAGGTGGCCATTGCTTCTGTTCTTAGATTATTTATAAGTGTAGCCCTGTATTTTTGCTCTGTCAATATCCATTAGGGTAGCAAACATGTTACACTTAAAAGACTTGTGCGGTTGGCTATTCTGCTGCACTCGACATAATTCAGGAGGGCCACCTGGGTGCTGCTTTCTGAGGATTTTCGTGAGGGTATCCATTGTATTGCACAGATTGTAGCCTTTACACCAGAGGTTATCCTGTGATAACCAAAGTATAGCACTTGGAAGGGTTACGCAGTTCACCAGGATGCTGCACTTTAGTCGAGTCTATGAGGGTGACCAAGTTATGGATTCTAGGAAATTGTAGAATGTGTTCCACTACAGGGAATGCAGGTGTTGGCAGAATGTTGCCTTTACGGTTAAGTGGGGCCTTGAATGTAGCCACTTAATGGAAGCATGCTGAACATATCCAGATATGGAATATAGAATATTGCCAAATGTACCAATTCTAGGCTTTCATTTGATTATAGCCAGTGCATTTTTCCTCTCACCATCCATGCTTTTGGAACTAGCCAAAGGCGCGGCCACACTCCCGCACGCATCTGCTTTCACATGCAACTCGAATGACGCTTTGCACAAAATGTCTGTCATAAGAATCTAACTACCTTTCATGACAAAAATTCGAACTGTAGCTACACAAAGAAACATATTTCCCTAGTGTACATCTCCCCAGCCATACACATGCCTTTTAGACTTTGATGGGTAGCAGGGACTCGGCCAAGCCCTCATAACCTTTAATGGCCATTATGCACACACTTTACCATACTTAGGACTTTGGTCCCTCCGGGGGCTTTCAACCTACAGTGCGTTGGGACCATACCCATGGTGAAAGGCTCTATATAAATGATGAAATGAAATGAAATGAAATGAAGGAGAAAAGCTCGGGGCTGTGTAAGCATGTATATGAACTTTACAGCAACAGAGGGAATAATTCAGGAATGTAATGTTGTGCTGATTATTGCTATCAGCCTGAGGTGCTAAAACAGGTTCTCAAGGCAAGATTCTGCTCTGTTTATTTCAATATCCTCTTAGCAAGTAATAGCAATCCTGGCAATTATTGAAACTATACTGCTTTACTTATATATTCTTGATTGACTACGCACATTACGTGAATCGTTATTTACATAGCTGTGTATGTATGCACGTATGTGGGTCATTTATACAGAACACACCTCGCTAGAAAGCAACAGAGCGCTGCACACTAAAGGGACTGGAACGTAGTGGGGGGTGGTCCTTTCTGCTGTACCTCCAACACCAATGTACAGCCCTGCATGCATATGAAGGCTCGTTAGCATGCACTGAAACCGAAATGCCAATAGCTGCAACATGGACATTCATTGCGTTCGGGTTGACTGGCTTTTAATTCATTAACTCTTTTCTCGGAAGTTGGTAAAAACGACTTCTTACCCCATGCAGAGGACTGCTCGCCGGCATTGCCAGTGCTGCGTATCCTGAATCTGGCAGCAGAGCAGATTTATGGCAACCTTTAAAACGATTACATGTGATATTAACGAATGAATAAACGAAGAATGCATTTTTAACGAGCCTACAACAACGAAAAAATATCGTTTTTTTTAATTTTATTTGGGGGAGTCCATCCATAGCACCCCGTTTCCCTATCTTTAAAACCCCACCCTAACACCTCCCCACCCATTTTAACCACTTACCCCACGCCCACATGTATATTATTTTTAAAATTCGATATTTTTTCGTGTTTTTTTCATTTGTTAAAATGTCATTAAAATGTCATTCTTTGTTTTCAATTCGACAAAATCACTGCAAACCCTTTAGAACATGTGGCATGTTAAAAAGCAAGAGGAATTGTACCACATGGACATGACAAGTTGCACTGCAACAGAAGGCAATACGCAATTGGCTATTGTGGATATCCATAACAAGATGATTTGAAACAAGAATAAATAAATAATAATTAAAAAAAATAACAAGATAACAGCATCCCGTTTTCATATAGCGCTTCCTTCCGTATTACTACTGCTTCTAAGAGCTGTAATATTAGCTGTATTGATATTCAATTTATCACCCTGTGAAGGATGAAGGGCTGATTTGACTCTGCCATGGACTTCAATTGCAGAGGAGAGCCTGGCCCCATGTTAGAGGCGGGCGGCTTATCCATGAGCTATTCAGCCAAGGCCTATTCATTTACTTATGCGTTCATTACAGTTTTGTAAAACACTAGGTATGGAGCAGATCGCTTCAAAGCTTGGGCGTCGAGAAAGGGCACGAAAAGACGGGGGATATATAGTTGATGCTTTATCAGCAGACATAGGGTGTCTTCCAGTGGCAGGGGACACCCACTTTATCAAATATTTAACAAGATCACCCATAACATATGGTTAAGTGCTAGCAACCATTTCAAATATCAGTGTGGTTGGATAGTTATTGTGTTCGTTCTTAATCACACTTGTGGGGTCCAGGTTGATCATTACCCTAGACTGCTCACTGATTGTCGTGAGTGGGGTAGTGCCTGGGGGATGAGTGCGTGGGGGAGTCTGATGACAGACAGTAAAGTTCAGTTCCCTGCAGTTGACAGCTGTGGAAAGAAAGAAGAGGCCCACTTGGGGAGCAAGGCTTCCAAGGACCTTTTAAAGTGGAGAATGATCATTTTCTGTTTTACATTTTGTGGAGTCATAGCACATCTTGGAGCCTAGGCAAAAGCACATCTACCCTCCATTGATTGATTGATTGATTGATAGGTTATTTATAATGCGCTTAATACCCAGAGGTTTTTAAGCGCGGACCCAGGGATAGAACCTGTGTTGCTGCGTGTTGTCTTACTTCCAAGGCGAGTGTGTTGCTGCTGAGCTATCCTCCCGATACATTCTTCCCAATATCAGCCCCTTTGTTGTAGACCCGACGTTTCTCAATGGGTTTAAGGTTGGATGCGGTAGAGCTGGTATTTGGAGCCAATGCCCCTGTAGACTCTATGTACCATGTATGCATGAGTTTTTGTTTTATTGGTAGCCACTGGAGATATTTTCGTGTTGGTGAAAAGTTGTCACATTTCTTTAGACCAGTGATCAACGCTTTTGCCTTGTTCTGGATGAGTTGAAGTTGGTTTAAAGAATGTGTGAGCAAGCAAGTGCACAAGCCTCTGCAATAGTCCTGGTGCTCACTAGCTCTATCTTGTAGCAAAAGCCATAGAGGGGTTGGTGGTTCCTCCGGATGTGGAGCTGACCGTTGGCAAATATAGTTCTAGCATCAATGGAAGGGGTAAAGGTTAGGTGTGCATGTAAGATGATGCCAGAGTTCCCATTGTTCTCCATGGGAGCCATTGTTGGATCATGAAGATGGCCACAGAAGGGAATTACATGAGATGTTGGTGTTCTGAAAAGGAGGATTTCAGTTTTGCCCTCATTGAGGTATAGCTTTCTGTCGAGCATCCATGGGTTCTGATGGGAGCCGGGGGTTGCTTCCACCCTCTCTAGGTGCATCATGTTGCAAATGAGGCTTTGATTGATGTTTGTAGCCTCTAGATCCAGGGATGGACTAGTAACCAAACGTGGCCCTGGAAATGTTTTTCAAAATGGGCACACATTACAACGTGAGCGCAAGCATAACTGCGTTTGATTGGTTCTCCCACACGCACATTTGGAAAACAAATAGACCAAATAGTGCATTTTAAAGTATGTTTAGCAGTATATAGGAATTCAAAAGTTGCAAAACAAAACAAAAAACTGACATATTACATTGTTTAAGAGTGAATAATACAATACTGGGAGCTTTATAACAAATTCTTCAATTCAAGGGGCTGTGGGCAATGAGGAAAAATGGAAGGAATGCAGTTGGGTACATAATAATGAAGGTCAATTCCAATGCTATCCATGAAAAGCCTGTGCAGAACTACAGATGTTGGAGCAGGATCTCATGGTCAACTGTTTCGTAGGCTGTAGAAAGATGAAGGCTGCTTGCTGTCATCCAAGTGTTTCAGTATCTCTATGAGGTAAACTAGAGCTGTTTCCAACCCTCTCTATACTGAAGCCTGACTGGTAATCTTCTAAGAGAGATTTGATTTCACTGAACTCTTGGATTTTGGAGGTAACTAAGATTTCAGGGTTTGTGCTTCAAACCAGATGAAGCTAGGCGAGTGTTTGTGTGAGCCGCAGCCCATGATGCTGAAGTCAGGTGCAGTCTGTAGCTGTGACCCCAGAAATGGAATGAAAACATTTCTGAACATCTCAGGTGAAATGCCACTTGCACACGGGCCAACGGAGTAGAAGAAATGTAACTTCTTACCAAGAACGAATCTATGATGCGAGATGCCAAATGAAGGCGGTTTTGACAATGACATGAGACAGTGGAGTTGCCTTTCTAAAAGAGGGATAGCTGGCCATGCAAAGTGTTTGAATCTATGAAGGGAGACATTGCCCCCCATCTTGACATATGAACCACGTTCTCCTGCTTAGCCTTGACACTGATCCAATGCGTTTCTGTGCACGAGTGTGTGACGTTTTATGTGACAACAGGAGAGCCCTCTCCTACTTTAAGAGGACTATATTCCCTATGCATATCGAATATTCTCTCGCCCTGATGAAGGCTTGGTCTACCAAATACTTAATGTCGAATGCCGAAACTCGAGTAAGCCAACATGAAATGCCATCTTTTCAACAAAAGGACTACAATTTGACTCTAGCCTAGGTTATGCGGTTGGGAGCTGCAACATAGGCCAAAATAATGTTTTGGGGCAAATTTTCTTTCATCAATGTTGCCAGACAGGAGTAAAAACATTCAATATTTTTCAGGTATTGGAATTTTGTTTGTATTACATTGCGCTATGTGCACATTAATGCTGTTTTTGCATTTGTCAATTGTGATATGTTTTCTTTGTGTGGTTGGTGAGTCCAGTAGGTTGTGTGTATGAATGAGGATATGTGAGTTATGCATGTTTCAGGTGCCTTTTGTATTGCAATAATAACAATACGTTTTGAATAATTCGCTGTGAGTGACAAACATTTGAGATAAATCACCTTGTGACATTCGAATATGGTATTGGGGTTTGGTTTTGTGTGTCAAACCAGATGATTGACATGGGGTGATTAATAGCTAAGTCATTACAGTCAGTGGTGAGATTTTGTTGAGCAGGGATATGTTGTGTTCTTTAGAGGAGTTTGGCACTGAGCAAGAAGATAGGGAAGCATTACAGTCGGAGTCCAGTATTTGGCAAGTGTGGTAATGTGCTCCTTTATGAAATTTGACGAGTAAGGATCTCTTTTGGGAGGAGGACAACTTCAGACCTTTCACCTTTTTGATCTGGTCCCGTCCTGATGTGGATCACATGAGATGAAAGAAAAAATTGCCCTGAAGCCAACAAAATGGCCTTCAACTGAACAATCTTAGGAGCTGATGTTGTGCTTTATGGTTTCTACTTTGCAGTTGAACAAATCATAGATGTTGTTAAATAGCTTTTGGGATGGTAGTATGTGGTATTTCACTTGATATGGTTTTGCTAGCACAATGTAGATTTTTAAGATCAAATCAGATGTATTGCTTGCCTTCCTGATTTGGTCTGGCTAGTACTCTCACCTGATTGATTGATAAACTTTCATGTATGTAAGACTACCAGCTTGTCGATTTGTTGCCTATGTCTTCTCTAGAGTTTTGTAGAGTAATGTCCTTCCTTTTTACCTCTAATATACCTCTAGTAATCCATGTGTTGTCCATTTTAATGACTGACTTTGGTTTCTTGAGGACCACGTGTGCTAGGAGGTTAAGGGTCCTGGTTCTTTCCTGGTGTAGTTTACTCAGTATTACCGTGGGCTCTTTTGTTTTTAAAATGTTTAATAACTGTTGTTGAAAGTTTCAGAGAAGGACTCTAGTAACACCCTCCTCATTGGCCTGTATGGAAAAAAATGTAGTCTATCTGTGTTTGTGTCATGGCTGGGGCGGTAGGAGGACAAAATGGTGTGTAATCAGGGTATGGCATCCTTTCATCACGGGATTAACCCTCGCTGGGTTTTTCTCTGTGGAAATGTTATCCAAAAAAAAACTCAGCACAATTTTGGGGGGGCTACAAGTATATATACATGGGGAGTGGGTGTTCGGGAATACAAAAAAATTAAAAGGGATGGGGGTTTGGAGGGGATCCCCTCATCCCCCATGAATAAAAAATAAAAAAATGTATGAGTTTCTCGATAACATTTCTGCTGAGAAAAACCCAGTGAGGATTAATCCTGCGATGAAATGACATGGAACCGTAATCAGACAGCCAGACCAGGAATGTTTTGTTGCATGAGTCTCCTCGATTGAGATGCCCATTGAGAAAATCAAGTCCACAAAGTGGCCTGCCTTCCAGATGGAGCTCTAGTTGCTGCGTGAAACGCATGTTCTGCATCTTCTGAAATCTTACTGCAGTTTGTTTACCCGGACCCACAGCCACAGACTGAAGTCGCCTAGGAGCAGGACATAGTTGAATGTATGCATTGTACATAGAATGTGTGATTACTCGTCAGTGAATGCAGAGCAGTGCCCTGTTGGTCGGTACACTATTAGAGGGATTACAATGAATTGATGGCCGATTTGGCAGGTGGATGTTCAAAAGACTGGTAGGCATCCTAGTGAGATAACTTATAGAAGAAATGCTTTGGGAATAGAATAGAGACACCTCCGATGGTTTCTTAATCCTATTTCCATATTATCCCTGAGGAACATCATATCTATTGAAGAGGTGAAGTAACCTTTGAACCATGCTTCCCTAATGGAGAGAGCAAATATACATATAGCGAATTTCAATTGGCATCTATTGTATGTTTCTTATCTTTCTGAAAGAGCTGTAAATGTTCTCTATTTAGTGGTAGGAGGAGCACAACGATTGGAAAATATAATGGTTCTGCCCATCTAGCCACAAAATGGGGCCAGTCACAACCCATACTTATGTCAATACCTCCTCCACCAACCACTAGTCCCAAACATTATAATACATTGAAATGACAGCATTTAAAAGATACCTCATTGAATGAATTACATTCCCCCGTTTTAATCCACTTTATGTCCTTGATATTTCTGATGCTACTTGAATGACCGCTTTCTTTCCCAAACAACATCATAGGGAGTTTGAAAAGACAGTTGGTCCCTCCGTTGTACTTTATTTCTAACTAAGCAGAGAAAGAATGTTCCGGACATCCAAAATAAACACATCTGCAGTCACGTTGTGCTGTAAGAAAAGCGTCTTTGTCTCCAAAGTAGTAATTTCAAAATAGGGTAGTTAGGCTCACAGAAAATTAAACTGTAGCCGTGGGGCGCAGCCAATGAATGCACTGGGACACACTAAATCTTCGATTTGCACCGTAACCTTCTCCCGAACTGTGACATTTAAACATTTCAAACAGGGGCCTAAAGCAAGAAATGAACCACGTGTTTAAAAGAAGCTGTATAAATCATGAAAAGTATGCTTTCTTACAGCATGTAGAACTGCAAGACGTGTGCCAAAACAATTTCAGGGGGAAACGAATGAACCGGTTTGGAGACCAGACTGTGTATTTAACTTGATGAGTAATGCAAGAGATCCTTTGAATCTCTTTAAAAATATGACTTCATGTAGAACCGGATGGCAAGAGGAGGCTACGTCCTGAATAACGATCTACCGTGCTGAGGCCTAAGTCTAGGCAATCAAAGCTGTTCCTATCTGGTCCTTCTAGTGTTTGCTGGATGTGCAGCTCATGCTTCTAATATGAGGCCACCCAGCTCTGTGAAAGTTCGTATCCCAGAAGGGCCGACTCAAGCCTTCACCCTGCAGATTTCTAATATAGTGCCATACCCAATTCATAATAGCAGGTAGTATGACCGTCCTTAGAAGCAGGGGGAGTCTGGCTCAACACAGTTCATACAATCTGCATTTTATTATTGTTGACTTGTCTTCCTACTCACCTTTGTAGTTATGTGGCATTAAAGGACATCTACCAACCACTTGTTAATGGAAGACAGAGCATATTAACGATTGGGACACCATTGTGGCAACACAAACCCCACTGACCTAACACAACTCCCCTTGAATTTCACCCCCTCGGATTTTGCATCCTGGCTTTCCCTCTGTTCTCACCAACTCCAACCCACAACCCACTCTCTGGTGGAGCCGAGCGCCAAGAGGCTGCAAAAGTGGCTGAAGTACAGCTATACAAGACTTAGTTAGATTACATTATGAGGACCAGGCCTGAAGATCTGGCTAAGCTGCTGCGAAGTAGCACAAACGTGCCCTCCTGGTTTGCATTGCCAAATGTAGGATGCAACACAAATAGGCTGACTGTGAATATGTGCGAGCCAATCTCACACAACACCTACGTTTCCCATTGAATAAAAACTCAGCCTTGTTTCGGGTTGACTAGACCAGAGTGATAAAAATGATGAAGAAAAAGCGGGCAGCAACAAGTTCCCTACCTGTTTTTTGTACCACACGGGCCATTTTGTAATTGTTATCCTAGATGGAGCTAGGACTTGGGGTATACAAGTCGATTCATATGCCTTCCTACTCCGTGCAGAAAATATGCCCTCATCTCCACCCACATAGATTTTGACTGATACCTGATTTTTTCAACTGCTAAAAGCTAGCATGGGGATTCAGTGTCATGTCGGTATTAAAGATTAAACCCTCCCCTTTAACAAAGTGTACCTCAGGAGACTTTATTCTGAAATAAAGTCTCCTCTGGAGAATTTATTCTGAAATGGAATCTCCCCTAGGGAAATCTTTTCTCTCCCATGACAAGAAATAACTTACCACCATTTTAAATCCTCAACCACCTGGACTTTTTAAAAACAGTATCCCTACACTTCTAGAGAGGGTGTTGGAAAAGACCAGCCGGAAAAAGAAGTCTCTGTTTTGAATGTTGTTCTGCCTCCCCTAGAAGGGGATACTCTGTAACAGAATACACTCAACCACTTTCTGTTAGAGAATCTTTACCCTAATAAACTCTACCCCATGAAGGAGATACTCTTTACCAGATAATCGCTCCACCCTTAATGGCCGAGACTCTGTATTAGAATAAACTCTCCCCTTTGAATTAGTAGACTGTGTATCAGACAAAATTCTGCCCCTTGAAGGGGTGACTCTGTATAATAGTAAACTCTCCCATTTGAAGGGGAGACTCTCTAGCTGAATAAACTCTCCCCCTTGATGGGATAATTATGTATCAGAATAAACTCCCCCCCCCCACTTGATGTTGGATACTCTGTTGCGGAATACACTCTCTTCCATGATGAGGGAGACTCTGCATTAGAATTAAATCTCCCCTTTGAAGGGAGAGACTGTGTATCAAAATAAACTCCCCTTGTAAAGGGGACACTATCAGAATACATTCTCCCCTTTGAAGGGAAGACTCTCCAGCTGAATAAACCCACTCCCTTGAAGAGAAGACTGTATCCGAATAAACTCTCCCCCTTGAAGGGGAGCCTCTGTATGAGAAAAAACTCATTCCCATGAAGGGGAAGACTCTGTATGGGAGTACACTCTCTCCCTTAAAGGGTCGACTCTGTAGTAGAATAAGCTCTCACTCTTGGAGGGGAGACTATCAAAATAAACTCTCTCCTTTGAAGGGAATACCCTGTAGCTGAATAAACCCCCCCGCCCTCCCTTGGAGAGGAGCCTATGTAGCAGAACATGCTTTCCCACTTGATAGGGGAGACTCTGTAACAGAATAAACTTTCCCCCATTGATGATTCTGTATCAGAATAAACTCTTCCCTTTAAATGGGAAGAGTCTGTATCAGAATAACCTCTCCTCCTTCAATGAAGGCTCTGTGACAGAAAACAATCTCATTCTTGAAGGGGGAAACGCCATTGTAGAATGCACTCTCCCCCTTCAAGGGGACACTCTGTATCAGAATTACCCCCCCCCTTGAAGGAGAGACTATGTATCAGAATAAACTCTTCCCCCTTGAAAAAGGAGAGCCGTATCAGAATAAACCCTCTATGTTGAAGGGGAGACTCAATATCAGAATAAACTCTCCCCCTTGATGAAGGAGACTGTGTATCAGAATAACCCCTCAACCTTGAAGGAATAAACTCTCCCCCTTGTAGGAGAGACTCCATGTCAGAATACACCCTCCCCTTTAAAGGGGAGACTCAATACCTGAATAAACTCCTTGATGGGGAGGCTTTGTAGCAGAATAAATGTTCCCCCTTGAAGGGTGTCGATTCCATATCAGAATATACTCTACCTTTTGAAGGAAGAGACTCTGTACCAGAATAAACTCTCCCCCTTCAAGGGGAAGCTGGGAGACTCTATCAGAATAAACTATCCCTCTTGAAGGGGAGACCCTGTATCATAATCGACTCTTGCCCTTGAAGGTGGAGACACTGTATCAAAAAGCTCTCCCCTTGAAGGGAGACTGTATGAGAATAAACATTCCCACTTGATGGGGGAGACTTGGTATCAGAATAAAACCTCCCTGTGAAGGGAGAGCATCTATATCAGAATAAACTCTCCCCCTTGAAGGAGAGATTCTGTATCAGAATAAACTCTCACCCTTGGGAGGGGAGACACTGTATGTTATGATATGATAGGTTATTTATAACACGCTTAATACCCAGAGGTTTCTAAGTGCGGACCCGGGGATCGAACCTGTGTTGCTCTGTGTCGTCTTGCTTCCAAGGCGAGCACATTGCCCCTGAGCTATCCTCCCTGTATCAGAATAAACTCTCCCCTTTAAAGGGGAGACTCCGTAGCTGAATAAAGTTCCCCCTTGCCTCCTTGGTGGGGAGACTCTGTACTGGAATATACTCTCCCATTTGATGGGGGATACTTTTCACCAGAATAAACTCCCCATTGAAGTTGACACTCAATGGGGGAGCTTCTGTATGACGATAACCCCCCACCTTGATGGGGAGACTCTGTATCAGAATAAACTCTCCCCTTGTAGAGGAGACTCTGTATCAGAATAAATTCCCCACTTTGAAGGGGAGACTTTGTAGCTGAAGGTTCTGCATCAAAATAAACTCTCTGCCCTTAAAGGGGGAGTCTCCATATCAGAATAAACTCTCCCCTTGAGGAGGAGTCTCTGTATCAGAATGCACTCTTCCCCCTTGATGGAGGTGTCTCCATAATAGAATATACTCCCCCCTTTGAAGGGGATACACCATATCAGATTAAACTCCCCTAGCCCCTAGAAGGGAGAGACGATGTATCAAACTAAACTCTCTCCCATGGTGGGGAGTCTCTATATCAAACTAAACTAAACTAAACTAAACTCACACACTTGAAGGGTGGAGACTCTATATTAGAATATGCTCTCTCCTTTCAAGAGGATACCCCATAGCACAATAAACTCTCCCCCATAAGGAGGAGACCCTGTATCAGAATAAACTCTCCCCTTTAAAGGGGAGACTCAGTAACTGAATAAAAATCCCCTCACCTCCTTGATGGGGAGACTCTGTACCAGAATACACCCTCCCATTTGATGGGGGGTCATTTTTACCAGAATAAACTCCCCCTTGAAGGGGACAGCTCTGTATCACAAGCACTCTCCCCCTTAATGGTGGAGCCTCTGTATGATAATAACCCCCCCCCCCCTCCCCGACGGGGATAATCTGTATCAGAATAAACTCTCCCCATGAAGAGGAGACTCTGTATGAGAATAAACTGCCCACTTTGAAGGGGAGACTTTGCAGCTCAATGAACTCTACCCCTTGATGAGGAGATTCTGCATCAAAATAAACTCTTCCCCTTGGAGTACAAGGCTCTGTATCAGAATGAACTCTCCCCCTTAATGGAGGAGACTCCATAACAGAATATACTCTCCTCTTTGAAGGGGATACTCAATATCAGAATAAACTCTCCCCCCTAGATGGGAGAGACTCTGTGTCAAACTAACTTCTCTGCCATGGTGGGGAGTCTCTGTATCAGAATAAACGTGCACACTTGAAGGGTGGAGACTCCATATCAGAATATACTCTCCTCCATGAAGAGGAGTCCATGTATCAGAATAAACTCTCCCCCATGAGGAGGAGACCCTGTATCAGAATAAACTCTCTCCCTTGACGGTCAAACTATGAATCAGAAAAAACTCTACATCTTGAAGGGGAGACTCTATCAGAATGCATTCTCCCACTTGATGGAGGACACTCTGTATTAGAATAAACTCTCCCGCTTGATGGGGGGCACTCTGTATCAGAATAAAATCTCCCCTTGAAGCGGAGATTTTGTATCAGAATAAAATCCACCTTGAAGGGCAAACCCTATATCACAATAAGCTCCCACCCTTCATGGCGTAGTCTGTGCATGAGAACACACTCTCCCTCTTGGTGGGGAGGCTTTGTATCAGAGTAAACTCTGCCCTTGAAGAGGAGACTCTGTATCAGAATAAACTCTCCCCATTTATGGGGGAGACTCTATAACAGAATAAACTCTTCCTGAAGAGGAGACTTTGTATCAGAATAAACTCTCCCCCTTGAAGGAGAGACTCTGTATCAGAATAGACTCTCGCCCTTGGAAGGGCAGACTCCATATCAGAATGCACTCTCCCCTTTAAAGGGGAGACTCAATACCTGAATAAACTTCCCCCTCACCTCCTTGATGGGGAGACGTTGTAGCAGAATAAATGTTCCCCCTTGAAGGGTGTAGATTCCATATCAGAATATACTCTACCTTTTGAAGGAAGAGACTCTGTATCAGAATAAACTCTCCCCCTTCAAGGGGAAGCTGGGAGACTCTATCAGAATAAACTCTTCCCCTTATTTTTTTTTTAAATGTCATTTGTAGTGCGCACTATTGACCCTCAGGCAATAAAGGCGCAGATCAAACAAACAAGTAATATGCAACAGTAGGACACAAGATACATCTTCCTCATAGGGACAGAAGGGAAGAGGTAAAAAGGGGACACCAAAGTGTGTACAGCTGGGTGAACCCTAGGGATCAAATTGCAGGCACTAGGTAATGGTAGAGAGAGAAGTCATATCGAGGAATTCACTGAATTTAGATTAAGCAAAGAGATGTGTTTTAAGTTCTTTCTTAAAGACTTGCAAGGAATTCTGATGCCTTAATCGGTCAGAAAGTTTATTCCACAGGGAAGGGGCCCTAACATTGAAAGCCCAATTTTCTGCCTTAGCAGTCCTGCTTCTGGGCTGCACAATCAAGTTATGTGTTCCGGATCTGAGGGATCGTTGGTTAGATCTCTCTTTTATGTGATTCTGTAGGTAAATGGGCACAACTTGTTGCCTACACTTAAAGGTGATAACCAGCACTCTGAAGACTATCCAGGCTTCTATCGGAAGCCAGTGAAGAGATCTTCTAGCCTCTGTTGTATGACTATACTTAGGGAGTCTGAGGACTACTCTGACTGCCCAGTTCTGAGCAACCTGCAATCTACATAATTCAAGTTGACTAATGCCTAGAAGAAGACTGCGGCAGTAATCCAACTTTGCCCCGATTATTGCTCTGGCAATAGTCTGGGCGCATTCCTGAAACATCATAGGCCTTAGATGGGAGAGAAGCTTAACATAATAAGCTACTCCCGCCCCTACCGTAGAAACATGAGCCTTCATACGTAAAGTAGAATCCAAGGTAACCCCTAAGATTTTTGTTTTCGGTAAAGGAGAGATGATGTCATCTCCCAATTTGAAATTTGAAGGAGCTCTAAGCTATATTAAGATTTTTTAGAGCCCTTGGACTACCGACGATCAGAAGCTCTGTCTTACTACGGTTCAGGGCAAGGAAGTTTTCCAACATCCACCTTTCAATTAAGGTGAAAATTCTGTTTACCTCAAACTCGTCCCTCTCATGATGATGTCCTGTTAATGAGATGACACATTGAGTGTCATCTGCATAATTTGAAAATATGACCCCCTCCTCCTCAAGCATAAAGAAAAAAGGTGCCATAAAGAGGTTGTATAGACAAGGTGACATGCTCGCCCCTTGGGGAACTCCATATAGCACCGATATGGGAGTGGCTTCTGCCGAAGCCGAGCAGACTCTACTGCTTCTATGCTCCTGGAAAGACTGAACCCACTGAGCTGCCGAGACCGAAAGATTGGCCACATCTTGTAATCTGGGAATAAGAATAGAATGTTCAATCAAATCAAAAGCTGCTGATTGATCTAAGGAGATTATTAATGACAAACCCTTTTTATCCATATCTCCCAAGAGTTTAGTTTTAAGCTCCAAAAGAGCTGTTTCAGTCCCAAATTTTTTCGGAAAGCCTGACTGCTTAGGGTGGAGAATGGGGTATTTCTCCAAGTGTTCTGCAAATTGGCCATATGCCACCCTATCTAGGATTTGCAATAAAAACGGAGTATTAGATATTGGTCGAAAGTTAAGCGGGTTGTCCATTGGCAGGTCCGGTTTTTTGAGAATGGGAGTGACCATAGTAGATTTAATCTCTTCTGGGACGCTATTTTCCTTTAAAGAAGTGTTTATGAATATACATAATGCTTCAAGGAGCTGTGAGGGACATTTCTTTATGATCATCGAGGAGCAAGCATCTCCTCTGCATTCAGAGGATTTCATGTGTTCAATGATTTTTTGAAGCTCGCTCAGCGTAATGGGATGAAAATCAAATTGAGGTATCGAAGATCGTGACTGAAACTCCTGTTGGAATCCTTACATACTGGAGTAGAGGATTTTTTTTTTCTCTAACATTGTCGTACGAATATTGTGTAGCTTATTAAATAGGCCATCTTGTATTAATTGGCACCAAGTGGCGTCATCTTTCGCTAAGTTGTCTGAGTATCCTAAACATTTCCCTTGTGTTAGATTTAGCTGTATTAATCCTGTTGTTATGGAATTTTCTTTTTGCTTTGAGGATCGATTTTTTATAATCATGTACTAGGTTCTTATACCTTACTAGACTTATGGGGGTGCATTCCTTTTTCCAAGCAAAGAATGCTTTACTAACTTTGTTTTTTTTGACCCGTAGCTCCTTTGAGAACCAGGCCTTACTTTTATGTTCTGGAGACTTTATCTTTTTTAACTTAAGCAGCGCTAGCTTCTCTGATATGTGAGATAGATTATCTAGCAGAATTGTCGCCATGACCTGAGGGGAACATTCTGTGTGAATATTGAGAATATTGTTATTAAGCAATGGGTCAATATTATCTATCGTAATACTTTTCAGGTTCCTTAGCCAAACTTAGGGAGGCTTAATCAGAGATTTTACTGGAAAGGGCACGTGCAAGTTGAAATGCACAAATGAATGATCAGATCATGGGCAAAAGCTGGCAGCAACATTGCTGCAATCTATATTTAGGCTTCCAAGCCAGTCAAGTGTATGGCCAGGTATATGGGTTGGCATTAACATAAGTTGGGAAAAACCCAGGTCATCTAGAGTTTGTTTCATTTCTAAGGCATGGAGGTCCGTATCTACTCCCAACCAATAGTTGAAGTCACCCAAAATTAAGAATCTAGTAGCTGGCTTCAAGAGAGGTATGATGTAGGAGGACAGAGCCTCGGCCAAGTGTCGCTTTGAGGATGGTGGACGATGTAAGAGCAATATGTTTATCGTAGATTCAGAGTTCATTCCGATTTTCAAGTGTATCAGTTCAATACCTTCGGGTGAAAGACCCGGTGTTTCCCAGACAGTGAGAGAGTCCTTGAGAATTATTGTGACTCCCCCCTCTACCATCCGGTCTATCTTTACTCAGCATTACATAGCCAGGTGGTATAGCTAAGTTAAGTGATGGTGAGGAGGCACAAGAGCTCCAAGTCTCTGTCAGAGCACAGAAATCAAGATTATTTGCTTCAATATAGTTAGAGAATTCTAGGGAGTGTTTAACTAATGATCTGGTGTTTAAAAGCATGCAGTTTAACTTAGTTACTGGATTAGTAACGTGTGCGGGTTGTACCTGCTGCAGGTTCCCTTGTCCCGTTCCCAGAGGTGACATTGTGGTAGGAGTCGATTTGGGAATACCGCTGTCTAATCCCACAGTGCTGGTAGGAGGGGAATTAATGTTCGAGTTGTCCTTAGAACATCCCAGATTCACTATTTGCCTCATATTATTGGTGGCATGCTGTTCTGCCTCATCAATCACTATTGGAGGTGTGGAGGGCAGTGTACAGGTTTCCAGACTATGTACAATCTGTGAGTTGGAGTCAAGCTTTTTTGAAGACCTTACCTCAGACAAGACCAACAAATCCCTCTAACTAGCTAGTGATTTTTCTTTTTCTGCCATGATAACGCGAAGCACTTCCGCAATACCCATTGACTTCTCCGGAGCCTGACGCGTACTAAGCGTGGACTGGCGCAGACTGGCCTCTACTCGCTCGCGCCAGTGCGTTCGCGCCGGGTTTCTACTGAAATTCCCTTCCGGAACTACAATCCTGTTGGTGATTGTAGTTCTATACAACTGTGGGTGTGCCTCTTAGCTCGTACTGTTACTGAGACTCTGCATCAGAATAAACTCTCCCCCTTCAAGGGGGAGACTTTGTAACAGAATAAGCTCCCCCTTTGATGGGGAGATGTGTATCGGAATAAACTATCTCCCCTTGAAGGGGGAGACTCTGTATTAGAATAAACTCTCCCCTTGATGAGGAGGCTCTGTGTTAGAATAAACTCTCCCCCTTGATGGAGGAGACTCCATATCAGAATACACTCTCCCCTTTGAAGAAGATGCCCATAGCAGAACAAAATGCCCCCCTTGAAGGGGGAGACTATGCATCAGGATAAACTCTCCACATTGAAGGGTGCACCCTGTATCAGAATAAACTCTCTCCCTTGGTGTAGGAGACTCCATATCGGAATATAAATCTTTCTTTTTGAAGGGGATATCTCATAGCAGACTAAACTCTCCCCTGTGATGGGTGGGGGACTCGGTATCAGAATAACCCCCACGCCCTTTGAAGGGTGGAGACTCCATTTCTGAATATTCTCTCCCCTTCAAAGGGGATACCCCATAGCAGAATGAACTCTTCCCCTTGAAGGGGAGAATCTATATCAGAATACAGTCTCCCCTTGAAGGGGGAGACTCTGTATCAGAACAAACCATCTCTCTTGAAGGGGATACTCTGTATAAGAAGAAAATCTCCCCCTTGAAGGGGTGACTCTCTATCAGAATAAATATTGCCCCTTGAAGAGGGAGACTCTGCATCAGAATAAACTCTCCTGTTTGATGGGGGATCATTTTTACCAGAATAAACACCCCCTTGAAGGGGGCAACTCTGTATCACAATAGGCTCCCCCCATTAATGGTAGATCCTCTGTATGACAATACCCCCACCCCCCTTGATGGGGAGACTATGTAGCAGAATAAACTCTCCTCTTGAAGAGGAGACTCTGTATCAGAATACACTCCCCACTTTGAAGGAGAGACCTTGTAGCTGAATAAACTCTCCCCCTTGAAGAGGAGCTTCTGCATCTAAATAAACTCTCCCCCGTTGAAGGAGGAGACTCCATATCAGAATAAACTCTCCTGTTGAGGAGGAGACTCTGTATCAGAATGAACTATCCCTTGATGGAGGAGATCCCATATCAGAATAAACTCTCCCGCTAGAAGGGAGACACTCTGTGTCAAACTAAATCTATCCAATGGTGGGGAGCCTCTGTAACAGAATAAACTCATCCCCTTGAAGGGTGGAGACTCCATATCAGAAAATACTATCCCCTTTGAAGGGGATACCCCACAGCACAATACACTCTCCCCCTTGAAGAGAAGACTCTGTATCAGAATAAACTCTCCCACTTGAAGGGTGAACTCTGTATCAGAAGAAACTCTCCCTCTTGAAGAGGAGACTCTGTATCAGAATAAATGACCCTGCTTGATGGGGGAGATTCCTTATCAGAATAAACTCTGCCTTGGAAAGGGGGAAAGCCTGCATCAGAATAAACTCTCCCCTTTGACGGGGAGACTCAGTAGCTGAATACACTTTCCCCTTCACCCCCTTGACGGGGAGACACTGTAGCAGAAAACACTCTCCCATTTGATGAGGGAGACTCATTTTCAGAATACCCCCCCCCTTGAAGGGTGGATACGCCATATCTGAATATACTCTCCCCTTTGAAAGGGATCCCCACTAGCAGCATAAACTCTTCCCCTTGAGGGGCAGAATCTATATTAGAATAAACCCTGCTGTTTGGACGGGGAGACTCTGTATCAGAATAAACTCTCCCCCTTGAAGGGGATGCTCTGTATCAAAATACCCCCTTGAAGGAGGAGACTCTGTTTCAGAATAAGCTCTCCCGCCTTGATGGAGGAGACTCCATATCAGAATACATTCTCCAATTTGAAGGGGATACCCCATAGCATAATAATCGTTCCCTCTTCGAGGGAAGACGCAGTATCAGAACACACTCTCCCCTTCAATGGGGAGACTCTGTATCAGAATAAACTTTCCACCTTGAAGGAGAGACTCTATATCAGAATAAGCTCTCCCCCTTGGAAGGGGAGACTCCATATCAGAATAAACTCTCCCTTTTAAAGGGGAGACTCAGTAGCTGAAACAACCTCCCCCTCACCTCTTTGATGGGGGGACTCCGTACCAGAATACACACTTCCATTCTTAGAATCTGGTGATTCTTTCCTCTGTCCCTCCTCACCTTGTTCTTCCAAAGAACTTTCTGGAGTCTCAGTCTTCTTCTTTCTTCTGTTTGTCTTGGAGTCCTCAACTTTTCTTTCCTTCTTCTTGAAGACATAAGGGCGAGCTCCTCCGGAGGCCACCTTGCCTGGGTGTGTGACATGCCAGGCAGTGGGGACTCCGAGGAGCCAACCCCTACTAGGAAAAAAGCCTTGCGGTTGAAAAAACCCTGGGAAGATGTAGAAGTGACGTGGATGCTGCTGAAGATGAGGTCCGATGAAGAAGAGCCTGAGATCACTAAAGAAGCCTTGTGAAAGGGTGCATACCCACAGGTAGGGAGAGGTAAGTAACCAGCCGGGGGAGGTGCCAGAGGGTTTCCAAGTAGCAGAGAAGTAAAAGAATGACAGGCACAGAGGAGAAACTAGCGAAATTAATGGACACAAAGACGTTTCCAGCAGAAGCGGAAACACACACCCGCCGGTCTTCCAAAGGGAGAGAGAGAGAATCCAAGCAGAAAGCAAGAACTGAAAGGATAGGAAACGGACAAACAAAAAGGTAAGCCAGAGGGTGTGAAAAGGCTCTGACCACGGCAGCGGAACGGAACAGCTGACGTCTCGGGGAACCAAACACCAAGAGGGAAAGGCAAGCACAGGAGAGCATAAGCACAGAGAGGGTGAATGAGTGTGAAACCAGAAAATAGGGTTACAATGCTTGGATCTGCGGCTGGGACGCCAACATGTAGTGGTGGTGGCCATCTTGAACGTAAACTAGACCGCTGAAAATAAGGTGGATGAGAACATAGCTGCAAGCTCAATGGAGTCGACAGTGCCCCCACAGTTTCCACGGAGGCAACATGACAGTATGACCCCTCTTCTCTGGGGGACCTCCCGGTTTACCAGGATGTAGCCTGTGGAACTGATGTATAAGTCGGGGTATGGATGTTGTGCATGGGCTCCCAAGTTCTTTCTGCAGTGGAGTACCCCATCAATTGTACGAGGTATTGTAAGATTCCTCGCTTGTGTCTGGAGTCAACAAGTCTGGATACTTCATATTCTTCAGGTTCCAGGTTCTTTGAAATACTCAGTCCTGGGATCTTACGAGAGTATGAATCTGGTACATAAGCCTTGAGAAGGGAGGAATGGAATACAGGATGTATTCTCCTTAATCTGTGTGACAACTTCAGTCGAAAGGCTACGGGATTAACCTTGGATACAATGGGGAAAGGACCAATAAAGCGAGGGGAGAACTTTCCAGCATGAACCCATCTAGGGAGGTATTTACCTTAGTTTCGCTGTTCGAAGGAGGGTTTTGTCACCTTTTCTTGTCTATCCACGTCTTGTAGCTATTCTTGCTAGTCTCTACAGATTGAAGTGCCTCCTTGTGAGTGCGTCTCAGATATTCCAAGAGTTCGTCCATCAAGGGTGTCTTGATAGGAGAAAACCCTGTGCAGGGGATGTGCTTTGGGTCATAACCATAAGTGCAGAAGAAGGAACTCTGGTGATATTATAGGTGAATTCTGCCATGGGCAGAAGGTCAGCCCAGTCATCCTGTTCCTGGTTAGAGAAACATCTTAGATATTGCTCAAGCATGGCATTAAGTCTCTCAGTCTGTCCATTGCTTTGGGGATGATATCCCGATGATAATGCCCACTGGATAGCTAGCTGGTTGCAGAGAGTCGACCAAAGCTTTGAGGTGAACTGCATGCCACAGTCAGACACGATAGTGTGAGGAATCCCATGCAGTCGACCAATATCCCGCAAAAACACAGTTGCAGTATCAGGGCCCGAAAGAAGACGTCTCATGAGGGAGAAGTGTGCCATCTTACTAAAGGAATCGATAGTGACCGTTATCGCGGTGTATCCCCTTGAGGGAGGTAGATCAACTATAAAGTCTGTGGACAGATTTTGCCAAGGTCCCAAAGGTGATGTCTCTTGTTGCAGAAGACTGATAGGTTTGGAGGTAGAGTATTTATTCCGGGCGCATGTCAGACAGGAAGCAACATAGGCCTTCACATCCTTGTGAATCGAAGGTCACCAGATGTGTCATGAAACCAGATCCAGGGTTGCCTTCTCCCAAGAATCTGTTTCCTGCCAGTAGCCTTTTATGACCCTGGTACTGTCTGGAATACTCAACTAGACTGCGGGACAGAGCATCAGCCAGTATATTTTCCTTACCAGGGATGTAAGTGATAACAAAGTAAAATTGGGAGAAAAAATAAGCCCATTGTGTATGACGGTAGTATGGCACTCCACCAGTTGGAGTATGCATTAGTTACTGTGATCTGTCCGCACCAGGAAAGGAAAGCTAGCAACTTGGAGAAGATGATGCCATTCTGTGCCAGCCTGACATATGGCGAGAAGCTCCTTCTCGAGGACTGAATAATTTCTTTCACTGGGCGTGAGGGTCTGGGAGAAATAGGCCACCGGGTGTTCCAAACCGTCCTTCCCTTCTTGTAAGAGTGCTGCGCCCAACGCACCCCCTGAGGCATCGACTTCCACTACAAAAGGGAGAGCCTGGTCTGGCTGGATGAGAATGGGGGCTATGACAAAGGTCTTGTTGAGTGTCAGGAAAGCTGAGTTGGCCTTCGTGTCCCAAATGAACTTGACTCCTTTCTTGAGGAGAGAGGTAATGGGCAGTACAATTTCTGAGAACCTTGGTATAAACGTCTGATAGAAGTTTGCTAGGCCTAGAAAACATTGGATGTCCTTGATGTTCTTAGGTTCTGGCCACTGAAGAATGGCCTTGGTCTTTCTTGGATCCATTTGTACACCTTTCTTGGTGAGAATACAACCTAGGTAGGAAGCGGTAGACACTTTGAAGGAGCATTTCTCGGGTTTGACGAGTAGCTGGTAGTTACGCAGACGAAGCAGCACTTCGATGACGTATCTCCGATGTTCAGACATGTTGGAAGAAAAAAACAGAATGACGTCTAGGTACACTACTACCGAGGAGAACAAAGGTTCAGCAAATACCTTGTCCATAAACTGCTGAAATAGCACAGGAGCATTCACAAGATTGAACGGCATGGCTTGGTATTCAAAATGCCCGAGTGGGGTCCGGAAGGCCGTCTTCCATTTGTTGCCGGACTTGGATCCTCAGGAGGTGATATGCTCCCCGGTGGTCTAATTTTGTAAATATACTACCCCTTGGACACCCTCCAGAACATCCTTAATGAAGGACATAGGATATCTGTCCCTAATCGTGAGGCTGTTCAGTCCATGATAATCAGTGCCTGGTCTGAGTTAACGTGTTCCCTTCTTCGGAATGAAGAATAAGGAGGCGCCAGCTGAAGACTTTGATTCCCTTATGAGACCATTCTGGAGGTTGATATCTAGGTATTACATTTTGTCTCACTCATTTGGTATTGGACCCTTTCATTTAGATGTCATGTCCCCTCCAACATTTTCTGAAAGGTTACTCCACTGCACACACAGATCGCCGCAGCGAGAGAACACTGCAGTGCTGGTAAAATGCTATACTTCTTGTACTCAGGTATCCTTCTTGTGCCCTTGTGTCAGATAAGCTCCTCCTTTCTCCCGACTTCACCCCTGTTCCCCGTCTTTCTTTAATTCCTTCCTGCTCACCTGGGGGTATCTCTTCCTTTTCTGCTCCAAATCTCCTTCTCCAGACCGCTTGCTCTCTTGTCTGATGATAAGACCTACCCCGAGAGGAAGCCACCCTGCCCCTCTAACTCGGGGCAAAGGGGCCCCCGAACCGGGGTAGACCGGTGTAGGGGAAAAAGCTGAGTGGGCACAAAAAACCCCTTGTTGCAGGTCTGGTAGCAGAGCTTGGCAGGACCACTTCCGATAGTAAAGCGGCTAAGCAAAGTGGAGAGCCAGCAGGGACCGGGTACAGAGAGAGTGCACAGGGAAAAGACACACACTATCCCAGACGAGGGAGAGAAAGAACTAGAAGGATGTGGGAGGCAAAGAGGAACGGAAGGAGATGGCAGAGAAGGAAAGAGAGGTAAGGGAGAGAGCGGTGGCAGCAGCCACGGAACGGAAAACTGCAGCGTACCAACCCGAAGCCTGACGCGAAGGTTGCAACGCGCGGGCTTCCGGGTTGGATGACGTTAAATGGGCTCCGCAGAGGAAGGGCGGAAGGCTACACCGCTGCAAGCGGACGCCGGCAGCGTGACGGCCGAATCAATGGCCGCCCCATCGCCAGCGTCTCCACAGCCGCCAACGGCGGCCGAGCGTGACACCTTGCCATAAGGACGTCAACTTCTCGGCTTTATGAAACTGAACAGACAATTGCTTTTTCTTTCTCATGCTACACAGTTAGAGACATCAGTCTTCTGCTTCTCAGCTATCAGAAATATCTCTGTTTTTATTGCCGGTCCAATACTATGTCAATGCACCTTGTTCTATTACAAAAAATAAATGTATCTAGAAACCCCATGAGGCTCCAACTTAAGAGTTTCACAAAAGAAAAAAACAAAGTAAAAGTACCTGCAAAATGTTTATATACTCCAAGGTGTTTCGTATCTAATGCACAAATTATTTAATGGCAATCCCCCATCACACAATCACCTCCTGGGTGCATATGCGCAAGTATTTGTTTGCCGTATTCATTTTGTATATCGATAAATATGCTGGAAGGTGACCATTTGAAAGTAAAAAGATAGAACAGTCTAAAGAGTAAATGAATGCTCAATGTAAAATGTATTTCAATTACACTGTAAGTACAATGGAATGGTTTAAAAGTTGAAAGTGAACTGTAATGTTTTTTTTTTTTTAAACAGAATACATCATAACTGTACAAGGCTTATTTGTACAATGTCGTACTTTAAATCTAAGTTCCTTTAAAATGGGGGCCCGTCCCTACCGTCACTTTAACCGTTCTGAGCAGTATTGCCAGTGGCGACTCCATCTCCCCCCATTCTTTTAGGCAGCCTCTGGGTGTTTATGAAAGGTTTCCTTTTTTGTTTGTTTATGCTGCATTTTGAAATCGAGACTTTACATGTCTATATTTTTCATTCAACATGTTGAGCATTCTAGCTTTTTACATTCTGTTCCCTAGTTTGAGTAGTGAAAACACACTTACGGCTGTTGTCAGGCATAAGAAGGCCAGGATGCTCCAAGCTGTCCTTGCTCTGCACGCACATCCCGGGAGTAGTGGCCGCTGCCTTTCCGCCATCATGCTGCCACAGTTTTCACGCTGACCCTGGGCCGCACTCCCAGCAGAGTACCGCATCCTAGACTTATATCCACACAGGAGACTGTACATACACAGCTCCTCACCTGCAGAACTGCACACCCCACTGCCGCTGACGACCCTGGGCGGACTTCCTTTCCCTCCTCAGTGAACAGGGGGGATGCCAGGAGGCGTGTAAGATGGCCTGCTGGCCCTGAATGCATCCATGAGCACTGGGAATGCCGCAGTGTCAGGGCAACCTCCTGTGTGCTCCACTCCCCCACGCTCCCCTGCAGCCTCCAAAGTCACGTTCTTGCCAAATGTAAGTTATTTGCTATGGGTGTAGAGCAGTTAATCGGAAATTGTGACAGTATAGGCACCGATACCCCAGACCCTCCACCGACTCCTACCCCCATGCCATCTCTCAGCGCTTTAAGTGTGATGACAAAGCTAGACGCCAAGACCCCAGAACCTGCATCATCTCCTTCACCCATGTCATCTCTCAGAGCTTTAAATGTGATGAAAAAGCTAGGCGCCGAGACCCCAGACCCAGGCTGCTCCGACTCCTACCCCAAGCCATCTCTCAGCACTTTAAGTGTGAGGAAAAAGCTAGGCATTCTATCATCATGAATATGAGATGGCCTAAGAATCCAGGGTGCATCACATAGAAATAATTAATATTTTGCTAAGCTAGGACTACCTTGTAGGTTGTGCAGAGTTGATAACTCTTGCCATTTCACATTCAGTATACCCAATGTTCTGCTTACAAGTCTTGTTCTGTGTAAGCGAGAGAGCAAGTAACGGAGGAACAGAACACTCAAGGTGGATTTAGCTATTATAAGGCACTTAGCTCTTATGGTGGCCAATATTTTAAGCTCTTACCATTTTTCCAAATAAAATTGCATGTTCAAGGGGCTTTTTCTCCCCTCGCAGGACTTTCAAATTTAGGTGGCCTCTTCACTGGTACCTAATTCGTTTTTATTATGTTACTGTTGCTCTGAAATTGTGGTAACTAGGGCTTGCCGCTTCATTCCTTTCCACTTGATCTCGTCTGTCTTCCCACCACTCCCTCCTTATTCCATGGTGCTCTCTATCTCTCCTATCTTCTCTAACTGCTTCTCCATTGACTATCCCGCTCCCCTCACTAAATCTGGTAGGAAAAAGTTTAAAAAGGATATCCTGGTCTCCAACCCAGGACTCCCTATCGCTGACACCCACACTAGCGCCTCCTCCAAGGAAACTCTTACTGACATCCTCTTTTTCGTGCCTTCCCCTGACCTATGGGCCCTTCATATGGTCTCTGTGCTCTCTCCCTTCTCCTCTTCTCCCATTAATGGTGGCACCCGTTGGGATGTCCTCTTGGCCCCCTTCCGCTCCTCTAAGGCCATCATTAATGTCTACGCTAATGGGACCGTCTTGGTCCAAGGCCCTCAGGCCAACCTCCACCTCTTTGATAGACGCTTCCCGCGCCTCATCAACTTCCTTTCCTCTCCTGCTGTCCCCTCTTCTCTGTCCTCGGCTACCCTGCCTCCACCCTCTCACCCTGCCCTCTCTCTGGCTTCTTCTTCTTCACCTCCACAGGGCATACCTCTGATCTGCACCCCTCCCC
Organism: Ambystoma mexicanum; assembly: GCF_040938575.1. Taxonomy (NCBI): domain Eukaryota; kingdom Metazoa; phylum Chordata; class Amphibia; order Caudata; family Ambystomatidae; genus Ambystoma; species Ambystoma mexicanum. The sequence goes on from NC_090937.1 coordinate 40,539,922, forward strand.
GGAAGTCCTTCAAGGATGGCAACCTACTCCACATTGCCACGCTCAACTCTCGCTCTGCCGTCAAGCTTTCCTCTGATATCTGTCACCTTCTTGAGGAACTGGACCTTGACATCCTTGGTCTCACTGAGACATGGTTCACGGCCAGCTCTGTCACCAGCTTTGACACACTCCTACCTGACGGTTACAAGATCCTCTCCTTGCCCAGGCCCAACCGTGCTGGGGGGGGTGTGGCCCTTATCTTCCCTGAGTGGATTTCTGTCACTGTCACTCCTATGCAGACCTACTCCTCCTTTGAATGCCTTGTCTGCCGACTCTTTCTCTCTCTTTGCCATTCCCTTACCGTGGCTACTATCTAGCTGCCACCTGGTCAAATTTCCTCCTTCCTCTCTGAGTGGGCTGACCTCTCCTCCTCACTCCTGTCCTTAACCACTCAACTCCTCTTCCTTGGAGACTTCAATATCCACCTTGATGCCTCCTGTCCTCCCTCTAGACTCTTTCGCGACCTCTGCGACTCTCTCTCACTCTCTGTTCTCCCGTCTGGGCCGACTCATTCTGCAGGGCACACTCTTGATGCTCTGATCTCTTCTGACATTCCCCTCTCTGTCCCTCTCTCCACTCCTCTCTCCTGGAGTGATCACTTTCTCCTATCCTCCCACCTCACCCTCCCTACCCCACAGGCAAAGCCACCCTTATCACTGCCACCCACCTTCGCGGTCATCCAACCCATGAAGCGCGTGTCAGTTGAGGCTTTCGCTACCACCTTCTCGCCCCCTTCGGCTGACTCCCACCCTGACACAGCCCTCTCCACTCTCCCTCTGCTATATCTGATACCCTTGATATCCTTGCCCCTGTCATGAGAATCTGCTTGAAGCCCAAAGCCAAATGTAACCCCTGGTATGACTTGGATCTTGTCACCCTTAAACGCAAGTGCAGGGTGGCAGAGAGGAAATGGCGTGCTTCATGCTCAACCTCTGACAAACTGGCCTGCCGCCTGCTCCAAAGGCAATATCGTCTCTCCGTTCTCACTAAGAAGAGAGCCCTTATCCAAGCCCGCATCTCTGCGGCATCTAACAATTCGGCCGAACTCTTTAAAATCTGCAAGGAGCTGGCCAACCCTGCTGCAGTCTCCACCTCTCCTGTCCCTTCCCAGGCCCTCTGCACGGCACTGGCCTCTCACTTCATTTCAAAAACTCAAGACATCCTGTCCTCACTCTCCTCCTATCACCTCCCCTCCCCTATTCCCTGCTCTCCCTCTGGCCTTTCTGCAGCCACCCCTCCTCCCTCCTTCTCTGCCTTTCCCCTTTTTTCTGTTGACGAGGTTTCGAGACAAGTCCGATCTATGAAAGTCTCATCAAAACAGGTCCACCCCTGTTCCTCCAAAACTATCAAGGACCACATCGACTCCCTGGTGCCTGCCCTGGCTGACTTCTGCAATCACTCCTTCGCCTCTGCAGTCTTCCCATCCCCCCTCAAGCACTCCCTTGTGCACCCCCTTCCTAAGAAACCCTCCTCCGACCCCTCCTGCCCAGCTAACTATCGCCCAATCCCTATCACTCCCTTCCTGGACAAGCTCCTGGAGAAACTGGCCATCTCCCAGCTTACTCTCCATGCTGAATCTGTTGGTAGTCTTCATGACCATCAGTCTGGCTTCAGAGCTGCCAGAAGCACGGAAACCGCTCTCCTGAACATCTGTGAGGACCTGCTCTCAAACCTTGACTCTAACACCCCTTGTGTTCTCATCTTGCTCGACCTCTCTTCTGCTTTTGACACTGTTAACCACACCATCCTGCTCAACCGTCTCAGTGATAACCTGGGTATCACTGGTCAAGCTCTGGCGAAGCTGTCCTCCTTCCACTCCAATCGACCCTTCCAGGTCCAACTGGGTTCCTTCCTCCCTGACATCTTTTTCTCTACCTGTGGTGTCCCCCAGGGATCTAACCTCTCCCCCTGGTTGCTCAACCAGTATCTGGCACTTCTTGCTCACCGCATCGCCGCTCTCTGCCCCAACTTTCAGTGCTACACGGATGATACCCAGCTCATTTTCAGGCTACCCTCGGCCTCCTCTTCCACTTCCCTCATCTCTGACTGTCTTTCTGCTATACAGGAATGGTGTGCCGCCAATGACCTCTGCCTTAATGCAAGTAAGACTGAGATTCTACTTATCGGCACACCCACTCCCTCCTTCCCTGCAGCTCTCTGGCCGGCCTCCCTTGGCCCTCTTCCTGCTCCTACCTGCACGGCAAAAAACCTTGGGGTCATCTTCGACTCCACACTCTCCTTCTCTCCTCACATCTCTGACGTCTCTAAGAAGTCACACTACCAGCTACACCTCCTCAGAGGTATCCTTACTTTCCTCTCCTTCCCCCAGAAGCTCACTGTCTCCAGAGCTCTGGTTATCTCTAGGCTGGACTACTGTAACAGCCTCTATCTAAATCTTCCTGCCTCTACTCTCCGCCCTTTGCAACTCATCCAAAACAGGACTGCGAGACTTGTCCTTGGCCTCAAGCCCAGGGACCGTATCTCTCCAGGACTGAAATCACTATACTGGCTCCCAGTGGCTGCAAGGATTAAGTTCAAAACCCTCTGCATTGTCCACAAGGCCTTCTGGGGCCTTGGGCCAAAATACCTGCAACTCTCTCTTCCTAAATATCTTCCTTCTCAAGCCCTTCGCTCATCCACCTCCAACCACCTCAAGGTCAGCCGCTTCTCCAAGCAACGAGCTGGGGGTAGATCTATCGCCGCAGCAGGGGCCTCCCTCTGGAACATCCTTCCTGCCTCTCTGAAACTTGAGGAGAACCATCTCCGGTTCCGGAAGCACCTCTAAACCTTCCTCTTTGCCTCCGCTTTCTCTCCCTCTCTCTCCTGCTAAAATCACTGAACCTGCACTGAATCTGCAACTGAGCCACTCACCGATCTCGTGTCCTGGCCCAGCCACTCTTCCCTGCACTGCCTACCTGCATTACGGGACTGTCTCTGTATCCTACAGCCCCTTCTCCCGGCACTTACCTTGCACTTGCCATCAGCTGGCCCTACTATTTATCTCGTATTCTATTAACCATGTACCGCACTTTCCTTGCACTTGCCACCAGTTGGCCCATTTATTTATCTTGTATTCTACTAACCATGTACTGCACTTCCCCTCTCCCCTTCCCCTGCACTTTTCCCAGTCCCCCTACCCTTGCACTTGCGCGATCTGAATGACACCTAGCCTAGTAGGATCGTTGTCTGTCTCCCCTTGTTCCCTCACCTGCCTCGTCGCGCCTTGAAACACTTGTCTATAGGCACGTTACAAATACCATATCATATCATATCATATCACCGTTTCCCATTTCCTTCTCTGTTCCTGCTACTCCAATTTGTCCTATTCATCTATAGCACTTTTAAGCCACTTCACTGTGCTATAAAGTCCAAACGAGCAATCTACATAACAACATAAAGGAGTACCACGTTTTGTAGTACAGGTTCCTCAAATGTGAATGTCTTTTCACCGTCTTGAATTTGGTCCAACGGAACCACCAAGAAGGGATTCCGTTTGTGCTATAGACTGCACATTTCTGTACTCTAGGCATGTCAAAGGGCAGCAGGACCAAAGTATCCTCCATTTTGATTGTGCACCCCTGCAGGCTTATTTGAAAGACTGGCAACAATGAAGGTTAAATGGATACTGATTGGCCCACTGAGAGCCCAGCTTTAGTGCTGCACCTATCAGAGATGAGTGAGCTGTGGCAATCGCAGGCTCATTAAAAGTCCCCCGGTATCCTGCCGCTAATTCCGCAGGATACTGGGGGACTACCATACCATCTCCGCTGTCTGATATCCAGGTATTACCGGGATGTTAGAACTGGTGGAGACGCCATTAAATCCCCATTCCCATTGAGTCCTAAAGGACTCTATGGGAAGAGGATGCGGGCAATCACAGGTACCAGTAATACCGGTGCCGGTGATTGCAGAAATTGTCTGCCGGTTGAGGCCTGATCTTGTAGTTTGCCGGTCCAGAAAGGTGCTGGTATACGTTATTTCCAGCACTTTATTTCTGGACCAGAAAACCTATAATAAGAACAACAGAGAATTCCTGTTTTGCATTAATCTTCTGTGTCTGCTCGTCCAGCAGCAAATATAAAAAATACACTTTAAGAAATGTTTTCAAAGAAACAAAGTGACACAAACTGTCCCTTTGGGGGTGGGACCAAGCCTGATTTGCATATGATGTTTCCCCTTTCTGTAATGGCTTCATAGGCAAAGAACCATGGTCTGGAGGGTTGTCCAAAGCAATTACCAGTGGTTTAAGATGACTTCTAAACCTTTCAACCATCACCTCTTTGTTTTGCATTCTTACTGCTGTAAGGCAGTGCGGAAACAGGCTTGTTAATAAGACAATTTACCATGTAAAATACATGGAGAAGATATCATTTTCCTCTGCCCAAACACACTGTCGGGAATTAACTGTGCCGTTTATTTTAGTTGTGGCTATTAGCTGGAACTATTGCATTAGAGTACAGTTAGTGAACAATTGCATATGGCGAGGGGTACTGTGGAAATGTGGAAATAGTCGTCTCTGTGGGTGGATGCCTATGCTGTTTCTGATATGTTACTCAATGTATTTTAATGTATGGCATATCACATGGTGCATTTTAATGTATTGCATGATTTTTCATTCCCCCCACTGTAATTTTCATCTTGTAACTTGTTCCCACCCTGGGCACAGCTAACAGCTGCCAGTTTTACAGCCAGTGAATCACCTCTTCCTGAGAAACTCTTCCTCACTGAAGTCCTGCCCAGTCCCTGCATCTGCAATCAGCTGCCCCCATCCTGCAACCTCCTCCTCCCCTTTCTGTCACTTGGATAGCTGTGCTCATCAGGCCACCTACCACAGTACTTGTGGGAACAGTTCTTCACCTCCCCCAAAGGGGCATGCTACACCCTTTGATTCTGTCCCTTCCTCCTGGGACTCATGAGTACAGCTGTGGCCACTTACTCTGCTAGCAAATCAGCCTACTTCCCTGTCTGTAATAAATGTATTTCCTTATTTCCGCAAAGACGATGGTAATGGTAATGGTAATATTTATTTATAAAGCGCCCACACACAAGGCAAGCGTTTCAAAGTGCTCAAGGAGGGTGGGAACATGGGGAAAGACAACAGTCGAATCAGAGCCCTTGAAATTCTGAGACGATAATAGTCTGCACAGGCAGAGTAAGTGCAAATAATATGATTACAGTTGAGACACAGCAAATAGGCCTGGTGGCTACTCTGCAGTTTTACAATGTGCAATTAAGGGGTGAAGACAGGGGAGAGCAGACAGACAATCTTCCACCACAATACATTCGGATCGTGCAAGTGCATAGACAGACACAGGGAGAGGGAGGTCCAAGTGCACCGAGTTGGTGGGAATTGGGTAAGTGCAGAGAGAGACACTCTCTTGGGTCATTTCTCAGGTGCAGTGACGGTGGGGCCAGTGCAGGGCCCTGAGGTAAGTGTGAGAGAGGACTGGCGGGAGGCCGCGGGACCTGTGAGATTCTGAGGTACTCCAGGCGGCCAGTCAGCCAGCTGTGAGAAGAGGCGGGGGATAGGGAAGGAGCTGAGAAGTAGGTTAGCAGGGTAGATGGAGAGAGAATGTAGAGGAGAAGAGGAAGGTCTTGAGGAGTTTCCGGAACTTTACAAGATCAGGCTGAAGACGGCGGGTGACAGTGAGGCTATGCCAGAGGGAGCACCTGCTGAGCATAAGGATCTCCCTCCAATCTCTGCTTGGAGAACTGGCTCACTCGCAGAAGGTTGGAGGTAGATGAGCGGAGGGCTCAGGAGGGACAGTATTTAGGTAGACAATGTTGCAGATAGGTAGGTCACAGGCCACAGAAAGCCTTGTGGACAATGTAGAGGGTCTTGAACTTGATCCTTGCAGCCACAGGAAGCCAGTGAAGGGTTTCAGCATCGGAGAGATGCAGTCCCTGGGCTTGAGGCCAAGGGTAAGTCTCGCAGTTCTGTTCTGGATGAGTTGCAGAGGGCACAAGGCAGAAGCAGGGAGGTTGAGGAAGAGGCTGTTGATGTAGTCCAGCCTAGAGAGAACCAGGGCTCTGGAGACAGTGAGCCGGTGGGGGGAAGTGAGAAAGGGTAGACTACCTCTGAGAAGGTGTAGCAGTTAGACTTTTTAGAGATGTCCGAAATGTGAGAGGAGAAGGAGAGAGTAGAGTCGAAGATGACCCCAAGGTTTTTTGCCTCGCTAGTGGGTGTGGGCACAGGTCCAAGGGAGGCCGGCCAGAGTAAGAGTGGGAAGGTGGGAGCAGGAGTCCCAATTCGAACGATCTCAGTTTTACTGGCGTTAAGGCAAAAGTCATTTGCCGCACACTAAGACTGAGTAGCGGACAGACAATCAGATATGAACCAATGGGAGGAGGCAGCTGAGGGTAGCCTGAAAGATAGTTGCGTGTCATCTGCAAAGCACTGGAAGTTAGAGGTGAAAGTGGCAAACACACCTGCCAAGGCAGACATATAGATGTTGAAGAACCAGGGGGATAGATAAGATCCCTGAGGAACGCCATTGTTAGAAGAACTCCTAGAAGCCTATAGAGACACTGGAAGTTACATCAACCACGATATACTCAGTGGAATCCAAGATGGCGGCTCCTTGACAACATCTCTATCCACTAACAATGCAGGTCTAGTCTTTTTCTTCCACTTTGTTCTTCTTCTCTTTCTACCAATTGTTCGTACTTATTCCCCGCGAACAAACTGGTAACTGCGTTGCTACTCTGTTCTATAGCATTGCTCCCTTGTTGTTGTTCGCTCGTATTTTTTGGTACCTGCTCCCACTCTGACCTCCTTCTGAGTCCTCCCTCTTTCCTTCCTCCTTTTCCTTCCTTTGCAAGTTACTGTCACTTCGGTTTCTTCCATTTCCTTCCATCCCGCTCCCGACTCCTCCGTTCGGAGCCTGTCGTCTATTTAGCCGTTCTCTGCACTGTTATCTGCTCTCTATCTTTTCTGCAGCCCTTGGTATCCTTTCCCTCCGTTTCCTATTCGCCGTCGCTTGCGGCCCCTGTTCTTTCCAGCCGTTCGCGGCTACTTCCAGTGCTTACCTTTTCTGCCGCCCTCAGCATTTCTTTTCCTCGGCTTCGGTTAGCCTCCGCTTGCAGCTTCTGTTTTTTGCAGCCGCTCGCGGCTTCTTGCTGCGCTTACCTTTCACCCGTCTCAGCTTTGACTTACCTAAACATTCTTCTTCACGACTCTAGCTGTCCTTCTCTCTCTCCTTTCATTCTTCTGTCTCTACTCTGTCCCTTTATTCTGCTGCCCCATTCCTTTCCTTCTTGCTACAGCCGTCCACGTATTCTACTGCATTCAAGAATCTTCAGCCATTCTGCACCGATTGGATTGGGATATTCTTCATCCTTCTACCTGACACTACGGATCTGATCTTCCTCTACACCTGCAGAGTCTGGGTTTTCTTCCCCGAGAGGGTTTCCCAGGGGGCGGCCTCCTGGGGAGCACAGAGCACAGATTGTCTGGCCTCTGGACCTCCGGGGGGACGCCTCTTACCTCTTCACGTCTGATCTTAGATTCCGAAGAGCCGTGAGTACCCCGTCTGAGTACCAAAGTTGTAAGAGGTTGTAAGAGCCATGGGTAGAGAGAGCGATAGTCGAGTGAAAGGCTCCAAGTTCTACCTGGGATGGGCAGTCAGAGAGAAAGTAGGTTAACCATGCCAGAGCCTGACCTGTGATTCGCAGGGTGTCACAGAGACGTGCGATCAAGATGTTGTGGTTGACCATGTCGAAGGCAGAGGCAAGGTCAAGGAGAATGAGGACAGATGGAGTGTAAGTGTCAAGGTTCGAGAGCAGGTCTTCACGGGTGTTCAGAAGAGCAGTTTCCGTGCCTCTGGATGCTCTAAAGTCAGACTGATGGTCGTGGATGCAACCAATAGATTCAGTGTGGAGGGACAGCTGAGATATAGCCAACTTCTCTAAGACTTTGCCCAGGAAAGGAGTGATACGGATAAGGCGGTAGTTTGCCGGAATGGAGGGGTCAGCAAACTACTGATGCCTTCTTTTGTGTGCTCACTTTCTTGGGTAGCCTGCCTGTTATTCCCAGAGAGGGGACCCAATTTGCATACACAATGCACACCTCACCGGGGTCTGTTAATTCCCTGACCCAAAACTGTGGCTCTGTCTGAGGTCTCCAACACGGCCTTCCCCATTTTGGCCTGCCTTCCACTTCCACAGTTTTATGGTGCCTGAGACTTGGATCCAGAACTGCGTCTAGGTCCTTGATCACATGAAGGGCAGTTTAACGTGTGCACCTCCAGTAACTAAACTCATCCCTGTTCTGCAGCCTACACTCTACAACAGCAATTTCTACCCACTTTCAAAATCTACGGACCAGTACCAAAGAAGAGACATTCCGGCCCTGAGAGTTGCCAGCTGTACCGGTACCTGTGCGTGGCTGCCTGGATGCCAGATCAAGTAAGGTAAGAACGGCCACATCAGTCACGCACACTAACATTGCCAGTTTGTAGTTTCAGGGGAGGACTCCAAATCTCTGAGGGGGGTGCTTGTACTGAGGGTAGGTCACTGTACCATCCGGTCAACCCAAGTACCACTCCCACAGTGGCAAAGCGCTAGCACATTGCCACTGTCAGAGGAGGACTTGCACACCCACACCACGACACACAATTGTACTGGCAAATTGTAGGGCATACCTTTCTGGATAATCTACCTGACTAGCCATAGCCTCAAGATCTCCACCCCTAATCTTATCTGCTGTTCGATTTTAACCCTGAGAGTTCCTCTGGAGAGGGGGTCACCTACCCCATAACATACCCACCTTCTAGGACCATACTGGAGGGTGAACAAGGTTATCTGTGGCTCTTTGCTCAATTTAGGGACCGGTTCACCTGGAGCCTCGTTTTGGAGTGTGCTACCTCTCATTTATATCAGTTTACTAGTACCAGGGCCGCCACCTAGTCTGTCCCAAACTCATCTCATAGACACTCACTAGGAGTAAACAAGGCTAGTAGGGGGTCTAACCTCACCCAATTACCTAGTTTGATTGTGCCCATATCCTGGTTGTGAGAGCTGTGTATTTCTTTAGGACAACAAGAGGGGTTTCTCTAAAGATAGCCTTTGCCTGGAACTCTTCTGTGTGGAGTGCCTGACCTGCCTGCCTGCCTGAATCTGAGTAGCTTTCAAGGGACGCCTTAGACTTGTGCCTGACGCTCCTTTTGGAAGTTGAGCATTAGCTTGTCATTACCGTGCCCCCGTCCTACAACAGTTTATCATTCAACACCTTCCCTAGTTGAGCACCTGTGAGTGCGCATCTGTGAGTGCCTGTGAGCGATTGTGAGTGTGCTAGAGTAACCCTGGATGACAGACCTGGATAGTAGGGACTCTGTGGGGCTGACCTTCACCCTGTAGTGATTTAGTCTTTGTCAAGACATCCTAGTCTGTGTACAACATCATTTTTTCTGTCTGAATGGGAAAGTCTGCAAGCCACGGAGTGAGCCTTTCCCCCGATTCCCCTGTGGCTTTCATGGCTACAGTGCATGGCCCAGACATTGTCAGATGGATGCCAGTATGGCATAAACAGACCAAGCATCAGAACCTACTGGTCTGGCCCCTAGAGGGCTCCTTTGATGAGACTCACCTAGCTGCGGTGCATGAGGCTCTTAAAAGGGAGAAAGGGAACTCAGCAGTTAAACAGTGGGAGGTCTACACGTTGTGGTCCCAGCAAAGTGTGTCTGTGGCCAAGAAGAAGTGGCTGAAACAACAAATCAAACCTAGAGAAAAAGCTATAACATCATAATCTAGAGAAGAAGATGAGAAATTAGCCCAGTTATAGGTGTGACCCCCCTGTTCCCAGTGTTACCCCCAATAAGCCCCTTCTGCCCCAGATGTTCTAGATTTTTCTGTGCTTGCTCCCCCATCCTGCTATTCTGCTCCCTTCCCAGTCCCTGGCCCATGTGTGTATGCCCCTGCTTCCTCGGCCCATGTACTATCTGACCCCGCTGCACCTGCACCCCCTGTAGTGACATCAGCCCCTGTGTGGGCCAACCAGGTCGTGGCTATCAGGTCTACTGACCAAGTCCCTGCATCCCCGGACCCTGCGTTACCCCTAGTGCCAACCTCTAAACAGGCGAGTGCCCTTCAGCGGTTAGAGGAGCATATGTCAGATCCCTTCTCACCATGCGTAGGGACTCAGAGGATCAGAGCAACCATCAAAAGGTATGGGATGGAACACCCTGCCATTGAGCAGTACCCCAAGAGGGCAGAGGACCTAAGATTAGCTAAGGATTTCCTAGCCCAGCCCACGCCCTGTCTTGCCTCAAAATAAGGGAGGCCGATGTCATCAATTATCTGTTTGACAAGGCCAGGGATTCTGACACTGACTCTTCGTCCTCCTCAGAAGAGGAAGAGGAGGCAGGGCTAGCACTCATGAGGACTGTGACTGTCCCTCAGGCGTTCACATTAGCCACGGACAAGCAGCCCTGGTCCCCAGCAGAGATACTCAGCCTAAAGGGCCAGTTCCCCAATGTTAGTGTAGAGGAGGAGTTACATGCCTCTGCAGGAAATCCCCCCCCTACCTCCTATACGTTGGAAGCCTGAGATCATACCATGTTTGACACCAGCAGTTGTGCCAATACCACAGTGGATATTTGAAAGAAGGTATCCACAGAGAAAACCCTATCGAATGTATCCCGAAGAGACGACAATCTGAGGGAGGAACTTCCTAAAGGAATATGAAAAGGAGCAAAGATAGAAGATAGTGACGTCACAAGAAACATGCATGACCCCCCGAGATACTGGCTGAAGAGAATGCATGGATATTACAGAAACTGATGACGAAGTTAAGAATCGGGTAAACTTTCATATGTGAAAAGAAGATTGCACGTGTTCAATAATTGTACAGATGCTAAAACACAAGTAGACTAAGTCATCATAGAAGCTGGCTATATGTAGTGAATAGACTGCAGGCAAAGCCGCCATTGTATAGGAGATGGACATCGGTGTCAGTATTTTAGTAAGCCCGGACCCATGGAGAGAAAAGGAGAGAATTGTGTCGCAGCAAGAATAAGCTGAGATCATGGAAGCGCATGACAAGGCTCTCTGGCCTGGTATTAAACCTGAAGAAGCCAAGGTCGGTTATCTATTCTTGAAAGCAGCAAGTGTGTAAAGGATGAATCATCCCTTGTTAAGTTGCAAAGAAAAAACCCCAATAGTGGCAAGTTTTAAATGCTGCAAAATGGACCAAATCATGGTCGCCTGTCATGTGAGCCAAGGATGGAAATAGAGTTGAGCTTGGAGTCCTAGACAATCTTCATGGCAGAAGGCATGGGTGATGAGAGATGTTGGGCTAATTGGGTTGGAAGGTAAAGTCAAGTCCACCTCCTGGCAACTGGGTTTGAGCCTACATGTGGCTAAGTGAACCGAATGTTCCAGACATTGGATGAGCATGCCAACCAATTGTAGAGGGCCATATATCGAAGGGCCTTATAGTGTGAAGACCAATGATAAACTGTGTACTTCATAATGTTAAAGATGACATGTTTTTATAGGTAGGCATAAGTTGTCCACCTGACAGTGGGCAGCCAATCAAAATCCTAGTCCCTATGGAAGTATATTTAGATGTTTCCCTTAGCCAATCCTAACCCTTGATAAGTCTATTATTTGCCACGTAGTATGATGTCACTTCTGATGTCTTTTTTGCATATAACAATGTTTTTTTGAGAAATTCGTCGAGAGCCTGAGCGAATGTCCATTGAGGTCTGTTGTAACTCCCTGTTTTAGATAAATGTTAATAAAACAGTATCTTTGCCATCTTCCTGAGTTGGTTTGATTATTTCTGTACTTTACTTACGGGCCATAAGCTGAAGTGGTAGCTGTGCGGATGGTTGAAAAAGATCCAAAGTAGTTCTGCTCCAGTGTTTCGGCGATTGGGCATCCTCCGTCATTAGACAAAAGATTGCAGGGTTTCCTGTGGAAAGCGGCCAATAGGAATGAACTTTCAAGAAGAACCACAACAGTGGGCAGGTCCACCTTTGATGAAATCCCTACCCGGTTTCCACAGGCGCTCTGTGGATGGAAGGCGAAGTGGTCGGATGGAAGGAGGAGTCGATACAGAAGGCCTCAAGTTGGCCTCAAGTTGATTCATGAATGGTGAGTACACTAAGGGGAATGGAAAATAAAGGGGATGGTATTGTGATAATGTTTTGAGAAATGGGAAATATTGGGAAGAGAAAAGGTTGTGCCTAGGAGTCCTGACTCAAGGGAGTTTCAGAAGGAGACATCTCAAATCCCAATTGGGTAGAGCAGAAACATATAACGCATAATCAGGATTATATAAAATGACGTCTCAAACCCTGTATAGGGTATAAAATAAAGGCGAAAGAGATAAGGTGATCACAGTGTTTGTAAATGTGTAATGTCGATTAGCCTGAATGTTGTTTGTTGAGTAAAAAAATCAAAGAGCGATAAAAGTGAAAAAAATCAAAACAGTTGAGGAGCAACAGTGATTGAGCGTAGCAAAGTGATTGGCGCCAATCAAGGAAATAGATATATTGAATAAGAAAATAGGTAAACTGTTGAAATTGGAGGCTTGAGTGGTGACTGATGGTGCATGCTCATATTTGTTATTTTAAAACATTGGAAAGTGGTGATTTAAGCAAAAGTAGAAAGGTTATTTAACAGTCTGATAAGTATAGACAGTCAAGTGAGACTTGTCATTATGGGAGACACTCCTCTTATGCACTTATGCAAAACATTACCAAAGCACATGCCCAACCGCAAACAGTGTAGTGCGGAATGGGTGAAAGGCACGGCAGATAAGGCACATGCTGTGACCACAAGAGGGATCATTGTCAAAAGCGATATTGCAACAGAAGACCCACAACCTGAAGAGTGGATGCCTAGTCAGCATAAGGAGGAAGGTGTTGAGCCTTCAGCTCCCCTTACCTCACCCGAAGCAAAAGGTGCTAGTACGGAAGAAATAGGGTTATATCCTCTAAAGGAGTTGAAAGCAGCGACAGGGTATACTCATCCAATGTACGAACCCACCGCTTACAGTAGTGACGATAACCCAGAGGAGAATAAGAGAAAAGAAGAGATCTATAAGATCATACAAGACAAAGAAGAAAAGAGTGAGCGGTCGAATCTGTCGACAGAAATAGACAGGGAAATTAAGATATGGAAGGGAGAGAAGGATAAAGCTGAAGAGATAGCGCTTGTTCAGAAAAAATGGATGGGAGCACAGATATTACTTAAAATAGATGGGAAAAGTATCAAGGAATTTAGGCAAAGAGAAGATAAGGACAAACAAGAAAGAAAAGACAAGGAACGAGAGAAGAGATTGAAAGAAGATGAGCAGAAAATGAAGAGCACAGAGCTACGAGAACAGATATATCAGGACCAGCAAGAGAAAAAAGAAGAACAGGCAGAAGAACAAATAAAGTATGATAATAGACAGAGAGCGATAGAAGATAGGGATAGAAGGTAAAGGAAGCGAGAAGAGGGGGAAGTGCAAAGATTAAGGGACAAAAGAATACAGAGATGAAGGGAAGAACGGAAGGAATAAAGAGAGGAGCAGAACAAAAGCAAGAGGAAGACAAAATGAGACTGGATGCGAGAAAGCGAAGTGAAATAGATGAAGAAATGGAATGAAAAAGGAGACAACAAGGTCTTGATACCAGTCTCATTCATAAGGAACCAGTAGGGCCAAGCGCAAAAATACGATGGGATAGAATAGAAGAGTTCCTTCCGATAAAGGAAGCAAGGCCAGCGGCATCTAGAGTATTATATGAAGAAGAAAGATTTGATGCTGAAAGCATTGGAGAAAAGATTGACAAGGTCTATCAACAGTTACAGGAAGGTAGCAAGTATGGGATTCAAGGGAAGAGTGATCAATCCCTAGCATTTCAATTACAAAGCGAAGAAGAAAATCTATTCAGTCATAGAAGTAGAGCATTGTCTTTAAGTAGACTGAATCTGGATAAGGGTGAAGGGGATGATAGTCACACTAGTTGGGGAATAGACATGTCGTGCGAGGAAAGAGAGTCCAGTCTCGGGGTAGACGGAGGGAGCGTGTGCACCCCTGAAGGAAATCTGCAAATGGATAAAGAAGTTAGATGGTTGGATGTGGAACAGCCTAAAGATAGGATGCCAGATCCCATAGCATGTCCAAAGCGTCCCTGAGGACAATCGTATAGTGAGAAGGGAGAGTCGCCGCCATGTATGAGCACGATAAGGTCGTTACCCATGTGGAGAAAGACTGGGATGATCGTCCCTGCCATGGATAGACCAATGATGGCATATGACTTTGGGAGGGGGTTCACTCAGTTTCCCTTATTGGAAAAAGGGGAGAAAGACCACAGTATGTCCCATGGCTGTGGATGGAAAAGGATCATTTAAGATATAAGCTCCCGAGTTTGACATAAAAGGTCTCCTGGCAGCTATTCTTGGGAAGAGATTTAATGACAAAACTAAACATGACAATTTCATTTACTGATCAAGGAATAGTGTGCTCTACTCCAGGAATACACTATTTAAATGTGGGAGAATTTATACTGGCATTCACAGGGCAAGTGGCTCTGCGAGGTGTTCCAGTAGATCCAGAGATTTTTCTATATGGAGTGAGCATTTTACTGTCATGGCTACCTGGCTTGGTGAGAACAATTTTGAGGATACCTGATGAGTTTTTGTTCAGACCGCGATTACCTATGGACGAAGAGGGGGGACAGACTATCCCAATAGAATTGGAAGCAGCCATAGTACGAAGGGAAATAACAATGCACAAAGGCATAGATGATGAGGGTAGACCATGAAGAAAAGTAATAGCTCTCGAGGAAGGGTATAGATTGACTGACATAACTGATGACGACATGTTCAGGGAAGATCGAACAAATGATGAAGTGGTGTTCTTCATGAGCATCACATACTGGATAAAGATAGAAAAGAGAGCAATCCCACAGCGAATGGCGATAACACAGCAATGTCGAGCATTTTATTCAGGAAGACTTGGAAAAGGTACCAGGCGTCCTCTGGACCACAAGCCCTTATGACGTGGGTTTATTAAAGGGAATAGGGGAGGTTAAAATAAAGCTTAAGCTAGGAGCGATTTTACCTCAAGCTAAAGAATACCCCATGTCTCGAGAAACTGATGAAGGTATATTTCAGACCATTTCAGCACTGATGAAAAAAGGGATTCTGGTGCCATCAGAATCACTGTGCAATGCTGCAGTGTATCCTATTAACAAATCTAAAGGACGGTTGCAGAGATTTATACAAGATATGAAACAGATTAACCAGATTGTAGATGCAGAGTTTACTTTTGTTCCTAATCCGGCTACGATACTGTGCAGTATCCCTGTGGAAGCTCGATATTTTATGCTGATCGATTTGAAGAATGCATGTTTCTTGATCCCGTTGCAGGAGGACTCACAAGACTTGACTTCTTTTACATTCCACCAAACTCGACTGAAACATACTAGGCTGCCCCAAGAGTACTACTGTGAGTCCCCATCGATCTTTAACAGAGATTTACAGATGGATTTAGGCAATATTGATCTCAAAAGTGTGGTGATACAGTACATAGATGACATTTTTATTTGTAGCACCACAGAAGATGAGTGCAGACAAGATTCTGTTCAGTTAATGACCATTCTAGCAGACAAGGGATATAAGGTAGACAATGAGAAGTTAAAATATTGTCATGAAGAGGTGTTATACATAGGTCAGTTGATTTCACATGAAGGAAAGAAAGTAACACCTTGTAATTATGCTGAGGAATTTTATTTGTTTTCGCACACAAATTGAACAGTCATGACAGCAGTGCTTACGCAGAGAACTACATTATGGTACAAACCTTTAGCATATTGCAGTGGGATTCTAGACCCAGGTATGAGAGGACACTTCCCTTGTGAACAATCTTTGGCTGCTACTGCAATTGCGATTGAGATGTCTACAAGTATTGTCATGGGCTGATCCATGACCCTTTTCGTGGAGCATACTCTATTTGCCATTTTAGAAAACCCCAAGGGCACATTGACATCTCAAAGAGCTTTAGTTTATGAGGTAATGATTTCTTACCCAACAATTAAGATTGTAAAATGTAAAATAGTGAATCCTGGCACGTTTATAGCTGAGCCAATAGAAGAAGGCGATCATGTGCATGACTGTCCTAATTATGTTGAATTTTATGATGATATACTGCATGTGAAGGAAAATGCTTTAGCATTTGGGGAAATTCCCTTTATCAACGGTTCTTCAAAAATTGATCAGACTAGTGGGGAAAGGCATTCAGGAGCTGCAGTAGTGAGACATAGATTAAATGGAGAATTTAAAGTTGTAGCAAGTGCAAGGCTACCGTCTCACTTTTCAGCGCAAGCAGCAGAATTAGTAGTGCTCATTGTCGCACTCGAGAAACATGAAGGGCAGGAAGTCACGGTGTACAGTGACTCCGCCTACGTGATGTCAACCGTACATGCAGGGTTTGTACATTGGAAGAGGAGAGGATACCTCTGCGCAGGCAGCACTCCAGTGCAACATGCCTCCTTGCTGGATAGGCTTATTAAGGCACTACAACTCCCAGTGGCCATAGCAGTCGTTAAATGCGCATTGCATACTAAGCGAAAAGATTTTATCTCTTGCGGGAACAAAGCCGCAGATGAAGAAGCCAAAAGGGTTGCATATTCCCCAGACATTTCGAGTTTTGATACTGAGAATATTAAAGAAAAAGTAGTCAGAACCACATTAGTGCAAGAAGGGTTTAATACATTGTCAATAACCCAACTAATGGAGATTCAAGGGAGTCCACCACAGGAAGAGCAGGAATTGTGGAAATGAAGGGGGTGTTCTTTATTCCCCACAGAAGCATTATGGCAACAAGACAGCACTGGAAAGCCAGTGATACCAGTAGCATTATTAAAGGTCGCTCTTGAACAGCTGCATTTCACTATGCATGTAACTAGGGAGAGTCTTGCTGCTACGATTGCAGAAGACCAGTTCATTCCTAATTTGTTGGAACACGTTGCACTATTTATGGTAAACTGCATTGTGTGTCAAAGGTTTACTGCTGGGCATACACTGAGGACGATTGGAGGGGTAATACCACGACCAAATGGTCCATTTCAGCATTTACATATCGACTATATCAATATGCTGCTAGTATGTAATGGATATAGGTATCTATTAGTGGTGATGTGTCCCTTCTCTAGGTGGATCAAGACAGGTCCATGTACACACCCTGATGCCACTTGCACAGCACAGTTTTTAGTGGTCAAAGTTTTCCCGAGGTGGGGTGTGTCTGAAGTGTTTTAAGCATACATTTTCTTCTGCTTATTAACCGCAAGTGAACTGAATATGTGAGAGACTAAACAGCCTCCTTAAAGAAAGGATTGCCAAAATTAGATTAACTCTGAAGATGGGATGGCTATATTGCCTACCCCTAGCCTTATAAGCCATTTAGAATCAGCCAGGATCAGACTACCACCTCACCCCACATGGGCTACTGACGGGCGTCAAATGAGAACGCCCCTTACACATCCATCTAGGTGTAGAAGTGATGCCCAGAGTGTAGCTACAACTTTAGGTGATGAAATGCACAACAATTTGACATGTATGACCTCTAGCATTTCTTTCATTTCAGATCAAATGAAGTGCAAGGAGGGTTGGTCTCAGAACACAGAAGAAGACAATTCAACAACTAACCTAATTGAACTATTATCGGCACCTAAGTTATATGTTGAAGACCCAGTACTCATTAAGAATTTTGCTAGAAGGCATGAGTCACATTTTAATGGTCCTTTTTGTGTTGAGAATATAGCCCCTTCAGCTTTGAAGGTCCAAAGGAGACGAGATTGGCTTAACCTGAGTGACATAAAGGCCTATAAAGGTGAGAAACACCCTCCCACCATTGCTGATCCAGAACCAAGACAAGAAGAAGAATTTCAGATTATGCAGACTCGATCGATGATGAAGAAGGAGGACGATAAAGCAACCATACAGATTTTGTATTGGACTGGAATTCAGTGTCAACTCATTATAGATATTTTAGCAGAGAGTGCAAAGACTTGCAGAGAATTACAGTAATCTTGAAATGAACTTTAGAAATATATTGTAGCATCAGAAGTTATGCCTAAATGTCAGTTCATGATTAGAAATTGGAAACAAGATCACAATCCAGATTCATTTCTTAGAGAATACCTGTTCTAAGCAGTTAAATATATGGTACTTACTGATAGTGACGTTCACCGACTTGTGCCTGCTGTCTTTGTGTTTATACTGCAAGCTTACCCTGTGATGATTGTATTAAAAATGATTAAAGAATAAAATGGCACGGTTCTAGGCAAAGAACAAGTGCAACGAGTAGTAGGATGGCACAAGAGATGGATGCCTATGTTCTTATGCATAACATATGCTTGCATGACTGTTCTCTTTGTCTTTCTGTTCCTCATCTTTCACAGTATTTATCATGTTAGCAGTTCCACTGTGGAAGAGGTCCCTATGGTTCTCCTACTATGGGAACTTCTTTTGATATACTGGTACATGGCATCTAAAAGACACAAGAGAGATGCTGAGGAAGATAAGGAGGGGATACATGATGCCGATCTAGATAACGCAGCACACTTGGGGAATCACATGTGGTACCACAGATGAGAAATATGGGGGAGAGAACATCCAAAGAGAGTTTTCACGTCTGCTCTCTCATCCCCTATGCCATGAATACGGTGCAAACTTTCATCGCCACAGAAGTCCCAGAACATGATGCATGGTGCCTCAGTCATCTCGCAGCATGTATGACTACAGGACAATTTCAGGGAAGTTGGGCCACTTTACGATGGAGATCGAAATGGTTTTTTTCATACCAGGATGACTATAATAAGACCATACTGATGGAAAAAGACCCTGGAAGGAAGAGCAAGATGCTTGTGTATCCTGCAGCAGACAGGATGAGGTGGTCATTGAAGAGATGAAGAAAATGAACTGCCCTGATGTGACAGAAATAGCTGGATCACCTGGATGTTGGAAGCGCACTCAATTCTTAGTCTATGGATGAGTGAAGTCCAAGATGAGATGGGAAGAAGTATTGATGTCCTGTGCACCTCATATATTGAAGCCAGAATATGTACAGGAGGTGCAAAGGGTGAACAATGGATGTTTGAAGTCATGGGCTAAACATGCCAATCTACTGACATGGGTGGAAGATGAATCAGGCCCAATGGTTTTAATCCCATTGGCAAATGCGACATTGTGCTTCTGAAGACATGGAAAGAATCATGTGGGTGATACAAGGAATGCAGAATTACAGTTGACATTTCTAGGATGGGAGAAGGGACAGCTACCCTCATGGATCAATATTGGGCTTGTGGGTCTAGAGCTTACATGAAATTGCCCAAGGATTGGGATGGAGTATGCTCCTTGGTGCTCATTCATGTTGCAGCATTAGTGACCTGAACATTGGAGAATTTCCAAAAGCAGATGCCCATTTGAGAAAAAGAAGATTGCTTGAACTTCTCAATCGGACCAGAAGAGGGAATTACTTCTCAGCAAAATTAATATAAGCATATGACTCCATTCCTTATGAATGCAGGTTGATCAGCAAGACTGTCTCAATATTTACGACTATATTCATGCCTGGGATCCAAACCATGGCCATCGCCAGGTGGCTGCAGATTACGAGATGGGAGCTTCTGCAGACAATCAATACCACCATGAAGGGATTCAATGCTATCAATGAGGATTTGAGGGCCATACGACTAATGACCCTGCAGAACAGATATGTCCTTGACACAATCACAGCGATGGAAGGAGGAGTTTTCACCAAAATTGGGCCTTCATGTTGCACATTCACACCTTCTCATGATGACGAGAATAGGACCTTGACAGAGGCCATAACGTTGTTAACAAACCTTCATAAAAAGATGGAAGACAAGACAGAGGATATTGAGGATGACAGTTGGTTTGCCTCCATATTCTCATGGATTCCACAGTGGTTGGCAAACATATTTAAGATTCTTGGAGCAGTATTGGTGATGGTGATGGTTGGATTCTGTGTGATCAGGATAATGAATGCCCAATGCAAGAAAACAGCAAAGAAGGCAGTAGGAATGAAGATCATGATCGATGTTGAGTCTGGGTTTGGATCCAAGGAATTGACGGATAAAGATGTCAGAAAATATATAGAGGCCAGCATCATAGCACCTGAAGGAACGAAGTTCCTGTATCCAGAGAATCATAAGAAGTGCGTGGGATGATGGGTCTATTGTAATCCGAATGGACAATGCAACTACGTGACCTGGATTGTAGATGAGCATGTTAAATCAGCCGGCACCCTGAGAGGGGTGATGAAGATCTGGACTCTGAAGAAGCACTTCTTCAAGTGAAAATATCAAGATGAGGAGGTGGGCGAGGGCTTGGCCAGAGGGCGGAATGTAGAGGAGCAGTTACATGCCTCTGCCGGAAATCCCACCTCCTATATGTTTGAAGCCTGAAATCGTACCATGTTTGACACCAGCAGTTGTGCCAATACTGCATAGGATATTTGAAAGAAGGTATCCACTGAGAAAACCCTATTGAATGTATTCCCAAAGAGCCGGAAATCTGAGGGAGGAACTCCCCGAAGGAATATGAAAAGGAGCAAAGAGAGAAGCTAGTGACGTCACAAGAAACATGCGTGATGCCCCGAGAACACTGGCTGAAGAGAATGCATGGATCTTACAGAAACTGATGACGAAGTTAAAAATCAGGTAAACTTTCATATGTGAAAAGAAGATTGCACGTGTGCGAAGTGCTGCAGAAAATCAACCATTCAATAATTGTACAAATGCTGAATCACAAGTAGACTAAGTCATCATAGAAGCTGGCTATATGTAGTGAATAGATTGCAGTCAAAGCTGCCATTGTATGGGAGCTGGACATCTGTGTGATGAATTTAGTAAGCCTGCACCCATGGTGAGAAAAGGCGAGAATTGCATCACAACAAGTATAAGCTGAGATTGTAGAAGCGCATGGTGAGGCTGTCCGGCCTAGTATCCAAACTGAAGCAGCAAGGTTGGTTATCTAGTGAAGTGAATGAGTAAACGATGAATCATCCCATGTTAAGGTTAAAAAAAGAACACCAGGAGTGCCAAGTTGTATTCATTTAAGACATTTAAATGCTGCACAATGGGCCAAAATTGTGGTTTCCTGTCACGTGAGACAAGGATGGAAATAGAGTTGACCTTGAAGTCCTAGAACAATGATAGTGAGAGCTTGCACTCCCATTTATTCCCACATACAACGATACTTTGCAAGGCCAAGTTCAAAGACAATCTTTATGGCAGAAGGCATGGGTGATGAAAGATGTTGGGCTAATTGGGTGGGGAGGTAAAGTCAAGTCCACCTTCTGGCACCTGGATTTGATCTTACATGCTGCTAAGTTTACCGAATGTTCCAGGCATGGCACGAGCATGGCAACTAATTGTAGAGGGCCATATAACGAAGGGCCTTATAGTGTGAAGATCAATGATAAACTGTGTACTTAATAATGTTAAAGATGACATGTTTTTAGAGGTAGGCATAAGTTGCCCACCTGCCAGTGGGCAGCCATTCACAATCCTAGTCCCTATAGAAAGTATATTTAGATGTTTCTCTTAGCCAATCCGAACCCTTGATAGGTTTTCTATTATTTGCCATGTAGTATGACATCAGTTCTGATGTATTTTTTGCATATACGGATGGTTTTATGAGAAAATCATTGAGAGCCTGAGCGAACGTCCGTGATGTCCGTTGTAACTCCCTGTTTTAGATAAATGTTAATTAAACAGTATCTTTGCCATCTTCCTGAGTTAGTTCGATTATTTGGACTCAGAATTACTCTGCAATCCTATTCATTGCATGCACATTACTAAAGATCTATAAGCTCATTAGGAAGAGTTCTCAGGAATTTGTAGTGTTCCTGAGGGATGTGATAGTCACCTATGCCCCTTCTCTGGCTAACATGTGCCAGTTACTGAGGAAACTCCTGTCCTCTGACCAGTTGGCTCCCATTATGACCAAGGCTAGCTGGACCATAGAAATGTACCTTCAAAATCTGCCTGAGAAGACAGAAGGTGACAGAGTGACTCTAGCTAATCCTGCACTGTCCCAGAAGTTAGGTGAGATTGCAAGCTCAATAGCAGAACTCTACCCTGCAGTCACCGATTTTAAAAGGTTTAAATCATGTAAGCCGTTTAAAAATGAGGATGTGACTGAGTATCTTGCAAAGGTAAAACAGGTCTTCCAGCAATACTCTGGGATGGATGACCCTGTTAAGACAGCTAGTCCGTGATCGTCACCCAGTTTGTAAAGGATCTGCTCCCAAAGGCCAGCACAGACATCAAGTGGATGTGTGTGTTGTGGGACAGCATGTCCTATTCCAGCATCTTGCATTAACCAGGCACTACTGCAACCAGCATAGGAAGGAGCAGAGGGACACTGAAGAGAACATAATGCAGCTGAAGGTCTCCACTCTGCAGATGAAGGCTGGTGCAGCCACCGTTGCTGCTGCTACGCCTGCATCTGCAGACCTGGATGAGACTGCCTTCCAAATGGTGCATGCAACCTATGGTGGCCCGTATGGGGTCTCTAGAGGACCACATGAATTTAGCAGGGCAGGAAGAGGAAGAGGAGGAATTATTTACCACTCCCAGATACCCCCTCTTAATCCCCAGTACTAGGACTATCGGATCCCCCAGTACATACCGGAGCCTGTCCGAGGCCAGTATCCACCACCAGCCTGGTACCCATCCCAGTTTGAACCCCTTGTGCATCAGGACCAGTGTGCCTATTGTAAGGAAGGTGGCCACTCGAAGTACAACTGTCCTCAGTGGATTCAAAATGAGCAGAACCAGGCTGCAGCCCTCTCTGCTCAGGGCCAGTGACACCTACCTGCACAATACACTCCTGGTCCCTTTCAGCTCCCTGCTCAGTCTAGACCCCCGGATCAGAATGCTGGTTCCAGCCCAGCAGCCCAGCCTGGTCAACCCCAGGCAGGAGCCCAGACCAATGCCTCTCATCCCCAGGCCAACAGTCAGAACAGGCAGGGTGCCTCCTCTGGAACTGCGTTGCAGTCCTGGTGCCAGCAGCCAGGCAAGAGTCCATTCCAGTTCCCTCAAGCATGACAGGAACTGGACTCAGACTAAGTACCCCCAGCATCCCAACACCTCACCCTAAACATCCCCTTCCCATCTAGTGGGCTGTATGTAACAGCCCAGTTAGGTAACAAGCATGCCAGTATGCTGGTAGACACAGGAGCAACATTCAGCACACTGAAGCTGTGGGAGTTCCCAGATACCCCAGTGTCTGGCCAGATGGTCACAGCTGTAGGAGGCTAAGGTGACTGTCACTTTGCCCACTATGGTTCGCCTGGATCCCCTGACTGGTCCACTGGCCTTCATGTTGAGCACATCCTCCCCTGAAAACCTGCACGGGATGGACTTCCTGGGAAAGGTGGTTGCTGTGATCTTTTGCAAAAAGGGTGAAGGCGCTCTCTACATTCCAGACAATCCTGATGAGTTCTCCCCTTGCCTTCTGGACTGCAATCTCGAAGGATCTGGTAGAGAAACCACTGGGGAAGCAGCTTTAGGGGCTTGTTGATGCTCAGTGAGTAGTGGTACATTGATTGTAATCCGTTTTTGGCCTGTTTTATGTACTCTAGTGGAGGGGTTTGAGTATTTTTTCAATCGTTTTTTTTACCAACTTGTGCTATTGTGATGGGTTTCTCTTGTATTTTTGTAGAGCCTGACCCTGTTTTTCTGTGCTGGCCTGCATGTAGAGTGCGCAGTCCCTGGGGGTCTAGTCCTTTGTTTGTGTTTGGCTTTCTCCCAGTCCCGCCCTCCACTCTTACAATTGGCTGGAATATATAGGTGTGTCTCTGCCTTGCTCCCAGCAGCCATTTTCCCCTTGCCGTCTGGACTGCAATCCCGGAGGATCTGGTTGGAAAACCACTTGGGAAGCAGGTTTAGGGGCTGGTTGATGCCCAGTGAGTAGTTGTACCTTGATTGTAATCCGTGTTTGGCCTGATTCATGTACTCTAGTGGAGGGGTTTGATAGTTTTTTCAATCGTTTTTTTGACCAACTTGTGGTATTGTGATGGGCTTCTCTTGTGTTTTAGTACCTTCTGACCCTGTTTTTCTGTGTTGGCCTACACGTAGAGTGTGCAGTCTCTGGGGTGTAGTCCTTTGTTTGTGTCTGGCTTTCTCCCAGTCAGCCCTCCCCTCTTGCAATTGGCTGGAATAGTCAGGTGTGTCTCTGCTTTGCTCCCAGCAGCCATGTTCCCCTTGCCTTCTGGACTGCAATCTCTAAGGATCTAGTAGGCAAACCACTTGGGAAGCAGCTTTACAGGCTGGGTGATGCTCAGTGAGTAGTTGTACATTGATTGTAATCCATTTTTGGCCTGTTTCATGTACTTTAGTGAAGGGGTTTGAGTGTTTTTGTAATCGTTTTTTTGATCAACTTGTGCTATTGTGATAGGTTTCTCTTGTGTTTTTGTAGCTTCTGACCATGGTTTTCTGTGCTGGCCTGCATGTGGAGTGTGTAGTACCTGGGATCTAGTCCTTTGTTTGTGTCTGGCTTTCTCCCAGTCCCGCACACCCACTCCTGTCCTCAGCCCGCCCACCTCCCCTGATTGGTATGTCCACCTGGTCATAACTGACCTTCCCAGGGTAGCCCTCTACCCGTGCGGCTAAGGGCCCCAAGGCAAAGGGCGGCTCCCACAGAGGCGGTTCCAGATTGTGAATGCAGGTGTCAGGAGGGGAGGCCAGCGGCCAACCTTCAACCAGCAGCAACCATCAAGTTAGGTGTGGCCTGGGTGGGGAGTAGAGCAATCACTCTACTCCAGAAGCCCTGCCACACTACCTGCCCTCAGACCATAGCAGACCAGGACATTAACACTAACCTGCTTAACAACTAGATAAAATTAAGAACATTAGCCTGCGTCGCATCGAGATAGGATTCTGAATGTTAGCAGGTGCCACCCTTAGATAGTATTGTGAATGTTAGCAAGGGCCACACTTATAGCATTGTGAATGTTAGCAAGTGCCACACTTAGATAGCATTGTGAATGTTAGCAAGTGCCACACTTAGATAGCATTGTGAATGTTAGCAAGTGCCACACTTAGATAGAATTGTGAATGTTAGCAAGTGCCACAATTAAATAGCATTGTGAATGTTAGAAAGTGCCACACTTAGATAGAATTGTGAATGTTACCAAGTGCCACACTTCTATAGCATTGTGAAGGTTAGCAAGTACCATATTTAGATGGAATTGTGAACATTAGCCTGCGCCGGAGCCAGATAGAATTGTGAATGATAGCAAGTACCACATTTAGTTAGAATTGAGAACATTAGCCTGCATCGCACCTAGATAGGATTGTAAATGTTAGCAAGTGCCAGACTTAGCACTGTGAATGTTAGCAAGTGCCACACTTACAACTGTGAATGTTAGCAAGCGCCACAATTAAATAGAATTGTGAAGGTTAGCAAGTGCCACACTTAGAACTGTGAATGTTAGCAAGTGCCACACTTAGAATTGTGAATATTAGCACATGCCTTATTTAGATAGCATTGCAAACATTAGCCTGCGTGGCATCGAGATAGGATTGTGAAGGTTAGCAAGTGCCACACTTAGAACTGTGAATGTTAGCAAGTGCCACACTTAGATAGAATTGTGAATGTTAGCAAGTGCCACACTTAGAAATGTGAATATTAACACATGCCACATTTAGATAGCATTGTGAACATTAGCCTGCGTCAAATAAAGATAGGATTGTGAAGGTTAGCAAGTGCCACACTTAGAACTGTGAATGTTAGCAAGTGCCACACTTAGATAGAATTGTGAATGTTAGCAGGTGCCACACTTAGATAGAATTGTGAAGGTTAGCAAGTACCACATTTAGATTGAATTGTGAATGTTAGCCTGCGCCGGACTCAGAGAGAATTGTCCATGATAGCAAGTACCACATTTAGTTAGAATTGAGAACATTAGCCTGCGTGGCATCGAGATAGGATTGTGAATGTTAGCAATTGCTACACTTAGATTGAATTGTGAATGTTAGCAATTACCACATTTAATTAGAATTGTGAACATTAGCCTGCGTCGCATGTAGATAGGATTGTAAATGTTAGCAAGTGCCACACTTTTTCTAAGTGTGGCACTTGCTAACATTCACAATTCTGTCTAAGTGTGGCACGTATTTACACCATTCAACATATTTTAATTCTCAAAAGATGCCATCCCTAAAGCATATAATAAAAAGCAGATACACCTTTATTACCAAGCTGACTAGCTTCTTCCATTTCTGGACTGAATACATTTGGACATCTCCATATTTGCCTTGGATTAATTGCAGAAAATAAAATCTTGGCAGTTGGAAACAGTTCCATTAGGCTTTTCAAGAAATCCTTAATGGCAAACTGCAATGATACAGCAGTGACATGGCCCAAACTGGTCCCTCCACAATGCACAATAATAATGTCTGAATGTTTAAAGTGAGCCATACTCTCACACAATGATAATAAAGTTGCCCAGTTTAACCCACAAACTGCATACCACGAAACTTCCACTTCTTGCAATCCAATGGTAGCATAGATGCCACAACATTCAGTCTAAACATTCAATGAATGCACCCAACAAATCTCCCACCATCCGCACACTCTGCTTCTTAATACTTACAGCCACATCGATCTTCACTGCGCACAACAAACAAAACACTGGCTACTCTGTCTTCCTATAAATCACAACCACAATATGTGATTGGTTAATCCCCAGCTTAATCTTTCCATGCCAGGCATCATTAATGGACCTGGATGGCATGTCCGATGTTCCCGGACTACTGCAGATCCTGCTGACTCCGTAGCACAGGACAACCCTTCTACTCTTTCTACTTTCATGTTTGTAACACTCCCTCATTGGCTGCTTTCAAACAGTCACACATCCATCCACCCATCACATCCAAGCGCTCTACACCTAGTCCTGTCATCTCAGGTCAACACTTCAGATGTACCCTTGAACACTGAGAGTACATATCTGCTGTTAAACACTGCCACCTGCATCAGAACTACTGCAAAACATTCCAAGATGTCTACCTGCAGATTCAACAACATCTGCATCTAAGAAGACATAGTACAGGTATGCTTATATTTTTTTAAGTATTTTTTCAACACTTTTACAAATATATGTATACAGGATTGCTGCCACTTACCTTGTAATAATCTTCTCAATAAGCATATTCTCTTTTAAACCACTCTGACAAATGCCATATATGACAGTACTCTGCAACTGGTAACATCAAGTGACAGTTACTTACATGCACCGCCAACATATTAAAGTTCCACACACCAAGTGCCACTTACAAATGTTCTACAATCTTTCACATCAACTTGTCCTTTCTTTTACAAAATACTTAGAGCCCGATTCATTGAAACATGTGCATATATCCTGCAAAGGTTGTGCATTGAGAACGACACTGCGCAGGCCTGTACTCAGAATTTATTCTGCGCAGTCCGCATATTCATGCAATTGTTTGCACAAAGTAACTGTCTGTATATGTGAATCAAGGCCGGAACGCCCCTGACACACCCCCACGCAAAGCAAAAACAGCCAGAACACATGCGAATACATGCACCCTTCAAACAGTGCGTGCAGTCCCCTTCAAGCAGGCCTGCAGGTTGGGGACCCTGCACGGGGTCCCCCGTAACTATTACCAGCACCCTCTCCCAGTGACATGCCCAGCCTGTACGAAATCCCCACAAAGTACGAAAAAGTGCCACGCAGTCAATTCCATGAATCCACAAACGGGATTTCTCACGCAGTTTGGCACGTAAAGTCCTGTTTTTCTGTGCAAATAATTCCATGAACCGAGTCTTTAGACACAGTGGTGCTGTAAATGCACATATGCATTTTTCTACTTTCAGCAAAATCCTTGTAAAAATAAACACTTTTAAATGCACACCATATTCCATTTCTCATTCCATATGAACATCAAACTTTCCAACCTTTCTCATTAAATCCCTTATAGTACCATCATTCTCCGAGTGCTCTCACATATGTGTATACTGCCAAACGGCATGATTCATCAATTTATTTGCAAAATGTAAAGTCACTTTCCACTGCTAAAAATTGACTTTGCGCTGCCAAGCACAAACCCTGATTCATGGTACTGTGCAAAGTATATTTTTGCAGTACAAAGTCAATGCAAAGTCACTTTCCACTGGATAAATACACTTTACACTATTCCATGAATCAATGTTTCTATTGGCAGTGCAAAGTAATTTTTCGGCAGTGCAAAGTCACTTTGCACTGTGCAAAACATTCCATTAATTGGACCCAAAGTATCTATATACAACACTTCTCTTTACATATAAACTATTGTTCTTTTCCAACCACTTACATAAGACGCCAAACACTGCTCCAACTACAATCTGCCATTGCATTACCACTAGGCCACAGGTTCCCTATTCTTTAAAAACACTGCAACACATTACAAATACATTGCACCACAAACACAACACTTCTCTTATGAAAATCACCAGGACAAAAATAACCTTGATATGCATCTTTTTTACACACCCATTGTTGCCCTATACCTTATAATGTCCCAAACAACACTACTCACAGGGCCTCATTGCAGGGTTGCCGGTGAAACCTGCCGGTAGCCGGCGTGTTGCCATTCACCCAATATTACCGTTACCACCACCTGACTTCCCTATGCTACCGAACAATCACAATCAGCGTCAGTACACCAAGTTCCCATTCCCATACAGTCCTATAGGACTCCATGGCAATGGGAACCATGAAGCACTGGCATCATTAGTAATGAAGCCGATGCTTCAGTGTAAAGCCTGCCGGGAGTACAGTGCCCCTACCACTAAACACAGAGTGAGCCGGTCCAGAAAAGCTGCCAGTACCTTTTTACCTGTACCTTTAATTACAGACTAGCTAATTCATAATGAGAGCCATAGTCAAATTGTTTTAACAACATACTTAACATTCTTTACTACACCAACCATAACCCACCTTCATTAACTCTTTTTCCAACAACTTCTACTACCTTAATAAATAACAAACTCTCTTACTAAAAGTACTTCGCCATTACCACATATGCCCACTAACTTTCTTTTTCAATTACAGGAAATAAGAAGATTGAAGAAAACAGCTACTGAAGATAAAATACTCTTCTCATCCTACAAAGTAAGTACATTAGTATAGCATGTACATCGCTATAATTGCAACAATATACTTTCACTATATATTAGCCTAGAATGTTCTATTCTACTCACCATCATTGTATTTCACTCTTACTCCTTATATTGCAACATTCACCCTCGTTCAATTCCCATCTAAACACTGTTCTTTATTCAAAACACAGCCCATTCCTTACTACCTAACAACACATCTATCCCTCAACAACTTCTATACCACAATTTACTTCCTTAGTATACCATACCCCTATGCACATAAGGTCCTAATGCCAGTACAGCTTTCAAAATCATTGCATTCTAAATCACTGCCACACATTAGCACACACAGACACACTTCTTCAATGCTTTTCCAATACACCCACATACTGATGCAGTAAATCACACCATTACAGCAACCACAGTTTTCCTCAAAACATCATAATGTCCCTACTTATTCCATCAAACCACTATTCCCTTACTCACAAACCCAACCCGATCACACCTGTACGGCCTCTTGCTCAATCACACGCACACACTCATGCATAATACATGCATAAACATTCCACAACTTTCAAACACAAACTCTCTTTTTTCCCAACAGGAAAAACACAATGCCTACTAAAAAAGAAACTCTGCAGAAAACAATGAAAATATTGAGCAGATAAAAAAAAAACAAGCCATATAGTCATCCTCCTCTAAAACAATGTATAGAAAACATTGAAACAAAGCAGTTAGTAAACTCACTCAACAAACGTAAACCAGCCACCACTAAAACAACAAAGGCCCCTGTTGCAAAAATCTGAAAGTAAAACAAAATGTACAAACAAAAGCAGACAGAGTAATGAACCTAACACTATATCTACCAATGTTAACGTGGCCACAATAAAGCATTCCAAAAATGTATTCTCCAAATATATTTCCACCGTAGAGTTCTTAAAACTCTTATAAAGACAGCTAAAAAGTCACGATCTACCCTTAAAAACGACTGCAGAAAACGTATTATCCTCAAACCTCTAATTGGCAGCCATTTCTACTAAAGAGAATGTTGGTCATATTAATATTAAACTGAATGAAACTACTAAATTAATCAATAAATTACAAAAAGTACTTCTAAACATGTGCATTGCCAACATAGATACCTTTTCAAATTTCTGTGATGGTGAATGGATTCACACAAGCAGCACAGAACCATATTTCAAGGAAGACGATTATAAACAAGAACAAAAAAAACAATTGCTATAGACAATAATGTCAGAGGCTATGAAATGGTAGGAGACACCATTATGGCAAAAGAAACCCTTATATACAAAACTTCCCCAACAAACTTTCAATCCAATATTCCTTTTGCCAAAACAAACCATCCAGTGTACACATGAACATTCAGCTCAATATGTAATGTATGACAACAATCCTTCAAATCTTTACGACAATTCATGAATCACTATGTGAAACTAAAAGACAAAAGTAGAATAAAAACTTTACAAACCATGGACACATCCACAAAGGACTGCAAGGACATTCATTAGCTTGCATTTCAGGAACTGCTTGCAAAAGCATGTTCTATCACATCAAAATAATAGCAACACACAATTCCGCTATATGAAATCTTGTGAGCAGACTATACTATGCAAAACGTCCTGCTCTAGAACTGCAACATTTAAATAGCATTCTCCTACATGGCACTGCTAAAGAACTCATTCGAGAAATACAACAGATCCAACGTAAATATTTTGGAACTGAAGTTCACTTACAAAATTCAGTAACTTTTAAAAACATTAGCGAAAACCTCACAAACACCACCCACCTTACAAACACATACAAAAAAGAAATAGCTATGTTTCAAAACAAACCTGCTGAAATACCAGTCTGTTGTCGCAGAATGTTTTTATAAAATGAGCACCAAAATAGTAGGTCTGGCCTACAAAAGAGAAGACAATGAAGAATCCCAATGGTTCCAAATAGCTTTATATCTAACAGCAGAAAATAAATACAAAATAACTGACCCCTCAATAGTTTCCAATACAATGCTGCACAATAACCAAATGGCATCATGTGCTATTACTAATAACTTACAAATCTTCCCACTTTCAAACACTCTCCAACAACTTAACTTGTATAAAAGCATTATAATCCAAACAGTACACCACTGTCAATCTATACTACGCCTTCAACCAAAAACTGCCAAATTGCCTTCATGTGATTTACTGAAAGGCATTTGTGGCAAAGTAGTATATTTGCCATTAGATATTAAAGAAAATGTAGAAACTCAGGAGTACAACGGTCAATAGATCAGTCATTGATTGTACTAGTTAATTGTGCACCAATAAAAGACAAATAAATCTGGCAACAACTAGTTGACTTAAACAAAGTTAGAAAAGCCCTACAATACCTTAAAGAAAACAATGAATACTACAAAGATATAAATATAGATGAAAACATAAAAGAAACCACACAAATAATTCAAGATTCACCACAAACTGGCCAATTTGAATGTGTAGATCATGTTACTGCAGCCAACATTTCAGACCACTATACAATTCACCCACTACACTCCAAAGATACCATAGAAGATGCATTACAAACATATCAAATGCATCAAGCCAAAGGCTCACCAATGAGCATATGGGAGAAAAGTCTAGAAGCATGTTATTTTCCTCTACTCTTTCCTACAGGAAAAGGAGGAAGATATGATGAAAGATCCACACAAATTAGTGCATCAGAATATCGCTCTTAAGAATGCATTCTGAAGACCCCAGATTTAGACAAAATCTAGAATACATTTTCCACCTCCTGTTTGAAAGTGAACTAGCAACTCTATGTTATGGAGTTGCACACACATTAAAAACAGGTTCTAATTTTTCAAACATATCTTCTACCCAACTGCTTCAATAGATAAAAGACAAAGATGAAGTTTTGCAGTCAAGTATCACAAATATCTTGGCGAACATGCGTAGTACAATGGAATACTGGTTCCAATGTCACACTGATGTACGTTGTATGCTAAGGAACCTAGGCCAACCCACATGGTGTGTTACCTTAAGTTGTGCAGAACATGCATGGGATGACTTGTACAAACCTCTTACGCACTGCTAACCAAAATAAAGAGGGAATAGATATAAAAACACCAGGAGAACTCTGTTCTCATGACCCTGTTAATATCTCAAGGTACTTTCACCATCGCTTCATTGCCATGCTGCACTTCATCTGCAATAGAAATACCCCTCCACTGGGAGAAGTGGAACACTTCTTTTGGAGAAAAGAATATCAATCCAGAGGAGCACCACACATGCTTTTGTGGATAAAAGATGTGCCCAAATTTGCCCATTACAGTGATGCCACTGTTTTACAATGTATTCAAAAATAAATTACCTTTGACAGCCCATCAGAAACCACACATAGTGACCTACTTACACAAATCTTATGCTTTCAAAAACATAAGGGTGGTAAATAATGCCAATGTCGACATACAAACAAAGGTAAATATTATACCAAATGTAGCTTTGGTTTCCCTAGACCAGTTTGCACAACAGGACAAGTAAATAGCCTATTGTCTTCTGTTAGGCACAGTGTAAAAGCGAAATCCCCTAAAAACGCATATAACATTAAAAGGGACGATGCATCCAAGTACATCAATGATCACAATAAAATAATTGCCCACTTGTGGAATTCAAATATAGACATACAATACATTGCAGACAATTCCACTGCAGTTGCCAGATATGTCACAGCCTATCTCACCAAAGCTGAGAAAATAGAACTAAAAGACCTCTGGGGTGGCATGCTGTCACGAAAATTGTACAGCTTCGGTACAAAGATGCACTCCCATAGAGACTGAGGGTGCTACAAAGCTGCAGACTGTTTTACAGGTACAGCCTTATATGGCAAATCTGAACACATTGTCTAGCTAAACCTTGGTCCAGCTTCATCCCAAAAAAGAGTACTAACATCATACCAAGAGATAGAAACAATAGCCCCAAATGATCCTTACAGTCAGGACATTTTAAAAAACAATGTAATTGACACATACTACCCAAACAGAAGTACTAGTTTAGAAAACATGTGTCTGTGCGACATAGCCCAAAACTGTTCCTACAAGAACAATGTCACACCAGATGAGACAACTAGCAAATAAGCAGTCTCAACTTGTGAAGGAAGCCTAGTAAAACCTACAAATCCCAGCCTAGTTAATCATGTATACAGTTATCATTTAAATCTTTGCAACATAGAGAACTTTATTACATGGCCCTACTACAACTTTGTAAACCTTGTAGAAAAGAAGAAGAATTATTAGGTGACCATGACTCATTTGAAGCTGTATTCAAAGCAAATGAAAGCAGTATAACAAATGTCAATTTCTAACAATACAAACACATGTTGGACAATGAATACCAACAAGAGGAAGAAATTGAAGCTAGGCTAGATAAAGACACTCCTGAGTGCCGTCAATCTTCCCTTACAGGAAGCCAGGAACCACTTGGAGAACCACTCTTCTAAATGGAGCAAAAATAGCCATGGCTGAGGTAGAAAATACCATGTATCAATCTAAACAATCTGAAGAAGACTTGCCAGTGCTCAGATCACAGCTAAATGATGAAAAGCTAACAATTTATCTTGAAGTAACTGAAGAAATTGAACATGGCCTTAAACATGAAACTGAAACTTGCAGCTGTAAACATTATAAACTTCTGCTCCTATATGTAAGTGGTGAAGCTGGTTCTGGTAAAACATTCTAAAATAAACTAATCAGCAAATTTCTACAAGGCTTAACAAACAGCAACCTTTCAGCTATTGTAACAGCCCCCACCGGTTTAGCTGCCTACAACATAGGAGGTGTAACATTACACCGACTACTGCTCCTCCCAGTAGAACACCAAAACAAATTAGAATACTACAAATTATCAGCAGAAGCTGCTACTGAGTATGCAGAATTCTAAAACAAATGAAAGTACTCCTGCTATATGAAGTAAGCATGGTTTCCAACCTCATGTTGGCTTTAATTCATCTCAAAATACAAGAAGTCCTAAAAAACAACTACAAAGAATTGTTTGGAGGAAAGTGCATCATTGTTTTCAGAGACTTCCTACAGATAACACCAGTAAAAGGTCAACCTATTTTTAAAACATTAGGACACAAACAATGCTGTAACACACTTTTTGCTACAGAGAACTAAATCAAAACATGTGTAAGTCTGCAGATCTCACCTATGCTAACATTTTAAAAAGCATTAGAACTGGTCTGCTTACTAAAGATGCAAACTCCATCTTAAAAACTGGACTAATCCATGAACTATATGAGCAGGGCACATCTGCCCGTGATGTCATGCAACAATTAACTCAACAAAATATAAAATGCATGTCCTAAATGCCAACCCTTGCAAGCTGTAATTAATTCAATGATACAATGTTGAAAAAAGAAATGCAACTTGTGTGCATATCAGCTCCACAGGCAAATTAGAAGTGCATGGCATTGCACTCCCTATCTGTCAACGGGCAACAGCACAACTAAATAGCTTAGAAAAATGTGTGGCCAACACATCTGGGTTAGAAAAAGTATTAACTCTGTGTCTAAACTGCAGAGTAATCCTAAAACATAACCTTAACATTGAACAAAGTTTAGTCAACAAAGCAATTAGTACAGTTGTTGGCTTCCAAACATATCCATATGAGAACAACATTCAGTTTTCCAACATCCACTTTGATAAAATAGGCCACACAACAGCATGTTTCCTTCTTTTCAAAAACATGTACATATGCAGAGAACAACTGTCTCTATCTCTTGCATATGCTGTCACTATTCACAAATCAAAAGGTCTAACCCTAGATCATGCATTGATTGACATTGGCAGCACAGTCTTCAAAGAAGGTATGAGTTACGTAGCACTTTCACGTCTCTGTACACTCAATGGTCTAGTCCTAGTTAACTTGTTAATTCAAACAAAGTCAACGCTGACATTACTTGCATCCTAGAATACAACAGGCTATGTGCAATATACACCCCCCACCTAGCTATGTAACCTGTACCTAAAAAAACCTTTAAAAAGAAAACTAATACAAACAGAAC
This sequence comes from Ambystoma mexicanum, assembly GCF_040938575.1. NCBI lineage: Eukaryota > Metazoa > Chordata > Amphibia > Caudata > Ambystomatidae > Ambystoma > Ambystoma mexicanum. The sequence goes on from NC_090937.1 coordinate 40,575,151, forward strand.
CCATATCAGATATCCAAGCAATACCACTAAAAAAAGAAAGAACAACTACTGCTCCATCAACTAATCAACCATAAAACTCTCTAGTCCGAAAAGAACAACAGGTGCATCAGAAAACAAAGAGACAAATGGCTCTTGTCAAAAAACGACTGCAGTTCCATCATAGAATAAAAAGGAAAAACTCTCTGGTCCATTTAAATTCAAAACCACAACTGGAGTAATTTGCTATGCAACTGTAGCAATCAATCTTCTCTTCCAATTGCCACAAATTGTCACAACATTTACTTAAATGGCTCAGACCAGTTGTGTTTGCAAATGCTTGTGCTTCATAGAAATGCCACAAATAATCCTAACACCGCTTATAGTGTCTCAGGTATAAGGCAAGAATTCGATTACTATGCAGGAATGGTAAAACTCACCATAATCACACAGGAAGATCCACAAGAATTCCTCATGTACTTACTACAAGTACTCAGAACCAAAAACATCCCTATAAATGTGGAAACATACATGCAACCATGTTTCACAAGAGCACATCCCTAATTAACGATTTATGTTTGTATCCATACTAAATTCTGGATCCATTCCATTTCAGCAGCTTCCTCAGAATGCAAATCATGGCATATTATGCCCTTTTTGCAATTCAGACAATTGCTCGAGCATACAAATAAACTTGCAGGGCCAATATTTCATACTAATGCTTCTAAGGTACAATGCAGATGGTACCAAAAATAACTATAAGCTAACTAGCTTGACACACAAGCAAGTATCTCTTGGCAAGAAAACTTTCACAACAGTAGGCATAATCTACCACACAACCACTTCAGGCCATTGTACTGCATATGTCAAAAAAATAAGTGGTTGGTTTGAATGTAACAACACATCTGTTGCTCAAAAACATATGTTACCAGCAAATCTAACAAATTCCTACTTAATATTCCTTTAACCCAAATTTGCTCACTAAAGTATAATACAATAAACAGTTAGAATATGCCAATGGATATCTAACTACATCCATAATATAACAAAAGTAATTTTAATATCCAACACACTTAGAATACACCAACGGTTATCTAACTACTTTAAAAATCCCTTTTATCTAATACACTTCAAATATGCCATAACACATATTGTAACTGCAATACTTCATCTAAAATCCAATATAGTTAAAATATGTCAATGGGTATCTAACTACTTTAAACATATCCTTACTTACAACACAATTCAAACAAACAGCCTATCACACTTACACTTACAACATATATCAATTGTGCAACACATGTGTACTCTGTAACATGTATATTCTTTATAATGTAGTAGGTTTTTTTAATCCACTATGGATTTTCGTCCCTATGACCCAATGATTATTTCAAGTCAATACAACAACAGTGTAGCACACACACATTTTGTACCAAACATAGTACTTACAATGTACTGGTTATGAAGGTCTAAAAAGTAAATGTATATGTACAGTTGAATGCAAATAAATGTTTTAAACTATTTTGTTTAACAAATTATACTGTTTTTCCACAGAAAATGAACCAGAGAGTCCAGCTTTCATTCCATATGCAACTAATTATCTATACCCACTGTTATCTTTCTTTTTGTGTTCACCTACAGATACCATAAGCACTATCCTCAATTCCACTACAACCATAAATACCATATATGCTTCAATTATATCATCCCATTATATTAGGAATACTGTACACCATATCACAAATACAGTGCACTCCCCCTATAGTACCTATAATTACTATACACATATTACTGTATTGGTTGTGACCAGTGGACAGATTCTTGGGGGCATGGCCATAAAGTGGTTGTGACCATTGGCCAGATTCTTGGGGGCATGGACGTGCCTTAAGAATCTTGCCACTGGTCACAACTACCACAATACAATTAAACCATACAACAAATACATACAGTACACCATCAAATAGCAAGACTCACCTAGAACCTCCCCAATCCCACTGCCGTCCGCGGACATTTGTTCGTGTCCCCAGACACGAACAGTGACTGTGGACACGAACAGTGACCGTGGACATGGTGGCAGTAGCCCCGTTTTTTAAAACGCATCCCTACCAACTTGTTTCCACTGCCCCCACCCTTTCCAGACCCTCTTTTGGGCACAAAGTAACCTCAAATGCGATTTCCATACTTTTTTTTCACTGCGCTGTCTGTGGACAAAGGCAGCTGTCTGCAGATCCAATATGGCAACCGTTTAAAGAATTCTGACACGCATCAGGTTTTTGAACATCCAATCAGCGTGCGTCTTCGGTGTCCGTGGACACCAAGACACTCCCTGATTGGTCCATAGATGTCTGCGGACTCCGAATCAGGAAATTACCACGCAGACCTGACCCAGATATCAGAACTTTTTAAAAAAAACTTTTTAGCAATTTAAAAAAAGAATGCTGGACAGATGTACAAAAGCACTCTTTTGGGACCAGGCCACTGCTCCTGGCACCGGTTTGGTGAAAATCTGTCCACCAGTTTGGGCTGTAAGCACGAGCAAAACATGTTTTCCATTGTGTCTATGAGGATTTCACACATTTTGCGACCCCCTCTAACTTTGGCCCCCCACCCCGACAAAAGCGCACAAAACTTTGCAAAATCATTCTGAGGTGGCCATATCCTTTTATTCAAAGTTTCATGCGGATTCATCAAACGGCGCCAAAGTTTTAAGCCACCCAAAAAGTGCTCTTTCTATGAGCTGAGCACCTTAACCATAACTACAGGGCCGCTACCACAGGCCCTGTAATATAGTTGATCCAGAAAACGCAACAGGGTGACAACTTAGTTAGGCTAACAAAGTAATTTATTTGCAAGCTTTCGAAAAAAACAAGCACAGCTTGTCAGCAAACTGATACCAAGAAGACAGATCATCAGAAACCCTCGGGCTTTGACCTACAACACAAGATTTTCATAACAAATATGCATCAGGATGTGGATGTAGGTGTTTGCTACATCCAAAGAAGAATAACACAAGAAGGGATCAAAGATATCTTGGACACAGTAGGACTACACGCACACACATTATATATGCAAATAACTCACTCAAAGCCTCAACAAAAAGACCTCAAGACTGTCTCATAACAAGAAGAAGCTTGAAGCATTAAGACAGAGAGTGAGAAATACAACACACAGCAACATGAGAGCAGGGAAAAAAGACACACTCCAACACGGGACTTCATTGTCAACTTCTCAAATTATATTCCAGCACAGGTAGATAACTCTTTACTTTTCAGTGGGCGCACATTTTGCCCTTCTGACAAAATAGAAATGTGCAGCGAATTTGTAGCCTTCTTCAAATGACTCAAACTGAAGGAATGCTTTCATGAAAAATAGGATGGCAGCTAAGCAAATCTCCAACTAGTTTTCATACTATTTTTGGCTCATTTCGCACAAATTGATGAACTCACTACTAATCGGCCATTGCCACATCGCTTGTTTGATTTGTTTGATTAATATGGGGCCAATTTCCATCATACTGTTTGTGGCCTGAATCTTGTGATTTGGTATTGGTTGGGGTTTCTGTGATCTATTGTTGTGACATGCATAGCTATTGCACTGATGAAGGATATGACATCCGAAATGCATTGACATTTGTAGCACATTGGCACAGGCAGTTGTTTATTGGCCGTATTGGTTTTATGCAAATACAGAGTTGATCTCTGCCTCAACTATTGTTTGGTGTTTTTCTTTCTCATGAATGAAACTAATCCCAGAATAGTAACAGCGATACTTTAACTAAATGTCATTCTAGCAAGTTCAATAGGCCAAGGGTGTACAGCCCTCAACACTGTCTGTTTTCAGACATGGTCCTCCATTTAGCTTCCATCCAGTGTACACCCAGCATGCCACAATTTTCAGGTAAGCATGAAGGTGCAGCCAAATATGCTCAGACACAAGAGAGCGGGATGAAACCATACAAGATTTGAGATTGGGCTTCTTTAACTTTGAATTCACTGCATAATTATGGGCAGCCATTTCCACAGGGCATGAAGAATCCTGTGCAGTAACCACCTGGAATGCAGAGCGAAAGGGGTCTAAAATCGGGTGCCACTGGTTGTCACATACCATCCGGAGTTGGAATCCTTCCACAAGTTTGCTCAGGTACTAGAACCGATTCTGCAAAAAGATGAACGACTACAAGAGGTTTTGCCCAAAATGCCCCTGCTAGCTTTCCAACAGTCAGCCAATCTCAAAGGAACTACCAAAGCACTAATCGCGAGCCCGTCTCTGTACCAGTCGCAATTAATACTTTACTAATAAGGTGGTTTGTAAAAGCGCACATGATAGACGCGAATTGGAGAATGAATACGTTTTGGAGGATGTTAGGAATATTAACGGTTTTCGGAGTATTACAGTTCTATTTGCGAACTCGTTAAGATTAACATCTTTACAACACTAAAAACGTGCACAGATACAGGCGCGCACCAGATAAAATGTAATAACATAATCACTGTTAGATTAATGAGGATAAGGAAATTCTCGCCTTTTTTTAAAATTAATTTGAAAGGGAGATGCTGGAAAATGTACTTAAAGGTTACCAACAGTTATTTAAAAACAGTTATCATGTTTCAATTGAAATATGCATGTCATGACGTTGGTTTGTGTGTAGACAACCCCAAAATATATTGTTTATCATACCGCAGGTGGGATTTAACCCATGACCATTTACCTTATGCAACTACGCAATGAGAACCGTTTTGGGAACAATCTAGGATAAGAGGTTTCTGTTTAAATATTGCACACAAAAAAGAGGTCAACTTTATACTAGTACACATCAGTCATGTTTTAGGGATCACTCCAGCCAATTTTGGTGATATTGATTCAATATAGTGTGACAAATGTTTACAATGTAACCACTCAAACTCCATTTGTATTAGAATTAACTGATCAAGCATCAACTAATGGATTACTGACATTCTTTTTCAATAAGAAAGATATTTAGAAAATAAAAGCTCTCAGGTGTTTGAACAATATGTGAATTTATGTCAATACTTTGTTCTTAAACTTTCATTTTCTTTTATCTACCGTGTGTGTCCAACCCTCATTGATCCTTCCTGACCCCCCAACGCGAATCTCTGTGGTTTCTCCGTTAATTGTGTGTTAATTTATGGCTTTATTGTTTTTGGTTTTTCATTTTACATTGTGCATTTCTTATCGATATTGATTTGCCATACTGTGCATTTTTTTATTTCAATTTTATTGCGAATAACATTGCTTTCCAAATGTTCTTATATGTTTCAATGCCACATTATATGTCTTATAATTTCATTTTCTGTAATGGAACAAACAGATGTGCCCTGATTTGAAAAAGACACACAGAAGTGTCGAAACACGTGTAATCATAAAGGGCCATTATTAAAGTAATGTGGATCACTCCAACAGAAGGTGGACTCCTAATTTAAGGAGCCTTAACTTTTCTCCTTTCACCTAACCTTTTGTGGCGCAGCAAGTGGTGTGTAAGAAACATATCCAGTTCTTCTCAATCTCAAAGGAATGATAATAAGAAGCAAGTTATATCTAGATCACACAGAAAGTGGAACCAGGCAATGCAAAAACAAAACATGTCTAACATGTCCACATTTTTACAGTGCAGTTATGCTCAGGATACCTCAAATGGGGCAGGATTACAAAATTATAGCTACTATGTTGGGAAACTGCCAGCAACTTCATAAGTGCATGAATCTCTACAGGCAAAGCATCAGAGGATAGAAGAAGGCCACGCACATCGGTGAGTACATTTTGGAACCAAATCACACCCTTGATGAAAGCAACTTTAGGGCAGAAAATGCACAAAAAACATATGAATAGAAATTCATGAAAATGTTCATTAAACTGGAAGATGGTCCGAACAGACTTCAGAGCTTCATGAGTCACTACCCCAGTTACCAAATTCCCACTTTTGGCACCCATACAGAATCAGAGGCCACAACAGATAGACCTGGTGTTTCCTGTAATGTGTTGTATGACTCTTCACTGGCATCAGAGTGACATGACACCAGCCCCACCAGCCTCTCTGAGGCGATGGTCTATTGCCTGTCTCACTCGAACCCAAGCCCAACCAGCATTTTTAAGCCTTTCTCTGCAAGTTTCCCACAGGACCATGAGTGCTCCAATTCCATGTCCGACAGAGACGTCGATTCACCAAAATGCCAGGGGTAGCGGAAGTGACAACACGGAAAGTGATGGCACATGACCTTTGACCTGGATGGCATCAGCTCCTCTTTAACCCTAGTGACATTACCGGAAGTGGCTTTCAGACGTAAAATAAAGTACAGAAATGTAAACAAATTTTAAATACTAAATAGGTACTAAAGCAAACAAGAATATTTTAGCTACCAACCACATTTTAGCAAAATTTCTGCTTTCATATGCCGTGAATGGGGTCATGATACCATAGGGTAAGACCCAATAGAATCAACATAGGCCGAGGCACTGCCAAAGATATGCTGCTTCAGCATTGTATGGCCAGTTACTGCTGTATTATGCCAGTTATCGCTGCATGTCAGGTATTGTCATTATTTGATAAGTAGAGCCCCTACATTGCCAGTTGCTGAGATATTACAGTATCCAATAATTCAATAGATGTAAGTCACCAACAATGAACAGGAGCATAAATGCTTTGATTCATGATAATTATTTGTTATTTATATAGCGCTTTCGCCAAAGCACTATACATCGTGCATATTTAAATACAATTATCATTCCAACCGAAGTTGGTTCTTATTTATCAACGTCAGAAGAATGAAAGGTTGAGATGGCCTCGCTAGAATTTGAAACTGCAAACTGCAGATCACACACACATCGCAGGAGGGAGCACTCAACTTGCTGAGCTATCTTACCACTTTGCTGTTGGCAATGCAATGCCACCATAAGAAAACATGTCCAAGCTGGCTGCACAATGTAGGCTAGACACATAATCATAAACACTTATCATGTTTGCTGTAGCCTTTATGATGTACAGTTGAAAATTCCATTCCACAGTAAGTCATAGCTAGATGGTTGGCATCGAAATGCCAATCTCACCACATAATAACACATATCATGCTTACTTTATCATAGATGCCCAGAAAAAGATACCATGCCACAGTAAAGAAAGGCTAGACTGGCTGCACCCAAATGCCAGTCTAGCCCGGTAATTACACTTGTCATGATTATGTTATCAGAGTTGCCCAGTACAAAATGTCAAGCAACAGTAAGAAATTGCTAGACTAGCTGCACCAAACTGCAAATCTCGCCACGTTATAACTGTTATGATGCTTCATTGTATTTGCCCTGAAAATAGGCCATGACACAGTAAGAAAAGGCTATACTGGCTGCACCCAAATGCATGGCAAGACAGACAATAAAACCTATCATGCTTACTTTATTATAGAGGCCCAGTAGAAATGGCATGCCACAGAAGGGAAATTACTAGACTGGCTGCACCATAATGCGAGTGTATCCACTAATATATATCATGCCTACTTTATCATTGATGCATAGTTGCCAACATGACCCATTCCAATCTGTAGGTGCTTATCCAGTCCTGGTTTTTCCTTTGCATTCTGGGACTTGCAGTCTGAGTCTAATAATAGGACAAGTGGAACTACAAATCCCAGAATGCAGAGGGAAAAAACCAGGACGGGATAAGAACCTACAGATTGGAATGGGTCATGCTGGCAAGTATGTTAATGACCTTAATGTATTAGCACACTCCTCTCCTCTCCCACCCTTCCCACACGTCCCCTCTTTGCCTCCCATTCTCCTCACCCAACCCCCAAAATCAACTCCTCAGCTCAGTCTTACCTCAATGTACCTCTTCCTCATCTCAGTACTTACGTATCATGCAAAATGTTTCATAGGAAAGTACTGGGACGAGTAAGAGTCGGACTAGGAGTAATAAAGAGTACTGGAAAGTAATCCAGGTAGACAAGCACACACATTCACACGCCACTTGCTCATGTACACATGCACTCATTCACCATTCACTCACACAAGCACGTACAGCCACCCAAATATCATGAACTCATTCACACACATTACATGATACATACACCCACGTACACACACGTTTGCACACTCACACACGCACACACACGTTTACATTTTAAAAAAAATGTCCTTACCTTCCAGAATTTGTTGCTCCTCGTCTGCATGCATGACTCTGGCTCCGATGCCCCAGCAAACACGTTTCATGCGCAGCAGGGCACAAGAGACAGAGCCATCCATGTCCTGGGGCAAGAGGGGGCCTCGGATTTTAAAATGAAATAATTTCTATTTGAAGTCACTCTGACTGACTTAAAAAAGAAATTAGTTCCATTACGAAAACCAAGACGGAAATAATTTATTTTTGAAGTCAGAGTGACTTCAAAAAGAAATTCTTTCACTTTGACATCTGAGCCCTCATGGGTCACAGATGAAGTGTCAAGAGTCACACAGGGTTTGCAGGTGTCACAGTTGCGACCCCTAGCGACCCACAAATGACATCCCTGATGTCAGACACTGCCTTTTTTAAAAAAATCAGATGTAGAAAAGCACACTATCAATATGGAATCTGATCCCATCCTTTTCAAGTCAAAGACCCAACACACGACTCATCGCTTCCCTTCCCTATTGGCTTTCTAGAGTCACACAAGCCCAACATGTGGATGACTGTGTCACCACCTATCTCGCTCACGGAATCAGCCTGAAAAATGGCTTGCCCTATTTCAGTCTAACCAGACTTTTTGGAGGCAGTACTGGAAATGTACACAACCTTATTCATTTTCTACATATAGTTGTCCAATGTGTGACAGACTGTTTCATATACCCAGCTTGAACCTAGATGGGCCTGGTGGACAACAGGCTTAGTCGAGATGAACACTCAACCAGCTCTGCCTAAAGCACGCCGCCTTCCTTAGGCTTGCACATGCCATCACTGACACTAGCACATCCTTTAAAGCCTCTCTGGGAGCAGGTGAGCAGTGTTTCTTTCTCTCGCTTCCTTGCATATAGTTTTCAGTGTCTCGTGGAATGCCTGGGTCTAACCTCTTAAGTGCGTGGCTCTTTGGGAAGGAACCACAAATCAGAAACACAGATGCTAACAGATGAGGCATTCCATAGGTGAATTCCTAGGCTTTGCTGTTTTTCCAAGAGCTTTATTATTCCTATACCTGAGGTGATCTGAAGATTGTTAGCCTAAATAACTTTGTTAGCCTGTCTTTTTTTGGATCAACTCTTTTTGTTGTGTCCTTAGCTAACACAGTACAAGCAAAGAAAGGTATTATCACACTATTGTCTTTTCCCCATCAACACTTTTTTATTAGCAGAAACATGAGAGTAGAATAGTCCAAGTCAACCAACAAACCGCACATGCCACAGCACCACCCCAAACCCACTCCCTTGAAGTTCACCTCCACTTTAAATCCATTGCATCAATGTATTGTGGGCATGCGCATTAGCTGAAGTGTGTGTATTTTTGTTGAAACATTGTCCTTGTCTTATGGGGCAGCCATGCATAGCTTTATCAGCCAAATACAAGCAGCTGTCAAGGATGCAGGCATCCACATGCACATTGCACCCTCATTAGTGGTCATCAGCAAGCTCCATGAAACTAAGTATTATTTTAGTTCAAGAAACAAAACATTCACAAATAATTGTACCTGGCTTTACAACTAGTACTTGGAAATTGTGTGTTCATGTTCCTATATTGCTGCTGCACCACTTACCCAAAGTGTGTGATCCTGAGCAAGTCATTTTCTCTTGCCGTACCTTTCTGAATTGCCAGTCACTAGAAGGAAATTAGGTCACCATGTCATGTACATTCTTAGAAAAAAGCCTCATTGTGGTATTGCTCAATGCATTATTATAACAGTGACTATTCCTATATTGCACACTGCAGAGTAATCTGTCTCCCTACTCTTTTGACTTACTCATGGAAAAAACACTTGGTTAATATTGTATTTAATACATATGGCCTGTGAAGAATACTGGCTGTAAACATATCCCACATGCACACACACAAGGCTACATGTGAAACCTCGCCATTCTGTTTTAATTGCAGTTCATCTATTTCTTATATTCATAAGCTGGCATTTAGCCCACTTAAAGTGCTCCAAGTTTTGGAAAGTAAGTAAAGTTTGGTGCATGAAGGTAAAGTGATCTTCCAGGATTGCACATATGGTCAAACAGAAGAGTCAATGTTTGATGCCAGGACACCTAACACCATGGTCTCCAATTTAGCCACAAGACCTCAAGAAGTAAAGGCATACTCCTCTCTATGTAAAACAGTAGGTTTCCCAAACAGCAAGTACCAGTGAAATGCCAGAAGTTCTAGGACAGTGCTGGTAACTCTGATAATCTGGTAGGGATGTGTCTTCATGGCACTACTTGGCATATGATTTTAGTGCCTGTGCATGTGATAGAAATGCCTATCATACAATATGTAAATGTGGCATTTGGTGGCACAACAGGAATGTGTATCGAAGTACATGTCATTTTATGGCACTGCTTTAAATGGTATGCAAGTACATGAGCGTTTAATGACACTGCTTGGCAACGTGAGGGGAATAACTGGTGATGATTACTGGTGGTAATGCTTGCCATGTGATTACCTGGCATATAAAGGGAGTACTTTTCATGCAATGTGAGTACCTTGGCATTTGATGGAAATACCCGACAACACCAAAATCTATTTCACTGTATAAAAAAGAAAATCTGTTGGTTTTGCCGATGATTCTGTATGCGGGCATCACATATTAGTTGCCAGAAATGTATAAATAAAGTTTTTTTATTGGTTTATTAAAACCTTACACAAAACATTAACATAAACACGTAATTTCATTTCATTTCAGCTTTATTTCGGTAGATTTCTTACCATTAAAGCCAATATATTTTTCAAAACAGAATAACATCTCAGAAACTTCAAGCATAAGAACGCAGCAAGCAAATAATAAAATGAAAAGCAGTCCCAAAATGTACAATAAAAACAAAATTAAAATACTGTTTCCTATTCCCCTTCAAGCAATTAAACAACAGTAGACTTCAAAAAGTGCCAATGTGGTTAAAGTGCTTGATAGTTTGGAATAAAAACATTAGCCATTCTAAAACTAAGATTATGGCTCATGTCCTGCTCTCCCAACTAGGGAGCCACCTGCAGGCTCATTTACATATGGAGACCAGGCTAGCACTCTGGCTATTAACTTTACTAGCCAGCCACTTTGAGGAGGTTTTCCCTTAACTAGGAAGGCTTGGTAGATCACCAAGCCCCATATGTACACGACATTATACTTTATACCCTACACGGGTCATTTCACTTAAAGATAGAACCACAGCATGGGAGGGGCCTCCCCCGATTTTTCAGCTCCAGTTGTGGAACGGTAGATGTGATTTTGGTCCTTTCCATGATTACACAATGATCTGGGAACTCACTGTTGTAAAAACAAAAAAAGGACTAATTGTATACTCTCATACTTCCAAGATGGACGTCCGTTTTTTCCGGTGTTTTCACATCCGGAGTCGCCGAGCTCCACACTATTTATGATATTTAAGAGGACCGAACGCCAGAGCTTCCTGTGATCCTGGACAAGATTGTATGCAACGTACCGCGCTAATCTAGTTTTGTCAAACATCTAAGATAAGACTAAAAGGCTAGAAGCCTTTGGTGCAGCCTTGAGGACCATAATACTGAATCTTAGAATTAGAGCCCCTGCGTTTACTGTTGTTTAGTACGAAAGTGACACTAACGGTTTGTTCCATATTGTACTTACAGGTTCCTGTTACAGAGAACAGAGTGGATTACTACGCCGTTGCCCCAGACCTGTGACCCATCAAGACATTACATTACACTGTGTCTTGTGAACACTCTGGTAATACCACTGATCCACAACCTAAGGTATGACCTAGGTTTCAAGTTTTCAGGACCCGTACCGAGTCTGCGATGCTAAGCATTATTGAATCTCAGAGTTTGAGCAATTGTGACTACTTTTTGGGCTCTGACGGGTTTATCCATACTTCACAGATCCCCGCCAAAGAGAGCTGTCTGGATAACTACGACATTGCTTCATACGCGGTTCTGTTGGACCTATGGTACCACTTGCCATTTTGTGTTGAGCCGTGAGAAAGCATGATTAAGAAACCTAGCTAATCACCTGTAGGTAAGACTCTTGGCTTGAATATGATCTTAGTTCTACTTTGTGCCACTACCGGAATTACACCCACATTCTTTTTCAACTTGGTATCTTTCTAGTAAGAAACACAGGAGGTCATTGTAGGAGCATAGTGCATCCCTATAACAAGATACTGGTACCTACGATTCCACAAATAGTAGTCATCTATTTAGAGGTAAGATGAAGAGCTTTTTAAAGAGAAAGAGTAAGCGCTCTGCAGTGGGAATTTCTCGTGTTTTGATTTTATAGTCCCCCTATATAATTAATTTTTAGGTTGCCTACAGATGAAATTAAGATTCTCTACTAGTTTAAAGATAAGTCCATTATAGGACACCCAACCATGGAGGACCATTTCCACTTGCTGGACCAGGTAACTTACATACCTTTTCTCGCCATGGCAACTTTAGTTTGTCTTAAGGAACATGAGCAAATAAAGATTACCATTGTTTTGTTCTATGTTTTATCAACAGTTACACCCAACAATTTGTGACCAAGACTTCAGTGAAAGAAGGATGTTTGTTATTTTTATTTGTAACTCTAGCTATTGTGACACCTCCTGATGAATGTCCCATAGTAATTCAGAGGACAGAAACATGTTGAGCCCTCCTTCTAGCGATAGTTGATCTCAAAGTCGATATTAAGACTTAATAAGTGTCTTTACAACAGAAAGTTTTTACCTACTTTTAGGTTGTTCAAGAAAGAATCGGGTGCATTCAACACCCAGTCTTCAACTTAGAAGGATATGTTTGTCACCTTCACTAATGTGTATGTTTTAAGAGTTTTTTATGAACTTTTTGTATTGTCTATCCCTCTATGCGATTTTTAGTATGTTTTTCAATAAATTGTTGAATTGATTTGTATTATTTGTTCTTGGAGGTCTAACTGTTGATAATTCATTTTCTACCTTTGATGACCATTCTAAAACAATCCACCTATCGGCTACAAGAGCCCGTTCACAAACCCATCAAGGGTCTAAACTGGATGAATGGCATTCCCTTTAACTAAGGCTGATTTGGTAAAGGTTCAGAGTTTTATGTTCCTACAGATAGAGAATAAGATTCCTTCAGCAGTGATTAGTCACAAAAAGGGACAGCAACTACTTACATTATGCAACTAATTCACAGATGTTCGTAATTATAAAATAAACAAGAGCCAACAAACAATCAAATCAAATAGTACTTCAAATCACAATAAATACCACAATCAATCAAAAAAACATATATAGCTATACAAATCAATTTCTTCTAAAAATCCTCAATTAATTGTAGCTTGGCTAAAAAATGTACTGTCACAATCAGAAGTGCTGTATTATTCCCACTAAACATGCTGTACCAAAATTCACCCTTGGTAAGCCATCCTTCATCATACACGATTTTAGAAAACATTAGCTGGTTGGTAGATTGCAAAACCAGACATTGAATACAAATATGCTTCAGAGATTCCATATCCGAGAGACCGAGTCTACAGTTATTATGAACACTAAGTTTCCAATGAAACAGAATTTCCCGTGTGTGTAGCAGATTTAGCCTAAGTCTCAAAATGTTTTTTAAATATTCTGGAAATGTATTGATATAGGGAGAAATAGTCCAATGCCTCTTATTTTCTAAACTTAAGCCATGGAACCCCTGCTGTCGCAAGTTTTAATCCAGTCTTGCTCATATAATACATTTTTCACCACCCCCAGATTCATCAAAAGATCCTGGCTGCTCATATTCAGCGCAGGCACAACTTTGAGGCACTTGTCTTTGAAATTTGCAAGGCTACCAGAGCCCGATTGTCCCAGCTGTGACAATAAAGTGTAATATAAACTGTCTCCACCCCCATAGGTATGTGTCTATACACACTGATTGCCCTCCAAATGACCGTAGTGTACATAGAAAGCAATCCAAATTCAAACCTAATATCCACAGCTGGGACGTGATTAGGGAGGTTTAATGCATTATGCCATATTTTCCCCTGCAAGTTAGTGAAATCAAAATTTTCAGCGAGAGAGCTGACCTCTAGCCGGTACAAGACAGCAGGATTTACTTTAAGATTATAACATTTTAAAAGTGGAACTAAGGTGAATTTACAGTCGTTTTGTGCAATGAGGTGTATTTGAACACTGAATTGGGCACCTTTCTCATAAACCTTAGTATATAGAACAATGCCTCAAGACACATTTACCAAAACACAACCCAAATATCTCAAGGTCTGGGCAAACATCCAGTTTATCATCCCCTAGCTTCCAACAGAAATTAGCCTGCTTATTTCTTGGACCTTTAAAGGACATAACATTCGTTTTAGTTGAATTTATGCTTAAGGCATTCATGGGTGTATAGTTTTTAAAGCAAGAGATAAACCTCTGCAGACCTATCTAGGTCTAATCTAATAAAAGGATGTAATCTGCATAGCTGAACCATGCTATTTGCTCCCCAGGTACTTTAGGTAGAACAAAAGCAACAGGATTTAAATGGTCCCCCAGATCTGATAGATACAAGTTAAACAAGCAGGGGGCCAGCACACAGCCCACCCTAAGCCGCATGCTTGTTGGGATTTCCCTTGTCATGGTGCCATTCATATCAAAACTCACTCGCATCAATGTATTCGCATGGAGCTGAATCAAAATAGGCAATAGTGGTTCCGGGAACTCCCATTTTTTAAGTTTAGCCCATAAGCAGGATTTAGCAACCATATCAAAAGCCTGTGTACAATCTACACATGCAAGCTACAAAGGCGGGACTCCCCGTACCCATGCCTCTCCTGAAACCAGTCTGAAAGATGATTCGTTTTCAACAGCCAGACTTCTATTTCCCTAAGCATCAGGGCGGAAAAGATTTCACTGCCCTCGTCCATGAGGGCGATGGGACAGTAGCTTGCTGGACTAGTGCGGCCTCCCTTTTTAAAAAATAGGGATGATGGTAGAAGTTTTCCAAATCACAGGAGTTCTTCTAGACTGCAGAGTTTGTTTAAAGAGTATGAAAAGCTCTGAAGCCCAGATTCAAGGCCTGCCTTCATCACCCTATTACTTAACCCATTTGGCCCCGGAAGCCCATGAATTTCGAAATGGACTTTCATGATCAGCTATTCTGCAACAAATAGAGCCCAATGCTGACTACTAGAGACCTGTGCCAGGGGGGTCCCATCCAAAAGAATCACCTTGAGTCTTAACAAAAAGTCCAAGTGTGTTTATTAAAAAATAAATGGTCAAAATGGCTTGTGATCCCAAATTCATTGGGCTTTCTGGGTCCTTTGAGGTTGGCGCTAAGGCAGGTCTTTCCTCTGTCGTCTTCGCTGGGCATGGATCCCGCCTCCCAACCCCAGACGTCCCTACCGAGCTGTTAGTAGCACAGCGATTGGTAACCCTATCTGACTTTCACTTCTCTACACATCAGGTGTTAACCCTAACACGTTGTCTACCAGACTCCCTAGGGAACTTCTAGCTTTCCTTCTTCTATCCCCGCTTAGTAGTCTCAGGAAACAAAGAATGGCACCTTCATTCGCCTAGCATCACTCTCACTTCTTTCAGACCCTCTCACTCCTGACCCTTCGATATACGGCTCCCTTATGCTGTTCTCCTCCCACCAAGTCACTGTCCCTCCAAACTCTCACTCCGTCTTTCTACCTCCACCCTTCAATCTTACTTCCTTTCTCACTCCTATTCCTATTACCACTTGTATCTGCAACTGTTCTATAGCTCTGTCCCTTCTTCTCCCTGCTCCCTCTCACTCTACTATACCGTCTCCTGTTATGCCTCCCGCTCTAACTCTCCTACTCTCCTTACTCTGCTACTACCACTACCTCTCTACTACCACTGTTCTCAATGGATATGGTGCCCTGCTCACCCTTCTACTACTGACTACCACTCTACCAATTCTGCACTTCCCTCACTACTCCTGACACCTTCTATCTTTACTCCCAACTACTACTTCAAACTCCACCACTACCTCTGCTCCTGCTCTTAATTTCCTACTTGCACTCTTTTCTGTCTCACCCAAACACTCCACAGACCTCCTCTCATCAATAGTTTCTGCACTGTTTCTGCTTTTGCCTCCTCTGGTCTCTAAGATATCCTCTACACTGCCTGTCCTCACCCAACTAACCCACACCACACACATCGCATGCACCTGCTTAAATACCCCCCTCCCATGGTTTGTTTGTTTGTTTGTTTGTTTGTTTGTTTGTTTATTTGATATGGCGCAGCCGAGTCCCAGAGGTAGTTGGGCGCAAGCATTACAAGGATACTTATCAGCTTAGTTACACATTGTTAAAATATACAGGATTTACATGCACAGTATTTATATACAAAACAGGCTTACATACAGGTTGTAGTACAGGCATAGACATCAGTTCGATTGACTGTAGTAGGTGATCAGGTTACTGATAGAAGAAGTTAGAGTATCTGCTGGTGGTGGGAAGGCATATATGCGGTTGGTGGGAGGTATGGTGCGCTGTCTGGGTTTGGGAGGTACCTCTGGCGCTGGGTTTAGGCATCATTGAACCATAGCCATGCTAGGAGTTTTCGTCTGAATGCGGGGTAGGGTTGGTCGGTTCTGAGCTCAAGTGGGAGTTTGTTCCAGGATTGGGCAGCCGTAACTGGGAAGCTGGAGCCGCCAGCTGTGTTCAGTTTGTACCTGGGAGTCTCAAGGGTGAAGGCGTTGGCTGATCTCATGGGTCGGTTAGAGGTTTTCCTATTGATTCTCTCTGTAAGATACGGGGGCGCAACGTTGTTTAGACATTTGGAGGTCAGGGATAGTGTTTTGAGGAGGACTCTGTCTTTTATGTTGAGCCAATGAGCATTTCTTCTGAATGCAGAAATGTGCTCTGTGTTAGGAATATTGAGAGCTGCTCTAAGGGCATTGTTTTGGAGTCTTTGTAGTTTGTCTAAGATGTATTTATTAGAGCCCGCACAAATTGCGTTGCAATAGTGCAGTCTCGATAGTATGAGTGCGTTGGCTAGGGTGATGCGGCTAGTTTCAGAGAGGAGTCTCACCCTTCAGATACTCACCCTGTTCAATCACTTACCTGGCTCAAGGGGGTGTGGCAGGGGCAGTGCTTCTGGAGGATTTAGAAGTATCTCTAGCAAGGAAAGTGGAAGACTTTCTGAGGAACTGGAGTCCCTGTTTTATAAGGCCTTTTGATGGGCCTTTCAATCTTAATGTCTCTGGTAAGCTGGTGGGAGCCTCATTAATAAGGCCTCCTTTTCCTAATGCTGTGTAGATCCCTGCAGACTTTGCTGCACCCCTTTCTCGTGGGGCCGGTGTTATGCTGCTGGTTGTCTATTGTGACAAAGTGCAAACAGCTGCTGCCTGGTGGATTCCCTCTACTGCCTTCTGCTGTGGCTTTCCTCCATCAGTGTTCATCGTCATCATCATAGGTAAGGCGGGGAGGGGAGGAGGTCTGTACACACCCGCGCGAGCACCAGGGAATGTTTGGGGTGGACTCCCTCCCTTCGCTGGCACAGCCTGGAAACAGGCCTTGTTACAGCTCACAGGGGGATTTAGCTGATTCCCTTTAGAAAGATGAGTAACAAACATTATCCATAGCTCTTCCGCAATCAAATTGGTTTGCATATCAGCTTGGAAGCTGTTCTTATTTTGGACAAGTGTCCAAATGTTCTTAGCATTATTAGTCAGAATAGCCTCTAGCATGCACTCTCCATCTTTCTGCATCAGCAGGTATCTGTGTGCCTTGACCCAGTTATTGTAACTTTGCTTCAGTTTCCTAATGTTGCCCTCCTTCAACCCAGGGTCAATCTATCTGCTGTTGGTTGATTTGATCTCCTGTCTGAGTAGCTTTTTATGACTCTCTGGAACCTCATCATGTATGTGAGCACAAGTACTAGAATTATTGCTCTGCCCCTGCCTATTAATTTCTCCAACGCCTTTGTCAATAAACGTGGAGAATGTGTCTGGGGAGAAAACAATAAACTGTTCCCCTGGTGTAGACGAACACCAGAATCAGCAAACTTCTAAGTTAAAAACATCAACCCACTTAGGGTTCCAGAAAATGAGAGACTTTCTTTTGCGAACCTCCGGATTTCTACAAGAATAGGAATAACATAACCTGTAAGCCCCTCTAATGGTAGCTACCAACTTGCAGTGATCACTTTCAGGATGTTTCGTCATTTCCAATTGAATTCATCTGTGGAAAAGATGTTCACAGAAACGCACATACTCAAACCATGAGCATAAATCATCCATGTGGCTTGTTGGCTGGCTGGGAATATCCTCAGTAACATTACCATTGAGGATACAGAGGTTCACTTCACCACATAAATATAACCAATGTCTCCCAGATTCTTGTTTACACCTTTGATGTTCCAACCCCGAGGCAAGATCCACCTTTACACACTTGGGATCCGGAGCGCAAATGGAGTTCAGATCACCTGCCAAAATAATCTCCCTCTCCAGTGAATCAACCTTAAACACATTCAGCAGTCTCCTCAATGAATAAATAAAATAATTTATCATGGAATGAGCACAAGCACACACAAAGCCTGTCCCCATTGCTGATGCTCATTCTTACTACTAGAATCCCGTAATACTATTCGAGACAATTATGCTAGTGTGACTAAGATAATGATTAAATGCTATAATAAGACCTTCAGACAGTCTAACACCTTGAGAATTGGAGGTTTCCTGCTGAAAAATCTGGAAGCCATCCCAGACTAGATGTTTCTGGGAACAGGTCTCCTGTAAAAAGAGAATTGTGTGCTTAGACATTTCTGAAGACAGCTAAGTAAGCTTACAATCATGAGTCAATTTGTAATATCCTCTCACATTACATGATAGAAAAAGTTATCCTAGCACAGCATTTCATTATAAGATCAATATATATAAGACAATGCCTTCCCCCCACCTTTAATTTGTTTTGTACAGACGAGACCGCCGGCAGCCATGACCAAACCTCCTCTTTCTGGACCTGTGAATTGGATATATCTAAAAAGCAAACCTTCCTAGTGTTGTTCCCATTAATACATGCCATTTTCATCTCTGCACCAGGATTCATAAAATCGTTTTGCATTTTAACTTCAGAAAACTTTGGTTTCCCACAACACAGTATTCAAAGGGCTAGGGCGCAGATCGTAGCCCAATGCCTCAACTTCTTCAATGAGTAGTGCATATACTGCTCAAGATGGAAACTTTATGGCTACAATGTGAGTTCTTGAATTGTCAAAGAAGTCCACCACTTCAATATACCTACTTGAAATGAGTCTTAAAACAAGGATTTAACTGAACAGAGCTAAGATGTTTGAACGATTTAACAAGAGCTGAATACCTGCACATAAAACAAACTCTAAAATCAGATAGGGCAAGTGTCTAGCTGGAAAGCTGACTCGCAATGTTTTTGACATATAGCCACAAGTGGAAAATAAACAATTATCTCGGTGGGGGAGGGAGGGCAACACCAGTTTGGAGCAACTAATTGTGCATACTGAGTTCCAAGATTCATAATCACTAGAGCATTGAGTAGACGTATTAGGTTTGCTTGGGACACTCAATCCCTTATTTTTAAGCATGCCCATATTCCACTTGCATTGTGCACGGCTACCCTTCTCAGATGACATTAAAACACCCAAATGAGAGTGAACTGGAAGCCGATCTACTAACAAAGAAGAGACGACAGGAGGAGCTCCAAGTAGGCAGTCTTTGTAAGAGGCGCTAACTAAACCATTCAATGGTAACGTCTGCGTCATTTGATCGCTGCCATTTTGCTTGTTACTATGTGTATTCAATGCTAAAGAAGCAACTGTGCCCACGTCCAGCTGATCACTATGAGGGCCCTAATCTGCTGCTTTTGCCATGGCTTTCGCTGCTGCAGTTTCTGTAAGATGTAAAGACAGTCGAAACGTACCCGGGTTTCTCATAGTACCACTGCTTTTTTTAACATTTTGGGATTTCCTCTTGGATAGCAGTCCACGTTCCAGCTGCACCTTCATTATATTGATATCAATGCTTACGCCATCAGTGGAATGACCAATAATGCATCACTTCCTTCATGAGATGTTTTGGAATTGGGCATGGGTTTCCCCCATCTAGCAGAGGTATTCATCAATTCCAACTTCAGATTAATTTCACTCAAGGTGATTGTATGTGCCCTGACTTTGTCTCGAATGTTGTCATACAATTCCACGAAAACAATTAGGACAAAGTTCAGCACGTATATTGTTAGCGCCGAAAGGTTTATTCTTTCATCTGCTTCTCTAAGAGTGTGGTGCAGAGGAGCGTGGCCTTCCTCATTCAAAGAGCCTGAGCCATTAGCAGACAACAACTCTGTCAACATAGAAGGGGTGCCCGAACGCAAGTCCCCTTCCTCAATAGTCTCTTCGTGCACCTCCCTCTCCATCATGATCTCAGAAATGGGGGGGCAGGGACGTAATTTGGGTGTCGCCAGACTTTGAGAACATTCAGACATGAAATTGCTCATTTTGCTATAGCTTGCGTGCAGATGTTTGGAAATGTGAGGGTGTAACTTCAAGATCAGACCTCCAACAACTCCACTGTCACACAAAAGTTTCTGCCGACAACTACAGATCTCTGCAGATTCCCTAATGTAGTCTTTCCCTGAATTTGTTCCATTGATGAAGAATGTATTTTTACGATTGACTATCAGTATTATATTCATGCCATTGCCTCTTACGCTGCCTATCCCACCAAACTCATTGATGCCAGCAAGCCTTTCCTCTCTGTCGACAATAGGCTCAAAACTTGACTATTGCAACGCACTGTTCTGCGATACCTCCATAAAGAACCTCAACTAACTCCAAACTATCCAAAACAATGTTCTCTGTGCAGCCTTCGACCTGGGTAAGCATGACCCTGTTTCTGAAGCAAGAAAAACAGCCTATTGGCTCCCTGTCAAAGAGAGGATTACATTGAAATTCCTCACCATTGCGCATCGCTGCCTCACCAACACGGCCCCTTCCTACGTATCCCAAAGGCTCACAAAAACAAGCTCCTCCAGGCCGTCACAGAGCATCAACAGTGTTCCGTCTTTGATCGAAGGCGCACATGCGCGAGCCTCACTCCAGGACGCGCATCCGCGGATGCAATAAAGACAGCCCGTGCGGCAGTTGCCGCCGGGACCCCAACAGCCACAGACATGTGTCCGCTTCTCTCACTGTGTGCATGCATGCGTGTGAGTGTGTGGGGCGGTCCGAGGCACGGGCAGGTCCATCACAAACAGCCACTGCCTTACCGTTCCCAGGTTCAAGCGTACCAAAACAGGGGGGTTCCAGCTTCCCCGTCATGGCTGCCACGCTTTGGAACACACTTCCTCCCATCCTACGCTCAGAACTCTCCTACAATGCCTTTAGGAAACAATTGAAGACTTGGCTCTTTACCTAATGTTTTTTTCCACCCCTCTATCCCCACTGTTCTCACCCTCTTTTCTGCAACGAGCGCCTGGATGGCTGTGGGTTAAATGCGATTAAACAAATGTAAAATAAATGTACACAAATTTAAAAAATGCTATATCCAACATTAATCCACCTTGAAAGATTATATGACCTTTAGAATTAAAAGGTTTTTTTAAAGATTATTTTATGGGTGGGCTAATCTTGTGGTCGTGAATAAAATGCATGGTGTATTGAACACACGCTTATTGACCAACATTTTTCCCAGGCCTGTTTTGGGAGCTAGTCCCCTACTCGTCAATACTGACCCACCCCACTGTGCCTTTCAATACATGGCACAGAAGAACGATCTGCTGCAGAACCCAATCCATTTCCATCTCCAAATAGGGATGCCCGTGGTTTTGTATGTGGGGCCCTAAGGGTTAACATGAAATGTTTGGAAATACAGCATGGAGTAATTCACATAGCTCCCAACTCACACGCTTTTGTCGGGTGTCACCCGCCTGGTAAACAGCGGACTCACCCGCCAAACCTCATGCACGCCCATTCATTTCAATGGGCCTCTCACCCGCCAAAAGTAAAATCGGGTGTTTTCACCCGCTTTTGCGACATAAATGGTTGAGAGCTATGAATTCAGGGGAAGGGCAACGGCTCTGCTGAGTCTGTGAGCAGGATTGGGTCCCCGAGTTAAGGAGTGAAAGCGTGAAGTAAGCTGGAATAATTTTACAATGGCATAAACAAACAAAAGAAAGACGCAGGGTGGCATGCGTTCACCATACCGCCTTTGCGTGCCTAGCTGCCCCAAAGCACCCTCAACTTCTTATGAACCGAGGGTAGAAAGTTTGAACAACATCTGCCGTATTGAAGGAGTCAAATATTAGCGCCTTATCCCTGGAACTGTATATATTTTGATTGAGTGTCTCGGAAGGAAAAACTCAGTTGTGGGCGGACTCCGTTTTTCCAGATGGCGTCCATCTTGTTTGCAGATCTCATTGTAAGTGCGCATGGTTCAGTAAATCAGCGTACCTTCAGCTTCAAGAGCTCCAGCACAGCCAGTGGACCATGAGAGCCTTCGGGAGGTCAGCACGGAGCATGAACAAACATAATAATGCACTAATTGTTTGATCTAGAAGGAGAAAGCCAAACAATGTGTAAATCATGAGTAAATATCCCCAGGTGATTTCGTACTATTATTACCTTATATAGGCCAAGCCGGTGTTTCGGGTATTGTTTATCACTTCAGCAACCTTTATGGCATTCATACTGCTGTATTTAACATTTAAAAAGGTGACCTCAGGTTGGAACAAGTCCCAGAGACGTCTTTATGGGAGGGCAAAAGGGGCACTTGCCCAGGGCCCCCACCTTGGAGGTGGCCCCCACAAGGCTGCCTGATCTAAAGTAAGATTCCATTGTTCACCAGTCTTAAATAGCACACGCCAGGAGATTTTATGGCATGCTCCTGAGGTGCTAAACCCATTGTCTGTCTGTTTTGACAAGTACATTCTGTCTTCATCAATTAATCATGTAATGCTTTCTGTGTTCACTGTGGAATACATAGTTTGTGTGTTCCGTACTGCACAAGTTCTGTAGCATTCTTTCCTTCTTGTGGGAATTATGTTGATCATGTGCAATAGCCAAAGTTGAAATCCATATTGATAAATTGAGTGCCACAATGGCTCAGACATTAGCTCAGTGTGTTAAGCACACTTTGCAGAGATGTGTGTTCATATGAAAGATTAGAAGAGCACATTGCAGCAAGGCTGGCTGAACCTTTCCTATGTCTGAAGTTTATAAACCTACCTGCATATGTACTTGGTTTTTCAGCAGAAGAGGTGCTATTATCAGAAATGTTCCTGCACCAGATAGGGGTTGCTATGAAAACTAACATGTCATTCGTATGGTGAAGGACTAGAAATTGGTTTGTTCAGATGGGGCGTTCTAAAACCTAGGCAATCCCCTCCAAAGATGAGCAAAAGTGTTCATACTTGTATCCTGGCTTTGCCAGCAAACGATACTGTGATCCTGGTCAAATCATATATATCTTGCATTACTGTGCTGTCTTCTGTGAGGTTTGCCTTCTTGCATGCTGGTGGCATCGTTTAGCTCATTACTTGATCTTTCTTATGTAGGCCATTTGAGTGGAAGGGGTGGTAGGAGAGAGCAGACCAGATGGGATAGGCATTGAGCAAGCATGTTTTAAGGTCTGTTTGTTTGACACAAAAAACGTTTTGCTTTTTGTATAAAAATCAAAGGTTTTTCTGCACATTTATGCCATTGTTTTGGAAGTATTTAAAGCTTAAAAGTACAAAAGACATACCTAGATTAAATCTGTTAAATCACATTGATTGGTATTCTGGTACTTATATACTTCCCTTGATGATGGATAGAATGTAGCCAGAATCATTTGCATTTTGCGTAACACCCTTCTGTAATGTTTTGGTTTTAAATATTGTCAGGCTTGGAAATGTGATTTGTGTACTTTGCAAGTCAGTTTTATAAAATGAGATTGTTTTAGTACATGGTAAGAGCTGGAAACAAAAGTGTTCAAATGCAGAAATTGCAGAGTTGGCACAAATCCCAGCTTCACCCCTTAAGCAATATGTGATCATGGGCATCTCATTTAATCTTGTATTGCCTAACCTCTCAGTGTTGCAAGTCCTTAAACCTTTCAAAATTGTCAGCCCCTCAGTGTGATTTCCTTCTCAGGGTATGATCTTCATAAAAGCCTCACTCATGGTTTCACTGGCTGTAGGGTTGCTTCCACTATAATAGTGAGCATTGATATACTGCACACCACAGGCACGTGTTCCTTTGATCTCTAATGGCAATGCTATTTGAAAACCGTGTCCCACTTCTAATCTCAGTCTGTCTGGATAGAGGCACCTTCCTGGTAGCTTCTAATCTGCCTCCACTATCCATGCTATGGTATGTGTAGCTTTCTCCTTCCTTACAACTGGTCTACTCTATCCATGCTTGAACACTTTTGCATTCTCTGAAGCAGCTAAATTGAGTTCTCTGCCTATTCTGGGTTACATGTACCGTTTAAATACAGTTCTGCATTAATACTATAGGCTGCATATCTTCCCGGATGCTATTAATAAAAAGTATCCTGTTTCTATAATAGAACAGAATTAACCTCTTGTAGATTGCTAATGTTGGCCTTCAAATGCTACTTGTTTATCAATCTGATTAGAGCAAGAATGAAGAGGGTAAGGGGACTTAACATGCTTATTTTGAATGCTGCGAGGTGGGGTTTTGCTCACGGTGGGTGAGGGAGGGTGCCACCAGATATACTTGATCACTTAATTCCTTTGGTTTGATTGAGGGGGGGGGCAAAGATGTCCATGCACAGGGCTCCGAAAAAGCTTAAGATGACCCTGCAAGTCCCCACTGTGCTCCAGGCTGCATGTTGCTAGAAAGATGAGACAGAGAAGCCATTGCTTTCCAGGGAGAGCTGGAGAAGATCCCTTCCTGTGTCTTTTAATTGAAACGCAGGGAGTTGCTGACTGGTGCCCCCTAGTGATAATTGGGTGTAAGAAGAACTCCCCATTACTGCCCTTTCCTGCAGTGAAAAGGCCAGAAGGTGGTAATGCACCTTGAGGCTTGTAGGGTTGCATACTTGCCAACATTCTGTGACCAAAAAGATGTAGGATTTTTCAAGTTTCATAAATAATAATTCGCATAACAATTACATCACAGCAAAATACAAAACATACATTGTTGGCACAATTGAAGCATTCTAAAAAACACACCCCACCAGACAGCACATGGAAAGATGATCAAATGTTAAAATGTTAAAAATGTATAATTCTGAATGGTAAATTAGCACCAAATTCCTAATTTCGCAGACGGTAATCAAACAGAGCTGGTAGGCAACATTTGCCACTGCTCTCTAGCAGCAGCCTGGGCAACACATTTGTATTCCTGCAGTGCAAGTTGAACACTGAATCACATGGAGACTGATACCCCCTCAGTCTGATAGACACATGCTGTGTGATGGTGTTATGCTCGGACACTTGCCTTCACTGGTGATTCACCTAAGGGTTGTACTGGCAACAGTGCAGCAATGAGTCACGTAGCTGTCAGGTCAGTGGATTGGCCTGAGCCCAATGAAAGTAATCACCTACCAGCCCACTGTACAGACAGACTAATTAATGTGTCACATGCTTTGTCCTACAGCCTTCCTTAGAGTCACATACATTACCTGCCACTGTAAAAAACAGTAGGATCTGTCACCCAAATCTGTAGGCGGTAGGACTGCTTAAAAAGCAGTAGCCTACTGCCTAAATCTGTAGGGTTAGGAAGTATTGGGTTGGTGTCCAGTGGCTGGGCTAGGAGCGGGGCTCTAGCAGATCCTAATGCACAATCCTGCCTGTCTACCATGCAGTGAAATGCAGAGGCGTTGCTAGTGCCGGGGGGCTTTGATATGATATGATATGGTATTTATAATGCGCCTATACACAAGTGATTCAAGGCGCGATGAGGCAGGGAAGGGGAAAAAAGGTAGGACAGACAACGATCCTACCAGGCCAGGTGTCATTCAGATTGTGCAAGTGCGTGGGAAGGGGTTAGGGACAGTGCAGTACATGGGAATAGCTAATAACAATAAGTAAAGCAATGGCCAGCATGCGACAAGTGCAAGGGTATGTGCAGACATCAGGTGTCAAAGGCTGATGGGGGAACTGTAGGGATACAGAAACAGTCCCAAGTGCGGGGGTTGCCAGGCAGGCAGTGCAGGTGTGTGTATTGCTCGCCAAGAGTGCACGGACAGTTATTTATCACCAGTACATTTGCAGAGCAGAGCAAATACTTTGAAAGCAGGTAGACCAGATACGCATTTAGCAAAATAATGAGCACTTATATGGCTATTTATTCATAGCTAAGAAGCAACAAGTGATAAAACAGAAATAAATCACAGAAAGGATAGAGAATTCAAGAGAAAATACATCACCATGGGCGTAACTGAATCCCTCATCTCGCCATAAGCGGCTGGAAGACCCCGGTAACAGCCAGGCAGAGAGAACAACAGCCCACAGGAAGGACGGAACAAGGCGTCCCCCCTCCGACTGAGGTCTTTGTGTTTTTTCCACCTGTCCTCTCCAGAGCTCTGCATATATGCCCTCCTCAAAAAGGGGTGGCAATTTCTCGAACCTTCTGGCATTAGCGCTTGCGCATTGCTGAGTGACCATTGGTTGCCGGCCAGGTCAACCGACAGTAACCCCCAAGGAGCAAAGCTTCCCTCTTCTAAAGCACCACAGAAAACAATTCCATAACTCATCCTGAGCAAGACATAAACCCCTTTTTTTTATATCTGGTACAAGGCAGCACCTGCGGATCCTAGCACCTTTCCCAGCACAGTGACCTTGAGTGAGGCCTGCATACCAGGCTCAGCAACAAATAACATTGAAAGCATGTTTATTAGCAAAGCAAGTGCAGTTTTCACTGAGGCATGGAATAAATATCCATTATAGCTCTGAGTGCCCCCAGAATGCACTGCGCATAAGCGCCAAGTTTTAGCTCAAGCATAACAGTGTGTGATGCTGGCGGGGGAGGGACCTGATCAGAGGGTGTCCAGGTAGCCAGTGCAGTTCTGGTTATAGCCAAGAGGTCAGCAGAGGAGAGGAGGAGAAAAGGCAGAAGCAAAGAGAAGCGTTTTGAGGTGCTTCCGCCGTGTTGGCCACTATAGCCCTGGATGGTTTGGTTGGAGCCCCAGATAGAAGCTTTGGGGATACAACCAAAAGGCTAGCTAGTCCAGAGTGCCAACAGTCCCAACATTAGTATAGCCCCAGATCTTTTTCCAGACCTAGCAACACCCCTGGCTGAAATGCTTTTTTTTTTATTGTTGCCCCATGGGGAGCCAACCACTGCTGTTGAGAGCAGTGGTATAGACAGGTCTCTATTAACAAGCAGCACTGCATGATATACACAATGGGCGTGGAGGTCATGAGTACCTGCATATGTTGGTCTTCAGAAATTGCACGTCGTTTCCATGGAAAAAAGAAGGTGCATTGCCCCTAGCCAATATCCTGTCTATGTCAGGGCACAAAAAAACAGCCCCCACGCTGATGGTCTCTCCAGTGGTGTTTTACAGAGATCCCCTCCTCTGTTACAGAAACTTAGCCCCGGTACAATGCCTTTTTGCACTGGTAGAAATGGCTATACAGCAAAAATGCATTTAAAACTTGTAATTGCACTGGACACTTTCAGCGTTGGGTGCAAGTGTTCTGCAAAATTGCACTTGCTTCAATGCTAATCTTCTGCAACAGGATCCCTGATGTCTGGAGGTTCTGGCAGAGCATTACAGAGGGCTGGGGTAGTACTTTTCACCCTCTCAAAGCGTGGAGGGTTGGGGTGCATTGAAGGAGAGACAGGAGGAGGAGGAGGGACAGGACAGTCTAACAGGTTTAGTCCCAGTCCACCACAGGGATGGAAAAGGCGGCCACGGATAGGATCTCAAAACCCCTCTGATAGACCCTCGAAGGCATTCAAGTAAAGGGAATGAACAAATACTTCCAGATGGAAGCACTCACCACTTCCGATTGACTGATGAGGAACATAGTAGGAACACTGGGTCCAAATTACGCTATTTTCTGCCAACAGAGGTGTGAGAGGGTAACTCTTTGGGGTCCTGCAGTGTTCAGTGCTTTCCAGTTATCAAGACACTGCTGGAGTCAGTCAAGGTCTCCTGACTGTTTGAAGATGCAGCAGGTGAGTAGATTGGCACCCATCGGAAGCATGTACTGGCTGGAAATGGTGCATACAAGTGATAGCTCTTTAGAACTATGAGGTGAGAGGGTATTCCAAAGAGTTACACCTGTGATGCTCAGGGTTCAGCTTTCTGAAATATATCGTATCATTCAGATGCCAAGAATGTTAACATAGACTAACCTCAGGACATGTCTTGACTGGTATGAAAGGAACATGTTGAAGACCTATTATGAGGTATTGACATACATGACCATTTGCATTAGACGATTGTATGTACTGGTTGTGACCTTTTTTCCACAGCTTTGTGAAAAAGAGCAAAATTGACATTTTGTCTGGCAATATATATTTTTTTGACTGGTGGTTCCAGCTCCCATGCCCTTCTTTGCCACACCCTATCCCACCCTTGCCTTGCCCTTCCCTTTTCCTCGTCTTTCCCTGTTTTTTCCTCCATTTACTTACCTTTCCATAGCAACCATACATATTATAGGGCAGCGTTCAACGCACTATGGTTAAGATGAGTCAGAGTTACAAAGGAAATCTATTGGGGTTATTCTGTCCAGTACTTTTTAAAATATTTGATGGAGAAGGGGGTGCCCGCATCTCCAAAATAAATAGCTGTATCTACCATGGTACATTGTGAATCCGGGTGTTTATAAATTAAAAAGCCGGCATTTCTTATTTCTTGATTCGAGAGACACCCTTGGTTATACCGCAGGTTATTGGAAAATAAAACGCAGAAAAAGCCATTTACAGGTCAAAAAACATGCAAATGCCATTAGGTTAGAGGTGGGGGTGGAGGGGCAAAAGGACACCAAGTGAAATTTGGGAGAAGGAGGGGGGCTAGGGACCGAGTTTGCAACACAAGGCTCAAACAATATTCAAATACCCTCGGGTATACCCTGGGGTATAACGGCGGCTATCTGACATTTCAACTGAAATTGCGTCACAGAAACAATGAGTGTTGTGGGGGATGGGAGAGGGCAAGGGAGGTGAGGAGGCCACGAGGGAGTGGTAGGAGCAGGTACAGATGAGGGGGCACTTGGTGAGTGCCTGGGTGGGCAAAAAGCATATTTCTGGCGTTTTATCCCAATACAAATGGGAATAATGACTACAAATAACCAAGGGTATAACCAAGGTAGTTCACTACAACGTAACCACAGCTATAGAAAAAAAGTTATAAAAACAATGTATATATTTGTACAGCTACAGTGACATTGGGGGTGAAGAATCACTGCCCGTGGCCTAGCGTTTTAAATGGCTGAAAGCTTGGTAGTGTTGTCAAATCTAAAGTGGGCACGGTCGAAGGCTGCCAGTGGCATGTTAGTGTAAAAGAAAATAGAGAGTAGGCATGGCCGAAGACCGTAGTGTTGAAAAATAATAGAGCGTGGTCACGGCTGAAAGGCGTGGCATCTGGCTGTAGCTGAAAGCCATGGCTATTGAGCAGAGAGTGATTTAAAAAAGATACAGTGGGCACGGCCAAAGGCCATGGACAGTGGAGCTGAATAATATACAGCAGGCATGTTACTGTTAAAACATATTTAGAGTAGGCACAGCCAAAAGCCGTAGTGTTAAACAGTGGGCCCGGCCGATTAAGCCAGTCCTGAGTTTCCCAAATGCTCTGAATTTCAAGGGTTTTGTTGCGTTAAGTTTACTCATCTTACCTGCACTTCAACTATAACATTTTTTAGAAGGAGGTGAGAGCACTAGAATCTAGTGTTTACTCTGCCTTACTCTTCGTAATCTTATAGGTTTGGTTGCACATGCAGCCGGTTAGTAGAAACCATAGGGTCCGTGCTCTTGGTACCCAAAATCTAGGTGAGGCAGTTAGGTGTTTGGTTTCTACTTGTATGACGCTTGTGCATATCTTATATTAGTTTGGTTTGTCCACTGAAATTCGTAATAGGTATAGTCCATACATTTAGTTTAGTTTAGTTTGTGGTTTTTTATTGTTCACCATAAGTCCCGACACGTGTTTCGAACAAGTACGGGTCTTTATCAAGGCTAGGATCTAGGTGTATCTTGAAGGGTGATTTGATGAGGGCCAGTAGGCCAGGGCAGGTGGTTACACCTAGATAGGTGCATCTGAGTTTAGCCATTGAATCTTACCATCAGCTAAATGGCAACGCAGTGTTGACAAGCACTGTATCCACTGTAGCCAGACTCCCTCCAACCCGGCTCCATCTGCCAAAAGTTTCCCAGAAACTTGTCAGGGCCCTTGTCCCTAGTCAAACCCCACTGTTTCCTCTCGATTGGGATGTAACGCAACCTGATATGGTATTTGTCACAAAGCCACCACACTGGGCTCCACGGGTCACAAGCCTAACATATAAACTGGCTTTATTTCTCCTCTTAGAGACTTCTAGAGGCACAAGCTTGATATGTTGATGATTGTGCTACCACTAATCTTGTAAAGGGACTAGCCTGGCATGCCGAGCTTCAACTGGACTGCACATACAATGACTGACACTTAACCAACCCCTTCTGCCTGCCTGAGAGCACACTTAGAGAGTGGGCTCTTTTTTAAATGTCTTGTCCCTGCTCTTCACTTTCACAGACCCCTGCCCTACTTAACACAGTGTACCATTTAGGCCATGAAGATTACAATGTGATGGAGAGTAGAACATCCACATACCTTTCTGAGCAAAACTACAAACTACAAGTATAGACAGACGCAGATAACGGGGTATCTGCTGGAGGGTCTATGTAAACTGTAATGATGTCATGTTTTTCAAATGCTTCATTTCATCTCTGCCTGCGGAAGGGGAGACATTCCACAATGGCAAATATGCAAAATAAATGATTTTGTTAACCTAAGCAAGGTATCGAATAATTTTATCATTTCCTTCTGGATCAGCATTCTATTCAATCCTTGGCTAACATGGTACTAGCAAACTGAACTATATATATATATATATATATATATATATATATATATATATATATATATATATATATATATATATATATATATATATATATTTTGTTAAAGGGACGTTATGGTTAAGTTGCACTAATAAAAACCTGTGAAATTCAATGAAAAAACATAGTTAATAAGGTGGTTAATGATTTGAAGGGGTGATCTGGTGACCACGTGGGCACCTGGTTCGGTGTGCTCTGTAATTATCTTCTTATTAGCATTGTCTCAGAGTGTATGCAGTAATAGCCACGGCAATCTGTTGATACAATCCTGTTCAGCACTTCGGGGTGTAGCCACAGGCAGAGTTTTAGCCAAAGGTCGAATTTCTTTCCCCATGCAAACCTATCCTGATTCTGAAAAACTTTACCAGATAGCCAGTCCCTGGTGCCCATTCCCACTTTAACCCCATTGTCAGTCCCTCATAGTCAAGGCCAGTAGCCAGATTGTAGCCATGGCCGATGGCCATGACACTGACAATCCGGCAACTGCCCATGGCCACAGGCCATGACTCAGACAATCTGGCCACTGCCCATGGCCACAGTCTATACCTCATTCACCAAAGGTATATCATTATTTTTTGTACCTACATTATGACACTGTTCAAAAAATAAAACACAGACACGTTTGCAAAACCATGCTTTCAGGTCCATGGCAATGCTCCTTGCGCAAATCAGTCCATGTTTTATTTTTTGAAAAGTGTCAAAATGTATGTACATAAAATAGTCATATCACTTAGCTCCCACTTGACAAAATCCATTCAGACTTTGCACAAACATTCAAGGTTGGGTCTATAATCTTTCTAAAATCTTTTGTGCACATTCGTCAAACAGCAATAAAGTTATAAGCCATCTAAAAATGTTCAAACCCCGTCTAATTTTGCCCCCTCTTCACAGAATTCCACCAAACTTTGCAAAAACATTCAAATCCAGGTCTTACATCTTTTGCAAACTTTCGTGCAGATTCGTAAAATGCCACCAAATTTATAAGCCTTTCAAATATTTTTGGGCCCCACTATAATTTTGTTCCCTCTTGGCAAAACAGCAGCACACTTTGGAGAACCATTTGAGGTCAGATCTAGAATGACATCACAACATTTCATGCAGTTTCATTGAGTGGCGCCAAAGTTATAAGCCATCCAAAAACTACCTTTCACCAACCCTGGAATGCAAAAATGGGTATCGATGCCCCCGAACAACTGAGATGTTCACGAACATTGCAAGCTGTCCTGGAGCTATTAGCGGACTTCGTAGATGAAAAACCACCCATTTCTGGGCTTTTTATGGCCATATCCCATCCTCATCACCCCTCGCATCCCCAGAGATTGTTTTATTAGTTTGTCAAGTGCAATGTTGTTTTGCACTATGTTTTTACCGCAATGTCCATGGACATCGGCGGCTGTCCGCGGACCCAACACGGCGACCGTTTTGAAATATCTAGCATAGCTCACGTTTTACCCCATCCAATCAGCGGGCGAGTCCGATGTCATCATCCTGCCGGACCCTCATTGGCCCAGGGGGCTGTCTGCAGACCAAATAGGGAAGTGAGCCCGTGGACCGGACCCAGATATCACACATTTTTCGGGACCTACTTTTTGGCCGTTTTGAAAAAACAATTGGATGGATTTACACCAAATATACCAAAGCATGCTTTCGGGACCAAGCCGCCGCTCCTGCTGCAAATATGGTGAGAATCTGTCCAGCGGTTTGGGCTGTAGGCGTGAGCAAAGCTGTTTTCCCATTGCGTCTATGAGAAAAGCTACACATTTGGGACCGCCCCTACCACTTTGCTCCCCTGGATAAAACCTCACCAAACTTCACAAAATCAATCCGATACCTTTTGTGCAAAGTTTGGTGAGGATTTGCCCTGGGGGAGAAAAGTTATAAGCTGCCCAAACAGTGCTCTTCCTGTGGGTTGAGCAATTTAACCATAACTACAGTGCCGCTACCACAGGCCCTGTAATATACATCTATCTCATATATAGAAATGTTTCACTATTGGGTTGAAAAAATGCTCATATCATTCAACCGTGATGAATTTCTGGACTATCCAGAAAAGTGCACTGTGATCGGGTACCAATTCCTAGCTTGGTTTATGTCAACCTGTTCGCCAATTCTCTTTGTCATCTATATGGGCCCACTAGCACACACAAGTCAGTATAGACAGCACACAACCCAATTTTTCTGATTGCTTACAATCTCCTCTTTACATCGGTAGCCAACAAAAATGTGTTCCACTAGTATAACCATCTTAGAGTGGATTTAACTTTATTGCAGTGACTTCACAAAATCGATGCAATCTTTGTAGTATTCACATCCCAATTGAATTCCAGCAATAATGTATCTACCATGGTTCCCATCAAGCTCTGTGCTATTGGAAATTTCATTGTACAGCTTGTTTTCTGACTTTAACACACAGAGAACCATGTACAAGACCTGAAAGCACACCACTGGATGCTGATTAAGGCGAGCAGGTACTTCAAAACTGTGCCCTGTTATACAGGGTTCTGCATGGACACATATCAAACTAGCCTCCCAAAATATTCCAGTTATACCAGCCAACACATTTCCTGAGCTTAGTCTGCCGCAACATCTGACCATCCAAATGGTAAGATAAATGCGCTTCAAAGACCTGAACCCAACATATTTTGGTGCAACCCTTTGGAATGCCATCTCACCTCTGACATCAATCCTTGTTAAATATGCGCAAAGCTCTAAAGTTTCACCTCCTGCTGCTTTCAGTCAGGATGTGCCTCCATCTTGTGCCAATTTATCCATCCACCTGCTCCACCTTCAATCAGTTAGGAGTCCAAGACTGGCCCCAAAAGCTAGACAGTAGATGGCAATCATTGAACACTAATGAACTGAGCATTAAACCCAAACAAACAGCTAACCAACTGGCTCAAGTCTTACCACAAATCTGAAAAGTATTCACCCTGAAGCATTTGTTCAAGTGGTCAAGATATTTAGGTCCCCACCCGTGGGAACCTCGCTGCCCCTTGAAATGCTCTTCCAAATTAAATGAAGAGTCAAAGGTGCTTTCAGCCATTTCGTTGCACTCAAAGCATCCAAACCTGAACCTACCAGCAGAATTGCTAACAACGAGGGGTCACCACTGGCGTAACAGGGTCCCCCACAGCCCCTGCGGTGCGGGGGGCCCCACCAGCACATGTCCTGGGAGGGGCCCCCACATGTAGAAAAAAAAGAAAAATATTAGGGCTAACCTCAACCCCATGATGTGTGCGTGTGTGAGTGTATGTTGAAAGGGTGCACACTTAAATGTATAGGTGGCTGCCTGTGCGAGTGTATGGTGAAAGGGTGCACACTTTAATATATGGGTGGCTGCCTGGGTGTGCCTGTATGGTGAAAGGTTGCACACTTAAATGTATAGGTGGCTGCCTGTGTGAGTGTATGGTGAAATGGTGCTCACTAAAATGTATAGGTGGTTGCCTGGGTGTGTGTGCCTGTATGGTGAAAGGGTGCACACGTAAATGTATGGATGGCTGCCTGGGTGTGCCTGTATGGTGAAAGGGTGCACACTTAAATGTATGGATGGCTGCCTGGGTGTGCCAGTATGGTGAAATAATTCACACTTAAATGTATTGATGGCTGGGTGTGCGTGTGTGTATATGGTGAATGGTGTGTGTGCTTGCGTTCAGGGGCGCAACAAAACCTACATTTCGGGGGCTAACCCTTAAAATGTTGGGAGGGGTGCCAACTTCATGGGCGGTGGAGGAGGGGCAAACTTATTTGTTTCGGTCATCTAATTTCTTAATGCATTTTTTAGGAGACTATTCTAGTGCAACTTCAATGTTACAAGCAGTTAACTCTCTCCTTTAAGGTTTAAAGCACCCACTTATGGACTGCTGTGAGAATGAGTGGTCTCCTGTTCCCTCTCTACCCTTCCAATCACTCCCCTGGCATGCAAGTCTTAAACCCACATCTTAATTACAATTGGCGAAAAAATGTGGAATTTGAATGCAGGTACTAACAGTGAATTGCTTTATGTTAGTAATTGGTGGGTTCTTGTTAACAGAGAAACCTAGGTGCTGTTTAACATATGTGTCCTTTTCTGTCTGGCAACTGCTCTGAAGTTCAGCCAGGTCTAGTCAACATAGCCCAACATTTCAGGGGGGAGTGCTGAATCCCATTCAACTCAATGGTGTTTCACCGATACTTGGGTTTAATGCCTGGATTACTTATTGGTAATCTTCATTACTCCTAGCCCTATTCTTCCTCGTCCCAGTGTGTATGAGACAGTACTTGTGTATAATGCACCCTGCCTCATACAAAAGTACTGGTATGTGGTAGAGGTACATGGAGGTAATGCTTGATTTAGCTACCTGTAATCTTCATTACTCCTAGTCCCACTCTTCCGCATCCCAGTACTTACCTATGTGGCAAGGAGCCTCAACCGTAAGCTCTGGGGCAAGGAAGACGGATATGGAGGTAATTCTGGGCAAAGGAGCTGATTTTGGAGGTTGGGGTGTGAGGGAGAGGGGATGTGTGGGGGGGCAGGATTGTATAACAAATTATAATGGCTATCCATGTCCAGGCTAAGCAGGCATGATATGCGGTATTAGTGGCTAGAGAGGCATTTTGGTGCAGCCAGTCTAGTCATTCCTCAGTTTGGTATGACTTTTTTTTAATGGGGCATTTATGATAAAGCAGTCCTGCTAAGTGAATTACCTGGCTAGACTGCCATTTGGGTGCTGCCAGTCTAGCCGTTTCTTACTGCGGCATTGTATATTTTTCTGGGCATCTGTGATCAAATGATATGATATAAGTCATTTATAACGCACCTGCACACAAGTGTTTCTAGGCACAACAAGACAAGGATGGAAGATAGAGGGAGGACAAGACAAACAATCTTACTAGGCCTTGTGTCATTCAGATCGTGCAAGTGCGATAACGAGAAGCGCAAGAGGAAATGGACGGGGGAAGTGCAGGGAAGGGGAGGGAAAAACAGGGCAGCAATGCTCTAAGTAAGTGCTGTCAGGGCAGCACAGCTCTTGGTAGTGCAAGGAGAACAAGGGACAGTAGGGTTACAGTTACAGCCCCTAAGTGCATGGTAGGACCAGAGGCAGTGCAAGGGTGACTGATCAAGAAAGAGTCTCGACTCAGTGAGACTCTGAGGGTAGCCAAGCAACCAGTCGGTACAGCAGATAGGTAGGTCAGGTAGGCCAGCAGAGGAGGGAGTGAGAGAAAGCAGAGGAGAAGAGGACAGTTTTGAGCTGCTTCCAGAACTTCAGGTGGTCCGGTAAAGCTTGAGAGGGGCAGGGAGGCTATTACAGAGGGAGGAACCTGCAGAGGAGAGAGATCTACCCCCCACTCTCTTCCTGGAGAAGCATCTAACCCTTAGAGAGTTGTAGGTAGCTGAGCGAAGGGCTCGAGAAGGAAGATATTTTGGAAGAGAGCGTTGAATGTAGTGCGGGCCCCGGGCCCAGAAAGCCTTGTGGACAATGCAAAGGGTCTTGAACTTGATACTTGCAGCAACTGGGAGCCAGTGGAGAGATTTCAGGGCTGGAGAGATACGATCCCTGTGCTTGAGGTCAAGGATAAGTCTCCCAGTCCTGTTCTGGATTAGTTGCAGGGGCTGGATAGTAGAGGAAGGCAGATTGAGAAAGAAGGTGTTGCAGTAGTCCAGCCTAGAGAGAACCAGGGCTCTGCAGACAGTGAGCTTCTGGGGGAAAGTGAGAAAGGGAAGAGTCCCTTTGAGGAGGAGCAGCTGGTAGTAGGACTTCTTGGCGACGTCCGAGATGTGAGGAGAGAAAGAGAGAGTGGAGTCAATGATGACACCAGTGTTGTTTGCCTCACAGGAAGGCGAAGGAAGAAGGCCCAAGGCGGGCAGCCAGAGTGAGAGAGGGAAGGCAGGGGCAGGAGTCCAAATGAGAAGGATCTCCATCTTACTGACATTAAGGCAGAGATCGTTGGAGGCACACCAATCCTGAATCGCGGATAGACAGTCGGGAATGAGCGAGAGATGAGAGGAGTATGAGGGGAGCCTGAAGGAAAGCGGAGTGTCATCCGCATAACACTGAAAGTTAGAGGAGAATGTAGAGATCAGGTGGGTCAAAGGGGCCACATAGAGGTTGAAAAACCAGAGTGAGAGGATGGAGCGGGGAGAAAGGGACCAAGTTGGACCTGGGAGGGGCAGTCCAAGAGGAAGGAGGTCAGCCACTCAAGGGCCTGATCTGTGATGCCCAGGTTCTCATGGAGTCGATTGATCAGGATGGCATGGTTGACCGTGTCGAAAGCACAGGAAAGATCAAGGAGGATGAGGACAGAAGGAATGCTGGAATCAAGGTTAGAGAGCAGAACTTCACAGGTGTTCAGAACAGCAGTTTCCATGTCTCTGGCAGCTCTGAAGCCAGACTGATGGTCATGGAGACAACCAACAGATTCCGTGTGGAGAGTAAGCTGGGAGATGGCCAGCTTTTCCAACAGTTTGCCCAGGAAAGGGGTGATGGAGATTGGCCGATAGTTTGCCGGTCAGGCAGGATCGGCAGAAAGCTTCTTGAGGAGTGGGTGCATAAGGGAGTGCTTAACGGGAGAGGGGAAAGAGTGATTACAGAAATCGGTCAAGGTTGGAGCGAGGGTGTCAATATGGTTCTTGATGGTTCTGGTGGAGCAGGAGAGCACCTGTTTGGATGACACTTTCATAGATCAGACTTGTCTAGAAACCTCGTCAGGTGTTGTCAGAGAGAAAGAGGAGAAGGGAGGAAGAGAGGTGGAGATGGCCAAAGGGGGGCCGAGAGAGGAAGAGGGAGAGGAAGAGGAGATGGAGGACAGGATGTCCTGAGTTTTAGCGTAGAAGTGAGATGACAGAGCCATACAGAGGGCCTGGGAGGGAACAGGAGACGTAAAGACCGCAACAGGATTGACCAGTTCTTTTCAGATTTTAAAGAGTTTGGCCGTGTTGTTAGAGGCCACAGAGACACAGACTTGAATGTGTGTTCTATTTTCGATGAGTGTTATTGCTTCGACTGCCATTTTGGTGCAACCAGTCTAGATATGTCTAAATGTGGCCTGGCAAGCTTTACTATATTGTTATTACATGTCTACACTGGTCTACATTGTGCAGCCAGTTGGACATGTTTTCATTGTGGCATGGAATTTTTAATAGCAAAGAATTAATGTTCCTGTGCACTGTTGGTGATTTGGATCTATTGGAATGGTGTTACCCTACAAATCAATTGCAAACATTCTGGCTTTTTAGCCAATTTTTCTCAGACAGTTTGCTGTATGTTATATTAAAATACATATTTATATCGTTCTCCTAGTGCAGTGTGCAGCATATCCGTTCAGCAGCACGTAGGTGCGTATTGCGCAAGTGTGATAATCTAGGCCGGCCTAGAGTGTGGCGCGACCCTTGATTTGTTGCTGAGTTGGGGGCTCCCACATCTTGTGTTACGCCACTGGGGGTCACCAAAGATCTCTGCCAATAGTAGCCTTAGGACAAAGTACTCAAGCGTGGGTGGAGAAAATCTGGACCTTCCTTTAGTTGTTTAAAAAAATAAAGGTAACTGGATCCTCAGAGGGCAACCCTGTGGATTATCTCGTGATACAAATCTTCCTAGACATGCACTCTACTTCTGGTTCTTTCCATTTCAAGAAATTTAAAAATAGAACATTCTAAGAAACATTAGAAAGGCACCTCAACTCTAATGGAAATGGACCTATGGCTCACTGCTCCCACTCCCCCCATCACTGGTTTCATCATCCTCTCCTTATCACAACATAATAAAATTGAACACTGATCAAGTCATCCAGTATAGATTAAGAGCCATATATTGACTGCCTAGTATTGGTGAAACAATGGTCACCTCAGGAGTTTCTTAATAACCGGAAACCAAAGGTTTCCTGATTTATTTCCTATCTATTTTTTGCCATTCTGTGGTATTGAACACACCTTACTAAATATTATGGAAGTATAAGACCATGGCCAAGCATTCTTTTCCGTATTATTAGAACTTAAATTGGTCTTCAGTATCATTGAATCATAACGTGTTTCTGGACCTTCTTGAAAAGGAGTCATATGGGGCTCTGGATTTGTTTATGTCTTTCCTTGAATATAACATTCATCAACTTAAACTGTGTTCTTTCCTTTGCAAAACTTCATGAATTAGGTGTGGAGGATGCCCTTCTCCTGATCTTATTTAACATGCATATGGACTCACCAGCCATTTTCTCTGAAGTGTACAATATTGATTTCCATATGTATGCAGATGATACGCTGTTAAATCTCAAACTAGGATTCTCAAGAGCATAAGCAACACATGGGCCCTCATTACGACCCTGGCGGATTTCGCGGTGCTAAATGCACCGCGAAGCACGGCGGAAAGCCGTCGATAGCGCCATGGGGGTTGGCGGATTTACCACCCCATGCCGACCTTGGCGGAGCGGTAAATCCCCAATCCCCATTTTACCCTTCCCCATTCCCATTCTTGCCCCATAGGGTATAATGGGAGTGGGGAAGGAGTTAATTACGCCGCCGTAAAGTACGGCGGCGTAATTAACAACGAGGTCCCTTAGCGCCATGGTTTTCTCCGCCCGGCAAAACCAGGCGGAGAAAACCTCCATGGCGCTAAGGGAACTCGTAGTACGGCGGACGGGTCCGCCGCGATTAGCGCTGGCGGAAACCCACTCCGCCAGGGTCCTAATGAGGGCCATGGTGTTTCTGAAAAATGTCCAGCTCTTGATTTAGCAAAACTGCCTCAGCATAATGATTAGAAAACTTGAACCATTGCCTCTTACATTCTCCTGGCCAGATATCCAATGCCCACTTCCATGTCAGAATAGAAAGCACACAACCAACCTTTATTTATTTATTTTTGATATTTATATAGCACGCAAAGGCCAGATGCATCTAGGGACATAGCAGGTATATAAAATAAATACTAGGGAATGCTTGCCTCTTGTTGCGGGAACTGCATCCAGGTATATATAGGGGACATAGCAGGTACATAGATTATATGCTAGTGAAAGCTCACTTCTTGTTGCGGGGAACTACCTTAGAGTACATATAGGGGCATAGCAGGTATATAGGATATGTATTTGGGAAAGCTCCCCTTTTGTTACGGGGAAGTACATCAGAATACATATGAAAAGCAGGTACATTGATACGTATGTGTAAGAACTCGCATCTTGTTGAGGGGAGTTGGGGCAGATATGCATGCAGGATATACAATTGAGGATGCTAAAGTACATACTTGGGGAGGCGCAATCTGGGATTAGAAGGCCACCACATGCATGCAAGCAAACATAAGAATGAACAAGAAAAGCAGCGTGGCAAGGCACTTCTCATAAAGATAAGCTATGGCAGTCGAGCTGGCAGAATGACGGTAGGGATTTCATGTAAACCGCAGCAATATACTATTATTGATATGATATGATATGATATGATATGGCATTTATAACGTGCCTATGCACAAGTGTTTCAAGGCACGATGAGGCAAGGGAGTGGGACCAGAGGGAAGACAGGCAACGATCCTACTAGGCCAAGTGCCATTCAGATCGCACAAGGGCATGGGAAGGGGGAAAGGGGAAGGGGGAGGGGACAGTGCAGTACATGGGATAATAGAATAAATAACAAAGTAAAAGTACGGCCAGCAGGTGGCAAGTGCAGAGGTAAGTGCAGACATTGGGTGTCAAGTGATGGTAGTGGGACTGTAGGGATACGGAGAACAGTCCACAAGTGCGTGGGTTGCCAGGAAGGCTGTGCAACTGTGCGACTAGTGGGAGGGGGACCTAGGCCCGATATCAGAGGCTGGCCAGGTAACCAGTGCAGTTTCAGTTTCAGCAGGAAGTCAGCAGGGGAGAGGAGGAAAAAAAGCAGAAGCAAATAGAAAGGTTTTGAGGTGCTTCCGGAACCAGAGATGATTCTCCTCAAGTTTCAGGGAGGGAGGGAGGCTGTTCCAGACGGAGGCCCCAGCCAAAGAAAGAGATCTACCACCAACTCATTGCTTGGAGAAGCAACTGACCCTGAGGGAGTTGGAGGCAGATGGACAAACAGCTCAAGAAGGAAGATATTTAGGAAGAGAGAGTTGAAGGTATTGAGGCCCCCACCCCAGAAGGCCTTGTGGACAATATTGTTAGAAAACAATATAGAACAGTAGACATGAGGTTTTAAATAGTGCAAAGGCAAATCAGATATGCTAATACTGCCATGGGCATGCAGGAAGAGAGAGTTAAAGGTATTGAGGCCCCCACCCCAGAAGGCCTTGTGGACAATATTGTTAGAAAACAATATAGGACAGTAGATATGAGGTTTTGAATGTGCAAAGGCAAATGAGATCTGCTAATACTGCGGCGGACATGCAGGCTGTAGCAATGATAGAAAGGCTGGCATTAGAATATGATAGTTGCACCACTGGTAGTGAGTAGGGCACTTGACAAAGTAGCGGAATTAGTTGGTGGCTTAGTGCACGCCAGTTACCCCAATGTGGAGGGGAGAGATCTGGTGGACCCGGATCAATCGGTAACAACAGTGTGATTGCATTAAGAATTGAGAGGCTGTAATCGGCATTACTAACGTCGCACATCAGACCAAGCCGAGTAAACAAAGCAATGTCAAGAGAGCGATGTACATTATATGTCGCGTAGCGGCCAATGTTTGTAGAACATGTGAGCATAGTTCTGTGCTTCAGAGAATACGGAAAAGTTCCAAGCGAAAAACGGTGAAGGGGCAGAATATCAGGCAGCTGTGGAAATGCATATCAAGGCAGGCAAGGTATGAGATTCGCTCGAGAGGGAGCGTGAGAATAGAGTGAAAACTCTAGTAAGTGAGTAGTGTGGACAGAAAGCAGGATGTGTCGAGATGTAATGCCCAAAAATATGAAAGGTGCCTGATAGTGCGCACCTCTTACATGAAGAGGCCACAGGAGTGCCCAAGGGTGCACGCAGATGTCTGAGGCCAGACGAGCACACATCAGGCAGCTGGTGGCAATTCCTGGGCAAGGACAGGGGAAAGAAAGGGAGCCTTAAATGCAGGCTTTAAATGCCGGGCCCGGCTGAGCTGGGCCTCAGTATTTGCTTTTAGTTCTTAAAATAATGTAACCACCAAAATGTATTTCAATGTTCCCCTTTCCTCAAGCATACTTACCCTTATTTCAAAAACCCCACAACTTATCGCTGATCCTTGAAGTAGTCACATCCCGACTGAACGATCCCAATAGTACCTACACAGGGATTCCTACCAAGACTCTCACAATGACTCTCACCATGCTCCAAAACATCACTGTCCGGATCATTTTCAGACTTTCACACAGATCCCATTGTGCCAGCATCAGAGGCACATTACAGGCAAAATTGCAGATAGGCAAACAAACCTAATAAGTAAGTGTATTAAATTTGTGTCCACTGTCTCAGGAGCTCTTCCCTTAAGTATAGCAAGCTTGGTTCAGTGCCATGGAGTGGCTGGAAATCAAACAGTAGACTATTCTTCTCGAGATGTAAAGTTAAATGCTTTGAGGAGACCACCGTCTCCAATTCTTACCAAAACAAGGCTCTCTATGTGTGGGTCGAAGGCTACCTACGATGTCTGGGTCACAGTTCACTTTTTTTTTTAGCATAGGATGAGGACAGAATGTTTGCAGTTTGAAAGACAAAATGAGTAGATAGGGAGCCGTGATGAATCCAGTGATGGGAGGAGAAGGGGTGGGAGACTTAGTTCCATTACTCAGCGATTTTGGGGAGATGTCTTGTTAAGCTTTTATATGAAATTGTATTATTTCCGGGTCTTAAACTGGGATGACCCATATGAGGAGTATGTGGCTTCAAGTCTGTATGGTGATCTGGTGGCCTGTATTAGATCAAATCAGGGGTAATCTATATTTTTCCACTTGTGCTTGAATGCTTCACCATGGTGCTTCCTTCGGCTAAGGTGTTAGGTGAACCAGTTGTTAGAAATGTACAAGGACTCAGTGAAGCCACCTGGTGAAAAGAACCACTGACTATCCATTCAACGTGAGTGGAGATCTCCACATTTCTTGTCACCCATGAT
The DNA here is from genome assembly GCF_040938575.1 of Ambystoma mexicanum. Taxonomy (NCBI): domain Eukaryota; kingdom Metazoa; phylum Chordata; class Amphibia; order Caudata; family Ambystomatidae; genus Ambystoma; species Ambystoma mexicanum. Next base: position 40,618,253 of record NC_090937.1, read on the forward strand.
TAAAGATTGGACAACTTTGTAAAGAGTTTTCAACTTTTGCCATTTTAATAAATAAACAGGTTGAAGAAATGCCTCACTATCCCTGCCCTGATGAGGATTTCCCTGCTTAAAATAAACTAAAGGAAACATTCTAACCAAGGGACATCTAACCCTCACACAAATACACCAATGAATGCAAAAAGGATATATATGGCAATTCATTTCAACAATATATGACATATGACCTGATTTACAATATGATCAATGTCTTTTTGTCGTGGTCTGAACTTCCATTCCCCAGAACCAAGCCTGGGTTTTCTCCACAGTTCAAAGGGAAAAAAACAAGTAACGCCATTTTAACACAAAGTTCCAATGTAGTTCTTAAGTTCTTGTACTCAAGTGCACTAAAGTTCTCTTGTTTCAATGAAGTAGCTTGAAAATGTTATAAGGTCTCACTCCTCCTGAAATAAGAACTGTCTCACCTTTGTGGCAACAACAATTGAAAAAGGAATACGTTCTCACTCCTCTTGGAATAAGAACTGTCTCCCCTTTATGGCAACAACAATTGAAAAAGCAGGAAGCTCTCGCTCCTCCTGCAATAAGAACTGTCTCACTTTTTGGCAACAATAAATAGTTTGATCAGGATGTTTAACTACAATTTTAAATGCAAAAAGAATTGTAACTTTTCTTCAACCAACTTTCACAATTGTTCCCTAAATGTCACAACTCAACAAGTTATTTTCTATTCATACCACTCTTCAGCACTTGCACCTTCAACTGCCTGGCTTATCCTTTCTGGAAACAGGAAGGGGTCCTGCCTGTGAAAAATTCCTTTCAATTGCACTCATTCAAGTGCAGGTTTAGTCAAATATATGGCAAACAGGTAGCATACGATTTCACTACCATGGCATGCGCTGCTGTGTGAAGTACAACTAGACACTAGTATAGTTGAGGTAGGTCAGTTTTGCATATTGCTGACACCATTTTTAATTTTTTGTACATAAACATAAGCATAAAAAACTGTGAACATCGTAAGCAAAGACAAGAGGGGGTTCAGAGGTCACAGTGCAGGGTGTACCATGGTTCAGGGGGTACAGATAGTTACAATGTTATCTCAACAGTGTGAATTCTTTAAACAAGAAAGAAAATTCCCAAAAGGCATTAATTAATGCAGATTGGCCATACATTGTAGAACATTGTAAATGCATACAAAGCAGAATCACAGGTGTCAGAGTGGAATAGGTTCCATTAGAGTTGAGGTGCCTTTCTAATGTTTCTTAGAATGTTCTATTTTTTAATTTCTTGAAATGGCAAGAACCAGAAGTAGAGTGTATGTCTAAGAAGATTTGTATCACAAGATAATCCACAGGGTTGCCCTCTGAGGATCCAGTTACCTTTATTTTTTTAAACAACTAAAGGAAGATCCAGATTTTTGTCTAGGAGACTGGAACTTGGGGGGGGGGGGTCTACTAGAGCCAGGCTAAAGGGTGACCATTGTTACCTACCCGGACCAATCTGTCCTTGATTCCCTACGGAACGCTCCCTGATGGCTTTTTGCTTCTTGATACTCTCGTTACCGACCTCTGGCTATGCGCATGGATTGTCACCGTGTTTCCCCTTATGGCTGATGCCCGTTTCCTAAACCACATACGTTAACACTGCTACCTGCATTACCCAGTGTTCAATGCACTCTTGCTATACTGTTGCCGGTTGTTTTTTCTACGCGCTTCTCGCGTGTTGCTGCACATAATAACAGCAGTTTCACTACACGCTCCTTGGGTTTTCTTGACGGCTTCTTTCTACACCATCCACTGTTATTGCACCCTTTCCCTGCACTTCACATACCCCTTTACAGTTCATTGATTGTCTGCCCTTTGTTTTTTGCACAAAGGATTCATTGTTTTTTTCTATCTGGACGCTTTGCTGCAACTCATCATCTGGTGATCTAATTGGACGCTCTGCTGTTTTCTGCTCACGGATCACATCCAGGAACAATAACAAGGCATTCTGGGACACTTTGCTGAATTTGCTGAATTTGCCTTTATGGGTTCTCAAAGACATTTAGTTTACGCCCTCGTGCCGTACGGTCCGGGTTATTGAACTGGACATTTATCTTGGAACCTTTTGATTTCACCCTTCATCACCAACCTCAGGAGGCACTCACTTTCACAAGTAGGTTGTCAGCCTTCTCGTCGTTCATTGCAGGTAAGAGAGGGGATTTTGAGGGTGGTGCGGCCGGGACCTGGGGTTTACCTTGATATTCATATTCCACTGTGTCTGTTTGTTTTTCTCCTCTTAGCTCTGTTGCTGCTCCTGTCTTTCCACTCAAGCCCCTAGCCTGCCAGGTTACTTACTATCCTGCAGGCTGCGCTCTTGGGGGGAAAGTCTTTTTTCATCATTAATCAAGACATTTTCACCCCGTGGAATGGTCTGTTGACCCTGGACTGGTGGTTTATATGGTTCAAACACCCCAGAACACAACAAGTAGTTCCTGATTCAAATATGGCCACCCTCTTCCTCTGCACTGGCGGTCCTCCAAGGGTTGTCAGGGAGCCTGGTAGACTAGGCTTTCGATTGGCCTAGCCGTGTAAATTGTGGGCCAATCAGAAGCCGACAGGCAAAGGAAGTCAGCTTGACCTGAAGACCCTAGCCAAATGCCCCTGTCTGAGCCTGTCTGGGCCTGGAAGGGCTCAGGAGGGGTAGGGAGGGCCTACCCCCTTTCCCCTCTACAAACAATGCTGCAGCTGCCTGTACATGTCCTGCTCCTGCATGAACCTGCCTGGTCCCCAGGACCTCCATGCTCCCTTCTGCTCAAACATGACTGACGGCTGAACTCTCCTATTGCCTCCTCCACCTATCACCTTGAACCATAACTATGCCAATCCTATTCTGCCTTTCACCCTCAACAACCTTTTTTCCTTCACCTCACTCTGTGTACTTCAACAGTAAATTTCATTCAAGATGTGCTCTTCCTTTCTCATCCTGCATCCATTTTGTGCACTGCATTGTGATCCTTTTTAAAAGCGTATCTAAGTGGGTGTGCTTTTCATCCTGCATCCATTTTGTGCACTGCATTGTGATCCTCTTTGAAATCGTATCTAGGTGGGTTTGCTTTTCATCCTGCATCCATTTTGTGCACTGAATTGTGATCCTTTTTAAAAGCGTATCTAAGTGGGTGTGCTTTTCATCCTGCATCCATTTTGTGCACTGCATTGTGATCCTTTAAAAACGGAATCGTTCACCCAATCTATTGCTCTGCATTTGTTTTGTGCCCTCTCTAACTACTAGGCCGTCTTGGAGTAAATGCCAGGACCGTGCAGTGTCTCCCCCCTTCTTTCCTTCTGTCATCTATGCTCTCCCACTGAGATGGCACTCACCATCTCTCCTCTCTTCTCTAACTGCTACACTATCACCTATCTTCCCACTCTCGTGAAGTCTGGTTGAAAAAAAAGCACAAAAACGACATTCTGGTTGCAAATCCTGGCCTTCCCATCGCAGATACCTACGTCAGCGCATCTTCCAGAGAGATCGTTACCAAAACCTTTTCTCTGTCCCCTCTCCAGACCTATGGGCTTCTCATCTCATCTCTACCCTTTCACATCCTCTCCCATTAATGGTGGGAAGTCCTTTTGACGGGGTTCTTCCCATCACGCTGCATCATTAATGTCTACCACACTGGTTCAGGGTCCTCAAGACAACCTCCTTCTCTTTGACCAGATCCTGCCATCCCTCATTAACTTTCTTCCTTCCCCTGACTCTCCCCATACCACTCTCTCTGTCCCCACTCTCTGACTGCAGTACCATGCCCTGTACTCCACCTCATTAAACCTCCAAAGGCAGAGACCGTCTCCACCTGGTCAGAGGCGTAACACAAGATGTGGGGGCCCCCCTGCAAGCCATGCTGAGTGGATATGCTGAACACTGCACTAGGAGAAAGAAAGAAATATGTATTTTAATATAACATACAGCACACTGTCTGAGAAAAATTGGCTAAAAAGCCAGAGTGTTTGCAATTGATTTGTAGGGTAACACCATTCCAATAGATCCAAATCACCAACAGTGCACAGGAACATTAATTCTTTTTCTATTAAAAATTACATGCCACAATGAAAACATGTCCAACTGGCTGCACAATGTAGACCAGTGTAGACATGTAATAACAATATAGTAAAGCTTGCCAGGCCACATTGAGACATATCTAGACTGGTTGCACCAAAATGGCAGTCGAAGCAATAACACTCATCGAGAATAGAACACACATTCAAGCCTGTGTCTCTGTGGCCTCTAACAACACGGCCAAACTCTTTAAAATCTGAAAAGAACTGGTCAATCCTGTTACAGTCTTTACGTCTCCTGTTCCCTCCCAGGCCCTCTGTATGGCTCTGTCATCTCACTTCTATGCTAAAACTCAGGACATCCTGTCCTCCATCTCCTCTTCCTCTCCCTCTTCCTCTCACGGCCCCCCTTTGGCCATCTCTACCTCTCTTCCTCCTTTCTCCTCTTTCTCTCTGACAACACCTGACGAGATTTCTAGACAAGTCCGATCTATGAAAGTGTCATCCAAACAGGTGCTCTCCTGCTCCACCAGAACCATCAAGAACCATATTGACTCCTTCACTCCAGCCTTGACCGATTTCTGTAATCACTCTTTCCCCTCTCCCGTTAAACACTCCCTTATGCACCCACTCCTCAAGAAGCTTTCTGCCGATCCTGCCTGCCCGGCAAACTATCGCCCAATCTCCATCACCCCTTTCCTGGGTAAACTGTTGGAAAAGCTAGCCATTTCCCAGCTTACTCTCCACACGGAATCTGTTGGTTGTCTCCATGACCATCAGTCTGGCTTCAGAGCTGCCAGAGACATAGAAACTGCTGTCCTGAACACCTGTGAAGTTCTGCTCTCTAACCTTGATTCCAGCATTCCTTCTGTCCTCATCCTCCTTGATCTTTCCTGTGCTTTCGACACGGTCAACCATGCCATCCTGATCAATCGACTCCATGAGAACCTGGGCATCATGGATCAGGCCCTTAAGTGGCTGACCTACTTCCTCTTGGACTGCCCCTCCCAGGTCCAACTTGGTCCCTTTCTCCCCGCTCCATCCTCTCACTCTGGTTTTTCAACCTCTATGTGGCCCCTTTGACCCACCTGATCTCTACATTCTCCTCTAACTTTCAGTGTTATGCGGATGACACTCCGCTTTCCTTCAAGCTCCCCTTATACTCCTCTCATCTCTCGCTCATTCCCAACTGTCTATCCGCGATTCAGGATTGGTGTGCCTCCAACGATCTCTGCCTTAATGTCAGTAAAATGGATATCCTTCTCATTTGGACTCCTGCCCCTGCCTTCCCTCTCTCACTCTGGCTGCCCGCCTTGGGCCCTCTTCCTTCACCTTCCTGTGAGGCAAACAACACTGGTGTCATCTTTGACTCCACTCTCTCTTTCTCTCCTCACATCTTGGACGTCGCCAAGAAGTCCTACTACCAGCTGTTCCTCCTCAAAGGGACTCTTCCCTTTCTCACTTTCCCCCAGAAGCTCACTGTCTGCAGAGCCCTGGTTCTCTCTAGGCTGGACTACTGCAACAGCTTCTTTCTCAATCTGCCTTCCCCTACTATCCAGCCCCTGCAACTAATCCAGAACAGGACTGCAAGACTTATCCTTGGCCTCAAGCACAGGGATCGCATCTCTCCAGCCCTGAAATCTCTCCACTGGCTCCCAGTTGCTGCAAGTATCAAGTTCAAGACCCTTTGCATTGTCCACAAAGCTTTCTGGGCCCGGGGCCCGCACTACATCCAACGCTGTCTTCCAAAATATCTTCCTTCTCGAGCCCTTCGCTCATCTACCTACAACTCTCTAAGGGTTAGACGCTTCTCCAGGAAGAGAGTGGGGGGGTAGATCTCTCTCCTCTGCAGGTGCCTCCCTCTGTAATAGCCTCCCTGCCCCTCTCAAACTTTACCGGACCACCTGAAGTTCTGGAAGCAGCTCAAAACTGTCCTCTTCTCCTCTGCTTTCTCTCTCTCCCTCCCCTGCTGGCCTACCTGATCTACCTGTCTGCTGTACCGACTGGTTGCTTGGCTACCCTCAGAGTCTCACTGAGTCGAGACTCTTTCTTGATCAGTCACCCTTGCACTGCCTCTGGTCCTACCATGCACTTAGGGGCTGTAACTGTAACCCTACAGTCCCTTGTTCACCTTGCACTACCAAGAGCTGTGCTGTCCTGACAACACTTACTTAGAGCATTGCTGCTCTGTTTTTCCCTCCCCTTCCCTGCACTTCCCCCGTCCATTTCCTCTTGCGCTTCTCGTTATTGCACTTGCACGATCTGAATGACACAAGGCCTAGTAAGATTGTTTGTCTTGTCCTCCCTCTATCTTCCATCCTTGTCTTGTCGCGCCTAGAAACACTTGTGTGCAGGTGCGTTATAATTGACTTATATTATATCATTTGATCACAGATGCCCAGAAAAATATACAATGCCGCAGTAAGAAACGGCTAGACTGGCAGCACCCAAATGGCAGTCTAGCCAGGTAATTCACTTAGCAGGACTGCTTTATCATAAATGCCCCATTAAAAAAAAGTCATACCAAACTGAGGAATGAAAAGACTGGCTGCACCAAAATGCCTCTCTAGCCACTAATACCGCATATCATGCCTGCTTAGCCTGGACATGGACAGCCATTATAATTTGTCATACAATCCTGCCCCCCTACACGTCCCCTCTCCCTCACACCCCAACCTCCAAAATCAGCTCCTTGGCGCAGAATTACCTCCGTATCCGTCTTCCTTGCACCAGAGTTTACGGTTGAGGCTCCTTGCCACATAGGTAAGTACTGGGATGCGGAAGAGTGGGACTAGGAGTAATGAAGATTACAGGTAGCTAAAACAAGCATTACCTCCATGAGGCAGAGTGCCTTATACACAAGTACTGTCTCATACACACTGGGACGAGGAAGAATGGGGCTAGGAGTAATGAAGATTACCAATAAGTAATCCAGGCATTAAACACAAGTATCGGTGAAACACCATTGAGTTGAATGGGATTCAGCACTCCCCCCCCCTGAAATGTTGGGCTATGTTGACTAGACCTGGCTGAACTTCAGAGCAGTTGCCAGACAGAAAAGGACACATATGTTAAACAGCACCTAGGTTTCTCTGTTAACAAGAACCCACCAATTACTAACATAAAGCAATTCACTGTTAGTACCTGCTTTCAAATGCCAAAATTTTTAGCCAATTGAAATTGTGATGTGGGTTTAAGACTTGCATGCCAGGGGAGTGATTGGAAGGGTGGAGAGGGAACATGAGACCACTCATTCTCACAGCAGTCAATGAGTGGGTGCTTTAAACCTTAAAGGAGAGAGTTAACTGCTTGTAACATTGAAGCTGCACTAGAATAGTCTCCTAGAAAAAGGAATAAAGAAATTAGATGACCCAAACAAATAAGTTCGCCCCTCCTCCACCGCCCATGAAGTTGGCACCCCTCCCAACATTTTAAGGGTTAGCCCCCGAAATGTAGGTTTTGTTGCGCCACTGAACGCAAGCACACACACCATTCACTATATACAAACACGCACATCCAGCCATCAATACATTTACGTGTGAATTCTTTCACCATACTGGCACACCCAGGCAGCCATCCATTCATTTAAGTGTGCACCCTTTCACCATACAGGCACACCCAGGCAGCCACCCATACATTTACGTGTTCACCCTTTCACCATAAACTCACACAGGCAGCCACCTATACATTTAAGTGTGCAACCTTTCACCATACAGGCACACCCAGGCAGCCACCCATATATTAACGTGTGCACCCTTTCACCATACACTTGCACAGGCAGCCACCTATACATTTAAGTGTGCACCCTTTCAACATACACTCACACACGCACACATCATGGGGTTGAGGTTAGCCCTAACACTTAAAAAGAAATTGGGCCTCATTACAACTATGCCGGACTGTAAACAACGGTGCTGGTAAGCTTACCGCACCGTTGTTTCCGGGCCAGCATATTACAGCTCTGCAGGCGGTTGCCGACCTGCCACGGCAACCACCCGCATAGTTTTCACGGAAGCACCGGCACCGTTATTAATGTATTAATGGTGCCGGTGCTTCTGTGGTCCCCATTCCCATAGAGTCCGATAGGACTTCATGGAAATGGTGACTTATCATTTGCCGACGCTTGACTTCCCAGACCGCCGGGGTTGTAATCCCCCGGTGTTACCGGGAAGTTCGGCGCCGGTAAATCATTACGGGTCCGGCGGCAACTTGCTGGTAGCAATGGCACTGTTGCCGCCAAACCTGTAATGAGGCCCATCGTTTCTTTTTGAAGTCACTCTGACTTCATAAAGATATTATTTCTGTTACAGAAATAATTTCTTTATAAATGCAGAGTGAATTCAAAAAGGAAAAAATATTTTTTTTTTTTCTACAAGTGGGGGCCCCTCCCAGGACATGTGCTGGAGGGGCCCCCGCTCCACAGGGGCTGCGGGGGCCCCTGTTACACCAGTGCACCTGGTGACTCTTAACACCTGCTCAGCCAAGAAACACTCTTCTGACATCTGCCTCCCTCTAGAAGACACTGACCTTGACATTCTTGCTCTCACCGAGACATGGTTCAATGCCAGCTCAGTCGCTGCCTTTTACTCCCCCCTATCTGACAGCTTCCAGATCATTTCCAAGCCACATCCTCACCGTGCTGGTGGTGGGGTTGCCTTAATCCTCCTGGAGTGGAATCCTTCTTCAATCTTACCCACCCAGCTCTACTCTTCCTATGAGAGCCTGGTATGCAAGTTGGTCATCTCTTCTTCCTCCACCCTGACCATTGCTACCATTTACTGGCCTCCTGGTGCTACCTCCCTGTTCCTCTCTGAATGGGCTGATTTCTGTTCCTCCTTACTCGCTACCTCCCCCAATATGCTTCTCTTGAGTGACTACAACATCCAATTGGACTCTCCTGGCACAGCATCCACTCTCTTCATTGACCTCTGCACCGCTCTATCCCTCTCCATTCTCCCTTCTGGTCCAGCCCACTGCTGGAAACACGCTGTACGCCCTCATCCATTGTGACCTCCCTCGCTCAACCCCACTGGTCACCCCTCTCTCTTGGTGAGACCACGCTCTCCTCCCACCTGGGTCCCTTTGGCCCGCTGACCGCACCCCCTAAAGCCCTGCCAACCTTGTTCACGAATATCTGCCCAATGAAATGAGTGTTAGCCGCTGCCTTCAATTCCACCTTTATCCCCCCTTGCCCACTTAACTCTACCACTGACACTGCTCTCTGCAACTTCCATCTGTCCATCTCCAGCACTCTTGACATTCTTGCCTCAGTCATGAGGATCCGCCTGAAACCTGCCTCTAACCATAACACATGGCCTCTGCCTGAACGACGAGAAGACTGAACTGCTCATTGTTGGTTCTCCGAACAACCTACAAAAACTCAGTCCCAACTATTCCAACATCACAATTGATGGCAATACCATCCCGGTCGCCAAAAACGTGAAAACACTGGGCTTCTACCTCGATGCCAATATTAACCTCACCAAGCAAGTCAACTCAACAGCTTCAGCCACTGCCTATACAGGAAAACTAATTAGAGCTTCTAGACCATTTATTTCCTCTAACAGCTGGATCACACTAGCTAGAGCTCTCATACAATCTAAACTAGATTACTGTAATAGCCTCTACTTAGGGGCTAACCAAACGATAATTAGTAAACTCCAAGTCCTTCAAAATAATGCGCTACGGGCAGCGCTAAACATTCCCAGGCGTGAGCACATCTCTGCCACCAGAACTACATGCAAATGGCTCACTATCCAACACAAAATCGATCTAAAAACCCTCTGCCTCACTTACAAAGCTCTCAATCATCTAGCCCCCCCCTACCTGACTAACAAATTCACCATGAAATCTTCCATCAGAACCATGAGATCTTCCAATACCTTATGCCTCACAGTACCCAGATTTACCTCTAAAAGAGCAGGAGGCTCGAGCTTCACTGTCCTCGCCTCCCAACTCTGGAACGGCCTGCCACTGAATATTAAGTCATCCAAATCCTTCCAGTCGTTCAGGAAACTTGCCATTGGGTGGCTTTTGACAAAAGTCAACCTTTAAGTTAGACTTAGCTATACATTGTACATATTGCACATGTCTCATTTTTGTCTTTATTGGTTGCTGTTACCTCCACTGTCTGTATATTTTGTATATAACTGTTATTCAACTATTACTGCTTATTACCATGTATTGTGCCTTGTAACTTGTGCTAAGCGCCCTTTTACTCCCGGGTCCGGAGCGCTATAGAAATAAAATAAACAAACAAACAAAAAAACCTGGTATGACTGTGAGGGAATGCCGGAAGGGAAGTGGCAAACTTCAAGCTCAACCTCTGACAAACTGGCCTGCCTCCTGCTCGAAAGGCAATACAGACACTTCATCCACACCAAGAAAAGGGCTCACATTCAGGCACGGGTATCTGGGGCATCTAAAAATACGGCTGAACTTTTTAAAATCTGCAGGGAACTTGGCAACCCTTCTGCAGTCTCCTCCTCCCCTCTGCCTTCCCAGGCCCTCTGCAACGCACTGGCCCCTCAATTCACTACCAAAACACATGACATCCTGAATGACCTTGTTACTCTTGCCTCCAACCCATTGCTCACCTCCTTACCTCCCTTGGCCCCTCACACTACTCCTTCTCCCTTCTGCTCCTTCACCCCGTCACACCTGATGAATTCTCCAAAGTTGCCCGTTCCATGAAGCATTCTTCCAAACAGGTCTCCCCTTGCTCATCCAGAACAATCAAGGGCGACATTGGCTCTCTTGCTCCCACACTTTCTGACCTCTGCAACCACTCTTTTGCCAACGGTTCTTTCCCAACCTCCCTCAAACACTCCCTTGGGTGCCCCCTCCTTAAAAAACCATCAGCAGACCCTACCTTTCCAGCCAACTACCACCCTATTTCCATCACCCCCTTCCTGACGAAACTGCTGGTGAAGTTGGCCTTGCCCAACTCAACTCTGACACTGAACTTGGTGGTGGTCTCCACGACCATCAATCTGGATTCTGTGCATCCAGAGGCACAGAAGCTTTTCTTCTGAACACGTGTGAAGAACTACTCACATCCCTTAATTCCAACTCCCCAGCTGTCCTCATCCTACTTGATATCTCTTCTGCCTGATGGTCAACCACTCCATCCTCATACATAGGCTCCATGACACCCTTGGTATCTTGGAACAAGCACTGGACTGGCTGACCTCCTTCCTAAGTGACCGCTCTTCACAAGTCATCGTGGGCTCCTTCTCCTCTCCTAAAAGTAAAAAAGTTTCAAATGCATTTTCTTTTTAATGGGGGGATTCCCAAACCATAACATTTTAATGGAAGGGTTGAAAAACCATGACATAAAAAATAAATGCATTCAAAACTTTTTTATTTGAAACTTTGTATTAGAAACCTTTGTATGTCAAAACTTTTTTTTCGAAAGTATGACTGGACACCCCAACCCCCGCACCCCACAGCGCTTTCTCATGGTTCTTTAACATCTACCTTACTCAGCTGGCATTCCTCATCTCCTCCTTCTCCCCCAACTTCCAGCAAATGACACGCAACTCTTTTTCAATCTTCCTGCCGACTTTGCACCTTCCAACATCCCAGACTATCTATCAGCCATCCAGGCCTGGTGCACTTCCAATGCCTCAATGCCAGCAAAACTGGGATCATTCCCATTGGGACCCCTGCTCCTGCCTTCTTCCCTTCACTATGGGCTTCCTCCCTGGGTTCTCCCCCTGCTCCTTGGAACACAAACAGATACCTTGGAGTAATCTTCGACTCCTCTCTCTCATTCCTCCCTCACACTCATAACAGTGCCAAGAAGTCCAACTTTAAGCTCTTCCATCTCAAAGGAATTCTACCTTTTCTCACCTTTCCACAGAAGCTCAATGTTACCGGAGCCCTGATTCTCTCTAGGCTTGACTATTGCAATAGCCTCCTCCTGAATCTACCTTCTTCCACTCTGCGACCCCTCCAGATAATCCAGAATAGGGCAGCAAGACTTATCCTTGGCCTCAAGTCAAGGGACTGCATCTCTCCTGCCCTAAAAAGTCTTCACTGGCTCCCGGGTTCATCACAGATTAAATTCAAATCCCTCTGTATCATCCACAAAGCTGTCTGGGGCCGGGGACCACACCATCTGCAACTCACTCTTACTAAATATTCTCCCTCTCTAGACCTTTGCATTCCTCTGGCACCAACTCTTTGTGTGTAAAGGGCTTTGCTAAAAAGAGGGCAGGAGGTCGATCGTTTTCCTCTGCTGGATCCCTTCTATGGAACAGCCTCCCCATCCCTCTGCGTCTTGAGCAGGATTTTCTTAAATTCCTTAAACTCCTCAAGACTTTCCTCTTTACGGTTACCAGACATTTGGTCGAAAAAAATTGGTCAACCAGACAAATGGTCGAACCAATTTGGTCGAAAACCAAATGGTCGAATTTTTTTATTTTTTTATTTTAACCCTTTTTTTTTATTTTTTTGGGGGGGTCCCCCCCCCAACCCCCTTTTTTTCTCTAAAAACCCCTTTTTTTACAAAACGAAAACCCGGAAAATAAATATATAAATAAAAAAGAAATTCGACCATTTGGTTTTCGACCAAATTGCGTAGACCAAATTGCAGTCGACCAGTTTTTTTTCGACCAATTGACTGGACACCCCTCTTTACCTCAGCTCAGGAATGTAGTGCTAAACTCACTAGAGCTCTTTCTTGTCGATACAGTGGCCAGCTTGCTATGGCTTGCTGTCAGGATAGAGCCCAGTTCACCATGCATGAGCCTCAGGGTTATATTGCTAAGCTCACTATGGCTCAGTGACAGGGATATAGTGCTCGGATCGCTATTGCTCTGTCCTAGGAATGTAATGCACAGCTCTGTATGGTTCAGACACAGGGCTCCAGCTCTTGCTGCTTCTTTGGTCAATCAGGGCCCTTTTGAGATTTCCAGGTGTCCCAATATCTGTAACTGTTAGTGGCATCCTCATCAGCGCCTATGTGTTCTCTCCTCCTGTTTACATGGTCTCCAATTCTCTCCCTTCCTCTCTGTGCTTGGTCTCGGCCTCATTACCATTTAATCGGAGGGTATTGTTCTTTTGGTCTTTCTGATTGCTTTATGACTCTATTGGGTTGCTTATGCTCATCTGCAGCTTTGGTGTGTGCCACCGAGGATTTAAAGGGGACAAGTAGCAATTTTGAATCCCAGTTTAAGGTCCACCCATCATGCCCCTCTTACACCCACTCTTTACTCTTACATTCCTTGCAGGTGCCTTGTCCTAAACCTAAGAGCCATTGTACGCTCAGATTGGTGAGTGTTTCTGCATTGCACTCGGGAGGTTCAAGCAATGTCAATTTCTTCCTCTGACCTGCGTACATAGTGCACACCTGGCCACCATGCCGGTGGCTTGCAAGGCCTTTCAGCCATCAGCCTCTGCTTCCTAGTAGCAAGCTAGAGTGCCGATGTAAAGAAATGAAGTTGCAATATATAAGTTACCAGTCCCCTGGCCTGAATCTCAGTTCTCCACATGCACACAGCACACCATTTCTTACCCGCCAATATTGAATGAACACACATTAATGGATAGTGGTGAGTAGGGCTCAGAGAAATTCTGTGCTGCGAGCTGTGGAAGCGAAATCTGTAAGATTTCGATCCGTTTCACCACAATCCGCCATTCAGCCACCCCTGCATATCGAAAAGATAGGCACAAAGTTTCTGTCACGGCTGTGCAAAGCGAAATGAGCCGCACAAAGTTTATTGTGCCACTGCACAAACCTTGCATGGATCGAAAATAGCAGCACAAAGTTTCTTGTGCCGCTGTGTGAAGCTAACACAAATGAAAAAGAAGCACCATGAAGTTTCTCGTGCCACTACGTGAACCTAGCACAAATCAAAAAGAATGGCACTTTTTCGTGCCGCTGCGCAAACCAGCCACGAATCGAACAAAATGTTTTGCAAGTTTCTCAAGTTTCTCGCACCACACCACAAATCTAGTACAGATCTAAAATAAGCCAGTGCAATGTTTCTTGTGCCGCTGCACAAAATTACCACAGATTGAAAAAGACACGCAAAGTGTTTCTTGTGCCGCTACAGGAAACTAGCAAGGATTGAAAACAGACCCGAGCGAAGTTTCTCGTGTCAGAAACCTAGCAAGTATCGAAAAAGACCTGCATGAATTTTCTCATGCCACAGTGTCAAACTAGCACTGATCGAGAAAGACACACACAAACAGGGTCATTCATAGAATTTCGCACAAAAGTGGCGCACGCGGCTGGCGCACAGTGTGCGCGTGCGAATGTCTGCGCCAGCCGCGTGCGCTAAAATCGATATCTGCGCACAGCGTATTCATGGATTTAAGCCTCCAAAACCAGCTGTGGCACAGAGTGGCGCAGCGACCCTGCAGCTGCGCCAGTTACGCCCCCAAGAACGCCCTCGCGCAAGGAAAAGCCAACAAAATTCACAATTCATCGCAAAGGGCTGCGCTAACCCTGGACCAGTATACAGGGCTGCCAAACAGCAAACGGCGAGCGGGGAACGTGTATTACTGGGGTGCGCAGGAAGTTCCACACGCGATTTCAGCAGGGTACGTGTATTTCTGGGGTGAGGGAAGTTCAACACGCGATTACAGCAGGGTACGTGTATTACAGGGGTGCGCGGGAAGTTCCACACGCGATTCCAGCAGGGTACGTGTATTTCTGGGCTGCGGGGAATTTTTACACGCGATTTCAGCAGGGTACTAGTATTACTGGGGTGCGCGGGAAGTTCCACACGCGATTTCAGCAGGGTACGTGTATTTCTGGGGTGCGGGAAACTTTTACACGCGATTTCAGCAGGGTACCTGTATTACTGGGGTCCGCGGGAAGTTACACACGCGATTTCAGCAGGGTACGTGTATTTCTGGGGTGCAGGGAAGTTTAACACACAATTTCAGCAGGGTAGGTGTCTTACTGGTGTGCGCGGGAAGTTACACACGCGATTTCAGCAGGGTACGTGCATTTCTGGGGTGGGGGGAAGTTTGACACGCGATTTCAGCAGGGTACGTGTATTTCGGGCGTGCAGGGGAGTCCTACACGTGAATTGGCAGTGTGGGTCCTCCCAGGTGTTCCGTCTACACCCTCCACGGCCGGCAGACCACACCACAGGGGACTACCCTGCACCCCTGGTCATGTCCCGCAGGCAGCCCATCCACCATGGGCATGCCCCCCAGCCAAGCCACATGTCACCTTGCACTAGTGATCACCAACGCATTACCCCCTTGCACCCCCACCACACAGCAGTGCAGGGCACCTGCCAGCAGGCACACACTCATCTCCCCCAGCACCCCCACCCCCCAGCAGTGTGGGGCATCTGCCAGCAGGCCCCCACTCATGTCCCACCCATGTCCCCTTGCACCCTCACCCCCCAGCAGTGCAGGGCACCTGCCAGCAGGCCCCCACTCATGTCCCCTTGCACACCCACCCCCCAGCAGTGCAGGGCACCTGCCAGCAGGCCCCCACTCATGTAACACTCATGTCCCCTTGCACCCCCACCGCCCAGCAGTCAGGGGCACCTGGCAGCAGGCCCCCACTCATGTCCCCTTGCAGCACCACCCCCCAGCAGTGCAGGGCACCTGCCAGCAGGCCCCCACTCATGTCCCACTCATGTCCCCCTGTGCCCCCACCCCCCAGCAGTGCAGGGCACCTCCCAGCAGGCCCCCACTCATGTTCCCTTGCACACCCACCCCCCAGCAGTGTGGGGCACCTGCCAACAGGCCCCCACTCATGTCCCCTTGCACCCCCAGCACTGAGGGGCACCTTCCAGCAGGCCCCCACTCATGTCCCCTTGCACCCCCACCCCCCAGCACTGAGGGGCACCTGCCAGCAGGCCCCCACTCATGTCCCCTTGCACACCCACCCCCCAGCAGTGCGGAGCACCTGCCAGCAGGCCCCCACTCATGCACCACTCATGTTCCCTTGCACACCCACCCCCCAGCAGTGTGGGGCACCTGCCAACAGGCCCCCACTCATGTCCCATTGCACCCCCAGCACTGAGGGGCACCTGCCAACAGGCCCCCACTCATGTCCCCTTGCACCCCCACCCCCCAGCACTGAGGGGCACCTGCCAGCAGGCCCCCACTCATGTCCCCTTGCACACCCACCCCAGCAGTGCGGGGCACCTGCCAGCAGGCCCCCACTCATGTCCCACTCATGTCCCCTTGCACCCCCACCCCCCAGCAGTGTGGGGCACCTGCCAGCAGGCCCCCACTCATGTCCCATCCATGTCCCCTTGCACCCCCACCCCCCAGCAGTGCAGGGCACCTGCCAGCAGGCCCCCACTCATGTCCCCTTGCACTCCCACCCCCCAGCACTGAGGGTCACCTGCCAGCAGGCCCCCACTCATGTCCCCTTGCACCCCCAGCACTGAGGGGCACCTGCCAGCAGGGCCCCACTCATGTCCCCTTGCACCCCACCCCCCAGCAGTGCGGGGCACCTGCCAGCAGGAACCCACTCATGTCCCACTCATGTCCCCCTGCACCCTCACCCCCCAGCAGTGCAGGGCACCTGCCAGCAGGCCCCCACTCATGTCCCACTCATGTCCCCATGTACCCCCACCCCCCAGCAGTGCGGGGCACCTGCCAGCAGGCCCCCGCTCATCTCCCCTTGTACCCCCACCCCCCAGCAGTGCGGGGCACCTGCCAGCAGGCCCCCACTCATGTCCCACTCATGTCCCCCTGCACCCCCACCCCCCGGCAGTGCAGGGTTGCTGCCAGCAGGCCCCCACTCATGTCCCCTTGCACACCCACCCCCCAGCAGTGTGGGGCACCTGCCAGCAGGCCCCCACTCATGTCCCACCCATGTCCCCTTGCTCCCCCACCCCCAGCAGTGCAGGGCACCTGCCAGCAGGCCCTGACACATGTCCCCCAGCCAACACGTCATCACAATCCAGATCCCTGGCCCTTATGGCCAGCCTCCACATGCCAAAGACCCACCGAAGTATTGCACCCACCCACATAGAAATGCCAATTACATGACCCAACCCCAATGGCAAGTATGTAAATGAAGACATGTCCCTCACACACACACAATGGGTGCAAGTGAATCTCAAAACCCATATCATGACATGCATGAAACCAATGAGATAATACCACACATCGAAGTTTGAAGAAAAAAATGTATTAAAAGCAACATGAATGGAATTAAAATCAAACAAACGACAATGGAAATTAAAAAAGAAAAGCTGCATGTCTGTAAAATAATGAAAAACAACAAATCATAATCCAAAGGAAAGGTGTCCAAAGTCACAGTTCCAAAAATGAAATCCAAGGGAAAAACAAAAGTGAAAACCATTGCTCCATGGGGAAATCCAAACAAAAAAGTAGAATCCAACAGTCAACTATATACAGATGAACAATCCAGGGTCCATGATCCCAACTGAAGAAATGAAACCTATCAAAAATACTACCTAATGAAAAACTATATACAGAAAGGTGGTGCATTGTCCAAGCGCAACCAAAATAAAGAAAAAAACAAAGGAAATCTAACACTATCTAACTATTTACAAGGGCACCGGGCAAGTCCAACGGCTCACATGTTGATGTTCCGGGCCAGGGCATCATCAAACTCCTGCTCGATGTCCCGGAGGCGGTCCTCTTCCATGGCCCAGAGGGTTCACAGGGACAATGACATCTGGAACTCCAGGTCCCTGCGAATGGCCTCGAGGCACTCAGCCCGCCTCAGTGCCCTACGCATGGAGTTCTCCGCCCTGACCATCGTGAGCCATGCCTCTTCCGCCCGCTGCCGCTCCGCATCTATCGCATGGCCCAACCGCTGCCACACGGAAGACACTTCCCGTCCAGGGTCCTCCTGCCCTCTGGCCGATGCCTGCCCCTCCGATGATGAAGGCCCCGAGCCATCATGGCTCCCACCTTGTTGCTGCTGCTGCTGTGCCGCTGCCTGTGCCCTGGCTCCTGCAGCCTGCACATCCTCCTCCAGCTGGGGTGCAGTTGTTGAGGTGCCCACCCCTGCTGGACGTCCAGCTCCCGACTGTGGCAGGGATGTGTCCTCCACCAGCCTGGCCGCAGGGTCAAAGGCAGCTCCACAGGGCACCCAGGTGACACATGGGTGGGAAGATGGCACGGAGGACGACTGGCGCATAGGGGGTTCAGTTGAGGAGGGGGTCGGAACAAGGTCCACAAAACGGAGGAATACGGCCATGGTGAGCTGTCCCAGTGGGTCAACGCGGTCAACGAGCCATGCGAGAAGACGTGCAGTCTCCTCATGAAAAGACTGCAGGTCAGCTCGCATGGCATGTTGATGCAACGCCACCCCACCCAGGACAGGCTCAACTCGGTGCCGGATAGCCACATCCGCAGGGAGAGGAAGGCCAGTTGGTGTAAGCCAATCCCCTCCCTGAGAACGGGTCTGGACGTAGGTATCCCTGCTGGTGCAAGATGATGCAGTCACAGGATCGGGGACAGGATTACACACAGGCACCTCAGCGGCGGCCTATGCTGCCTCCTGTCCCTGCCCCTGCACCACTAGCACCAGTTGAATCCCCACCTCCAGACCCCGTCTCTGTCCCTTGCACGGCCTCCTCCTCCACCAAACCCCCCACCAACCTGGATGACTCCGTGCCATCTTCCTCCGTTGGGCCCTGTGGGGTCTCAGCTGCCCCTTCGGCTGCCGAGGAGTCCAACTCCAACCTCCGCCTCTTGGACCTCCCCTCGGCAGCTGCGACCTGGGACACGGCACCGGACTCCTCACTCCCCGACGAGATGACAACCTGGGAGGGGAGCCGGGCCTTGCGTCCCCGGCTGGCGGTGCGATCCCTGCCGCTGTGCTCCACAGCACCTTCTCCACCCTCTTCATCAGTTGACGCTGCAGACAGGGAGAGATAGGAGACAGGCATCAGGGCACTGTACAATGGACTCATACATACATGACAGTTGTACATGAGTGGCATTGTCAAACTTCAGACATGGCATCACAATCCCCAATACACATGTCATTGCAACTCACACACATGAGCTATTCCACAGCCATATTGCAACAGCCAGCACCATCCATACACATACAAACAGCATGAGCAGCCAAAGGTGAGCCAGACATCACATGAAACACAGGGAGTGCACTAGACATGCACACACATCACCACAATTACATGCATGTGTACACCTCCGCCAACTGTCGCAGTGATGGGATGGGCATCCATGTCACATCTGGCAATCAGTCTTCTACATATCAGTCTCACATGCATCCATGTTGCATCACTGTTGCACCCATGTCAAATACACACACATGCACATGTACACGGTGCAGATACATGCAGCTGGAACCAACATCCATGGGTGACACCACAACCATGCCAACTTACATACACAGTAATCAAAACATGTGTGCTCACAAATCTGCATTTGGCCTGCATGCTTACCCACTCATACACCATCCATGTGGCTTACACATGAAAGGACTTGCATGTGTCAGCCTCACAGCCCTGTACATACACATCCATACATGGCCCTACAAAACCACATGTACAACCTGCACACTACTGGCACACCACCACACGCACAGCTTCCAATCAGTATGCATGTACACTTACCGCTCGACTCCAGACGGGTCTGCCTCTGAAGGACCTGGACGTGGAGCGCTGGGCGTATGCGTTCCAGGACCCTCATCGGATGTTCCCGACAGGTGGCCCCGGCGCCCCTTAGCATCCGCTGCCTTCAAGAGGCGCCGGGCCTTGTTGAGGGTCCTGGACCTGAAGTCCTCCCAGCGCTTCTTGATATGATGGAAGTCGCGGACTGCCACCCCCTCCGCGTTGATGGCAGTCACGATGTCCGTCCAGATCCGAGTCCGTCCTTCCTTGTCGGCGGCCGACCTTCCGAAGAGGGCATCATACTGCCCCAGGACTTGCTCCACCAGGACACCAACTTCGGTGGCAGTGAAGCTGGTGGCCCTCTGCCTCTCTGGCTGGGGGTTGCCAGTGGTGCCAGATGGTGTAGTGCCCGACATGGCAACCCCAGAGGCAGGTGTGGGTGGGCAACTGGGTCCTGGGGCTGGGCTGTGGAGCGATGGAATAGCAATCGGGAGTCTTCGGTTCCAGCAGGGGTGGTCACAGCAACAGCACCCCGGGCTGACGTGCAGGCAGCAAATGGCAGGGCACGTGGGCAGCAGGCAATCAGGCAGCAGCAGATGGCAGGTGGGAGCGTGCTCGGGGCTCTGGGGGGCAGTAATTTGGCCTTCTGGGCAGGAGCGTGGTCTTCTGTGTGTGAACGCGTGGCCAGCTTGATACGGAGTGATTTGGCACGTGAAAATCTAGCATATCAGCGTGTAATTTGAGGAAAGGCCCTAAGCGCGTAAGCGCGTCAGCACGCGTACGCGATTTCATTGGACCAAAGGCCCTTAGCGCGTAAGCGTGTCTGTGACGTGCGCACGCGGGCCTGGGCCAGTTCAAAAGGCACGTGTAGGATGTCATTTCCTTGTACGTGCTTTTCGTGGAGAGCGAGTGGATGAATTCTGTACTTCTTGTCGGTTCACACGCGGTTTACTTCACAGCGTTTCTAGTTCATACTCCCTGTTACCTCTGACAGCTTTTTTCTGATTTTCTGTTGGGCCTGTTTCCTCAAACAGCGTTCACTTCTTCTTTTGTCCTGTCTCCTCAGACAGTGTACAATTCTTCTTTTGGCGGGGGTGTTGCCAACGCGCACACACGTGTATTTTTCACGCTCATTTTCCAGGCAGACGGTGAGTCGCGCACGTATTTACCAACTGTGCTTGCCCCGTGTGTCGCCTACCCCTTCAGAGGTCATTGTAGGCTGCGTGTAACACGCGTACATTCATTTTTGTGTTTCTGGGTGCCACAGCGTAGTGCGGGTTAATTTTTCCACGCACATGGTCTATGAGGGGTTGCGGGCACGTTATTTTCTGTTTTTGGGGTGCCTGTGCATTGCGTGACCCGTCATCTTTCCCCAGGGGTCACATACAGCCTTGCTAGAGCAATAGGGTACGAATTCCATCTAGTACCCTACCCCTTTGACACCCAATTGCCCAGGACAATAGTTTACTGCAACTCCCATACGCACAACAACATCAGTGCCATGGTTGGGAGGCGACCAAGCGGTAAGGGTGGCAAAGGTGGGCGAGCCTCAAGAGGTGGCCGTGGGGGGCGCGGTAGGGGACGTGGCCGGGATTTGCAGGGTACCCCTAGCCCCCCATGTGTGGAGGACCAGTCAGGGTTACCCATGCCCCCCCCTCCATAGTTGAGGGAAACGTGGCTGACACCATCTCTGCTCAGCCCTTGTTGGACCGGCCCATTGTGGCACCTGACCTGGCAGAGGGTGACTCCCAGGCTGACTTCCAGGTCGCCAAGTCTAGGCCACGTGTGGCGGCGCAAGTTGGTGTCACCAGGCCACGTGGATCAGGGGCAGCTATGTCATCTGCTGCCCCGAGTAGGCAGGGTAGGGAGGCTGCAGGGGCAGCTGCAGCTCCATCCACCCAAGCTCTGACTCTCCCAGCCAGGGCAGTGTTGGTCCCAGTCCATCTTGCTAATGTTCCCCCTGACTACATAACTCTTCAGCCAATGCCTGCACCAAGTCCCATGCTCAGTGTGCATTCCCACACTCCAACTACCCAGTCCACCGGTGCTCCTGCCCCTAGTGGCCAGAGTGGCGTAGGCCACTCAGGATCCCCACCACCTTCCAGAAAAAAGAGGAAGAGTGCTCGTCCACTACAGGCTGATACCGCAGACACGGCCACGCAGTCTGGCACGCAAAGGAAGCCTAGCTTCAATGATGCCGAACGTGATGCACTTGTGCAATATGTGTCCGCACATGACAGCGAAATGTTGATCACTTCAGGGTGCAAGACCATACCTGCTCAACATCAGGCACACTGGCAGACCGTTGCGGACATCATAAGTGCCCTTGGATTAGTGAGGCGCACAGCTGGTGAGTGCTACAAGCGCTGGAATGACCTTAAGCGCAGGGCAAAGAAAAAGCTGGCCTCAAGTCATGCCGCTACTCTGGTGACTGGAGGTGGGTCTCCACAAGAGGACCTTAAACTCACTGTACATGAGTCTGTTGCTGGGACCTACGTCACAGAGGAACAGATCCAAGGTGTGGGAGATCTGCCAGATCACGAGGCATTGGCCGGTGAGTGCACATGCATGTGTGTGTGATCCATGTATATGTTGTGTGTGTGAGGGGTTCTGATGGAGTGCCAGGTGAGGGTGTGTGTGCCTGAGTGGTTTGGGTCACCCATGTACTTCATACAAAACATTCTGCGCCGCTGGATTTGGGTATTACAGTATCCCTTCTGCCCACAATAGACATTTTGTGCAACATCACGCCAGTTGCCCTTGAAGTGGCATCTTGCAACATTGTTCCGTATTTCTCATTGTTCATTCAGGCTGATTGTTTCGATCCCCCCACTTTCACTACGCATTTCTCAGCCCTATTGTCAAACGATATGTGACGTGCCTATGGTACATGCCATCTGTGTGATGGCATGTGTCATGTATGTGGATTGGACATGCCACTCACAGGCCAATGTGTGATGGCTCTGCTAGCTAGCATGCAGCTAATGTGTTGCTCTTCCATCTTGGTGTCATCAGTGCCTGACATTTTCCTCCCCTTCAAACTAAGTGACAGTGCATGCATGGGAGGGTTATAGTCATGTGGGACATGTGTCAATCAAGTACTGGTTCTGTAGCTTGTGAGGCCTAATTGTGTGCCATGGTGCTAATGCCTGTTTCCATTTTAGTCTTTCATGTTTCTGCAGGGGATGACGCACTTGATGCTGTTGAGGGTGAGGAGATGGTGCAGACCCAGGAGGGATCTCAGGCATGACCGGGCACCAGTGGGGGACGGGGTGTGGTGGTGGGTGAGAACCCACTCTTGCTGCAGACCGTTCTCTCCAGGGGTGTCTCTGGGTGCACCTCCCCAGACCTCTTTTCGGGTGTTGATTCGGATGATGAGACCTATGTGGCTTCGCAGGTAGGTGTTTCTGGGAGGGATTCTGTTCTGTCCGACCCACCTGCACCAGGGGTACAGCCCACTATGGGGATGTCAGTGTTGGTAGGTCCCCCTTTGGTGGTTACGGATGCAGGGCCACACTCAGCAACATCTGATCCTGTTCCTGGGCCAGCAGATCAGAGGGGGAATGCAGTCCTGCAGCCTCAGGCAGTGCCGACACAGCAAGGCACAGTTCGCCTTGCCCCAGACAGGTGTGGTGCCGGCCAATGCGGTGGCCGTACGCCACCAGGCAATACCGCATGGGAGAAATCCAAATACGGTATGGCAAACCAACAGGCAGCAGCATCTGAGATGATGGCTCAAGCTATGGAGAGGGTGGCCACTTCCATTGTCCCCCCAGAAAGGCAGATGGAGCAACTACAGCAGGCAACAGACTCCATTTCCCAATCACTCAGGGAGGACATGTTGGCGTCCAACAGGGACAGACGGGCGGCCCTGGACACTCTGCGGGAAGCCATTTCTTTAGAGTCCCAGGGCCAGAGGGAAGCCCTGAGGGTAGAAGTCTGTCACCTCAGGCAGACTCTTGTGGAGCTTGAGGCTTCCACTGTCACGAGGACAGAACAGCTGCTGGAGCGGGTCACACGTACGCTCTCAGCAAAGATGCAGGCAACTCGGGAGGAGGTCTGGGCATCACATCAGGTGGTGCATGGGGATCTCCGCACCATATTCCTCCAGAACAAGACCTTCCACACCCGCATGCTTGCTGCCATGGAGGACCAGACTAGGGCTTTGCGTGGGCTGCCTCCCATAGCACCACCACCTCCTGTGGCGGCAGCAGCACAGGGTGGTGAGAGCGACCACAGAGATTATGAATCTCTCACGATAGCGTAGCCGTGCAGGCCATGAGCCCATGGAGGTGTTTTTTGTTTTTTGCAACATCCACACAGGTGGCTGTTGGTGTGCACCTTGTCCTCGGACCTCCTGGGTGGCCTCCCCCACCCCCTCTGGCTCCCACTTGGCCAATTTTGATTTTTGATTTTTGATTTTTGATTTTTGATTTTTGGTTTTTGATTTTTGAGTTTTTGTTACAGTGTGTTGCCTTGTGTGGATCCCGTGGGCATCCACTGTATTCCGGCTGGGCACATGCAGGCTTGTCCTGAGTTTGGGTTAGATGCTTGGGTTTGTGAGACACACACCCCTCCTCCTTCCCATTACCATGGGCTTGCAAAGGGTGTGCCCAAGTGACAGTAACTTACACGTTGGATTCCCATGACATGTGTGGGCAGTCTGTAGTCAATACTGTGTATACATTCCTAGTGCATATTGTTGTAGTATTGTACACTGCATGGTGTATTGATGTGTGCTTGTGCATGTCTCCCTCCTAATTTGCAGGTTCATTCCTCATGTCTTCTCAAGGACGTCTACTTTGGAGATGGAGTTCATGTTGTAAGCAGTGCACTTCCAGATTTGCGTGGCACCAACACTGTACAGTTGGAAGTGGTTGATGTGCTAGCATCCCCAGGTTGTAAGACTACGTATCCTTTAACTTAGTACTGTCATGTGAATGCTATGTTTGGGGTGGCTAGCTGCATTGTATTGTGGTAAGTCTTTGGTCATGTGTGTTGTCAGTTCTACATTAATGGGAGCATATTGTGTGTGGCCATTTTCCATTCGGGACACTGTACTTTGTGACATGCCATGGTGTGTTGGGTGGCGGTGCTGGGGAGGTGTTGGGTGACATGGCACTGTTGTCATGTTGTATCTTGCAAGGGGGTAATGATTTTAGCAGCATGGAAGTGTGTCTTTTGATGACACAGCATTGGTGGGGTTTGTGTATGTAGGGATGCACACAATGGAACACTACCAGGTGAACAGTCTCAGGCTGATATGGTTGTAACAGTTGACTGTCACTTGACTCATCATCATTGATAGTCAGCTGGTATGTGTCAGGGCTGTGTGCACTCCACAGGGGTGTGATTTTAGGTGAAGTAATTAGCCACCAGCTGCGTACGGGCTGCCTCACCCCGTGCCCTTTCCCCTCTCATGCGCAGCGGGCGTGCATGTGGTTGGGGATGTGGGGGCACCACCATGTCCACGGGCAGGCCCCGGCGTGTTGCAACGTTGTGCAGAACACATGCTGCCACTATGATCCTGCACACTACTGGGGGATGGTATAACAGCTGCTCGCCAGAACGGTCAAGGGAGCGAAAGCGTGCCTTGAGCACTCCGAATGTGCGCTCCACTATGCCCCGGGTTGCAATATGGGCTGTGTTGTATCTTACCTCGGGTGGCGTGGTGGGGTTCCGAATTGGCGTCATCATGTGGGTGCTCAGAGGGTAGGCACTGTCCCCTGGGGAGGTGGTGATGGGTATCATTAGTGGGGTTGTGACATTACTCAGTATCTGACATGCATGCATGTGCTGTGGCATTTATACTCACCAATCAGCCATGTATCACCATGCCGACCAGCTTCTAGGTCCCGGTTTAGGGTTGACATTCTGTAAATGAAACTGTCGTGGGTGGACCCTGGATAGTTGGCATATACTGAGGTGATGATTCCCTTGGCATCACATACTACCTAGACGTGATGGAATGCCAGTGCTTGCGGTTTCTATAGATGTGCTCAGATGCCCTGGGGGGACGTAGAGCCACATGGGTGCAGTCAATGGCACCTAGCACTTTGGGGAAGTGTGCCACCCCGTAAAAATCCTGGACGACAGCCTGCCTTTCTGCAGGTGTTCTGGGCAGGTATATGTGCCTGCATACTGATGGGCGTGCAGTCATGATGGCCAAGACCTGGTGTAGGCAGCGTGACTGCGTGGCCTGTGACACCCCCCCCACTATGGCACTTGTCCGCTGAAATGATCCAGTGGCCAAGAAGTGCAGTACATTAAGGACCTTCTCCAGGGGGCTGAGTGCTTGGGAGAAGAGGGTGGGCGATGTGAGGTCATCCTCCCACTCACTGACCAGGTCGAGTATTATGTGAGGTGGAAACCTGTACCTCCCATACACGTGGTCATCAGGCATCCCAAAAAGGCTCGTTCTGGGTGTAAAAATTCTGGCCCTGACTATCCTCCTCCTGCGGTATCCCACGGCCACTGCTGCTAGGAATGGTATATTCATCCTGGCGTCTGAGCTTGTTTGTTGTTTGCGCACACTTTTATGCTGCGCGGGTCGACGTACGCCTGCTTCCTGCTTGCGTACCTGTTTGCGGATTAGCACGTCTTTTTTGGCATGTGCGTGTGGGCGTTCCGCGCATTTGCCTCCTGTACTTCCACGCCCACCAGAGTAATACACGTGCCCAATCGCGTGCGAAACTTCCCGCGAGCCCCGGAAGTACATGTACCCCGCTCGCCCAGGCCCAATCGCGTGTAAAACTTCCCGCGAGCCCCTGAAGTACACGTACCCTGCTCGCCCAGGCACAATCGCGTGTAAAACTTCCTGCGAGCCCCTGAATTACACGTACCCCGCTCGCCCAGGCACAATCGCGTGTGAAACTTCCCGCGCACCCCTGAAATACACGCTACTTTTTGACACAGCGAGTGTCCGTGTTTGTTGCGTACCCCTTTGCACGTCATTTGTCCTAGAGGGCCACAGTATGGGACATTCATCGGAGCTGTATATACGGCTTTTTGTTAGCGCACATTTTTTTAATGCGCAGGGACGCTACCGCCTGCCTTCGTGTGGCGGACATGTGTTGATGTACATAGTTGACTTTTGGTTTGTGTCGTGGGATCGCCATTTCACTGCTGGGGGGTGGGTGTGCAAGGCGACATGAGTGGGGGCCTGCTGGCAGGTGCCCCACACTGCTGGGAGTGGGTCTGCAAGGGGACATGAGTGGGGGCCTGCTGGCAGGTGCCCTGTACTGCTGGGGGTGTGGGGGTGCAAGGGGACATGAGCGGGACATGAGTGGGGGCCTGCTGGCAGGTGCCCTGCACTGCTGGGGGGGTGGGGGTGCAAGGGGACATGAGTGGGACATGAGTGGGGGCCTGCTGGCAGGTGCCCTGCACTGCTGGGGGTGTGGGAGTGCAAGGGGACATGAGTGGGACATGAGTGTGGGCCTGCTGGCAGGTGCCCTGCACTGCTGGGGGGTGGGTGTGCAAGGGGACATGAGTGGGGGCCTGCTGGCAGGTGCCCCGCACTGCTGGGGGGTGGGTGTGCAAGGGGACATGAGTGGGGGCCTGCTGGCAGGTGCCCCGCACTGCTGGGGGGTGGGTGTACAAGGGGACATGAGTGGGGGCCTGCTGACAGGTGCCCCGCACTGCTGGGGGGTGGGTGTGCAAGGGGACATGAGTGTGGGCCTGCTGGCAGGTGCCCCGCACTGCTGGGGGTGGGTGTGCAAGGGGACATGAGTGTGGGCCTGCTGGCAGGTGCCCTGCACTGCTGGGGTTGTGGGGGTGCAAGGGGACATGAGTGGGACATGAGTGGGGGCCTGCTGCCAGGTGCCCTGCACTGCTGGGGGATGGAGTTGCAAGGGGACATGAGTGAGAAATGAGTGGGGGCCTGCTGGCAGGTGCCCTGCACTGCTGGGGGGGTGGGGGTG
Source organism: Ambystoma mexicanum (assembly GCF_040938575.1). Taxonomy (NCBI): domain Eukaryota; kingdom Metazoa; phylum Chordata; class Amphibia; order Caudata; family Ambystomatidae; genus Ambystoma; species Ambystoma mexicanum. Next base: position 40,645,751 of record NC_090937.1, read on the forward strand.
CGAGGGGACATGAGTGGGACATGACTGTGGGCCTGCTGGCAGGTGCCCTGCACTGCTGGGGGGTGGGGGTGCAAGGGGACATGAGTGGGACATGAGTGGGGGCCTGCTGGCAGGTGCCCTGCATTGTTGGGGGGTGGGGGTGGAGGGGATCATGCGTTGGTGATCAGTAGTGCAAGCTGACATGTGGCTTGCCTGGGGGGCATGCCCATGGTGGATGGGCTGCCTGCGGGACATGAAGTCCCCTGTTGTGTGGGCTGCCTGCGTGTAGAGGGAACACCTGGGAGGACCCACACTGCCAATTCACGTGTAGGACTCCCCTGCACCCCAGATATACACGTACCCCACTCGCACAGGGCATGTCGCATGTGATAATTCCTGCGCACCCCTGAAATACACATATCCCACTCGACCAAGGCCAATCGCGTGTGAAACTTCCCGCGAACCCCAGGAATACACGCACCCCACTCGCACAGGGCCTATCGTGTGTGAGACTTCCCGTGAACCCGAGATTCACACGTACCCAGGCCAATTGCGTGTGCAACTTCACGCGAACCCCAGGAATACACGCACCCCACTCTTGCAGGGCCTATCGCGTTTGAAACTTCCCACGAACCCCTGGAATACACGTATCCCGCTCCCCCAGGCACGATCGTGTGTAGAACTTCACGCGCACCCCTGAAATGCACGTACCCTGCTCCCCCAGGCCCGATCGCGTGTAAAACTTCCCGCGCACACATGAAATACACGCACAAGCTAATTTTTCACACAGCGGGTGTCGCTGTTTGTTGCGTGCCCTTTGCACGTCATTTGTCCTAGGGGGCCACAGTATGGGACATTCATCAGAGCTGTATATTCGTGCTTTTTGTTAGTGCACATTTTGGTGCACATTTTTTTCCAGCGCAGGGACGCTACTGCCTGCCTTCGTGTGGCGGACGGGTTTGGGTCAGTGCGCGTCTTTGCCCGTGCGCTGGTTTGCCCTATTCGATTCCATGAATACGTGTTGTAGGCGAGCGTGTGGGCGTTCCGCGCACTTGCCTCCTGTACTTCCACCGTGACGCCCACATTTTCACAAGTTGTTCCCCATTCCGAGTGTTACGCCCCGTGTTCCGCCTACTTTTGTTATGTGCGCCGCGCTATGTGCGCTTTCACTGTGGCCTTAGCGCACGCCGTTAGATGACCTGTGGGCCGGCGTGCGCCGCACACTTTTTCAGCGCACATCCCTGATTTTACTTGCGCACGGACTTCCATGTATAGATGTGCGCTGGTTTCCCTGCGATATTCGCACTTGCACTGCGATTTTCGCTCTTTCACTGCGAATCGCACGTTTTCGCACGCTTGTGCCGAAATTTGCAGCGCACATTAATTCCATGAATCGGCCTGAAAGTTTCTTGTGTCGCAAATCTAGCATGGATCGAAAAAAAGACCTGCACAAACTTTCTCTGGATGCAGCATGAACCTATCACGCATTGAAAAAAACACGCAAGTTTCTCATGTTACTGCACGAAACTAACACGGATAAAAAAAGAATTGTGCGAAGTTTCCCGGCACACTACACGAAACTAACATTTGAAGGAAACATCATGCACCACACAAAACAAGGCAACATTTCTGTGGCAGTGGAACCCTAATGCTGATTTTCTGGAACGGGTAGAAGCGGATTCCAGTGTAGCTTCTGCACTTTTCGCTTCGTTAGTGCATTCTGTGGCATCTCGAGCAATGTAACAAAACCCATAAATGCTTGACATGTGGGATCAGGGAAAAGGACAGAAGTCATTTTGCCAAGGGACTGCACCTCCACTGGCCCTAACTCTCCTCCTTCCTCCACTCTTTCACTTGCTCCCTCTGCGTGACTCCACACTATGGCCCTCATTACGACCCTGGCGGATTTTTTCCGCCATCGGCGGACTTTTCCGCCATGGCGCAAAGTCCCTTTACGCCATGGCGGATGGCGGACTTACCGCCCCATACCGAGGTCGGCGGGGCGGTAAGTCCCCATTGACCCATTTACCCTTCCCCATTCCCATTTCGGCCCCATAGGGCTCAATGGGAGTGGGGAAGGTGTTAATTACGCCACCGTACACTACGGTGGCGTAATTAACACCGAGGTCCCATAGCGCCATGGATTTTTACGCCCGCAAAAAGCGGGCGGAAAAATGACCATGGCGCTATGGGAACTCGTAGTTGGCGGTAAGGGGTCGGCGCAGCTAACGCTGGCGCAAACCCCTTAGCGCCAGGGTCCTAATGAGGGCCTATCTCCCATTCTCCAAACTCCCACACCCATTTCAAATCAAGTCCCCTTTTACACCATGGAACTGGTGTTAATTAGGGCCCAAATTGCTGCTTTTGCTGCATTCAGACGATTGTGATCTACTGCTTTTCTTACAGTGATTCAGTGAGGGCCACCTTTCCCGCTCTTCACCCCGGGTGCATATGCACATGCGCGCACATATTTTTCGGCACACTGCTCTGTGGGGTGAGGACTTTCAAATGGGGCCTGTTCTATAGTTGTTCACAATTCCCTTTTTATCTCTGTCTGCTGTGTGGTATTGCTAAGCTCATGAGCACAGTCCCTGTGCATGTTGCGAGATGCGCATGCGTGCCTTTTCTTTCCCCGAAGCTTGGAGCACAGATCTCGATCCAGGAGCTTGGAGCACCTGAGCCTCTGAGTTATTGAATTCAATCACTTTCCACTGAACACTTGAGCTTTTACTATGGCAACCACTGATTGTGGTATGACAATTCAGTGCTCCCTCAAATTATGTGCGGATATGTGGAGTCCCCTGTTCCACCCTGGTTTTTCACCTCATCAGTGGACTCTCCCTGGCCACGTAAAAAGAGACTGCTAACAATGGGATAGGGATCAAGGATTGTCTTGCCTCCTGTCTGACAACAAAGTACACACATATTTCTGGACGTTTTCTAATGAGTCTATCTGACGTTAGCTACAGTAAACACTTGCACCCCGTGGTGTCCGGTGGCCACAGGTCACCCTTCTCTTTCTGTGTGGCATCCAGGTACACAAGTATCTCAGGGCCCTGTACAGTGCATTTGCTAGATCTGAGCCTCAGCAGATTGTTTGTTCTGTTATGACTGGATACTCAGGTCTCCAATCCACCCTCAAAACCTTTCATTGACCTCAGTTTGTATTTATATTTTATTCGTCTTTTATAGTGCTTTCACCAATCGCTGAACAAGTATGACAAGATAACTCTACAAACACAGCTTGTAATACATTGAACGTAATCAGCAGGCAGTAGAGAAAATTACATCAGTTGTTGGAAAGGGCAAATAGAAGATCAATTTTAAGGTTTCTTTGAAAAATAAGTAAGTAGGAACAGATAGAGAGAGAGGAAGAGAGTTTCAGTGCTTGTGAGCAAGTAAAGCAAAGGAGAAGAATTAAAAGGAGGCAAAGGGGGGCTTGGTGACAGAAACTGATTCTGATAACGCCACACGCGGGGAGGAGAGTAGAGTGATATAAGCGAGGAAAGGTAGAAAGGAGCAAGACGATGGATACATTTAAAGACAATTAAATGGAAATGCAAAAGAATACGATACTGGAATGGAAGGAGAGGCGTAGAAAGCAGGGAAGAGGAGATGGAGTAACCAGGGAGGAGAGAAAGGAAAATACAGACAGATGAGTTAACGACAGAAAGGAGGGGAGCAAGGTGAGTGGCAGGAAGACCAAGGAGGGTTTAGCAGTAGTCTATACAGAAAAAGACAAGCAGGGTAATACATTAACTGACACCCAAGTTACGAGCAAATGTAGAGAATGGGAAGGGGGAGGGGGAAGGACGAAGGAGAGAATAGAAGTAGCAGGAAAGAAAAGGATCTCGGTTTTGAGGGATTGAGGTGAAGGAAATTATAGGATATCCACCTTTTCATAGCAGGGAGACAGTTGGAGATCTTAGAATGAAGTGAGCGAGAAAAGGAAAAGAAAAAGAATATGTTGGAGTGTCATCAGCGTAAAATGGAATGATAGATTGTAGGAGGAAATGAGAGTAGAGAGAGGGACAGTATAGATTGAAAAGAGAAAGGGACTTAGAACAGAGGGAATATAGAAAATACATATTAGGGAGGGGGAACTCAGCAGCACAGAGAGAGGAGAGGGTCAAGCAGGTTGGAAGGAAAAGCAAGGGAAACAACCTTGGAGGTAAAGTAGTAAGCAAAGTAAGAGGAAGAACGAGACGAGAGGAGAGGGGTCGAGAGGACGAGAAGACAGGATATCTTGGAAAAGCAGAAAGAGACGATGATGGGAAAGAGATAGAGTAAGTTCAGAAAAATATAGTTTTTTGGCTGAGAGTGATTTATTGTTAGAAGAGGAGAGAGAAGAAGGACTCCCTCTAACGTCTGAATGCTTGCATTGAGCTTATAATGGCCTTCCATGACAAGACCGATTGATTTGAGCTTATTATACCCTCGCAGGACAAGGCCACAGTGTTGAGCGATGCAGGTACGCAGGAGACGCTGCCCATTGATATGTAGCACACATCGCTACGTCCATGCTTCTGAGCCTTTAAGAGCCTTTAAGGATCGCCTGTACATTTCAGATCTAAACCTTCAGCTTCTTGTTCTATCCAGGGGACACAAATCTCATTTGGCTGGTCAAAAAGGCGTGGCAGCTACTACAGATCTTATCACCCGATTGTTCTGGTGGCCAACCATAAGGTTGGACGTTAAGCAATACGTCTTATCGTGCAGAGTTTGTGCCAGAAGTAAATATTCAACCACCAAACCCATCGGGTAGTTAGAACAGTCTAAACTACCTACTGAACCCTGTACTCATATATCCACTGTCTTAGTTGTAGACCTTCCTCCCTCTAAGGGGTATACTGCCATAATGGTTACAGTGGACAATTTCAGTAAGGTAGCCCATTTCTCTCCTCTGAAAGGAGTTCCCTCTGCACCAGAATTGGCGCATGTGTTCCTGGGGGACATTGTAAGAATACATGGTTTACCTATATCTATAATCTCAGATAGAGGGTCTCAATATACTTCACACTCGTGGAAAGTCTTATGTGGTTTACTTGGCATAGAACAGGCTCTCACGTCTGGTTACCATCCTCAGTCCAACAGCAAAACAGAATGTTTGAGTGGCACTATCGAACAATACCTTTGGTGTTTTACCAACGCTGAACAGGCCAACTGGGCATGTCTTCTATCCACTGCTGAGTTCTCATATAATAATGCCGGTTCATAGTGATAATATCGAATTCAAAAATCTCGAAAACCAAAATCTCGAATACAAAAGGCCGAAAAATAAAATATCGAATTTTTTTTTCAATGTGTTTTTTTTTAAATGGGGGGGTTCCCCCTCCCCAACCCCCCTTTTTTTCATTTTTTTTTATTTTACCCCTTTTTTTTACTTACCTGACCCCAAAAACATATATAAATAAATAAATAAAAAATTCGATATTTTTTTTTTCGATATTTTTTTTTTCGGTCTTTTTGTATTCAATATTTTGTTTTCGAGATTTTGACTGACTACCAATAATGCCATTCATTCTGCCATTAAGATGACTCCTTTTTTTGACCTTTTTGGAAGACATCCCAGAACCTTCCCATCTGTTTCATTTCCTTCTACAAGACTCTAGACGCACTTTTGGATTCCATCTCCTCTGCCCAGGAAAGGGATTTGCTTAACTTGGAAGAAAGCAGCAGGAGGTATAAGCGCCAAGCTAATTCCCATCGCTGACAAGTGACAGACTGGAAAGATGGTTCTCGTGTTTGGTTATCTACCAACCATCTGCCCTGATGGATTCGTCAATCCAAACTCTCACCTAGATTCATAGGACCTTTTCCCATTTTGGCACGGATAAACCCGGTGGCATTTAAACTTAAGTTACCCAGATACCTTCAACAAATCCATCCGGTATTTCATGCCTCTTTACTCAAGACAGATAGATTCCGGAGGAAAGACACTTACAATGCCAACCTCATTGATCCTTCTTCTGATATCTACGAAGTGAAAGAGATTCTGGATTCCCGATACCACAAGGGAAGGTTGCAATATTTTGTTTGATGGAAAGGATATACCCCAGCAGAGGATTCATGGGACCCTGCCTCCAACATCAAGGCCCCCAGATGTCTACAAAGGTTTCATCATCTCCATCCAAGGAAGCCGGGGTGTTCGCTCCTAGAAGGGGGCATACTGTCACAAACTGCCATCCTTGGAAGCTTTGGAGTAGGCAGAGGACCCGCCATTGATGAGCCCGCCATGTTTCCTTTCCCGGGCTCTGTCTAGTCTTTAGGTTTTTTCCCACACGGTCATCTTCTTCCTAGCCCTGCCCCTCTGTGCATTGCAACTTTAGTTCCCGCTTTCGTTCCAACGCTGCTGCTGTTTGTTTTCCTGCACGTTCCTTCCTAGCTCCTGTGCATTTTTCATCCACCTGTCTTCTGTCCTCTCCAGCCTTACTGTTCTGCAAGATGCCTTGCCATCCGCTGCTCTCCCCCACCTTTCCTGCTGCCTGGCCGCTCGCAGCCTTTTTTTTCTGCTTTTCCGTCCTGCTTCTGCCATTCTTTCTCCTGCCTAGAGTCATTGCCGTTTATCCTTCATCCTCCTCCTCGATACTCTACAATTCCACTTTTGGACCTTCTGTGATTACTATTTCTGCATCTGATTTTTCTTCTAGTGCCTTTACTGTGGATTTATCTTGGGACACTTTTTGACTACTTCACCATTTGTGGAACACTCTCATTCAAAACATTTTTGCAAGGTCTTGATGCTTCCAGAATACTACGGCCACTTCCAACCAATCTAACCAGCCCACAGCAACCATCTTCAGGGTTTTTTCTGCCTTTGGGATTTTTCCCCAGATCTGGGCTGATACTGGGGAGACGCCATTCTTGATAGTGCCGTTAATGGAAATTATGGCAAATCCCCGGAACAGACCCTATCTCATCCAGAAGAAGGGGGATCCTGAACAAGCTGCTGAACTCTCAGGCTCAGAATCCTCAGCATGTGAGAGCAAGAAGGATCCACGGGTGAGAGCTGACAGTAGGAGACGGTGCCCGACGATATGTAGCATGCATCGCTACATCCAACAAAGGGGTCGGAACGAAGAGTGCGAGCATGCAGCGCAGCCATTGACCAGCAGCTACTGCAGGGTAAAGGTGCAGACGGGGGGCAAAGCCATTACTGTGTCATCCTAAACGGTCCTTCCTTGCGCGTACTTCCTTTTCAATGTGATTCTTACCCTGCACTGTCTCCAGGCATCCATTAGTCTGTCCCTCTCTGGGGTAGCCATACTCTTTTTTTTCTGCATATCTCAACTGTTTTCTTCGCATTTCTCTGTATTTTCCCCTCTAGGTGAACATTGTGGCCCCTTCACTGTCTCTGCATTTCCCCTGCAATTACTGTGTTTCTGTTTCTTTTGCATACGCCTGCTTTTTTCTCATCTAGACAAGTCTTCCTGTGTGTGTTTCACATAGTATGCTTTATCCACTAGGCCTTTCTCCTCTTTTCTAGGTTCTCCTCGTCTCTGTGTTCCACTACTCTAGCCCTCCAGACCTTCTTCTTCCCTAGGGTGTTCTGAGCTTGCTCCCACCACTGTTTCTCACTGCCTGCTGCTGTCTTATTTACTTGTTCCCTGCGCTCTGTTGTAGCCTGTGGTTTTCCCCTTGTCTCCCCCACTCCTTATCCCCTTCTTGTGCACTCTGTGAGGCATAACTCTGTGCAGTGTTCCTTTCACTTCTCCCTCTCTCGCCTGCCCTCTTCTCCCTCTATCACACCCACTATGGTGCTCTCTATTTCCCTATCTTCTCTAACTGCCTACCCTTTGCACTAAGACTGGTAGGAATAAGCTTAAGAAGGACACCCTGTTCCCAACCCAGTCCTTCCCATTGCTGACACCTTTGTCAAAGATTCCTCCAGAGACTCTCACCGACATCCTCTTTGTCGTTCCTTCACCCAACCTATGGACCCTTCATATGGCTGCTCTTCTTCTTCCTTCTTCCTCTTCACCCATTAATGGTGGCACTCGATGGGAGGTCCTCTTGGCCCCCTTCCAGTCCTCCAGAGTCATCATTAATGTCTATCTAAATGGTACCATCATGGTCAAGGGTCATCAGCCCAACCTCCTACTATTTGATAGGTGCCTCCCTCACCTAATCAACTCCCTTCCTTCTCCTACTATTCCTGCTATCACTTCTCTGGCCCCCTTGCCAGCTACCTCTCTCCTGGCTCCCTTGCAACCCCTGGCCTCCACCTCTCTGGCTCCCTTCCCACCCACTACCTCTTTGGCTCCTCCTCCCTTTACCTCTCAGGCTCATCTGCCACTTCCGATGGGTGCCCCTCTTCGATCTGCTGTCAAACACTCCTCTGACATCTGCCACCTCTTTGTAGCCCTAATTATTCCTGAGTGGATTCCTGCCTCTTTCATCCCCACCCAAACCTACTCCTCCTTTGAATGCCTGGTCTGTAGGCTCTCTATATCTCCTGGCTTCTCTCTGACCTTGGTTACCTTCTACAGGCCACCTGGCCAGCTTACCCTCTTCCTCTCTGAATGGGCTGGCCTCACTTCACCTCTCCTTTCCTCTACCTCCCAGCTTCTCCTCCATGGGGATCTCAACATCCACCTAGACTCTCCAGACTACTCTGGGATCTTCTGCAACCTATGCAACAATCTGTCCATTTCCATTCTAACCTCTGGTCCGAATCAACTCTGCCGGGCACACCTTGGATGCTCTCATCTCTTCAGACATCTCCCTCTCAAATCCTTTCACTACTCCTCCCTCCTGGACTGACCACTCTCTCCTTTCTTCTAACTTGAAGCTTCCTGTCCACTTGGCAAAGGCCCACCCATCACTGCCACCTTCCATCACGGTCATTCGACCTATAAAGCGAGTGTCAGTGGCCGCTTTTGCCTCCACTTTCTCTCCACCACCTACTCCTACAGCTGACCCCCCATCCTGACACATCACTTTCCAACCTTCATTTTTCTATCTTTAACACTCTGGACATCATTGCCCATGTCATGAGGATCCACATGAAGCCTGGCAAAAAGTGCAACTCTTGGTATGACTCTGATCTGGCCGCTCTCAAACGCAAGTGCAAAACAGCTGAATGGAAATGGGGAACATTAGGTGAACCCTTTGACAAACTGGACCCTCCTACTCCAAAGGCAATACAGACTCTCTATCTTCTCTAAAAAGAAGGGTTTGTATTCAAGCCTGCATCTCTGCGGCTTCAAACAACATGGCCAAACTATTCAACACCTGCAAGGAGCTGGCCAATCCTATTGCAGTATCTTCCTCTTCTACACCTACCCAGACCCTTTGCATAGCACTGGCCTGTCATTTCACCACTAAAACCCATGACATCTTGTCCACACTCTGCACCTCTTCTCCACTCTCACGCTCTACCTCTCTCAGGCCCTCATTGGCCACGCCACCTCCTCTCCTTCTCTCCTCCCACTCTCCTGTCACGCCTGATGATGTTTCCAGACAAGTCCGGTCTATGAAAGTCTCATCCACACAGGTGACCCCCTGCTCCTCCAGAACCATTAAGGACAACATTGGTTCTCTTGCTCCAGCCTTGCCCGATTTCTGCAATCTCTTTCGCCACTGGTGTTTTCTCCTCTCCTCTCAAGCACCCCCTTGTGCAGCCCCTACTAAAAAAAGCCATCTGCAGGCCCCTTCTTTCTGGCAAACTATCACCCAATATCTATCACTCCTTTGCTGGGCAAACTCATGGATAAGCGGCTATCTCCCAGCTAACCCTCAACACCAAAGCTGTTGGTTGTCTCCATGACCATCAAACTGGATGCAGAGCAGCAAGAGGCATGGAAACTGCTCTCCTGAACACCTGTGAAGATTTTCTCTCTAGCCTTGACTCTAGCTCTCCCTCTGTCTTCATTCTCCTCGACCTATCCTCTGATTTTGACACTTTGAACCACAGCATCCTGATCACTCGTCTCTGCGATACCCAGTGCATCACGGATCAGGCTCTCGCATGGCTGTCCTCTTTACTCTTGGACCAACCTTCCCAGGTACAACTTGGGTCCTTCCTCTCCACCATCTCTCTCTCCACATGTGGTGTTCCCTCAAGGCTCTATCCTCTCCTCCTGGCTTTTCAATGTCTGCCTGGCTTCTTTGGCCCTCCTGATCTCTACCTTTTTCTATAACTTTCAGTGTTATGCAGATGACGCGCAGCTCTCTTTCAGGCTACCTTCAGCCTTCTCCTCAACCGCGCGCATCCCTGACTGTCTTTCTGCTATTTAGGCATGATAAGCCTCTAATGATCCCTGCCTTAATGCCAGTAACACTGAGATCCTTCTCATTGGGACCCCTGCTCCTGCTTTTCCCCTCTCACTCTTGCAGGCCTCCTTGGGCCCTCTGCCTTCACCCTCTTGTGAGGCAAACAATCTTGGGGTTATCTTTGATTCGACTCTCTCTTTCTCACCACACATAATGGACCTTGCCAGAAAGGCCCATTTCCAGTTGCACCTCCTTAGAGGTATTCTCCCTTTTCTCAGTAACCCCCAGAAGCTCACTGTCTCCAGAGCCCAGGTTCTGTCTAAGCTGGACTACTGCAGCAGCCTCTTTATCAATCTGCCTAACTCTACACTTCATCCTTTACAACTCATCCGGAGCAAGACTGCAAGACGTATCCTTGGCCTCAAGCCCGGGGACTACATCCTCCGGCCCTGAAGTCCCTGCACTGGCACCAGGTGGCTGCAATTATCAAGTTCAAGACCGTCTGCATCGACCACAGGGCTTTCTGGGGCGGGGGCCCTCACCATCTCCAACTCTCTTCCTAAGTACCTTCCTACTAGAGTGCTTTGCTCGTCTACTTCTAATTTTCTGCAGGTGAGTCGCTTCTCGAAGCAGAGATTGGGGGTAGATCTCTCTCTCCTCTGCAGGTGCCTCCCCCTGGAACAGCCTCCCTGCCTCTTTCCAACTTTTCTCCTCTTCGTTTCTCTCTTCCTCACCCCTGCTAACCTTCCCTTGCTCCTGCACCACTTTGCTGACTGGCTGCTAGGTGTTCCTCTGAGTCTTACAGGACACCACCACCCCGCCCCCGCCCTGTCCAGTCGCCCTGCACTTGCCTGCTGGCCTTCCTGCGCTGCTGCCTGGCCTTCCCGCACTACCAGGTTGTGAGTCCCATTGGAGTCCCAGCCTTCCTTGGACTTAACTCAGGGCCCTGTTGCTCTGGTTGCACTTCTCCCCGTACTCTCTCCCCTGCATATCTTGTCTGCAAACTTGCGCAATCTAAAAGATAGTAGGCCTAGTAAGATTGTTTGTCTTGTCCTCCCTTGTTCCCCCTCCCTTGTCGGGTTGTGCCTTAAAACATATTGTGTGCAGGAGCATTATAAATATCATATCATATCATAAACCCTGAATATGGGCCTAGAAATGTAATAAAAGGCAGTGATCCATATAGAGGAAGCAGAATAGGCATCCATCAGTTTACCAGCATTCCGGTTGGTAGGAATTGGCAAGGTGCCCTTGCAGATCCCCGATTTGCGGCCTCTGGAACTGGCATCGCCTAGCAGTTTGTACGCCTGGTCAACAGGGTCCTACTCACCCAAATTCCCAGCCTCCGCATTGAGGTTTGGCTAGAGCCTGGGCTTCATACATTAACCTGCCCCTCCTTTTCAATTGAAGTCTTAACCAACCCCTCCTTAATCTGTTGTATATGGGAGATGTGGCTAGTGTTTCACTGTTTTTTCCTTCGCTGATACATAATTGTTGTTCAAATCTGCAGACACACCAAGCCACCAGCACCCTGGCCACAAGTGAGCGACTGAAACAGAGCTGCTGTGGGGCTTAGTGTAGCATAAGAAAGCAAGATGCGGGTATGTTTTGTATCCTCCATCCTGTTGTACTACTGTGTCCCTTTTAGCTACAGCACTCGGGTTTACAGAATACCCATAACTTACATCCAGTATATAGGAGGCGTCACGGCTCTGACTATTGCAAAACGCACTTTATAAAGCCTTATCATTTTTTTTTTTAATTTTTTTTTATTGACAACATACACGACAGGGTGGGCCTACTGGCCTATTCCACCCGCAATAGATGCAAGAAAAAATCACATTGTCAGAAACATTTTCTGGTTAACTCCCAACCCCCCTTCCCCCCTCCCGATCCCTCCCCCCAAACAATTGTTACGCCAACTTTAGGGAAAATGCAACTATATTTAACATAGGGAAGAACACTTGCATAGCGCTGCGATAGAGAAAAGTGATCCTTGAGACAGTGGGGTAAGGCCATGTGGTGATTGGGCCAGGGCAAGACCAACCCTCTGAGGGGCGTGGGGACCAGCGCATAGCAACCATTGGTTTAAACTTTTGTTCCATCGCCCCTCTACAATCGCATAGTAATACAATCATCGTGCAGCAGCACTGCCGTCCACTCTTGGACAAAATCAGACATAGTATTGTTTGCTATTGCCGAGAGTTTTTCGTAGCTGAAAATCACTCTGAGCTTGCAGAGCCATTCCTCTTTGGAGGGGGCCAGGACACTTTTCCATTTTTGCGCAAGCGCCAGTCTTCCTGCCCGCAACATGGCGCATATGACCTTGGGGAAGGCATTCACCTCCGACTCCGGCATGGGGGAGCCCAGTAGGATTTCCAGCGGGTGCAAAGATGGACCATAACCCTCGATATCTTTGATCCAGCTTAGGAGCTCCGTCCAGTATACCTGTATGGACGGGCAACTCCACCACATATGAAACCAGGTTCCCCGTTGATGGCATCCCCTGGGGCAGAGGGAGGAAACATCCCGGTACATTCTGGACAATAGCGCCGGGGGGCGATGCCATGAATGGAGGATTTTGAAGTTATGTTCCATAGCTGCTGTGTATAGGGAGCCTGTGAAAATGCACTTGAAAACCGCCCTCCAGGTGTGGTCCTCTATTGGCATCCCCATCCTCTCTTCCCATATGCGCTTGAAGGGTTGTCTGCCTTCTAGGTCGGCTATAATCAGCACACTATAAAACTTAGATAGCGAACCTTTGCGAGATTTACTTTTGGCCAGAATTAGTTCGAGTGGGGTGAGGGGGCGACTAAGCTGATCGGACCACCGCGGTTGGGTAAGTATCCCTTTCAGCCGCAGGAATTCAAAAACCGTGGGGGGCCTGTCCACCAGAGCCTCTGTCAAGCTGTCGTATTCAATGAAGCCCTCTTCTCGTGTAAGCTGGGAGACTCTTTCCAGTCCCATGTCAGACCATGCCTGGGTGTCCCGAAAGCCCCTCATATCCAGATCAATGGGCGGGCCCCAGAGAGATGACAGAGGCGAAGGCCATGTAGATATCAAATTATTAGCTTTGCTGGGTTTCCACAGTGACCAAAGGACTGCTAAAGTAGGATGTGTCTTGAGTTGTGGGGGGAGTGACCTGGGAGAGGCCCAGAGATAGTCCCTGACCTTCCTCGGATGTGCGTGGGTGTCTTCGACGTACGTCCAGAATGTACGCATGTCGTCCCGCATGTGCTCCAACATCACCCTGAGCTGCTTTATAATAGAGCCTAAAATCGGGGAGACCGAAGCCACCATGGGACTTTGGGAGGGTCAGAGTGGAAGTTTTAACCCTGGGCCTTTTGCCGTTACAAATGAAGTGAAGGACACGAGACTGGAGCACCTCGAAAAAGGCCTCAGGTATCACGACAGGGAGAGCTGAGAAGAGATAGAGAAGGCGAGGTAAAATGTTCATCTTAACCGAGACCATGCGTCCAAGCCAGGAGAGCGTGAGGGGGGCCCATCTTTTGAGATCGCTACTGACCTGGGCGAGGATTCCAGGGAAATTCCATTGGTATAGATGAGACAGATCTCTGGGGATGGTGATGCCCAGATACCTTGTGGATGTTCGCTCGATTCTAACCCCTTGAATGTCGGTTTTGTTCTCAATATCTTGTTCCCCTGGGCCCATTGGCATAATACTTGATTTGGATGCGTTTATTCTCAGCCCCGAAAAGGAGCCGAAAAGGTTTATGAGATCAAACAGCCTCGGTAGGGATTTGTGAATGCTGGTCAGATAGCCCAGTATGTCGTCCGCGAACAGGGAGAGCTTAAACTCGCACTCACCACATCGTATACCCCTAATCTCCGGGTCGTTCCTAACCGCTATAGCCAGGGGCTCCATGGCCAGGGCATATAGGAGAGGTGACAGGGGACAGCCTTGCCGGGTGCCTCGGGAAAGGGAAAAGGGTTCGGATGTGCCCCCATTAACTGATACTCTCGCCGAGGGCGAGTTATATAGAGCTGCGACCCACCTACAGAAATTATCTCCCAATCCCATTTTCCTAAGAACCTTGATCATGTAGGGCCATTCGACCCGGTCGAAGGCTTTTTCAGAGTCGAGTGAAAGGAGGTACCCCTCCACTCCCTGTTCGGTAGCCTCATGCATAAGGTCGAGGGTTTTTCTGATGTTATCCGACCCCTGGCGCCCCGGGATAAAGCCCACTTGATCTCCATGTACTAGGGTGGGGAGGAATTTTGCCAGTCTGTTCGCCAGGAGTTTCGCCAGTATTTTAACGTCAGTGTTTAGGAGCGATATGGGGCGATATGACTGGCATAGGGCTGGGTCTTTGCCGTCTTTCGGTAGGACCACTATTAAGGCTGACATCATTGTGGGGGGGAGGGACCCTTGATTTAGTGCACAGTTAAACAGCTTGGCCAGGAAGGGGGCGAGTGTGGATCTATAGGTCTTATAAAATTTGACTGAGAAGCCGTCGTCCCCCGGGGCCGTGCCACTTTTTAAGGAGGAGATAGTATCAATTACCTCTTCCGGGGAAATAGGGATTTCCAGAGCGTCGGCCTTGTCTGGTAGCAGGCCCGGGACAGGGAGGGAATCCAGGAACCTATCAACTTCTATCCCATCCCCCTTGCATTCTGAGCAGTATAATTTTTCATAGTATAGCCTGAATTGTTCCGCTATTTTGGAGTCCCTTGCGGTCGAGTTACCGTCCACAGAGCGGATTGAGTTCACTCTCCTGCTGTTCCTAAGTTCGCGGAGTCTCCAGGCCAGTATCTTGTCGGCCTTTTCCCCTTTTTCCATATATTTTTGTTTCAGAAACGAGAGCTTCCTTTCCGTTTGCCCTACCTGGAGGTGAGCCAATCTAGTGCGCAGCTTCTGCAATTCCTCCCACTGCCCAGGGAACATCTGTGTTTTCAGTTTACCACCCGGTTGTATGGCCTCTATTTTGGTTTTCAGGTCTTTCTCTTCCCGGTCCCTCTCTCTTTTTTTCCCCGCCCCAATGCCAATTAGGGTAACTCTGATGGTTGCCTTAAATGCCTCCCATACTCCCATAGTGCCTACCTCCCCGTTGTCGTTCAGGGAGAAATAATCTTCTATGGCTGTAAGAAGGGTTTGGCACGTCTCCTTGTCATGTAGTAGGAGGTCGTTACAACTCCATCGGGAGCTGGCTACAGGAGTAGGGGGGAGGCCGATACCAATCTTCACCATGTCATGGTCCGTCCAGGGGACGATTTCCACCCCAGCGCTGGTGATCTCACCCTGCTTTGCTGAATCTACCAAAATGTAGTCTATACGCGAGAAGGCATCGTGAGGCTTAGAGTAAAAAGTGTAGTCGGGATTCAGACCTTTCTTGGGTGTACTCGTGTCACACAACCCCAATTCCCCATTCACTGCCTGGTAGGTTGATGCCAATTTTTTGTGGAGGCGGATGTTGGCGCAAGGATTCACAGATTTTCTGTCCCTTTCGGGGCAGAGCACCATATTAAAGTCCCCTCCAACCAGGAGGGTCCCCTCCGCAAATGACATTATTGTCCCCTTCATGCTTTCCCAGAAGACGTCCTGCGACTCATTTGGGGCGTATATGCAAACCAGGGTGAACAGGCGTCCCCGCACATCCCCTTTTACCATGAGATACCGACCCTCGGGGTCGGCCTGTGCCACCTTAAATCCAAAGTGAGCCCCGGGGGACACCAGCAGAGCTACTCCCCTCTTCTTGGACTGGGTAGAGGCTGAGAATACCTGATCTATATTTTTAGCTTTAAGCTTGGGCTCCTTCCCCCGAACCCAGTGGGTCTCTTGCACAAAGAGAAATTGTAGTTTCGTCCTCGTAAATTCCCGCATGAGCAGTGACCTCTTGGTGGGTGAGTTGAGCCCCCGAACATTCAGAGACCCCACTGACAAGGATTGGAGTGAATCATCCATTAGGATGCGTTGTGAAGCACATAACTCCAATTTCAAGGATGCAAGCGTCATTACTCCCTCTATGTTTCAGCACCTCGCTGAGGGTTAGGAACAGCCCCCAGGGTGTGATCAAGACCCCAAACTTTGGCGTATTATAACAAATTCCCCAACATCCCAACATCCCCTCTTCTCTCCCCCCACCCCCCTCCCCCCAGATCGCCTGGTTGTATTGAGGCATCGTCTCAAAGTCACACAACCGGCCAACCATGTCTCCCCCCTCCGGGCTCGTTACCTCATTATAAACGCCCATTCGAGCCCCCCCCGCCCCTGCGGGCTTGATGCAAGAATTTGAAATGTAACAACATCCCCCCTTTGCAACGTCGAGTGGAGAAAGATTTCATCAGATTCTAGTAGTTTGTTTCAGCTATTCTGAGGGTCCGGCGACGCTGGTGCCACTCTCCTGAATTTCCTTTGGCCTCGTACTCTGCGCCTCTCCTTTGGAGCGTTGATCTTTTTAGGGCCCTTCGGGGTGCGCTCACGATCGCGGTCTCCCGGTTCAAAATCCGAGTTATCTAGGAGTTCGCCTGTCACTCGTTGGATGTCGTCTTCGGTGATCAGGGTATACTTATATCCCTCGTGCTCGAAAGAAAGTGAAAAAGGATACCCCCACCTGTATCGGACTCCCTTGGCTTGGAGCATTTTCGTCAGAGGGGAACAAAGACGGCGTCTCGCCAGAGTGAAGGCCGACAAATCTTGGTATACTGAGATCTGGGCCCCATCACATTCCACCGGGCCCTTCTTGCGAGCTAGTTCGAGGATCCTGCTTTTCTCAGAGAAGTAGTGGAAGCGAACTAAGACGGATCTGGGGCCTCTGGAGGCTGCCCCTGCTCTGTGGGCCCTGTCGATGGTGGGTTCGTTAGTGTTAGTTCCGTCAAAAAGCACTCTCACCACCGCGTTGACTGCCTTGACAATGTCTGCCTGGGTTTCCCCGTCCTGTTCCGGGAAGCCCAGAAAACGTAGGTTGCAGCGCCTTTCTCTGTTTTCCAAGTCATCCATTTTCAATGAGCATTTTTCTTCTCTTCTCTCAAGTTCAGACAGGCGCATGTCAAATTGCGATTCGAGAATGTCATTCGAAGGTGTGTTGTTCTCCAGTGACTGCACCCTGTCTTCTATGTTTTCAACCTTTTTGTCTAGGGTGTCGAGCCTAAGGGTGATGTCTGCGCGGAATCCTCTAATTTCATCCAGCAGGGCCGCCATTCCCCTGGAGACCGAGATTGCGTCTGCCGCTTCTTGCTGCGTTTGGGCGGCCATTTCAGGGGTTGTTTGGGGCTCAAGGGACGGGCGCCGAAACCTCTGCAGTGTTTCCCTCCAGGTCATAGGCCTTCCCTGGACACTCTTGCTCCCCGGTGTCTGCCCCCAGATGATTGTGGCCACCGGGGCCTGCTTGTCTCCTTTGCGTCCCAGGGGGAGGGGGGGCCCTTGGTAGCTCTGCGGCCAGGGGCGGGGAGGAGGTTGTGGGGGGGCTGGAGCCCCAGGCAGATCACTTGTCGTGGGCGGGGGATCCACTTCCACAGGTTCTCCCCGTTTTTTTTTTTTTTTTTTTTTCCACCGTTGTGTTGGGGGCCGTGAGTTTTATTGCCCCCTGTGGGTGCCCAGCCCCGGGGTGGGTCTCCTTACCTCGGGGGGCCTCTCCCACGCCACTTGTGTTCGCCCCGCGCGGGCTTCGCCAGAATCTGCGCAATCCTGGGGAGTCTCTCCCTCGCTGACACCCCGCTGGGGGGGTTCCTCGTCCTGGTGCGGCGCCTCCTTCTCCCGCTCCTCGGTCCACCTCCTGGGCCGTTCCGTTGCCGCGAGCCGCCGTCGGTTCTCGGCAGGATCCCTCGGCCTCGGACGCCTGGGCCTTTGCGAGGCCTCTCTGGGCCCGGGCTCGCAGTTGTTTTCCGCGGAGCCGCAGGGCCGCAGGAGGGAGGGGTTTTGCGCCCTCGGGGTCCGCTGGCTCGCAGCTCCGGCTCTGCTCCACTCCTGGGTTTCAGGTTTGGGCCAGGGGTGCCCGGCACCTTCGTACTGGGGGGGGGGTGTCGGTGTCTCGCTCCGGGGGTGTCGGGGGGGGCTCGGGTCCCTCGATCAGCGCCCTGGTGGGGAGACGAGCGGAGATGCTTCAACACATCTCAGCGCCCCCTGGTGGATCCCGCCTTATCATTTTTAATGTGTACTTGGCATCACACTCAAGGGAGCTCAGTTAAGAATTCTCAATGGCTCTTTACTGGCCTTTGCTTAGCCTCAAACGTGTAACCCATATTCTTCTATCTCCACTATTGTGGCTTGTAACACCTCAAGGGTGGGTTTGACTCTCCCTCCATTCTCCTCGAAATCTCCCCCAAAGGTCGTACTGTCTGCTCTAGTCTAACACTGCTTTTTTTAATATGCAAATACTACCCCCCTTCATCAGAAAACCATACAACCATTTAGTCTGCGCTTCCTGCATAGTCTATCCACACTGCATCTAGGCTAATGCATCTTGATATGATATGATATGGCATTTGTAACGCGCCTATACACAAGTGTTTCAAGGATTACCTTGTCATCCAAACCACTCTTCCTCAATGTCATTACTTTAGATTTGAGTATTCTAATACTCAGCTATTTTGTATTACAGAAGTCCTTCAGCAATCTCAGTAGCAAGTCTAGGGCACGCTCTGTGACAGTAGTATCGTGTTGTGCAGAAACATAAACTGCGTTAACCTTGGAATCGCTATGAAGACTTCTTGCACTCATCTGCCAAAATTGCTGGTTTACAGGTTAAAGGGTAGGGTCCGGGACATAGCCCAGTCTGAACCCTTGTTTGGGAGGAAACCGCTGATTGGCCCTACACAGGTTACATATTGCATCATTTTACACCAACCTTTGCCAGGGATATCCACAGAAAATGGTGGCCGACCACACGAAGAGCAAACCACATGGCAATAAAGGTCTGTCTCTACTTTTCCTGGATATGCTGCACTGTTAGTTTTCAAAGAAAGTATTGCTCTGCTGTTCCTCCCCCTCATGATCACTAAAGCAACCTGTTGTTGAAGCACAATTGCTCCAGCCATCCCTGTAGTTTATCTAGCAAACGCTTCCCACGTGACTTGTTATGGGAATCTAGCAGTGAGATCAATCTCTAGGCTCACTGTATTGGCTACAGCCCTGTTTGAGTTTGGTTAGAAAGGCATTTAGCTCTCTTCCAAATCTCCTGCATAACAATCTCACTGGGACCCCAGTGTCGATCCGCTGCTCATCCAAATGATAAATGACTTCTGATTGGTCCATTGCATAAAAGCTCAACCCATTCTCTTCCATTTCTTTGTGAAAACACTTAAATCTATCTTTCGCTGCCCATATTATCACCTCTAACCCCGCTTTCTAATACCACCCCCGTCGCCCCACAATCCTGTCTGTCACCTGACAACCAAACAGTGGTGAACTCTTACCCCTAAAAGCCCTTTAAGACGAGGTAGCAATACTCAGAGGCGGATGGGGATACAGAAGTTACTCAGACATCAATAATCAAAATGACTCAGGAAGTTTGGCAAAGTGCATTTCTGTTTTAATATCAATTATCTAAAATAGGGAGTACAACGTGCATCATCCGACACCGCACAGCCCGATCTTGAAACATTTCATAAAAAACAAGTCTTTTATAACAAAAATTCATCACTACTGACATCATACTACGTGGCAAACTACAAAACTTATGAGTACCTTTGGTTGGCTCTCGGTGAACATCTACGTATACGTTCTATATAGCCACTGGTTATGATTGGGTTCCTAAGTCAGGTGGGCATCAAAACCCACCCCCAATAACTGGTCATCACTAAATACATGACGATTAATTGGTTCTTCAAACTATAGGGCACTTCTCTACATGGCCCACTATGATTGGTCTGGCACCCTTGTACCCTTCTTAAATATTCCACACGCTAGCAGTACGCAGGCTACCATCCCAGGTGCATGGAAGCTCAGCGTGATCATGCCTCCCCTCTAATTAACCCACTATCCATCAACACTCCTTCAGTCTATCAGACAATTAGGCTCTTGGACTTGGCCTTGTAACTGTTGACTTCATCTGGGAAATAAAGGGAGTATAGCTTCACGCTGTCTTCTAGTTTCGGCACAGCCTGACCCAAGCTATTTCAATCTCACCCATGTGACTTGAAGATCACTCTTTGGGAGCCATTTGCAGCATTTAATCCTATTAAATGATGAACTGTAGAAACCTTTAGTGTTTTTTTCATGCTGCTTCAAACAGAAGAGTGTTCCCTTCTCACATTCGTTGTAGCCTTCTTGACAGGCATCAGTTTCACTGTGGCCTTATCTGCTTGGCTCTGGGCCAGTTCCATCTTCTCTGAAACTTGCCTTACCATGAGTAATTTCCAACTGCGCCACTCATTTGAAAGTCTTTTTCCTGTTAATTAGATTGCAGGCCTGCTAAAGTGCGTTTGTGGAACATCCCGGTTACATATATATATATATATATATATATATATATATATATATACATATGTATATACATATATATATATATATATATATACCTACGTATAAACATTTCTCGCAATCTAATTCACTAAGTAGCAAGCCTCATGAATGCTTTTCCCTACTTGCGTTTTAGCAACTATACACGTGTAAACTGATTCACATACTCTTCAGCATTTCTGTAGCATTAGCATTTTCATCTCGAGCCGGAAATGTTCCTCATCTCTTCCATCTGTTCTTCAATTCCAAGAGAATACTGTTATATTTTTTCTTTTCATTCAGCCTCTAGATACGTCAACTCCTATTTCATGTGACATCATCAGGCTCCTTTCCTTGTTCAAATGTACATTTCTTCCGGTACTTCATCCAAAAGAATACTATGTCTCTGTGCATTTAGGTAGGGTTTCCTCAAAGGATATCTTGTCTCGAAGGTTCTTTGCAGTATTGGTATACTGACTGGGACTGCACATGTCGTCATCTCTGGTTCCCAACATATAGACAACATAGGGGAAGAGCTTGGAGTGAGGATGTCTTACTGTGCCTCTACAGTGGCTTAGTAACCCTGTTTCCCGGGATCCAGGGATGGGGCTTACGATTTGATCTCTGGAGGGACCTGATGCCAAAGTGAATCCATCCAGTCTGCCCCTGGGAATGTTGCTGCCCTCAGCCCTGCCTGCTGTAGCCTGGTATTATTATTCCTTTGTCTGTGAATACTGACTTTTGGAAATTGCAGCCCAAGCTTGTTCTGTTTACTTCCCTCTCTTTTGGACTGAGCAGGAAGTCTTATTGTAGATTTCCTATTTATTGAAATTAGAAAGTGCTTCCTAGTGTTCGTGCTTATAACTAAGTAAAAGCCTTATTTGGAGAACGTTTGTAGGTAACTACGAATGAACATACTTTGTTGTATCCACAACGTGTTAAAATCGCTCAAAAATGGATTTAATATTCAGTTGCTATCATTGCAATTTTTTCCCCCCTTTCTTTTAAATAATCGTTGAAACATTTTCTGTGCCTGTTTGCATTGCATACCTTGGGATTTCCATGTGCCCTTAATGTTAATCAGTGTGCAGTCGGCTCGATTGAGGTCCTGTTGGGAATACACTCATTTTGAGCCTGAAATATTCTAATTACTCTGCTGAGCCTAGTATACGTTGGCAGCCAGGTAAATTGGTATGCTGAGCAAAGCGAGTATGGGGGACCCAGCTGTACAACAGTAGTCCTCTCGTTTAATGACACATGTACTGTTTGTCTGCATAACATTGTCGAATATGAAATGGATTATATTGTAAAAATAATTTAAATCTTGTTTAGAAACAAAGGAAACTATAGCGATCTGAAGAGTTTCAATGTGAAATATGAGCAGAAAGTGTTCAAAGCAATCATTTGAGGGTGTGTCTCAAACAATGGAGGCAGACATTTCCCAAGAAAACTGCGGATCATATTATTAATATAAATCTCCCGTGGGATTGAGAGAGCCGTGAAATTGCCTTCCTGAAGGTTTCTTCTTTTTTTTGCTCCTGGAAACCTTGGAACATTTTGTTGTGTATTGTCCATCATTGTTAATTTGTTTTCATTTTCCTTTAAGCAGGCGGCTAAATACTTACAAGCTAGACCTCAAAGAAAATCTAGCTCCCCATCCCTACCACCTCTCACCACACACTGACGTAACATGGGCCCCCACACCCCCTGCGGTGCGGTGGGCCCCGCGACCACATGTTCTGGAAGGGGGCCCCACTTGGAGTGTAAAAAAAAAAAGAATTTTTTTTTTACATTTTCTTTTTGAATTCACTCTGCATTTCTATAGAAATGATTTCTGTAACAGAAATAATTTCTTTATGAAGGCAGAGTGAATACAAAAAGTCCAGTAGCTACCCCCACCCCATGACAAGAAGACCCTAGGCTGGAGTCTTCCATGTCATGGGGTGGGGGAAGCCCTATGACTTCAAAAATAAATAGTTTATTTTTGAAGTTACTCTGCCTTCATAAAGAAATGATTTCCGTTATGGTTCAGTCCTTAACGGAAATATTTTCTTTATGAAGTAAGAGTGACTTCAAAAAGAAACAATGGGCCTCATTACGGCATGGCGGTAGCCGTGCCTATATGGCAGGCACGGCTACCGCCATGCTCACTACCGGCACCACCTCCCGTGATTGGGCAATAACCGGCCCATTACAAGATGAATGGGCCGGTAATTGCCCATTCGCGGGTGGTGGTATTGTCGGGCTCCCGATCCCCATTCTGCCCAATAGGGCAGAATGGGGGTGGGGAGCATGGTTGCGCCGGCACCGTTGATAACGGTGCCTGCGCAATTACAAGTTATGCTCGCGGGTGGCGCACAGCCCGCCAGGTAAGACCTGGCGAGCTGTCAGGAACCCGCGAGCAGAACTCGTAATGCGGCGGGACGGTATGAACGGTGCCAGTTCCTTAGCGGCACCGTTCATACCTTCACCGCCAGGGTCCTAATGAGACCCAATGTATTTTTGAAGTATTATGGCTCCCTTCAACCCATGACATGTGCGTGTGTGAGTGTATGGTGAAAGGATGCACACTGAAATGTATGGGTGGCTGCCTGGGTGTGCCTGTATGGTGAAAATATCCACACTTAAGTGTATAGGTGACTGTCTGTGTGAGGGTATGGTGAAAGGGTGCACACAAATGTATGGGTGGCTGGGTGTGCATGTACGGTGAAAGGATGCACACTTAAATGTGTGGGTGGCTGCCTGGGTGTGCCTGTATGATGAAAATGTCCACATTTAAATGTATAGGTGACAGCCTGTTTGAGTGTATGGTGAAAGGGTGCACACAATTGTACGGGTGGCCGGATGTGCACGTACGGTGAAAGGTTTCACACTTAAATGTGTGGGTGGCTGCCTGGGTGTGCCTGTATGGTGAAAGGGTGCACACTTAAATGTATGGGTAGGTGCCTGGGTGTGTGTCCATGTGTGGTGAAAGGTTGCACACTTAAATGTACGGGTGGCTGCCTGGGTGTGCCTGTATGATGAAAGGGTGCACACTTAAATGTATGGATGGCTGGGTGTGTGTGTGTATATATGGTTAATGGTGTGTGTGCTTGTGTTCAGGGGCGCACAAAACCTACATTTCAGGGGGGCTAACTTTTCAAATGTTGGGAGAGGTGCTAACTTCATGTGTAGTGGGGAGGAGCAAACTTATTTGTGTGGGGGCATATAACTTCTTTACGCATTTTAATGAGACTATTCTAGTGCCGCTTCAATGTTACAAGCAGTTAACTCTCTCCTATAGGTCTGTAAGCACCCACTTATGGGCTGCTGTGAGAATGCTGGTCTCCTGTTTCCGCTCTACCCTTCCAATCACTCCCCTGGCATGCAAGTACTAAACCCACATCACAATTTCATAAAAAATGTGGCATTTGAATGCAGGTACTAACAGTGAAATGATGTACATTAGTAATTGCTGGGCTGTGCCCTTGTTAATGGCAAAACCCAGGTGCTGTTTAACATCTGTGTCCTTTTCTGTCCGGCAACTGCTCTGAAGGTCAAGTCAACAGAGGCAACAATTTCAGTGGGGGGAGGGGAGGGAGGGGAGGCCGGGGGGGAGTGCTGAAGCCCAGTCAGCTCAATGGTGTTTCACCACTACGTGTGTTTAATGCCTTGATTAATTATTGGTAATCTTCTTTACACCTAGCCCTATTCTTCCTCATCCCAGTACTTGTGTATGAGGCAGTACTAGTGTATGAGGCACTATGCCACATACACAAGTACTGAGATAAGGTAGAGGTACATGAAGGTAATGCCTGATTTAGCTACCTGTAATCTTCATTACTCCTAGTCCCACTCTTCCTCCAGTACTTACCAGTGAAGCAAGGAGCCTCATAAGTAAGCACTGGGACAAGGAAGAGGGACTTGGAGGTCATTCTGGGCCAATGAGCTGATTTTGGAGGTTGGGGTAGGGGATGGCAGGGAGAAGAGATGTGTGGGGGGGTGTAGGGTTGTGCAATAAATCATAACGGTCGTCCATGTCCATGCTAAGCAGGCATGATATGTGGTATTAGTGGGTAGAGAGGCATTTTGGTGCAGCCAGTATAGTCATTCCTCAGTTTGGTATGACTTTTTTTAACTGGGCATTTCTGATAAAGCAGTCCTGCTAAGTGTAATTACCTGGCTAGACTGGCATTTGGGTTCTGCCAGTCTAGCCATTTCTTACTGTGGCACTGTATATTGTTCTGGGCATCTGTGATAAAATGATATGTTATGATATGATGTCATATATAACGCACCTGTACACTAGTGTTTTTAGTCACAACAAGACAAGAGAAGGAAAACTGAGGGAGGACAAGACAAATGATCCTACTAAGCCTTGTGTCATTCAGATCGAGAACGAGAAGTGCAAGGGGAAAGGGAGGGGGGAAGTGCAAGGGAGGGGGGAAACAGGGCAGCAATGCACTGAGTAAGTGCCACCAGGGCAGCGCGGCTCTGGGTAGTGCAAGGAGAACAAGGGACTGTAGGGTTACAGTTACAGCCCCTAACTGCGTGGTAGGCCTGGAGGAAGTGCAAGGTTGACTGATCATGAAAGAGCCTGGACTCAGTGAGACAGAGGGTAGCCAAGCAACCAGTTGCTACAGCGGACAGGTAGGTCAGCAGGGGAGGGAGAGAGAGGAACGTTTTGAGCTGCTTCCGGAACTTCAGGTGGTCCGGCTCAAGTTTGGGAGGGTCAGGGAGGCCATTTAAGAGGGAGGTGCCTGCAGGGGAGAAGGATCTACCCCCCCACTCTCTGCCTTGAGATGTATCTAACCCTTAGGGCTCGAGAAGGAAGGTATTGTGGAAGATAGCGTTGGATGTATTGCAGATACCAGCCCCAGAAATCCTTGTGGACAATGAAAAAGGTCTTGAACTTGATCCTTGCAGCCACCAAGAGCCAGTTGAGAGATTTCATGGCTGGAGAGATACAGTCCCTGGGCTTGAGGCCAAGGATAAGTCTTGCAGTCCTGTTCTGGATTAGTTGCAGAGGGTGCAGAGTAGAGGAAGGCAGATTGAGAAAGTGGCTGTTGCAGTAGTCCAGCCTAGAGTGAACCAGAGCTCTGGAGACAGTGAGCTTCTGGGGGAAAGTGAGAAATGGAGGAGTCTCTTTGAGGAGGTGCAACTGGTAGTGGGATTTCCTGGCGATGTCCGAGATGTGAGGAGGGAAAGAGAGAGTGGAGTAGAAGATGACACCAGGAATGAGCGAGAGAGGAGAGTAGGCTGAGGGGAGCCTGAAGGAAAGCGGAGTGTCATCCGCACAACACTGTAAGTTAGAGGAGAAGGTAGTGATCAGGTGGGTCAAAGGAACCAAGTAGAGGTTGAAGCACCAGGGTGAGAGGATAGAGCCCTGGAGAATGCCACATGTAGAGAGAGGTGGCAGAGTGAACGGGACAGAGTTGGACCTGGTAGGGGCGGTCCAAGAGGAAGGAGGTCAGCCACTCCAGGGCCTGATCCATGATGCCCAGGTTCTCACGAAGTCAAGTGATCAGGAGGCCGTGGTTGACCGTGTCGAAAGCAGAGGAAAGTTCCAGGATGATGAGGACAGAAGGAATGCTGGAATCAAGGTTAGAGATCAGATCTTCACAGGTGTTCAGGAGAGCTGTTTCCGTGCCTCTGGCAGCTCTTAAGCCAGACTGATGGTCACAGAGACAACCAACAGATTCAGTGTGGAGTGTAAGCTGGCAGTTGGCCAGCTTTTCCAAAAATTTGGGAGAGGGGAAGTGCCAAAAGAATGATTACAGAAATCGGACATGGCTGGATCGTGTCAATGTGGTCCTTGATGGTTCTGGAGGAGCAGGCGAGCACCTGTTTCAACGACACTTCCATGGATGGGACTTGTCTAGAAACCTTGTCAGGTGTTAGAGAGAAAGAGGAGAAAGGAGGAGGAAGGAGGAGAGGGAGAGATGGCCAAAGTGGGCCGGAAGAGGAAGAGGGAGAGGAAGAGGAGATAGTGGACAGGATGTCCTGAGCTTTAGCGGAGAAGCAAGAGGCCAAAGCCGTACACAGGGCCTGTTGAGGGAACAGGAGAGGTAGAAACGGCAACAGGATTGTCCAGTTCTTTGCAGATTTTAAAGAGTTTGGCTGTGTGTTAGAGGCCATAGAGACGCAGGCTTGAATGTGTGCTGTGTTCTTGATGAGTCTTATTGCTTCGACTGGCATTTTTGTGCAACCAGTCTAGGTATGTCTAAATGTTACTGTAATGTTATTATGTGTCTACATTGGTCTACATTGTGCAGCCAGTTGGACATGTTTTTATTGTGGCATGACATTTTTACTAGCAAAGCATTAATGTTCATGTGCACTGTTGGTGAATTGCATGTTTTGGATTGCTGTTACCCTACACAACAATAGCAAACACTGTGGCTGTTTAGTCAATTCTTCTCAGAAAGTGTGCTGTATATTGCATTAAAACACATATTTATATCTTTCTCCTAGTGCATTGTGTGGCATACCCCTTCAGCAACACGTTTGTGCGTATTGCTCAAGCGTGGTAATCTAGGGCAGCCCAGACTGTGGCGTGACTCGTGATTTGTTGCCGAGTTGGGGGGGCCCCCTCAGCATGGCTTGCAGGGGGGCCCCCAGAGCTTGTGTTAGGCCACTGTAACCACAGTATTATCTCTACCATCCTTAACATTTACAAACCAGCATAAAGGTAGTGTTACCACCAGTATTACTAAGAAGACTATTCTCCTCCCACACAGTTGACCTTCAGGGTACAAGTATATCATGTATTAACACACCTCATACATTAACAAGTGTGTGCTTATTTGTGTGCATATATTATCGGCCATATATTATTGTACGTATATTATCATGCAGCGGTTGCTGCACTCTAGTTAAGTTGAGCATCAAGATACAGAGGAAACCCGAAAAATGAATTTCAAGTACCTTTTGATTTGCATGAAGGATTTGGCTGAAATGTTGCAGACAGCATTGTACTCACTTGCCGCCCAGGACTGGAAATCTTGGGAAAGATCCGATAAAAAATAAAGATGATAATAATTTTAAAAAATCTAATTTTTGCTCGAGCACATAGTGAAAACCGCTGGACGGAATTGGACCAGGTACAAACAAACTTGGGCACAAAGCGTGGACTCGATTTCCAGGTGGAGTCTGGGGTTATTTTGTTGAGTAGTTTTTAAAATATTTGACAGAGAAGGTGGTACTTTATCTCAGAAAGTGTGCTGTATATTGCATTAAAACACATATTTATATCATTCTCCTAGTGCATTGTGTGGCATACCCCTTCAGCAACACGTTTGTGCGTATTGCTCAAGCATGGTAATCTAGGGCAGCCCAGACTGTGGCGTGACTCGTGATTTGTTGCCGAGTTGGGGGGGCCCCCTCAGCATGGCTTGCAGGGGGCCCCAAGAGCTTGTGTTAGGCCACTGTCACCACAGTATTATCTCTACCATCCTTAACATTTACAAACCAGCATAAAGGTAGTGTTACCACCAGTATTACTAAGAAGACTATTCTCCTCCCACACAGTTGACCTTCAGGGTACAAGTATATCATGTATTAACACACCTCATACATTAACAAGTGTGTGCTTATTTGTGTGCATATATTATCGGCCATATATTATCCTACGTATATTATCGTGCAGCGGTTGCTGCACTATAGTTAAGTTGAGCATCAAGATACAGAGGAAACCAGAAACATGAATTTCAAGTACCTTTTGATTTGCATGAAGGATTTGGCTGAAATGTTGCAGACAGCATTGTACTCACTTGCCGCCCAGGACTGGAAATCTTGGGAAAGATCCGATAAAAAATAAAGATGATAATAATTTTAAAAAATCAAATTATTGCTCGAGCGCATAGTGAAAACCGCTGGACGGAATTGGACCAGGTACAAACAAACTTGGGCACAAAGCGTGGACTCGATTTCCAGGTGTTGTTATTTTGTTGAGTAGTTTTTAAAATATTTGACAGAGAAGGTGGTACCCACTTCGCCTAAATTATAGCTATATTTCCCATGATGCATTGCAGCAGAGAGGGTTTTCAGGAATGAAAATCTGCCGTATTTTAGGGCTGATGCAAGAGATGTTCGTGAATATTCAGGTAATATTTGAGGTGATGTGAAAAAAAAGTTGAGAAAATACAATTTGGAGGAGGAAAAAGGATGAAATGGCATCAGGCTAGAGGTGAGGCATGTGAAAGAGGACACTGTGTGAAATTGGGGAGTTGGGCGGGAGGGCTTGGAGACCAAGTTCAGAGCTCAAACGTTCCTGCATATGTATAGGTTCTTTTTTCATATTCTTGTTTTTTTTTCTCAAAATATTCATTGTTATTTGTAGTTTATTGCTGATATAACTGTGGTTATGGAAAAAAAAGTTTCAAAAAGAGAGTTAAAAAAATGAGATGAATACAAAAAAAGTGGAATTTTATAGCTGCAATGAGGTGTTGGGTAGCCTATTGGGGCAACATGCCAAGGGATACAACATGGGCCTGGCTAGTGGGCCTGAAAGACATGTATAATGGCCATTGACAAAGGCATGTCAACCATAACGTCCCTTTAACAAAGTTTTCTCACTGAATTTCATAGGTTTTTATTAGTGCAACTTAACCACAACGTCCCTTTAACAATGTTTTTTCAGTGAATTGCATAGGTTTTTACCAGTGCACCCTTAATTTGCTACAAGTGTCTTATATTATACTTACCCCAATGTAACAGCTGTAGAGTCCGCGGACATACGAATGTTCACGGACATCAGGCAGCGTTCCCAAAGCCCAGAAGCACAGGGGAGAGCAAAACATGTTCGACCCTTCAACTAAGAAAGTGATATACTTAATACAAGATTACATACATTTATTGCACCCAAATCCACCTTTTTGTACAAAGTCATCTTTTGAAAATGTCCACTTTTTTAATGATAATGATGTGTTATTTATATAGCGCCTTAATCCAAAGCACTTTACAGAGCACATATTTACATACAATATCACCCAATCAAATTGGTACTCATTTATCGACCTCGGAAGGATGAAAGGCTGAGTTGGCCTTGCTAGGATTAGAACCTTCGACCTGTAGATCACGCTCATATCGCAGCAGGAGCATAATGGGATACAACAAGCACAAACCATAACTATACACCTCATAATATCACCTCAATACACTCTGCATACAGACTCACATGCACCAGGCACTTATTGAAGAACAAGCTCTTACTAAATAATAGGTACACTGTATTTATTTCTGTACTATTACTATTTATTACATAAACATTTCTTATAAGCAAAAAGCACTATTTTTTTATTTTCACAGAAATGCCAAACACACTTGAGTGGTTGGAAAATATCTTCCCAAAAGAAAAAATGAGTGATGATAACATCTCTAATGTTAAACAATACATCTTTTAATATGAATAAATATTGCCGTTAGCCCCAAACTCGATCTGGGTTAAATTTGAAAGGTTTTTTTGAGAAGTGTTCTGGGGCTCTCCAAATCAACACCAATTGCGCTTATGTCATCTCTGTTAGCAATTAAAATGAGAGCAACTCTGATGCTATACAGAAAAATTATAAATGCTTCTGAATCTAAAGTGCTGGACCTGATCAGAAGGGAGGACGAATCAGATGCTACAAAATGGGAACAGCTCAACCTGAATATACTGAAAGAATTAGATCTAACTGCAGAAACGTTGGTCCAAAATCCAAATAAAGTATCAAAAAACTTTTTGAGGCCAACTGGATCAATACTTTGGAAGTTGCTAACAGGTACTCTCTGACGGCAAATCTTCTGACGATGTCAATGAAGCCTAACGAGGTAAGAGGGTACCTAAAGCAATTTCCAGATAAAAAGCTAAGCAGAACATTCCTAAGATTTTGATTAAATCAGCTGAAAACAAATGAAATCTTAGCAATACGAAATCAGGTGAAATCGAACAAGTGCCGCTTCTGCAAAGAAAACCCTCAAGTGGAAACCAACGGGCATCTACTGCTAGATTGTGGAGGGCTTGAATCAGAAAGACTTAGGTTTCTCGCAGAACCATTGAAAAATTTTGGAACACTCAACTTAGATAATCTTTGGGCACTGCTAACAAGTGCAAACAACCGTCGAGGTGTGATCGGAGTGTCACTGCTCCTGAAATCTCTGGATATTTAATAACTCAGAATCTGTGAAAAAGGGCAACTGACCGCCTGAAGCTTGCTTCGACACACCTCTACCTAATTTGGAACTGGGTTAAAAGGAAAATTAACTTTTTGGAGGATTCTTTATACTTTATTGTAAAAATTGCATTGCAATTAAATAAAAAAAATGTTTTTCTTATAGTACATAGTTTTCACAAAGAAACAACTCCCCAATTTAATTATTCAGAATCCCAGCAGTCAGAAAGAGAAACCCTATCTCCAACTATACATAATGAAATCATGATGTTGTCGACAACATTGGATGAAATCAGTCATAACTTTAAGGAACTATTAAATTATGTCAAAAATCATGTGATTAAAATTGTTCATTATCACTGTCCTTCTTGCACCTGTCCCCATGTCCCCAGCAATCATCACCATCAAATTCCCAAAATTTAAATGAAAGACGCATATCCTCTCCTATCCTAACTGCTGCTCATGCACTTGCATTATTGTCCATTTGTTGTTTGTCAGTTTGTTATGCTTGTATCCACCGCCTCCTCCCTGCCCACCCTGCTCCCCCCAACTTCCTGGTAACGCACTTGAACTAGCAGAAATGTCATCAGGCCTAGTATGCTTATTATTATTGTACATCATTCTGAAATTTCCATGGCCTTATGAATTATTGTATCCCATGTTTCCCTCCCTTCTTGGAGGGCTTTGAATCACTCATTTTATGTATAAGCGCTTTTTAAATAAACAATACAATACAATACAATTTGTCCCTGAGCAATCCAAGAAAACTTTATTTTCGAATGTGGAAACAGTTCCATCAACTTTACAAATGTATCCTTCCTTGCAAACTGTAATGAAATTCCGGTAACTAAGCCCACCCTGTTCCCTCCACAGTGAACAACAATGATGTCCAGATGTTTAAAGTGAACCATATTCCCACAAAATGGGAGGAAGTCCGTCCACTTCATTCCTTCCTCTCCATACCATGACACTTGAAATTCATGGAATCCCAGATGTTCCGACAATTCACAGTGCTCGTAATAGACCTTCAGCCAATGGATCCAAAAGTCCCACAAAATCCATACACTCTGCCTCTTCAAAGTCATAGCCACAGCCATCTTCATGCTCTCACCAAGCAGAACTCCTGCTACCCTCTCTTGCTGTACACCACATTCAGGAAACCTGATTTGCTGATCCCCTGATGTCCGCAGACATCCACGACTGCCTGTGGTCTCCATAGTCGCCTTTCCATGCCAGGCATCCTCAAAAGACCTAGATGTGGCATGTGCTGTTCGTGGACTACTACTGGGGTGTCTGTGGACACCGTAGCACAGGGCAGCCCTTCTACCCTTTACAATTTCTTGTTTCTAACACTCCCTCACTGGCTGCTTTAAAACAGTGACAGATCCATCCACCAATCACATCCAAAAACTCTACACCTAAGCCTGTCGTCTCAGTTTAACACTTCAGATGGTCACTTCAAAGCTGAGAGTACTCATCGCCTATTAATCACAGCAATCTGCATTAGAAATTACTGTAAACTCTCCAATTTCCAGATTCAACAATATCTGCATCTAACAAGACATAGCACATGTATGCTTATATTTTTTTAAGTATTTTCTTCTACTTTTTTACAAATATATATATGAAGGGGTTCTGCTACTTACCCTATAATAAGCTTCTGAAAAAAGCATATTCTCTTTTTTAACCACTCTAGCAAAATCTATGCATTTCAGCATTCAGCACCTGCTCACATCAAGCAGTAATTACTTACAATGCTGTCTGTTTAAACATGTTTCTTATTAGGAGAAATTTAATGTAAGGTCAAAATTCATATGTGCATTTATAGCAGCACTGTGTGTAACATTTTTATAAAAGAAAGCAAAAGAAGATAGAATAGATTCGTAGACCTTTTTTATATGGCACTTAGCGTGTGCCAGTTTAATATGTTGGCAGTACATGCATACTAGCAGTGCTGGCTTGTTGAATAATAGTTCTTTTGTTAGTTTCAGGGCGGGATCTAGTCAAAGGCTCGTGTAGTCTCGTGAGTCTTGCTCTAAGTCTGGAGATTCGAATGGGTAGGCTACAAGGTCTGCTTTGGAGTTCACTGGTAGAATCAAACTTAGGTCCATTGGTGAGGTTAGCTTGCTCCATAATGGTGCAGAAGGCGGGGGTGGCTCTGCAGGATGGGTTGAGTTGTTGATTCTTAGTGGTGTGGTGGAGGCTAATATCAGTTGTTAGGCAAATTAAGAATAATGGGTAGGTGATAGACCAAAGGCAAAGTGTTTTGATGCTCATGGTGTATCAGTAAGTGGACGTATTTTCTAGTACATGGGCAGCACTAATGCGTGGGTGCTGAGGAGGAGAGCCCTAAGTAGGTAGCCTAAATACAACAGACGGGCTCACTTTAGGTTGGGAGAGTTGTAACAGATCACATAGGCGTGGATGGTTAAGCATATAGGCATGCAGCTCATCTACACAAGTGGGTTGATTGTAACTATCAGATGGTTGGGCACAAATGGGATAAATGCAACAATCAAAGGCAAAAGCACATATGGGCTAGATGTGACAATCAATGGCAGGGCACATATGGGCTAGATGCGACAATCAATGGCCGGGCACATATGGGCTAGATGCGACAGTCAATAGTGTGGCACATATGGGGTACATGCGACAATCAATGGAAGGGCACATATGGGCTAGATGCGACATTCAATAGTGTGGCACATATTGGTTAGATGCGACAATCAATGGCAGGGCGCATATGGGCTAGATGTGACATTCAATGGCAGGGCACATATGGGCTAGATGCGACATTCAATGGTAGGGCACATATTGGATAAATGCAACAATCAGAGGCAAAAGCACATATGGGCTAGATGCGACAATCAATGGCAGGGCACACATGGGCTAGATGCGACATTCAATGGTAGGGCACATATGGGATGGCCTGTGGAGACAAAGGGTGTAAACACATGTTGGTGCATGCTTACCTGCTGTCTTAGCAGGGGGTCAGACCCTGGATCCTCCTGGTCCGAACAGGTCCAAACAGGAATTGCCCTTTTCTTCATTGGCCCTTCGCTTCGGATGCCCGGGTGAGAGACGCCCTTGAATTAAGAGTTAAGAGCAGGAAGGAAGGAGCATGGCTAAAAAGGTGGGTGGGGCTTAGGCCAGGTGACCTACATCCACTTACACCTGCTCCCCAGCTGCAAAGGAAAAGAGGCTGGAGGACTCCTTAAGTATGGAAAAGAGCAGCAAGCAGGAAGGCACCAGGTGGGCGGGGCTTGCTAAGTGGTGAAAAAGAGCGGCAACCAGGAAGGCGCCAGGTGGGTGGGGCTTCGGCCAGGTGACCTAGATCCACTTACACCCGCTCCCCAGCTGACTTTAGGTTTCTTTGTCTCTCTTCGTGTGTGTCTAAAAAGCATGTGATGTTGATGAAGATGTTGTTGCTGTTTGGGAATGGTGAAGGGTGCCCCTTGAAGGTTAAATTGACGGTGAATGGTCTTGTGGTCTCTCCCCTGCTAGTCTAGTTTCTTCACCACTGGAAGGAATCTCACTACTTATATCACTGGTGTCCTGTCACGGTACCGCTGTTTGGGGTCTATTGGGGCAAGGAGGTCTGATGTTCATGTAATACTCTTGCCAGGAGTACACAATGTCCTGTGAGTAGTCTAAGGTGTCCCACCTAAATTTTCATACTTTCCGTTGTTCTATTTCTTTTTTATAATGTTCAAGTGATGAATTTATGTCATCCAAGATGGTTTTCAATTCTTCATTGGTCTTGAAGGTGCTTAATTGCTCAATCAGTTCACTAATTTCGGTGTCTAGCTTAGAGACTGATTTAGATCGTTCTTCTATCATTAGTAATATTAGGTTGAGTGAGCATTTATTTATTTAAAGCACTTTTGATCCTCCTATCCAGAATACCACCTTGAAATTATTTGAAACTCATATGTTGAATCAACTGAAGAACATCAATTACCACAAGATCAAAAAATACAACATTAGGAAACATCAGAGCAAACGTATTAAAGAACTGGCTGATGACAGTTCTTTAACCTTGAAACCGGCAGACAAACGAGGAGCAATTGTTGTGATGGATACCTCATTCTACAATATGCAATGTTTGGCACTTCTGGACGACAAAGATACATATACCCATCAATGAGGACCCAATCTTCAGGATCTCATCTATAATTGAGACAGTACTTGAGAAGGCGCTTGATAATGGTTGTTCTTCTACGGTCTCCCCAAGATTTATAAACAACTATCTAAACCCTCTTTAAGACCAATCGTGGCAGGAACAAATAGTGTGTTCCATCCTTGGGCAATATATGTTGACAGAGTCCTGCAACCCATTGTACAAAAGACTACAATTTATTTGCGTGACATAACTCATTTCATCAATGTCCTACAAAACATCCATGACCTTGAAAGTGATGATCTACTGGTTAAACTTGATGCCAAAAGTTTATACATGTCAATTCCACACGACAAAGGCCTTGAAGCCCTTGAGTGGGCTCTTCTTCAAGAAACTCAATGCATAGCTGATAAGACCTTCATAATTGAACTGGCCAAGATCATACTCCACAACTCCTACTTCAACCATCAGTTTTATCTTCAAGCATCTGGCACATCCATGGGCTCAGCAATGGCCCCAGCATACGCTAATTTGTTCATGTATCACTTTGAAACTGAATACATTATCTTACATCCGATTTGGAGACCTAAATGAATCCGCTGGATGAGATACAATGACAATGTATTCATGATATGGAAAGGTGAAAAAGATTTACTACAAAACTTCTTGATGTATATCAATTCAGTAAATGACAGAATACATTTTACTATAGAAACAGGCACTCCTAAAATCCATTTTCTAGATATAGAATTGGAGATCAAAGAAGGAATGATTGTTACTAATATATACACTAAACCAATTGATGTGAACAATACTCTACACTATCAGAGCTACCACCCGAGACACCTAAGGAATAATTTACCATACAGTCAGTTCCTCCGTGCCAAAAGGATCACTTCGGTAGAATCTACATTAACTATTGAGATTGACAAAATGGCCTGCAAATACTCAAAGCGAGGCCATCTAGAAGAAATATCCACCCTCAAAACACGAACAGAACTCCTAAGTAAAATAACAGAGCCCAAAGAAACACCCTTTCTATATACTCTTAAATATTCCAGTCAGAGCCACCACATCACCTGGCTAATAAGGAAAAATTGGAGGATTATTCAGATGGACCCACAACTTCAGAAACTATTTCCTAAGCCACCACTGATTGCCTATAAAAGAGGAAGGAACTCTAGAGACCAATTGGTGAAAGCAGAACGTGTCCAGGATCAAAGGCAGACAACGTTACACACTAAGAAATTAGGAACCTTTGCTTGTTTACATTGTTCTAATTGTAGCAACATCACAAAAGGTGACTACGTGGGACACCCACGCACAGGAGCTAAAATCAAACTTAAACACTACACCACCTGTGACACCAAGTCTGTTATATACGCCCTTAATTGTCCTTGCCGCATTTATTATGTGGGCCAAACGTCAAGGAAAATGAAAGAAAGACTCAATGAACACAAGAGTAACATACGGATCAACAATGATCGTTCTCCAGTCTCAAGACATTTCACTGAGAAATGCCACTCCATAGCTCAACTACGATTTCAAATCCTTGAGGTTGTCCCAAGGAGCTCCACGGGGTGGGAACCATGCCAAGAGATTAGATCAGGGAAAACTGTTTTGGATTGACAAATTGGACAGCATGAATCCTCATGGTATGAATGAAGACTTGCACCTAGGGGCCTTTTTATAGAGATTAGGCACATTACTTAGATGTATCTAATTGTACTAATCAGTCAATTTGAGATACCACTGAACTAAATGATTGTCAGTGCCTTTCCCTCTTCCCCTGAATATCACTCATATCTGTAACAATGTACCTTTTAGAACACGATATGATGTAATAGGACTAATCTAGTCTTAAGAATAAGTCCACCAAACACTCATTATTTCATCATTGTATCAGATATGCTTTCTTACACAGATAATGTCTATGACAACTGTAAGCATTACTGTTAGGAGAGTCTAAATATTAACAAGAATTGTTTAAGTTCGACCTTGAATATAATAAATATACCTTGAAAATGTACTACTATTATATACAGGATCTAAGAACGCGTTCCCTGTCCCAGATGTGACCCTATGCTGGCGGTCGCTGAGCACAATATATCCATTCAGCTCAAGATGGATTAAGTTGTTTGTATGAACATGCATTTATGCTATACTATGCACTAAGATTGTGAGCATAGGTGCCCGAAGTCTTAAAAATGTCACGTAAGTGATCAAGTGATGTTGATATATTAGGCAAGTGCTGCCTGGCATTAAGGTGATGCAGCGAAGTATTCACACACCAAAACTGATTTTTAGAATCCTAGTGCGAGGTCTGTCAGGAGGCCAGGCAGCACGTCAGTTACGTTTGCAGACCCTGGAGCAAACATGTTGTATTTAGGCTTTGCCATTGTTTGTCGAATTGATTGTCTATGAAAAGACAAAAATATCAGAAGGGGGAGACAGCAGTAACAGCAAGCTTAGGTTTACATTTTGAAGGAACGTGGAGGAGTTGGTGTTATTTACTTTTGGGAAATGAACCTAGCTATATTGCATGGACATGGGGAGGCACTGCCTCCTATAATAAGCTTGAGGAACAGCCAGCATGCACTTCATTTTGAAGTACAAGGGATTCTCGTTAGGAACCTTGCAACATGCGTACAGGCTTTTTAAGCATCCACCCACGCATGGGCTGGACCACTGTCATTAGATAGAATATGTTGATCTCAGCATTGCGGCGACTTGGTTAGGATCTTAGGACACACATTGTTGTTGCACTTCTTTTTGAGCATTGCCCGAGTTGATATAAAGAAAACTTTGAAAGTATAAAGAGACAAGAGATTGTTGCCTCGAGAAAGCCCCAGGTGGGGTGAAGCTGATGGCCATGCAGTGGGCAAACCATATTTCAGCCTATTTATACGCTCACAATATTTCTTTAACTTATGATATGCTGTATTTCACACAATGTACTTTAAATCATGTTTTCTTGTTGGGTTCTCTTTACCATTTCTGGCATAAATGTATGGCATGGCCTTTGTTTATTAGGCAGAATCTCACCATCCTATCCAACACACAAGTCAACTATCATTTTGTATTTGAATCAGACATCATTTTGTCTTACTGATGTCACTTTGTATTTGTCTATTATTTTCTTTGAATTTTGAATTGAACAAACCGTGTTCAATTAAATCCGATAATACTCACTTAAATTGTACTTTTGATCTTCCTTTTTTTTTTTTTCACCTTTTGTAAACTTTTATTACTGCAAGAGCAGACAGTTAATACAACCAAGGATACTTCAACTTGTAACGATAGTTAAACCGCTCACAAAACAAATAGTGCTCAAAATGTCCCAAAACGTATTTGCCACTGCAACTTTCTCATTACTCAAAAGTTCACCACCAACATAGGACTAGAAAAGTAGGCTTAGAAAATGACTATTCGAGCTTTAGGGCCCGATTCAGAGAAGCATTTATTAATGGCATTGTCGCACTGAAAAACGGTCAGAATCAGGCCCTTAGTACGCTAAAAGCAACTTAAAAACAAGTGTTCACCTCCTCTAGACAATCAAAGCATCTAGAAATTGGAATGCATGTTTGATGAAAAGATGGCGACCGCTCAACTTAGCAAAAGTCTTGTAATTTGATGAACTGTAACCAGGGTTTCCCCTTCATAGAAGGCTCTCAATGTTCTTCTGCCGTCGTCGGGTCATCATTAGGTTCTGCAGCTTCGACATCATTAGACTCTTCCTCATTTTCATCAACTTCCTCTTCTTCGTTTTGCTCATTTTCCTCCTCATTGACTTCTTCCTGGACCTCCTCATTGTCCTCATTTACCTCTGCAGCTTCCTCAACTACTTCAGCTGCTTCCTCGGCTGCTTCCTCGGACGCTTGTTCAATTTCGAACGGATTTTCACCCTTGGCAAAGAGTTCATATCGCGACTTATCTATTGGATTATTTAGGATGCTTGTAGCAGTCAGAACGCTCTTCCTTTTTATTAGTTCCTTAT
The DNA here is from genome assembly GCF_040938575.1 of Ambystoma mexicanum. Taxonomy (NCBI): domain Eukaryota; kingdom Metazoa; phylum Chordata; class Amphibia; order Caudata; family Ambystomatidae; genus Ambystoma; species Ambystoma mexicanum. Next base: position 40,684,588 of record NC_090937.1, read on the forward strand.
ATGCCAGTTTGCTCTTTGCATGATCTGATGACTTGATATGCTGTTGCACAGAACTCTGCAAAGCAGGAACATACGTACTGCAAACACTGCAATGCACTGTCTCCACTTTCATCATGTGTTCTTCGGCAGAAACGCCTTCCAAAATATCCTTTTCTGCAATTTTTGCCGCCTCATTCTGGTTAGTTTGTGCCTTATGCATAGCAGTTTTCTTAAACTTATTCACCATGCACTCGTGTAAGAACTGCATGACAACTTTGCAAATTTAGTTTGTTTCTGAATATGATCCAATGTTTCCTGGTGAGTAGTACTTTCCAAGTGAGCTTCAATGTCCTTTTCTTCAAATGTACGGAATTTACAAAATGAACAGGTAAACGCAATCCTGTAGCCATCACCATATTTTTCACTGTTTTTCTCCCTACACCGTCTTTGTTTCTCTCTTCTGGCTTCAACTCTGCGTTTCTCTTCTTCCTCTCCGTTTTTACCATCAGTTTTTGCATCAGGTTTTGCCAAAAAATATGGAACGCTTCACGAATGTGCGTGTCATCCTTGCGCAGGGGCCATACTAATCTTCTCTGTATCGTTCCAATGTTACTATATGTGCTTCTAATAAGGAGCGCTTGCCTGTTGCGATTACTGTTCACTAAATGAATACATTTTAAAATAGTTTAGGTGGTGCTGGCTTTTATTCACTTCTCTTTTTTGGCCACTCTATCACTCCAGTATGTTTTTGGGGGGTTTGTTGATTGCCTTGTTAGGGGTATGATTGTTTGTGTTTTAAATACCACTTGTTTTTAAAATGCAACCTAATTATGATTCAGGATCTCAGGGAATATTAACTTGAAGGCGTTATTTACCCCATGGTGTCATGTTAAATCATCCCGCGCCATATTCGTTATATATCCCTGACATTACTATAGTTTGCCTCCCCTCTCTATGCTTTCCCATCGACCATCAGGGGACTCACTCTGTGCAGTCCATTTGCTTTATCCGTTCCTATCAGCGTTGCTTGGAGCATCGTGTGATGGCAGAAATCTCTGGACAAAGGCAAAAGTCAGTTCACTAATGCCGTCACTCCGCACATTCAGAGCCTTCTGTTTGTTTAGCTTTTGTTCATTGGCCCAGCTATTTGGAAAAAGTGCCAGGTCAGCCCTAATTCAAACGGTAATGGAACCGAGCTAACAAAAAGACTGGTCTGTGACAGGGTTGCAGCACGGATTCTGAATGGCCTTTAACCAAGATATTCAGCAAAGAAACAATGCGGGCTTCAGCATGCAAACAGTGTCAAATATCTGCTCACTTCCATGATACACCAGCCAGTGTACGCTGTAACCCTTTTCCTCCTTGCTCGTAATGGTTTGCAGCAGAAGAAATAAAAGGCTACATAGTGCACACGTGCCACCATCGTAAAAGTGTACTGGAATTTAAATTATAAACAAAGTAGATGAGGTACAGAAGCAATGCGACTCAAGACATCAGTGCTCAATATTTTTAATTATTTATATATATTATTTAATAATTTATTTTTTCAAGAAAAGATTCGGGTATGATCGTGCTCTTCTGTCCCTTTGCTGGGCTGGGGGTGATAGCGTCCTGGGTTTGATTTTTCCAGATGTTACTCGGTGGGTCGTGAGTCAATTTGCTATATTCCCCTGACCCCTCTCCTATAGCGTTGTGCTGTTGGAAGGAGCCACTGTGAAAACTGTTTTCTTCCGGATTTGATATTCCTCGAAAGCATAGCATCTCCTCCATTATGAAAGGCTGCTGCACGTCCTGGTGCCCCCTTTGTTCATCTGCACAATTGACAGTACAACTTACTCTGCCCCCTCCTGAATAGCTGACACGCTCCATTAGTTGCAGGCTCGGGGGGCATGAATCGGATTGCTTCAAGGTTCAGCTATGGAGGCTTTCAGGGGTGTGCACTGTGCACATTATGCACGAAAATGCACGTTGTCGTTTGTACATGTTTTGCGTATTGTAGTTTATTGCTCCTCTTAACGTTCATGTGCAGTGGGGACTACCTCATTTCCACGCGAAACCGTCAGCACTTCAGTTGGCACTCTGATCTGAGTCCTGTTTCGACTACAGCAGTTGTAGACAGCGCTGCGAAGGGGGCACTGCGCAGCTAAACAAGCGGGGGCCAGTAACCTGTGGGGCAAAAAAGGGACAGGAGGGGAGAGGAGGGGCTCCCAGGCTGAGAGGCAGCAACCTGTGACTCAGGGAAAGCACAACACCTCTCCCCAGCTCCTCCCACAGACATACGGGGCCAGGGAGTATGAGGGGCACAATGGGGTAGCACAGAACAAGAGGAGGTGACAAGCACCCAAATCAGGAAGCAGGAAACTCGCAGGTAGTGTTAGTGGCCCGCCACAGGTCACCAGGGCGGGCCGCACCAGATGTCGGGGTCACCCGACTCACCAATAAGGCTGCGGACACGCAGCAGATGAACCGCAGGGAACACCTTGCCACGTCTGGGTCACCGGACAGCATACAGCAGTTGGGGCATCCAGCATGTGGCAACCTTGGCTCTGGGGGCACCTAGGCCGGGGCTGCAGGACCAGGCTGTGGTCACACGGCAGACAACGAACAATAAAGGACACAGACATGAGTTGCCACTTCCTGGGGCTCTGCTGCACTGCCTCTCCTGTGCCAGCAGAGCCCCTTTTATTGAGGAGACTCATGACACTCTTTCTTAAAGGGGCAACAGGCCCACCATTAAATGGGCCACACACCACATCTCTCCTTTATTATAACAAAAGAAAAACCACAGCACACATAAAGCAAGGACCCTACACAGGGGTTCACTATGGTGGTACTATCCAGTCCGCGTACCACTCCTATGATCATCAACACTCAGTCACTGCAAACTGTGGTGCATTCCAGTCCGTGCACCCCGGGGAAGGCCCAGTGCCTGGTATCAAGATTAGAAGATGCCAGGATCAAACTGACCACGTGAGCTGCTGCAGGATAAAATGAACACATTCTCCTCCTCTTCATCGTCCGCATAGTTGTATAGTCCCCTCCACTGCTCCTATGTTACCTGAACCGCCGCTACTCTGGGGGCTTCTTCCCTGCAACCTCCTTTGGAACGCTTCCTCCTGATGGCCCAAGCATGCTAGCCGGCACTGGGTCTGGGCCCACGCGTGCAAAGTGATCCACCTTTCCGCACCTCCCACATGCATGTTCTTTGGCCGGGCACTCCTGCACATGTGGGAGGTCCCATCCACACTGATGCCATATTGTTGCACCTGGCTCTCTCCTTGGCCAACCCCTCTTCTCATTGGCCTACTTCCTTCTCACTTGCCCACGGCCGACACCTCCTCCAACTTTACCCGTTGCTTCGGTGCTTCGAGCTTAAGCTGCTGCCTGGAGAGGTCCATCGCTGAGGCATGTAGCTCCACCAGTTCCTGGGCACGGGCCAGCTCCAGTATCCGGTCGAGGCCCAGCCCTGGCTCTCGAGGACCTGTTTCCGCAGCTTAGCAGAGCTACAGCCATAGATGATGTGGGCCCTGATCTCATCATCCTCGAAGTTACTCAGAGCACAGGAAATCGCGATGCCCCGCAGCTTTCCATGAAACGCATCAAGGATCTCACCTTCCTCCTGCCTCGCGCACCTCATCCTGAACTGTTCATAGTCCCTGTTGACCATGTGCATGAACTACTCGTTCAGTACTGCAATGGCTGTGCCATATGACAGGTTTAGGGGACGCAGGGTGTAAAACAGCCTCTGGACAGCCGGGCCGGCTGAGTAAAGGAGAGTTGAGTCTTTCGCCTTGTCCTTGACGTTGACAGCCTAAAAATACAGCTCAAGGTTTTCCACCCATGCTGTCCAAAGGGGTCCTAGACTAGCCGAAGACCCCACCACATCAAACAGATACAAAGGTGCCAGCAGCACATTCTGGCGGTGTGCCCCTTCATATTCCTTGTCCATCATGATGGTAGATTGACGTGGCACCCTCAATGCCCACTGTGAATGGGCACATAGCCTAGTTCAGCAGATTGAGGATATCCAAAGGCGCAAAAGCACTCCCTGTCGAGCCGCTACCCTTCGGGGTAATCTTATTGGTGGTGGAAATGTCACAAGGGTTTGATGACCTTGTCGAGCTCCCTGTCTGTTCACCCCACCTTCTGGGGATAACTGTGTGCCCCAACACCAGCCCCTGTCCTCCTGATCCTACCACACTGCCGCCTATGCACCAGAGCACTTTCCTAGGAGGCCCGGTTGTTCACTGGCCTCAGATTCCTTTGTTTTCCCCTTGACTCAACCGCCACGGGCCCAGGTGATCATTTGCGGGTCTGCCACGGGACTCAAGTTCCTCGTTTTCACCCTCGTTTTCACCCAGAAAAACAAAATTCATTGGCAAACTTTTTGTGGCGATAGCCGATAGAAAACAGGTCCCGAGTTCATGGACTGAGGCAATAATAGTACCAGTATATAAGAAGGGCAGTCGTGACGATCCCGCCAACTATCGACCGATTGCCCTCCTGGACACTATTGGCAAAGTGCTGGTGACTTTCTTACAAAAAAAGCTATCTGCATGGGCCAATGAAGTCAACCTACCTGATATCAGACAAACTGGTTTCACAAAGGGCGTGGGAGTAGAGAACAACCTTGTTCTGGTAAATCTGTTAAAACTTGATGCCCTAAATAAGAAAGATCAATTATTCATGGCATTCATCGACTTACAGCAAGCGTTCGATTCAATTAATCGAATTAAACTATGGAGAGAAGTTAGAAAATCGAAACTGCCCAAACGCTTTGCTTCAACCGATAAAGGCACTGCACTCCAATACAACAATTAGAGTAAGACTAAACGCAAGTGGAGACCTGTCTAAATCTATTATTACCACCAGAGGAGTAAAACAGGGATGTCCACTTGCTGCCATCTTGTTCAAACTCTATATTGCTGACATCTCTATTGCACTGGCAAGTGTCAACTGTTTCCCCCCAAAAATCAATGGACATCCAATAAGTTATGTGATATATGCAGATGACTTAGTACTGGTTGACAAGACCCAGATAGGGCTACAGCGGCTTTTGTCAAAGCTTGAATCCTACATGATTGACAATGACTTATCAATCAATGTGAAAAAAACAAAAATCATGAGGTTTGGCAGTGATCGAGTCGCTAAAAAAAAAACTTCAAATGGCGAATTGACAATAAATTCCTCGAAGAAGTCATGAAAATTCGATATTTAGGAATAATGATGAACATCTCGATTCGTGAGTGGAGCTGGGTTCATGATCTATTCCAGCGGACCCGAATGCTTGCCCCACAAGGAGCAAGATTACATACCTTATACGGTAAATTTTCAGTATTACCGCTACGTACGTTTTACATCCAAAAAGTGGTACCCACAATAACTTTTGGGGTAGAAGCAGGCTGGAACATAGACCTAAAGATATGGCCCATTTTAGAAGGCTTATTCTGGCGCCAAGTCCTGAGATTACCAAAATACCTCTCAATGACCATAATACGCCACGAATTGGCACTAGAAAGCCTGTACGGAACAGTTCTATGGAAATCCCTGTGATTGCTACGAAAGATGGAGATATCGAACCCTGCACCAGCTTACAAAATCTTAAAATCAGAAGGAACACATCTACACAAGGAGCTGCTCTTAAAATGGTCTGAGAAAGTGAAAGCCATCTTGCACAGTGCAAATATCTCAATGGAAACTTTGATGAATCGGCCACAGATCGCGAGAACAAAATTGAAAGAATGGTTATGGATAGACAACGTGAACAAACTCGAAACAATGCCGACAGCGTTGGATCTTGGGCCAACAAAGAATAAAGTGGACAATATGCCAAACTATCTGTGTCAATTTCCATCGAGATATCACAGAGATAAATTTCTCAGATTCAGATTAAATCTTCTGAAAACTAACCACATGTTGGTGACGAGAAAAATGAAACCAGATACCGAAGAAGCCTGTCGGCACTGCAAACTCTTTGCAGAGTCACTAAAACATCTAATAATTGAATGCGTGGCCCTAAACAAGTTGCGTTCCATCCATTTGAGCAAATTCAAGCCAGTAAACGAAGAGATGGAAGATCTGTGGTTTCGGATACTGAGTGGAAGCTCGATACATCTTACCTGTTCAGTGATAAACTTTCTAGACACAGTCCTAATCTGAAAAGACACGAACTAAATTGTCAATGGAAAGCGTCACTAATGATCTGAGGATAAGTTGTAATAAAAGTTTTGAAAAAACTAGATGTTACAAATAAAAAAAAAAAAAATTACTTTTATTGTTCTGTGCCGTCACCGGCCCGGTGTTCCTTTGCTGCAGCTTGATTGTTTCTTCTTTAATCACGGCTGCAGCACAGTGTTCGTGGGCCACGCCCACCTTCCTTTGTTGCGGTTGCAATGATGATTGATAATTCACTGCTGCACCCCGGTAACCGCAGGGAGTCGCCAGCTGGTCACATCGCTCCCGCTTCCTCATGCGCCTTTATTATTCAATAAGCAGGTGCGCGAGGACCCGCTACTCCTCCCTGCAAGCTCAAAGGGAGTCACCAGCAGTCCACCACGCTCCGCACCTTCATCGCAGCGGGCCTGGACCCTCCCAGGCTCCACCCACTTCCTTTGTTTGGTGGCCGGCTCTGTTTCTGGTCGGGGCTGCCTCAGCAGTTCGGCGTCCCCCCAGCACCTCAACCACACCCGCGGGCACCAGGTGGCCTGCAAACAGCATGGGGCCCTGGGCCACCCGCAGCGGCCGACGCCGCTTCCTTACACACTGCTGACGCTGCTGTGTCTTTCCTCGCGGCCTCCTCCGCCACCACACACGTGGCTCCTTTGTTTCGCCGCCTCCTCCAAGGAGGCTTCTGGCGGCCCGCACAAGGATGTGCGTAGGGCCCAAAACACCACGTCGTCAATGTTAGTGGCCCACCCCAGGTCAATAGGGCGGGCCGCACCAGATGTTGGGGTCACCGACACACCAATAAGGCTGCGGACACGCAGCAGACGAACCGCAGGGAACACCCTGCCACGTCCAGGTAACTGGACGCCTTACAGCAGCTGGGGGCATCCAGCATGTGGCAGCCTCGACTCTGGGGGCACCCAGGCTGGCGCTGCATGACCAGACCGTTGTCACACAGCAGACAACGAACAATAAAGGACACATACATGAGTTGCCACTTCCTGGGGCTTTGCTGCACTGCCTCTCCTGTGCCAGCAGAGTCCCTTTTATTGAGGAGTGTCATGACAAGGTCATGACACTCTTTCCTAAAAGGGCAACTGGCCCACCATTAAATGGACCACACACCACAGACAGGGAACAAAAGAGCACCATAAGGTGCGAAGTGCTGTCGGCGGTAGCCGGCCGGGGGCTTGGCAGAGCCCCCACATAAACAGACATAGCCTAGGGCTAGTAATCCCCAATATAAGGAGCTGCCGAAGCAGCAGAAAAGTACAATCCTGTTTGGGACTCTGCACGGAGCACCAAACAAGTAGTCTGCGTTTTCTATACCGTGAGCTTTGCAGTGCTCCGATGCAACTGCAGAATACCTGTGGCTTACCAAGCCCTTTTGCGGGTGTTACACTGTGAGCTTTGCCTTGCTCCGGTGCAACTGCAGGCTTTTTTCAAGCCAGCCCATGAAGTTCATTTTGAACGTATGATTGCTGTGGGTTATCCCAGGGCCCACGAAAGTTGCAGGGAAAAGAAACAATACTAGCACTGCTGTAGGACGGGTGCGATCAGCAGAAAGAATCAACAAGACTACACGTTCAAAATCGACTCACAAGAGGTCTCCAACGTAACAAAGGAGCGTTCCAAGGAGCAGCAGCCATTGAAAGTGGAGCGGCAGCTTACAAAGGGCCTGGAGGCTCCACGAGGGTAAGAGCCTCACCAGGGTGTCCAGAGGAGGCAAAGAAGACGACCAGCAGTAGAACCAAGCAGACGCACAGGTATACGCATGCCTGTCTGCTGGGGAGGAGCCGGAGCAGGCAAAAGGAACCAGCGAGGGTTGCCACAGCAACCCAAAAACGAAACTGACACAACCTGCTGAGCGGAGAGCTTGGGAAATTGCGCAAAGTACATAGCACTGGGACTGGCAATCTACACGTCACTTTCAGCATGCAGAGGGGGCATTTTGTTAATTTCCTGAAAAAGTAAACACCAGGAAACAAATATCGAAGCAATTGTACGCACACAGAATATGGGAAGTACTTTGCTGAGGAAATCACAGATCAGCTGCAATATAAGGTAGCAGTTTAGGAGATAAGAAGAAACCCAAAGAAACCCATTATTTTTGCATAGCACAGAATTTGGGAAATGGCAGTCAGAAAAAATACAAAGTTCATGCGATGGGCTGACGAAGCAGAACTCATACACAGCTGGGTATGGGTAAGGGGGTGCCTAGACAGCAGCTCAGATAAAGGGGAAGAAGATGCCATCATGGTAGACGATGAAGCAGGAGCACCACTGAAGAAAATAGTCAAGGGGAGAAAGACTCAACTCACTACAAAGAAACAAGCACCACCAGTACCAGGAAGACGAACAACAAGCCAGGTAAAAAGAAAGCTTTTATGACTAAAATTTTGGAGGATTTTGCTAATAGGTATTTGGTGCAGCAGGGGTCAGTAGTAAATACCAAATTTGATCAATTGGAAAAAATGATGACAGATTTTGGGGAGAAACATCTCCAAACCTCAGGAGCAGACCTGCCAGTGGGGAGGGACCACTAAGGGCTTAGGTACGGCCCAATCCCACCCAGAACCAAAAGAAGTGCCAGGGCCCAGCATTATAGGGCCAGTGACAGTAACCCTAGGGATAGAAGGAGGGGTTCCAGCGCCTGATAACACAGGCACTGGAGCAGCAAATCCACAAAAACAAAGCAAAGCGGTCACAAACACACTTCTAGCAGAAAAACTGAAAAAACTGCAGAGCGACATTTTGAACCGTTTCGAAAGATCCCTGGCATGAAACATTGAGCAGGTGGTCAAAGAAACTATTTGGAAAAGGGGGTATATGGAAATATTTTCATTACTTGAAGCACAGCGAAAGGGATAGGATGCTTTTAGGGACCCTAAAAAGATTGAGGAAAAAATCCTAGCAAGAAAAGCGCAGGTGGTGCACAACTTGGATAATTGGTTAAAAGCATTCGCCATAATGGCCACAGTAATCTTGGAAAAAACACCAAATGAGTGGGGAAAATGTATTGCCAATATAGTTAAAATCGCAGAAGTAAAGGAGGCCGTTGGGAGGAATGCATTGATTCGCCTATGATGAAACATTTAGGAGAGCCATGTCTGAACCCCCGTGAATACAATGCGACAAAGTCCAGAATTATTTGTATGTACTAAATGGAAAAGCACCATTTAGCGTGTAGAAGAGTCCAGCACAGGGAAAAACAGCACAGATAAGCAGCAATAAAAGCAGCGAACTAGAGAACCAAAACAACAGCGAACAGCCTTTTTGGAAAAAGCAGCGATGGGGGGGGCTAGGTCCAATACCCGCAGCCAGAGCAACAACAAGCCACAGAACACCAGCAGGAACAGTATTACCTGCTGGAAATTTGAGATGGGATACTGCGCATTCGGCAAGGAATGTAGGTACAAGCATGCATGTACAAAATGTGGGGGAGAACATGCCACCAACAGTGGGTGCACCCGATTACCTATTAGGGGGCCCAAGAAAGAGGAACAATAAGTGCTCAAAATTCAATGTCACACTAACACCAGGGAGAATCCCAATCAAGGTCAGAGAATTTGTATCAATATTGGCAGTTTATCCAGACAAGAACATCAGGCAGAGCATAGAGAAAGGTCTTCAAGAGGGTTTCAGAATCGCATTTGGAGGCAAAGGATCCTGAGGATACAAAAAAATGTTAAATCAGCAAGCGAAAAACCAGAGATAATAAGGGAAAGATTCTGAAAGAACTGCAACTAGGCAGAATTGGGGGACCCTGGGATAAAATGCTGTTTAAAGATTACATATGTTCTCCGCTATGCCTGGTACCCAAGAAAGAACCAGGGCAAATGAGAATGATACATCATTTATCCTACCCCCAAGGGCAGTCACTGAATGATTGAATTCCAGAGACGGAAACTGCTGTGGAGAAGGTGCTCTAATGGCAAAACTAGATATCGAGTCAGCCTTCAGACTCCTGCCGGTAAACCCCAAGTCTCAAACCTTGCTAGGTTTCACATTTGAGGGGATGTTTTATGTAGACAAATGCTTGCCAATGGGATGTACAATATCATGTGCCCTATTCGAACAATGTAGCTCTGTTTTTCAATGGGCATTCTTAAAACAAATACCAGAGGCACAGGTTGTGCATTACCTGGATGATGTCATGATTTTAGGTCATTCAGGGACAGGAGAATGCAAAAATGCATTGACATAAATGGTGGAAATGGCAGCACAGTGGGGCATACCATTAGCAAAAGAAAAAACGATCATCCCAGTGACTAACATAATCTTTTTGGGCATAGAAATAGATTCAAGAACAAGGGAATGCAGGATACCGGAGAAAAAAGTAGAGGAGTTACTGAAGAAAAACAATGAGAGGAAAGAATAAAAGCACAGTCAGGGAATACAGTCACTAGTTGGGAGCTTAAACTTTTCAGCCAGGGTAATCCCTCAGGGCAAAACATTTGCAAGAAGTTTGGAACTAAGAGCAAAGGGCTTTCGGAAGCCAAGCTTGCATCTAGGACTAGGTGAAGAGGTTAACAAAGATTTCTGGGATGGGAAGAATTCCTTAAAAATTCAACGGTACATCCATATGGCATACGCCATTGAACACAGTCAACAAAAGGGTACTATTTACTGATGCTGCTGGCAGTAAAGGTTTTGGGGCAATTTTGGGCAAGGCTTGGTTCGCTGGTGAATGGACGAACACTTGGAATACAGCGGGCTAGACTAGGAATATTACTCTACTTGAAATCATACAAATCTGGCTCGCACTGCACATCTGGGGGGACCAGCTGTCCAACACAAAGTTAATCGCCTGGTCAGATAACATGGCTGTAGTAGGAATTATTAACAGAAGAACAACCAATTGCCAACTGGTTTGGAAAATCTTAAGAGCAATGACCAGGATTACGCTCAACAGAAACATGGTGATAAGAGCGAAACACATTGCCGGGACGGATAATAACACTGCAGATGCATTACCTTGTTTTCAGTGGGACAACTTTCGCCAAATGGCCCCAAATGCCCAGAAAGAGATGATGGAAGTTCCAAAGGATTGCAGGGAAATCCTGGCAGACAGATAAATGCTGCATCAACGCCAACTCCGAATGGTCCGGGCCGGGATGCACAACCAAAAACAACACACACCTCAAACACGGGTGGCAGCATGAGTTCATGAGTTCACTTCCAGCTGAAAGCACAGACCCTGCAACGGGGTTGCTACTACACCTGGCCAAGAAAGCATTGGAAACCAACACCACCACCCAATATAGTAAGTGTCTGAAAACGGTACTTAATATTACAGGTTTAACACATGTAGAGTTAGTAACAACAAAATATATCAACAAGTTCCTAGAGTGGGTTTAAAGGCAAGGGGCAAAAAAGGAGTGGGTGAAAAGGCTTGTAACAGCAGTAGTATATTTTGCCAGGATCCAAGGAGGATCAGACCCAACGCGCAGTGCACTAATAATATACACACTAAAAGGTTGGGGGAAAATTGAAGGGTCACAGAAAGATAAGAGGCGCCCTTTGGATTTCCAAAAACTAACAACCATAATACAACTTAGATGCAATATGCTCCAACTCATATGAGGCCTTACTGTTCAAAGCTGCTTTTACTTTAGCATATTTTGGGGCTTTCAGGGTGAGCAAGCTCATAGTGTTATGCACAAAAGCCAGCAATGGTTTAGGGATGTTGGATCTAAGGGTTAAAGCTGACAGCCTCACCATTGAAATTCAAGCATCCATGACAGGATGCAAAAGGGAGATTAATATTTACTGTATAGAGGATTTTACCTACTGCCCGGTATGCATCACCAACCAATACAACGGCCAACGTCCACTAGTGGAGGGCCGTTTCCTGATTTATAGCGACACATCCGCTGAAAGCCAGTTCCAGTTTAAAGCAGTGCTCATGAAGGCCATGGGTAAAACTGGAGGTAAAGCTGGGTGGGATACTATGGAATATGGCACCAATTCACTTAGAATAGGTGCAGGCTCAGCCTGGCAAGGGGAACTAGGGGCACAACAAGTAAAAGCAATAGGACAATCTTTTGTGTTCAGGACAGGGAAATGGTCGGAGGAAACAAAGGAAAGGACAGCTTTTCAAAACACCATCACATCCTGGTGGGGATACAGAGGCCTAAAATGGTCAGACATTCACGACAGGCTATCTGAACTGGTGGCTTTCAGGGACCCATCAGAATTTCTAATTATACATCTGGGGGTAGTGTTCCCTCTAAGCTGTGTGCATGTGCGCTTGCCCAGCTTCCTTCTGGGTGTCGCTCAGAAGAGTTTTAGCAGTGCACACAGACAATTCTCACCTATTAAAGAATATTTAATAAGGCGCAAGCCACAGCAATTAATTGAAATTTGCTTTCTCTTAAAATATCCAAATGGTCCTGATATTCTGCTAATTTGCATTACACTACTATGCTAGGGTAGCCGCAAACACCTAAAATCCTTAATAGCAAAATACACACATCAGAGGTTAAAAACTAATATGAAAAACTGGCTCCAAGAACAGAAGAATCTAACCAAGCTATGCCTGCACACTTTAACTAAATAATGTTCCCTCCCCACCCATGATTCCTAAGCTTGATTCTACCACACTTGTATCTTATGACTCTAACTTCTGCCCCGGAACACATTAAGATAATACCGGACAACCTTGACTCTTCCTCTCTTGGCTCTGCAAAAGGTTAGCAGACATGTACCTACATCCACCTGTTTTATGTTTGTTGTAATATGAATAATATGAATACCGTTCACGTGACAGAATTTCTGTTACTCATTGTGCCTTACCAAAAGCGTCACCCACACGCTACAATCGAACTGCCAGCTAAAATATCGGATACTGACTGTGAGTAAGCAAGCTACCTGGATGTGTAACCTTATCCCATGTTTCCTCTTCTTTCTACATATGTCACACAAGTGCTTTGAAGCGGATCCCTTGCAAGTTAACACATTATAAAAGTCAAATATGAATTTGCCCTGTAAGGATTTTGAGAAGGCACATGTGATGCTCAGTATCTCCCACATTAGCATTACTGACATCACCCTATAAGTGGAGAGCCAGAATTACAATATCATATACTTTGCCTACAAGGGATAATGGGTATGGACTATGCCTGGGATTACTCGTCCAAAGTATCAGGGCACCAGATATTCAGACAGGAAAATGCTTTTCACACAATCTGCCTTGTTACCAAGTGTTCATAGTTCCTTTGGGCATAGACCTTCACATGGTGACTCACTGCTATGCAAAAATGGTTTCACTGAGCACTGTGTAATCCTAGACAATGATATAATGGTGGGGTATGTTGCGAACAATCTTGTATGCACTGCAAAAGAATTGCGTACATGCAGAGTCATAGCATTCTTAAAATGCACATTATATGTTGAGGCATTAAATATGCCTTGCTTGCAAAGTATTGTGGGTCTGCAAATATCCCAGTGAGTGTTTACTGCTACAATCCCTCACTTTTTACAGTTCTCTATCAACTAGTATTGGAGGCTAGCACAGGGGCCGGGGAAGGGTATGGGTGAAAGAGCATTGGTAATCACTCCTTGCGGGTGATGAACAAAGCAAATTTAAAAAACTTGTTTCGGCAGTACACTGAAGGAAATGTGTTGCTTGTTTGCTAAAGGATAGGAAATTCTCGTACCCATCTAGCCAACAGCACCTTATTTTTCTTTCTATGCTCAGCTGCTGAGGACTTTTCAATATAACCATGTGTTCTTTGTGTATCGTCTCTAGCATCCCCCTGCATCTTTAACTGATAACAAAGAATTACAGAAGAGGGATTCATAGTTACAGAAGAAGGCACTCAATAAATTGTACCTCTGATGAATTGATGCTATTAACTTAAAAGGTATGTATATATATATATATATATAATATATATATATATATATATATATATATATATATATATATATATATATATATATATATATATATATATATATATATTATATATATATATATAATATATATATATAATATATATATATATATATATATATATAATATATATATAGCGATTTTCTTCAGCAGGGCTCCATAATAAACCTCAGTAAGGCTCTTATTTAATTTTATCTAGGCTGTGGTGCGGAAGGGTGGGCAAAACTATAGACTGTATTGTGTGCCCTGTCATTTAACTTCCTCTGTCAGGGGTATAAGTAGGGTTCTAATCAGATTTTGCTCCCTACTTGGAGTCAAATGATTTTTCAGAGAGTAAAAAAGTAATTAGCTTTTCCAATAGGGATACTTTCTGCTTATTAAAAGTGTTCTTCCCCTTACAATTCCTGATAAGATCAGGCAGTAATATTATTAGAGTTCCTTCCTATGCCACGGCTCTACTGGTCACTAAATCGAAAAAATATCAGTGGAGCTTTGGGGCTTGAAGCAACAAAATGTTCATTGTTTCTCATTTTTGTTGGGCACTTTTTCAATAGATGGTGTATATTTTACCGGTAAGGCTGGTGTTATCACTATCCAAATGACAACGTAATATGGATACTAAGCAGAGGCACAGGAATATTTGATCATCATATTCTGAGGTACAGTTATTCTAATGCAATTATCACCCTTACACAAATTATTAGAATCATATTCTGAACTTCTATCAGCATGTTTTCTGACACATTGCTTTTAATTGCCATTAGTCCATCACCAAATGTTGTATTCTGTCTGAATTTCAAAAAGAGATATTTGTGTTTTGTAGTACACATGAGTGATAATCCAGTGGCATAAAACGTTTGTAAGGTACTGTGGCAGATGTTGAAGTCTTGGACTGGTTGATGAGGTTTCTGTTTACTCACATATGACGTATTCTATTTTAGCCTATGTGTTTGGAAAAAGTGTTGTAATATTTGTAAAAGAATTGCAGTGAAGAGGAAATTCCTTTCCAAACTCTCTTCTGTAACAGCAGTTCACTAAATATGCATGCTCACAAAGTGGCTAACCTCATTAGACAGTTGAGTACATGAAAAATAATGTGCGCACAACAGCAAACCAGTTCCGCACATACAGAAAAATAATTAGAGGGCACATTGTCTGGGGGGGCAATGATTTGGTGGCTATGTGGCGAAAGCAATCATTGGCAGACATATGCACCTCACTAGCGGGCATAGCCCTCAACTGGAAGGAGACGGACATTTTGTATTCAGCAATATTACCCAGGAAAACATGGTTGGGGGCAAACTCGTAAAAGGCTATAGATATAGCGAAAAAGAAGTTGAACAGAGGGATAGAAAAATTCTGCACAGCAAGCGGGATACATTTCATTAGGCACAGCGCAATATCCTTAGAAAACCTGGAACTTTTCGACAAAGATGGAACCTATCTGTCTGAAAAGGGAATAGAACATGTAGCACAGAACAAGAGAAGGTGACAAGCACCGAAATCAGGAAGCAGGAAACCCTCAGGTAGGGAACAAAAGAGCACCACAAGATGCAAATTGCTGTCGACAACAGCCGGGCGGGGGCTTGGCAGAGCCCCCACACAAACAGACATAGCCTAGGGCTAGTAATCCCCAATATAAGGAGCTGCCCAAGCAGCAGAAAAGTACAGTTCTGTTTGGGACTCTGCACGGAGCACCAAACAAGTAGTCTGCGTATGCAGAATACTTTTTTTTCCCCTGAGAACTCTCCCACCCAAGAAAAAGGGAAGAGAAAGAAGAGAAGAGACACACGGCAATGAATGGGGCCCACGTCATCATGGGAAGAGGAAGGCGGCATGGGCCAGGGGGCACAACCCTGGACCCCGTGCCAAAAGGTGTACCGTATGTATTATTATGATGATTATGATGATTATGATGAATGTATTTTATTGCCAACACTTACACAATGTTGTTTGGTGGTCTCTGAGGGATTGATGGGGGGCATTCAATAACCTTTAGGTTCCACAGTTTATACTTGTGGCCATCTTTGACAGGTGCAGCATCCCTCCGACTTCTGCTTACAACTGCTACTTCACCCATTGTTCCCCGCAGGCAGGGGTCCTATTCCCAAAGTCTGCCAATGGACCCGCCTCCGACTGTCCTCTTTTTCCGTTGTTTTATGGCTTTCAGTGCCATGCTTCTGCTGTTTGTTGTAACTTAAGCCCCTCCTGGGCTTGTGCAGTAGTATCACGTGGTTACCTGACATGTGGTACACCATGTGATAGCCTTAATAAAAGGGGCGCATGACTTTGCATGTGCCAGTTACCAACTAATTCACTGACTCCTGCGTGTATTCATTGTCAGCATGCAAGACCATAGCAACTGGCAACGAGGATTACAGCAACTCACATGCACCCTGGCCATGCCAGAACACGCCTGGGGGAATATCTGCTATGCTTTTGGGGGGAACCTGGAAGGCTGACAACCGTGAGCTGGCTGGCGAGGTCCCATGGTGCACGTGCACCGAGCTGCTGGAGTTCCCAGTGCGGGCCTACTTGCACCATGCAATAACTGCAAATGTCTAGAGCAGCCCTGTGGACCGCCGGTCTGCTAGTGAGAATGGCACACACCGGAGAACCCGGGGTGTGCGGGTTCAGCAGGCAGATGTCCCACGCTGACAAGGGAGAAATGGCGGGCGAACGCAGGGATGCAGGAGGCATGGCAGGTGCTGCCCCTTAGTGGGGGTTGCCCAGCCAACCTCCTCCCCCTCCTGAGAAGTCTAAGGCGGGCCAGAAGGAGGGAAGGGCCCACCCCAGGAAATAAGAGGGACCAGCACCGGAAGGAGGACTGGGCAAGGAACCGAGAGAGAGGAAGGGCCTATGAAGGGCCACACGAGCAGGTAACTCTCTCTCTCTCTCTCTCGGTATCCTGCTTCCCTCCGGAGAACTGTTTTGGAATTCTGCTGCAGGTTTTTAGTTGCTGCTGTTCCTGTTGGAGTCAGTGTTTGACGTTCCTGAGGTGCGGGAAGAGCTGCGGTTGCATCAGATGACAGTGAAGGAGCACCCAGTTCCAGTTAGGAGGGAGCGTCGGTGGCGTCGGTTTCTAATCAGAAGTGACTATGGAAGGAAGGGCATTTTGGTCCACTGGGGAAGGGGGGCTGCTAACAGGGTGGCACGCGGTTGTGTAGCAAATGTAGCAGGCTATGAGCGTTAGGAATAGTAGGAGACGTCGAGTTTATAGCCGTATTAGAGGGTTGGCGAGGGCCTTTGCCTCACGCGCTATCCAAGTAGATGCGCGTGCATGCAGGCCTGATATGGACATGGGCAACAATGGCCTAGTTAGAGCACGATGAATGGGGCTTAGAGGCCCCAAGAGTGAATGGGCAAGGCTCAGCCATAGGGTGTAACAGTTTAAATAATGATGGGGAGTGGAGTATGGTCGAGGGATTAATGCTGATCCATCAGGTGCAAGTACGACGTGCAAGGATAGGGCATAGGGGACTGCTCAGCCAACAGTTTAGATCCTACGGCGCCCAAGAGTAACAGACTCATGGGAGGCCCTGGGGGAAGAAGGGGAGGGTTTAGGAGGCTTGGAAGCCATTCCAACCCCAAAATGTGGGGTGGGGGGAATGGAAAACAAGGTGAAAACAAAGGTCTTCAAGGGAAGTTGGGGGGGAGCAAGATGATGGTATTGTGGCACAGGAGGGTTGCCAAAGAAACAGGTGGGGGAAGGGATAACGGAAGGAAGGATACACAGAGGGGAATGTGGGGGGTCGAAAAACGGGCATGAGGGGTGACAAGAGGGAACCGGGGGGGCACTAGGTCCAAGTAGGTGAAGGGGGGGCAAGCGCAAGGCTGGGGGCAAAGAGACGGGGTACTTGGGGAAACTGAGAGAATGACACATCGTGGTCAGCGGGGGTTTGAGTTTGGGGGAGAATGGATCACAGGGAACTGTATGTGGAGGAAAAGTGGGTGGCGGACGCAAGTGAATTGAACCGGAAGGGAGAGGAGGAGTGAGCCGGGGGGATGGAGGGGAAGGACTAGGGATTACGGAACTGGGGGGGACATCATGGGTAAGATCACTGAGGAGGGCCTAGGGTGAGGAACCGGGAGGAAGGAAACTAGGCGAAGTGCAGCCCTCTGGGACAGTAAGGCGATATGGGAATACTTTGGGCAGATTTGATGGTAGAAGGGGTAGGGTAAGGGAACCTAACGCCCTCAGAATAAGAGTTAGCCCAAAAGGGGATGGAAGCACAGAGTAGAGTAGAAATGTGTACTGTGATATTTGGACACCGGAAAGGTTGTGTCTGTATAGGTAGTAACTGTGATATTTGGGCACCGGAAAAGTTGTGTCTGTATAGCTAGAAACTGTGATATTTGGACACTGGAAAGGTTGTGTCTGTGAGTTAGAAACGGGTACAATAGAGCAACGGGGAAAGGTCGGGAAAGTACAATACAAGCAACGAATGGCCATGGGTAGAGAGAAACTGGTAGCAAGGGCCGGGCTCATCCGGAAGCGTCCACCAGATGCGGGGGGCAGGGGGAAGGAATACCTAAGAAGCCCCACACAGTGTAGAAGAACCTGTGGTGTGGTGAATACACGGATCGCCTGTAAGATAACTCCTTTGCTTTATGCAAATAAAGCTGCTGTGGCATTAAGATTTCCAACTTTAAAATTGTGTTTGGTTTGTAATTTCCATTATGCATCACTGCGGGGTGGTGGGGGCCTGAATGGGACAAGCCGGACAGGGGCAAGGTGTAGGAGGAGGGGGAGGCGTGGCAATGGGATTCCCCCGCTATGGCGGGCGAACGCGCCGACGCAGGAGGCATGGCAGGTGCTGCCCCTTAGTGGGGGTTGCCCAGCCAACCTCCTCCCCCTCCTCAGAAGTGTAAGGTGGGCCAGAAGGAGGGAAGGGCCCGCCCCCGGAAATAGGAGGGACCAGCACCGGAAGGAGGACTGGGCAGGGAACCGAGAGAGAGGAAGGGCCTATAAAGGGCCACACGAGCAGGTAACTCTCTCTCTCTCTCTCTCTCTCTCTCTCTCTCTCTCTCTCTCTCTCTCTCTCTCTCTCTCTCTCTCTCTCTCTCTCTCTCTCTCTCTCTCTCTGTCTCTCTCTGTATCCTGCTTCCCTCTGGAGCACTGTTTTGGAATTCACGCCCGCCCGCCCAATTCCAAAGTTTTGAACTAACTTGTCTTTTTGTGTTTCAGGTCGCCCAGCGGAGTTACATTGCGATCCCTTTAGCAAAGCACTGGCAGGCCCATAGGGGACTGCTCAGCCAACAGCTTAGATCCTACGGCGCCCAAGAGTAACAGACTCATAGGAGGCCCTGGGGGAAGAAGGGGAGGGTTTAGGGGGCTTGGAAGCCATTCCAACTCCAAAATGCGGGGGGGGGGGTGGAAAGAAAAAATGGAAAACAAGGTGAAAACAAAGGTCTACAAGGGAAGTTGGGGGGAGCAAGATGATGGTATGGTGGCACAGGAGGGTTGCCAAAGAAACAGGTGGGGGAAGGGATAACGGAAGGGAGGATACACAGAGGGGAATGTGGGGGGTCGAAAAACGGGCACGAGGGGTGACAAGAGGGAAACGGGGGGGTGCTAGGTCCAAGTAGTTAAAGGGGGCCAAGCGCAAGGCTGGGGGCAAAAAGACGGGGGTACTTGGGGAAACTGAGAGAACGACACATCGTGGTCAGCGGGAGTTTGGGGGAGAATGGATCACAGGGAACTGTATGTGGAGGAAAAGGGGGGGCGGACGCAAGGGAATTGAACCGGAAGGGAGAGGAGGAGCGAGCTCTAACGCCCTCAGAATAAGAGTTAGCCCAAAAGGGGACGGGAGCACAGAGTAAAGTAGAAATGTGTACTTTGATATTTGGCACACGTAAAGGTTGTCTCTGTATAGATAGTAACTGTGATATTTGGGCACCGTAAAGGTTGTGTCTGTATAGGTTTTAACTGTGATATTTGGGCACTGGAAAGGTTGTGTCTGTATAGCTAGAAACTGTGATATTTGGACACCGGAAAGGTTGTGTCTGTGAGTTAGAAACGGGTACAATAGAGCAACAGGGAAAGGTCCGGAAAGTACAATATAAGCAACGAATGGCCATGGGTGGAGAGAAACTGGTAGCGAGGGCCGGGCTCAACCGGAAGCGTCCACCAGACGCGGACGGCAGGCGGTAGAGTGGAGGAATACCTAAGAAGCCCCACACAGCATAGAAGAACCTGTGGTGTGGTGAATACATGGATTGCCTGTAAGATAACTCCTTGACTTTATGCAAATAAAGCTGGTGTGACATTAAGATTTCCAACTTTAAAAGTGTGTTTGGTTTGTTATTTCCATTATGCATCACTGCGGGGTGGAGGGGGCCTGAATGGGACAGGCCGGACAGGGGCAAGGTGTAGGAGGAGGGGGAGGCACTGCAATGGGATGCCCCCGCTATGGAGTGTGTAATGCTGACAACAGTCGGCACTGCTGGCAAGGTCCCATCTCAGGTGGTTTGGCACTGCTGGAGAAGCCCAGAGCGTCTCTACGAATGAGGAAGAAGTAGCAAGGCCCCCACCGCCGTGATGAAGACGAAGCGGTGCAGCATGTTGCTATAATAAAGAAATGCAGCTCCTGCCTAGGGGAGAAAGGAAGGAATGGCATGGCTGCTGCTGTAGCAATTGAAAAGAATCCCTGCCAGGCAGGGATGAGCGTCGCAGCCCGCAACCTTGCCCTGGCCGTGGCTCTCGTTTCAATGTGTGTCTGTGCGACCATGCAGAGCAGATGCCATCAGCCTCACACCGCCTGAACAAAAATGAAGGTCCTGCTTGAGAGGGAGTGCGATCCCAGTGCAGCCTCTACCAACGACGTTTGCACGAGAGGAGGCGGCCGCCACTAAAAGAGGGACAAGATAATGCTGTGCTCGACCGCTGCCAGCAGCCCCCAGCCCTGTCTGCCTCGATGGACCTGACATCCAGACTGCAGATGTGTCCCCCAGCATCACCGGGTGTGGCGTTGCCTGCACAGGTTCAGAGAGGAGCCCCTCCCTGGCATCAATAAGGACACTACCATCTTTTCCTGAACTAATAAAAGTGTGTTTGCCTAACAGTACATGGTCCAGAGACCCATGGTGTGACTGTTGAAAGCTGTGATCCAGCATGTAACGAGTGGATTAAATTGGTCACAGTACAAGTTGGATCTCGCACGTACTATATGCTTAAAGAAAAGCCAACAAAATCTGTGCTTATTCACTTCAAAAACATACTTAAGCGGACCCTGTACAAGCACATGCCATGGCTAATCCACCTTTCTTGAACTAATAAAGTGTTATATGTATGAGGAGCGCTAGAGAGCCCAGCCAAGATGGCCACGAGCCTGTGAGCTCCTACACACCCTAACCCGATCCGGACAGAATCCTGCATCCCGGGGCTGCTTTCAGCTCTCATTCCTGGCAGAGCGTGTTGTTACACGGTCGACAAGAAAATATCACAATTTGGTGTTGCTTGATAACCAGAGAGAGAAAAACAAGCTGTATCTTCCTGAACTCCGTTGGCTGTACGTTGTAACGACGGCGAGAGGCTGAGGGAAAAGAGACTCGCCAGCTGATCCTTGTTGTGTGCCTGGAGACTATAGGACAGTGGGAGGGTGTCCACGGTGGAACGCAAGCTGTGGTGCTTCCGGAGCAGGAGCACTGCACCTCACCACCGGAGGCTCCACACAACCTGATACCAGATCACTGGGCCAGCCCTTAGTAAGCAGAATCCCCAGCACAGGAGGCAGAGCGCCCGGTTCCCATGACAGGCAGAGGACCCGACAAGTGCAGGGCAGCTCAGTGGCCAAGGATGCCCCCCCAACCTGTGGCTCTGCAGCAATTCTAAAGAGGTGGTCCCGAACAGAGCTCCCATCGGGTGGCGAGTTCTGGCCACATTCGCACGAGAGGATCCTTGGCTCACCGGGTCCACCCCCAGAAGAAGCGGAATCCCCAGCGCTGGAGGTGGCGCTCCTGATCCCCACCGCAGGGAGAGGACCCAGCGGATATAAAATGGATCATGTAGCCCCCCCAACCTGCGGCTCTGCAGTGATAGCAGAGAAGTACTCCCAGGCAGAGCACCTGCTGTGTGGAGTGCTCTGACCGTATTTGCACTGCTAAGATCACTGCCAAAAGAAGAGGGTGTGTGTGGGGTCCCGGGGCAGATTAAAGTAGGGCAGAGCGGGGTCAGACCCCTGACAACCACAACGGGAGCCGCAGGGAGAGCGGCCTGAGGAGCAGTGGTCCGGAACACGGAGTAACTGCAGGAGGACTGGTGGCCATATTCCCCACAGCCACACTGGTGCACTGTCTCAGACAACAACCAACCTGGGGCAGCTAACGCACGACTGCCCCTTGTTCACCATACAGACCAACATGAGGGGAAGCATTGGGGGAGGTGCTCCAGAGGGTGGTGGATCTGCATAAAGACTGGTGCCCATATTCCTCACCTCCACGAGGGGCTGTCCAGCACACTGCTCTACGCAGCAGCCCCCTGCGACTGCCAACACACAAACTCGGCTGGGACGGGGTGCAACACCCGCCTCCCCCACATCGTCTCTCTGAGGTGGAACCTCATTCTTAACATAACAAAGCAGTGACTTCTGACTGAGGCACTCTCACACACAACAACCATAAGTAGAAATCAAGATTTAAAGGTGGGAAGGGTGAAGCCATTGGAAATAGCCACCTGAGACATCGGACACTGGCAGTTAAAAGGCAACTTGGAGATAAGCAGCAGTACTGTGACCGGCACTAGGACTAAAGAGGGGGCAGATCCTGGGACGGCGGCAGATGCGGTGGCAACTGCATCCCAGGGAGGCCAGAGGAAGAACGCAAAGGGCTTTCTGGGCACATAACATAATGGCAAAAGCAGGCAAAGGGGGGAAGCAAAAGTCAAAGCTGCAGTACGAAACTCCCTCACAATCCCGGAAACACAGGATACTGGAAGATTCTCCGGACAGGAACGGTCAGTCCTCCTCCCAAGTCACCTCAGGAGTATTCCGTGATTTTAAAGAAATGTTCAACCAACTGCAAAACAGTATACAATCACTAGACGGGAAGATGGATACCCTAACATGCAAGGTGGACCACATGCAGGTCAGACTCGACAAGCATCAAGAGAGACTTGACGAAGTGGAGGGCCGCGTATCCACTGTAGAAGATGAATCAACATCCACGTCCAGAGAGCTCACCCAAGTAAAACGGGCCTGAAAAGAACTGTCTGATAAGCGGGAGGATTTAGAATACAGATCGCGGAGGAACAACCTAAGAATTTTAGGAGTGCCCAAAACGGTGGAACAGAGATTCATGGAACCCCTGTTTGAGGAGATGCTACAAGAAGCATTGGGCACAGAGGATTTCTCGGCTATGTTTATAGTGGAACGAGCGCATGGGCGTAATTTTAGGGGGGACAGGGTTGTTTGTCCACCCCAACTTTCATGGCACACCATATTGTCCCCATTCATTTGGCTGGGCCACCTTTTCTTCAGATGTCATGTCCCCTCCAACATTTTCAGCAAAGTTACTCCACTGAACGAGCTCACCGAGTTCGAAGTGGAAGGAAACCGATACCAGGGGCCCGACCAAGACCACTTTAGCCCGAATGCTGAATTATCGAGAAAATGGAACCGTGACCTACAAAGGAGACACCATCAAAATCTTCCCAGACTTTTCAGACAGGGTGCAGGCATCACAGAGGACCTTCATAGAGGTCACAAAAAGGCTGCGGAATAGAGACATACGTTATGCTATGAAGTTCCCTGCTAACTTGAGAGTAGAACACGAGGGACAAGTGATCTTCTTTCACACCCCGGAGGACGCCAACGCCTTTCTTGAAGAATTGCCACAGAACCCCAGACAAAGGGGTAAAAGAGATGACATTAAGTTCACTGTCACTCATCCACACTGGTCAATAATGGACAATGATCAATATGAAGTCTGGGTCGACGATGCCTGGGCATGAGTGGTAATGTTATGAGATTGTGAGGGATGGCTGGGCACTGAGTTGCCGCTCAAGCGAAAGCTTAAGCGTGTTAACAGGGGTGGGTGGGGGAAGTAGCTGACAGGTTGGGGTTGTCAGAAAGAAGGGAATTTAAGATAACTGACATGTTCGGATTGTTGGTGTGGGAGGAGGGAGCGATGGAGAGAAGGACAGAGGATCAGAGGGGGTCTTTGATAGGGGTGGCACCAGGGAATCGGGGAGGGAGAGATAGCAAGGGGAGGGTTGGAACAGAACTGGCAGTGTACAGGTGTATCAAATATTACCTCAGTGTGTTGGGAAATGTGGAATTAAAGGTCGAAATGTTACACAAACCATGAGATTGGGAAGAGGTGTGGTGATATGGGAAAATAATGTATGGATCACTTAGAAACATAACATGGAATGTGAGAGGTCTAAATGGCCTCAGCAAATGTTTTAAAGTCTTGCTATATATGCAAAGACACAAGGGAGAATCACGCTTCTATAAGAAACACATCCCTCACCAGAGATAGAATCCAAATTCAGTTTGGAATACCATCTTCTTTTTTACCTATTGGACATATGCTCGCTTACCTATCTGTTTAACAATAACTTTCTTCTTCCAATATGTTTGAGCTTAAATATGCAGCAAACTCCATCTATAAGGGAAATGTGAGTACAACTGGTTCCTATAGGTCAGTGTATTTGTTTGGTCTCCCAACGCATGGAAAAATGATTTACCCCAGTTCCTTTCCTATTGGTTCTTTCACGTGAAGGCTGGATACCAGAGTCAGTCATATGTTTTTTTCATTTCTTCAGAAGCCCTCCTCACATCATCTGACATTACTGAATTACAGATTTTAGTTAGAATAATGCCATAATTCCATAAAATATAGGTTCTGTGTATGCCACAACTTATAAAATCACAATTTCATGGGTCTCATTTATACAAAGTATCTCAATTCGCTTCAGCTTGAATGTGCAGTTGCACATTTGGGATCTTAATATGCGAGTTGTAAAACTTCAGTAAATGCCAATATTCTTTATATAAATAGGTGTGGCATAAAGTCCAAATAATGCACATATGCTTGTTATTGTAATAAGACATTGGAGGCTGGGCTATGAAATTGTATGTGATTCTATGTTTTATGCAGATTACATTTCACTTTAAAACTCATCATTACTACAGCAAGCTAAGATTTACTTTAATGTCTTCTCCCAACTCATTCTTCATTGCCTGCCTCTCATGTAACCTAAGATAAAGGTGCATCTCTTCCTTTGGGGCTTGCATTGAAATGCAATTTGTACTTAAGGAATGCTTTTAAACTTTGGAACCTCTCATACTTATTGAGCTGGGGCTCAATTGAAAACAATTGTTTGGTCAGGGTTTTCAGGTTTAGTCATTCATCTAGGAATACTCTGATGTTAAACTAATTGGGCAATTTTTTAAGCATGTGACCTCCAGCTCAAGCTATTTATCATGGCATTTGTTTTAACTTAGACAATGGGCTATCCATTTCCATATTGAACAATCATTCAGATCCAGCTACAGCAAATTAGCTTCAGCAGAGCTATTTGATTGGAATGTCAACATTCTTTCTTTGAATTTTAGGATTGCATATAGCATTCCTCCAAGGAAAAAGGATTATTTACAGAACACTATTTTTAAATGAAATACACACTTGGTATCAGAGGGTGAGAGACTGGCTGGTGTGGGTGAGAAAAGGAGAGAGAGAGCGAGAGAGAGAGAGAGAGAGAGAGAGAGAGAGAGAGAGGGGGAGAGGGAGAGAGAGAGAGAGAGAGAGAGAGAGAGAGAGAGAGAGAAAGAGAGAGAGAGAGAGACTGGTGAGAGAGAATGAGGGACTACCGAGAGTGAGGGACTGCCAAGAGAGAGAGAGAGCGACTGCCACATGAGCGAGCTTGCCATGAGCGAGAGAGAGACTGCCACAAGTGAGAAACTGCCATAAGCGTGCGAGAGAGAGACTGCCGCAAGAGAGATAGAGACTGCCACACACAAGACTGCTGTGCATGCATATGGGAAAAAGAAAGAGAGATACTGCCACGAGAGAGAGAGCGAGAGACTGGTGGGAGAAAAAGAGAGACTAGTGGAAGAGAAAGAGAGACTGACAGGAGAGAAAAAGAGACTGACAGGAGAGAAAGAGAGACTGGCGGAAGAGAAATAGACCAGGTTCAAAAGAGAGACTGGTGGTAGGGAAAGAGACTGGTGACAGAGAAATAGACTGTTGGGAGAGGCTGGTCGGAGAGACTGGTGGGAGCAAGAGATGGAGAGATTGCTGGTGGGATAAAGAGAGAGAGGGGTTGACTAGTGGGAGAGAGAGAGAGAGAAAGAGAAAGAGAGACTGGTGGGAGGGAAAGAGAGATTGGTGGGAAAGAGAGACTGACGGGAGAGAAAAAGAGACTGACGGGAATGAAAGAGAGACTGGTGGGAGAGGAATAGATTGGGTACGAAAGACAGACTGGCGGGAGAGGAAGAGACTAGTGGGAGAGAGAAAGGGACTGGTGGGAGAGACTGGTGGGAGAGAGAGGGAGAGACTGGTGGGATAGAGAGAGGGATTGATTGGTGGGAGAGAGGGGGAATGACTGGTGGGAGAGAGAGAGAGACTGGTGGGAGAGGGAAAGTCAGAGAGAGACTGATGGGAGAGACAGAGACTTGTGGGAGGGACAGAGACTGGTGGGAGGGGAGACAGAGACTGATGGGGGAGAGAGAGTGACTGGTGGGAGAGTGAGAGAGACTGATGGGAGAGAGAGGCTGGTGGGAGGGAGAGAGACAGAGAGAGACTGGTGGGAGAGAGACAAAGGGAGACTGTTGGGAGATAGAGAGAGATTGGTGGGAGAGAGAGATTGGTGAGAGAGCAGGAGATTCGTGGGAGAGACTGGTGGGAGAGAGGAAGGGAGAGACTGATTGGAGAGAGAGAGAGAGAGAGTGAGACAGAGAGAGAGGGGGAGACTGGTGGAAGAGAGTGAGGGAAGATTGAC
Source organism: Ambystoma mexicanum (assembly GCF_040938575.1). Classification (NCBI taxonomy): domain Eukaryota; kingdom Metazoa; phylum Chordata; class Amphibia; order Caudata; family Ambystomatidae; genus Ambystoma; species Ambystoma mexicanum. Next base: position 40,711,575 of record NC_090937.1, read on the forward strand.
TGGTGGAAGGGAGAGAGAGGGATTGAATGGTGGGAGAGTGAAAGGGAGAGACTGGTGGGAGAGAGAATGGGGTGAGACGGAGACTGGTGGGAGGGATGTAGACTGGTGGTAGAGAGGGAGACTGGTGGGCAAGAAAGAGAGAGATTTGTGGGAGAGAAAGAGAGATGCTGGTGGGAGAGAAAGAGAAAGACTGGTGGGAGAGACTGTAAGACTGCTGGGAGAGAAAGACACTGGTGGGAGAGAAAGAGGCACTGGTGGGAGAGAGAGAGACTGGTGTGAGAGAACGAGAGACTGGCAGGAGATAGAAAGAGACTGGAAGAGAGAAAGAGACTAGTGGGAGAGGCAGAGACAGGTGGGAGAGACAGAGACTGGTGGGAAAGAAAGAGAGAGGATGGTGGAAGAGAGAGGCGGAGGCTGGGAGGAGAGAACAAGAGAGACTGGTGGGAGAGAAAGAGACTGGCAAGTGAAAAAGAGACTAACGAGAGAGAGACAGACTGGTGAGAGACAGAGACTGGTGGGTGGGGGAGACTGTGTGAGAGAGGGGGGATTGGTGGTAGGGGGAGAGAGACATTAGTGGGAGAAAGGGAGACACTGATGGGAGAGAAAGAGAGACAATGGTGGTAGAGAAAGAGAGAGACTAGTGGGAGATAAAGAGGGAGACTGGTCGGAGAGAAAGAGAGAAACTGGTGGGAGAGAAAGAGACTGGTGAAAGAGAACTGGTGGGAGAGGCGGAGAGTGGTGTTGAAGAAAGAGAGAGAGAGAGACTGGTGGGAACACAGAGACAGACTAGTGGGAGACAGAGACTGGTGGGAGGGACAGAGACTGCTGCAAGGGATGGGGACTGGTGGGAGAATGGGAGACTGGTGGGAGAGAAAGAGAGAGATTGATTAGAGTAAGTAGAGACTGGTAGAAGAGAATGAGAGGCTCTGGTGGGAGAGAAAGATAGACTGGTAGCAGAGAAGGAGACTGGTGGAAGAGAAAGAGAGGCTGGCCAGATAGAGAAAGAATGGCAGGAGAGAAAGAGACTGACAGGAGAGAAATAGACTGGCAGGAGAGAATTTGAATGGCAGGGGAGAGAGAGGGGGAGAGAGAGAGATATTGGTGAAAGGGAAAGAGACTGTGGGAGAGAAAGAGAGAGACTGATGGGAGAGACAGAGGGAGACTATTGGGGGAGAAATAGAGATACTAGTGGGAGAGAAGGAGACTGGTGAGAAAGAGACTGGTGAGAGAGAGAGAGACTGGTGCGAGAAGGCAGAAACTGGTGAGAGAGGGGGACTGGTGGGAGAGAGAGAGAATGAGATTGGTGGGCGAGAGATCGATTGGTGAGAGAGAATGAGATTGGTAGGAGAGAAAGAGAGAGACTGGCGGGAGACAAAAAGAGAGACTGGTGGGTGAGAGAGAAAGAGACTGATGGGAGGGATGGAGAATGGTGGGTAAGAGGGAGAGAGACTGGTGGGAGTGAAAGAGAGACGGATGGGAGAGAAATACTGACCGGAAGTAGAGAAAGAGAGACTGGCAGGTGAGAAAGAAACTGTGGGACAGAGAGAGACTGGTGGGATAGACTGGTGGGAGAGAGAGAGGAAGACTGGTGGAAGAAGAAGAGAGACTGGCGGGTGAGAAAGGGACTGGTGGGAGAGACTAGCGGGAGAGAGAGAGGGAGAGACTGGTGGAAGAGAGAGAGGGATTGACTGGTGGGAGAGAGAGTGAGGGATTGACTCGTGGGAGAGAGGGAGCGACTGGTGGCAGAGAGAGAGTGACTAGCAAGAGAAACAGAGACTAGTAGGAGACAGAGAATAGTGAGAAAGAGGGAAACTGCAGGGGGCAAGGATGGTGGGAGAGAGGGAGACAGGTGGAAGAGAAAGGGGGAGATTGATGGGAGAGAAAGAGAGAGACTTGTGAAAGAGAAAGAGAGAGACGTGTCAGAGAGAATGAGACTGGCAAGAGAGGCGAAGACTGGTGGGAGAGACAGAGACTGGTTGGAGGGATAGAAACTGGTTGTAGAGAGGGAGACTGATGGGAGAGAAAGAGTGAAATTGGTGGGAGAGAAAGAGAGAGACTGGTGGGAGAGAAGGGGAGAGCCTGATGGGAGAGAAAGATAGACTGGCCGGAGAAAGAGAGACTGGTGGGAGACAAAGAGAGACTGGCAGGAGAGAAAGAGATTGGCGCGAGAGAAAGAGACTGGCAGGAGAGAAAGAGACTGGCAGGAGAGCAATAAACTGGCAGGAGGGAAAGAGGCTGGCCGGAGAGATCGAGAGGGAGACTGGTGGGAGAGAGAGAAAGATTGGTGGGAAAGAAAGAGATTGGTGGAGAGAATGAGAGAGACTGGTCGGTGAGAAGGAGAGAGACTGGTGGGAGAGAAAGAGGGAGACTGGTAGGAGAGAAAGAGAGAGACTGTTGGGAGTGAAAGAGACTGGTGAGAGAGGGAGACTGCTGGGAGAGAGAGAGAGAAGGCGATTGGTGGTAGAGAGAGTGATTGGTAGGAGAGAAAGAGATTGGTAGGAGAGAAAGAGAGAGATTGGTGGGAGAGAGAGAAAGAGATTGGCGAGAGAGAAAGAGACTGGTGGGAGAGACAGAGACTGGTGGGAGAGAGTGATGGGAGGGAGAGAGTGGTGGGAGAGAAAGAGAAAAGGATATTGGTGGGGGAGAGAGAGTGATTGGTGGGAGAGAAAGAGATTGTTTGGAGAGAAAGAGAGAGACAGTTGGGAGACAAAGAGAGAGACTGGTGGGAGTGATAAAAAAAAGACTGGTGAGAGAGAAAGAGACCGGTGGGCGAGACAGACTGGTGGGAGGCATGAGGACTGGTGGGTGAGAGGGAGAGAGACTAGTGGGAGAGAAAGAGAGACCTGAGAAAGAGAAAAGGAGACTGGCGGGTGAGAAAGAGACTGGTGGGACAGAAAGAGACTGGTGGGGGGACTGGTGGGAGAGAGAGAGGGAGGGAGAGACTGGTGGGAGAGAGAGAGGGAGACTGGTGGAAGAGGAAGAGAGACTGGAGGGTGAGAAAGAGACTGGTGGGAGAGAAAGAGACTGGTGAGAGAGACTGGTGGGAGAGAGGGAGGGAGAGACGTGTGGGAGAGAGAGGGGGAGAGACTGGTGGGGAAGAAAGAGAGAGAGGGATTGACTGGTGGAAGAGAGAGTGAGAGATTAACTGGTGGGAGAGAGGGAGAGACTGTTGGGAGAGATTGAGAGAGGGAGACTAGCAGGAGAAACAGAGACTAGTAGGAGACACAGAAAATGGTGGGAAAGAGGGAGACTGCTGGGCAGAGACTGCTGGGAGAGTAGGAGACAGGTGAAAGAGGGAGAAAGAGACTAGCATGAGAGAGAGACATACCTAAGAGAGACCAGCAAGAGTGAGTTAGAGGTTCTGGCAAGCAAGAGAGGCTGGTGAGTGAGCAAAGCTCACTGCCGGGAGAGACCGGCTGGCACATGCTAGGGAGAGACTAGTGGGAAAGAGTGAGTGAGAGTGAAAGGTGAGAAAGAGAGAGAGATAGCGAGAGAGAGAGAGAGAGAGAGAGAGAGAGAGAGAGACTGGTGAGGGTGTGTGAGAGAGAGAAACTGCTGGGAGAGACAGGGATAGAGAGACTGGTGGGGGAGAGAGAGAAACTGGTGGGCGAGAGGCTGGTGGGAGAGAAAGAGAGATTGGTGGGCAAGAAGAGGGGGACCGGTGGGAGAGAGAGGGGGTCTGGCACGAGAGAGGGAGACTGCCACAAGAGAGAGAGTCAGAGAGGCTGACAGAGATGGAGACTGGCAGGTGATAGAGCAAGAGAGACTGGCATGAGAGACAGAGAGGAAGAGAGAGAGAGAGAGAGAGAGAGAGAGAGAGAGAGAGAGAGAGAGAGAGAGATATACTGGTGAAAGAGAGAGAGACTGGTGAAAGAGACTAGAAGAAAGTAAGAGAGAGGCTGTGAGAGAGACTGCATGAGAGTGAGAGAAAGAGACCGGTGAGAGAGACTAAATGAGAGTGAGAAACTGGTGGGAGAGACTGTATGAGAGAAAGAGAGAGAGAGAGAGAGAGAGAGAGAGAGAGAGAGAGAGAGGCTGGTGAGAGAGAGAGAGGCTGGTGAGAGAGACTGACATGAGAGGGAGTTAGAGAGTCTGGTGTGATAGAGAGAGAGAGAAAGACTGGTTGGGGAAGAGAGAGAAGACATGCAGGATAGAAACGGGCAGGACAGCAAGAGAGGCTGTCAGGAGAGAGAGACTGGCGAGACACAGGGAGCTGCTTAAACACTGGCACATGGGAGAAACTGGCACGAGGGAGAGAGAGACACTGGCATGATGAAAAGTGAGACTAAGACGAGAGGGAGGGAGAGACTAGCACGAGAAGGAGGGCGAAGCTGGCATGTAACAGAGGGAGAGACTGGCACAAGAGGGAGTGAGAGACTGGCACGATAGGTGAGGAGTTTGAGACTGGAACGAGACAGAGTGAGAGACTGGAACAAAACAGAGGGAGAGACTGATAAGAGACAGAGGCAGAGGCTGGCGAGAGAGAGGGGGGCAAGAGGCAAGAGGGCCTGGCATGAAAGAGAAAGGGACTGGCGGGAGAGAGGGAGACTGGCGAGATATTGGTGAGAGCGAGAAACTGACACGAGAGGGAGACAGCCTTTTAACCATGTAGCCTTTGCCAAATGTGCTGTCTGACGTCTGTGTACTCAGAAACAGGAGGAGGGCTGGAGTGCCTTTTGTTTCTGAGTAAAGAGTCATCATGCAGCATAAAGCCCTTTAACTGTTAAAGGGCTTTATGCTGCATGATGACTCTTTACTCAGAAACAAAAGGAGGGCTGGGCACTCAAGCCTTCCTTCTGTCTCATGAGTACAGAGATATCACACAGCATGAAGCCCTTTGACTAATGGAGACCCTGGTTAAAGGGTTGCTTGTGGGGGTCCGCAGGCAGCCCATCAACCACGCAGCTTCTTTAATAAAAGGGCTGCCTGCTGCATGCGAGAGTGGGTGCACCCAACCCATCCTTTTGTTTTGGTTCCAGGTGTGCTCACATCGATCTCTCCTCTGGAGTTTCAATAGGATTGTTTGTTTGTACCTAATATTCCAAGTATTGTTCTAAATTAATAGGCAAAAAATAATTATTTTTAGCCATATTCCAACATTTTAATTGAAAGGCTTGAAGTACACCCAACAGTTCAGTGCCAGTGCGATTGTATGACAATGTATTTTGGACTATGTCCGTCTTCAGGGCTTGGGGCACTGCATTTATCAAATTCGTGTCAACATTATATTGAAAGAACACGAATTTGATAAATGCAGTCTATATAGAGCCCAAAATCCTAAACTCAAGGAGCCATTTCAAAACTCAAAGGCGGCACACAGACATGGTCTGTGAGAGGGAATGATTCAAACTCCTATCTGGGTATTTTAGGGGCAAGAGATAGCAGCGAAGAGCGCTGAGGAGATATATTCTGCAGTCGACTAGTTCATCTGTGTATTTTGTGTATTAAAAAAGTGAAGTGTCGAAGAGCAACAAAGATAGGCTGTGTTGAGTAGAGATCAAAAGCTAATATCTATCTTTTTAGTTATTGTCAGCACCGACTGAAATAGTTAGATTGGAGTAAACTGAGAAGTAGAGGCTTTGAGCGGTGACTGTTGGTGCAAGCTCATATTTGTTATTTTTCTGAAACATATTTTGTGTAAATCAACGGTAAGCATCGACAGTCAATTGAGACTCGTCATAATGTGGGATGTTACTCCACTGATGCATCTTTGCAAGCAACTGCCAAAACACGCACCCAAGCTCCAACAGTATAGTGCAGAATGGGTTAAGGGTACCACAGATAAAATGTTCATGCCATGGCCGCAGGGGTATCCCTGTCAAAGGCAGTTTTGCAACACATGACCACATGCTTGCACGCTGCATACACAGGAAAGAAATTGGAAAAGAGGTTAGCTAGTTTAGAGCTCTGGAAAATTTATCAGATGGAACAAAAGATCAGCCTCCTGAGGATTGGGTGCTTAATCAGTGTAAGGATGAAGGTGTTGAGCCCTCTGCTCACCCTACTGCGCCCAAAGTAAATGGTGATAGTACAAAAGATGAAGCATTGTATCCATAAAGGGAACTAAAAGCAGCAACAGGATATAGCAATCCAATACATGAACCGCCTGCATATAGCAGTGACAAGAGCCCAGAAAGGACTAAAGGAAAGGAGGTGATCTTTAAGATTTTACAAGACAAAGAGGAGAAAAGCGAACGGCCGAACGTAATCTTAGATATAGAACGAGAGATTAAGAGATGGAAGGAGAAAAGGATAAAGCTGATGAGGTTACACTCGTACAGAACGAATGGATGGGTGGGCAGATATTGCTCAAACTTGATGGGAAGAGTATTGAGGAAGTAAGGCAAAGGGAAGATCAAGACGAACAAAACAGAAAAGACAGGGAACGAGTGAAACGATTGAAAGAGGATGAACATAAAAGGAAGGAAATACAAAGATGAGAACAAATATATCAGGAGAAGCAACTAAGAAAGGAAGAAAGGGCAGAGGAACAAAGGTAGTATGCGAACAGGCATAGAGCAATCAAAGAACGAGACAAGCTAGAAAAGAAGAGAGAAGAGGAAGAACAACAGAATTATGAGATAAAAGAATGCAAAGAGGAAGAGACGAGGAGGTGCTTAGGGCAAATGAAAAAGGGAAGAGAAAAGATAGGAGGAAGAGGAAAGAGTTAGATGAGAAGCAAAGAAGCAAAGGGAATAAGATGAAGAAATGGAGCGGAAAAGGAAACAGAGCATACAACATTGATCGCATTCAGAAAGACCTGATGGAACCGAGTCCAGTAATATCATGGGGAGACATAGAGGAGTTTCTTCCGTCGCAAGGAGCAATGCCAGGACCGTCGAGGGTAAACCTAGATGAGAATTTTGTGATAGGAAGCATCAGAGATAGGATCAATAAAGTTTATCGGGAAATGAGAGCAAAAGGTGAATCGGGAAGCAGGGGAAAAGAACATTGATCTATAGTTGCCCAGTCACGAGGAGAAGAAGGAAGCCTGTTTAGCCTTGAGCACAGAGCCTTGTCTTTAGACAGGCTGACTTTAAATAGGGATGAGAAAGATGAAAGCCATACCAGTTGGGGACTAGATATGTCAGACGAAGACAGATAAACTTTCCATGGGGAGGAGGGAGACAGTGCATTCGGTCCCGAGGAATGTCTGCAGACAGACAAGGAAGTTAGATGGTTGGATTTAGACCAACCTAAAGATAGGACGCCAGACCCCATGGTGTACCCAAAGCGACCTAAAGCAAGATTGCATAGGGAGAGGAGGGAATTGCCACCATATGTAAACAGTCTGAAGTCATTGCAAGGTAGAAGGCCGTCACGAACCATTGTCCCTACTATGGATAGGCAGACGATGGGAGCCGATTGCAGAATTTGCGTTCACGCAGTTCCCCTTATTGGAGAAAGAAGGGGCCAGACTGCAGTATATCCCTCGGCCTCAGATGGACAAGGATAATTTAAGGTGTAAACTCCCTAGTTTAACCCTTTAAGTGCCATGGGTATTTCTCCCCAGTGCCAGAGCCTTTTTTGGTGATTTTGGTATGTGGCCATTCAATGGCTTGTAACTTTTTTATTACATGAGATATCTCGGCCAAATTTGGCTCCTTTTTTCCCACAATTAGGCGGTCATAACGCCACCCAGGAATCCCAGGTTGCTGTAGGGGGGTGAGAGAAAATAAGGAAAAAGTGTGAAAATTTTGGTTTTTTTCAAAAAATGACAATAAAATGATGTACAAAGAAGCCTGTGGTTTTTTCCTTGTAAGAGCTAGGAAGAAATGGTTTGCTGTGCTGAGTTCCCCAATGTGTTGGCTTTCAGGAACAGGTTGAGTGGAAATGGAAAAAAATTATTTTGATGTGGTTATCAACCGTTTTGTGAGAGGTAGGCGATTTTTGCCATTTTTGCCAATTGGACATGCATGGACGGAATGGAAGAAAAGGGCAGGAAAGCCAAATTGGAGGACAGAAAGGCATATATTTCTGAAAAGTAGACAAAATTCCAAGTTTAGGAAGGGGTGATTTGCATAGGTCAGGCAACAACTAGGTAGGGGAAACTGCCATCGAATGGGGGAAAAGCGGGAAAATGACTGAAAAAAAAGTTATGTGTTGGACATGGATGGCTTGGTACGGCAATGGCTTCTATGAATTTTGAGAAAAGCAATGCTCTGCTACATTCCCCCGACTCTTGCAGTTAGGAGAGCATACCATTTTTGTAGTGTTTTTACAAAACAAGCAATACCACAAGCCAAACACTGAGCCATGGTACACAGGAGTTTTATGCTCACGGCCTGACCAGACGCACTTAGCATGTGTAAATTGGGAAAACCAATGTGGTGAGGAACGGCAGCCATACATTTTTTGAAAGAGCACAGGCAGACCTTTTCAAGGGTAGGTGACTTGTGCAGGTTACAAAAGTGTATCGTGGCTAAAGCAGCGACTAAATGTAGGTCACATTTGGGAAAAGAAAGGGTTGTGAGACAAAGGGCACCAGCAAATGGGTCAAAACATTATGAAAACCACACAAACACAACACATGGCCTACCGTCCCGCGTTCCCACAGGTGTCCCGATGAAAACGGTACCCCACATGTGTGGGTGCACCTACCTTACGGCACAAAGGCAAAGCCTAAAACACAAGTAACCCCAAGTCTGTTTTCAGAGCGAAATCTCAGACATTCTGCCGACCGGCACAACGTACAGATATGGGCCTCGGGTGTCCAAGCCACCGAGGAAAACAGGGAACCCCATGCATTTCCGAAAAGAGGAAACCCGTGGGAATCCGCAGAGGTATGATTTGCGCACATCGCCCCAGAATTTTTTACCCAGACAGCCCCGCAAAGTCCGAAATGTCGGGAAAAAAAACACTTTTTCTGCACATTTCGCTCGACGCACCCATCAAAACACGCCCCCAACAACACATGGCCTACCTTCACGCATTCCCACAGGTGTCCCGATGAAAACGGTACCTCACATGTGTGGGTGCACCTACCTGGCCGCCAAGGGGAAAGCCTAAAACACAAGTAACCCGAAGTCTGTTTTCAGAGGAAAATCTCAGACATTCTGCCGACCGGCACAACGTACAGATATGGGCCTCGGGTGTCCAAGCCACCAAGGAAAACAGGGAACCCCATGCATTTCCGAAAAGAGGACACCCGTGGGAATCCGCAGAGGTATGATTTGCGCACATCGCCCCAGAATTTTCCCCACGGTAAGCAGCCCCCCTCCCCCTGCATCACAAATGGATCTGCATTGATCCACTGGCATTGCTGCCCACGGATTGCGCGCCCTGCGCCCGATCCGCGGGCAACAATGCCTCATATGTGGTGTCCTTGGAAAGGGGAGAAAGTCCCCTTTCCAGGGACACCACTTTTTGATCCATCCCTGGTGGTCCAGTGGGCCCCAGGGCCCCAAACCCCCTCCCACCTCCCACCTCCCCTCGATTTTTTGTTATGTTTTTATTTTTTATTTTCACCCCTGGGGGCAGTGATTATCTGCCCCCAGGGGTCTCTGACGCTGTGGCCCCATGCCTTGGGGCCACTGGGGGAGGGGGGCCACTTACCTAGTAAGCAGCCCCCCTCCCACTGCGTCACAAATGGATCTTCATTGATCCACTGGCATTGCTGCCCGCGGATCGCGCGCCCTGCGCCCGATCCGCGGGCAGCAATGCCTCATATGTGGTGTCCTTGGAAAGGGGAGAAAGTCCCCTTTCCAGGGACACCACTTTTGTTCCATCCCTGGTGGTCCAGTGGGCCCCAGGGCCCCAAAACCCCTCCCACCTCCCGCTATCCCTCGATTTTTTTTTTAGTGTTTTTTTTTTATTTTACCCCTGGGGGCAGTGATCATCTGCCCCCAGGGGTCCCTGGCACTGTGGCCCCATCCTTTGGGGCCACGGGGGAAGGGGGCCGCTTACCTAGTAAGCAGCCGCCCCTCCCCCCGCGTCACAAACGGATCTTCATTTGATCCGTGACGTTGCTGCCTGCGGATCGAGGCGCCCTGCGCCCGATCCGCGGGCAGCAATGCCACACAATTAGTATCGTTGGAAAGGGGAGAATCTCCCCTTTCCAACGATACCTGCCTCGATCTCTGGCTTGAAATACAGCCGGAGATCGAGGCTGACAAAGAAGGGCACTCACCTTCTTTATCCACCGCAGCAGCCGAAAATGGCTGCTGCGGTGGATTTACTTTCAGTTTCACGCCGACGTGCGTTACGCACGCCGACGTGAAACTGATGGTAATCCAGCCCCCTGGCAGTGAGAGGGGACCTCCCCCTCACATAGCCCGGGGGTTGGATTACAGTTTTGAGCTATCCGTGCAACAAGGTGCCAAAAAGGACGAGCTATCTCGTCCTTGGCACTGCGTGTGCACTGTCAAGGACGAGATACCTCGTCTTTGGCACTTAAAGGGTTAATGGCGGGTGTGGGAAAATGGATTTATGAGCTAGAAAACATGACAGGAGGAAATACTCTAGCCATAGGGGACATTAAGGGTCTCCTAGCAGCCATTCTTTGGGAAAGGGCTGATGACATTAGGACGAGAGCAGGTTATTCAAGCATCAAGGCACAGAACACAGCGCATGACGGAGCGCCATTTAATAATTGGAGGGTGGCTGTTTGGAAAGCGCTCAGGGTACAGTATCCTGATACATCGGATATGGGTGCAATTATGGCAGGTAAAATGAAAAATGATGAAGATCTGCTTGCTTACATTCAAAGTATTAAGGAACGGTGGACCTTGGAAACGAGGGAGCCATGGGGGGAATCAGTGCCAGTATTTTACCACATTCTGTGCCAGGGATTGCCACAACAAGCACAGAGACAGCTCAAGAAACTAGTGGGAATTGAAGCGAAGCCATGGGCAGAGATACAGTTGACTATCGCGCATCATTGCTGACTGCTGCAAGAGAAAAATAAGAAGAAGGAGGATGCTAGGAAACTTGAGGAGACTAAGTAAGTACAGAAGAAATTGTCAAAGTATGCCATAGAAGGAGTGGTACTGACAAACAGAGAAGGGTTGGGAATGCAGCAAGCAGTGGTTATGTCACAGGTGAATAATCAACGCCAAACAGATCAAGGAGGGAATGGGTCCTCGTCGTGAGGCAGAGGAATGGGTTTCAGAGGAAGAGGCGGTTTCCAGAATCGTCAGGGTGGCTTTCAAAATACCCAAGGAGGGTTTCAGAATATGCAGAATGACAATCAAAATATGCAAGGAGGGCAAATTAGAAGACTCCCTCCTGCATGGTGCGCATGTTGAATAACAGGGCACATTACGTGAACATGTGAATGCTAAGGGTATGTACGGAATGGGCAATTCTCAAGAGGGGGGGACAGCTTATCCTCCAGCATATAGCTCACAAAATAGGGATGGGTTTGCCCAAGATCAGACAGTGTATCAAGCACAAGCACCGCAAATACAACATGCTTTACAACCACAGCAAGCACCATTGAATACACTGCAAGGGCAGTCAACGCACACACCCATGCAGATACAGCATAGTGCAAGCACAGGATGGTTATTGACACCTAGAGTAGGGGGTGTCACTGTTGTGGGAGGAAGTCCTTTTACAGGCACGGGAATAAGCATGTATCTACAATAGGACAGCTCACAGGGTGATTTGATGTGTTTAGTATTATCAATGACACTGAATACTCAAGAGGAACCAAGGGTTGATGTTACCATAAGAGGCAAATCCTTTTCGTTTTTAGTAGATACTGGTGCAACTCGCTCGTATATACGAGAGGGAAAATATCCGTTATCAAGAAACGCCATGAATGCTCAGGGCTTCTCTGGAGCTACAAGTAGAGTTCCTTTTACTGATGAATCACCAGTCTCAATAGGAGAGTGTGACATGTTTGTACCATTATTGTATTCAAGGCAGACACTGGTTAAGATTCTGGGTTGAGATTTAATGACAGTTAAATATGACAATTTCCTTTACTGGTGAAGGCATAGTGTGTTCCACTTCAGGGATACATTATTTAAACATGGGGGAATTTATCATGGCGTTTACAGGGCAAATAGTTCTGCGAGGAATGCCATTGGAGCCAGGAGGCTTTCTTTATGGGGGATGCATTTTGTTGGCATGGCTACCCGGCTTAGTCGGGAAAGATTATGAGGATACCTGATGAGTTTTTGTTCAAGCCACAGATACCAATGGACGAAGATGGGGGGAATAGATTATTCCCTTACAGCTGCAGGCAGCCATAGTGCAAGGCGAATTGGCCATGCTTGAATGATTTGATGACAAAGGCAGGCCATGCAGAACAGTAATTGCCATTGGGAAGGGTATAGATTGACTGACATCACAGAAGCAGATATGTTTAAAGATGATCCGTCAGACGATGAAGTAGTATTTGAGATGGATATTACATATTGTATCAGAATAGAGAGAAGGGAGATCCCACCGCGAATGGCGATAGTGCAGCTATGCCCAGCATTTTTTGATGAGGATATGGAGAAAGTGGCAACCTCGTTATAGACTACAGGCCCCTATGACGTAAACCTATTGAGGGGGGTGGAAGAAGTTAACATTAAGCTTAAACCAGGAGCAATATTACTTTGAGCAAGGCAGTACCCAATGTCTTGAGAGGCAGATGAGGGTATTTTTAAGACTATGGAGGTCATTACGACCTTGGAGGTGACCATGCCGCAATTTGCGGATTGGTACCACCTTACCGGGTACCAGGTCCGGGTTCCTTAAATGAGGAATTTCCGGGCCATTCCAACCTTCGAGCACCCGGTAATTCCTCATTCGAGGGACCCGGACACTGTACATCCCCATTCCCATTCCAGCCTCCATAGGGCTCAATGGGAATGGGGAGGGAGCTAACAACGGGCCTGTTAATAACCCAGGCCCATTGTTAGCTCCCTGGTCTGCTAGCGGGACCCGCTAAGGGTGCCTGGTTTTACCAGGTGCCCTTTGCGTGTCCCGTGAGCAGACACGTAATGGGGCGGTAAGAGGTTGACAGCACCGGCACCATTACCGGTGCCATTAACCCCTTACCGCCAACCTTGTAATGACCCCCTATTTCAGCTATGATGAAACAGGGTATCTTGGTGACGTCAGAGTCTCTGTGTAATACTACTGTGTACCCTGTGAAAAAATCGAAAGGGGGGTCATGGAGTTTAATTCAGGACATGAGACCAATTAACCAGATTGCAGATTGTAGAGGAAGAGTTTCCTCTAGTTCCGAATCCTGCAACAATTTTATGTAGTATCTCTACAGAGGCATGATATTTCACAGTGATTGACTTGAAATATGCATTCTTCTCAATCTGCTGCATAAGGACTCACAAGACCACATGTCATTTACGTTATGTCAGACTAAACTGAAGAGTGCTCACAGGGGTACTGTGAGTCTCGATCGATCTTTAATAGGGTCCTGCAGATGGACCTAAGCAATATTGATTTGCCAAGTGTTGTGCTGCAGTACGTAGATGACATTTTAGTTTGTAGCACAACAGAAGATGAGTGTAGACAAGATTCGATTCAGTTAATGACTATCCTTGCAGACAAAGGGATATAAAGTGGACAAGGAGAAATTGCAATATTGTCAGGAGGAGGTGTTGTATATAGGCCAGTTAATGTTGCATGAAGGGAAGATAGTTACACCTGAAAGAACTGAGGCGATTATGAACACACCAAAACCGCACACAATAAAGCAAATGCAGCAGTTTCTGGGATTGTGTACTATGTTAGAGCATGGGTATTTGATTACAGTTCATATACGAGACCCCTTTTGCAGGCTTTAAAGAAAGCCCAAGTGAACAAGGAGAAAATAGAATGGTCTGAGGAAATGGAGGAAGGATTTGAGAAATTGAAAAAGCTATTTGTACAGCTCCAGTCTGAAGAGTTCTTCCTGTTTTTGCACACATATGGAACAGTTATGACAGCGGTGCTTACACAGAGTACTACATTAGGGTACAAGCCTCTGGCATACTATAGTGGGATTCTATATCCAGTTATGAGAGGACACTTTCATTGCGAACAATCGCTGGCAGCAGCCGCGTTCACTATTGAGAAGTCTACAAGCATTGTGATGGGGTGTTCCATGACTTTATTTGTTGAGCATGCATTGTTAGCTATTTTAGAGAAACCTAAGGGTACACCGACATCTCAAAGGGCTTCTGCATATGATGTTGTTATATCGAATCCAGCAATCAAAATAGTCAGATGGAAAATAGTGAACCCTGCCAAATTTGTAGTGAAACCTGTGACAGCGGATGAGCAAGTGCACGATTGCTCAAACTATAAGGAGTTCTATGATGATATCCCAAGGGTGAAGGAGAATGCTCTAGCAGGGGGAGAGGTTCTCTTTATTGACGGGTCGTCAAAAATGTTTCAAACTGATGGGGAAAGGCATTCAGGGTGAGCTGTGGTAAGGCACAGAGCTAATGGGAAATTTGAAGTAGTAGCAAGTGCAACACTACCGTCTCCATTTTCGGCACAGGCTGCAAAATTGGTGGCGCTTATTGTCGCACTCGAGAAACATGAAGGACAGGAAGTGACGGTGTACAGTGACTTTGCCTATGTGACATCAACCGTGCATGCAGGGCTAGCACGTTGGAAAGGTGGGGCTGTCTCTGAGCGGAAGGCATTCCTGTGCAACACGCTGCGTTATTGGACAGGCTTATTAATGCACTACAACCTCCAGTAGCCACTGCATTAGTTGAATGCACCATACTTACTAAGAGAACTGATTTTGTCTCACGTGGGAACGAAGCCGCAGACGAGGAGGCCAAAAGGCTTGCATATTTTCCAGCTATTTCTAGTTTTGATACTCCAGATGTAACGGAAAAAACGGTCACGATTATGATTGCAAACAAAGGATTTAATCATTTGTCTAGAACACAGGTGATAGAAGTTCAAGTCAGTGCTCCACCGGAAGAGAAGGAGCTATGGACACAGAGGTGGGGTTCTTCATCCCCTTCTAAAGCATTGTGGCGACAGGACAGCACTGGTAAACTGGTGAGGCCTGTAGCCTTATTAGGGGTAGCGCTAGAACAGCTATGCTACCCTGCACATGTAACTAGGGAAAGCCTTGCAGCAGCAATTACGGAGGACTGGTTTGTACCAGATTTGTTAGAACACGTTGCCTTTTATATAGGAAATTGCTTCGTATGACAAAAGTTTACTGCTGGGCACACACTGCAAACAATCAGAGGAGTGAATCCTCGACCGAATGGTCACTTTCAGTATTTACATATCGACTATGTCGATATGCTGCAAGTATGTAGTGGATACAGGGTCGGACTGGGACAAGAAATAGGCCCGGTCACGCAAAAGAAAGTAGCCCACCCCTCGCCTTAAAAAAGTGGCCCACCCCTCACCTCAAAAAAGTGACCCACCCCTCACCTCATGACCCTTGACCTCTGATGACATCACCGGAAGTGATGTCATTTGACCCCATCACAATGTGACATCCCTGGAAGCGATGAAACACAACCTTTCACCCCTTGACAAAACAGGAAGTGGCATCAAATCGCATTGATCCTAAGTACACTAAATTACTGTGAATCCAAGCAGACGTCCAAGGCCAAATGATAATATGTTATTGTATAGCACTTACGCTTAAGCTCTTTTTTATAGAACAAATATGCATAGAATATCACCCAACCTGTGTTGGAACTCATTTATTGACCTAAGAAGGATGAAAAGCTTTTTGAAAAAAAAATAAAAGAAAATTGAAAACAATACTTAAAAAATAAATCTTTTTCTTCCAAATCGGCCCAGGCATGGCCAGCAACCGGCCCCACTCCCCGAGAGGGCCAATCCGACCCTGAGTGGATATAGGCATATGATAATGGTTTGTGTGCCCCTTTTCAAGATGGATTGAAGCTGGTCCAGTGATTCGCGTCACGAAGTACGCGGACAGACTAATCACGGACGAACGTGGAACCCAAACAGGAACATCAATGAGATAGCTCTCCTGGTAAAAGTTTGGAACTAATAAGAAAGGTTCCAGGGACACAGAGAAGATTCCATTGAAGCCCCCCAAATAACTGACATGACCTTCAGAACACAGCCATGTCATTAATCGTTCGTGCCAGAAACAGGATAGAATACGCATGGAGACAAGGCGGACAAATAACACAGAGGTTTAACCCAGTGTGACAAGAGGAACATGAGAATTCAAATAACAAGTAATCGAAACGATACGTGACTAGACAACGGTGCAACTGGGACCCACTGATCTGGCCAAGACTGCACTGCGGACAGAGGTGACAAGGCGACCCTACTGTCTCCAGACAGCACCGAGACCCGAAAGACACAAGGCATCTGACACATACTACAAAGAATGGTGGAGATTCTCTTCCAGATAGATTGACAGAACTAATACGACAAACCCTTGGAGTGAAAACACAATCATGATTCCGACAAGAATTTTCTGTAAAGGAAATGTTTTTAGTAAATAACCCTTCGTCTTTGTCTTCTTAAGTTTACAGATATATGTTGCATGTTGTACTAACCCCTTACACAAGCCCCTGAAGAATTTCCGAGTATTGGTTACAAGACACTTAAATTGGAAAGAAACATGTCGGACAGAATCTGTGGTTGTGGAATGAGATGGTGATAGTGAATGATAATTAGAGTGAATGGAATGAGATTGAGTGAGATGTGCCTAGTGAGGTATGGCCCAGTGTGAAAACTAGCACAGCACAAGACACTTTAACGGTTGAGCAAGGTCAATAACATACTTACCGATTGAAGAGGATAAACTCATGCTTTCAGTATAGTGAATGTGTCGTCTTGATTTTCACTGTAGGAGACTGAAAAAGCACTTTAACATTACACCAGAAGGTGTTCTTAACATTTGTATGTACGTAAAAAATAAAATATGTATATTTTTCTATAAATTTGTGTCCAGATTATGGTTTTCCGCATTACCTAAAGTCAATTGGGTACTGTAATAGGACACACCTAAAGAAGGTAGCAATCGTTATCACTAGCTTTCTGTTTCAAAGTGTTAAGGGTCAATCCCTTTATTATGAGGGTATGTTGGTTATGCACACCCTTTCATCTCTCTTTTTTGGTTTAGGTCCATGTACTGATGCCACTTGCACTGCAAGGCTTTTAGTCTGAAAAGTCTTTCCTAGATGGGGAGTATGCGAGGTGCTGAGATCTGACCATGGGCCCCATTTTGTTCATGAAATATTTGAACAGATTAGCCTATTGCTTAGTATAAAACACACGTTTTCTTCTGCTTATCACCTGCAAGTGATCTGAATATGTGAGAGACTCAATGGTCAAGGAAAGAATCGCTAAACTCAAATTAACACTGAAAAAGGGATGGCTGTAAAGCCTGCCCCTTGCATTATATGCATTAAGAAATCAGCCTGCGGCGCACAACCACCTCACACCCCATGAGCTAGTGACAAGAAGGCGAATGGGAATGCCCCTGTCTCCTCCTTCAAGGAGTAGAAGTGATGCCCAGACAACTGCAGAATTGTTAGGAAATGAGCTACGTGCGTATTTGACATATATGACCACTGTTAGGAAAGATTTCATTTTATATGTAGTTTTCCCTCCAGTTGTACACCCCCAAACTTTTTTGCTGCTGTTCATACAACTTAGTCTGACTTTGCCAGAGAACCATAGCCTTCAGCTGCACTCCTCTGGGTTTGCACTCACTTTTTATGGGGAAACTGACATGCCCTTAAGACAGTTAGTGCTGGGAGACTTTATTTCGCTTAGTCCTTTTCTAATGTTGCAACTTTTCTGCAACATGTAACAAGTACACAATGTACCTTACAGTGCAGTGTACCTGGGTCTCATAGTCTATTACACTGACCCTAGATACTCTCGTAGGACTTTTTTGGAGATGTGCATATGTGTCATGGACAGGGCTGGTGGCAGTTTATCTTTACATATAATTTTAACCCTTTCCTGCCATTTTAACCGTGTTAACCGAATTTGGCACGAATAGGTGGCCTGGCTCCAGAATGGCCATGCCACAAGGTTCTTTGTCCTGTCCTTTGGCCATCTTGGCCCATTGCCTTCCCCAGGTCGAGTTATTTGCACATGCAGTTTCCCACAAAACGCCAAGCTTTCGCGGGCTTCTTTGTGCCTTGTGTGTGTGCCTCCAGGATGTGGGCTGGGGTGTCTGTCCCCAATACACATCCTGGGTGCCAGACAGTCTGGAGTGCTGTGAATGACTGGGACCACCGTGGTCCATGATTGGTCCATGTATGGAGTGTGTATTTGTGAGCAGATCTCTCATTGGGTCCTTTCCATTTTGGCACAAAGAGAACTTTGGATAAGAGGAAGCTGAAAACACCCATACAAGGTCGATCTCTGGAGTTCTCACTGAATGAAGGATACGATCCAAGTATCCAGAAACTAAGAAGCCGAGTGGAGGAACCGCTGGAAGGTTTGGCAACTTGAGCCTGCTGTTGTCCCGTGGGACCCCTCTGCATCTGGTCGTCCTAGGAGGTCTGCGAAGATGCTTTGACCCATTAGAATAGTGGGACCACCTATTCTCGGCACCTTCAATAGTACGTGCAAGTAAGCCTTCTCAGAAGTGTCTCTGGGCCAACCAGTGGGCTGGCCAGCTAACGCAAGACCTTTGCTCTATCTCCGCCATTGTTTCAGGGATGCCCTCGAAACTTGGTATACTGCTAGCTCGGTGTCCCCGGCACCCTCACACTAAATTTCAAAGACTTGGCATTTCCAGGTGTGAAGTGAGATGAGTGTGCCAGGACCGGAGTAAATGCGGTTACCGTGTTGCCCAGCCGCGGCAACGATCTTTGCAGGTGCGCTGCATTTGTGACCCTCTTGCCCCTGAAGCCTGCTGCAGTGAAACTGGCCTGATCCATCCACCAGGAGCGGAAACATCACCACTGTCCAGTTTGGGAATCCTCACTGTATCTTCGGAACTGAAAGCCACAGAGCCATCATATTGTCCAGTAGAACCCGCAACCGAAGTGGACTCGACTGGTGAAGTTTGGTCTGGAGTGCGCCTGAGGCCGGTGAGTAACCCTAACCTTAACTGGTGGCCCCTAGCACCTCCATCCATTATTACGCATGAGTGGCCCCTGGGGGTCCCTCTCCTTTCCACTGCTAGTGCGAACCAGCAAACTATTCCCAAACCTTGGAATCACCTCTGCCTTCAAGTGGAGGCCCTCCTCGAATAGTGGGAATCTATTCTTCATCGCCTCACCCACCTTCCTGAGCTGCTAGAGACCCCTGAAGAGACCCCATTTTGCCCACTGGAACAACCGTGTGCGCCTGCACTACATGTACTATTGAGCTTAAGGCTCCTCTCTTGTCAGGGTCTGGACTGCCTCTTAGTTAGGTGTGTGTTTGATGTTGAAGGGAACTGAAGACTATCTGCACTGTTCCTTCCCCTCTAGGTTGTGAATATATCTTGTGCATTTAACCCTTTTGACCCCAATGGTTTTATATATATTTTGTATTGATTGTGTTGTGTTGGTTTAGTAAGATTGCTGTGATTATTTTACTGTGTGTTGAATTACAAAGGCCTTGTAATAAATGCGTTTATATTTTTGATATATACACCTTTCTGGGAGTAATTTGTAAGTGTCCTTGCTCTGTGTGCTCATTGAGGTCTTTCAGTCACCTTCACCCCTCCTGAGACTTAGTCTTGACCGCCTGCCATAGCTACCTTGATTGGTCTGGCTTGTCCAGAGGTTAACCTGTTCCAAGAAACTAGGCTGGCCTTCTGAACCTCTGCTCACCAGGTCAGAGTTCAGAAATCAATTTTAACAACTGCTAGTATCGCTGCCATTTCAGATCAACTCAAGCGGAAGGGGTGTTGGTCTCAGGACACAAATGAAGACCATCCAGCAACCGGGCCTAAAGAACTACCTGTACCTAAATTGTTTGCTGGAGATCCCATTTTAATTTGCAACTTCACAAGGGAGTGGCATGACCCCCGTTTCACTGGACCATATATTGTTGAGGATGTTACTCCCTCAGCAGTAAAAGTTCAAGAAAAGCGTGCCTGGATATACTTGGGCGAAATGAAACTGTATGCTGGTGAGACCAATACAACCACACCCGATTTGGATGCAAGACAAGAAGAAACAGTTCTGCATGTGCAGACTCAATCGATGACAAGGAAGAAGGACGCTAAGATTTCTGATTAAATAAATGCAAATGTGCATTTGAATTGTGGCTTACCCCAGTCGCTCTTTATAGATATTTTAGCAGGAGTAAGAAAGTAACTGCTCTTGAGCCGCAGGAATCCTTTTTATGGGACTTTAGAAAGTAGTGATGTGCTAAAAAATGCCTGATCTCGATTTTGTCTTTTTGATGAGTGGAAGAGGGAGCAGTTCCCCGATTCATTCCTCACTAAGTTTCTCTTTGGTCAAACGAATGGTTCTCTCTGGTGTCGATATCCATAGATTCCTTCTCACTGTCTTTGTTTTTATGCTCCAAGCTTACCCTGCGCTCTTGTTGGGCATAGCACTGACTTTTGTACTTTTATGCAGGATCCTGAGAATGGCCCTGCGATGATAAGATTTTTGGCAGCGATAATTGAGCAAATTTGGCAGCTACCTGAGCATCTAACAAGGCTGCCTGATTAAAACGCTGTTTTCCTTCCTTAATAAATAATACACAGGCACAATGTGGTCCATTCAGAATGATGCCATTCCAGAAAATGAGCAGAATCAAGGTTGTGTAGAGAGACGCCAGTGGTGGGGTCTCATTTACTGGTGCATAATATATGTGTGCACAGCATCTATTATTATTTTTCTGTTTCTGCTAATCCATGCTGCTTACCTTGTTGGTTCTGGAAAAATAGAAGTGCCTTTGATTCTCCCCACTCCAGTGACCTATGCAGAGTTACATGTTGCAAGGAGACCGAGGCCATATGTGATTATCCCTACACCAGTAACACATGCACAGTCTCCAATTTCTCTGACAAGTGTTCCAATGATTCCCTGTGTAGGAAGAATAATGACTGATCTACTCCATGAGCATTATGCACGCATTCTTTTGGCAAGAAAGAGACCCAAGAGAATGGCAAGGGGAGATGATTATGAGTTAAATAATTATCTAGACAGTACAGCACATTTGGGGAACAACATGTGGTATCAACACATGAAGGAGGTACGAAAGAGAACCTCTGAGGGGGGTTGCTATGTATGATTATGTTCAAGATCTGAAGACAAAAGAAAGAGCACACACCAGAGATCATGTGAAAAGATACGAACAGCCTGGAATGAAGGGAGCAAAAATCTGATGCAAGATAAACAAGAAGCTCAATTGCCAAGGAAAGACTGATGAAGAAATACGAAGATGCAAGGAAAGAAGCCAGATGCAGATCTGGGGGACAGTACTTTCTCCAGATGGCTGGGAAGAAGTCATAGTCGTGTGCAGAGCTGTGGCAGTAACAGGACATCACAAACCTGTTATAGATTGTGTGGAAAAGGGATGCAAACCTCTATGGCCGAGGCTTGCAAAGTTGCTGACATGGGTCGTAGATAAAGGAGGCCAGTTGCAGATAGTGCCTCTGGCTAGTGCAGAGCTATGCTTCAGAAATAATGGCACAAGAAAAGTTGGAGAAAATCAGCAGTACAGTCAAATCTTAGAGGTACCAGGAATGAAGGATAGTACAGTGAGCGGGGTGTTGCGGGGGACACCCACCGGGGCCCTGCCAGAACAAAACAAAAAAAAAGCTAAGGGCTGAGTGGGTGTCCCCCGCAACACCCAGTTCACCAGACTATACAGTATAGTGAGCAGGATGTTGCAGGAGACACCCCTGCAGCTCACCCGAGCAAAAAGAAAAACAAAAAAAAGATGGGTGCTACAGGGTGTCCCCCGCAACACCCAGCTCCCTATACTATACAGTATAGGGTGGAGGGGTTGCGGGGGACACCCCCGCAGCTCACTGAATGTAAACAATTTTTTTAAAAAGGACCCTGCAGCGCCGGTTCCGATCATGGACGTGAAAGGGAACTGGCACCGCAGAGACAGTGTGTCTGAAGGAAAGGTAAGGAGGGGTGTGAGTGAGTGAGTGAGTGAGTGAGTGAGTGAGTGAGTGAGTGAGTGAGTGAGTGAGTGAGTGAGTGAGTGAGTGAGTGAGTGAGTGAGTGAGTGAGTGAGTGAGTGAGTGAGTATGGTGTCAGTGTGAATCTGTGTGATTGTAATGGATGCTTGCATGGGAAATGTACGCACATTTCGGTGTTGCGTACATTTCCCATGCAGACTTTTCCGTCGCAGACATTCCGCAACTGTAAAATCACGCAGATACACTCCAAAGAAGCACTTCTTCAGAAAAGGATGTCTAGATCTGAAGACTAATGGGAGAGTGGTCGATAAATCAACCAGAATGGAGAGTGCAGAGGAGAAGCCAAGTTCCCCTACCGGAAGTCCTGCCCCCAACCAAGGCCATTAATGGTACCTATGCCGCGAACAGTCCTTGAAACAAGGTATCCATTGAGAAACACCTATTTGTATCCGCAGAGAAATTACAGTCTTCTGGAGGAAGTTCGGGAAGAAGTGTGAAAGTAAATGAAAGAGAAGACTGGTGACGTCACTTGAAGCAGAAATGACACACCCAGAAGAGATGCCAATGAAGAAAGAATATAGACCTTATAGAGTCTGATGACGAAGTAGCGAATTAAGCAACATTTCTGGAGCAAAATGAAGATTGCACATGCAGAGAAGCACTGAAGAAAATGCCAAACCATTTTACAATTGTACAGATGCAGTAACGTAAGTAGACAAAGTAATCATGAGGCTGGCTACGTAGTGAATAGACTGCAGGCGATGCACCAATGCATATATATAGGAATGTATAGAATATGTATGTTCCACAATGCATTTTAGCAAACTTGGACCCCGTGAGTGAAAGGGCTGGAAGTGCGGTGCAGCAGAATAGAATAGTTGACGGCGAAGGAAGATTGCAGAAGGCTTGCCTGGCCCAGCATCAAGAGTCGGGGCCGCTGAGAGCCTGGTTATCTACTCGAGAAGATACAATAAAGTGAAAAGGGAGCTGAGCTCCTGTTTGAGGTGTAATGGAAAAACACTAGAAGTGCCAAGGTTTCTTCATGTAGTAGTATTAAATGCAACAAAGGAGCTCAAAACGTGGGCTCTAGTCACATGGTCAGATGAAAATAGACGTTGGGGCAAGCTCCAACCGAGACCAGAAGATAAGATCATGCCTTCACTCCCTTTTATTTTCGGGCACAGTGACCCTTCACATGGCCGAGTTCAAACACATTGAAAGGCAGACCGCAGGAGTGATGATGGATGTTGGGCTAATTGGGTGGGAAGGCATGACCAGGGGTACCATTGACACTAAGAGAGTTGATACCAGAGGACCGTAGATGTCTAGAGGGAGAGTATTTAGTAAGGGCAAGTTGCAGATAGCATAGTCCCTGGCCACAGGCATCCTTATGGATGATGCAGAGGGATTTGACCTTGATCCTTGCAGCAACAGGGAGCCAGTGAAGAGATTTTAGGCCAGGAAAGATGCAGTCCCTGGGCTTGAGGCCAAGAGTAAGTCTTGCTGCCGTATTCTGGATTATCTGGAGGGAGCGTAGAAAGGAAGAGGGTAGATTCAAGGGAAGGCTGTTGGAGTAGTCTAGCCAGGAGAGAACTAGAGCTCTGGTAACAATGAGCTTCTGGTGGAAAGTGAGAAAAGGGAGAATGCCTTTGAGAAGGAAGAGCTTGACTTCTTCGCAATATCCTGAATGTGAAGGAGGAAGGAAAGAGAGGAGTTGAAGATGACACCAAGGTTTTGGCTTCAGGTGAGGGAGAAGGGGGAGAGCCCATAGAGGAAGGCCAGAATGAGGGGAAGAAAGAGGAAGCAGGGGTCCCAATTGGAATGATCTCAGTCTTGCTGGCATTGAGGCAGAGATTGTCAGCAAATACATCTTGCTTAACACTTTGTAATCCTGTTTGTTCTGTAAATAAAACAAAATAATGTTAAATCAAGGCCTTTAATACAGGCAACCCCTCTCAACCATAGAAACTTGCAGTCTAGCTTGTTTTTGCTAGGAGGGGATATGTCTGACGTGGGAAGTTGAGAGTAGCGTGCCTGGGGCCAATTTAGCCTCGGCTGTGTACCAAGTTAATTAATTTTAGATTTAGATATGAATCAGAATTAAACATTTGTTTTGAGGCGTTTTTGCTGGGCATATTAAATGGATCACTTCTAGGTGACCTCAGTTTTGGAAGCAAAAGAAAAGATGAGCGTAAGGTCACAAAGTGGTCTAGTGGTGAAGTGTGGCTTTGTGCAGTTTGAAGTTTTTAGGCTTCAAACTTCGTATCCTTCTAATAGATTACTAGTTTTGCACCAACATACATTTTCTCTCACGCTAAACCAGTACAATCTGGATGAGTACCAACTTCTAGATTGTCCTTCTGGGGCAAGAGGGATGCAATGAAAATGTCCAAGCGTTGACTCTATCTATCTATAGGAAATGTGTACATGTGCAGCTGTCACCAGTGGCATCATGGCGCTAGATCGGGATTCAGAAGGACAATGAGAGGAGGCAGGAACAATCAACAAAACAAATACGTTTTCAGCCGAGCTTTAAAAAGATACAAATCTTAGATAGCCCGCAAGAACAGTGGGATGGAGTTCCAGAGCTTTGGACCAGCTACAGAAATATTACAGACACCACAACAGGCCAGCCGATAGCTGGGAACTTTAAGGAACAACAGGCTGGAAGAACACAACGCACACAAAGGGCAGTACGGGGGAAATCTTCTCTTGATGAGATAGAAAGCGATGCTTATAAAAGGCGTGATGTATTAAGAGTAGTACTTTAAACTGAACTTGTGTTGAGACGGAGCCACTGAAGTTTCTTCCAGGCTGAGGAAATGGGCTGGCCATAAGGAACCCCTGTGACTAGGCAAACTGCAGTATTCTGTAGAAATTGTAGCCGATTAAGATGAGAAGAGGGCTGGGAAAGTAGTATGGAATTGCAGTGATGAAGGCTGCCATTGATTGTGGCCGCAATAAATGGAGCATAATAACTAGGGGAGATATAGTGGAGCACCTTCTTGAGTTGTTTCACTTTTTAAAAAACACACATTGCAAATGGCACTAACCTGTGCCTCTGGCAAAGGTGAGGATGTTAATTTAATGCCAAGGTTTTTAACCACTTGAACTGGAGTAGGTTGGCCAAAAGACAGGGGTTCACAAGGGCTCAAAAGGGGATGAAGGACCACCACTGCATTTGGTTGAGGGTTAGTTTGGGAAAAGATACAGAAGAGGTGCCTCACATTAAGTGCAGTCGACCTGGAGGCAACAAAGCTCGCCTAGTCCTGGTAGATCAAGTGCAGCATCAAAGGCATTCGCTGAGTTGGAAGGAGCTTGGCATTCATTTTAGAATCTGTGTTAATCAAAGACAGGGGGTGATAGGAACCCAGGTTCTCGGGTGGTTTATTTGGTTTTAATAATACCATGATTATAGCAAGGGCGAAGGACCCACCAGCAACATTTCTGTCTTATCACCATTGAGCATAAGCCAGTTTATACTCATCCACTCACCAATGGCCTCAAGACCTCACCTAAGGCAGGTGGCAGTGCCGCCAGGCTCCAGTTCCAGCTTAAAAAGAAGCTTGGTATCATCAGCATAAGTGTAGAACCAGAAGCCATGGGAGTGGAGGATTTTAGCCAGAGGCTGAATGTAAACGAAATAAGAGAAACTGGAGAAGATCTAAAAGGAGACAATGAAAAAGATTGTGAGTGAGAAGAAAGAAAAGCGTAAACCAGTTCAATACTGTACCAGAGATACCAGACTCCCACATCCTGAACAAGAAGGTGGCATGGCCAAAGGTGTCAAATGCTGCAGAAGGATCTAACAGGATGATACCAGCCACTCCTCCCTGGTCACGGATCATGGTCAAATCATTGATCACTGATACACTGATGCCTCTTATGGGCATTCAGTTCCCATAAGAGGCCGGAAGCCTTACCGAAAAGTGTCTAAAACGTCTGCCAATTCGAGAAAGTCTGAGTTGAGGAGTGGCAAATGCCTCAAGAAGCTTAATCAAAAAGGGGAGAAGGGCAATAGGGAGAAGGTTTTGTGTAATAGAAGCATTGAGGGTGGGCTTTCTAACAAGGGAGACCATCAAACCATGTTTCAGAGGGTCAGGAATTTGACCTGCTGACAAAGAGTAGTTAATTGCTTTGACCAAAACCTCCACAAGATGGCCCACCATCAATTTAACAAGGCAACGATGAATCGCACCCAAGGGAGAAGCAGATTTAAGGCTCAAAACTGCCTGAGTGACAGCAGCGCAATCCGTAAACGGAAAAGAATTAAAGACTGGTAAATCAGCATTTAATTACAGGGGGGAGGGAAAACAAATAGCAAACATGTCAGGACAACTAGTGCGAACAATATCAGCTCTAATTATTTCTATTTTCTCAAGTAAAAAATATTGATAGATTATCACAAACTCTAGGAGGCAGGAGCAGAGGGCGGGGATTTGGGCGCTGCCAAATCTCTGATTGTCTGAAATAATTTGTTTGAAGTGTTCTCTGCAGTTGATAGTGACTTTGCGTAAT
This sequence comes from Ambystoma mexicanum, assembly GCF_040938575.1. Classification (NCBI taxonomy): domain Eukaryota; kingdom Metazoa; phylum Chordata; class Amphibia; order Caudata; family Ambystomatidae; genus Ambystoma; species Ambystoma mexicanum. The sequence continues at coordinate 40,738,063 of NC_090937.1, forward strand.
AAAGACACTTAGCTGCTCGAATAGCTCTGTGATGTGCTTCCTGTTTATCTTTAAAAAGACAACAGACTTTGATGGAAGGTATGTCACAGGAGAGGAGAAGCATGGCCCAAACAATCAGGGGTAGGGTGGCGCATATCTGCCCACATTTGAAAATAAAAAACCCTGATATTTCTGTGGCCTCCGGCGCGCCCCACGCGCAAGTCTTGCAGCCCCTACAAGTACTTTAAACTCTGCTCTTGCTACAACGTCGATGAAAAAAGTGGGCACATACATATTTGCACACATACACACTTCTGCCAAATGAACATTTGGTGTTAGGAATCTAAAAAAAAAGATTTTGTAATTTTCTATCAGCATCTCTAATTTACATCTGGGTAAGTTTAAATATTCATGTTTTGTTAATAATTAGAAACAACTGCACAGATGTGTTTTGTTTAATTATTAGAGCATCATCCATTTGGGGCACAGCAGGTCTTACACATTTTTCATTCAAAATCTATCATTATGGCACAGTGAGATGAAATTATTTTCCTGGCATCGCACACTTGAATTAAGGTGGGATGCTGGGATTTCAGACCAGTCTGCAACTTAAGCACTTGACCACATATGTTCACAGGCATATTTGGTAGGAGTATGTGTTAATGTTTCGCTTTTAAGACTACTCTACATTACAAAAATGACTGGGGATTACAGAAATCGTAAGTAAACAGCTTGAAAAATATATATATATATATCCAAATAGAAATATGCTGAGCAAAAACAGTATAATTGTACCTTTCTACCCCTGCAACCCCTCTTCACTAGATGAATACACATTTCAAAATGCAAAGTACTGCATTCTGTGTTGTCTGGCATAATGGAAATCGGTTAAATTGTTTTTGTCTTGAAGAAATGCACAGACATTCCCCCCCCCCCACACTCCGGGAAGCTATCATCACAGTATTATTAAAACCTAATAAACCACCTGAGAACATGGGCTCCTATCGCCGCCTGTCTCTGATTAACACAGATTCTAAAATATATGCCAAGGTCCTGTTGGGATGCACGTCTATACTACAGCCCCTCCTAGATGATTTAGATTGCGAACAAATATATTAAAATATGGAAATGAGCATAGGGCGGTGTAAGAAGGCGGAAGGTGCTATGGGTGGGGGCAACTGATGGGAGTGGGAAATCATAGAGGGGGAAGTTAATCAGTAGTGTTACAATTCAACTATGTAGCATAAATATATACATGACAGTCATAGCACGAACTAACACTGTGTCTACGAGTAGGCCTGAATCTTCGCAGGCTGTGATTTCACAGAGACACAGAACAAGACCGTATCCCTCGCCTCACCATTGCATCCCGATTCCCAGGCGCGGCAAAGAACACACATAAGCCCCCACATCAGTTAGGCCTTTGAACTAATTAGGTAGGAATGTGTGCAGCCAAAGAAGTGAAGGGCTGAGGCGTAGTACCAAGGTCGTATTCCTGGTAGCGAGGCAAAGGTCTTTGGATGCCAAAACACAAACCAAGATTTAAGACACTAGCACCCCCCAGAATGACAGACACTTTATTTGAGCTACCAGATGTTCAGGGAAATGGCCTCTAAATCCTTCGTGAACTGGATTGATTAGTGGGACGTTCACTCTTGGGGAGGGGAACTGATAAGGGGGGAAAGCGAAGAACTACATGATCTATGTTTTGTGCCAAGGAGAGCTAAGAATGATGTCCATGTAGTGGGGAGGGCATGGTGGAGGCGACAAGATGTCTGGGATGAGAAAAGGGCAACTTTGTTCGCAAAGATCTGGCTTACCTCAAAGTTTCCCACTGAGTTCACGTTGATAACCAGGTGCATGTTGTGATGCTGGAAATGCATCGAGGGCCAGGGCCACTGCAAACCTTGTCCTTTACTGTTTTTTATTGTGTGTTCTGTCGTGTTTTCCACGCAGGAGTTCATGTGGGACTCCTGGGGGTGCAGCTCTCTCTTTTGGTTTATTGTACAGACCCATGGGATACCCTTATGGCCCCCATGGGTGGGGTTACAACCCTGTGCCCCTAGTGTATGTTTTGGGGCACCTGTGTTTGGCCCACAGAGCAGGGTACAGGCTGGTGGCAGCTCCATCCTCCATTTTGGGATGCCCAGGCCCTGTCATTGGAATCAGTTGATTCCTGGTGGAAACAAGATGGCCCCCGTGGCCTCTTGCCTTCCATCGACTGTTACCTTGGTTTTCCCAAAGTCCTGACTCTGTTCCTTCCCCCTGAGTGGTTGTTGGGTGGAAGTTCCATATATGGTAGTGTGGGGAAGTGCCGAACAGACTGGCTGGAGCCCTCCCAATGACTGTATGTTGTGGGTATGCCTCTGGGTGGGACCTGGGTGAATGGAGTGTGTGACAAATACGCATTCTGTGTTGTGGATGTCTAGTATCTGGTGTTTGACACAATGACTGAGACAGCCCGGCCCGAAACTGGTATGAATGCAGTGTGTTGTGTTGAATGGCGTGGTACTTGTCCGAATCCACATTCTGTGTTGTGAGTGTCTGGATGGAGAAGAATGGCCTGAATGCACTGTGCGGCTGATTGGCTGACTGACTGCCTAAATGCCCTTCTGAATGATTGGTTGCCAGAGTGTGACCAAGCAGAATGAATGGGACGTCAACAGTATATCTGGGGGCCTCTCACTGCTAGAATTCGTTCAGAAGCTGGATTTGAAACTGACATTGAAACTGAACAGCAACCTTGAAGCCCTGCTGGAAGAAAAGTCTTGCTGCTGCTCTACTTCATCGATCTGAAAGCTGCTGCGTCTTCAAGAACTGATCCAGAGAGGACCTTGTTAGGCGCCCTCTTCCCGATCTCCGGGGACCATTGTGCGCTGCTCACCTTTGCTGAAGCGCCCTGGAAGTCAGCCTATGAAAGACTGTCAGCCGGAGATGGGGATCGTCGACAAGAAATGAAGAGAAGCCCCGGACATTCCACCCACTGTCGTCGACCAGGGTTTGCAGGTTTGCTATAACTGCTGGAGGCCCATCGAAGTTAGTTTCCCAGAAGCAGGGACTGCTTGACGCCGTGCCATCGACGACCGGAGCCGCAATGCTCCTTTGCCTAAGACTTTTGATTTATTGACGCGCTCGGCCGCACTGCCGACCGCCTTATCCTGCCGGAGAAGGCCAGGCCGTCAACACGCCGAGGAGCATCCACCGGTGGGTTTCCTGCCACCCAAAGAGCGTAGAGACACTGGACGACTCGACGCCCTTGCTGGGCCACAGTTCTTCACAAACTCTTTGTGGTCCAGAACTATCATCACTGAGGTGCCCTGCACTCCTCCTCCTCGCAGGACGTCCATGACTGACCGTCGACGAGGACCGCCAGGACCAGACCTGCTACCTCACCACCGTTGTTCACCCTTTTCTTCGTAGGATCTCGGCGATCCGCGGCTCCTGCTTTAAAGGGACCCACTCAAGAAGATCCATCGACGACTCGTCATCGAACTCTGCTATTCCAGGTACATTGGGGTGGTGGAAACCTTTTAGAAGGAAATTAGTCTAATTGAACAATATATGGACTGGGCTTGTAATATATCTTTATTTTACAGGTTGCCCAGGTGGGGGGATCTCTACACAGAACTGTGTCTAGTGGTAGGGGCCAGCATTCTGCCAGTTGTTCTAACCAACTGCTTTCCTCCTATGTCTATTGTTAGTTACCTTTATTAATTGATTTGTGTGACATATGACCAGAGTACAGTTGATGCACTTTAATGAAATCTGATCATAATTGGGTTACCACTTAGAACTGTATATATTTGCCATTGTAGATTAACTGAGCACAAACTGAGTTATTGTGATATTGTATCCTTAATTAGATAAAGACTGTGTAACTGTGATATTGTAACCTTAATTAGATAAAGACTGTGTTTTAACTAATACAGTGTGTGGACATTCCTTTGTGGGAGCTTGGGGACTACACTGTACTTAAGAACCAGCCTGCATCAACTCCTGAGAAGCTAGGCCTTGATTGCTAGACCATAGCTATTGATTAGAGAATCTCGGCATCATGAGGGAGGATTTGTGTGTTTATAACCTGAATTTTGTACGAAAGACAACTGAGAGCTCTTTGGCAGTGGATGTGTAATACCCTGTTGTCTTATTATTTTTTATGCAAAACAAAGTTCTTGTCTTTCTCGAAAAAGGGTGCACCTTGCCTTTTTCCCCAGCATGTTGTTTTTTCTTGGTCTGATCGCTGGGAGTTGCCCCACACTCCTCACAACTCTGCTAATGCCTTTGATGCTGCACTTGATCCACCCGGACCAGGTGGGCTTTGTTGCCTCCAGGTCGCCTACACTTATGTTTTATGTTTATGTTTATTGAGTTTATATAGAGCTTTACACCAAAGCGCTTTACAGAATAACAACATATGAACAGTGGGGATTAGCTTCACCCAATTTTGAGTTGTATTATTTGGTGGCCCAAGCACATTTTGCCACGCATTGCTATGCTACATCCCGCTCCCACCGACACCTAGATATTAAGGCGCTTGGAGTGAATCCATTGAACCTATGCTCTGTCATATTTGCCACACAATATGTGGATGAATGCTCTTTTGATCCAGTACGGATAACGATAAGGGCATGGACTAAGCTATTCCGTTGATTGGGAGTGGAGAATCCGTACTGTAGAAGTGCACCTTTATGGGGATTTTCTGATATTCTGCCCACCCAGGATATGGCAGTACAGCTTAAATGGAATACAGACTGTGTACTTATGATGGAAGAAATGTTTCCTGATGGGAACTCTGTTTCCAGGTTCGGATACATTGCCAAATTGAGAAGCGCCTTGATTGAACTGTTACAGTATGCCGGAATAGGAGAGGCCTTTCGCAGGAAATGGCTGTCGGTCTATGCTGTACCCGAAACCTATACTATAATTGACATGGTTGCACAGGCCACGATTGGCCATAGGCTGGTGTCTGACTTATATTGCAAGGCACAACAGGCGAGTGGGAATATAGCCTGTATTCAATCTCAGTGGGAAGCGAATATTTCCTCAAAATATCTGACGATACATGGGCGCGTTACTGTCTTCTTACTAAGGAGGTATCAGTCAATGCCAGTTATCGATTGATACACCTCAACCGGCTGCATTACACCCCTGCCTACACCCCTGCCAAGATAGCCAAATTTGCCCCAGGCGCCTCTGATGCATGCCCCAAGTGCCACTGGGTTCCGGCTGACTTTCTATATAGGTTTCGGTCATGCCCAAGGATGCTGCAATTCTCGGCTGAGGTGGCTGAAGTATTGAAAGGGATGACCACAATCCCCCCTCAGTATCTCCTGGGAAATATCTCCTTGAGGACATTAGTAAGGCTACTGTTGAGCACCGTAAAATGTCATGTTGGCATGCCTAATTGCTAGAAAGTGTATCCTCAAATATTGGAAATCACATGATGCTCCAACCCGACAGGTATGGTTGTCGGAGTTGACATATTCGAACGAAAGGGAAGAAATGCATATTTCAGCTATCCCTATTGCTAACCGGGCTAAAAATATTTGGGAAGGGTTCCAAGCATACATGCAGAATCAGAGTTTTGTGTCTGAGTTGACCGAATGAGTAGGGGGTTTTGTTTCCTCAGCTGTAAACAAAGTGTTTGGCAGTCGGACTCTAGAGCAAGAAAGAGACGCGCCGACTGTGTTACTGATTTTGCTGTTGTGTATTACACTGATGGATTTTGCTGTTGTGTATTACACTGATGATTAAAGTTTTTTTTTATTTAAATAAAAGAAAAAATACACATACTTGGATATTAACCCGGAGCAGTATTTCAGCTTCCCCAATGCAAGATAGGTAATGAATGCTGTTACAGGGCAGCTCCCAGCCTTCTTTTGTTGACATGCTAGGTTTATTACAGCTTCTCAGGACACCTCCACAAGCAGTTCCATAGTCCTTAAGTAAGTTACATTAATAGGACAGAAACACTGGCAGCCCATCACCCAGGCTTCAGGCTGACTACCTGCCCAACACAGAACCTTCCCTCAGGCATTCCGACACTCAGACACAAACACTCCACATGACATCACAACATTCCTTCTGCATTCCCACTACCAAGCTGAGCCAGACACAACAAATGCCCCTTCACTTATCACTCATCATCACTAAGAGGTGTTGAGTGTTTAATAAATGGCCCAGTGGGGCCATGTATGTTTTGTTGCCTGAGCAGCATTGTGAGTCTCTCACAGGAATCCTGTGATCTGTGCTGATCTCTCACAGGGATCCTTTGATCTCTGCTCAGGAAAGACAGCGGCGGCATTTTAATGCAGCCACTAAAAAACCGGGATAAGGTGTGCTCTTCTCCAGAGACCCAGAGGTTCCTGGGTAGTTTCGGAGGTTAGGCAGCTCTGGGGTGACTAACACATGTGCCTGAGCATCAAATTATCTGGTTTACTTTTAGTCTTTCCGTCACGAACATTCCAATATTCTGGAATCAAGTGCATGGGGACAATGGGCTAACCCGCCCAGTGGCGCAAGGGCCATTGGATAGCGGGCGGGAGGATAGCTCAGGGGAAACGCACTTGTCTTGGAAAACGCGGGGCAACAAAGGTTCCATCCCCAGGTCTGCGCGTTATAAATAGCCAATTGGGCAGATCGGTCTTTAGCGCCCCCTCCTACCGCCCGGAAATGTTGGGCTATATTGACTTGACCTGGCTCTGACCTGCAGAGCTGTTGCAGGACAGGACAGACATATGATGCGGTGCTGGGCAGCACAGTAAACAAGTGGCAGGCAATTACTAATGTATTCTTATTCATACATGTTTAGGCAATTGAAATCGTGATGGGGGTTAGTACTTGAATGTCAGGGGAGTGATTGGAAGGGTAGAGATGACAGGAGACTGCTCATTCTCACAGCAGTTCTTGAGTGGGTGCTTTGAGACATGAAGACAGTTAACTGTTTATAACATTGAATATGCACTAGAATAGTCTCGTTAGAATGCATAAAAAAGTTAGATCCCCCACCCACACACGGAAGTTTGCCCCTCCCCCACATTCACTGATGTTAGCGCCTCTCCCAGCATCTAGCCCCCACTTCCCCTGAAATGTTAGCCTGGGTGACCCAGGAACCCACCAAAGGTGTTTCTTATTTACACTACTTTTAAAACTGTAACTGTAATGTTATGTTAAGTTTTTCATACTGTGACAAATCACCACTGTGCTGAGCTATTCCAAGTCCTGGCTTTTTAGCACATGTCGTCGTTGTGTATTCTTGCACAGTAGTGTGTGGTTTTATTTTTCCGTTATATCCGCAAAACTACACGTAAAAGAATTCAAAGTGATAGGAGCCTAAAAGTCAGGACTGGTTGAGCCCGTAACACCTAACGTGGGTGATCTTGTGATGTCTGGGATCTGCCCTCTGGGTTAAATTAATCACAGTCCATTCAGCAAGACCTCACCCACGTCCCAGTTAGCTTAACAACTGAGGCAAATCATTTTAACTGAAGCAAATCATGTTAATAGTGGAATTGAAACAGCTAAAACACGTTTGGACTTTTGCACGGGATAAGATGTTAAAAGGAAGAGATTACCGTAAGGCTAGCCTGTATCTGGTGTGGGGGCTCCCATAACACAACCCGACACATAATAGAAATCAACTAGTGGCTTTAAGTCTGTAAAAAGGGTTATCGAGTCCGTGCTATACGCTAAATTGGAATCACGCTAATAGTGTGGCACAGCATGCTTTTCATATCCTCTCCAATCCTCCAGCATTGTCTGATGGAGTACAAGCAACAATGAAAAAAACAACTTAAAGCAAACATAGTAGGTGACACATCTGATTGGAGGACATCATTCTAGTGGCTGAGGTCGCTCTAGGGTACCATGGGTTTGGAAATAGGGAAAGCATAACATTGAGAGAGGGTTGGCAGACGACAGGAATTGGGGAGTGTTGGGGGGCCTGGATCACCAGACCCCCACACCCGCTCGGCATCCATGCAGGGGGCGGACCAGAGGGAGAACCCTCCAGCATCCGGATCACCGGATGCTACCTTACGCTTCAGGTGGACTGTGAGGTACACCCCGCGGCCGGCCTCCACAGCTCCGGGTCACCGGAACTGCAGACCCATCAGCCCCAGTCCTGGGGGCAGCCAGGCCGGGGCATAGCAATCGCCGTGGTCACAAGGCCGCAACAATCATCACAGGCAGTGTTGCCCAGCAGGGGCACCCTCTTCATGCCAGGACACGTGGTGGGCCCAAGGCATGCTGCGCCACATCAGCATGGTGCACAAAGACACAGGAGTCCGCTCTGGATCGACTGACGATCCGGAAGGGGCTCTTCCCTTTCATTTACACGGTCACATGGTTACCTCATGTGACCAGAACACCAACACTGGAAGGTACCATGTCCCCCAGAAGGATGACATGCAACACTCCTCCTTTTTATAAGAACAACTTAAATGCAAAATAACACCACACTGCACGCACTGGTACCATGACGCTAACTCTCACTAGTCTTCACACTCTCGGGGCTCAAGTTGCACATGGGGTGACGTTCTGGGTTGGTGGTGACATGTTAACATTTGACACCCAGGCACACCCTTTATTAACCTGGGTGAGGGGATCTTGCACCCCTGACACAACACCACCACTCATTGCTGGCACCCCGCACCCCAAACGTAACAATACAATAGGACACACTATTTCGGCTGGACTGGTCCAGATCTGCGGGCCACCAGTCGACCTCTCTTGAGATCTGTTCAGGACAGTTCGGGGCTCACTGACGGGCAAGGCCGCCCCTGGGGGTATTCGGGACCACCTTGGCACAGTCTCCAGACAGTGGAACACAATCATGGCTGGATGCTGGCGGCCAGATGAGAATTCAGGGCTGGCAAAGCCGTACCTGGGAGCACCAGGGGCCACATCGGCCTGGTCTGTAGCTGGTGGTAATCGGCTGACAAGCAAGCACACCGTTCGGGTTGGGTACACATGCGTCTGGACACACCCGGGGCCACACTGGTCACGTTCCTCGGTGGGGTAGGCTTCCTGCTGTAGTGCACTGGTGGCCGAGTAACAGACTGCTCCTTTCACCCCCACCCCTTTTCCGGGGCTGCTGGCAGGGAGGCACCATTGACAAAGTGCGTGGGCCACCTATCCTCTTCCGCTCCCCCAGTCAGGAGCTTCTGGGGCATGGGTGGGCGCACAAGCCCTCATCAGAGCTGCATCCCCCTTGCACTCCTCCTTCCTCCTTCTTGGGGTTCACCCCACATGGGTCTTGAGTGTAGTGAGGCCATGTACGGTGGCTGCCCAAGAGGATAGGAGGGCCACGCGCCTTTTCCTTTTCCCCCTCCTTTCGCAGGCGACTGATGAGCCTTCACGCCCTGTTGTGGTGCCCTTAGTTGGTAGGCCTTCAGGGCAGATGACCTCAGGAGGCAAGGGCACGGGTCAATGGGGAATGAGCACAGTGTGCCAGGGCACAGCACCTCAATGCCTCCTTTCCGTCCCGCTAATGCTGGTAGGCGAACCATTGTATCCCCACCCAGCCCCACCGTGCGCCCCTGCGCTTCGTTTGTTCTGTTTGCTGTCTCTTTCTTTCCCCTGCCCCCATCTTTGTTTGAAAAACCGGAAATCCCTGCTGGGTTTGGCCCTGAAGGAGCATGAGCACTCCTATTGGAGCCGCTAACTTCATAGTGCCGAGTCAAAGGCAAGGGGGGGAAAAGGTGGTACGTCCCCTGCCCGCCTTGAAGATTGGATGCCCAAATCCCTGGCCTTTTTTCAGGGAAGGTGGATGACTTGCAGGTGGGCCTTGAAGGATATGGACAACACTGGGTGGAGTTGATTTGCCCTGATGTTCCCGGTTCTCAAAGGGACACTGGATGGCTGGATGGCTCACACATCTCAGGGACCATACCCTTTCATTAGCTGATTCGTTTCACCGTCGTGTGAGGTAGTAGGCCATGCCCCCCCTTTTCAGGCCGGTGTAGTGCAGGCTTCATTGTCCCATTGGCGGTGCCCTTTTCGGGATGCCACGGGCCGGTAATAGGCCACGCCTCCAGGCCGGTGCAGTCCTCATTGTCCATGTATTTACTTTTGTTCACCGCCGCAGCAGGCCCGGGTTCTTGATGGGCTGCCACGGCCTTTCATTCCATTTTTTATTTTTTAATGCTCCGGTTCGGAGCAATTTTTTTCACCTCACTGTGGGTGGTGCGTTCCTCAGATCGGGCGAGGGCCAGCGGGCCTCAGCACCCCGCTCTCACCATCGTGGCCAGTGTTTACGGGCCCGATCCTCAATGTCAGGCGTCTCAGAACAACAGCAGATCTCTTTTCTGTGGAGGCGGGCCCACCAGGACCTGCAGGTGCATTTCCCCACATCAGAATTCCGCAGCGGGACACCGGTCACCCTCAGCGCTCCCGCTCCATGCCTTTACTTGGCCGCCGCTTCTCTGGGGACACAGAGAGCAAAATGACTCTGCCCCCTTACCTCGCGGCCGCATCTGCTGCTTTCTTCTGCGTGGCCACCGCTGCCACCACCATGCAGGCACCAGGCAGCCTGTGGAACAAACACAGGGCCCTGGGCCACTCACCACAACAACTCGCCCAGGACAACAACGATGGGCCTCCAGTAGCCCACACACACACAGGGTCCGGACATCTTTGTCGCCATTATTGGGGGGACCTGGATCACCAGACCCCAAACCCGCTCGGCATCCATGCAGGGGGCAGACCAGAGGGAGAACCCTACAGCATTCGGATCACCGGATGCTACATTACGCTTCAGGCGGACCGCGAGGGGCACCCCGCGGCCTCCACAGCTTCGGGGCACTGGAATTGCAGACACATCAGCCCTGGTCCTGGTGGCACCCAGGCCGGGGCACCGTAATCGCCGTGGTCACATGGCTGCAACAATCAACACAGGCGGTGTTGCCCAGCAGGGTCACCGTCTTCATGCCGGGCCACATGGTGGGCCCAAGTCACGCTGCGTCGCACCAGCATTGTGCACAAAGACACAGGAGTCAGCTCTGGATCGACTGACGATCCGGAAGCGGCTCGTCCTTTTAATTTACACGGTCACATGGTTACCCCCTGTGACCCGAACACCAACACTGGAAGGTACCATGTCCCCCAGAAGGGCTGACATGCAACCGGTAGGGTCATGTTTACGGCTTTAAGGGTCAATGGTGTGCTTTCATAGGTCGAACTACGGCAAGTCCACAGGGTTGGATTAGCCCCTCGGCCTTTCGGCCTGTGGCCAGGCCGAAATCCTCCCCAAGGAGTGGGGGCCAGTTTCTGGCCATGTCTGGGCCGGTTTGGAAGAAAAAAAAATGAAAAGAAAAAATATCTTTTTTCACATTTTTTTTTTTCAAAAAGCCTTTCATCCTTCTTAGGTTGATAAATGAGTACCAACACAGGTTGGGTGATATTGTATGCATATTTCTTCAATAAAAAAAGAGCTTAAGCGTAAGTGCTATACAATAACATTATAATTTGACCTTGACGTCTGCTTGGATTCACAGTAATTTAGTGTACTTGGGTACAATACTATTTGATGCCACTTCCTGTTTTGTCAAGGGGTGAAAAGTCGTGTTTCATCGCTCCCAGGATGTCACTTTGGGGTGGTGTCAAATGACATAACTTCCGGTGATGTCATCAGTGGTCAAGGGTCTTGAGGCGAGGGGTGGGCCACTTTTTTGAGGGGAGGGGTGGGCCACTTTTTTTTGGGTGACCAGGCCTATTTCTTGTCCCAGTCCGACCTTGCGGCAAGAGCTGGCAGTCAGTGGCGGGGGCAGCTATTGGTGGGAAGTGGGGGGTAAAATGGCACCAGCGTGAGGCTGGGACAAGACCAAACAGACCAAGAAGAAAACAAACCCACGACTACATACTCAACCCGAGAAGATGGAGTAATGAGGCTCAAGCCTCGGTATCCAAAAATCCCCGCTGATGGATAAAAATCTATCAGCAAGAAGAAGAAAAAGCGCTGGGGGGCGCACTCGGCACCAGGAGGGCAACGGGGAGTGGAACGGCAGTATCCACGCCCCCTTCTGCACCACTGGCTGCCAGCCGTGCTGTTAGTGCAAGTCGAGCCGGTACCAAGGGCCGCGCCAATCCCTATTTACTGATTCAGGTACCATAGGGCGTTGGGCTTGCAAGCCCAATCCGAGATGGAGGTGTGATTACATTGTTCTCGGAGAGCGCCTAACTGCGTGCCAGACTAGACGTCGTGCGCGTAATGGCTCGGCGTGTAGCCTGCAGCAGATCAGATTTCACTGCCCTTCAGTCTAATCCACGGCCAGGTACCGAGGGCTGCTTTTCAGGCCAGATCTAGAAAGCACACCGTGTTATCTATCACTCCTTGGTTGTTTAGAGTGATTTGTTTTTAATGCCAGGGGAAGACCCTGTAATTGGAAACCCACTGCGATTTCCATAGACTAGAACAAGTCACATGTATGTTTGGTGGCAAAATTGAAATTTAGGGAAGGAAATGTAAGTGCTTTTTAAAAAAGTGTGAGTTGCTTTAAAAACTACCCTATTATGAACCTTTTCTCAAGTTCAAATGTTCTACAGCGTTGATCTTTTAACAGTGTATTGTGCAGGTACATGTGTGGGTTCCTGTAGCGTGTCCACTCTACTGTTACCCTGCACAGCATCTTCATAGCTGTATGCAAAAACCTGATAGCTTAGCTTAATTTTTTATTTTGTTTTCGGCTGTGGCTATTTGTTTTATGTGGTATGCTTGTTTTTTTTCAATCCACTTATTTTTTTTTATAGAACAAAACGTATAAGCAATTGAGCAGGTTCGCGAAAGTATCCAGGGAAGGGGAAAATGTATTGCGCCTCTCCTTCCCTGGCGACCCTCCCCACTAGCTCTGTACCCCCCAGCCCCCTTCAACACTTGCACTTGAGTTGCCATGCTTGCCGAGGTCTCTGATCGGTCTTTGCTAGCTCTTCTTACTGTTGGTCTTGCTCGACTTTGCCTAGGTTTTAGGACCATGAGCTTAATCTCCAGTCGGTTCCAGAATAAATGGCTTCTCTGTGTGGCCATGTATGAGATCAGTCCAAAGTGGCTGACAAAAAAACTGCCAAGAACCCTTCCTTGCCGGATTGCAGGTCCCCTGGACCAACATAATACTAAGAATGTGGCTTTCTCCCTGAATTTGTGTATTGCCTCAGCCAGGGGAGCCGACTTATGAATTTCCCTGGGGGGCCCAAATACAGGAAGTGACATCACTGGCAGTTATATGACTGCAAATTTGCATGTAGTCGCCAACTTGGTGCAATGCACACGGAGGGGGCGGGTGTTGGCGCGCGCAGCGCAGAACAGCGGAAACATTGGCTAGCATGCACTGCATATACTAAAGTCAAGAAAGAAGGAGATTTAAGCCTTCGAGTTGCATTCCAGTAAGACATCTCTGCACCTACTCCAACACTCTATAATCGTCCAGCAACACAACAAGGATGGAGAATGAAATGCTTGCTAAACAGAAGGTACAGCTGCAAGGTGGAGTACCACCACCACCACCAAAAAAAAAGTTCCCAATTCAAGGGAAACGAGAAGTAAAGACGTTTCCCGATTAAAAACTACCAAGCAAGATGTGTGTGGTGCCATAGTTCAGTAAAACATCAACAATTCAAACTTACAATAGTGCTGCTGTAGATTGGCCAGCCACAAGTGAAATTTGCAAAAATGTTACCTCTGGGTAACCAGATAGAGTTAGGGATGTAGCTTAATCTTAAACCTTTCAGTGGACACATCAGATGTGCTGCTGAAGTATAATGCAATCCTGGCTGAAGTATAATGCAATCCTGGCTGAAGTATAATGCAATCAAGTGTGGTTTCAGACTTGGGGGGAAGAGTGTTAACTGCTTTTAACATTGTAGTTTACCAGAAATTCTGGTAAAGTAGTGTACAATGTTAAAAAGCAGTTACCCAGGCTCACCCTGCACCCAGGTGATGTTTGGGACTGATGGAAGCACTCACGTCTAAATGTTGTAGCCATGGTTGTCTCCATGTTTTAAAAACTCCCACTTTCCGGGTTTTCAACATTCATTTGAAACACCCCTTATTCAAAAAATGAAGGAGTCAGTAAAAAAGCCAATGCTGAAAAGCCTATTTCGCACAAGTAGTAAGACCCAAAGGGTAAGAGCGACTCTATAGCAGACCATGTCAATGTAGGATACACCAGGATTACCTTCAGTCAAAATTCACCCACTGCAATGTTCCTAAATTCAGATTGCAGAGTAGTGTCCGACTGAACCTCAATCAGCTCTTCCTGGGTATCAAATGGATGATGCGCCACCTCCTCTGCCAGAAAAGTCTGCATCACCCAGTCATTAATGCCAGCATTTACTTCAGGGAAGTATTCATCAAAGCTCAACCTTAATGTTGCTAGGTGGCTTGCCCAGCTCCAGCTGTTCTTTTGCAAAGGTCTAGCTTCCTCTTGAAGGCAAATACTTTTTTATTCATTCTTTCCTCTGTGTTCTCATGTTCATAGGAATGCCCCCAAAGGTGGGATTGGGAGTTTCTGGGGTGGTGAGTTCTAGTGGTCTTAGTTTCCTTTATAAAATACACAAATCACATAGTATGTCAACCAGACAATGTATCATTGTGTACAGCTTAAAGGGGGGCCACCTGACCCAAAGCAGCACACTAGGAGATGTATTTTGGAACAATCAACATTGTAAACACACCTCTAGTTTAGATTGTAAAGAGTGCTTGTGCTGCAATTACAAGCACCCAGTTCATAAAGTCCAGACTTAAAACACTTGATCAGCATTCAGTGAGTAAAATAACCTTATAAAAATAAAATGCAGTTTTGCATAAAATTACAGAGAATTTTGGGATTATCAGGCACTGGCAAGCGGGCTCTGCTGTTGCTGTGGGAGAAGTGAGACTTGCAATGGCGACAAATTTAAGGTTAATAGCTGCCGTTTATCACAAGGTGGCAGGCCAGCATAGATCTTAACCACTGAATGCCCACTGAACAGCTATAAACCCTTCTATGTCAGCAAGAGGCTGATGTAGAGGAACCAGTGATAGAAAGCAATGAGGTAATTATATTGTACCATATCCGAGGGAGGTGATGCCCCCCCAAGACTCAGTGAAGGCCCCTCGTGACAAAAGGTTGAAAAGTCATGCCGTCTCAGTCCCCACAGTCCTAACTTCTCCCCCGCTTAGAGTGGATGCAGTCTGCGGCACACAGCTTGTAATGCAAATCACACATTTTAAGCGTCAGGACAAAAAACAGAACTGAATACATTGCTGAGGTAAATGAGTTCTGACTGGCAACACTGGTAATACCGTATAGAGCCACATTATTCCACCGCCCAACTATGAGTTTGAGGGCAAAGGTGGAGGAAAATCCTCCAGCAAGAAGCTGGAGGTATTTCCTCCACCATACCGCCAAAAATAAAACAATTTGGGATATTACCACCAGCAAAATTACTACCAGCATTAATACCGCTGAAATCCACCACTGAGTCCTATGGACTCCAATTAATGGGGTCTAACACTGCCTACCACCACTTGTAATCCGGCAGTAATACCGCCAGACCAAGTGGCAGTAATGGTAGTACAGTTTGGTGGTATCTCAGCAGATTTACAGGCCACACAGAGACATCACCTCTCTCCATGTTTTCTTTTATTGTAAAGTGAATTACCAGGTTTCAGACCTGTAAAATACCCCTGTCTCCTCAGATGACTCAGACCCCTACCATTCCATCCTACATAAAATTGATGCCCCCAGGCTGTTCTTCTAGTCTACTTTTATTCTCCCCATGTAGATCCAGGAACGTCATACACCTGTTACTTTCATGGATTATTTTACTTCCTGTTCCTTAAAGCCAGGGGTCTTAAACATGTGGCTCTCCAGATGTTTTGGACTACGACTCCTATGATCCATCACCACTGACTATGTTGGCTGGGGCTGATGAGCATTGTAGTCCAACACATCTGCAGAGCTAAAGGTTGCAGAACCCGGCGTCCAAGCAGAGGCTTGGAACTCCATACTGCCACAAGCACCTTATCATTTGACTCTGGCTCTGAAAAAGTGACTTTATGCTGGCCCTTTACCCACAAACACTGGTTGTTAATATTATACCTTGGAGCTGCACGCGTTAATAGCACTAGTGTAAGAAACGTTCAGGACGGACGGTAAAAAGACTTCTGTGGGTCTTATGCGGCCTATGAGTTCACAGGGTTTGGTTGACCAGGGAATAGCACACGAGGCATGGAGTTGGGACAGGATGGCAGGTTAGCTGCTGGCAACCTTTCAGGTGGCAACCGTAAACCCATGAAGAGGGAGCAGAGATGTGCAGTGCTTCTTTGCCCCCCTGATTCTCTGATTTGTCAGAGCTACATTTTCAAAGCCTCTCTCTGAATGGAGCATGAGTGCATTCATTTCTCAGTTGACTCACACAGTTATTGTTCTGTCTGCGTCTTTCATTTGTTATAAAACAGCACCCAAGGTTGGTGGCTCTCATGGTGTAGGGAGCCTCGGACGCTCCAAGGACAATGAACTGGCAGTAAACAAAATTAACCCCCCAAAAAATCTTTTTTTTGTGACCACCAGTAAGTCATCAAGAATCGATGATTGGGAGAGAGGCTGCAGGAGAGCGATTCCCCCTAATTTGTGTGGTACTGTAGCACAGATAGGAGAAAGAGGTTGGTTGGCTCTCGACTTACATCTACCTGTTCAGTAGCACACCTGAGAGTGGGTAGTTGAACTGGCTTTGGGGTCCCCATTTCTCTGTGATAGCGTACTCTTGAGGGCATACTTTTTTTAATTAACATTTAATTGCAACTGCATGTGTATACCAAGTGCTTAATTTGTAAAACAGTAGGTGTCTGTGCCCAAATATGTTCTAGCACTTCTGTGACACTTGGGCAGTTCCACACCACTGCTGCCACCCAGGGTAGGACTGGGACAAGAAATAGGCCCGGTCACCCAAAAAAAGTGGCCCACCCCTCGCCTCAAAAAAATGTCCCACCCCTATCCTCACGACACTTGACCTCTGATGATATCACCGGAAGTGATGTAATTTGACCCCACACCAAAGTGACATCCCGGGAAGCGATGAAACACAACCTTTCACCCCTTGACAAAATAAGAAGTGGCATCAAATAGCATTGTTCCTAAGTAAACTACACTACGAAAAATATGGTTAGGATTTCACTAAGGTGATATACATTTCATACAAGAATGGATCACCATATGTATCATTAATATCTGTGTGTATAGATCCATATTGTCAAAATACTGTGACTCCAAGCACGGTTTATAGTGATAATACCGAATTGTAAAATCTCGAAAAAAAAATCTCGAAAAAAAGGCCGAAAAAAAAATATCGAATTTTTTTTTTATGACGTTTTTTTTTCAAAATGGGAGGGTTCCCCCCTTCAACTCCCTTTTTTCTATTTTTTTTTATTTTAACCCTTTTTTTTACTTACCTGACCCCAAAAACACATATAAATAAATAAATAAATAAATAATTCGATATTTTTTTTTTCGAGATTTTTTTTTCGAGATTTTTGTCATTCGGTATTATTTTTTCGGCCTTTTGACTGACCACCTCCAAGCACACGTCCAAGGCCACATGATAATATGGTATTATATAGCACTTACCCGTAAGATCTTTTTTATAGAACAAATATGGATACAATATCACCCAACCTGTGTTGGTACTTATATCGACCCAAGAAGGATGAAAGGTTTTTGAAGAATAAAAAATGAAAAAATAAATTTGAAAACAATGAAGCATGGCCTGAAACCGGCCCTTACTCCCCAGGGACGATTTCAGCCCGGCCAGGGGCCAATCCGACCCTGCAGCCACCACCCATAGTGCAACAGGCCGGGCCTTTGTGGGGCCTCAGGCTCCATTAGGAACCTATTCATGAAGACAAAAAAAAGCACACACCTTCTTTTACCTTGATGATGGTCATCACGGCAAAAGAAGGTGTGTGCTTTTTCTTTTGTCTTCATTAATAGGCTCCTAATGGAGCCTGAGACCTCACAAAGGCCCAGCCCCTGTTGCCCTAAGCATGTGTGGCAGGGGCAGTGGATCGGGCTGCTGCTTGTTAATGAAGCAACAGCCCGACCCTTTGGTCATTTATCCTTTTTTTTCCCTTCAAACTGTGGATACGCACCCTACCTGGGCATGAGGCTGCGGCCCACCAGAGGGGCGCGCCCCAAAGTTTGAATACCAACCCTCCCCTCCAGGACCATACACCAATGAGTCCTAGAAGGGAGGGCCTAATCGCACATTTTCGCGTTTATACCCGGCAGGAAAGAAGTGATGCAGTATTGATGGAAAGGGCCATCGATGCTGCATCACTTCTCTCCGGCCAGGGTGGGGGGGGCTCAGCCCCGACTTGCTTTTGCGGGGGGGGGGGCTCAGGCCCCGGGGCCCCCCGTACTCGGCGCCCCTGGCCTCAGCCCCCATTTGTGCCCGGGTTCTGTGACAACATTCTAGGTGAAGCAAAGCAGGGAGAGTATGAAGTGCAGATTATGGAGGGAATTAATATTGTCCTCTACCCAGCTGGACAAAGGTAAGACGCCCACCAGCGTGGAAGGGGCGCCCTAAATGAATTCTTAAGAAAAGCTATTACACAGCCCCAACCCCACCCCAAAGGGTGGGAACCATTTCAGTTAACGGGTTGAAATTCATTGATAGTTGCACTAGTTATATAATTGGTTATTTATAATGTGCTTAATACCAAAGAGGTTCCTAAGTCAGACTCGGGATTCGAACCCGTGTTGCTCTGCTTCTCCGGCTTCAAAAACGAGCGCGATGCCACTGAGATATACCACCTCAAGTCGAAGATATTCGTTCCATAGCCGCTATACTCTTTTTTTCTATTATATTCTATGTTAACGTTGTAACAACACTTTATTTCTGGATCACAACAAATTCCATAAAAGTATAAAACAAAGTATATACAAAGCAATACAAAAAACAGCAATAAAACAGCAAAACAATCCTAAAATCAATTTAGAAATATACAGTGCTACCAGTAAAGGGGAAATGTAACTGCATTCAAACCACACACATGCAATAAAACATCTTGGTTAACTGACCGCCCTCCCCAACCACTCATATACTACGTAATCACTTTAATGGGAGAAAGACTACCGCTCAAAACCTTCCAATTAAAAGATGGATTTGTCATAGTCTTATTTTCCAAGTACGCCAATAGAAGTGGGTTATAGACCAATGGTACACTGTACAGGAGTGTATCAAAATCACCTGGAGCTTCCTTCTTGCAACGCACACCTCCATCTTATTAAACGGGGGCTTCAGAAGAGATCTTTGCTTTTTTCTGTGCATAAAATGCTGCTGCAGGCCCTGCCAGAGTGTGGTAAGGCTCTGGGGGTCGTGAGTTGATCTGGCTGTGACGTGTGGCATATGCCAATGGACGTCATTTAGGGGTCGCAACTGCGACCCTTGAGGTTTGCCTTGCTGAGACTTATGGGCTGTGGGCCAGCAGCATGTGGCTCTTTGTTTCTGGAGTGGCTGGTTTTCTGATAGATATAGCCATTAGATAGCTCAGTGGGTTGAGTTCTGGCTGCTGCAATGTGTGTGTGAGTTGCAGGTTGCACGTTCGACTCCCAGCAAGGTCAGCTTAGCCTTTCATCCTGCTGAGGTTGATAAATGAGTACCAATACAGGTTGGGTGATATTGTATACATATTTGTTCTATATGAAGCCCATCAGCATAAGTGCTATATAATAACACATCATTATCGTTTGGCCTTGGACGTCTGCTTGCATTGACTCGGGAGGATAGCTCAGGGGCAACATGCTCGCCTTGGAAGCAAGACGACACGGAGCACTAAAGGTTTGAGAAACCTCTATGTATTAACCGCATTATAAACATCATATCGTTCACAGTGATTTGGTAATATGGGCCTGTATGCACTGATATTAACGATGCATATGGTGATCCATTCTTGTGTAAAATGTGTATCACTTTACAGTGATATCGGAACCATATATTTTATAGTGTACTTAGAAACAATGCTATGTGATGCCACTTCCTGTTTTGTCAAGGGGTAAAAGGTCGTGGTCCATTGCTTTCTGTGATGTCAGTTCGGGGTGGGGTCAAATGACATCACTTCTTGCGATGTAATCAGAGGTCAAGGGTCGTGTAATGTCACTTTCGCTACCCCTGGCATTTTGGCGAAATGACGCCCCTGCATGTGCCTCACTCTTCCTGAGCCAGGGACGTCATTTAGGGGTCACCAAAGGTCTTAACCTCTTAAAAAAAAACATTTTTGTATTGTAAGCTCCTGGGCTGTGGCTCTTTACTTCTGGGGTTGCTGGCTTTCTTGTTCAGGCCCCTTAAAAAAAGAAGAAAAATGAGAACAGGAGTGCCACAAGTCTAACACTTTCAGCACTGACCCTAAATTAGAAAGAATAGGAATACCAAATAATGTGTCTTTCTGGAATTCCATACAATAATTGCTAGGCTCATTAAATGTTTATTTCAGGCACACTTCAGGGGGTGAGTCACTGAATTAGGCTGTTCTTAAACACCTCACTCAGCCTTTCATCCTTCTGAGGTTGATAAATGAGTGCCAACACAGGTTAGGTGATATTGGGTGTATATTTGTTCTATATAAAGCGCTTAAGCGTAAGTGCTATATAATAACACATCATTATCATTTGGTCATGGACTTCTGCTTGCATTCACAGTAATTTGGTGATATGGGCCTATACACACTGATCTTAATTATACATATGGCGATCCATTCTTGTATGAAATGTACATCACATCATAGTGATATCGTAACCATATGTTTCGTAGTGTACAATGCTATGTGATGCCTGTTTTGTCAACGGGTGAAATGTCGTGTTCCATCGCTACCCGCGATGTTACTTTGGGGCGGGGTCAAATTACATTACTTCCTGTGATGTCATCAGGGGGTCAAGAATCGTGTGATGTCACTTCCGCTACCCCAGGCATTTTGGTGAAATGACGTCCCTGTCCTGAGCAATTGTAAAAGCAGAGGTTTGCTGTTAAACTCCCCATCTGCATGAGGTGATCGGAAGAGGTGACCCCCTCTGCTAACTCCAGCTGATTTCGCAAACTTTATCTTTTTAATAAATACTCTGTATTTGGTCTTCCTGCGGCACTAATAATAAGACCTTTAGCTATACAACCATTTTGAAAGGAAGCTACTTTTTCCTCTCCCCGCCTAGGCCAGGGCATTGCAAAGAGGCCGATAACATCCGGAAAAAAACTGGCACTGAAGTCCAAGCCATGCAGGGATCTTAGGTGCCAGAGCCCTGCAGCCAGACATAAAAATCATTGATAAACCATGAAGAAGGGGTCAGAATGAGGAAGCAGCCCTGTCTAGCTCCCACCTGCCTTGGGAAGTCAGCGTCAACTTGCTTACGCAACCATATCCAACACAGCCAGCATTGTCCTCATGTACCACCAGCCAAATGGCCTGCAACAGATCGGTGTGCCATGCCAGATTGGGGCAGCACATCCCAAAGTATATGCATTTCCCTAGAATTGAACGCCGTCGCCCGGCCAATGAAAGCGGCATACAGAGTTTCCCTCATCAAATCCACATACTTCATTTTAATCAGTGTTAACTGGAGAAATCAATCAGTAGTACTGACTTGCTCCTTAAAGCCTGATTGCACATGGCAAATAGTATCCTAGCTATGAAGCCATTCCTTGGCCCTATTGAGTATGCCCATCCCATATAAGTTTGCAGCGGCATCAATAAGGGAGATGGGTCTGCAATTTCAGAGGCACCCAGAAGACCATTCTTATAAATCTGGATAATCTCGATCCATTTCCAAGAGTGCGGGATCGAGTTTGTCCAAATACAAGCATTTATGGCTCTTGCAAGGACATGGACCCAAATCTCTGGGCTTTTGCCTTTTAATGACCAAAATAACCTTGCTCAAAATGCTGGCAGAGCCTTCTAAAATGCCACGAGGTCCCACATTGCCTGTCTGTTGCTGTGCACCCTGATAGGTGGTAGTGGTGGCATATACCTAGCCTCCTGCACTAATGACCATTCCACTTTTTGGGAAGGGTGCTGCTATGCCCAGGTCACCAGATCCCAAAACGACTTAGAATCTTTCCTGGCAATGGCTTCTTCCAGGTCAAACCAGGCCTTCAAGGATACCACACTCCTTATCCTTATCCGCCTCACTAAAACAGTGCATACTCTTTTATATCCGCCCATATTGACACTCTACATCGAACCAATGCTGTATAGCCTTTGATTCCGGGTCCTCCTCTGACCTACTGGTAGACATACACCAAGGGCAGAGGTCAGGCACTAGGCATTCAGCAGCATTGATTATATCCTCCATTCTCACATCATCTTCTAAAATAATTTCCGGGGCCGGGAGTACTTCTTCATGCAGGGCTTAGAGGCCTTGCCTCCTCAAGAACACCCCCTAGCGGATGGCTGGAGTGTTATCCGCCAGTGATACCTCTTTGGACAATTAAGGCTCTATTCCCGGCACAGCCTCACTCCTTCCTCTGATCACCCCTAAGGAATCATGGTCACTTTCCACACGGGGAATGACTCTCCTGTCCACCATCTCCCAGGATTGCACATAAATCAATCTATAATACTAAAGTTTGGAAGCAGCAAAAAGGCCACCTCTGAGGCTGGTCCGATCGGGTGCGAGGTCTAAAAAGACTAACTGAATTATTGAAGGTGTGACTGTGGGCACAGACTTAGGGATGCCAAACGCCTCAGCTTCTGTTACTCTCTCCCAATACCTCACTGAAAAGCCCCATTGAAATATGAAATTCAGCTCCAATTATTCAACTCTCACACCCGCTATTGGCACAAGTACTATCAACTGTTAATATATCCCCAGCGGCGTCAACCTTGGTGAAGAGCTGTATGTTACACATGGACAATATCACATTCTGACAACCTTTATGCAATCAGCTGAAAATCAAGGGCACTCTCCAATGGACAGGGAATCATTTTAATGGTAACCCCCAGTGTGGTGCACACCCGAACGAGGAGTCCGCCCTTCAGCACCATTTGGACGGCTACTGAAAACGTAGAATACCCTTCCGTATCAACCTTCCTCAATTTTTAAATTTCTTGGAGGCATGTAATCTGGTGCCAGGTCACAAACTCCCAATTCGCAATATCCAAAGATAGCAGACTACCCTAGGTACCTCACTAATGTCCACCGTACTGTCCCTTTAAATATCCTATCCAATGTTTGCTGGGTTAGACAAAATACTTCAGCTACTACTCTTTCCCCATCACTCCACACCAGATGTGTACTCATGGGAATGCTACCATAGTTAGCATGGGGATGCAAAGTATCGCAGCAAGCAGCAGGATACTGAGTTGCGATGAACAGCGACAAATGATGCCATACATGGAAAGACTTTGGGGTCAAAGCAATTTCAACCAAGCAAACAGACTTCTTCAACCCCACATGTCAACTGACCACCTCCAACTCCCCCACCCTACACACAGTGCAGCCCCCCCTTATCTACTGAAGGAGGCTTTACGAGAGTGTAGTTTTCCCTCCAGCCAGACTCGCTGTTCTTTGCTAGCCTGATTAAGCACTGCTCTAAACTTAGAGTGCACCCGCTCCTTCCTAAATGACCCGGGGTACGGGGGAGGATTAGGGCATAGTGGGGGAGTAGAAACAACTCAGGTGAAGCATAATAATGCCAGACCTTTACTGATGCACTTGCTCCAGCTCAGTGAGCTACTCAACCAAAGCTTACTAATGCTTAATGACATGCTGACAACAGCAGGATACGTTGCGTCCTGCCATCCTCTTGGTGTTAATACAGCGGTAAGCCTTGTTTATCAGAGCGTGCCCTCTCATTTGCCCCTCACGCAGACTTGGGCACTATAGCCAACAACACTACCAAAGGAGCTGCTTCTTGGGCAAATGTAATACTGACCCCCCAGGATGGCATTCCACCTCAACGGGAGCATGGAGGCGGACTGGTAGAGGTTTGAACCCTTAGGGATCCCTTCTCTGTTCTTGCTCCCATCCATCACCACCTCTGATTCACCAGGCCATTCTCCTGAGCCCTGAATCGAAAGTGAAGGGTTTATGAGCTGGTGGGATAGTCAGGGAGGAGCTCCCGCACCATCAAAGGTGATTGATTGATTGATTGATTGATTGATTATTTATTATGCGCTTATACACAAGTGTATCACAGCGCAACCATACATGGGAGGGGAAGACATAGGGAAGACAAGACAAACGATCTTACTAGGCATGGTACATTCAGATTATACAGGTGACACAAAAGGAAATGTGTGGGGGGGGCAATAGGGACAAGTGCACCCAGTCCCATCAGAACATGGGTTAAGTGCAGAGAGATGCCACTCTCATGTGTCATAACCGAAGTGCAGTAGTGCTGTGACAAGTGCAAGGCCCGGGGGCAAGTGCAGGAGACTGGCGAGGAAAGCTTGGGACCTGTGAGGCTCTGATGGTACACCAGGCAGCCAGTCAGTGAAACTGAGCAGAAGTAGAGAAGACAGAGTGAGAGAGCAGAAAGAGGTGGTTAGCAGGGGAAGGGGAGAAAGAAGGAGGAGGTGAAGAGGAAAGTCTTGTGAGTTTCCGGAATTTAAGGAGATCTGGCTCAAGAAGGAGAGAGGTAGGCAGGCTGTTCCAGAGAGAGGCACCTGCAGAGGATAAAGATCTCCCCCCAAGTCTCTGATTGGAGAAGCAGCTCACCCGCAAAGAGTTGGAGGAAGACGAGCGAAGAACTCAGGAAGGTGCGTATTTAGGAAGCGAGCGTTGAAGATAGAGTGGACCCAGCCCCCAGAAAGCCTTGTAGACAATGCATAGGGTCTTGAACTTAATCCTGGCAGCCACGGGGAGCCAGTGAAGGGATTTCAGCACCAGAGAGATGCAGGCCCTTCACTTGAGGCCATGGATGAGTCTTGCAGTTTTGTTCTGGATGAGTTAAAGAGGACGAAGGGTAGAAGAGGGCAGGTTGAGAAACAGGCTGTTGCAGTAGTCCTGCCTAGAGAGGACCAGGGCTCTAGAGATGGTGAGACTCTGGGGGAAGGTGAGAAAAGGTAGAATACCTCTGAGAAGGTGCAGTTGGTAGTGAAACTTTTTAGAGATGTCAGTGAGGTGAGACGAGAGGGAGAGAGTGGAGTCAAAGATTACCCCCAGGTTTTTTGCCTCGTTGGTAAATTGAGAGAGAAACAGGGAAGGTGGAAGGAGGGGTCCCGATGAGAACAATCTCTGTCTTATTGGCATTGAGGCAGATGTCGTTTGCAGCACACCACAACTGAATTGCGGCCAGACAATTTGGGTATGAGTGAGGAAGAGGCTGAGGGTATCCTGAGGGAGAGCTGCGTGTCATCCGCGTAACACTGGAAGTTGGTGGTGAAGGTGGCTATCTTACTGGCCAGGGGAGCCATGTAGCCATTGAAGAACCAGGGGATAGGTTAAATCCCTGCGGGACACTGCAGGTAGAGAGAGTGATAGGGGAGAGGAAAGACCGAAATTGCACGTGAAATGTGCGGTCAGAGAGAAAGCAGGTTAGGCACGCCAGGGCTTGATCAGTGATGCCCAGGGTATCACAGAGACGTGTGATCAGGGTGTTGGGTATCATCGTATCGAAGTCAGAGGAGAGGTCGAGTAGAATGAGGACAGAGGGAGAGTTAGAATCAAGATTTGAGAACAGATCTTCACGGGTGTTCAGAAGATCAGTTTCCGTGCCTCTGGATGCTCTAAAGCCAGACTAGTGGTCATGGAATTAGCCAACAGATTCAGTGTGAAGGGTAATCTGGGAAATAGCCAACTTCTCCAGGAGTTTGCACAGGAAAGGAGTGACAGAGATCAGGCGATAGTTTGCCAAAATGGAAGGGTCAGCAGAAGGTATTTTGAGGAGAGGATGCACAAGGGAGTGCTTAAGAGCAGTGCAGAAAACTCCAGTGGTGTAGGAGAGGTTGCAGAGGTCAGGCAAAGCTTGGGCGATAGAGTCAATGGGCCTCATTCCGACCCAGGCGGTAAGGGGTTTACGGCAGCATAAACAGCGCCGACCCTTACCGCCTGATTCCGAGGTCCCTTAGCGCCATGGAGGATTTAACACCTGCTTTTAGCAGGTGTTAAAATCCATGGCGCTAAGGGACCTTGTTGTTAATTACGCCACCGTAATTTACGGTGGCGTAATTAACGCCTTCCCCACTCCCATTATGCCCTATGGGGCAAAAATGGGAATGGGGAAGGGTAAATGGGGATTGGGGACTTACCGCCCCGCCAACCTCGGAATGGGGCGGTAAGTCCGCCAACCACCATGGCGTAAACGTAGTTTACGCCATGGTGGTAAAGGTACGACCCAGGCGGTAAGTTACCGCCTGGGTCGGAATGAGGCCCAATGTTGTCCTTGATGGTTTTGGAGGGACAGGCGTCCACCTGTTTGGAGGAGGCTTTCATAGACCGGACTTGTCTAGTGACCTCATCAGGTGTGACGGCGGAGAGAGAAGTGAGAAGAAGGTGATGAGTGGAGGTGGCGAAGGGCGGTACACAAGATGTTGCATGAGGTGGTGAGGAAGAGAGAGAGGATAGGATATCTTGTGTTTTTGAGGTGTAATGTGTAGCCAGAGCCGAGCAAAGGGCCTGGGTGGGTGCAATGGTGGAGGAGGCTACAGTGGGGTTTGCCAGTTCCCTGCAGACTTAAAAAAGTTTGGCCATGTTATTGGATGCCACAGAGATGCAGGCTTAAATAAAGACTCTTTTCTTGTAGCGGATACATAGTCTAGACTTCCTTTGGAGGAGGCGGCAGGCCAGTTTGTCAGAGGGTGCTCCTGAGGAATCCCCTTTCCGTTTGCTGCCCTGCACTTGCATTTAAGGGCAGCCAGATCGGCGTTGTACCAGGAATTGCACTTTTTGGTAGGCTTCAGTCGTACCCTCATGACAGGGGCAAGAACATCAAGAGAGTAGGAAACAAAAGGTTAAAGTTAGAGAGGGCTGTGTCAGGTCGGGAGTCAACTGCAGGAGTGGAAAGAGCAGAGTAGGTGGAGGCAAAGGCAGCTACTGACACTCTTTTCATGGGCTTGATGACCATGTAGATGGGGGGCAGTGTCAGGCTTACCAATGCAAGAGGAGAAGAAGAGAGCGTCAAGTGAGAAGAGAGAGTGATCAGCCCAGGAAAGAGAAGTAGTGAGAGGGATAGATAAAGGAATGTCATTTGAGATGAGAGCATCCAAGGTGTGACCAGAGCTGTGCGTTGGGCCAGGGGGTAAGATGGAAAGAGAGAGTCACAAAGGTTGCAGAAAGGTCCTGAGGAATCAGGTGAGTCGGGATGGTTGTTGAGATCACCCAATAAGAGGAGTTGGTGGCAGAGGTGGTGGTGGCGCTAATAGAGCTAAATGGGTGGGGACACAGCCAAATACTGCAAAATAAGCCCCAGTTTACTGAGTGAGTTTTCACAGGCATCGACTATTCCCACCCTAAGCAGGAGAACCAAAGAATTTCCCAGGGGAAGTGACATCACATTTTCCACTCAGTCATATGCTGGCTGCAAAAACAGTAGAAAAATCTGCAAGCTTGTACGGCATACAGAAAAATCAAGTACAAAAGAGGTGCAGGTCTCCCAGTTCCGTTTTAGAACTCCATCTGTCCATCCATCACACCCTCTTGCTATGTGAGTCGCTTGGTTCAGAGGCTCATTATGAGAGGGCCGTCATTGTCTTTGTTGGTTACTGCTCCACCTCCAGTGGGCACCGACCTTGGGGCTTCCTGTAAGGGTGTCCTCACAAGCGCATGCAGGGCCACCTGCTCCTGAATTTCATTTCACAGAGGCATGACTTCACATGTTTCTACAGACACAGCATGTGGGTTCTGGTCAGGCTATGCGTTCTTCTGTTTATTCAGTGCCACAAAGGTCTTTTCCTCTGGCTTGTATAGGGTGGCGGGACAGAGAGTCTGTGAGAGTGCACAATCCTTAGTGAAACACAAATGAGAATGTGTTACAGTGTAGGTGCAACATTCACTTCTCAATGCACATTGTCAATCTCAGGGCAGATGCTTGCATGCTGGAAATCAGGGGATAGTGTTCTGTGTTGATAGCGAACACTTTGCCATAGGTATTGTGACTTAGTCCTTTACTTGACTCCTGGGTCGTTTAGTTGGGTGGCCGTTAGGGCTGGGCCTATCCAAGTTAGAGGTAGATGATCCCCAGCGGGTATGAGGGAGGACACCCTGATCCCTACACTTAATCCCAGTCTCATGGCACAGAACCCTTAATAACCTTTATGGATTTCAGCTTTTGTATCAACAAATATGAATTTTAATAATAGTAGTGAGACCCTGTTTTCTTTTGTCCCAACTTAGGCCAACTATCCCTTCCAGGAATTGACCCTCTGACTGAGACTGCCCTTGTAAATTAACGTTTTTATCTCCCTACTGCACCAGTAATATCTAACTCTGTCATCTCTGCTAGGGGGAGAGTAGTTTGCCTCTGAGACATGGAAACCCTCCACGGCCTAGGACAATCTAGATGGCTTTCCCCACGTGACATGCTCACTGACCCTGCTCAGGAAAACTTAAAGGAAGGAAAAGGTCATAGTCACTTGCTTTGTGAGCCTCCCCAACAAGTGGGTCATTATGCAGTTTTGTGCAGTTTCATGTGGTCCAAATGTTTCAAGTAGCCTGCGAATAGGCAGTTGGCAGCTGTGATGGTGTGCTGGAAAGGGGGCAGGGTGGATGAAGACGCTGAAGGTGTGGTACACCATGTGCACCAGAAAGGTATTTTATGCACTGTGATTATTGTGGAAATGGACATTGCATTGCTGGTGTGTGCAGACTCTCTTTTGAAGACCTTGTTTCTGCAATGAACATATATATAAGTCCATTGAATGTTGTCACCGGCCAATCGCACTTACCCTATAAACTGAGGAGCAGCGATGGCCTCCTGGGCCTTTTCTGTTATTACCCCCTACTCCCAAGCTTGTTGGGTTGTTTGTCCAACGACTGTTGACACATTGGAGGTAGTGTTGGCAATAAAAGGGTGTTAATTTTACTACACAATAAAATATATGATAATAACATTTAATTGATAACATTTTGCATTAAAAACATGAAAAAAACCTTGTGAGCACGAGGGCAGTGGGTGTAACCATTGGCCCGTGCTGCTTTGTTTTCCCATCACTCTGTGACAACGTTCGTTGTACTGTCATTGTTTTTTGTGTCCGTGTTTTTTTTTTGTATTCTTATTTTTCTGAGTGGGTGGGTTGGGTGAAAAAGAAGAATTGTTCTGCGGTCGCAGAACGGCTCCTTTGCGCTCTGTTCGGAGTGATGTGCGTATTGGAGTCCGTTGCTGGCAGCGCTCCTTTTATTTGCTTTTTGTGGCCTTAGGTCATTGGTTTGGTTGTGGCTTTGCTGCCTTTGCCATATGCTGGCGCCGAAAATTTTGCATATGTGCGTGTTAGCCCACCCATCCTCCTATGTTGCACTTGCTTCCCTTCCTTTGATTTTCTGCAGAGTGACACCTGGGCCCTTTTGGCACCATGGTGTGAGATTCTAAATTGCCTTTTGCTACCCACGGTGGTCCTCTTTTTGGATTGTGGCTAAAGGAAAGGGGAGGGGAAGAGAAGAAAACAGAAACTTAGGCGTGAAGGCCACTGTTTTGAAGGCCACATAACAATGCACCCTTCATGCACTTAACTCAACCACCAAGGCCGCCTCCACAGTACCATGTTCTGCACACTTCCAGCTTCTAGATAAAATTTAGAGGAGAACTATAACAAGGACCAGTTCTGCGAAATAAGGCCACCATATGTAGTTAGAAGATGCCGGAACATAAACGGGGGCTGCAGGGACCCATAGGGGGAGTATAGCGATGCTGAAGCTGTACAACATTAGTACAGCACAATAAGTACAGAACACTGACAGTGCTTGTTATCCCACTTTTCCCACCTAAATTTCTGTTTTCTTCTCTTCCCCTCCCCTTTCCTTTAGTCCCAATACATAAAGAGGACCACCGGGGGAGGCAAAAGGCAAGGTAGGATCTCACACCATGGTGCCAAAAGGACCAAGGTGTCAATCTGCAGAACAACAAAGGAAGGGAAGCAAGTGCGGCATAGGAGGATGGGGGATAACACACTCATATGCAAAGTTTAAGGCACCAGCCAGACGGCAAAAGCAGCAACGCCACCACCAAACCAATGGCCTAAGGCCACAAAAAGCGAATAAAAGGAGCCCTGCCTCCAATTCACACATCACACCGAACGGAGCGCAAAGGAGCTGTTCGGCGACCGCAGAACACTTCTACTTTTTCACGAAACCCGCCCACCCAGAAAAATAAGAATTTAAAAAATGAAACAAAGACACAAAAAACAATGACAGTACAACAAACGTTGTCACACAGTCATGGGAAAACAAAGCGCCACGAGCCAAGGGTTACACCCACTGCCCTCGTGCTCAAAAGGACTTTTTCATGTTTTTAATGAAGAATGTTATCAATGATTTGTTATTATCATATATGTAATATTGTGTTAAAATCCATGGCCTTTTATTGCAAACACTACCTACAATGTGTTAGTAGGCATTGGGCAAACAACCCGGCAAGCTTGGCAGTAGGCAGGTAATAACACAAAAGGCCCAGGGCGCCATCGCTGCTCCTCAGTTTATAGGATAAGCGCGATAGGCCGGTGACAACATTCAATGGACTTATATATATATATGTTCATTGCAGAAACAAGGTCTTCAAAAGAGAGTCTGCAAACACCAGCACTGCAGTGCCCATTTCCACAATAGTCACAGTGCATAAAATACCTTTCTGGTGCACATGGTGTACCACACCTTCAGCATCTCCATCCACCCTGTCTCCTTTCCAGCACACCATCACAGCTGCCAACTGTCATTTATACTAGACGAGGCGGTATGTGAGGGTTACGCGACTGCCATACACCAATGCATGTGTTATTGCACACCACCATGCATCACACGGACCCGAAATATCCTCTTCCTCCAAAAGAGGACTCTGTCTCCCCTCCTTCCCCTTCCTCCTCAAATTTAGTTTTCCACTTGGGATCCGGTTTCTTTCTCCCCTTCAGACCAGGCTTCTCTTTTTTTTGTGAAGGTAGGGTCAGCCACGGAAAGGACGCCACAGCGCCACTAAATATGTGGGACTGTGGTCGATCCTCCATGACCGTCAGTAATGGGGAAAAAGTCAGAGGCACAAAAAACCCCAAGAACGGTTTGAGACGGCAGGAGACTGGACCAATAACAAAGATGGATCAGGTGGTAAACAGTGGCTTGCAGGGGGCTCGAGGAGCAACAACTGGAGAGACCTGACAATAGGTACCAGGAAAACTCCGAGTGGGAACAGAGAGAGAGAGAGTAAGACAAACCCGACAGGATGCCGGGAAAGAGAACAGGAGCAGGAAACCAGGATGAAGACGGCAGTCGCCGGCGTGCAGGATGAAGGCGACAAGCGCCGGCGAACAGGAGAAACATACAAGAAGAAGGAGGAGCAGCACGGGGAGCGTGAGTGAGAAGAGAGGAGCGAAAAGCTACAAGGAAATAGCGGCAGAGGAAACAACAGGTAAGCGGGAGGAACAACCGCAAAAAGAAATGATACGGAGCGGTAAAACACGAGAATCCTAGAAAGTTGCAACGCGTCCGTCCCCGGAAGTAGCTGGTAATAAGATTCAGTGGCGGACGCGAGACAGAAAAACTAGACTGGCAATGCAACGCAGGGGAAGGCGTGATGGAAGCATCAATGGCGGCCCCCTTTCCAGCGATCCCAGACACGCCACTTTCCCCAGGGCATGACACCATGTAACAATACGCTCATATGTTTGAACATGTAGTGCACTTACAAAAAACTGTCTCACAAATGTTTACCTACAACTATTTGTAATTTTGTATTTATATTTATGTGTTTTGTTTTTTTATCCAGTACTGTCTTTTTTCCCCAATGACTCAATTTCATACCTCATATTACAAACACTTTATACTCCCACTACATTACGAACAATTACTTTACACAAATCGCTACTATGCTCATTCTAGCCTTACTCCTACTACATTACCTATAATTACAATACACATACTACTACTGTAGTCATTGTGCCCAGTGCACATATTCTGGGGGCATGGCCATGCCCCCCAGAATATAGCCACTGACCACAACACAATTAACTGCATACCAAGTACGTATCATAGACGGTGAACTAATTAAACTCACCTCCATCCCCCTGCAAAACATGTTTGCGGACATCAGAGAAAAAACATGCCTGTTTTTGAACTTTTTAAGGTCATATCCCCTCCCATCCTCATCATCCCTCAACTCCTCAAATATTGTTTCATTAGTTTGATAAGTGCAAACTTGTGTTTCTTGATATGTTTGTGCCACGATGTTCACAGACAACGACTGCTGTTTGTGAATACAACATGGCAGACGTTTCCAAAAATCTGACGCACATCATGCTTTTCACCATCCAATCAGCGGGCGCGTCTGATGTCTGCGAACAGGCCCGCCCGTGGACCGAAACGGGAAATCAGTTTGCGGACCGAACCCAGATATCACTAATTTGTTTTTGCCTACTTTCTGGTCATTTAAAAAGAAAATACTGGACAGATTTACACCAAATTTACAAAAGTCTGCTTTCGTGACTTGCCGCCGCCCCTGCCGCAAATTTGTAAAAAATCTTTTTAGCGATTTGGCCTGTAGACGTGAGTATGTTTTATTTTCCATTGCGTCTATGGGAAAAACAAGATATTTTGGAACCCCCCCTGTAACTTTGCACCCCTGCATTAAAATCTCATCAAACTTCAGAGAATCAATCTGACAGGGTCATATACATTTCTTGCAAAGTTACGTGTGTCTTCGTCCAGGGGGTGAAGTTATAAGTCACCCGAAAAGTGCTCTTCCTATGGTTTGAGCAACTTAACCATAACTACAGGGCCGCTACCGCAGACCCTGTAATAATACGTACACATACACACATCCATAAATAGACTCCTGCCCATTCCTTCTGTACTACTGCTTTCCTGGTTACAACAGTCTGTTATAAGCTTATTATCACAGTTAGTGTATTGGATACATGCAAATGCAATCTGACACTGGTATGTGGTTGCGGCCCATTCCTAGCAACTTCTCCTGCTCGAGCGTGGGGGCTGGGCCCTTTATTGATTGAGTAGTTATGTACTTGCGTCCATACCCATGCTGCGTGCATGAGTGTGGATGAGCGGCATGAAAGCTGAATATGGTGGCCTCTCAAGAGCGCAGTGCATATATTGTATTGTGCAATGTAACGTCACATACATTACGCAGAGGGGCCAGAAAGAGTAGGGAATACTCTGAGGACGGGGACCTTAAGAAAATAAGGTGTGCAATACAGTGGCGATATTGTGGTTAAAGAACAGAACTTCCCTTAAACAATCACTGGCATTGCCAACAGTTTGTGCATTGTGTAGGCATGGGAAAGGCATTTGCCTGGCACTGCCATAGTTGTATTAACAGGCAAATGATGCTAGCAGCTGCAAGAGTACCTGGACATATACTAGAAGTGCCTGGCAACTGCCTAATACTTATCCACGAGCCCAAACTGCTTGCTTTGCCAATGTTTGTTTTTAACAGGACTTTGGTGACCAGCACCCATAGTGCATATAAATCGAGTGGCTGAAGGCAGAATTGGTTAAGAGATTTTATTACACCAGTAATGTGCTTTTTGATATAAATGTGGTAAGGAGCCCTCTTTTTTGTTTCGGGGGGCCTCAGTCATGAGGGGGTATAGCTATACTGTGACGAGGACTAAGCCTACCCCACCTTGCGGACACTGGCCGTGAAAGGAACCAGCACACTATTGACAAATCACTGCTAGTGGTCTATGTTTAGAGAACACCCCGAACAACATGTAACACAAATACACATTTTATTCATATGATTTAAAAACCAAACACTTTTTTACTAGCATAACATAGCTAGTGGTGCCATCACTTTTATGCTTGCCCTTCAGGCTTCTCAAGTTGAGTTCAGACTGTCATTTGTACATATGATTTCTTTACAGTGTAAATTAGTACATATTGGTGACTGAGAATGTGGTCAGAGTGACCTAACATTAATCTAGTCGACAGTGATTCGTGTTTCTGGCATAGAAAAGGTTGCTTGAGTTCTGGTGCCGTCTTCAGGACAGTTGTAGTGGATATGATGATGTCACCGAGCTTCACTGGTGAGGGACATCTGAGCTGGGTGATTTCAGTGTCACAGGTCGAGCGACGAAGCAATGAGCTTCTCGCTACATGCGCCTTCCGTGCGCATGGTGTAATTCCATCTCGCAATGGCTTGATCAGGATTCCAGTTCAATAACTCTAGAGTCGCTTGATCAGGATTCCAGTTCAATAACTCTAGAGTCGCGTAGCTGCAGATCGCCGTGGAAGTGGCAGGGCCTTACACCATGCGCACAGAAATGTTTCGGGATGGTAATGAGGGCCGATGGAGAGTGGGTTCAGTTATCTAGTGCCGAATCTTGCAGCACGTCTGTCAATACTGGGGAAATGGCTGGATTGAAGGCCGAATGCTCCCTAAGCCACAATTTAAAAGCTGTGCTGCTTTGCTTGAAATATGTTAAATGGGTGTTAAATATATGTTTAGAGGAGTTAAGTAAGAGTGAACAAAACAAAATGATCTGGTATCTGAGGCGTTGCTAAGGGTGGACGGGCAGGATATAGCCCTGGGTCTTGTTGGTTGTAGCCCCGGATAGAGGCTCAGGGTCTACAAACAAAAGGCTAGCCCGCCCCGAGTCCCGGCAGCCCCGGATCTTTTCCAGACCTAGCAACACCCGTGCATACAGGCAACCTGGAAACGGTGTGTTCAGCAGACCGCGATATCTATGCGCTGTTGCCCTGTTTGATTGGCATCAAGAAGTTCTGGGTGACCACGTGTCCTGTGAAATATATGCTGTCCAAAATGGAGCGTCGTTACATCGAAGATTGATAGTCCACAATAGCGTACAGTGTGGCGTACTCTCAGAAATGAAGGCTCATTTTGCAAAGGAACACCGTGCACTGTCTCGGACAAGTCGGGTTTTAACGACCTTAAACTGTACTGCCTGTTCTCATTAGGTTAGAAAATAGTGCCAGGAAATGTTGTGAGGCAGAACTGATGCTCACATGTGCATGCACGCTCATATGCCAACTTGCTGCATACATGCAGGTTAACACACACTTCGGGGTGGCCTCTTCTCTCTAATTCTTTTCCGTCTAAGTCTTACAGAGTTGTTTTTTTCTGAATGGTAAAATACATCTTCTAGGGCACGTGCCTATTGTGATCTTTATGGCCTTCCCCTTCCAGGGGTTCAGTTATGTTATAATGATTCTGTACAGCGCCAGCACCTTGTCTGAGAAATTGGCACATTATGTCCCCAACTGAGATAACCAGGGCGTTGTCCATGGAGACAGCGTGGGGGGAAAGGGCACGGTGAGCGTGGGGAGGAGGGGTAACGGGCAGGACCAGCTATTTAGAAAGACAGTAGGAGGCTGGGTAGAGTAAATGTGATTTCATAAGCAGGGGTGCTTGTGAAATGGTACTCACTGAATCCGCTAATCTATGAGAGGCCAAATGATATCTCTTGCTAACATGAAGTTTCTAGAACCTTGGAGGGAATTACTAGAAGTAGTGGAGGCTTGGTTGTGTGATGGCCTCGAAATGTGCTCTGGAAGCCCCTGAAGCGTGGAGGTTGTAGGCACTGCCTGTACACCAGAGTCATATTACTTAGGACTGCCAGGCCAGCTGTCAGATGAGACACACCCACGGATTGGCTGTGTATGAAGGTGAATGTGGCTAACCACAGTCGGAGATGGGGACTGAGGGAGGAGGAAGTTGAAACCATCCTACACGAGCCATAATAATAATAATTAGCTACAAACCCTCAGGTACCTGAGCGCTGCTTATTATTACCCACGGGTGTGTGGTGCTCATTTATCAACCTCGGAAGGATGAAAGGCTGAGTTTGGCCCCGCCGGGATTCGAACCTGCGTTAGCAGACTCAGCACCGCTGATGTCAAAGCGAGCGCTCTACTCGCTGTGCCCCTTGGTCTGCCATATGTAACTATCTGCGCAAATTCACTAATGAATGCTTGCTGCGGGAGATGTGTGAGGTGGGTGAGCTGGTCACACAGGGTAAGAGAAATCCGGTGTGTGGCCCATCTCTCAGAGGGTCATATTTGCAAAGGCCACACAGTGAGAGATGGGTGCACAGGGGGGTGGTAGTGTAATAGTCTGAAAACATTGCCAGAAACACTTGTGTATAGGCGCGTTATAAATGCCATATCATATCAGAGTGCAGACACTGCACAGCTCGGGCGTCTTGTGCAGTGGGCTGTGTGTGTTACATGACGGTCACACAGAAGGATTTGCCATCCTGTTACCGTTAACAGCGCTTTCTACCACAGTAAGACCATCTCACAGCATGCGAGAAGGGAACTTAATCCTTTAGAAAGCACTGGATTCCCTATCCCTTTTCACACACATCCTTAGTGGGCGGCTTGGAAGGTCCATTTCTCGAATGGCCCACATATGTATGTTCAATTCGTGTTAAGAATCGCTTTTTATTTAATATGGATCCTCTGCTTCCTGGTGTGTTGCAAGATGGCTTAATTATTTTTGTCTAACCACGGCCCCTTGCTCACATGCCATTGAGTTAATTTAATTGAAAAACTGGCATGGCACGGATTTGCCTCTCGTTTGAGAGGAAAAGCATTGCTGTTGACAGGGGCGCTTTAGTGACATGAATCTCTGTCGTGCTGCCACCCTGCTTTCCCACTTGTTCGCATTCTCAGCGCTGCCATCATGCTCACATCCCCGCTCAGCATCAAGGCCAGCTTAGCATCAGTCAACGCTTTCTGCTTTCTTTCTGGGTTTTGTGAGGCAGCTAAAGCAAGTCCGCAAATAAAAAAATAGCTCCTCATCTTTTCCTCTATTCTTACGTGTAGCTCCAGTCTCTTGCCTGGAACATCTATAGCGCTTGGTTATAGTGTTCTTGGTGGTTGACATCTGCCTGCCTAAACTGAGGCTTTCTCCTGACACCTGCCTATAGACGGGGCTCTTCTGGTATGGTATGGTAATTATTTGTAAAGCGCCTATACACAAGGCCAGTGTTTTAAAGCGCTCAAGGAGGGAGGAAACAAGGGAAAAAACAACAGCCATTCAGAGCCCTTGAATTTCTGAATGATACAAGTCTGCCAGGTAGAGTACGTGCATATAATACAATTAATAGTGTAGATAACAGCAAATAAGTCTGACAACGATTCTGCAATTTTTCAAAGTGCATTGAGGTGCCACCATGCAAGGAGGGGAAACAGGAAAGATAGACGATCTTCAAGGCATTGTTTGTTCAGATCGTGTAAGTGCACAGACAGTACAGGAAAGAGTAGGGGGTAGGACAAGTGCAGGGGGGAGTCCAAGTGCGCCCAGTCAGTCAGAAACTGGGGTAAGTGCTGAGAGATGCCACTCTCATGGGTCATTGACCAAGTGCAGTAGCAATGAGGCAGGTGCAGGCCTGGAGACAAGTGCGAGAGGACTGGCGAGGGTGCCAGGGACCTGTGAGACTCTGGGGTACACCCAGCGGCCAATCAGCGTGCTGTGTGGAAAAGGAGGGATAGAGAAGGAAGAGGAGCAGAGGAATGTCTTAAGGAGTTTCCGGAACTTGAGATCAGGCTCAAGAAGGAGGGCAGCATGGAGGCTATTCCAGAGGGAGCCCCCCCACCCCTCCACTTGCCATCCCAGCAGCACAACTGGCAGTACCAACCAGACCATTGTGAATTGTAAATCTACATTTAAAAAAACAGAGACACATTTCTCTAATGTTCTCGCTATCACTGTTTGTAGACTGATTGCAGAAAGCTGGACTCTCGTAAAATAAACCAGTAGCCTGTAATTAGGATATTTTTCAGGCATTTCTTTAGCGAAAACCATTTTGAGGGACCATTTCCAACAGAGCCAGGAGTTTTTGCTTTGACAAAGGTCCATGTAAATCATAAAATATTTTATGACCATGTTCTAACATTACTTGCGACTTAGGCTGAGGTATCTCCTCCGCCACCTAGCCAACAGAACATGCATTTTCCGCAGTGGTCCTAACGTTTTCAGCAGCCTCTCCGGCTGTATTCTCTCTTTCAAGGAAACATAGGTTTTCTTGAACCAAGCAATCGCTGACTAGCGCATTCTTGGACTCTAAACTGCATTTGCCCAAATTGCAGAGTGTCTGAATGACTGCTAAGAAGGTGACCAGGTGTGTCTTAGAAGACACGCCTTGTATTACAGTGGTTGCATGGAAAGTTGTATGGAAATCATGCCATAATGCACCAACCAAGGTCGTTTTTTCCCACACATGCACATAGAACTCAACAGGGGGTAGCACTGCACCTGTGGTCTTTACAGTAGGCTTGGCTGGTGCTCTAAAGCCTTGGCGTAAAACCATCAATGCGACTGTAGAATGGTTGAGAACTTGAAACTTGCGATTCTACTGGTCATTTGATAGAATCTCTGGGTATATAGGCATGCACTGATGTATAGCCTATAGGGTCCGTTGGATGTCTTCTTATAAAAAAAACAGAATCCTCGCAAGGGTGTGGTCTTCCCTACCCTACCACTCCCCAGGTTACGATTGTGCAATGTTGCGTTTTCCACTATTGTGCCTTAACAAGTGCTCAGCTCCTCTGTCTTTACTCGCCCTCTATAGTACCTTTCCCTGATGTTTCTGCTCCTATTCTCCACTCTCCTTCCACGCTTTTCCTCATCCCTCCCTTTTTTACTCCTCCTGCTCCTCTCGCCACCCGCTATACTCATCTATCCCTCCGATGTTCACACACTTTCCTCTTTGCTTCGTTCTCCCCACTACTCTCCCTTCTCCTGCTCTTCACCTCTCTTCTCTCTCCTCTTCCCTCTCTCCTCTCCTTTCTCCTCTTTGTTCGTTTCCCTCTCACTCCTCCTTGTCTCTCTACACCTAGTCCCCTTCACTCAACCACCAAACGCACACTCAAAGCCTCAATCTCAGGCTCTGGTACAACTCACTGTCACCACCAAAACCTTGTGTGTAATATCCACCGGCACAATCTCTTCAGCTCCATCGTCCTTCCTCCACCTAGTCTCTCGGTCCACCTTCTCTCCTCACCGAACACCCCTCAATCCACTATTGTGATAAGGCCTTTTATGCTCCTCCCATTCCTGTTCTATCGTTCCTCCTCCCCTCCATTGTTCCGGCTCCCCACCTGACCCAAAGGCCCAGGCTACAGCTGCTCTTTCCCCCTGGGATGGGCTTGCACATTGAAATCTTAAGAAGCCCTTTTTCACCTCACACCCTTCTCTCTTGGGACATGTCAATTTACTTTTAGGCTCGGGATACTGTTGTGCTTCTTCGGCTCTGCCTTCTTCGCAGGCCGCCATACGCATATTTGATCCAGCACAGAGAGACACTCTGTTCTTGTGGGAGCTTTAGAGGCTTTGTGAGGACTAGCAGTTTTTATGGTCAGGTCCTGGCCATCTCTGGCAATGGCTAGGCATGCTGGTCTTTATATTTCTGAATTGATACAGAAAGATAGTGGCCACCATCAGAGCTGCAAGACAGAGGCGTTGCTGAAGGGGTTTAGGGGGCTATAGCCCCGGGACTTTTTGTGGTAGCCCCGGATAGACTCTCGGGGTCTACAAACAAAAGGCTAGCTAGCCCTGAGTCCCGACAATCCTGACATTAGTGTAGCCCAGGATCTTTTCCAAACCTAGCAACACCCCTGCTGCAAGATATGGTGTGATTGACACAACGAGGCACACGCAGGCCGGCCTGAGAGTACAGCCCTCAAAACTCCATCACTCCACACATGGGGAAGGACTGGCTCGGTTAGGCCTCTTGCCCCAGGCTGCGAGGGGTCCCTATTTTCCCCCTGGTGGGGTCAAGCACCTGACCCTGTCACATCGGCTGCACTTATTTTAGATGGTGATTACCAAAACATCTCCCACAGGCAGAACAGTGCGGGTGCAAGGGGCCTATAAGGGGTTCTGTGGGAAGTGAGGTGTGAACGGCAAAGCTAAGTGGGTCACAAGGTTATGAGAGCTGGGCATCAATTTCTTCTTAAAGTGGCCAAGTATGGCCCTCCATTTTGGTTGCTTGCACCAGCAGAGCAGTGCCGAGTGAGTAAGCGTGCCACATGTGCATCATATGAAGAAGATTGCCCTTGACGCTTGATCCACATCATTGTATGGGTACAAGGCCCACGTCTCCCTGGCAGCCCAGGACCTGACTTGCCCTCCCCATCAATCTCCTCCTCCTTTTGACAATGTTTACCTTTGCCCTCTCTCCATGTGATGTTGCCTTCTAACTCCTCCTTAGTTCCTCTCATCACCTCCTCTTTTTCTGTAAACCCTCTCCAATCTGCTGCCTCCTCTTAGTCTATCGAGTCTCCAACCAACTTCGAACATTCGTTTTCTCCAAACACTCACACCACTATTCACAAAAACAGTTTGTATGCCAATCTGGCCCTGAACCAGCGAATCATTCCATGTTGAGAAGTATTTGTTGTCTGATTCTCTACTGTGACTCGAGATTGGATTCTCATACTTTCATTAATGGTTTAGGCTCCTGTTCGAGTCTTGAAGTCCCCCATCTTGTTTGGCAGTCCAATGCATGCTGGTAACTGGCTGAGCGCAGCAGAGCTCCCTGCTCCAAAGTAGCACACTACCATTTTCCATCTACTGTGGCTGCTATACATGAACACTCTGGGTTGTACCTCTTTATTTATTGGTCATTTGTCATGCGCCTATACACAAGTGTTTCAAGGCACAACAAGGCGGGGGGGGGGGGGCGAGTTAGGAGAAAGTAGCGATCCTAATAGGCCTTACGACATTCAGAGCATGCGAGTGTGGTAATGAGAAGTGCATGGGGCAGGGCAGATGGGCAAGTGCAGGAACTGGGTGAAGGTCCCATGAGAAGGAGAGTGCCGGGGGAGGCCAGGTGGACAAGGCCAGGGGAATCAGAGAGTGAATGAGGTCCACAACTAAGTGCAAGTTAAGGGGCTGGAATGGCTCCAATAGGTGCAAGCCAGCCTGCCAAGTGTGGGCAGGGGGCCTGTGAGGGCAAGTGCAGGATGAGGGTTGGGAGGGGGGTCACGGGAGAACAAGTGCTGAGGTAGCCTGGGCAGGCGGGGTCTTATGCCCTTTATTACTCTGAAGAAAGCATGCCACCAGTCTCAGGCAGAGGGGAGATTAGCAGGGGATGGGGAAGGGGAAGGAAGAAGAGAAAAGGAAGGTCTGGAGGAGCTTCCATAACTGAAAGAGATCTGGA
This sequence comes from Ambystoma mexicanum, assembly GCF_040938575.1. Classification (NCBI taxonomy): domain Eukaryota; kingdom Metazoa; phylum Chordata; class Amphibia; order Caudata; family Ambystomatidae; genus Ambystoma; species Ambystoma mexicanum. The sequence continues at coordinate 40,779,284 of NC_090937.1, forward strand.
TCAAGTCCGAGAGGGGCAGGGGGGCTATTCCAGAGGTAGGCACCTGCAGAGGAGAGCGATCTACCCCCACTCCCTGCTTGGAGAAACGTCAGGTTTTTAGAGAGTTAGAGCCAGTTGAGCTAAGGGATCTAGAAGGGAGGTATTTAGGGAGAGAGAGTTGGCTATATCAGGGTTCCAGGCCCAAGAAAGCCTTGTGGATGATGCAGAGGGTCTTGGATCTGATCCTTGCAGCAACCGGGAGCCAGTGAAGAGATTTAAGGGCTGGAGAGATGCAGTCCCTGGGCTTGAAGCCAAGGATAAGACTTGCAGTCATATTCTGGATTAGTTAAGGGGCGAAGGGAGGAGTTAGGCAGATTGAGGAAGAGGCTGTTACAGTAGTCCAGCCTGGAGAGAACCAGAGCTCTGGAGACATTGAGTTTCTGGGGGAAGGTGAGAAAGGGGAGAATGCCTCTGAGGGGGTTCAGCTGGAAGTGGGCCTTCTTGGCCAGGTCCTTGATGTGAGGAGAGAAGGACAGAGAGGAGTCAAAGATGACGCCAAGGTTTTTTGCTTCACACAAGTATGAGGGGACGGGTCCCAAGCAGCGAGGCCAGAGTGTGGGAGGGAAAGAGGAAGCAGGGGTCCCAATGAGAAGGATCTCTGTCTTAATGGCATTGAGGCAGAGATTGTTAGTAGTGTACCATGCCTGAATAGCAGACAGCCAGTCAGGAATGAGAGAAGAAGAAGAGGAGGTAGAGGAGGGTAGCTTGAAAGAGAGCTGCATGTCGTCAGCATAACATTGAAAGCATAACACTGAAAGTTGGAAGAGACGGTGGAGATTAGATGGGCAAGAGGGGCTATGTAGATATTGAAAAGCCAAGGTGAGAGGATATAGCTCTGAGGGACACCACAGGTGGAGAGTGAGATGGTGGAAAAGAAAGGGCCCAGTTGAACCTGGGAAGGTCGGTCTGAGAGGAAGGAGGTCAAACAGTCCAGAGCCGGTCCATGATGCCAAGGGTGTCACTGAGCCACTTTATCAGGGTGGCATGATTGACTGTGTCAATGGTAGTGGAGAAGTCAAGAAGGATGAGAACAGATGAAGAGCTGGAATCGAGATTAGTGAGTTTAGGTTGTGATGAAGTCCCCTGTCTGGCTGTATGGAAGAATGGCAGTGGAGCCTTTTCCTCTGGGCCTCCCCACGCCAGTGGAAGATGTACCGAGAGGGGCATTGGGGAGGATAATGATAATTATTTCTTATTTTTATATTTAGGATCCCCAGGCTACAGCTGTCAAGCCAATTGGTAGGGGACAGTCAGTGTCCCCTCTAAAAACTCTCCCATAATGCAGATACTTGGGAACCCTTTATATCTCCCAGTGCCAAACAGTCCATATCCAGCCCCCAAATTAAAAACAATACACCTCTCAATTGTTTGAGAATCACAGGCTCCCAAATGGCCAAGTGTCCATTTACAGCCCTTGCAGAACCACACATTCCCATGTGCAGAAAATCTCCATGCTTGCGCAGGTTACAAATCCACCCATGACAAATGTGGACCCATCCCCCACTGGGCCCTGATTTCAGGATTGGTTAAAAAAACACTAGGAGGGAAACCCAATGGTGTGGAGGGCACAGTTACTTAAAACCCACCCACAAACAGGCAGCTTACACCTTCTCCCCACATTTTACATATTCTCTCTACACAACCAGAGAATACAAAATGGTTGCCATAGTAGATATAATTCATACTGACCTCCTCAAGTTTATTTTGGCCTGTAAGGAGGGGAACGGTTGGAACAATTCCATCTTTCAAAAGTTGCAATTCCACAACTGCAAACTGTTAACCAGAAGAAGCAGGAGCCTCATAATAACAGAAGGTTAGCCCCGACTCCATTCATGGGTTGTAAGAGGAATAATCTTGTGATTAGATTTTAAATTGGAGGAGAACCAGGAGCAGGAGGAATAGGAGAAGGAGGCTCAAGAGTGAAAGATGTAGGAGAACCAGAATATGATGGGAGTGGAGTAGAAGAGGGCAGAGAGAATAACATCAGGAGGAGGCGAAGTTATTGAAAGTGGTGGATGGCTTAAAAGGGTTGGTGAAGGAGCTTATAATAGGAAGAGGTAGCAGTATGTGGAGGAGATAAAGTGGAGACAGATTATATGAATAGAAAAGGGAGAGGAGTGAAGAAAGTAGAGAGGATGGCAACAATGTCAAAGGTAATGAGGATAGAATCTCGGCGGGAAGGTGGAGGAAGCTATACTAGGGGAAGAGGAAGGAGGAGGCAACTATAGAGTCTGGGAGTGAGACTGTGCCCATTGTGAAATCTGTGAAGAGTAGCGCAGAGGAGGTGGAGAGAAGGTTGACAAGAGTTAGGACCTGGAAGTACCAAGACAAATGTCAGGGCCTTTGCCAGTCAGAGGAGGCATGTTCTGGCGGGTCAGGTCCACCTTAAGCAGTTCCAGATGGTGGAAGGAGGAATGACAGGGGGGAGGTGGGCCAGAGAGAATACTGTCAGCTTAGAGAGGTGAAGCAGGTCAGATCTGTCCGGGTTGCCGGGTCTGTAAAGGGGGTCACTGTCTCTGGCGTCCCCTGCCACTGGTGACAGCAGCGCAGCAGCCCCAACTGCTGCATGGACTTGTGATATCCCAGAGGGAACTGGACCCTGGAAAAGCCTGCTGTAAACTGATCTTGTCAAGAGGGCTGGAGATCTCTCTCAGCCTGCGGTTGGAGGGTGACTAGGGTGCCATTCCTACCACAGAGGGGAAAGGTGGCCGTTTGGAGGGCTCTATTTCCTGCCATTTCCCGTCCCTTCTTTAAGTGCCTATTTGGGCTTCAGCAGTACCACTCTTAATCACCTGATAACTCTGTAGGATGATGCTTGCCTGTCTTCCTTCTCACTTCAGATAACTACATCTACCGGCATTCCCTGTAGATCACCTACATTATCTGTGAAGCCCACCAGAGCCTCCTGCGAGACCTCTCCTGCCAAGAGATCTCCACCGGTACCAGAGAGAATGAGAGTCGCTATACAGCATAGTAGAGAGGATCACTATGTACTATCAGCAGACATAAATGCACACAGCGATAGGGAGGCCTTGATACAGTTCCCTGACACAGACTTTGACATCCCGCTTACCTCCAATTCAGCATCAGAGCGGTTCCCGGGTATGAACTGAAGCAGGACTCACCTTAGCCATGGTGCTGCTCGCTGGCATGAATTGGAACGTTGTTCAACATAGGCCACCATTGACCAGGCTCAGGGGATCTGCAAAGCAGAAAGCATAAGACTTAGCACCTTGTTTTGTTATCTTATTTGTAACACCTCTCAGGTGGTGAAGAACAGGCAGCATTGGCTCGGCAAAGCAATGGGGAAGGACACATGGGAGAAGGAGGGAGAGGAAAAGTAAAGCTGGGAACAGTAAACGGGAAGGAGTGGGTTGTTCGGGTGAGGTCAGATGAGGTGGCAGGCCAAGAGACCAGGAGGAGGAAGGATGGTGAACAGGCGGTTTTCAGAAAAGGGGAGGTATTGGTTGGGGTGAGGAAGTGGTACTGAGTTGTGAATATGCATGTTAGGTGCAGGAAAGTGAAAGTGTAAGGGTGAGTGGAAGTGAACTAAGGGAATGAAAGGAGGGTGACTGGGTAGAAGGTAGGGTGGAGTAGTAGGTGGAGTATTGTGAAGAAGGGTGGAGTAGATGTGTGGAGAGGGGAGGAGTAGTAGTAGTGCGGAGAGAGGAAAGTAGTAGTTGTTCAGAGAGGGGAGAGTCGTAGTAGTTTTGTGAAGAGGGGAGAGTGGCAGGACAGGGAGAAGGAATGAGTGAAATCGGGGGGTGGAGGCAGATTGTAGAGTGAGAGAGAGACACACAGACATCAGAGGGACATAGGAGGGAGTAGCAGGGAGAGAGAGGATAGAAGGTGGGTGGCGCTGGAGAGAGGAGAGTAGGTGGAGTAAGGGACAGTAATTGTGAGAGACAGGGAGAGGAACATCAAGGCCAGAAAGGAAGAAGAGGGAGTGGGGATTGAGTCTCTAAGTAGAACCCCCCACCTCGCCTCCAAGAACCCGAGGACTAACCCAGGAGTAGAGTAGGCTACACCTAGGAAGCCTCACATGGAATTAAACAGATAAATTGGTTGCCTTTCGGCCCTCATGAGCAGACAATTAGAACCTAGACAGTGGGCCTCATTACGAGTCAGGCGTTAAGGGTTTTACGGCGCCGTAAACGGCGCCGACCCTTAACGCCTGATTACAAGGTCCCTTTGCGGGATGGTGATTTTAACGCCTGCTTTTTGCAGGCGTTAAAAACCATGCCGCAAAGGGACCTTGGTGCTAAGTACGGTGCCGCAATTTGCGGCACCGTACTTAGCGCCTTCCCCATTCCCATTATGCCCTATGGGGCAAAAATGGGAATGGGGAAGGGCCATGGCGGAAGGGGGAATTACCACTCCGCCAACCTCGGAATGGGGTGGTAATTCCCCATTCCGCCATGGCGGAGTCGGAAAGTTACCGGCATGGACCATGGTGCTATTAGCACCATGATCCATCCACCAGGGTCGTAATGAGGCCCAGTAAGTGTTAATCATCAGCAGATACAAACCTGGGAGCAGGGACACCTGGGTTATGGAGGATCCTCCTGTTTCTAGATGAGAGCGAGTGGGGCGACCCTCAGGGCATTTGTAAAAGAAAAAAATAATAAAACCCCTGAACGGTCTTTGAGTTACAAAGGTCATCTGTGATGTCACATCGACAGGCAGTGAAAGAAGAGGGTTCGGGAACATCAAGAGCACGCAACGCAGGAGTGGAGTGATGTGGCATAACCTCCCAGATACTTTGAAGATTCAGACTTGAAGTCCTTAACCTAAAAGGGGTCCTGGCACCCTCAGTCCGTGGGAGAAAGGTACTTGCATGAATAGCCAAAAAAGAGACCTTGGGAATTCAGAGACCCGGCTGCATTAGAGCTACAATGTGACATAACTTCATTGATGCACTGCAAACTAGATCTCTGATTCCAGAACCTGGAGACCTGGCAACCACTTGTGGCCAGAAAGCATCTTGCAAGAAGAAGGACCACTGAACAATTGTTAGGTCGCTTTCTGTTTTGGGGCCAGTAGCTTCAGACTTCTTTAGTTGGCGACTGTGCATAATCGCTAAGTACTAAACCAAGCAAAATGTCTTTAGAACTTTATTGGTACCCTCTCTCTGCTACTTCAAAGTGTGTACATTCAAAGGGGTCTGGTTGTTTCTCTATCGCAGAAGGTGCTTGTGCACTGCAGTGTCTCACTCAGGAACATGTTAAGCCTGTCTGTAACGCAAGAAAACTGTAACAAGCCTGCAGTTGTATGCTGATACTGGGGCACAGAGGTTGATAAGTACACAGTGGTGTTCCCTTAAAGGTACAGACACTGCTGCTCCCATGTGGCTATCTCCTACCGCATTTGGGTGACATGGTGGGGTAGCAAGGGGATCCTCAAAAAGGCGTCCCTAAGTCCAGCATCATGTGGTGTGTGTTGGTATCCAGACCCCTTGTTCATCCTACCATCTACCCCCATAATTGGCCATTACTTTCATCACAGATGGTTTTTGGCAAGGTTTTGGTTTAAGGGGTGACAATCACAAGGCAAGGGGCCTCATTACGAGGTTAGCAGTAAGGGAAAAACGATGGCGGTAAAGAATTACCGGCATCGCTTACCGCTCCGGGCGATTATGACCCGCTAACCCGCTATTAGCGGCACCGTAAATAACTGTACCTCTAATAGCGGCATGGGCGCGGGCACGCGACCCTTCATGGCGGCAATACCGGCATGGCGTAAACAGGAGGACATCACAAGTCAGGCGGACATGTAAATAACGGCCTACTGAAGCCCGAAAAGTACCTTACCGGCATGGAGTAAATACCGGCATCGCAGACCACCCGTAAATGGCCATCTGCAATGTTCCCAACTGCCACAGGTGCACACAATCAGCACAGGTGGAGGCAATATAGACTGGGCCAGCACAAAAGGAGCACACCCCACCCCTTCCCACACCCAGTCACACACCAAAATGATTCCCATACTAATAGCAATGCTGGGGCTGGAGGACATGATTGCAGTGGAACTCCAGCAACAACAACAACAGGCAGCTCAGAGGAGACGCAGGAGGAGAATGAGGGTGAGGCAGGCCCAGCTTGCCCCACCAGTGCAGCCAGTGGTACCACGCAGCCAGCCCCCAATCCCTCGCATCAGAGCCAGTCCATTCAACCTAACCCCTGGGCAGATCCACACCCTGTACCGTCTGGACCGGGACACCATCACCACCGTTGTGGACATGATACATGACGACATTGTCAGCCTGATTGAAATACGCACCGCCATCCCACCTCTACTGAAGGTAGTGTCTGTGCTCCACCTCTTGGCCACAGGCACCTACCAGCACACAGTGGGGCACATGTATAGCATATCACAACCATTATTCTCACGTACGCTGAAGCAAGTGCTTGATGCCCTCCTGAAGCACACAGGCGACCACATTTTCCTACCACGGACAGCCCAGGAGATCTCCAACACCAAAGTTGGTTTCCATTCACTGGCCGGCATCTCTGGTTGCATTGGCGCCATCGACTGCACCCATGTTGAATTGGTGGCCCCACATGCCATGGAGGTAGTGTACCGCATCCGTAAGTTATACCACTCCATCAACGTGCAAATGGTATGTGACTCAAACAAGATCATCACACATTGTTCTGCACGATTCCACCGGATCAAACCATGATTCAATGGTAATGCGGAACTCAACGATTGCACGCTACATGGAGCGACATGCAGGGCACAGATCCTGGCTTCTCGGTGAGTTGCATGTTAGGCTCACTGAAATGCGATGTGGGTAGGTGATTGTTAGGAAAGATTTCGTAATTGTAGGTAATTTTCCTTCCATGTGGCAACCCCTAAACTTTTTGCTGTTGTTTTTCACCTTGTTCTTGACTTTGCCAGAGAAGTGCAGCCTTCTGCCGCACTCCTCTGGGCTTTTGCTCCTTTCTTACGGGGAAACTGACATGCCCTTAAGACAGTCAGTACCGGGGTACGCTGTTTCCCGTAGTTTCTTTTATCATGTTGCGGCTTTCGTGCAACATGACACAAGAGGGCACTGTAAGCTAAGCTACAGCTCTCTTGGGTCTCTAGCCTTCTACAGGCCCTAGATACTCGTTTAGGATTGTATCTGATCGGTGCAAGTGATTCAGGGACAGGAATGGTGGCAGCGATCGTTTCTTGTGTTTTGAGCTCCTTTTGGCGTTCTAAGCGCGTTTCTCGCGCTTAACCCAAAATGGTGGCCTGGCTCCAAAAATGGCCAGACCATGAGGCTCCTTTGTCCTGTCCGCTGACCGTCTTGCTCCCTTCACCTTCCCCAGGTCGAGCCGACCCGGGGCCTTCCTTATTTGGGCATGTACTTTCCCGCGAAACACGGATGCTTTCGCGGGCTTCTACATGTCTTGTGTGTGCCTCCAGGATGTGGGCTGGGATGTCTGGTCCAATACACATCCTGGGTGCCAGAGAGTCTAGGGTGGTGTGAATGCCTGGGACCACCGTGGTCCGTGATTGGTCCACGAATGGTGTGAGTGTTGATGAGCGGATCTCCCATTGGGTCCCCTCCGTTTTGGCGCGAAGGGAACCGTGGATAAGAGGGGGCTGGAAACACCACTACCAGGTCTATCTCCCGAGTTCTCACGAACGAAGGAATACAGGAGCCAAGTATCCTGCAACCAAGAGGCTGGACCGAGGAATCGCTGGTGACCCGCTGAAGGACTTCTCCTCTGCACTGCTGTCACCTTGTGAAACCCTTTTCACCTTTGATCGAACCAGAAGACCTGTACTGGTGCTTCGACCCTTGGAATAGCGGGGACAGCTATTCTCGGCATCTTCACCATCTCCTGCCAGTAAGCCTTCGGAGGCGTCTCTGGGCCATCCAGCTGACTGACCAGCTTACACGGGAGTCTTGCTCTGTAACCGCCGCCAGGTTGGGTAGTATTTCGAGACCTTGTCACTCTCACACGCTTCGTACACTTGGCGTTCCCAGGTCTGAAGTGAGTAGTGTACATTTGGCTCAGATACACACAGCCGCTTCGTTGCCCTGCTGGGGTAACAAACTGTGCGGGTTTCTTCGATTGGGACGTCTTTTTACTCAACACGACGACGAGGCGTTCCCTGCTCTTCTGAACCTGCCAGCTGCTGAAACTGACGCGGAGAAGCCTGGGTCTGCTTGCATCGGGGACCGGTGAGTAGCATAGCTAGGATCTGGTCGCCCTCCTGCAGGAGCCCATTGCTTCTCCCCGCTGTGTCCAACAGCACCCTTGTCCGTACTCGCGCTCTGCTTCTGCCCACTGTGGAGGCTGCGCTTGAGTCGCGGAACTTGTTCTTCTTCTTTTGTGCACTAAACTGAACTGCCTGATTTCCCTCGAAGAGCTTCTCCTTTTGCCCGTTGGCACCAGCGCGTGCAGGTACTTTTGAGCACAAGGCTCCACTCTTCGCAGGGCTCGGACTTCCATCTAGTTAGGTGCCTCTGAAGGCGAACTGGGTCTAAGCATTATTTCGCACTGCCTGTCTTCCTTCCCTTTTAGGTGGACTACCCATTTCGTGCATCTAACGCTTGAGACTGTCGTATTTGTATATATATTGTGTTGATATGGTATGTGTTGGTTGACTATCGTTATATTGTGATTTTCTCGCTACGGTCATTGTTTTAAAGGCCTTGAAATAAATGTGTATATATTTTTAATATAACAACTGTTTGGAGTAGTTTGTAAGTGTTCTTGCTTTGTGTGCTCATTGCGGGCTTTCAGTCACCCTCACCCCTCTTGAGACCTAGTCTTGACCGCCGCGATCGCTACCTTTATTGGTCTGGCTCGTCCAGAGGTTACCCTGTTCCAAGTAATTAGATTGGCCTTCTGAACTTCTGCGCCACCAGGACAGAGTTCAGAAATCCGTCTTAACAAATTGGTGTACAGCGGTGGGATACGACTGAAGGTATCCAGTGTTGCGCTCGAACGAAGGCATTTCAGGTTATTCCAACCAGGACACGTAGTGAATTGTTGTAGTATAACTTTAAAAAGGCCATAGTCCTATCTAACAGTATGGAAACAAATACTTTGTTAACTTTAAATGCTTCCAAATCAGAAACATTGAAAAAGATGTGTGCGGAGAGAGGTGTTTCCTCTCAAGGCACGAAATTGGATATGATCCAAAGAATCGTGGCGTGGCAAGAAGCGCAGCTTGACGCTATAACTTCTGAGGACAGTGCGGAAGGAGGTGGGGCTGCTCTCACTGGTAGAACCGTCGGTTCTGCCACTGCACTGATCCATCGCGACCACGAGGACAGGGAGGATGAGATGTCTAATGTTTCCTCTGCCAGTGCTGATGGGGAGGCTATGCTTGAATTCAAGAAGCAAGAGCTGCGGTTTAGGCAGAAGGAGCTTGAATTCAGCATAGCCAAACTAAAAAATCGAACAGGCAGAAAAACAAAAAGACAGGGATCACCAGTTGGAATTGGCCAAGCTTCAGGTTGCAAATGGGTCCAAGGGTCCTGGACATGGGTCTGGGGCTTCCTCTCATCCACGGTTTCCGAAAGATCTGCTCAGTGTGTATGAGGAAAGGAATGACATTATGGACTGGCTGAATGCGTTTGAGTATGCATGCGAAGTTCAACAAGTTGACAATGCTGATAAGATTGCCTGGTTACTCAGCAGACTGCCCCATTCTGGCTGTAGTGCCATTATGGAAATGTCGAAGGCTGAGCGAGCTGATTTCGCAATGTTAAAGCAAACTCTCATTTTAAAGTTTGGGAAGACTCCGGCCAATATTTGAAACGTTTCAGAGAGTATAAGAAAAAGGAAGGTGGTACTTGGGTATCTTATGTCACTGAATCCTTGAAAAACTTAACTGGCTCGGTCGAAGGTTATAAGGTTTCTACCTTCGAAGGCATGATAAATCTTGTCATGCTGGAACACATTTTTGCATCTTCTTCCCCGGAGCTTAAGCAGCATTTGGCCGATTCGAAGGAGATAGATCCTAAGAAGCTGGCCATTGCAGCCGACTTATGGGTGTCACATCGAGTGTCCCATAAGGACAAAACTCATCTTGGTAAGCAGGAGGAAGGGAAAAAGTCCAAAGATATGGAGGCGGGAGAATCTGATAAATCTTCTTCTCATAAGGGCCACAAAAAGAAAAATAAGGGTAAGACACAAGGGAACTCACAGGGTAGTGGAGGTCAGCCTCCGAAACAGAACTTTGGTTACAATAAGCCTCCCTATGTAAACAGACCCAATGGATCTTGTTTTGCTTGTGGAGCAACTGACCATGTGAAGGGGGATCCCCGGTGTAAGGTTAGACCTTTGGGGGTCCACTCCGCTAATCTGGCCTTCTCCTCCTACGAGGAAGAAGAGATTACAGGAGCATCCTTCTCCTCAGACTCATTTCCCAGCGGGATAGAGGCTGAGGTAGTTTTAGTGTCCCTGGGTTCCTGGAAGCCTAAAGTCGCAGAGGCTTATCCTAGGATTCCGGATAATACCAAGCACAACTTTAAAGACAGTGTGCTGATCAATGGAGTAGATACTTCAGCTCTTAGGGATAGTGGGTGCAGTCGCACTGTAGTGGATTCTACCTTGGTAGACTCAGAGGAAGTTGCCAGAGCTACTCTGATGCCCACTAAGTTGGCTGACGGCCCACTCTGTATGTTCCCAGTAATACCTGTAAATCTTACTTTAAATGGTACAGCAGTCAGGATTCCAGTGAGCATTCAGAGAAACGTCCCGGGAAAGGTCTTGTTAGGTAATGATCTCAGAGCTTTAGGGCTCATAGGAGACACTGCCGAAAGACCCTACACACGGTCTCAAGCACGGGCAGCATTGGCCAAAACCAATAAGCTGCCCCAGCCGAAGGGGAAACCCAAGGCGAAAGGAGTCGACAAGTCAAGACGAGGGAAAGAGAATATTCCCCCGAGCTCGCCTACCACTGCGGTGGAGGAAGTTGGTCAATCGCCCGGGCCTGACGAGGAGGTGGCGATGCCTGAAGTATTTGACCCCAACGATCATCCTGAACTAAAAGACTTGTTAGTTGAAGGAGGTCCTGATAGGGACGAATTCAGTAAAGGCCAACGTGAGTGCCCATCTCTGGAAGGCCTAAGGAGACATGCCTGTTCCCAGCTTGAGGGTGAACCTCCTGGGACGCATAGGATTTATTGGGAAGGTGGACTCCTGTATAGTGAGCCCACAGAGTCTACAGAAGGAGACCATAGGAGGTTGGTGGTTCCCCTTGCTGTTTGGCCCTTCCTCCTGCAGTTGGCGCATGAAGTTCCCCTTGCTGGTCACCTTGGTATGAAGAAGACCAAGCAAAGGTTATCCATGCACTTCTACGGGCCCAAGGTAGGGGTGCAAGAAGAAAGTCACTGCAGGAGTTTTGCCTCCTGCCAGTTGTCCGGTAAGGTTGGCGCGACAATCCAAGCTCCGTTGGTACCGCTCCCAGTTGTGGGGGTACCATTTGAAAGGGTAGGGATTGACATCGTTGGTCCCCTTGACCCGCAAACATCCTCGGGCAATAGGTTTATCCTGGTGCTGGTCGACCATGCAACCAGATATCCTGAGGCCATCCCATTGAAAACGGTAACTGCCAAGTCAGTTGCAAAAGCTTTACTTGGCATATTTACTAGGGTTGGCTTCCCTAAAGAAGTTGTGTCGGATCGTGGCAGCAACTTTATGTCGAAGTATATGCAGGCTATGTGGAAAGAATGTGGGGTCACCTACAAGTTCTCTTCTGCATACCACCCCCAGACCAATGGTCTGGTGGAACGTTTCAACAGAACGTTAAAGAGCATGATTGGGGCTCTGGAGGAACCTCAGAGAAGAAAATGGGATCTTCTTTTACCATGCTTACTGTTTGCCTACCGAGAGGTACCACAGGAGGGTGTTGGCTTCAGCCCCTTCGAACTTCTGTTCGGTCATCCCGTCCGGGGACCCTTAGCCATCGTCAAAGAGGGATGGGAGATGCCCACTCCCCCTGTTACTACCAACGTAGTTGATTATGTGCTAGGGCTCAGAAAACGGATGGTACTTCTGATGGGCTTGGCTAGTGATAAATTGAAGGCAGGACAAGCGCTGGTGAAACATTGGCACGACCAGAAAGCTTCCCTCATCAACTTTACACCTGGTCAGCAAGTCCTGATCATGAATCCCATAAGGCCTCGAGCTTTACAGGACAAATGGTCAGGCCCTTACACAGTGGTGGAGCCCCTGGGTGAGGTTAACTATTTAGTGGACCTTGGAAGGCCTGGACAGGCTCCAAAAGTGTTTCACGTGAATAGGCTGAAGGCTTTCGTCCCAAGAGTCGAAATCGCAGCACTGCTACTGGCTTCAGATGTTGAGGAAGAGGAGTCTGAACCTCTCCCCGACCTGTTCCAAAGCGGTCCTTCAGATAGCTCCTTTGAGGGTGTCCGAGTGGCCCCTCACCTGACTTCTGATCAGCAGGCTGAGGTGAAAAGTTTGCTTAGGCAGTTTTCCCCCCTGTTTTCACAGTCGCATGGTTTGACACCTTGGTGCAAACATAACATTGACACAGGAGACAGTGTACCTACCAAAAGTAGGGGATACAGGATGTCAGACAAAGTACGGTCTTATATTAAGACCGATGTCAACAAGATGTTAGACCTTGGGGTGATTGAACCCTCTAGTAGTCCTTGGTCCATCCCTGTGGTTTTGGTTCCAAAGGCAGGCACTTCTGAATTGAGGTTCTTCGTGGATTACAGGGCTCTGAATGCTGTCACCAAGACAGATGCACACCCCTTGCCTCGAACAGATGAGCTGGTGGATACTTTGGGTGCCTCTAAGTACCTCAGCACGTTTGACCTCACTGCTGGCTATTGGCAAATAGCTTTAGCAGAACATGCCAAGGAGAAGACAGCATTTTCGACTCCAGACGGCCTTTACCAATTCCGGGTAATGCCGTTCGGGTTGAAGAATGCACCTGCCACTTTCCAGAGGCTTGTGAATCATGTGTTGAATGGGTTGGACGAATTCTGCCTTGCATATCTGGACGATATAGCAGTTTTCAGTGCCACCTGGGAAGACCATGTGAAACACCTCGGGATTGTGCTCCAGGCTCTTCAGAAAGCACACCTGACCATAAAGGCTAGTAAATGCCAGATTGGACAAGGCTCAGTGGTTTACCTTGGACATGAAGTAGGTGGAGGGAGGATACAGCCTCTTCCCAGTAAAGTACAAGCAGTACAAGACTGGCCTACCCCCACTACGCAAACCCAAGTGAGAGCCTTCTTAGGACTCACGGGGTATTACCACAATTTTGTGGCAGACTATGGCACCATAGCTGCCCCTCTGACTGCCCTCACAACTCCGAAGAAACCCAAGAAGGTAACTTGGACCGACGAGTGTGAGAAGGCCTTCAATGGCTTAAAAGACTCCTTGTGCCAGGCCCCTGTCCTCAGGGCCCCTGATTATCAAAGACCTTTTATCGTGCAGACGGACGCCTCTGACACTGGGATAGGAGCTGTACTATCACAAGTAGATGAGAAGGGTAAGGAACACCCTATTGGTTTTATTAGCCGCCAGCTTAAGGACAGAGAGCTCAGATGGTCCACGGTAGAGAAATAATGTTTCTCTGTTGTGTGGGCCCTAAGGAAGCTGAGGCCCTACCTCTATGGGACCCACTTCACTGTGCAAACTGACCATAAGCCCTTAAAGTGGCTAATGAACATGAAGGGGGAGAATCCAAAGTTGCTTAGGTGGTCCATAAGTCTACAAGGCTTCGACTTCACTATTGAGCATAGGCCAGGTGTCCAACATAGCAATGCTGATGGTTTGTCCAGAATGTTTAACCGACCTGAACAAGAGACTCATCCAGGGGTGGATTAGTTCCCCCTGTCCATAGTCTGGGAGGGGCGAGTGTTAGGAAAGATTTCGTAATTGTAGGTAATTTTCCTTCCATGTGGCAACCCCTAAACCTTTGGCTGTTGTTTTTCACCTTGTTCTTGACTTTGCCAGAGAAGTGCAGCCTTCTGCCGCACTCCTCTGGGCTTTCTCTCCTTTCTTACGGGGAAACTGACATGCCCTTAAGACAGTCAGTACCGGGGAACGCTGTTTCCCGTAGTTTCTTTTATCATGTTGCGGCTTTCGTGCAACATGACACAAGAGGGCACTGTAAGCTAAGTTACATCTCTCTTGGGTCTCTAGCCTTCTACAGGCCCTAGATACTCGTTTAGGATTGTATCTGATCGGTGCAAGTGATTCAGGGACAGGAATGGTGGCAGCGATCGTTTCTTGTGTTTTGAGCTCCTTTTGGCGTTCTAAGCACGTTTCTCGCGCTTAAGCCAAAATGGTGGCCTAGCTCCAAAAATGGCCAGACCACGAGGCTCCTTTGTCCTGTCCGCTGACCGTCTTGCTCCCTTCACCTTCCCCAGGTCGAGCCGACCCGGGGCCTTCCTTATTTGGGCATGTACTTTCCCGCGAAACACGGATGCTTTCGCGGGCTTCTACATGTCTTGTGTGTGCCTCCAGGATGTGGGCTGGGATGTCTGGTCCCAATACACATCCTGGGTGCCAGAGAGTCTAGGGTGGTGTGAATGCCTGGGACCACCTTGGTCCGTGATTGGTCCACGAATGGTGTGAGTGTTGATGAGCGGATCTCCCATTGGGTCCCCTCCGTTTTGGCGCGAAGGGAACCGTGGATAAGAGGGGGCTGGAAACACCACTACCAGGTCGATCTCCCGAGTTCTCACGAACAAAGGAATACAGGAGCCAAGTATCCTGCAACCAAGAGGCTGGACCGAGGAATCGCTGGTGACCCGCTGAAGGACTTCTCCTCTGCACTGCTGTCGCCTTGTGAAACCCTTTTCACCTTTGATCGAACCAGAAGACCTGTACTGGTGCTTCGACCCTTGGAATAGCGGGGACAGCTATTCTCGGCATCTTCACCATCTCCTGCCAGTAAGCCTTCGGAAGCGTCTCTGGGCCATCCAGCTGACTGACCAGCTTACACGGGTGTCTTGCTCTGTAACCGCCGCCAGGTTGGGTAGTATTTCGAGTCCTTGTCACTCTCACACGCTTCGTACACTTGGCGTTCCCAGGTCTGAAGTGAGTAGTGTACATTTGGCTCAGATACACAAAGCCGCTCCGTTGCCCTGCTGGGGTAACAAACTGTGCGGGTTTCTTCGATTGGGACGTCTTTTTACTCAACACGACGACGAGGCGTTCCCTGCTCTTCTGAACCTGCCAGCTGCTGAAACTGACGTGGAGAAGCCGGGGTCTGCTTGCATCGGGGACCGGTGAGTAGCATAGCTAGGATCTGGTCGCCCTCCTGCAGGAGCCCATTGCTTCTCCCCGCTGTGTCCAACAGCACCCTTGTCCGTACTCGCGCTCTGCTTCTGCCCACTGTAGAGGCTGCGCTTGAGTCACGGAACTTGTTCTTCTTCTTTTGTGCACTAAACTGAACTGCCTGATTTCCCTCGAAGAGCTTCTCCTTTTGCCCGTTGGCACCTGTCATGATCTCTGCTTCCAAAAGGTCAGGGTTTTCCCAACTCCCTTGGAAGCAGATCCATAACCCAGGTTCCGAGTGCCAACCAGTCCCAATTGGGACCTTTTGGACCCAGTCCTGGCGCCAGTGGCACCAGGCTCATAAATATGCCCAGTCCCAGCGCTGTAAGCGCCGGGCTCATAATGCTTGGGTGGACTTACCTGCAGCAGACCATGCTGCTTACTTGCCTGCCAGTTGAGCCTCTGATCCTCTTCTGTTTGGAACTACTTTTCCTGTTGGGTGGGGCAGGAGCCACTCCCTAGGTTCAGAACACTGGAACTCTTCTGGAAAGCAGGAACTCTTTTCTTACCTAGGCGTGGCTGTGGAAGGAGACACCTAAGCACTACAGGAGGCTATTTAAACCACACCCGATGGATGAATCTTGCTTTGCGTTATTCTGCATCCTCTGCAGCAGAACGCTCATCGTGTCTTCTGCATCTGATCCTGGGCCTAAGGAAAAAGGCTTACCATCCTGAATCCAGTCTTCAGCAACACCTATAAAGACAAGAAAGAACAGATTAGCATTACGGTCTTCAGTGACAGCTCTTCACTTACCTGGTCCATCGGCTGTCACCAACGCCTCGCGCTGCATTCCGACATCTGAAAGACAAAGGCTTACCTACTCTTCGTGCGCTCCGGAGGTCTTCACACTGCATTCCGGCATCTGAAAGACAAAAGCTTACCAACTCTTCGCATGCTCCGGAGGCCTTCGGCGCTGCATCCCGCATCTGAAAGACAAAACAAGGTTCGTTTAAAGACATTGGGGAACTTTAATACTCACGTGCCATTACTCCTTTCCACATCTAACCCAGTGGGTATTCCGGCACCCTGCAGCCGCTCCGAACTTGTACCTGCAAAATAAAAAGACAGTTAGAGCGCATCGTGAAGCAGGCAACAAGCGCTTACTTACGTGCTTCCAGGCGCTTCTATTCATCACACGGGCTCCATCTTCAACTCACTTCAGCCCGTCATCCACCATCGCCGGAACCCTGCAAAACAAGAGACATCATTACTAAAGACTTTAAAGACATTAGAATTACTCGAAACTTACCGTTCGTGCAGTAAACGACGGACAGCAGTCCTCTGAAGTCAAGAGGCCTGCTCCCCTTATCCAGTGAAGAAACTGGTTACAGCACCCTGCCCCGAGGCAGATGGAGAGCACGGCGTTCACTTACCTAAGACATCTTACCCTTTGAGTCAGACATACAGGGCACAGAGGTCCAGCCCAAAGAGCCAGCCGTGTGTTACACATCACCTTTGAAGATACGGTATACGCCCAGTCAAGACCGGCGCCTCTACGGGAATCAGGTGAGCGTTACAGAACGCAAAGCCTACCACAAAACTCCCATCCAGGCGCTATGGAAACCTCGGATACCGACCAACTAGCCCAGCTACTTGGGGAACTAAGGGCAGAAGTGCATGCAACCCGTCAGGAAACGAACGCTCTAAGAAGGGAACCGATTATTTCCAAGGAGCGAACAGATGATCTCGCTAGACAATTGCTACAGTCACAAGCCGGACAGACCCCGTTACCCGCATCTGGGGGAAATCTTCCTTCTACACCCTCTATGAATCCAGTGCAGATCAACCTACCTGGGAATGTACCTCTGGCTCCGCCCGAACGATTTTCTGGTGACCCAAAGAGGTTTGCAGTATTTATCAATCAGTGCCGGTTGCATTTATTATGCCGGCCAGCAGCCTTTCCAACTGATCAAGCTAAAGTAGCTTTCGTGCTTTCGTACCTTAGTGGCAATGCGGCAGACTGGTCGATCCCTCTAGTATATCAAGATGATCCGGTCCTCCATGATTTTCAAGCTTTTCAGCTCAGTATGGAAAAACTGTTCGCAAGACATTCACAGGGGCAGGCCTTGGACAATGAGCTTCTTTCGTTGCGACAAGGTAATCAAGACCTTTTGGCTTATATTGCGTCTTTCAACAGACTGATAGTGGAAACTCAATGGCCTGAGGACAAAAGGATTACGCTGTTTTATAGAGGTCTACGTGGAGAGCTCAAAGATGTGTTAGCCCAAGTAGTGAATCCCCCACAAGATTGTTCGGACTATATAGACTTAGTCGTTCAAATAGATCACAGACTGCAGAACAGGAAGGCCGATCGTCCCAAGTTTGATGCTCGAGTATTTTCCAAACCGCCAACTCCTTCCAAAGGAGTAGACTCCGGGGAACCCATGCAAATAGGGGGTCTGAAAGGTCCTCTAACACAAAAGGAGCGGGAAAGGAGAAAACAGTTGCAATTATGCCTCTATTGCGGAAACTCAGGGCACTTTCTTCGAGACTGTCCGGTGAAACCTGCCAAGAAGGCAGTAGGAGCTGCAGTTACCAAAGTTACAAACTCTGAGCAGGGAAACGACCTCGCCCGACAAGAATAGAGGTCCTCTTGCCGAGCGTGAAAACCAGTTCCGTGACCTCGCATTTCGTGATACCTATGGTCCTCATTAGCCCTGATAATCCGGATCGATTACATGCAATTGAAGCTTACGTCGACAGCGGTGCCATCGGCAATTATGTGGATCATGAAATGGTTTTGAGGATGAATCTAACTCTTTGTCCAAAGGCTGTAAAGGACGTCATTACTACGGTGGATGGTACGGAGATAGCCTCCGGGCCAGTAACGCATACCACTCAAGAAGTGACGCTAGTAAGTCAAGATGGACACCATGAGAAGATCGTGTACAATGTGATCAAGGCCCCTCAGTTTCAGATTATTCTAGGAATACCTTGGTTAGAGAAACACAATCCTCTGATCGATTGGCGAGCAAGAACGGTCCAGTTTCCAGAATGTGTCTCTACTTGTCACCCTCCACCTGGTGTTGCACTGGCAGCAATTTCTTCAGAGACTCCCGGGTTACCTCCCGAATACCTACAATACCAAGATGTTTTCCGGAAGGATCAGGCTAACTCTCTACCTCCTCATAGGTCTTATGACTGCCAGATAGACCTGATACCTGGATCTACTCCTCCTTGTAGTAGAATTTATGCCCTCACCGAGCCTGAGAACCTTCACCTTCGACAATACCTGGATCAATACCTGGCAAATGGGTTTATTCGTCCTTCCAAGTCCCCTGCTTCTTCAGCTTTGTTCTTCGTTCCAAAAAAGGAAGGAGACCTTAGAACTTGTATAGATTATCGCTCCCTGAACCAGATCACCGTTAAGAATAGATATCCGTTACATTTGATCCCTGAACTCCTGGACCAAGTCAGAAAAGCATGCATATATACCAAGCTGGATCTTAGAGGAGCTTACCACTTGGTACGAGTAAAAGAGGGCGATGAATGGAAGACGGCCTTCCGCACCAAGTATGGGCTATTTGAATATCAGGTCATGCCCTTCGGACTTTGCAATGCCCCGGCCGCCTTTCAATATTTTATGAACGATGTCCTCAGAGAGCTCATAGATGTGTGTGTTGTTGTTTACATTGACGACATCCTCGTTTATTCTTCATCGGAATCTGAACATCGGAAACACGTGAAAATGGTCCTCGAAAGATTGCGTCAACACAAACTTTTCGCTAAGTTGAAAAAATGTGTTTTCAACGTGACTGAAGTTGAATTCTTGGGATTCATATTATCACCTGGCGGAGTGCGTATGGATTCAAAGAAGGTCGATGCAGTTCTCAAATGGCCATCACCATCCTCTGTAAAAGGTGTGCAAAGCATGTTAGGCTTCGCTAACTTTTACCGCAGGTTTATCCCCGAATTCTCTCGAATAGTCCAGCCCATCACTGCCTTGTTAAAGAAAAACAAACGTTTTGAATGGTCTACCGAGGCGGAACAAGCTTTCCAGGATTTGAAGACTAAATTTATCTCTGCACCAATCTTAAAACACCCTCGCCCCGAACTCCCCTACATCGTGGAAACTGATGCTTCAAGCCTTGCCATGGGGGCAGTTCTATCACAAAAGGACCCGGTAACCAATCAGTTGCATCCCGTGGCATTTTGGTCCCACAAATTCTCGCCTCCTGAAATCAATTACACGATTACTGACAAGGAACTACTGGCTATCAAGTCTGCCTTTAAGGCTTGCGGCATTATCTGCTGGGGGCCCGACACACCGTTACTGTGATTACGGATCACCGAAACCTGCAATATTTGAAAACCGCAAAAGCCCAATCCTCTAGACAACTCCGTTGGGCATTATTCTTTGCCGAGTTTGACTTCATAATTACCTATCGACCTGGTACAAAAAACGGTAAAGCTGATGCCCTTTCTCGGATGGGAGTGGAAGAACACTTGATCAACCCTAGACCTGTACCAATCATTCCCGAACAAAGAATTCTGGGTGTAATCGCCACACAATCCATAGAGGAAGTTAAGGATAAAGCCAGGCAACTTGTAACTCCAGCAGACATACAGAATTGGCATCTGCAGGGAAAGGACTTTGCAGTAAAGGACAACTTATTGTATTTCCAAGAACGATTATACCTACCCAGCACAGATTTACAGAAAAAAGTAATCTCTTGTTATCACGATTCTTTAATGGAAGGACATCCCGGTATAGCCAAGACCTCAGAAAAGATCAAGCGCTACTTCTGGTGGCCGTCTTGGAAAAAAGATATCAGAGACTTTATAATGTCCTGTGGAGTATGCGCCCAAAACAAGAGTCAAAAGGAAAGACCAGCAGGCCTCTTACGCCCTATTGACATCCCACCTCGCCCTTGGCATACGCTTTCTATGGACTTCATCACCGATCTACCTCCATGCTCCGGATACAATACGATTCTAGTAATCGTGGACTTATTCTTCAAGATGGCGCATTTCATTCCGCTCAAAGGCTTGCCAACAGCAGCAACTCTGGCCCGAGAATTTCTCGAAAACATCGTCCGACTGCACGGTTTTCCTTCGGTTCTAATTTCGGATCGAGGTAGTCAATTTATTTCTCATTTTTGGCGAAGTTGCTGTCGGTCGGCTCAAATTGATGTGGGACTATCGACCAGTCACCACCCTCAGACCGACGGACAAACCGAGAGGACCAATCAAACTCTGGAACAGTATTTACGCTGCATGCTGCAACAAACTGATAAAACTTGGAAAGACATCCTTTGGATAGCCGAATATGCCTACAATAACTCTGTCCATTCGGGAACTGGGAAAACCCCGTTTTTTCTTTTGTACGGCAGTCACCCTCGAACCTGGGAGTTGGATCCCCTCCAAGATCTTGAAACACCAACAGTAGACTACCTGCATTCTACAATCACCCAAGCCTTTAAGGAAGCTGTTTTTCACCTTCAAAGGGCTAAAGAACAATACAAGAAAGGAGCAGATCAACATCGGAAGGAAGCCCCTCAATATCAAGTAGGGAATCAGGTCTGGTTATCCACCAAATATCTACCTCTAAAAGGGCCACGCACATTCAACCCAAGATACCTTGGCCCCTATTCCATCACTACCATAGTAAACCCAGTAGCGGTCAAGTTGGACTTGCCCCCGCACATGAAGATGCATCCGGTCTTCCACGTCTCTCTATTAAAACCCGTGCAACCTCAAACCCGACTAACTAAATCTCCAAAACCTATCCTAGTTGATGGAGAACTCGAGTTTGAAGTCAAAAGCATTCTGGACTCCAAGATCTCCAAATCTAAACTATTTTACCTAATTGACTGGAAAGGCTACGGCCCCCAAGAGAGATCCTGGGAACCTGCTGAATATGTCCACGCTCCTCGCCTAATCAAAAGATTTCACCGAACATTTCCTGACAAGCCAAAACCCCCGGAGAAGCCCGGTTTGGGAGGGGCCTTGAGGGGGGGGTACTGTCATGATCTCTGCTTCCAAAAGGTCAGGGATTTCCCAACTCCCTTGGAAGCAGATCCATAACCCAGGTTCTGAGTGCCAACCAGTCCCAATTGGGACCTTTTGGACCCAGTCCTGGTGCCAGTGGCACCAGGCTCATAAATATGCCCAGTCCCAGCGCTGGAAGTGCCGGGCTCATAATGCTTGGGTGGACTTACCTGCAGCAGACCATGCTGCTTACTTGCCTGCCAGTTGAGCCTCTGATCCTCTTCTGTTTGGAACTACTTTTCCTGTTGGGTGCGGCAGGAGCCACTCCCTAGGTTCAGAACACTGGAACTCTTCTGGAAAGCAGGAACTCTTTTCTTACCTAGGCGTGGCTGTGGAAGGAGACACCTAAGCACTACAGGAGGCTATTTAAACCACACCCGATGGATGAATCTTGCTTTGCGTTATTCTGCATCCTCTGCAGCAGAACGCTCATCGTGTCTTCTGCATCTGATCCTGGGCCTAAGGAAAAAGGCTTACCATCCTGAATCCAGTCTTCAGCAACACCTATAAAGACAAGAAAGAACAGGTTAGCATTACGGTCTTCATTGACAGCTCTTCACTTACCTGGTCCATCGGCTGTCACCAACGCCTCGCGCTGCATTCCGACATCTGAAAGACAAAGGCTTACCTACTCTTCGTGCGCTCCGGAGGTCTTCACACTGCATTCCGGCAACTGAAAGACAAAAGCTTACCAACTCTTCGCACGCTCCGGAGGCCTTCGGCGCTGCATCCCGCATCTGAAAGACAAAACAAGGTGCGTTTAAAGACATTGGGGAACTTTAATACTCACGTGCCATTACTCCTTTCCACATCTAACCCAGTGGGTATTCCGGCACCCTGCAGCCGCTCCGAACTTGTACCTGCAAAATAAAAAGACAGTTAGAGCGCATCGTGAAGCAGGCAACAAGCGCTTACTTACGTGCTTCCAGGCGCTTCTATTCATCACACGGGCTCCATCTTCAACTCACTTCAGCCCGTCATCCACCATCGCCGGAACCCTGCAAAACAAGAGACATCATTACTAAAGACTTTAAAGACATTAGAATTACTCGAAACTTACCGTTCGTGCAGTAAACGACGGACAGCAGTCCTCTGAAGTCAAGAGGCCTGCTCCCCTTATCCAGTGAAGAAACTGGTTACAGCACCCTGCCCCGAGGCAGATGGAGAGCACGGCGTTCACTTACCTAAGACATCTTACCCTTTGAGTCAGACATACAGGGCACAGAGGTCCAGCCCAAAGAGCCAGCCGTGTGTTACACATCACCTTTGAAGATACGGTATACGCCCAGTCAAGACCGGCGCCTCTACGGGAATCAGGTGAGCGTTACAGCACCAGCGCGTGCAGGTACTTTTGAGCACAAGGCTCCACTCTTCGCAGGGCTCGGACTTCCATCTAGTTAGGTGCCTCTGAAGGCGAACTGGGTCTAAGCATTATTTCGCACTGCCTGTCTTCCTTCCCTTTTAGGTGGACTACCCATTTCGTGCATCTAACGCTTGAGACTGTCGTATTTGTATATATATTGTGTTGATATGGTATGTGTTGGTTGACTATCGTTATATTGTGATTTTCTCGCTACGGTCATTGTTTTAAAGGCCTTGAAATAAATGTGTATATATTTTTAATATAACAACTGTTTGGAGTAGTTTGTAAGTGTTCTTGCTTTGTGTGCTCATTGCGGGCTTTCAGTCACCCTCACCCCTCTTGAGACGTAGTCTTGACCGCCGCGATCGCTACCTTGATTGGTCTGGCTCGTCCAGAGGTTACCCTGTTCCAAGTAATTAGGTTGGCCTTCTGAACTTCTGTGCCACCAGGACAGAGTTCAGAAATCCGTCTGAACAGTGATTGGCGGGAGAGATGCATACTTCATCTGGCTGACAGCACCTGAGTGGATGTACCATGCTCATACCCCAAAGCAGGCCAGACTTGACCCGACACCTGACCACTAAATACAAGACGTAAGCTGTACTACCACGAAACCGATGCAGTGCAACAACCATTACATAGCCATCAACATATGATATGATATGATATGATATGATATGATATGATATGATATGATATGATATGATATGATATGGCATTTGTAACGTGCCTATACACAAGTGTTTCAAGGCGCGACGAGGCAGGGAGGGGGGAACAAGGGGAAGACAGACAACGATCCTACTAGGCCAGGTGTCATCCAGATCGCGCAAGTGCAGGGGTAGGGGGAAGGGAAGAAGTGTAAGGGGAAGGGGAGGGGGGAAGTGCAGTACAAAGTAAGTAGAATAAAAATAAATAAATAGGGCCAGCTGGTGGCAAGTGCAAGGTAAGTGCAGACAAGTGCTGGGGAGGGGGGGCTGTAGGGATACAGAGACAGTCCCGCAGTGCAGGGGTTGCCAGGGAGGCAGTGCAAGTGGAGAGTGGCTGGGCCCAGGACCGAGGTCGCTGAGAGTGGCCCAGTTGCAGATTCAGTGCAGTTTCAGTGAAGAATTTAGCAGGGGAGAGGGAGAGAGAAAGCAGAAGCAAAGAGGAAGGTTTTGAGGAGCTTCTGGAACCGGAGATGGTTCTCCTCAAGTTTCAGGGAGGCAGGAAGGCTGTTCCAGAGGGAGGCCCCTGCCGCGGAGAGAGATCTACCCCCAGCTCGTTGCTTCGAGAAGCGGCTGACCCTGAGGGAGTTGGAGACGGATGAGAGAAGGTCTCGGGAAGGAAGTTATTTAGGAGGAGAGAGTTGAAGGTATTTAGGCCCCAGGCCCCAGAAGGCCTTGTGGACAATGCAGAGGGTTTTGAACTTAATCCTCGCAGCCACTGGGAGCCAGTGTAGAGATTTCAGTCCTGGAGAGATACGGTCCCTGGGCTTGAGGCCAAGGACAAGTCTTGCAGTTCTGTGCTGGATGAGTTGCACAGGGCGGAGAGTGGAGGCAGGCAGATTAAGATAGAGGCTGTTACAGTAGTCCAGCTTCGAGAGAACCAGGGCTCGGGAGACAGTGAGCTTCTGGGGGAAGGAGAGGAAGGGAAGAATACCTCTGAGGAGGTGCAGCTGGTAGTGTGACTTCTTAGAGACGTCAGAAATATGAGGAGAGAAGGAGAGTGTGGAGTCGAAGATGACCCCGAGGTTTTTTGCCTTGCAGGTAGGAGCAGGAAGAGGGCCAAGGGAGGCTTGCAAGAGAGCTCCATGGGAAGGAGGGAGTGGGTGTGCCGATGAGTAGGATCTCAGTCTTACTGGCATTAAGACAGAGGTCATTGGCGGCACACCATTCCTGGATAGCAGACAGACAGTCAGAGATGAGGGAAGGAGAGGAGGAGGCCAAGGGTAGCCTGAAAATGAGCTGGGTATCGTCCGCATAGCACTGGAAGTTGGGGCAGAGAGCGGTGATGCGGTGGGCGAGGAGTGCCAGATACTGGTTAAACAGCCAGGGAGAGAGATTAGATCCCTGGGGGACACCACAGGTGGAGAAAAAGATGTCAGAGAGGAAGGACCCCAGTTGGACCTGGGAGGGTCGATTGGAATGGAAAGAGGTCAGCCCCGCCAGAGCCGGACCAGTGATACCCAGGTTATCACGGAGAAGGTTGAGCAGGATGGCATGGTTGACAGTGTCAAAGGCAGAAGAGAGATCAAGCAGAATGAGAACACACGGAGTGTTGGAGTCGAGGTTCAAGTGCAGGTCCTCACGGATGTTCAGGAGAGCAGTTTCCGTGCTTCTGGCAGCTCTGAAGCCAGATTGATGGTCATGAAGACTACCAACAGATTCAGCATGGAGGTTAAGCTGGGAGATGGCCAGTTTCTCCAGGAGCTTGCCCTGGAAGGGAGTGATGGCGATTAGGCGATAGTTAGCCGGGCAGGAGGGGTCGGAAGAGGGTTTCTTGAGAAGAGGGTGCACAAGGGAGTGCTTGAGGGGGATGGGAATATGTACACTGCACATAAGCAGACCGTAGACCCCACAGCACAATGCAGCAACAAGCAATGAGGATGGCCAATGCACAGCGCCAAATACCATCAACTAAAAGCACAGGTCTCCGTTACTGTGTACAAAGGAGCCACATGAGGGCAAGATACAAGAACGCACCCCTACACCAACACAGAGGTCCACCAAAACAGCATGTCACCATTGGTCGTGCAAATTGAGATCATCATGACGCTGCCATCAACGTTGACAGGATGGTAGCATACATATCACTGCACATCACCCAGATCATGGGAACAACCATCGTGGACTACCGCAGTGCATGAGCAACCACAAGGAATTTGCCCCCCTGCGCCCAACTGACGATGGCACGCACGACTGCATTTAAGTGGAATACACACATAGCAGTCAAATCATGTGTCTCTACTCATGCATGGATCTGTGGGTGCATACAGGAAATTAATGCTTGCTATGGTGTCATTGATACAGGTCCCATGTGATGTGAGGACTAACACATAATCATTGTTGCCCACATGCAGGTGATGCAGGCTATCCCTTGAAGAGGTGGCTCCTTACCCCAGTCCAGAATCCGCAGAACAGGCACGAGGAGGACTATAAACGTGCCCATACATGTACCCGTGTGTTGATTGAGCAGACCTTTGGCCTTTTGAAGGCACGGTTTCGTTGCCTCAGCAGGTCTGGTGGTGCACTCCTGTACGGCCATAAGAAGGTAGGCAAGATCGTCATGGCATGTGTCATGCTACACAATATGTGCATCAGACGGAATGTGCCCCTGCCCCCTGACGCTGAACTGCATCCACCTGACGATGAGGATGAGGAGGGTGTAGATGGGGCTGCACTTCAGGGAGGCAGCGATGCACAGGAGGGAGGTGCCATGCGTCAGACTCTGATTGACCAATGTTTATAGCACACATGGATGGGGAGTGTGACATGGAGGTGGAACTCAGGGCACTGGGTGTGTCAGGGACATGGACACTGTAGACTGTTCACCAGTAAAGCACACATACACAATAAGCAATGTCCTCAAATGTGAAACTGCAGGCCATGAATCCCCAGGAGACAGATCATGCATGCTGCTGTTGTGCAAGCTGCATGGGGAAAGTTGTGGTGAATGCAGGGGGCCTGTGGCGGTAGTTGCGTCATGTGGCAGAACATCTGCCTCATCGTCCAACATGGCTGCTGTGGCAGCTGTCTCCCCCACTGTGTTGCTGGCAGCCGATTCAGTGCCTTCTGCCACTGGCTCCTGTGTGCTGGTGACTGGTGTGGGTGCTGTGGTGGGGGCCGTAATGCACATTGGTGCGGTGGCCTCTGGGGTTCTCTTGCCCTTCCGCAGTAGTGCAGGTTGGCCTCTTCCCCTTGATGTTGAGGGGCGGTGTTCTCCCTCCATGCCCCTGGCCTTCTTTTGTGGTGTCACATCATCCTTCCTAGTGTCCTGGTCATCGCTGTCTGAATGCGTGCCTGTTGGGGACCAATAGAAGGATAGGGTTATTGATGGGTCTATAGGCATCAGGCATGCATTGGGGTGGCTGCATTCATATGGAATAGCAGTTGATTGACATTGGGGTAGTGACATACGGGTTGCTTGGCTTTTGGGTGGGTGATGCATGGAAGTGGCTGGGTTGAAACATATATGGGGTGCATCATGCATGTGGACATGATGCTGCTGTGCACTGCCTGTAGGCAGTCTTGTATATATGTGTCTGGTGGACCCTGCTCTACTTCATTGCACTGTCAGTTCAGGTGGACATTATTGTGTTGGTATTTGCATTGTTTCATTTGGGAAACCTACCTGCATCAGCCGATGACGGGGCTCCTCGCTCCATGTCCCCCACTCCCTCAATTGCCTCCATCCCTATGGTGCTTGTGCAGATCTCCTCCCAGGGCTGCAACTTTATGGGGGAGTCCGCACCTCCGCCTGTTGCCATCCCCAGCTTGCGGTTGGCCGAGAGGATGCTCTGCACGCGTAAACGCAGATCGTCCCAGCGCTTCCGGACATCTTTAGGAGTGCGGGGTGTGCTGCCAACGGCACTTATTTTCTGCGCAACCTCTGCCCATGTCTGCTTCTTCCGCTGCACTGCAGGGCGGGACATGACGGAGGAGAAGACGACATCCGCATGTTCTTGTAGCGTCTCGGCCAGCATGGTCAACTCCTCTTGGGAAAAGCGCTCCTTGCGCAAGCGCTCTGTGCTTTTTTTGAGTGCTTTGGGCATGGTAAGGTGCAGCAGGTAGTGGTGAAGGTGTGGTAGAGGTGTGGTAGTCAGATGGCTCCTGGTTGTGGAGGATGACAATGGATTGTGTTTTTAAAGATGGCCGCCGTGCTCTTTCCCGTGCTCTTTCCCGTTCCTATGTGATGGCGCTACTTCCGGTTCCGCTTATTAGCGCTAATAGCGGACACCGCTAATGCCGATGGCTTGGATGGCGGTGGAGGTATTTGCACTTCGTGCTTGTGCAAGGCGGTGGGGTCATTACCGGCATGGCGCAAAGCTCGTGCCCGCAAAGTCGTAATAGGCCGCTTTTAGCAGTCTATTACCAGCACGGACATGGTAGTTGCTCCATCCGGGAATGACCGGTACTTACCGCCAACCTCGTAATGAGGCCCAAAGTGTATGTTTCTGCAAAGGGGCATATAGCTCTTCTGAGCTGGTCCCATCGGAAGGCGCTAGAAATAAAACTTGATCCTAATACAAATGAACTTGTGATGTCCTTCTAGAGGGGCAGTGAAGCAACAGAATAATATAGCATATTTCTGAGGCTTGTGAGTTTCCTCAGAAACCACTTGCAGTCTCAGCCTGCATGTGGACCGATAGGTGTTGAAGAAATATGCAGTGCCCGATATGCAACCTTTTACGACTCTAGGAGAAATGCAAGTTTTATAGGACATGCCAAGGTGTTTTCTGCACTTAATTTAAACTCAGAACACTGAATTCAAGGACCCTCAAAGCTTTTTGATCTCATTTGAAGGTATGTTGCAGTATGTAAGAATCATGTTTGGTTTAGTCTCGGCACCATAAGTTTATCAAAGGTTAATGCATGCCTACTTCATCAGATAGAGATGGTCAATGAATAGAAACTGGGACAAGGAAGAGGAGGATAAAGAGTAGGAGAGGCTGGGGCAATAAAAGCCAGTATCCCCAAGTAACACCATGTTCTTGTTGGCTTTCCCATAATACCAATAATGTAACTGTAGCAAAATGTCCATGCTGACCACACCAATATATAGGTAATCCACATGTAAGAACACCCTCCTGATTGTTTACCTATAATCGGAGTAATACTAATGGAAAGAAATGTTCATGCTGGCTGCACCAATATATACTAGTATGCTCTCAAATACACTGGGATGAGAAAGAGGGATTGGGATGCGGATGATTGACTGTGAAGATAAATAGAGACTGGGATGAGGTAGATTGGGATGAGTCACTCCTCATCCACCAAGTCCCTTTCCCTTATCCCAGTCCCTTTCCCTCATCCCTATTCCATGTTCCTCATTCTGTTCTCTTCCCTGTCCATACTGGCTAGGTCAATATATGTTAGTATCCCTACGTAACAAAACACTCATATTCTCTTTGCCAATAAATCTAGTAATGCCACTTAAAGAAATTATATGCATGCTGTCTGCGTCACTGTATGACAATATCCCACATACGACAACAAACAGTCAAGATGGACCTCTCCAACAGAATTTCCTTTTCTCGCTGCATGCAGGGGTCAGACCTCCTCGGTGCTGACCTTAACGTCTCAATCCACAGGTTCCTCTATAGGTTGCACCACCTTCCATGACTCTGGGGTCCACAAGCTCATGGGTTTCTGTCCCCTCTTCCTTCCAGGTGGGTGTCATAAAGTCTCAACAAGTTACTTCATCTCCCCCACACTGTTCTGGCAATGGTTCCCAAAGCCCCCCATGCTAATTGATTCTAGTTGTGGGCTTTCCAGGGTCCTATGCCGCTAAGTTACTGCAGTTCCAGATGTTTCTGCTTGACTGAACAGGTTGCTGCTGGCAGTGATGTGAAAACAAGGAAATAATATGAGGCAGGGTAACCAAAAAGGAAACACACCAAACACAGGTTACAAAGGAACATACAAAGCACTTTATTTTATACTGAATCCAATTACTAAAGAACAGAACAAAATTCAGATAGCTATCGACCCTCAGTACAACACAGTGAACTCCGGCGTGGTTCGGTGTGCTCAGTGAGTGCAAATATTCATTGAAACAGTCAGGCTTTTATACATTTCTCCAGCCTGTTGTCCAGCCTTTCTTTGGGTTAACCATTCCATAAATAAGTTACTGCTCTAGGGTCCCTTGCCAGGTCAAATCTAGTTCATCTTAGGTTTATACATTAACAAGAAGAAAAGGTAATTATGTATGCTCTAGGCCTAACATTACAATGCGGGACTTAATTTATACAATATAGTTAAGCAGGTGTTCTCATTCAATTATAGATCAGTTTCCGTGATACAGGTAATCCATTGCACACAGGTCAGCAGAAGGACAAGGTCTCAGCTCATGACCCTAACAAGTGGCCTGCAGGCAAGTTATACATTGGCTGTACAGAGGTCATGACAATCGAGTTCTGTTCTGAATAACATAGGCTACCATTTTAGCTCAGATGGTGACTTTATAGAGCAAGAAACCCTAAAATGGCGGCTTGACCCAAAATGACAGTTTACATGGTTTCTAAGGTCAGGACCTTGCAATGCGAGTTTATTCACATGTAGTTTATAAGCAACTTGTTAGCAGCTTGGCGTAGGCCAATATACATATATTCATAGCAATAGGAGGCACGATATAATTTCTAGTTTGACAGTGAGAGCTGGAAATGAGTCCTTCAAGTAGGGAGAACACATTTTTGAGGCTGTGCCCCTCTCCTCTTTGTGCTAACCATATTTTCCCTTACCCTGACTCATTCCTCCTCTCACTCTTAGTGCTGACCATGCTGTTCAGAAGCTACCACACTGGCTGACTAGGCCCTGCTCTTTTAACAGTCTCTCTGATGTTCAAGTCTCCTTCACAACTCTTCTGTATCCATTTCCCCTAATATTATTGTGGATTCAGTATCACCCCACCTCATCTCTTCTCTACCGAAGACATCTGTCTCCTCTACCTGGTACGACGCTCTTTGCCAAACTAACTCTATCTTTTTTTATGTTGCGACCTCCTTCCTTTTGACCCCTCCTGAATCACTTTATTCCTCACTGTCATGGGTATAGCCACCTTCTTTTCTTTGACTCTAGCTGGTACCCCCTCGTCTCTCACCAGTCCTGATATTCCTTCCTCCTTCCGTTCCACTTTTCTGGTGTCAGAGAAACCAAGCTCACACATCAATTTCAGGTGATGGCAAATAGAAGCGATTCATTCTTTGGCTTGCAAGGCAAGGAAAATGGCAGCCTGCTTGTATACGGACCCCGCCTAACTGACCTGACCAGCCCTGCAGACCCCTTACCTTCATTGGGCAATTGTCACCTGACTAGGGAACATTCAAGAACACTATCACTAGGCCTTTTGACACACTCATCCCAGCCCCTTCCCCTGTTCATAAAACATGTCTTTAATGTCTACTGCCTGAAGTGATGTGTGGTAATGCATTTCCAGTCAAGGGGGCTCTGACAGGGTGCAAACCCCACACCCTGTGATGCCTTCCGTTCTTCTGTTCCTTACCTTAAGTGTGTGGTGGCTCCCCTCCATGACAAAGTCCGGTTGGGATGAACAATTCACTCTCCAATCCAGTGAGTACTGATTCTAACCGCTGTGCACAGGTTGCGAATATTACTCCAATAACTCTGACTGGTCCGAGACCTGTAGTCCTCGATCCTTATGCACATGTGTGAACGAATATGTAGTCCGAACAAGCATTGGCCATAACCAACATAGGGAAGGGGGGCCTGATAAAGCCAGCTAAAATAAAAAATAAGGGATATATGGGTGGTGTGATGTCATAGGGGTGAGGCAATTTCATTTCAGTTAATCATTTTAAGAGTCTGTCTGCAAAAGAAAATTCCCACCCCTCATTCTCCATTCTGTTATGCATTCACATATTTAAAGAATCTACTCCCAAATTTGTTATCAGCTCCCTTCAATCAGCAGTTGCTTGTCTATAATAGGGGAGGGGGATCTAACCCGCTCATAACTTCATCCATTATGGAGGAGCCACTGCAACTTCAACTGTCAAAAGGAAACGTGGACCAAGGCTGGGGGCATTTTGCTTCTCCAGCCTTGCATGGCGACTACAGGTTGGGTAAATGCACGTCTGAATGTGTGAGGGGGTGTTCCTTTGCCTCCCCGCACATTCAAATGGATTAGGTCATGACAATGTGGTGCTCCGGCTCCTGTGCTTATGTCCAGATACCAGGAAGCACTCTATAATTCCTGGTTCCTGTTCTTGTGTGTGGGAGGCAAAAGGCCCTCATGAAGGGAGGCAGCATCTAGCAGGAGCAGCATCCGCGTCGGGGCTGAAGGTGGGTGAGCATTTTGTATGTATGATGTGTATGTATGTTGGTATGTGTGTATCTATGCATGTGTGAGTGATTGTATGATGTATGTATGGGAGCCCGTGTGAATGGACAGTGTATGTGTGTGCATGTGAATGTTATGTAAATGTGTGAGTGAATGCATGTTTGAATGACCAAGTAAATGTATGTGTGCTTGTGCTGGGATTGGGATTGGGCTGGCCTGGGATAATGATTTGAGGAGGAAGGATGTTGGCAAAGGGCTGTGGGGGGGGCGGGATGGGAGGGTTTACTGGGCATCTATAATAAAGCAAGCACGATAAGTTATTACGTGGCTAGACTGGCATTTTGGTGCATCCAGTCTAGCCAAATCCTTACTGTGGTATGCCATTTGTTACTAGGCATCTGTGATAAAGCAAGCATGATACATTTTATCACCTTGCTAGACCGGAATGTTGATGCATCCATTTCGTCATGTGTTACTGTGGCATCACATTTTTTTTACTAAACATATGTGATAAAGCAAGCATGATACATTTGTTTACCTTGCTAGACTGCCATTTTGGTGTAGCTAGTCTAGAAATGTTTTACTGTAGCTAGTCATTTTTTACTTATGCCTCAGTAAGAAATGGCTAAATTGGCCGAACCAAAATGCCAATCTAGCCATGCAATAACACTTATCATGCATGCTTTATCATAGATGGCCAGTAAACAATGTCATGCCATAGTACAAGAATTGCCACTTGGGTAATCCAGGCTTTCTCGCTATGCTTGGCTGCTCCTGCATATTTTTGGCAAATAGTTATGCCCATCCAATTAAAGAATTCACCAGCCACCAATGTCTCTGATCCACTCCTGTTATTACCACCTCCTTCCACTCCAGTAAACATGTTACCTTTTCCTTCCCAACCTCCTTCTAGTCCACTTTTGATCTGACCCCCTCCTGCCTTTCTACTTCTTTTAACTACCACGTCCTTTCAATCTGGCACAGACGCTAGCTCTGCCTTCTCTTCCTTTTCCACCTCCTTCTAGATTACTTTTGATCTCACTCTCTACTTTCTACTTCTGTTGGTTTTAGTGCCTGCCACTCTTCTCCAGATGTTACCTCTTAATACCCTTTCCTTCCTTCTCATCTCATGACCACCTCCTGTGTTCCTCTGCCACCACTTCTCCAGTCTTCTTTATTCCCTCTGCTTCTTGATCTTCCTCTTCTGTCTCACTTCCAGCCTTCACTGCACATGAGCCTATGTTCATTGAACTGCCCCCTCCCCAGTCTGGTTGGTCTGTCTTATAAAAGTAGATCCATCCTGTTCTGGGTGGGACCATTGGTAGGGATCTACAACCAAGGCCCCAAATGGTGCATGGTGGAGATTGGTTCTGGGTCCGAGCTTATTTCTAGTCAGATTGAGACTGAGTGGCTAGACTAACTGCCTCATCACGAGTTTGGTGGTAACCCTTAAATGCGGCGGTAACGCTATTACCGCTGCATTTAAAGGTCTGCCAAAACACGGGCTTGACAGATTTACCCCTAGCTCTGAGCTGGGGGCAAATCTGCTGCGATTTTACAGATTTTCGGCACTATTACCACCAGCGCTATTACAGCCGGCGGTAATAGCACCGAACATTCCCCATTGGGCCCAATGCGGAATGGGAAATTGCTGAATGGGCCCAATGGGGACTGGCGACTTACCGTTCCACCAAACCCGTGATCCGGCACTAATAGCGGTGGGGGTTTGGCGGTAGGGCTAATAGCCCCGGTGGAAATACCGCCGGGGTTAGCGCCCAACTCATGATGAGGCCCTAAGTGTATTTTAACTCTGGTGGCCATTTTGTAATTCACTTGGGTTTCTGCTGAACTAATGTAGGCTGCTGATGTTGGGAGCAGAGTTTTCAACAGGCTCTGGGCTGTTAAGTTGAGGAGAGGTATGCTCTTCTGTTCAACATATAGTTTTTTGTGCTCATCCATATTGGCTAACTCGCTAACATTGCCTGCAGTTCTGTGAAAGTGAACTGGGGTGCCAACCTCGTAGTATTCATAAAAGGAGGAATCGCGGGCCTGCTAGGTTTGGGGGGGATTTCGTCTTGCAGCTGTTAGTGCAGGGTTTTCCAAATCTCAAGCTTCGATTAAGGGGTTTAGCAATGAATGGCTCATGTTCCAGATGGGCAGCGGTATTGCTCCTTTTGTCGTGGTGGAGTAAGGAGTCGGACAAAGGAGTGGCATATTTCAGCATTACTTTATTTAGAAACAAAGAAAATAACCTATCTTATCTCAAAAGGGTTATTCCAACTTCAGCAAATATCAACTTGGATGCTCATCGTCAGGATGTTTGTCAAGATCAAAAAAAGGATCCTCTATCCGAAAACCTACTCTAACCCTACCACTAAACTACAAAAGTGTTCAGCATCTAAAGAAAATAATAATACGAGGAGAATGACTCCCTTCTCCTGGTGAACTGGTTCAGCCTGGTTCAGTCTTTAACCCTGCTCCAATAATATTTTCCATTAGTTTCTGATTCAACAAAGAGAATGTGGTCAGGAGAATGTCTCTCTTTTCCTGACCCACCTCGCAGCGCCTTAAGGGCTGTCTTGGTATAGTCTTTGGCAATAGTCCTTGAAAGTATCATCAGTTCTTCCCAAGAGCGAACACGGCTTGCTTTATAGTTTCAGCAATTATTCCCTGTTGTATGCCTTTCTGAAGATTATCTCCAGACAGTTCATGTTGTCTAATATTCTCTTTAATTGTATTAGGGTTATCAATATGACGAGGTAGATTACTCCTGAGGCTCTCTTGGGTCTTGGTTCTCTGTATATCCCCACTGTGACGAGTGAAATTACCCCTGAGGTTCTCTTGACTCTTTATTCTCTGGGTAACACTAATGTGACGAGGGTGATTACCCCTGTGGTTTTCTTGACTCTTGGTTCTCTGGGTATCAGCGATGTGACGAGCGAGATCATCCCTGCGGCTCTTTTCACTCTTGATTCTCTGGTTATCACCACTGTGAAGAGGGAAATTCCCCCTAAGGCGTTCTTGTTTCTTAATTCTCTGGGGGGTCGCTGCTGTGTTGAGGGAGATCAATCCCAAGGCTTTCTTGATTCTTAATTCTCTGGGATCACTACTGTGACAAGGGAGATCACTCCCAAGCCTTCCTTGATTCTTAATTCTCTGGGGGTCAATACTAGTGTGATGAGAGAAATCACTCCCAATGCTTCCTTGATTCTTAATTCTGATCACTCCCGAGGCTTTCTTGATTCATGAGTTGCCCCAAACCCTTGCCAGGTTTCCCGCTGTTTCTGTTATCTGTAGCGTGTCAGAACTGCCATCACCAGTTCTTCACATGGTGATGGGCTGACTTGTGTTGCTTCAGAGCTTCCTGCCTCCCTCACTCTGCTCCCTGCTTTGTCCTAGCAGCTCCGCTGAAAGTAGGGTCCCACAGTTCTGGCATAGTACCACCTCCCAGAGGTCACTCCATGGCTGGCTTCTGTTCCACTCTTCCTCTGATCAGGAGCTTGGCTTCCCCTGCAGCGCTCTGTCGACTGCTCTTCACTGTTTCTGCCGTTGGGGATCAGCCTTCTTGTAGCATCATGTTCCCAAGTTCGAACTTCCCGGCAGGGCTGGCTTTACGCCGGCTGGTCTCTCTCACTTTCCCAGTCTTTTCTCGCTCTTTTATTCCTGTGGCTGGATCCCCCCCAGCATAAGGTTAAAGTCCTTCTTTACTGTTGTTGAAGTAATCTTTATGACTCCTTTGAGCCAACTCTTCTTAGCACTATAGTTAAGCGCTCTGAAACACTTGTGTACGAGCGCAATAGAAATAAAATATCAATATCAATATCAGCCTGTTATGGTTCTTTGGCTTTCTTTTGCTCGTCTTTGCCCTGGTCATATTACTTTATGAATCAAAGACTGAAGAGACATTGCCCTAACAGACGGTAGTATTATTTGGAACTTCTGACACAGACTTGGTCTCAAGGGACAAGGGGTTAGGGAGTTTCTTGACAGAATGGGAGTCCTCATCCCCATGGCAGAGTCTCGCCCCATGAGATTCCACATTCTACCATCCCTAGGGGTATTATTGGTTAGCAGCGTCACCTCCTTAGCCACACAGGGAAGGGTTCCCCCCTGGGGAGAAGTGACGAAATTCCATGAATCATCACATACCCTTCCCCAAATGGAATTAGCTTCCTCGTCTAGGATTAGTGGATGGATTTCTGTAGAAAGAGCCTTTTTTCAAGTGTGGCTCATGACCTTTTTCCAAACCCAAATGGGTGGTTCCATTATAAACCCATTTTCTTCCCAGGTGTCAAAGGGAGAATAAGGGGGAGAAGGTTTATTTAGTTTTCCATTAGGTCAAATAGGCAAAGTCTTTATTGGTATATATTACCTCTTCAGAAAGTCCTGGAGCAACAGCAAAATTAATTAGGATGTTCTCGCCCCTAACACTAACAGTAACTGGTATTCTGTGATAAGTTTCCTCATCAATGTGTAAACAGTTTATCCTTACTGGACTCCCTATTTGCAAGTGCTCCAAGTACAGTAAGTCTGCTCTAACGGCTGCCTGTTTTATCCCTGAATCTACCAATGTGGAAGCTCGGATTCCATTAACGTTTACCACTTCTTGGAATTTGTAGGGGGTTGGAGGGCAAATGTAACTGCTAGTTGTTTTGACTTCCCCTTCATTTATCGAATCCTTGTCTTCCCTGGTATCTGTTGACACCCATCCCATCTCCATGGGATATTCCCTTTTGTTCTTAGGACAGTGTCTTGCCAAGTGTCCTTTTCCCCTCACAAGAGAAACAGGATACCAAGGAAACTGGAGGGACTTAAATCTCTTTGGTGTCTTTTTTTGTTAGCATATTCTCTGGTTTTCTTTCTTCCCTTTCCCCCATTCTCTAGTACCCGATTTAATAACTCTGGGAGATATTTCGGGTGGGGAACTTTGGAGTTTGGTTTCATTTCTTTCCTGCCATCCTCCCATTTATGAGAGACTCTTAGCAGTTTAGCTGCTTTCACGTCAGAATGGCTGTGATAAAAGTGGGTCTGCTCTCTTGTAAGACTGCTTTTTGTAAATATGGGAGAAAACCATTTGTGAATTGCTCAATAGCTAAAATCTCCATTACTTCTGGTAGAGCCTTCTTCCCAAGCCATTGGGACAAGGTATTCTGAACCCTTGCACCCAACTCCAATGGGGTTTCAGTAGGTCCCAAATGAATCTCTCTGAACCTCTGCTAGAACAGTTCTCTGTTTGCGCCACTCTTTTCACCAACCCCTGTTTTTTGTGATTGAAATAAGTGGTGCCCAACCGGTTCAATGTTTGGTATGAGGATTGAAGATCCCCCTTTCATAGCTGTGCTAAGCAAAACTTTCAGCTCTTCATTCCAATTAAACAGTTGGGCCAACCATTCAAAGTTTCAAAAATAGGATTCCCAGGTCCTCCCCATCCCGATAAGGCTGTAAAATACTATGAGGATGCATGGGCTGATGTTGACTAGATAATATACCATCCAGCCCTTCCTGAAATCTTTGGGCCACTTGTATTTGGTATTAAAGCAAGTGTTTCTATAAAGCTTCTATGGGATTTA
Organism: Ambystoma mexicanum; assembly: GCF_040938575.1. Taxonomy (NCBI): domain Eukaryota; kingdom Metazoa; phylum Chordata; class Amphibia; order Caudata; family Ambystomatidae; genus Ambystoma; species Ambystoma mexicanum. The sequence goes on from NC_090937.1 coordinate 40,816,520, forward strand.
TGATGGAGGTTAGGGGGTTTGTCTGGACGGATTCTACTCAGAGAGACTCTTAAGGCTTTTTAAAACTTTATTTTATTCCCAAAAATCCTATGGGCAGTAAGTTGACTTGGGGTCTTGCCATACAATTTCTTGTCTCTCTCAGGGTCCCTCCAAGGTATATCATATGGACATGGATCCCACGCTGACACCATATGTGGCGTGGTGGAGTAAGGAGTCGGACAAAGTCGTGCCATATTTCAGCATTACTTTATTTAGAAACAAAGAAAAGAACCTACCTCTCCCTACCTCAACAAATATCAATTTGTGTGGTTGTCGTCAGGATGTTTGTCTAAATCAAAAAAAGGATCAGTCCTCTGTCCAAAAACCTACTCTAACTCTACCACTAAACTACAAAAGGGTTCACCTGGGGCAATATGGACCAAACGTCTTATCTCGATATTTATGGGCTGAATGGTGATATATACGATATATATATGTCGATATTGTTTATGTGGGTTAAATGTTCAGTTGTAAACCAACTACATGTAAGATGTCTTAATCGCCTTTATTTATAAGACATTGATTAAAAAAAAGTGCAAATATAGGATCCTCTTCCTGTTTGAGAATACACATAGCTGTGTAAACATCAAAATGTAAATACAAAAGTACATAAATATACAAAACAAAAATAGTCACATCTCTGACAATGCTCCTTAACACAAAAACAGACTAATTGAAAAAGTCAACATGTTATCCTCTCCTGCTCAACAAGATACACAGCTTTGCCAATAGCAATGTAAATACAAAATCTTTATAAAATATACTAAATACAAATATGCACATCTCTGGGAATACCTCTTCGGTTATTTACCATAATAATGAAAAGACAGAACAAAAAAGCATGCAAATACAGGGTTTCCTTTCCTGTTTAGCAAACTTATCTGTGCAAATACCAATGTATATGTAAACATAAAATATAAACTGAACTACTTCTCTGAAAAAGAAGTTTAGTTTCCTACTGATGAACACTTCAACAAATTACAAAACCTTTCGTTGGGTGTAGCTCTGTAGTCTCACATGCTTTGTCCAAGGAACACTAGCCTATCCACAGACTCAGGCTTGAGAGATGCCCTGTGGAAGGTAACAATATTACAACTGCAACCGAAAAACCTCTCAGAAGGTGTGCTGTTGGCTGGGTCACAAAGATACTTCTTTGACAAGTGGCTCAGTGCTGGAAAGAAAATGGCATATTCCTTCCACCACTTTAGAGGGGTTGTTCCACTCTCTGCAGTGACTGACTCTAAGGATCTTGAAAGTTCATTTTCAATAACCTGCCTCTGTGTCATATTGGTGATGGTGCTCTTCTTAAAGAGGTTTACGAGTGTCTTCTTCTTAACTGATGGTGACCCAAATACTGCTACCTCTTGGTCTACAGGCATGGTGGGCACCGCTGGCACAGCTGTGTCAGGCTGAAAGCATCTCTGATCAGCCAGCATAGACAACGCCTCTGAAACAGCTTTGTACCTTAACATGTCGATCTTGTCACTTGAGACGTACTTGATTTTGAACCTTGGATCAAGAACTGAGGACATGTCCAGTAGGTCACTAGTGACTGGGTCAGAATACTTTGTGTTGAGATAATCGAAAATGGTTGTCTTGGTGCATTTAGTCAGCTCAATTTCTCCCTCATCATGTGCCAGGAGACTTATATTGAAAAAATGAAGCAAAGGTCTGACATAGAGAGAGTAACATCGCCCTCACCAGACAGAGCATCTGTGAAGTCCTGAAGGGGTTTGAGAGCCTTCTGGAACGCCTCTATGACCTATGTGTCCTGCCAGGTAAGGACTAGATGCCTGGATTTCTTGTCAGAGGGCAAAACCTTTGCAAAGGTGCCCTGCTGCGGACTCAGTGATGAGCTAGTGAGTGGGCAGACCCAGCTGAATCTGAGGTTCAGCCAATTCTCTCATTTTCTTCCAGCTAGAGGAAAAGCTGCTCAATATTTTCTTGCACAGGGAAATAGCCCAAGAGATGCCGTTATCATCCATGCCATGTCCTGTGATACAAAATGTAGAGAAATCTTTTGAATAATGTTTTTATTTAATTGTATTTATGCAACTTTATTACATTTTTATTTCATTAACAGATAAAAACTTTAATATGTGCTGAAATCACTTAAACCAGTCCAGTGTTAATTTTGGCACCCTCTTTTTGATTTAGTCTAGTCTCAGTCATTTTAACTCAAATAAAATTTAAATGTAAAATGTTAAACTGAATAGAGTAAATAGCTTTTTAATCAAAACTGCTAGTTACCAATGTCATACTGTAGTTAATTGTTGACAAAATTAACAGTGAACCAGTCCCTCTCTTCAAATTTTATATCATGTGATCAAGCGACAAGTTGGTCGCGAAACGTTACGCTGCCGAATTTTCAGCATTTCTTGTCTTGGGAACTCGTTTTGTTCATGAGATTTTAATGTGCATGATGCACGAATAAAATAAAGCTACTTGGACTTTTTACTGTGGTGGACTCAGATTATTATGCTGCTGCATTTTACTATATCCTGCCTACTTTGAAGAGTGCTCCTCCACTCTCTTGTTGCTCCCGCAGCAGAACTCTTGAATATATACATATATATATTCTATATATTGTCTATATATATATATAGAGAGAGAGCGAGAGAGAGAGAGAGAGGGAGAGTTATTTTAAAACTGTTACACATTCTACTCCTTCAGCATACTCACCAATTGCAAGATGAAGCTGGTGACCAAAGGGATATATATGATCACTGCGCCGCCGAAAAGGCAGACAAAACAAATGTTGAATACAAAAACGACGAGGCACAGTGATCACATAGATCACTTTTGCCTGCATCCCCATTCCCCCTTCCCCTTTTCCTCCCTACTAACCTTTCAGCTGCACACTTCTGTGTGTGCCGCCAACTCCCATCTTTCTCTGCAGCATCAGTTCCCATCCACTAACGTGGGTTGGAACCCCCGTGCCCTTTATTCAGTGTTATGGGATTCGGGATTTGTTTTGCCACAGAATGCACAGTAATCACGCATTCAGCATTTTTTAGTCTGCATTTTGGGCTAATACCGACCAAAGCACTGCATCCTCAGCCATTTAGTCAGTTTCACCGCTTTGACAACACTGTCCCTGTTGTAGGTTGTTATTGCAACGATTCCCCTTTCGTCAAGTTTCCAGCTTCTAAGGGCATCCTGCAGGGCTTCAGCCATATGCTCTCAGGTGTGGTCTTGAGAAAAGAAGCTTGTTTGGAGACACGCACTTTTCATCTCCAATCTTCCAAAAAATGTACACTCAATACTGCGATCAGGGAGATCGCTCCTGATGCTTTCTTGATTTTTAATTCACTGGGGGGTCACTACTGTGACAAGGGAGATCACTCTCTAGGCTTGCTTGATTCTTAATTCTCTGGGGGTCACTACTGTGACGAGTGTCCTTGAGTTGTCCCAAACCCTGACTCACGTTTGCTTCAACGCTTTGCTGCAGAGACTTGGGCCAAACGGCTCCAGGGTAGTTAAAGGACTACAGGGGCCACTTCCCAGAGGTCATGCCACCACCGGCTTCTGTTCCTCTCTTCCTCTGATCAGGAGCGTGGCTTCTCCTGCAATGTTCCGCTGACTGTTCCCTTGCTGTCTCTGCCACTGTGGATCAGCCTTCTTGCAGCTTCATGTTCCCAGGTTCGAACTTCCCGGTTTGGGCTGGCTTCACATCGGCTGCTCTCTCTCTTTCCCAGTACTTTCTCGCTCTTTATTTCCTGTGGCTGGATCCTCGCCAGCATACGGTTAAAGTCCTTCTTTACTGTTGTTGAAGTATTCGTTATGCCTCTTTGGGGGCAACTCTTTTCAGTACTATGGTAAAGCAACCTGTTAAGATTCTGTAGGTTTTTTTGGCTCTTTTTCGTCTTGGTCAATTTACTTTGTGAGTCAAAGACTGAAGAGACATTACTATAACAGCAGTAATATTATCAGGAATTTCTAACAGGGCCTTGGTTTCAACGAACAAGGGGTTAGGGTGTTCCTTCAAAGAACGGGGTCCTTATCCCCATGAGGGGAGTTTCTCCCCACAAGGTCCCACATTCTACAACCCCATTGAGGACTATTGGGTAGCAGGTCCTCCGTCCGTATCCTCACAGGGAAGGCTCCAACCTGCGGAGAAGTGACGAGAACCCATGAATAGTCACATCCTGCAATTGTCCTTTTCATGGGGCCTATTTTGGGGCTGAGGGCTGGTATTAGTTGACATGGATTTTGGAGAGGGTGTGGTGGCACTTATGGGATTAACCTTCTCAGGGGTATCCCGTTCATTTATCGACAGTAATTACTTTGTGGTAATTTACTATGAAGTAATTACTTTAAAAAATATGGGTATTTATGTGTGAATGAGTAAAGGAGCACGAACACCATAAGAATCAAAACCCGCCTCTCTCAGAATCCTTGCTTTCCCACTCCCTATCCGAATACTCCCAATCATTCTTCTTCCCGTCCCTCTGACTATTATCTTCCGCACTCCCAACCTGCTCAGATAAAATACTACAGTTCCCACAATCCCTTATGTTCTGTTCTTCATCCCGGTCATTCCCGTCCATTTTACAAACCTTCCCTATCCCGTCCCGAAGGATACTCTGACATTCCAACCCCTCCCTTTCAAATACAAAGACTATAATTTCTGACACCCACACTTTTCCCTGATGTAGAGAACAACTGACTTGTAATAAAACATTTTAACTGACATGTCCCGATGCAAGGGTCAGGTAAAGTCAGGAAATTGACTTAAATCACACGCACCTGACGGCCCTTCCTTTTCCCAACAGGGATAAAAGGTGGAGCCCGAGAGCACAGGACGAGCACGGCATATAGCACAGCGAGACGGCTTATCAGGCGCAGCAGTTCAAGAGAAGGAGAAAGGTGGCAGAAATCGAGAGGGTGGAGAGGAGAGAAGTGACATTGCCCTTTTCGTGCCAGGCCCACAGAACCTTCGTGGAAGAGTGCCTAAAACCACAAACAATAGCACAAGTGTATTGCAGCAGATGTCAATGGTACACAGGACAAGCCTATGCCGATAAGCAGGAGTGAGGGATGCTCCTATGCCCGTGCTACCAGCCTTGACTCCAGAGAAGAGAAAAGCCAAGCGGTTCATCACAGCCCGTGAGTCGAGGGGAGAACCGACAAGAACCGGGCTGTGTTAAGTGAGAATCGCAAAGTGGCAAGTTTGAGCCAGGTTCAATGAACTGTGAAAGAACTGTGAAAAGTGTTAGGGGATACCAGCTGCAGAGGGAAACCAGAACCACGTGGGTGCTAACTCCAAAGACTCTGATCGATCCCCATCTGAGCGAAACTACGAATACCAAGAGGCCATAGGAGGGCCTCCAAAAAAGGTCAAAGTGGTCATACTGAATGTCAAGCAAAATCCGGGGACAATCAAAAGACTTTGATCTACAAACTGGTTGAAAGAAAGGGAAGTGAATCCCAAAAGTATTGAACTGTGTATGAGAATTGGGAAAAGACATTAGGGGCCGGCGCCCAGAAGAGGGGGAGCCAGGGGTGAGCCACTATCACCCTAATCGAGAGCCACAGTGAACCCGGTGGAGGGAGGCTAACAGTCGAGAAGGGGTCGGAGCCCGAACGAGGGGGATTCAAGGGTGAAAAGGTGTCTCCCCAAAGAGTGGTGAAAGCAAAAGAGAATAAAGATACGAGGTGACAAGATTGAACCCGACGAGGTACACCAGAGAAGAAGGGCAAAGTCTAAAGTCCCCAGAGACAATGTGTTGACAAACGTGAACCTGGCCAAGGGATGTCCACTATGAGCTGTTTGAAAAGACAATAATACTTGTGAAGGAGAAAAGTCATAGTGACCCCGGTCGAGGGAGGCTTAAAGATTCGAGAGTGGTCAGCGCCCGGAAAAGGGGACCCCAGGGGTGAAGAATCCTCAGCCTAAGTAAAACAAGGAAACAAACTTTCATTTGTTAAAGTAACTTTTTGTTTTTACTATATGTTGGAACCTGACAGACCCTTGAAAGCGAGAGAACATAGCTGTCCGGGGTCCTGATAGCATTAAGGAATTTTCAGGGATTTGCGCCCAGAAGAGGGGAATCCCGGGGTGAAAGTCATCACCCAAAGCCCATGAAAAGAGACTGTTTATTTGTTTTGTTATTTGAACACGTCAGGTCCTTGAAGTCAAGAGACTTTCAAGTGAAACGAGACTTGGCCATCGACGGCCTTGATAGCTGAAAGCTGAACTGTCATCTCGTGCTGGGAGAACTTGAGAGTGTGCTGTGCTCCACGATCCCACCTTACCTCATGCATAAAACGTGGAGAAGGGAGACCAAGGCTACTGCATCCTGACATATTATTTGAAAACACTTCTTTCTTTTCTTGAAAACTATCCCACACCCTGTTTTGTATTAGTTGCAAGGTTTGGCAATAGGTTTCTTAGTATAGGCCCCTTTTTGTTTTGACACAACGCCACTAGGACTGCCTTATTATTATTTGATGGTCGGCACTTGCTCCCATCTTACATTGAAGTTTAGATTAGGTGTTTTTCCAACCTGCATACAGCATTCATTGTTCAACAAACACCCTTGAACTGTGATCACTTGTGTCTGTCTTACTTGTTGCCACCATGAGTTCCTTACATATGGTGTCAGGATTGGGATATGATCCAATTGATGCTAGTTGGAGAATCCTGTTACATCACATCTAGAAAATTCAAATAACGATTTCCATGCCCTATCCTCAGAAGTCTTAGAATCGAAAGACAAACCCTATCAAACTTTTTTTCCCCTCAATGGTGAGAAAGTGATGGCGAGGACGACCTCTCCCTTCCAGTGCTTAGAACAGAAAATGGGAGTCCAGTTCTTTTTCTTGACCTCTCAAGCTATTTGTCTTGATCGAAAAACAATAGAGGGAAATAGCTATTACCTCTGATGTCCCTACAACTGCTACATGCCAGAAAGAGATAACATTGTGATATCCCTGGGTGTCATGATCCCAGTCAGTGAGCATAGTGCTCATTCAGGCAGTCAGGCCAGGCAGGGAACATTATATTAATCAGCAGGTCAAAGGTGGGTGCTAGCCTGGCACATATGGCATTTACACTATTGACAGCTTTTACTTCCATAGACTCCCGTGATGGTCAACAGTAATTTCACACACTTAACATGGCCGCCGCAAAACCCATTTACAAGTAGCAGCACGGTTCTATTCATATTTGCAGAGGAGCTACTTAAGCCCCGCCTCTGCTGGAACATGCGCTTCGTGTCAGCTCTGCTGACAGTGGGTAATGCTGCCAGCGTTTATCCTCACAGAACCTGTGAAAAAGGAGATAATAGAGACATTCGTTTTATGAAAAGCTACAGAGTACCATAGTTCACAGAATAGACTTACTGTCAAATCTCACAACTTCCCCTTTAACTTCACCCAACTCCTCCTCACCTGAATCTCCGGTTGAGCTTGTAGAAGTTGCCCAATCTTGTCTCCTTCGGTATTTCTTTGATTCCTTCTTCTTTTTGGATTTCTTTTGACGTAAGTAAGGACGTGGCTCCTCGGAGGCCACCGTGACCAGTTGGGTCCCAAATCCGGGGATCTCCCAGGAGCCAGTCCCAAAACTCCAGGGAAAAAGCCACTGGCTGAAAAAACCCTGTGTAGTAGATGTTCTTCTTGGTTCTGCCGGGTGGTACCTTGAATAAAGTACCAGTAGGAATCAGTCTAATAAACTTAGTTCCGTCTGTAAACTAATGGTTCCAACTTGTAATGAAAGGAAGCAGGGAGCTGTAGTTCTGCTGGAAGATATGATGCAATCTGATGATAAGAATAGTTTTAGTGGTATTGTTAGGAACTTCAAGATCCAGCATGCACTGCAGGAAACAGACGGTGTCGTAGGGAACTGCAATATCCAGTATGCACCACAGGAACAGGCGGTGCCATAGGCTAGGCGACACCGTAGAACTGGCGGCACCAAAGGAAGTCGGTACCGAAGAAATGGAAGAAGGGCAGTCGTAAGGAAAACTGATTGGAGTGCCCTGAAAGTAGGTAAGAGCCTAAGACACACGGAAGACAGAGAAAAGAAAAGTAAAAGAGGGAAGTAGATCAGGCAGATATTAGAAAACAAGAAGAGGAATGATGGGCGTAGACCCGAAAGACAGGTTATTACACTAGTTAGAAACGAAAGATGAGGGGAAAGAACCGAAGAAGGAGCTGAACAAAAACCCTGTAATCTTACCAGATAGACACCGCTAAACAAGGAAAAACCTGTAAGAAAATAGCACCGCGAGTTACTGCAGATGGAAAAGGCGAAACGTAAGGTTGAAGTAAAGGCTTCTGTAACACAGAGAAACACGAGCAACAAGGCAGCGACCAAAGTTTCGAGTAAACGATGATACAACGCACTGATGTTATGGTGCGTGAGCATATATACGCTCTGGATGCCATCTTGGTGGAAGACTAGACCGTTACTGGAAACTAATGGCATCCATGTTAGGTGTATCTCCATCAATACCATATCTTCCATGGTTGGTGCATAACAGTATGCCCCCTTCGATGCCGGAATCCTGCTGGTTTACTGGGAAACAGTCTGTGAAACCTCTTTATTAGGTCCGGGGCATGTATATGCGACTTGGGCTCCCAAGTCCTTTCGGAAATTGAGTAACCCTTCCAATGAACCAGATATTGCAATGTTCCTTGTCTGTAGCGTGAATCCATCAATCTGGCTACCTCATACTCTTCTGGAACCGGGGAAGTCTTGATATCCTTCTTCCTGGTTCTTCTGTGGAATGGATCCTCAATATGATTCTTCAACAAGGAGGTATGGAATACAGGGTGTATTCTACTGAATCTAGCAGGTAGTTTTAGCTTGTACGCTACGGGGTTTATCTTAGCCTCTATCTGGAAAGGACCAATGTATCTCGGTGTGAATTTGCCTAACCGTGCCCACCTGGGTAAGTATCTGGTGGATAACCAGACTCGTGACCCTGGACCCCATTGAGGAACTGGTCTTCTCTTAGTATCAGCGTATCTCTTGGAGTTCTTTCTACTCTCCTCCAAAGTATGTAGAGCAGAAGTATGTATCTGTTGAATCTCAGCCAATATTTTGTCTACAGATGGCGCATTGGTATCGCTGAAACCGATCTTGGGAAAAAAGTGAGGGTGCTAGCCGTAGGTACACAAAAAGAACTCATACCAATAGCTGTGCGGCTAGTATTGTTATATACACATTCTGCCATGGGGATCAAAGAATCCAATTGTCTTGTTCCTTATTACAGAAACAACGGAGGTACTCTTCAAGAGTGGCGTTGAGTCTCTCCGTCTGTCCATTGGACTGCGGGTGATAACCCGATGACATTGCTCTATGGATTCCTAGCTCCTTACAAAATATGGACCAGAACTTTGAAGTGAACTGAACGCCCCTATCAGAAATGATTACTCGAGGCAGTCCATGTAGCCTTACTATGTCTCTGAGAAACACTGAGGCTGTCTCTGCTGCTGAGGGTACTCCCTTTAATGAAGAAAAATGGGCTTGTTTGGAAAACGAGTTGGCCGTTACCATCATAGCTGTCTTTCACTGAGAGGGAGGAAGGACCACAATAAAATCCATTGAGATGTTTTCCCAAGTGCGAGTGGGTAGGTCAGGTTGTTGTAATAGACCAATAGGTTTCTGCCTAGTTACCTTAGCATTGGTACAAACTGAACAAGACCCGACATAAGATTTAACGTCAGAATTTACCAAAGGCCACCAAAAGCTTCGGGTTAGAAGTTCATATGTGGCCTTCTGGCCTCTATGTCCAGCCAATGGAAGATCATGACATAAGCTGAGAGCTTGTTCTTGAAGTTCTGGAGTGGGTAGAAAAAGAGCCGATTTGTAAAACCATAACCCTTCTCTCTCTTGTAGGCCCTTGGTTGCAGCAGTCTGTTTCGTGCAGGATTTATACCCCTCCTGTACCTTCTGGAGATAGTGGTTGATCACGGCTATGAACCTTTGTTTGGGTAATATCCTCTCTTCATTGATCAAAACTGCCTTCTCCTGTCCGGACTCAGGCCAACTTCTGGAAAGGGCATCAGCTATCCCATTCAACGTACCCGGAATGTAGGTAATCTGGAAATCAAAGTTTGAAAAATAATAGGCCCAGCGGGCATGGCGGGAATTACGACACTCCATCTGCTGGAGAACTCTTAGGTTCCTATGGATGGTACGTATGAGAATATGAGAAATGGATTGGTTGCTCCTTGTAAGAGGTGTGTCCACTCTTCACACGCCATTCTCATGGCCAGCAATTCTCGCTCGAGTACAGAATAGTTCCGTTCACAGATGGTAAGGGTTCGTGAATAATAGGCGATAGGGTGTTCCTGGCCTTCTCTGTCCTCCTGCAAAAGCACAGCTCCCAGAGCGCCGCCCGAGGCGTCAGTCTCAACGATGAAAGGCTTCGATTGGTCTGGGTGTATAAGAACAGGAGCTGTGGTGAATAATTCCTTTAGTGTGGAAAAGGCTTTCTGAACTGCTGGGTTCCAGGAAAAAAAGACTCCTTTCTTAAGGAGTGAGGTTAGAGGTAACACTATCTCTGAAAAATGGGGAATGAAGCGGCGGTAGAAATTCACCAATCTGAGAAAGCGTTGGACCTCCTTGACAGAGGAGAGTACTGGCCATCTGAGAATGGCCTCAACCTTGTCTGGATCCATCCGAATACCTGTAGATGAGATTATGAATCCAAGATAGGGTATCTCTGTAACCTCGAATGAACACTGCTCAGGCTTGGCAAACAGATCGTTCTCTCTCAGCCTGCGAAGAACTTCCTTCACCTGAGTACGATGTTCATGTAGAGAGTTGGAAAATATCAAAATATCATCCAGATATACTACAACAGAAATGTTGAGCATATCTGAAAACACCTGGTCCATGAATCTCTGGAACACCGCTGGGGCATTTACTAAACCAAAAGGCATTACACAATACTCGAACAGCCCCAATGGTGTTCGAAAGGCGGTCTTCCATTCATCGCCATGGCGTATCCTTAGCAAATGATAGGCACCACGCAGGTCAATTTTAGTGAAGATTTGTGAGTCCTTAACTGCTTCTACGATATCCCTGATGAGGGGCATGGGGTATCTGTCCCGAACAGTAATATTGTTCAAACTGCGGTAGTCGATACAAGGACGGAGTTCTTTGGTACCCTTTTTTGCTACAAAAAACAAAGATGCACCGCCTGAAGATTTTGACCTTCTAATTAGTCCATTGCTGAGGTTGGAATCGAGATATTCCTTAAGTGCAGTCCGTTCTATTTGGGATAATGGATACAGCCTCCCAAAAGGTAAGGGTACGTCATCCTTAAGCTCTATGCTGCAGTCTTCAGGGCGATGAGGTGGAAGGAGTTTGGGCATAACATCTTCGAATACGTCCTCGAATTCCTTGTACTGCCCCCGGAATTGCTGAAATAGTCAACTGAGGTTGAGCTACCAGGTAGGCGGATTGTACCTCAGGTTGTGGTACCTTGATACAATTGTTACCGCAGAATTCTGAATCAAGACTCAATCAGTAGGCACTCCAATTGATACACGGGTTGTGAAGCCTCAACCAAGGTATTCCCAGTGTGAGAGGAAAGTGTGCCACTCTAATCACATCAAAAATAACCTTTTCGTGGTGGTTACCCATTGATATCTGCATGGGTAATGTTTACATGGTGATAGGTCCAGAGGATAATGGACGGCCATCTACTCCTTCTACTGGTATTATCCTCTTCTTGGGTTGAAGAAGGAGATGATTGTCTTTAGCCCAGGAGATATCAAGAAAATTGCCTGCTGCTCCGCAGTCCAACATGGCTAAAACTGGAATATTACAACCTGTTGTAGTGGTTAATGACACTTGAAAAACCATTAATCTATTATGCTCTACTCCTTCTCCTGATCCTGTGGGGTTGCAAGGACTTGTGCTACTCTCCTCGTTACCTCCCTTGCAGAGGGACGAGGTTGAGCATTTCCCGAACGCCGGGAAGGAATCTCCGTACAGTCCTTCAATTGATGTTTGGAGGACCCACAGTACATAAATAAGTTCAGTTCACACCTGCGTCTTCTTTCTTTTGATGTCAAAGGTCCACGGGGAGCACCAATCTGCATTGGTTCTTCACTAAAGGATCTATCCTTAGGAATTGAAGGAGGGTTGTAGCTCGACTGACCTCCTCAGACTCTCTTCCTCTCATGCTGTCTCTCGTTTAATCTGAATTCAATCCGTAGAACCAAAGTTACTAGTTCAGCAAAAGTGTCTGGTCTGGCCACTCGAGCTAATTCATCCTTTATCTCCTCTTGGAGTCCTCTACGAAATATGGTCTGCTGGAAGAAGGGCAGCCGTAAGGAAAACTGATCGGAGTGCCCTGAAAGTAGGTAAGAGCCTAAGACACACGGAAGACAGAGAAAACAAAAGTAAAAGAGGGAAGTAGATCAGGCAGATATTAGAAAACAAGAAGAGGAATGAAGGGCGTAGACCCGAAAGACAGGTTATTACACTAGTTAGAAACGAAAGATGAGGGGAAAGAACCGAAGAAGGAGCTGAACAAAAACCCTGTGATCTTACCAGATAGACACCGGAAAAACCTGTAAGAAAATAGCATCGCGAGTAACTGCAGATGGAAAAGGCAAAAGGTAAGGTTGAAGTAAAGGCTTCTGTAACACAGAGAAACACGAACAACAAGGCAGCGACCAAAGTTACGAGTAAACGATGATATAGCGCACCGATGTTACGGTGCGTGAGCATATATACGCTCTGGATGCCATCTTGGTGGAAGACTAGACCGTTACTGGAAACAAATGGCATCCATGTTAGGTGTATCTCCATCGATACCATATCTTCCATGGTTGGTGCATAACACTTATCCAACAGAAGTTATCTCCGACGCTGTTATCTTCAGTAAGAACATTTATTTGTTCGCAGTCGCAGCAGCTTCAGTCAGAAGTTTCACTCACAGCTGCAGCATCTTCAGTACGCAGTTTTTCCTTCGCAGCTGCAGCATCTTCAGTCAAAAGTTTCTTCCGCAGCCACTGCATCTTCCAAATGTTTTTTCCGGTGGTCGGTCAAAAGGGCGAAAAAAAAATCCCGAATAACAAAAATCTGGGAAAAAAAGGCCGAAAAAAAAAAATATTGAATTTATTATTTTTTTATATATATATGTATTTTTTGGGTCAGGTAAGTAAAAAAAAGGGTTAAAATAAAAAAAAAATAGAAAAAAGGGGGGTAGGGGGGAACCCCCCCATTTCGAAAAAAAAGGCCTAAAAAAAAATTCGATATTTTTTTTTCGGCCTTTTTTTTCGTGATTTTTTTTTCGAGATTTCTAATTTCGGTTTTATGACCATAAACCGTTTTTTCCTCAGCTTTACAAAAACCAGCAGACAACAAAAGAGGTATTTAATTAAAAACAGTTTAACAGAGAAGACGAGTTATAAGCATTTACGTACCTGAAAATTCTTCAAGTTTTCACCTCACAGTTATTGCCGCGCTTCACCTTGAAGGCTGCAGTTACTCCATATTGCCGAACGTACGTTTTAAAACATTTTCTCATCCTGAGTAACTCTGCAGCCATCCGCAGCCATAATTCTTTTCTCGAATTCCTAGAACCTGCGAAAAAGAGAAAAAAAGAACAAAATGTAATTAGAAAGAGGGATCTCTCCAATGTAGGAATCAATTCAAGCCCTTAACGATTAAAGCATCTTCACCTGCTTACTTACCCAAAGACTAATTATAAAAAGAATAGACATTTCAAGGCAAGAAGCTATAGAGATCATCAGCAACCCAAGTTACCATTGTTTCTCCATCTTAACACACCCCTGTAGAAAAGCAGGATGAAGGAAATTCAGCCCTAAAGTTAGAAGGGAATGATTTAAGGGAATACACATCTCATGTAGAATAATCTCAGTTAATAGATGTTATAGCGTTTCTATTGTTGTTATTTGTTTGTTCAAACAGAAAAAGATTTCTAAAGGCTCCAAGGTATCAGGTCCACAGGCTGGGAAGGCATTACGCTCCCGAGAAGTGCAGGTAAGCGTTACGCTGGGCTTACGGATGGGTTATTCCACCACCTCTGCCATCTATGTGGTACCCGTCAAAAAGCAAGGCATAGAGATCTTTCCCCTTATATAGTGTGGAAATAAGCCGAAATAGGCCGTACTCAACTTTGCTTCTCTTCCCAAAACTATTCAGCGAGGTGAAGTACTAGGAACACTTATATATGAGAACCTATGGAACACCCCGCTGGAGAGAATCCCTAAAACCCCAGGTGGGTTTGATAAGCCTTTAATAGACCATCCTTCCTCTCCCCTGAAGACCCAAATCCTGCAACATTAAAAATGGAACCGTTGATAAATCATCATCTCTCTTGGCAACAGAAGTAAAAAATCCCATCGCTAGAGAACGTACTCACGACCACATTCCTGAAGAGAGGGAACGATATACAGGAAGCATCCCTTTTCCCCAGTTTGATGACAGAAGAAGAGGGAAGTTTGGGGGATGAAGCACCTAGGAAATCCGAGTTGAGGGAAATAACAGAAGAGAACCCAATATATGAGATCTTGGGGAAAATACCATTCCATGAAACATCAGGAAGAGGTATTAAAAACCCTTCTACCGGAAATAACATCCCAGAATCCCACCTATATTAGTTGATGCGAGAGCAGAGAACGAAGAATTAAGGGAAGAGAAAAGACACCCAAGCAAAGAGATGCAAAGAAAACCCTGTATTGACCAAACAGGTCACAATCTACATAACTATTGCATCTTGAAAAAAAATGTTAGCCCCCTGAATAAGAGCAAGGGAGGGTCAACATCTAATATGTTGCTAGATATATCTGAAACCTTGCAGCTAGAAGCATGCCTATTTTGTGGAGAGAGGGGCCATGCAATAGAAATCTTCCTTTAAGTGATAGAAGAGGAACTCATTGATATTCAGGGAAGGGAAAGGAAAATCGAGAGAGAAAGTGAAGTAAAATAACTCTTTGAGTCATCTGCTCCAAAAACCCTGATCAACCGAGAAGGGGTTAAAAGTCCCAATGATAGCCATCCCAGTAATATGCTGGAAAACCTGGACCAACACACTAGCTGTTCCATGGAGGAATTTCCCCATGAAACCCCTCTTTCCAACCAGCATAGGGGACCGGCATGTGAGAAACCTGAGGGTTTTCTCCTAGTAAAACCCAGAGAATCCCTTATTCACGTGGCCAGGACATGGCCATCGTTGTTGGATCCAAATCCTGGGGGTGGACCAGTGGGGGAGGATCACCTAGGTAGCGGAACCCAGGGTTATGCTTGGGGCAATACCCCACGTGAGACGCGGTACCATCACGGAGAGGATGGTGAGGGGATTGAAGTCACTGAAGTTTTTGTAAGCTATTCCCGCTCATCATCTCTTCCACCCATTGAATCTCCCTTTCCTAAAGGAAAAACCAACAACCCATTCATATCTGATAAATACCCTAGGAGCACTAAACCGATTAGAATCAAAACCCGCTTCTCTCAGAATCCTTGCTTTTCTGCTCCGTATCAGAATACTCTCAATCATTCTTCTTCCGGTCCCTCTGACTGTTATCTTCCACACTCCCAAACAGTTCCCACAATCCTTATGTTCTGTTCTTTATCCCGGTCATTCTTGCCATTTCACAAACCTTCCCTACTGTGATGCTGGAAATGCATCGGAGGGACAGGGCCTCTGTATCCTTGTCCTTTACTACTTTTTATTGTGTGTTCTGTTGTGTTTTCCGCATAGGAGTTCATGTGGGACTCCTGGTGGTGCAGCTCTCTCTTTTTGTTTGGAGTACAGAGCCATGGGATACCCTTATGGCACCCATGGGTGGGGGTGCAACCCTGTGCTCCTAGTGTATGTTTTTGGGCACCTGTGGCTGGCCCAAAGTGCAGGGTATGGGCTGGTGGCAGCTCTCTGCTGAAATGACTGGTGCCCTGAGCGTCCTCCATTTTGGGATGCCCAGGCCTTGTCATTGGAATCGGTATATTGTTGATAGAGACAAGATGGCCCCCGTGGCCTCTTGCCTTCCATCGCCTGTTACATTGATCTTTCCGAAGTCCTGGGAAGCCCTGACTCTGTCCCTTCCCCCTGACTGGCTGTTGGGTGGAAGTTCCATATACGGTAGTGTGGGGAAGTGTCGACCAGACTGGCTGGAGCCTTCCCAACGACCGTATGTTGTGGGTACACCTGTGGGTGGGACCTGGGTGAATGGATTGTGTGACGAATATTCACTTCGTGTTGTGGATGTCTGGTATCTGGTGTTTTGACACAATGACTGAGACAGCCCTGTCCGAATCTGGTATGAATGCAGTGTGTAGTGTTGAATGGCGTGGTACTTGTCCGAATCCACATTCTGTGTTGTGAGTGTCTGGATGGAGAAGAATGGCCTGAATGCACCGTGCGCCGGATTGGCTGACTGACTGCTGAATGCCCTTCTGAGTGATTGGTTGCCTGAGTGTGGCCCAGCAGAATGAATGGGAGATCAACAGTACATCTGGGGGCCTCACTGCTAGAAATCGTTCAGAAGCTGAAGAGAAACTGGAGTGTAAACTGAAGCTTGACCTTGAAGCCCTGCTGGAAGAGAAGAATTGCTGTTGCTCTACGTCGCCGATCTGAAAGCGGTTGTGTCTCCAAGAACTGATCCAAGAGAGGACCTGGTAAGGAGACCTCTCCCCGAGCTACGAGGGACCATCTTGCACCAGCTGATCTTTGCCAAAGCTCCCTCGTAGACAGACCTATGAAAGGCTGCCGACCGGAGACGGGGACTGCCACGGAATCCCAAGGAGAAGCGCCCGGACTGTAGTCCGTCACCGTCCACGACCGCTGTCGCTGACCGGAGCCGCAGTGCTCCCATTGCCTAAGAACCTTTGATTCAAGGATGCTCTCGTCTGCACCGCTGACTGTCTTATCCCACCGGAGAAGGCAAGGCCGTCGACGCGCAGAGGAGCATCCACCAGTGGGTTTCCCACCACCTAAAGACCACAGAGATGCCGACGACTCGACACCCTCGCTGGGCCACAGTTCTTCAAACTCTTTGCGGTCCTGAACTATCGACATTGAGATCCCCGCACGCCTCTTCCTTGCAGGACGTCTACGCTCCATCGTCGACGAGCACCGCTAGGAACGAAGCTGCCACCTCACCGCCGTAGTTCACCATGTTCATCGCTGGACGTTCGACGACCCGTGGCTCCTGCCTTAAAGGGAGTGCACTCAAGAAGGGCTGTCGATTTCCTGTCGAGGAACTCTATAACACCAGGTACTTTGGAGTTGCAGAACTATTGGAAAGACTCTTGTGAACAATCTATGGAGTGGGCTTGTGATATATCTTTATTCTACAGGTTGCCCAGGTGGGGGATCTCCACACAGAACTGTGTCTAGGTAACAGGGCCAGTATTCTGCCAATTGTTCTAACCAACTGCTTTTCTCTCATAATCTATTGTTGGTTTCCTTCACAAACTGATTTGTGTGACATTTAACCGTATAGTTGATGCACTTTAAAAAAAAAGATCGAATAGGGATTGTGGTACCACGTAGAACTATATAGATTTGCCATTGTAGATAACCGAGTAAAGAGTGAGTTATCGTGATATTGTATATAACCTTGAACATTAATTATATAAAGACTGTGTTTTAACCAATAGAGTGTGCAGACATTCCTTTGTGGGTGCTTGGAGACTGCACTGTACTTAAGAACCAGCCTGCATCACCTCCTGAGAAGCTAGGCCCTGATTTCTCATCCATTGCTACCAACAATAGAGAATCTTGGCTGGGGTCCTCTGTGCCTCTCCTGTACCATATAGAGAGCAGGAGTACAGAACCCCCCTCCAGTTTTTACACCTATCCTGTCCCGAAGGACACTCTGACACTCCAACCCCTCCCCTTTCAAATACAAAGACTACAATTTCTGACACCCACACTTTTCCCTGATGTAGGAAGCACAGACTTGTAATACAACTGTTTACCTGACATGTCCCGACACCAGGGTCAGGCAAAGTCAGGCAATTGACTTAAATCACACACAACCAATGGCCCTTCCTTTTCCCAACAGGGATAAAAGGTGGAGCCCGAGAGCACAGGACGAGCACAGCAGAAAGCATGGCGAGCCGGCTAATCAGGCATGGCAGTTCAAGAGAAGGAGAAAGACAGCAGGAATCAAGAGGGTGGCGAGGAGAGAAGTGACCTTGCCCTTTTTGTCCCAGGCCCGCTGAACCTTCGCGGAAGAGAGCCTAAAACCGCAAAGAATAGCACAAGTGTCTTGCAGCAGATGTCAACGGTACACGTGGTAAGCCTGTGCCAATAAGCCGGAGTAAAGGAAGCTCCTGCACCCGTGGTACCGGCCTTGACTCCAGAGAAGAGAAAAGCCAAGCAGTTCATCACAGTCGGTGAAATGGGGGAGAACCAATAAGAACTGAGCTGTGTTCATTGGGAATCGCAAGGTGGCAAGTTTGAACCAAGTTCAATGAACTGTGAAATAACTGTAAAAAGTGTTAGGGGGGATACCAGCTGAGAGGGAAACCGGCACCACGTGGGTGCTAACTCCAAAGACTCTGGTTGATCCCCATCTGAGCAAAACTACGAATATCACAATGCAATAGGAAGGCCACCGAAATAGGTCAAAGTGGTCATACTGAGGGTCAAGCAAAATCCCTGTACAATCGAAAAACTTTGATCTACAAACTGTGTGAAAGAAAGGGGTGCAAATCCCACAAGTATTGAACTGTGAATGAGAATTCTGAAAAGACATTAGGGGGTCGGTGCCCAGAAGAGGGGGATGCAGGGGTGAGTCACTATCACCCTAATCAAGAGCCACAGTGAACCCAGAGGAGAGAAGCTCACAGTCGAGGGGGGGTCGGAGCCCGACCGAGGGGAATCCAAGGATGAAAAGGTGTCACCCCAAAGAGTGGTGACAGCAAAAGAGAATAAATATACGAGATGGCAAGAGTGAACCCAACCGGGGAACACCAGAGAAGAAGGGCAAAGTCTAAAGTCCCCAGAAACAGTGTGTTGACAGACGTGTACCCAGCCGAGGGATTCCAATATGAACTGTTTGAAAAGACAATAAGATTTGTGAAGGAGAAAAGCCATAGTGATCCAGGTCGAGGGAGGCTTAAAGATTCGAGAGTGGTCAGCGCCTGGAAAAGGGTGCCCCCAGAGGTGGAGAATCCTGGAGTAAAACAAGCAAACAAACTTTCATTTGTTAAAGGAACTTTTTGCTTTAACTTTATGTTGGAAGCTGACAGACCCTTGAAAGCGAGAGAACATAGCTATCTGGGGTCCTGATAGCATTAAGGAATTTTTGGGGGATTTGCGCCCAGAAGAGGGGAATTCCGGGGTGAAAGTCATCACCCAAAGCCCATGGAAAAGAGACTGTTGATTTGTTTTGTTTTTTGAACACGGCAGGTCCTCGAAGGTAAGAGACTTTCAAGTGAAACGAGACTTGCCCATCAACGGCCCTGATAGCTGAAAGCCGAACTGTCATCTCGTGCTGGAAGAACGCAAGAGTGTGCTGTGCTCCACGACCCCACCTTACCCTGTGCTTAAAACGTGGGGAAGGGAGACCCAGGCTACCGCATCCTGACATGTTATTTCAGATCACTTCTTTCTTTTCTTGAAATCTATCCCACTCCCTTTTTTGTATTAGTTTTAAGGTTTGGCAATAGGTTTCTTAATAAAGGCACCTTTTTGTTTTGACACAACACCACTAGGACGGCCTTATTTTTATTTGATGGTCGACGCTTGCTCCCATCTTAGATTTAGGTTTAGATTAGGCATTTTTCCAACCTGCATACAGCATTCATTGTTCAATAAACACCTTTGAAATGTGATCACTTGTGTCTGTTTTACTTGTTGCCACCATGAGTTCCTTACAGATTGCTATTTGAACTGACTCCTGCCAAGTGACTAAGACAGAAGAAGAGTGCCCCAATGATCCTCCCTATCCCAGGTCAGTGCCAAACATCCTCTGACTCGGGAAGGTACTCTCCCTCAACGCCACTCTAACAACTGCAAAGACAGGCAAGGGACTTTTGTACAGCCAGCATAACCCTATAACAAAGCTCATGTACGTTTTGCCCCATATAAGCAGTCATGCCATTGCAAGAATATATTTACATACGTATAAGTCCCCACCTGTGCATGTTCTTGTTTTGTTTTGTTATGTTATGTTATGTAAAAGGTTCTTGTACCGTGCACTGTTGCCACCTACATGGTCACTTGGTGCTCTGGCAGATCTGTAATGCAAGGAGGGTTGCAGGGTTAGTTAGTAGGACTGACCATGAAAAGAGGAATAGAGCTGAGATGTTCTGTTGGCAGCTTCAGTTCGGACAGACTGTTCACTGAGCATAGGGGCATTTTTCGATTGGTAAGCATCATGTGGTGTTGGTGAGATTGTGTGTGGTGTGTTTCATTGTTGTGGTGTTGCGAAGTGCACGCGGTTTGGGGTGCTGTATAGGTATGGTTGTATTTAGTTCAGAGTTTGAAAAGGCTTATGCAGAAGGGTGTGACACATCTCCCTCCCCTGTTTCCACCTTCGGCACTCTATCTGGGTGAGATCCACTTCTGCACTCCAAACACCCTTACAGGCAAGAGGCCTCTGTTTTCCCTGCCCTCCACTCTGGTGCAGCACACTCTCTACTCTTAATCCATATTTGTGGGTTAGTAACAATTCCTGCTCCCATCAATCTATTAGGTTTGCTGCATTTCTGATCTAAATTAACCCTTCTTGATAGGGTCGGCCTGATGTAGAGGTTATATAGTGTATTTTCTGGGCGCAGCAAGGGGATATGGTTTAGCTATACTATTAGACTGGAATTTGAAGGTGGTTGACCCACTGATACATGCGAAGTGCGAGAGTGGCTGATTTACATAAATATTGTGTATGCTGGGTGAGGCCAGACTATGGCGGTAGTTTAAATGCTGGATCGGAGTATGTAATCCGGTTATTCAAATATGGGGGTTTCCTGGGGTACTTTAGTGGTCGTATTCCCCTCTTTCAGGCTTGTTTCTCTTGTTGGGTTTTGTTCGGTTTGGCTTGTTGGATTGCGTTGATGTGGCCAGTTCCTTGGCTCGCTGTCGGTTCATCTCAGGTGTGTTCTTTCTGTCCTCGGTTTTGCTGGGCTCCTTTTCTGTGTACTTGCTTGTTTCGTGGTGCACAGATGTTGTTCAGTCGTTTTCATCCCATTTGGAGCTGAAGAACCAGGTTTTTAGTAGTTTTCTAAATTTTAGATGGTCCTCCGTAGTGCGTATTTCTCTTGGGAGTCAGTTCCAGAGTTGTATGGCTATGGAAGAGAGGACTGATCCTCCATGTTTTTTCTCATCTAGAATTTCGGTTCTAGGTGAAAGTCATTGCGGGATCTAAGTGTTCTTTTTGGTCTATAGATGGTGATTTTCTTTTGTATGAATTCCACTCCCGGGCCGTGGATTGCTCTGTGTGTTATGCACATTGTTTTGAAGGCGATTCTTTTTTCGACAGGGAGCCAATAGCATCCTTAGCGCTGGTGTGATGTGGTCTCTTCGGGAGAGTTTGAGGAGAAGTCTGGCAACTGCATTCTGTATTTGCTGCAGTTTCCTCAGTCAGTAGTCCGGAATTCCAAGGTATAGGCTGTTGGCAGAGTCTATCCTGGGCATGATGAGAGAGATGATGGCAAGTCCTTACCCTAAAACTCTCCCCTAAAACATGCACACTTTCATCTAATATGCACACACATATACCAGAGCCATTCACCACAGCACGTACGTTTGCTCTGACACCTGCACCTCTCCTCCACTTACTCATGTTGACAAGCTCACAGTTACCTGCAGCTAATCTAATGTCTTTCTCTCTTTCTCACCCACACACTCATGCACGCTAGAAGAGTCACATACACACCTGCATTCTCAGTCTCTTGAAAAAAAGACACTTCCATTTCAAAGATGCACTCACACAAGTAGATATTTCAACTTGGCTTACCTTCAAACGCAGCAGCTGCAATTCCAGCTTTTAACCTCTAATCACATCAGAGTTGAGCAGAGCTGTCACAGCCAAAGCCCCTTTGCACGAGGTCTTCTCTTCAACAGGCAATGCAGAGGCATCTCTGGAGCACTGGGGCAGCCCTCATAACAAGCAGCCAAATCTCTCCAGAGGAGCCGTGCCCATTGATGCGTAAGCAGATCTCCCTAGCTTGCCCCAACCTCCCCTATAATGGCTGCCTTCACCAGGCTCCTTCATGCCTGCTTCATAAAGTGAGGGGTGAGACCTTGAAAGAGACAGCTGCCTTCCACCTCTCCCTCAACCATGCCACTTTTAATTGTAAAGACAAAAACGTGAATTTCGCTCTCCCAGTATGGCTCCGTTTTTTCCCAAGCACATATTTGTGAATACAATGTGGTGTTTTGTTTATTTCTGAAAAAGCTGCGCTGCTGCATTGCACCATGGGAGATGGATACTATTTTCCTGGTTGGCACCCACCTCTGGTTAATTTTTAACAATTGTCTTGGCGGATTTCCTTCAAACCAAGCCAGGAAATTATTCCTGCTTGTTCCGTCGCATCAAAAACTAATTTCTGCTTGTTTTCTAATTCGAAACCAATTGGAAACCAATGCAAAAAGTTAACTACTTTTTATGACTCTTTATAACTTTTGAACTGTAGGACGGATTTGTGCCCATCTTTCCAGTGGTTCTATCCCCGGGCCAGAGAATGTTTCGTAAACTTTCATCCCGACTCGTCAAAAGTTAGCAACCATCACATTTTGAGAAATTCTCACCTTAACTATACAACAACGGCCGTCTCCCTATAATGTATAAGATCTTGAACTTCGTAACAGTTTCCAGTTAGGCCATGGGCGGAGGGAAGTAGAATTACTAGATGCTTCCACTCCTTGGATAACCTTCGGAGGACCCACTACGCACCTTTGGAATGCTTCGGTAAACATCATTTAATCTGGTCCAGAATCAGTCTCACCACCCATAGTGAGAACACTGAATTACAGCCATGGTGACAAGTCAAAATGGACGCTCATTCTCCTGATGTTCTGCAGCACAAGCAGATCAATCATGGGCATGTCAGTGGGACTTGCAGTACATCCATAGAGTTAAAACACAGTCAATCCAATATAAAATGAGACTACATTTCCCACATGTCTTGTAGTTACATACATCAAATCACACGATCTGCATGTCCCAATTACGGGATACTTAATTACATTTTGCCTAATGTTTTGTATATTGAACAGTATTTTAACTAGCAAGCCCATACAAGTTTATTCACCATACCTCATAATTAAACACCTAATATGTAGTTGCTAGATCATTGCCCCAAACCGTATTTTTTAAGAATAAGATGTGCTTCCTATTGCATAATACAACTTTATCATTAATCTCCACCAGTACTCTTAGTTGAATGTAAAATCGAGGGAGAGCACTGTGGAGGGGCGTGGCCTAAAGAGGGCGTCACCCAATAGGCAGCAGGTAAGTGCCACTGACCCCCTGCAAGCATCCCTTTGCAGCGATCATCACCCTCTCGCCCGGAGTGTGTGCATGATGATCCCTGTATCTCTTACATAAAAGGATGCCTGGTGGGTGTTAGGGCCACACTGTCTGGTGATCTTCACATCTGGTGATCTTCACATCTCTTAGTTAAAGGGATGCCTGCGGGGGTCTGTGCCACCATTAAGGATAAAGAGGAGAGGCCACCAGAAGGCAAGACCTTTTTTCCTAAAGCCTAAATCTCTCCTGTGAGAGCTTCAGGTTTTAAATTAAAGGCCTCAGCTTCCGTGTGCTCAGAGGTATGAGACACGATTGCAATATTTGCAAACCACCGTTTGAAATCCCGGTTCGTTACGCTGTCTCACTCACACTGAACCTTTCCCTTCATTAGATTCCATTTGTAAACACGATTGTGTTTAACAATATAGCCGCTGCAACCACGGTTGCGACCCATGCTGCTGTGGGCATTGACAACGAAAGTTCTCATCTATGCAACGCTATTAAGGTAACCACAGTTTCTTACACATCTGTCTGTTTTTGTTATCTACCATACAATTTACTTATTATTTCTATCTATTTTTTCTCGTTTAATCCTTCTGGAAACTCTACTGACGGGTATGTTGACATCACTATTATTTTCACAAATATATGTAATTGTTATGTTGACATTGGTGCATTATGTTGTTTATGTGCAATTCACTAGACGTGCCCTGAAGAAGGAATTATTTCCGAAATGCATTGGCTTTAGTCTGTATTACATATGAGTGGCGGCAACTGCTCCCTCACTAAGAAGATATTAGTGACAGCTTTGTTTTTTCTTCGGATAAATTACTATTTGAAAACCAACAGACTTCCTCTTTATTTTTTATTTTTTATTTTTGTACTTTTGATACTTGAAAAAGAATTACATTTTTGAACTTTGAAAGAATACCAGCCCGGGTCTGGGCCCCATTGAGAGCGGCTGTGTGACCTGGTATTTTTACTCGGTCTCTAGCTTTTGTTGTATTTTTAAGTCAGGGTGTCTCCAGATTTGTCACAGCCAGCTCCTTCTGAACTACAATTTGCATACTTCTACTTCCACATTGATTATAAGATGGAAAAGACTCCTAATCAAGTGGTGCCCACTCTCTTCTCTGTTTGCTCAGCTTCTAGCAGTCTTGCTTTATCTTCCATAATGGTGGCACTGGCCCCAGCACATCTATTAGTTAAAGGGATGTTTGGCAGGTACAGGTGCTACCATTATGGAAGAAAACACCTTTTTTCCAAATCCTGAAACTCTCACTATGCACAAGAGCTTCAGACTTTTCTTTAGGAAGGCCCGGAACCACCCCGTCCGAGACACATTTTTCAGAGACTGCTGGGGCCCACTTAAAGCCCTTATCTCCACGCTATATATAAACCTAGCATGTTGCTACCATTTTAGCTACTAAAATGTGTGGGGAACTCAACGCAATTATACACGCCACCCTTGAAAGAGGGTCCAAACAATCTTAATTTTGATTAATAGGATAGCCAGGGTTAGAGGTAGATAAATGATGAGTAGGTACTAGGGGAAGCTATACAACTAAAGAACAGCTTCTAAATAAAACTGTGTTGGGATGGGTAGAACTCAACAGTGATCCCTTAATGCCCCCTGTGTTTCTCTCGTGATCAAACAACCTATTCTAACAAGTGCTTTCCGGTTCAGGAATGCCCTATTCTACAAATAAATGTCCAAATGATGTGGCCAACCGAAAATCCTTAATCCTGAACTTAATGACTCTTTAGCCTCCCGGCTACTCTGTGCTAGTAGCACAAACGTTCCAAGGGTTTGGCCATAGTAGACATTCCTAAGCATAGCCTTCCAAGTCATCCCTTGTCTAATGCAAAAAAAAAAAAAACTTATTCCTTAGGTCCTTAAAGATTTGTAACAGGACTTCTAAAACCTTGGATTTCAAAATTACCAGAAGTCCCCTCGAGGGCTTTGGCTTGAGGATACAAGGATACTTCTGAACCTACTGTCCTCTCTATCCGATAGTATCAGGGTCCGCTCTTCTTTCTATGATTCACAATATGCCCCTCTCATAGGTCCTTGGGTACAGAATACACAGTAGGCCCCTCACCTATGCCTCGGGTTGCAACATTCATAACAGGCCGCCCTTCTATTCGTTCCTAAACCTGGGCATATCACACCTTACATCAAGGTTCTTCTTCCTTCACTGTCTCCTTTGTATCAAGAGCACATGATGTAGTGTTGACCTCTCTCATAGGCCTTTGGGTGCAGGATTCGCAGTAGGCTATATTAGGCCGTTGGTTGCAGGGCAGCATTACAATATTTCTATGCCTTAGGCCTTGGGTTCAGCATTTAGAGCAGGTCTCACATGTGCATGGGCCCCTCCTGTCAGGACCTGGGACAGCTTTCCTTACCCAGGGGTGCATAAGGAAAGCCTCATGCTTTTGCTTTTCAGTTATCCCCAGGGAGCGGAGAGGGGCTCTGGTGTACTTCAGGCCAGCCTTCCGCTTCTAGGGCATAACAACGTTTCCCCTCTCAAGGGTGGCACCACCTTCTGCCTTTCTCAAGGCAGCATTCTTCTCAGCGTCCTCCATCCAGCAGGCTCCTCCTGTATCGAGGGAGCATTAGCAACTACGTATGCTTCCTCCAGGTACAAGACACTGAATTAATTATCCAAGCACCGTTTCTACCCATGGGGCGCTAGCAAGGCATACTCTGGTTCATTCTTATGCTCATTGATCTCCTTCACTGGGATGGGTTAGACTCAGTTATAACCCCATTCTGATTTGTTCTTGATAATGCCCAATGAGTGTATTGATGTCCTCCCCTCTAGCCTACAATTGAGAGGTTTTTAGATTGCCTGTGGTGTGCAGCACCATTTTTGAAATCCCTCGCTGCTTCTCAGTGGCTCTGCTGTACTTCACGCGGCAGTGATCCCGCTTACCAGCTTGCCAGGGTTTGCGGGATCACTGCTACTGGGTATGGCATTGCCCAAGGTATGAGTGCCAAAATATATGTTGTGTGAGCGCCTCGCAGCTTGCTTCTTTACTCCAGTCCTAAGGCAGTGTGCCCCCTTGTGGTACATCCTGGAGAATGGAGTTTCCAAGTGTAAGACTACCCAAGGTTATTCTTTAAGCCAAGTTACTGTGCCTCTGTGGGGAGCGATAAGGCATGATCTCTCCTCATCCACCCTCTGATTGACATATTAGACAGCAGCTGGACCAATGTCATTCACTGTGGCTCACTCCCCTCATATCAGAGTGCAGGGAGTTCCTCCAACTCACACTTCCCATTGTCGGTAACCTTCCCTTGTTTTCCCTTGGGAAATGGGTTTTACTAAGTCTTGTTGCCAACCAATCCCTATTTTTGTGTTTTTGCCCCTGCTGTTCTTGGGGTTGGAGATCTGAACTGGAATCTTAGTGGTGGCACACCTTCTACAGTCTCAATCCATGAAGTGTCTATGTCTTTTTTCTTACTCTGCACCTTTCAAGTGGTAGGTATTCTAAGCAAATGGCATGGTTTCTGCTTCCTGAGTCCAAATAGGCCTTCAATGTTTGGTGATAAACCTGCTCCGGCAGCTGCAACAATCTCTTTGTTCATGGAGGAGGTGTAGAGACACCTGCTTGTCCTCTCTGTTTTTTTGGCCTTCCTTCATGACTTTGTCCTTTCTTTTGGGTTCGACCATTCTGTATGAGGGGCTCTTTGACCTGGTTGGGGGGCTGAGATCGAAACCCCCCCTGCAACTGTCAGCAATAGAGGGGAAAATGTCAGGCAACACACAACCAAGGAGACCACAGGAGTAACATGGTCTCATTGGACTATATTAATTCCTACAAGCGCCTCTTCCTTCCTGATGTGATCTTCTAATGGACTAACTCAGGAAGGAAGTGGCCCGGGTCTATGAATAGGTCTTCTATACGCCCTGTTCGTATACTTCCTTTTTCCCCCTGGACAAACACAGATTCCCCAGCAGGAGTTGTGAGGCATTCACCAATAGTATCTGCTATGATGAGGGATCTAAAGTATGCCTCATAACCCTCAAATTATCAGAACATTTATTTCAGTTCTTCTGCACCAGGGTATATTGAACCGTCTATCACCGTCTCCCCCAGATACTGACTTTTGGGCTCTTCACCTATGACTAGTCACATTACAACCACCTCCTCCAGCTCTGGGTTGGGGTCCTCGCCTCTTTTTCATGGGTCATGGATGTTTTCTCAAGGATCTGGCTCATAAGCACCTCCTTAAAGACTGTGATGAGTAGGGACCCTCCCTCTGAATGACGGCAAGAGTCTTTGGTGGTAAGTGGCACCAGGATCAGTCCTGTTAGGATTTTTCCATTTCCTCCCTCTGTTGGTAGCAGCAGTGGTTCTTCTGGCTTTGTAGGGGGATCAGTGGCATTCTCAAGGGTGCTCTGAAAAGGGAGGTCTTCAGTAGGCTGCAGAACAGTCTGATTTCTGACCATTGGCAGGCATGGACGTACAGCACTAGGTGTCTGTCTGAATTTTACTGACTACCCCCAGATGTAGGTGACCCAGTTCTTTACCCAGAGTCCAGCTGGCTGTTTCGTGGTCTTCCTCCTTAACAATCTCTTGCGTCTCAGGGTATTATTTGAAACTTGGTTGCAAACGTCCCATCGCCTGGTTTTAGGAATCCTTCAGCAGTGAGTAAGGAATCATAGTGGAGGCGGGTCACTACCACTCCCTGCTGGATCCTCTGAGTGTTGGTTGAAAAATGTAAGAGGAGTATGGCCAAATTGATCTGAAGGTGGTATGGCAAGAGAGGTGTTTTAATCCTGAAAGTACTGGCAAGTGCAGATTTTATTGGATCAAACAGTCATATCTCCTTGGTATCAGCCAGTCTTAGCCACTGTGGACCTCATAGCACTTCCGACACTGAGATTTACAAATGGGATTACGGGATGGGTAGAACTCAATAAGGATCCTTTAGTGCTCCCATTGTCCCCTTCGTGGTCAGCCATATCATAATCTGCAAAGCAATGTAAAAATGATGTGGCAAAAAAAATCTTAATCCTAAAAGTAACAAGTCTTTAGCCTCCTGGCTACCCTGTGTTAGTAACTGTCATGGCAAGACGTATGACAGTGTATATGGCCAAGGAAATATGTACAAGATCACACAGTGAGCAATACATATCAAACAACATGAACTCAGGAACGAAGAAACATGCATGCTAACCCCAGGATGTGCAAGTGGAACACAATACAAATATATAAACATGGATGTGGGATAAGCACTGAGTAGCTCCGTTTGATTACAAAGAAAGTTGGCAAGCTCCTCGCCCAAAATTGCTGTTACAGGTGCCGTCAGCATTAATCACACATACAGGACAAGCAATTACAGGAAACCTGTGATGGCATTGTATAAGGTAACTTAAAGACAATAATCATGAGGATGAGAAATAGCACCTGGAATGCCAGCGAAGCCCACGAACCCTGCTGATCAAACAGGGACCCAGAAAGTTTATAACCGCAAAGGGAAGATAACCTAATACATAAGACTCTTGACAACAGACAAGTAGGAAAAGTGCTTACAGAATAGTGAGGAAAACCTAGGCATTCACACAAGAGCTAGATATAGCAGCACACCACACCTAACAATCAATAGAGAACAAAAAAAAGAAGTGTAAGGGAAAACCAGGAACAGACTCTAAGTGACGGTAAAGGAACAGGAGCAGGGATAATTCAATTACAAGCCCAACCACTCCCACCCCCATTATTCACCTCCACCCGGGGAATAAAACAAAAAGGGTGCAAAATAGGAAGGCTCTCAGTGAGGGGTATCTAAAGGATCAAGGTTACACTGCAGAACAGGGCAAAGTCACAGGAATAAAGAACAAAGGCCAACTGGACTGCACAGTAAAAAGAAAGCACTGTAAAGTACTGACTGCAAAACAGAGGAAGACAGAAATGGAATTCAGGAAGCAGGAAATACTAATAATCATACTTAATTCGAAATACATGGATGTTAGGGAGAATTCTCATAAATGTGCTAATTCCCTTCACCTTAGAGACCCCCAGCAACTTTGCTGGATTTTTGAGGACTTGATTGTTTACCTGGAAAGAGTGTGAATCTTTTTTCCCACTCTTTCATGTATTTTGATGTGTGTTTTACATTTGTGTTCTTTGATTATGGAGTTTTAAATAACTCCATAGGCATCAACTTTTCATGTGTGTCACACAGCACCCTCAGTGCAGTGACACAGGGATGTCTTTTAGACTTCCCACAGGTTTAAATACCTTCTCTGGGATAGACTACTGTTTCCCAGAGAATGTAAAGTGAAATTGACTTTACTAGTCTTTCCATATTCCGAGACCCAGCACACACCATCTTACAATGGAGTGCTGTAGGGGTTACATAGTATCCCCTGTGTCTAAATACTCATGTAGCAGTCAAATGCTACCCTTTTCATATTGAAAAGGCTGGTGGCAGTGTTTTACAACGAACTACCATGATTTTTCCCAACCGCGAACACCGGTAGCTAAAAATCACGGGAGCCATGTTTTTCAAGATGCCCCTTTGTTTGAACAGGTACCGGACTTCTTTTTTCACCGTTTTTATTTTTGGAAAGGTCCTTCTAGTGTTTGTCTCTGCGCGCCAAACCATGTTTGGTCCCTTTGTTTGTGTGCCTTTGGTGGGCTTCAGGACTGAAGACCGCCTCTGGCGTCTGAGTGTCTGGGGTGGTGGGGTGGGTAGGAAGTGAGGGAGGTGCCCGAAACGCCCTGTGCTTAGTCTCCTATGAGACCCAAATGCACTCTGGTGTGATTGGCTGGCTGACTGTCCGGCAAGGACAGCCACCCTGCTGGGTCAGTGACAGCTAGGCTGGAATGAAAGGGAGAGAACTCTTTAAAAGGCGAGTCTCTAGGACTGGAAAGCAGAGTTGACCACTGGAACGAAAGAACCGAAGACGAGCTGGAAGAGGACAGCTGCTGCAACTCCTGGACCGTTGGTTTGCCCGGTGAAGCCCTGCTGCAGGTCCGAATTGCCAAACTCCATTCGACAGAGAAGCTCCTTCAAGGACGGCTTCTTCCTTTGAGTTGGTGGGACCAATCAACTCATAAGACACCTGGATACCATTCTCAAGGCTGGTTAGGATTAACCAGGGAGAGGGACACCAGTTTGTGTTCTTGAATCTACAGATACTGGAACTGGAGTGACTCCATTTTGTTTGCTTTCTTCAATGTCCCTGTGCGGTGCAGGAGTCCTCCGACGTCCTCCCTCTTATCCCCACGACAGAGGCTCAGGAACAGCAAGATTTGTAGGAACTGCCAGGAACCACGACTTCAGCAGCATTTGTTTCTTCATACAAAGAAACTGTGCCAACCTGATTGAGAGAACGCCACTCTTGCAGTGAAAGTTCGTGAAACTTTCCCAACTCGCAGGCCTAATCAGCTTGTTACCCATTATATGATTCTTTTTCGCCTTAACTACTTCTAAGAACTTTCGCAAATACTTTACCGTTTGATACTAGAACTGCTCTTTCCTATCCAGAACACTAGAATTTTGTATTGAAGTGCATTAGTTTATAATATTAAGTTGCCTTTGTCTAGTGAAATGTTTTTGAAATGATTGTGTAATAAATTATTAAGTGTTTTTACCAAGAAACCTTGAGTATAAGTGTCTACTTGAACCACTGCGATTGAAAGTCCTCTGTGTAACTACTTGTACTGCTCACATTCACTCTTGAGATAAGCCTGGCTGCTCAGCTCGCTACCAAAAACTGTTTGTTACAGGCTTATACCAAAGGTTGGTTTGACTAACACCTGTAGTCCTAATTGTGTGTAGTGGTGCCAGAGGGTACTGCCTGCAATTCTGCCTAACAAGGGATCCAGGAATAAGAAAGTAGGATCGTTGGTTAGTAGCAACACAGCGAAAATACAATTATTACTCAATGATAAAAGGGACTGTCCAGTCATGGTTGTATAAAAATATCTACTTTATTATTATTACAACAGACAGTAAAGGAGAGGGATGCACTCTGGATACTGCCAGGAGGGTAGCCGGTAAAGCAATCAGTCTTAAATGTTTAAAGTTATTTGGTTTCGGCACCCAGGGAGCAAGGGCTCGTAAATGTCACTAGGGGCTTCGGAGAAGTACCAGGGGTAATGAACCACAATGTACCAGGTGCTTGAGATGATCTTTATGCTTGACAGCGTCAAGTCGGTTCCAGGAAACTTTGCTTTTCCTGCCACAGAGTTCAAGACGGGAGACAGCATGCGGGTATCAGGCTGCAGGTAGTTCAGCAAGCGAGGCTGGACAGATGGCTGCAGGCTGGCCGACACGGTGGCTCTGTGTCATTTTTTCTGTGCTGGTTGGCGGATCTGAAATGCTGGTCGAAGTGTCTCGGACCGCTTTAGTGACTGCAGCCTGACAACAGTCAGTGGTGCAGCCGGTTGTGGTTTGAGGGCTCGACTGCCTTCGAAAATGTAGTTAAAAGATGGACGCTGGTTGTGGCACTCTTCCTAGCTTCTTCGCAGGGCTTGTGTCGTCCTTTAAGGCAGACAGCCCAATGCTGAGGAGGGTGTTTGCCGGCAACTGCCTTGTCCTTTGCTCAGAGACTCTTTGGCACTTTCCACTGTGAAAAACCTTATTCAGGTGGCCAGGGACGGCTGGCGCTCTCAGATCCCAACCCTGGGGGTAGACAAGCGAGGGAGGATCACCTGGGTAGGAGAGCCTGGGGTTGGGCTCGGGGAAATACCCCAGGTGAGATGCAATATTACACCGGGGAAGGAGAGGAGGACGAGGTCCCCTAGACCTTTGTACCACATCTGTCTCCCTTCCTGCCGATGATACTCTCTTGCCCAGACCAAACGACACCTCTGTATATGACAAATCCCCTAGGAACTCAAACCCTGTTGCACTATTTCCCTGTGTCCTACCTGAATACTCCCAGTCATTCTCCTCCACATCCCTCTGATTATTATTTCCCGAACTCCCAATCTACTTCGACAAAACACCACTATCCCCCTATTCATTTCTCAAACACTACCAAACTCACCCTTCCGAATTCACCTACCCCAAGAATATAATTCCTCATACAACTTTTCCTCATCCTACCCACTTGGAAACTTTACCTCTCCCCCGCCCCACTTTTTCGACACAAACACTTTCTCACACTATGGAAAACAACGAACACAAACACTTTCTCAAACCATGGAAAACAACAGACTTACACTAGAGCCATTTACCTGACATGTCCCGACACAAGGGTATGGCAGAGTCAGGCAATTGACAAGAATCACACACACTTGATGGACCTTTCTCTTCCCCACAGGGATAAAAGGTGGCGCACGAGAGCACACTACAAACAAGGCACACCCCACAACGAGACAGCCAATCCAGTACGGCAAATCAAGAGGAAGAGAATGTGCAAGAACCTAAGGGGCGAAAAGGAGAAAAGGGACCTTGCCCTCTCCGACCCAGACCCGCGAAGCCTCAGTGAAAGGAATCGTAAGACCGTAAACAATAGCCAGCGTGAATTGCAGCAGATGCCAACAGTACACAAACCCCTCCTACGCTGATAATCAAGACAGGGAGAGACGCTGGCTACTGTGGTAGCATCCTTGACTCCAGAGACAAGAAAAGCCAAGTGGTTCATCACAGCCGAGTCGAGGGGAGAACCGATAAGAAACTGAACTGTGTTGAACGACGGTTGCAGAAGGCAAATTGAGGGAAAATCAAAGAGCTGTTCATTCTTTGGGGGCAAACCAGCTGCAGAGGGCTCCAGCAACACTTTGGTGCTCACTCGAGAGACTCTGGTTAAGTTCTCCATTGTTGAAACTACTGATACTAGAAAGCTTTGGGAAAGCCGCAAGGGAAAGGTCCAAGTGGTCATACAGGGGTCTAGCAATATCCTCTGTACAGTCAAAAGTCTTTGACCGGCATGTAATTGGAAAGCTAAGGGCGATGAATCCTGCATGGTGAAAATGGAAGGAACATTGTGTTGGCAAGAGTGAACCCAACAGAGGGATGCTGTCCGATTGGGCTTTCTTTTCTTGATAGTTGCTCAATTCCAGATCCCCTCCTCCTCACCTGTGTCCTTGGATGTGGATTCCTGTGGTCGACCCTTCTTTCTACAGTCTCTGTTTTTCTTTTTTTCTGAAGAGGTATGGCCGCCCTCAGGTGGAAGCCACTCTGCTGCCTTGGTGGAAAGGGCAGACAAAGGACCCCCTCCCGAGAGCGCCAGCGAGAGGAAAAAGCATGTGGCTGAAAAAGCTTCTCTGATAGTCAGTCTAGATGGCTCTACATCGCAGGGCGCTCTGCCAGGTAAGGAACACCACCTTTTACTTGTAGTTGGTAGCAGCCGAGGTTCCATGAATATGTGGCCCACACAAAGTGGCAAGAAGTCCAACCGGAAGAAGATCGGGAATCCAATAGCTTACTTCCTCCCGAGAACGGAAGAAAAAGAACCTAGGCAGCGGCAAGATGGCCCGTAGAACTGTCACAAGGACCGGGGCATCTCAGAGCAAGTCCAAAATAAACCGCTGAAAACCTGAGCCGCAGCTGACAACAGGCAGTGGACAGCGGTTCCCCACCAGGACAGAGGTACTGCAGAGACAAGAGAACCGGAAAGTACAGAGGGAGGCTATTCCGGGGGAGGCCCTAGCAGAAGAAAGAGATCTACCACCAACTCGCTGCTTGGAGAAGTGACTGACCTTGAAGGAGTTGGAGGTGTATGAGCGAAGAGCTCGAGAAGGAAGATATTTAGGAAGAGAGAGTTGAAGGTATTGAGGTCCCAGGCCCCAGAAGGCCTTGTGGACAATGCAGAGGGTTTTGAACTTAACACTCGCTGCCACTGGGAGCCAGTGCATAGATTTCAGTCTTGGAGAGATACGATGCCTGGGTTTAAGGCGGAGGACAAGTCTTGCAGTCCTGTTTTGGACGAGTTGTAGAGGACGGACAGTAGAGGCAGGCAGATTTAGAAAGAGGCTGATGCAGTAGTGAAGCCTAGAGAGAACCAGAGCTCTGGATACATTGAGCTTCTGGGGGAAGGAGAGGAAGGGATGAATACCTCTGAGGAGGTGCAGCTGGTAGTGTGACTTTTTTTAGAGACGTCGAAGATGTGAGGGGAGAAGGAAAGTGTGGAGTCGAAGATGAGCCCGAGGTTTTTAGCCACACAGGTGGGAGCAGGAAGAGGGCCAAGGGAGGCCGGCCAGAGAGTGACAGGAAAGGAGGGAGCAGGTGTGCCGAGGAGGAGAATCTCGGTCTTACTGGCATTAAGGCAGAGATCATTGGTGGCACACCACTCCTGGATGGTGGACAGACAGTCAGAGATGAGAAAAGGAGAAGAGGTGGCGGAAGGGAGCCTGAAAATGAGTTGAGTGTCATCCGCATAGCACTAAAGTTGGGGAAGAGAGCAGCAATGCGGTGGGCAACAAGTCCCAGCTATTGGTGGTTAAACAGCCAGGGAGAGAGGTTAGACCCCTGGGGAACACCACAGGTAAAAATAGAGATAGAGGAGAGGAAGGACCTAAGTTGGATCTGGAACGGTCTATCAGAGAGGAAGGAGGTCAGCCAAGCCAGGGCCTGACCGGTGATACCCCACAGAGACGTTTGAGCAGGATGGCATGGTTAACCATGTCAAAGGCAGAAGAGAGATCGAATAAGATGAGGACACAGGGGGTGTTGGAATCAAGGTTGGAGAGTAGGTCTTCACAGATGTTCAGGAGAGCAGTTTCCGTGCTTCTGGCAGTTCTGAAGCCAGACTGATGGTCATGGAGACAAACAACAGATTCAGTGTGAACATTAAGCTGGGAAATTGGCAGCTTTTCCAGGAGTTTGCCAAGGAAAGGCGTGATGGAGGTTGGACGATAGTTAGCCGGGCAGGAAGGGTCAGCAGAGGCTTTCTTAAGAAGAGGGTGCACAAGGGAGTGCTTAAGGGGGAGGGTGAAGAATCCAGTGGTGAAGGAGTGGTTGCAGAAATCAGCCAGAGCAGGAGCCAGGATGCCACTGTGGTCCTTAATGGTTTTGGAGGAACAGGGGTGAACCTGTTTTGACAAGACTTTCATAGCTCGGACTTGTCTAGAAACCTCATCTGAGGAGAAAAAGGGAAAGGCAGAGAAGGAGGGAGGAGAAGTGGCCAAAGAAGGGCCAGAGGACGAGCAGGGAGTAGAGGGAGGAGGGGTAGTGGGAGAGAGGACAGGATGTCCTGAGTTTTAGAGATGAAATGAGAAGCAAGGGCCATGCAGAGGGCCTGGGAGGGGACAGGAGTGGTAGAGACTGCAGCAGGGTTGTACAGCTCCTTGCAGTTTTTAAAGAGTTTGGCCGAGTTGTTAGACGCCACGGAGATGCGGGCTTGGATGTTGGATCTCATATTGGTGCGGACAGAGAGCCGGTATTGCCTTTGGAGCAGGTGGCAGGCCAGTTTGTCAGAGGATGTACCAGAAGTGTGCTATTTTTATAGGCCCTTTTATTTGACAAGACACCACTAGGACTGCCTTATTTTTCATTTGATGGTTGTAGCTTGCTCCCATTTTAGATTTAGGTTTGGATTAGGCATTTTTCCAACCTGCATATACAGATTAATAAACACCCTTGAACTCCGATCACTTGTGTCTGTCTTTACTGTTGCCACCATGAGTTCCTTACACCACCTAGGAAGCTTGCTGGCAGAACCTAGCAGGGTACGCTGTGTGCTGGCTGGGTACCAGTTCTGGAGCTGCTGGACGGGTCCTCTAAGTCTGGTATTTCCCTCTAGGAGATGTTAGGGGAGGAATCTTGCTTCCCTCTTGGGAATCCTGGCCGTCCTTCACTGGCAGAAGCTGTAATTTAGACTGTACCTTCAGTCAGGGTGCAAATGAGTCCTTCCTCTTATTCCTTTCGAAGTTGTTGGATGATCTGCTAAGTGAGGGGCTCAGCTTTCTTTTAAAGCCAAATGGGCCCCAGTGATGGGTGCAGGCTCAGCCTACCTTAATGAACCAATCCTGGGTTCCCACCAGCAATCTTCTGTTCTGCATGAGGTCATAACCAGTGTGCTTTGCAATAGGAAATGTAAGGGGTGACAACATGTACTACTAAGTCCCACCCATCTTCCTGTCTGTTGTGGATCAAAGTTTCTCTCTGGTTAATTGAGCTCTCTGTGACTCCTGATCAAAGCGCAGGTCTCCCTTGAAGTTTGTGGTGAGAACAGACTTTCTGTCTCCATCAAATCACATGCTTCTTCCCTCTGAAAGGGGGTTCCCTACAGGGGTTGCTTACTGTAAACAGTTGTCTCACACATTACCTTCCCTGGCCTTCATGCAGAGGCGTGGGAGCTAGCTTCAAGTTGACCCATTGCATATCAAAGAGGTGTTTGTTTCCTGTCCCTTGTGTTAGTTCTGTGAGCAAGCCTCTTTGTAGGCCTGCTTTCATTTAACTTTCATAAGTATGTGCTGCCACCACACAGAACTTAGACAATAGAACTGGGCAGATCCATGGACCCTTTGATATTTAATTAGGCTGGCCATGGCATTAGGAAGGTGTTTCCTTCCCCCTTCCTGAGATGCTATGATGTACCCATGGCTGTCACATTCCAGCTAAATGTGAGAGGGAGGACTATGCCTGTCGGCTGTGTCCCCCCCGGAGTAGACTTGACTATGTGTTTGTTGTGTGGTGAGCATAGGAAAATGTGTGTGGATTAGCCCCACAAATTTTCTGGGTTTGATCTCCCATCATTCCATTTCTTACAAAATTTCCAAAAAGCCCAGGCAAGCGCACACTCCCTGTGCGGATGGTCGAATTCCTCACATTCCCCCCAGCCTCAACATGTGACCCACCATCCTACTGAAGGTCTGGGTTATCATCAAGGTGAGGCCTTCTGCATTTCTATGCTGGGAGCCTGGCTTGTAATGGATGTCCATATCTAATCCCTGTAGGGATATAGCCCAACGCAAAAGCTTAGGGTTCTCCCCTTGCATGGCCATTAACCATCGCAGAAGCTGGTGGTCTGTCTGGATCGTAAAGTGAGACCCAAAGGGTCCCAGCTTCTTTACAGCCCACAAGACCGCGTATGTCTCTTTGTCTACAACAGACCAGTTCATTTCCCCCGAGAGGACACTTGACTATGTATTTGTTGAGTGGTGAGCATAGGAAAATGTGTGCAGATTAGCCCCACACATTTTCTGAGGTTGATCTCCCATCATTCCATTTCTTACAAAATTTCAAAAAAGCCCAGGGGAGCCACACTCCCTGTGCATATGGTCGAATTCCTCACAACAACCTTTTAATCTAAATAAGACATGACAACATTGTTACCTTTGCAGACAACTGTTAAAGTGACAAATTCTCATTAGAATTCCATGATTGAAATAAACGGAAAACCAAGTTAACATCCCAGAAAACAAAATACTTATCCTTAGGAGGGACTTTAATACGTATAGACCACAATGCTTCATTTGCTGATAAATGTCTACCAACAGGTTCACCACTAACCAAATTATGTCCTACCGAAATGGCTGAGCAAAAACTGTTAATAGTTCTATAACCCTTTCATTCCTTGAATAAAGTAAACAAAAAGTTAACCACCTCTACAGGAGGGGCAGAAATGGGATAGGAACCCCCATCCATGGACCATCCCACCCAGCGTGCCCACACAGATGAGTAGGAAGCTGGGAATGCTCAGGACTCGCAGAAATCCTCCATGGCATGAGAGGAAGATGATCCTCCAATATTAGCTTGTGGCAACTGCCGGATCTGTGAGAAGAGGAAAAGACGAGAAGGGTTGGAAACCTCATATGAGATGTCAATAAAGGAGTCAGGATGACTAGCAAAGTCCTTTGTCTTTCGCACTTGGAGCAAAAGCCCTGCAATCAAGGAGAACGGGGGAAACGCATCCACCACCATAGCTTCCAAATCCGGATGCCAACTGAAAAAACACCAAACTTGTCAATTGAGGCGAGAGACAAAGAGATCTGTGTGAAAAGGACCCTAGAATTTGGAAGGAAGAAGAAACACTTTGGTGGTCAGCTTCCAATCTCTCCTGTTGCGCAGGTATCTTGAGTTCCAATCTGCCACTGTGTTGACCAACCCTGGGAGCTATTCTGCCAACATT
The DNA here is from genome assembly GCF_040938575.1 of Ambystoma mexicanum. NCBI lineage: Eukaryota > Metazoa > Chordata > Amphibia > Caudata > Ambystomatidae > Ambystoma > Ambystoma mexicanum. The sequence continues at coordinate 40,855,012 of NC_090937.1, forward strand.
ATACTGTGACAGAGGTAAAAGTGCCAAAAATGAATTGCTAAGTCTGGTAGGCCCTTGGACAGCGTTCCTCCAGCCAGTTAATTTATCGAACCGTGGAGACAGTGTCAATTTATTTTTTTTAAAAACATAATTCATTCCTGGGGTCAAGTCCTAAAAATAAAAGGAGTGCATGTTTTAAGCTCCAAGAACGAATACAAATGTTTTCCCTGAAACATGCAGTACCAAAAAGAGACATTTCACCTTTAGTTCTTTGTTATTTTTCATCAGGTTACATAGTGCAATGGTGAACTGTCCACCTGCAAGCATGACGAGGTCGGCTTTAATTCAGAAATCCAAAGAATACATTCAATATTTCTCATTTTAACTAGGGGGGACTGGGTCCACCCTCTGAAAGAAGTGGGTGGACTCTGTCCACCGCCGAGTACCCTCGACTTGAGCCCTTATTCATTCTGTCTTTTGCAAAGCTCTTCACTGCAAAGGAACCTGCTAAAACCGCCAGACAGTTTATATGGAGAGACTGCTCTTGAACAGACTACTTCCCTCCGGTAGAAATCTGCAGCTTTCTTGCTCCCCAACCTGTTAAACTGGCATCTGACTCTAACAGCATATCAGGAGCGATTCCGAAGATAACTTTCCTGTCCAGGTCTCCAAGTGTTGAAAGCCACCATGTAACTCCTCGGTTGCATTCGGGGACAACCTCACTGCCTGCAAATACAGGGATCCTCTCTGGAGATGACAGGTCTTAAGCCTCTGAAGGGCCCTGTAATGCAAAGGGGCTGGGAAGAAATCTGCTGACTAGAGGCTGACAACATACCAATAACTCGAGCCAGCATCCTGAAAGAGAGAAACCCCTTCTTTAGAATGGACCTTATCTGGAGCCGAATCCACATCATTCGCTTCCTAAGCAGAAGCTGCTGACACTGCTGAGAATCTATAACAAAGCCAGGAGTGGTATACATCATGTAGGCATGAGAATAGACCTCTCGAGGTTGATAACAAATACCAGATCGTGAAGAAGGGAAATCGTCATTCTGAGATGGAACAACAGTAACCCCTCCTCTTGAGCCAATGTGAGAATATCATCCAAGAACACTATTATCTGCACACCCATCAACCTGAGGAATGTTATTATTGGGGCAGAATCTTTGTGAAACACCATGGGGCAAAGAACAGGACAAATGGTAAAGGGACGAACTGCCAGCTGAGACCCTGCCACTGAAATGGAAGGTACTCCTGATGAGGCAGATTAACAGGGACTACGAAGTATGTATCTGTCAAGTCTATTTTGCACATTAACAAATTAATACCCTCCATCTTGAAATGGTGATAGGCCACAAAAGAATTGAGAGCCTTGAGATTGATAACCAGGCAGAAACCTCTGTCTGGTTTCGGCAGCTGAAAAATTGAACTGAGAAAGGAGTACGCCTTGTGAAAAGCCTGGACCCCTTCTGAATGAGGTCATGCACCTGTGTGTCCACTAAATCCTGCTTGTCTGGACTAAACACCAATGGAGAAGGTAGAATCACCTTATAAGGGGACAATAACATTTGATGCGATATCCCACCACTGTGTGTAGGACCCACACATCTGAAGTTAGAATAGACCAGTTGTGACCAAAACAAGCTAAACCTCCCCGAGCTCTCCGTGGGAAGAAACACTTAAGCGTAAAATGCTCACTTTCTGTGGAATGAGAACGTCCTGCCCCTCTGCCGGAGCGACCTCACCAATGAGTATCCCAAGAAAGGGGGTATCCTGGGGTCCTCTGTTAGCAAAGTACCCTGCTCGCAGCCCTCTGGATGCAAATTGTGCTGGATGGGAGGAGCCTGAAATGGACTTACCCTGTCCATGCCTTTTACACGAGTGTGGGCTATGTGCCTTGTCAGGAGAAACCCCATTTTCCTTAATAATGTTTTTTTTAAACAATTTTTATTGATTTTCTTCAAACAAACATACCATCAACTTGCTGTAAATGTCACATTGCTCCGAGGGTCACATGAGTCCATAAATGTCAATTGCATCCCCTTTCCCTCCTTCTTACGAGCTTACTCTACCTCGCGCTCTGCAGCTGCTTCATGCGCAGGGGGTTCCTTATCTACAGTTTCATCAGAGTCCTGGTCACTTTCCTGGGCGGGCCCATACAGTGTAGCCACCAACTGTTTCCAGGCCATCAGGGTTCCCATTTCCTCCTCCCCTACCGTATTACCAGCATCTTGCCACACCGCTGTTTCAGCTTTGATCCATTTCTGGAGGTCTTTTCACCAGACCTCTATCCTTGGTCTGTGGCATGCCTTCCACCCCATGGCAATTCTGCGCTTTGCTAATATATACGCCAGATCCTTTAATTTGCCTACGTGTTTCAATTTGTGTTGTCTAGAGAACCCTCCCAGCATGCATGCCCATGCCGTCTCGATATTTATCTTAAGCCCTTTCTCATCTAATCTATGGGCTACTTCTTCCCAGAATGTACCAATCTCTGGGCACACCCAGAACATGAGCGTCATCTCAGCATTTTCTTCCCCACAATTAGGACACGTCTGTCTTCCCACATTCTTGAATTTGGCTGTCCTTTGGGGGTTCATATAAGCCCTAGGGGTTATGTATAACTGTATTTGCTGTGACCTCGCATTCCTCGACACTTTCTTGTGGTACCCTTAAGCCCGTTCCCATATCCCATCACTCATAGGAGCACCCACGTCTTCTTCCCAGTCCTGTCTTAGTTGTATCACTTCCTTCCCCGCTTTGGACATCAATGATATGATTTGATATGATATGGCATTTGTAACGCGCCTATACACAAGGGTTTCAAGTGTTTCAAGGCGCGACAATAGTTCATATATTCTAGATATCTCGTGCCCTCCTTCCGCCATATCATATATTGTTTCTATGGCGGCGTCCGGTAGCTCCTCTAGTATTGTTTCTGACCATGTCTCTTGGATCCACTTCCTCATTCTAGTATATGTGATGTATTGCCCGTTATGCAACCCCGTTTCTTCCACCAACATCCCAAATTCCTTGATCCTCCCTTCTTGTATCACATCTCCTACCATTGCTATCCCAACTGGCTCTGAGTGCCTCCTACCGTCATCATTAGCTGGCCATCTTTTCCCGCCAGTGCAACCAGTGGTGCTTGCGGGGAGCACAGGGTTGGGTTTTCCATGACCTGGCAGGCTCTACGCCACACCTTCCATCTCAGTGTTAACATCTCTGGCTGGTACCTCATCTCCTCTTTGGGAAGCCATATCACCTCCCTCAGGAAGAATGAGGTACATTCCTGTTTCAATAATCTGGATTCTGCGGTAGGATCTTCTGATAGCCATTTAGCTACATATTGTAGTTGGCTAGCGAGGTAGTATAACTCATAGTTTGGCAATTTGATGCCCCCTCTCTCATACGTGTTTTGTAGCTTCCAGAGGGCTATTCTGTTCCTCGTCCCATGCTAGAGGAAGTCCCTACAAATGCTATGTAGTTTGACAAAAAATCGCTTTGGTATCAAATGTGGTATGTTCCCAAAGTAGTGTAACAATCTCGGCAGTACCACCATTTTGAGCATCGCCCCCCTCCCCACCATTGCCAGGGGGAGTTTCTCCCAGAACCTCATGCTATTTTCTATGTTCCTTACCACCTTCTCCATATTGTGGTAATGTTCTGCCTCCACCTATGGTAAATATCTATCCCTAGGTATCTAAACGTGCTTGTCTTCCATGGTATTTGTAGGATTGGTAGCTGGTCTTGTGGGGTCCCTACATACCTGCCCAGTGGAAATATGCATGACTTCTTGGGGTTCACTGCTATACCCGATAGCTCCGCAAATCACTCCATCACCTCCAGAATATACTGGAGGTTCTCTTCGGGGTATCGTAAATAGAGCAGCATGTCATCTGCGTACAGTGAGATTAGGTGCGGCTCCCCTTTGATGTTGATCCCTATTATGTCGTATTTCTGCCTCAAGTATATTGCGAGGGGTTCCAGCGCCAGGATATACAACATTGGGGACCACAGACATCCCTGTCTAGTGCCCCTGCCAAGTTGCTACCTTTCAGATATTATCGCTCCCATCTTAACTCTAGCCAGCGGTGCACTATATATCAATTTAACCCACCGTAGGTACCCAGGGCCTATCCCGTAGTTGGCCAGAGCAGCTATCAGCCAAGGCCATTTAACTGAGTCAAATGCTTTTATTGCGTCTAGTGATACTATCGCTATCTCCCCCGAATACTCTTTAGTATGTTCTATAACTCGATGCAGTCGCCTAAGGTTATCAGATATGTTCCTGTGAGGGACATAGCCAGTCTGATCTGGGTGTATGAGTTTATTAATAGTCCCTTTCATTCTATTGGCCATCACCACCGTAAGTATTTTGCTATCTTGGTTGAGCATCGACACCGGCCTATATGAACCACAATCTTTGCCCAGCTTGTTGGGTTTGGGGAGAGGAACGATGATCGCCTCTCTTAGTGATTCTGGCAATCGTCCTATGTCATATGACTTGTTCAACATTTCGAAGAGTGGGGGGAGTACTTCCTCCCTATACGCTTTATAAAATTTGCTAGGGAGTCCGTCGGCCCTGGGGGTCTTGCTAGTGGGCAGCTGCCGTACCACCGTTTCCAGTTCTTCTAGGGTTATAGGGGCGTCCAGTATGTCTCACTCTTCTGTGCTAATGCTCAGCATGCTTATGTCTTCTAAGACCTCCTGTATCTTCTTGCGGTCACTTCGCTCCACGTCCCCATATCCCACGTCCTAGCAATATTTCAGAAACTCCCGGTTCACGCCCTCATGGGTGTCCTCTATTTGCCCATCTACTCCCGTGATCTCCTGAATTATTGTTCTGGGGGTGTCGCTATTGTATAGCCATGCTAATATCCTCCCCGGCTTATCCCCTTCTGCATGCTTCCTTTCCACATATCTTTTATAGTTCAGGTTGCAAAGTCCCAGTGCCCCCTGCATTTTTGTTGCAGTTTAAGTACCGTTTCCGCATCTTCTTTGGAGGCCCCTTTCTACTTAGGACCCCTTCTAACTCCCCCTCAGTTTCCTGCAGTTCCCGTAAGATCCCTCCTTGCAAACCTTTGGACTTGGCTAGGGCTATCCCTCTTACCACTACCTTAAAGGCTTCCCAAAGCGTGCCGGCTGACTCAACACTCCCAGTATTAATATCAAAGTAGTTTGTGATTTCTTCTCTCAGGTCCTCCCTAAATGTCTCATCTTTCAGTGCCTCAGCTCTGAGTCACCATGTTGGTGTCTTAGCTCTTGGGGGTCTATATTGCCACCTCAGGAGCAATGGTGAATGATCTGACAAAACCCTTGCTTTATATTCAGTCTGTGCAATTTCCACCAACAGTTCCTGCGTGGCAAACATATAGTCAAGCCTAGTGTGCAGGTTTTGCGTGTAGAGTAGTGAGAGTATTGCCTGCGGGTGGTGTACTCTCCATACGTCTGCCAGCCCGAAATCTGTATTGACTGCAGCGCCCTGGCAGCCGGAGTTGGTCTGTCTATTTTATTGTCTGATCTATCTATTTTTGGGTTCAATGTGCAGATGAAATTCCCTCCCCAAATCATCGCCCCCCCTAAGTACATGCTCATTTTACTGTATAGTGTCTTAAAATATGCCGCCGTGTCCTGGTTCGGGGCATACGTGTATATAATACATATTTCTTACCCCATTTTCTTACCCCATTTTCCTTAATTACCTCAAGATGTTTGGTCTTGGCCACACACTTGCCCTGTATAGCCCCTTTTGGAACAGGAACCACCTCTGGTACCGGAGCACCTCAGAAAATTAGATATACCCTGTTAAAAGGCACGCAGGGGCCAAATTATTATTCAGGTCCAATAGGAACTTATCCATGTACTCTTGTACCATGCTATGTATCGCTCTAGGACTACCGTCAGACCTGCTAACAGAAGGTTGCTGTTTAACTGACACACCACCCCACTCAGAGGAACGAGAATGTTGGAGAACTACCCCCCATTCTTTCCTAACACCTTCAGCATAATTTCTTCACATCCCATAGGGGCTGACATGACCCACTTTTTATTCAAAGCACCTGAACAGGCACACACCCTAAATAAACACAGCAGGGAGGGCAGGAGGGAAATGGGAAATGAGCCTGCCTCTAGCAGAGGCCTTCCCACAACGCCAGCAAGCCACACTATGCCACATGGATGAGGGAAACAAGCCGATCAGGCTGTGACTGGGAGGGAAGGAGGAGGGGTGTTCACAAGCCGAGCAGGTTTCGTCGGCCATTATGCCAAACAACTCGTGCCCTGCGGACACAGTCACTGAGCAGGTGAACGTGAAACGTATTGCCCCCTTGCACATACGTGCTTTACCGAACCACAATGTCAGCAAAATGGTGCTGCACTGCTGCTACAATCTTGCCACAAGCAGCCCAGGCTGCACCAAAGTGCTTGTGCCGAGTTCCAGTACTGCTACCCCAGTGGTCCCGTGCATGTGAGAAAGCCAAGCAGACCGCGTGATGGAACAGGCACCCAGCTGCTGAACAGTGGAGGGCAAAGAGCAAATACGCTCACAATGCTTCATAACAAGAACAATGAAACAATTACCATGAAACAATGTACCCCAACAGAACTACCTTATATCAATAAAAAACAAAGTATCACACATAATGACACGAAAGCTTGAGCATGAAAAAGATTACTTATCTTCTGGTTGAGCAGCAACGAGAGGGATGAGGGCCTGCTGCTTGTTCTTTATCTTGCTGACAGTTTTGATCTGTCAGTGGGGTTGTTGGATACCGAGGCTTACCCTCATTAGTCCAAATCCTTTGGTTGAAAGTGTAGTCATGGTTTGGATTGCTTCTTGATCTGTGTTATCTTGACACAGGAGGGATGGTTTAACAGAGTCGCTGCTATGATGGCCCTCGGGTAGCGGTCAAAAGGGCTTGCAGTAATCGTAGCAAGTTTCTTGATCAAAGGATTTGCGTTCTGATCCAGTCCTTGGCAGAAATTCCTGTTTAGCTTTGCAAGATGTTCTTCTAACATCTTGACGCCCAACTGCCTGTGCTGGTCATATGTTCTTGTAAAAATGTGGGCTCCAGCCGCTCTCCTCAGGGCACCTTTTGATGTGTCCTCTGGTGTGGTTCTGCACAGGTGCTCCATGCCAGAGAGGCATAAATCAGGGTGGGTCTAATAATCATCTTGTAGATTGTAAGGGTGCAGAAGTAAGGCTTAGACACAATGGTGGCATGTTTTTGGATAAAGACTTTCATTAATAAAAAGAGGGTTAGAAAATGCCTCTCTACCCCTAAAGCTAAGAGGCGTTCCCCTACCTCAAAGGAAACCCATAAAATTGTCCGGAAGTCCGAAACGAAAAAGTCTGTCACTGTCGTGTCCCAAAGCCTACTTCTGTCCCTAACACTAATAATCTAAGATAACTGTGCAAGGATGGACTCTTCTCAAAGTAAAAAGTTTTTGTTGTGTTTTCAACCAACTAGAAGGTTCCGAGTTTTGCTGGTTATAAAACCGATGCTAAATGATGTTCCAAAATATATGATTCCAGTGCTAGGGTTGTGTTCCTTGCCCCTAGCTTTCTTCTAATCTTAAATCACTGGATAGTTCAGGAGGAACTGTTTCTTAGTTTCACAGCTCTTGTATCCTACCAACTTGGCACGCTCTGCTACCAAGCACAGTATTCCTCTTATCAGTCCTGGGGTTACTCACCCTCTTATCCTTACCGCTCATGTGGCTGTGGGTGCCAGACCCGCAATATTGACACATCTTGATTCACTCTCCTGCCAAGCAAGTGTTCTCCCATAGGCTTTCCTCTTCCCAGGTTCCAGACCCTGTTTGCTTCCAACTTTGGTTTCTCATATGGGTGCGGGTCCCAGACTCACACTGCTGCGTTGTATCCACTTGGTTCACTCTTCAGCCAAGTATACAACTCTCACATTTGTTTCAGGGTCTGAGACCCTCTCTTTCATCAGGGTCCGAGACCCTCTTACTTTTGGGTGCGGTTCACCTGCCAAGTATACAACTGCACACAATACCTCGCTATCCCTAAAGCTAAGAGGGGTTTTCCTACCTCAAAGGAAACTAATGAAATTGGAAGTCCAAAACTAAAGTCTGTCACTGTCGTGTAAACCTACTTCTGTCCCTAACACTAATAATTTAAGATAACTGTACAAGGATGGTCTCTTCTCAAAGAAAAAAGTGTTCATTGTTTTTTCAACCAACTGTAAAGTTCAGAGTTTTGCTGGTAATAAAAGCAATGCTAAATAATGTTCCAAAATACAAGATTCCAGTGCTAAGGTTGTGTTCCTTGCCCCTAGATTTCTAATCTTAAAACACTCTATAGTTCACGAGGAACTGTTTCTTAGCTTCACAGTTCTTTTTTCCTACCAATTTAGCACCCTCCACTACCAAGCATCGGATTTCTCTTGTGAGTCCTAGGGTTCTTCACCCTCTTATTCTTAACCTCTCATGTGGGTGTGGGTCCTGTGAGAAAACTGACAGTGTCTCCCTGGCTAGTCCCTGGGGTTCTGTCATCCAGGTGGCCAGGACACGGCCATCGCTATTGGAGCCAGTTCCTGGGGGTGGACCAGTGAGGAAGGATCACCTGGATGGAGGGTCCTTGGGGAGTGGGAGTGGGACACCGATGGGTGAGATGAGGTATCCCCCTTCTTTCAACACCTTTTCCTCATCCTACCACATAGGATATTCAAAAACTCTGCCTCCCCTTTCCCGACAGAAACACTTTTGAACAACACAAAAGACAATGGATTAACACCAGAGCCGTTTACCTGAAATGTCCCAATACAAGGGTCAGGCAAAGTCAGGCAATCAACCAGAATTACACACCACTGACAGCCCTTTCCCTTCCCCACAGGGATAAAAAGTGCATAAGAGCATAGGACGAGCAAGGCAGACCGCTCGATGTGAGAGTTAACTCAGCACAGCAGTTCAAGAGGAGGAGAAAGACGGCGCATACCGAGAGGGTGACAAGAGTAGAAACAACCTTGCCCTTTCTGATCAAGGCCTGTGAAACCTCAGCGGAAGGAAACATAAGACAGCAAACAATAGCCAGCTTGTGATGGAGTAGATGTCAACGGTACACAAGACCCTCCTCCGGTGATTACCAAGCCGGGAAGACACGCTTGTCTCTGTGGCACCAACCTTGACTCCAAGGAGAAAGAAAGCCAAGTGGTTCATCACAGCCGGTGAGTCGAGGTAAGAGTTGATAAGAAATTGAACTGTGTTGAACGAAAATTAGCCAACCGCTAATTTGAACTTTGAAAGGTTTAAAGAAACTATTGATGAAAGAGGGGGAAAACCAACAACAGAGGAGTCCGGCACCACGTGGGTGCTCACGCAGGAACCTCTGGGCGATTACCCGATGGTAGAAACTACCGTAACCAGAAGTCCTTGGGAAGAGGCAATAAGAGGTCAAAGTGGTCATACAGGGGACTTGAATAATCCTCTGTACCGTCGAAAGTCTTTGACCAACAGGTGGTTGAGAAGCTAAGGGAAATGAATCCTGCTTGGTGAAATAAGCGCATCAACAGTGTGTTGCAAAGGTTGGCAAAAGTGAACCCGGCAGAGGGATGCTAACAAAAAGGGGCGAGGCCTGAAGTCCCTATGAACAATATGTGTAGACAGTAGTGAACCCGACGGAGGGATGACCACAGTGAATTGTTTGAAAAGACACTAAGACTTGTGAAAGTGAGAACAGCCATAGTGAACACGAAGGTGGGAGGCTGACATTAAAATTGTTTAAAAATACATTTTGATTTGTGAATGCAAGAAAAGTTATTGTGAACTCAAAGGAGGAAGGCTAGCATTTGAAAGGGGTCCAAATCCGGAAAGAGGGCGATCTAGGGGTGGAAATTCATCACTCAAAGTTCATTGAGAAAGGAACTGTACAGTTGTTTTGTTGAACACGGCTTGTGAGGGGTCTGCACCTGAAAGAGTGGAACCCAGCGGTGAAGCCATCACCCAAAGTATATGTGGAACAGAACTTTGTGTTTGCTTGTTGAAACCATCAGACCCTCGAAGGCAAGAGACTTGTCAAGCGTGTGCTGTGCTCCAAAGTCCCACCTTTTCCCCTGCTGAAAACATGGGGATGGGAGACCTCAAGTACCGCATCCTGACTTGTTATTTGTGAACACTTCTTTCTTTCTTGAGAACATTATCCCACACTTCTATTTGTATTTAGATTAAGGTTTGGCAATAGGTTTTTCTTAGTCTAGGGCCTTTTATTTTGACACAACACCACTAGGAATACCTAAACTTTCATTTGATGGTTGAAGCTTGCTCCCATCTTAGATTTAGGTTTAGATTAGGCATTTTTCCAACCTACCTTTGCAGTCTAATAAACACCCTTGAATTGTAATCACCTGTGTCTGTCTTTACTGTTGCAACCATGAGTTCCTTACAGTCCCAGACTCGCAATATTAACACTGCTTGGTTCACTCTCCTGCCAACCAAGTGTTCTCCCATAGGTTGTCCCCTTTCCTCTCACAGAGTCCCAGACCCTCTTCGCTTCCAACTTTGCTTTCTCATATGGGTGCAGGTCTCGGACTCACACTGCTGTGTTGTACCCGCTTGGTTCAATCTCCTGCCAAGTATCCAACTCTCTCTTGTTTGCTTCAGGGTCCAAGACCGTCTCTTTCATTGGGGTCCTAGACCTCTTACTATTGAGCTTGTGTCTCAGACTCGCACTGTTGCGTTGTATTCGCTTGGTTCACTCTCCTGCCAAGTATACAATTGTCTTTCGTTTGCTTCAGGGTCCCGCAGTCTCTCTTTTGAGTTCCTGAGCTTACCCCATTGCCCACCCGGACCGCTAACAGCTCCTGTGCAACCCACGTACCTGTTTTTCTCCTTCTCTGAGGTACCAGCAGCTTCTGGGCAGCTGTATTCCCTCTGAAGGTTGTGGTAGCCTTCGGGCATCCAGCGGGTCTGCAGCGGCTCTGCAGGCTGATGCCCTTCTCTGGATGCGCGTTCTGTCTCTTCCGTTCTTCACCGATCTCTGGGAGGCAGAGAGAATTGACCCGGAAACAACCCAAGTAGTTCTCTGGTGATAGTCGTCCCCAATCCCATAGGGGAATTGCTTCACCATGTGATTCTCCCTCTGTGCACCACCCACAGGGGGACTATATAGTACTGTGGACACACGCCCTGGTCCCAGGGGAAAGGTCTCCCCTAGGGGAAAAGGGACAACATCCTCAGAGTTGTCACAAGATGTTGACTTTTCTCCAGATAGGCATAGACCTTGACTTTTAGAGAGGATACAATACTGCAAGCTTGCTGGAAGCTTTCTGTTAGGTGTTTTCAATGTGGCTCCTCCAGGTGAGCTTACTGTTGAGGGTCACTCCTAGGTAGCGACTGCTACTCTCCCACTTGATGTTCTCTCAGTTGAGGCTGATACGTGGGTGCTCACTGATGATCTTTTTGGTGAACAGCGTAACAGTAGTCTTGCTGGTGTTCAGTGCAATCTGCCAGCCGCTCTACCATGTCAACAATCTGTCCAAGGACTTTAGTAGGCTCTTCGCCATTTCCATTTCCCTGAAAGACTGTGAGACAATTGTGACATCATCTGCATACAGTGACAGGTTCATTTTGTGAAGATCTGTATGGATGTCGTTGGTGAAGACGTTGAACAGGAATGGTCCAAGGATTGATCCCTCTGACACGCCTGCTCGGATAGGGCATGTTTTTGAGTGCTTTCCCCCCTGGTCAAGTTGAAGAAGCGGTCATCCAAGTAACTTGCAATCAAGTTCACCAGATAGTTTGGAATTCCTAGGAGAATCATCTTGTGCAGAAGTCCTTTGTGCCATATTCAATTAAAGGTTTTGTACATGTCCAAGAAGACAATGCCGCTACATTTGTGGATGTTGAATATATGGTTAATTTTGTCCACCACTCTCAGTAGTTGATGGTTTGTTGCATGCTCGTTATGAAATCCAAATTGTTAATTGAGGAGAAGATTCCTTTCAGTGGCAATGCTGCTGAGGCAGGCGAGAGGGGCCCTTTCAAAAAGGTTAGACAATACGGAGAGTAAACTGAGAGGGCTGTAGTTTGCAGGATCTCTTAGTGGTTTCCCAGGCTTTTGGAACACAATGACTGTGGCTTCTTTCCAGGATTTCGGGAAGTGTTGAAGTCACATTTAAGAGCTCTGCAAGGCATTCCATTGCAGCAGGCACGAGCATATAGATGGCCAAGTTGGTTATTCTGTTGCTTCTTGGTGCTTTGCCATTTGCCAGCTTCCGAGCAAGTCTGGTTACTTCAGAGCATGTGCATTTCTCAATGCTCTGAACTTCCATCTCGGTTTGCTGTTGCGAGAGATATTTGTTGACTTCTTTTTGCACTTGGTCCTTTATCCTGCTGCAAACAAAGCCTCGAGTGTATCCTATAGCACTGTTGCCTTGTCTTTGTTTCTGCATGCAAAGTGGGGCCGGCCCTGGATAGGGGGGCTTGTTTCCTTCTTCCCTGTCAAGCGACAAGTCATTCTCCAAATTTAGCTTCTTTCAGGTTGGATGTTGCAGCTTTCCATTTTTCGCCCCGTTGCCCCCGATTTGCTATCGTAGAAGCCTTGTGAGCTTGTTGTACTTCTGTAGTAGGTCCGGTGTGCAGTGTTTCTGCCATTGCCGCCAAGCCTGTTTTTTCTGAGCAATTGCTTGTTTGATGCCTCTTGGTAAGTCCTGAATGGAGCAGAGTGTCACAATGGTCTGTTATATCCTCTTCTTCAAAAGAAGATTCTGTCTCTCCTCCCTCCCCTTCCTCCTCACCTTTACTTCTCCACGTGGTTTCTGACTTCTTCTTCCCTTTATGTCCAGGCTTCTCCTTTTTTTTTAATGTAGATAAGGGCGCCCATGGAAGGATGCCACAGTGTCACTGTATAGGTGAGCTGTGGGCAATCCTCTGTGGTGGCCAAAAGGGGAACAAGCCCGAGGCACAAAAAACCCCAATGAAGATCACACGGATGGGAGAAAGCAAGTCCTTGATTCACGAGCAGGCACGAAGCACAATACCAGTGAGGATCCTGAAGACCGAAGGCAGGTAAGGGTTAGTACGCAGGTAGGCTGAGAAGGACCGGAAGGTATTAAGAAGCAATCTGAGGGCAGGCAAAGGTTTCCGGTACACAGGTAAGCAGAACAATGTTAGTGGGTGAAGCAGAAGCAATCCAAAGGCAGGCAAAGGTTTCCGGTACACAGGTAAGCAGAACAATGTTAAAGGGCGAAGCAGAAGCAATCCGAAGGCAGGCCAGGAATCCGGTACACAGGTAAGCAAACAGGGATGAAAAGACAGAAAGGGCAGCAAGAACGAGAATGGAGAAGGTAAGAGAAGACTGGGTAGGAAAAGAGGAACGGGAGGAAAGTCGAGCGGGAGGGAAAAGAATATCAAGCAGCGGAAGGCAAGACAAGAGGGAGACGACAAGGCAAAGGGACAAAAGGCAGGCGGGTGAGACCGCAAGACGAACACGGGAGCGCAGGCAACAACAGGAGGAAAAACCTAGGTACGTTGGAACGCATCCGAAAACCTGAAGTGGCTTTATTTACAACCGGCGCCGGACGCGAAGCAAAAAAGAACTAGACCTACACACGACGTTGCGGAGAACGTGATGGAACAATCAATAGCGGACCTCTCTTCCAGCGGTTCCATACACGCCATCTCCCCCAGGTCGTGACAGTATGCCTTCTCCTGAGACCATCTCCCTCAGGCTAGCCTGGATGATACCGGTGAAACCTGGGTATCAAACGAGGGGCATTAATATGAGATTTGGGTTCCCACGAATTCTCTGACCAGGGATATCTCTTCCAGTGAACCAGATACTCCAACCTACCCCGATGATACCTGGAGTCACAGATCTGAGCGACTTTGTATTCTTCTTGGGTCGAATCTGGGGGTAAATAGGTGTTTCTGGAGGTGCGTGCCTACTTATCCGGCTGAAAGGGTTTTAGCTGAGATGTGTGGAACACAGGATGGACTTGTTGAAGACCCACAGGGAGTTGGAGACGAAAGGCCACGGGGTTGATCTTATGAGTGATCTTGTAGGGACCGATGTATCTGGGAGACAATTTGGAAGGATGCACCCATAGGGGTAAATATTTGGTAGAGAGCATTACTCGAGATCCTACATCCCATTCGGGGACAGGTCTGTGGTGTTTGTCGGCCTGGTTTTTATTACGGTCTCGAGCCTCCTGGAGGCTCTGTTTGGCTTTACTGTGTGCCTCATGAATGCGTGTGAGAGAAGACTCGATGGAGGGGACATTTGAGGAAAGACCGGCCAAGGGTAAGACAGAACGGGGGTGGTACCCAAAGTGCAGAAAAATTGACTCATCCCAAGAGTGGAATGTATGGAGTTGTTATAAGAGAATTCGGCAGTTAACAGGAGTCTGACCCAGTTATCTTGTTGCTGATTTATAAAACAGCGAAGGTACTGTTCCAGGGTGCCATTCAGTCGTTCAGTCTGTCCATTGGATTGGGGATGGAAGCCAGAAGTCAATGCCCTTTCGATTCCTAAACCTTCGCAGAAAGCTTTCCAGAAACGAGAGGTATATTGACTACCTCGGTCCAAGATGATTTTTGTGGGAATCCCATGTAGACGGAACACATCCTTTAGGAAGACTTCTGCCATCTCGGTGGCTGAAGGAATCCCTGGCAAGGGTGAGAAATGAGCCAATTTCGAAAATGAATCCACAACGACCATTATGCAGGTACACCCCTGGGACTTGGGTAAATCTACAATAAAGTCGGTCGAAATGGTACTCCAGGGACTCGTGAGTATGGCACACGGCTCCAATAATCCCAAAGGTCTTAGAGTTGGTACCTTGTTGCGAAGGGAAGTGGTGTCATGATCCACAGAACGCGCCCCTTTTGGACTTCCTGGTCCTTGTCACAATGGGGCTTGCACTCTTTGATACTCCCAACATGGCCGTCAAACGTGGTACGACTTGCACCAGCTTCCACGTCGGACGTAGCACATTCTACAAATAGACCACGCCCCCGCGGCCCGGCGCGTCTCATCGCTATCGCTGGTAGTGACTAGACGTGTGCTCCGTAGTTCACTGAACTATTCTCCTGTCCTTGGTTCCGGGACCCTCTAATTTCCCAATTCATTCCTCCCTCATCTCTTACCTTGTTTCCCGGATTTCGTGTACCTCCTTCGTATACACTTCCTCGCTTCCTGGACGTCTTGAGCATCCAAGTATCCTGGAACGCTGAACGCACGCTGGAGTCAGAGGAGACTCGCGCAGGCTTGTACAAAACCCGATCTGTGCGCAAGAAGACTTCCTCCAAGAAATCCTGCAAAGAGCGATCTCATGTGAGAAGGGGGGAATTCTGTGACAAGTGGTACATGACTGCACATATTGATTTGTGTCTTCTTTCATACTGGGCCAGTAGAAATGTCTTTGAAGATAGTCTAGCGTACCCTTACTTCCTCGATGTCCTGCGATCTTAGAGTCATGACACCAAGCCAGTGCGGTCTTCCTTAAAGATTGAGTGGGTAGGTACAATCTTCCCTTGACAAGGTAAAGTCCATCCTGGATATCATAATTAGTGTCCCTGTGATGTCGTTCGACTTCAAAGAGCCCTCTGGATTCTTCTCTTACTTGTTGAAGAAAGGTGGAAAGGGTTCCAATCCTCTTAGTCTGAGGGAACATCAAATCTTTAGTAAGTTCAGTTTCGGAGGAGTAGTCGCTGTGTCTGGAAAGGGCATCAGCTACCACGTTATGTTCTCCAGGTATGTATGTAATGTCAAAGTTGAACTGCGCAAAAAAAAAGTTTCATGGCTAACAGTTCACGTTCAATGACCGAAAAGTTCTTTTGGCTGGGATTAAGAGTCTTCGAGAAATATGATATAGGGTGTTCCTTATCTTGATGCTTTTGTAGTAACACTGCCCCTACTGCTGCCGCAGAAGCATCTGTTTTGAGAATGAAAGGGAGATGCTGATCTGGCTGTCATAGAATGGGTGCTGAGCAAAAGGATTGTTTAAGATGTAAGAAGCTGTCTTCCGCCTTCTGGGAAAAGTTTGGGATGAACTTCCGGTAAAAGTTCGCCAGACCGACTTGACTTTCTTGGGTGAGGGCCAATCAAGAATGGATACAACCTTCTGTGGATCCATAGCAATGCCTTCAGGGGAAAGTATGAACCCCAAATAAGAGATGGAAGTGGCAGAAAAGACACATTTGTTCAGTTTGACAGATAGATGATTATCGTGTAATCTCTGAAATACCTCCTTGACGTGCCTGATATGTTCTTCTTGAGTCTGGGAAAATATCAAGATGTCATTGAGACAGACGATAATCGTGTGGCTCAGTAAATCCGAAAAGAGACGATCCATGAAACGTTGGAATATCGAGGGAGCATTGACCAATCCAAAAGGCATTACTTACTGTACACACTGCATATGGCATATTACCGCCACAATTGTATAATTGCAATCATTTTCTATATATACTGTAACACTGTAACCATGTAACCTGTCCTTAAGCGCCCATTTACCCCTGGGTCTGGAGCGCTATACCAAATAAAATAAACAAACAAACAAACTTGATACTCATATAATCCAAAAGGGGTACGAAAGGCGGTCTTCCACTCATCCCCTGTCTGAACTCGGAGTAGGTGATACGCATTTCTCAGATCGAGCTTGGTGAAAATGGTAGACCCTTGGACCGCTTGTATAATTTCTGATATAAGTGGCATGGGATACAGATCTTTAATTGTCACCTTGTTTAAACCCCTGTAATCGATACAAGTTCGTAACTCTTGAGATCCTTTCTTGGGTATGAAGAATAATGATGCTCCTGCCGGTGATTTAGAGGGGTGGATCAGTTCATTGGCGAGATTGTTATCCAGGTATTCTCTGAGATATCGCTTCTCTTCCACTGATAGAGGAAACATGCGGCAAAATGGTACCAGGGCTCCAGGAGTGAGGTCTATACAACAATCTTCCGGTCTGTGTGGTGGTAATTCCAACGGGATCCTCTCTGCAACCACTTTGGTGTATTCCCTTAGATGGCTAGGCAGACAGTGAACGGCTCTAGGTTCGGAACTGCACACCGTCTAGACCGTTTCAAACTTTGGTTCAGGTAGACATTCGGTCTTGCAGAGAGAAGAATGGAAGTTTAACAGGTTCTTAGTCCAGTTTATAGTTGGATTGTGTTTGCGTAACCAGCCGATCCCAAGGATAAGAGGAAAAGGAGCAGCTCTAATAATATCAAAGATGATGCGTTCAGAATGTTGTTGGATAGACATGGTGAGTTCCTCTGTAGTATGGGTAATCAGACCCGAGCTTAAGGGTTCACCATCGATACCCTCAACTTTCTGGTCCTCTTTTTTAGCGATGCGGATTAAACCTTTCTGTTCAGCCCACTATGTGTCAATAAAATTTCAGGCAGCACCACAGTCGAGTAGAGCTTGAGATGGTATTTCAGAACCTCCCAGATGTAAAGTCACAAAAATGACCATGAGACGAGAGTCTTCTGTCCTGTCAGATGAAGTGACAGAGAGGGTGGCATAAGAACTGGTAGTGGCCCCTCGGAAGTGAGTCCCAACACTTACCGAGGCCGATCGTTTCCCGAGCGCCTAGGTGGGACATCTGGACAGTCTCGTAATAAGTGTGTAGATGCACCACAATACATACATAGGCTACCATCTCTGCGCCTCTTACGCTCTTCTGGGGTAAGAGGGGCACGAGTGGTACCTATTTGCATAGGCTCTTCTCGGAGGATTTGTGAGGAAGATGATTGAATAGGAGGAAGGGTTTCCAGAGGAGGAGTACCATAGGCTTTGGTCTTCTTTCTTTCGGTGCGACGTTCCGTCAAACGAAAATCGATGCGGAGGGTGGCTGTAACTAACTCCGCAAAAGTAGGAGGTCGAGCTATTCGAGCCAACTCATCTTTTAGATCTTCCCTAAGACCCCTCCGTAAAATGGCATATTGTGTTTGTTCCTGCCATCCGGCTTCAGCTGCAATCTGCTTGAAGGTTGTAATGTAGGACAATAAGTCGGTACTACCTTGTCTGATGTCCAGAAGGTCTTCCGAAGCCAAAAAAGTGCTTTCGGTGCGTAAGAAAGTCTGCTGAATGAGAGTTTTAAAGGCTCTGTAGTCCTGGAGTACTGGATCGGTTTCGTTCACTAATGGAGTAGCCCAGGCCAGGGCGTTTCCAGTCATGTGTGTGATCATGAATCCCACTTTGGCATGATCAGAGGTATAGTTCTGAGCCCGAAAAGAAAAATGTAAGTTACAAGCATCCAAAAACTCTTTCACTCTTTTGGGCGTGCCATAAAACTCTCCCGATACCAAAGGACGTGGGGGTAGATCCGTGGAAGGTCCTTCTCTCTCAGTCATCCGTTGTTGAAGTGTCGCGTTGGCACTCTTGAGATTCTGCACTTCCAAGTTAAGATTCTGAACCGCAGCTAGCAGTTCCTGTATTTGTTGTGGAGTAGCCATGGTGGTTTCGGGGCGTTGCAAACTGTCACAATGGTCTGTTATATCCTCTTCTTCAAAAGAAGATTCTGTCTCTCCTCCCTCCCCTTCCTCCTCACCTTTACTTCTCCACATGGTTTCTGGCTTCTTCTCCCCTTTATGTCCAGGCTTCTCCTTTTTTTTTATGTAGATAAGGGCGCCCACGGAAGGACGCCACAGTGTCACCGTATAGGTGAGCTGTGGGCAATCCTCCGTGGTGGCCAAAAGGGGAAAAAGCCAGAGGCACAAAAAACCCCAATGAAGATCACACGGATGGGAGAAAGTAAGTCTTGATTCACGAGCAGGCACTGAAGCACACTACCAGTGAGGATCCTGAAGAACGAAGGCAGGTAAGGGTTAGTACGCAGGTAGGCTGAGAAGGACCGGAAGGTATGAAGAAGCAATCCAAGGGCAGGCGAAGGTTTCCGGTACACAGGTAAGCAGAACAATGTTAGTGGGCGAAGCAGAAGCAATCCAAAGGCAGGCGAGGAATCCGGTACACAGGTAAACAAACAGGGATGAAAAGACAGAAAGGGCAGCAAGAAGGAGAATGGAGAAGGTCAGAGAAGACTGTGTAGGAAAAGAGGAGCGGGAGGAAAGTCGAGCGGGAGGGAAAAGAATATCAAGCAGCGGAAGGCAAGACAGGAGGGAGACAACAAGGCAGAGGGACAAAAGGCAGGTGGGTGAGACCGCAAGGCGAACACGGGAGCGCAGGCAACAACAGGAGGAAAAACCTAGGTACATTGCAACGCATTCGAAAACCAGAAGTGGCTGTATTTACAACTGGCGCCGGATGTGAAGCAAAAAAGAACTAGACCTACACAAGACGTTGCAGAGACTAATCAATGGCGGACCTCTCTTCCAGCGGTTCCATACACGCCATCTCCCCCAGGTCGTGACACAGCGTTTCATTTTCTACTTCAGGACACTGTGTTCAATTGCCTCTTGAACCGCAGCTGTAAAGGCGTCCACAGCCTTATCAATGTCTCCCTTGGTGCTCAAGGGGCCTGGTATCGTGAGGTTGCTTAGCTGTTCCGTGTAGCAGCTCCAGTCTGCCCTACGAAAGTCCAACCTCACAGTCTACTGGTAGGTTTCCATCTCATCTCCCAAGGTGATCAATACTGAGTTGTGATCCAAGGTCAGCTCAGCGAGAGTTTCCAGTTCCACAGATTGTTGCAAGTTATTCAGCAGTGCAATGTACAGCATATCCAATTATGGCTGGCTGTGACTGGATAGTGTGTGGGGTCTGTAGGACCTGCAATCACAAGGTTGTTGTCCCTGCAATATGCCAGCAGCTTCAGTCCCCTGGAGTTGGTGTTCTTTGAGATCCAGCATCGGTGCTTAGCGTTCAGGTCCCCTACAATAATGGTTGTCACAGTCGAGTCGAGCAAGATGTCCAGGTCTCCCAAATCCAGCTTTGCCATAGGAGGGCAGTACGTTGCAATCAATCGTAGTGGTCCCGCTGCAGTCTTGACCTGTACTCCGGCGGCTTCAAGGGACTAACTGGAGACGAGTTTATAGGGTGATGCAAAACCTGATTGGCTAGGGGATGCTCCCATGAATGTCATCTTGAATTGGGTGCTCTTGCATGTTTGCAAAATGTTATGGTTTTAAAATGTTTTTGTTGAAAATGATAAAACATGTTTAATCTTTGCTGTTGTTTTTGAGTACATTAAAATGCGCACTTGGAAGCCTCCAATCTCGACACAGAATTTAGAGCTCAGAAATCATAAATCCCTGCCCACTGTCTAAAGATTATGAAAAAAACGCACCTTAGAACAGAAATTCAGGAACCGCTGTAGAAAAAACTGTCTGTCCTGCCTAAATCAGGACTGGTGTCAACAGGGCCGTTGGTCCTTAAATGAAGTGCATGTGCAGGTTTGTCCTGGATCCTGCATTCCCACTATATAACCTTGAAATACACACGTTACCCTCCTGAGTGAAGTCGATATATACAATATTTGATACTCAAAACCAGCCCTACAGATAAGGGGTGTAACAGCCACTTTTACTCCCTAAAACTAGGCAAATACTCCCAAAAAACAAAAATAGGGAGTAGAAATACTCCCAATTAAAAAATACAAAAACAGGCTTGTAGAACCTTGTCATCCTGCTTTCACACACACACACACACACTCCTCCATACATGCCAAAATTCTCAATCACCTAGGAGGGTGATTGTGCTCCCGAAAGTGGGAGAAAGGAATTTCCGCATAGGATTGCATTGGGGTTTTAATTATTTCAAGCGGGAGTAAGAAAAAAGAGCAATCTTTTTCATCTAAAAATCAGGAGTATCCCACCTAAATCGGGAGGGTTGGCATGTATGCAGCTCCATAGGCATGTACTGACCAGTAGTACAAGTAGCACCCTAAGAAGAAACTACTATTGCTGCCTGATCAGAAAAGGTAAACATGTATCTTATTAATGTACATGAAGAACTAGGACCAAAGAAATAATTATTACAAAAACATTTCTGTTTTCCAGTTAAAACATATTGTTGCCCGTTTATAAAGTACTCCAATTGGAATTTTTTTCCCACTAAAAAATAATTTTACTCGCAACTTTAAAAAGAAATAGGGAGTAAAATACTCCCACTTCCAAATCTCATCTGGAGCGCTGCTCGAAACTGTTGTTGAAAAGCATTGCATGGTTCCCTGCCTCTCCCTTAATCTCCCTAGTTTTTACACAATCAGCGTCTACAGTTTTTGTTCCCCACCTCCCCCATCCCGCGAGCACGCCATGATTACAGGCTGGTGTATAAAGCAGCAGGGGGTACTTCTAATCCCAGCCCTACTGCCGCTTTGCACGTCAGGAGAGGCTTGGCTTGTGAGCAGACACAAGGAGGGAAAACATCGACCCCGAAGGAGTTGTATGCTGTGCCTGTGATGGGAGGAGTCGCGGCCCGTGGTGGTGTGTCATCCAATCCCTTTAAAGCCCTGTCTTTGACAGAGCCGCAAGCCCAAGTAAGGATGCGTGGATGTGTTCATTCAGCGGGGGGGCTGGGGTACAGTCGCATTTATTACATTCGAGCCCTGTGACCACGAGATACGCGTTTTAAGGCAACTCAAAGAACAAGTAGTGGCAGAAATCGATATTCGGTTTCCAAAAGATATAGAGTAACTCGAAAAGTAAACAACATGCGCAAATTGGATTATACCAAACTAGCTCGTCCCCCTGTGTGTCTGCGTTATGGGATGGGCGGAGCGGGCAGCCCGGATGTCCATCACAGAGTGTAATTCCGTGCACTGAGCTGGCTACCCTCGGGAGATATCTGCGGACAAGAAGGGGGGCAGCTCGAAGACACCTCAATGTTCTGTGGCGGATCTCCCCTCCCGGCCTGAAGAAGAGGGGAGGGACTGGGGGCCGACAAATGGTGGAAGTGCCCCGCTCTGGGTGTCCGGGCTGCGGAGCGGGGCGAATGGGCTCGAGGATGCTGGCGATATGAGCGGCACTATGGCTGCCCAGTCAAGGTAAGGGAAGCGAGAAACTTGGTGCTGTTTTTTTTGTGTGTGTGTGTGTGAGAAACCTGACATCTGCGTAAGAGTGAAATCCGTGAAGGTGTCGGGCCAGCGCTTGAGAATGCTGACACCGTTCCCGGGAAGTAGGGGCAGTGCCTACGTATGGAGACAGGTGGTGGCAGCCTTCATCGTGGGCATGTTGGAGCTTTAAATCTCGCTGCCTCGACTAGTACACATGTACAGCTGAGCCAGAATTGCCTGTGCGACCTGGCACTGGCAGCCTTCTCGTCAAACACTTTACAAGTCACATTGACCTGGTTTTCCTCGGTGTGTACTTTGTGTTCAGCAGGAGAGATTCACGCCCTTTCAAAGGCGTGTAAACCAAAATGCACAATCTGCTCTGCTTGGTGTTTTTATAGGGTGCGCTGAGGATTTGAGATTTTAGAATCACTAATTTTTCCCGTGAACAATGGATTTATTTTTAGATTTAAGCGCGGTACTTGCTTTTACGCAAGCGTTTTATTATTGATCTGTTGCTATCGGCACCTATATCGTTTTTTTTGTTCTTTATCTGCACGGGAATACGTGCGTGCGAGACATTGTTAAGGAATTGGGGGGCACATATTTTCTCACCTCATTGTTTGTGGTTTGTTGTGGAGGATTTCAGTGTTGGCAAATTAAGTCGTTGTGGAGTTTCCAGGTGTTTTCTACACGTTAATTTTATGCAGGTAATTGTATGTGTTGTCATATGCGCATGTCCACGCTCCTTCACGGAGCCTATGTTCGTACACACACACCCCGCCCCCCTGTCATATTCCCTGGTAGCCAATACTTTAGTTCGTGTGCCGTAATGACCATGCACAGTAAAGCCATGGCAGTATAACTACGCCTATAGATATACGCTATGTTATGCAAGGACCGTGGCTTCGTCCATAATTCGTGCAGAACCTTCGGTGCAACCCCTTTATTTGACCAGTTGAGTAAGGTGTATTGTCTATACCAAAACACCGTTTAAAGAGTTTTGACGTGCGACCCTATCAGGTTGCCTGATAGCAGAGGTTGTTGCCACAAAGAGTTGGGTGAACTGTTTACTTAGCAACTGTCCCGATTTTAGCTGCTTTTGGCAGCGTTCTTATTTGAGGCTTTCCATGACTGATTTACTAGGACTATTTTCAATTAAGTTTTATTCACAAATATATGTGGATTAAGTAATGTCTATTTGACCTCCGTCGTGTTCATGCTATAATCTTGTCCATTCGCTTTCCCAGGGAGCTAAATGGGTGGGTGGTTGTGCACTTGCTAGTTAGTGCCCCATTCTCTTCACTCACTATAGCTCACAGGCAGAGCTATCCATTGGGGAGAGATACGAACCACATAGAGCTTTGCAACGTCAGGGGTCAAGACCAAAAAAAAGTGGGGGGGGGGTCTCATTTAACATACCAATTAAATGTGAAGTCATCACAGCCCCATTCTCTCCCAACTCTACCTCATCTACCCAGCCTTCTCTCTGTCCAATTTACTCTCTCCACGTTCCTTTTGAAGCTGCATCATGGCAGTGCTAAGTGGTGTCAAGAACAATGCATTTGAATCCACTTTTAGCTAGTAACATGTTTTAGATTTTATTTTTTGTTTTTTAATCAATAAGATTTTTACAAAAGAGCATGGTGAAAGCAAAACATAGTTGCAGTATATACAAGTAGAGTTCTTATTCATAAGTCTGGTTTTCCAGTTGTCGCAAGGACTTTACGTTTTTTAGCTACAGTCTTTATGGAAGGTCTTGATGGTTGAGTCGGAAAAAGGAGTTTCACTGCGTATTGTATGATGTTTTAGATGTTATTTATCCATGGCACTTTCCTTATTCAGTAGTGCACAAAAAATAGTTACAATGGCCCACTTGTGTATTTTCACCATCCACCGGCATGTCCTTTTAAAAAGCAATATTTGCTGATATCTGTATCTCTAAACGACCTAGCCTGACATCAGTAGTGCATGTTTTTTACAGAGAGATCGAGTGAGCACGTGTGTTGAAATGTCCTCCATCATAGCTGTTCCTAGTTTCCAGAAGTTCCCTTAACTGCATCTAGCTTTTAAGGGTCCGTGTTGTTGCAGGGATTTACACAGTGCATTACTGCTCTCTGCATGGTCTCCAAGCAGTCTGGTATATTTGACAGATTGAGCCGAGGGAGTTGGGCTAATGCAAGGTAGATTTGTTGCTGTGTTGATGTGTGCAGTTCTGATGTACCCTTGTATTTTGTGCAGATCTTTCTTGGTGACCCGTGTCGAGGGCCTAGAGCCAAGTGTCCACATTCCTATAAGTCTGCCTGTCTGAATCTTTCCACAGACTAGAAAATTACTTCAGCTCAGTGTTGCCTTGTTTAATAATAAGCACAATGACAAAAGGGCCACATCGCACAAGGTAGGGGAGGACCTATTTATTCAAATAACGTCCACTAGCAGATGATGGCATCCCATTATATTCTCCCATCAGTCTAAATCTGATGTCTGAATGTATTTGTTATTTTGTGACCTATTACAGTTCAATCGCTTAAAAGCACACTTAAACGTTTAACAAGCATCTTAACAGGCTGTACCGTTTTTCAGTAACCCAAATTGGGAGAACTGTATTCCATGCATTCATTTGTTGGGCGTAAATAATTTGTATTATATATATTTGTTTTCCTGAAACATCTTTGGTTGAAAGGCACTTCTTACTGGTGATCCTTCAAGTGGTGGAACATTTAAACTTCATAAGGGTTGGAGGTGGCAGAGAGGAGGCCCCACGTTTATCATGTTGGGATCTCATGCCTTTGTATGGTGGAATGTTGGGTGAAAAGTGTGCTCTCCAACTGTCTGTCTACCTCTGACACTTACAGATTGCTTGAGATATGGAAACACTGCAACGGTAACCTTTTTCACAGTACACCTTTTAAATATCATGTTAACCCTGCACAACGGTGTGGTGTAGTCGTGAGCATGGATTAATTTAACACAAAACCTCTTTATATTTTGTCCTTTTACATTCTGCATCTTGGTCTTTTTACCAGGTCTAAAACATACTCTACCTTTTTTTTTTTTTTTTTTTTTTTTTTACCCAATTTCACGTGCAACTCTCCTTATCTAGCACTAGTTGCTCCCATGTCCTTCTCCATCAATGATTTTCCCAAAAAATAATCCACCATCTGATGACTCTAAGAAGGTTATTGCTCTGTAGTTTATTCCTCCACCTGCCAGTTTATAGATGTTGGCTGTGGTCCGGATCTTTGGGGCGTTTGACCACTTGATTATTGTAACATTTGCCAAACGTTTAAGGCCATTTTGTCATTAGTTCGTCTTCTGGACTCTGGCTAACTGATTTTGTTGTGTGTTGCATTTGCGTTTCTTGCCTGCTACTCCTTTCTATCCTAGGTGCTCCCAGGCGTGGAGAGATTAAGGAGGGGTGGGAGAGGTCAGATCTTTCCCACCCACCTCCGGACGAAACCGCTAAAGTGTCTGTTCCTCTCCCTTGTTGCTATCCGAGATGATCACTTTCCAAAGTATGCTCTTCAGTGGGGGGATAAGGGGACCATTGTGGATCATTGCGTCTTTGCAAACTCATTAGATGTCGGCACACAGTTATCTATTTCATAAATCATACTGATGTATTCCTCAACTGTTTCCTACTGATAATTGTTATGTTTATTTGAACGCTTTCTGAAATCTGGTCTGTGCCTTTAAGTGACCACGAGGTTTGTTTACTCGAAACCAAAGGCATTAGGGGGCTGATTCACAGAACGTTTTCCTATGGGAGTGCGCCATTATAAAACGCTGAATCAGCCCCTATATCTATACATGCAGTTGAAGCCGTAGATTGTGCAAAGAAGTTGAAATGCATTCAAGGACCTCCGAATCATGGAAAACCTGTGTAATCTTACTCTTGATGCTTACACCCCCTGCCACGTCGTTTTATTGTAGGAATCGGCAGCAGAGGCAGTATTGCACAGGCAGTATTTTTGCTGATTTGTAGTTGGTTCAATAAAATGCATTGCAAAGTCAAATGTTCAAAACGATCTTGGGCTAATTAACGCTTTGAGGGTGACCGTGTAAGCTTTTTCTTGTGAGGAGTGCCTGCCGTCCTCTGGTTTATGCAATAGAGCCGATTGGTCAAAGTAGTAAAAAAAATAAAGTCCATTATGGAGTTGTTGTTTTTACTCTGGTTTATCCATGCTTCTTTACCGTTTGCACGTTCTCTGAAGGAGATGAAGAGGTTAGGTTACAGAGAGGAGAAATGCAAGGTAGCGTGGAAGTACTCTGGTACTGCCTTCAGGTATGTTTCTAGGTAGTCTGTCGAGGACCCACAGCAGTGGTGGGCAAGCTGTGGCCCCCAAGATGCTCCACCCTCCAACCCTTTAGAACACAACAGAAAGGTTACCCTTATGACCCAAACTAAACGCCACAAGAGCTCCCACTTGTATGGGATAGACCACGTGATTTAACCTCATTTCTGTCTTGATATGCTGACACACTGGCATCAGAGTAATGGATGGTGAATACAATGGACTTAATTGCGTTTATTTTACAGGAATTGTGTATTTGTTTAATATTAAAACTCAATTTACTAACCGCGGTGCCCATTCTTTAAAAAAAAAAAAGAAAAGCGAGAATCTCTGGCTCCCATACAGGCCTGCCATGCCATATGAGGCACTCCTTGCAAACTGGTATCTCAACTGGATGGAAGGTCAGTTTAACCAGAGATCACTTGAGAGGATCGCAATATGCACACATCAAGCTAGCTCGCTGTTTGGAATCCTGCCTGGCCATATCTGCGGGTAAGACAACCGGCCACTTGCCAGGAAGGGCCAGGCTTATGCAGCACCCTGGGCTGTGTTCCAAGAGGAACGTGTACATGTGGATGCGACGGTTCAGCTGTAGACATGCTGCTTTTCTCTGACCCTGCTACGCCATGCCTAGGAAGTGTTAGCTTCTTATCGCACATGTTAGGTACAGATTTGCTGTTTGTATGCTCGCATACTGGTCTTTTTGGCTTACTGCACAAAAACCCAGATTCATTTAAAAGTGGAAAAGGTCGCTTTAATGTGACGGGCCAAAGCTTACAATTAAACGCTTACCTGGCTCCATGCCCTTACAGACTAACGAAATATTTAAACAACCAATTAACTAATTACACATTTTCATTTCCCCCAACAATTAAATAATTAAATAAAGCCCTTTCATCCCTAACTGTCCCTTGGACACTACCATCTCCTTACCCCTTTTCCAGGCGTCCCGCTTTCTCCCTGGGGCCATGCCCCTCCAGGCTCAATACCTGTTCCCCCAGGGTGGCCCGCTTGTGCAAACAGCACCACCCCATCCTCTCCCGTGTCATTCCCCCATTGTGCTTCCCTCCACCCACATCAAAAGGGGCCATGCCCCCGGCACCAGAAAAACCCTCCCCCGAGGTGTTCTTTCTGCCCCCCCCCCCACCACCAGTTTACTTTATTGCCAACTCTTTTACCAATCTCCCAGCCAAGAGCCCAGGTCCGCCAAATAGTGGTTGTTCCCATAAATCGACAAGTGTACACCATCCTCCCTAAAGATCATAAAGCCCTCATACACTATTTCCTTATGTTCCATCACCTTCACCACCACAGAGGCACAAAACTTCACCATTTCCCTGTTGATCCCCTTTCTAGCCCGCTCTATCGCTCCCTCGCTCCTTGCTCCCCTCCACACTCTGCGCGGCAACAACTTAGTCCATAACACCTCTGCTTGAGGCCACATTTCCCGCACCCAGACTAAATCCCTTTTCATTTTCCTTAGCAGTGCCACCCCCGTATCCCTTACCAGGTCATTCTCCCCCAGTGTGAATAATCAACCCCTCCGGCGCCCCATAGCGTTCCCGCTACCCTGCCAACATAGGCAGCAACTGGTCCCAGCGCAGGCCCCCTAACCCATGCCATCTTACCACAACATCCTTGTAGCTACACCCCAGTTGCCTGCCCATAACCCTTTTCTTCGCTTCTTTCCCAGCCCATTTAACAATTGAATGGCCGACAATCCACACTTGCGCCAACTCCCCCTCCTTTTGCACAGCATCTGAAAAAGAAATTACAAAATTACCACCACAATACATACAACCCCCACGCAGATGTCCGCCAACTTCTGCCACCTTCCTTCAAAATTCCCCTTTATGAAACTCCCTGACATACCCCTTGTATCTCCCAGACCTCCAACGCCCCAAACTTAATTTTTTCACCTTATCCTCCGAAAAACCCAAACTGTTACCCTCCGATGCTGCACCCATCCTGAATGAATGTGTACCAAAATCCTCTCCCTTTTCTCCTACTACTAGCAGAGCCTTCCGCAATACCCCCAAAACTTGTGCCGCTGAAACCGGCGACCCATCCTCATGCTTAAACACCAGGCCTGTCTTCCCTCCACACCGCTCCTTCCACGACCTGCCTGCCTGCACTGGGCATAAATCCTTGCTCCCCTGCCCCAACAAAACCCAGGAACCCTTCCCCTTCTGGTCCCTTTCAGACTTATTAATCTTGATGTCCAAACCCCCTTCTGTGATTTGCACATCTTCCCACTTCAATCCCCCAGGCCCCCCTTTTCCCCCCACCAACTCCGAAACCCGAAAACCCCGAAAAATAACCACATAAAACGGGTCGCAAAAAGCTCCCCCTCCCATATCGACCAGCAAACTCCCCCCTACTGCCTTAACCAACCTCTGCAGCAATTCAGCCGATATCGGCCTCCTCCTGTCCTTGTCCCTCTTACTTTCCCTTGCCCATCCTTCCAACATCCTACTCGCCATTTCCCCCCCCACTCGGCTGGAAACCCCAAAACCATTTCCCGTAGAAAGCAATTCCTGCTAACTTCCCTGCTATAGTTGCTCTTGACCAGCCCTTGTCCATGCACCTCAGAAGGAAGTTCATGACATCATCCCTCCTCCGCTCTTCCGCATCCCATCTACCCTTCCAACTACGCCCCCCCCCCCAATAAAATCCTCCCAGGCCCTCCTGTATGACTCCTTAGACGCCCCAGACAATGAACCCTCCACCAAAGCCAGCGCTCTCATCTTCCTATCTTCCACAGCTCCTCCGGAATCTGCTGCCCTTCCTGATCCGCATCTGGAGCCAATCCACGGAATCTCTGCCATTGAAAACGAGATAATGCATCAGCGATGTCTTTATCCTTCCCTGGCACATGTGTTGCCTTAAACACCACATTCAATTCCATGCAACGCAGCACAAACTCTCTCGTGAGTCTTGCCACCCTCTGATCCCTTGCTGACTGCCTGTTTACCACATGGACCACGCATTCATTGTCCACATTGAAATTCACTTTCCTATCCTGCAAATCCTTCCCCCACAACTCCAATGCCACCAGTAATGGGAAAAATTCAAGGAATTATATACTCCTTCCCTCCTTCAACCACAGATCAGGCCATTTCTCCGCACACCATTTTTCCCCCCCAAAACACTCCGAAACCTCCTGCTCCTGCTGCGTCTGAAAATATCTGTACTTTCCATGTCACCGGGTTTCCCTGCAACCACATTGACACCCCATTAAACTTCTCCAAAAAACGCAGCCAAATTCTGCAGTCCTCCCTCACTGACCCCGATAATCTTATCCGATGATGTGGGCACTTCGCTCCCACCATAGCCCTCAGCATGTTTCTACAAAACGCCCGTCCTAGGGCCATCACCTTGCATGCAAAATTCAAATGTCCTACCAATCTCTGCATGTCAACCAGCGTCATTTTCTTGGCCCCTACCGCCCGTTCCAGCAACACCACCAGTTTGCTCACCTTGTCGTGCGGCAAGCGTGAGGTCATAGCCACTGAATCCAGTTCAATTCCCAGAAATGTCAAAACTACTGCAGGCCCTTCAGTTTTGTCTTCCGCTAACGGCACACCCAACTCCTCCATTAGCTCCTGAAACAACTTTAGCATACCCTTGCACTCTCCCTCTCTATCTGCCCCGCTAATAAACACAAAATAGTCCAGATAGTGCAGCACACTCTCCCACCCGAGTTAAATGAAAAAACCCACTGTAAGAAGGAGCTGAATCGTTCAAACAGCACGCAGGAAATTGCGCACCCCATTGGCAAGGCTTTGTCTATGTATATGCGGTCCTCAAACTGCAAGCCTAACGACCAAAAATCCTCCGGGTGCACCGGCAATAACCTGAAAGCCGCTTTGATGTCACACTTGGCCATGAAGGCCCCCCGCCCTTCTTTCCTTACCAGCTCCACTGCCTGGTCAACACTTGCATATACAACCCCACATTCTTCCGGGGCAATGAAATAATTGACTGACATGCCCTCCGGCCATGACAAATGGTGTATTAGGCGAAGCTCCCCCGGAGCTTGGGCACCACCCCCAGTGGGGCTATAACTAAGTCACCCGGCAGGTCATCAAATGGCCCTACAATCGTTCCCGCCACTATTTCTTTGCTCATTTTATTCCTTACCACTTCAACATTTTCTTTGGCTGACTTCAGATTTTCAGCCCACCGGCGCACCCTTGGGCCCTGGTACCCCAATCTGAAACCTTGACTAAACCCCTCACTCAAAATCTTCGCCCCTTCCCTGTCTGGATAAAATTGCAACCATTTCTGCAGCACCCCCACTTTAATTGGCGTAGAAGCTTTTCCCCACAACCCCTCTGCCTGAACCTCTCCCCCTCCCCCTGTCTCCCTGTTGTAAACACTGCTTAAGAGGGTGTTTTCCTCCACACTTGCTACACTCGTGCCTGAACCTACACAGGGTCCTTGTGCAGCCGTCCTTATTAAACCCCCAACATGCCGCTGAGGACTGCCCTCGGCCTCCTCCCCCCGCCCCTTCATGGGCGGGGCGACCAAGAAAAGGCCGGAAAGGCACCGGCAGCCCACTTGCTGTGTGCAATGTCGGGGCAGGCCTCGTTGGGGCCATCCATTGCAGCCAAAGATCCATATCTATCTCCCCCCCCCCCCCCATACCGCCTGACTGTCGTCTGCCATTCTCGCTCTGAATTCCTCATCATACCTTACACATGCAAAGCCCCCAAAACTCGTGAAAGCCTTCCTAATGACGTCCATATATATAAGTAGGGCCACACAATGCTCAGGGAATTTTTCACAATAAACACTGGAATAAATGATAAATGCCGACGTCCAGTTCTCAATAGTCACTGGTACCCTTGGGCGCGCAGCCAGTTCCCTCTCCTCTTCTTTAGACCCCTCCTTAGCTCTCACTTCCCTATGGAGCAATTTAAAAACGTCTACAAATTCCCCCGCCTGAATCTTCTCCCTGGTCGCTGCCATCAAGTGCGCCCCCAACGGTTTTGTTATCCCCATGTATGGCAGTTTTTTTCTCCTTGCCTTTCACTTCAACCTCCTTTTCTTTTCCCTCGTACACCTCGAGCCCCAATGGCTCCACCACGTTGTCCGTTTGAATCTCCACTGAGCAAATGCTCTTCTCAACCCCCAAGGCTCCAATGGCCTGTACACCAACTTCTTTCCTTACCCCTTGCAGTCCAGACCCTTCATTTCCCATCCCCCTTCTTATGACCCCCCCTCTGCCATGCAGAAGACCATTCCCTTTCCCGCTCACCTCTTTCCACACCGGCCGTCTGCGGTCTGGCGTCCACACCAATGCTCCTCATCTCTTTTCTTAGAGGGCTCCTACTGCGGGAACAAAACATGTCAGCAGACTCACCCAGCCAACAGTTCCCTCACCTACCCCCCCCCCGACTGTCCCCCCTTGCACCTGCCTTTCCAGATCCC
This sequence comes from Ambystoma mexicanum, assembly GCF_040938575.1. Taxonomy (NCBI): domain Eukaryota; kingdom Metazoa; phylum Chordata; class Amphibia; order Caudata; family Ambystomatidae; genus Ambystoma; species Ambystoma mexicanum. Next base: position 40,886,642 of record NC_090937.1, read on the forward strand.
ACCCCCAATATCTTCTCTCCTCCCCCCACCTTTCCCCCCTGCCCTATAACCTTCCCCCTCCCACTGCCCCACATAATCCTGCAAACCACCCTCCTCACCCCTCAAATACCATTGTGGCTGCGAGCTCGTGCCCCAGTCGAGTTGATCATCCTCCTGCGAGCCCGGGGCGTCCGCCCCGCCACTCCTTTGACGTCTTCTCGGCGGGGCCGTGGAAACCCCTGCCTGGTCCTCTTCTCTCGGGCGAGGCGTTCCGACCTCCACCCTGGAGTCCACATTGCTAGGGGCCGTGCTGCACCCTCTAGGCTCTCCGTGCGCTGACTGAGGAGGGGCCGTTCTCAAACCCTCTACCTCCACAGGACCCGCAGGGGCTGCGCAGCGCCCTCACTCCTCCTCCCCGGGGGGGCCGTTCCGCGCCCCACCCTATCCTCAATTGATGGGGACCTCTCCCTCCTTCGCCCACCCGCACTCTTCTGCAGGTATTTACCCCCTCTTCCCTGCCACCCTCTTCTGCGCCCCATCAATGGCCCCGCCATGGTTCGCTTGAGCCACCTCCTTTAGAGCGCTCGCAGCTTCCCTAGGGCTATCATTCACTCCCTCACCAGATGGCTGCCCCCGAAATCATTTCCCCCCCGGACGCCCTCTTGTCTAATTCCCTCCTCATCTTCCTGCCCCTGGATTCCCACACCTCCCCTCTACCCGCTGCGGGGGTGCACGCCACCACTGCCGCGAGAGCCCCATCAGCTGCCGCTCTACGCTGCGGTCTATCCCCCCTTATGGCCCCCCCCCCCCCACCCGTGACTTCCCCCACCGCCCCCTCCAGCTGGGCCTTAGATGCCTTGCTGATGATTTCCAGGGCCTCCCTCAGAGCCCTAGCATCAACCATCCCCTTCCTGCCTGCTCCCTGACCCACCATCGTGCACAACTAGTCTGATAGCGCACTGAAATATGTCTAGGCGCTCCCCAGCTAACTACGCCCCCGAGCCGGTACCTACCCGGGGAAACTTACCGCTAGCAGAATGGGGAAGTAAAGAAAATTGCGCTATAACCCTAATAACCTCAGAGAGTTAATTAACTCAAAATTACCGGCTATCACACGGGCTCTGATAATGACCCCCGGCCGCCCCCCTGCAACCAGTACGCCCCGGGCGGAGAGGGACCGGCACCGGGTGCTGTGGACCCTCAGGTGACCGCCACCTGCAACATGAGGGATGTGCCGTTTCCCTACTCCCCGCGGCACCCCACAGGCAACAAAAAACCCGGGCAGGGAAAACCGTGGCACAAACCGAAAAAAACGCCCGACAGGATCAAAGAGACACGCCGTCGGCGGCTCCGGTAAGGGGGGGGGGGGTGTAACTTATTTACGATACCCCCGTAATACTGAAGTGTTCACCAAAACACCAACTTTTATTTTTTTTTAATTTTCTTTTATATAATACCGCCGCAGCTATAACTCCCCACTACCTGCAACTATACCTGACCACCCCCCGCCACTAACACCTGACCAGACCCTACCTCACCGTCTCAAACTCGACACCCTAGGCCCAGCTACAGGGAAGTCTCGGGAGCAGGCGAAAGGACTTTACAATCGCCAAGTCCAACCGTCACCTGCCTCCCAAACCTTCCCTGGCTCCTTAAATACCCCGGAGAGGCGCTCTGCCCCCACGGCCACTCGCTGGCCGTGTGCAGCGCCAAAACCTCCCCCCTTTTGTTCTTGTGGCTGTTGATGGGTACATTTAGAGAGAAAAAAAGTAAAGCCATGGAACAGGCTTCTTCAAAGCCCCCCTTTAGTTGCCAATACCAGTCTCTCACCTGGCTTTCAGTGTGACAAAAACTGGTATTTATTGGACATTTGAATAATTGTATGTACATTTGCTAAATATAGACATGCTGAAAAGCTGTCGTGCTTGCAGCCGTCATTCCTTGTAATATGACTCGTATGGGTTGGCAAAATAGTTTAGAGGGAAATCCTTGCTAGAGTTTTGAGATCAGACTTGCTTGTTGCTAATCTAGCATTGTTTCCATCCACGTGGACCGTCGTAGATGAGTTGTACTATTTTCTTTCCACTGTTTATTGAACAGACCTTTTTAGATGCATTTTTTTAAACGTCTTTTTATTAACATTTTGAATCAAAATAACACACCATTGGAAAAATCAATAGAGGTGGATGTGTGGTTATAAGAAGAAATCCTAAAGCACGTTTGCAGGTTGTGTATGGGAGAGTTCTTCATACTGAACATATTGTCCTTCCATCCCGCTGACCACCCGCCCACCCACTTAGGCTGGTTTCACCATGGTCTGATTCTTCCGAATCGTGAACTGTTAACCCCCCAAAAAAACGGACCCCCTGCACCCCTGACTGAGTTGTTTGACTTGACCTTTAAATTTGACAGGCATTTTGAAAATGCACAGTTCCTCATCGCCAAGTGGACACCATAACCAAGCATAGAATTCTACTTTACAATTTGTATTAATCTGACTAACGTATCAGACAGACCATTTAGAGCATTCACACTGTGGTATCGTCTTCACCGTCTTGGGTATATGATAGATATACACGCAGAGGGCCCCAAATGTCCTTAGGCCTACACACTGTCGACACAGACCGGACGTACTGTTCTTCGTTCTCCTGGACATATAAGTGTCTCAGCCAATTCTTGTGGTTTGGGGCTGTTTTGGCTTTCCAGGCCTGTAATATATTCCTCTTGGCGACTGCCCCTGCAACAGCTACAAAACGACGAGTCTTAACTGGTGCCTTGCCAATGTCGCCCAGTAAGTACTTCAGCGGGCTTGCAGGTATTGAAAGCCCGACGATGTCTCTGACTGTCAATGTAATTTCTTCCCAGAATGCTCTGACCAGGGGGCAGTTCCAATACATATGTATAGAGTTCGCTGTGATCGAGTTGCATTTGGGACAGTGAGCTTCCCTTGCTGGGTCGAATTTGGATGCATTGTGTGGTGTAATGTGTAGGTGATTCAGGATCTTGAATTGTATTAAATGAAAGTTGGAGCTAAGCGAGATCCATTTAGTGTGCTGGCAGTATCTGGGCCATTTGGTATCCTCAATAGTGATTCCCAGGTCTCGCTCTCATTTTTGTTTCATACAGTTTTTGGAAGGAGTATGCTCTTGGGCTGCTCTGTATATGCTAGATATTGAACCCGTAAAACCATATTGCGTCATAATTGCCGTTATGAATTGGTGAGGTTCTGGGGCATCTGGAAGTGTGGGCTTTTTTTTATTTTACTTATTTATTTTATTTTTTTTGCATGCCGCGTTTAGGCGGTAGTATTGTAGGGTTATGATGAGACCTGCGCCTAGCTTATCTTGCACAAGCTGCAGTGTGGCGAACTTGCCCTCGGGTTACAAATCCCATCTCTTTATTGGGGTCCCATCTTTTCTGAAGTGCGGTGTCGAACGTGGATTCTAACCGAGGGTAGTGCCACAAGGAGACAAATGGCCAAAATGGAAATTCGCATCTCACCATAGCAAATGGTGAGCACTAGGCTCATACCGTAGTGGCCACTGGGTCTATATATGTGATATTCCCCTTGACTTTACTAAACGGCATCGCCTGAATATTGGAGGGGGGCTGCTGCAAACGTTTCGGCCCGTACATGGGCATGTGGTTCGGCTGTGGCTGGCCAGTATCGAGTAAAATGAGCCTGAGCTGCATGATAGTAGTGAATAAACTGGGGCAGTCAGGCCGCCAGTTTTGTATCTGTCGCATCTTTTGCCAATTGAACCTGACCGATCTCCCTCCCCACACAAAGGCAGTGGAAAGTTTTTGAAAGAATTCCCTTCCCGGTCAAATGGGGACACCACAGAACAAGTAAAGGAGTTTAAGGACCACAACCATTTTAAGCAGGGCGACCCGGCCATATAGAGATATCAGTAATGCCCCCCAGATTTTGAGTTTTTGCTCAAGGGGGTATAAATAATCTTCATGATTGTTGGTGAAGAGTGTTTGTCGGTCGACATTATTATTCTTAGGTAGCGCGCAGTAGTGGGGGACCACTTAAACCCAGTTAAGGCCGGGGACTGTAAGGTGGATGGAGTCAGCGGAATAATCTGACTTTATTTGGTTTATCTTGTAGCCAGAGTAAATTGAGAAAGTGGATACTTCCTTAATGATAGGGGGTAGGTGTGACTCAGGATATCTGACATATATCATTGTGTCATCGGCGTATAACGAAAGGAGCTGTGGGGAACCTCTGATACGGATGCCCCTCCATGTGTGTTCGTGTCTGACCTTGGCCGCCATACCCTCTATGGTAAGGGCAAATATGTAGGGGGAGAGGGGGCAGCCTTGGCGGGTGCCTCTCTCTAAAGGGGATGACATGATATTGTTTGTTCTCACCACTGCAAGCGGCTGATTATATAGCACTCGTATATACCCTATAAATGTCGGCCCAAACCCCATTTTCGCTAGGATCAAAACATATAGTTCCATGAGATAGAATCAAACGCTTTTTCTGCGTCTAGGGTGATTGCGGCAGCTTTGGTTTTGGGATCAAGTTGTGATGTGATAGCAAAAAACCTCTGTAAATTCAGTGCTGTTGAGCGTGTTGGAATAAATCCCGATTGGTCAGTATGGATCAATTTATTCATTGATGGGGTCAGGCGTTTAGCTATTGGTTTGGCGTAAATGTTGGTGTCTGTATTGATGAGGGATAAAGGGCGATGGGATGAGGTGTCTTGGGGGGGGGGGGGGGGGCTTGTGCGGTTTAAGTAGGACTGAGATCACTGCCTCCCTCATGGTGGTTGGTAATATACCCCTCTCAAGAGTATCTTCCCAAACTTCGAGTAGTCTAGGGGCCATTTCGGCCTTGAATGTTTCGTAAAAGTTGACTGGGATCTCGTCCGATCCCGGTGCCCTGCTCGCTCGTAAATCGGCTATGGCTTGTTCAATTTCTTCAGATGTCAACGGAAGGTCTAGGTTTAGCTTCTCTACCTCATCTAACCTGGACAACGGGATGGTCAATATAGCCTTTGAGATCTTCTAAGTGGACAGTGTCTGCATTGGCGTATAATGTGGAATAGAACTGTTTGAACACTTCGTTGATTGCCTCTGGGGATGTCTGTACCGACCCAGTGGAGTCGTAGATGCTGGTGATTTGTCTAGCTCCCATCTCAGCTTTGATCAGGGTCACCATTGATTTGCTGGCTTTGTTCCCATCACCATATCTACGTGCCCGTATGGATTGGGAGATGATCAGCTAGGCCTTTATATATGTCAATTTGAGCCTACATTTTCAGTAGGTGTTCCCTCCCCTCGTTAGCGGGCTGCTGGAGTTCGAGATTGCAGAGTTCTCTTTCGGCCTGGGTAAATTACCTTCTTATGTCCCTCGAAATGCCATAGGATGTCCCCATCGGCTGACCGCTCAGCCACACCTCGAATGACTCCCAGACAGTTTGCAGGGACTGTACTGATCTTTCGTTACGCAGAAAGAATTCCTCTCTTTCAACTCGGAGGTGCTCTACAACTGCTTTGTCTCTCAGCATATTAGGGGGCATTAGCCAGCTTCTGGTAGTACGGGACATACTGCTCGATAACAGCCGTAAGAGAACCAGGGAATGATCCGACAATGTCCGCAGAAGGATGTGACAGTTCTCCACTTCAGCGATCAGCTCGGGTGAGCATAACCAGTAATCACTCCTCGAGCTGGAGCCATGAGCCCCGGAGTAAAATGTATACTCTCTTTCTAGTGGATGTAATTCGCGCCAAGTATCTACCAGAGGTAGTGTGACCAGTGCTTGCTTCAGTGTCAATGCCGCTTTAGTAAGCTGTTTGCAGTGTCCTGTGGAGCGGTCAAGACCTGAGTCCAGTATAAGATTGAGGTCACCACCCCATATCACTGTTGCCGTGCCAACAGGTGACAGTAACTCCACCATCTGGAGATAAAACGCCGGGTTGTCCAGGTTTGGTCCGTAAGTATTCACGAGGATAATATCTTGGTTGTGTAGTTGCCCCCATATGATCGCATGGCGACCTTCATCTAATGGATTTGGTAACCTGAAAGTTTAGCCGTTTGTGCACTAATGTGAGTACTCCTCTTGCCATTGTGGAGTAGTTTGTGGCCACTTTAACTGGTCCCCAATTTCGCACAAATGTGTTGATCTTTTTCGTGGCGTGCGTTTCTTGGAGGAGGATGTCCACCTTGTGTCGGTTCGCATATGCCAATATCTTTCTTGCCTTTATCAGATGGGCTAGCCCCCTGATGTTCCAGGTGAACAATTTAACTCCTTGACCCTCAGTTGCCAGTAGGGACGGTGTCATAGTCTTGCCATGATCTGAGCTTTTCTGATTGGGGTGCTATCATACTGGTATTTCTCTTGTCCATGCCTGTGATGGTTTCGTCCCCTCCCCGAAGAGATACATTTCATTCGGTAATGTGATCCATCTTGCTTACTGCAAAATGATGTGCCATGTCTGATAAAACTCGTGGGCAACAGGCCATGAAGTCCCAAGTCCCCCCTACCTCACTATCCCCCCTCAACCCCCCAACTGGACAGTGTAGACCCCAAACATAACTTAAACTATTGGGCGGCCCTGGTTGGTGAGTTTGTCCTTGTCCCTCTACCGACCAGACCTTCCGATGGCCGCTGTACCGTAGTTATATGAATCCAGGTGACAGTCGTTCAAGTGTTCGAATTGGATTGTGAACTCTTGTCTGTCTGTGTTAGCGGGATATTATGTTCAAAGTACCTCAAGGCCTCCTCCGGTGAGTCGGAGAACTGCGCCCTTCCCTCACGTTGAAGGTGTAATTTGGCAGGGAAGAGCATTGCGTACGGGATTGAGCGCGCTCTAAGAACTTTCTTGACATGGTCGAAGGTGCGGCGGGCGGCCTGTACTCCGGTGGAAAGTCAGGATATATGTGTATCCTATTGGAATCGTACAGTAATGTGCCCTTCTCTCTGGAGAGACGGAGGATCATGTCCCTGTCGCGGTAATTAAGGAGACGGGCAACAACAGTGCATGGTGGCGCCCTAGGTTTAGGAGGAGCAGTCACCGCACGGTGGGCCCTTTCTATTAAGAATTGTTGCGAGAACTGGGCCTCCGGGAAGACAGTGCGAATTACCTCCTCTAGGTACACCTCCTTTGGGGCATTGATTTGTTTTTCTGCCAGCCCGACTATTCTTATATTATTGCGGCGTGACCTAGATTCGAGGTTGTCACACTTCATTTGTACGTGGGAAAGGCACTTTTTGATGGATTCAATATCCTTGCCATGGGTTGTAGTCACATCCGCTACTGTACTAATTCGAGCCTCTGCCTCAGCTACTCGCATGTTAACCCGGTGTAAGTCGGCCTTGATTGATGCCATCGTGGACCCTATTTCGTGCAACGTAGAGTTTACTGTCTCAAAACCAGCCTGGAGGGCTGCCATATATGGGTCCGGTGTGACATTCATTGGGCACTGAGGGACTGGTTGGCTGGTATGCAAGATTTCGTCATTCCTACCCTCCTGTGCAGTATTCATAAATGCATCCATAGGGCCTTTTTTGTTGGATTTGTTGCCTCTGGTCATGCCTTCTGTTGTAATGCGTTAGTTGGGTCGCTGAATCCGGGATGACTTGCAGCGGGAGGGGGATCAGGTGGCTTGAAATCGAATGTTATGCCTGCGGCAGCCCTGGTATATAGTAGCCCTCCTGGTCCAGTCCGACAATAACTACAGGGTGTGGATGGCTGCCAGGTCACATGTCAACCACAGTGCACTCCACTCAGTGCAGTTCCAATCAAGAGAGTACGCTGTCAAGCGAATAATCCACTAGATTGATGTCCCGTGAAATTAAGGATGTGGATAGGTGGATCTCGCCTCCCGGGTGCCCTAAGCCTCAGTTCCACGCAAAGTTTTGATCAGTATGGATGCAGGGCCAGCTATTAGCGCGTGCCGTTGTATCCCCTCTCACACCGAAGTTGCACCTACCTGGCGGCTTGTTCATGGAAGGTGGAGGGCTCGCCCTCGACCCAGCAGGCCGGCTGCTCGCTCACAGTGCACATGGCGGCTGCTGGGGAGGGGATGCCCGCTCCACCCGCTATCAGGCATGAGCCAATCAACCCCCACCACACGTGGCAGCCTCCAATGGATGGATGATTTCCTCACCTGCCGCGCAGTTACGGACAGCGGGCCTCGCCGATGTGATGAGACCTGGAGCTTCTGTGGAAGGCAGGAATTTCAGATTACTGTGGATGGTTGCCGAGGGGCCCCAAAACAGTCTGCACCAGGGGTAGAGCTGGCGGCTAGAAGGGGGTCGCCCCCCCAGCTCCGCAAGACCTCGTATGGGGCTGGAAAAGAGGCTCTCCAGCGCTCTCAACCGCATCAGATCTCGGAGGGGGGGGCAAGAGGGCAGCCCAATGCGGCCGCCTGTACACAGAAGAGAGCCCGCAGGTTTTCCAAGGTGAGGGTCTTCAGGGAATCCTTCAATGGCTCTGGGGGGGGGAGGGGCAACAGCCCGCCGTGGGCAATCACCACAGAGCCCTGGCCCCAATCTATGGCCGGAACGAAGATGATGGAATGGGGGATAGTCCGCCCTCACTCACGCAAGACAGTAGTTCAAATGGGGAGGGAAGCTCCGCCCGCACCAGCTCGCCCTCAGAGGAAGCAGAACCACCGCCGGCCCTGGCCGCTCACTCGCACTCCGCCCCGCTTTCAGCCGCCGAAGCCAAGAATCACCAGCGGTTGTCCAGCGCCAAGGCTCCCAGCAGGCGCGCGGTCCAGGTCCCGGAGGGGGAGCGGCGGAGGGTACAATGAGGCCGCGGCACTCAAGCTGGGAGCCCGCAGCTTCTTCAACGCAATATTACTTCACAAATGACCAGTCCTGGGCAGCTCGAGATGGAACGGAAGGTGCACCAGGAGCTCAGTGTCACAGCACGCATGGATTTTGTTGTTGTTCACACTGGATCCGCAGGATTTCTAATCGGATTTGCAGGTTACGGCGCAGCTGCTGAATCAGGCGGCAATTACTGACGGCGGCCAACGGCGCTCCCTAGATGTTTTTACAAGTTCTTTATTTATAATGGATGGCCCAAGAATTTGAAAGTGAGTGCAGTGCTTCTCCCACTCCCCCTCTGTAAGTTATATCCGTCTTGATTTGACGGAGATCTACACACCGGACATCTCTTGTATGGTACGTACATTTGGTTAAAATGGGTTTAAGTGGTGCTTGCAGCGCTGTATGTGCATTCTTTGGTGAAGGAGGCACATGAGCTTGATTGCACAACAGATCTTGTTAGAGAAGGCAAAGGGCCTGTTCCATCCGAATAGTAAGGGCCTGTTCCATCCGAATAGTAGTCTGACTACTGCTTTTCACGACACCATTATTAGATCTATTAGAGAGACTTGCGTGTAGTAAGTACTACCATAGTAAAAAGGCAGAATTGGGATACGACTTAAACATCTGGCCGAGGAAGGCACCTTATTCAGCTACAGTATGCCTCATTCTGATGATCCTCGAGGGTTCACTCCAAATATTCTCCTGATTCACTGCATGAAGTGGGGTTAGACAAGCGAATCGTGTGGAACCAGAGTTGTCATGCTTGTCACAGCTTCATGTGATCAAGCCATATACCTTTGTGCATACGGTGAAGATCAGTAATTGTGACGTCACTGAAAAGAAAAAAAAAGTGGCTGTCAATACTGTTGATCATTACACAATGCACATTTATTAGCCGGCGCACTCCATAGGAAATCAAACTCTTCTGTGGACATTGGATTGCTGATCCTGCGGGGAGATGTGAGCATTTCCTAAATTGTGTAAACCCCAGGGATACTCTGGTTTGGGAGGCGCTATAGCCCCGGGTCTTTGGGTTGGAGCCCTGGATAGAAGCTCAGGGGCTACAACCAAAATGCTAACTAGCCCAGAGTCCCGCCAGTCCTGACATTACCTTAACCACTGATCTTTTCCAGACCCAGCAACAGTTGAGTCCTGCACGATGCTAGAAATCCTTTCAGAATGAGCTCTGTGGGAAAGGGCACAGGTTTCCTGTGTCCTGTGGGAGTCTGGTGTTGACAGCGTAGACTGTGTCACATGACACTGGATAGTGAAGCGGAGTTTCGTTACAGTCTACAATGTATTCCAAGTCTGTCAAGGCAAAGTAAGTTAGAAAAGGTACCTCGGATGTCTATCACCAGCTGTGCAGCACAAGACTGGCAGTGACTACATCGGTGTTGGCAGGGAATGAGGTAAGCAGGAAGGGGTTTGCATCTCAACTAAGTTAGATTTGCGTCCTACATTGATTTTTTTTTTTTCTTATTTTGTTTTTTTATTGTGACAGCTTAAAAAGAAAACGAACACCATTCTCAGTAGTGGAGAGGCGCATGCATTTCCTTTATATCCATATTGAAGAGAAGTATGCATCTGTGCGTCATCTGCACGCTATTGCCCTGCGGATAATTAGGCTGCAGGTTCCACACTCGACGACATCTAACTGGCCCCTTTTACATTTAGATGTAGCGTGCGTTTTGCTCTGGTGATATAATGCTGAGGGTGAAAGGCGACAAATGGTTTTTCAGTTGTATTCTTGTTTCCAGATCAGTGCTGGTTGAAATGAAGACCAAGAGACTAAAGTGTCCCTGGGATTGATGACAAAGTAGCAAAAAAGAAAGCCTAAAATATTAGTCTCCTCAAATATTAGTCGATACACGTTCCAAGTATGCAACATAAAGGTGAGGCCCTTGATCGCCTGTCTTGGTTTCACATGCCTGAAGTATAGTATTTTGCTTACTCATGGATTGTAAAGTGACCTTTTTTATTTAAGACTAGTTTCATTAAAACAAATTAAAAATGTGCTTGTGTTTTAGTAACGTATACACACAATGTTTGAGTTACTGCTGCGTGAATGCAATGTAAAAATCCTTTATCTTCTGCCTAAGGTGCACAAGAGTATTACTGCACCTCCGGGTAGGCCAATTGTTTCTTCTATGGGTTCCCTTCTGGATGTTGGATCTAAATATCTCGACACGTTTTTACAGCCGTTTGCTCTGGATTGGAGCTCTTATGTGAGAGATACTTCTGACCGTTTGAGAAAATTAGATGGGTTTGTTTGGGCACAGCATTATTTGTTGGTTTTCGTAGACCTGGTTTCCCTCTATTCAAGCATTAACTATCAAGCTGGTTTAGATGCTTGTGAATTTTTTTCTTAAAATAATGTCTATTAGTTTTAAACAGAATGAGCTATTACTTGATTTATTGTCCTTTATTTTCTGTTTGAAGGTTCTACAGGCAAAAAAGAGGTACAGCCGTGGGCTCTTCTGTGGCTCTGATTTATGCCAACTTATATCTTGGGATGTGGGGGAAATGCACAGCCTGATCTTCTATATATGATAGATTTGTGGATGATATAGTTGTATAGTTTTGCTGTATTGACGACCTATCCCTTATTTGGGGAGGGTCAGTGGACAAATTGGTTGAATATGCCACATTATTTAACTAACAACTTTAATCTAGTATGAACCTTGACCAGCGATGCCAAAAAACAGGTATTTTTGGATGTGTGATTTTGAAATGTTGAATTGGTAAGCAGTCTATATTGCAAACCCACCTCTGTGAATAGCCTACACCATGACAGGAGTTTCCACCCTCAACCTTTAAATCGTATATCCTTGGACAAATAAATTGTTCAAGGGTCTGATTTTGTTCGAGAGTCCAGTGTTACGGGTGACTGTTTCAGATCTAGAGGTTATCCTATCGGTATGACCACCGGTACATTTGAGAAAGCGAATTGTTTACGTCATGCCTTACTTAATGGTTCAAAAAAGGTGGTCACTGATGGACCCATCGCGTCCATAACCAAATATAGTACACAAGCCACCAATTTAAAGAGAATTCGGTTCTGAAATTGGACAGATATTAGTCTGTCCATCGGCTTGCATTGACAAGTCACTTTCTCCAAAGCTCCTTCCATTAAGGATATCATAGTGCCCATTATGATTGCAGCTACCAAAAACGAATGACTGGTGATCTCAGAATAAGAAAAATGGTTTCCATCTGTGCGGGAAATGTAAAGTATGTAAATTGGACATCTGCACTTCCACTTTACTTTCTTTAAACATGTTAGCTGGGATATTAGGAATGATATTGTTTGACCAAATGTGTGGTTTACAAGATTCTATGCCCCTCCAATATTGCCTATAAAGGATCTACGATCTGCTGCTTAAAACTTGGGATCCTCAAACTATCGTGCCATTAAAAATTTAATGAGAATTAGCCTTTGGCTAAACATTTTGCCGAGAAACATTCCCGTAATCCTGACTGTTTTTTCCTTTTTGGGTTTGGTCCATGGCCTTGAACATGCACGTAAAGGCAATCTGACTTCAAAGTTGTGTCATTTTAGAATCTAGGGTGATTATTATGTTTTAATACTCTACAGCCTCACGGTCCTAATGTGGACAATTGATTGCATGTCTTTCTTGAGTGACTTACTGATTAATTGTTGATTATGAACCGTATGTCTTCTGTTTTTTATTTACAGTCCGAATTTTCTTGTGATCTGTGGGTTCATATGGGATATCTCGATTGTACTTTGTCATTAAAGTTATGACCACTTGGGCTATACTCTGCATTCGGTTTTTAGCCCTCTGCGGCTTTATTTGCAAAATTACTCTAACTTGTATTATGATGTACTGATTTTTCTAGACTGCAGTGCTGCATTATTTTATTTTATTAATGCTTTCCCTGTAATTCTTTTACTATTGCATTTTTTTCAGTCAAAATTGTTAGTTTTACTTGCACTTTATAGAGCAATCCATCCATTTCCTTATTAGCAAAACTGTTTTTACTTGTGGGAATATCATGACCAAGGACTTTCTTATTTGCAATATTATGTTTTTATTTTAATAGATTTTACTGAATGTTTTGTACAAGTTGGCCGCCATAGTGTGTTGTCTGCACTTCTTTTTTTTTTTTTCTTTTTTTTAATAGGTTTTCATATTTAAGTGGTATCACCCGTTCCCACCCTTGGAACGGGTGCTTAACTGCTGGGGTCTGAGTTAAAAGCCAGAGTGTAGTGAGGGCCCAAGGACGTTATCACACGTTCCAGCCCCTGGAATGGGTGCATAACGCTACAGGCACCCTGGGTTTCCAATCCGGAAACCCGGGGTGCTAAGAAAAATTGTATTTTTATTCAATGTTTGAAAATACTGGCACAAGATGGGCGCCATGGATCTGGAATGCGGGGCTCCAATACAGAGCCCCTCTTACATTTCCGTGGCAGCCACGGAGCTACAACAGCCGCCGAGGTAAATTGGGTGGGGGGGGACGGGTACATTTTAAAAGAAAAGGGAGGGTCTGGGGAAGATGGCTGGGCAGGGGAAGTAACCTCCAGGTTAAATGGAACGTGGGCTTGGATTGGTAGATTCAGCCCGCGATCCAAGGAACCTGAGATTGGCTGCTTCCCACGGGTGCTAATAGTCCTTTCTTAATGTTGTCAAATGGATGTGCTGTGATCAGATGTGCTGTGATCACGTCATGTTTTACATTTCCTGTTGCTTTTAAATATTCGCTTGTCTGATTCACTGTCTACTTCACCTGACTCCCTTTGGGGGTGCATTGCGTGGCGTACTTGCCAGTTATGAAGTTTCCTCTGCCATGTTTATATTTTTATGTATTGAAGATATTGGATTAAATTAGCACCTTTACCAGCTTTAGTGTCTGAGCCCTTGTTCAACGTAAGAGTTCCACTGCCTTAGCACTTTTGCAGGAGCACATTCTCGCATTTATGCGTCCATAGAATCCGTGGACTGGAGAGTGCAAAGATCAGTAAGAACCAAGTGCATTACATGAGTACTTTTTTTTAAATGTATTAAAAAAAATATATATATATATATTTTTTTGCAGAGTTTTCAGTGGCCTTTATTTGAGTGAGTAATGTTTCTCACCTGTGTTAGGCGTGGGGTGAAGTGGGGATGGTACCATTGTTCAGGTCCCTTGATGGGGTGGGCACAATCTTTCACTGGTTCGCCTGACATCTGCTAGAGTCCTTCTCAAGTTCTTCAGAAAACAAGAGCATGCATGTAAAATTGCTTCACTTTTTTTCCTTGGAAAGCTCAAATGTGCACTCGCCAGGGGGTGGACCACAACAGTGCAAATCGCTTTGCACACAAAAGGGTGGTGCCGCCAAAGTAGACGTTCCCACACAGGAAAGGTCCTACCTTGCGACGTCCGTTAAAACCTTAATAACTGTCTGACGTGTACAGCATGGGTGTTGATGGCGTTAATGACCTGTGTTTTTAGTTGAGCCTGGAAGCCCACAACTTGTTTTTGTTTTTGTTTGTGGCCATCCATATGAAAGTGGTTAATGTTTACTGCAACGACCTCAACCGCAGATTTGAAAGGTACTCTAAATCAGCATTTGTCCTGCACTGAGAAGCTGCGTCTAATTATGGATGTCTACGTGCACTTGTGAAGCATCCCACAACGTCACTAAAAATACATAATTCAACTTTTCTCTATGTGCACTTGTTCTCTCGCCTATCTCAATACTGGAGTGACTGAGAAGTGGCAATGACATCAGCAGCTTCTTCAAAACTGTGACCTACATAAATATCTGGAGGCCAAAACCTTGGTGACCTTTGCAGTGGATGCCAAAGGCGACTGAGAAATTATGAACATGCTACTGCTGCGTATTTGGAAAAACAGTCACAACTGGAATTGTTTTGGAAACGGGAATATTACCTCCCTGCGACAATTGATGGGGAAATATTTTTTTGAAAATGTCTTCATGACTCAAGACACCAGTGCAACTCTTATCTGGTAGGGACCGTTTTGATTAGGTTTCAAGTGGCTCCTTACCTTATAAATCTAGGGACAGTCCATATGCTAGTTGTGGGGGGCTTATCTTTTATCGCAGGCTTGGAATCCTGTCTTCGGAAGCAAATCTAGTAAATACCCTGTCCAATTTCTCGCACACGCGAATGCAATTGGCCTCAGCTTCCATAAAGAAGAAAATGAGACGAAGCAATGTTTGTGTGGTGTCGGGTTTTTGTTTGATGTTGAAAGCAATAAACTAATGCAGTATAATGTTATATGCTTTGCGTATCATGTGACTTCACAGGCACTTTAACTTTAACCAGTCATTTAAGTAAAATTATGCAACTTTTAAAAACGCCCATATCCGTTTTTTGTAAAATATCATTATTTTTTTTATTTTTACTTTTGTCGTGCACAAAAAAAGTGCTTACAAGTTATGAGGTAATTTGCAGATTGTACTTCTAGCGGATGATGGAGCGTGCGAACTGATGGGATGACCGTTAATTTGTAATTGTTGGCAATTGGGAAGAATGCAGAACTTTCATATGAACAGTGGTCCATAAAAGAAATTGTTAACGAGTTCTGTTGGCGTGGCTTGTCCTTCATACCGTTTGCAACTGTGACCTTTATTAATTTTGTGTCCACCTCAGCGCCCCTTTCTACGTCAGGAGTGGGAACTTGTACCTGATTGCTACTTTATGCAGCCCATGACAATCCTACAGATTTTGGGTGGAGCTTATATTAAATCCCTTGCAGGCACATGCAGCAAATAGAAGCTACTTTCTTTTCGTACAAATGTATGTTCGCTGGTGTTACGCTGTTTGTATGAAGAGCATTTTAGTTTTCTGCAGCATTCTGAGTATTTGGAATCGTGAGAAACTAAGAGTTCAATTGGCTGGTGTATATATACCGTGTGCCAAGTGCATTAAACATGAAACGATACCATAATCTGCATGATTTACAAATTAAAACGTGATTCACGGAACACCACACGCATGTATTCCAAGAAGCAACCTACCTAACTGCCATCCACACTACTGGGGTAAGGATGCAATCTGCACAGGAATGCTACTACGGGTAGTTTGAAGGGGTTGTGGGTTGAGTCTGGGAAGTTGTAATGACCAGACCGGCAGTCCACATCCTCTGTACATTGATGGAGTAAATCGGTGTATTGTTTCTGAAATCTTTTTGCACCTTCATGGTGGGGCAGTGTAAAAAATGTATAAAGTCCCAATCACTAACCACATTGAGGGAAACGGAAGATGGCATAGAAGGCGGCCTTGTTAGCCCATAGTTCAAAGTCATTCTTTGAGACCTGCATTAGTATCTGGCAGTATGTTGTGGCACACCAGCAACCGTGATAGGAGTGCCTTGTAAAGACCCCGTTGCAAGACTAAGGGCAATTAAGTTATCGTGTTCAACATGGCTACCAAAGACGTCATAATTGTGTCTACTGCTGAGATTATGGCTGAGCTTTCCAAACCGTATCATTTTAGAACTGGTTGGCCTGATGTGTTTCATTAACGCGGCACTGGTTCTGAGCCCGCGCTTCTGAGGCTTGCTTTTGGCCTGCCGCTGCTGCATTATGGCATTATGGCAACATGGCGAAAACAGGGCGTAGATCAGGGTGACGCAACTCACTATCTCAATTGGTACACATTTTATTAAATTCACATGTAAGCATCAATCTGTATGTATCCTTAAAAAAAAAAAAAAAATACATTTTCATTTATTACAAAACAGTCACAATACTCCATCATTCATGCATACATACGCACCTAAAACCATAACGGCCTATTTTACATAGTATAACAATACCAAATGTTGCACAAATATTGTCTTTTCACCATCAATTTTTCTGACCCTGTGCTTATTTCTCGTGTCTTATATAATAAGGACAGGGTCAGAGTGAGTTTGGACAGCTGTAAGGATTTTTACAACAAATGCAAGATTAAACTACCCAAGCACATGCAAATTATAGGTTCAACAAGAAGCTGAAGGGAACACTTGGCAAATTATTTATCTGGAATTTAATACAGTTTAACACCACATATTAATGCTGATGGCATTTTAGGATTTACGTGTGTTTAAACAGGAACTTTCTTTATGTAAAGGTACCAGAAAGGAGGCCTAATATAATGTGTAGTTTGCAAGGCCTTCCTGGCAGAGCAAGAGAAATGATATGCACAGATTCTGCCTCTTGCTTGCTGTCGCAATTAAAAGTACACCTGTCAGACTGCGTATTTTGCTCAGACTATTTAAAGATACTAGGAAATCTGCATGCGCCCAAATGTTGGCAAATACATTTTGAACTGCCTTTAATTTCTAAGCTGGATTCACAATGCAAATGTACTGTCGCATGTTTTCCTTCACTCCTTGTAAGAATGTTAAAGGATGCAGGTGGGAGTTCGAACAAGCCACATTTTATCAGAGTGCATTTATTGCACAAGGAATGCAGCAACTCA
The DNA here is from genome assembly GCF_040938575.1 of Ambystoma mexicanum. Lineage (NCBI taxonomy): Eukaryota > Metazoa > Chordata > Amphibia > Caudata > Ambystomatidae > Ambystoma > Ambystoma mexicanum. The sequence goes on from NC_090937.1 coordinate 40,903,854, forward strand.
CAGGAAGTGTATCGGAAATGCATTTCCCATCAACGCCTGTGTTTTGGAGTACAAAGATTAACATTGTTAAAGCATATCTCAGCTCTGTGATTCCTGAGCCGACAATATCAAGCACAGGAACACTTTTTAAAAAAATCAATTTTTTGATATGGGAAACTGCAATATTGAGAGTGACTGTATTTGTTTGGAGTTTGTAAAATTTACAATTTTCAGCAATTTCACCAATTAAAGTCCTCTACATTTAATTTTGACCCAGATGGGTTGAAATGAAAGAACAACATCAAAATTGTTTTTAAGTTTCACTTCTCACTTTCAAGACCTGCTGAAGAGCCCAAAGGTCTCCAGTCTGGTTGGAGCCTGTTAGATTGTTTAATTTTAATGGTCCGACCAGATGGCTCTAGGCCTCTTTTCGAAATGCTCCTCTGTTTAATTGAAATTGGCATGTTTTAGAAAATAGCATTTTCTCTCCCATCTTTTGATAATCGTGTGGCTCGAAAACCACTCCTCTGACAAGGCAGGGGTGGGGCTAGACTGAGCTAAAATGGGATACACATAGGAAAGGGAAGGAATATGGGAGACGTTGATTTAGAGGACGAACTGGAGATTGCAGCGCAAGAGCATGGACACTGGGCAGATGGCAGACCAGTCCATGATGCCAGCTCCGTGAGGAAAGGAAGACCAGTCTGCGTTTGGTGACTGATTTCCAAGTAAGCCACCTGAATTGACGGTTTGCTGTATGAATGATATAGGGCTGACTGGGTTCCTTGTTCTCCCTAAATTCAGCGTTGCATCTTAAAAGGTAAATGGAAACCCCTACCAATCCCCAAATTGTCCAACGTGATGGTAAAATCTGGGAAGATGAAAGGACTGGGAATGCCTTTTTAAAAAACAGAATTTCAGCCCCTTCACACATGAGATGGCTGTCTGAAATAGGCGAATTATCAGTGTGGTCCTGGAAAGACTGTACACAATTCTAAGCATCTTGTGCAAGGAACAAAATGAATCCCCATTGGACCTCAAACCACTTCAAGGACCTTGGATGCACAGTTTCTGGGAAATTTACACCACAACGCACCAGGGTGAGATGCCAGGTGGGGAGAGTGCACAGAAGGTCACAGTAAGCTGCAGCATGCCAACTCGCCTCCCCGCCACGTTTGCTCTGGGGTATGTCGGCAAGCCAAACGTGCCCATTCTCAGTGCAGTTTACTTCAGAGTGCAAAGCACATCAAGCAATAAGCGACTCAGAGACCTACAGGATCATATATTTTCAGCAGTTGATGAGTCTAATCCTGTCTGCCTGCAGAACATGTGCAGAGTACAGATACTTTTTGCTATATTTTAAAAGAGATGTGTTTTTTGGTAAGGCCCAGTCCACTTTGCATTGAAAAACGAAATCCAAATCTGAAGCCGTTTTTGCTGCCACCTTTTTAAAGTGGGCTTGAATTCGTAAAGTTGGATTTGTGAATACAGTTGTTGAAGCCAGAGGCGTTGCAAGGGGGGAGGGGTATAGCCCCATGTCTTTTGGTTGTAGCCCCAGATAGAAGCTTGGGGGTTACAACCAAAAATCTAGCTAGCCCCGAGTCATGACAGTCCCGACATTAGTGCAGCCCTGGATCTATTCCAGACCTAGCAATACCCCTGGTTGAATCCAGTGTTGAATTCATATTAAAATCATGATCCAATATGGTCTTAAGATATCATGTAGTTAATGCTGCTAGTGAAACAGTTCAGTGGTCTTCAAACTGTGAGGGTGGCCCAGCTAGGGGGACCCAAAGGATGTCCAGGGATAGCATGAGGGGAGCTCAGCACCACTGCCATAGTTAGAGTTCATGTTTGTGCAACCAAACTCCTGATTAATTTATTCTATTAATTAATAACTGTGCGAAGTGCCATCCTCTGCATTCCCTTGCCTTTCAGTGCATGGGCAGAGTTGGGTGTAATGTGGGAGGGAAGGGGAGTCTTCAAGTAAGTATTGGTTAATGGAGAATAGTACATCTCGAGCCCAGAAATCTAAAAAGACTGCAGGACTCTTAAATTGAGCAACCAAACATAGGTTGAAAGTTACACATGCAAACGGATTGAATATAGTGCCTACTTACAATTAAAATATAAAGCTGCATCCACAGCTATATTAAATTCACACGCACATGTACAGATTGCAAGCAGTAATCTCATGTTTTGTGAAAGTCACTTATACATGATCAGAGAAAGCTGTGCCCAGGAGTATTGAGATCTCAGTACACATCAGAGCTCAGAACGCGGTAAATGCATTACTGAAAAGCAATTTCAAATTCTAATTTATAGGAACATATGCAAGCCTTTTGTTTAATGCATGTGGCTTATATATAATCCACATATTTACAGCATCACACTTGTACAGACAAATTGGGTGAAAAAAATGTTCTCAATTTGGTTCGTTTTTCTCTAATTCCATACTTGTCTTCATGCTGTGGAAAAGTAATTATTTGGAAAAGTGATTGATCAATGTCTGTTAGCAAGTGCCTCTCTGGTACCAAACCTGTCTTGATGTTGGAGAAAGGTATGTATCTTGTAAAATGCTATGTAATCTGTCTAGATAGACAGATGAAAAAGCAATAGAAATCTACAGAAGGTCTAGTATTTGTAGAACATAATGTATATTGATTATATCAATGGCGAAATTAAGACAGGCAGGCAAGACCTTGTAATGTTTTTATTGGATGGGTTCTTCTAGTGTTTTGTATTGGCATCCATGGTAAAGCTGGAGACCAGAAACTGTCTTTTAAATATATTTGGATTTTTTACTACCTCGCTGTCCGTTCTTGGGATTGTATGGATGGGAGTATTAAATTGGTTTGCCTCATCTGCGTGAGCCAATATCCAAACAAATGAGCATTTCTCAACACAGCGCTAATGATCCTCTGCTCCCACAGTATCTTCTGCAAAATATATTTGAAGCTGGTGAATATTGTGCCATATGGGATTGCTGACCGCCGAAACTTCTAATTTCTTTCACCAGGGACTCTAATTGAGAAAAAAAATTAAGCCCACTCATCCAAATGTTAAAAAAAAAAACTTTTTGCGCTCTTTATTGTTTACCCAACTATACACAATAGCAGAAAAGAACGTGTACATTTTCATACAACGAAGGAAAGAATACAATAAAATAAAGGGAAGAAGGGAGTAAAAACGATGAATACAATATAAAATGAGAATGGGACATTGTATGACATCATAGAAATTTAAACCGGATAACCTCACATTAAAATTGCAACTTAATCAACCCTGCTACCTTGAGTAGCTTGAATACAGCAATAGTCACAGGTCTTGTGTTTTTAAACATTTTTTTTTTTTTTATTAAAGGTGCAGGTTTATGTAATGCGTGATTATGGACAAATCTGCCCAACCAGTTGGAGATATCTTTTTATCAGGGCAGGACATTCTAGAGGATATGCTCTCTGTCCTGAGTCACTTTAACATTTTCATACCGGGGACATACTGTTATGTAATCTTTGATGTTAGATTACGGATTTCCCGTTAAGAAGATGGAACCTATACCGATGAAACTGGTCAGCCCAATACCCATTGGGAAATTTCCTAAGGTATCTGGGGATTACTGCCAGGCGTTTGTCCAAGACAGACCGGCTATTATAAAGTCTGTATCCCCCAGATTTTTCCCCCAAGTATTGATCCAGTTTCGCCTGATAAAGATTTGTTTTAACTGGTCCGGCTGTTCAACTAGATAATTCTATTACGCCCAATATCCCATCAGTGCTTTTCTGCAGATTCATTGCAAGCGATGTTGCTCTCAACATTTCGTCAGCTAGGTCATCATAAAGCAAATGCTTTAATGGTACCAACACCTTTCTGTAGAGCAAGTATTTTAAGGTCTACCAGACAACTAAATGGTATCAGCCAGAACTCCAAACTGGGTGCGACTATCGTACACTCACTCTTCCAGATGCGTGATTCCACCCTGTCATACGCAAGATTTCTAGAAGTCATTGGCTAATCTCTATGCTGTACAGTAAACTAGACATTACCTTCATCCTCTAATAAGCGATCATAGGAAAGATGGTAAACCTGCAATACCATGCTCGTTTTTCTTTTTCTTCATCTCAGTGCCTCCCTGTAGAGCCTTAGTTATTACTCTCACCATTAGAGTACCAGCATTGTTCTTTGTGTAGAGTTTAAAACCAAGATATGTAAGAGTTTGAGTGCTCCAATTGATGTTTGTTAGCCCTCCATATTTATTTATATGAATTTGTAGAGCGCACTGCTGCCTGCGGGCATCGAGGCGCTATGAGACAACTTAAGAAGGCTTGATTCAAGGTTACACAAATGCGCCTCAGCATAGAAAACTTGATACAGAGAACAATGTTACAGTTACATGATTAACAGAGCAGTGTTATAGTTACAGGATTAACAGAGAGCAGCAGAAAGCATACATGAGTGTAAAGTGCATAGACCGCACAAGGCAATCGAGCATTGTCAGACAAATAGCCACGTTTTGATGGCTTTCCTGAAGGATGCATGGGAGTCAATCATCCTAATCAAAGAGGGGAGGGAGTTGGCTGCCATCATATAGCCCACTGTTCATCTACCATTGCTTGTGAATTTGATGACATTCGATGTCTTGCTATTTATGCAGTTCTAAACAAGCTAATCATTTTCAGATAGGGCATTCAGCGGTTTCTGTAGACCCAACCGGGTTCTATCTAGCAGAAAGACATTAGCTGTATATGTCAGAAATGGCACCATCTTTGTGGCAATACGGCGAGGGACGAACAAAAAAACTTGGAGAAAATCACACAGATCAGCTACGTATAGATTGAAGAGGCAGGGAGGCAAAACACAGCCCTGGCAGAGTCCTCTATCTGCCGAAAGGTCTCTGCCAGGGCACCTTGCCCAATCGAACCTGTAACAAAGTTTGGTCATGAAGATGAGCCAGAATTGATGAGTGATTCCGGGATCTTTCAATTCCGCTCCTTGGTTTACAACAGGTTGAAGTTGCGATTACTGCTATCGAAGGCCTGGCTGAAATCTATAGTGGCAATGTTCCCACTACTTCCGAATCCTCTTTTAGCAAGCTAATAATGGACCCGTGCAGCTCAGTTCCCAGACCCCTTCTAAAGCCAGTCTGGTATCTTTTTGTAGTTTTCCCACCCTTATAGCCTAATCAAAAAGCCCCCAAGAACAAGAGACACAAACATTTTGCTTTCACTGCCCAATAGGGAAATGGGGCTGATCCCAATAATTACCATCTTCCCTATTATAAATCGGGATAACTGCACAGTTCCAGGTACCTGTAGACAGAATTTTGAAGATGAGGATATATGTATAGAAGACAACATATTAGGATCTGCCTTTTAAGATGATGTTAGACAGACAGCCCGTTAGGGCCAGCTGCCCTGGATTTGGAAGATTTAGAAGTCTCTCGATGTGTTTAACTGAAATAGACCGCTGCCATGGGACATCCAGAATATCAAACTGAATCAATAAAATAGATTTCTTATAAACTTTAAGTGTGCCACCCACTTTTTTTTCCGGAATAGGATTACTCTGCATGGAACTCTATCTTTGTTGCAGTACACCCTTTAGAATGACCCTAATCGAATCACCAGCAGGCCATATGAAGAATTGGCTATTGCCTGCGATTCAACCAAGATAAAATTATGTGACGCGCTCGCGAGACCTCCCGAGGGTCTCTCTCATCCCTTTGGATGTCACTTGCGAATGAGTTGAAATGCCATCAACAAATTAATGGGTCAGCCACACGGCCTAAAAGAACAAAATATGATTTTCCTTGAAAATGTCCTCATTGGTCAGGAAGCTATTCCAACCCCGGGTATTCCAGCTCAAGATGTGGCTAGCAGCCAATGTCTCGGTATGGGCTGGAGTCCAGTACCGAGAGCCCTGTGGTTTTGCAAGAGTCTGGGACAACCACATCCAATGTTTTTGGCTTTGGTCGTAACTGGTTGCACAAACTCAACCTTCCTCACGTTCACCTCATCTTCGAGGGACGAGACCCCAGACTGTAACTACCCACGCCCATCTCATCTCCTCTGTCCTCTTAGTCATTACAACAGATGGCTCTTCATGTTTCCTTAAATAACCAAGAGTCCTTAGGATGTCCATTTGATTCAGGAACTAGTCTTTCATAATCGGGAAAAACTCCCCTTCTATATCTCTGGACTCCAATAGTCTTAATTCTGGGATCTCGTGGAGTAATCTTATTGCGTTTTGACCTCTTCAGTGTAACCTCATACGGGCCTTTTACAATCATTTCTAATAGAAATCTAAGGGGAGGAGTTGATGCTTTATGTCCCTTTTTTGATTTTTGATAACTATCTATGATACAATTGTGGGCTTTAGTACTGCCGTCCCACAATTGAGGATACTGAGCAGGCAATAAAGGCCTACTCTGACATGGTCTCATTCTATGAACCCCCCAAATGACTTTGTATTTCCCTGCTATTTTCTATGTGCAGTGATAAATCACTACCACTCGCTTGCACTTGCTGGTTCCCCTGATTTTGTTATCCGTCCATTTCACTGGTACGATATTTTTTTATTTTCTTTTTTTTTATTTTTATTTTTTTTTTATTTTTTGCAAACTCCACCATATTCAAATCATACACGTTCTTGAGCATTAGCATTCTATGCATGAAAGCAGGCACAGGTAGTCGTAGGTAGTCTTTAGGGGGAGTCGGAATCAAAGTGTTAGTGTGCCTTACCTGGACAGTACACAAGGTTACGTCTCGGCCTTGCAAATCCCATTATCTGGCAAATCCAAAAAACGTGTCCCCTATTACTTATGATATTCGATGCCATGTGACTATCTGTCCCCATGGTCGATAACTTCATTTAAGCTTAGCAGAAGGAATTACTTCATCAAGAGAGCCAGATTGGGCACACTGGAATCGATCATCCTGTATCACTAACTTCACATGGCAGTAAATAGCTTACTTTCAATGGAGCAGACCTGAAACCCAAACCCACCCTCTAATTGTTACGTTAATCACAGCATTCTTATGAGCGTATCGGGGACCTATTTTAACTTCCTTCAAGCTGTGGTCCAATTCGACCACACCAGCCCCAATATTCACACTTTCAGGACCAGTAATTCTTCATATTTCCCCCTACCCAATTTTCCAGTTAATTCAACAATATTTGATTTTAGGACAGGTTGTTGAGGTAGTAAGTGAAACATGTGGAACACTGTGAGGTTATCTCTTTCCTCATTCACCACAGCAAGGGTTGGGTTGGCCACTTTCTTTCTGACTTTGCTTTGTTTGACCACTATATTTTTCAAGGTCTTCATCCAAAACCACAATAGAACAGTCAATTTTTATTATTTTTTGCATTTTTAAAGCGCCCACACAGGGGCATCAACGTGCGGTTACAGGAATATGTGTGTTGCATATTTTATAACGCGCTTAATACCCAGAGGTTTCTAAGCACGGACCCGGGGATCGAACCTGTGTTGCTTTGTGTAGTCATGTTTCCAAGGCGTGCACGTTGCCACTTGAGCTATCCTCTTGGGACACTTCAATAGCAGCTGAAATATTTGTCTTCACCAAGAGGGAATGAGATGGCTATTCGTTACTTCCTGACCCACTGTGTCAGACCTTTTGATTCCTGGCCGGACTCCTTGATCTTGTCACTATTCTCGATTCATCAAAATTTAGTTAAATTTCTTAAATGTTCTTGTCAGCTTTTCTATTTTTCTTTTTTTTTCCCCCCTCTTTTTTTTTTTGTTTTGATTTAAAAAGAATGTTGTACTATGTTGCTGTAGTATCATTTGGGCTGTTACTTCTCTTTATTTAACCCAGGAGGATCTTCGACTGCATTTTTCCAAATTACTGGGTACATTAGCTTATATTAGATATAAGTGTCGTGCATCATTTCCAGATTTATCTTTGTGATTTAACTGTAACATACGTGTGTTTAATTGTAAACGTATACTATCATGTAGTGTTGAGAACAAACTCTGCACCATAGTCAATGCTGAAATCTCGGGTGCAGTTAGTCTAATCCGGTTATCAAGTTCTTGTAAGGTATGATGCAATACCTGCCGAGGGGATCTGAATTGTAATTTTGGTATTCTTGTTACATTTCGATGATCAGTTAGAAGCTAGAAGTCTTCCGCCTCCAGACGTTTGGAGGCATTTGACCTTAGATTGTTTCCATAGATTTACGGGCATACAGATTAATAAAGACAAGTCTTGTCTCTACCCCCTGGCTGCATTGTACAGGGAAGAACTTAGACCTTAAATGGCAGGTGACATCCTTTAGATACCTGGGTGTCACCATACACCGCAACCCTAGTACCAAACATACTTAATACAGTCAGGGCCAGAGATTACCTTGCGAAGTCCATGGATTTTTGGGTAAGCTCCCCTTCTCGGTGGCAGGGCGGGCAGGTGGGTCTCCTCAAGATGGTGGCACTCCCTCGTTTACTGCATTTCTTTACCAACAACCCCTTTAACATCACCCCCCCCCCCCCCTGCATTCTTCAGAGACATAAACAAACTCTGTAGGGGATTCCTCTGGCAGGGAGGTAGGCATAGGGTGGCGCTGGAAATTCTCCAAAGACCCTACGAGAGGGGGGGACTGAAGGTCCCTGATTTCGAGCTGTACTACCTGGCCAGCCAGCTGAGGCACGTGACGCAGTGGATGGCCGACGAAACCACCACAGACACCAGACTTCTCCAACCAGCCCTGCCTACCTGCCTAGATTGCTACTCCGAGATTTACTATGGCTCAAGAAGGAGGCTCTGCAGCATTGCCCTTACCTCGCTAAGCTTGGGACCCAACTCTGGAAGCAAGCCTGTAGAATAGTGGGGCCGGCAGACCCGCTCTCCCTGCAGATCCCTGTCGCGGCAATCATGGCAAAACATTCATGGGGGCAAACAGACACGCACACAATGGGAGCCCTGGGGTGTAGCGGTGCTAGGAGACCTCACCCCCTAGCAGGAACTAATGACATTCACCGACCTCAGCGAGTCCACGGGCCTGCCCTCAGGCCAGATTCTGCTCCACAGAGCTGTAGTCCAGGCCATAAAGAACAGATGGACTGAGACCGCCGACCAGGTCACATAGAACGAGGTCATCGAAGCAATGCTGGACACTGCCGAAGGTGGCCACGAAATCTCCAGACTATATGAAGCCTTGTTGCAGGGCACGACCAAGAATGAACTTAAATGCAAAGGAAGGCGGGAGACCGAATTGGGCCTGGAATTTGAAGACGAAGCATGGGAGAAAATAACTCACTACCACAAGAAAATTTCTAGAAATGCCCGCCTCCAGCTCATCCAGCTATACATTACCAACAGAGCCTACCTTCCACCCGAAGCCATATCAAGGTTCAAAGGAGCCACAATCCAAACATGCCCCAAATGCAATGAGCCAAAAGCAGGAATGACCCACATGTTCTGGGGGTGTCCCATGGTCCAAAGGTTCTGGGCCCAGGTGAAGGAAAGGATGGTGAACAATGAGAGAGAAGTTAAAATTCTCGAGCCGGCAGCCTGCATATTGGGAAGATACAAGCGAACCGGCAAAAACAAGCCCCTTAATAAGCTCAAAGACTTAATATACATAACGGCAAATAGACGCATAGCCATGGGATGGAAATGCGCTGGAGACCTGAGCGATGCACTCTGGTGGGAAGACCTCAAAAGATAGATAGCCGCTGAGACGGCTGCATGGGAAACAGCAATCCAAGTGCAGAGACTAGACTCCAGCGAGGAACTACTTCGATGGGTGGCGTTAACTGTGCCATTGCTCCACCCAGCAGTGGAGATAGTGCCTCGGTCAGCACAGACAGTCCCAGCCCGACACGGGGCCAATAAGAAGATTGAGGATCTAACTGTGGTCTTGAAGGGAGAGGGTGGGGCGGGAGGGGGGAGGAACGTTATATGTTTTTCCAAACTATGCATAATGCAATGATTAATCAATGATTTCTTTTGTTTATATTTTGTTGGAAAATGAATAATGATATTTTTAAAAAAGTCACATTTTCCAAGAGTGATTATTTTAGCGTGTCTATTTTGGATGCTAACTCCAAGAGACTAAAAGAAACTGAATTAGTTGAGAAAGGAAGTTTATCTAGCCGTTCAAGTGTAGATTTTGTTTAGTGACCGATTTCTTAATAATCGGGATTTATTATTTTTTTATATATATACCCACGCCTCTCCTCAAGTGGTCTAAATAAACCACATGATCCTTATTTTGGAGTGTCCTGGTTTCTCACCCCACAACGTCCCTGGCCTTTAATGATAGGTGACGCTTCTTAGTTTGATGGTTTGACCCTTCTGCGTGGGCCATTTATGGCCTTTTTGACACGACTATGGGCACTATCTGTTTCTAATGTACCTACTGTAAAATGGATCACATGTGGACAGGGTTCACTATTCACTAGTTGACCTTCCACATTTAATGTCTTCTGTATTAGCGAATTATTTAGTAGATCTAAGGAAGCAGTGTACTGATCACCCTCCATGTCCAAAGTTATTTTCACCGGCTTTGGCCAGCCTCCAGTAACTCTATATTTATACCCATAGGCTCACTGTGATTCAGAACGCTACGTCCAGCCCGCTCAGTTTCATTTTATTGAAACTGGGATGAGAGGACCAGGACAGGCAGTGTATTTCCCACAGAATTTTGGCCTGAGCGTACCTGCTATAATTTCTTTCTTCCCATTTAGAGCAATAGAGTTTAATAGGGTTAACGTAACCGTAGTGGACAGTCGGCCTGTAATGGATTGCACATCAGTGTAGGTTGCTGTACACATACTCCTAGTTCAGTACTAGCTTTTATCAGCGTTTGGTGCAATGATGGTCTCAAAGGTAAAAGCAAAGTAGCCTGATCTCTGCTTACTCTAACTTGTATAACATTAGAATGTAACTGATTGTCCGATGGAATGGGCAGGCAACTGGGACACTCCGGGTTCCCCCCCCCCCCCCCCCAAAAACCCACAACCAACACTACCGCAGTATTTGGGACAAGCATCCCTGTTGCCAAGGATTCATTTATTGTGCACAAAAGAGAATCTGTAACAACGCTATAATTCTCCCCCGAGAGATGACTTTTCAAAAGCATTCTATTTTGGATGTATTAGATTAGTCAATCGCAAGAAGTCAATGGAAAAATGTATTAACTTAATAAACTTGAGGGATCACTGCCCTCGATCACCAGCCCGGCTGTGAGCTTTAGACAGCGATTGTTGAATTCTCTAAGATCTTAAATGAGACCAGTAGGAGGGCTCCAAGGCTTCCAGCCCGCAGTCGCCCTCAAAAATGATGGATCTCATGGGAAGGCTCAAAGTCTGCCGTCACCCTTCAAAATGAACAAACCAGTTGGAAGGGTTCAAAGGCTCATAACCCACAGGCTCCCTCCAAAATAGGTTAATCAAATAGAAATGCTCTTATTCGGCTTGTTACTCTTGGATTTGTTTTTTTTTTTCCTCACTTATCTCCCTATTTCCTTTTAGTTCTTTGATTTATTCTATGGCTGTTACATTGCCAGTTGTGAGGACTGTTGTGTGTTTATCCACTGTTGGTACCAATTTGAGATCTATGGTTCAGATTCTGGCAGGGAACACAACCAGAACACGCACAGCTGGACACGGGGGCCATCAAGACCACCGGAAACGTCCGGCCAAACACCAAGCTGCACTACTCACACACAGCGAAGGAAATAGTCTGCAAGAAATCCAAGCAGCCCTCAAGGTCCCATTACACCACCGCACACCAACAGTGGGCCGCAATCACTACAGCCCAAGCCCAGGCGGTACTGGCCGGAATCGGCCACTCCATTTAATAAGTCGCTCCAGACCGTGATCGGTAATCAATAGCCAGCAAATCGTTATATTAGATGTCAAGCACTTACTTTGCTTTTCCTTTTAACAGCTAAGCGTTTGCCTTCTTCCTCGACTGGTAGGACCGGGATTATTACCAGCTAACCGCAGTTAAGGGAAATTCAGTGGAAAGTGAACACGCGTTGAAAGAATGCGTGGGTCAACAAGACGACACACCCTCTCTGTTACTCTGTGCCTCAGAGCCACAAGAACACTGTTGGGAGGGCGGGAGGGGGGCGGGAAGGGAAGGGGGCATGTATGTTCAATTGAAATGGTAGACCGCTGTAATGCAGCAGCCTCTAGTCACACTATTCACACAAGAACAGTCCCTCCAATTTAAAATTACCTAAGGCCAGAGAGGGTGACTTTCAGCAGGTTAAGGGATGGTTCCAAAGGCTCTGATGCGTTCCTTGAAAGGGCGCTGGTAGTCTTGCCATTTGGTTTTGTAAAGTGGGCTTACATAGCACCCGTCTGCCGCATTTGTTTGCCTCGCTGTGCATAGCTCTACAAGAAAGGGGATATTAGTGGAATAACAGTGTTTTTGGTTGCACGTCAGACGTTCTCGTCGCTGACATCCTGTAGTGATTTTTTTTTGCATTTGTCAGACTTGCCAGGAGCATGTTATACAAAGGGGAGATATGAAGATCTGATGGACTACAATGCTGTGAGCCTGCTTGGCTCCTTTTGTGAAACGTTTGAGGAGAGCTTAGTCATGGCCTGATGTTGATGTGGTAATAACATTGCCTGTGCGGGGGGGAGAAACGGAGGAGTAGACTGTACAAGGCAAAACCTTATGTTCTCCCCACACTCTTACCATGTCCTCTTGTAGACTTGTCCCATTTCCCTTTCTCACATTGCCACTGAAAATCTGCACCACTCTCAAAAGGATACAATGTACTTCATGTGCGTCATCTGTAGTCTAAACCCAACACATCCAGGTGCCATACAGTCAAATTTCCTAATTTCTGAAAGGAACTGCTCGGGAGGATAGCTCACAGGCAACGAGCTTCCCTTGGAAGCAAGACGACACAGAGCACCACAGGTTCGATCCCCGGGTCTGCGCTTACAAACCTCTGGGTATTAAGCGCGTTATAAATAACCTATCATACCTGCCATCTTCTGAAAACAAACGCACATTTCCAGACCAACTCGAGAAAGAGGAAACTGAACTACCAGATATTTGGAACTGGCACCCAAGTTCCCAACCAAATTTTGGCAAGACTATGGTAAGGAATCCGATTAAATGTTAATACCTAGAACCCCTGACAAATTTGTGGTGTAATGTCATAATGTTCTTAAATGTTCACGTCTGCTTAGTCCAAGGATGATGTCTGAGGAAATGGCGGGGTCTTGCTCATTAGGGATGCATGCTTGAGGTAGAGCAATTATTGGCTCCCTCCTTTTCACCAAGCTGTGCTCACTCCATCATGGAAGGAGACTCCCTATACGCCAAACCCAAGTGCATCGTTCATTTGTAATTTACGACTGCTTTTTAGCTTGGGGTATTTAGGTGTTTAGGTGTTGCTTCAGCACCACCTTTAGGCCAAAACTATTGCATTGGCGTACAGATGGGAAGGGAGATGGATGTGAGGAAGGACCTGCACCCTATGGCCGATTCGTTTGTTACCCACTCATTGAGTGACCATGGCCATGCTAATCCCGATGGCCATTCAGACCCACTTCCCTGCCCCTCCCAGCCCGAAACACACCCTCCTGGGATCTCTCTGGGCCAGCTCCGTCACCCAGAAACATCCTAGGGCCTGCAGGTATTTTTTATAAGTGGTGTCTGCAGCATGAGTTACTTAATTACAGCTATAAATAAGCTCCTAGTCTGACATATCAATTCCATAACCAAGTGGAACTCGGCCACTTCGTTTATAAGCAAGCAATGTGTTTGTTGCACTGAAGTCATGTTAAAAACAAGCAATGACAAAGCCAACAGTGTTGGCATGTATATAGGTATATAATTGCAGTTTGCCAGACATTGCTTTCATAGTCCTAAGAACTCTCACAATTTTCCAACTGTTGCCACTTTATGGTCAGGTGATAGTATTTGCCAAGCACTGCCATAATTATATTACAGGTCCACACAAAAGCCAAAATGTTTGGCTATGTCGATGCTTGTTTCAAATACATTTGCTATAAGGTTGAGGGCCAAGTTCTCAACAACCAGACCTAGATCCCCGGTCACATTTGATTTCCCCCAACTATTACAAGATCACATGTTTTAATGCAAGAATTTCGTCTATAGCTTAAAACTTATGGGGCTGTTGGCAGACGCTTATATGGATCGATTATAGGGTACAGGGTTTCTCTACTTTCTGAAAAAGGTGGAGCTAGCACCAGAGTTTTACACCTAGATTCTCAGGACAGGCGAGAGGTGTGGGTTTAAAGTACCCAGCCGACACCGGAATGGTCTCTTTCAAAAGGAAGAAGCTGGACTTTGTCCATGGTCCGGCCGGGCTCTCCTCCACTGAGCCTAGTTTTCCTTTTTATTTTTATTTTTTTTGTGCACCTCGCCCACCAGGTTACCGGTCTGGATCTTGCTTGCTGTTGCTGGTGTGCGTTCCTCCGCTACCTTCCTGGATCCAGGGAGAGCATGTTAAGCTGGAACCACTGTCTGTCGTAATAATCAAATAAGCATTGGCAATGCAGAAAGTTTGGGCTTACCAGGCACTGGCATAGTGGTATTAACTGACCATTGATGCTAGCAGGTGAGAACATTTTGGGAGTACCTGGGCATCTAATAGCGGTGCTTGGATATTGCCTAATACTTATTCACAAGCTAGAACTATTGGCTTTGCCAATGCTTGTTTTTAACAGGACTTCAATGAAAGTCCTGCATAGTGCTTATACATCCGAGTGGCTGAAGACCGACCTGGTTAAAGACATTATTACACCAGTGAGTAGCATGTGTACTGCTCCAATAAGTCATTAACTTTCAGACTGCTTTGAAAAAACACTGGCACCCATTGGAGTGCAAAGTTATAAGGCTTGATTAAAGCAAGCTCAAAGAGTACCCAGGAGATATTTTGGGCGGGAGGAGTAGGGTGGGAATGGGCAGTCAGTGGGTGGGGCAAATAACCAAACACCTACAAGTTGTGTCCCTCCTCATATGCCATTTCTCCCTATCTGTACTGTAATGCAATAGTTTTGGCTTGTAGGTGGCACTACCTAATTGGCCAAACTAAAAAATATGGCTTGTGATAAGTGTTATCTTGGCTATTTTAACAATGTTAAAATCATGATAACTTACCTAACAATAAATTAAGTTTGAACACTTCAGTATTGTTTGATTTTTTTTTTTTTAGAACAATTTTTTTTTAAATAAATTAATCTAGTCAGACTTTGACCACAGCTTTAGGAGTCAGATCTGGGGTACTGTAATGCGACTGTTTTAACAAAGTATTTAAAATCTTTGCCAATGTAAAATCCTTCTGTTTGTGCACACCACACGTTAAGAAGGCAGACTTTTTAAAAAAAAAAAAAAAGCTAATCGTGACGTGCCCACTCCGGCAGTGTCGCCGGGCCCTTGTTTACGCATAGTCGCTTCTCATTAGCCAGTCGGATTCTCTCACCATGGATTGGAATGCAATGTGTCATTTTCCGGGAGTTTATTTCAGGCATTGCGATCTGCCACTGCTTGTTGGCTTTGCAGTAAAGCATCCCTTTCAAAGCCTCGGGAGAGTCATTGGGTTGCACAGCTGGGTTTTGACTGTGTGATCAATTAGTTGTGTTTTTGGCGAACTAAAATATGGGAATGTGTAACGTTTTATCTTCGCATAACGAGAATGCAGGCGTTTTGTGCGCCTACACGTGATCCCATGTGAGTTCTCGAGGTGTTCAGAGTCGGGCCATCTGTTGCTTTAGTTGCATTGGGCGGCCCTGTGATGGCGAACGGAGGCCCCCCCCCCCCTGGCTCCGACGCCGCACCCTGCTTCTCTTTATACAGACGCTGAACGAGGTTGATGGCGATTCCCACTCGCCTTGAAGTAGCTTCCTACCCGTGGCATGAACACAATCTTTGCAATCCCGGGAAATGTAACAAATAGAGCCCCAACCTCTCCTACCCTTCTTCCTGTATGATCACTTCACACCATGATAGCATGCCCTTTCCACTGAGGTTCACGTGTGTGCATCGTTACTACAAGACCTTCACCTACTACCATGTTCTCATTCAAATAGTTAGTGAATGGAGCAGAACTGTTGCTGGGCAGATTAATTCTTGAGTAATCTAGATGTGTAGGTAGTAGCCTAAATTGTTATTTGAGAAAATGATACACCAGCCAATACATTTGGGCAATAACAATGTTGTATTTAAACTACAACCTAACGCATCGCAAATATGAGGAGAAGAAATGCATGTGATTCTTGGCATAACAGTTGTCCTTAAACATCTGTGCCCTCTTTATTTTCCACCTCTCTCGTGCTGATTCTTTCTATGTAACTACACCAACAGGGTGAACAATTTCCAAGGTGCATGCCTCAGTCACTCGACCCAGGGCATGAATGCCAGTGTCCTGCACGCAGTCAGCATGGCATTTTTTGCTCGCCAAGAATTAATTCTCACTGGCCAGTGATTGCACATTTTGTGACCTGATGCTGGTGCTATAGTGTACCACTTGAACTAATTTTCAGTGGTTATCTAATACTGTCTAGCTAATGTCACACATGTTTTTCGTGCTGGTTTACCAAGTTAATTTGTTTAATTCCACAACGATCTGTTCCTTTTGCTCCAGCCGATTGCAGTACATAAACATTTTTTGTCTTACTACTCCAGATAAGAAAGCGTCACGTTTGCCGCAGGGGGCACACGAAAATCAATAATAAGCTGCATTATTTAGTGCGTAGGTCCAAAGTACAGTTCAGTGGGTGTATGCCTGCCCTCCCAGGAAAGTCCAGATGTTACTCAAGCTTAAGTCACCCCTTTAGCAATTCGTATTGTAAATCATCTTGAATACATATGTGCTTCTCGGCTGGCCTTCCTTGGCTTCATTTCAAGATGGTCTTTCACCCAAAGGCGTTAGTCCAGTCACTAGGACCACTGCAGCTTCTTCAATGATTCAAGACGTCCTCTGTAGGTAAGGAGTAGTGCACAGCTATGTCCTGGCTCCTTGCCTCATTCTATTTTCTCATGCATACATATAAACCCATTGTATTGCTCTTGGGCTCCTTTATGTAATCTCATGCCAACATCCATTGGATCTGTTTTGACAATGTTGCTCGACTCTTTCTGATTCACAAGGGTTATAGTAGCACTTCTGACTTACTCTTGGAAAGCGAAGAGTAAGTCAGAAGCTATTGGTTAGTCCTTGTTACTTCTTTTTGAATCTGCCTCATTGTTAAAGAATTTAGAGTAAATATAAGTCTTGTTTAAAAAAAATCCTACTTTTAATCTACTAGATATTTGAAAAAAACAAATGCCATTTGGTATGAGAAGTAAAGTTTCTTTTGATGGGTGCAGATGCAGCCATTCGATCAATGGAATTTTGTATTCAAGTATGAGACTTTCATCACCCCCAACCTTCTTTTTTTTAATGATAATGTCCTGTCTACTCTACTGGCAGTGGATTTTGTGACAAAATAGCTACTGCTCTGCAGGAGTACAGAAGTGAGTGGGGGGCTAAACCCTACTCGGCCCACACTACAACGTAACCATCTGTGACCCCAATCGTAAAGGTGAAACGTGCACAGTCCAAAAAGGTATACTTATTTGTTAACATGGACCGATTGTAGGCCATACTCCTTCAGGAGGGGTGTGAGCTAATAACTGTAGGAACCAAATCATTTGAACCATGAAATGAAATCAAACACCCCCTCCTGTAAAAGAAAACCGCAGATGCAGACTTTTGTTAAAGAGCACTCTGGTTAGATGAGCAAGGGAGTTCAAGCAATCGAATTGGGCAAGAATGTCCATTATGTTCTTGAAGGAAAAAGGGCCTCTCATTTATTTTATGTTGCATATACTTAGTGAAGAGTAATTGGTTGAATGTACAGCTTAATATCACAACACGGTTATACAAATATATGGAGTAAATGAACGTTTAAGTAAGGAACTAGAAGATCGATCTATAATCTGAATCCATTCATCGAAAGATAATGTAATTGTGTCTGATAACTGTACTTTTTTTTTTTTTTTTTATTCTTGTCATTGGTGCTCGATCGTCAACTGAGTTTCTAGGGGCTTTTGCCATTTGGTGAGCCAGCATCAAGACTTTTGAGTTGATACAATCCCACTAATAATTCTGGGTGCAAGCCACCAGTTCGCCATTAAAAAGTCACTTGCCACCTCAATGCTATAGATGCACACAGCATGCCATTTCTTACTTCTTGGCTAGTGGTGGGAGAACGTTTTGCACCCTGCAATAGCAATGACTCGAGTCAGGGTTTGGGACTGCTAGTTCAATGGCTCATAGCAGTCGAGTTGGCACTGGAGTCAGTTGCTCTCCCTAGGTTGATACCCTTGGGTGAGGCAATCTGCATTAATGTGTCGAGCTGGCGTTTGGATGGCTCGATGCAGCAAGTGGTTTGAAGTTTGCTTATAGTTGCAAAAGCAGTATTGCAGGTCCTGTGGCAGTTCAAAGAGGGCTCAAGGCAGCAAAACAGGATTCCAATCGCTTCTTGTGTTCTGGGTTGCTGGAAGGCCCAATACTGAAGGGGTTCCAGGACAAGTGTTCTGTAAGCCCACTTCAGGGACTTCCCAGAGTCCAAAGATAAGCTAAGAAAGGTGACCCTCTCCTTTCAACAGCAAAATGTCAATGGGGATTGCTCCAAAGCAAGACTGTGTAATTGGTCCCTTTCAGACAAGCGCCCTTTGCCTCATGGCGTCACAGACCTAACGGAAGCCAAGATGGTGGAATACTTTTTTGAGCCCCCAATCCCCTTTCTTGCTACTCTAACCCTGGCCCTTCCTATGCCTGCTGACTTCAAAGGGACTTTGGTGATCAGCACCATGGTGTTGGTGGCTTTGTAAGTGCTGCCTTTTGGACCACTGGTTCCCAGGAGACCACCTTGTGGAG
The DNA here is from genome assembly GCF_040938575.1 of Ambystoma mexicanum. Taxonomy (NCBI): domain Eukaryota; kingdom Metazoa; phylum Chordata; class Amphibia; order Caudata; family Ambystomatidae; genus Ambystoma; species Ambystoma mexicanum. Next base: position 40,922,712 of record NC_090937.1, read on the forward strand.
TGCGAGGGGTGAGGGAGGAGGGGAGTTCCTGTGCCCTGAGGGAAGGTGTTGCTCTTCCTGCAAGGGGGTTGGAGGCAGCATCATGGCCATTGCACCACATAGTTGCTGTGGAGACAGTCCAACCACATACCAATATGCTTCAGTCCAGTCATAGCCTGGCCCAGCTCAGAGCTCAAGATGGCAGTCATAATTTAGCGCTTAGGCGCTGAAGATTAATCTGCCACATTTGCCTGCAAGAACTTTGTTTCCAGCAGCTGTCAGCAATGCATTTGTGACATTTGAACCTGCCCTCTGCCACAGCAGAGGTGGAGCGAAGGGAGCCTGTAGGTGATCTCAGCAAGGGCACGCTTGTCCTATAATTGTGGCATGGAGCATTTGACAGTGGGGTCTGATTAGAAGACCTCCCTTTAAGAAACCCAATTGGCTGCATCAGTGTATGTATTTAAAAATAAAAAGCTCCGGCTATTCCACCTTTACTAGATGGCATTCTGTTACAGAATTCTCATTGTTTGGTTTTGATACTAATCCTTTCGTATAATCTTGTGGTTAAGCTATAAGTGACATTTTGTACCAGATGGTCTACATGGTGCTTAAAATAGTGGTTTTAAGTAAGGAGGCCTTCTTCTTTAGAGAAACCTGTTTAATTATTGTAAGCAGGTATGCTGTAAAAGAGTATATACAACATACATTGTAATAACCCAGCATTACCCATGTGCTTCATACACCTTAGTCTGCTTTGGAATCTGTTTGTCAAGAACTTAATGCATTACCCCCAAGCCCACTCTTCCTTATCTCAGTTCATACCAATGAAGGCTGCTAGCCTACTCATCGGTATATTCCAAAGAGCCGTCTTGGTTCCATGTCCCATCCCCTTTCCTCGATACTTGTGGGATCCAAGTCTACCCTTATTTCGACAAATGGCTCCTCAGATGTTACTGATCCCAGAAAGCAGCTTCACAAATGCATATGTTAGTCCAGGTTCTTTTAAAACTGTCAGTAAACTGGAAGAAGTCTTAAATGTCTCGCAAGATCTGATTTTCTTGAGCTTCCGATGGAACTCCATGATGGTCACGGTTTTACTAATAGTCGACAGAATGAGAGATTCAGTTATTACACATACTCTTTTCCTGAATTCCACCCACTAGTCAGCATGGTGGTTTCAGTCTTTTCTGGGCTTAATGGCATCCTGTGTTTTAGCCCTTCATCTAACAATGTACTCCGATGGCTCTCAGACAAAACAGGTCTTGGGCGAGGAATCCAGACTTTCAATTAATTTGGGTGACTCTGGAGATGATTCCTGACCTCGAATGGTGGTCGAACTACTCCAACCTCACGGAGGGCACTCTCCTTTTTGGAACCGTCTCCTCGGGTGACATTGAAGGCTGGGGTGGAGGGGTTTATAAAGAATCATCTGTAGGTGTGCGATCTGTGGCCCCCATCAGAGGGGGAACGCCACATCGACTACCTCCTCCTAGCCATTTCTTCTGGCCCTGTAGGCGTTCTAGTCCAGGATCACCAACAAAATAGTTTGCATCAGGACAGACAACGCAGTCTCAAAGCTTTATGTAAACCAGCGGTGGGAGGGGGGAGAAGTCCTTTTCTCTAGTAGACCTATCCCTGCAACTATGGTAATGGCAATACAGAAGGGAATTTGGCTTCAGGTGGTGCACATTCCTTCCTAGGAAACACAGCAGCCGCTTTCTTCAGCCACAAACTACGAGTGGCAGTTAAATGGTCAAGTTCTCTCCCATCTCTTCTCCAAGTGGGGGACCCCATATTATGGACCTGTTTGCAACACCCACTGACAGCAAACTTGCGCCATGTGCTTCCAGGGATGGTCTGGGCCCAGACTTGCTTGGAGGTGCCCTAAAGATCTCCTGGAACTGAGTGTTGATGTTCGCCTTCCTACTCTCCTTTCCCTTTGATTCATCACGTCTTGTTGAAGCTATGGGAGATGCAGGACTGCACGTTGGTGTTTATAGCACATTAGTGGCCTGCCAGGTTCTGTTTTTCGGAGCTAAAGATACTGTCAGTCTCTCCCCTGATCCAGTTGCCAGAGGTTCCCAATCTCCTGCACCAGAAAGACCATTTGTGATAGCCCTGTCCACAATCTCTCAATTTAGCGGCCTGGTTCCTGAAATTCGGTCGCTGACACGTTGCAACCTACCCGAGGAAAATATGCTCATTATCCAGGCAGTGCGCAAACCTACGTGCGCACAGTACAAATGCAAAAGGCTACACATTTGTCATGGTGCCTCAACAAACACATTGCTTCTTGTCAAGCATGAGTGGATAGTATCCTCTTATCTCGGGCTTTACGTCCACGGGCATTCATATGCACTCTTTTCATACATACCAGTCGTTATTGCCCATACCTCAACACTAACACTAACTCTAACTTGTTCACTATCACAAACCTAGTGATAAAACATCCTCTTGCAGGGCCACATCTCGTTCCTCCCGTCAAGCCCCCTAAGATGAAATGGGACCTTAACGTGGTGCTTGGCGCGCTCTGTTGGAAGCCGTTGGAGCCTATTGCGATGGTGGATCTTAAATTGCTAGCCTGGAAGGTGGCCTTCCTGGTCGTTATCACTTCAGCAAGCAGGATTGGCGGGCTGAAGGCCCTCTGCATTGAAGAACCCTTTATGTCCTGCCCTAGAGATAAAGTGATGCTGCGCACTCACCTCCTCCCTAAAATAATTTGTTTTGTATAAACTAATCTGTCACTTGACCAGTTGTGTTTATTTTTTGTGGACCCTTTGTCATACGCAGAACGGGTTCTACACAACCTTGGCGTCGGGAGAGCTCAGGTTCTATCTTGATAGGACAAAGGACTTTAGAACCTTTTCTCACTTTTTGGAGATTCAAAAAAAGGAGCACCAGCCTCTAAGGACACCAATTCCTGCTTGACAAGATCCTGCATCACAAAAGCCCAGTATAAGCCCTGCAGGACCACCTAAGTCATCCATGCACACCTAATGCGAGGGAAAAGTGGCCTCTGTGGCATTCCAGAAGTACGTTCCTTTGGAAACCATCTCCAAAGGCGGCCACTTGGGCCTCCCTCTCTGTGTTCTGCAAGCATTGTCTTGACCTCCGCTCTAGAGCCGCTGCTCGGTTTGGTCAAGTGGTCCTTAGAAACCTATTAACTAGGAATTTAGTCCATACACCCATTTTCTACACAGTGCTTGGGGAATCTCCTACAAGTGTGGAGGAAAGAAGGACGGGCCATAGGAGTAAGTGTTACTCACTGCAGTGACTAGCGTACTCCTAGTTCATAGTCCCCTTACCTTCATACACATGCTTGCCGTACCCTCTAAAATGTTCCCTTAATTGCTAATCTGTCTACTGACCTTGGCGATCGGAAAGGACTAAAGGGTCCTGCGCTGGGCTCAGGAAGGCCACGTTGGAGCCATAAACTCTCTGGCCCCACGTAAAAATTAAACAAGGTCTATTTTTGGGCTGCTACCAAAAAGTACTGTGGCCTCGTCCCAAAGGACGAAATATCCCACAATTATGTGGGAGATGGGATTATGGATCAGGATTACGCTATTCACTACAGGAGTAACTCTTTCTTTTGCATTGTTTCTGCAGCCTTTGTGCTTTGAGCATCACTTGTTCTAGTGAAGTGTTTAGGGAAGAGGACTCATGTTGTCCCATCATACTCTACTGATTAACCCAGCCCGTGTTCCCTCCCCCCCCCCGTACACCCCCTCTCACCCCTGAGGGAAAGGTCGGGCACCGGGATGCTCACAGGAGACTCTGCTCCGATCACTAACTCTGCGAGAAGAGGGGTGAGAAGGCCACGATCTGGGGCAGACTCGGACCAGGCTTTTCAGTTTTTTACCCCCTCCTCTCAGTTCTCTACCTATTCTTCCTGATGATTTTTCCTGCTTGACCACCTCTGATTCCGGCAGCAAGTAGGTTCCGAGGGGTTAAAGTTTGAATGAGGAAGCTGTGTGGAATGTCCTCCATCAGGTCTTGGACCACCTGGAAATAGACTACACCACCTCTAGCCACAGTGCCAAGTTGCCAGTTTGCCAATTCAGAAATTCTGCAAAGATAGGGCTTCCTCTTTCTCCAGATTGGGTCTCTAATATTTGGAATGAGTGGGGAGAACCGTGTAAGAGAAGCCCTCCCCTGTTTCATGAGTAAGCTTTTGCTATTTAGGGGGCAGGAACAATCGATGCAGCCTCTGTGGTCAGGCTCCTTTATGTCCAGCCTGATGGGCCATCCTTCCAGTTTCCCCTGTGGAGGCAGTGGTCAGGACCCATTTGTGAGAAAGGTCTATGGGACCCTGGGAAAGAAACGTGCAGGTCCCAACCTTGCCTTATCTGCTTCCACCTATGCCTTGTGCATATAACCCATGCTCTGTTACTAGACCATTTCAGTGAGCTGTATTCGAAAATGGAGCAGGAACTATGGACTGCATGCAAATGCAGTGTGTTTTTGTCTGATCTGGCCTTTTAATGGGTTCAGGGTAGCTGCACTTTCCATAGGTAGCATCCTAAAGAGATCCTCTCCGTACGTGTCTGGCAGACTGATGCCTCACACAAGACAGTTGCACTCCATCCCTGCTGCGAAGGCGCTATGCTTTTGGGGGGAACAGCTTGGAAAGGTGCATGGAGTGCACAAAGAAGAGAATCACTACAGGACCCGTTGCTACAAGAATAGCAGTCAACTAGTCCAGTCAAAGCCTTCTCAGTGTGGCCTTTGTTTCCATACAGTGGGATCGGGGGGGGGAGGGGGGGCAGATGATGCAAGGGAAAATATAGGTTCACCTCCCCGAGTACCAGAGCACCTACTACACTGAAGTCCGGCCATTACTGACTGAGACCCTGTCCCTATGGCAGGTCCCCTATGGGAGCAATTTAGCAATTTCTTAATCGGTCGTGCCTTTCCACTTGAGATGCCTGGGTCATTGGGGGTCACCCATAAGGGCTATCACACAGAATTAGTCGGCATACCCCTCCACAGTGAAGGCACAAGAGCAACATTGTGACCTTGGGATCCAGTATAGAAAGGGGGCCTGCAACAGGAGATCCAACATCTGCTCGGAAAATGGACCATCCGTCCAGTCCACAAGGTGCCTTAAGGCAGGGATATTGTCTTTTTGTTTCCAAATGCCTTGTGCTTCATCTCAACGGAGTGAAAGAGTATGCTTCGTTGATTCGGCTCTAGATGGAAACGTTTGAAATGGTCATCCTGGTGAGAACAGTATAGTGCCTTGCATCACTGGACCTGATGGATGGTTTACCTGTATGTTTCCATTCATCTCTCCTGTCACAAGTTTGAGATTACCATTAGGGACCTGCATTTCTAGTTTATTGCCTCCCTCTTTAGACTCGGATCAACACTAAGTGTTATTAAAGTTCCTGGTACTTTTGATGGGAAAGATTCGCAAAGATGGAGTGCTTGTTCACTAGATATGCATATCTAGATGATCTCCTTATCTAGGGCCCCTCGCACTACAGCGTCGAGTCTGCAGTGTCAAAGCATGGTTCCTTCACTGCTCATGTTTTTCTGCTGAGTCTCAAGACGTCTCATCCCACCCTGGCTCAGGATCTTCAGATTATCAGAGCCAAGTTCTTCATAGCCAGGTGACCTATTTTTCAGGACAGGAGCATTGCATTGTGTGGGAAGTCTCCCAGACATGGTTACTGTTGCAGGGGGTTGATGGCGGCTACAGCGTTTGTTAAACCTTGGGCTTGACTACATCTGTGCCCCCTCCAGTTTCGCTGCCAAAGATGGGAGGCTTTTAGAAATGGATCCCAGTTTCCCATTGGGAGCTTCGATGGAAGATGACTCCTGTGATACTCCACGGTGGCTTTCTTCTCAAACCTCACGTTTCAGCAGTTCTGACGACCAATGCCTGCTCCATGGACTGGGAAGCCCTCTTACAGATCAGAACAATTCAGGGCTGCCAGTCCCCTCTGGTGTCCCGCCTATTCTCTATCGGTCTATCCATTAGGCTCTGAGGTTTTTCTTAAAGTAATTGAGCATTGCACCTAGTCCTGCTCTTCCTTGTTACAACTGCGCTCAACCGGACTCCCTGGATTGGTAGTTGGTAGGGGCTGTGGGAGCGGTCTTCCGTTATCCCCCAGTTGAATGAGGATGAGAGGGTAGGGTTGCTCCCAGGGGAATAGAACGAAAAGCAGGATCTTTAGAATAGACTGACGGGGAGGCTAGCAGCCTTCATTAGTATGGACAGTGACAAGGAAGAAAAGGAGAAGTATCTGTAATTGACATCCGGGGTGGATGAGCCAACCAATCGGTTTGTACAGCTCGTGGGCTGGCACGCCCCGCCATCATCCCGCCCTACCCTTCCATCCGTCATCGGCCACAGTTCCCTCCCCTACTTAACTACCCCTTCCCACAAAACCCTTAAACACACGCCCCCCACCACCACCCTCTTTGGCGGTGGCTCAACTCCCACTGCTGCTCTAGCCTCCTGGGCCACCATAGAAATGGAAGAGGGGCGCTTCTTGGAGCCCCATTTTACAGCTCCACGACGGCCATTCATACAAAATAAAATACATTGCTGTCAGCACCCCTTGTTTCTGGATTGAAAAATAGCAAGAATGAGACCACCAGGGGGCGCGGAGCATGCAGGACGTGTAAGCATCGCGCTCCTGAAAGCACTGCAGGGCCTAGTGGACTTTCCTAGTCCCCAGCCTGGAGTACGAGACTGAGCGAGAGAAGACCTGTCTCCTGATCAGAGGCCCCCACCCTGAGACCCGCCGTGTTGTGGACCGTGGCCCTGGCTATAGAGGAGTCATGAGAAAGTGCACATGAGCGACACCGGATGCCGCCGGCCCCGTGAAGAGGCCCCGGCCCCCCACCCCCCTGTCCTAGAAGCATATTTCGCGGAGGTGTGCTGGGGGACCTGCAGTGGGGCGTGTACGGACGCGGCCCCATGGACACAGTGAACCCTACGAGAGCCGAGGACCAAGGAGGACACGGCCTAGGCTTCCCGCCCGCTATCAGCGCAGCGCTTGCAGCATGGAGGGGCACCCCCCAACACACCGGGGCTTTGAGCTCGTTCCTGGCCCACACCAACGAACGGAGGCCCCTGCGACCGGCATCGGCCCCGTGGACGCCCCGGAAGCACCTTGGCCTACTCAGCGGAGCCCAGCACAGTGACGGGGAGCAGTTGGAGGTGAGGAGAACATGGGGGGGAGGGGGGGGCAGGGACAATTGAGTGGACGAGCACCTGGGGGCAGCTCCCCCCCCCCCCCCCCCCCCGGGCCTTCTGCTTGGTTGCATGCAGGTATGCCACCCGGTCGGGGCGCGACGTCAAGAGCACGGGGCCGCCCGAATTCGACGGCTCCTACTAGGCCCAGTATAGCCGAGACTCTTCTCAGACCAACAGGCCCCACCTAGGGCTCAGCGCTATTCACGGATCCACGTGCCCTCACCGCCCGAGTATCCAGTGGCCCGGTCACTGTGGGTGCCCTGGACCATCGACCCCGACACCAGCCCTCATAAGGGGTATAGCGGCACCGCCCTGAGGTGCACCAGAAGGCTCGGACCCTGGAGCGACCCCAGTACCCAGGGCGATCTCATCCCTCCAGCGCTTCCGCCGACCCCTCGTGGCCATGGGTGCGGCCCCCAGGGACGCCATAATCACCATGCCAGCACTCGCCAAAGAGGATCTCAAGGACATTCTCCAAGAGATTAAGGTGATTCACATTGACATTCAAGCCTCCATAGTGGATCTCAAGGGGAGGTTGGAGACCCTGGAGGATAAAATGGAAGGCATGGAAAATAATCACCTCCAGGCAGACCTGCTCAACATGAAATATGAGGCTAGGCTAACGGACTTGCAAATGAGAGGGGAGGACATAATTTTGAAGGTGGACGATCTTGAAAATAGAGAATGCCGAAACAACCTGCGCACCATGGGTGTGACTCAAGAGAGAGGTGAAACTGCGGCGGACATGGGGAGGAAGGTCCAGGGCCTGATAAATCAGCTTTTTACTTTGGAGGGCGGCAAGGAAGTCCAGCTGGAAAGAGCGCATCGAGGTGGAGGTGGAGGGGGCGCGGGTGGGGGACCGAGGTCCATTGTGGTGCGGTTCCTCCGTTATAGAGAGAAAATGGAGGTCTTGGAGAAGGCAAAAGACTGGAGAGCTTTATCTTTGAAGGTGACACAATTGAGATATTCCAGGACCTATCCTCCCTCACGCTCACCCGCAGAAGAGATTGTCGTCCACTCACCCAGTGGCTCACAAGCCAAGACATTAGATACAGATGGTCCTTCCCCTTCGCCCTTTCCTTTGAACGGGCCGGGGTAGACTATCGAGTGATCCGTGGCAAAGAAGCCTCACAAGTACTACAAGTGCTCAAGGGGGACGCCCCGCAAGGGGGAAATATGATGGAGACCCAAGAACCAGGCAATACTGTGAGAGAACCGGCGGGTCCCAGGTCCACGAAGAGGAAAACAAAGGGCAGGAGAAAATTCAGGAAACCTAACATGCAGACGTCGGAGGCTGAAGGAGACTAGGAGTGTAAAGATAGTTTAACGGAAAAATGAAGTCTGGCTCGTAGGCGACCCCGGCTGGGGACACAGAGCTTACTAAGAGAACTGCGGTGCAGGAACATGCACACACCCTGGTGGCTTCCCCGTTGGCAGGCGTCTTGGACAAAGGAGGGAGGGGAATTGATGTTCAGGGGCTCGGGACACGATATCCACCGCACTTTAAACGGGCTCAGGACAGCCCCGACATGACCGGGAAGACGGGATACTTAAGAAGGGAAAGCAATGGCAGTCAATGGAAAAAAGGGGCCGGGTCGAGTCACTCCGGGTGGGCTCGCTCAACGTCAAGGGGCTCAACTCGCCGATGAAGCGCTCCCTTCTCGGGAGGGAAATGAAAAATGGAAAGGTGGATATCTTGTTTGTTCAAGAAACCAGAACAGTGAGGGTGGAGGAGAGGGCCATACCAGGATCTCACGTTGGTCAGACCTTTTGGGCATCAGGCCTTGTAAAGAAAGGCGGAGTGGGCATCCTACTCCAAAGGAACCAGAAACTGACGGAGGTGTCCTGGTGGGAGAGGGAGGATGGAAGAGCCTTGGTAGTGTCCGGCAACCTACATAACTCCAGAGTCAGCCTAGCAGTGATATACTGCCCTAACGTGGGCCAGAGGGAATTTGCTCAAGTGGCCCTGGAGGAGGTGATGGCTAAAACGGAAGGGCTCTTGATCCTGGACGGGGACTTCAATATGTGGGCAGATCGAGAGCTGGACCATAGTGGGAGTTTGGCCACATCAGGCAACAGACGAGCTGATCCTTGCGGCGGGTTGCGGGAATTAATGTGGGAGCAGGGATTGGCAGACATATGGAGGGAGCTGCACCCTAGACGCAGGGGATACACCTTCTACTCTGCTGTCCATGGCACCAGGACCAGGATAGACTACCTTTTCATGGGGAGTCAGCACATGAGCAGAATAGAGGCCTGTGACATCCGCCCGGTCAGCTGGACAGACCACGACATGGTCTGGTCAGATGTCAGCATAGCGGAGCTGAAACCCAGGGAGTCTCTTTGGAAGTGCAATGACTTCCTGTTGAGGGACGTGGTCTTTAAGGAAGAAATGTCCGCCGCAATTAAAGAATTCTTTGAGCTAAATGACACAGGAGAGGTGAGCCGGGACATGGTGTGGGAGGCGGCTAAAGCGACTTGGAGGGGAAGGTTGATCAGCGAAGGGGCATCCAAAAAAAGAACTAGGACCCTCCTGACCCACAGGTTGAGATCTGAAATAATCTGCCTAGAAAGCTCGGGGGTGGAACGCGGAGACAGAGCAAGAAAGGGATCTGAGCATAGCGAGGGAGGAGAGACTAGAATTGAGAGAAATGGAGATGGGGGAAAATTGTAGTGGGGCTCCAACATCTACGTCAGAAATACTATGAGAAGGGAGACGAGGCTGACGCTATGCTGGCAGCAAAATTGCGAGGCCAAAGGGCTGATAGATGGGTGGCAAGAGTGGTTGGCGCTGAAGAGGGGGAAAGATCGGATCCGGAAGGGATAGTCGAGAGTTTCGCTTCTTTCTATGAGAAGCTCTACGGGAGGGAAGGGGAAACGGAGAAGGAAGAGGGAGGGGTTTATCTCAACAGGGTCACCCTCCCCTCCCTCGATCCCTTAGAGGCGTCGGCCCTAGATGCCCCCATAACTGAGGAGGAGGTCCTTAGAGCCATATCGGGACTTAAACTGGGCAGGGCCCCGGGGGAGGACGGGTTCTCGGCAGGTTTCTATAAGGCTTTTTCGGGCCTCCTGGCGGGGTTCCTTGCAGACCTTTTTTCGAATATTATGAGAACGGGGAGGGCACCCCCTTCCTTTGGCAAAGCGCTGATCACGGTGATTCCGAAGGAGGGGAAAGACCCTGTGGATTGCCGCTCCTACAGACCCTTCTCCCTCCTGAATGTAGATGCGAAGCTATTTACCAGGATTATCGCCTCGAGACTGGACAGCTACATGCCGAGGCTAATTCACTCCGATCAGGTGGGTTTCATACGGGTAAGGCAAGGCACAGATACCCTGCGCAAGACGTTGCACCTGATGAGAGAGGCAGCACCGAAGGGTGGGAACCCCGTCCTGGTGTCCATTGATGCTGAGAAGGTGTTTGATCGAGTTGACTGGGGATTCCTTCAGGGGGTACTCGAGTAGCTAGGCTTCGGGGCGGGGATTAAAAAAGCCGTCAAGGCCCTATATGTGTCACCTACCGCCAGTTAGTCAACTGGCGTCTGTCACGAGTTTTTCATCTCCAGAGAGGTACGAGGCAGGGTTGCCCCCTTTCCCCTCTCCTCTTCGCCATGACAATGGAGATTCTGGCGGAGTACCTCAGGGGGGCCTCAATGGTGAGAGGAATTGAGGTGGGCGAACGTACCTTCAAATAAGGCCTCTATGCAGATGACATCCTGCTCCACCTGGGGGACCCGGCAAGGTCGGTCCCAGCCGCTTTGCAGGTGATTCAACAGTTTGGCCACTTCTCCGGGTTCAAGGTAAACGTCAGCAAGTCCATGATCTTTCCATTCGCACCTGATGCGGATAGAGACCTTCTTGAACTCGTCCCACTGGGCCTCCGAATCTGCTCGGAGGAGATAAAATACTTGGGGATCAACATAGTCCGTCCCGACTGGGATCTAGGCCAGGCAAACTACCCCCCCCCCCCCCCCCCGCTCTTTGACAATCTATTCAGGGACATGGAGGCTTGGGGGAAGGGGCAGATCTCCTGGATGGGAAGAATAAATGCCATAAAAATGAATTTGCTCCCCAGGGTGTTGTATGTTTTCCAAATGCTCCCCTTGGAGGCTCCTGAATCATACCTTAGAGAAGCCAAGAGGCGCATAGTGAAGTTCATATGGCAGGGCCAGAGACATAGGATTGGGTACGAGACTCTCACCCTCCCCAAGGATAGAGGAGGGGTTGCCCTCCCGGACCTTAATGCCTACCATAGAGCAGCCCAACTTAGGGCCCTGGCTCCTCACCTTAGAGAGGACACAAATAAACAATGGGTATACATTGAAAATTTCTACCTGCGCCCAGTCACGGTGGGGGAATGGCTATGGGTCCCACTGAAAAAGCTCCCCAAAAGAATTGGGGACCACCCAATACTGGGCACAATGTGGAAAGCACTAGCAGGGAAAGGCTCTAGCGAGAAAGTCACCACGTGGCCCTCCCCTCTGAGCCACATCTGGTCAACGCCAGTCCTCGAAGAAATTCCGGGCCACGAACACCATCAGTCATGGTTTGACGCGGGCCTTTGTAGAGTAGGCCAATTGGTAAGGGAAGACACTTTCATAAGTATCTACGAACTCAAAGCGGCTCTGGGAATCGGCAGGCTCTCCCCGCTCTTATACCTGCGCCTTAAGGGGGTCCTAATGAAACCTAAACTAAAATCATGCTTACAAAGAGGGCTGACCCCGGTTGAAAAAATCTTAGACTCCCACACAGAAATGAAGGGCCTCACCTCCCTCCTTTACAGAGCACTATTGACCTCCCGCGAGGGAACGACTAAGAGCCTTAGAGGGAAATGGGAGAGAGACTTGGGCTGCACCATCGGGGACGGGCTCTGGGGGAGGCTATGTAGCAGGGCATTTAAGACTTCTATCTCATGCCAGTACAAGTCCCACGCCATCAAGCTTCTCCACAAATGGCAGTACGACCCGATCTCCCTCTCTAGGATGTTCCCAGACACTGTCCCGTTGTGTTGGCACGGATGTGGGGAAAGGGCCGACTACTTGCATATGTGGTGGTCCTGCAGGAAAAGTACAAGTCTATTGGTCTGAAGTGCTCAGCTGGCTCGAGTAGGCAGGAGAGGGGGTTTACCCATCAGACCCATTGTTATTGATATTTGGCCTCTGCTACAGGGACAACCACTGGGAGAAACTCCCGGACTTGACACACTTCTTGCTATTGGCAGCCAGAGCTGTACGGGCCAGGACTTGGAAGAGAGCATCCCTCCCCTCGAAGAGGGAATGGGTGTTGGTGGCCAAAGACATTTATTTCATGGAGAGACTAACATCAGCATTACACGGCTCCTGCACGCAGGTTGAGACTGATTGGCTGCAATTTATGGAAGCGTTCGCCAATGTTGAGGACGATACGGGAGCCTAGCTGATGTACCCCATCCGGCCCGAAAACTGGTTGTGGTAGGAGACTCTTTGCACTTCCTCAAGTAAAGTCCATTTATGTTAATTCCTTGTATGCCCGGTCGGAGCTGCCCGAAAAGTTTATTCATGGAGATGTGGATCGCGTGCCTCATCTTTAGGGATCTTGTGCGGGAGGGGGGGAGGTAGGTTGTAAACGCAGAGTTTGTCTAATCGAAGTTGGCTCGGGCCGGTGCCCGGTAGCCATTGTTTGTATTAATGCTTTGTTGCCTTGAAAAACCAATAAAATTGAATTTTTTTTTTAAAAAAAAAGAAAAATAGCAAGAATACCCAATCCAGCATCCAGATCCGGCAGTAACGGCACTGGGGCACTTTGTTAAGGCACTCGCTGCACTCAGGCCAATAATTTAGGCCCTGGAACATTCTGAGCCTTATTCTACCAAAGGTTACTTTGATTTATGTAACTACAGATTACTTTATACAAATCCACTTTTATGATCACTTTATAACCAGCAATTGTATTTATTGCATTTTGGGTGATTGTTCTTACTTTATATATGTGATAAAGTAACCCATGCCGTGCATTATAAGCATATTGCAAGTAACTGAGAAGTACGTTTACCAAACGAAGGCCAAGTTCCTCTTTAAGGTCACCAAACCGCTATTGCAATCTCCCTTTATGTACGGTTGGGGTGAGGGGGGGGAGGGGGAAATTGTATTCCATATACTTGGTTACACACGGTCTTCCACTATTAATACCTGGCCTCTTCTTAATCTAACACAAGAGCTTCCGTTTGCTGATGCTTTATAATCCATGTAGAATGGCTTTTGGATTTAAAACGGGCTATTGTGCGTTTTCGAATATTTCCAGGAAAAATGGTTTAAGCAGTGTAATTACCTGATTCGAAAAAAGTTTGTTTTGAAATTAACATGCATATTGCTAACGTATTAAACATTGTACCAAAGACAGTTCCTTGTCAATGTCTTTTAAAGTGTTGCAGACATTGTTTGAAAAGTTTGTCACAGCTTTAAGTGCTTCAGTGGCAGCTGGAATTCTACTTTATGCTGACTCATGCAGCAGGCATTGTGACGGCACAACTGCAGCATAATAACTGGGTACAGAGCTTTTTAGATGTCCTTTTCTTGTTACAGGCCAGTCAGTTGTGATGTCAAAACTAGCCTGAAATAAGAACATTATTTGCAGGCTTCTACACTGATATTGCCACCTGCCAGCCATATATTATAAGGTGATTGTGTATTTAATGTATAAGGGATTATCTGTTTTTTTAAATCGTTTGGAAGGGTCAATGTTCTTTTGTTCATGGAGTACCAAAAAGGCTTATCCATGGGGTTTGTGGGTACCAAAGAGTGATTAATGCTAGCTTGACAAGATTTTCTGAGCCAAAACCAGTAGAGTTAGTAAAACTAGACCTAGAAAATAACACATGATTTTGTTGGTTATAAAACATATAGCAAACAGATTCAACCCAGATTACTAAATCCATAGATGGAATAGAATTATCAATGTATCAGTACTGTTTGTAAATATAATTATGGCTAAATTTGGGATATCATTAAATTTATTTTGATATTTTTGGTTTATTGCACAATGTTCCGAGCAGTTTGGATAGTTCAGGCTTTATTCAGGTAAATTGTCTTTTTCACCTGGACTTACCTGTTCAAATTATGAGGTATGAGGGTGTCAAACTTGGAACAATGCTGTTGCATTTGCTGTAAATGCGCCTTCTGCTATTTGTTGCTATCCCTGCACTTGTACACAATTTGACTTGTAGTCCCTTCTATTGCATGCATTATACTGTTTCCTCCCTATGTTATATCCCATCACTTTGCCACACTCTTTGTCATATGATGCTGCTTCGTTAAGAAATGCTCACTGTCTCTCTGGTTACACAAAGCTATAACGCATCTGTAACATGACCTGCATTACCCCTTTATCAGGGAAGGACTCTGGTAAGGATCTATTTCAAAGCAGATGATAAAAGGTGGAATACTTTAAGAAGCGCGAGGGGACCTGGTGTCAAAAACCTGCACTGTCACCAGTAGCGCCCCATCAACCATTACGTCTGGTCACCTCAAGAAAGGCGTGGTGTGTGGACCATAATTGCTAACTCCATCGCTCGGTTGGTGCCGATGTTTGAAAGTACGCGTTTGATTTATTTTCTGCTCGGCACACGCAGCCTGGTTTTACGTGCAGTGTTTCCCTGTCTGGCACAAGCTGGTGATCCTTTGTTTTAGCATTCCTCCATTTAGAGGACAGTGCGCATGCTGGCGTGACGCCACGTGCAATGAGGGCTGTGAAGAAAACGGATTATTTCTTCCTCTCCTCCATCCCCTTCAAACAGCTTCTCTGTGCATTCAAACCCCTTCTTCGCTAACACTCTACGCTCTTCCTAACTCTATCCTCCCTTCCCTTCTCTTTATTCGCTCTTTTCCACCGTTCAGTAGACCATCGGGGGGGTGGGGGGGGGGGGAGCCTTTGCAACATCTGCGGCGTGCAGCCCAGCACTTATCTAGGGACAAACATGCTAAATTAAGAACTGGCCTTGGAAGAGGGTGAATGGAAAAAGATGTAGTAATGTAGAACGGAATCAAGGGTTTCGGTGGATACGTGCTTTATTTATTTTGTGTGCTTCTGGCCAGCAGCGCACCTTCGCCCAAATATGCCAGAGAAGCATGTTCCTGGAAGTGATAAATGGAACGCGAGGCAACATTAGCACACACCTGTGCTCTTTATCTACAAGCACATAACGCACAGCCAGGAAGATGGCCGCTGGTCGCCTCATCTGAGCCTGTTAGAATTTATTTATGCTGTAAGTGCACGTTTTATCAGCGTTCGTACGGAAGCGTGCAGCCTCTTCTTCCCGTTCTTGCATACATTATATGAGACTGAGTAGTTGAACTTTCTGTTTATTTTAATGTATTGTCCTGCATTTTCTCTCACTCGGTTCCATTATTAGAGAAGTCTTTCTCAAGCTTGCTTGAATTCTCCCCCTACCCCATTTGATTAGTCTGTGTGCTTCATACAAAGACTCTCGCATTCTGTCCCCAACCTTTGATTGATATCGGATTCTCTCCCTCGCCTGCATTCTTAATTGTCTGGCCACCCTTCAAAATTCGAAAAAACGGGACGGGCTACAAACCCCACCTAAACACTACTCCCAATAACGCCCTGCCCAAACCAGATCCCCAGCATTTCTATCACTTCCCCATGGCATAAATGGGCAGTTTTGTCTGTAAATATAAGCATGTTAATAATGAACAAGCCTTTGCTCTGATAATCCAGGGCGTTTCTTTGTATTGATGTCCCATCGGTTATCTATGGTGCAATCAGTTGGTGCATGTGGCTTATATCTGAAATGCTGGGGGTTCCAGCCAACCCAGATCTATTAAGTGATGCTACAAATTTCTGATCCTATTATGTTTATAATTGTTGCCAATTTGTCAAAATGTAATCATTCCATTTAGTCAGCAGGGATTGTGAAATTGTGCACCATCTCTTTCCTGAAACCCTGCTCAGGGTTTTTAAATAAATATAAAAAAAAACTCTAGACGTTGGCTCTTCCTATTTTGTCCTCTACTCCTCCGATCTGCAAATTCGGCCTTCCCTCCCAGTCAAATGCTAGATGCCAATCCGCATCCTTTATTAACAAACCAATACTGACTTCAGATTAATACAAGTTCATCGATTTGTGCTGCTTCCAGTTGGAAGTAACCCTTGGTGTCCTCGGGTCGCATTAGACCATGTAAGTTATCTGCTTTTGGTCCATTTCCCGTGGTGTCCAAGGTGGTGGTAGCAGCAAAAAAGTGGAGTCTGCCTGGAGATTTTATTTCCACGTCTTTTGTCCCCTGAGCAAATGAGTTGCTCATGACCAGAGACGTCCTTTTCTCCATGGTAAAATAATGCATGACATAAACTTCCTTGATACGTTCAACCATGTGTTACTGGGTTTTATATAGCACAATTAAAACTGGTTTTGAACCACTCACGTTTCGCCTTTCCAGAAAGGCCAGTTGCTCTTTTAGTCCAATCCAGACATCTTTGGAACTCTTTCTGCCCCATATCCGAGAACGACAAGACCATCTAGCTTTCAGCAAGGAACTGGAAATCTGACCATTCCCTCCAATTCATTTTGCCGGATATCACCCAGCATTGGAATCAGTCTTATCTATATGTTCATAACTAATGCCAATATACCCTAGCGTGAATGTTTCACTCTTAAGTCTAAATAAACTGCTGGAATGTTAATTGTTTGTTGGTGGTAACTTGCATTGTGTCTTGGTATAAGAACCAAGCAACACACGAGGCTCAGGAATTTTTCACACGGAAACGGGAGAATAATCATATCCCTTCACAGTTTAATTCCACAAGAGATTCACAACATTTTTCATGAAATGTGGTGTTTTGCAAATCCTTGGATGGTTGTCTAAGACAGCAATGGCACAAGAGAAAACCTGTCTGTCCTTTCCCTTTCCTGCCCCCAAGTTCCTAAATCTATGAAATTCTGAGTCTGATTGCTTATGGACCAGTGGAATGTTCTGCTCCACCATAAAGTTTTAGGCATTTAATACACATTTTCTGTTGGACAAGGAAAGCAGATGTTTGGCTTGGCCGGATCCCTTTGGTGAATGTTCTTCCCCCTTCCCAAGCTGTAAAGAACTTGGCCGCATTATGATGTACTTTGACTTCAAACTTCTTGGATGGTAATGGTGTTTCTTTCATTTAAGAAAACTTGGAAATAGTCTCCCTCTTCTCGATTTCCCATACAGTCACAAATGCTTTGGTGTGCCGAAAACTTCTGGTTTTACCTGAGGAATTCATGTTGTGTGTGCAACTAAGGTGGCAATAATCGCCAAGCCATTAGCGCCTTATGATAATGCCCCCGGGGCCACCTCTAACTTGAGGCCCCGGGGGGCATTACCAGAAGGCAGTAATGGCCCGCCGGCCAGGTGCTTATTGCCATTAGTATTCCAGGGTCTGCAGGCTCGGGATACTGGTTTTCCCGAGTGTGCAGCCCCGGAACACTAATGGCTTACAAAACCTTTTCAAGCGGCACGTCTTTGCCATTTGAAAAGGTTTTGTTGCAGTACGCGCTGGTTCTAGGAACACTAGAATGCGCATACTGCTTCATTAGTGCGGAGCAACAGGGCAACATTTTGGGCGAAGTTGCTCCATACTAATAAATGGGACAAAAATTAAAAAAAGGCCACCTTGGGAAAAGGAGAAGGGGCTACGTCTGGTCCCTTCTCCTTTTCTAAGGTTGCCTTGAGAAAAGAAAGGGGGTACCCGGCCCGCGAATGACGTTTGCGCGTCCACAGGATTAGACTGAGGTAGGGCAGGATTACACTGAGGTAGGGCTCAGAAATTAGCCCATTATCTTTAAAGGAATGGATCGATCAAAATTTTTTATTGTCCCTACAGATCGGCCATGTGTTTTTAAGCCTAAGTCGCTCGATTTTAGAAAAATTTCCTATGGACCTTACCTGAGTTTTCGTTCATTAAACGCACGCGAAAACAGGCACCAGGGCGCTGCCATTTTGTGATAATCCTATCACTTGCCCCATCGCCCTGTCTGACCTGCTTTTGCGGCACTAATTCATATCCCCCGCCCCTGAGCCTGACATTATCAAAGCATTCATATTCCCCGCCTCTCTCCGTGACGTTACTGTGCTGCGTAGGCAAACGCGCCCAGTCGTCTTCTACGCGACTTCACACAGAACCCGGAAACCAACACAGATCAACTCGCAACACAGCTCGCCAAAATTCGGAATATGAAACTGTAATTTAAAATCAAACAGCAATACGGTAGATTTGGTAAAGTACATTTATTTGACATTAAATGGTTCGAGAATATTCAGCAATTGGCATATTAAAACGGAATGGATTTTTTTTTCTTTTCTCTCGTTCCGCAAATCCGGAAAAGTTTATCGTGAGTCACGCGCTGTTCCTTTATGGTACACAGGGTTTTGGTTTTCGTTAAAAGAAGCACTTTGAACGCACGATGAACTGCAGGGCTGTTCCATCAACTAGGCACTAGGCCACTGTAAAGGTCGATATGTTGCTTCTAGCCGCTAATACTGCGTATGGGCATATGGGCCCTTGGCGATCGTCCGATAAGATAGTCAATGTAGTGCAGTTGTTTACAAGAAGCTGCAGTTGGCGATTGAAGAAGCCATCGGCCGGGGTCTGGAAAAGGTGGCAGTCGCAGTACGGTAGTATGTACCTGTTTAGAAAACATAAAAATTGAAATTAGTCTCACCAGCCGATCTTTATTACTATTTTCATTTTATTTATTACGGGCGAGCTGAAACTATTTGCTTGCGAGGATAGTGCAATGGAGTATGTTCGGCTTAAAAGCAATGTGAAAACTAACGAAATAAATCGAGGGAAACGCACAAACTAATTTTTTTTACTGTTGAACCACTGAGAAACGACTGTTTACATGCGTGTCGAATGGGCACATGCATGCCCATGTGCCTGGTAGAAAGACGATCCCACAAATGTTGTACTTGCTCTTCACTCATTCATTCCGGTATAAAAGCGTCTAAAGAGTTACATTATATTTGCCATTTCCATTGTATCTCTGCGTAATGCAGTCCGTAAATACCACTGTGTTCTTGCCAACGATTTTTCATATACTGAACTAACATGAAACTCTGTCTAGTTTCAGAATTTTCAGCCTTATCGTCTCTTATGTTATTTCCCCTCCTTCAAATGAAGTCCTTTCGGCATGATCCCTGTCTCTCAAGGTCAAAAAACAATAGAACCTTATACTGCCAGTGCGATTCGCGGGCCTCTTCAGCCCACGAGCAAAAAATCAAAGCGTACATTCTTACTTTGCAACATCCCGTGTAAAGCCATCTGTGAGAACTTGAATTTTCGACTCCATCTTTGTACTAGGCCTCAATGTGCAAATGTCAACTTGTTTCTTTCCCATCTGCAACGCCTCGCTTGGTGCGTTCTAAGGCCCCCAATTTTGTCCGCGAGCTTTGCAGCCCTAGAGAACCATAACTATGGAGACATTATACTTTCCCTGACCTTCCCCCAAAAAGTCAAAGTACCTGAGGAGTTGAGTTGAAAGTGAGATTTATTATTTATTTGTTTGATTATTTGCAATACGCAAGCCTCCCCTAGGTGAACAGTGCACAGCATTTACATTAGATTGCGAAACTTAATTACAGCAATAAAAATATATACATACACATATTCACAAGGTCAGCGATATGAGGTGACTAGAGAGAAGTCAAAGATGACACCCATGTTGTTCGCCACCCAGGATGGTGAATGGAGGGTTTAGGGTTAGCATACTTTGTATGCCCACTGTACAATAACATTATTTTCAAAAAGACAATCAGATTACAATGATTTATTTAAACCGGGATTTGAACTTCTCAACGAGCTCTGCTTTGGGTGGACATGGCACAGTGGCAATGTTTGGTGGCAATGCATCAGTGCTCTGCACAGAAACGCTCAAAATTCCATATATGTGCTTCTCTAGTACACTAACAATAAGGCCTTTAACAAAGTCGAACTCCATTTCCTCATATACTGGTTTCACCACCCATTTCTTACTACTTTTTCCAAAGGTCGTAGTGTAGGGAGGCATCCCTACATTTCCCGTAGTCCTAGACTGTTCACGGCCCACATTCTCGTTATGGGCCAAGACCGCTAGTAGAGTCCTATGTTTCATGCCCTGTATGCCGAAATGCAATCGCTTTGGCCTGTACTTTAGGCACATATTGTGGAACACCTCCAATTCTCTTGTGTGACAGAATTCTGTCAGTCCCCTTAAATCTCTTGATAGAGTTTTATCGAAAACAATCTTCTCAAAGGCTTTGTGTGTAGGTGAAGATGCAATCAACCACTTCTTCTTCCGTGCCTCCTCGTGGACAAAGGGCCATGTTGGTTTTCTGTCCAGCGGTGAACGTTGGTACAGTGGTGCAGTGGTGCATCAGTGACCGGCATTTTTCAAGTAGGATTTCCACTGACCCGTCACAAGTTTTGGAGCTCCACCAAAGATGGTTGCTGATAGACTGGGACCACTGTGAAATACTTTCAAAACCTTTTTTTTTCCCCCTGCAGCCGAGATTTTCTTATTGATTTAGCAAGATGCCATACGTCAAATTGATGTTTAATATGTGGGAACTGCTCTCATTGTCTTGGCAGTTGAAACGTGTCTGTCCGTGGCTATGAGGTCGATGTGCATTCCCCTTGATTGTAGATATTGCAATGATTTTATAAATCCTAGTTTCTCCAAGGCCACTGAGGATTTACATTGGGACACCTGCACGACCACCGAACTCACAATGTTCTTACTATCCATGTCCTGAAAGTGGTAGGTGCAATACTTGGCAGAAAATCCAGGCCTGTCGCACTGTCCATCGCCGGCTAGCCTGAATCGTTTCCCTTCGAATGCACTTGCTAGAGACAATTGTTAAATTTTCCAAGCATCAGTAATGGCCGGAAACAGATAATCATGTTGGTATTTGTAGTACTGCGTTTTAGAAATGAAATGGAGCCCTACAAACTGAAAGAGACTCTAACTTTCTAAAACTGGACCCATTAAAAAGTGAGGCAGCTGCACACAGTAGATTGTCTGCTGGCAGCTTCCCCAGCATCGGTTGTGCAGACCATGAGAACGCATGATTTAATCTATAGGCGGCATGTATTTTGACGTTACTGTCTTGTTTTTGACGAGTCACATGAATCAATGGCTGCCCACATACTTCCCCTCCAACTGAATGCCCACATTTCAGCATACTTATAACATCCATCAAACAACTGTCGAATACTATGCATTTGCCCTCTTTCATTAGACTGTCATCCAGCGTGAAAGTTGTTTCGGACTGTGCCGTTGAGGACATATCAACAAATTTGAAAAAAATATCGCCGATATCAAGTTCTGATGCGTCGTCGGGTGCTGCTGCTGGTTCATTCTGTCATTTCAACATCAGTTACTTCAGCATTGATGGGAGAACACAATGTCGACAACTTTTTGGGTGGCATTATTTTGGCGGGTGTAGATTGTGAATTGATCTGCAACTACTTCAGAGCTATCTTCAATACATTCACTATCATCTTCTTTTGTTGGTGCGGTTGAACTGTAGCAATGGTCCAATAAAACTTTACTGGATTCTCCGGGCACATTCAATTAATGTACTGGCCATTGGACATGAGCATCTCGAGTCTCAACACGCTGCGTCTGAGTTAATAGTTCCTCCATAGTGTAAATGGTCTGGCAAGCAACAACTCTCATTTGCTTCACTGTCTGTGTATGTATAGTTCGTAGACCCACGGGTAACTAGAGGACAGATTGGAAAAAGGGATGTTCATTTTAAACACAATATAAAGTATAGTGCAATTGACAGGAAAAAAAACATAATATAGTCCCCAACACAAAACAATTCCTAAAATTATGAACTGTTTGTAACTAACCTTATTTTTGTTTCTTTTCTTTGCAACTTTCTTGACTCTAACTTCAACATCTGCACGCTGTTGCTCCGATTCGTTTCAGCATGTCTTCCCTTCCTCTTGCGCTGCAACGACTATATTTTCTGGATCCGCATAGACAGCACGGAATGACGCTCCATCGACTCCCTGAAACATAGTACTTTCAATACTATGTATCAATATATTGAAAACATAAAACGCACGTGAGGACGAACACACAGGTACATCTCAATAGCTAAACACGAATTAAACATTGTGTAGAACAATCAAACGACAAGTATTCAAGCTCTGATGATCTAGTTCGATGGAACTGTCAGTATCCATACCTCTGGCTCCGCATGGACTGCCATGAATGGTTGTATTGGAGAGGAGGCATCGGCAACTCCCTGAAACACAGTACTTGCATTAGTATGGTTTTCAATATTGGAAACATAACACACACTTGGGGTCGACGGCACAGGTACATATAAAGAGATAACCACAAATGATGCATTGTCTAAAAGAATCAAGGAATATCTAAATATGATCAGATTTCATCGACTTATTTCTCTGATTTCTTTACATCTGCATCACCTACAAGGGATGTTGTAATTGTAGAGGAAGCTGTCGTCTCCCTGAAACACAGTACTTGCGTTAATAGGGAAGAAAGTATAGCAAATGGAATGCTCGATGATGCTCGATGGAGCGGTCAGTATCCATACCTCGTGCTGCCGAAGAATATGTAGGGATGTTGTAAATGTAGTGCGCACTTCCGAAAGCTGTTGCGCCGATTCGTATGCGCAAGGTCCCGCTTCCACTTCCCCTGGAATTACTTGAATGTCAGGCTCCGCATCAAGTGCAGGGGTTGACGCTCCAACTGCCTGAAACATAGTACTTGCATTAGTAAAGATTACAATATTGAAAACATAACATACACTTGGGGTCGACCGCAGAGGTACATATGAATGGCTAACCATGAATGAAACATTGTGTAGAACAATAAAACGACAAGTATTCCAGCTCTGATGAGCTAGTTCGATGGAGCTGTCAGTATCCATACCTCGTGCTGCTGAAGAACATCTAGGGATGTTGTCAATTGGTGGACGCTTCAGCATCATCCTTAAAGACAGTACTTGCATTACTATGGATAACACGAATTATAACTGAAAACAAACACCAGTGGACGATAACTAAGGTGTATATCGGAAAGCACTAACCAAACATTCGGTAAAATAATTACTCGATACAATAAAAATATTACTTGACATGCATAAAACAAGTCTGTAGCGGAATAGCCAAGTAAGATCACCTGATACGCGCTAGAAGTGGTTGATGACTGCGAGCACTTCATGGATGTAGAATGTTCTTGCTTTAGATTCAAGGGATGGTCAAGCAGTTGTAAAGGTAAATTATTGATTGATAATGAAATGCCAATATTAAAAATGGCCATGTAAGGAGACAGAATACTTGAGAGTAATGCTATTAAAAATGCGCAATATAGCACAGTTCCCTGTGCCCATATATAGATTTTGTTTGTGGGTTATGAAATCGAAAAATAATATATTGATAAATGTCATTATTCAAAAAGCTATACACTCATATCAATGTCGAAAGTATTACAAGGGACACAACACCTAAAATATCAATGAATCCATTCGGCTACCTACACGCTACCCCAAGGCCTAAAGCTAAATCCGGACACTTGACTCACCAGTGGTGGAATGTGGACGAATAGAGTGGGAATAGCTTTCGCAAGCAATTTTTGTGTCGTTCGCCGTTTATTCTTCTTTGTTACCCAAGATTTTGTGTACATGTTCAAGGAAAAGTGCCGGCTGCAGATGCGGTATCGATCACCCCTCTTGTCCTCTAAGACTTGTTGGACTCTACTTTCCAGCTCATCCAGTGGATATCCGCAATGTCTGACCCATTCTCTTATTCGATCAACAGTGTTTGGGAATACATGCTTTCAGATTTAGCATGGGTTCAAAGGGCAACCGCTAACCGAACAGGCAGGCATTGTTGAAAATTCTGAAAAGTAAATATCGACATTATTATACAATCTTGATGAATGTGATACAAAAATAAATGAACCATACAATGTTCAATGCAAGGTTTGTTTTGGTCGCAGGAACTATACCAGTTCATCATGTGCGGCTTAGTATTTGCATAAATTGCAGATATTTATAAATGATGTGACTAAACTCTGAACATGTGTTGGATGTTCTGTCTTAAACGAGAAGGAAACCTGCTTACATTATAGACTGGACCCCCGAAGGATGCAATTATATGACAATTGACACAGATGAAAATAAATAGATCTATTGATAGCATAACAATGGAAACTCAAGTCAATATCAATGAGACCAATGAACATGGCACTATTGAGTACTCTAATCGCAAATAGATACACATTTAAAAATCAACGAAATATGACTAGGATATGGCCTTGCCTTGACCAGCAAGCAGAGCAGTATGTTGCAGGAGAACAGGTAGATGGCCACAGGTAGCACACTGACGAGTCTGTTTGAAGCGGTCACAGAAGTTCACAGATAGCACGACGACGAGCAGATTACCATAGATCTCAGTGGTTCGCAGGTAGCACGTTCAGGAGTTGACTTGTAAAGCAAAAAGATGTTCTCATGAGACATATATAGTGGTTTATAAAGTATTACAAACAGGGGTGTGTTTGTGAATGAATGACGTGTGTGTATGTCGTGGTATTATGTGGTTTGCCGGGGGCTGGCCGGATACACGGGGTCTGACAGCCCCCCCATGGCATTGCGCATCCACTGGCGCAAACCGCCTTTGATAGAGTGGGGTGGGGGATGGGCTTGGGGCGTGCAGATAAGGCACAGGAAGACTGCTGAATGGAGATCCACTTATGTGGATTGCAGGGGGGTGGCCTGCTTCAAGGGGGAGCCCTGCCTGGAGACACGGAGTCTGTGGAGGCCATGTGAGCGATGGGCCCTTGGCGTGGGATACCTTTTGAAGTGTACATGCTGTTTGGCACCTTGGCCGTTCGCGCCCGTGACAGCCCCCCATGGTAGCGCGCATCCACTGGACTTGTTATGGACTTTTGTTTTTGTTAAACTAACCACTTTTTTATACTTTATATAGTTATACTTCGCCTTTGATAGGGGAGGGAGGTGGGTGGATGGATGGGCCAGTGGGCGTGCAGACAAGGCACAGGAAGACTGCTGAATGGAGACACACTTGATTCATTTAAAAAATCGAAACAACCGTTGTTAAAATATGTGTGGTTTTTTGTTTCTTTTTTTGATGGCACAAAAATACAAAACTTTACACATTGTACAGGTCCGGTTGCAGCACAGCGAGGGAAAATCCCCTGTACTGACCGCTGTCACTCGGGACAGTTTCTCTTATGGCACGAACGGCACAGGCAGGTATTGCTCTTCGAACGCGGTGTCCAAGCCTCCTCTGAAGCCACCATGTAAAGGAACGATAGGCCACCAGCCGGTACCACCTTTGAAAAATGATACAAACTGTTTTTAAATGACCAAGATAAGTTGATTAAACGTTTGTTGTCAATGACAATTCTTGTAACTAATGGCATTCTGCTCGGACAAATGCTATCTAGACACTGCACACTATTGAACGACTTTCATGCGTTAAAATGATATGTAGGTGTAATTTTGGATATAGGAGACGACCATGAAATAGTAGTGGCATCACAAGCAGATTATACTTACTCGTTACTCGGATTACGAGGACAAACAGTTGAGCGAAGTTTGTGCATAAGCACCATCATTATCCTCAAAACGGACTGTGTGAGGCAGGCTGCCCTGAAGTCTGGCAGCTCGGTAATGCATTGCGGTTGTGGCTCGCCTTCCGAAATGTAGGCCACGCATCCCGAGTTTTCACAGCAGCAGCAGTTCTCCTCCTCGGTTGGCATTAGCTCGCACAGATTGCATGTGCACCAGGTGGAAACGCGGTCCATGCGACTAGGTTCAGTGTCTTCATCCGTTGATTCGTCCTGCCAACTGCTGTCCGAAGCCCCATCGTTTTCACATGTTTCCCTTTCCAGTAGTTCCTCCTCGGTGTACTCGGGCTTGTATATGTAGGGCATTATTGTAGCCATTGTGTGGTAAACAAACTAAAATAATTTATAGCGATGGTACAGGTGTTCACACGGGCTACAAGCGGCAAAGGTAGCTGACCAGAGCACAAACGAGTCACAGAATACTCAAAAGTAACACAGAGAGGAATGGAATCGAAAATCTGCTGCTGTGTGTTGTGAAACGGTCTGCTTATACTTATTGAGGAAAGGGGCGCCTTGCCATTTCCATGGTGACACGTCATTAGCTGAAGCGCAACGATTGTTGACACGAGACATGATTTGGTGTTGTGAAATGGGCGGTATGCGTCTGCTGATGACAGGCTTAGAGGCAGGGGATATGATTTCGTGCCGCAAAAGCAGGTCAGCCAGGACGATGGGGCAAGTGATAGGATTATCACAAAATGGCAGCGCCCTGGTGCATGTTTTCGCATGCGTTTAATGGACGAAAATTCAGGTAAGGTCCATAGGAAATTTTTTTAAAATCGAGCGACTTAGGCTTAAAAACACATGGCCGACCCTTAGGGACAATAAAAAAATTTGACCGAACCATTCCTTAAGTGTAATTCCATGGATAGGACTGCGGATACTAATGCAGAATGGAACAGCTAGGTTTTTGAGATTCGTAAATTCGAATTCCGCTTGCCTGCATTTTCATCATTACACTGACTGCAAGTGGAAGCCAGAGCGTTCCTTAAATCACTGTGCTTAATGCATAGTCATTTATGATAAGTCAAGCATTCTTGATGCAACAGATGCCCCGTTCTGTCCCAACGAGACTAAGATCACGAAATACTTGTCTGTTAGTCGCTAGCTATAAGCAAGTCATCATTGGTGGAGGACCATTTTGGTCCAGTTGGCCATTATTGGTAACCCTTTTCCAACGAAGTTATGTTTGGAAAATTAATCTTTTGTGGGTTAGGAAAGGAAAAAATTAAAGACATGGCTCTTAAGAGAGGAAGTATGGGCAGGAGTATGCTTTAATAGTTAGGGTCTTCTTTGGTTTGTGCTCTGCAAGCAGCAGTGCTAAGATGCCATGTGGAGAATGTTGGAACTTTACAAAACGCAAAATACAAATTGTGTCCATTCCTCCACCCGTAACGGAGATCTACAACTCTTAAATATTTTGGATTACAATACCCCCTCACCCCCGCCTTAGTGAGCATAGTCCATGGGAAGAATCATGTGAAAATTGTAGTCCAGAACATCTTTTGAGTCGTAGGTTGCAAAGCCCTGATCTGTAAGAAGCACCAATGTTAACGCAGAACGTTTGGTTAATTCAGCTATATTGCAGGAGCAGACGAAAAGAGTATGAACATGGTCAGTCCAGATAAATGCATTTCTTTTCACCCTGATCAGAGCAGTACCTACATTTTGAGATGGGGTTACGTATCAGACTTTGGAACAGGATCCTATCAAAGAAGACTTGCAGGTGACTCAGAAAACCAGGAAATCCTACCTACAAGGGACATAAGGCCAGAGCTGTGAGATACTGGCAGCTGGTACAGTGCAGGACTTGCAGGGTTACCAATGTAGTATATAGCCCACGCCGGTCCCTGTGAGCTAGCCCATGAAGACATTGGCTATAGTAGGGAACCTCTCTTGTTAAAAACCAATGCTCCTCCTATAAATGGGGCCATTGCCAAAGATTACTTTGTATAGTTGGCACAACCAGGGTATGGGCAAACAGAACAACCATGTGAACCTAAAAAGTAATGACACCCATCCTGCCGCTTCCCTATGCCTCTGGGGACCATTGTGGCCATGCACCACAAGAAGATGAGCCTCGGAAGCATCAGCAAGAAATAACGCCCCCTATCATCCTTTACCACAGGGTGATTTTAAAGCCTTTGATGGCCACAGTCAGGCAAAAGTATTATGGGCTCAATCGAGCATGCAAGCCTAACCGGGGGACACACAGCAAGAAACATACAACAAGCACCGGTCATGGGATAGCCGCTGATGGAGAACCATCATATAAGACTAGAAAACGGCCTAAAAGAGTAATGCTCTGAAGCACCTGGATGGTGGAACTGAGAATGAGCTGGTGCAAACAAATGGACTTGTAATCTAGGCTATTCTAGTAGATGGAGAAGTGAAGGAGCCCGCTAACGCTACTGGGGACTTGGGCAGAGGCCTGAAGCACTGCAAGACTGATGGAGCTGACGGACCAGGGACGGTCGTTGGCAGGGCCCAATGTCCTTGGCGAAGGGCTGTGCTCTATAGCCATGAGGAGTGAGCTGGGCTATATTTGAGTGATTGGGGCCATTGTATCAATAGGAGCTGGAAGAAGTGAACCGGATACTAGGTTTTTAAATATTGATCTGCCCATTATATCCCCTAGGCAGTGGTTGGAATGGGGTACAGAGGGAGGTCTGTATGGCCGTTAGAGACTACCCCTCAAACAATATACAGTTTATCCTTTCCATACTATTCAAAGTCGGGAACATCCCTTTTTTCGTTGTAGTTGCATCCCAATACCCTTCACCCCAATCCTGACAATTTAAAAGTATTGTTACACGTACAGCCTCTTGCATGACTTTCCGGTTACCTTTTTTAAAGAAGACATTTTTATATCGATCTTGAAATAAGACTATGTACCGGCAACATTGACTGTGTATTCATAGTTCAGTGACCAAAATGGCAGTAGGTGTACCTCTGGCTCTGAAGGCATGGTACAGTGAGATTGACCATTTCCTGTGGGAAATTGGTTGCATACACATGCCAGAGAATAACTTGGCCACAACATGTTTTGAAATAAAAAAAAAGCAATGATCTGTCAGGGATATGCGACTACCTCCCTAGCCGCGAAGTCCAGTTATAAACTATATTCTATGCAGGCGTTCCAACCTGACCCTGCATTCTCCCATTTTACTAATTTGCAAAACACGAAGGTAAGGAGGGTTATCCTTCTAAGACTTAAACAGCTCCCTGTGTTGGCGAATAGGGGCAGGTGGGGAAAGACTACTATACGGGAACGAGCATGCATAATATTTTGAGAACTGGACACTGCACAACTCTTGTTGACAGAATGCATTGGTCTAAGATCCATATTTGAGAGAGGATATTCAATGCGGTTTCATATGAATTTTATCCATACGAATTAATTCCAGTCTGCGATCTTTGAAGGCAGAAACCTTTTGTTAAATTTTACTGTACATCGCACGTGGGAAGAAATTATTGCTCTAATGCTTATTTTCACAAATGTAAATTGAAAATTTTGCACAGGACATTAGAAATCGGTCTTCAGAAAGGGATGATATGTGAAAATAACAAGAGCAGCGTTTGTGTTGGGGCTGTATAAACGCCGGCAGTGACTTTTGTACTTGGAGGCTTTTAAGAATATAACGTTTATTATAAATTGTATATTGTGGTGATATTTGATGTATTTGTTTTTTATGGAGATACATTTTTACCCCAACAATGTTAATCTACTTTACATTTTATAGTGTTAAACGTTATATTTAACCAAAGGACACTAAATAAAATAAAAAATCCTTTAATTTTTTATTTTATTTTTTATAGTACCGCTTGAACCTCTGCAAGTTCAGGAAGTGTGTGCCTTTCTTAACGGACTGACCTTCCAAGAGGCGGCTAGCAGCACAACTTGCTAGCAAAGATTGTGGTTTGGCTTAATCCTTTTATTGCAATCTGGTATCAGTGCACATACTGTTTGCACCTCTTAAATGCCCTTGCCGTTTCTAGACTTGTGGCTAAGGGGAAAGTTCTCTCCTCTGGAACAACTGGTGTTTCTTGTGAGTTCCTTTCCTGTAATGGCCGCCCATGATGTGGTTCCATGTAGCGCTCTATTGTACACGTGAAGGTGACATCTTGAATTAAGGAGCACTCTTTGTTGCTGCGTCGTTACTGTTTGTTGTTAACCATAATTTGTAATTGTCCTACGGAGGCCCATTTGGTTTCGTTCTTCAGGCCTTTGTGGTTTGGTACACAAGCCTGTACGTGGGAGCACTCTGGATGTTGTTAGAGGTTAGGTTTAAAAGACGGCTTGCCCATACGAGTCCTCATTTTAGGCATATGGTTGTGCTCCACTAATAACCCTATTTAACCACTGCTTTAAATAGGACTTCATTAAATACTTAATTGCTGGGTTTAAAAAGAAGAAAAATCTGGCTGAGATTACTTAAACAGCTCAGCCCCTTCATTTGTTGGCTTGAGATTTTCAAGTTTTTCTTTTTGTTTAACTCTTTAATAGTGCTGTTGTCCAGACCCTTCCATTGTTGAACATTTTGATTTGGCAGTGGGAGATTGGGGGGGGGTCATTGTAGGTGATGAGGCAAGCTTCCGTTTATGACCAGCCATTTGTAGGGCCATTGGATAAGTTCTTGCAGGGGAGAGCTGTACAGATGTGGCTTGTTCACTCTTCCCTTTTTATAAATATCACTATTCGCTCTCTCCATAGCTGCATCCTTGGATAAAGGGTTTCAGGGCAACAGTGGCCTCTAAATAGTTTGGCTGTAGCCATCTTCTTCTTCATTGAAGAGTGCTTTTCATTTTTAGTTCTGCATATTAGGTGGTGTTATAAGGGCTGCATATAGGCTGAAATTATTGGCATAAAGTGAAGCTGAAGTGAGAGGCGGGGGGCGCAGCCAGCCGCGCTATCTGTCTTTTTATGATCCATTGACGGCAGGTGGTCGTGTTAATCCCTATACCCATTCTCACCATTACCTGCCCCTGCCTGCCCAAATCACTCCTTGGATCTCTGGGTTAGATTTGTGGTTTGCCATTAGTATTTTTATAAGCACTCCTCTTAAAGATGATGGCTTTATTTGAGCCGTATACTGGTCATTGATTTAACAAAATTAATTGTGCATTCAGCTACTTGATTAAGAAGCGATATGGATGTCCTTGCATCTATTCCTTCTACTTTGTTTCTGTTAAAAACAAACACTGGGAAATCCAACATTGTTGCCCTTCTGTGGGCATTAGATAGACATTTACCAGGCACTCCCATGTCCAGGTACCAACTCCAGTTTACTGCTGGTTCCATCTTTGGAAAGCTAGTACCGTTATGACCGTGCCTGCTGGAATTCCTATTCCATGCCTACACAATTAAAAACCTTTGACTCTGCCAGTGCTTTTACATGCATTGTAATTTTTCAAATGCATAATGGAACTGAACAGATACCATTTTATTTTAATTATTGCTCTATGCACAATTGGCAGCCACAATGGATCCAGCTCCCTCACCTGCCCTTGATTTACTGCTCGAGATGAATTATTTACATTACCCTGGGTGGTTAGTAATAAATACAGTATCATATCACCAAAGCATTGTATCAGTTTTGTTTTTAAAGTCCAGGTAACCAGTTTCTCAGACCTGTTTTTTTTTTTTAAATATTTTTTTTTTTTTTTTTAACTATAATATAATGTTCTTCCACCATAAAACATGTTTACACTTGTGTGTTTCGGTCTTTACATGTAGGATCCACTCGTGCTCCTCATTTCTTCCTTTTAGGCCTTCATCAGGACAGATAAGATTTTGCCCCAAACCAACAATTTTTCGTTTCAAAACACAATGCTTCCGTACAACAATTTCCAGGCTTCCTTCATCTTTTTCAATTTTCAGCTCCTGTAAACAAGAATCACATCATACAATCGGTCTTTTGTCCAAATTGCGGAATCGCATCTCATCTCGCATACTGATATGTCATAAATTCACCAACGGCTAGGAGTAAAACTTGTCTGGGACTTTTGCAATTGTATCCCTTTTTCACAGCATTGTATGCTATTTGCCAAATTGAGAGGATTTTCTTTACTCATCTCCTCCACCCCTGCCCTCCTTAAACGGCAGGCATTCAGTCCTGCAAAACTGAAACACCTGCTCACCCTATTGAGTCACTAATAAGGGCTCTTATTGTGTGGGGGGTGAGCTATATGGTGTGTCATTTCTGCACCTACTTACTTGCCCTGGTTCTTCCTATATGCCCATCTCACCTCTACTCTTTATATCAGAGCAGTTCACTCTGTGCTCCTCTCTGGGTCCTTCTGATTCCCCCAGCTTGATTTTTCTGTTAAAAAAAAAGAAAAAATAAAATAAATAGGATACACATCTATCAAGCAATCTTGTTTTTATTATTCAGATAACTACATGTGTTGCTGACTTTAAGTATTGAAGTCCTTCATATGTTAGCGCTCCACATCCATCTACAGAAATATCCTGATGGCCCTCCTAAATCCTCAGCTTGTCGCGTGTGTACCGGGTGTCGAGTCGCTTGCTTTAAATGCCCAACAAGACCACTCGTCATTACACCGAGCCATCTGTGTGGAGGTGTTTCTCCCATATTTTATTTACAATGGACTCCCCCCTCCTGGGAATTTCGTACCAGTGCAACCATCAAAATGGTGGGAGACAAAGCGATGTTTTATCCGTCGTTTTGCTCATCCACGGCATGAACTAGTTATCAAAAATTGATTAGCAGAGCTGGCGAATTAAATTTTTCTTGAGTAGCAAACGAGCCCATTTGATTAGCAACATTGTACCAATATATTTAATGACACCAGAAGATATTTGTACCCAAGACAAATGAGCAACAGCAGTTTTGTGCACCGCTGAACTAAGGCATTAGTGAGGGTAGTCGTGCCTTGCAAATTCTTCAAAATTCCACCTGAACTGCAGGTCGAGTAACTTAGTTTATAAATGCATTCGACCCATGGCAACCAAACACCATTTTAAATGTGCTTTCGGTTAAATGGCGCATGTATCATGAACCCACTTTGTCTGGCACACTGCTCCCATGCACAGTGAACCATTTGACATTTACTGCAAACAAAGTAAATCCTAAATAAAAGTTTGAAACATCCCCTGCAAATGGTGCTCAGCCTTCATAAAATCAACTAGACTATGTGAGTGGGTGAAAAGACTTTGCAAACCCTGGATGAGTGTCTGTACAATGTTACCTGCATGAATGGAGAAAAATATGCTATCTGAAAACCATTTGTCCATCTCTTCTGGAGGCACTAATATATCATGCAATTATAATCCTATAGAGCTTTGGAGGCTTACTGCAGTGTAGGGCAGTGCAGTAGATCTGTCGATGTACAGACTGGATGGAAATATTGATCACTACTTTGCCTAAACATCTAGATAGATTTGTCTAATCATCTAAGGGAGAAAGTTAAGAGACTAAGCAGAGTGGATGGCGTAGAAGGCAGAGGGGCAAACTAGGTGGAATATTATAGTTTGCTGCCATTTCACTTTCAAGGTAGCTTGTATAAAGCAATAGGCTGATGGGGTTCAGCTTGTGGGTTGAGCACCAGTTGCACAGATGAATGCAAAAACAGCAAGATGCAGAACTAGGTTTGCCATCAGAAGCATTTGGCCGTGTGATTTACGTTCGTGTTCATTCAATATGCTGCATCTTCCCCCAACAAAATAAAATCAGATTAAGACGCACAAACCTAAACTTTACTTTAACGCATAACAGCAATGCAGTGCTTTACAGTGGATATTATGCATTAACAACTTGCATTTTTAGGAATGGAATTGCATGACTTGTCTTTTAAAAAAGAAATACATGATGCTATTTTGTGGAGTTCTGATTTCGACATAACACCATTGATTTATCAAATTACTTAGTTACTCTTCCTATCCTTTTATAGCTTTCTTTCACCGACTATCGATAACATCTCCGACAGCGGTGAAGACTACTGTGGAAGACTCCCATCGATGCCTCCTTTGGCCTTGGAGGGCCGCTTCGGCCCACACAGTAGGGAAAGAGGGGGGGATGCTATTGAGAATGTATGTACCCCTTTCCACACATTATCTTCACCTAGCTGGCTCGACAAGCACCTGGTGTGCGACCTTTGTCTCCCTCAGGATCACGTCGAAGGGACCCGTCGAGCCTGCAAGCTCTTTGAACCCAAGACATTAAAGGACCGTTTAAACACTGGGCCCACCACACCACGCAGGCCACCATGGACGTTGAAGGGACATACAGTGATGGCAGGAATGCCGTGTTTTCAGACGGGGAAGGCGATGGGGAGACTTCGCCCGAACCCAGCAGACAGGCTGGCGGTCCTGTTACGGTACGACCCCCGCCCCGGTGGCATCAGTGCTCTCACAGCACCTTCCACTAAGCACACAGCCAAGGGCCGTGACTCGACATGTTTGTCGTCCAAGGCCCACACACGACGTCTAGGGAAAGGCCTGTAGATTCCCTGTCCTCTGGGCACTCTAGGTCACGACCGCCTCATGACAGGCCCCAACTGTCAAAAGACAGAACAGACGTGCCTAAATGCGTGCCCGAACGTCGCACGTCATCAGACGAGACGTCTGGTCACCCCACAGCCGAAGTGCGACATGTCTCGTCGAAGAAGGCTAAAGACTATACAGTTGGGATTAGCCCACCTGGTAAAGAAGCATGTACCGAAGAGCCTACTGTAGGGAAGGAGTCTAAGAAACACTCTTTTTTTATAAGACCTCTCACAGGGAAAATTCCCACTCTACGCCCAAAGAAAGGGAATCCCAGCCACACAAGGAAAGGGATTCACTTCCCCAGGAAAAAGAATCTTTGTCATCAGCCTTAAAGAATGAGGGTCAGCCCTCACCTTAGCCCCAGTCACACCTCAGGCTTTCCCACTAGACCCTATGTCCATTCCAAGCTCGGCTCAATGGACATGCGAGGATATAGACAATCATGAGGAGGATGACATTTATGGCGAATTATTTAGAGAAGAACCCAGATTCTTTCCAAAACTTCCAAATAACACCCATCACTACAGCGGCCTCTGGCTTCCAAGCCCCTGTAGTAGGCCCTACTTAAAAGGGCTCGTCCTGATACCCTAACTATCCAACCCCAGGTGGACCCATCCTTTATTGATCTCTATGACCAAGAATCGGACACTAAAGATACCTATACAGCTCAGGAGGGCAGAGACTACAGCGATGACGACGAAGAGGCAGATATGTATAACATAGACTCTCTACTCTGTGGTAGTTAAAACAATAAAGAGAGCAGGGACACCATTAGCCTCTTCGGAGGCACCACCAGACAAGGAAAATAAGAAGCTGTATACTATGGGGTGGAAAGAAGCCTCTTCAGCGGCCTTTCAGGCTACAATAGCGAACGCCACTCTTCTGGAGAGTTATAACTGCCATAAATGGGATGAGGTGTCTGCATTATTGTCGTCAGCTCCTGGACCCCTTAAGACTCAATAAACCCTGGTAGCGGAGTTGGGCAGAGCAGGTTTCTAACTGCATTCTGAAGAGTAACCTAGACTCTGCTGAACATGCAGGCAAAATTATTGCGGAGGGCACCATTATTAAGAGACATGCTTGGTTACGGCAATCTGGCTTCAAGCAAGAAACTCAAGCTACACTTCTCAATATGCCTATTGAGCCCAACGTCCTTCGGAAAGGCCGTTGAAGACGCCCTTAAGTCTGCAAAGGAGGAACATGACGCCTTTTAAAATCCTTGGGCCAGTTTACCAATAAACCCACAGGGAAAATAGTAATTTTCGCCACTTTCTCGGCCAGAATTCACAAAGCGGGTCATACTACAATCGGAACCAAGGGTCATCCTGGGGTAACAATCAAGGCCAGGCCTCTCAGGGTTACCAAAGGGGACGGCACCAGTCTCGTGGCCGGGGGAGGTCCTCCACTTCTAGAGGTGGGGCTACACCCCCAAAACAGTGACTACCTGCTTCAGGTGCCCTCCCATGCTTCTCCAGTAGGAGGCCGTATTTCAAACTTCACCCAAGCATGGGAGGGAATCACCCCAGACACATGGGTGCTATCCACCGTGGTGGGCGGTTAGTGTGTGGAACGAATCCAGCAACCCCAGAACCATCCCCCACGGCAAAAGACTCGAAGAACAACGCATCCTTCTCGTGGAAATCGCAACGATACTCCAAAAGGACGCCATGGAAGTCGTACCGGCAAACCAGATAAACAAAGGTATTTATTCAACCTACTTCTTGTGCCAAAAAAAAAATCTAACAAAGTGCCCAGTATTAGACCTACGCCCTGCAAACACCTATGTCAAGCCATAAAAATTCTGCATGACCCCGCTACAAGAAGTAATCCCCCTGCTAAAGCGGGGAGATTATGTAGGAACATTGAAATATGAAAATAAGCATCCTTCATATCCAATGTTCCCAGCGCAAAGAAGATTCTTGCGATTCAAGATGGTGAACCGGCACTACCAATTCAAAGTGCTATCCTTCGGACTAGCATCCGCTCCAAGGGTATTCACAAAGGTACTGGCGGTGGTGGCAGCTCACCTGCGCTGGGAGGCAATGGACGACTGGCTGATTACAGGGGAGTCTCCCCTTATTTTCAGGCAAAACATCGAAAGAACTATCAACCTTCTCTTTCAATTGGGCTTCTCCATCAATGAGAAAAAAAATCAAGCCTAGTGCCAAGCACAACCAAACAGTTCGTAGGAGCTGTTATAAACACTCGAGGGGGTTGGTCTTTCCGTCAGAGGATGGAGTCCAAAACATGTTACTGCAAATACTGTATTATCAGGCCGGCCACCAGATAAGGGTGCACAAAGCTATGTGTTTGCTAGGCATGATGGCATTTTGTATTTACCTGGTACCTCACGTGTGCCTGCGACCCATGAAGGAGTGATTGGCAAAACAATGGTCTCGGGCAAATGGTCAGTGGGACGATCTAGTAGTCGTTCGCCAACACTAGTACAAAATCTTCGCTGGTGGACAAGAGAAAATCTGTTGAAGGGGAAAATCTTCTATGATCCGGAAGTACAGGTGATTGTCACAACAGACACCACACTCGCGGGGTGCGGGGCTCATTACCTTCACCACACAGCTCAGGATCTGTGGTCTCGTGTGACGGCATAGAACCACATCAATGTACTGGCAGTATTTAAAGCCCTTCAGGCATTCAAAGTTCACTTAGCGAACCAATCTGTCAAAGTCCTGACAGACAGCACTACAACATTGTTTTACATCAACAAACAGAGGGGCACACGTCCTCCAAATCTGTCCAGGCTTGCGCAACAAATTTGGAAATGGGCATTCAAACAGAAGATTCCTATCGTCCCAGCATGTTCCACGGGAGCTCCACTCTCTCCCAGACTCACTGAGCAGAGATCCCCTACCAGAGGAACACGAATGGCGACTACAAAAAGGGGTTGTAGAACACCTACTCTCAATGGGCTTACCCCACAATAGACTTGTTTGCTATAAGCGAAAACATTCAATGCCCAGACTTGGCATCCAGGTTCCCCCAGCTAGGCTCCAAGGGGAATGCCCTATGGATGAACTGGTCAGGGAAATTTGCTTGCACTCCCCCCCCCCCCCCCAGCACCTCTCATGAAGCTAAGCAGGGTCGGTCCCAGTTACTGCATTGATGGGAGTCCCATGGGCAGGGATTTTTCACCCTCGACGTCACAGTAGCTGTAAAAAAAAAAAAAAGCTTTTAGTCTTTTTTTAAATTTTTTTACATTTTCTTTTTTTCTTCTATAACCGTGGCTATAAACTTCAAATACCCTCATTTACTATTTTGTAGTACTTATACCCATGGTTATTGGGGAAAACGGCAAAACCCAAAAAATGCTTCCCTGCCCTTCCAGATCCTCACCAAGCGTCCCCACTCCCCTGATAGCCTCCTCACGTCCCCTGCCCTCACCTATTCTCCCCCGCAGCATGCGCTGTTTCTCTGATGTAGTTTGCCATGAAATGTTGGCTATTCTGGCCGATAGCCAAGGTTACAGAAAAGCTTTGAGTTGCAAACTCCGTCACTACACCTCCTCAAACTTTGGGTCCTATTGCCGCCCCCACCACCTCTAACTTAAAGGCACGTTCCTGATTTTTTCACCTGGAAATGGCACTTTCCTACTTTTTAGTTTTTGTCTAACTCTTGCATTGAGTAAAAAAAAAATGATGGCGGCTGTTTAATTTATAGAAACCTGGTTTCTTGGCAAAAACAGTAAGATGCATGATTAGCGTTGTGTCTAACCGTTTCAAGGAGGTTTTGAAGCGTTCGAAAAATCCTGAATCCCTACCTTTTTTATTTATGAAGTATGTTTTATCTTTTCTTTCCAAAGAATGCTACGACTAAAAACCAATACCTTATTCCATACAAGCTCTTTCAGAATTCGCCACTCTCTTGGTCATAGATACATTTTTGGCCAAGTATTTTAGAGGTGTGTCAGATCTTCTCAGTTGCCCCCACCCCTCTGTCTCTGATCAACAAACTACATTTTTAGCCTTAGAATTTGACAATTTTTAAAGGCTTATGATTCTTTGCCACTGACGAGCCTAAGCAGCAAAGGGTGAGCTGTCTTGTTGCTGGCTGCTGTCAATATATGAACATCATTGCAAAAGGAGGTAAGCGCTGCACCACAGTTCAGAGTTTGAGTGCTGCTGATGAAAGGCCTCCTTTTCGCTAATCAAAGTGTTGCTGTTCTAGGAATTAAAATTGGGATCGATTACCGAGAATTTTTTTTTTTTTTTTATTCAAACTAGTTCAGTGCATTATTTTCGGAGGCCACAGTCGGCTCTCTAGTGTCAGTAAAACATTTGGCAGAAATGTAATTCCAGAAGACCAAGAACGGTTATTGTTCTTTGAAGTACTCAAATTAATCTGGAGCACCAGAATATCACGTTTCCGAAAGAAAGGCGACACTGTTTTTAGTGTACCGGGCTGCATTGATGACTTTATTTTTTTTAACGGAAATGGCTTGCAGTTTCAGTGGAATTCTAGTGTCCAACTGGCTCTCTTCGAGCAAGGTTGCATTGTTGTAAACATTATTTGCTCTGCTGCCCAAGCCGTGCTGTCCTTTTTCATGGACTGTTTCATTTTTTGCCTGCATGCCTATTTCAGTCCTTCCAAATCTCCTCCCGTCCGTCTCGTTGATATTGGCCGCTGACGCATCCCCAAAGGCAGGGTTCTCTCACTTCCAAGCAAAACTTGCGTGTGGTGTGCGTTGCTCCAGGTAAGGTTTTGACGGAGGAGTATTGTACTTGTTAGTTGTAGTTACCATTATCGACTGGAGTATTTTTACTTAAGCAAGAATTATATGTTTATCCTTATTTATACAAATATTTTGAATGTGATCCCTACTTCCTTTGCGTTCAGTAATTCCTGCAAATTAATGGTAGATGTCTTTTGTTGTTGATCTTGGAGGTCGTCTTCAGATTGATACGCATTTTCAAAGTGCCTCTTTGTGGCATGTTCTATTGATGCTAATGTCTGTGCACATCAGCGCAGATGAAATCGAGGACTCGTTTTATTTGCTTTGGAGTATTGGTCTGATATAAGTGAGTAAAATGAATAGGGAGCCTGCTTATCTGGAGGGCTGGGTGTGGCGAAGCATGCTGTAGATTCCAGATCTCTCCCTGCCATGCTTATAGAATTGTTTGGAGAGGCTGTGCAGTTCTTCTTTCAGGGTTGGTGGTGAACAGCCCTTTCATTGTAGCCGCATTTGCCATGGCCCTTGGTAGTATTGTATTCACTCTCTCCTCCACTTGGGCTTGTGGAAAGTTACTGTCTAGCATAACTAGTCGGAGGACAGATGCAAGCAGACTATGAATTTCACGCCATTATTAACCCTGTTTGTTAAATTACACGTGGCGAATACCTAGATCGGGCTTTCAGTGCAGGTTAGTTGCTTTTTGTGTAGATTAAAAAGCAAACAAGACAGAAAATTACCAACAAATCCATTTCCTTTTTCATTGTCGAGCCATGCCCTCAACGGGAGCAGCTGCAAAGTACTCGATTTTATTTCAGCTTTTCTTGAGGTACTACTTCACGTGCTTGCCCACCCCATTCTCGGGGCCCAGAACCTCCAAATAATATTAAAATGGGTGCTAAATACCCCTCAAGTTCAGAGATGGGTGTGGCGTCCCAGAAGGTAACTTTTAATGACATCCTTGGGTTACGCATGTATATGCAAAGACCAACCGATCTGTACCATAAAATGAACATTCCCTGGACTCTTATTTTTTTTTTTTTAAATGTGTAAATTTTTATTTTTTTGAAAAGGGATGGGGGAAGTTTACCCCACCTACCCCTCTCACAAAATTCATGACCCGGAAGGAGGCCAGTAAACACTGCAATCACCCATTCTATTTTGGACTAATTCCCAACGGACCAATGGTTGACAAGTATGTTGAGAGGTACCCTCTCAGGCAGCCCTACCATCCAGGTATGGTACAAATTTACCCCGGAGGGGACGAGGAGCCCCAGGCGGCAACTAAAGACACCTCAATCGATAGGCTCTATTGAAGCAGCTAGAAGCCGTGTTGCTGATGTCGTTCGAGACACCATGGCTTGGTAGCATTGGACATGAAGCACACGTGCCATTTACACTCGGGACATGAACACACACTTGAATACATGAACACTAGCGTACAGTTTTATAGTTAGAGGACAGACACATATACAAACCATCATTGCTTTTATTATGTTTGCCATTAGCCAGACACAGCAATGCAGAAACTGCAAGAAGCAAGAGATCCTGAGCAAAGCTTGCAGAGATGCCTACATGCGAATAACCTTATGGAACCGCAGGAGCACCCATGGGACCTGACAGAACAAAGTGTGACCAACCTATGGAGAATACAGTATAGCACAAACATTGTGGAACCTGCATTATAATGGTTTAGGAAAATTACAGCGGGCCACAGGCCGCTCAGCAAAAGCCGTGCTGAGTTGAATTCAGGCTGGGCAAAGAGCATAACGTGTGAGACGGGAACTGCTGCCAAGGCCCCAAGATACGGATGACATTCCATTCCCTGAACGACAAAAGCACCAGTTGCAGTAAATACGAATAATTCCTCATAATTCAGAGCTGCACAGCTCAAAATCATAGCCTCCGAACACGTGACCCGTCTGACGACCAGCACTGGGTAAGGGAGCCGATTTCAGGCTACCACACAAGACTGCAACAAAGACGCTACAATGTGAGACAAGTGTTGCACCGAGCAAAAGATTACTCTCATAGACTAAGGTGGTACACACAAGTTACAATGCAGACACATGGTGTACATTTTCAAGGTAATAAGAACAGCTGAGAACCACCACAGTTCAGTATCCTAGGGGTGGTTAGCAATGGGCAAGAACCAATGGCAAGACCCTCACACTGCAAAATTGTTATAGTGACTTGGGGATGGACCAGGCCAGCCACCTGACATGGGAGAGCCAGTAGAATAACACATATAGGTGCTAGGCTGCTGGTGGCAAACCCCACACATCAATTGGTTTTTGGAGAGAGGCCTAAGTCGTGATGGAGCAGTGACTTAATTTTGCATCAAAACTGGCCTGCGAGACAGGAGAAGTTGAGACGTCCATGGATTTCTTCTGTTCCTGTGCTGATCCCTGTTGGTTTTGTCTGTAATAAACTGCGGTTTGAACTTGCCGTTGACCGAGTCCTCCATTTATCCTGTGGAAGGATTTGGGCCTTCCCGAGAATCTGCAAACTACTAGTGGCCCTCTGGCATACCTGGTAATTTGTCCCAACACTTTATGCAGGATACTATGTGTCTGCTTAAGGTGAGCTCTGCCCTTTAAGCTGATTTTTATTACATCTGATGTGTTGGCATTGCCAATACTAATTTCACTTTTGGAATGCAGACAGTTTGGTCTTTTGTGTAGAGATTGTAAAAGGCACTGCCGTAGTGGTATTACTTGATTGTAGCGGGTGCAAAATGGTGAGAGTACCTGGGCATCTAATAGCACTGCGTGGCAAATGCCTATTATGTATACACACGTCAAAACTGTTGACTTTGCCAATTCTGTTTTTTAACAGGACTTTGTAAATTGCACGCCATAGTGCTATTAAATTGAGGGGTTAACGGCAGACCTGGTTTAGACATTTATTATTACACCAGCAGTGTGTTACAGTTCAAATCAAGTCATTCACTCTCGGAAGTCTGCTTTGAATAAACATGACGGGCACTTCAATGTCCAACGTTTGGTGGCAAGGCCTGATTAAAGCGCTCTGAAAGAGTTCCTATGAGGTGCTGTTTTGGTCAGGGTGGGTGAGCAACTCGGTGGAAATGGCCATAGGTATTAGCATGGCCATGGGCAGTCAATGGGTGGGCAAATAACCAAACGCCTTCAAACTTTGTGCCCCTCCTCATATGCCATTTCTGCCCATCTGTCTTCTAATGCAATGGTTTCAACTTTTAGGTGGCACAAGCGCCACCTAATAGTCGAAATTAAAAAGCGCTCTTTTCCAACTCTAACCATTCACCAAGCATTGCAATGCTGTATGCAGTGAGCAACATAACTGATAAAACATTCATGTTTTTCTATAGTGCCCTCATTCCTCCTGCTTCTAAACATTTCACATAAAAAGTATTGGTGTTACCCAATCTGGTGGTGCTTCATTTATGAATATTTGAAGGGCATAAGTCTATTTTGCTGCGACTCAAATCTTCGACTGCAGACTTCCCTGCTCTCGAAAGCGAGCACTTATTATAATTTGTTTTTTTATAACTCGCTTAATACCAGAGATTGGTTTCTAAGCGTGGGATCGGGATTCAACCCTGTGTTGCGCTGCGTTGTCTTGCTTCCAAGACAAACGTGTTGCCCCTGAGCTATCTCCACCTCCCTTAGCTTGCATGCTTGCTGTAAAAGTTTACAAATGCATATAAACTTCAGCCAAATGACAGCTATAATTTAATTTGTGCCCCAGGTGCGCATGTTCAAACC
This sequence comes from Ambystoma mexicanum, assembly GCF_040938575.1. Classification (NCBI taxonomy): domain Eukaryota; kingdom Metazoa; phylum Chordata; class Amphibia; order Caudata; family Ambystomatidae; genus Ambystoma; species Ambystoma mexicanum. Next base: position 40,965,477 of record NC_090937.1, read on the forward strand.
GCCCCAAAAATGGCGTTTTTTGACCACATTCTACCTTGAGGTTGGCCTTTTTGGGGAATATATTATTTTGATTTGAGTTACTGCCCGTGGGTTCGTTGGTTGCATAGGTAATTCTGTCGAAATCCCACAATGGCTAAATCATCTGGTTGGATGGTTGCAGAGCACTAGTAGGGATGTTAAAGGTTGGAATATCAGAGGACAGATGCTGCAATCGAGCTTTCAAATATCTGAAGCGCTGTCGTTTATTATACCCACACCAGTGTTTGATAACCTTCAACAAAAGGATTGTGGACACCCTTTCAGGATTCATTCAAAATCCTGCTTTGCACAAGAGAAACTAATTTCAAAACTATATGCATGTGCCATTTAGGCAAAGGCTGTTTGCATAGAGCCTGATTTTTATTGACCTCGCCCTTTCAGAAAATAACTGAAATGCGGGTGTACTGATATACACGATTTTCTTAATTTGCCCAATGGTTACTGGGTGCCCCGGACTTATTGAACGAGGGTGAGCGTCTACTAATTTATACAAGGAGGAGTAAGACTGCACCAAGTGTTTATCTTTCTACTGCACTAGCAAGCAAGAAAACCCCCAAAAGATGGCTTCGTACTGGCGAATGCACAGTCCGCAACTCTGCTGTTTTGGACTAGCTAGTGGTTTGATGCCTTCTTGTCACTGCTTCTTGCCAGGCTGGGCCGACTCTTGGTGCTGTTGTGAGGCTTGACTCCACCCTGGTGGGGTTCAGTGGAGCAGCAGGGCCCTACTCTCACCTTTTCCTGCTCTGCACCTGTCCATGTTTTACATGAGTCCGTCCTCTGAAATAGAGACCTTTTACCATTGAACATTCAAATTACTGAACTCCTTTAATCAGTAGTTGACCTCAGGAATGTTTCAGATGCTGGTAGCAGAATGTGGTCCGGCCCCCTGAATTCAGAAGAGTTTGGCCATTTCTGCATTATATCCTGACTCATTCACTTTCCTGGCCAGGCAGTTAGTCATGGTGACCCATCAGCTCTCAAGGTTTGAGTAATCGTGGTTACTTGATCTGACTGAGTTGGGCTTTAGGCCTGGTGGCAGCACTGACTTGATTACAACCACATTGATTGACTGGGTACAAGCAGAGATCGGCAGTGTCAAGGTTACAGCTCCGATCGTATTAAATCTTTCTGCCGCATTTGATATGGTGAGTCATCAGATGGTGATGGCTCCTCCAAAATCCTATGGCCTGGCTGTTCCAGTTCTTAATTGTATCACCTCTCTTCTTGCCTCCTGATCCCAGCTTATTGGAATGGGGTCTTTGTGCTTGTCATTGAGGGCAATATTTTGTAGCATAGCACAAGTTTTTCTCTTTTGTCACGTTTCTTCAATTTTTTACATCAAACATCTTAACTCATTAGACAACCTTAATTTTTTAAACTATGCAGATGACAGATCCTGCTCCAGCAGTCTGGAGAACCAGTGGATGGATGGTCCGGAGATTGCTAAAAATTAGAACTACTGCAAGTGAGATCTTGTCCATCAATGCTACAAAGAATTCTTGAAACTCCCATGTTTGTCCAGAATCACGTGGTGAATCTCTTGCTTCATCCTAGATTGTGAGAAACCTTGGATTGTTTGACCTTTGTGGTGTTGGCAGGTTCTTTTGCAACTGGGGAAATTTTAATTTCCGTTCCCATTTATGTATTTTCTCCACAAGGTCACAGCTGCAAATGCATCACTTGCCTTACGCGGGCATTGGCAAATGTATGTTTGAACCTTCCGGAGTATTTGTCTGAAGAGAGTACACAGTGTTGCTGACCAGACTGCACCGCAACAGAAAAAAACCGAGCAGATCACACTGTGATTGTCATCTAGGCAGTGGCTGCAGGTGAAACGGAGGGCACTGTTTAAAACACTGTTCTTTGTTCATAAGGCAATCTATGGCACCAGAAATTCTATCTTGCCACTCGGCCTTCAGCTACATCATCCTGTTTGAGCCCTAAAATCTCAGTCACAATCCCTCTTAAAGAGAACTAAGGCACGTAAAGTCAGAACGGGTAGTAGATCTTTCTCTCATCAGGTGTCTGTAAACTGGAATCGTGTACCCCTACCTCTGCCAGCACAAAAACCGTATCTTGCATCAAAGACAATACTGTTGAAATAATGTGTGGTTAATAAACCCTCTACCCCCAACTCCAAATGAAATCCCCTCATGTTAAATTGCTATAACTGGACAGTGTTGCCAAGCAATTTAAATATTCTTGGTTCTCCTCCTTGAGCTATGGCTGTGAATAGTTACACCACCTAACATAAACTTTGGTAACATATGTTTGCACTCCTTCTAATAGGTATTGTATTTGACTAAATGTTACCTACGAAGACATTTCACACAATAGGCTGCCAGGCTATAACACTTCATACGGTATGGTGCCAGACTTTGGAACACAATTGTTCAAATTACCGAATTGACCGAAAGGCGAGGGTCCGAATTGACCTTTGCACAATTGAATATATATATATATATATATATATATATATATATATATATATATATATATATATATATATATATATATATTCTCCCCCCGCATATGTAACAATTGACCTTCACAATTCGGTCAATTGTGCAAAGGTCAATTGTAATTCGAACAATTGTAGTTCGAACAATTCGTATACATCCCTTCATACTACTATGGTGCCAGACTTTCATAGCATATTGTGGAATGGACACAGACTCAATCACTTCCTTCAATTTCCCATCACGTTCACCTATCGCAGAGTCTATTCTTGACTGGGCCCCTCTTGTCCGTCAGGTTTTGCTTTACCAGTATTATGATTCTGGTGTGTGTTTTGGTGATTAAATGCCTTTCTTGAAAACAAAAAACCTCCATGCCTCAAAGGGTTACCATCACAAGCCACCCTCTACAGCTATATTTACCTATGTAGCTTTCATAAATCTTCCTATAAGTAAATGCACCCTCTGCTCCAGCAGATGCCTATTGAATGTACCCTCAATGTTTACTGTACTCTGGATCCAAATTGGCTGATTGAACTTGCACCCATACTAACAAAAACCACCATGCCCCTGTTTAACTGGTCTCGCCTCTGCTTGAATCCATTTTAATTTCGTCTTTCTCCTCTTTTCCCTGCAACTATATTCCTTTTCCTCCACACACTGTCGGGGATACCCCTAGCAGTGGAACACCGCCCATTTCCTGACCAGTCTCTGCTCTGACACGAATACTGTGGTGATTCGGCATATCATACAAGCTTTGCAACCTTCTATTGTCCACTGGTTGTCCTTGATTCTGTCAACCTAAGGCCTTTCATTCTGAGTTTTAACTCCTCCAGTATCCAGGCACAATAACCTTCAAAAAGGGTTTCTCCACAAACTATAAAGGCATCGTTGGTTAAGACACAAAGAACCTCTTTGGACGGGCTTCTCAACTAACCAACCCTGCTACATTTACATTTGATGTTTGCACCATTGTGCATATTTGTACCTACCGCCTGGAATGCTGGTGAAAGGGAGATGCTCAGTTGCGAAAATACTTGGTGTCTTTCAATTCTCTGCTTCAGAGGTTGTTTTATTGCTATATCTTCATATGCTGTTTTTAAATGGGGAACTTCACTATTTGTTCTGCAAAATATACGGCAATAACTAGTTTGTTTTTTAAAGTTCGTTCTTTTATAGAATTGCACTTGGCATATGTTCAGCCATTCATTGAAGAGATTTTACAGAAGATAAAAATGCAGACCACTAACTTATTGTAAAATATCAAGTCTCATACCTTGGAAATTGGCCACTAATCTTTTAATTCTTCTTGCGATGTCAGGGAAGCATTCGGATTTTGAACAGCAATTGAACAATGATCTCCTAGAAGTTGCTCCTACTTGCTCTAATTGTTCATGTAGTTTCTAATTGAGAATAATATTTGTATCCTGAAACGGATTCCTAAGACTGTCTTACCGAAGGTTCGGTGTTTTCTGACGGTTTCTGTTTATTTTCCGCACTTGGAGTGTTGTTTTACATATAACATTGAAAACACTGACAAGGGGCCACACTTGCCAATGTTTGCATAAACGCTAAAGATGCTCTTAACACTAGATTTGCTGCTTGTGTAAAACGTAATTGAGCTAAAATGTTTTGCCCCAAATCATGTTACATGCACATTTGTGGCCATTTGAACCCTAATTGGGGGTGAGGGAGGGTATGAAGCAGTCCGGTTTTTTTTACGTTTGTTGCATGGCATTACAAAAAGAAACAATCCCTATTTCATTGACGAGACACAATGAGCAGGTGTCATTGGGTTCGAACTACATTTGGAACAGGCTCCTGTATGCTTTATTGACCATCAAACCAGCAGAAAGAATGCACACAACCGTTACATTTTTATGGATTGGGGTAAAGTTGGTTTGTGCCACTCCATATTACAAAAGGAGGAAACGTGAGCCAAGTGTGCTTGCTCAAATTCTTCGCACTCGTGAAAATGTCACATAATCTGGCCCCAGGTACGTACTAGGAAGAGCAAAGAAAGGTTTGTTTTTCTTTTTTTTTCTAACTCCAGGCACATAGGATTTTATAGAAAACAAAATGCTGCATTAGACGCCAAGGAATGCATCCGTAACGATTGTCACCGTAAATTAAACCCAAAACGGTTTCCTTAAAGCAAACGGATGCCAGAAAACTGCAAACGGCGCTGGTTCTTCCAGTCAAATACTTTATTTTTGATTGAACGTCATAAGAGCTAGATACAACAATCCTCAAACTTCACCATTTATAAAATCAACAATATACAAATCTCAGGGAATATTGAAAGATAATGACATGATACCGTATGCTGCTTCTTTCAAGTGTCAGGCAGATGGCTCCTTGTAGAGAAAATCAAAGATAAATGGAGAGCTTCTCATGTTAAGTGAAAGTGCCAACGAATGCACCATTTAATTTATGATTTTTTGCCTCTTACATCCTCTACTTCAAGGGTGTGCGTATGGGATATCAATAATTCTTTTTTTTGTTGTATTTTTATTACATTTATATAGCAATCGAACCCAAAAGTGCTTGGCACAGAAACATCTAAACAGTGGTACCAATGAGTAAAACAATCCAATTGAAACAGAAGTGTAAAGAACGGTCAGTTAGTTGAGAGATGGGACAAACGAGGGACTCTTAAGATTAGGAGAGTGGACAGAGGAAGAGAGTTCCAATGTTTAGGCGCAAGAAGAATAAAAGAACAAACGAGAAGATTCACATGGAGGCTTAGGAACTGTAAGAAGGAACTGGTTTTATGATCGGTGAGACCAAGTGGGAGAGTAGAAAGATGCCAACAAGGAAAGGATGGGCCATTCCATGATGGATACATAAAAAATAAAAAAAAAATGGAGAGAAAGTGAGAGGATACGATATTCGAAAGGGTGAAGTGATATCAAAAGCAGGGATGGTGTAATAGAAGCATGAGGATACTGGGACAAGATGAACCAAAGAATTGTAAATGGATCGAAGAGGAAGACTATAAGCAGGAAGACCAAGGAGAAGAGATGAACAGAAAAAAGCAAACTGAAAATAAGCTTAGTAGCGTGAAATGAAAGGTAAGGCTGAGCACAACAAATGGTGAGCCGAGCTTAGCGACCGGTGGAAGAAATATGCTGAGAAAAAGAAAGAGAAGGGTCAACAATAATGCGGAGTTCTGAGCAGAGGATGAAGATGGGGGAGAAAGAGACTGGGGAGATGGGGGAGGAAGAGATGGATGGATAGTGGAAGCAGGAAAAAATAGAACTTCGTCTTTGAGCGATTAAAGTGGAGAAAGTGAGAAGACATCCAGTTTTGGACGGCAGAGAGACGATTGGAAACAGTGGAGTGCAAAGTGGCATTTAAGGAAGAGAAAGAAAAAATTTGAGTATCGCTAGCGTAAAGATGAAAGGATTGAAGGAGGAAAGAAGAGCACAAAGCAGGGCAGTATAGAAGAAAAGGGGACCAAGGACACACCCTTGCAGACAACCATAGAGTATAGGGTGCAGTGAGAAAGTGTGTCCAGCCCATGTCACAGAATCGGACACCTGAGAGTTATGAACAAAACCATTGGATAACAGAACCAGAAACACCAAGAGCAGAAAGGGAGACCAGAAGAGGGTATTCCACAGTATGAAATGCAGCAGAGCGATCTAGCAGAATAAGAATAGAAGAGGATTTAGAACCACGAGCAGAAGGGCGCGCTCTGTGGAATGATAAGGTTGAAAAACCAGATTGGAGTAAATGTTTAGATGGGTAGATACAAGAGTATGAGCAGCACTCGCGAGAGGAAATGGGACCCTGCAAATTGCATGAAGTTTTTCCTACACCAGGAACCTCCATATGAACTGACCCCAAAGACTGGGTTTTAAATGGCTTTAAATCAACAGCACGTCGAGCTGATAGCTCATTTCTGGCATATTATGTATATCGGGAATGGGAAAAGACCCAACGGGTGTTAGAAATACGATTGAAGCACCAGCTGTGCTCTTTTGCTGGTTTAAAGACATTTTGAGAATAACATTGGTTTGTGTTGAAATGTAATGTTAAATGTCAAAACAGCACATGTTTAAAATGAAACTCTACAGTTTACCTTTTCATTTTATTTGAGGGGGTCGAATTGCAATACAATTCTTAAACACGTTTAGCATTACGAATGAAGCGTAAACCATATTTATCGCATTATTTACATTTTGTCAATACAGTAGAAGTAAATACGTCTTTCATGCACTTATCTATAAGAGGCATTGAGAAGGTTTTGTTAATGTTAAAGGACATTTGTACCGCGCACTATCACCACCGGAGTGGTCCCCTGGCACTCTGGCGGCTCTGAAAGAGGAGGGGAGGTTGAGTTAGTGGGGTGAAGCAGGAAAAGCGCAAGAGAGCAGTGATGTGCTGGTTGCGGTCTCAGCCCGGTGGGTCTGTTGGCTGGGCCTGGGGTGTTTGCGGCCGGTAGTCGTTGTGTACTGTTGTGCAAGACTGTGTGTTTTTGTTTTGTTGTTGCAATGTAATGAAGTTTGTACGGTTTGTTGTGCTGTAGGTTTTGGTTGTTTGGTTTGGAGTTTGAGAGGTGTATGTGGAAAGGGAAATTTGTTAGTAGGGTTGGTTAGTTTGTGTCTCTATCCTGGTTGAGGCGCTCGGCTTGCGTAGTCTCCCCTGATGCGGCTCTGCCCTGATCCAGGTCCGACTGGCCTAAAGGTTCCTTACTCCTCTGGCCCCCACCTCTAACATGCTCTCTGATAGCTCCCCTTATCCTCCCTTCATACTCTTGTGGGTATTGCACCTACCAATGTCAACCTCTCGGGCAGTGTGGTGATTTTCAGTATCTCAACAATTCCACACCATTGTGGTACCTGCTGATGACTACGGGGCGGGCGAAGTGTTGGTGGGATTGTCTGGGGTAGTTGACTCAGTCTCCGTGCGTGCCGCCTGTGTTCCAGTCTGTCCGGTGTCACCCGTCCAGGTGCCGTGGGAGCTACCCTCCCGGGTCGTGGATGTCAGTGTCCTTTCCGGTTTCCTTTAGTCATCCATTTTTCATTTTTTTGGTTTCCAGATTGTCAGTGGCGTTGAAGAGCCAGGTTTTTAGAGATTTCCTGAATTTTAGGTGATCTTCAGTGTTTATTTCTTTTGGGATGTTGTTCCAGGTTTTGGCGGCGAAGTGGTAGAAGGAGGTGCCTCCAAGTGTTTTCTTAAGGTACGGTTTGAGTTCCAGGCGGATTTCGTTGCTTGATCGGAGGGGTCTTGCTGGTTTGTAGATTATTTTCTTTTGTAGGAATTCTGCTCCTTGTCCGCTGATTGCCCTGTGCGTTATGCACATTGTTTTGAAGGTGATGCAATGTTTTACTGGAAGCCAGTGTAGTGTTTTTAGGGCTGGAGTGATGTGGTCTCGTCTGGATAGTTTGAGGAGTAGTCTTGCTGCTGCATTTTGGATCTGTTGCAGTTTCCTCAGGAGGTATTCTGGTATTCCGAGGTAAAGGCTGTTTGCATAGTCCATTTTTGACATGATTAGGGCGACGATAGTGAGTGTTTTGTGCGTGAAGGAGAGGAAAGTTAGAATTCTTCTTGCCCTGTGGAGGAGGAAAAAGCATTTCTTCACTGTTGCATTTATTTGTGGTTCCATGGTTAGGGTGTTGTCTATTAGGACTCCCAGATTTTTTACTACCTTCGATGGTGTTGGTGCGTTTCCCATTTCCATAGGCCACGGGATGGTGGTTTCGTTCTCTTGGTCTTTGAATACGATCATGATTTCTGTCTTTCCTGGGTTGATTTTCAGGTTGTTGGCATCCATCCAGTTGAAGACTTCTTTTAGACAGTCGATTAGGGTTGAATGGTCGGCATCAGTGTCTTTGATTTTGTAGATGACCTGAGTGTCATCTGCGTAGTTGTAACATGTAATGTTGTATTTTTTTAAGATTCTGATGACCGGAGTCTGATAGATGTTGAAATACAGTGGAGATAGTGAGGATCCTTGTGGCACGATCCATGCGGTTTCTGTTCTGTCTGCTACGAATGATTTGGTCCAGCGTAGTGCTGTGTCTTTTATGCCTATGTCTTCTAGGCTTTCAGTCAGGGTGTCGTGGCTCACTGTGTCAAAGGCTGCGGAGAGGTCGAGAAGAATAAGGGCTGAGGTAGTGTTCGAGTCTGCGTTAGTTTTTAGGTCGTCCCAGATGGATAGTAGCACTGTTTCCGTTCCTCTCGCTGGTCTGAAACCGATTTGAGCTTGATCCAGCAGGTGGTGTTTTTAAACGTGTTCTTGGGTTAGTTTATATACGTAGGTTTCTAGAAGTTTTGCTGGGTAGGGGATGTTAGAGATCGGCCTGTAGTTGGAAAGGTCATCTACGTCATCACTTGATGTATGCTGATTTGAAGATCTTCAGTACAGTTCCTGTTGATACTGATAGATTTAGAAGGTTTCTGTAGTGTTCTGCTGCTGATCCTTGTTTGAGGATTGATTTGTAGATGTCTGGGGGACAGGGGTCCACGGGTGATCCCGCTTTCTTGCTACGTTTTACCAGCATTTCGAATGCCTCTGCTGATATTTCAGGAAAGCTTTGGAGTTTGTGCTGTGGTTCCATGTTAGGTTGGTTGGGTTGTATGTTGTGGTTGGTTGGTCGCTTTTGTATGGTTTGTCGGAAGGAATTTTTTGTTTGAAGTGGTCTGCCAGGTCGTTGCATAGTTTTTCTGAGGGGGTCTGGGTGTTATCGCAGCCTGGTGGGTTTCTCATTTCTTTAATGATGCTAAACATTTCTTTTTGTGTGTTGGTGGCATTGTTGATTCTGTCGTGGTAATGTCTTCTTTGCCTTTTGAATGTCCTTCTTGTATGCACAGATTTGTTTCTGGTACAGTGTTTTTTTTTTTTTTTATTTTTTTTTTTTTCCCCCTGGGTTGTATTCTTTCCCCATTCCAATTCCATCTTTTTTGTTTTCCTTTTTCATGGCATTTAATAATGGAGTGAACCACTTTGCCATTGCGTTTTCTTTTTTTTTTTGTTGATGGGGTGAACGGTTTTTCTGGGGCGATCTTGTCTATTGTGTCTGCGATCCATTTGTGCAGTATCTCTGCTTTCCCGTCTAGGTCAGCTAGCTCTAGTTCTGTAGTTGAGGGTTTCGTTAATTCCAGTTGTTCGAATAGGTTGCTTTCTTTGACGTGTTTCCAGTTTCTTTTGGTGGTGGTTGTGAGTTTCGGATGTTGGATGTAGGCTTGGGTATGCAGAGTAATCCCGAATGGGATGATGAGATGGTCGCTCGACAGTATTTGTATTGGAGGTGCCGTGGTGGTGAGTTTCTTTGGCGAAAATTGCATCTAGGGTGTGTCCTGCCAAGTGCGTTGCTCCTTTGACTAGTTGTCGTAGTTTCATGGTGCTGAGTTGTTCAATTAGTGAGTTTTGGGAGTTAGCGTGGTTGTCTTCAAACCACATGTGAAGTCCCCCAGGATGATTAGGTGTTCGTGGTTGATTGCTAAGTTGGTGATGGCTTCTATGAAGTTATCGACGAATGTTGCATCATATGTCGGTCTGTATACCAGGATGAATGTGATGTTGGTTTTTGGGCTTGCTGTTGGGTGTATTACCATGGTTTCGCAGTTGGGGATGTTAGTGGTTCGTCAATTTTTATTTTCAGGTGTTATTTCAATGCTATGGCGATGCATGCTCCTTTTTTGTTTTTTCTGTTTATTTGTAGGCATTTGAAGTCGGTCGGAAGGCAGCTTTGAAGTTTGATTTTGTTGTTGCCGTCCAGCCATGTTTCTGCGATGAACAGGATGTCAATGCCGTTGTCGTCGAGTAGGTCGAAGATCTGTGTGTTTTGACATGGCTCTTGCGTTTTAGATTGCAGTGAAGTTTGGAGGTGTTGTTTGGTTTGTTTTTTGTCGATCGTCTTCTGCTTGGTGTTGAGGTTTCCTTCCTGGTCGGGCACTTGTTGGGCTGTGGGATTCGGGGTGTCAGTGTCTTCAAAGAGTTCTTCTAGGTTTTGTCTTGGATTTTTTGTGTTTTCCTCGGGTTCGTCTTCCGGGAGTTGTGGTGGTTGTTTGTAAGTTCCTCTTGCTTTGGTGATGTAGGGGGTTATTGCGTGGGTCGTCTGCGTGTTTTGTTCATCCTTCTTTTTCTTGCTTGTTAGGTTGTTTGATGATGTTGCTTCTAATATTGGGTTGGATTGCCGTGGTGGCCAGTTGTCTGCGAGGTATGGAGTTGGGTAGAGGGATTTTTCTCTTCTCTGAGTTGCTTCGGTTTGTGTTCCTGTCTGTGGGGGTCCAGGATATGGTGGTTGTTCTAGGTTGCTGTTCAGGAGTGTTTGTTCTTTCATCTCTTCGTCTTTTCTTTGGAATGGGTCGTTTGCGCGGCATTGTAAGATTGAGAGTTGTTTAGTCTTTGTTTGGTGACGTCTAGTTAGTCCTGCTTTGGTCTGGTTGTCTTGTGGTGGGCGAGGGGGTGTCCGCTACTAGTTTGGGCTCCGTCTGTAGGAGGTATTCCGGCTGAAGTTGGCGGCTCGTTCGGTTGATGTCCTAGGAGGGGGAAGGAGGGTGGTAAGGGTTATTAAGTTGGGTGTTGTCGGTAGCTCTCTTTACTGTACGTCTCCCTGAGCGCGGTTCACTGTGGTGAGCGGGCTGTGTGGGTTGGGAAGGTTTTCTGCTGGTCGGAAGTTGGCTTTGACAGGCGCATTTCAGACTTTTGCCTTGTGATGCGAGAGGCCCGAGTCAGAGTGACTCAGCACCGTAATTCACTGGTGGCTTCTGTCTCACTTGAGAGTGAACTAAATTTGAGACACCTGTATAGTGGGAGGGAGGCCTATCAATGCAGTTTGGAGATCAGACAGTGCAATTTGGGCACAGAGGCCCTGCTATCAATGCAGTTTGGAGATCGGACCATGCAATTTGGGCACAGAGGCCCCGCTATCAATGTAGTTTGGGGCAACGGGGGTGATCACATTGATAAACATTGGTTTTGCCTAGTGGTCGGATCTAGGGTAGAGCTGTACCTCTCCCCAACCACCCTACCGTACTCGTCCTTGTAGTTGCTGGTTGACGGCTGGCCACTGGCTTCCCCTGTGGACACTGGCTGACACTTCCTGAGGGGCCTGACACTTCCTGGAGTCGCCTCTGTTGGAGCTGCCCTTGGACTTGGGGCCCTTACCCGCCGGGCTGCACGGGCAGAGGGCTGCCCTGGGAGGTCCAGTGAAGAAGGGCTCTAGCCCAATCAGAGCGGGGATGGCCGGGTCGGGAGGCAGGAGGGCGCTCCGAGCCGGAAGAGGGTGCGGGCTGCGAGAGGGTCTGGGGGGCCTAGTCTCGCGGCCAGAAACACACGGGTGCCCAGAGATGGTCTAACTCGCCTCGCGCCGGCTGCCTGCAGTGGATGCAGGGGCCGGTGTGAAGGAGGGTCGCTAGACCCTTTCCAGCTGGGTTACTGGGTGAGCGTTAATACTAAGCTCCAATCAGGGCTCGGGGCGGGATGGGAGGCGAAGAGGGCTGGGATGCAGGAAGGGGGAGCTGGGTAGGGGGTGGCGAGCTGGGGGGGGAAGCGGGCCTGGCCGCAGGTGTTTCTGTTCTTGTTGGGGGGGGGGGGCCTGGGGGCTGCAGGCTTTACCTGGGGTAGCTGGTGGTATGAGCCGAGTGGCTGGGATGCAGGAAGGGGGAGTTGGGTAGGGGGTGGCGAGCTGGGGGGCGAAAGCGGGCCTGGCCACGGGTGTTTCTGTTCCTGTTGAGGGGGCTGCAGGCCTTACCTGGGGTAGCTGGTGGCAATAACGGTTTTGTATCTCCTTGTTTAACAACCAAAAGTCAGAACGTCACTCCTGCCCTGCATATACATTTCAATGGGGGTGGGTAATGTTCCTGGTAGATTGAGCCTGGTCACCTGAGTGGGAGAAGTATGGCTGGTTGCCACGAAAAACCTGTTGGGCCAACAAGGAACAAAGGTGGTCTGGACTAGGCCCCTCCCAAAGGAGCCTGGTTTGAGAATAGTTATTCGAAAATACATCTATGAACATTCCCTAAAATTGAAAATCCTGATGTGCTTGCTGCATGAGGTCTACCTTTTTCTAGGGCCACATGCCAATCACATCTTATTGCACTTAGCAGCTCACCTTTGGCATCAATGAAGGCATTGATACCAACATAAGCCTGAAGGATGTTCTGATGGGTTATTTATAGCACGCTTAATACCCAGAGGGCGATCCTAACATAGGTCTATGGGGTTATATATTTGAATGGCAATATGGTATGTGTACATTTCAAGTTATCTTTATAAAGCAGAGTATTGTTGAAAGCCAGACATGGGGGGTGGGGGGGTAAGGAGTGGAAATCCTTGTAGCCACTGGCTCACGTTGGCTGCAAGGATCAAATTGAAGACCCTCTGTCATTCACAATGCTTTCTGGAGCCTGGGATCATGCCATCTCCAGCTTTCCCTCCCTAAATACTCCCCTGCCAGAGTCCTCTGCTACTCTGTCTTTGATGGTCAAACGCTTCTCCAAGCAGAGAGTGGGGGGTAGGTCTCTCTCCTCGGCTCGTGCCTCCCTTTGGCACAGCCTCCCTGCCCCTCTCAGACTTGAGCCGGTTATCCTTCAAGTTCCCCAAAATTGTGCAAAACTCTGCTTTTCTCTCCCCCTTTCTCTTCCCTGCAAATCGCCCCACTGCCGCTGAGACTGGTGACCTGGTCCTTGTGAATTTCACAGGATAACAGGCCCTTCTACCCAGTCGATACCAGTCCCCCCCCCCCCCGACCCCCCCGCCCTCATCCTCCTCCCCACTGCACTGTCACTGCGGACCCCTGCTTGGCGGCTCTACATCCCACCATTGGGAGTCGCCCTCACTAGCACTTAGTCTGGGGCCTCCTCCTTGTCCCCCTCCTCCCCCCCCCCCCCCATGCCACTGCCTTCATGTCTATATGGGCCCCCGACCAGCACTTGCCCCTTCCTGCCCTGCCCACCCCACCCCTACCTCCTGCACTTCTTCTCTTCACTTGCACGTCCAAATACTACAAGGCCTAGTAGGACCACAACTGTATATTGTTTTGCCAATGTTTTTTTTTCTTCCCCCTGTTCCTTTCCCATTTTACCTTGTGATGCTTTGAAATACAATTCTGCTGTATAATGGCCTAACAAATGCTCAATAAAATAAAAAATTAAAAAATTGAGGGGGCAAGTAATGAGTATTTGCCTACGATGTGGCAAGAGGCATTAACATTCCTGGACACTGTTGCAGTTATTTTTCCCTAATTGTTGCTGCTTTTAAGGGCACAAATAAAGGACAGCAAATGTTTTTTTCAGATGACAGACGCACCCATTTGGGTTTTTTGAGGTTGGCAAGCTTGCTCAAGTATTTCACTACCAGGAGTTTGTTCCCAGTGCAGATGCTTACCCACAATACCACAAGCGCTTGTTTCGTATTGGGATTTTGTTTTCCAGGGAATATTTCACTACAGATTGCTGGTTTTGGAAGGTGAGCACCCTTTATACTTTGCCAGCATATTTAATGGAACATTTCCTCTCTGATGCTGTTTTTCTGGTGGTCATTACTTTTTTTTTTAAAGGCTGATGCTATTTTGTTTTGCATTCTTCTAAGGGGGGGAGGGTCAATTGAACTACACAAATAAGACATATGCTGCCATTCTCACCAGCGAGCAGTTATATTGCCGTCAGCATTTGGAGGGCAGAGTCCAGCCCCAAGGTCTTTTCTTTGTGCACAGCAGTTAGGTCAAGGCCCCTCCCTTTTTTGAGTTTCAGATCCTGCAGTGCACCTCCTCTGCGCTTCTGTCTTGTTTAAGGCAAAACATGCTCCTCAATTCTGCCACTCTAAATGTACCTGCTTTGTTTGCATTGCCCCATTGTGCTTCAATCCCAGGTTTTATAGGCTATCCTTGCTTGCTTCTTTATATTGTCTCCCTGGACTACTGTTAGTTTAGATTTTTTTTTTTGGTGTGGCCTTTCAAGTGGTCTGTTCCTCCGATTTACATTATTTGCCCCTCAAGCTGCACGTCCACAGCTTCCTGAGCTTTTAAATTGCCATTGTTGCATTGGTCTGCCTCTGCTCCCTGTTGTCTCCCTGCTTCCACTGTTCTTGTTTTCTTTTTGTCTTTGCATGTCTGGCCTCACTGGATGCTTCTGGTATGCTTTGCACAAATGCTTGTGTTGGCATTGGCTTGCGAGTGGGACCCAGCGGCATCACAGTTCACATCCCTGTGCTGAATTTGCTGACCTGGCACTGGTTCCCCTTCGCCACGAGGGCCCTCTTTGGCATACATTGTCCCAGTGGGTTGGTTCTCTGGTCGCACCGCTTTTCATAATCGTGTATTTAGTCACATTTCATGGTGGCGACTTGTGGGTACAAGGGTCACTTCAAGTGGCAGCTAGGCTGCGTGTTTGGTGGTCTTGGGGGTGTTCAAGGCACGGCCAATTGGTAATGTGAAGGTGGTGGTGAATAGGTCAGGATGCTCGTAGAAAAGTTGGAAATCTTTAATTTGATATTTTCAGTTTTGAAATTAAATCAATATTGATGTTACTACATCACGTGTGGAGCAGGGATTTGGTTGGATATGCATTAGGCTTTGGTGAGTGGTATATTTTTAAGAGCTCCTTTGTGGTGTTGTGAACCGCTTCAATTTTCTGGCTGTAAAATATTTATTTGCTTTTGTAATGCTTCATGCTACGATGAACTTCTGCTGTCCGTCTCTGTTTGACGGATGACTAGATGGATTTACAGAGGCTGGGGCCTGCCAAAGAGGTTTTCACTGAGTTGCCTTCCAATCCTAATGCTCCACCACAGATATGATAACATTCAAATGCAGCACTATGCAGATGTTTCCATTTATGCAGGACACCTTTTTTCTCAGGCTTCCTGTTGAAGTATTAAGGGAGCAGCAATTTAAAAGGGGAGTGAAGCCTTTATCCGGCTTTATCTTTGGAGTTTTAGCTTAACTTTGCCATTGCATACCTTGCCTTTTGTCCTTCTGCCTTACATTGGTGTTATGGTCTCTTCAGCATCTGCTCTTCGAGCATTCATCTGGTTTTGTTTCATTTCTGCTATTGCATCGATGTGTTTTGCAGAGTGGCAGGCTCTGCTGTGTGTAGAACAGTGTTCTGTTTCAATCAATCCAGGGATTTTTTTTTTTTATTTAAACTTTTCTTTATTGGCAAGAAGCAGTGACTGGCGCATTACACATTACAACAGCTAATGTTAAATATTTAAAGCATGGATAACAATGCAAAGTCTCTACAGCAGACCGCGTACATTCATAGGAGCAGAGTAGATACGGCAAGGCCATTTACAGTTCACAGCTCAGCCCGCCCAGTCGGCTGCTCAGGTGATGGAGGAGAAGACAGAAGCTCTAGGTCTGCCCGACTGTTCAGATAGCTGCAAAACTCTGTCCACACATTTTTTGGGCGAGCCTTCACAGGCAGCGTGTTCATATAGTCCTCTTCACACATCTGTGTCCAGGTAAGAGCCTTTAACCACATCTCCAGTGAAGGGGGGGGGACCGCCGCTTCCAGCACTGCAGAATGCATTTCTTAGCCACTATCGGCCCCACATTCAGGAATTTGGCGACACGCCTTGCCTCAGTCCCCTCCCACAGCCCAAACAATAGAGCCAGGGGGTCAGGGTCGATCCAGAACTCCACCATCTCTGAGAGGGCCCCAAGTACAGCCTCCCAGAAAGGGGCCAGTGCCCCGCAGGACCAGAACATGTGGGCGTGGTCTGCATCAGTGGACCTGCACCTCCGGCAATGGTGAGGGTGATCACGTGCAAACCTCCCAACCACATGAGGGTTATAATACAGGCGATTAAGTAAGTAACTTGTCTTGCACACATCTAAATCTAGTGTTGAGGGAGACCTTGCGTGTGTGTATGCACATTTTTGCCCACATAACATCAGTGATGTCCAATCCTAGCTCCCGGCTCCATGCGCCACGGATCGTATGGGGAGGTTCTACAGCTCGTGCCATCAGCATTTTATACAGGGTAGACACTATGCCCCTGCCCCCAGTGGAGTTAGCAATGTAGGGGACTCCGGGGGGGGGGGCATTTGTAGTACAGAGGAGCTTCAGAGTGGGCTAGTAGACCCTGTTTCCACGCCCTGATAGTGGCGGCCACTGGGTCGGCTGAGGCATCCGAGTGATACGAATGGTTGAGGTCAGGGACATGACATTCACCTCCTCAGTCGTGAGGATCTCAAGCTTAAAGTGCGGGGGAGGGTCCTGGTATCGGTACCAGTGTGTAGCGTGCTGAGCTTGTGCAGCTATCCAATACTGGGTTAGGTCCTGTGCATTGAAGCCCCCTTTCTCATAAGGTAATGTCATATGTTGCCACTTCCTGCGCACGGCACCAGAGTGCCATAGAAAGCGGGCACACCCCGCATGCAGGTCCGCGAAGTATTGTTTCCCAGGCCAGAGTGGAACGTTAGCAAATATTTATAGGAGTTTTGGAACTATGACCATTTTGATTAGCGATAGTCTCCCTGATAGTGAGGGAGGTTACACCATCTCTTCATCCTGGCCTCAGCATATTGCGTGGCAGCCACATAGTTATCAGCCAGCAAAGAGGATTTTGAGACGGATACCTGGACCCCCAGGTACTTGATGCCCCCGGGGGACCACTTGAGCGGGTATTCGCATGTCGGTTGGGGAGTTGTGGGCGTGAGGGGGAAGATTTCTGATTTGGTGTAATTTATGGTGAAGCCCGAGAATGTACCAATTTTAATTATTTCGCGGATGATTGGGTCAAGATGGACCGAGGGGTCCCTGATGTACAGAAGTACATCGTCCCCGTAGAGTGATATCATTTCGGGGGTATCCCGTAGGCGTATCCCTTTGCGCGTATGATTGTCCCATACACTATCCGCCATGGGCTCGATGGCCATCGCAAACAGTAGGGGAGAGAATGGGCATCCCTGACGTGTCCCTCTGTGGAGGGTGAAGGACGCTGACAGATGAGAGTTAACCAGGACCTTGGCCACGGGGTTGGTATATAGCAGTTTAATGTAGGACAGCATGCGTGGGCCGATCCCCAATCTTCTCAAGCACCGCCCACAGGTATTGCCATGAAACCATGTCGAACGCCTTCTGGGCATCTAGTGTCACAGCAACCGCGTTGGCATTGGGGTCAATCCTAGAGATGACATTGAACAGTCGCCGAATGTTTAAGGCAGTGGAACGGCGGGGACAAAACCACTTTGGTCTGGGTGGATCAGGTATTTCATGATGGTGAGGAACCTATTTGCTATGATCTTGGCAAAAATGTTTGTGTCGGTGTTCATGAGGGACAGAGGTCTATAGGATCCGCATTCATCGAGAGGCTTACCTGGTTTGGGGAGCACGGTGATGACAGCCTCACGCAGCGACTGGGGGAGGATAGCGAGGCGTAGCGACTCATCCCACACTTCGTGCAATCGCGGGGCAGTAGGGCGACATGTTCCTGATAAAATTCGGCGGTAAGGCGGTCTGGACTGGGAGATTTCACCTTAGGGAGGGCCGAGATGACCGCAGCAATTTCATCAAGAGCGAAGGGTGTGTCTAATTGTTTTTTGGTGGCCTGAGATATAAGGGACATGGGGATGCGATCAAGGAGGAGATCCAGATCCTGTGGGCTGTGCTTGCGTTGCCGAGTGTAGAGGGCTGCATAGAAATCTGCAAAGGTCTCAAGAATGGGTTGGTCGGACCACTGCAGCACTCCGTTCTTGTTGATAATGCGATCAATCCGGGCTCTGCCCCCCCCTCGATCCGGGCCAGTCGGGCTAGAGTTCGACCTGGCCTTTCCCCTTCGCCATACTTCCGCGACGGGTCGGTTGTAGTATTTTATCTCGCTGAGGGCGAGGGCCTCAAATGTGTCCAGTTCCGTTTGTACCTGTGCCAACTTGGGAGGGGAAGGGGCACAGATACACACCTGAAGATGCACATACCCCTAATGAAAACCTAATGAAAACCTTGAATGCCTCCCAGCGAACCCCAACTGTTGTGTCGTGGCGTTTTGTTATCAAAAAACGAGGTGATGTCTGCAAGGATGTCCGCCCTGAAGACTATATCCTGTAGTGCCTCTGACTTAAAACGCCAATTGGAGTGGCGGGGGAGGGCAGGCTGCAGGGTTATGTCAAGTGTGACCGGGGAGTGATCGGAAAGCGTGCGCGGCAGTATCTGCGTGTCGAGTGTTCCCAATGAGCCCAGCTGACAGAAGGAAGAGATCAATTCTGGAATGACTGTCATGCACTGAAGAGTAGAATGTAAACTCTTTAGCCAGCGGGTGGAGCGCTCTCCAGGCGTCGACCAGACCATCAGAGACCATGTGGGCGTGGAGCCGGCGAGCGGCTCTGGACAGTATTCTGGGAGCAACGCCTGATCTGTCCAACTCAGAGACACCCCTGGATTGGGAGGAGTAAACCGTGTAATATTTGTTGGGGCCCTATGCCGGAGCGAGAGAGGACGAAAGGTGTGCAAGGGCGTGGGTTTCTTGCAAGAGGAGTATCTTGACCCCATGCCTTTGGGTGTACGCAGTTATCCTGTGGGCCTTAGTGAAGTTGCTAAGCCCTCTGATATTCCAAGACATTAGCCTAACAGACATTTTGCAGTTTTCAGGGGACATCCCAGCAACGGGTGGCATTGTTTATTGAACATGCGTTGGCTATCAATGCAATGGCACGTTGCCTCGTGCCCAGAGCCACTGCTACCTTGCCATTTTTGTTATAACCTCACAACTGTACCCCCCCTCCCTCACTGCCCCTCCCAACACAGCAGTGCTCTGAAACCCACCCGAAGACCTAATGCGAGCATGCCAAGCCCAACAGGGCAACACTCGCTTGTACGCCCAACTGGGGCGCAACAAGTAATAATAACAAACCAACCTCGGCATTGCAACTGCAGCGGGGGTCGCTGCTGCCGTGAACCCGACTTAAATGAGTGATCAGTGCAATACACCGTAGAACGTACAGCGGTAGCAAATGTTAAGTTTACAGGAGATATTACAACTAGTTACTAATAACAATGGATATACAAGAAATGGGATCCATGAGTTCAGCAAGAAAATGTCAAGTGTGCCGGTGATACAGAGGGAAGCCCACATACAGGGGTCAAGACGGGCCTCCTCAGCCATCGACCAATGGCTCGTCCACCGGGCCAGGGAGGGGAATATGGGCTTCAATGAATTTCACTGCCTCCTCTGGGACAGTGAAGAAGTATAGCTTATTGCAGTGGGTGAGCTTTAGCCTTGCAGGGAACAGCATGGCGTATTCCACTTTCCTTTCACTGAGGAGCTTTTTCACACCATTGAACTGCCTGCGCTCCATTTGAACATTAACGGAGAAGTCGAGGAAGATTCGGATAGTCTGAGACTCCAGTTTCAGTTCACCCCTCTCCCGGGCCAAGTGCAATATGTGATCCCTATCCCTGAAGCTGAGGACCTTGGCAATAATTGGCCTGGGGAAATCGCCCGGCCTAGGGCGGGGGGGGGGGGGGCAATGCTCGATGTGCGTGTTCAATTGTAAAGAATGGAGAGAGTTGAGGATTGCCCAAAAGGTCTCTCGAGATTTTCAACGGCTAGTTGCATTTTGCCTTTGGGGGCTGTCTCTGGGACCCCCACAATGTGAATATTGTTCCTGCGGGATCTAGACTCTTAAGTCGTTGCACTTCGCCTTGACTTGTTTCATATCGCGCACCAGGTCTGTGACAGTGTTTTGGAGCGCATGCACCCCATCCTCATTGGCCCCGATCCTGGTCTTGGCCACCGCCAGCCTAGCACCGTGCTGATCCAGTTTGGCGCGCATTGAGGCCACACTAGCATTGATATCATCCGATTTTTCGTGAAATGGCTCAAAGTTTTTTGCTATAGTTTCCATTCTCCAGCATGGGGTCTGGCATGGATTCACATGCTCATGAATATTCCCCGTCGTCAGGCTGGGAATCCTCGGTAAAGAAAAAACCAGTATCAGTTTCGTTTCTGATCTGTCTTTCGTAGTAGTAACCAATCACTGGTCTCTGCGTCATACTGACCACAGCCAATGACTGCCCTCTACCTAAGCACCGCCTCTGGCAGCCATCTTCAGATTTTTACCGCACGTTCATGTGTTGGGATCCTCGTGCTATTGCTCTCGAGCGTTAGTGCTATTTTTTTCACGTTTTTTGCTCAAAAAACTTTGTTTTTTCCGGTCAAAAGAGCCTCAAGCTCCACCGACTCTCCATCCGATCAACAGGGACCCGTGTCGGATTCGTCTGCGCCCCTCAAGGGTGAAGATTTTGTCGAGCTACGCTTTGGAGGACTCCAGAAGCTTCTCAGGCCCGGACATGGCCCAGGAGAAGGGAAGCTCGACGCCCGGAAAGCTGTTCAGGGTCTGCCCTGGATGCCAGCTGCAGAACGTCTTTAAGGAGGACGAACACTCCTTTTGTCATACTGCTTACATGAGGACACGACGCACGTGGAGAAGGACTGTGCGTTTTGTGGCAACATGTCGGAGCGGACCATGAAGGACCGCCATCAACGTCTCGCCAACTGGCTGGAAGGGAAGAGCCCGTCAGGCGAGAAGAGGAAGAAATCCGAGCGGTCTTCTAAGACCTTTGAGGACGCCCCGGCGACGGGGGTCCAACACAAGGCCAAGCACCGCGAGTCCGCTGGCACCGGGAGCGCCGAACGGTCGGGCTCTACGGGCGCCAGGCAGGGCGCACCCTCCCCAGCACCTTCAGCCACGAGCCAACGCTCTGGGTCGGGTAAGAGGAAGGGCGAGCACCCGGCAAAGCGCCTGGAGAGGCCCCGGTCGAGCTCGAAGGCCCCATCGGAAGGGGAGCGAGGCAGTGTCCCCCCCCCCCCCCTCCCCCTCAAGGATAAGGCGGTGAGCGCACCTAAGGTGGTGAAGGCCTTAATCCATCCGGCCAAGCCCTCTATCGATACTGTCGCGGCGACCCTGGCTCAGCCTGTGGAGGCTACACCAGTGGTGGCGACCTCAGGGCTCAGAGTCTCCCTGCCACCTCGGAGGGAGTCCTCTTTTGTGCCCATCGATAGGACCCCCATGAAATCCCCGGCGGGGAAGAAAAAGGGGGGGGCAGGGCGTCGTCGTAGATTCGGCTTCAACCTCGGAGGAGGAGCTGATCGAGGTCTTAAGCCACGGCCTTGGCGTGGAAGAAGACCGGCCCGTCAGGATGAATCCCGACGCGGATTCCCCTCTGCCAGCGCCGCAAGACAACTCGGCGGCCATTTTGTTGGCTATACAGTCCTTATGCTCAGAGATAAGGACGAGACTACCGTTGCCGACGGAGGAACCTCTCCCGTCGGGGGATCCTGAACCGGGACCTTCTGGTGTTCCCCCGCCCAAGAAAAGAAGGATTCACCCTCCACCTCCTTTTCAGCCGTCGCGCCCCGTCCAGCCCTCCTCCCCGTCCACCCGAGGGGATGATACGGGGACTGACACTGCAGCGACGGGCACGGACGACGAGGTATACGACGAGGATCTACCGTCGTCACCTCCCACCAGGGCTTCTCCGCCCGACGAGATTGGATCGTTCCACTCCATGATCGCCAGGCCATCCGAGCTTTTCCAACTCTGCCCTGAGGAGAAGAAAAAGGAAGGATTCCTTTATCAACGGCGCGAGGCCTAGAGGAAGACGGTTCTCGCGGTGCCTCTACTGGACGACATTTGGGATGAGGGCCTCGCC
This sequence comes from Ambystoma mexicanum, assembly GCF_040938575.1. NCBI lineage: Eukaryota > Metazoa > Chordata > Amphibia > Caudata > Ambystomatidae > Ambystoma > Ambystoma mexicanum. Next base: position 40,987,580 of record NC_090937.1, read on the forward strand.
CTCCTCAAGAACCCTTCCACGACGCCAGCTAGAAGAGACCGGTACGAGAAGAAGTACCGGGTCCCGGACGCGGCCCCCCTGTGCCTCCGGGCGCAGCCTACCCCGGACTCAGCCTACCCCGGACTCCGTCGTCTCCGCGGCGGCCAGGAAGAAAGCGGGGGGGGGGGGTGCGGCCTCCACATCGACTTCCCCACCGGACGGCGAGGGAAAGAAATTGGACGCTATGGGACGCAGGGTCATCTCGTCTGCAGCGACGACGATTAAAGCGGCCAACGCCTTGGCTATCGTGGCCCGCTACGACAGGGAGCTATGGTACAAACTGGCTCCCCTGCTGGACTTCCTACCGGACAACAAGAGGGCGGATGCCCTGGAGATCCTACAGGAAGGTGAGGTGGCGTCGGACCACGCCATCACTATTGCGACGGACATCGCCGACACTGGGTTTCGCCAGTTGGGCAACGGCGTGTGCCTTAGGCGGCGTGGATGTCTCAAGGCTACGGACTTCCGTCAAGACGTACAGACCAGAGTCCTGGACATGCCGTTCGATGGGAACAACCTGTTTGGGAAAACAGTGGACAATTCCCTTCAGGCCATTAAAGCGGACACTGAGACGGCCCGGGCCCTTGGGGTTCTGCAGCAACGACGGACGCCCTTTCGGAGCAGCGGAGGCAAGGGCGCCTCCAAAGGTTCCGGCGGCGGTTTCTCCACCTACCGTCAAGCGGCCCGCTCGTCTCAGGAGGCCTACAGAGGACGAGGCAAGTCTGGCAGACCCCGCCGTCGTCGCCAAGGAGATCAAGGCGGCAGCGCCTCGTCGAAACAGGATTGAACCGGCCGTGGGGTTGGGCCCCCACCGAAGCACCCCGGTGGGAGGCTGGCTGGCGAGCTTCGTCAGCGTGTGGGAGTCCATCTCCACCGACCGTTGGGTGCTGGACGACTTAGCCCGGGGCCACGCGCTCGAGTTTCAAAGAAGGTGCCCGCGCGTCCCCCCCCGTGGCCAGGAAAGAGCTTCACGTCCCTCAGCTTCTCATGGAGGTAAGGGCGATGCTCAGGAAGGGCGCCATCGAACTCGTCCCAAAGAGGCTTCGGGGCTCCGGAGTTTACTCGAGATACTTCCTCGTGAAGAAGAAGACGGGAGGATGGCACCTCATCCTAGACCTGCGACGTCTGAACAAGTTCATCAAGGCGCAGAAGTTCCGGATGGTCACCCTCCAGCACGTCCTGGGTCAGCTGGAGGAAGGAGACTTCCTGTCGTCGTTGGATTTGGAGGATGCCTACTTCCATATTCCCATCCTAAAGGGGCACCAAAAATTCCTCAGGTTTGTGGTCCAAGGGCGTCACTACCAGTTCAAAGCCCTCCCCTTCGGACTACGGTCGGCACCCAGGGTATTCACCAAGTGCCTTGCACTGGTGGCGGCGCAGCTGCGCCGCGAGGGGATCCACGTCTACCCCTACCTGGACGACTGGCTCATCCGAGCCAAGACGAGGGAGCTCGCCGTGGAGCACACGGCAAGGACCGTCCAACTTCTCACGGACCTGGGATTCTCCGTGAACTACGCCAAGTCCCACCTGGTACCCGCGCAAAACGCACTGTTTCTGGGAGGGAAGCTCGACACAGTGTCCCTTCTGGCCTCCCTGTCGGAGGAAAGGACCAGGTCCATCCTGGGCAAGGTACAGCGGATGTTGGCTTCTGACGCGGCCAAGGTGAGGTCCATCAAGTCCCTCCTCGGAATGATGTATTCTTGCATCTACCTCATTCCCATGTGCAGGCTCCGGATGCGCCCGTTGCAGGAGTTCCTGGACGCGCGCTGGATCCAAACGACGGGCGGCTTCGAGGAGAGGATCACACTCGACGAGAGTTTCCGCCGAGCGGTCCGGTGGTGGGGCACCCGCGAGCATCTGACGGCGGGCATGGACTTCCGGACCCCAGACCACCAGGAGACAGTGACCACGGATGCCTCCCTGGAAGGGTGGGGAGCGCACACCGAAAATCTGCACGCGAGAGGCCTTTGGCTCCCGACGGAGAAGTCCCTCCATATCAACGTCCTGGAGCTCCGTGCAGTGTTCTGGGCCCTCAGGTCCTTCCTTCCGTCCCTCAAGGGCAAGGTGGTGAGGATCTTCACCGACAACACCACCACCATGTTTTACATCCGGAAACAGGGCGGAACCAGGTCCCCAGCACTGTCCAAGGAGGCGCAGGACCTGTGGCATGGGGCCGTCGCCCAAAGGATGTTTCTGGTGCCGTTTCATCTGGCAGGGATAAAAACACCATCGCCGACTCACTCAGCAGGGAGCTGCGCTCGTGCCACGAGTGGGAACTACGGCAGGATCTAGTGGATCGCCTCTTCCGACGGTGGGGCACACCCCAGATCGACCTGTTCGCGACGGCGACGAACTCCAAGTGCCGGAGGTTCGCCAGCAGGTTTCCCTAGGCGAGGAGCATGGGCGATGCTTTCTCGTTCCCCTGGGAGGGCCTGTTCCTCTACGCGTTCCCTCCTTTGCCACTGCTAATCCGGCTCGTCAACCAGCTCAAGAGGTCACGGTGCAGGATGATCCTCGTCGCACCTGCGTGGCCGAGGCAGATATGGTTCCCGGACCTTCTGGACTTGTCAACGTCCCCACCAATCAAGCTGCCGGTGAACGCGGATCTACTCTCCAGGGAAGGAGGCGCCATCCTCCACCATGATCCGAAATCGCTGAACTTGCAGGCCTGGCTCCTGCAGCGCTAGAGTTTGGAGGATACGACATACCGGCCGACTGCAGAGAGGTTCTTGCAAAGGCCAGGGCGTCCTCGACTCTTAAATGCTACGGACACAAATGGAAGAGGTTCTCTGTCTGGTGCCACACACAGAAGATTAACCCTCTACGGATTACGGCTCCCCAGGTACTGCCGTACCTGCTGACGCTGGCCAAAGCTGGACTGGCACACGCGTCCATCAAGATTCATCTTGCTGCGATCTCCCGATACACCAGAACCACGGGGCGGACGTCCTTGTGGTCTCATCGTCTGGTGAAAGAGTTTATGAAGGGACTGTTCAGATCGTTCCCGCCGGTGAAGGCTCCGGCCCCGGCGTGGGAGCTCAACGTGGTGCTGACCAAGCTCATGGGACCTCCGTTCGAGCCTTTGCACTCGGCCCCGTTGAAGTTTCTGTCGTGGAAAACAGCGTTTCTTGTGGCCATCACCTCCGCACGACGGGTGGGAGAGATCCAGGCCCTTTCCTGCAAGGCCCCGTACTTGACTTTTCACGACACGAGGGTAGTGCTCAGGACGCACCCCTCCTTCATGCCCAAGGTACCGTCGGACTTCCATCTCAACGAACCCTTGGTGTTGCCTGTGTTCTTCCCGTCGCCTTCGTCGCCGGCTGAGAGGACTTTGCACTCGCTGGATGTGGCTAGAGCGCTGAATTTCTAGTTGGACCGCACAAAGTGTTTTCGGAAAACGTCACAACTCTTTGTGAACTTTGGACCTGTCAATCAGGGGAAGGCTCTCTCGAAGGCTTCCATTTCCAGATGGCGCTCCGGCTGTATCATGTACTGTCATCGGTTGGCAAACCGACCGCTGCCTGGCCGTCCGAGAGCCCATTCCACCAGAGCGATCGCAGCTGCCACGGCGTTCCTTTCTGGTGTGCCCCTGCTGGACATATGCAGGGCTGCTACGTGGAGGTCGACGCACACCTTCACGAAATTCTACTGCGTCGATCGGGATTCCAGGGAGGAGTCCAGGGTCCAGGGAGGAGTCCAAGCAGTGCTGCGCAACCTGTTCGCCTGAGGTGAGCCTGGTGAGGAGGTAAGATGCTTAATGTTGAGTTTGATGTAATGCTTAATGTTGAGCCTTTGCCACCTCCCGTGGTTGTGCATGTGTGTACTGCTATGTATTCTTTATTCATGAGCATGTGAATCCATGCCAGACCCCATGCTGGAGAAGGAACAAGTTACTTACCTGTAACTGTTGTTCTCCAGCATGGGTCTGGCATGGATTCACATGCGAACCCTTCAGCCTACCCCTCTGCGGCTCTTCACTTGGTCATACTGCCACTTCACGTGCTTCCAAATCTGAAGATGGCTGCCGGAGGCGGTGCTTAGGTAGAGGGCAGTCATTGGCTGTGGTCAGTATGACGCAGAGACCAGTGATTGGTTACTACTACGAAAGACAGATCAGAAACGAAACTGATACTGGTTTTTTCTTTACCGAGGGTTCCCAGCCTGTAGCTTGTTCCTTAGGGTTGTGAGGTCTGGCTGAGGGGGACATGAGGGTGCGTCTGGATAGTCTTGAGACAGGGCTGCTCCCGACTGTTCCTGTCTAGCAAGTGTTTTGGCGTACTTGTCCATTGCCCCCGCTTTGTTGGCCCCGCGTGCCTTGCCGGACATGTTTGAGGGCATGCCTAGACCTCGCAGGGCAGCCCTTGTAGGATGTTGGCACTGGGATCCCAGGCTCTCAGGGATCGGTAGGGGAAGGGGGGGGCGCCTTAACCTCCCGTCCAATGCAGGACCGACCGTTGTATAGGTCGGTGCGCAGCAGTCTAGGCCCCCAACTCCTCACCTGCAAGTGTCGGCGTCCAGCAGAGGATGTAGGCGGAAGTCCGAGCGGCACCCCAAAGGCAGCAGGGCCACCCCAACCGCCACCTCGGGGGAGCCGCCAGGCGGATCCGGCCCGGTGTGTAGTCAATCCGCCAGCTGCAGGAGTGATTTTGCGGTTGATCCACCAAGAGCAGGCCGGAGAAGGGAGCCGCGCGGGCAGCCGCGAACACAGGTGGACCCCGCAGCAGGGGGAAGCGGGGCCGAGGAAGTAAGCGCCGCCCAGAGGCGCGCGTGGGGCCAAACCCCAAACCGGGCCGAGAGGAGATCAGGCCCGCCGCTCCAAGCGGCAGCACAGCTAGGCGAAGGAGCCGGGTAATCCAATCCAGGTATTTTAATTGTATCTAGGTTTATTGGTTTTCCAACAAGTCCTCCTTGTCTTTTGAATAGGTAGATGGTGCCACATTGTGTTGTTCCCAATTCCTCATTCGAAGATCCTATCCGCACCCGCGGAAAGGCGCTCTCACAGTGGCACTCTTCTTCTTTTTTTTATTATATATTTTTTTTCCCCTTATTGCGGGGAATCAACAGGGAGTGCCTCTCCCTGCTGCCTGCCTGACCCCCCCTCCACTTTCCTGCGAGACTAGAACCGTAGCGCAACTCTGGTCCTGGAACTCCTCCCGTCTGGCCATTTATTTATTTTTTTCATTGGGAGATAGGCTGCGTAGCAGTGCAGATCTCCCGATGAAAAACTTTGCATGCCATTCGCACCCAGGACGAACCCCGGAATGCAAATGGCTTTCATGCCCTGCCAGGAGGGCAGACGTGGCCTTTAACGGCTAACTGCCCGAGCGGAGGCCCTCTTTGCTCAGGCCTGCCTTAGCTACGGCTGGCGGGCTGTTAAAGGCCATGTCCGCCCTCCTGGCCATGAAAGCCATACTCTATCCCCGGTGTATGTAGAGCCCTGTCTAAACTGTGCTAGTCAGAATGTCCTGCAAAGAAAATCTTCTATGTCCAGTATAAACCTAGTCTAAGGTGGATTCTGCCTCTACACATCAATACAAGAAAATGCAAACCAACCTAATTGCGTATCTTTCCCACCATGGGAAACTTCTGGAACCCCTCATGATCTTTTCATAATCGCAGGTCTTGGCCCTGTTCGGGGTTCCAGTAAATTCTTTTCTTGTCGTTCTCCCCCCCTCTGAGGATAATACCTTAGTCTCTTACTTTCTAGATAGTTTCTTTCATAGTGATAATTACCAGATAGTTTGTCTCAGTCTCTCGTGGGTAAGCCAGCCTTGATGGTTCTGTGATTATTTAGTCCATACCAGATAGTTGTACTGCTTTCCTGTTCTAGGGGTCTTGCTCCAGTCTCTATAGTGACGGTCACCCTTCTCTAAGGTTTTGGGTTCCTCAGCCTGGCTTAGTCCTGTCCCTTCTTTCTCATTTTGGGATTGGGTTGCTCTCATCCAGTCTTGTTGCTTGCTCTCTGGTACCCCAACCTTGGGTTTGGTTTCTCTTTCGCGGACCATCACATCACTCTTTTGCTAATAGTTTCTGGCACACTGTCACGGGGTTTGGTTTCTTGTAGCCCACCTGGGTATAGGGCATGGGTCTGCAACCTTTGATCACAAGATGTTTTGGACTAAAGCTACCATTTGCTTTAGGCAGCGTAATCGATGGGGAGGGATCCTGGGAATTGTGTTCCAAAAAGCTTGGAGAGCTGTATGTTGCGTGTCTCTGGTCTTTCACCCTGCTTCGGTGTGTGACTGTTCTCACTCTGCTCTGGGATATGGGCTCTGGGACCCCACCTTCGGGTATGTCCTTGAGTTTTGGTTTCTTGTGGCCAGTCTTGGGCTATACTTCCTCTGACCCCACTCTTGAGGGTATTTCTTGTAGCACCCCCCACCTTTTGGGTATGGTAGTGCTCACCTCTCGCTGGAGTATGGTTTCTGGTTCCCCGCCCAGGGGTTTGCTTGGCCTTCCCTTGCCAGATCTTCTGAAGCCACTGCATACCTTGCTCTGTTACGGTCCTCCTCTGGCAGACTAGAAGCTTCAGGGACGTTGTCTGTTTCTTGGCGGGATTCCTCTCTGCCACAGTAACAATCAGGGGTCATTCTCTCTTCGATGGCCCTCGGCTTCTGGCCCACCATCGGTCTCTTGATTTGAGACCCTCTGGGTGCTTTTGACTTTCTCATCTTTCGGCTTCTCGGCTTTCTGTGCTGGGCAACGTCCGGTCTCGGTCTGCGTCTCTTGCACACCTTCAAAGTGGAGGCCTTCTCTCCTCTGCTTCTCCACAGGCTACTTGTCTCTCCTACCTCATTCTGCATGGTAACTCTTTTATGTCCCAACCCAAAGAGGGGCATGTTTCTTCTCTGCATTCACCCTTCTGGGCTGGACACTGTCAGAAAGGGGGTCAGATAAAGTCACCTATTGGTGTATCCCACTGTAAGTCTGTAAACCATTCAATTCCCATATAACCAACAATACTGTTATCACTTCGGAATAAGGGAGGATAACCAATATCCCTATCGTGTAATTGATGGCCCTGTAAGGAGAGTGGGGGTTGGTGGGGCACCTCCTATTGGGGATCCCACTTGCCCTGACTCCTAGGGGTGTTGGACATAGCTGGCTCACCTTCCTAGTCCCAAGGGTGGGGGTGAGGGGGCGCACGGGGGTGCTATGTGGTGGTTTTGTACCTGTAGCAATCGTTTGCCTGCAGAAATTGAAAGCCATGAAGCCCTTTGTGTCCATTTTGAGTAGTTGAATTCAGGTGGTGAATTCACTGTATAGCAGGTGTCTTTAGCTCTGTGGGGGGGGTTCAAGAAAGGTGGTTTGTAGTTAGCGCGACTTCATGATTGGAATTTCATGCAGTTATCATGCTAAAAATGTATTGGACTGACACATGGCCGTGTCCCCCCCTAACTTTTATTCAGCATGATCAGCTTCAGGTTGCTAGTCTTGAGGCTGCTGGGTTCGCTGAGAGTTTCACTCTTTGGTCGTTGCAAATGCTTTCTTGTCTTATTTGAATAGATGGATATTACATGGTGATGCCTGAGTGTCGTGTTTTGCTGGATCAAATTTAGTTTCAAGGGACTGCTTCAGTGTGCCCTCACATTTCTAGGCACCTGGAGAAACCTGGGGGGGGGGGGTAAGGTCTTTGTTCTTTGGTCTTACAGGTTATCTCCATTACCCTGAGTCTTATCTTTCTCTTTAGTCTGTAGTCTTCCCCTCTGCTGTTGCGATCTGGTTTCAACTCCTTGTGGGTGCTCAGCTTTGGTAGACTACACAAGAGGTTTTGAGTGTGGTCCTTCTAGATGGAAGCAGTAAGGTCTGTCGTAAATGGCACAAAGACCATTGGGAAGAGCAGGCTCCCCCCCCTCCTGCCCCCACAAACCCCTCCCGAACTGTTGGGCAATGTTGACTTGACCAGGCTGATCTACAGAACCGTAGTAGAACAGAAAAGGACACAGCCAATAAACGGTGCCGCGGCTGCACAGTTAACAAATGCCCGGCAATTACTAATGTGAAAACATTTCATTAGCACGTGGGGTGGGGGAGCCAACCAATCGGGATGCTCAGATCGCGGGCTGGATTCCACGATCTGCGCCTACTTTCCAGGTATCCTAAAGGTTGCCACCCTGCTACCCCCCCCCCCCCCAACCCCCATCACCCCCAGTCCCAGTTTCTTCCCCTCCTTGCACCCTACCCCACTCACCTTATTCTTTTGGCAGCAACGCCACTGCCCCTCCAGCCTCCGTCATGTTCTGCAGTGGAAATCGAAGAGGGGCTCTACATGGATCCCTGCCATCCGTCTCCATGGCGGCCATTGCCATCAGCACCCTAGGTCTATGGATTGGAAACCTGGGGTGCTAATGGCAAAAACACCCAATGCGGTCTGCTGTATTGGGTGGTAACTGCACCAGGCCCCATCGCAAATTATAACTTGTGCCCCGGGCTGGGTGTTATTTCCATATTGTTAGCACCTACAGTCTTATGCATACATTTTTAGGTAACTGAAATTTTGTTGGCTGGTTAGTACTTGCATTTATTTTAGGGGAGGGATGGGAAGGTGGGGGGTTTGCAGGAGACCGCTCATTATCACAGCAGTTCTTAAATGTGCGGTTTCAGATATGGAGTAGAGTGAACTGCTTGTAAAATTGAAGCTGGACTAGAATAGTCTCATTAGAACATGTAAAGAAACTAGATGGGGGGGGGGGTGTGGGGGAGCTGCAAGTTAGTTTGCCCCTCATCCACAGTATCTGAAGCAGCCTCTCCCAACATTTCTAGGCTTACCTGCGCCATCCATGCCCCCAAACCCCTGTACCCTCGCGCCTCAGATATTGTGGTCTAGATGCACTCGTAACTGTCGTCAAGACCCGGAGGAGCAGATATATTACCTGTATGTAATGAAGCCTGATCCATCGTGCTTGCATGAGTGATCATTTGGTATCGGTCATGATCCCAGTGTCCTGAGCCTTCATTTCTTTAGCCATGAAAGAGTTGCTACAAATGGGAATGCGCTAAAGTTAGCTAGTCTAATTTCCTGTTCAAGTTTACCAAGTTCTGTTTTTGTTGTGTAATATAAACTTGGCTGTTGAGTGATCGGCTGTGTGAAGAGGGACGGATGGCAATTTGAGAGGATATCTTTGGACACGTGGTTTAAATGACACCATAGACGTTGGAATCTGCTGTGTTGGGTGGTTTGACTGGTATTATTTTCTCCCTGAAATGAACTTGGAGCGGGTAAGTGCATTTAAAATCCGCTTTGGAAGTGATCATTGACAAGCTGGGATATGCACTGTGCAGCTGCTGTGGGAAAGCTACGCAGCCTATAATGCCAGTGTGTTTAGGATCTGGTCTCGCGATAAATGGAGGTGTGGACCTTGGCTTGCCATAGGTTTTTTTCTGTGCTTTCTGATCAAGATAGAAGAAGGCTGCAGTATGGCTTGAGAACTGACTGGTGAGGGTGCTCCTGTAGACGTGCTGGAAATGGAAAAAATGTAGTCTGGGAACTCTTTGGAGGGGCAGGGCTGTGGGAAGGAGGGGGCGGAGTAAAGGGGCACAGCTCCCGGCCAGGTTGCACAAAACAGTAGCTCTTCATAGAACCCAATCCTAGCGATGTGCATAAAATCAAAGCGCATTATGGGAACATAATATCCACAATTTTCTATGTTAAATCTGTTTTATAGTGATTTAGCAATACGCTGCTTTAAGTGAATAATGGACTCTTCTGTTTTGAGTTACAATATTCACCCTAATAAAAAAGGTGCCTGTAAATTACAAGACGTATATACTAGTACGGACAGCAGCACCGAGGTAGCAGGACTTGCAGAAAAGCTGGCGAACGGCAAGGCACCAGGGAGCGACGGAATAACCAACCTGGCAATCAAGAACCTCCCACCAGCATCAATGGAACACCTCAGAGATTTTCAATGCATGCCTGAGGCTCCAGAACTTCCCGAGTTCCTGGAAAGAAGCAAGGGTCATCGTTTTCCCAAAGGCCGGCAAACCACTGAGGGATCCAGCGAACTACCGCTCCATCAGCCTGCTCTCTGGATTATCGAAGCTCCTGGAGAAGGTCCTCCTCGCCCGACTCAGCGACTTCACCTCTGCAATAAATCTACTAGCAAAGGAACAGTTTGGATTTCGAAAGGAGCATGCAACGACTCATCAGCTACTGAGTGGTGGACACCATCAGCCATGGATTCAACAACAAGAAGTCAACAGGAATCGCCTTCCTGGATGTCGCCAAAGCATTAGACCGAGTCTGGCACAAGGGACTTCTGCACAAGATGATTGGCCTGGGATTTCCAAACCACCTGGTGAAGACGATTGCAAGCTACCTGGGAGGCCGCACCTTCCATGTTGCCATGCAGTCTGAGATGTCCTCATCACATCACATCCGAGCAGGCGTGCCACAGGGATCGAACCTCTGACCCTTCCTGTTCAACCTCTTCACCAACGACATCCTGACAGATCTCCACAAGACCGACCTGGCACTGTATGCAGACGATGTTGCAGTCATCTCCCAGTCATTCAGTGAAAAGGAAGTGGCGAAGAACCTGCAAGCTTCATTGGATACCGTTGCAAAGTGGTACAGCGACTGGAGGAAAGAACGGAACACCAGCAAGACAACCGCAACGCTGTTCACCAGAAAGAAGATCAAGGAGACTCACACATCAGCCTCAACGGGGAGACCATCAAATGGGAGAGCAGCAGCCGCTACCTCGGTGTGACCCTGGACAGCAAACTCAACTGGGAAAGCCACATCGAGAATACTCAGCAGAAGGCAACAGGAAAGATTGCAGCGCTGTACCCACTCCTGAAGAGCAAGTCCATGCCCCTCCAGACAAAGATCAACGTCTACAAGGCGATCATCAGACCAACTCTGACGTATGCCTCCCCAGCATGGATGACCTGCCATTAGCGACACCGGAAGAGTCTTCATAGTCCAGAACAAGGCCCTGCGGATATCTTCTGGAGCTCCAATCTTCACAAGGATAGCAGACCTTCACAGAGACCTGGACATCGAGATGTTGGACGAACATCTAGCGAAGCTGAGTAAGAACTTCTGCCAAGGACTGGATCAGAACCCGAACCCTCTGATCAGAAGACTCACTGCCACCACTGCAAACCCCTTCGACCGCTACCCATCACTGCGAAGACCCTGTGAAACCAGCCCTACTGTGACAAGACCACACAGACCAAGAAGAATACAAACCCACGACTATATACTCAACCTGAAAAGATGGAGTAATGCGGCTCATGCCTCGGTATCCAAATATCGCTGCTGATGGATAAAAATCCACCAGCAATAAGCAGCAGCGCAGGACAGCAGCAACATTGTATTCAGTTTCTGCCTGCAGTGCTGAATCTTCTAAAAGCCTGTTGAAACTGGTTACTCGCAAATGCAATGTAACAAGCAGACTGCTTTCAAAGACTAGGTAGCGCTGTGCCGAGTCTTGTTGAGGCGCAGGACCGTGGCAAGTTATCGGCTAGCCCCCAGGTCAGTCATGTGCTCACCCTGGGTCTGGGGGGGGGACGGAGCGGCGCTCCTGCAAGACATTTTTGACCGGAGAGCTGCTCCGTCTTTTTCCAACCCATTCTCTGCACTGCATGTAGTTGTAGTAATATGAAGAGTACCATAACATTGGGTAATAACGCCATTTGTGTGGGTTCTTAAAGGTGGGAGTAATCTGGCATGAAGCGCTATATAAAAAGGTGCTATTGCGGGGCCTTCCAACACCAAACGTTTTACTAATAGTTGTCTAAATGTCCAGAATAAGCGGAGTTGGTGTAAAATTAAACTTTAGTCTGTCGGGCCTCAGATTCTTTTATTCCCAAGTAGCAGTGGCGTCGCCAGGAATCAAATTTAGGAGGGGCACAGAGGGGGTCAAAGACAAAGGTGGGGGGCAGAGACATGTTGGGGGAGAACATCGTCACTGCTCGTCTTTGGTAGGGGGGGCACAAGGGGGGCACAGGGGGGGCACTGGGCCCAACCCCGGACCCCCGCCCCCCTAGCGGCGCCACTGCCAAGTAGGATACACTTTCGAGATCGCAGACAAGTGATTCGCTGCAAATGTTTTTGTATGGGTGGCTAGTCTTAAAGGGTTTACAAAATCACACCATCGTTTGATTTTGCTGATGCGTATGTGCATCGTTGACCCCTTTCAATTTTGATAGGCTTACAATGAATATATGCCGCCCCACGTCTCAACGTGATCTCTGTAAGAGCCTGGAATGTTTGTCTTTCGGTAGGAGGCGCCGAGCTCGTGGAGGTGGCGAACTAGATCTTATGTATCCTGTCAGGGAAGCTGGATGTGGCACACCCTGCTCGTGTGCGGTGTCGGGGAGACTGGCGGGGGCAGCACCTGCGGGACACATGCCATTCCTGGCCTAAACGCCTTGCGATTGCTGCTTGATGGAGGTTTACAGGAGGTCAAGTGAAGAGCAACGGCCCCAGAGAGCAATGACGGCAGGCTCTGGAGCAAGCAGCCCAGGGACGGTTAATTGTATGCTTTGAGATGGGGGTGGAGTTGGGAGCAGTTCAGACAACAGCTGCGCATCAAATGGGCGCACTTTTATTTACTAGTTGTACTATGCTCTGCTGTTTTAAGAGGCAGCTGCCACTAGCCCTGCACATTTGTGTAGCTGTTTACACAAATGTGGCATGAAAAACGGAGTGCATATAATCTTGTGTGGCGGCTGACCGTGTCTTCGTTAGGTACTGTGGTGCCACGTGAAGGAACATGTATTCTGTAATGTCTTAATAGGGTAGTCCCTTCAATTAACTTAAACGTAGTAAATGCCATCCACTTACACTTCGAGTGTAAAAGCAAGATGCAGTTATTTTGCAGAGCCTGTGTGCCTAGAAAAGCCTGCAAGCAAACGACAGTTGCTGAATCAAGTTGTCACTGTTTTCGGCTGTGAAGATGTTCAACCGGCCAACTAAGCCTCTGTTTTTGTAACTGTCGTTAAGCAACCGGCAACCATAAATCTGAGAACTGGATTTACATTTCACAATATTATAGAAAACTAGAGTCCATTTACATTTTTGTAGGATTTCCTTTGAGCAAAAAACTACCACGTAGAGTAACTGCTTTACAAAACTTTGTACACAGTACGAGTGCCAACAATGTGAGAGATCCTCCACCGAAAATGAACAAGCCGATTATGTGTGCTGGAGCGCCTCTTTAGCATTCTGTACCACGCTGTATGGGGCGAGTCCCATCCCACCTCCAAGGCTAGTTTAGCGCGAATGACAGTCAAATCTACTCAAAGCAAGAGTACCAACACAACATCCAGACACGTGTTTCTCCCAAGACATGGAGTGGCACGCCACCTCAGCCACACGCCACTGCCGACGCCCAAGCGGGTAGAGAGCAGTGTGGAGGTTTACTGTTGGTACTCTGCCTCAGAGAAGTCACCTGCTGCTTCAGGCGAGATCTGACGAACCTACCGATGGGATGGTCCCTTTTTGCTATGGTACAAAACGAAAATGGGCGTGATGTGAGGTGTATTACATTATAAGAACAAGCTATGTTGGCTTTTGTTGTCCTCAGTACCAGCCTTTTTATACTGTTGGTTACATACCGTGAGTTACAGGGAAGGGGATCATAGGTTGGTCATCTTTAAGCATAGCGGAAGTGTGCTAGCACTGTTAGAAAATTAATTTCCTGCAATAGATAGCATAGACTGAGAATAAGAGGTCAACCGGCAGTGGCACTGTATTAAAAAAAAAAATGGTCCCGTCAGAGGAACTTGTTTAAAATATTGAACTAATGTATTTATGTATTTGACATTCAGTGGAAGGCAGGTTATGGTTATAATCTGTCACAAAAACTTTTAAAAATGTAGCCAGCGCAATTAATAAAAGTTAAAATGACAGCATGGTTGAAAAGACTACTGAAATTCGTCATAGCCAGCAAAGCAGCCTCAACTTGTTGTCAGCCATGCTCTTCCGCCACAGCGTGGCTGCAAGTGGGAGCGAAGAAGCTGATTTTTATTTATTTATTTTTTTTAAATGACTTCCCTAAAGCTTTAGTTAAGACCAGGTTTTTGGTACCCTTAAAGTACAGGCCTCCAGACTGAGGAACAAAATGCACTGAAATTCACTGAAAATGTTTGTTGAAGTGACTTTGAGGTTACTGTACAAAAACGCAAAAACATCAGTTTGTGAGGTTGGGCGCTTTTTCAACCTTTATGGCACAACCGTGCACCATTCATATCCTCCCACATGCCAGCTATGAATCCCAAGTGACGTCATCACCGGCATCTTCGATTGTATCACAATACACATCAAGATTGACAGATTTCTTGCCAAACCCCCCCTCCCCCTCAACAAACCCCTCCCCCTCACCCCCTCAACCCGCTCAGTTCATAATCTTCATAACTACTCTGGTTCCAGGCTGGGAAGACCCCTTAAAACACACTCGTGTCAGATGGATTTACCATTGAGACTCACTGGGTAAGATGCCTCACTAAGCAACAGCCAGCCCAGCCAGCTACTATGATAGCAGAAAGCTGAGGAAGAGCCCACGTTGGGATTCCACGAGTTGAGAAGAAGGGACAAAGGACTGAGGAGACTGGGCGCAGTCAATATGGCCACTCTAGGGCCCTTGACAGCAGCCCATCTTCAGCAGGAGTCTTCTTTGAATTCAGGCACAGAGAGGAATGCACCGTCTCCCACTGAGAATACCTTTATTCAGGACTGGTCTAAACCAGCCCTCCAAACACCTCACAGGCGAGCACACAGGTTTTGCAGCCAGCCAATCTGACTGTCCCTAAAAAGTGGCAAAGTCGCTGTCCCACCTACACTGGATGTAGATTGGCTAGTCCGGAGTATTTTGTCGCAGTCTGCACCAGTTTATAGCATTTAAATTCAGGGCTATGGCTGAGCACTGTCCACTGGATGTGGGATAAAATAGAGGCACTCTGACCCCCCTCCGCATGTCAGACAAACCAGGAAGCCCTCCCTGCCTCCTGGTTCCTTTCTGTATGTTGTGCAGAAGCTGGACACGTGGAGTGGAGACTGAGCATCCAGTCCGGCGGTCCGAAGCTGGGCGGGAAACGTGTAAAGCCTTTAAAAAAAAACGTGTATTGTGCGTGCGTGTCCGATGTGTATGTATATATTTGTACATGCATGGACATGATGGTGTGTATGGGTGCCAGTGCGTGTGAATGTGAGAAGGTGGATGGGTGAGTGACTAGTGGGAGAATGGGTATTGTGTGCGTGCCAGTCGCTGGGGGCACTGGAGCGCTGTTGACATTTTCTTCAAGTGACATGGAATATTTACTTGCATTTTTGGGCAAAGCCAACTTGATGGGTGTTATTACGTAGAGGGTATGGCAGGGAGGGGTTGAGGATTCATTAAGGCAGACCACCTATACATTTTTGTTACTGTGACATACTGGTATTTTACTCGCGTGAAGGACAGGACCTGGCTGACATGTGTCCTTACATTGGGGGGTGGGGGAGGGTATTTCGGCCAGAACATGTTTTCTTACTTTGGCGTTGCATTTCATACTGGTGTTAAGAGCAAAGTCAACATTAAGTGCTGTTGTGGGGTGGGAAGCCATTGTGCAGCCAGCTATAACATGTTTTCCTTCTGTCCCTTATTTTTTTTACTGCAAGAAGGACAAAGCCAGCAGGAGTGTAGTGTGTTCTTGTATGAGATACTAGCATATATTGGCAGAGCCAGAATGAGCATGTTATCGTATGGTATTGTTACTGCGCCATTACTGGCCACGCACAGAAGTTGCAGGTACATTTGGGGGCCAGGCATAGCCCCCTTGTTGCTACGCTGGCGGATGTATGTATTTTAAGCAAAGCTTACATATATCTTGCACCTACTACGGTGTGCTGAGTGCTCGAGCATCATCATGGGCATTGCACTTGCATGGTGCTCCAGGGTGGCCGGAGGGTGGCGCCACCCTCTACATACATACATACAGCAGCAACAATGCTATTTTGGCTATTCTTCTTGGTCTTCATGGGGGGGTGGGGGGGCTGTGCATTAGTATCCTAATGGCTACAAATGTAGATGCATTGGACTACTAATGTGGTAAGTGGCCACAACTTGAGTGTAGCCAAAACGTAATTGCAGATGCCACCAGCCTATTCTATAAAAAATGTTCAGGTTGGCTGTCAATCTGTCACCAAATCGGGTGCTTTGAAAGCACACTGTCCTAGATTCAAATGGCCTAATAGGAGCAGCACACTATTGATATGGCTGGTCAGTGCTCAAGATTTGGAAGTGGGAGTAAAAATGTAAGTCCATTCCCAAAGGGAGTATTTTTAAGCTAGTAAACATTTTTTAACTGTAAAACACAATTGTTTTTGTAATTTCTTTGCGCCTAGTTGAGGCCTTGTCCTCGCAAGCTAAGACACATCCGAGCTTCACTCCTTCACAGGATATCTGCAACTGTCTTTTTATTTTTTATTTTTAATGAAACAATTGTCATCATTCGGAGCAAAATCACTAGCTCTTGTTCTCATCTCGCTACATCTAGTCTATCTCCTCCTGATACTAGGTCTAGTGCAGTCTGGTCTTCTTTCCCCACTGACTCATCCCAAGACATACTGTCTCCCATTAAAAGAATCCTCTCTATTCTTAAAAATATTTCGGCTAAAATCCTCCCTTGGATCACCTTAGCAGCTAATGATTTCCTTTTCATCAGGTCACATTCCTAATGGCCCAAAGCATGCCCTTGTCATTCCTCATCTAAAAAAGCCTTCGTTGGACTCTATGGTTCTTTCTAACGTTCATCCTATTTCACTTCTTTCATTTTCCACGAAGTTGCTTGAATCCTTGGTCTCCCCTCTTCTGAGCTCTTTTTCTGGAATCTTCTTTTCTTCGATCCCTTCCCGTCTGGCTTGTGCCCCAGCACGGGGACAGAATCGGTTCTTGATGACCTTGCACGTCTGGTGGAGCTTGGTGGTGTTGGGGAATTAATTCTATAAGATCTATCTGCGGCAAACGATCCCGTGGACCACCCAACCCTGGCTACCCGACTGTCTTCTTCAGGTCTATCCGGTCATGTACCAGGTACCTGGTTTTCTTCTTTTCTGTCGGGTCATACAGTCTCTTTCCTTTCCTCTCCAAACGAGTGCCTCTGACCTGTGGAGTCGCGGCTCAGCTCTGTCACCTATTCTGTTCTGGATTTACATCCAGCCGCTTCTTGGTTTTACCCATTCCCACGGCAACCTTTGCTATTCCTACACCGATGATATGCAGATTATTCTGCTGCTTGACCTTTCTCGGGCCTGATTATGGCAGCTCAGTTTAGGGATTGCCTGGAGGCTGTGGTTGGATGGATGATCAAGAACTGTCTTAAGTTGAACTGGGAAAGACAGTTGCTGGTTGTGGGTTCTGCGCACCCTGCATCTTTTTGGCCTCTGGACCTTTGGCCCTCTAGACCTGGACCGTTCTCTTCGCCAGCTACCCTAGTG
Organism: Ambystoma mexicanum; assembly: GCF_040938575.1. Taxonomy (NCBI): domain Eukaryota; kingdom Metazoa; phylum Chordata; class Amphibia; order Caudata; family Ambystomatidae; genus Ambystoma; species Ambystoma mexicanum. The sequence continues at coordinate 41,005,047 of NC_090937.1, forward strand.
AAAGAGTTTGGTGTCAAAATCTCGGCCTAACTATCATTGACTAATCGGGTATCTGCCAAGCTGGCCATTTTAAATTGAGGACCCTTCGTGAGGTCCTACCTTACAATCCTTCTGACCCTCATGCCCCTGTTGTCTTCTTTGGTGATGAGCGGAATTGACTAATGCAATGTGCTTTATTTGGCCCAACCTGCCAAACTTATTCTCCGTCTTCAACTGCTGCACAATATGGCTGCAAGAGCGGTACCTCCTGTTAGGCAGAAACCTGTGCAGTTCCCTCTGGGACCACTGCAAAAAGTTTAAGACTACAGGAGTTGGCAGTAAACCCAATTGGTAGCAGTCTGTACCACCCAGATTTACTTGGTAGCTGTGGCTGGGCAGTCAGACTTTTCTCAAGACGAGTTGGGCAGTATTTAGAGTATACAAGATAGGGCAATTTACACAGTAGAACAAGCAGACACTGATCAGAGCTTGGGTGTAAAGATATATAATTATTTATTTAAAAACACATCTATGAAAAACACACTGGCACTAATACGCAAATAACTTCAGTTACAATTACTATAAGTATATATCAATCCCATAACAATATTTCGACAAGTCTAGGTTCAAAGGCACCACTTATTTGCAGACAGAGGTGAGTGCTTAACCTAGATGGCACTCTAGTATTCGTTAGAAAGGGAGAGAAAAAGGCAGGGTATGAAACCAACTCAGTACCAACACTTTTACAAAGTAAATGCAAGGCAAGTAAGGCAGGGTCTACTGTAGATCACAAAGTTCAGAGGCCAGGCCCACTCGGAGAGAGGAAAGGCGGTATGTCCCAAAAAATACCACAGTGGAAATGCACTTCGAGTCTTTGTAGCAAAATGTCACAGAAAGGTTGGACCAGTTTTAGAACAAAAAGTTAAGGTCTGGAGGCGACCCAGAGGAAAGGTAAGGATTTAAGACACCTCACGCTAACCGTTTCAAGGGAAGCCAGGCGGACATAGTACCTTGAAAGTGAAGAGACGGCTCCGGCGGGGGCAGTTGTTTCTGGTGGTGGATGCAAGTCGGGGCTTTGCCAGAAGATGAGAGGATCTCGTCGTCGAGGAAAAGTTGAAGATCGTTGCACCACCAGGGAAGAGACCAGCCGCGGAGTGCTCCGTCACAAGGCACCACCTTTTGGTCGCGGTACAGTGGTTAGTGGCTATCCGGTTGCCGGGGTGCTCAGCACGGGCAATTCGACCACTAGACGTCCTGCAAGCGAAGAAAAAGCAAGGGACCGGTTGTTCCCACCAGTCAAGGGAAGAAGACTCTCCAGCAGGGCGATCTCCTCTGTCGTTGGGAAGTGGTGAGTCGGTTCAGCAGGGCTCCACCGGAGGTGTCATCGTTGCAGGTCGGCTCAGCTTTACCCTCGTCGGATTCTTAGGCCCTGTGGTGACTTCTGAAGTTCCAGTCCCCAAAGCCCTGCTTTTATGCAGAAAACCCCCATTCATTCAGCCTAGCTGTCAAACATGCTAAGTGGTGAGCGTGGCGGCTCACCACTTGGGCCAATCACACGAGTGCGACTGGAGTTGGCAAGGCAACTCAGTCCAGGGTGCCTAAACCCCCTCCCACACCCCCTATGGTACCCAGACAGAGTGGCACCACTTTTGGAGGCTTCTGTGTAGAAGCCCGCCAAAAAGCAGAACAAAGGGCTCGACCTTTGGTTTGGAGTTACAGAGGCGAACACATACGCCATTTTAAAACCGAGTTCTGGCAGAAAATACCAACCAGTGAATTTATTTTAAATAAATAAACCGGCGGTATGTTAGAGACTAATGTGAAAAAAGTATTAGCCTCGAACAATGGGAAAATCCCATAGGAATATATTTGCGGTCGAATATAAAAAGTAGTATCCACTGCCACCAGCCAAAACTCGACGAGGGGGGACGGGACAGTGCCCCCCTCGAACAGACCCAGTGGTAATTGAATTACCCCTACCAGTGCGTCCACAATAGAATGGTTTGTACTGGTTCTGTTAGTACATTTAGGTCTAGTAAAGCCAATGGTGACTTTACATGCCCTGGGAGACAGTAGTCAGTCCCATGGTATGGAGTCTATGGTGGGGGTCACCTAAGACACCCCAGTGTTATGGCACGGAGGGTGCTGTGCAACACACATAGCAAAACACATGACACCCTATGGAGTAAAAGACCCCATAGCCCATAGAACACATTAACATTCAAAGAAATACCACAAATCATGTCCAAGAGTGGGAGAAAGAGTCTCACTCTTGGCAGGATGAAAAAACAAACTCCAGAAATCCAGCAAAGCTGCTGGGGGACTCACTAGGTTAGGAAATTCAGCCTAAACAGAGCATTCTCCCTAATACCACCCCTTTGGCCCCTATCCTACGTCTGTTACACTGGCTTCCTGATGTGAAGCGTGTACTGGTGAAATCCTTGTGTATTGTGCATGAAGCCTTCTGCAAGCAGGGGGTCTGAATATTTTCAGACAAAATTTCGTCCCTGTATCCCCCCTGGAGCACTCCGCTCCTTATCATCTTTGACTATCCAAGTTCCTCAGATAAAGTATTCCCGTATAGGCCGACGTGCGTTTTCTGTTGCTGCTGTGAAAGCATGGAATTATTCAATTTGCCCGATGTGCAGCGGATAATCACTTGTTCTTTCGTCGTGCCCTGAAGACTCTTCTGATCTAACTTTGTGGCTCTGTTTTCTGGTCCGATACCTCTGGTTTAGCGCCAAGGTGGATGTTGCGCTTTTATAAGTTCTGATTACATAACATGCACATTAAAAGATGCATTTTGACTTCTTCTGATCATGTAGCTTCTTCTCGTGGTACTACGTTCACTACTGGTCCAATGATATCCATATAGCTGTATGAGTGAAGGCAAAGAAACAAAATTCTACATGCCTGGTTCCTATTTTTGTTGGGAGTATTTTTACTCCCTAGTTTAATTTGTTAGGGTGTCTTGCCTATTTTTAGGGAGTAAAAGTAGCCGATGCACCCCTTTTCGTTAAGGCTGTTGCAGTGGCAATGGGACTTCTACTGAAGTTGCACCTGACAACATGGGACTCGATAACAGAAGGATAGACTGAGACATGGATCAAGAAAGAGACTGCTGAGAGAGAAAGCTAGATCGCCATATGATGCGCAAGATACAGCTAGTGTATTAAGCATTGCATAAGGTTCAGAGGATTGTAAAATAGTACTTGTTAGGGAGATATTTCCTCCACCCTTTAGTGAGAAGAGTGATACCATTTATCTTAATGGTAAGACCGGGTTCCATACAGAAGTTAAATCCCACTCGAGGGAGAAGGCAGGCTGCTGATCAGGCTTATGCTCTGTATTATTGGATTACAGCTTTTCACATAAAAACATCATTATTTAGTTGCACACTACAGCGGTATATATAAAAACAGTTAAGGACCTAGGCAGTGCCTTCCCACCCCTGTGGAAAAATGTAGACCTATACCTGGTACTAAACGCAGTACTTCATAAGGCTAGGAGTGGGGAGAAAAATGGACCCTAGGACACAAGCAAAACACAGAGTCCTGTTCAGAATGCAAAATGCGGAAAAAACTTGACCATAATTCCTACAATCTGTAGTACATGGGTCTGCAACCTGCAGCTCTCCTGGTGTTTTGGACTGACAGCCATGATCCGTCATCATTGGCTTTGCTGGTTAGGATTGATGGAACCTGTAGTCCAAAAGCTCTGTGGACCCAAAGGCTGCAGACCCCTGCTCATACATACTACAAATTATTACTCCTGTAGACCATATACCCGGTACAGTACCTAGTGTTAGGGAAGGGGATTAACACTCCTAAATCATACACCCATTCATCCCCACCCCGTAGAATGTAGAAAGCGACATTGCCTTTTGCTTTCAAATCAATAAACCACTGCCACATGCCTTTCGATCTCTGTGATACCATTTTAAGAGGCTACATCTATATATTGTCGCCACAATTTGCAATATTGTCACCTTGACGGAAACCTTCTCTAATATAGAACGTCTTTTTGAATATGGTTTGTTGCACAAGGGCCAATCGGTATTTCTATGTAGGGTTGCTGTTGGAGCTACAGTAATGTTCATGTAGGGTAATGGGTGGCAAAGGTGCAGACGCAGCATTTTTCATATTTAGTTGTCCCCTCGGAAAAGAATGCACTCCATGTCCTATGCGTTTCGGACTAGTGTTTGCCACGCCCCTTGACAATGGAATGAATATTGCATTGATTACTTTAAAAATAAATCTTTAGTGCATAGTCAGTCACCTGGCAGGCTAATGCTTCGTTTTTTTTCACCAGAAAAATAACCACATCTTTTTCTGGAACCCATTCTAGCACTTTTTAGATTGTCATTGCATCTGCATTTGTTGCCAAGATATAGGCATTGTTCATTTGCAATTTCACTGCTTATGGAAAGATGTTACAATGTTCGTACTGCCCTCCAGACCGTCTGGTTGCACATCCGTGATTTTAAAGTTCAGGGTGCACGCCTGTTAATTTTGTGTTTGTCATGTAATCTTTACAAAATGGCCAACTGTGATGTCTTCTGATTTTTAACGAATGGCTTCCATGCTGCTGTTACATCAGCAGAGAAGCATGCATGCAATGCTATGTGCGGTTTGACACGTATTGATTACTAATATGCATGTGATGTCACCGACCATCTTTAGTAACGTAGTCACCAAGCTTCCCTGCCTTTCCATTGGATTAGAGGGCTTGCCATCTAGGTTTAGAAAGCAACATACAAATTAAAACCATTATCATTTGTTATTGGATTCTGCTCACTGAACTTTTATGCTTGCTCTGGTTTGTTTGACCTGGTCGTTGGACCTGAACTGCTTGTAAAGATGTGGGTGATGGGTATACCCTGGGCTTGGTTCGTGGAGTGAGTGAGTGAGTGAGTGGGTGGGTGCTGGCCTGTGCAACCATCTAGTGGTAGCTGTCTCATACTGGAAGGATTCAGAGTCACTAAGGGAATTTAACGATGGAGTGAGCATGTCAGATTTCTACCCACTCTCCCCATCTAACTGTGCTGCCAACTAACCAAAATCTAAATTGGAAAAATGTGACAGAACTTAGACTTTTGGCGAAAGACTAATGCGATTTTCTGATGTTTAGCTTTCTTGGAAAAGGGCATAAAGATATGCACTGGGAAATGGTTGAGGAGTACTGATTTTGCAGACTGGTGCCGAACTCTGGCCCAGTTCCCAATGCTCCAGATAAGTTTTTGAACTTACTCCCTATTTTTGAAAGTTGGGAGTACAATTATTTTTTAGGGAGTAAAAACACGAGTCCTGTTCCCAATGGGAGTATTTTATAAACGAGTAAAAATATGTTCAACTGTAAAACGGAAATGTTTTTGTGAGAACTACATCTTATTCATGCATATTAAAAGATACATTTGACCTCTTCCTTAATTCTAGGCGTTTATTCCTGTGGTACTACATGAACTGTCCAAATACATCCATAGATCGGTTTTGGGGGGAAAGCAGGGGAACAAACTCCTGTGTCCATTTCGTATTTTTAATTGGTAGTATTTGTACTCCCTATTTTAATTTTTTTGGAGTATGTCTAGTTTCAGGGAGTGAAAGTGGCCCATACACCCATTATCTGCAGGGCTGCCAGTTCCTTTTTCAGAGGGAAAATTGCAGAAGGCGTATACTGAAGGAAGTGTGGCAGGGATTTGCTGTCCCCTCAAATGTGGCGGGGAGGAGAAATTGGTCCTCCATTTTATTGTATGATTTTTAGCCTCACATGTAAAACTTTTTTTTTCACATGTGTGGGCTTTTTGCCGGCCCGTGGATTTTGGCTAGTGCATTAATGTTTATGGCTGATATGCTACTTTTCCAACTACAGTGCTGCTTCCTGGTAGGAGCATATAGGTGTAATCTGGATGCTCACGGGGGACGTTTGAGTACACTTATATTAACATTCATATACAGTTGACTGTAGAACAATTTATTGTGGTAATACTAGGGTGCAAAATCAATTCACCGCTAGCCAATGGCGAGTGCAAACTTTGCACCCTGGTTATACCAGAAGTCAATAAAAACAAGAGCAACCGCGGTGCACAGTCCCAAAAATAATGATATTAAGTACATAAACCTACTAAAATGAAGAACATCAGTCTTGCACGGAAATTTGACTGAATCACACCCCTTCACACTCACCCCACCATCCTATGCAAACTAAATTGGCTTCCCCTCCAGGCCAGGATACTCTTCCAACAGTGCAGGTATCATCAGTAAGCAGTCGGCAGTAGCACTCTGGCCTACCTAGCGGCCAAGTTTCACATACATGGTGGCACATGCTCCTCATAAAGCAAATCGACCAACCGGCTCAAAGTGGGATGGACCTGCAGACAATCCTTCTCTTGCCACGCACTCGCCCTTTGGAATTCGATCAGAGTATCCGCTCAGAATGCCACCCATAATTCTACAATTTCACAAATCTCTCAAAAGGGACTTTTTCAACAATACTTGACCAAGGCCTAGCCCGATGGACACATACAGTACTCCTGTACTGTGAAGATGCCAGCCCAAACACTGACTACACATACCCTGTACAGAGCTCCGCTGCCCTCGTGCTAGGGCAGTGCTTTAAACAATAGACAAATATATCTTACACACCTAAGAATTCATCACAGGAAACGTGGAGTATTAACAAAAAAGGAAACTCGTAGAGCGAATCCCCTCCGCTCCAATCCTTTAAGCTTTTTTTAATAAAGCATTCAAGCGTGCTTGCCACGGCTGGCTCTGAAATTAGCTCAAGATATACAAGAGCCACATGACACGAGCTGGGGCCTTGTGACCTCAAGAATGAGAGGAGCACTGCAGCCCAGATTTGGGTATACTTTTGGCATAAAGATAGTCCTTTCTGATTCTTCCCAAGATGGGCAGAACAGGCAAATTGATGTTTTGCCTCTTGCTTATCCCCACAAAACCAATATTCTACCAAAAGGGAGTACCTCCAACTGGAATAGTGAGCCAGTGCCTGATAGACAGTCACTCCTACTAAATCTTGCACCTGTCCATAGGTGGTCCTAATTAAGAGTGGCTTGTTTTTCTTTTTCAATTAAAGCTCTTCTCGGTTCCATGTTTTTTCAACCAATTAAATTACTTTGTTGTAATTGACTTCTTGGACATAACATATATTTTTTTTTTGGGGGGGGATGGCATTTCTATTTTCCCTGTTACTACCACCCCATTTTCACCTCTTGCCCCACAAATACAAATTCGAAGTAATACCCACAAAGTAAATTGGAACAAAATAATTTACGTTATGGAAACCACTGCATACCCCTCTTCTTTTGCATCCCAGAATGTTACCTTTAAAAACACACTGGCCCTTTTTTATAAATAACTTTTTTTTATAAGCTCAGGTTGAGAAAAGCGCGAGCAGTCCTGGACCAACGAGCGTAGTGAACATATCCAAGCCAATGCATGTGCTTGTGTGTTCTAGAGCAAATTACGTCATGTTTATGGGAAGATTCCTGTCCTTCATTGTCTTGGTAGACATTTAGTGAAGCTCTAAACGCCTTGGCGTCCTTGATATCAGAACTATATCGTCCATAAAACTAAGAAGTGGAATTGACACTGGGATGGATACAGCCACGACGACCTCGTCTGAGCGGCCAGCGGGTCCCGCTTCCTAGGGCATCCCCACAGGACGAGGTGGGTTCGTTACATTCCATGATTGCCAGAGCCTCTGAGCTGTTCCACCCTGTGCCCGAAGAAACCAGGAAGGAGGGTTTCCTATACCAGAGGCACAAGGCCAAGAGGAAGACTATCATGGCGGTGCCCCTCCTGGACGATGTGTGGGAGGGAGGGCTTGGCTGTCTTGAAGAAATCTTGTACGGCGCCAGCCAAGTGGGATAGGCTGGAGAAGTAGTACCGGGTACCCCGATCCGCACCCAAGGGCCTGAGGTCACAACCGGATTCAGTGGTTTCAGCAGCTGCGAGGAAGCAGTCGTCTAACTCATCGTCAGTCCCTCCAGACAGCGAGGGTAATAAGTTTGACGCCATGGGAAGGAATGCGATTTACAATGCGGCGTCCACCATCAAGGTAGCCAACGCACTGGCAATCCTAGCCAGGTATGACAGGGAGCTGTTGTACAAGCTGGGTCCAATTCTGGAGTTCCTCATGATGACCAGAGCGTACAAGAGATCGCCCTCTTCCAGGAGGGAGAGGTAGCGTCGGATCACACAATCACAGTGGCGCTGGAGGTTGCCGACACAGGGTTCCAGCAGATAGAGAACGGTGTCTGCCTTCGTCGCCAAGGCTGTATGAAGGCTGCAAATTTCAACCAGGAGGTCCAAACAAAGGTACTGGACATGCCTTTCAACTGAGAACCTTTTCAGTAAGGCATCAAGGCAGCCACAGTGACGGCCTGTTCCCTGGGCACCCTCCAACATCACTGCTCTTCCTTTCATTCCTCCGGAGGAAAGTCGGGCAGGTCTTCGAATGGTTGTTCCTCCTCGTACTAACAGCCTTCCAGATCCATGAGCCCACAGAGGCCGTTTCCAGGCCTACGTGGGAGAAGGACAGCGTTGCCAGCAGGGCAGCTAAGCAAGCCTGCACTGGCTAAGATATCTGGCCTTTACCCGTGCACACCTGTGGGAGGCCGGCTGACAAGTTTCGTCAGCGAGTGGGAAAAGATCACCACCGACAGATGGGTGGGGAGGCTGTAGGCCCATTCTAGACCTGCAACGTCTGACCAAGTACCTCAAGTCGCAGAAATTCAGGATGGTCACATTACAGCATGTGCTGGGCCAACTGGAAAGAGGATTTCTCGACGTCGGTGGACCTGGAGGACTCCTACTTCCACAGACTCATTCACAGGAAACGCCAGATGTTTCTACACTTGGAAGTGCAGGGACAGCACTACCAGTTCAAGGCTCTACCCTTCGGCTTGGTCATCACCCAGAGTGTTCATGAAGGGCCTGGCACCAGTGGCGGCCCACCTGCGTACATGGGGGGGGGAATTCACGTATACCCGTACTTCGACTGGCTCATCCGGGCCCGCTCGTGAGTGTCAGCCGTCGACACTGAGGTGGCCGTCAAGCTGTTGACAGATCTGGGATTTTCCATTAATTATCCAAAGTCCTGCTTGACAACATCGCAGAACGTGCTGTTCCTGGGGGCCAGACTCCATACAGTGCCCTGCCTAGCATCACCCTGAGAAGAGAGGGTAGTGGCCATTCAGCGGAAGGTGCAGCGGCTGCCACTGTGTGGACCATCAAGTTGTGGCTCGGCATGTAAACTGCATCTACCTCTGCAGTTTAAAGATGCGACCTTCAGGAGTTCCTGGACGGTCGCTGGGTACAAGTGTCCGGAAACTTCGTAGACAAGATCACTCTCGATGACGAATTCCGTCAGACGATAAGTTGCTCGGGCGACTGTTCCAACATCGCCTTGGGCACAGGGTTTCAGAACCTTCCATTCCAGGAAACGGTCACAACGGACACTTCCCTGGCAACTGGGATCCAAACACCAGACGTCTGCACACCAGGGGCCTGTGGCTACCGGAGGAGAAGGATCGCTATCCACATCCTGGCGCTCTGGGCCCTAAAGTCATTCCTTCCGTCTCTGAAGGGCAATGTGGTGAGGATCTTCACGGACAACAGCATCACAATGTTCTACATCAGGAAACCACGGGGCAATCTATCCCCAGCGCTCTCCAGGGAAGTGCAGGAATTGTGGCGCTGTGGTCTTGGATCTTCTTGCCAGACAATGGGACGTGGTCCTGCATCACAACCCAGGATGGCTCAACCTGAGGGCTTGGCTCCTGCAGCCCTACAGTTTGGAGGAAATTAGTTGCCTGTAGACTGCAAGGAGGTCCTCGCCAAGGCGTCGTCGACTTTGAAGTGCTACAGTCCCAAGTGGAAGCGTTTGGTTATGTGGTGCCGGTCGCAGAAGATTACCCCTCTGACGGTCACGTCCCCGCAGATCCAGGCAAGACTGGAGCACATCTCGATTAAGTTGCATCTGGTGTCCATCTCCTGCTACACCAGATCTCCAGGAAGGTCTTCACTTTGGTCTCATTGACTCGACAAGGAATTCCTCAAAGAACATTTTCGTTCTTGCCCACTGGTGAAGGCTCCTTCCCCAATGTGGGAACTCCACATGTTTCTGACAAGGCTCATGGAGGGCCCCCTTTGAGCTGATGCATCCGCCCCCTCTTGTGGAATAGGGCTTTCCTTGTGGCCTTCACCTCCATCAGGAGGGTGGGTGAGATACAGTCCTTATTCTGCAAACAGATATACCTGACTTTCCACGAATCTAGGGTGGTGTTGCGGACGCACCCCTCTTTCATGCCGAAGGTCCTGTCGTAATTCCACCTCAACTAACCTTTAATATTACTACTTTTGTTCCCGAAACCTTTGTCACTGGCTGAGAGGGCCTTGCACTCACTGGACATTGCTCGTGCGCTAGAGTTCTGTAGTATCTTGTGTTGGGATGTGTAGCTGCTCTGCATCAAGTGCACTGAGGCAGGCAGTAGAATGTATGAGGTAAGCATGGAACCCTGCTGGTTCAGGATTCCATGAATGGCAGTTAAGCATTCAGGATGGGAGATTGCATGAAGTAAGATGTATACCTTAAAGCTCCTACTCCCTCTTCATAACTGTACCCTGAAACAAATAAAGCCTACTTCCATTTGTACCTGCCTGTCTCCTGACTGGTCCCTGCCTACACTAAAGCACTCCATTATGCTACAAGTTCTACGTGGCACGTACAAAGATTTTTCGAAGACTTCATAGCTGTTTGTGTACTTTGGTCCTGTGAACCATGGGAAGGCCTTGGCTAAGGCTTCCATCTCAAGGTGGCTCTCCGACTGCATCATGCACATCATGCACATCATGCATCATGCACAGTTGGCGAACCGACCCCTGCCCGGCCAGCTGCGAGCCCACTCCAGCTGAGCGATCACTGCAACGACAGCGTTCATAGCTGGTGTGCCCCTGCTGGACATCTGCAGGGCTGCTACATGGAGGTTCATGCACAGGGATTCCAGAGTCAGCCAAGCAGTGCTACGCAACCGGTTTGCTTGAGGCGAGTGTTCAAGAGGTAAGAGTTGATTTCTTTTGAGCCTTGCCACCTCACGTGGTTGTGTAATGTTATACTGCTGTGTATTTGTTATTCATGAGCATGTGAATCCATGTCCGACCCCATGCTGGCGAAGGAACAAGTTACTTACCTCTAACTATTGTTCTCCAGCATGAGTCTGGCATGGATTCACATGCAAACCCTCCCTCCATCCCCACTGCCGCTCTTCTTGGTCATACTGCCACTTAACGTTCTTTCTGAAGCTGGCTGCCAGAGGAGGGGCTTGGGGAGAGCGCTGCCATTGTATGGGGCAGAATGACGCAGAGAACAGTGATTGGTTTAGAGGAGAAATACAGTTTGAAAGTGAAACTTTTTTTTTTGTTTCTTTTTACCGAGGATTTCCAGCCCGACGACCGGGAATATTCATGAGCATGTGAATCCACGCCAGGCCCATGCTGGAGAACAGTTGCAGGTAAGTAACTTATTCTTTTTCACTACGTCGTTTACCTGATTTATTTTATTACATTTGTTATACGCCCAGACCCTGAGGTATCACGGCATAGTTACAGACAGTGGCAAATACAGTATTCATGTTGAGCATAGTAATACAAAGCGATAGCACAATTACATTTATAAACAGATATATACATTAGTGGGGGGGTGGGGTCTGCACAGGTCCGTTTACATATTCATGATTAAGCTTGGTTGGATAGCCTGGTTTTTAGCAGTTTTTTAAATAGTGGAAATTATTTTTCATTCTTAATATTCGTGGGAAGGACATTCCAGTGCCTGGGAGCGAGTACTTTGAAGCTACTCCTGTGAAAACAGAAATAAAATATCGAGGCAGAGTACCCCAAAAGGAAATACACCGAACACTGGTTACAAAGGAACATATAAAATTCTCTACTGAATTCAATTACAAAAAACAGTGCAAAATCAGATAGCTATCGGCCCTCAGTACAACACAACGAACTCCAGCGTGGTTCAGTGTGTTCAGTGAGAGACGCTGCACATTAGAATGCATTCGCTTTTTATACATTTTGTGGGCACCATATCCAGCCCCACTTCGGGTTAATATTTTACTTTATACATCACCAATTCTAGGGTTCGTGCCGAGTCTCAAATAACCGCATATAACTGGTTTGCCTTTAATACATGTAACAACAAGCGTATGCATTAACTGTGTATTCTAAAGTTTCGCATGTAGGTCTTCTTAAACATAAATACAACGTAGTAAGACAGATGTTCTTCGTTCAGTATGAAAAAACACATTATCTCAATATATACTCGTGAATTAGTTTCATCGCACGAGTGATCCCTTTACACACAGGTCAACGAAGGACGAGGTCTCAGTTCATGACCTCGTGGCCTGCAGGCAAATTACACATTAGCTATGTACAGAGGTCAAGACGGCCATGTTGTATTTTGCAATGACATCGTCCACCATTTTAGCTCACAGGGTGACTTTTCCACTACAAATCCTAAAATGGCGGTTTGACCTAAAATGGGGGCCTACATAAATTAAAGGTCAGGACCTTGCAACACAGATTTCTCTCGCAAGCGACTTTCGAGCAGCTTGGCGTAGGCCAATATTAAATATATTTATTACAATAGGAGGCACAATATACTTTTTATTCCGACAAACCCTCCTTTTGGCCTATGCCAAGTGCTAAAAACTACTTTGCACCTCCTTGCAAATAACTCCATGCATCATTGTCCATGCACCCTGAATCACTATCAGAAATATCTATTGCCATTAGGTCTTTTGCAAAAATATCCTTCAATACGTATTCTTTGGCAGTCTTATCTCAGGCATACATTTTATGTCCTATCGAACCCATCGCTTGTGCGCAACATCCCCCTAGTATCAAACACATACCAGGCAGACACTGAATACAGCAACAAAGAAACAGAATTCCCAAAATAATTGAGACCGAAAGTACCTTCCAACCCCAAGACCGCAAGAAGTCTCAGAAACCAGCGCTTAGATCCCAGTTTCCCTCGGGAACATGCACTTCAGAACTAAGGACGTGCATATTTTGTATTGCCTTGAAGATGGTTGGGGAGGAATCTGGTACGAAAACATAGCAAGCGAACCCTACTAATTTGCATACTCCACCACGTTCAGCTAGAATGACATCTAATGCCATTCGATTTTGAAGTGCTACTAATCTTATCGCCTTTTGTTCTAGCGTCATATTAGAGTATGTCCGTGGTCCGGTTGATGGTTCTCTCCAGTACTCTCGCTAGTTTTCTAATATCTTCTGAATTCGCTATCTGCCCCCAAAATGGCACAACTGATTTTGCTATATCTCCCAAGACTTGTGCTGGGGTGTCACCATTCTCGTCCCGCCGTGGATGAGCCTTCGAAACTTTTGTACTAGCTATAAACACCCCAGGTAACAGGATCCCTAAATAACGGGTTCCCTGCCAATCCCTGGGCAACCATGGGAATGCTACATTACCGCAAACGAAATAGACAGGTTCGCCTACATACAAAGGTCTGTCTTCCCCAGTCAAATTTAGAAGGTTGGCACAACCTTTAAAATCTCCCATTGACTGAGTGCCATTCCTCTGTATGCAGAAAGAAACTGAATCGGGGCTATGGTTAACAGTGTAGGAAGGAGGCATGGCATCCTTATTGCCTATCGGAGCCATTTTAAAGGAAATCCAAGATTGGAAAGGACGAGACAGTTTATCAAATGTCCTAATAGAAACAACTTTTGGTTTACTCCTATTTGCAAAAAGCATCCCAGGGGAGTCAAAACACGTTTCTCAAAACTATTCAAATTGGTGCCGTCAAAGTTCCCCGAGACGCTATCATTCCATTGGCCAAAGAACAGTGCTCTAAGAGAAGCATAGCAGGCAGTTGTCAATGGTAAAGGATGAATATACCAACCTAGCCCCTTATCCCCATGTTGCGGTAAATGCGAACAGACCCAGCAATTGGATTTATTAAAAATGGCATGTGTAGCATTCATGATAAGTAGTAGTGTTATTATGGTACGTTCGTCTGTGCTGGGAAGTGTGCAAATTTACGAAGGGAGTAGGAACAATGGGTGCATTTTCAGCAGGCAACAAAAGTTCTAAGGAATGAGTTTCCTAAAGGTACCATAATCCTAAGGCACCGACTATAAGAAACCCAAATATCATTACAAAAATACAGCAATACGTTTTGGGGGCCCAGGCATTTTGTCCATTGTCCCGGTTGGTCACCCCATTATTTACTTATTTACAAGTCCAATACGAGCGGAGGCGGTAGCAGGCATTGCAGTCTTCAGATGGAAACCCCCAATGTTCGTTGCTGGTGACCCCCCGGTCGCGCGATTTCTTAGTCCTTCTACAACACTAGCCGACAGAATCCCCTTTCTCAAATTTGGGAAAAAGCAAGCCATCGATGACTCTTTTCCTTCCTTGAATGCACAGCCGAACCGTGCCGTATGTCTATTTTCTCAAACGTAGTGGTACCTGGCTGTTCCTATTACTGATATGTGTCGTCACTTCCCGTTGGAAGCAACGTGTCAGGCAAGTGAGGAGGCTGAATTTGAAACGGCCGTTTCCGGGTGTAAAATTTGCGCAGTGTGTGGAGACAAAATGGCAGCTTCCCCAAACCTCCTGGGCTTAGAGATATTCTCCGACACACTCTCAGTGCTGCTTACTGCTTTGGGATCATCAGTTGCAGTATCAGCGAGGGGTTCTGCCTCTTCTGTAGCGTGTGGCACAGGGTGAGGAAGTTTCTTGATGTGTGACGCGTGGATCCAGTTCTTTCGGCGAGCTACCCGCACCGCTGTCTGGGTGACCAACAGGACCTGGAATGGCCCACGCCAGCGAGGCACGAGGCAGGAGGTGCGCTCAAATGATTTGACGAGCACCCAGCTCCCCGGTCGTATGCCGTGGCCTGGGCCCTCATATCGCACAGGTAAGGCCTCTCGTATCTGGTGGTAAATCAAATACAGGTTTTTAGTCAATTAGCTACAATAATCTGAAAGTAGTACATTTTCAACATTCTTCAAATTTCGACATTTTGGAAGATTCCAGATATTGGCAGGTCTCCCCATTACCACCTCAAATGGAGAGAGCCCAGTCTTAGTTTGAGGGGTTGCACGCATGGCTAGTAACACGATGGGTAAGGCGTCCGGCCATTTTAATTTGGTGCCGGCACATGTCTTAGCGAGCTTGTTCTTGATGATACCGTTGTGTCTTTCTACTAGTCCGGCGCTCTGAGGATGTCTGGCCGAATGGAACCGTTTGCCAATTCGTAGCGCTGTACATATCTGTAGGATTACAGCGGCGACAAAATGTGGACATTGTCTGACCAGATAACTCTCGGCAAACCGAACCGGGGAAAGTACTCTTTTAACATGGTTTTCGCAGTGGTCATGGCTGTAGCATCTTTAACAGGGAAAGCCTCAACCCACTTACTAAAGGCACAAATTACCACAAGGACATATTTTAGATTGTTGCATCGTTCCATTTCAATAAAATCAAAGTGGATTACTTCGAATGGGACAGAGGGTGGCCCAAAACTTGGGGTTGCTGTCCCCTTCCCACATTATGTTGTTGGCAAATCATACAGTTCTGGACGTGATGCTGAGAAATTTTTGAAATTTTGTCATTTACCCAAACTTCTTATCTGCTGGGCACACACATGCGTAGGACTGTGTGCCATTACAACCATCATCACATAAGCATCAGGAAGTAACCATTTTCCATCAACAGTGTGCACCCAACACCCATCAAGTTTTCCCAAGCCCTCAGCCCACCTTTTGGATTCTTCTAATGTGGCATTGGCTTGGATATCCCGTACAGACCCAACGCCCTCATCCGTTACATGGGCATTTTCAGTCTCCCTTGAAACATATATCTCCGTAAAGAGATCAGTGGCAGTTTGTCTAGCTATTTGATCATCGAAGGCATTCCCTTTTCCAATATCTACAATCTTTCGATGTGCTGCACATTTTACAACTGCTAACTGAGTAGGAAGCGCAAGCGCTGAGGGTAGTTGCACTATTGGGGAGCCATGTGCAATCTTGGTGCCATGCGAGGTTAAGAACCCTCTTTCCGACCAAATTCTCCCAAAGTTGTGAACCACCCCAAAGGCATACTGACTATCTGTGTGTGTGTGTGTGTGTATATATATGTATATATATATATATATATATATATATATATATATATATATATATATATATATATATATATATATATATATATATATATATAATCAAGCCCTTCGGAAAGTTCACAAGCTCGGGTTAATGCTATAATCTCTGCGGCCTGCGCAGAATTATGCGTAATTAGTTTCCACAACCGTGCTCAATGCAGTGATTGCATAAGCGGCTGTGGATGTACCATCCGGAAGTTTAAAGCGGGAACCGTCACAAAACAGCTCTCCCTGCGGATTATCCAAAGGGGTATCTTTCAAATCAATCCTGCCCTTTGTTTCTTGTTCGGTCGTACACAAACAATCATGTGATTCTTCATCGACGCAAGTAGTATCTTGCGGAAAAGGTAGGAGTTCAGCCGGATTAAGGACACAACCCCTCTTAATTTGAATGTGAGGGGCAAACAAGATCAATTCCTATCGTCAACCGTGCGGAAGTCAGGTGTTGCGTTTGAGTTCGGTTCAATAGAACATCTACAGAGTGAGGCACCATCAGGGTCAGATCATGGCCTAGGACCATTCCCTCACTCTGTCTTACAGACGGGGCAGCAGCAGCGACAGCGCGCAAACATCTAGGCAAAGCGCATGGTACAGGACGAGGGTGGAGGAATAGTAACCGCACAGCCTATTCTTCCCTCCATGCTCCTGCGTTAATACAGCCAAAGCACATCCATCAAATTCATGCACAAACAACACAAAGACCTTTTCATAGTTGGGAGTGCCGAAAAACTGGTGCTGAGCATAATGCAGTCTTAAGCAAGTCCAACGATTGCTGGTGCTCCGCGTTCCATGGCAATGGCGAAGAAATGCCCTTTGTCAAAGCCAAAATCGTTTGATCACTAGTGAAAAATTTGGGATCCACAACCTACAGTAAGAAGCCATTCCTATCAAGGCTCTAACTTCCTTCTGTGTATTTGGGACAGACATGCCAGAAATGTGTTTTAGTCTTTCAGGTGTCAATCTTCTTCCCTCCTTTGACAATATTGACATTTTTTAAGCGAAGCTTTGTGACCATGCTTAGCTAGATGAATAAGTAATAACACAGTGCCCTCTTTATAGGCCCTCTCAGAGTCAGCAGCCAGAAGCAAATCGTCAACGTACTGAAGCAAAGTACAGGTAGAGGGCAATTCAAGGGTATCAAGTTGTTCTTTCAAAGCCCTACTATAAATACTAGGACTCTTCGTGTACCCTTGATGTGTACGAGTAAATGTAAACTAACGTCCCCCTAAGGTGAACGCGAACAAAGATCTACTATCCTTGTGTATAGGAATACTAAAGAACGCATTGTTTAAGTCCACAACACTAAAGTAAGTAGCTGTAGCTGGAATCACGGTTAGGATTGTCGTCACATCAGGCACAATTGGAAATTGTGGTGCGACAACTTTATTAATGGCACGTAAATCAATTACAAAACGGAATGGAATTACATTATCGCCTTTCTTGTACACTGGTAAAATTGGACTATTACACAAACTTCCTTCAATTTCTTCAATCGCACCACGATGCACAAAATTGGAAACAATACATTTCAAAGCTCGCTCGCCCTCAACTGAAATCTTATACTGGGGAATGCGAGGCAGCTCAATGCCATGTTTCGAAACTATCTTAACAGGCTCAATCTGTAAAATACCGACATTGTTGTCGATGGCCCACAAGTTCTCTGGTACATCAATGAATTCTGGAGGCAAAGGTCTAGTCGAAAATTGCGAGGCAGAAGATTGCTGTGGTGAAATCGTCAAGCGCACTCCATCAGAAGAACAATAAATCACTGCATTTAATTCTTTTAACAAATTCAACCCCAGCAAGTTCTCTCCGCAATACGAAGTCAACAGAAAAGGACATTGGTCCATAAAGGGACCCAAAGAAATAGCTACTGGCATAGAAACCGGACAAACAACTGGTGTACCGTAAAACCCTACAGAAACATTGGTTTGCCCTGACAGTGGAATGTTTGGAACCCGTGAATGATCAATGGAACACTTCTGTGCTCCAGTGTCTATCAAAAACTGATGTTTCCTATTTCCCACCATCATTTCAACGCAGGGACCTTTCTGATTGACGGGAATAGGTGTAGGTTCCAAACCCTACTTCGGGCAATCCTAACGAAACATAATATTATCAAAAGGAAGCTCTTAAGATAAATATGCAGCGGAAGGATGATCAAATATATTCCTAGTGTCCGCACTCAGAGTCTGATTGTCCTGCGAAAAAGGTTGTTGAGGGTCCTGAGTAAACTGACCTCTACCAGGGCCTCCTACGCCCGGGCGACCTCTGTATCGCCTACCCATATTACCAAATGTATTATTTGACCTTTGTTGAAGGACGGGGCATTGTGCTCGCCAATGACCCTCTCGACGACAATAAGCACACTGATTAATATTCACAGGACCCAAGGGCACATTCCCCTGTGGGAAATACTGATCTCTAACCTGAGAGTTACCCCCTCTGGGGCCCCTAACAATTTGCTGCAATAACACCTTAGTTTTTAAATCACCTTTGCGTTTTTCAATCCTATCTTTTTCATTAGTGACACGGTTCTCATAGTACTGAGCCATGTGCAGTACTTCTGATTGTGATTTCGCCTGCCAAGCGCTCTCAGAAGACATAATCTGTGACTGGATGTCAGGCAGTAATCCACATACAAATTTGTCCACAAATAATCTTTTCCCAGACTCTGTGCCTAAATCTTGTCCACTGAAATCCGAGAATACCTGTTCGAACCGATTAAAGAACTCGGTAGCACCATCAGACTTTCCTTGGACACAGGCTGCAAGCTTGTCCCAAATAATTCTCTTCGGGAATTATGGTTTTTAATTTAGCAATGATTCTATCAGGCAGAGTTAGTATCACCTGTTGTGGTCTTTCGCCAGCTGGCCTTTCCCCATTGAGTCTAGTTATATTCTCCCATGTATCTCCCAACCTGGGTACATCGTCAATAGTTCTAACTTGTTTCCATAAATCTACGGGCAGGAGTACAGGAAACAACAAATCAATATCACCTATGGTGAACACTTGAGGATTGCAAAACAGATTCCATCTCTTTATAAAACCCTGTCGGATTTTTCCTAATATCAGGAATAGACTGTCTAATGGTGTTCACTTCCTGTCGTGAAAACGGGACGTGAACAAACTGTGATGTGCAGGAATGTTCACAGCGACTAGATTTACTGCATCGGCCGCAACCTCAACCTTCGGGACAAATGTCGGAGGAACCTCTCTCATAGGCAACTGAGATGTAGGCAACTCCGAACGCTTACTAAGCAACAGAGCCAAGTCGAGCGCTAAAGCAGTCGAAGTGTCAAGTGAAAAAGCTCTTATAAATGTTCAATAACTCTGTGGGACAACTAATCTTCCTTTTTACACATTCATCCTGCAGGTACTCTACCATTACCTGTATCACTTTCCTCTGCATTTCCAATGTATATTGACTATATGGGTCATATACCTCAACTGGAGTTATCGATATGTCTGAAATCCATCTAATCGCATCTTTCTTACAAATTCGCATTTCTTCTGATACCGGTTTACGACACGGAAGGAACCGTTTCTGTACATACATATTTCCCTCTTCATCATCCTCATTCTGTATCCTTTCTAACTCCTTTCTATACCCAAATAACCTCTCGACATGCTCATTTGCCTTCTCCACAGTGTCTCTGGAAAGTGCTAAAGTATTTAGATCCCTTAACCCTTGCGGAACATCCGCATTATTTAATCTTCCCCACATTATACATAACTGAATCCCTAAACCTTGAATAAAAACATTTTTCTCAGGAAAATTATCCGTATTAAAAAGTGTGGAAAAAACGCTAGCTTGATCGTCCTTCTCCATGCAATGCTTAGCCCATGCAATTAACTTGTGTTTCTTCTCCGGTGGTACAGTACTGCAAGTGACAACCTTTGACCCTGCACCACAATCGTACAAGCGGCTCAGAACCACTTGGAAGAGGGGGAGCGGGCAAATTCGATGGAGGTGCTATAACTGGTGCGATAAAAAGAGGCAGAGGAGCAGGTGGAGGGACAAAAACCGGGGGAGTAAGAACAGGTTGAGTAGGAAGAGCAGGAATAACAGCAGGAAGAGGTACAGCAGCAGGAAGAGGAACATACGGAGGTGGCGCAGAGGCACCAGGCCTTCGTTCATTATTTTATCAATAAACTCATCAGACATGAAGATCTTTGGAAGGATAGATTTTCTGAATACCAAGTGAGAAAGCCCTTTCCATATTTTTAGCCGACTCAGACTGTTTATCCTGGTCATGTAACACTTTTTTTCGGCATACGTTTTATGACGGCGCGCATGTTTCTCTCTACTCTTAAGCTATTGTAACACTTCTTTTTTCCAATTCTGCAAAACATCAAATGATGCAGGTCTAGCCTTTTTCTTTAACAAGACTGACTCCAAATCTTCAATGCGAGGGATCTCAAAACTACCATTGATTGGCCACTGAAGTTCGAAGGCATGTCTGGTTTGTCTGTGCCAAATATCATTAAATACTATACTTCCAATGCCATGCTTACAGTACATAGTATATGCCAGGGACCCCTCCTGTGGTTCCGGACGGCCAAATTCCAATGATTGTCTATCACTGCGGAATAATGCCCTAAAGCAGGTATAAAATTTCCCCGGCAGATCTCAAATTCTTAGTGTTACCTGGTGAATAATTGTGTCTGCTGATACAGTGCGCCAAAATTCAAATTGTCAGGGTTGAATTAAGAATCGGGTCACGACTCATCTGACCAAACATAAGGGGGACCGATCGGTACTTCTTAGAATCTTACCTAACTAATCTTACCTCATGTATGGTGATTTCAGCAAATCTCCCGCCTCGATAAGTGGACTCTCGTCAAGATGCCGTCTCAGACCACAGGCTAATCGTCCAGGGATCAGGTCGTGCAGCGCTGCTGAGGTGTCGCGTCTCATCCAGGGGCCCCTTCCTTTTGTCACACCGTCCGATCCTGGTCCGATAGCGTGTGTCAACCTTCAACAACCCGGCATCAATCTTGAGGGTCCCTATTCGGGCGCCAACTGTGAAAACAAATAAAATATCGAGGCTGAGCACCCAAAAGGAAATGCACCGAACACTGGTTACAAAGGAACATACAAAGTACTTTATTCTCTACTGAATTCAATTACAAAAAACAGTGCAAAATCAGAAAGCTATCGGCCCTCAGTACAACACAACGAACTCCAGCGTGGTTCAGTGTATTCAGTGAGAGACGCTGTACATTAGTGACTTTTCCACTACAAATCCTAAAATGGCGGTTTGACCTAAAATGGAAGCCTACATAGATTAAAGGTCAGGACCTTGCAACACAGATTTCTCTCGCAAGCGACTTTCGAGCAGCTTGGCGTAGGCCAATATTAAATATATTTGTATTTGTATTTATTTATTTATAATGCGCACCAAACCCAGGGGTAACCAGGCGCAAAGGCAGCAAGAGGGTTGCAAAAACTTAGTTACATACAATAGGGTGAGGTCCCGCTGCGGTTAAAGTGCAGGACGTTTCACGCCGAATATGAGGGGAGGAACATATACACTTTAAGCAATACTATATACATATTTACATACACTGATGTAAGAAGCCAGGTGGTAGTGGCGCATCCAGGCATCGGAAGGTCGTTATGAGTAGAGTGTTTTAAGCCAGTGGCTAGTTCTGGCTCTGAAATGGTGGTAGGGTAGGTCCTCCCTGCAGGCAGGAGGAAGGGAGTTCCAAAATTGCGCTGCTTTAACTGGAAAGCTGTTGCCTCAAGACATAGTTCGTTTGAACCTGGGCACCAGAAGAAGGTTGGTATTGGCCGTTCTCACGGGGCGAGAGAAGGTGGGTCTAGTAAATCTGGAGATGAGGTATTGAGGGGCTGCTTGGTGGAGGCATTTATGAATCAGACACCGATTTAAGGAATATCTTGTCCTTGGTGGATAGCCAGTTGACGGATCTTCTGGAGTCAGAGATGTGGGCTTTCTTTGGGATACTGAGGGGCGCTCTAAGGGCATTATTTCGGAGGATTTGGATTTTGTTTGAGATATATTTGTTACATCCTACATATAGAGCATTGCAATAGTCCAACTTGGACAGGATTAGTGCCCTGGCCAAGGTGGTACAGTTGGTGGGGGAGAGGAAGGGTTTGGCTGCCCTAATGAGTTTGCAAGTGTACGCGGTGGCGGAGGCCATAGCGTTCACTTGTTTGTTGAAGGTGAGGGAGGAATCTAGATAGAAGCCGAGGGTTTTAACCTCCTTAGCTACCTTGATCTTGTTATTGTCAATTATGAATGATGAGTATTTGTGGCCCAGCTTGTTGAAGTAGTGTGTTGAGCCAAGAATAAGGAGTTCCGTCTTGTCATCATTCAGGCATAGACCGTGTGTGGCCATCCATGCCTGGATGATGAGGTACACTTTATTAACGAAGGCCAAATCCTTGTCATAGTCCCCCGACAACAGATGAGGATCTGGGTATCATCAGCGTAATTAGTGTAGGTGATACCCAGATCGTCTAGATCATTAAAGAGAGGCTTCGTGAAGATGTTATAAAGTGTAGGGGAGACGCAAGATCCTTGAGGCACGCCGCAAGTGATGGGTGTAGGGTCGGCTGCTGCTGACAATGAGAAGACTCTCATCGTGCGGTTGTTAAGGAAGGATTGGATCCAAGTGGTTGCTTCTTGAGAGAAGTGGGCAGCTTTTTGTAGGTGGTTGCACAAGATCTCATGGTCAACCAGATCTAAGGCCGCAGAGAGATCAAGGAGTAGCAATAGTGCTGTCTTACCCTGGTCTCTCAGCTCGTCTATTTGTGCTTTGAGATCTAGAAGTGCAGTTTTGGTTCCATGCTTTGGCCTGAAACCAGATTGTCGGGCGCCTAGGAGGTGGAAGTGCTCAAGGTAATGTTGGATCTGTTGGTAAGCTATTTTGTTGAGGATTTTAAGAAGGAACGGTACTGTGGTGATGGGGCGGTTGTTAGTTGGAGTGGATGGGTTTAAATTCGGTTTTTTAAGCAGAGGGAGGACCCAGGACTTTAAGTTATTAGGTACGGAGCCTGATGTGAAAGACGCATTTATTAGTTTGGTAATAAATGGTGCGAGATCACGGGCTGCATCCTTTATCAGTTGAGCGGGGCATGGGTCTCCGTGGCAATTTGAAGGTTTGAGGGTAAGAATGGTGTTTTCTACCTCTTTGGTAGATACTTTATGGAAATTAAAGTGGGGGTTGTGCGCTGGGGGAGCTGATTGGGTCAGGTGAACCTTATTGTGGATGCCGGTACTCGGTTTAGTAGAGGCGAGCAGAGATTCTTTTTTAATGCTTATCTTAGTCTTAAGGGAAGAGATTTTGTACGCTAGGGCATTTTGTATGCCCGTGCACCAGTTTTTATCTTTGATACATGAGTCAGGCACTTGAATGGGGGATTCAACCTCTTTAAGTATTGTGAAAAGCTCTCTAGTGCTAGATTTAGCTTGAGCGATGCGTGTACTGTAGGACGTTTGTTTGGCCAGTATAATTTCTTTCTTATATTGGGAAGCTAGACTGCTCAAGTTTTTTTGGTTGTTTTCTGAAGGGTAAGCTCGTCAGATTTTTTCATGGCGTCGCTTTTCCTATCTGAGGGCTTTGAGGTGAAGTGAAAACCAGGAGTTGATGTGTTTCCGGGGCTTACTCTTTTTTAGCTTCAAAGGGGCTATGGCATCAAGGGATGAAAGCATGATTTTGTTATATATGTCCACCATCGTGAATGGATCTGTACGATCCGGGATGGCATTCAAGGTTGGTGTGATAAGCGGGATCAGGTTTTCGGGGGTGATGTTTTTTTATTTCGGGATTGGACAGCTGGAGCTATGCTGTTAGCTTTTGCTGGGGTTGCCTCTAAGGTGAACGAGATCAAGTGATGATCTGTCCAGGGCTGTGGGAGTATGGCGGAGACTAGGACTGGGCAGTTGTGCACCGTTAGCCAGTCCAAAGTTCTCCCTTTGATATGGGTGGGCTCGGTGATCTTCTGGGTGAAGCCCAGTTCCTCTAGGGTGTTAATAGTACTTGCATTTGTGTCTGCGGGGTCGCTAAATCCGAGGTTAAAGTCTCCTAGTAAGAGGCGTTGAGGAATTTTTAAGATTATTTGATAAGATGTCTGTGAGGTCTTCTTCAAATGACCCTAGAGGGCCCGGTGGTCGGTAGATAAGGTGGATGGAGATGGATTGAGTATTAGATAAAGTTACCTTGGCGATTCGAGATTCACAAGAGCTCACATTAGTGGATGATTCAATTGTGATATGGAATTTGGTTTTGGCTATGATGGCAAGACCTCCGCCTCTAGAGGTGGTACGATCAAGTCTTAATAGCGTATAGTCATCTGGTACCGCTAGCATAATTGCAGGGCCTGCCGTGGGGTGAAGCCAAGATTCGGTGACCGCTAAGAAGTCCAGGTCTTCATTGTGTAGCAGGTCGGCAATGTCTGATGCATGGGCTACCATAGAGCAGGCGTTTATTAGAGCACCCTTGGTCCTAAGATCTACTAGGTTTGAGGGTGGTGGCACAGATTGATGTGTATTTTTCTGGTCACGGATGGGCTCACTGTGGAGTCTACTGCTCAATTGAAGAGGGTGTAGGGAAGGATTCCTAGTCACCTTGTTGTAGGCTGGTTTAGGTAGAGGGTCATAGAGCTTTGGGAGCCTGGCCCGTAATCTAAGGTTCCTCATGAGAACAGGGCAAGGTATGGAGGTCATTTCAGTTAGTGCATATGGGTTATATACGGGCTCAAGTGCTGGTAGATTAGGTAGCATGGTTGGGCATTGTCTGTTCAAAACGTACAATATTGATCTCAGTAACACTGTATAAAGCGCATGGAGATACATTGTGATGTAGGGCAAGAAGGGCTAGTACAGTGAAGTTGTAGTCACTAGCAGGGTGCATAGGCAGTGGGTTACGATTTTAGCAATCCAGGCACAATAGCATAGGTCACTGGCAGAGTGCATAGGCATGGGGTAACCTAAATTTGATTTAGCAATCAAGGCACAAAAGCATAGGTCACTGGCAGAGTGCATAGGCATGGGGTCACCTAAGTTTGATTTAGCAATCAAGGCACAAAAGCATAGGTCACTGGCAGAGTGCATAGGCATAGGGTCACCTAAATTCGATTTTTCAACAGGGCGAGAAGCATATGTCACTATATATGGCAGAGTTATGGTTCCAGGTATTTCGATTACCTTGTGTGTGGCAGTTAGGGACTGGCAGACACAGACACAAACAGGAACCAAACAGGTGCTGGCCTTTTAGCAGTGGGCCTTGGATGTTGTGGGCCGGCTCTGCCTGCCGGCAACCAATGGGGGATGAAATAGGCAGGACAGTCTATCAGTGTAGCCTGGAGCGGTGTCCTGGGCAGGCTGATCTGGTGTTGGGAAAGGAGTCGGCCATTTTTGAATTTCGAATACCTCGTGTACTCCAATGGCGATTCCAATGCGGGGGCACAAATTGCCACGATTTGGTGCTGTTAGGAAGCACGTTGGCGCTGCTTCTAAATATGAGGAATTCGAAAAATAAACAGAAGCGGATGCCGCGATCAAAATAAACGCATCGCGGAGAAGGCGCTGCAAACTAGCGCTTGCCTTAATTATGGCATTACACAGGAAAGCTTACTGGTGGGTGCCCGCTGCTCCTGCAGGGGCGGACGCTGGTCCGAGGAGCTTTATTTATTACAATAGGTGGCACAATATACTTTTTATTCCGACACTCCCACCTGCTTTTTCTTTTTTGTATCGAGGGATGTCGAGGTTGTCGCTGTTATTTGATCTGAGGAGTGTAATGTTGATTTTCTTGCTAACTATGTTGCAAAGGTATTTAGGTGGTTTGTTAGAGATGCATTTGTGGGTGATGCTAAGGGTTTTGAGAAGTATTCTAGCTTTAATGGGGAGCCAGTTGTGTGTGTTTTCCCGATGTTGGAAATGTGGTCCTATTTTTTGTTATTTTATTATTTTTATTTATTTATTTTTATGCCTAGTGCTGCTCGTAGGGCTTTGTTCTGCAGGAGTTGGAGTTTGGCTAGATTGGTGTTGGAAGTGCCTAGGAAGAGGATGTTGCAATAGTCCAACTTCGAGCGTATGAGTGCTCTTGCTAGGGTGACGCAGTTCATGGTAGTGAGAAATTTGCGGCTGAGGAAGATGAGTTTAGATGTATAGGATGTGGAGGATAGGGTGTTGATTTGTTTGGTTATGGTAAATGTGGCGTCTAGGTATACCCCTAGTGTCTTCACTTGTTTGAGTACTGGGCTTGTAGTGCCATCGATGATGAAAGATGAGTAGGTTTGCTGTAGAGAAGCGATTTTAGATGATGAACCTATTATGAGTAACTCTCTTTTGTCATCGTTGAGACATAAGCTATTGTTGGCCATCCAGTTTTGGATTAGAGAGTAGATTTCATTGATAAGGATAGTGTCTTGCTTGTGATTACTTGTTAAGGGGATGAGAATCTGAGTGTCATCTGCGAAATTGGTGTAGATGACACCCATAGCATCCAGTGCTGCAAAAAGCAGCTTGGTGTAGGCATTGTGAAGGGTAGGTGATAGAGACGATCCTTGCAGGACGCCTAAAGGGACTGGTAGTGGATGGGCTGACTCTTTCCCAATGGCCACTCTTGAGGTCCTATCTGCAAGGAAGGATTTGATCCAGTCTGTTGCATTGTTTGACAAGTTGAAATTGTTGGCTAGGGTGGCACAGAGTTTGTCGTGGTCGACCAAATCAAAGACCGCTGATAAGTCTAATAGCATAAGAAGACAAAGTTTGCCTGCTTGTCTGGAGGCATCCATTTGGATCTTCAGGTCTAGTAGGGCTGTTTCCGTGCTATGGTTGGGACGGAAAACTGATTGTCGGTCCCCCAGGAGTTTGTTCTGTTCTAGGTGGTTTTGGATCTGAGAGTATGCTATTTTATCGATTTGCAAGAGAAAGGGGACAGTGGTTATGGGTCGGTAATTGGTGGGGATTGAGGGGTCCAAAGTGTTTTTTTTTTTTTTAGCAAGGGTGTGACCCAGGCTTTTTTGATGCTGGTGGAGACTATGTTGGAGCTGAATGAGGCGTTCACAAATTCCGTAATGATTGGTGTAAGAGTGGGGGCACATAGTTTGACTAGGTGGGATGGGAATTTGTCTTCTTTGCATTGCTTCGAGTTTGGCTATAGTAGTTAGTACTTCTTTATTAGAGACTGGAGTGAATTGGAAGGGTGTGCATGAAGGAGTGTAGGTGGGAGTGGTGGCGATGAGAGGGGAGGTTTTGCCATCAAGTAGTCTTTCTACTGTCAATTTTCTTTTGTAGGAGCGTTATTGTGGTGGCTAACGCGTCTTGAATAGTGGTGCACCAAGCTTTACTTGTGTTATGAGGCGCTATGATTTGGCCGGGGTTTTCAAGTTCTCTGAGGATGGAAAGGAGCTCTTTACTATCGGAGTTAGCATTGGCTATACGTTGATTAAAGGCATTGGCTTTGTGAGATATCGCTGACTTGTATTTATTAGCTATTTCGAAGGCTTTTTCTGATTCAAGGCTGTTTGTTTTCCTATGTGTGTGTTCCAACGATCTTTTCGTGCGTCTGAGGGAAACTAGTTCATCATCAAACCGGAAGCTGGAGCGTTTGTCAGGTTTCCTCGTTTTAGTTAACAGGGGCAAGAGAGTCAATGGTGTGGGTAAGTCATTGTTGCTAGCAATCTGCTAGATAGTCAAGATTGTTACTGTTTGGTGTGACTTTGGCTAAAGATGAGGTTAGGAAAGCTTTTTGATATTTCTAGTTTCAAACGTGTCAAATGGTTTGAGACTGGTAAGGTTGATACTGCTATATTGCAGGGTAAAGTTGAAGACTCTGGTCAGTCCACGCTACAGGGAGAATGGAGTTGGTGATATGTGAGTTCAGGGAGAGGATCCAGTCCAATGTTCTACCTTTGGAGTGCCTAGGTTCATTAATCATTTTGGCAAAGTTCATATCTGACATAGCTGAGTGGAAGGCAGATGCGTCTGTATCCGAAGGGTCACCATATCCTAGGGTGAGATCTCCTAGAATGATGCATTTAGTTTTAGGTTTGATAATGGGCGTAAGCAGTAGTGGTATGTCTAGATTTGGATGGGTGTTTTTGTTGGGTGATCTATAGACCACTAAAAAGTTAGTAGTGGTTTTTGGGTTGGGCGTGAATTTGACTAGTAGAAGTTCATAACCGTCTAGTTGTTCCAGTGGGCAGGCTCTGAGTTGTAACGATGTTCTGGCTATAATTGCCACTCCTCCTCCTTGGAGGTTATTTCTATCTGTTCTGGAATGCTGTATCCTTGTGGGATGGCAATGGTAATTAGCGGGCCTGCGGCCGGGTGAAGCCAGATTTCAGTTATAACTAGCATATCAAGTTGTTGATCCATGATCAGGTCGTGTATTTCTACGGCATGTGCTCCGAGTGAGCGAGCATTAATAAGTGTGCCTTTGACCTTGAGGTCAGAGTCAAGAGGTGGAATATTCTTTGGGTTTGCAGTCTGGGTGGAATTTTCTGTTTTGGTGGTTGATTTATGTGTTTTTTAGGGGAGATTTTACGTCAGTGGTTATTAGGCGAGTTTGTTGGAGAGATGGGGGTGCGTGCGGTCATAGTGGATCTTGGTGTTTGCTGGTTACTCCGGCTCTGAGTCTGCTGATGCCCAGAATGGGTATTGTTTTATTATTGGCCATGGTATCAATGGGAGTGGAGGTGGGGTATGGGGTGGGAACGGTCGGGTTGGCTGGAGTGGTGATGGTGGGCTTGCACTGTTGTAGTGTGCATTTATGGGGGGTGGCAGGGGAGGAAGGGTGTGGGGCATGGTACAGGGTAATGACGCTGGCATCCTAGCCTGGCTAGGCCGTTGTTGAACTTGATGAAGTGACCTCTTGTGCAGGGCACAGAGTGGGACAGTATACAGAAGGGGAACATTATGGTAGTTAACATAGTGGGCTAGGGTGGGTGGGTGGGGGGGGGAGTGGCAAACGCTAGAAATCAGTCTGATCAGCTAACACTGGATTTGGGTCAGGCGTGGCAGCAATCTAGAATGGCTGAGGACATGAGTAGCAGCACGGAGCAATAATCACAGTGGGCCAGCGGGGGCCATGGGTAGCAGCACAGGGCAATAATCACAGTGGGCCAGCGGATGACTTGCCGGCGTCAGGTTGAGTCCGCATTCACACTAGGTTAGATACAAGGTATGCAACAACATTTTTTAGGACAATTTCAAATATCGGTAATGGGTGGGACATACTTGGACATGTTTGTAGGAGATAGTGGTTAGTGTGACAATAATAACACAAGCGATGCAAGGGCTTACATATGTCTGGTCCGTGTTCGTTATGGATCCACGCCTCTGTGTGCAGCAGCAGGTTTTAGATGGTTCTATATTGCAATCCGATGCGAGTCTGAGCGAGCAAGAGTGTCCTGTGCCGTCGTGGTAGGCCGGCTTCCGCCTCTGGCGTGCCTCTCCACCTATGAGGGCGCGTGCAGGGGGTTGCTAGGCAACCAAAATAAACAAATGCCAGGCTTTCGTTGCGGCGGCCATCTTAGGGTCTAGTTGCACGAACTAGCCCCGGCTCCTTGTGGTGAGGGGCTAATGGTGGCTGTGTCTAGTGGGCGGGTAAGGGCCCCGACTGGATGCCAACGATGTTTACCGGCAGTAAGTGTCGGGAGCCATCAGGCTCTGGAGGGGCATCAGCATCCGAGAGCGTTGGTGGGAAGTCTAGCTGCTCCTGCAGCGGGACGGATCCACGCGGCAGCTCGGATCGGCTGCTAGTGATGAGGGGCTCCAGCCCTGGGTAGCAGAAGGGAGTGGAGCTCAGGTGCAGACAGGAGGGGCCTTGGTCTGTGCGGGCCTTTGTCGTGTGATTTTTATTTTTATTTATGTATTTTTTTTTAATGCTTTTTGTTTCTTTAGTGATGCTGGAATTCTACCTTATTTCACT
Source organism: Ambystoma mexicanum (assembly GCF_040938575.1). Lineage (NCBI taxonomy): Eukaryota > Metazoa > Chordata > Amphibia > Caudata > Ambystomatidae > Ambystoma > Ambystoma mexicanum. The sequence goes on from NC_090937.1 coordinate 41,035,162, forward strand.
GTCCATTTCTTTTGGGTTAGAATAAGCATATACTGCACCTAAATGATATTTGTCCAATTCTAAAGGGTAGCTGTAAGTCTAATGTGCAGTTTTATAAATGGTACACTTTATGCCTTCCACCTGAGGCCATTCTAATTTGAACTGTGTTGGGGAAGATTGTTATATTCTCCACCTATGTCCTCTGACATTCATTTTGCAAACCGCCAATATCTTGGCTACTGCACCTGTTAGGTGGCTCTGACTCACCAGTGCCCTCGTGAATATTTGATTTTGAAGCCCCACTACTGAGTAACTCTTGATCCCAAAGCCATTACACATCCATAAATGTTTAACCTAATGGCTCCTTGTGCCAACTACCGCTCTACATTGGGATGTCCAAGAAGGACAGCTGCAGCTGTTGATCCTTCTCTTGACCAATGTTTTGCTCTAAACACCTTCAATTATACTAACATCTCACCAATCATTATCACTTTCTCCCTTTTTATGGCAAGGCCTAAAGTAAGCAGGGTCACATGGCAATTTGCTGTGCAATTCTGTAGGTTTGCTAATCAATTTGACACTTGTGTAGCAAAGTCAGATATTTAACTTACCCTGTACAATGAAACGTGCCTCGCAATCCTCGTTTGCCCATTGAGCTCTCTTCGCCCTCCTTCTTTTTTTTCTCTGTTCACTGCAAGTTCAAAGGGGCTAATGTAGAGAGAGTGCATCCATAATCATTTTATCCACTCATAAGTAACAAATGCATGAGTAGGAGTGCTAGGCAAGAATTTCTTATTCAAATCATTGCAAGCCAGAAGTAATTGGGATGATACTTTTATTGAGCTAACTACATACTGTCCTGCGAAGATGTAGGTTTTATCTTTCTTTGTTAAATGACGGTCCATTGTTGAAGCTGAAAATGTAAATTGTTACATAATGTATAATAACAGTATTGATACTGTCTAACACTGCATCTTCCCCATGCTTTACATTAGGTTAGTGTATCTAAATCTCATTGTCGCAAACTATATTTCATTTTGTTGGGGAAGATGCATCATATTGAAGAGTGAACACTTTTGAAAATGTCCATGATCACACATGCTTTTGATGGAAAGCCTAGTTATGTAACTTTCTGACTGTAGATGAACAAAAAGAAAATAGTCCGGGCTGTATTTTGTCACGCCCCTCTTTTTTACTGTTTATAGCCAGCACCAGGAAAATGTTTCTTTTTTCATAAACAAGTTTTATTTTTGAGTACCAACAAATCTTGTATAAATCTCTTTACAAGGAACACATTTATATACAATTCATGTGTACACATTCATTTGGCCAGACAAAAAGGCCTCCACACAGTATTTTATACACTAATAACATATAACTTTTTTTAGACGCATAATCTGCACACTTATATTAAAGTATCTTCTTTCCAGTTCATTTTCTTTGTTGTTTAGGGCCCGTCATAGTTAAAGCGGTGCTGGTGGTCGATGTATAGGAGGGTCGACGGTGTGTTTCGGCCCTCTTGTCACCAACTGGGGTGTCATAAGTCAGCGGCCTTCATCCGGATGATAAATTAATTCTAAAGTACACAAACGTTTGTGTGTGTGTCTACAAGTGGGAAAAACAAAGAAGGGGGGGGTGAAATATTTCTTAAAGGATGTAGAACTAAATCTAGAGAGTGATGAAGAAGATTAAGTAGTAGCCCAATCCAATATTCATCTGTGGGGGGGGAAGCCCACTCTATTGGGTAAAACCCACACAATGGTAGTCTTCTGCGTCCCCAATCTATAAAGTAAAGCGGCGCTTAGATTCATATACCAGGAAGTACTCCTAGAACCCCACAGTGTAAAATAAACTGAGGGCAGCAGATGGCAAGTCTTGCCTTATAATGGTGACTTTGCTTAACTGGTTTGATACCACGAGATGTGCAGGTTGTGGTGATGCTAGTCCACGTCCATGGATTAAGAACAGGCACCTAGGAGCACAAATAAAATGTGCTATAAAACACACAAATGTTCCCCTAGTAGAGAATCGCAACTGCTGGAATGGAATAATTGTCTAGGATATAGTGCGATTCCCAACCAGACGGCAGAAATTGCACACACAGTTCAATTACAGTGGTTAATAGTAGTGACCAAAAGTATTACAGGTAGTCTATTGAAAGGACAGACAGGAGTACGTCTTTTAGAGTACATAAATGATAAGCAGGGCTCTAGATGGAAGCCCATCGATGTGAATTGAGCATAAATGTGTGCACATGAGAGACAATCTGTAAATTGGCAGTGGAGTGTAAGACTAGACCGCGGCCAGTATGTCCATAAATCTGTGCATATAACCCCAAATCTGTGCCAAAGTAGACGCCAACCTTCATAATAAACTTAGTTTTACCGCAATGTGGTGCCGTCAGGATTCCAGGTTGCTAAGCGACCGGACATAACAAACCACCTGCTATTTAAAGTATAATGGTGGGTGGCCATTTTGAAATGGCTCGGATGCAATAGATTGCCAGTAGCCCGCCTTATGAAATACTGGTTAGGTGGCTGCAATGTGCACTACCTTTTCTAAGGACCAGTAGGAAAACTATATCCTCGAGGATATCCATTTTCTTTTTTTCTGCAGGTAGTTTGATTTTTTTTATTTTTTTTTCCTCACACATTGCAAGCCTCGCGCATTCCACAATGAAGCTGTTGGCTGGCTTAAGTGGGGTCCCGCGTGCCTCCAAGATTGTGTACAAAATATATCTAGGCATTCCCTTTGGGGAATCGAGGTGAACAAGGACTACACATCTAGTGTAACTAGAATGTCATCAGGCCCTCTAGATATTATGGTGTCGATCATGTGTAGAGTCCTTCACATACGATTTCATGGTTGTCACAAATGGTTTTAAGAAGTGTTCAGTATATATGGATAGGGGTTCTAGTATAGTCAATAGCTGCCACGATGGGTCTCCCTGGTGGATCGATCATGTTCTTGTGTACCTTAGGTAAGATATAAAAGGCTGGTGTCTTGGGATGTTTCTTGGCGAGGAAAGTTTTCTCTTCGTCACATATCAACTCCTGATTGTGTGCATGCCTGAGAAGACAATGGAGTTCCTGATGTATCCGTGGTGTGGTATCTATAGGTAGTTTCTCGTATGAGGCTGTGTCTGCCAGCAGGCGTTCACATTCAATATCTTACTTCTTGGTTTCTAGCAGAACAATCCATCTGCCCTTGTCAACTGGTTTTATGATAATTTGAGTAGTCTTGCGTAGGGCCGACGTTCGTTTCTCGCTAGTGAGCTTATCTGGTTGATTGACAAAGTACTTCTAAAGTTTGACGAATAACTAGATTCTAAAATGCGGTTATCTGCAGGGTAGGTATAACTAGGGGGAGTGAATTTAGATTTCCCTTTTAAGCCCGTCTGATTTTCTGTTTGAGTACTTGGCATGTTGTCCCTATGTTGCATAGTTAAGTGGATTTAAAAAAAGTGTTAGTCTGATGTTCCGAAAGAACTTGCGTAACTTTATTTCGCACATGAGAGGATCAGTCTTAGTGACGGGTACAAAAGATGACCCTTTTTGGTGTATGGTAAATTCAGCCTTGTCTAGCTTGTGAGATGAAAGGTTGCTGATGGCTATCTCGTCACTTCTTGGTCCTGATGCCACTGTTCTCATTTTATTGTATTGTGGTTGAATTCCTCTGTTCCGGCCTATTCTTATGCCCCCCCCCAGACCCTCTTCTGTGAAAACCCTGTTGTCTTGGTGTACTAAAACCTCTCCCTCCTGTGAGCGTGCCTCTTCCCCCTGTAGATGTACTGGGGTCTTTATTGTTGTCGTTTGAGGAGCCTGATGTATTAGAGAATGTCACGTACCTGCGTTGTCTCCTGTTTCTGGGGTTTTTATTCTGTTCAGTGTAGGATGTTTCTCTCAAAAACGGGCAAGTCTGCTCTTCTCTATCTAACTTGCTGGTTGTATACATCTGTGCAACTGGTGCTTAGCCCATGAGCTGATCCCATACTCCTTGACATTCTAGTTTATCACCCTGTTGCTTTATACTAGCTACCCTGAAAGCGAGATGGCTGCAAATTACAACATTCCCCCTAGTTTGTTCAGTTATCTGCCTGCTATGGAACCCACTCTGCTTAGTGTCTTACTTTCTTTCCTCTTAGATAATGAATAAACAAAACAAACACAATCTTTTATACAAAGTAGTCATCAATAGTTCCAGCCAGTCTGTACATTGACAGATCTACTGCCTGCCATACACTGTAGTTGGACTCCTGATCTCGCGTTGCTATGATTAGGATTACATTATATATTAGCACCTGCATGAGAGAGCTGGCCAAACTTTTTTCAGAGCCTTTTTTCATATATATTTGTGTCCATCATGCAGCTATCTTTTTACTGATACTCATTCAGGACTTGCAGTCTTTTTGCCCACTTGCATAGATTTTATGATTGGTGAGTACAATTTGCAGGCCATATTTCAAATGGTTATTTAACTTTGTAGTAAATGTCAAAGAAAAGTTTCACTGTGCATGTCTGGCCTCTAGGTGGCGGCAGTGTGCCAAATAAAGTTGGTTTGTGGTGACATGCACCATTTTACAGAAACCGCCTTTACATTTTGTTGCCATGGGTCAAGTGCATGTCCTCTTAAGGCAGGTAGGTAAACTAAGTTACTGGACCTGCAGGTCTAGCAGAATTTTAAGGAATTTGCAAGGCTTGACTCCCCTCAATAAGGTCTTACTTCACTGGTACACAAAACTGCTGTATTGGTGCTCTTTATGACTTGGGTACAAAACTTCTAGTGACATTAAAAGTATTAGTACAACATTGCTAATCAAATGGGTTTGTTTGCTCATCAAGTACATTGTAATTAGCAAACTCTGCTACTACGTTTTTGAAAACTAATTTATCCCTTGTTTTGTGACTTGAGTCTTTGTTTTGTTCCTGAACTTTTCCCTCAATTGCCCTGGCCCGCTTTCCTTTCTTCCATATCGATTTAATCCCACAGAGTGTTTGTTTTCCCTCTGGAGTTGTTGGAGAATTTGCTTCTTTGCAGACAAGGTTCTGGGCTTTAACAATCCGTAGAAATGTGCAAAGCATTAAAGACATTTAACATATGTTCTTTGTGCTGATTTATATAATCTAGCACAACCTTTCGTATTGTTGTGCATGTCTTGTAACATGGAATAGCTGGTTTTTCACTTATTCTACCACATCAGTATGTATGTTGGTTAATCTATGGAGATATTTAATGTGTTTATTATTACTAGTATTGTAACTGAGATTTTAGAATTGCGATTTTATGCATAACGTGGCGTCTCCTCAAACATCATTCCCAGGAAATTGGCTTCAGCAGATGGAATGCCTCATACACGCATAATGATAGACTAGCAACACAATGCGTTTTGCAAAATAAGGCAGTTAAATGTTTTCAAACGCAAGTTCCATGGCGAGTGCTTACAAAAAAAACTGTCTAGTGCCCGAATGCCCATTTTTCCTTTGCTCGTTTAAACAACGTTTGAAAACCTAGTTATGATAAATGCGGTGCTTGGTGACACCTTTTATTGTCTAAAAGCTGTTGTGCCTGGACCCCCAGGCACTGGATCCAGGCATGCAGTTGCTGAGGGCACCCAGCCAACAGACTTGGCTGCAGGATGACACAGCTAGACCATGAGCACGCGGGGGTGGATAACTTCCTGGGGGTACTTGAGCAAAACAAGAGGTGATGGCTGGAAGGTTTGGAATTCATCCTAACCTCTGGCATTGCTCTGGGCAACCCTTCAGGTTATCTTTCTTCTCCTGCCAATCCATAAGGAAAGGGGAAAGACCATATGCAAATCAGGCTGGGTCCCACTCCAAAAGGGGCAGTCCAGCCCAAATTGCTTGTTCACATCCCTTCTGCACGAGACAACAAGCATCCCCAACCACACGGGCCATCACAGCACAACGCTCTCTGCCTGGAAACGCAGCACCCTTCAAATAACGCATCAGGCAGGTTTCTGATTGAACGGGGAATCTCTCATCCCTTTTATTGTGTTGGTCACCAGGGCACAGACCTGTGACATTTGCCCGAGCCCTGGCAGAGACTCCCAATTTCTAAAAAGCGGTGGCACACCGCAAAAGCATATTTAAAGAGTGTTTCCGAATCTATATTGTCGTTGCAGATGTTTGTGCTACGCAGAGAAATTCAGCAGGTCCGACTCAGATTTGCCTTTTTCTACCAAAAATTCGAATTGTGAATAACGCTTTTTTTGCCGGGTTTTGCAGGCCATTTGCATGTATGTTGGCCACCATAGTTGCGCTCTCGTTAATTACGAAACGCTTTACCAGCCTTGTGCCAGCACTGGCTTTCATTCACAATTCAAGCCGTGTACATATTAATGTTTAAAAATTATCACGTTCAACTCCCAAACAGTATGGCAGAAACAAACCTATGCCGCGTTCACATACAAAAGTGAACCGTGGTATTTTTCGGTTTTGATTCAAATCGAACGGTAGCATAAATTCCTAAGGTTGTGGACTGCTACACCGGGTTTATCTATGTATCGTACAAATAGCTGGAATAGCGCATTAACCAGCCCGAGCAAGGGAACTCGTTTTTTTTAGACACCGATTTGGGCGTGGGTACAGTAGCTTCCTCCCGCCCAACCCCCTGGAAACTGGTTGCCTGGCGCTGCTGCCAAGCCCTGTTCCCAATAGAGTTTACCCTCCCCCGTCTTTATTTGCTTTGGAAACATGTGTTTGATGTATGTCTGGGTGAATGATCAGCAATGCGTTGAGCACCTTTTCTTGGTAACGCCGACTTCCACGCACGGAAAACAGGAATTCTTCGCGTTGTAAGGCAAACGCCAATGTTGTGAAACTTCTGAATGTTAAAACTGAGTTACTCGCAAGAGCACAGCTCTCCCATGAAAAAAGAACCATCGTTTAAATATATCTGCTTAAATTTGAGTGCACAGTACTACTGTCTTAAAATGCAACCCGAGAACCAAAATATGTGGAGGAAACATTTAAGACAAAAAAAAATACAATTAGCAACTAAGAAAAACAAACCATTCTTGTAACAGCGCCTCGATGCCTGCGGGCTGTGTGAGCGCTTTATAAATGTAATAAATAAATAAATGCTGCCTGTAAGTCTGGTCTAATATTCATTGTATTCACTGAACTTGAGAAAGTACGTGATCGCATATGCTGTCAATATTGAACGGAAGGATGCAGACACAAATTTAACACCTAATATTTTTAAACTGTGTTGTTTTCAAGTGTCGTAGTCCAAATGAGTTGAAGTGGATTTCCTCAGGTAGGCGAACTCGGGGTCAATCTTTTCGAAATGTTCATTGTTCAGTAGCACAGATGTTTTAAATCTCTGTCTAGAGCTGCACTTAGTACTGAGCTCATCACACGGAAATGGAACATGGCAGTGGTGGGTTAGTCCACAAACTGCCTCGCGAGAAAATACTTTATACTGAGCCCCTCCTGTGAGTAAAAATATTGTTGGACCCCTCCCGCCCCCATGACGGAACTTTAGTTCATTTATGCGAAATGCTGTTGTTGTCCTTTCATTTTGAAAGCCTCAGTCCCACAACCCCCATTCCCCAGATATCATCCTGCAACCTAGAGGGTCATTTCCGCTCGGCTCTTTGAAAACCACTGAACGAAGAAGACCTAAGTTTACAGGAAGGTAGTGACTGGTCCAGTCCCATTGCTCAGAAGAAGACCTAGGTTTACAGGAAGGTAGTGACTGGTCCAGTCCCATTGCTCAGAAGAAGACCTAGGTTTACAGGAAGGTAGTGACTGGTCCAGTCACATTGCTCAGTTGTGAACTTATTATTTACTTAATTGTTACTTAATTGTGCCACGGATGGACCTAAATAGACATGTTGGGCACTTTGGATCTCTGCCATCGCTGGGGGAATGGTATTGCTACCATCGCCGAGGAAAATGTGCTCACTAATTGGTACTGTTAAAGATTCTGACACTGATGGTTTGAGCTTCCTGGAGTCATGCCATTATCTGCGAGGAAGCCATACAGAGGGGTTCTTATCAAAGCTTGGTTTAGCCATTGGGAAAACTGAAGCAGGCCCTTCTACCTAATAATAATTAATGAGGTCATGGGAAGGTTTTTTTTATTTGATCCATACACTTGCTCCTTTCAATTGCGGATTCTGAACCACATTGAAATTCAGTTTGTTTTTGGCAGTGCTCGTAAAAAAAAAAAACCTCCTAGCGTTTGCTGAACTTATAACATGAGCATTCTCAGTTGGAAGACTAGCTTCTAAGAATGCATAGTGCAACATCACGATAATGCACATTGTTGGTGCAGTCTTTCACAGATAGCTTTAAAGAAATGGTTCGTCCAAAAAATGTTATTGCAAAAAAAGATGGACCATAATGAAAAAAAAAAGATTGGCACATTTTTTTAGTCCCTATGTAAAATTTTGAGCAATTGAAGCTCAAAATTTACAAAAGCAAGCACATGGGGGCATTCATTTTGTGAAATGGATGCCCGCCTGTGCTCGCTTTTGTGGCACTAATGAAGAAAAAGCCAGCCAGTTGTAGTAAACAAAATCTACCACTGGGTGGCTTTTCCTTCATTGGTGCCGGGACTTGGAGGACGCAGACCGGAGACTACAGGTAGAAAAGCTGCAGCTGCATCTCGGTAAGTGCGATTTATTTTTAAAAAAAATAAGCACTAGCAGCATTTTTTTTCTAAGTTTCCCGGGCTGGAGGAGCTTAGACCCCATTGGGTCTCCGGTGCTCCCCTGGGGGAGCACCGGAGACCCAAAGTGATAGCCACGACAGGCAGAAACACAACGCGGTTTGATTTGAAAACGCTGCGGTTTTTCTTTCTAAGTTTCTCAGGCTCCTCTGGAGCCTGAGAAACTTAGAAAGCAAAACCGCAGCGTTTTCAAACGCAATAACGTTGTATTTGTTTGCGGTAGCTTTAAAAGCTACCGCAAACATAAATACAACGTTTTTAAAGCTGCGGTTTTATTTCTAAGTTTTCTGGGCTCCTCCAGCCCGGAAAACTTAAAAAAAAAAAAAAAAAAAAAAAACGCAGCTAGTGCTTATTTAAAAAAATAAATAGCACTTACCGAGATGCAGCTGCAGCTTTTCTGCCTGTAGTCTCCGGTCTGCGTCCTCGGAGTCCCAGCACCAATGAAGGAAAAGCCACCCAGCGGTAGCTTGGTTTACTACAGCTGTCTGGCTTTTCCTTCATTAGTGCCGCAAAAGCGAGCACAGGCGGGCATCCATTTCACAAAATGGATGCCCCCATGTGCTTGCTTTTGTACATTTTGTGCTTAGATTGCTCAAAATTTTACATAGGGACTCAAAAAAAAATAGATTGGCACTTTTTTAAAAAATGATTGCCCATCTTTTTTTGCAATAATTTTTTTTTGGGCGAACCATTCCTTTAAGAAACTCGCAAATCAGACAGGTGGTTCAAGGGTTTTTGCTAGCCTGCTTCTTGTGAGTTTGTTGTGCAGTGTTCGAGACTGACGGATAATTTGACAAATGTCCAGCGTGAAGGACGCCTTGCAGTTTAGCATGGCCCACAAACAGAGTTCTAGTAGACAAGGGCTTTTCTCCTGATATCATGGCAGAGAGACCCAATATTCACTCCTCCGAACTATGAGGCGGAAAGTGAAGCCAGGACCAGACTTCTATCTAGGATTAGATGTGACAACCAACACCAGAATGCGGATCACTGTATGGGAGAAGAGACGCAACTTAATTTCAAGCACTCCTCCTTCAGTTTCAATGTAGTAAAACCACTTACCATATATTGGGGGCTTTATACGAGTTTGGCAGTGTGTCCAAATGTGGTAATGCGGTGGTAAATTACCAATGCATTATCTCCCATTACCACCCCACCGAACCGCGGGTTTGGAGGTAAACCAGAGGAAAAACCTCCAGCACATTGCTGGAGGTAATTCCTCTGCTTTACCGACGGTAGCTATTCCACGAAAATCCCCATGAGTCCTATGGACTCCAATAAATAGGGGAACTAACGCGCCTACCAACACTTGTAATCTGGCTGCAATTCCACAGGACCAAGTGGTGGTAATGGTAAATCCGTTTGGTATCTTCGGATTTACTGCAGAGATACCACTAGACTTGTAATGAGGCACATTGTCTTTCTTCATGCTTGGAATCTCCAAGGAAATTGGACTACTAAGGAAAAGTTAATGTGTCAGGCAGCCACCCGACGTTCCAAGCTCGGGCGAAAGTCCAATAGGATCCATCACCTGACAGCACGAGACCGCTTGGAACAAAGTAACAGATCTACAGGAAGAAGACGTCATTTGGTTCTTATGAGTTCCCAGCCTGCAGAGGACCACTGGATTCATAGGAGAGTCCTTAATCTGGAAGACAGGGGCACGTAAACTCACTGAGAATGAAGCGGGAGATATACCCTCAGTACACATGATACCGAGTATGGGTCGGTTGGTCCATCCAGAACAAAAGAAGTCCAGAAATTGAAGAGAATAGACCAAGTCAGCAACAGGTAATCCATCCAGCAGTGCAGTACAAAACGTTAGTCAAGACAGTCCAGGAAAATGGGCAAAGGGTCACGATTTACTCTAAAGTACACATCGCTTAACATCACTTGCCAAGTTTGAGAAACACTTACGCTTCCATCTCGGAGCATCTTAAAGGTCCGGTGTTCCTTGATGGGCCGTTCTCAGATGCCATCTACAACATAACGTGGCCGTGATAGCTTCACGTTGTTGACTTCACAGCCAAGTGGAGAGCTAGAATGTGATTTGCCTGGAAACTGCATTTTCGCATCCTGCATGGCAGACGCCAGTGTCTGAATATGGAACGTCGACGGTTAATTGTCTACGTTGCTGACGACTAAAGTATTTTAGCTGTCCCTCAGTCTCCTGTGGGCTCCCTCGACACGTGCTTCCCTGTTGCCACAGGACAGCATAAATGATCTGTAAACGCTACTATCTATGCTTTTACTGTGTAGAGAGGTTATTCTAAAGTCCAAGACCTTATGTATCATACTCTCCGGGGCTTTCTAAGAATACCCTACTCCATAGTACACATGAGCATTCTCGGTTGTACGTTTGCAGGTCTTCATTAGAAAATATTGAATAGCAGTCTTTTATATTAATAAACAAATCTTGAACTCTTGAATTATGCACTACCTACTGTGACCGAGCTCACACATGCATAGATGAATTATAAGCATAGATAAATCGAAATTTTACAATGGAGATTTTGTTAGGTGGCCAGTTTAATATGCAATCTGCCATCCTACTGAAATAGTGCGCAGTATGTTGGCACCATGTCAGACCTGCGTTGAAGATAATGAGAAAGGTTAGGTTCTGAGAAGCCGGTGACCTTACGTGTGGTGTACCCAAGTGCTTTTGGCTGCTTAATTACCCAGTGAAACCAAGTCCCCTCTGGGAAGATATTTTTAAATTAGGTATCTAATGGGGTGGCATTTGACATTTGTATTTGGCAGCAAAATGATGCCTCGTCTTCCCTATGGCTCCAGCAGGGCTCTTAACAGATGTTACTCTGGTTGCTCCGGACCCACCAATAACATCACTAGCGAGTCTGCCTCTTCAGCACGCGCTTCACTGAAGTGGAGGATTTGAGTTTATGCTTCTGCATCTATTTTATTGTCCTGAGTCTGGGGAGGAGCAGGAAAGGATTAGATGGCAGTGATCGACAATGGTCTTCCGTCAACTAAAACTTTACCATGGTACCTCTCAAAACTGTTAAGACCATGCATATTGCTTTGGGTTTTAAATATTGAACTATACACACAGATACTTAGTGCTGGAAGGTGGTTAAAGGGCAAATAGTCTACCTCCAGCATTTTCTCCCTCTTCCTTCAATAAGCACTATCTGCTGTTGCAGATGACTAATATGCTGGCGAAAGAAGAGAGGAATAAATGGGGCAATTTCTGGGAAATCATGGTATTTGAGAAATGTGTAACACTCCACGACAGTGCCATCTGGTTTTTGTTTTTTTGCGATGCAAAATTAGGCTGTGCTTTTCTTTCCCAGAAAGGGAGCTCTGCTATCCAGGTCTCGCTTTCCAATGCTCAATACTAAAGTATAGTGCCCACATGTACTTTCGCTGGATCCCATTTCCTGGCACAGAACCAGTTGCAATGTTATATGATGAACAGCTACAGAGTAACGTGCATTCCTGAAAACAACCTGCTCGAATTATATTGATTCCAGCAGCCATGGATGTCTTCAACAGTGGGCTCCCATGATTCAAATTATACATAACTCTATCCCCATGGCCTGGTGCTGATTCTTTGGTGAAATATAAAGCTATATTGGCTTGATATAGTGGCCTATGAGCAGGCACAGTTATAAAATTTCAACCCGTCTAATGCCTTTTTTATTATCAACTGGTTTCCTGTGACTCCCACAACTATCAGCTTGTGTGTTGTAGTCTGGGGCGGAGGGTTTGACCCTCAACAAATGTTAGGCCCAGTACTGAAGGGCACTTTGCTCTCTTCTGGAGAGGCCTAATCCTATAATCCTTAACAGTGATTTTATGTTCTTCAACAGCAGGTGTATACTCTGAGCAGAAACCAGTAGACTTTCAGACTGGAGACCCATATTTCAATAATAATCATTAGTACCCCGCGTGGATGTGTCCACGGGATACACGTAACGTGATTGGCTTGTCTCCGAGCCATGGTGTAATCCCGTGGATGCACCTACATGCCTGCGTTTGTTCCCGGAGGGGAGTGTGTGTGGGGGGAGGAGAGGGGAGTGTGGCAGCCTTAGCCAATGTAGAGGCTCAAAACGGGGCAATCCCCTCTCCGACCCTCCCAAAGGCTGGAGGCTGCCTTCGTCCCCCGCCGGGGACTCTGGTTTGTTTGTTTATTTTATTTATTTTCCTCCACCCCCCCTCCCCTCCAAACTATCCCCTCCCAACCCCACTTACCTTCTTTTTTCTTATTTTCTCAGGAGCTAACGCGCTGGGAACACTTCTGTTCCCAGCGTATCCGCTCCCGATGGCTGTCCTGGAAAGGTGAAACCGACTGTTTCCCTTTCTCGGCGGCCATTTTATTTGACTATTTTAAAAACATTTTTCTGTTCCGAAACGCTGCCGGAACAGAAAAAAATGCTATTGGTACCCCGGTCTAACGGGCCGGGGTACTGATGGCAATAAACCACGAGACGGCGGGCCAATACTGCCCACAGTAATGCCCGCGAGGCTTCGTTAACTACGGCCCACAGTAATGTCTACCTTTATCGAGTTACTGCTGTATGAAATATAATTGAAGTTACTTGTGCCAACATAAATGGACTACTGTTCAGAAAAAACATTGAATAATTATTTCAAGACATTGACATTGTGCGGAGGATGGCACAGGGGCAACACGGTGATCTTGGAAGTAAGACCACGCAGAGCAGCAGAGGTTTGAATTGCAGATGCGCGCTTAGAAGCCAAGCTCTGGTATTAGGTGTTTGAGGAAGTTGCCATCTACAACTTCTAAATTGTTTCAAGGCACAATCAACTAAAAGTTTATATAATTGAGGAGGACCAGTGACTCCCCTCCTGAAAAGTCAACAGACTCTAAACTTCATACGAATACTGAGTAGATAGTTTACCACCCGAGCGGTAGCTGCCAATATAAATGTGTTCCTTGTAATGTAGTTTTTAAAAAAGCGCACATTTTTTGGGGGAATTAAAAATACATTTTGTTTACTCTAATGTTTTCTAATTTTTCATATGAAATGGGGATGGAAGGACAGAGCCCGAAAGATTGAGTTCATAAGGTTCAGTCACTGACGTGTCTGTTAATATTGAACACTTTTCAGACACTAGTGTGGAGAGGGTCCAAGTTTCAACAACTTAAATTTACCTTTAGCTGAAACTCGTTTAGTTGTTTAAAAAGCTTTTTGGACTGAAGATTTGACACATTCCCAGAGGAACAGGACATACCCCTGAGTGATGGGGTGGGAAATTGAGCTTTACGAGCAGCTCTGCCAATACAATGGGGAAGTCCTACCAATCACTTAAGTCTTTTTGATTTTAGGCAGACAGTAGGGGATGGGGGTTTGGTGTAGCTTAGAGGCTCTGAGCCCACAAAGGGCCATGCCATCTTGAAAATATATAGTTCTGATCCCTTCTAATGTCCTGCAGACAAGACCCGCTGGGAGCTGTAGCAAATTGACTATATAAGGAATTGTCCTCCACACTCCTTTAATTGAATCCTATTTGGACACACCTTGAAGAAGAATCCTCTCAAGATTTCACTGGGACCTTGTTGGGGTAAAGTATGTAAATCCCCAGCCATGGTTCTGAAGATGAGGATGTCCAAGGAGGACAGTCACCCCCCCCCCCCTGCCCTGATGCTGGAACATGTATACCCAGGACTTTGCCTGCTGAAGTGGCACCCTGGACAAGGCCTCACAGCACCCAAGATCAAAAGAAGCTGCCTTTGGCTCTCCCTGCATCTTTAAACCCATTTGAGCATCTCCAAGATGCCGACTCGTTGAATGCAGTCAAGCCACCTTGCCGCTGAAGTTGAGACACTGTATATCCCCAATCAAGTCACTGTTTTGAGCCTTCAGACTTCATTGATGTGCACATCATCCCTTTTGGCTCAGCCTTGAGCCATTGCTGCTTGTTGAGTTGCCAGTGTTGCTGTATCCTGTCAAACCAGCTCGCCAGAAAGCATCTGGAAATCCTGCTTACTGTTGAGCCCTTGAAGGAAGATTTAAGATTTAAAACCGTGGTCCTGTCTTGTTGTATGGGCCCTAGCTACATTGAAGACCCAACTTTATATCTTAAGACCTATTCTCGCATTTGAGCTTGCTACAAAGACTTATTGCCTGCTTTCATCAGTTCTTGATACATGTTTTCACTCGAAGGTTTGCATTATCTGCGCATTACTTTACAGGCAACGCTACGGTTCATGGTTGTATCAGCCACTTTTACTCCTTAAAAATAGTCTATAGCAAAAATACTATTGACAAAAAACAGACACATAGTAACCTGTGCCCTCCCTTTTAATCACAGCTCATTGGATATGTTTGTACCAGTAGTGCGCATCTTCTTTTTTTTCTGTAACCTTGATTGGACATTTCCTATAGTTTGGTAGTGCAGTACTGCTGGCGGTTTGGGTGCTTACTTTCTGGTTCACACCAGTTTCGAAGATTATAGTCTGCCCTGGGCCCTTTGGTAGTGAAAGTCAATGCAATCAGTTAAGTATGATGTAGCATATAACAATGTGAAGTGCAATGTTACAAAGTGAAATATACAGTGCATTAAAGTGCATCATTACTACCTTTAAAGAGATGAAGGTGTACCAATCATGTTGTGCCTGTTTCATGTTTAAGACATTGCTGTTTTAGTAGTAGTGTGTGGCTTAGTAGCAGTTTAGAAACCCTTACTCATCTCTGTACTCCTGCAAAGCAGCAGTCATTTTGTCACATTGGCTGAGCTATTGAAAGACTGAGCTGGGGGAGGGTGGGGGGGGCGAGTGGAGGCAATCTCGTGTCAAATGGGCCTTGTTTATTTATCTTTGAGGGCAGTAAAATGCGACACTGATGAGGATAATATTTTATGGAAAGGTTTAACACAGGGTAGAACCTCACTCTGGTCATCATTCACCTTCTAAGTGGTCTTACTCCACCTTTTTGAGCCTTGGGGGTATGATCAAATGCATACCATATGCTTGAATACTATTGCATGGGGCATTTACCTGAAATGCAGGTACCTCTGCAAGGTTTGTCTTGTCCTTTTATCCACCTGGTGAAAATATGTTTGGTTATAATGGCCTATATTTAAATGGGGAGACTTTATAGCCGACCAGTACATGTAAAGGCTAAAGGGATGAAACTAAGCGAGTTGCGTGCCTGACTAAATCTTCATTTGCATGGTGTGCGATTGCATACCTGCATATTGGCGAATAGCGTGAGATTGTGAAAGTCCAGCACCTCTGAAAGGCCACTGAAGCTGCAGTCCGAGTTAGGCACATACAATTACTGCGAATGTCACTAATGCTAAAATGGGGAAATTTCAGGTCGGAATTTGTCCTCTGAAAGACCGGCAGGACTGGGGCCAATGCAGCCTCATCTGGTGGGTCCCCTACACCCCTCTGAGAGAAATTGAGTAGACCAGTAATATTAAGTGGGGCAATATCCTTAACGTTGAATACTTTTAAAGTTCAGCAGGACTAGGTTAGTCTTATGCCGAGTGTGCTTGTACATACAATGGTAAGGACCCTTTGTTTGATTTGTGAAGCACCTGTTTCCTGAGCAGTCGAAAGTAGATGTTGGTGTAAAATTAACCACAGATTTCTAGGCTCCAAGCAGGAGCTAAATTTGCTCCCAGCAATTTGTGCCTGAAGTGCTGGTAGCACTTGCTTGTTGCAGTTCAGGTATTGGACTCCAGTCTTGTTGTTATCCCTCCATTTGAAGGGCAGTCAAAGTAGTACCGTTTAGTTTGCTGATACTAAATGGGAATTAAACGCGGACCTCTATGGAAGTCTAACTGTGGTGATGTCGAGTCTGTGGTGCGCCTGACGCATCTCGATCAATTTCAGGACTGTTAGATGGAAAAAGTATTGCTGTTTGCATGCCCAGCTGGCGTTCTGCCCATGGGCGTAATTTTAGTGGGGGGAGGTGGGGCAGGGATGTTTATTCCCCCCCCTCCAACTTTCATGGCACACCATTTTGTCGCCATTCATTTGGCTGGGGGCACCTTTTCTTCAGATGTCATGCCCCCCCCCCCTAACATTTCTAGCAAAGTTACTCCACTGGTTCTGCCTTTTTGGAATGCATTGCTAGATTCTCATTGGATGTCTGCACCAGCTGCATTGCTTAATGATTTAATTGGAGTGTTAGCTCCCCACAGAAGGACTTGCATCTTCACAATCGCAAACATACATTTAAAAGTAGTACATTGGCAGTTATTGGGAAAAAAAATGCACGGAGACGAACCAGACTTGGTGTTCTCTTTAGTGGACCGATTGACGGCTATTTTTGCTGTTTTAGTTGCAAGTTCCTTTAAGTTAACAATGATTGTTATCACCTTTCTTACAATGCATTACATTTACGAAGAACAGTCAAATGTGCAGTGAGATCGAAACTGAGAGGGGATCTCTTAGCTAAAAGGCAGTTACGAAAAGTTCCCTTTTTTGCAGTTATCATTCAACGTTATTCTTTTGTATAATCTCGTATCCTTTTAAACGGGAGTTTGCAGCGTTGAGACGGTTCTAGCACATTCCAATAAGAAAAGTGCTGTGGAGTGATGGCTTATGCTGAACGTGTCCAGGTCGGCGTAGGAAATGGACTGAAAAAAGGCAGAGCGGAGATCTGGCAGAGTTTGTCTTGCTGGAGCGCTGCACCCCGAAGCCCTGGGCTAGCCCTGAAAGCTCCCTGGGTTGTTCCCAAGCTGAGCTCTCCGACGAACAGCCTGTGTTTTAGAAGACTCGGCAGGCACCCGACACTGAATGCAGAAACAGCCTGGAGGAAGTCTCACACCCCGTTCAGATGTGTAAATGTCTTTCAATTTACAGACATATTTTTGTTAGTCATGCCCAATAATAAATGCAGAGTACAGCTTCTATTACTCATTCGAAGGTTTTCTTGCTGAATCACTAGCACAGACCGATTTAATGCGTGCTTTCTTTTGTTTTCAAAATATTTTTGCTTTTATGGGTATTGGGTTCCATTAAGAAATGGGGTGTTTTGTAGCGCGCATGCGCAACGCCCCGCCCCTCAAAAGGAAGTGTGTGTTCCCAGAGTAATTTGTTCCACTGCCAGCCCATGTCCAGGTTGAAGTAAGAAGGATACTGGATTGAGTGGGATGGGGGGGGAGGGGGATGACATCCACAACCATTCATTTGGTTGGTTGAGTTTGATTCATCAGAAGGTGGTCTTGCACCCTTTGTCTGGCATAGATACCCCAGCTCGCATTGGTGCCATAATTTCATGCTAAAATCAAAAATGCAAACATCAGAAACTGCACAAAATCTATGTATATATAGTGGTTTTGGTGAAGTGGTATTAGATTATTTTAGTAGCTGGTTGCTGGTTTATGGTTTAAGGCAAACATTCTTTTAGCCTGCAGTTTGAAAATTGAGTGTGGTCATACATTGTATTCCTTTTATATTAAGTGTTCTCTTTAATCTAGAGGGAAAAGCTTCACAGTTGAGCAACTAGGCATGTTCTTTTTAAAGTAATATGCCTGGAAGTGAAATGCAACGCAGTTCTATGCAAATTGGATGCCATGTGTTTAGGCAGCCTACCTTCTGATGCAGGGACTCTTCAACCCCCCCCCCCCCCGCCCCCCCGACATCCCCCTCGCCCCACCACAATCAAATATGATGTCCCCGGCAACTGCTGTGCATTGATTCAATTACCGTACGTCTCAGTGTGCAACCATTGTGCGCGACACTAAAGTAGGATTTGTTCGAAACAGTTCATTTATTTCTCGTAAAGGAAGCCACTTGTCCTGAAAATCGGCTATTGATCTTTGTGTATAGATGATTCCATTGCCAGCTATTCGTTGATAATCATACGCCAGGTTTAGGTGGAGCCAAAAGGAAAAATATTACTCAATACTATAGATCTTTGACAATCGGGCACAGACATTTCTCCATCATTCGCTTGCAAACTGCTGAAGTCAAAGCAAACGGAACCAAAAATACACAGCAGAGAGCATTGTATATTGTAACAAGACCAGGCAGTAACTTGGGGGGGAAAACCAGAAGATGCATTGAGATGTAGATTGTGAATTGCGACAAGACTGCATGTTGCGTTTTACACAAAGCGGACCTTCAGCTGAAAGAATTAGCATCATAGGCAGGTTTGTGTAAAGTAAGTGTCCGACCCTTTTCTGTTGGAGCATCTTGCCTCCTGAGATTCGAATCTGCAATCCATTTTATTCGGATACCACCACCGGCTGGATTAGATTGTTTTAAAGCCTGAAACAGTGTTTAAATAGGAGCTGTAAGATTCCAAAGTATTCTTTGTTGAGGCTCCCATACTTACTCTCCTGCTCCTCAATTCGTGCAGACAAAGCACACTTGGTATGACATGACAAGACGAAGGACACTTCTTGGAGCATATATAAGGGAGGTGGGGGCATCCCCTTAGTTGATTCTTCGCTCCACACTGCTTGAAGGATTCACTGGAGCGTGATTGATAAAGCCTATGTCCTCTGCCAGAATGGTGACAAGGAACTTGATAAAGCCTATGTCCTCTGCCAGAATGGTGACAAGGAACTCCAAGGAAGGAAAAGCTCGTCTCCTTAATCACCCCAAAGACCTATTTGGGATAACTAGCTAGCTGTAGAAGCCCGCCTGTAACTGACACTGGTACCCAGGATCCTTTTCATTTGACATGACGGAACCCTGCAAGGGCTTATACAAACCACCTTTGGGAAGAGCAGAAGAAAGGACGTACCTTGCCTTTGAGACCCTGCACTGGGCCTTAAAATACCCAAAGAAGAGAGGAGGGGGTGACCTGGCTCTCTGCATTTTTGAACCGCATCTATGCCTGTGCATTCGCCCATGCTGCTGCAAGGAAACTTAAGTCCTATTCCACTTTAACGCTCGACTGCGTCCACAGCATAGTTTTGCTTGATGTCTACGCTCTATCTATGCATCTCAGACCCACTGAGTTTTCTATCATCGATAACTTGACACCGCCTGCCTGGATATAAACCTCTTTGAGCTGCAAGACTTTGGCATAGCAGTACCACAAACAACATGTTTAGCCAGGTGCGCACGCTCTCATCCGAAGGCCAGTCTTTGCTTATCTGTACCGAAGGCCACTGGATCTTCCTGCTCCACTGACCCAATATTGCCTGTTGTCCCAAGCATTTGCAACCTGAGGCCGTCGCTGCTGCTGAACATCAATGCAACATTGGAACTCGCAGCCTAGACCCCGATTTGATGCCAAAAATCATGGCTTGCGGTGCTGAGCCATTTTAAAGGACACTGACTTTTTAAGCCCCTTATCTACATTTAGCATGGCATGTTCTTTAACTGAATTTGTATGCTGAAATCTTTGCCTGTGCCTCCTTTAAGTCTGCTTTCTCTGGGTTTCCCTGACATGGTGGGCCAATCTGTATTGATCTTATTAGTTACTCATTTTTGTTAGTCTATTTGAACAGCCTGTTTCTTTTTAATAGAACCTTGCTTGGAGATGTTTATTTTGGTATCACCGTATTGTTTGGTCTACTTCTGTATCGGCTCACACCCCTCCTGAAGTATAACCTGCTCTCCTCCTTCGCTTCCTCAAACTGCAAATGTTTACTTCTCTGGCTGTGGCTTTAACCTTTGATTGCTGCTGGTTTAGTAGTATTGTGGGCCTGAGTAGATGCTTTGGTGTTGAGATACTTGATGTATTGTTCATGCTGTGACTGTCAGAAGCTTGACCCTGTCGAGCAGTTAATCGGGTCCCCTTCTGACCTGGGGTAGTGGGCCTAGCTGGGTGTAAGCCAAAGTGCGTCCTATCCCAGAGGCGGGGTGAAGGAGTTAGGAGTGGTCTAGACCTTGAATCTCCAGAAGCCTGCAGGGAGTCAAGGGCCTAAGTGGCACCTAGAAGTTTGAGAATTTCTGTCTGTGCTTGCTTTTAGTCATGCCCACCCCCCCAGACACTAGAGCATAAAACCTGCTAGACTCCACGTGAGGTTGAAGCCTGAGGGGAATCGAGGACGTGGGTTTTGGCACCCACTTGGGTGTTAGCGTTCCGCTACCCCAGTCGACTGCATTCATGCTTTGCCTTCATAATCGTCTCCCAAGTGCCAAACACTTTTGTTGCTGGGCGAATGAACCAGTGAGCAGAACTGAGAAGGTGAGAGTTTTCCTGTGGTGCAGTATTTCCCATTGCACGTTGCCCATTATGGTTGTTGGGGAGAATTCTTAGAAATGTGGGAATTCCCTCCACCTTAGAGACCCCCAGCAACTTTGCTGGATTTTGAGGACTTGATTTTCTTTCAATCTGAAGAGAGTGAAACCCTTTTTCCCACCACTCTCGTATTTTAATGTGATTTTTGAACTTTGTGTTTCTTTTGGTTATGGAGCCTGACGAGCTCCATGGGCATCATCTTTTACATTGTCACACAGCACCTTCAGTGCAGCGGCACAGGGAAGTCTTCCAGATTCCCATAAACTACTGTTTCCCACAGCAGTAAAGTGAAATTGACTTGACTTACATTTGCAACTTTCTAGACCCAGCACACACTAGCTTACAATAGGGTGCTGGAGGGGTTACTTTGTCTAGCTTCTCAGGCAACATTTTTATGTTGCCCTTGCCTCACCGAATGGCTGGTGGTAGTGGTTTACGTTTAACTACTGTGGTGTGCATTTACCAACGGCTGCATTCGTAGCTGCAGAAAAGCACCCGAGTGCTAATTTTGTCCAAATGGCCTGGTCGTCTTTTTTTTTTTGCCATTTATTTGTGGAAAGGTCCTTCGTGAGATTTACTCTGCGTGCCAAACCAGGTTTGGTACCTTTGTTCGCTTTGCCTTTGGTGGGATTCACAAGCAAAGCCCGCCTCTGACTCAAGGGTGTCTGGCGGGGGCAGGAAGTGAGGGAGGTGTCCGAAACTCCCTGTGATTAGTCTCTTCGAGACCCAAATACACTCTGTGGTGATTGGCCGGGTGACTGTCCGGCAAGTACAGCCACCCTGCTGGGTGACTGACAGCTGGGCTGGAATGAATGGGAGAAACCTGAATAAAAGGCGAGGCTTTTGGCTTGGAAGGCAGTCGACCACTGGACGAAGGAACCGAAGAAGAACTTTAAGAGGACGCCTGCTGAAACTCCTGGAGTTTTGGTTTGCCCAGTGAAGGCCTGCTGCTGTGCTGAAACTCCAAATTCCTATCGACAGGGAAGCCCCTGTAAGGACGACTTCTCCCCTTGAGTTGGTAGGACTAATCAACTCCAAAGTAAGCCACCTGAACATCTTCTCAGAGCTGGTTGAATTTCCAGAGAGTTGCTGCTGGAAACTGAATATCCAGGTAGAGGAACACTAGATTGTGTGCGTTGCTTTTAAGTTTGCCAAGAGCGCCAGGAAGATCCTCCGGACTCCCAGGAAGACGAACTGACCAAGCCTGAGCCCCCTCAACAGAGTGTGGGACCCCAGAAGCAAGGAAAGTCCATCTCAAGAGCCAGGAACTGCGTTGTTGCTATTTGCGGCAGTCGCAAGGAGCTGAAACACCGAAGTGCCACTTATTTGAAGATTGGCGGTTGCGAGCGGTGACCGTCCCATTGCAGTGCAGGAGTCCCCAGAAGTCCTCTTATCCCTACGACTGAGGCCCAGCAACAGCGAGATCTGCAGAGCAGCACAGGAGCAGGAGTCCTCTGCTGCACTTTTATCTTTAATCCAAAGGTACTGTAAAGTCTGAGAGAACTTACCTCTTTTTGTAGTTGCTTGCATCTTCTAGTACTTGCAAGCCTAAACCGCTTGTGGCCCTACATTGATTCTTCTTTTCTTCAAAGACTTCTAAAACATTGTGCAAAGACTTTTCTACATAACTACCAGAAGTGCTTCAGCTCATATAGACTTTTGCCCATTGACTTGGGCTAACCTGTTATACTGAATGACTCTACTTGGGGGGGATCCAAAAGTATTTGCCTGCTTAAGAATATTTATGATCTCTTGTTTGTTCTAATAACCTTTTCCTTTAACCAATTCCAAATTAGAATGTTCTAAATGCTACAGTAATATGTTAATGTCCCCAGCACCCTAGCTATTGAAGTCACCTGAGGGTGTAGGTTGTGACTGTGAGCCATCCCAAAAGGGTATTTACTGATTTAGAAACTAAGTGTGTAGATTTGGAGTGTATCCGTGTGTTGCTTTTATATTGCTCCCTTCTGAAGAAGACTTATTCTTACTGACTGATTTAATAATTGTTTATTCAAGAAACCTTGTGTGCAAGTGTCACCGTGAATCTGTGTAACTCCCCTGCAGCTCACATTGACCCCTCTTAAAATAAGCCTGGCTGCTCAACATGCTACCAACCTGTGTAGCACAGACCTATACCAAAGGTTGGGTTCCTACTGCCAGGAGGTCAGTGTTGTTGTAGGGCACCCAAAGGGTACTGCATACAGTCTTGCCTAACAATGGGGAAAAGGAAAGCAAAGGGGGCAGGGCGCTCAACAGTGGGCAGGAGCCAAAACAAGATTAGGATGTTTAAACTAATTAAGGAAGTGAACTCTTGCTAACCCTGTCACCACCGCTGGAGTTGGCTGCTTATGAAAGTTATTGGGAGCCTGTCCCCTCCTCAGCTGAAACAAGTGCCTCTCTTATTGGTGAAGGTCTTAATCCTGAGGGCGCAAGGGGGCTGTGGGGGTGGCATCTAGCTGTGCTGAAAGTGTCATGCTTACAACTGCCGAGGGTGTTAAGGGTGGATTTGGTGGTGTCCGCTCCCGTCTATCACCTCACCACTCGACTTGAGTGTCTTTCAGAAGGCACTTCAACCACTCTGGCCTCTAACTTGGCAGTACCTGTCTCCAGTCCCGCTAACTCTGTTCTGAGTGTTCTTCCTTGGATGACTGTCTCGCATGGAAAGAAGAGGAAGGCAGTGGGGAAACCTAACCCATCAAAAAAATTGTGCCCGGCACAACCGCTACTGGCGAAGTCCCTCCATGATGGAAGCACCGAAACTAGTGTGGCAGGGATGGTTGCTCCTTTGAATGGGTTGGAACTATCCCTGAACATCGAAGAAATGTTTGCAGACCTGAAAGGGCGTGTCCTTCGGAAGGCGGAATCCTGGCTGAGCGAAGTGCCAGATCTGTTTAAAGAGATTAAGGCCAAGGTTTTGTCTCTGGAAGACGCCCCTATGGACCCAGGCGCTTACCTGCCCATCAATGCCCCTGGGCCACCTTTGCATACCAACCCTCCAGTAACTATGTCCATCTGCGATTTTGCTCCCAGTCGGTCATCTTTCTAGAATGAGGGGACCCCTCTTATTGTTGGTGGGGCACGACCTTTTGCGCACCCACCCCTTTTTAGTCCGCGTAAGTATGACTCTGGCCACACTGCCATCAGGGGCGCTGGACTGTCTGGTGCTAATCTTAACAGTAATGGGGAAGGCAAGAGGGTTTGAGCCAGTTAGCACTCCACAAAGGCGTAAGAAAGCTGCCAATGAGCATGATTGCTCCGTTTTTATATGGTGGATGTAACTAGACTCAGGAATGGGGTTTTTGAACCCTCAGAATCATTTAAAAAAAAGAATTTTCTCACTGGAGTTCGACATACAAAAGTGTTTTTCTGATATAAGGGATGACCTCCGGAGATGCTGGCATGGTGCGATTTTCTAATTTGAGCCTTGATTTTAGTCGAATTGTTTTTACATCAGAGTCCTTTGCCATGGGCCTCCTAAGCATCAATTCTAGATGCCTCACAAGTGACAGAGTTAAAACTGTAATTGGAGCTCCTGCTTATTTTTGTACTCAGAGTACATGTCTCCCACTAAGCCTGATGGCCCCTGGTCTACATAGGGTAACATCCCAGGGGGTCAGTGTTTCAAATCGCGGGAGTGAGGTCTCCCTGTTAGGGAAAGTTCAGTGCGGCAGCAGCCTGCAAATAGTCGATTGACGAGCTGTGGGGGTTGACTGCCCTTTCTACGGTTCCTCATCGTTCTAAACATCTCCTGGAACATTGCAGGAATTTGTGAATTGCTGGATGCCCAGGATTGGTGTTTTACTCTGCAGGTTCCAGATAATTGGGTAGTCGACCCAGTTATGTTCCAGGGATACCAGTATTTTCATACTTCTGCAACAAAGGGTCTTAAAGGCCAGTTGTCTGCCTTATTAATTTAGATGAAGGTGACATTGGACTGGAAATTGGAAGCTGTACAAACTAACTGCTTAGACCTCCAAATGCTGTTTATCTGGGTTGCCATTGATGAACTGATTTGTTTAACAGCTATAGAAGGCCTTGGACACTACATAGCTTGGTAACCCTGCAATGTTTACAGGGTCCAACAAAAAAAATAAGTTTGTGCTGATAACAACTAAGGAAAAATATCTCAATGACGCTGGAGATTTTAACCTTCAGATGGAGCCCCTCGGGGAACTCTGTGCTCTGTGATGACCAGGACTTAGCCTGGGACATTCCATCCCTGATGGGTAACACCCTCCACCCTCTAGAAGACATTGGCTTGCTGTTGAGTCTGTCTGTATGATGATTAATTTAAATTTGAAGGCTTGTAACAGGCGAGTCCCAAATGACCTGCCCACCCACTACACTTTCAATGGTCTCAATGGGCGTTCCCACATGGATTACATTTTAATTTCAGCCAAAGACTGGGAAAGAGTTATTGATTTTGAGCTACTTCAGAGGGTGGAGAGTGATCACTTTCCTGTCGATCTTTTTCAATGTCCAACCCGGTTTCTCCTAAAGTTTGTTCTGCCCCCCCCCTGTTCTCAGCAGATGAAGGTTGAAGGTAGCACCCGAAAATCTTTGAAATGGTCAAACCTAATGGACCGTAACATGAAGCCATATATTTACGATGTAATTCAAGCTCATTTGCAAATAATTTTGGACCAACACTACTAATATAGCAACTTTGGCTGGATTTCAAATGATGTTGGTAAAGATTCACCCACTTGTACCTGTCCCCACGAAAGCGTTAAGGGCAAATAAGAAAGGCTGGTTGGTATGATGTATGCCGTTCAGCGAAGAAAGGGATCGAAGAGTGTCGGGTCTAGATCAGGGGTGGATAGGTCCAAACTATGTGTTCTAAGAGCAAACTACAAAAGCGTACTCCTATCCCGCAAAAATAATTTGCAGCAGAGAAATCATTTTTTTCACACCACCCTTAAATCAGTGGATACTCCCCTCTTTTGAAAGTTGGTTTCTAATAGAGATTCCAAATCTGATCAGCCCTTGCTATGTTGCATCAATAGTGGGGTGTGGAAATCTCACTTCTTTGGTTTATATTGTGAAGACCTCTCTCTCCCACTTTCTGGTGCCCTCTAATTTGAGTGATGCAGTTCAACCGATTATCACTGTTAAAGAGGTGGAAATGACATTAGCCACGTCAAAGGGCACAAAGGCACCAGGCCCATACTTGATACCCCTAGATTTATTTTAAAATGAGGCTAAAATCTGGGCGCCGGTCCTATCTAAAGTCCTTAATACCATCCTCTCCACAGGGGTTACTCCTGATCCTTCACGCAAATCGCTGATTGTGCGGTTGTCTCTGCCTCCCTTCTTATAAAATCTGCAAAAACTACCACCTGATCCCCGTGCTATATGGTGTGAGCTATTTGTCAAGATCTTAAACCATCTTCACGGTTGGGTGGACAGTAGTAATATATCGGATCTTCAAGCGGAGTTTATGAAATACAGGGGCATGATTGATCAGTGCCTAATTCTATCGTTGAGAATCCGAAAGTATACAGTTCTTCCGAAAAAATTAATTTATATCTGGGATTCCTTGACCCAAGTACTGCTTTTGACTGTCTCTAGGGAATGCTGTGGCAAACTTTGTCTAGACGAGGGGCGCCATCTAATTTGATCCATGTCTTAACCCAACTGTACTGCAACACAAATGCTGGTGTTCAAATTGATCAGTAGTCTCACCACACAATCCATAATGAAGTGTCTATTAGCGTTAGATAGGGCTGTGTCCAGCCCGCTCCTTTTTAGTGTCTACATACAGGAGATAATTGATGTTTTATTGAGTAGGGCTAGGATAGCCAAAACTAGACTCTTGCAAGTATTCCACTCTTCTACGAGGATGACGCGGTTTTAATGTCATCCACCCCTAGGGGGCTAGAAAAATCATTATCCATCTTTTCGAGGGGATTGGGTCCTCCGACGTATTCCATATCTATGACAGGTAATGTCCACAGCTGTGCTGCTTCAGAAAATCTTTGGCGTCTGCATCCTGCGTCGATGACGTCGATGCGGTGTCCCCCAGGACCTCCTCCTCCGACGGCCGAAGTCACCCGATGTGATAAGTAGGACGCACGATGCCCATAGCCTCAGTTCCGTTTTTTCCGCGAACGTGTTCGCTTCGTGAATCTCGTTACGCCTCGACTCGTTGGAGTTACTGTTTTCTTTCTCGGTTCTTCGAACCTGTTCGATTTGTTTGTGGCGATGTCTTTTTTCATCTTCAACCCCGCGTCCGGGCTTCAAGAACTGCAGATACTGTGGGTCCAAGATGTCAGTCACGGACTCGCAAGACGCCTGCCTCGGGAAGGCCCACGATACGGACGACTGTGTTGACTGCCAGTCGCTCACTGCGAAGGCCTTGCGAGAACGCAAGAAGAAACTGTCGGTAGGTCGGGTGTCTAAGCCCCGGAAGTCGAGGTCTGCGGGGCATTCGACCGATGACTCTAGGGGTGACTCTCCGCATTGTCGTCAGAAGTCCGGTGGGTCTCCTTCCAGGAGTCGGTCTCGCCACTCCTCTGCCTCTTCTAGGCATTCCAGGAAGCGCCGGCATAGGTCGCCTTCCCCCGTCCTCTTCCGAGGACTCCGCCCGTCGGCGGGTTGCTTATCCTTCCATGCAAGCGACACCAGAGGAATGGGCTTCCTTTGGGAAGCAGATGCTAGCGATTCTGGAATCGCAGGGCACCGGTCCGTCTGTGCCTCCGAGTGGGGTTGGTCGGCACCGGTCGAGAGTCACCGCCCGTACGCCTTCGGGCTCGGGTGGTCGGCACGGCTCGCGGGAGAGGTCCCGC
Organism: Ambystoma mexicanum; assembly: GCF_040938575.1. Classification (NCBI taxonomy): domain Eukaryota; kingdom Metazoa; phylum Chordata; class Amphibia; order Caudata; family Ambystomatidae; genus Ambystoma; species Ambystoma mexicanum. The sequence goes on from NC_090937.1 coordinate 41,062,769, forward strand.
TCGGACAAGGGTAGCTGTTCTCGCCATGCCCGTTCCAGGTCCCGGTCCTCGACGCGCTCGAGACCGCATGATCCTGTGACGTCTTCGAAGAAGACGTCAATGCCTGTGGCGCCGAGGTCATCGGCGATTACTCTCGAGGTTCCGTCTTCGAGGGGGTTGTCGATGCCGTTGGAGCCCAGGCTGTCGAGAGATACGCTCGGAGCTCCGGCTTCGAGGACTGTGTCGACGCCGCCGATGCTGGAGGCGTTGCAGCTGACGTCGACGCCGATTCGGTCGATGCCGACTCGCTCGGCGCCCTCAATGCCTTTTCTGTCGACGCCGGCGCCCTCTACGCCTTTCGGGGCGGTGGTGTCGGAGGGGCCCCGTGGCACGGGGTTTGCCCCTAGAAAGTCTATGGCTAAGGTCCGGCACTGCTTTGGTCCACAGAGGTCTTCCTCTCCCCGCCTGGAGTACATTTCAGAGGGTGATGAAGGCTCTGATGGTGGTCTGGTTCCGGTTGCGGTTCCGGATGAACTTATCTCGGGCCATTGTCGGTTTGATGACCTGAGGCAGTCCCTGCATGATGCCAATGGATTGGACACCTCTCCGGAGGTTGAGTTTTGTCGGCCGGAGCCTGGCACTCATGCCGATTCCTTATATTGGCACCTTATGTCTCGGGTTACTGAGTACTTGGGTTGGTCGTCTCCCCCAGGGGAGTTCGTTCAGGATGATCTCAAGGACATCCTTGATCTCGGTCCACCCACTGACCCGGTTTTGTCTTTTCATATGGCTTTGCAGAGAAGGGTGGCGGTGGCTTGGACTGCTCCGGAGAGTCTCCCGGCAGTGGGCAAGTCTTTGTCGCGAAAATACCGTCCAGCCAGTAGTGACCCCTGCTACTTGTCTAGGCACCCCACCCCGGAGAGTTTGGTGGTGCAGGCGGCAACAGCCCCGGCAAAGCAGGCGTCGTATCCTACCATCCCTCCGGATAGGGACGACAAACGTTTTGACGGCTGGGCGAAGAAAGTGTTTTCTTCTGGGGGTATGGGGCTTCATGCGGTCAACTCATATGTGCCTTGTCTCGTTTCACGCACACTCTGTGGAACTGTGTTGCATTAGCGGCTGATCATATTCCCAAAGGGGACGAACGGGATGGTTTCCTTGCTATGGTTCAGGATGGCAAGGATGCCATGTGTGAGGCCGTTCAGTCGGGTTTGGACTTGGCGGATTGTGTCAGCCGGTCCATGGCGGCGAGCACCGTAATGCGCAGGTTTGCGTGGATGAGGAAGTCTGGGTTCGCTCCTGATGTGCAGTCCCGGCTCCTCAACATGCCCTTTGACGGTGAACACCTCTTTGGCATCAAGGCTGACGAAAGCCTTGAGAGGTTGCAGACCTCCAAAGCTGCAGCGAAGTCGTTGGGCGCTGCAGTTCGACAACCTCCGCCTTTTCGTCCTAGGGGACAGCAATGGAGGGGAGGTTCCTTTCGCTATTATTCGTCCTTTAGTAAAGTGAGAGGAGCTAGCAGTCAAAGAGGCCATCGTAAGAGTGCCAGAGGTGGAAACAAAGGTAGGTTTCAAGGCCGCTCGGGCAGTTGCCTCTTTGCCCTCAGGCAACGCCGCAGCCGCTACCACTCAGTCATGAGGCCAGGTCCCATGGTTCGCCGGTTGGGGCAAGGCTGGCGCAGCATCTTGTAGAGTGGCAAGCCATTACTTCAGATGTCTGGGTTCTGGAGATCATAACCCACGGCTACTGTCTTCCTTTTCGGCAGAGGCCTCACGACAATCCACCAGGGAACCTCTCTTTGCAGAGTCCGGATCCGCTCCTTGCGCAGGAAATTCAAGCCCTGCTGGAGAAAGGCGCCATAGAACTTATGCCTGTAGCGGAGAGGATCAAGGGATGGTATTCCCCTTATTTTATTTCAAAGAAAGACAGGGGATTGAGACCCATCATGGACTTGCACGGTTTGAACAAACTCCTCAGGAAGGATACATTCAAGATGGTGACTCTTAAGTCCTCCAGGCCCTTCAACTTCAGGACTGGTTGGTGTCGCTCGACCTCAAGGATGCTTAATTCCATGTGCCGATCTATCCCAAGCACAAGTACCTGAGGTTCGCGGTTGGTGACTTGCACTTTCAGTTTCGGGTCCTGTCGTTCGGATTGACCTCCGCCCGAGTGTTTTCACCAAGCTCATGGTGGCAGCGCATCTCAGGAAAGGGGGGATTCACGTCTACCCCTACCTGGACGATGGGTTGATCAGGGGGAGCTCTCCGAGCAAGTCCTGGATCATCTGTCCGTCACCTGCCACTCCCTTCACAGGCTGGGCTTCTCCCTCCAATTTAAAGAAGTCCCATTTGACACCAACGCAGCGGCTCCAGTACATCAGAGCAGTGCTTGACACGTCCCTGGGGCAGTGTTTTCCTCCTCAGGTGAGGGCTCTTCACATTCAGCAGATGGTGCACAAGTTTGTTTGCCCAGACTCTCCCAGCGTCCGAGTTCTTGAGACTGCTCGGCCTCATGGCATCCTGCATTCTTCTGGTGCCAGAGGCTCGTCTGCAGATGAGATCTTTGCAGTGGGCGCTCAAGCTCCAGTGGTCTCAGTCCTCCGGCAGGCTGTCGGACCCTGTTCAGGTGCCGCCCTCGGTAGCCCGGGACCTTCTGTGGTGGGCCGTCGAGGGCAATCTGATGAAGGGTGCCCCATTTTGGCTGCCCTGGCCGGAGGTGACGATCGTGACAGACGCATCCCTCACGGGATGGGGAGCTCATGCCAACGAGCTGACAGTCAGCGGTCGTTGGTCTCTGTCGGAGTCCAGACTCCATATCAATCTGTCGGAGCTGAGGGCCGTCAGGCTAGCCCTGAAGGCTTTTCTGCCGACTGTGCGCGGGAAGAGTGTCCTGATTCTGACGGACAACACGGTGGCCATGCACTACCTCAACAAAAATAGGGGGCCAGGGTCACTTCCGCTGTGCGGGGAGGCGATGCAGCTCGAGTTCTGGGCCATCCAGCAGGAAGGTTCTATCTCGGCAGTTCATTTGGCAGGAGACGACAACGAGACGGCGGACGCTCTGAGCAGGCAGAGCACGATCTCTCGCGAGTGGGAGCTGGCTCAGGAGATTCTCCTGGAGATCTTTGCCCTTTGGGGGACCCCTCAAGTGGATCTCTTCGCCTCCAGTGTCAACCGGAAGTGCGAGAGGTTTTGCTCGCGGGAATTTCCTCCAAAAGGGGCCTTAGGAGATGCGTTCGTGGTGGAGTGGTCATTCCCACTGCTGTACGCGTTTCCTCCAATCCCCGTCATCCCGCAAGTGTTGCGGAGGTTAGGTTCCCGGATGATCCTCATTGCTCCGGCGTGGGCCCGGAGGACGTGGTACCCGGACCTTCTAGACTTGTCCATCTGCCCTCCACGTCTTCTTCCCTACCGAGACGATCTGCTCTCACGGGAGGGGGGGGTGGTCAGGTTCTCCATCCAGAGGTCAGATCCCTCAAACTTCACGCTTGGCTTCTGAAAGGTTGAGGTATAAGGATTGGGACCTCCCTGAAGACGTGATGGAGGTGTTGCTCTCGGCTAGGCGGCCGGCAACTAAGTCTCTGTACCGTTGCCGTTGGAGAAAGTTCTGCGACTGGTGCAGAGTTCAGAATGTGGATCCTTTTGAATGCGACATTCCCATGGTTTTGTCTTTTTTGCTTTCTTTGGCCCACAGGTGCTTGCAAGTGGGGACCATTAAAGGTTACCTGGCGGCGCTGTCCATATTTAAGCGCTCGTCTGAAGTGTTCCTATTTTAAGATTCCTTTAATTTCGCAGTTTTTGAAAGGGCTCACTAATGTGTTCCCTCCGTCACCTTTCCTGGTGCCCGGTTGGGATTTAAACCTTGTTCTTAAGTTTCTTATGGGTGCTCCGTTTGAGCCTTTACATTCTTGCCCTTTGAGGCTGTTAACTCTGAAAACTGTTTTTAGTTGCGGTTACTTCCGCTCGCAGAGTGAGTTACAGGCACTTTCAGTTAAGCCACCCTTCACTGTATTTCACAAGGACAGGGTTGTCCTTAGAGTTCGTCGTCCTTTTCTTCCGAAGGTGGCTTCCGAATTTCATTTGAGCTAGAAGGTTGTTCTTCCGGCTTTCTATCCTCCTCCACATCCTGGTAAGGAAGAGGAGAGGCTCCATAGGCTTGATCCTAGGAGAGCGTTGAGCTTTTATATCTCGTGCATGTCCCAGGTCAGAGTGGACGATCAACTTTTCATTGGTTATGCTGGAAAGCGTTTGGGACAAGCTGTGACGAAACAGACTTTGTCTCGTTGGATTATTTTCGCTATCTCCGAGTGTTACCGCTTGGCGGGTAAGGACCCTCCGGCTGGCTCGCGGGCCCATTCTACCAGAGGAGTGGCTGCGTCTACTGCCCTGCAGAGGGGAGTTCATATTCGTCACATCTGTGATGCAGCCACCTGGGCTTCAGTACATACTTGTGTACGTCACTATTCCCTCGATTCCATCAGGGGGCAAGATCTGGCCTTTTGCAAGGCAGTTCTCTATTCCGCAATTTGATTGGGCATGCTAAATTTGTACTCTAAATTCTTTCCCACCTCCTTGCTTGGTACTGCTTTGGGAGTCTTTCATAGATATGGAATACGTCGGAGGACCCAATCCCCTCGAAGAACAAGTTACTTTCTTACCTGGTAACGTTATTTCGATGGGATGGTCCGACGACGTATTCCATATCGCTCCCTCCCTGCCTTCCCCGCTGCAGAATTTCTTTTGCGATTCCAGCTTGCGTTCCGCAAGGCCTCTTGTGTCTGACTGGCAGAATACTGGTGGCACACGTTCTTGGAAAAAACTATAACTGAGGCTATGGGCGTCGTGCGTCCTACTTATCACATCGGGTGACATCGGCCGTCGGAGGAGGTCCTCGGGGACGGCGCATCGACGTCATGGAGGCAGACGCCAAAGATTTTCCGAAGCAGCACAGCTGTGGACATTACCGGTCATAGATATGGAATACGTCGTCGAACCATCCCATCGAAAGAATGTTACCAGGTAAGAAAGTAACTTGTTCTTCTGGCTAAATCCTCCATTCTACACCTAAAATTGAATGTTGGTAAATCGATGGTGTTTAGCCCCCACCCCATTAAACATAAATCTGTGCACTTTAAAAGTGGAAGGAGTGTTAATTGAACAAGTGGATCATTTCGACTATCATGGGGTGTGGCTCCAGGAGTATCCAGGCTGGGCTGCTCAGGTTGATGAGGCAACAATTAACCTGGAAATACTAAGTGGTGCCACAAGGTCTTACTTTCATACTCGCGATAGTGGAGCCGTGCCACCGGCCTTGGACGTGTCAGAGCTATAGGGCCATGCAAAGATGGGTCCCATAAACCTCAAAGAAAATACATTTTGAAAACCACTCTTATTGCTCCCTAGCAGTGCTCTCTCTGCATCCACTCAATGTGATATTCCTATAGCTACCCAGGCATTGTTTAACCCCGTCTTTTTCTGGATAAGGGTGTAGTTCCTAGTAAATATCAAAGTGCAGGGAAGAATTGCTGCACCTTATGTCTTTAAATGGAGGTAAAGGCCTCAAATGGATGGCCCACATCAAGATACTGCTACATGATTTAGGGATAAGTGAGCCATGGTCTAACGCTAGGGGCAGCTGTCGCACTGCTCTCTCATTAAAGCTAAAATCTCTGCCAAGCATAGATCTATGGAACATCTCTTTGCTCATGCCACCAAAAGTAGCATTGGCTGCGAATACATTGAAAATAGCGCAGAGCTTTCTTTTAAGCAACAGTTAGACAAAATCAGTCTGCCCTTTTGAGAGATCCTTGTATATGCGCTCGAGATTGGGCAACTTTCCAGGAGCTGCGCTGACATGTGTGGGACATTACAGCATCTGATATTTGTCCCATGTGTGAGAATGCTAGGGAAACACTTTTACTCTTTTTCTTGCTATGCGAAAAATCTGACTGAGACCACTGCATCAAAATCCAAATTTAAGAGAAGCTGGAACTCGCACCTTAAACGCTGCCATTAATCTCTTTATTTACATTTTTTTTTTAAAAGGCAACAAAGACAAGTAACCTATGCAATTCAGCAGAATAAAACCATCCTTCGAAGTCAATAACAATCAGAATAAAAAGCAATAGCACATTTGAAGCAAAAAATAATCCAAATCACTAACATCAGCTTTCCAAATAACTGATGAGAAGAAAGAAAAAAAAAAACATGGGATGTGACCAGACGCATACACACAATACAAACACCCACCCTACCAGACGACATCAAGCAAATTCTCATACGCCGTCTAATCTTCAGTCATAAAATTCATTAAACGGTCCCCACTGTTCCACATATACATCTTCTCTATGCTGCTTTTTAAACGTTATCGTCTCAAAATCTGAGAACTAGCCATTCTGCCACACATGGTTTTTTCCTGGTTTTCCAGACTTTTAATATTTGTCTGGTTGCGACCAAGAGGCCTTTGTTAATCCAACCCAACGCTGCACAACCAATAAACCTACAATGTTGTGGGGATTTCAAAAGCACTGTAGATGGGGGTTCTCGGAAATACAATATTCCATATCAAATCAATTCTATCCAGCACGTCATTCCAAAAATCCCTCACCCTGACACAATTCCACATCCTATGTAACAAGGTACCTTTCTCCTTCTAATATCCCCAGCAACTTTCAGTTTCTAACAACCCCAATCTGTGCATCCGAATCGGCATCCAATGAAGGCGCCCCAATATCTTCTGGTGAATATAACGCAAATTCAAGTCAACTTTCGCCCTAACAGGAACCTTCCACAGATTCTCCCTTTCCTTCACTATAATAACCCTACCCAATTCCTCAGACCAAGTGAGCCTCAACTTCTCCCATGATCCTGCCAGATGAGTCTCTAATGGAAAAAGTTTCAAAAAAGTTGACGCCTTATGTGGCACAGACTTGAGGAGGTTGCACCCTTCTGGTCTGTCATTGGAACCCCTAACATCTGTTGTCTTTCTGAGATCAAAGTCACCAACAAATCGTATCTCCTCAACTCTCTTATGCAAGCCAAATTTCCCTCTCGTGTTCAAAAGTAGCCATTCTACCATCACACCAGACATCCCCAATCAACACACCTCTATTAATTCATCACCCGTTTTTATTTAGCGTCATTTTTTGCCGAAAAATATTTCCCGAAAAAAACATTGAAAAATATGGGGGGTTGTTGGGGTGTAAGGGCATAGAAGGGGTGGGGTGGTGTATAGGGAATATACATAATACGGGAGAGGTCCCGCCCCAAATTAAAATTGATGAATTTTATCGGCCAAACACTTTCGGCAAAAAATGGCACAAAAATTAAATGGGTGAATGAACATTGAACCCCAGGAGTTACTCCCTGCTCCTTGAATTTCAATTTCGACCCTGCTTGGACCATCATGCATTACCACACAAAGCCCAGCAGACCACCAAAAAAAAACCACCCACCCCATGCAGATTGTTAGTCGGACTCCTGTCATCAAAGAGAAGCATTACTCACTTGAACATAAATGGAGCAGAACACCGACCCGACATGCCAAGGAGGAAAAACTGGAGACCAATAAAAAAATTACTAAACGCGCCAAAAGGTAACAGGGCTAAGAGTGGTTTTGTAGTATTTCACTGCATTAAACCAACCTCTGGGGAAAAGAGCTTTAGATTGGCCAGTAGTATTGGCTGAAAACTGGGATCAATGGAGGTAGGAGGAAGGACCAAGAAGGGGAATCTCAGTTCTAAAATTTCCCGCAGAATGCAACAGAGTTCAGGTGAGGTCAGGAGGTGGAGGTGAACCTAGTGACCCGGAGGAGGACTGAAGGTGGAGTGGTGTGTTGAAGAATCTGTATAGGAGATTGACGTGCAGGTAAGGTATTGCGTTTTAGTATGCAAGAGAGTGAGTGGTATCTAGTGTAGAGAGTGAAGCTTCGATTGTGAGAGTGAGTTGTAGTAGAGTGTGGTTTAAAAAATGTAGAGGGAAAGTGTAGAGGGTGAAGGAGAGATTAGGGAGAGATGGGTGAATGGTAACAGTGTGGTAGTGAAGGGGGGAGAGAGAAGAGGGGCACAAGTTGTAAAGGGAAAGGTTGGAGAGCAGTGAGTGGTTGGTGGAAGAGTGAAATGGTAGAGATGGGAGGGAGAGTAATGAGAAGATTGGAGGTATAGAGGAGAAAGAGGTGGGAAGAAATAGATATAGCTTTACTCCAAAAACCGTAGATAAGGTGCTGTTAAATTGTGCAGATTTAATGCAACAAAACCCTTGAAAGTCAGCAGATGTTATGTTGATATAGACCGTGCACTATTACCAGCCAGAGGCAGTCTCCAGACGCTGTGGGAAGTCATGACCAGCTTAATTCAGCACATTCCTTAACGCCCCACTCCCCATAATGCCATTTTGTATGTCATTGTGAACCCCTTTTTATAATGTGCATGTGCTCATGGGCATTGCATCAGGAACATGCAGAGTTAAACTGGTCATTACTTCCAACTTCCGCTGAATTTCCAGCGTTTTGTTGCATAAACCTTACCCTGAAAAGTGGTGTGCTCTACCATGTCCCAAAGCGAGAAGTCACAAGGAATATGCCAGAGCGGGGTGAGAACGAGCTTATGCCAGGGCGGGGCAAGAGGAAGTCTAGCCCAAGGTGGGCCATGAGAAACCACATCCCAAGACCGCGGTCCAAGGGAACATAACCAAGTGTGCATTGGGAACACGCACAACGGGACAAGAGAACCCACTAGGACATCAGAAATCCTAAGCCTGAGAGGGGTGGGAGCTAGGATGGTAACAGAAACCCAACCCCAGGGAGGGCTGTTACAGAGCCAGTATTTAGACTGGGTAAGAGTCTTCTTGTCTCCAAGACAGGAGACCGGAGACGAGAAACAAGGTTTGTCAGCTTGTCTTAGAATCCAAAGACCCAGATAAGAGTGATGGTCACTGGAGAGACGAGAACAAGACACATGGATGGGGAAACCAGGAAAAGTACCTGGTATGGACTAGTGAAAACGAGAACCACCGAGGCTGGTGCATCAACCAGAAACGGAGAGAAACCATTGGGTAACTATCAGTACAGAAGAAACTAATCTGTAACAATGACATTAAGAGACAACCCGAAGGGAAGGGTGGTGGGGGATGCGGACACAAGATTGACTTGACAAACACTGAAATGGGCCAATGCCACCTGTGACAAGGAAAGATGACAAGGTGGTCAGAAGTCAGTCGCCTTTCCTGGTGTGGGAACAAACTCTTATTTTCTTTGTCAGGATTATCTTGAGATCAAAGTGGTGGGGACAGAATCAACCTTCGACTATAACTTTCATGCCCTGCCGGCCGAACGGACATGATGTTTAACGGCCCGCCAGTCCGAGCTGCTCAGGCTCCAGGCCTTTAAATGCCATGTCCGCCCTGGCGGCAGGGCGTGAAAGTTATTCGCACCCCCGGATTTCTCGGGGTATGGATAATTCTTTATATATATTTTTTTATTTTACATATGTGCTCAGCACATGCACGTCTCCTGCCGGAAAGATTAAAAAAAGACGGAAAGAATGGCTGCCACCATGAAAATAGAAAAGAGACTTGGTCCCTTTTCAGATGACGGTGCCCTTGAAAACATGTTCAGAAATGGCCGCCGTCATCTGAATAGGTTTTCGGGACTACGGACTGTATTTTCTTTGTAAGAGAACCGAATGGGCACCCTTTAGACTTCTTTCCTTTAAGATAGGACTCCACATACACTAGGGACCGAGTAGGATTTGAAACGTGTATTAATAGACTCCTTAAAAACATGGCAGATTGTGATATATGTCAGAATCAGGAGATGAACAAATACCATGCAGGTGTAAATGCATATGTAAATTGGCCTCTAACGTTGAGATTCTTGGAACGTTTCCTCAGACGAACTACCTGCCATATATGTGCCAGTGTTAATTTTAACCAGATGCATCTTCCAACGTAATGTGTTGCTGAGCTTAATTAAATGGTATTGTGTGTTTTCTAAATTCAGAAACTGACTTCTATTTTATGATTTATTTTTGTGTTGAGAAGCGGATAGCTAGCTTTGTTCAGCTTATACTTAACATTTAATTTGGACTTGTCATTTACATTACGTGTATCTGTTAAATGTAATACTTATTCTTTTTGTATTTCCTAAACTGTGCTGCAATTGACAATGCTACCTTTACATTTTCTATCCCTGCCTCATTCGACAAGCTTGTACAATGAGGATAGAAACTTGCTTCGCATTCGAGAAAAAGAAAGACGGAACCAAGAGGCTCATCAAGAGAGAGAGTGTTTCCTTGAAAATGCCCCACTATTCGCCGAGCCCTACAAGGTACGTATGTTTTGCTCAGAATTGTTACTTGAAAAATTGGAGTTAAATGATGCACACCAATCTAATTGGTGTAGTTAAACATATCTATACTGCACATTTTGCAATCATTCTATTCGATCTGCACTCTTGTGATAAAGGTGTTTGTCAGAAAGATATATGGATGACCTCTATTGGAGGATTTAAAAATGTTTGTCAATAGTTGACGGTTTGTCTAATTTTTCGCTACTGATGGCATCATCTTACTGTCTCTTTTCTGTCCACTAGCATCATTTCCTTCCAGAGGTCTCTTGGCAGTCGTCCTATCCCTGAGCCAGCAATGCGAATACCATGTTCCTCCATTCCTACATTGCTAGTCCATGTTCAACTTCACATCATTTGGCAGTATCCCACGTTGTGTCCTGCTTGCTTTCTTGACCATGCAAATAAGTTCAGACAAGTTGAATTTCATTCTCAAGTCAGATGTCCAGCTAAATAACTACTGAAAAACCTGGATTACCTACAGGCTCGGACTGGTCTAGCGGGCAATGACTATGGATAATCTATTCACATTAGACCCAGTTCTGGATTGTGTGATAGTGACTCCAGTACAGAACAAAATGGCATTAAAATGTTCTTCTATTAAAGGACTTGGAGCTGGTGAACTGCAATTTAATTCCTTCACCAAAATACTTCTCTAAAATGTTGGTTGAGCCTAAAATTGGCACAAAGTCTACCAGATCGTTAGTGCCACACTTATAATTGAGAACATTAGCCTGCACCGTATCTAGACGATATTGTGAAGGTTGGCGAGTGCCACACTTGGACGGAATTATGAAGGTCAGCAAGTGCTACTTAGACAGAACTGTGATTGTTAGCATGTTAAATGTCATATAACCCACTAACCAATATAAGCTCAAACTCTGCATACTTATCTCACCCAAAAAAAACTCACACAACCATCTCTCGCACAACAAGCTGCCCGCATTTCACCACATTGCAAAAACACATAAGCTGCACCAACAGCACACAAGGACTGACACTGATCCAATACTCGCACCAAAGCTCAGCACCCGGTATCTACCGAGTTGAAGCTACCAAGAGTATACCACTCCTCTCACTATCCTACTCCCTCTGCACCTTACCAACCCATCCCATCTTCTCGTTTACAGATCCGCCAGATCCGCCAGAGCGCCTGTGCACCGATTCCGTTGGTGACAGTCCGCTATATAAATACCATTAACATAACATGTGAAAAATAAGTATACCTATTCTCATTCCTCTTCAAGTTGAGCCAAACATCCGAGATCGCCAGCCGTTCAACTCTCCCCTTCAGCCCTTGAGAAGGGGTGAGGGAGGCCGAACTGAGTTTTCACACTTCTATCTCAATGGGGCTACCAAGCAAAATTGAAGACCCCTAAAACAAACCATTCCCCAACCATAAAAGCCTCAATCTGTGAAGATATCTTTCAGGAACCCATCTTCACCACAATTGGAGGCATAAATCGAAGCCAAAGTGAGTTGTTGATTCTGATTCAACAATATAAATACAAATCTCCATGCTTTATCCACCCTTGGTCTAACAATGTTGATTTGGACCCCACCCTGAACGTTATTGGTACCCCCACCACCATCCCCTGTGCATTGGGTTGTACGACTTTAGGGTAATGCCGTAACTGGAATCGGTTTATCATGTTTTATGTGGGTCTCCTGCAATGCCACCACTTCCGGGTGGTGGCGTGCTAAAAATTCCTCCAGTTTCTTCCGTTTCATTGGGGTAATTTAACCCATGAATATTAAGCGATATACACTTGAATGTGTTTCCCGATTTCTTTGGAACAAAGACCCCCCTGCCCACATTGTAAACATGTTTAAACCTTGTGTGGATTTCCCCAAATTTTACCCTAAACCTCCCCACCCCCACACAGAAGCCCCCCGTCCCTGCAACATACTTTGATTTCCCAAACCTCCCCCATCCCCCCTCCCCCCCCCTCGCCCTGGTGTGAACCACAGGACCTCTGCTGTGGATCACCATTTCCTCCAGGGGTAACCGTAGGGTATCCTAAAACCTTCAGCGCCTCCTCTCCCCAGACTCCAAGTCGGTGAACTCCATCCATGCTCAAATGAAAAGCCATAGAGGCCCATAGCCTCCAATCTTCTGTCTCAAGTTATTCATCATGTCCTTTATTTATTGGGACTGTCCATTGGGCCTTTAAGGCGAGGATTCCTGCGAGCCCAGCTCTGTCCAGTGCTATGTTTGCCCCTTGGTTCCATCAATGATCACTCCTGGTGTGTTGCTGCACGTGGAGTTCGAGAATCTGCCCCTGTTTTCTGATGGGTGTCTCCTTCGCCCCATGTTGGGTAGTGCCATCCCTTCTTCCCGGGAGGTTATCCTGTGTTGTCCCCCCTCCATTGGGAATGTAACTTCAAACTGGAAAGTCATCTATATTTTACCTTTCTAGTTTGTGGGGTCTTCCCCACTATATGCATCTCCCTGCTTTTTTGGAGTATTAACGGGGAAAGATTGTGATATAATTGTATATTTGATCCGTTGTAAGACATCTGTTCTACTTGACTGGCTGCCCTCGGGATCTGCTCTTTTTGAGGATATGTCACATGCCGCCAGCACATCTCTAGGACGCGCCACCGGTTCAGATCTTGTCGGGCCCACACGGTGAACCCGATGCAGGGAAATGATGGGCTCCTCTTTGTTATTCAAAAGGTCTCTGAATATTGTGCTGTTTGCGTCTTTTAAATCTGGATCTGCCACTGATTCAGGAAGATTTTTGATGCAAATGATCGCCCTATGTGACCTGTTTTATAACTCTTGGCATTGTATTTCTATTTCAAAAATATGCATAGATCTTGCCAAGTGTTCCAACAATTCGTCCGATTGTGGGTCTTGAATCAGTTCTTGAATCGCCTTTTTATTTGCCATGGCCGTTTCATCCAATTCCATTAGGTCCTTTCTAAATTCTGTTACCATTTGTTTAATTCCACATGTGAATGCAGTGAACTCCGTCTGAAATGTCTAAATGGCATCTAAATAACCCCTGGAAATCCGGCAAGAACCTTTCGAAAATCTTCCTTGGCTCCAGCCATTGCTGTCGGGGGTCGCAGTGTCTGGAGTATTAGAGCGGAAGGACCGACTGGATCTAGCCCATATATCGTGTAATGGACTGAAGTTTATAGATTAGGGCGTCCTACTGGAAGGACTTTCTTTCTCGTGCCCGGCATAGAACATCTTTGAATAGATTGTGTCCTCCAACGCATTCCACATCTTTGATATGTAATGTCCACAGCTGTGCACTTCGGAAACTTTTTCGGCAGAGGGCGTCCTGCGTCGGGTCCATGTCCATAGAGGGCCTCGGTCGAGGACGACGTCACAGGATGTTATAAATAGGACGCACGGCACCCGTAGCCTCAGTTCCGTTTTTTCCACAAACGTGTTAACTTTGTGAGACTTAGCACGCCTCGTGTGTTTTCTTCATTGAAGATGTCTTTCTCTTCGACCCCTCCAAGACCGCGGTCCGGTTTCAAGACCTGCCGAGACTGCAAGTCCAAGATGTCGCTCACCGACCCCCACCGCATTTGTTTGGTGCCTCGGCGAGTTGCACGACACCGACGACTGCTCGAAATTCCAGTCGCTGACTGGAAAGGCCTTGCAGGAGTGGAAGGGGAAGCTACAGGTGGGTAGGGGCTCAAAGCCTGTTAAGTCCCGGACTTCCACGACTCGAGGGGCGACACTCTGCGTCGGAAGGAATCCCGGGGTTCTCACTCGCAGAAGTGCCATCACTGGTCGCCTTCCCCGTCGTCCTCGGAGGATGGTGCCTCTAGGAAGGTTACGTGCCCTACGAAGAGGAACGGGCAGCGTTCAAGAAATCTATGATGGCGATTTTTCAATCGCAAGGCATCGCTTCCGATTGAGCCTTCTGATGAAGCCGACCTGGATCGGTCTTGGTCTGTGGCTCACACGCCTTCGGGCTTGGATTCACAATGCGACACACATCGGGAACCATCGAGGTCCCGTACGGACAAGGTTTTGAAAGGTCGCAATAGATGCGTCTCTAGATCTCTGTCCTTGTCCCCAGTGAGACCGCAGCAACCTGTTGAGGGCTCGGGGCCGTCGTCGACTCGTTCGGCGCCATGTCCACCAGATTTGGACATCAACACCTTGCCATCGTACCAGCCCACGGTGCCGTCGGCACCTGTATCGACGCCGAAGCCTTCGGCGATCTCGACGTCTAGGTTGCAGACGCTCTCGACGTGGAATCCTTCACCGCTGTCGGCACCTTCAGGATTTATTTTCTCGGAATTTGCCGATGGAGTACCCAGACATTGTGGATCCTCCGAGAAAGGCTACTTGAAGTTGGTAAGGCTGGTTTTAGCATCCAGGCCCTCTTCTGTCTCCAGGCCTGGGTTTCAACCCCCTCTCAATGATATTTTTGAAGAGGAAGAAAGGTCTGAGGTTGAGGAACCTGGTACCTGGATGATGCCCCGATGTTTTCTGGGGACAGTCAGTTGGAGGAGTTGAGACAGACCCTCCATGATACAAGTGGACTGGACACTTCGCTGGAAGTGGAGTTTGGTAGACCTGAGCCTGGGGCTCATGCAGAGTCGTCTTGTAGGAGAACCTTTGGCACGTGTCTCGGAATATCTGGACTGGTCTAGTCCTCGTCTAGTCCTCCAGAAGACTTTGTGCAAGATGATCTGATGGACCTCTTGGATCAAGGTCCGTCCTCTGACCCTGTTTTGCCATTTCATTCTACCTCGCAGAAAAGGGTGGCAGCTGCTTGGCAGTCCCGGGAAAACTCTTCCGGCGGTGAATAAAAATCTTACTAAAATACCGACCTTCCATTAGCGACCCCCCAGCTATTTGTCTACTTGCCCCAGTCCTGAGAGTTTGGTGGTTGAGGAGGCTACGGACACCTCGAGGCAGGTGGCGTACCCTACTATCCCTCCGGATACGGACGACAAGCGCTTCGACGGTTGGGCACGGAAAGTGTTTTCTGCTGGGAGCATGGCCTTGAAATCGGCCAACTCCACGTGTGTCTTGGCAAGGTTTACACACACTCTGTGGTCTTGTGGTGCTTTTGCGGCTGAGTGTCTATCCAAGGGGGAAGAAAGGGATGGTTTCCTTGCTATCATGCAAGTTGGCAAGGATGCCATGTGAGGCCCTTCAGTTGGGTTTGGATACGGCTGACCGTGTGAGCCAGTCCATGGCTGCGAGCACCGTTAAACGCAGATTTGCGTGGTTGCAGAAGTCGGGGTTTGCTCCAGATGTGCAAGCCAGTCGTCTGAACATGCCCTTTGATGGCGCATATTTATTTAGCAGCAAGGCTGACGAGAGCCTTCAGAGGTTGCAGACCTCAAAAGCTGCGGCAAAGTCTTTAAGCGCCACGGTGCGTCAACCTCTGCCATTTCGTCCTAGGGAACCGCAGTTGAGGGAGGTTCCTTTAGTTTCTACTCCTCCTTTGGTAGAACGAGAGGGGCCGCCGGTCAAATGGGCCAGCGAAAAAGTACCCGTGGTGGTCGGGGAAATCGCAGTGCCATAGCCGCTAAGGCAGCTGCCTCTTTGCCTTCAGAGACTGCCGTAGCTGCTTCCAAACAATCGCGTGGCCATGTCCCATGGTTCTCCGGTTGGGGGCAGACTGTCTCGGCATCTTGAAGAATTGTGGGCCATTACTTCAGATGCGTGGGTTGTGGATACCATAGGCCACGACTACTGCATTCCCTTCCTCCAGCGGCCTCGCGGCAATCCACCGGGGAAACACTCTTTGAAGAGTCCGGATCCGCTACATGCCTCCCTCACAGGATGGGGCGCTCATGCCAACAACTTGACCGCCAGCGGTCATTGGTCTCCGTCGGCGTCCAGACTCTACATCAATCTGTTAGAGCTGCGAGCCATCAGGCTGGCCCTGAAGGCTTTTCTGCCCTCGGTACGGGGGAAGAGTGTTTTGGTCATGACTGACAACAAAGTGGCCATGCATTACCTCAACAAAAAGGGTGGGGGCATGGTCACTTCTGTTGTGCAAAGAGGCAATGCAGCTCTGGTTATAGGCCATCCAGCAGAACATTTTGATCTTGTCAGTACATCTGGCTGGCGATGAAAATGCGGCGGTGAACGCTCTGAGCAGGCAGAGCACAGTCTCTCACGAGTGGGAGTTGGCTCAGGAAGTCCTTCAGGAGATCTTTGCCCTTTGGGGAACCCCGCAAGTGGATCTCTTCACCACCAGTGTCAATCGGAAGTGCGAGAGATTCTGCTCAAGGGAATTTCCTCCAAGAGTAGCCTTGGCCAACGCGTTCGTGGTAGATTGGTCATTCCCACTGCTGTATGCGTTTCCACCAATCCCCGTCATTTCTCAAGCGTTGCGGAGGTTTGGTTCCCGCATGATCCTCAATGCTCCGGATTGGGCCAGGAGAGCGTGGTACACGGACCTTCTGGAAATGTCCATTTGCCCTCCATGCCGTCTTCCCCCGCCACGAGGACCTGCTCTCCCTTGGGGGGGGGGGGGGCGGCGTGTGGGTTTCAGAGGTAGGGCGGTTGGCGGGTCAGGGGGGAAGGGAGCTGGAGGGTCAGAGGGGGTGTTGGGGTGGGGGTCAGGTAGTCCATGCAGAGGTCAAGACTCTCAACCTTCACGATTTGTTATCTGAAAGGTTGAGGTATAAGGATTGGGACCTCCCGGATGACGAGATGGAGGTGTTGCTTTCGGCCAGGTGGCCTGCAACAAAATCCCTGTATTGTTGCCATAAGTTCTGCGACTCGTGCAGGGATAACAATGTTGATCCTTTTCAGTGCTCCATTCCTATGGTTTTGTCTTTCTTGTTTTCTTTGGCCCACAGGTGCCTTCAAGTGGGTACCCTTAAAGGTTACCTGGCGGAGCTGTCTATCTTTAAGCGCTCGTCTAAAGAATGTTCTTACTTTAAGATTCCTTTGATTTCTCAGTTTCTTAAAGGACTGACAAATGTATTCCCGCCGTCTCCTTTCCAGGTGCCGGTTTGGGATTTGGATTTGGCTTTGAGATTTCTCATGGGTGCTCCGTTTGAACCTTTGCACTGTTGTCCTTTGAGATTACTGTACTTCAAGACTGTGTTCTTGGTTGCGGTTACTTCCGCTAGCAGAGTGAGTGAATTGCAGGCACTTTCAACTAAGCCACCCTTTACTGTGTTTCACAAGGACAGGGTTGTACTGCGAGTACGTCCTTCTTTTCTACCTAAGGTAGTCTCTGAAATATCATTTGAGTCAAAAGGTGGTTCTTCCATCCTTCTATCCTCCTCAGGAAGAAGAACATCTCCATCGGTTAGATCCTAGGAGAGCTCTTAGCTTTTACATTTCTAGGATGTCCAGTGTCAGAGTGGACGATCAACTCTTTGTAGGATATGCTGGACACCGATTGGGCCAGGCTGTTACCAAACGGACCTTGTCCAGGTGGATTATCCTTACCATTACGGAGTGTTACCAGTTGGCGGGTAAAGACCCTCCTGAAGGGTTAAGCGCTCATTCCACTAGGGGCGTGGCTACTTCTACTGCCCTCCAGCGGGGTGTTCCTGTTAGCAATATTTGTGATGCCGCTACTTGGGCTTCAATCCATACATTTTGTGAAACATTATTCCCTGGATACAATCCATGGTCAGGATATGGCCTTTGGGAAGGCAGTTCTTTATTCCGCAATCTAATTGGGTATTCTAAATTCTTTTCCCTCCTCCATTTACTGGTACTGCTTTTGGGAGTTTGTCAAAGATGTGGAATGCGTTGGAGGACACAATCCATTGGAAGAACAAGTTACTTACCAACTGGTAACGTTCTTTCGACTGGATGTTTCTCCAACGCCTTCCACATTGCCCTCCCAGCCTGCCTCTCAGGAGAATTTCCTATGCGATTGCAGTTTCTGGTTCCGCAAGGCTAAATGCAGTCCAGCAGGCATCAGACTGGTGTCGCACGTTCTGGGGGAAAAAAACCTAAACTGAGGCTACGGGCGCCGTGCGTCCTATATGTAACATCCTGTGATCTCGTCCTCGAGGGACATGGACCCGACGCAGGACGCCCTCTGTGAAAAAGTTTCTGAAGTGCACAGTTGCGGACATTACATGTCAAAGATGTGGAATGCGTTGGAGGAACATCCAGTTGAAAGAACGTTACCACTTGGTAAATAACTTGCTCTTCTGTAGCAAAGGCACATTTTGTGCCACCAGTCGCATGCTCTCTGGTAGTGTAGGACCTTGCTGAAATGTTCAGCCGCTTCACTGAATTACTCCTGTACCTCCTGCAATTCCAGGCTATTCTCACCTTATTACACACGCAGTTTTTTGTTGAAAAAAGACCAGAGCGGCTTCTTGTCCCTCATTGCAGAGTTTAGAAATGTCTCTGGGGTGTTAAATCCCCCGGGGATCCACGCATAGATGATCTGTGCCTTACCCCACCTTTTAGGATGGCAGCATACAGTTTCCAGTGACACGTATCACTTTTCCCTGCTCTTTCAGCGAGCTACCACAATGCACCTATATAGTGCCATCTGGCCCCTGCTGAGACCACTCCAAGTATATTGTTTCAGGTTAATGCGTCTCTAGTCTTAAGTGCCGTCACCGGTCCGTTCATGGGGATCACAAGGCTTACCAGTGAACTAGGAAGGGAGGAACCTTCCCCCACATTTCCCAATGTGCCAATCTCCTAATTTCTCCTCCGTGTGGGGGAATGTAACAAAGTGTGCTGCGTTGAATTCCCTAAAGACTGTCCAATGTCTCAGACAAAGCTCCCTCTGTACCCCGGGGGTTAATACTTTGATTGCTGCTCACTATCCTCTTCTTACCAGCGGGGGAGATTGAGCTGCCGCGCTCCACCTTCAGGCCACATACTCCCGACTGGAGCCTGGGCGTGGCCAGCAGGGATGGCACCGATGGCTAACGTCACTTTTGCAAAATCTCTTCCCTGGGGAGCGGATAAGGGCTCCAGACTCCCAAAAGACACTTCTGTGTTGCTGGAGGCATGGCTTAAAAATGTACTGGGACGGAGCCCGCTGCACACGTCTCCGGTGAACGGCGGCCATCTTGCAATCGACTCTAGCTCTTCTAATAACTTCCCTAAAATTTTAATCAGTACGGCGGGCTTAACATACTTACCATCTGATCTGTCTAAGGTTGGGTTCAACGTACAATTAGAATCTTCTCCCCACAGCCACATGATCCTTCTAAAGGGAGACAATCTAGCATATAGGGAGTGAAAGAAGGCAGACCTAATTGCAGACATACATTATTGAATTCAGCTGTAATCTCTTTATTGAAAATAGTTGCTGTCGCAATTCACAACCCAAAATATTGTCTGCCCAATTTGCATAAAAGTAATATCCTGCAATAGTATGGGTGTATTACTGCAACTTGCAGTTTGTTCTCCTTTATTGGTTGAATGACAATAGTTATGGCATTTTAATGTGTTCATTTTGATTAATGTCTCATCAAATCATGTTTCGTTAAATTTTAGTTTTCATCAAATAATAAATGCCCCATCAATTCATGTCTCCTAGATGCCTCCTACACGTGTTTCACCACATTGATGTAGCTCATCAGGTTAGGATAACATTCTTTCTCACAATTGTGGTTTCTATCAGTTTGCATTCATGAAATCACCAAGGTTTTCTATATCTTTTAGTATCAGTTGAAAAATGTCTTTAGTTGCAAATCTCTGAATATAATAGTCCAGTACAAGGACAAACTCCTGAACACTGTTGCACGTGGGATCCACTGGTATAGGTAGAGTAGGTCGACCCAAAGCCCACATCTTGCCCCTCCCCCTACTCAACATGTTGGCCTGTTTCTCTGACATAGTGCATTTCGAGGGGATTGTGTCCTCCGACGTATTCCATATCTATGACGGTAATGACCACAGCTGTGCTGCTTTGGAAAATTTCGACAGAGGGCGTCCTGCGTCGATGACTTTGATCCGTTGTCCCTTGAGGGCCTCCGTCGAGGGTCAGCGTCACCGGATGTTGTATATATATATTTCTGAGGCTTGTGGAATCTGCTTAGATCACATGCTGTGCTGTGCATAGGCCGACATCTAGTGGAAGCTGCAGAGTATTAGTTTGTTTTTCGAAACTCGAAAATGGGCGTCGATACAGGGCGTGCCAGTAATACTATCCCTAGTGTGACGTCCACTGTACCCATGATCCCTCACGCGTCTAGGACCCTCAGATTGTTTTTTTCCGCCATACTGGTCGGAAGCATCCCGCGGAGTTCCCTGGCCTTAGCCATAATTTTGCAAAATATCATATTACCCCATTTTCTCCATCCCAACGTCGAGTCACTGAAGTTCGACACTCGACGCTGGCCCGGAGAAGAAAACAACCGTCGAGAGCTGCACAACAGACTTTGGACCTAGGAAGGCCTCTGGCCTCGGCCCTTGGAAGGCCTCTGGCCTTAGCCCCTGCAAGTAGGGAGGTACATATTCCTACACACACACACTAGCCCGCTGCCACAGGGTGCGTATGGAGGGTACCCCTTGCCAATTTTGCCCCAAGTGCAACCGCAAGTACCCTTGGATTGACAGACATGCCACCTGTAACCTCTGCTTGCCGAGGGACCTCCCCGAGGTGAACTGCAGAGCGTGTAGTCTGTTTAAACCGAAGACTCTAAAGGACTGTTCAATCAAACGTTGGGCCCACCACGCCAGGCAACGAGAGGCCATGGAAGCGGAGGGCGCCTTCAGTGATGTCAGCGACTCCGTCCTATCAGACAGCGAGGGCAATGTGGCGTCGCGAGACAGCCAAGCGCAAGTCCCCGACCTCGGAAGGTTGTCCGTGAGGGCAGCTATGGGGAACACCCCCAGCGACACAAGCGCTACCCACAGCATTTCCACTACGTACTCGAAGTCCAACCGAGACTCGACGCGCGTGTCGAGTTCTCGGAGAGAGGTACGCAGAGAATGGTCCACCGAATCTGTGTCCTCTGGGCGTTCTCGATCAAGATCGCCGCATGACACCAGGCAACTATCCACTGTTGCCAAGGATGCCTCACTCACTAAAGTAACGGAGGTTCGATCGTCGGCAGACGAAGACTACCACCATCCTCAGGCTGCACTCCAGGAGTTGGCATCAACAGACCGCTTGACGGCTGTTCCCGTGTCCCGACCTCCACTCTCTAAGGAAAGGGACACTACCCCCGAATCTTGACGCCAGACGTCGAAGAGCTCCGAAAAGGTCAAAACACCGGGGAAGCACTCTTCCACTCACTGGGAGGGGGGAAAACAGCATAAAAAGCATTCCCAGCCTTCATCTGCACCACAGAAACATAAGGACAAGTCCCAGTCTTCTGTAAAATTATCCAAGACCCCTACAGAAGGCCATAGGTCCAGTCAGGATATAGCAGGGAACACTCTCAGGAAAGGGTAATCCCCAGCTCTAAAGAATGGTCAAGTGAGGATATAGACAGTTATGTCTAGAATGTCATCCCTAGCAGACTTCTATGCCAAAAATCCACAGCCCTTCCTCACCTATACCCCTGACGGGGCTACTCCCTCAGGGTCCAAGGACCCGCATACCCCTGGTAATAAACTTCGAGTTGAGGCGCCAACGCAAAGTAGGTCTTCTGACCCTTTCCACGTTCAGCCATACTCTCAATATGATGAGGATCCATCATTTAACGAGGATCCAGAATTGGCCACGTTGGACGTCCAAACTGGAATGGATTACTATGGGGATGACGAGGGCCAAGAGGAGGAAGATGACCCAGAAGTCTACAGAGTAGACTCCCCAATAGACAAAGAACCTCCGGTTACCGACTCTCCTGTTGACAACTAAACTCTCTTAAATGAGGTTTTATCTGGAGCGGCTGAACACTCTAGTGAATGATCTGTATGCTTGGTCAAGTTTGCTGAGTGCAGTTTGTGAGCCAGTCAGGAGAATCTCTGGGCCTCATTACAAGTTCAGCGGTATCCTTGCTGGTAAAACTGGCAGGCTGCCGCCAAACTTGCAGATTTTACTGGTGCCCAGGAATGGGCAATTACTGGGTCATTACGGCCCCGCCGGACACGGTAATTGCCTATTCCCGGGCACCGGTAAAAAATGCTCCCCATTCCCTTTCCAGCAGAGTTTGATAATAATAATTCCTTATTAAACCTATGTTACAGCCTGGAAGGCCAAATTTCACATCTAGAAGGTTCTGGATATGTGGGACCGGCAAAGACTACTGAGGCCGCGGTTAATCCAGTAACCAACACTGATGATATCTCTATTAATGTTATACAGAGGTCAAATAAGGAAAGACTCTCTTGCTCCCCTCGTTTGTCAGGATTGGCAGATGCATCAAATGAAGATACCAGTGTGGTTCTGGATAACGTAACAAGCCGAGATCATGACTGTGAAAAGAGTAATATTGTCTCTAAACTGAAAGATCTGGACGCCCATAATACAGCAACAAGCTTTGCACTCAAAATATTAAGGCTTTGCTACACCACACCTGCACAAACAAGGAATAATGTGGAAGTCCTAAAAGGATTAGTCAAAGACACTACGCTAACAAAAATGAGAAAAGCCGACTTAAGATTGGAAGCCCCAACACCAAATATTATAAATAAAGAAAGTGATAAAGTCAACCTGGAATCTACGTTGGTAGAAATACTGGCTGGGAGTGATGAAGAATGGGAGAACGGGGCTCCCATGTCTAGAAGAGAGAAACAAAAGAGAGAGAGAGAACTACAAAATATAGCAAAAGAAGGGATTATACCGGTTGACAAGGGAAATGTTGCAAATGCTGAAAAGAAGAAACAAACAAAAAGAGAGAAAAAGGGCAGCTAGAAATGCAAGAAAGCGTGCTGAAAAAATGAGTGGTGAAAAAAGGCACTCTCACGTCATGGGTAATCGAAGTCAACAGGAATAAAACTAGTCTCAGCAAACCGCTAAATGTTCAACTAGAGCAGGGGTCTGCAACCTTTGGCTCTCCAGATGTTTTGGACTACAAATCCCATTAGCCCCGGCTATCATAGTTAATGGTAAGGGAGCATGGGAGTTGCAGTCCAAAACATCTGGAGAGCCAAAGGTTGCAGACCCCTGGACTAGAGGAATCGGCAAGTGAGGTCAACAGCGAAGGCTCAGTCAATGATGTTGATGCCTCCTCTCTGAATAGTAGTCAAAGTGAGGCTGATTCGACAGAAATCCTGATGACTAATACAAAATCAAGGGTGAAATTCTCTAAGACAACTCAAGGAAACTGGGCAATGCCAGATAACTTTGAGGGAATGGCAAATAGGAAAAAAAGGGTTGAGACTTTAAATGGTCCTAGGCAACAAAAGGTTTTCACTATCTCACGTACTAACAAAAGAAATACTAATGTCATCAATAGGAGAGTGCTGTTAGAAGCCCTACATCAGCAATTGCAACTAAGAATATTGAAGAGTGGGGATTTTAAATTTGTGGAGCCCTGTAAGGATAACTTTAGTCGCATTCATTGCTATTCCGAGGCAGTGGTAAGTCTTGTGAGAGATCATAAGGAAGAATTGAGAAACAATGGTTATGCTGTGGACGCAAAAGATAACGAAATGGTATGTCAGGATAATAAAGCAATAAGTACTAAGAGTGTTAAAAATGTTTCACAGATAAAAGACCTAAAGAAGGGTAATGATATAAATAAGTCACATTGGGAATGGTTATGTTAATTTCTGCCCCCAGTCTCTAATGGGGATTGATTGGACTATTCCATTATATCCTGGAATACCAGGGGCCATTCACATTTGTTAGCCGAAAATGGGTCCTTCGGTTTAGTAAAGAATGCACTATTTGTTCTCTTACAGGAAACATGGCTTATGAAGGGTGCAGTGTTTGATGGTTTTAAATCATATTATAATGTGGCAAAAAGAGGAGAAAAGGGTCGTCCATTTGGAGGACTATCCATCTTGGTCTCCAATAGACTGAACTCACAGAAGTGTATTATATCGCCAAATAATCCAAATGTACTGATGGTGGTAGCCGACATGCCCAATAATTGTAAAATACTGCTGATAAATATATATGATCCACCAGGACTGTCCAAACTTTTGAGATACAACAGACAACAAGTGAAGCCCTGGCCGAGCAAAATATTGCAGGAGGAGATTTGAGTATTATACTAGGAGGTGATCTTAATGCTAACCTACTAATGGATGATTTGGGCATGCTAACGAAAGCTGCCATTTGGAGATAATTCATCAGCGATAACACCTTAAGGATACTAAATGGAAGCAACTACGATAAATCACCGAATACTGTAACATGGACCAATAATGCTCATACTTCCACATTGGATTATATTTGTATAAGTGACAAGTTGTTCGGTCAAACTTTGGATTTTGAAACCCTGATCAATACTTATAGTGATCATTATCTATTACAAAGTAGAATGAATTTGCATATGATACCACCTGCTAGAGATGCAGTAGGGGAGGTATATAGCAGCAGCAATGGTATAGGAATTCGCTGGTCGGACACAAATTTGGTAAAGGCCAAAAGATGGAGTAAAACAATTGACCCGCTGCAGCTACTTGATATCTCCGCGGATAACATGGTTGCCTGGTTCTCCCATAGTCTTTCTGATATGATGCCATCACCAGGGAATGTGTGCCCACAGAAGGAAGTGATTACCTATAGTAGACCGTTTGACATAAACATAAGGGACATGAAAAGGGAGAAGCGCAGAAATCTGAGACAATTAAATAAGTTATGCTTGAGCTATGAAGAAAGCCAGAAAGGTAGAAGGCAGATTTGTAATAAGTATTCTAACATGATTAAGTTTTATCAGATTTCAGAGAAGAATGTAGTCTGGCAAAATATGGCCAAAATATTAAATGAAGGAGATGCTAGGAGATTCTGGGCCTGCTTCAGAAACATGAATAATGCTGGTAACCCAGAGCTGTTAATTCCCATAGATAGTCATACTTGGATAAATTTCCTTACTGAAAAGTTTAAAGGAGAAGTGTTAAAACTTGAAATCTGCCCTAAAACCAACATGAAAATATGTAGGGAAGATATATTGTTAATAATAAAGAAGTTAAAGAACTCTAGAGCTCCAGGACCCGATGGCCTTTGCAATATTATCTTAAAAGATAATCCAGAAGCTTGGGCTGACATTCTGTTAATTATGTATCAAAAAATCATAGATACCGGACGGATGCCTAACTCCTGGAAGACTGCTAACATCATACCTATATTTAAGAGTGGTCAATGCAATTTGCCAGAGAATTATAGACTAATAGCACTTACGGATGTCCCTAGTAAATTCTTCTGCACTTTGATACTAAAAGAAATCAATAAGTGGATCATTAGCGAACATATACTAGATAAAGCCCAAACAGGCTTTAGGAAAGGTTGTGCAACGACAGATAATATCTTTATACTAAACGCTTATTGAGCAGGCTAATTAAGCGAAAAATCTACCCCTATATGTTCTTTGTTGACTGACCTCCGCCTTCGACTCGTTAGAGCGGGGGCGTTTTTGGAAGAAACTCGAAGCCCGAGGCATGCCTGCAAATTTGTTAAATCTGTGCAGGATGGTATATGATGATAGCAAAGCCCAGATACGTTTAGATAATCGAGGAACTCTATCTGAACCCTTCAATATTCT
Organism: Ambystoma mexicanum; assembly: GCF_040938575.1. Lineage (NCBI taxonomy): Eukaryota > Metazoa > Chordata > Amphibia > Caudata > Ambystomatidae > Ambystoma > Ambystoma mexicanum. The sequence goes on from NC_090937.1 coordinate 41,088,629, forward strand.
AAAAGGTGTGAGACAAGGTTGTGCATTAGCGCCCATCTTTTTCAATCTATTTATGTCCGACTTTGGTAATATCTTTAAAGATAAAATGAATGCTTTTCCCAAAATCGGCTCCCATAAGATGGGGTGGATCTGCTATGCAGACGATATAATAATAATGGACAACACATATGTGGGTATTTGTAATAGTGCCTCGGCCCTAAGCAAATATGCAGAGAAGAATGGTCTTGTAAATAATCTAAAAAAAACTCAATTCATGAGCTTTGGGGCCCACTGCAGTAAAAAATACCTATTGCTCATTGGGAACAATAAAAAAAAAAGTTAATAGCTATAAATATCTTGGCCAGGAAATATGTGGTGAAAGGAAGAAAATGAATCCACTAGTTCAAAAGAATAAACAAACCAAGATAATGGCAACGTTAGCAGCTGTTGTAAACCTCTCCAAAAAAACTGCGGGATTTAGCTTATTGGGAATTAATAATCTATATAAACAAAAGCTGGTGCCAATGCTCCTGTATGCTCTGGAAGCTTCCTTCTCTGATTGGTCGGATGTGATGGAAGGTGTGATATGGAGGAGAATATTAGGCCTCTCTAATTATACACCAATCCAGGCTATCCGGTTAGAACTGGGGCTGATATCTCTATCTACCTAAACAGAGCAAAGCTCTATATTAAAATAAAATATGCACAGCAAGGTTCACTACTGCATATAGTTCATGATGGGCTTAAGGGAGGAAAATGTGGGCTTTGAATAATTTCCAGAAACAAATCGAGGATATCTTTGAGAGAACTGCTTTTGTCCCTAAATGGGAATATGGAGAGGGCGGTGTTTAAGTCCCTAAAAGATTCCTAGGAAAAGTGGGACTGGGCTCATAGTAATGATAGGGTTGCAGAATTTGGCTCTTTAGGTTCATATGCAAAACTTCCTTTCCTGTATAAAAAACTTCAGTTCTATCTAAAGCTTATGCCGTCAAAGGTTAATCGGAAAATCTTCCTTGATATGAGGCTAAACCGACTTAATGTTCTCGGTGTGCGAGGTGCCTGGTTAAATATCCCGGAGGAAAGAAGAATGTGTAGACTGTGTGGCAGTAAACAAGAGAAAGAAACCATAAGACATGTGATAACCTGTTGTAAGAACATGAGATCTATATATGAGAAATATTTTGAAAAATATCTAGCAGACCATGAACAGGATTTTAATCGTATTGCTAGTGAAAGGTTTTGGGTTGAGATTTTTAGCAGGGTGGAATAAGAATCTTATAATTGCAACCACTCAAATCTGAAAGGTGGTAAACTTCCGTCTAAGGCAGTTTGAAGCAAATGTGAAATTACTAGTGGATCTATAGGTTGGCTCTATATTAGAGTACGTGCTTGACCTGAGCTATAAAGTTTCTCGGGGGGGTAACCCACTCCTGAAAAGGAAATCAATGAGATCTAGCTACCTGCAGGAGAAATGTACATAGGTATGTCAATTTAACAATCTAGTGCAAGTAAATATGAAAGCCCCTTAGCTTTAATTTTAATAATTGTACCTAGATCTCTGATAGATGTAAATGTAGGGACTTTTATCCTTATTTTTTATTTTTTCTGTATGATACTGACTTTGTATGAAATGTTTGGATTTTCATTGTAATCTGTTATTTGTATGTTTATTCTGTTTAGTGAAAAGTTTTTTGAACTGAAACACAATAAAAATTTTTTTTTTTAAAAAAAAAAAAAAAAAAATAAAGCCAGTTGGCACAGGTTGCGTCAGAGGGAAGAGCCGTGTCCGGTTGCATCCTTAAGGCAACCTTTGATGCCACAGATAACGCTGGCAGACTGATAGCAGAGAGCACTGTTATCTAAAGACCTGCTTGGTTAAGACAATCTGGATTTAAACCCGAAACACAAGCATCCTTAATAGACAAACCGGTGGAACCCGATCTACTGTTTGGTAAGGCACTAGAGGACGCCTTAAAAAAATGCGAAAGATGAATACGAGACTCTCAAATCCCTGGGCCAGTTAACCAACAAACCCCCTAATCAAAGAGGGAATGGCAATCTTTGTCGCCCAGGCGGCCAAAACTCACAAAGAGGCTCCAACTATTCCCAGGGGCAGGGTACACCATGGAATAACAACCAACAGTCTACCCAAGGTTATTGCAGGGGTAACAAGAGGGGACGTGGTAAGGGCAGAGGCGGCCCCAAAAGAGGTGGCAGCACGCCTCCCGCAAATCAGTGACGTTCCGTTCAGGGTCCCTTCTCACGGATCCCCCAGTAGGGGGACGCATTTCCAACTTCACCCAAGCTTGGGAAGGGATCACATCAGACAGATGGGTGCTGTCCACAGTGTCCGCAGGATACTGCATAGAACTGTTAGAGAGTCCCCAAAACCACCCTCGCTCAAAAAGTACATTTGTTAGACCACCAGAAGATCCTCCTCGAAGAGATCGCCAATCTTCTAGCAAAGGACGCGATAGAACTCGTCCCGGGACACCAGGTAAACAAGGGTATTTATTCAACTTTCCTTGTGCCAAAAAGAGATTTGACAATGCGCCCAGTATTGGACTTACGGCCTGCAAACAAGTATGTCAAGCCCCAAAGGTTTTGCATGACACTCTGCAAGAGGTAATCCCCCTCCCTTAAAAAAAAGGGGATTACATGGCAACATTGGACATGAAAGATGCCTATTTTCATATTTTCATGTTCCCAGCGCACAGAAGATTCTTGCGCTTCAAGGTGGACATTCGGCACTATCAGTTCAAGGTACTGCCCTTCGGTATAGCCTCGGCTCCAAGGGTATTCACCAAGGTACTGGCGGTACACCTACGCAGGGAAGCAATCCCAGTGTACCCTTACCTGGACGACTGGCTCATCACGGGGGAGACCCCAGTAATTTGCAGATCAAATATTCAAAGAACTATCGACCTCCTCTTCGAATTGGGTTTCTCCATAGACGAGAAAAAGTCATGTCTGGTGCCAAGCACCTCCAAACAGTTCCTAGGAGCTGTTCTAAACACGCAAGAAGGGTTGGCCTTTCCACCAGAGGAAGGAATTCGGAATCTAACACTGCAAATTCCGCTATATCAGGCCGGTCGCCAGATAATGGTGCGCAAAGCGATGCGTTTGCTGGGCATGATGGCGTCATGTAATTACCTGGTCCCTCTGGCGCGCCTGCGCATTCGTCCCATGCAAGAATGGTTGGCGAAACGGTGGTCTCAGGCAAGTGGTCAGTGGGGACGATCTAGCGGTCGTTTCGCCAACACTTTGTACAAAGTCTTCACTGGTGGACAAGAGAAAACCTGTCAAAGGGGAAACCCTTTTATGATCCCGAGGTAGAGTCTGTAGTCACAACAGACGCATCCCTGTCAGGGTGAGGAGCACACCATCTCCACCACACAGCTCAGGGTCTCTGGTCTCACTCAGTGGCCAAGAATCATATCAGTCTGCTAGAGCTTCTGGCAGTATTCAGAATGCTTCAAGCGTTTGAGCCCTACCTGTTGAACCTGTCAGTGCAGATCCTGACAGACAGCACAACAGCTATGTTTTACCTAAACAAACGGGGAGGAACTTGTTCGCCAAATCTGTCCAAGCTTGCCCAGAAAATGTGGATATGGGCACTCAGACGGAACATTCTTTTCCCACCTCCATAAGTTGCTACTGCTTTGGGAGTCTGTCATAGATGTGGAATACGTTGGCGGACACAATCCCCTCGAAGATGTTACTTACCTTATCTAGTAACGTTCTTTCGATGGGATGTTCCTCCGACGTATTCCACATCGAAGCCTGCCCCTCTACCGAATGTCTTAAGCGATTGCAGCTTACGTTTCCGCAAGGTTTACTGCAGTCATACTGGCAGGAGATTGGTCCCACACGTTCTGGGGAAAAAACTACAACTGAGGGTACGGGTGCTGTGCGCCCGACATATAGCATCCTGTGACGCTGACCCTCGAAGGAGGCCCTTGAGGGACAACAGATCGATGTTATCTATGCAGGACGCCCTCTGCTGAAATTCTCCGAAGCAGCACAGCTGTGGTCATTACCTGTCATAGATGTGGAATACGTCGGAGGAACATCCCATCGAAAGAAAGTTACCAGATGAGGTAAGTAACTTGTTCTTCTTGTAACATTGCAATCCCCGCTTATTTAGCCACTCTTATCAGCTTAACATAGATCTTCGATCCCCTAACGTTCCAAGTGGACACACAACAGATCTGCCATGTAACCCTGCCCCCTCCCTTCTGCACAACACCCCTGGGATTTTCACTCTACCCCTTTGCATCTCACTCAACTCCCCACCCACCCTCTACTCCAACCCCCTTGCTTCTGTAGCATTCTCATTAAATCCCACCATACCTTAACAAGCAGTTTTGTAACCTAAACGCACCACACCAAAACATAACTATTGACCCAACAGTACCAAGACTATTCAGGCCTGACTGTCATTCATCCCACCCCCTCCAGTAGGTCTTGACAGCTAGATACCAATGTGGTATCTACGAGTACAATCAACCCTCCCCCTGGGGGACCCCACCAAGCAGGATCGGAGCTGTCCGTAAGAATTGAAAAGTATAAATCCACAGACAATGTCCCCAAAGTAGCTCCCAGTCTCAAACACAATTTTGGACCCATGCAGTAAGGTCCTATTGCGTATATGCCCCTCGGCACCTCCCTCGGTTCCATCCGCGTTGTACTATCTTCTCTTATTGCTCCTTTTGTCCACCATGAGTGCCATTTTTTTTATCGATCTAGAGGTTCACCTCCTTAGGGGTCTCAAAGAACATGGCCTTCCCATTATATAGGATCTTCAGTTTTGCTGGATACAACATGTATTTAATGCCATGTTGCCTTAGTCTTTCATAGGGACACACTGACTCCTAATGTTGCTTCTCCTAGACCTTCCCCTCTGCATTGTCAGCTCGATCCTCCAGCATCTGTACTTTGTGTGAGATCCTGAACCCTTGCTTTCAAATCTTTTGTGGTAGACTCCACCTCCATTTCCGTCTCACCCACCATGGCAACCAGGGTCCTTGCATCGATCTCAAGAGGTAGACATCACATTTTACCTAATCTATTAGCACATCCATTGATGCCCGAAATGCCATAAGTATTTTGGCATTGGCTCCCTTCTGTTCTAGCATTTCTCCTTCCATAGAGTGCACTCCTACGTCTAAAGGATCTGTCTTTGCCTCCTGCTTTGTGAACACATCAATTTGTGTTTGCTTTGGTTTTGCAGTGGTCTTTATGGTTTCCGTCATCTCTCTGTAGCATGGACGTGGAGTGTCTTTTGTCCCACTCAATGCGCCTACTGGTGCCTTCCCAGAAAGGACACTCCACCTAGCTCTTCCTAATGTTTCTTGTCGTCAGCACTTCTCTTGACCAGCCTCTTGTTGACTGACTCATCGGGCTCGCCCCTACTATTCACGAATAATGCTGCCTCCCTTGGACCCAGGTCTGTGGACAGTGTTACTACTGACCGACTCTTCTCCTTGAAACGTTGCCTGTGTGCTCCTTATTGTACTCCGACATCAGGTGGTCATATGCTGGGCAAATCCCCACCACCACTCTTATTCCTTCGGTTACTGTGGCTGCGAGTGCTCGAGGCACCTTTCCCAATGGCACCACTTCATCTAGGCCTCCCAATTGCTTGAGACCTGCCACCAGCATCCAAGCAGCCTCTGCCCACACACCACCTAGCAACAGGGCACTCCCCAGCCTCCATGAAAAGGCTCCTATGCTTCTGGGCACCTGAAGGACCACTTCATTGCAGAGCCCACCATCCACTCTTTACCCTGCTCGCGGCTGCAGAGGTGCTTCTCCCTCACTGGCCTTAAGGATCATATGCAGGGTCACTTCCCCAAACTTCCTCAGCCCCAGTCGGCTGCCGGCTCTACATGGTGTCTGTCTGGTAAGCGCAACAAAGGTCTCCTCATGTCACCTTTACCCAACCTTTGTTTGGATGATCTGTCAGGTGTGCTCTGCTCTCAGGACCCCTCTGCCCGTCTTCACCCTTCTCCGGCTTCCTCCCAGGCACTCACTGGTTGTCCCAGTGATCAGTCCTTCTGATCCCTTCCATGCAGTCTATGGTGCAGTCTCTCGGGACCAGGACTGCCGTGTCCTGTCCCCAAACGACTGTCGGGGCCCTTCCTTTCTCCTTCACTGTCGCTGTGCCAATATCTGTGGCCGTTCTGGGAGGCACAAGTCCCCTCAACTGCTCAGCCGAATAACCTGGCAGCAGTGAGCCACCCCATCTGCTGCAAGGCAGAGCCCGTCGCGGCTGCTGTTTTGCTTCCTCCAGGTTTTCCTTCACCAAACTCTTGCCTGTCCCCCCGATGCCTTTTATCATTAGTTTTCCTGTCTGGGAACGAGCCGGCCATAACCAGTTATCGGGATTCATGATGGCGGCTCTTTTCAAGGAAGGGATCTGTTGGCCAACTCAGTGGAAACGCATCCCCCTCCCCACTTTGGAAATGCAAGTCAACGCAATAGCCCAAAAAGAAATTCTACCATCTACGGTTAATAAAAGCCCCCCCCCCTTTCCTCAAATTCCCACACAGAACCCTTGTGAATATTTCCTTGGTATTATCAAAAATAGACTACGCAAATGGTATCTTCCAAGGAATGCCTGAACGCCTCACCAAAAAACTACACTGCAATAAGGCTACTCCTAGACTAAACAGAAGGGACCACATCACACCGGCCTACCATTAAAACGCATCAACTTCAAAGCCCTCTGCATTGTCCATAAATGACTATATGGACAAGGAGCCAAATTCCCCCAAGCAAAAATCACCAGATGCCAACGAGAAGAGATCTAGCATGAACCTCCAAATTAGAAACTAGACACTACGAGAAAAGTAAATGTGGAGGCACCCACTTCTCCCATCTTACAGCTAAGCTATGGAACACAAATCTAAAGGAAATAAGTATGATGAAAGACCATATATATTCATCACTTTTGCCAAATGGCAATTTACCAATTTCCAATCTCCACCCTCCTGTTTACCTCAAATCTATGTGGTAAGTTGCGGTATGGTATAAAGGGGGACAGGGGTGTTTGTGGGGGTCTCTGCCTGCTTTTTGGGCTTTTTTATTTTTAAAACATGGAAAAATCGGCCAAATCTTTTTTGAGGAAACCTAATGGATCTTTTCAGGAAATACTAAAAACCTAGCTATTCAACTCACTGTGCAAAACATAGAGCAACTATACTACAACCACCCCCACCAGTGGACCACCTCAACCCCATGTAATGCCTGCTTCCACAAACTAAGCATGGAATAAAGGAACCTGGGATAAATACACCCAGAAAGAAACCACACAGCTACACAATGCCCAGAGACCACCCACTAACCACCCCCTCTTTTTTTCCAAACCTCACATGCCCAGAGGGCTGGTGAAACAACCCACCAAAACATGTAAACCGCACAACACTATAACCAACCTAAAAAAACCAATAACCTACAACACCAAACAAGTCGAACACTGGCCGCTGCCCTTCTGGACACAAGCCCCAACGCACGAAACCAAGCACATCCAGAAATCTCACATGCACAGATTTATTTTATTTATTTTTGTATTTGTAGAACGCACTACAGCCCACAGGTATCGATGCGCTTGCATGTAAATGAAAGGAAGCTTAATTGTTATTACAGTGATGCAGTCTTAGTTACAGGCATGTTATAGAGAACAGATAACATTGAGCTAAGGATTGACAAATCAAACAACCTGGTTTTGATGGCTTTGCGGAATGCCAGATGGGAGTCAATCATCCTAAGGTGCGCGGGAAGGGAGTTCCAGAATGAAGCGGCCATGGAGGGGAATCTAGTGCCACCTGCCCGCACTCTCCTGCTTTTGGGAGTGGGGATCAGGTTGGTGTAGGTTGATGCCAGTTTCTACTGGTTCTGCATGCATCAACAGATGAGCACAATATCCATCCTATCCCTCTCACCCCAACCAACCCACTTTACCTTACAGAGACACTCGGGCGCCTGGAGACCATGGAAACGGCAGGGGTTTGTGGTATAAATCAACTTAACATGCTATAGACGAAACCCCATGTTGGTGGGATACTTCTTTACTGGTTCTGACTGGGATCAGCCTGGACATTTTTCACACCTGTAAATATAGATACAGCGTCGTACTCGAATAGGTGTTTTTATGCTCTGATTGCAAACTCAGTACTTTCTTTGGCATGTGAATTCAAAAGCCGGAATTACATTTAAGATGATGAAATAATGATAAAAGGAATAGGCTGCAAGAGCAAATGGGCTGCTACTTATCCTTAACGCCTCATCCTTTTAGACATATTTTCACTGGCCTATTTCAGTTTCCTTCCCTCTGCTTAATTCAGTCTCACAATTTCATACTACTGTGGAATCGAGCAAATGCAGGTTGAATCTCCAGGGTATTAGGCCGAAGCCTATGGGGGAGGCTTAGAGTGTATCTTTGAATGTAGGTTGCCAGGCAGCTGCCCGTTTCCCAGAAACATTTGTCCTCGGTGAGTAACATCTGTGGTGATGGTGATCACGACCTTATTGAACTGTAACATGTCCTACATTATGCACATGTTTTGACAAATCTTTGCTCTAGATATTTTTATCGTTTTGTTCACCTTTTGCTATTATTGCTAATCTAAATACAAAAGGTAGGATTGTTTTAAAAAAAATGCTAAGCACCTATAATCTTGTAATCAGTTGCCACGCAAACAAATATGAATGGTAGTATTCAAAATCTCTCAGAAAAATGCATAAAATATTAATAATCTCTAGGGGTGTGTAATCAAAATGGGCATTTGTGCAATGAAGTCTTAATTAGGAAGGGCTCTCCTAAGTACTTTATTGACCCTGATTCCTTTTCTTTTAGACAAAAAAAGGAGATGAATTGTCTAGTCGAATTCAGAGCATGCTTGGTAACTATGAAGAGGTGAAAGAGTACATCAGCACGAAGGCCCCTCAGCCTCTCTTTGGGATGCCCAAAAGCACTGTTCCATTGACCCAAACATCAAATTCTGACCGTGCGGTTCTCTCTGAAAAATCTGGCAGCATGTCTCGACTCCCCTTCCAAAAGCCCATGGGACCTCCCCACTGTGGCCCCTCTTCAGGAAACAGCACTGGCCAGCACCGAAAAGCTCATCCAGGCAAGGAGCAGGCTCCAGGTTTGCATGATAAAAGCTACAGTCTGTCCCAGGGTCGGAGCCAGAGTCGAAGCCTAGGACAAAGTCACTGTGATCAAGAAGTCCGAAGCAGCCATACCTACAAGAAAAATGACCGAAATGTTGATGGCAATAGCTGTAGTGAAGAAGAATTTTCTTCTCCTTCCAAACTGTCTCCACTCTTATCGTCCCTCGCTTCCCCGCTAGAGCCACTATCCCCTATACATTCCAACCAGCATGTAAGTTCCCGGCTGCAGAACAACAAGAGCCGTGGAAATGTCTACCACCATCAAACAAAAACATCACCAGCCATGGATTCAAGTGACAGCGAAGCAAGGGACAATGCTGGTTCAGCTGCCAACATGATTGCCATGTCTACTCAGCTTTCCTCCCAAAACTTTCCTGCACCCCTGCCTTCGAAAACCAGTGCAATGCAGCAGAAACCCACAGCATATGTCAGACCAATGGATGGTCAAGACCAGGCTCCAAGTACATCTCCAGACCTGAAACCTCTCACCGAGGACTATCATGGACAAACCTATGGAAATATTGCAAATTTGAAGGCCAACGCCAAGGCAAAGCTGTCCAAACTGAAGATTTCTTCTGATCCTTTAGAGGTGAGTTGTGTTCCCATTCCTAATTGCAATGTTTGTTTATTGGAAGAAAACTGTTATTACAAAGGCCTGTGTCATGCAGTGTTTAGACAAACCTGTTAACAAAGCTTTGTATCTGAACTGATGATGTATTTTCATCATCACTATTGCATAAGGACTAACTCAGTTATGCAGTCAATCTGTCGCTGGAGTTATTGCGTACTGTTCTGTTTTTATCATTTTGCTTTTGCTTCAGGAGCATAGCTACTTTTGTCAAATTTTTAGTCTCCCTTCATTATCCTTAAACACATAGTTCAACTGTTTAGTGACTAAGTTAGCTTTTTCGTTTGTGAGTTTTGCTTTTTCAGGAAAACACATCCATGTGTTTTTAACTGAGGGATTAAGTTGCATCTGTCTTCTGTCCAAAGGCTGCAGTGCTTTAATGGAGCACGGTGTTCAAGTCCTATTTGGTATTGCCAACAAATCGAGCTCATAGCTACAGGATGTGAAAGATGTGAGGAAGAGTAATGGAGAGGACGATAGAAGGACAAAGGAACAAGTCGAAGTGGAAAGGAGGCTGCGGGGCTGTAGAAAATCAAATGGGCAGTTTGAGGGTCGATTTAGGTAGTGGAAAGGAGCAGAGATGGGAATGAATTTGGGAATTAATTTGTAGAAGCAGTAGGACAATGGAAGATGGGGTGGAAAATAAGCGAGTTTAAGAACAGAATGAGGGCAGAAGGCGAGAGGTGAAAGGTGAAAAAAAATGCATACGTTAGATGGGGGAGGAGGCTTGAGGAAGGATTGGTCAAGAGGGAGCAAGACTGGTGGGATGTTGTGGAAACAGGGCAATGTCAGTTTACGTGAACAATGTGGAAAATGGCACTGTACTGGACTAATGTGCTTTAAATTATACGTTCACTCATTTTACTGTAATTGCTTTTGGGGAGGAGTCCCAAACAGACCTATAGAGTTGACTTTAAAACCACCAAGATCTTGATTTGCAGAGCTCTGTTGCATCCCGAGGCTAGGGCTGGATTCAGTGGCATACATTTTCTATAATTTCCCCAAACATGCCTGTGGGAGAACCATACAACTTTCCTGTAAAATGGTATTTCCCTATTCAGTTTGTACCGTCATCGCGCTGTGCTTTAGATGTTTGGCAGTGGTATGCTGAATTTTCTTTAGGGAAAATATCTTCAGAACTACCTTAAAGATTGATCATTTTTTTAAAAATTAAAATAAATCTGCTCTGACCAATGTTAAGGCTTTCCCAATTTGCGTTTCAAGACGTGTCACTATTCCAAAAATCCTTGGGTAAGAACACCCCCTTCTCTCACACCCTCTAAAGGGGACTTTCTTGCCTATCATGTTTTGACCAATTTTACAGGTTTCATCCCCAAACAGTTGACCTTGCATGTAGAAACCCCTGCTCCCCTGTTATGTTTACAGGCCTCAAAAAGCGTTTGCGATCGCCAGTAGTCGTCGTAGAGTGAGAACTCCTTCTTGGCGAGCAACAAATGGTGTGCTGTCTCCCTGTGGAAAACTGACATTTATGTAAGGGGGCAAGTGACTGTTTATGCTTGGCTAGCAGCTTGCTACTTGAAGTGTTTTCTTTTTGTCTTCATATCCTATAAGGTTTTGATCCGTGGTTACTGGACACATGTACTTAACTCTTGACACATCCACTACTAAAATGCAAGCACAACTGATGGGTTATCATTATGGCATGATTTTACAAATGAGGGAGCATGGCTTAATGTCTGGCTGTTCCATATACTCAATCACAGTAAACGTGCAAAATCTCCCTTAGTCAAAGAAACACAGAGCCTTAAAGCGTCACTAGGTGCAATTGACCAAAGCACTGAGTTGGACTTAGGAATGAGATTGCCATTGAAGCCTCCCTTTCTCCCACCTGTTGTCTTGGCAAAACCAGTACTGACAGTCGTGAGCTTTGTAGATGAACAGGTAGGCTTGTCCTTCTCTTGAATGTCCATAATTTGATCAAATTGTTAGTCTTGCATGTGCTCCAACTCACATTCCCCACCCCCACAAGAATTGTGGCCCAGAGGGTCGCCATAGTCATTTAGTTAGAAAATTGCTACACACAAAAAGGTCAGAGTGGAGCCGAAGGATCAGAACTCCTATTCTTCCCTTCCAATGGCTACTTTACAACTGACCTTACTGACGCCTGCTGTTTCAAAGTCCTTTCTGTTCTGGCACACACCCTGCACACCTACCCCTCACCCCAAAGACCGCCCATCATTACTCCTGGGACTGAAAACCTGCTGGGGCTAGTTGATTAACCATTCAGCACATCGACAGTCGGAACTTCAGATGTTGATGATTTTAATTAAGAGAATCGCTTATATGTGAATTGTTGTACATCATTGTGCTGTATGCAGCACCATTTGTCTTTTGTTGGATTTTCAAATATATATTTTGTGTATTCAACAGTATCTGTCTTACGCAGGAGTAGTCATTTGGTGGGTGTGAATTGTGATGAGTCAGCAACCATTGTTTTTCGACTAATAAAGATAAAACAAGTGATGGATCGTTTGGCTCTGTTGCGTCCGTTGGATGCTCATGCCACGGAATGTAACATGGGGTACATATGGAGCCAGCAGTACCTCAGGACATTGCTTTTATTGTCAACCCTTACTACACAGCTCAAGAACACCACTAGAAGTAGAGTTTGTCTGATACAAGTATCCATGTCAGAATCCCTCAAGGTGGGCCTTCATTGCTTTGGAGAGTGGCACAATGCAGCAGGCTGCAGTTTGTGTCAATCCATGCACCGTAGGCCCTCCAAGGAGCATGACTCAAATCTTTATACTTTCCTCCACAAGGGCAGGAAACCTACTACTTGGAAGTCTCCGGCCTCCAAGAAGACCTTGGTTATTGAGACAGTAGAGGGGATGCCCTTGCTCTTGAGATGGTCCTGCTTGCCTAGAAGCGGCACTTTTCTTCCTCGTCCTCCAGAAAAGCAGTCACTCCTCCAGGCATGCAACACTTAGGGCCTCATTACAAGTTCTGCTTTACGTTGAAAATAATGGGTGGTAATTCAGTCGCCTTCACTTTTTTGGTGATTATGGAATTACTGCTGTTTTTCCACACTTGGGAACTACAACTTTGACATTTAAAGTGGGGTATTTTCTTCCAGCATCATGCTGGCGGTAAACCTGCCACTTTCAGGTCGAATTTTGGCAGTATTATCGCTTGCGTTAATTCGACCAAAATCCCTATAGAGGCCCAGGGGACCAATTGGTGGCAACGGTAAGCAAGTTCAGCAGTAATTTGTAAGATTTACCTCCAAATTTGTAAGGAGTCCCTTTGGAGGAATCGCCACCTAAAGTACTGTTCTGCACTACCTTCTCAACTCGAAAGCAGTGAGGGGCAATCCAGTGCCAGATACCAGACATCTACCCTAAGGCCCGATAGCTGCAGCGTTGATGAAGCTAGGGTGCACTGTGCTTAATCAAGCTGGCAAAACCACCTCTCTTTTGGATTACAACCACACACCACCTGATTTTTGTTCCGCTTCACTAGTGGAGAATGCTCCCCGCCAGCTCTGTATGGCTCTGCAAAACATAGCAGTCCTGGCACAAGCTTTCGAGGGGATTGGGTCCTCCGACGTATTCCATATCTGACATTTAATCACCACAGCTGTGCTGCCTCAAACTTTTTTTCGGCGCCTGCGTCGATGACGTTGATGCGCCGTCGTCGAGGACCTCGTCCGACGTCATCCGATGTGATAAGTAGGACGCATGACGCCCGTAGCCTCAGTTCCGTTTTTTCCGTGAACGTGTTGCTTCGTGAATCTCGGTTAACGCCTCGACTCTTTGGAGTTCTGTTCTTCTCGGTTCTTCGAACCTGTTCGTTTTTGTGAAATCCTTCGTGTGAAGATGTCTTCTACTTCGTCTTCGACCCCGCGTCCGGGCTTCAAGAAGTGCGGGGAGTGTGGGTCCAAGATGTCAGTGACTGACTTGCACGACGCCTGCCTCTGGTGCCTCAGGGAGGCCCACGACACGGATGACTATCGACTGCCAGTCGCTCACGTCCAAAGCCTTACGTGAACGTAAGAAGAAGTTGTCAGTAGGTCGGGTGTCCAAGCCCAGGAAGTCGAAGTCTGCGGGGCTTTCGACGGATGATTCGAGAGGTGACACTCCACGTCATCGTCGGAAGTCTCGTGGGTCTTCTTCTAGGAGTCGGTCTCGCCACTTCTCAGCCTCTTCGAGGCATTCTCCGAAGCGCCGACACCGGTCGTCTTCCAGGTCCTCTTCGGAGGACTCTGCCTGGCACGTCGCTTACCCCATCAGCCATGCGACACCAGAGGAATGGGCTTCCTTGGGGAAGAAAATGCTGGCGATTCTTGAGTCGCAGGGTACTAAGCCGTCCGCGCCCCCGAGAGGGGTCGGTCGTGAGAGGTAGAGAGACACCGCTCGCAAGAGTGATCGGCACGAGTCACGGGAGAGGTCGCGTTCGGACAAGGGAACTCGTTCTCGACGTACCCGTTCCAGGTCCCGGTCCTCGACGCGTTCGAGACCGTGTGCACCTGTGTTGTCTTCAAAGAAGACATCGACGTCTGAGGCGTCGACAGGCTTTCTCGAGGCTCCGGCTCCGAGGAAGTTGTCGACGCTCAGGTCGTCGAAGGACACGCTTGGAGCTCCGGCTCTGAGGACTGTGTCGACGCCGCCGATGCTGGCGGCGCTGCATCTGACGTCGACGCCGATTTACTCGTCGACGCTGATCCTCTCGGCGCCGATGCCTGTTCTCTCGGCGCCGATGCCTGTTCTCTCGGCGCCGATGCCTGTTCTCTCGGCGCCGGCGCCGATTCACTCGACGCCTTTTTAGGCCGGGGTGTCGGAGGTACCCTGTGGCACGGGGGAACCCCCTAGGAAGGCTCTCGTTAAGAGCAAGCACTCTCGGGTACCTTCTTTTCGCCACCTGGAAAATATTTCAGAGGCGGATGAGGATTCCGATGGCCTGGTTTCTAGTCAGGTTCCAGATGAAATTGTCTCGGGCCATAGTCAGTTTGACGATTTGAGGCAGTCACTGCATGATGCCAGTGGACTGTACACCTCTCCGGAGGTGGAGTTCTCATGCCGATTCATTGTACCGACGCCTTATGGCTAGGGTTTCTGAGTACTTGGGATGGTCTGCTCCCCCAGGGGAGTTTGTGCAGGATGATCTCAGACATCCTTGATGTTGGTCCCCCAACTGACCCGGTACTGCCGTTCCATATGGCTTTACAGAGAAGGGTGGCGGCGGCTTGGACTGCTCCGGACAGTCTCCCGGCGGTGGGCAGGTCCTTGTCGCGAAAATACCGTCCAGCCAGTAGCGACCCCTACTACTTGACCAGGCACCCCACTCCGGAGAGTTTGGTGGTGCAGGCGGCCACGACCCCGGCAAAGCAGGCGTCGTACCCTACCATCCCTCCTGATAGGGACGACAAACGTTTTGATGGCTGGGCGAAGAAAGTGTTTTCTTCTGGTGGTATGGCGCTTCAGGCGGCCAACTCCCATTTGTGCCTTGTCTCGTTTCACACACACTCTGTGGAACTGTGTTGCGTTAGCGGCTGAACATATTCCCAAAGGGGACGAACGGGATGGTTTCCTTGCTATGGTCCAGGATGGTAAGGATGTCATGTGTGAGTCCGTTCCGTCGGGTTTGGACTTGGCTGAATGCGTCAGCAGGTCCATGGCGGCGAGCACCGTGATACGCAGGTTTGCGTGGTTGCAGAAGTCGGGGTTTGCTCCTGATGTGCAGTCCCGGCTCCTCAATATGCCCTTTGACGGTGAACACCTTTTTTGCAGTAAGGCTGACGAGAGCCTTGAGAGGTTGCAGACCTCGAAAGCTGCAGCAAAGTCGTTGGGCGCTGCAGTTCGCCAACCTCCGCCTTTTCGTCCTAGGGGACAGCAGTGGAGGGGTGGTTCCTTTAGCTATTACTCGTCCTTCAGTAAAGAGAGGGGAGCTGGCAGTCAAAGAGGCCAACGCAGGGGTACCAGAGGTGGATGACAGGGTACCCGTGGTGCCAAGGCCGCTCGGGCAGTTGCCTCTTTGCCCTCAGGTAACGCCGCAGCCACTACCACTCAGTCATGAGGCCATGTCCCATGGTTCGCCGGTTGGGGGAAGGCTGGCGCAGCATCTTGTAGAGTGGCAAGCCATTACTTCAGATGTGTGGGTTCTGGAGATCATAACCCACGGCTACTGTCTTCGCTTTCGGCACAGCCCTCGCGACAATCCACCGGGGAACCTCTCTTTGCAGAGTCCGGATCCGCTCCTTGCGCAGGATATTCAAGCCCTGCTGGAGAAAGGCGCCATAGAACTGGTGCCTGTAGCGGAGAGGAACAAGGGATGGTATTCCCCTTATTTTTTGATTTCGAAGAAAGACGGGGGATTGAGACCCATCATGGACGTGCGTGGTTTGAACAAACTCCTCAGGAAGGACAAGTTCAAGATGGTTACTCTCTCTCAAGTCCTCCAGGCCCTTCAGCTTCAGGACTGGTTGGTGTCACTCTACCTCAAGGATGCTTACTTCCATGTGCCGATCCATCCCAAGCACAGAAGTACCTGAGGTTCGCGGTTGGCGACTCGCATTTTCAGTTCTGGGTGCTGCCGTTCGGATTGACCTCCGCTCCGAGAGTTTTCACCAAGCTCATGGTGGTTGTGGCAGCGCATCTCAGGCAAGGGGGGAATTCACGTCTACCCCTACCTGGACGATTGGTTGATCAGGGGGAGCTCTCCCGAGCAAGTCCTGGATCATCTGTCCGTCACCTGCCACACCCTTCACAGGCTGGGCTTCTCCCTCAATTTAAAGAAGTCCCATTTGACGCCAACACAGCGGCTCCAGTACATCGGAGCAGTGCTCGACACTTCCCTGGGGCTGTGTTTTCCTCCCCAGGTGAGGGCTCTTCACATTCAGCAGATGGTGCACAAGTTTCAGCATGCCCAGACGCTCCCAGCGTTCGAGTTCTTGAGGTTGCTCGGCCTCATGGCATCCTGCATTCTTCTGGTGCCAGAGGCTCGCCTGCGGATGAGATCTTTGCAGTGGGCACTCAAGATGCAATGGTCGCAGTCCTCCGGCAGGATGTCGGACCCGGTTCAGGTGCCACCTCGGTCACCCGGGACCTTCTGTGGTGGGCCTTCGAAGGCAACTTGATGAAGGGGGCTCCATTTTGGCTTCCCTGGCCGGAGGTGACGATCGTGACGGATGCATCCCTCACGGGATGGGGAGCTCATGCCAACGGGCTGACAGTCAGCGGTCGTTGTTCTCCGCCAGAGTCCAGACTCCATATCAATCTGTTGGAGCTGAGGGCCGCCAGGCTAGCCCTGAAGGCTTTTCTGCCGACTGTGCGAGGAAAGTGTCCTGATCCTGACGGACAACACAGTGGCCATGCACTACCTCAACAAAAAGGGTGGGGGGCAGGGTCACTTCCTCTGTGCTGGGAGGTGATGCAGCTCGAGTTCTGGGCCATCCAGCAGGAAGTTTCTATCTCGGCAGTTCATCTGGCCGGAGACGAAAACTTGACGGCGGACGCTCTGAGCAGGCAGAGCGCGATCTCTCACGAGTGGGAGTTGGCTCAGGAAATTCTCCTGGAGATCTTCGCCCTTTGGGGACCCCTCAAGTGGATCTCTTCGCCTCCAGTGTCAACCGGAAGTGCGAAAGGTTTTGCTCGTGGGAATTGCCCCCAAAAGGAGCCTTAGGAGACGCGTTCGTGGTGGAGTGGTCATTCCCGCTGCTGTACGCGTTTCCTACAGTCCCCGTCATCCCGCAAGTGCTGCGGAGGTTACGGAAGTTCGATTCCCGGATGATCCTCATTGCTCCGTCGTGGGCTCGGAGGATGTGGTACCTGGACCTTCTCGACTTGTCCATCTGCCCTCCACGTCGTCTTCCCTACAGAGACGATCTGCTCTCACGGGACGGGGGTCAGGTTCTCCATCCAGAGGTCAGATCCCTCAACCTTCACGCTTGGCTTCTGAAAGGTTGTATAAGGATTGGGACCTCCCTGAAGACGTGATGGAGGTGTTGCTTTCGGCCCGAAGGCCAGCAACAAAGTCTCTGTACCGTTGCCGTTGGCGTAAGTTCTGCGACTGGTGCAGAGTTCAGAATGTGGATCCTTTTGCATGTGACATCCCCATTGTTCTGTCCTTTTTACTTGCTTTGGCCCACAGGGGCTTGCAAGTGGGTGCCATTAAAGGTTACCTGGCGGCGCTGTCCATCTTTAAGCGCTCGTCTGAAGAGTGTTCTTACTTTAAAATCCCTTTAATTTCACAGTTTCTGAAAGGGCTCACTAATGTGTTCCCTCCGTCACCTTTCCTGGTGCCCGGTTGGGATTTAAACCTTGTTCTTAAGTTTCTTATGGGTGCTCCGTTTGAGCCTTTACATTCTTGCCCTTTGAGGCTGTTAACTCTGAAAACTGTGTTTTTAGTTGCGGTTACTTCCGCTTGCAGAGTGAGTGACTTACAGGCACTTTCAGTTAAGCCACCCTTCACTGTATTTCACAAGGACAGGGTTGTCCTTAGAGTTTGTCCTTCTTTTCTTCCAAAGGTAGTGACGGAATTTCATTTGGCCCAGAAGGTTGTTCTTCCGGCATTCTATCCTCCTCCACATCCTGGTAAGGAAGAGGAGAGGCTCCATAGGCTTGATCCTAGGAGAGCTTTAAGCTTTTATGTTTCACGCATGTCCCGGGTCAGAGTGGACGATCAACTCTTTATTGGTTACGCTGGAGAGCGTTTCGGGCAAGCTGTGACGAAACAGACTTTGTCTCGCTGGATTATTTTGGCCATCTCGGAGTGTTACCGCTTGGCGGGTAAGGACCCACCGGCTGGCTTGCGGGCCCATTCTACCAGGGGTATGGCTGCATCTCCTGCCCTGCAGAGGGGTGTTCCTATTCGCAACATCTGTGATGCAGCCACCTGGGCTTCAGTACATACATTTGTACGTCACTATTCCCTCGATTCCATCCAAGGACAGGATCTGGCCTTTAGCAAGGCAGTCCTTTGCTCTATTTGATTGGCTATTCTAAATTTTGATTCTAAATTCTTTCCCTCCTCCTTGCTCTGGTACTGCTTTGGGAGTCTGTCATAGATATGGAATACGTCGGAGGACCCAATCCCCTCGAAGAACAAGTTACTTTCTTACCTGGTAACGTTCTTTCGATGGTATGGTCCGACGATGTATTCCATATCGCTCCCGCCCTGCCTTCCCTGCTGCAGAATTTCTTTAGCGATTGCAGCTTACGTTCCGCAAGGCTTTGTGTCTGACTGACAGTTGACTAATGTCACATGTTCTGGGGGAAAAACTACAACTGAGGCTACGGGCGTCTTGCGTCCTACTTATCACATCGATGACGTCGGAGGAGGTCCTCGACGACAGCTCATCGATGCAGGACGCAGACGCCGAAAAAAGTTTCCGAAGCAGCACAGCTGTGGTGATTACATGTCATAAATATGGAATACATCGTCGGACCATCCCATCGAAAGAACGTTACCAGGTAAGAAAGTAACTTGTTTTTTCGAACCTTTCCTCCCACGAAGAAGTTTCCTTCGATCTGGAGTCTAAACCTGGTTCTGGCAGCCCTGATGAAACCCCCTTTTGAACCAATGTCGTCGACCTCATTAAAATTTTTGTCTTGGAAATTGGCTTTCCTGGTGGCCATTACTTCAGCTCGACGTCTGTCAGAAATACAAGCTCTAGTGATCGACCCTCAGTATTTGAGGTTTTTCAGTAATAAAGTTGTGCTGGCCACTGACCCGCATTTCATACCTAAAGTGTCTTCCATGTTCCATAAACACGCTTCTATAGTGTTGCCTACATTTTTTCCAACACAGTCTTCAGTGGCAGAGAAGACTCTCCATACATTGGACGTGAATAGAGCTTTAAAATGTTATCTCGATCGCACTCAAAGCTTCAGAGACACGATACAACTCTTCATAGCTTATGGTCCTGCGGCTAAGGGTAAAGCGATTTCAAAACGAGGACTATCCAGATGGGTGTCTTCGGCCATTTCTTATTGT
Organism: Ambystoma mexicanum; assembly: GCF_040938575.1. NCBI lineage: Eukaryota > Metazoa > Chordata > Amphibia > Caudata > Ambystomatidae > Ambystoma > Ambystoma mexicanum. The sequence goes on from NC_090937.1 coordinate 41,108,367, forward strand.
CATTCCAAGGCCGGTAAACCGCTACAAAAGCGTCCAAGGGCCCATTCGACGTGATCTACATCGTCGTTGACCGCGCTGTGGTCCGGAATTCCGCTGGGGGATATCTGTCAGGCGGCTTCCTGGTCGGTACCACACACGTTTACCCGGCGTTACTGTCTCGCACAGCAACATGCTGAAGATACACAGATGGGGCGTGCAGTACTACGTCACTTGTTCCAATAAGGTAAGCCCCAAGTGGGGGGGGTTACACCCCTCGACAACTATGCTTTAAAGTGTCGTGTCTTTCACTGTTAACATACTATAATGTATTGTGTTGCCAGGGTAAATATGCATTGTGATAATTGTGATGTTGGTTTGCATACACGCCTCTAATGTTGGGGGATACTGCTATGCAATCTATTCTAAGCATGTGAATCCATGAAATATCCAATGCTGGAGAAGGGAATAGTTTCTTACCTGTAACTCCATTTCTCCAGCATTGGTATCTTTCATGGATTCACATGCGCCCGCCTGCCTCCCCTGAGCATGCAAACCAGAGATCCCCCCCCCATACTACTTTGGGGGTCGAAATCTGAGGGAGCCGCGGGGGCGGGGCTATATATACCTCTACATCCTAGTGGCGCCGACGTGCAAGGCCCAAAACGACGTAGATAGGACACAAAAGTGTCGGAATTTTTCCTATGGAAAATGTCTATATAACATATAACTTACTGAGGATTCCCAGCATGACGACGGGGAATATTCTAAGCATGTGAATCCATGAAAGATACCAATGCTGGAGAAATGGTGTTAAAGGTAAGAAATGATTCCCTTCCGTTGTGCTTATTGATGGTTTTAAGAGTCTGTGCTTCCATAACTCAGGGGCTTCTTATGTGCTTAGTAGCATCTGTTTGGCAATACATTACGAGACATCATGTTCTGTGGTGTAAATTGCTATAGGTGTCTATGCCAGCTTGTCTTTAGGACCCATCAATCATATAAGGTCCAAAAATCTACGAAACAGTATTTAAAATGTCCTCACCTACACAATCAGTTTCTCCCCTCCCCCACACCTAGTTTAGGAAAAATACAATGTTAGTTAAAAGGAGGTTAATTTTTATTTATTTATAACATTTATGTTGCGCACCTAACCCTGAGGCATCTGGGCGCTTGACTTAAGAATACGGTTATACATGTGAGATACTTGGTTATACAGTACAATTGTATGAGCATCAGGGTACTTGAAATTGAGAATACAGTTGCATTTGACAAGCTTAGTATGACCGCACAGTTACACCTGCAAGTGTGGTGGTAATCGGGGCAGATGCACAATTTATATTAAGCAGTGTATGTCTGGTTTGCAATCAGAGGGCTGGGCAGGCTTAGTACTCCTTAGAGGAGCTAAGTTGATTATTAGAATCCTGGTTAAAAAGCCCAGTTTTTAGTTTGTTTTTTTTCGAAAGGATCATAGAGATCTGTCTGTCCTAAGTTCCGTTGGCATGGCATTCCAATAGTTCGCTGCGAGAACAGGGAAACTAGATCACCTGCTTTGTTTTTTATATCTTGGTGTTTTCAATTGCCCTATGTAGGCTGAACGGGTTGGTCTGGCTAATTGAGTTTTGGAGATCAGTTTTGACAAGTTGCGAGGAGCAGTGTTGGATAGGCATTTGTGGGTGAGGGAAAGTACTTTGAATTTAATGCAGTCTCTAACTGGTAACCAGTGTATATTTATTCTAGTTGATATGTGGTTTTTAATGTTTTTGGTAGAGGTACCTGCAAAGATGGCATTGCAATAGTCTATCCTAGAGGATTAGTGCTCTTGTCAATGTGATGCGGATCTCCACCATGAGGTAGGGTCTGCATGCAGTGATTAGTTTAGCAGTGTAAGTTGAGGCCAAAGTGATTGCATTCGCTTGCCAGGAGAGGGTAAGTGACCAAGGTAACCCCTAGTGTCTTGACTTTTTTGGCTACCTTGATATTGTTTCCATCTATGTCAAAGGTTTGGTAGGACGGTGGGAGGTTCTTGAGTTTCACTGGGCTGCCTATGATCAGGATCTTTGTTTTATCGTCATTAAGACAGAGTTCATTTTGGGCCATCCAGACTTGAATAGTGAGGTAGATAGCGTAAAGAGGTTTGGAGTCTGTGTCATGGTCCCCTGTGATTGCCAGAAGTATGTGGGTGTTGTCAGCAAAGTTTGTATATGTGACACCCAAATGGTCTAGTTTATCAAAGAGAGGTTTAGTAAATGTGTTGTACATCGGAGGGGATATGCATGGCACTCTGCATGATCCCTGAGGCACTCTGCATGATCCCTGAGGCACTCTGCATGATCCCTGAGGCACTCTGCATGATCCCTGAGGCACTCTGCATGATCCCTGAGGCACTCTGCATGTGACTGGAGTGGGGCGTGCAGCTGCGATAGCTGACAAGACTTGCATGGAGCGATTCGAGAGGAACAATTCAATCCAGCTTATGACGTTGTTGGAGAAGTGGGCGTTGTTAGCTAGGTGGCGGCATAAGATGTGATTTCCTAGATCAAATGCTGCCGAGAGGTCCAGTAAGAGTAGGATGGCTCGGTCGCCTCTATCTCTTTTATGGTCCATTTGGATTTTTAAATCAACCAGGGCTGTTTCCGTGCCATGGCCTGGGTCGAATCCTGATTGGCGGAGGACAAGAAGTTGTGTTTCTAGGTGGTTTTAGATTTGTACATAGGCAACCCTATCTAGTATTTCTAGGAGGAATGGCATTGTTGTAATAGGCCTGTAATTTGTAGGCAGGTTTGGGTCTAATGTTTTTTCTGAAGGGGAGTACCAAGCTTCCTTCAAGTTATCTGGTACTTTATTGGAGGCAAAAGAGTTGTATATTAGAGAGGTGATGAAAGGTGCCAGGTTGTCTGCACAGTCTTTGATTAGCTTTGCTGGACAGATGTCCACTTGACATCTGGAAGGTTTAAGGCCTTTAATAGTTTTGACCATCTCCTCTATAGTAATAGGTGAGAATTCAAACTTAAAGAACGGTTTTGGGGGTTATGTTGAGCAATGGGTTGAGACAGGGTGGTAGGTTTAAATATTTTATTTATTTTTTGATCTAGAGTTGGCGCGATGATCTTTTGTCCATAAGTGCATTTTGTATATTTTCACACCAGGCTTGGTCTTTGATACGAAGGTCTGTGAAAGTGATTCTAGTACCAGCATGACTGAAAGATCTTTAGCACCAGAATTGGCATTCTCTATACGCAGGTGTAAGCATAACATTTTGCTAGAAAGGTGGCTTCTCAGTACTCTGGGCTAATGTTGCGAATTGTTTATTGTTGTGAGTTTTTTCCCATTGCTTTCTTCATTTCTTTTTTTGTTCGGTAGGTCTTTGAGTTCAGATGTGAACTAGTGGTTGATGGGGGGGATTTAAATTTAGCTTTGCAGTTGCCCAAAGGTGCCACTTTGTTGATTACTGCCTGCAGAATCTGGTTATAGGTGGCTATCAGGGAGGAAGGGTCAGCAGGGTTCCTGTGATGAGTGGTAAGGGCAGCAGTAGAATATTATCGGGTGTGAAGTTGCAGAGATTGCGAGTTTGAGTTGAAGGTGCGACAGCTGTCGGGATGCATACCTGTGTATGTGTATTAATATAAAATAAAATTGTGTCCTGGTCTGACCATAGGCATGGATTGTTGTCAGTGATGTGGGTGCAGTTATGGTCAACAAGCCAATCAACGGTACAGCCTTTTGCATTTGTTGAGCCGGAGTAGCGCAGAGAGAAGCCTTGTGTTTCTATAGTGTTGGCCAATGAGGTGGCTTGGGTGTCAGTGTTGTCATTAAGTCCAAGATTGAAAGTCACCAAGGATGAGGACTTTGGATGTTGGTTTTAGGTCTGTAGCAAGAAGAGTGGCAATGTCCTCATCAAATGAGGAGATGGGGCATGGAGGCCTATAGATAAGATGTAGAGTTAAGGAAGCTGTGGCAGAGATGGTAATTTTAGTGGTCAATAATTCTCCTGATGAGGAGGCTGATTTGGGAATTTCACGTATGTTGAGGTCAGTTTCGGATATGAAGGCAGTACTGCCTCCTTTTGCATTAAACTCTGAAAAACATCTCATGTTGTGGGTAACCACCTATTGAATTTAAACTTCTAGTTACCTTTTTAAAGGCATGTATAAAACATCTCAGCAAGAACCCTCCGTTCACATTTTCTATCTCCTCCGTGTGTGCACGTATGTAGTGAAGGGGGGGCGGGGTAGGATGCAGAAAAGTAGAACGATGTTGAAACGCCCACCACAGCACACAAAAATGAAGGTAAGCAACTTGGTATACTACTGTTGGACGGGGGGGGGGGTAAACCCCTGAACCCAGCTCTCCAGGTCATTAAAAAACAGATGTACAAGAATAGCCGACCCCGCCCTCCCCTTCCCCCGCCGCCCCAATAAAAACACTACTCCAAAACTCAAAAGAAAGCAAAGACCACAGATTTACAAGTCTAAGATCAGCCACTTCCCTTTCCTTGGATTACCCGCCTGCACCCTAGGAATTGGCATGCTCCCATCATGTGAGTAAGCAATGTTGGGAGATGCAAAACCTGCCAGCACATTTGCACCGGATCAACTGTAAAACTCCACAGAACCAAACATTGCAGATACAAGGAGAATACAATTGCAAATCATCCAATGTGGTATACCTCCTCCAATGCAAGAAATATCCACAAGGAAACTGTTAGTGAGACTTTCAAGGAACTACGTTAAAGAATGAACCTACACCAAAAAGCGTGCAGCCCTTTCTAAGTGGCAAACCAACCAACTAGTCTCAGACAAACTCGAATTCAACAAACTCTCCAAGGAATGCAAATAAGCTTTCATTCACGCAGAGGCCAATTCATTCAATACAAGAATCGCCAATGCCAAATCTAAGTTCAAGGAAATCTTTACCATCTTCAGGGAGTTAGAAACTCCTGCCACCACCCCATGCCATTTCAGAAAATGAATCCTGGTGCTCTGACATCCAATCAGCCGTGCTCCACAAGCATGACACCCTCAGGACAAAATCCTAACTAATCAACTCCATACGCACCTCCCTAATCCTGTCCACTCCCTCACATCCAACCAGGTGGGCCACCAACGAAACATTCGTTCTCTTTCAGGGACATCAACGAGACTGAAGTAATCTCAATCATGAAGAACATTAAACCTTCCATGTGCGAAGGGGATATCTGCACAGCCACCCTTATCAAGGAGTGCACAGACTTGCTTGCACCATTCTTCACAGCATTCATCAATGCCTTATTTGCATCGGGATCTGTTCCACCCAGCCTAAAGGAAGCGTGGGTAAGTCCCCTCCTAAAAAAGAAAAAAAAAAAAGCAGCCTTCACTCGACCCGACCAACCCTAAGAACTACAGGCCTATAACCACTGTGCCCTTCCTTCTGAAAATCCTAGACAAGGCAGCCTACTTGCAAGTCCAGCATTTCCTAGAATCCAATAACATTCTAGGCTCCTGACAATCCGGCTTCCGTTCAGGTCACATGACTGAAACTGCCTTACTAGACCTCAAAAACAAAATTGACATTAGAGACGCAGGCAAACCTGCATTACTCCTCCTCCTAGACTTTTCAGCCGCCTTTGACCTGGTGGACCATAAGCTACTCTGTCAACACCTCTCACCCTCAGCCTTTTTCTCCCCTAATGCAATCACCTGCATCGCCTCCTGCCTCCAAAGAAGAGCCATGCAAGTCTTTTCAGACCAAGCATCGGCAAACCCAGCCACCATCCTATGCGGAGTGCCACAGCGCTCCTGCCTGTCCCCCACGCTAACATTTTCACCATACCTCTTGAACACACTGGACTTGCCTGGCATTATGTACACCAACTATGCCGACAATACTCCAGTCCTCCTTCCCTTGTCGGGTGACTGAGGCTGACTCCAAAACCTCAACTCCACTCTTCACACATGGATGGTTGAGAACTGGCTCTGTCTAAATGGGGATAAGCCAGAACTACTACTGTTAGCTCCCACCGACTCACGGATGAAATTTGATAACCCGTATCCATCCTTCACTATCGACAACACCACCACCCCCGTCTCCCAATCCGTCAAAACTCGTCTACATGGATGCCAACCTAACTATGACCAGACAAGTTATTGTCATTGTTGCCTCTACAGCTTACTACACTCAACTTCTTAATGCCACTAGACCTTTCCTTTCCACCACAAAATGTCTGTCCATCACTAGAGCCTTAATAGGCTGAAGACTGGGCTATTGTAACATTCTCTTCACTGGAACCTCGGCTAAAAATGTGGACAAACTCCAAATCATTCAAAACAATGGCCTATGTGCTGCACTGGGCATCCACAAAAGAGAACACATCTCCGCAGACAGCAAGCACATTGGTTGCCTGTCCGCCAATGTGTCCTTTTCACGACTCGCTTTTCGCAAAAAGCCATCAAAACCAGACTACTTTTTCCCTCTGCCTCTGTTTGACTACAAACGACCGTATGCACCACTTGACATGTAATGATGTGTGGCTCAATATGTAACCCTGTGCGGCATTATCACCCATGTAACTTTCTAAACACATGTATGTGCTAATTTAACTAAGCAGTTTCCTTGTAACAGCACCAAGATGACTCGGGAATGTTTGCACGCTTTATAAATGCAAATAAAATTAAAGTAAATAAATACACCATCTTGAACCACAAAACAGAAATACCTGCTGGCCAACACTTCACACAGGATGGGCACACACTGCATGAGCTGTCAGTGATGGTACCGAGAGGTGACCTCTTGAATACCACACAAAGAAGACTATGGGAGCTCATGCTCTACCTGAAAAATGCTGGTCTGAACATAGACACATGATTTATGACCTACGAAGGCCTACTTTGAGAGAGACCTTCAGGGCAGCTAGATCGACCGTGCCAGACGATGCTCTGCCGTCATTACCTCACATACGACTTTTAAACGCAATGTTTAGATCCCAGAATGAGTAAGGACACGGGCAACATGTGTGGAGATTTTGGATGTCTGAACGGTAACAATTGATACCATTATCTATCAAGAGCCATGCCTAGCCAGCAGTGGAAACTTCACCAGTGGTGAAGTATTTTTGTATTTGCCACTTTGTGTTCGAATCGGGCACTGTCATATATGAGGCATAACTAGGTTACATTTGGATATAGAACCTTGGACGATTAGTGAATATTTCTGTATTAGTTGCACCATATGTATAAAAGTAGGCCTAAAACTCAGGTTGACCTATTGTACCACTCTAGCACAGCATGGAGGCTCCAGAAACGTGCAGCTACCTCTGACAAAGTGTTAGTCCCAACACATGGGTGCACAGTGTTTTTCTTAGTCAGGTGGGGCATTGCACTTGCATGCAAAACCTTGGTTTAACAACATGGCCCTACTTAAAATGTAATTTCTCAGCGAGGAGAACTGCCTCTGTGTTTTATTAAGTGTTGCTCATTTGTTGTCTGACCCCCATATCATTAAGAGGCTCTGGGACTTGGATAGCTTATGGAACTACTATCTTGGCATAGTACTTTCCGTTAGTTGATGTATTGTTTTTCTGCAGGGTTGATGAGCATGGAAGATGCGGTTTGTCGGGATGTTATATTATGGCCTTGGGCATATATGTGGGGCATGAGTCTGTGTGATCTTGTGCCCTCTCCTAGGGTATCCAGACCTTAGCCTTTGGGGAGGGGTGACAAAACAGAATAAAGGGTATGAGAGGATGGGGATGTGGGTCAGTAGTTACTGCTAATATGTAAGGGTTCAGCAGGGGATGACTGATAATATTAGTGTGGGTGCATGTGCGCTTTTGGGTGCCCCGGCCGTCTATTATGAAGGACGATATAGTCTTTATAATTTGGCAGTGATTCATAATCATAGGAGGCAGTTTTATGGGCTAATATTTATATATAATGCTTTTGCAATGTTTGGACCGTGATGGGCTCGGGAAGTGCACAATCCACTTACTGCCATTGTTTAAGGCCTTTGAACCAGTTTTCTGTTCGTTTAGGACTGTTATTCAAATGCGTGAAATCAGTTTCCTGAAAGTACTGTCAGGCCTTGGCTTAGAGTGACTGGTTAACCAAGTCAGACTACGGTTGGAGAAAAGAAGTAGAGTGGGTGTGCTGGCCAGTCGGTAGTGTTCTTTTAGATGCTGCCAGTCTGATGTTGAGATGATGGTATACATTTATTGTGAAAGAAAAAAACGATGCTAGGGGGCTACCACTCGTTATTGGGGCTAAAACTGGGAACTTTGTTATCATGTAGGCAGTCAGGTTTCTGATGAGAAGTGAACATGTGGAATTTGTATGGAATAATTCAGTTACAAGGAACTGAGCTATGCGATCTAGTCTTTTGGGTGTGGCAGGCCTGGGACTATTTTACCTGGACTACTTTACCTGAGACTATGTAAACCGCACCCAAACAGCAGAACATGGTTTGCGTTATTCTGCTGTTGGCAGCGTAACGCTCAGTGTCCAGTTGTTTGATGTCTTGGTTTACTGGAAACCAAGGACCTGCAGAGATGGAAAGAACTCTACGAAACTTACCCGGAACAGTATCCTGTCTTCAATCCATTGCCGACTTCATTTCCACTCACCTGAAGGTACGAACTCCATCATCCGGCACCGCATGCATCCTGGAATGCCATAACCTGGAAAGAGGAGAAAGAAAGACCGCATTAGTGTTTACTCAGGTTTCCTCCTGAATGAAGAAAGCCACACAATTCTTACCTGGTTAGTCCTCTCCTGGTCAGTATCATTGCTGGAACATTACGGCACTCGGCGAGGAACATCGCAACCTGCAAGGAGAGAAAAGACACATGTTAGCAAAGATAAAAGACGAAACCGCATCGCGCATTACTCCCCGGACAGCATCGCGCACACTGCGCTTTCGCCTACCGGCCCATGCTCCTCTTCAAACTGCATGACAACACCAAAATACCTTTCCATACATAAAGGGAACGAAGCAAGACATTATTATTCAAACTAAGAGGAACATAAGAACTGCATATAAAGACTGTTAAGCAGCAAAGCTATGGAGTCGCAGCAGGCCTGGATTCCCACAGGGGGGGCTTGCACCAGTGAAGTAACTTGGTTGCTGCTCGCCCCCCACATCTACGTGCCCCTGCCACGAGGAGCAGGACGGAGAATCGACCTTTTACAATATTAAGGTGAGGAGAGGGCCCAAGGGGGAGGAAGGAGTGGAGGCCAAGGGAGGTGGGAAAACATAAAGACAATCTGGTATTGAATCCAGCTCTCCTATATTGCAGACCCATCTTTAACCAGAGGCCCTACCAAGGGACCGGGAGAGGGTTCGAGAGTGCAAATCATCCAACCAGGGCTGGGTGGCATCCCCGTGGATACCAGGTGAGCGTAACACCATTGGATGTTTCAGGCCATTTCAGAGGCGCATACAGTCATGGGCAAACCTGTTCCTGAGGGGGATTTATGCTCATGGGGTAAGAGCCAAGGCAACGGCAGTCATGTTTCAGAGACATGTGTCTCGGGATGTCATCAGCAAGGCGGCTACTTGGGCCACTATGTCCTTCTGTAAGCACTACTCACTGGAGACCAGCTACAGGTGCGATGCAGAGTTTGGTCAGGCAGTAATGAGGCAGGTTATCACAGCTCCACCCTGTTTCTTGTTTGGTGGAATCACCCACAAGGATGGTGGAAAGGGGACGGGACATATGAGTAATTAAAGTTACTCACTGTAGTGACTAGAGTACTCGTAGTCCACAGTCCCCTTTCCTCCATACGTCCCACCCACCTTCCCCCGCTAGTATGCCAAAGGCTAAAATGTAGAAGTGCAGCCAGGTATCTAAGCCTCCGATGTGTTCAAAGGGGACTGAGGTGAGACGCTGCAGGGAGGGGCCTCGGTGGGGCGGTCCCAAGCCAGAGTCCACATCCCTGCGCTATACTAACTTTAAGGGGAAGCTCCATTTTTCAGTGCCAAAGGTTCCGGTACTGTCCCCATGTTGGGGGATGCCCACAAGGATAGAGAAAATGGGACTATGTACTAGCTGGTCAAGTGTCACAGCGAGTGGAGCGCTCGCTTTGACATCCGTGCAGAGCCTGCTAACGCAGATTCGAATCCCGTCAGAGCCAAACTCAGCCTTTCATCCTTCCGAGGTCGATAAATGAGCACCACACACTGTGGCTAATAATAAGCAGCGCTCAGATACCCGAGGGTTCGTAGCGCTATATAAATGTCAAATTATTATTACTATGAGTACTCTAGTCACTACAGTGAGTAATTTCAATGTTTTCTTCATCATGCCCAATTAAACAAAAGCTTTGGGTTTCAAACCATGCTAGGATTGCACTGATAAAGAATGGGAAGGTAATGCGCTTTACACCATTACAATAATGCATCACAGAAGTATGTCTGTTTTAATAGGGTCATGAACAGCCGAGACGTGTTTCGACACATAGGTCGTCTTCAAGGCGCGCAAGCTGGCAGTCAAAATAACTCCGTAAAATCTAATTGGATAGCTGTGACCACTACACAGCAATGCGGACCAAGATAGTCATCCAAATGACAAGAAAAAAATATTGTTTATGCCACGATGGCCAGAGCACATATATCGCTCGGTAAATCGAGCCACATAGAAAAGAACAGGAATCCATTTTATAATCCTTACATGCTAGGATTGCGGCTGGCCGATTCTTGAAATCAGATCCACACAGGATTTCTTTGTTTGGGTGAGGAGGCACGTGGTTGCATTTGAGGTTGTGTGCCCTGGAACATCGGTCCCAGTAAAGATTCCCCCATCGCTAGGAAAAGGAAAAATAGAAGAAAAAGCACCACAAGAGGTCTCGCTCACCAATAAGATCCTCGCGCCAACATTCTTTTTCTTAATTTAAGAGGAGACCCCATACCAGGGAATCCCCAGAGAACATGTCTTGGGTACCTTTTCCGGCCCAATCCTCCACTCCAGGGAAATGGCAGAAATTGTGCCTCAAGATGCTTGACTTATTTGCCAAGGCGCCGACTGCTTCAGCCTAGACACAGATGGCTCTCGTGATGAGGTAATTGGCGCCGGCCACAGCCACTGCATCCTCTGGGATCGGCAGGGCTCACAGGGGATCACTCTCACACAACTACGGGCTCAGGCCTGGGCCCAAAGAGGGACAAAGTTGCCCAGTGCCCGTCAGGCTCAGCCTGCGAGCATTGAAATTCTTTCGGGCTGTGGCCTGAAATAGTCAGTGCAGCAGACACACATCCCTAATGGGGAGATGAAAGAAGCCTTCCTGTCCATGGTCCAGGATGGCAGAGTCCTTTCGTTTCATTCTGCAATTAGGACTGGACACTGCTGATTGTTGTCCGACAATGGCCACAAGTTCAGTGGTCGGGTAGTACTCCTGGGTGAGGATGCTGTGCTTATTAACACATGGTGTTCAAGCTAAGCTTTTGGACATGCCATTTGATGTACCAAACCTGTTTGGGGCTAAGGCAGATGACGCCCTTCAGAAATTCCAGCCCTTAGAGTACTTGGGTCTGGCTGCCCAACAGCCCCCTCCTCCTCGTGCAAGGGGTCAGGATTTTCAACCCTCATCCTCTTATGTACTTTGCAGTCGGGCAGCCCTCGGAAGACTTCAGTGCAGACGCTTCCCAAGGGGAAGAGATACCCCCAGACATGGAGCGGCTGTGGCCACCTTACTCCTCACTGCCACAAAGTGTAAAACCTCTGGTCATCTTCCTCAAACAACCTGTTGGGGGTGGGGAGCGACATTCCCTTTAAAACTCAGAATTGTCCAAGACCACATTTGATGCTTGGGCCTTACAGGTCATCCAGCAAGACTACTATGTCTCCCTTCGTACGACGTCCCTCTCACCATGGCTGTCACACCGGCACCTTGCATCTGGATCACAAATTCTCCTGGAGGGGGGAGGAGGGGTGGGGGTCAGTCCGCTTCTCTGAGCACAGTCAAACTTGTGCCACGCTCGGAACGAGATGAGGGGTGGTATTCCACCTATTTTTTTTTTTTGGATTCCGATATAGGATGGTGGTTAGCGTCCGATACTGGATCTGAGGCTTCTGAAGATGTACCTACACAAGGACAAATTGAATATGGTTATTCTAGCCCAGATATTGCAAGCCCTCAAACTCTTTTAGGACCAGGAAGGTGAGCCTGCTACGCAATACCCTCCCTAGAACATAGGGCAAGCAGCATCCCATTGGGGGTGAACACCTGTGACCAATGCTGAAGTAGGTTTCCCTTTCACCTCCCCTCACTGCAAAGTCCCAAGTATTTGTTGGAATGTATGAGAACTGAGCAGTGTATCCATGTGCAGGGCACCTTTAAGGTGGATGGCATGAACTCTGGCATATATCTGTTGCAGTCTCATTGTAACACCCAGAACCAATGGGATCCCTCCCTCGGCTCCAGGAGGGTCTGGCCGACCAAGAGAAGGAGAAACCAGTTGAGACGTGAGAGATGCTGGCTTGCACTGCTGCGCAAAGGAGAAAGTCCCGCCCCTTCAGGAATAGCCGAATGGAAGAGCCACCACGCAGTGTTCAGGGCCCAAAGCAGTTTGTGGAGTGCTTCCTCTTCATTAATGCAGAGATCCCACTGATCCAGGACCCCCAGGCGAGGAAGCCACTTTCTGCGACGTACAGGAGTCCTGCTCCTCCAACACAGGAAGAAGGAACTGAGGCGAAGCAGCTCACTGAAGTCCAGAGCCAGGACGAGAACGTGGATTTGCACACACCAGGGAGACTGCCTCCACAACTGAGCCCATCTCTGGAAGCAAAGGTACATGGCATTGCGCACATAGCGAGTAGAGGGAGATGAGAAACCCCCATAGCCCACACGGGGCTGATAACCAGAAGACTACAGGAGGGGAAAGAGCTACTGCCAGAGAAACTGCAAGCAGAGTGGACCAAGCAGGCATGTAGCTCGCATAGGGCCAATAATCAGAGGGACCCAAGAGGAGTTGAGAAACTATGACTAAAACCAAATTTTAGCTAAGCAAGCCCTTGGCCTACCTGAGACCGAACGCATATCCGAACCGGAGCAAGAAGAGCGTGGTGTATTCTAAACACAAGTGGCCACAAATATGAGGAGCTCATTAGGTTTAATATATCCTTGAGGAAGGTGTAAACTAAGAGCTATTTGTAATAGCTGATAGAGCGGCCGCTGTGCCAAAAGAACATTAAGAAGAAATGTTTGTTTGTTCATCGGAGCCACCAGGCCAAGAGTTGGAAGAGACTCTCTTGTAAAGACCTTTTTTGTTTGTTTGTTGAAACTGCCAAACCAGGAGCTGGAAGAGACATTTTGAAGAGACACCACTGAGTGAACCCAGGAGGAGAGCGACCTTAATCTAAGTTAAAGTAGATTATCTTTCTTTCCAGTCATAGTGGTAGGACAGATGTTGGGTTAGCTTAGGTTTTCATAGAGCACAGAGTTGATTTGTTTATCATTCTGATGAGCGCACATTGCTTGTTGCTCACAGAAGGGAATTAATCGTACTTTTAGGTTTTGGAGAAGGACTTCTTTAATTTCAAATAAGATGTGTTCCAGCATGTTCTCTTGTCCGTCTCCTATATTTGCCATATTGCTCATCCGTTGAAAACACAGTAAGTACCTTGGATTAATGGTAGGTCAGTATCACTACCAATTCAAATTCCTGCTGTTCAGTCTTTCTTTGGTTCCTAGGGTTTTCATCAAGCTGCTTGCACGGTGGCAGCTAGTCTCACGAAGGAGAGCATTCATGTCCTCCCCTCATGTAGAACAGAGCACCTGCTCTGTGCATGCAATCTGTGAAGAGCAAGACCTTGGTAATCCTAACTGACAACACAGTGGCCATGCACTACCTCAACACGAAGGATGGAGTGGGGTCCTTGCCGCTATGCAGTGAAGCAATGTGACTGTGGTTCTGAGCTCTGGAGAATTACCTTTTTGTGACGGCTGCTCATTTTGCTGGAAGTGAGACTGTCACGATGGCTGCCTTGGCCTCCCACAAGTGAGTGCTCTGTTACTAAGTTAGAGGGAAATGGTCTCCTTCTGGGGGTCTCCTTAGGTAGATCTCTTCACTTTCAATGTGAACAGGAAGTGCGAGGAATTGGGTTCCAGGGAGTTTCCTAGTCATGGAGTTCTGGGGCACGCACAGAAGGTTGAATGGACATTCAACCAAGTTTCTAAGCTGATGCTGATACTGGTTATTCTGCTTGTTCTCAGGAGATTGTCTGTTCGGGACCACATTGATTTTGATTGTGTCAGACTAGCCATAGAGGAAGTGGTACCCGGGGTTGGTGGACATGTCCATCTTCCCTCCCAGATTCCTCCCGACGAGAATAACTTACTCTACGAATCTGAGTGGCAAGCCCCCCACCTGAACCTCAGCTTGGCTACTGAGTGGCTCAGATACTCGTGTATGACTTGTCAGATGAGGTCTTCGATGGACTCCTATCAGCTCGCAAACCTGCAAGGAAGTTCATTTATGCCTGCAGGTGGCGTACATTTGGTGCCAGGCGAGTGGTTTGGACCCTCTGTCTTGTCTGCTATCCCCAGTTTGATTATTTGTGCTGTTCTTGGCCGAGTCAGGCCTGCTACTCGGCACTATAAAGGAATACCGTGCTGCCATTTCAGTTTTTAAGAGGTCCCCGGAGCAGGGCTTGTTCTTCACAATCCCCACTATTTTGTAGGGCTTGTGCAACGAGTTTCCTCCATGCCAGTTTGAGGTTCCAACATGGGATTTCAATTTGGTTGTGGCATTCCTTAACAGAGCTCTGTATGAGCCCCTTCGTTCCTGTTCTGTTAGGTTGCTCACCCTTCTGAATGTAAAATTAGACCAGACTCTGGAGTCATTTTGGAAATGGACAAAGCAAGACATTTATTATGCGTTCGCAAAACGTCCAAACAAATAGCACCCTATCTGCCCACTGCCCAAACTAACCCAACCTGCCTTCAAGTAGCATTTTCCTTATATTCCCTAGTGGTTTGGTCCCTCATAACAGTCGGTGATGGGCGATGGAGAGGATTACGTTTCACATTCATAGTAGGAGCAATATCAACAAATGGTAGGGTATACACTCAACACATTTAAAATGTACACGCACATCTGGAGAAACCAACCACGTCCTCTGAAATCGTCAATGTAGTATATTATTCACTGAATTTGAATCTGGAAAAAAGGAAAGCAAGGTGATGCTTTCCCTGCACTACACAAACCTGCTACCACAACCCACCCCTACCAACCTTCATTGATGGATGTAACAAAAACAACCAGTTTTTCACAGACCTAATTGACACCATTGGACGACTCCTTGCCAAGCCCAAGGAATCCTTGTTGCTTTTAAAGATCGCACCCAACAACACTCCGATTTGGGCCAAGTGCAAAGAAATTCTCTTCATGGACCGAACTAGCTAACTTACCTCCCTCAAAGCCACGTTCTTTATTGCCATTCTCCTATCCTTTCTCATAAAATCCCTTGCTGAGAAATCCCTCACACTCGTCAACATAAACAATTTGCTCACCCAAGTCATCTGATGCACTCAAAACCTTACAAATCTGCCCTCTTCACAAAGAACAATGACTTCACTCTGACCCTACCAACTACAAGCTCATCTATATATGCTTCATAAAAGATATGAGTGAGCTGCTGCCATACAATTTGAAGACATAATTAATGAATGAGACGTCCTCCATAATTCTCAATCTAGCTGTCGATTGTGATGCAGTACCCAGATAGCCAGATCTAATTCATTAAAATCCTCCAGTCCCCCGAGAACGCATGTACCAGCCCATCTCATTGAAACACGTGTGATATACTAACAAATATGAATACTAGTGACATGTGCTTAGCACAAAAAGTATTATTCTGGCTTCAGTTTCTAGAACAATGCATTGGACATGTCAGTCTTGAGCAGTCTACGTGTGTTTTGACACATCATCTTTATCAAGGCTGCCAGTTAATGCAAATGATACCACAAACCAAATAAATAATAAAGTACGAATTGGTCATTGAATAATAACATCAAATTACATGAATTGGTTACATTAAAAATATATACTTGAACATTTCATACAGTAGATAAATTAATAGCACATACCAGAGAGAATGCAGGTAGGTTAACAGACGGAACATGGAGAAATGAAATTACTTGTTATGGTAAATCCTATCCCGGTAAAACATTATACAATGATACAATCATTATAGTTCATTGTGCTACATATCGTGTAACGTGCTTACTGTTGCTACAGTGCACATATGAAAATACACAAATGCCAGTACCTGTAAGGATTTCAATGAACCATAGTGAATGTTGTTGCCCTTAATGATAAATCGACCACCTCCAGGAATATTTTGTGAGTGAAAATTACCAAACAAATTAAAAAAAAACACATAAGCCGCACCAACAGCACACGAGGACTGACATCGATCCAATACTTGCACCAAAGCCCAGCGCACGTTGTATACCGAACTGAAGCTGCCAACAGGACACCACCTCTCTCGCTATGCTGCTCCCTCTCCTTCTTACTAACTCACCCCACCTTCTCGTTTGCAGATCCACCTGGGCACCAATTCCTTTGGTGACTGTGCGCTGTACAAATACCTTTTAACATTTAACATGCGTGCAAAAAGGAGGAGCGAATATTGTCCAAGTACCAGAAGAACTCATAAGGTGAAACTTTAATTGTTTTATTTTTTATTCCAGTTGTTTTGGTCGCGAAAAATTCGAGACCTTTCAACTTTAACATACATACAAGGGTAAAAATGTTACAATAATAAAATAAATTAACATATTAAGAAAACAAACCACATTAATCTTAGAAAATAACAATCAAATTCAAATCATCATAATAAAGGTTTTTTTCAGATATAAAAAAAACAAAACTATCATCATTTTGTCATTGCATACTTTGCTATTTTCAGTTCATACAAGTAATTTACAACAGCATATCTTACTGCCTTTCTTTTGGTATAAAATAATAGGTCCCATTAGTTTTTTGAGGTCAAGACCTGCTGGTCCGTGAATAAATGCTTAAAATGAACACAACGGACCAATAATAATTTATCACTTTCTGAACATAAATGCTTGAGAGTTTCCGCATGCTGTTTACAGAATCGACAGGGCAGAACAATGCCATCATTGCTACGTCTGTTCAACACGTCGTTTGTCGACCATAGGTTTAGCCTGAATCTCATAAAGCCATTTCTATGGCTAGGGTGACCTCACCATATAATCTGCCACAGTATTGTAACGTTTCAATTCAAATGGATATTCCACAAAGTTTTTATAGTTGGCACATGCGAGACGTGTATGGATCCAGTCTGCTTCCCAGATTTTTATTTTCGCTCTATTTGGGTTTTCCATTAACAAGGTTGAATCTATCTGGGCCTTTTCTAGAATGGATTGAATTTTTAGACACCATACTTTCGGAAAAATATCCATTGAACTCAATAAATATGTGGAAATAATGCTGGTGATCCCTTTTGTGAATTGATTCAATAGACATTTGTGATATAATGCACACAATGCCCATTTGTAAACTGCATAAACCGAAATTAGGCCCAATTCATATCTTAAAAGTGGTAGAGGTTGTGAGTTTGGCAAATTTAAAACTTGCCTCCAGAATCGACCTTCCCTGAAAGCCCAGTAAGAATACAACATTATTTTCTGGGTCTCCGCACCATAGGGAATAACGAGTACAACTTTTAATTTGAAATAAGTGAGTATTGGTAAAAAGGAAAATTTACAGTATCTCGCTTTAATAATATGGGCATGTGAGATGGACATTTGTAATTTATGCAACCCTTGTTTGTTATACTGGTCGAGTGCGCACTGATTGGATATAATCATACCCAGGTACACATAAACATTGGTGACAGTGATCTTATAATTTTGCAGAGGCCAGTGAAGCTGGGCAAGACTTTGTTTTCTAGTACCAAATTGGATTATATTTGTCTTTGCAGTATTGATGGTTATGCCGTTTGCTTTGGTATGTAAATCCAGGGCACCCAGTAGATGTTGCAAACCTTTAGGGGAATGCGACATTAACACCATGTCGTCGGCATATAGTAACCATTGAATTTGGACCCCCATGGTTTTCGGAGAGTCAGAAATCAATTTAGCAAAGGTTTGGTGAATATCTGAAATAAAGAAATTAAATAATGCTGATGCCAGTAAACATTTAGGCCTCTGGCAGTTGCGATCGGAGAAGTTAGCAGTCCGCCATTAGTCAATCTGACCTGGATCGAGGTATTAGTATGCAATTGAATGATCCATTTCAGAATGTTCCATGAACAGTAGCATCAGCCAGTTTTTTGTACAGAAGATCTCTTGGAATGGCATCAAAGTTCATTTTAAAATCGATAAATGCGAGATACAGGGGCTGTTTCCGTTGATACGCTCTCTGAATGAGGCTTGATAGAGTGATGATATTAACTCCAGTACCTATACCCTGCAAGAACCCTGTCTGGAATGGATCCCGAAGGTTCTTATCATGTAGCCAAGTATTGAAATACTTTAAGAGCAGCCTGGCAAACAGTTTACCCGGGCAGTCCAATAGCGCTATCGGTCTATAGGACCTAGGATTCTCTCGATCACCTTTTTTAAAGATGGGAAGGATGATGGACTTTTTCCAAGTCTCGGGAATAAAGCCAGATTTGAATACTTGAGCAAAGATGCGATAGAGAATACCTGCCCACTCATTGACATGCATTTTTAACATAGCATTATGCAGACCATCGGGACCTATTGCTCGGGAGGAACTCAGTTTTGTGATGCAGAGTTTTATATCATCAATGTCAAATGGAAATCCACCGGGTACTGTGGTCAAATGGAAACAAAATCGCATGTCAGAGAAGGGAGAAAGATATAATTTTTGAAAATACATCTGCCATGTCTCAGGTGATATCGAGTTTATCTGGGTAACGAGTTGGGGTGTATCGGAGGTGTGATTAAGCAGGGCCCAAATACCAGCTGTAGATTTTGATACAAGTTGCTTCACATGGACGCCTCCTCCAGTTCATAATGCTTAGCTCTTCTTGTTTTAAGCCATTTTTTTACTGCTTTAGTGATCTGATTTTTTATTTTAGCAGTATCTGCCTCATTTGACTTTAGTAACTGTCGAATTTCACATCTTAGCTCAGTTTTTTGAGATTTTATATCCAAATCAAAGAAATGAATATGTTGTTGTTTAATCAACCCGTTACCACTGTCAACTCGTTTGAACATCTGCATGGCAGTTGTATAATCTTTTTTCAGGAGACCAGGGCTTTGATACATTTTCCTAAGATTATGATCTAGGCTTCTTAATTTCTCTCTATTCCAGTTCAGTCTATTGCCCCCATTGTTCACTTTAACATCTGTAATGTTTGCATTTGTCCACTGTATCGCATGGGGTTGTCTAATCTGCAATGATAGCTTTAGTTTGTGGTGATCACTTAAGTCGGTCTGAATAACATCCAACTTTTGGACACAATTAAATACTTTTGCATTGATGTAAACATGGTCTATTATAGCATGCTGAGCGCCTCTTTGCCAGGTTGCCTGCGCGGGGCAATCACCCCCCCACATTTCCATTTAGCATCAAGAAGTTGCGCTCTGCCATAATTGTAGACCAGATCATCTCATCCCCTGTTAATTCCAATTCCCCCTCTGTAATGAGATGCAAGTTAAGATCGCCTAGTATTACAGTGTACATCAATCCGACCTCTAGGGCTAATGCATCTAGTATTTTCACAAGCTGATTAAAGAAATCCTCCGATTTCAACGTGTTGGAGCACCAATAAATATTGACAATTGCTATTTTTTTTATGTCTGTTAGATAGTTTAGCCACTTGAAATGATGGAGACTTACAAATGATCAATACTAGCCCACATTTTTTTTACTGCTATTAATAGCCCTCCTTTTGGTCTGCCGAAGAAACCTATTTCTGCTGGTGTAAACAATATGTTAATGTTAAAGGACATTCGTACTGCGCACTATCACCACCGTAGTGGTCCCTTGGTGCTCTGGCGGTTCTGAAAGAGGAGGGGAGGTTGAGTTAGTGGGAGGAAGCAGGAAAAGTGCAAGAGAGCAGTGATGTGCTGTTGGCGGCCTCAGCCCGGTGGGTCCGTTGGCTGGGCCTGGGGTGTTTGCGGCCGGTAGTCCTCGTGTACTGTTGTGCAAGGCTATGTGTGTTTTTGTTTTGTTGTTGCAATGTAGTGAAGTTTGTGTGGTTTGTTGTGCTGTAGGTTTTGGTTGTGTTCGGTTTGGAGTTTGAGAGGAGTATGCAGAAAGGGAAATTGTTAGTAGGGTTGGTTAGTTTGCGTCTCTATCCTGAATTGAAGCGTAGTCTCCCCTGTTGCGGCTCGGTCCTGATCTGGGTCTGACTGGCATACAGGTTCCATACTCCTCTAGTCCCCGTCTCTAACATGCTCTCTGATGGCTCCCCTTATCCTCCATTTAGACTCTAGTGGCCGGTGCATCTGCCAATGACATGCTAACATTCACAATTCCATCTAGATGCGACACAGGCTAGTGTTCACAATTCTATCTTTAGTGTGGACATGCGAGTATTGACGGTTCTATCTAAGTGCAGACATGCTAACATTCACAATTCCATCTTGATGCGACACATGCTAATGTTCGCAGTTCTATTTTTAGTGTGGACATGCTAGTATTCACAGTTCTATCTAAGTGTGGACATGCTAACATGGCATGTGAGTCCCAGATCGGTGGCAATAAGAGCCAGGTTTCCTGGAGGGCAATAATATCGATGCCAGTCAGACCCCCAATAGTAGCGGAATTAAGGTGGTGATGCCCTCGGGTGTTCCAGGAGACCACACTTAAGGTTTTTATATCTGGGCATAGTTATGCAGGCCTGATTTGATCCGCAAACTCTTGGTGGGGTGAACTATTCCAAGTTGAAGTGAAAATTAGAGACATATGGCCCTGTAACGTAGGGGGACAAGATAAGGTTTCTTGCGTTAGACTGAACCCCAAATCAAACGGAACCATTCTGGCCTGCCACAAGGTCTCAGCTACCAAGGATGATCGAATATATAGTCGAGCTATAGACAAATCAGTTTGATTTATGAATTCTATCTGCTCAATATCCAGTGATGATATGGCGGATAGGGCTGGAATTTCTGCACAGATGTTAGTACACTAGACCGGTTTAGATCGTAAGTCTTGAATGATGTGTCTCGACACTTAATAATAAAGCGATGGTGAGTTCGCTCTTGCTTTGCCTTATTCTGGGCGAATCGTTCTCTTATCTGCATTGGCAATCTTGCTGGG
Organism: Ambystoma mexicanum; assembly: GCF_040938575.1. Classification (NCBI taxonomy): domain Eukaryota; kingdom Metazoa; phylum Chordata; class Amphibia; order Caudata; family Ambystomatidae; genus Ambystoma; species Ambystoma mexicanum. The sequence continues at coordinate 41,129,580 of NC_090937.1, forward strand.
GATCGTGCCCGCCTTTCCTGATAATTGGAGGCGGCTGGCTGTGGCCCCTTTAATAAGGGCTTAAGTGAAGGAAACCCTTTTTCTGTCATTACATATTGATTAGTCTCATTTGACTGCTGAACGAAGGCTTCAATGGACACTTTAATTTCATCCCATATCTCTTGTCGAGATACTGGTGCCAAGTTTCAAATTGGCACTGGGAGAAATGACAGTGGTGGTTGTACATTCTTTGCCTGTGAGTTAACTTTAGAATTCAGTGCCAGATACGCCTCCACTGAGGCTCTGATCTCATCCTGTAAACTATTTGTAGGACAATCGGCTTTCCGGGGCGCATCAATATTCACTGAGCTCTGGGTTGTATGGTCAGTCACCTGGATACTTTGTAAAGTATCCGATTGTAAGAGCTGGGAGTCAGCCTGGGAACCCGAGGTCATTGGTTGTTGGGCAACACATTGTTCGTCCCTTGCCGTCTGTGAGGACTGATTTGGGAGAAGCTTCAGGTATGATTCAATAGATCTCTGTATTTGTGTCTAAATCACAGCCAAGATAGGTAATCCCTGGGCAGTGGAGGCTTGGGTCATGGGACTCAATTATGGCTGTTGCAGTGACTGCAGAGGACAATGATGAAGTGACCTCTGATACTTTTGTCTGAGGTACTCGTCGTTCATCACTGCAGTCCACCACCTGCACTAAATCATCCAATGGTTTGTGCGGCACTATCGCCACAACCGTTGGAACTAGAACATGAGTACTAGACTCAGAAGAAGACCCATTTGCCTGATCCAAGGACGAGTCCATTAAATTCTTCCGTTTGGACCCTACTGGTGGTTTTGGGCTAAGTATTTTAGATTTAGCCAGTTGCACTTTCCTCTTTTTACTTGGTCGTGAGCTGCTAGATTTAGCAGCTGTCGTGCTAAATACATCAAATATGTTTGTTGGGGCTGGAACTTGAGAAAGCCGATTTTGCTTAGAGTTGACCGCAGCCACAGGAAAGGCTGCAACAATAGAACCAGATGGCACCACCAAAGCGGCAATGGCTGAGACCTCTTATATCTTAGAGGAGTTAGAGGAGTCATCAGTAGAATTGGATTCCCCCATGATGATAGGACATTGGTCTCTCACCAACACACTGGGCTTAGGTCCTGTATTCGACTGCATAGATAAAGAGGTAATGCGGTCGGTCTCAGATGTTTGCGTAAACGCTGCTTGTGAGAGTTTGGAGCTCAGCAGCTCAAGAGCCTGAGAGGGTGGTTTGGGTTGAAACTTGATCTTTGATTGTAATAAGAGCAATTGTTCGATACAAGCAGTCTGTTTAGAAACTTTCAAATCCAGACCCTCATATAATTTTGCAACGGCCATTAAGGCTGTATTCATGGCAGCCAACGTGTTGTTCAGGGCCGGAGCTTCCGGAAAAGAACATCTCTCCTTGTAAACCGGGTTCAAAAAGAAGTCGGATACTCGAGAACCGTGATCAAAACGTGGTTGTCTCGGTGTGGGCGCTATGAATGAAATTGATTCATCAATAGATTCTATGGGAGGATTTGCACCATTTATAGGTGACACTGTTGGCTCCACTGGAGGCATTTCACCCTGAGGCAGCACAGGTGATAGTTTCACAATTTGCGCTAGAATAGCTTTTATTACCTGGTTCAAGTTGAATTAAATCACCAGTGTTTGAGCAAATATATAACACTTCGTTGGATGGTTCATTAGTTCTGTTAGTGAGGTTCATGAGTTCAATGTCCTCCTCTTCAATTTCTCTGATTATTGTCAAGTGAGCATGAGCTTGCCTCAGTTTTTGTTGGGCCAAAACAGAACATGATACAGGTTGAGGCATCTTGTCCCCTGGTAAAAGGGATGACGAGGGCCATATGTCTTCAGCAAGACAGGCAGCCCTTATCGTGGTATCTGTGGGGGAACCATATAGACTGCTTTCATTATAAGTGAGATCAGGGACTATTGTGTGAGAGGAGTCAAAGTTTTAAGTGCCAGGCGGCTGTACTACTGTGCATGCCCCCACAGGGCCAGATTGAGTTGTGGGAAGCAACTGATCAACATTTCCCTCGGGTACTGATCTCACTTGAACACAATCTAATGTCATCAGAAACTGAGGCTGAACGCTGAGTGGTTGTACGACCAACACTTGGGAGTAGGGTCGTTAGCCGAGTTTGAAGAAAGGCTTTTCTAGATGCATTATCACGACCCGGATCAACCAGTTTTGCTCGTGTCTCCAAAATGGGTGGCATACTGGTGGTCAGGGTATAGGGTAGCATTCAGCAAAAGGCCTAGTGCAATAATGAATTAAAGGAACTAAACAAATTTGAGAGACTCCAAAAAAATCAACAAACTCAAAATGAAAACTAAATTAAATAAAATAAACAAATGGACAGACCACATTACCCCACTTATGCACTAGGTAAACGAGAGGACACCCCAGGAATTGATAACCTAGGACCCGGCGACCCGCGAACAGCAAACAGTACCTGTAGTACTTGCCGGGTGGGTGCGCTGGGACGTAGGCTTATGAGCAAACCGAGCGGGACGTGCTCACTAGGGGGGCGGAGCCAACCTAGTGCAAGACCTTCAAATAAATACAAAGAAAGAATATATTAAGCTGCTGGAGACAATGGCTATGACAGATGCAGGCACTACGATGACTACTGGTTATGCACCACGTGCACACTAAGTTGGTGTGCACAACATGCCCAAAACAGTCACCTTTTACTATTTTGTTTGTCCAGGCAATCCGGGTGTTGCTGAATAAGACGTCCTCCCAGTGGACACAGACCAGCACAGCAGGAGTTCGGAATGGAAGCGCTTCAAATAAATGCAAAACAGACCAAGTCCTTACACGCGCAGACTGCCGGCACAGCAAATAGAACTTGCTGGGTGTGCTGGGACGTAGGCTTATGAGCAAACAGAGCGGGACGTGCTCACTAGGGGGGGGAGCCAACCTAGTGCAAGACCTTTTACTATTTTGTTTGTCCAGGCAATCCGGGTGTTGCTGAATAAGACGTCCTCCCAGTGGATACAGACCAGCACAGCAGGCAACAGCGGGAGTTCGGAATGGAAGCGCTTCAAATAAATGCAGAACAGACCAAGTCCTTACACATTGTAATCTGTAATACACATTCAATCAATTAAAGATTATATGAATGAGATGCCATTCTAAGTGATCACAGCATCCTGAGAGCTGAAGACTGGAACATTGTTTTAAGTGTCTTACCCCATACTGTGGGTGAGTCTGCTATGTCGCACTCTTATTTGAAATTAGATTGGTGTTGGGACAATTAATATTCATGTTTCTTTACATAGATCTGACTGACTAGACATTAGTTAGTACCATATGCTTACCTGATAAAGATGTACCCTGTGCTATTTAGCAAATGAGCCTTCCTGAAATAGTGATTACGCTGTGGTGGTAGACTCCACTATAATGGGATTCAAGTAAATCTCCTGAAAGATATGAGATCACCGTATGCATCATTGTGATCTCTCGGGCGGGATAATAATTCAAATTGGAAGTCTGTAAAGTGAATAACATACTGTATACCAGTAGACAGATGTCCGGTCAGGAATCATTTGATGCAGCATCTGCATTTCTTAACACGCGTGCGCCTTGCCGCCACAGTATTTGATGTTTCCGGATGTAAGCGCCCATGACGTATTTACGTTTTCCGTGCAACGGCAACTAGACCGTTCAATGAGATGAGCGTAACTGTGCATAGTACCTCCCCATATGCACATCTGAAACACTCTTCCAGCAAAACCAGACATAAGTGTTATTATAAATTTAGGACACCCCATTAGGTGCTGCAAACCAATTAAAATAATTAGAACTTGAGAATAATCCATATTAACCCTGCATGTTTGATCCAAAATTCGGGGACCTCTACCTCATAAATCCCAAGGGGATTACACTGGCTGCTCATCTAGTCCCCGACTTTCAAGATGGCTAGCATCACCTATACAGCACTAACCACACCGGTGCACCTTCCTATTATGCAGACTAATTTCACCTCTGGAGTTCAGCAGAACATCAGAAGCCTTGACAATGCCAGATTGCAAACCAAGAAATTCAAAAAGGGAAAGTCTGGGGCGCGTGGCCAGCAGCACCATGAATGTGGCAGCTCTTAATGGCCTCCACACGAAGCCCGGCTGAAATGGAAAATTTGGAGGCTCTACAACAGCATACGAGCACCTGCATGCTGAAAGAGGGAAAGGATATGATATGTTTAATTTGTATCGTGTTCGTACACAAGTGTTTCATAGCGCGACACGTCAAGGGAGGGGAACAGGGGAGAACACAACGATCTTACTAGGCCCAGTGACATTTAGAATGCGCAAGGGAAAGGGGAAAAGTGCATGGAAGGGGGAGAGTGGAAAGTGTCGAGCAGAGAACAGATGAAATAAAAATAAATAGATAATAGAGGCAATAAACGGTGGTATTGTAGCCAGCCATTGGCAAGTGCTGTTTACGGCAGCAAACTGGGTATGTCTGATAAGTGCAGGAAAGAAGAAAATGTGGGGGTGGGGGACTGTATGGGTACAGATACAGTCCCCAGTGCAAGGGGTGGCCAGGAGGCAGTGCAGGAGGGTGGCAGGGTGAGCAGGTACCTGGGCCGAGGGGGCCAGACGGTGGCCAGGTGCACTGTGCAAAGAGGGAAGATCAGCAGAGAAGAGGGGGAACAAAAACAGAAGCAAAGAGTAAGATCTTGAGGTGCTTCCGGAACCAGAGCTGGTTCTCCAAGTTTTAGAGTGGCAGGGAGGCTGTACCAGAGGGAGGCACAAGCCGAAGACTGAGGTCTATCCCAGCTTGTTTCTTTGAAAAATGACTGAACCTAAGGGAGTTGGAGGTAGAGCAGCGAAGAGCTTGAAAGGGAAGGTATTTGCGGAGGGATAACTGAAAATATTTTTGGACCCAGGCCCCAGAAAGCCTTGTGGACAATGCAGAGGGTTTCAAATTTAATCCTTGCATCCACTGGGAGCCAATGGAGAGATTTCACAGCTGGAGAGATACGATCCCAGGGTTTGAGGCCAAGGACAAGTCTTGCAGTCATGTTCTGGATTAGTTGCACAGGGCGGTGAGTAGAGGCAGGTAGATTTAGAGAGAGGCTGTTTACAATAGTCCAGCCGAAAGAGAACCAGAGCTTGGTAGACTGAGCTTCTGGGGGAAGGAAAGGAAAGGCAGAGTACCTCTGAGGAGGTGCAGTAGGAAGTTGGACTTTTTAGAGACGTCAGAGATGTGGGCGGAGAAGGAAAGTGTGGAGTCAGAGATGACCCCGAGGTGCTTAGCCTCGCAGGTGGGGCTAGGAGGAGGGCCAAGGGAAGCCGGCCAGAGAGTGAGAGGAAAAGATGGTGAAGGTGTGTTGATGAGGAGGATCTCAGTCTTGCTGGCTTTCAGACAAAGATCATTAGCGGCACACCAATCTTGAATGGCAGTAAGGCAATCGGAGATGAGAGAGGGAGAGGGAGAGGAGGTGGCCGTGGGCAGCCTGAAAATGAGTTCAGTGTCAGCCTAGCATTGGAAATTTGAACAGAAAATGGCAATGCAGTGGGCGAGAGTTGCCAGGTATTGGTTGAAAAGACCCCTGGGGAACACCACGGGTGGAGGAAGGTAGATGATAGGAAGAACCCAAGTTGGACCTGGGAGGGTCGATCAGGGCACAGTCTGTGCTGAATCTCATTATGTTAGGCTCCAGGACTCGCCCATTATCAGCACGGGAAGAGGTGCTGAACTGAACGTGGCATCCCCACAAGATGGCAGAGGGTGAAGGGGTTCCCACTTCATAGACCCTGACCTCGCAGGGCTCTGCTTTCACCCAGGTGGCTCCCTCTCGGATTGTAGCACTGGAGCCCCAGCTGCAGACCTGCCTGATCTGCCCTGCCTTGTGCCTGCAGAGACGCTTGAAGGGGCAGCCTGTCCGAATGTCAACGGGCTGCTGACAGGGCATCCCCCTTGTGATGAAAGGGGAGCACGGAGATCACCTTATCCACCCTCCAGCTTGGGGGCAATAATTGTAGAAAACAAAGGGACACCTGTCCCCTGGGGTGCGTTCTCCACCTGCAGATGGCTTCACCTCAGCGTCCGGATCCACGACGCTGCAGTGAGTGAGGCATCCTGACATGCCGCCTCGCCTCAGCAGCTGCTTGCCGGTTTTGAACTCCTGTTAGATGAGTCACAGACTCCTAGCCTGGGGGCCCTCATCCCAGAGCCTGGGGGCTGGGGTGGCAGTGTCCCGCTGCTGCAGAGCCTTGGTGGAGGAGGAGCTGGCTCCAAGGCAGCGTGGCTGTAGTGTTGTTGCAGTCCTGCAGCCCTAGACCTCTGAAGCCTTCTACCACGGCCTTACGAGGACGCATGGAGTGCCCCCCTGCATCCAGTTTTTGTGCCTTGTGGGAAGCATTTCTATGGTCCTCCCTACCCGTGTAGGGGGTAAAACAGAGGCATATAGGCTTTGGACACAACTAGGATGCTGGAAACTGGGCACGACTTGACCAGCACTACGCCATCCAGGAGGGGAGGAGGAGAGAGGAGATGGCCCCATACTCAAGAGCTATCCCATTGGTGGAGCTACATTAAATAACTAGAGGATCCTGGCCCTTGGTACCCAAGCTACCAAGTAGATCTGGAGCGGCCCTCAGCGAGTACACCACATATTCTGATCCATTCTGGGGCCCTGGAGGTGACCACTCCGGATCTGGTTTATGGTTAAATAGCACTGCTGGAGTGGACAGAGGTGGCAGCAAATCAGCGAAAGATGGGGTGAGTCTTGAGGAAGTGTCGCACCACTCCTCCCTCCAGCACCACACCGTGACCTCTATGACAATATACCTTGCAGTCCAGGGTAGGGGAGTTGAACCACTCCCACCCCGGGGCACCCACCGACATGTCTAAACACCTAAAAGGACAGAAAAGCGGGGACATCGCCACCTTGCTGCTCCTAGCAGAGAAGGGAAAGAGACAAGATATTGGAACCCCCCTGCCCCCCTCTGGCATCTCCAACCCCCCCAGGACAACTGGCAACCAAAGAAGACATCCAGGCATTCATGATGGACATGAAGGCGGAATTCCGCAGTTGCATGCCTGAATTAACGACTAAAATAGAACACACGGACCAGAGGGTCACGGACCTGGAGCAGCGGCTTGGTGAACTGGAGGACCAATCCCAGGAGCAGGCAAACTGGTTATTGAAAGTCCACCAAAAACTCTGCACCAAAACGAACCAGAACGAAGTCTTGGAATTCAAGCAGGAGGACTTAGAAAATAGGGCTCGGAGAAATAACCTCCTGATTACAGGTGTCCCATCCTCTGTTTCTGACTGTGACCTGCCAGAATATGTTGGACTTGCTGCGTTACCTCCTTCCACACCTGGAGAAATCAGTTGCAGCTAGATCGTACCCACAGATTGCAACCTCGGAAGGGCCTGGATCCCAATAACCCACCGGATGTCATCACCAGGGTCCATTTCTTCACTACAAAACAGGAGGTCCTCTTGGTGGCCCGCTCTCAAGATGAACGAACATTCCAGGGATCCCCCTTGTAGATCTAAGATCTGGCAAAAGCGGAGGTCCTTCAGGTCCCTAACGCTTTTCCTCTGGGACCCGAAGATCAGATACTGTTGGCTGTTCCCCATGGCGGTGCAGCTCACGTATAAATGTGTTGCCCGATTGATTGCACATCTGGAGGATGCAGAGGAAATACTCAACAGCTCCATCGGGGGAGGTCGATGCATTGTCTCCCCGGGGGACCCCTGCAAACCTGGCGGATCCCCCACCAAAAGCAAGACGGCTGGAGTGGTCCAAGGTCCAGAGGCGGTCAAAATCATAACAAACCTCCCCGCCCGCCCCTGACGAGTGGACCTCGAAGGTGGCGAAACTCATAATTGTGGCGCCATGAGTAGTAAACATGTTAGAGTACCATAAGCAACAAAGCATATGATGGCAAGTTGGGCTTCATGTGGTCCAAGACGATCCTCAAGGCGGAAAACGTCTATAATACCTTGGGGCGTCACTTGGACACTTTATAAGAGTTGGATGGTTTTGATTCCATGGTTGGGACTCGGTCCTCACGGTTGGAAGTTGATGATGTTAAACGATAAAATAAAAATTTCGGTAGGAGCTGACCTGCATCTACATGCAACCTGGAGATGGCAACAGCAGCACACCTGAGGCCACTCTTCTCCCATTCTTGGAAAGCCTGACTCTCATTGGAGGGGATTTCAATGGGGTCCCTGACGAGGACAGAACCTCTGCCCCGTTCCACATAAGACTACAGGTGGGCGCTGAGGATACTGCACCTCTTTAGAATGCTGGGGGTGGTTGACACTTGGAGGGTGTTGCCCCAGGCGCAAGGGATTTCACGGTTTTTCCTCAGGTTCACTGCTCCTCATCCCGGATTAATCTGATGTTAGCTTCTCTACAACTAGTGTCCTTTACAAATGCTGTGGTTATCGCTCCAAAGGTCCTCTCAGACCATGCTCCAGTGTGCCTACGGACCAGGGCCTTGAACCCAGCCCAAGAGCCTAGACCGCAATGGCATCTATACGACCCAATCTTGCATGACCTGGCCTTGCGAGATGAGGTAGCTAAAGCTATCAAGCAGTACTTTCATGAGAACCCTACAGAGCTCACCTCTCCAGCACACGTGGGATGCCATGAAGGCATTTGTTAGGGGGGTACTGATCTGACGCACAGTGGCCTACCATAGGCGCAAGAAACTGAGAGACTGGAGCAGGAGGTCTTTGAGATCTAAAACGAACACAAACAAGGCTGCACCCCTAAAGCCAAGGTGGCCCTCCGTGTTGCTTGGAATAAATTGGAAGCCTTTTAAACCGAAGAGACGGCGCGCTCTCTAACGGTAGTGAAACAGGGCTACTACGCAAAAGGCAATAAGGCCTACCGCCTCCTGGCCAGTAAGCTGACTCAAGCGAAAAAAGAAGAATTTTATTGTAGGCCTCAAAGACCAACTTGGAGCCACTCAGTAAAGGGAACAGGACAAACTGCGCTTGGCACAAGAACACTTCCTAGAAACCATGAAGGCCCCAGCTAGACCGGCCTCAACAAAGAGGGCATACATTGCTGCGGCAGCTCTATCACACCTAAACGATGACATGGGGTGTTGGAGGCCCCGATCTGACAGGAGGAAGTGGAGAATGTTAAGGCCTTGACATCCAGGGCCCCAGACCCAGACAAATTCTCCCCGAGATTCCACAAGGTTTTCAATGTCCAGTTAGCGCCCCCCGCCTCACCTTTGACACCCCTCTTTAAGACCTTTGGCACAACGGGCGCAGTGACTCCATCAATGCAGACCTCGCCCACGATCTGGATCCTCAAGCCATGTAAAAACCCTAGGGAGTGTGCCTCGTACAGGCCGATATCGCTCCTAAACATTAACGCCAACATCTACTCGAAGGTACTGGCAAACCGCCTAGCCCCTCTGCTCCCCTCAATAGTCGACGTCACCCAAACAGGGTTTGTCATGGGGAGAAAGACTGGGGACAATATTAGAAGGGCTCTTAACCTCATTGACTTCACTACACGGGAAAAGGGGAAAATGGCCTTATTGGCGCTGGATGCTGCTAAAGCTTTTGATAAGGTAGATTGGTCCTTTTTACACTTGACACTGGAAGCATTCTGCTTTGGTCCTCATTTTAGAAATATGATTGTGTCTAACTACTTCTCCCTAAACACTCTTACAAATTAACTGGATGCGTTCATCCCAGATCCCCTTGGCAGGTGGCACGCGACAGGACTGCTCCCTCTCCCCTCTTGCTCACCCTGCTTATGGAAACACTAGCCCAACACATTCGCTAAACAATCGGATTAGAGGGGTACAGACCCAGCACTCTTTACATAAAGTTTCCCTGTATGCTGATGACAAGCTTCTAACCGTTGCCGAAGTCCAGCCATCCCTCAGGGCGGCCCTCCGGGAACTAAGGGCCTTTGGTAAGGTGGCAGGCTTTGAGATGACTATGGGAAATCGGCAGCCCTGTGGGTGGGATTGACCCCGCAAGACATCTCGGCCCTCCAACCCATATGCCCGATTCATTGGGCCTCTAGCTCCATTGAACACTTGGGGATCTGACTCACGGCTTCGCCTGAGTATTTCTCTGCAGTCCATTTCCCCCCTCTTTTCCGGCAGCTTGAGAAGGACTTGGACAGATGGGCAAAACAGGAGATATCCTTAATGGGCCGAATCACAGCTGTAAAAATGAACTTGCTCCCCCGCTTGCTCTCATGCTGTGCCTCCCTCCCAGTGGTGATCCCCAATACGGCAATAGACCACCTTCAACGGAAGGTTTTGGGCTTTATTTGGTAGGGGGGAAAAAGCTATAATTCCAAAGAAAGTCATGATTAGGGGGGTGAACGTTTGGGGAGTTTAGAGGTCCCAAATATGCAGAAATATAGCGAGGCAGCACAACTCCTATACTTATTGGCATGGACATCCAAATCGCCACCCCCGAGATGGATGGAAATCGAGCAGTCACAATGCTCGCTCCGTTTCGTTTTCTTCCATTTCTCCTGCACCTACAATGGAAGCAATTGCCACTGCTACTGACTGCAACTAGTCACCATGAGGGTCTGGGACGCAGTGCTGAAAGAGAAGGATATCCAGAGGCACGGGTCAGTTCTCCCCAATCTTTGACAACCATTTCTTCACACCTGGCAGACCCCCGGGACCATTCATAAACTGGAAACTGGGGGGGGACTCCAAACTCTTCCCCAATTATGTTGTGGGTCTACCCGGATCTGTGATCATTGCGACCCTCACAATTGCGATGGCCGAAAATGCAGACTTTTAAACCCCTTTACACCACATATATATGCGGGGGGAGACCCCCGCATCCCCCCATATTATAATATTCTATACTCACCACATATTTATGTGGTATACGGGGGGGGGGTCTTAAAAAAAAAAGTCTGCATTTTCGGCCGTCGTAATTGTGAGTGCGACATTTTGGTACAATTGTCTACCCCACACTTTTGAGGAATGCAAGAGTGAATTCCACCTATTGGAGGCAGACAGGTTCCCATACCTCCAGCTGCGGCACTGGATTACTCACCCCGAGACCAAACACAAAGCCATGCGTGCTGTAAGCAATCTGGAAGGGCTCGAGCAAGGGGGTTATCTCGAGACTATACAAACTGTTGAGAGCGGACCTTTTAACCCCCTCCATACCGGACTTTATGCTCCGGTTGGAAGCAGATCTCGGCCTTCAGCTGGACGACAGAGTGGTTGGACATGTGGTCCAGAGCCCATTCATCCTCCACTTGCATCACAAACAATGAATGTGCCCTAAAGTTGATATTCCAGTGGTATTATCCCCTGATACAGATTCACTACTTTCAGGTATCCATTCCCTCCACCTGTTGGCGGAACTGTGGGGCACAAGGGACATATTTCCATATGTGGTTGAGCTGCCCCGGGGTCCAGCTATTCTGGGAGTCTCTTGCAGTGATGATTGAGGGCATAACGTGGAGCAAACTACCAATCTGCCCCAAAACCATGCTGCTGAGGTGCCCAGTGGAGTGGGTATATCCCAGAAAAAAGGCACGTGCTAAACTTTTAACACAGCTACTCTTAGCGGCTCGCATCACCTTTGCTCGATGCTGGAAACCCCTTGAGGGCTCAGACGTGATTTTCTGGTGGGGAAAGATTTGGGACATACTGCATCTGAGAGAATAATTGCCGCTAGGGAGGGGAGGCTACATAAATGTCATCCTATCTGGTCACCGCTTTTAGGATACGATGACTAGTAGCCGGCCCTAACTTTTAAGCCCTGCCTGGCCCAAATATATTTGGGGCAAGAGGGATAGCAGCGAGAAGAGTAGGAGGGGAGGGTGTTGGAGGGAATGACTGATGGAGGGAAAGGGGGGTGGGGCGGAATAACACAGGTTTGTCCGGCTGGTAATGTTGCCTGTACATTATGATACTGCATTGTTTTGCTATGCACCAACCGTTTAATAAAAAAGGTTAAAAAAAAAGGTCCAGGAAAGCAGGCTTCCACATGCACACCGAAAAGATCCTTTTTGGCATCAAAGACCCCCGTTCCCCTTGCTCTTCTGCATTTCAGAAAATGGATGAAGTTATGTCCCCAGCCAACAATCTGCAGAACCTCCCAAGCCAGATTGTGTCCTCCTTTCCCTACCTGTCCTGTATACTTGAATACCCTCTGTCTCACACCCTCACCATTGCCTTCTCGCTGTAACTGTGTGTCCGTCCAGTTACGTTTGCACGTTATAAAAACCAGAACGTGTATCCGTACTTAGCATTTCATTAATTGTGTAATCCCCTGTCTGGCAGGATCACAATTGCTAGCAGCACCGTGACCATTTCTACTGATTTGTAACATTTCTGATAATGGCTGTGCATTAAACCATGCTCCTTTATACCTTACAAATTAGGTCAGTTAGCCATAAATTTCACATGTGCACAGGCAATTAATTAGATGACAATCCATTGGGTCAACCAGTACCATTGCCCCAATCGCCCGTCCCACGTGTTAAAACGTTCAGAGTGTCAGATCTGCTAATGGAAATTGGTGTTCACGTGTGTTTAGCAGCTAGCTTTGCCGAGCCGACGTAAGGCTTCCTGTTAGTGTGGGGCGCACATGAGCAAACTGGTGGCTGGCGGGCCCATCCTCGTCATTGTAAATGTGCTCCTCCCCACTTTAAATGATCACCCTGTTCATTTAAATGTGTACCGTCTGCGCTGCAGGCCACGGATGGGTTTGGCATCCTCGTGACGCGTCTGTGAGTGCGCCTTTCAGTTTTTGCTGTGCACATCATTAGCTTGCTGAAATGGCCGTCGAGTTGTTTGCAGTGTCAACGTGCCGGTAGGTCTTGTATTACTCCGGTTGTCTAGCAGCCTTTTTTGTTATGCCGTTTCTGAAGGCTGATGCCTTGACTAAACTTTTTAGAGAAGACGTTACTGTGCCTCCCTCTTGCCCAATGTGTTCCCTTGTTCTAATTTGTTGCTGCTGCCGATGCTAGATTTTGTGATCCGTCTTGCGAGTTATTTTTCTGTGCACATTCGTGTTTGTGTGCGTCGACTGGTACAACTTAATACCGTTGTGCGTTGTACTTTTTTTTTACTAGCATTGTACTTTTTGTGAAGTTCTAGAACAGGGAATGCTTAGGCGAGAGAAGTGTGTATTACTTGGAAGAAAAAAAGCACAGCTGTGACTCCAGGGGATTAGCAAATTGACAAACCTGTTATGCGAAAAAGAGGGACATAGAACGAGAGTTAGAGCATAAGCAGATTGCTGCCTCCAGTACAATAGTATGTAGATTAGAGGGAATGTTCGTGCAACCATTCACACGGCTGGACATGCAGAGTTTTTCTACTTAACTTGCCTTGTTTTTAATTGGCTTTTTGCCCTGAATAGCTGAAGCATGCAGTGAAATATTTTGTGCTGCTTTTGCTATTGCAAATAAACCTTCATTGCGAGCCTCCACAACATTTTGGATTAGGAACTCAAATACTGATGACCTTAGATTCCTCCTTGTTAGGATTAAGTACAGCTGCTTCTAAGGGACCAATATAACTACTGTTTAACATGGTTTCTATTAGACCCCTATTTAAAATCATTTTTGCGTTTACCTGGTTCTTTGTTTTCCACATCTGGACCGTCGGCTATAATCTCCCACTTAATCGCTAGAGGATTATGATCACTCACAGGCCGGTCAATGGCTGTGAAATTAATATGCAAAATAGTTTACCAGTCCATAGTCTATCACTGAGGTCCTCACCCCCAAATTTAAATGTCTGTTTCAGATGATTATCTCTGGGACATGTTCCATTTAACTCAAATAGGCAAAGATCTTTCATAAAGTCATTAATCGGATACCCTCTGGCATCCCGTGCTGGAAGAGACTACGGCTTGGAATACCACAATCCTTTGCTAGACTGCCCTGGTCCTCGTCCAGTTGTTCCTTTGCCCCTAGCTTTGCATTAAAATCTCCCAGTATCTCGTGCAGCTAAGATTCTTATCAGGAGACAACAAATTAATAAGAGTCCCAGCAATTTTAAGCACATTCCCAGGTGTCATCTTGGGATGAATATTGATGTTAATGATGGAAAGTTTCTCACCTACACTTTGATCGATGTCTAGAGAAATGATGATCCATTATTTAATATCGCACTCATATCTTTGTACTTTGTAACCAAGGCTCTTGCATATCAGAGTAGCAAGACCTGCACTTGGTCGACATGGCGCTACTTGTCTTGCAGAGGCTGTAAACGCTTGAAACTCGTTAACATTTTTTAATAGACAACTCTCGTTGATCACCCATGTTTTTTGCCTACAAATTACTTCATGCTATTCAACCCATGCTATCCATTCTGGATCCCGTAATTTATTTAAAACTCCAGCCACGTTCCAACTAATTAAAGTGATACACTTTTTTAGTATCCGGGAACAGCTATCATGTCTAATAGTTATTCGGACCAATTTGGGGGGTGTATGTGTGATAGAACTGTACTCTGACTCACGGGGTCTTCACTGAAATTCTATCTTGAATTGGTATAAAAGTAGAGGCCTAAATTTGTCTCGTTGCCTGGTCCATAATAAGGACATTATTAGAATAAGAAATGGAGAGCCGTGGTCTTGGATTGCGTAAGATCAGCTCGTCCTTCAGCCTGACATATCTGCATAGGAGCTAACCATGTATCATGCAAGTGACATACATTGTGCTTTGTGTCCTTATACACCTCAATGCCCTTGTGTGACCTTGCTTCATTGCAATTAATTACACAAGCACTAAAAAGAGTATTGGCTGCCCCAAACCAAGCATTGCAGCCTCCACAAAACATGCAGTCTGACAAAATCCGTGTAGCAGTAAAAATATTGAAAGAAAGATCCCGGACTCCTAGGGTTTCGGCTAAGGCCTTAATGCTCTTTTATAGGAATTCTTATTACTGCTAGTACGACCTTTAAAACAGCGAATAATATTCTGATTTCTCCAGCCCTCAAGGATATAGTTTGCTTTCCCATTATATTTCTTTGTAGAGGAGAAGTGGAAAATGGGACATCCTGTCCTCAGCCGGAACTCACGTTTGTTGTAAGTCTGGTCTGTTAATACCAATTGTTTCTACTCCATTATCTGCCATGTTGCCAAAGTACGTTGTGAAATACTGTCTGGTTCTCCCATCAGTGCAGCCGATTCGACCTTGTCATCCATTCGACTGTTCTGGTGTCGAATGGACACATCCGATTGTACCTTGCTCCCTGCTTGACTGAGTATGGATATAGCTGGATCTTCCTCTGAGACCATGCTAAGCTCCTTTCTTGTGTTGATGGATTCATTTAGTTCAATTAGTCCAGGGTTTGGGATGTCCATGCAATCCCTCATGATCCTCGTGATGTAAGGAATTTGGGTGTAGTTTGCCAATTTTGTGAAAGGCTCCTGTTGTAATGGATGTAAATTATGAGTTAAGACTGCCTAGAAGAATCTATGTACAATAAAGTTTGGCGAATGGCCCATCTGCAACTTCACTCCACTGCCCCCTGCGACGAATCAAGTTCCGGGGAACCAGTGGTCCAGAGAGGAATTTTGGTTTCTAAACCATCAATCAGCCCCACACCGCTAATACACCAGAAGGGATCCAAACAGATTGGAAACAAAAGCAAATAATAAATCTCCTTGTCCAATTGAGGTAACATGGATGGAATGGCAGGCTCATCTCCGAAAGGTCGTGGATCGTTGGTTAGTTGCAACACAGAGAAAATAAAATTCTGCAATGATAAAAGGGACTGTCCAGTCAAGGGTATATACAAATATCTACTTTAATATCGCAACAGACAGTTCTAGCACACTACGAAATACAACCCACCCTGTAATGGAATGCAGGGGACAGACCATTTCAAAGAAGGAAAAGGGAAGCACTCTACCGACTATCCTCCGGTCAGTATCCTTAGTAACTAATCGCAACAGTTCAAGGGTACTTGATTTCAGCACAAGGGGTGCAATGCGTCATAAAATGTCACTAGGGCAATTCAGAGAAGGACAAGGGGGACACAAACACAATGTACCTGGTGTTTGTAGGTGTTCTTGGTGCTTGACAGGGTTTCGGGGCGCTTTGCAGCTTCTGCTACAGAGTTCAAGACTGGAAACACCTGCAGGTATCAGGCGGCAGGCAGTTCGGCGAGCAAAGCTGGACAAATGTCTGCAGGCTGGCCTACATAGCGGCTCAGGTATCGTCTCAGTGCTGGTCGGTGGTCCTGAAGCACTGGTTGAGGCATCTTGGACGGCTTCGGCGGCTGCTTCATAACAGTCCGTGGTGCAGTTGGTTATAGCTCGATTGGCTCAAAAATGTCCTTTATGGTGGAGGTCAGTAAATGCTTGTCAATGCACTTCTCCTAGCTTCAATGGGCTTGTGGCATCCTTTAAGGCCGAGGACGCAAAGCTGAGGAGTGTTGCAGGCAGCTGCCTTGTCCTTAGTTCCGGGTTCAGAGACTCTCTTGCACTTCACACCTAGGAAGCTGGCTACAGAACCTAGCAGGGCATGCTGTGTGCTGGCTGGCTACCGGTTCTGCAGCTGCTGAAGCGTCCTCTGGATTCCGTATCTCCCACTGTTCCTTGAGAGATGTTTAAGGGAGGGGTCTTGCTTCTTTCTTGGAGGTCCTAGCCTTTCTTCACTGGCAGAAGATGTAAGGCAGACTACTTTCAGCCAAGGTCCAATGTTGTTTGTCTTGTCTGCTTCTGGTGAAGCCTTCAGATCTGCCTAAAGAGGGTCTTGGCCATCTTTTAAAGCAAATTGACCACAGGGATTGGTGTAGGCTAAGCCTAGTTTAATGAACTAATCCCACCAACAATCTCTTGTCTGCGTGAGGTCATAACTAGACTACTTTGCAACAGAAAAGGTAAAGGGGTGAAAACATGTAATAGAAGTCCCATCCGTCTTCCTGTCTTTTGTGGATCTTGGAGTCAGTCTGATTAGTGGAGCTCTCTTATGGTTCCCGATTAAAGCGGCATGTCTCCCTTGAAGCTGTAGCGAAGACCAGACTTTCTGGCTCTGTCAAACCACATACTCGTACCTTCTGAATTGGGTCCCCCTACAGGGATTAGTACTGTAAGCACAGTGTCCCAGACATGACCTTTCACTGTCAATCAATACTGAGGGCATGAGCTGGCATCAGGTTGACGGTGCAAATGAAAGGTTGTTGGAGTTTTCTGTCTCCTTGGTTAGCCTCTGCAGCCAGGCACCATACGGGCCTGTTTAAATAAATTTCCAATTAGTATGCAAAGTGCTGCCATCAGCTACATGGCCCAACAAAAGGGCTGGGCTGGGCCGATCCATGGGGCCTTTGTTAATTGGGCTGGCCATAGCTGGGGTAAGGTTTAGCCCTCCTCCTTTCTGGAGATGCATTGTGTACTCCACTTTCAGGTCGTCAACTAAGTAGAGGGGGGGAGGGGGGGCTTGAAGGCTGTGTCCACCAGAGTACATGGGTCTATGCGTATGTCGTGTGGCGAGCATAGGATAATGTGCAGAGATTAGTCCCAGACATTTTCCAGAGGGTGATCTACCATCATTAAATTTAAAATATCAAGCCCAAACGAGCGCACACCCACCGTGCGAATGGTCGAATTGCTCAACAGCCCCCTCCCCCGACATATGCAGAGTCCCTTCAAAAAAGTGGATCTGAAGCACATAATTAAATCAAGCAACTTGACGTCCAGCCTGCAGTTTCTTTCGCCCTATAGAAGGGAAACCACAGCTACAAGCTTTGCCTCTGCATCATATTGGCACACCGTCTTTGCCAGTGCTTTACCTCCGTCTTGGTCTAATCGCAATTGGTGTGCATTTGAATTTTGAACCATGAAACATGGGGAAATAAATCCTCTGGGCGTTGGTATATCTGTGTTCGTTAATTTCCCTCTTTCTGTGTGAATTCTAGTGTAATAGATAATGGGCCTCATTACCCTGGCGGTAGCCGTGCCTGTAAAACAGGCACGGCTACCGCCAGAGTTGTTTTTTTCCCAGCACCAGTCAATGAGGAATTAGCAGGTAATTCCGACATTGCCGGACCAGGTAATTCCTGCATTGCCGGGTGCCAGTGCCTGTCAGTCCCCATTCCCGCTGATCCCCCTAGGGCTCAATGGGACTGGGGACGTCAGATGCATTGGCACCGTCAACGACGGTGCCGGTGCATCCGACCTGCTGTGCTCGCGGGTGCCGCTCTGCCCGCCAGGCCAGACCGGCGGGCTGACCGGTGCCCGCAAGCACAGCTCATAGTATGGCGGTCCGGGAACTGTAGGCAGGAAAACATTGGAAGCAATACTACTAGAAGAGCGCCACGTAAACATCTTCCAACATGTTCTCTAGACACGGTCTGTGTGAGGAACGATTCCACCCTATGTGAATTGCCCTACCTCCTCACATTGGAGTCACGTTTTATGATTTTACTGCCAGGTTGGAGCTCCCTCCGCCCTGTGGTGCCTCCTTGACTTACCTTTTTCGGCCTTGGCATGTTATGTTAGTTAAACAAGAAGTGAGTAGTGAATGCGAGAGTATGTCCAAAGACTGCGCAGTCCAAACTTGACCTCTGGTTTGATTTTCTCTTATCCCACCTCTTCCATGCCCTTCCATAGTGCACTTTGAAGTTGCATGAAGATGTTAACCACTCTATAAGAAGCCCATACACTTGCCTAGTAAAAAGCTATTATCAAAACGATTACACGTCCATTCGGTTCTACGTTGTTTCATTTAAGTGAATTATTGTTTGAAAAAAACAGTAAAGGTTAACTGTTGCACAAATGTATGAATTGTGCTCCCTAGTGTTTGCCCCATTTCTTTCCTCCTTATCATTCTGTATTCATTGTTGGCCGAACGTAGGCATTTTTCACACCAATACGAACCTTCTCTTTACGTCCAAGCGCACTAGCTGCATACTCTTCCCCCTTCTCTCTCCCCCCCTTCTGTCTCCTTTCCTCTTCCCCCCCTTTCCTCTTTCCCCCCTTTTCTCTTTCCCCCCTTTTCTCTTTCCCCCCTTTTCTCTTTCCCCCCTTTTCTCTTTCCCCCCTTTTCTCTTTCCCCCCTTTTCTCTTTCCCCCCTTTTCTCTTTCCCCCCTTTTCTCTTTCCCCCCTTTTCTCTTTCCCCCCTTTTCTCTTTCCCCCCTTTTTTCTTTCCCCCTTCCCCCTTCTCTCTCCTCTCCCCTTCTCTCCTCTCTCTCCCCCTTCTCTCTCTCTCCCCCTTCTCTCTCTCCCCCTTCCCCCCCTTTTCTCCCCCCCCCCCTGGAAATGTTAGTGGTGCACAGTTTAAATCCCAGTAATAAAACGCATATTTAATCTACATTTATAAACATGTGGTGGGGTCACCGAGTATACAGGCACCATGTACAATGGGGCCATCAGACAGGCGGTTGTAACTTCTTAGACCACATGGCAAGTCCTTGGCTTAACAAAAGCTAATAGATGCATGCTATCTGTCACAGGACTCTGAAGTTCTCCTCCTGTAGGAGTCTGAGCCTCTGGTGCAGCGTACGTTAAATAATGCTGAATTTAATGATGTAGTCTCGAAAAGCAAAACAAGGGAGGTGATGGCTGGAAGGTTTAGAATTAATATTAACCTCTTGCATTGCTCTGGCCAACCCTCCAGATCATCGTCCTTCGCCTGCCAAGCCATTAAAAAAGGATAAAGACCATATGCAAACCAGGCTTCGTCCCACCCCAAAAGGGGCAGTCCAGCCCCAACTGCTTGGTCACATCCTTTCTGCCCAATACCACAAGCATCCGCAAACATGTATGTTTCGGCCTTGTTGGACCTCATAAGTGAGGAGTGCCTTGGGTCTCTAGGTCCAGGAAGCACAGGATCTGTGTCTGGGCTTACCGGTCCCACTCGGGGTGACTAGGCAAGACAAGAGGCGATGACGGGAATGTTTAGAATAAATCTTAACCTCTGGTATTGCTCTGGGCTACCCTCCAGACCATCGTTTTTCACCTGTCAAACTATTACAAAAGGTGAACGGCGATGGAGGGGGTTGCCCAGAGCAATGCCAGAGGTTCAGATTTATTCTAAAACTTCTAGCCATCACCCCTTTTGCCGTAGTCTTGAAAAGACAATGGATGCTTGTCTCTAGGTACATAATAGCAATTGTATCACTACTGATTGCTTGTTAAGATGACTACGTCAGAACTGGCATGAAGTGACGTACCCACCGCCCGCCAATCCCTGTTGTCGGTTCATTTAATAAAAAGTAGCTGGATTGGTTCATGACAGCGATTTAGGCAGAGGGACCCCATTTGACAGCAATACATGACTCAACCAGTTACAGAGGGCACATGCTGGGTGCGAGGCAGCCAAACTGTCTTCACCAAGCATGTTTTGACTCCTCGGGACAAGTGTATTTTGTGGTCTTTCATTTGTCTTGATGGGGATGCATGCACTACTTCTGACAGCTGTTAAAATTGCTGTGGGAACCTGCATCTTAAATCAATTTACACTTTGGATAAACAAAACAGTTGTCACTGCAGTGTCCTGAGGCTGTTTCATGAATTGTGGTCCCGGACACACTGACAACAGAACACTCCTCTCCCGAGAATGTGATCAGATCATCCAGATCTGCAGACAGCTTGGAGCTGGAGGCACAAGGCCAAGCATAGTGTGTGCCAGCTGACTTGGGCGGAGTGAAGGACGGACTGAGTTTATAGTGTAGATACACTTCTAGTCTATTGCTTTTTTTTAAAATGAATTCGCGGCAAAACGACGCTAACGGGTAGACCTTGTACACTCTCTACCTCCCCTTGCCATTATTTTCATAGTTTCATGGGAATAAAGCACTGTTGGGTCCATCTGGCATAACACTGGTCAAAATATCCATGCATGTGCAATTTGAGCTGCAGCCAGTGAGTGGAAATTGTATAAAGTTGATCTTTTTTCCAGCAGGTGGCTCGGAAATATGTCAACCGATGTACAAAGCTGCAAGGAATGGTAAGGTGTTGGGGGGCGGGAGGGTGCTTACTGGCGATGGTTATCGAGAAAGTCACTTTATTGGGTTTAGAAGTTGCTAAGGCGGGTAGGCTCTTTCATGCAGCTAGAGATTTGTGTGTGAAAGCGGACGCCATTGCACTTTTATCAGACTGCCTCTTGATCTGTAACCCCTGCCTGGCCTCCACCAGCATAAACTTTCCAGTGATGGCGCACAAGCCATTTTGAAATGGCTAGTAGCCTTCCAGGCGCTGCATTTGTGAAAATGGAAATCGGCATATTTATATTTGAATGGGAAGTTGACTGTCGCTAGCCTTTACAAACTACAAGCTACCTACGTTTTTCAGAGCACCTGTTGTACATAATACGATGAAGGCCAAATAGTTTGGCTGAATATACTACCTTCTACTTTGCTTTTTGCCTCAGTGTCGCCGCTGTGACTGTAGGCCATTATGACCCAGGTTTTAGATTTGGATTCCCCACTTGAACACTTTATGATGCACAAATGTCGCGGTCACCATACGTGCAACAGAGTGCATAGAAACAGGCAAAATATGGAGACAAAGCACTGTACAAATGACTGGGCTTAAAAGGACATGAACGTATTTTACTCACTTTTTTTTGCAGATAGGTGTAAAAATACATTTGAACTCTAAATTGGTATTTATGCACATAACCATTATTTACTTTATTTAAAGTACTTCTGCAGTTCAGGCAGTAAAAATAGACATCCTTCCTGTGGCCCTCCTCTGTGGAACACACACATATCCAATTAAAGGAGATGGGAGACTCCGAAGTATCAATCGTGTAATACATATTTCTTGATGGAAGTGTTTGTTTTATTGAACAAAAGTGGTCATTACACCATTGATCTAAAGGGCTGGACTGGGTGTTTACGTTCGTGCCACTAGTCGTATTGTATTCTCTCATCACCCTCCGTTGTGCCTTACAGACCGTTTGCTGGCATATTTTATACAACCAGGATTGCTTATTTGTGACCTTTTTAAGATCAGCTTCCCCCATTCCCCTGGTCTTAACCTTGCTTCGAATGTCTCCCCCTCTCTAGTGGAAGTGGTCCACCCCGTTCCCTGTCCTTGGCCTGCTTCACGTTGTCCATGCCTGGTACATTTCTTTTACCCAGTGGCTTTTGGCTAATTTAATTTCCAAGGCCTGTGTCACCTGCAGCTGTGAGTTCATTGTTGACGGGCTTTGCACATGGCAACACTGACAAGTTAAGCCCTCCCGTTTTAGTAGCCCAGTAGATTTTCCCTGGAGCAGACAAATCCCCCTAGATAACTATGCAGTGACTCACTTTGCCGGGCACATGTTCGGACAACCGTTTCCGCTCCCAACCCCACCCCTCTGCCCTCCCGTTTCTTCATGCTGTTCTGTTTCCTAGTGTGTTTCTATACATTGTTTGGAATTGCTCGGTTTATGCCAGTTCACAAAACCATAAGATTGCACTGTATGCACTTGTACATCGTAAATGCTCACAAAGCTGCTGGTTGGTGGAGTGCAGCCAAAGGCCACCCGATCACCCTGAAAGGGACCGAGACACAGGGTTGTGTGCTGGTTGTAGTTTAATTTCCTTTTAAGCAGGACTTGTGTGCACCGTCACTTCTTACTGTTCTACATTAGAAAATAAATGTATCCCATTCAGTGTAAAAAGCCGAGTTGCGATTTCGAAAGCGAGTCGGCCAGGGTGGTTTCCTTACGGCTGAACAGAGGAGTGCCCTAAACCGTGCCAGCAGGTTCTCCAGAACTCGGGGCACTGATGCATCACGCCTTGCTGTGCGAGCAGGTTGAGAAAATCACTAAATGGTAGGACATTGCCGTACAGAAGAGAAGAGCAAGGCGATGGAAGGCAAAGATAGAGACGGCTTTCACATTTTACGGCAGCAAGGGGGTACTGGAGGACAATGTTAAAAAGTAGGTCACGAGTGGGAGCATGAGCAAATACCCGACGACCCTCAAGTGCCTGGATTATCACTCACTTATTCCTTTCTTAGACGCACCCTCATTTCTCCGAGACCAGTATGGTGAATATGGTTTTCTTTCGTCCCTTCCTTCAGCCCATTACATACATCTACCACCCCCATGTTTTGGTTATTTACTTTCAGAAAGAGATGCTAAACATTGAAGTTGTGAACCATCTAAAATCTGAACAGAGCTGTTACCTCTTTGGCTTCATCCTGGGGATATATTGATCTGGGCAGGGCAGGCTTCTATGCCACTGTACGTACGCTGCCTGTTAATGATTGTTTAAGCAGACTCTTCTCTCACAGCAGAGATTTGACAGGCTCTTGCTGTAGCACCCCTTTCTCATGGGAGCTCTGGGCGGAGTGTCATTGAAGAATGTTGCCTTCTTCCCGCATCTGCCTCCAATTGACGGAGCCTTATAGATTCCACCCTCCCACCCCCCCAAACCAGCACCTGGCTCCACCACTGATGTAAGGCAGACACAAAAATTCACCACTTTGGAGAAACTTTGCACCGGAAGGTGCAGTGCAGTGGGGTCCCTGGATATTCCAGAAACTCAGAATACTTGGGCAAATGGTGGGAGCATAGCATCACAAAATGCCTCCACAGCGGTGCTAACTTCAACCCCTGTACTATGCTTGTTTAGCTGCCAGGAATATTTGATATGGCGCTACCCTCCGTATCATATATTCTGTTATTGTTTGGTTGTATCTTCAGTATTTTATCTTGCTCTTCGTGTTCTGTTTTTTTAACAGAACTAAAAAGGTGTCTCCATAATACCTGAGAACTCCTGCGTCCTGTTCCCTTCTCCACAAACTGTATCGGCAACCAAAACCATTTTGTCTCATAAAAAATGCTATTTCCCCTTTAAATTTAGAGTGTGCAGAGGCATGGCTGTAACCACGCACTGCTAACTCCACCCCCCCCTCCGCACCCCTCCCCACACAGCACCTTACGTCACTTGTCTTTTCCGGGATTGGACCTGCCTTGCGACTGCGCCCAAATGGTTTTTTGTCTTCATCCGGACACCAGTGCCTCGCTCCATTGTGTAGGTCTGCTCAGAGTGTGTGTTCCATTCCATATGTGCATCTTGCAAGGGATCCTTTCTGGCTTTAGACCCCTATTCGCTTTGCTTAGAGTATCTGGCTGCTGATCACTGGTGGGATTCTTGCACAGCATATGGTGCACTTACTCCGAGGTCACTCAAGAACAGTCTTTCAAGGTGGATGGAGATCTTGTGTTTGCTGACAGACCATCTCAGGGCCTTCACTTGACAAAAGTCAAGACAGAAACAGGGAAGTAAAATTTCTTTCTACTGAACCCCAGCAGGGAAACTTTCCAGGGAGTTCTTCTGCTGGGAGGGGTCATACCAGCTCTCTGCCTGAAGCCTGAGGCTACCGTGGCATGCACCAAGGGGTCAGCTGACTCTACCAGGTCCAGTGCAGTGACCAACTGGTCCTTCTACCGCACTTCGGTCCGAGTGGCTGAATAGCTCCAATACCAGGCTTATGTCTGAGGGGGGTCTCCTGTACGCGAGAAGACTACGAGGCGGGTGCCTGAGGGCAATAAGCCTCCCGGAACTGCTTCTGAGGTCTTGTAACACTGGGAAAACTCCACAATCTGCTCCCCAAGTAGCATGTGAAGAATGGTATTTCGATCACTTTATGCAGCGTATGAGGTCACAACAAATGAGTGGCATCTTTAAAAATCTAATTATGGAAGTCGTTCTTCAGGATCCACCGCAGAGACCTCCACCAGAGCCTCTGTTCACGGGTCTGATGCCCCCACCTCCTCCGCTTCATCCCCACCTCCTCTACAGGTGACTGTTCCACCATCGCAGACGACTCCTATTTTGATACACGCTCCGCCAGCCACTTGAACCCACTCTCCAGAATTTGGCTTCAGCGGCAGGTACCCAATGAGGAGGTAATGGAGGATCCACCATCTTCTGTTAATGAGTTGAACGACTGCATGGAAGGACTGGCTGAATTCCTTGCTGTACTGGCACCACATCAGAAATCGCTGAAAGCGGGAGTATTGAGATTCTGTCTGAGACCTACTAACCGGTGATGCATACCATTACAAAACGATTTGCTGGGGGTTGCTAAAAAGCTCTGTCTTAAGCCTCACCCAACTCCTTCGACAAATGCCTTGATACCAGGTTCAGACAATTGGAAGGTGAATCTGTGCTGTTGGCTTCTCATCCGGTTCTTATATTCAGAGCCCTCGCAAGGGTCAGTTTCTGCAGCAGTGTCCCCTTCCTTTTCCTGAGAGCACGAGCTGGAATCTTTTAGAAAAAAGGTGTACCTTAATGCAGGTTTACATATTAGACAAGCCAGTGCAGCCGCATTGCTGGCTTCAGTTATTCAAAAGCTGTGGAAGGAACTCTGGAATTATTTTTCCAGATGTTCATAACAAACTTGTCGGCCTTTAAATCTGGCTTGGCAGAAGGTAAAGTAATTGCTCAAGACATTCTGGCGGCTTCAGTGTTTCACATTGATACAGCCAGCAGGGCCATGTGTATGGGCATAGGCATGAGACAATGCATGCTTCTAAGTTTACAGCAGATGTCCAAGACAAAATATTGGACCACATTTGAGGGAGCAGACATCTTGAACTCCTCTACAAACAAGGAACTAACAAAGAAAGCCTAGCCCCAGAAGGCTAAATCCCCGACCTTCTCTAAACCTATGCTAAAGGAATTCTCAGGTGTACAACAGAGATGTGGCCAAAGACCAAGATCATTTTGTAGTTTTAGAGGATTTCAGGGCAGGCGGGTCAGGCAACCTGACGGCTCATCCATAACACATTGCAGGAAGTGAAAGCATACAGCAATCGAGGGATCTTTCTCGCCCCCACCTCCTTTTCAAAGGCCTCTGATCCTGAAAAGCAATGAGGCCGGCGTCTGGGTTCAGAATACCCCGCATATAGGGCACATTAGCTCGATATGTCTATCTGGCTTCCCCTCTTTCAGGACCTGTGGCTCCTATTAATCGCCTCTATGGGTTTTCGGCTCCCTCTTCCATCTCCTCCCCTTCTGCAGATAGGTTTGCCAGTTTTCTCAGGGAGATAATAAAGCTGTCCAGATCAGGCAGTGGAAAAAGTCCCACACTTAGATGGGGGTCTAGGCTTCTAGTCACTAATCTTTGCCATTCACAAGAAGAAAGGTGTACATGCGATTAGTCCTGGATCTATCCTACCTCAACTTTTCCCTTCCTGTAGAAAAGTTCAAGATGGTGATGCCAGCACGCATAGCCACTGCTCTCCGCATGGGTGAGTGGATGTGCTCCCTGGACCTGAACGGCGCCTACCTGCATGTCCCACTTTGGCAGTGGGACAGGCAAATGCTACGGTTTACAGTGATTGGTCAGTCATTTCAATACAAAGTGATTCCATCTGGCCTGAACTCTGCCATGAGTTTTCATGATAATAATGAATGCCATAACAGCAATTCTCAGGATGAAGGGACAGCACATATATCCATACTTGCTCGACTGGCTGAGTCAATCCCATTCGCCAGAGAATACAATGATCTCCTGTCTTCGACCTGGGATTTTTAATCGTTATGTCAGAGTTGGTTTCATCCCAGAACCTAGTGTTTCTGGGCATATGGTGGGACACATTATCGGACAGGTTGTTCCTACCCAAGAGACATTCAGAGATATTGTATCAGCGGTCAATCACTTTCCTGTGAGACTCCACATCCGCGTGGTGGTACCAGCACATACTAGGGCTCCTAGCATCGTCTGTCCTTGCAGTACCGCTGGCCAGACTCAAAATGAGAGCGATCCAGACACTTACCAAGTTCTTGAGATCTGGAAACGGGGAATCAATCGGGACAGAGTTTCATCTTCCTCTCTGGAACAAGACCCCATGTGGTGGAAGCAAGAGTCCAATGTTATGATAGGGGCTCCCTTTTGTCAAGCACCCCCATACAGTGATTACTGCATACTCCTCCATGGATGGGGTGCCACCTAGGGCAAGGAGCTATTGGCCATTGCTCTAGTGCGCAAAACGTTCCAGTTTATCATAAAAACAAAACTGTCCTCGTTACACTGCAGTGAAACGGTCTCTTCTATGTCCACAAGCATGGAGGAACGAGGTCTCCAGCTCTATGCAAACTAGCAGTCAAGACATGGAATTGGGCTGTATAAGTTAGAGCATTCATCTCAAAGCTGTTCACCTACCAGGGGAGAGGAGTACACGGAATCAGAAAGACTTGGCAGACTGGGAACCACCTTGGCCCAATGGGGAACTGAACAAGATGGCTTTCAGCAAGATGTTCAGTTCTTGGGGATATCAAACATGGGCCTTTACGCCAAAAGGGCAAACATCAAATGTCCTCTACATGCCTCTTTGACAGATCAGGGCAAGAAATCTTGGGGGAGGCTTTCCAGATCCCCTGGGATGGGCTTTGGTGTTATGCATTATCCCTCCCACCCCCCAACTCCCTTAATTCAGTGTCATTCGCAAACTCAAGGACTCATCAAACTGCACAATGATGTTAATCGCCCCACAATGGCCTGCCAGAGTGTGGTATTCAGATCGCCTACATTGGACGCAAAGTCCCATGTAGTTGCAGACCACTCCACTTCACCTCTTAACCCAACAGGGAGGATCCGTGATCATCTAAAAACTACAGTTTTGGTAGCGTCTCACTCAGAGTGAAATTCAGGCGTGGGTGGCTAAGGAGGTGCACCTCGCCCATGAGATGGTACTTTCTTTCCAAATCCCACATCTGAGGCTGACAAGCTTTTGCATTATCTACATGTGCAGAGGGCATTAAAATATTATTTGGACCTGACCAAAGACTTAGTCAGAGCCTTGTTTTATCACTTTTGTCCTCTAGTTGACAAGCTTCCAAAACATCCATAGCCAGATGGATGGTCGGGTTTATTTCTGAATCTTACAAATTACAGGGTAAATAACAGACTGGAATGCATGCACCTGCTGTTGAGGCTAAGGCCATAGTGATAGCTTTCCAACGACAAGTGCTGTGCGCAGTTATAAGTAAGGCTGCCACGTGGTCGTCCCCTTTTTGATCTGTAAACCTTGCTGCCTTGACACTAGTGTGAGATCAGATGCAGCGTTTGGCCATGAGTACTAAAAAAAACTGTTCTCCAATAAAACATAATAAATTGATGTTAATTCCTGAGAAATGGTGCGTTTGAATCGTCTGTGCAGTATAAAGGGAAAGGGAACGGACGTATGAGTAAGAAAAAGTTACTCACAGTAGTGACTGAAGCACTCCTAGTCCCCTTTCCACCATATGACCCACCACCATTCCCCTAGTTAAAAAGATGTAGCAGACTAATCGGTCTCTGGTCCGATGCTACAAAGGGGTCTGAGGTGAGGTGCTGGAGAGCGGGGCTAGCGGGGTGTGGTTATGGCCTTGCCCCTGCGTGCTCTTACAGGGCTGCCCCTAGAGTATTGAGGAAAGGGGACTGGGAGTACTTCAGTCATTACTGTGAGTAACTTTTTTATTTTTATTTGCTGGGCTCCAACCACCACCGTTTACCGCGCAGCCAAGTTTCCCAGTTGGGAGTGCCAGAATGATTTATTTGTGTCTGTGTATGCTGACATCTTATAGACAAACTGGAAAATGGGCCGAACAATTCCACACCATGTTTTCGGATCTCAATGCCCAAGACCTCAAAGTTCGAAAGGTTAGCTGGCCTAGCACTTGCCCTGTTGCGCCCAGCCCCCCTTGCCCCCCATCAAGCACTAAGCTCTGCATCGCTGCCTCCTTGTAACTCTGTGCCAAGATCAAGAGAGCATTTGAGATCCCAACGGTTGCAATTTGAAGTGCGGTGTTCTGCGTGCATGCATCGCACTTTACCCTGCACCCACATCACTGTTGTCTTGCAAGTGCACTTGTTCCTGCGGCCTCCCGTCGTCAAGGGTCATGTTGCTGTTAAAGCGGCATTCATTTTAATTCATGTATTTAGTTCTTGCCCAGGGAACAAGCTGTCCTGAACTCGAGTACACGCTGAATATCCCATTCCCTCTTGCCTCCTGAACGTCAATGTCTTCATTTTGAAACGCCTCTTGACAGCATCTTACAAGCACAGTAGTTTTTGCCTTTTGCTACCGCTTTATGTCCATGGACGATTAGATTGGGGGTATATTGGGAGCGGGGGTGACTTGAGCATTGCAGGGACTGCTATACGTGGCTAATGTATGACGACCGTGAGCTGTCATTGTGTTTTGCCGTGGTATCATCGTGAGCTCAGAATGCCGCTCACTCGTGAGTTTGGAGACGGGCTGAATGGGGTGTTTTTCTTCCCTGGATGCTGGCGATTCCCAGAACATTGTACTGCACGGATGAAGCCAGCTAGAGCAGCAATACGCTCTCACTAAAAAGCCCGACCAATTGCTGGAAAATTAAGGTACAGTAATCACGTGGGTATTGGTTGCGGAGGATGTTCTTATGCATTAAAAGTGCTGGGGTTTTTTTTTTTTTTTTAGGTAATCCCTGAAAAAAAAAGTGACTTATTTATTTGTCTCGCATTGCATATGGAGTCACTGCTAGGCACCCGCGACACAAACATCTATCAAAAAGAGGGGAGGGAGCGTGGATATAAAGAAACTTAAAATAATATATGTGTATGGTCGTCTTTAATCATTCTCGTTTTTGAGTAAGCCGCTTTTTCTAATATATATGGTATGGGAAGTACCTATGAACACTTACTCCCCACATCATTTAGCAAGATTTTCAACATGCAGTATTTTCCATTATCTACCCCTTTTTATTTAGACTCCTTCACAAATGTGCATCATTAGTATACTTTGCAGTCAGATGTCCTGTTACATATGGGCCAAGCCAAATGTCAAGGTCGAATTCGTTTTTCTTTAGCCATGTTTGTTGTGAATGGCCAGATGGATATTTGTACGGCTCATTTGTGTCACTATTTCACTTCCGGTGGTTTTCCCCAACAAATGCTTTATAACTCTTCTGTGTTCGCTTGGCCGATGCTATGAGTTAATCGCTGTTTACGTGCAACTTTGGTATTCATTTCCAGCTGATTAACAGAAGCTTTTCGTAACCCGGCTGTGCACCTTTCGGGTATTGTTAACCGAGGGCACAAAATAACATTCCATCCAGCCAGCTCCTTCCAGGATCTCTAACATTTTATTTTTGGACTTTCATTCAATGTGATTGGGGTTAATCGGCAAAACGGGGCGATGGTAAGAGTGTGCTTTTTTTTGTACGAAATGTTTTAATGAGCGATAAATGGTCATTTAAGAAATGTGTGTACACGTGCATTTTCTCAATTTTCCTCCCCTCCCTCCCCCAACTCCACCCTATTTTTCAGCCACGCTGCCTTTTGGTGCTGTTGGCCTCAATACACGAGTTCTGCATGCAAAGTCTGGCCATTTTGTTTATTTAGAGGAACTGAGACTTGGGAATGAAGAGGCCGCATTTCTCTGCCCACTCCTAAGGGCATTGTTTTGTATGAGCCCAATGGGGCTACAACCTAAAGTAGACTCTTCATGTTATGTCTCCGGGCGCGCAAGTGGTTCTGTAAGAAAAGTGGATGGGGTTGGTTTGTGGGGAAAAGAGAGAGAATAGAGGTTGTACTCATGTTAAGGAACTGGCGTCTGTGCATGTCGGCTTTCTGTGTGTGCTTTGTTGTGTGCACTTGGCTTATTGTGGGTTAGCTTTCAGTGGCTGGGTTTTTGTAGTTTGCAGTGGCTAGGTATTGTGGCGTGGTTAACGAAGGGGGCGGGTTTGTGTGTAGTTTTTCTGGCCCATGTGTGGGGTGGATGAACTGCACACCTGCACTGCTACTCTCCCACACCCCACCCACCCCCCACACCCCCTCCCCCATGCAAGCCTTATTTATTTAGCATTTTTTTAGCCTTGCATTTTTTTAGCCTTGCACTCAGGGACTGTTTCTGCATCCCTACAACCCCCTACCAGCACTTGACACCTGATGTCTGCCCTTGCCACCAGCTGACCGCACTGTTATTTATTATCTTTGTGTTCATTTATCTTTATTTTTCACGGTTACCTTATGTACTGTACTGCCTCTGCCCACCCCACCTCTCCTGCACTTGCGCGATCTCAATGTCACCTGGCCTAGTATTGGGCAGGTGCAATGATTCATCCACTTCTGGACAAGTGTTATTTTTGTGCTTCAATCTGGCATGGGCAGTCTTTGCAGTGTGTAAGAGGATTCAATTCAACACTACAGCTAAGTCAATGCCTAGTCTGGGATACTGAAACCCTTATTGATATATCTTTATGTCCAGTTCATGCGTTCTGGATGACTACCCCTATATAACACCCCTCTCTTGGAATCCCCCTGACCACACTGAGCCAAGAAGTAGTTCTGTTTTGCAAGCTTACAGGTTTATTTGATAATTTAAACAATATATATATATATATATATATATATATATATATATATATATATATATATATATATATATATATATATATTGTTTAAATTATCACGCTTTATAATAAATTAATAATTAAATATGACACTTAATCTGAGCAGTAATCAATAATGGATAGTCTGGCACTAGCACACTTGTGAATAGGAACAGAAGAATAAGGTGGTAGAGAATGCTTTATATAAGTTCAGATGGATGTAATGTTGAATGAAAATGCAATACAGAAAATACTCCATATGATTTCAACAAAACAATGTAATCACTTTTCTCTGGCAATCCCCTCCCCCCTTTATGCAATGCAAGGAAATGGAAGGAAAGCACACAGTTCTCAGAAATGCAATCAAATGTAATTCAGTTCACCCCAGCAAGCTTAGGATACAGAAGTTTGAAACACAGGCCCAAAATGCTTTTATATGTGCTGGCAATGAAGTGAAAAATATGCTAAAATGCTTTTAATTCCCTCTAGAGGTTCAGGGTGAGTGAAATATACTTGGGATGAGTTCAGGCTCACTTTAGCAAAGATCTAGGAGTAACTAGCAGGTTAAACGAATTTTTGGCAAATGAAAGCAAGAAAACTGCTGTTTTCACACGTGGAGAAATTTTGCAAATCGCGGCAAATTCACGAGTGCGTTTTTCGCGATTGCGGCACAAGTGTATGGAATGGGAATGCGGTTCTAGGTTCGTTGAAAAGCTAAGATTCTAAGCTTTCAGAGGAAAGTTACTGCAAGTTCCTAGCCCAAACGGTTACAGAGTTATGAACGATTAAATAAAGGTAGTTTTTCGGATTTGGAATGTTAAAATTCAAAGCGACAGGTTACAGCTTTGCAAATGACAGGTGACAACTTCTAGTTAGATTAAAATAGATTGAATTATATTATTTTAACTAAGAGATTGTTTCTGCACAGTTCTGCTAGGTACTCACAATATATTTTTGAATTAGGCCTCGCCACGGATCTGGTCAGGTTTTGGACTGGACTCTGGTCTGGTCTGGGTCTCTTCACAGTGATCTGGGTCAGCTCTCTGGTTCTGCTAACAGCGGTCTGGGTCAGCTCTGTGGTTCTGCTAACAGTGGTCTGGGTCAGCTCCGCAGCAAATGGAATTTAATGTCTCTATCTGTCCTGACTGTCTGCTTTTATGTGTTTTGAAAATGGGTGGAGAGGCTAGCTTCCTAGGCCCTACCCCTCTCCACTTGTCATTGGCCACTTCATCCTCTTCCCCTTGATTGGGGGAATGAAATGAAGTGTCATCATGATGAGGTCTGTTTATGGTACAGAGGACCCACCCCTGTCAAATTACACACAATCTATATTTTGACCCAAAAGACATATTTGCACAGGTACACATTTGTTTAAAATTACATGCACCCATCACATATCACAGGAGGTATACCCTGTCCAAATCTGCTCTTCCTGGGAGCTTGCATTCAGAAATGGCAACATATTTCACTTTTTGGTCAGGTTACCAATATCAGATTCTTACTCAAATTTACCCAAATGTGTGCAAGGCATGCAGGCATTAATTGATGAAGTATCAGACTTTTAACATGCATACATTTTAAGTAATACCCTCTTAACTGCTAGTTTGCCCCCAGAACATCACACAAATTGGAGTTTGGGCTTGAATTGAAGGTACATTTTTTAAATTAAGGCTCTCAAAGTTATACATTTCTGTCATTTGATTACAAAGAGTTATCAGTGTTTCTGTAAAATATATATTTTGCTTTCAATTCAGTTCTCAGAGTGTTGGAGTCCGCCTCCAAGACTTGGGTGGGTCAGTCACATGTGTCTTCTGGCAGGCAGGCCTTTGTTGACAGGAAACAGTCAAAATCAACATATCCTATTCAATTGCAAGAGCCTATTGTGTGGTCTCCAGGAGGCTCCCAGCCAGTCTGCCTTCTATCAATCAAGAGGTCATGTGAGATTCTGACTCCTGGTGTGAATCTCTGGAGGTGAGAGGGATTCCCAGGCTTCAGGCCTCTGGGAACAGCATGTGGCTAATTTTTAATTAAAATGCAGCCTTTGAAGTCAGCTGAGTCAAATCCCTTTGTCAGCAACTGCACTCAGTTCTCCTGTCAGAGTTTAGACCGCTAGCGCCGCCTTGAGGATTTTGTTGGTACTGCATGCAATTTTGGGATCTTTCTTGGATTGATGCATTCTAAACAGGAATGGTTCTTACATGGTAGTAAATAATCCTTGCTTAACATTGTTTTGATGGGGCTCCTTACAGTAAGATGGTTATGTGAAACCCCACAAAAGGGTTGAATCTTTAAACTGGTCCAATGAGTCACGATTTCAGCAACTTTTTGACATCAGTAACAGTGGATTTTGTTAACAAAGATCTTTCTTTACACTGGTGGGTGGCAAGCGAGGTAACCATTTTGGTGTGTGCACAAACTGTGTGGTTCTCCTGGATTCTGGCGCACTTGTGGGCTTTTTGGCCATCTTGGATTTTCTAAGCCCACAGCCCCAAATGTTGCAGCATGATAGCTCAAACGTGGGTCAGGACACCCAACAGATCCCCCCACGTGTCTGCCCTTTGAATTTGAGTCGATGGGGAGTCTGGTGCACAAGGGTTTTGACCCACGCACTGGTCTGTCCGCATAATCTTCTTCCAATTCTGCAAATGGCACAGTTCAGCATCTTTTCCTCCATCCGGTACTGATCGATCGGTTCTCCTCGCCGGTCCTGATGGGAGTATTGGGCGGTACACTGGGCCCCTTGCGTCTCTGCTCCCGGTCTCCGGATCGTCGTCCTTGGCCAGTCAGCAGGTTTTCCTTCTCCTAGGACGACAAAGGAAGAGCGGCAATACCTATTCATGGACATTTCTCCCCCACCATTGATATAGTGGGGTGGCATATACATTTATAGTCAAAACATATGAACATGCACATTTCTTTTTGCATTCGAAAACAAAAACACCCACATTGAGAAACTCAGAATTTGATAGGCGATATGTAGGATATTTTAAGTTAGAACTGAATTAATCTGAGACAGTACCCTCTAGGATTCCAGAGGATTCCTCCAGTTGTTGCAGAGTGTGCCTGGGATGGCAACACTTCAACTGGTTAATGTGGACCCACTTGTCTTCCCCCTCTGCCAAACCGCCTTTGGGGATGCAGATCTTGTAGGCCACAGGGGAGATTTTGTCTATAATCTCAAAGGGTCCCTTCCATGTAGGCAAACATTTTTGCTGTTTAGCCTGGTTCCTTTGGAAATTGTATAGATAGACCCGGTCCCCCACCTGATATTCCTTCCTGGAGGTCTTCAGGTCATAGTGGGTCTTCATGCTATCAGCTGATCTTTCTAGATTCCGCTGAGCATAAGCAAAAGCATGTTGAAGATGTTTTCTTAAATTCTCCACATACTCATGAGTTGTGGAGGCATTTATCAGTGTCTGCTCTTGGGTCCTGTAGAGCAAATGCTGAGGAAGCACCATCTTGCGCCCAGTCATCAACTCAAATGGTGACATTTTGGTTGCAGATGAAGGGGTAGATCTGATGGCCATTAGGACCAGAGGTAATCGGATATCCCAACTTGGCCCAGAATCTGCCACAAACTTCTTTAATATGCTCACAATGGTTCGATTATATCTCTCTACTGCCCCAGAAGAAGCTGGCCGGTAAGCAATATGCAACTTCCTTTTGACCCCCAGTATCTCCCACATCTTTGTCATTACTTCACTGGTGAAGTGGCTACCCCTGTCCGACTCAATCCTTTGAGGTAGACCAAAACGGGAAAAGATGTGGTTAATCATCAAGGCAGCTGCAGTTTCTGCCTTGCAATTTGGGGCTGGGAGACATTCCAACCACTTGGTAAACAAGCATGTCACAGTCAACATGTACTTATTCCCCCTAGCAGAGCGAATCACGGGGCCTACAAAGTCGATTTGTAAATCTGACCAAGGCAGTGTCATCCCCCTCTTTTGGAGAGGCGCACGATGTGTGAGGGATGTTGGCTGAAATTGTGCACACACAAGACAACCCTTCAAATATTGGTTGAGGTCCTGGCCCATGTGTGGCCAGTATGCAACCTCTCAAGATTTCCAATGTTGTGTGATACCCTCTATGACCGGCGGTGGCCGCATCATGGGCGTGACTTAACATCAGGCTTCGGAATGAGGTAGGAACCACCCACTGATCGTGGCCAGCTTTGGATTTCCTTACCAGCAAACCGTCTTGGATTCGGAACATTTTTGGACATTTCATCAACACTCTTAGGTCCTCTTTCCCAGTGTAATCGGTATCCGTCAGGGGAAAGTTCTCAGGGTCCTCAATGTGCTGGTAAAATTGACCAATTATTGGATCCCCTTTCTGAGCTGTAATTAAATCAGCATCAGGGGTCTCCTTACTCCATTGTGCAATTGAAAGGTCGTTGTGAGCATTTGTCTGGGACCTAGTGATAGCAGTAACCTGGATTTCCCCCAACAGGGACTCAATCTCAATTAGATCCCCTTGGATGGCCCCGGTTTTGGCCAGCTGATCAGCTAAGTCATTTCCAGTTTTGTCTGGTCCCTCTATTTTGGAATGACCCTTTATCTTTTTCCAATAGATGGTCATCTCATTCGAGGTGACCAGATCATCAATGTTTTGGATCAACTTCCCATGTTTCAAGGATTTGCTGTTAGCACATAACATGCCTCTGGTTTTCCAATTAACCAGGCGCTCCACGAACCCGTTCCGTACATAATCCGAATCTGTGATTATGACCAGTTCGCGGAGTTGATGCTGGACAGCAGTGAGGATGGCCTGATGCACAGCCATCAATTCTGCCACCTGACTACTTCGGGGACCAATTTTGTACCCAGCGGAGGGTTCTGGGGACTCATTCACCCATGCATTCCCTACGCCGGCCACCAGTTCTTTCACCCCGTCGTTGTCAACATGGTAAGAACATCCATCCACATATACAGTGGGCATTCCCTCACACCTGTCTTCAAAGACTTTGTGGGGGGAATTAAGGTATGCCTCCATGTTGTCCTTTATTTTTAGACTTTCGTCCTCGAGACAGTTTTCTCTGGCACAATCATGCAAGTCAGCCAGACCTTGCGCGAGGGGACTCTTCTTGTTTTGGCCATATCTGACCTCCACAGGAAAGCCTTGCATTGACAGAATCCAGGAAGTAATTCGGGAATTACTCACATTTCCGGCCCGGATTCTATCACTTTGGAGATATTGCAGAGGCTGGTGTGGAGTCTCCACTATGATGTGTTCCCCCCTGGATAAACGAGCGGTAATTCTTCAATGCCCACACCGTTGCCAGGAGTGCCTTCTCACAATCGTTGAATTTTTCCTCCACAGAGGATAAAGTTTTGCTCGCATAGGAGATTACTTTATTGACCTTGTCATGCTTTTGGTATAATACTGCCGTCAAGCACGTATTAGAGAACCCCGTCTCCAGGAAGAACTCCTTGTTTCTGACAGGGTAAGCTAGGCAAGGCGCTTGTGAGAGGCTTCTCTTGAGTTGTTTTACCGCCTCGGCTTGTTCTGGACCCCATTCCCACTTGACCCCCCCCCCCCTTCAGGAGATGAATCAGGGGTCTGGTGATCTCTGCGTAGCCCTCAATGAACTTTCTGCTGTAATTAGTCAGTCCAAGGAGGCTCCTTAGTTCCCGCAGAGTTGTGGGGTCTTTCAGTTTCTGAAGTGCTTCCACTTTCTTTTCCTGGGCACAGAGACCCTGAGGAGTAATCTCATGCCCCAAGAAATTAACACGGGTTCTACACCACTGTGCTTTCTGAAAGGAAAGTTTTGCTCCGGCGGCCCTCAACTGCGTCAGAACATAAGGGATCTCCGCTATGTGTTCCTCCACAGATGAACTTTTGATGAGGACATCATCTACATAAGCCAGGTTACCCCTCGCACCCAGGTCGGGCATGGCCTTATGTAGGAGAATGTTGAACTCATTACCGGAGTTAAGGTATCCGAAGGGAGTCCGGGTCCATGTGTACTGCTGGCCCCCAAAGGTAAAAGCCAGCTTGTATTGGTCCTCCCTACTGACAGGCACAGTCCAGTATCCATTGGTCAGGTCTATTGCAGTGAATACCTGTGACCCCTGGATCTGGGCCAGCCCTTGGTCAATGTAGGGCAGAGGCCATCGGGAAGTATGGACCCGTTTGTTGAGCTCCCTGAGGTCGGCGCAGAGTCTCCACTGGCCGTTTGGCTTCAATATTCCCAGCACCGGATTATTGAAGGTGCTGTGAACTGGACGGATTATTCCCCGGGACTCAAGGTTCTTAATTATTTCAGTAAGGGACTCCATTGATGCGAGAGGGAAGCGATATTGCTTCACAAACACAGGAGTCATGCCAGGGTCCGTGGGGATTGTTGTGTGGATGTCGGTGCGGCCACAGTCATATGAGTCTACTGCAAAGAGATCTTGGAAATCCAAGAAAACTTGTTTGAACTTTTGCTTTTGTTCCAGAGTCACACAGGCATCAGCTAGGTTGACTCTCTTCCACCATCTGCCTGAAGCCTGGAAAGACTTCTGGTTTGGCTATCTCAGCGGCCTCCTCCAGCTGGGTGGAGAAGTCCCTGGTCAGAGTGCTGATTTGGACTGGAGGCCTCAGGTGGGAAAGGCAGCCCTCATGGACTTGGAAAACACCTCATCCCTCCTGAAGTCACAAGTCACATCTTCCTTACCATAAGGGCAAGAAGTGTACACCAGGAAGTTACCCCCATGCCGGGTAAAAATCCTGTCTGGTGTTGTATTGTCATCACTGTCAAAGCAGTTCTTGGGGATTGGCCCTAACAGTTCATTACCTAAATCGATGGAAAAATGTCGGTCATCAACCGCCATTCCAATAATGGTGCCTGCGGCTACAGTAATACTCTTTAAGTCGCTGTTATCCACCTCTATTAGAATGGTGTCATGTTCTATGTTGACTAATGGAGTTGGGTTTACCCCCAACCCTTGCTGTTGGAGAGAAGCGTTTAGATGTATGTAAGCATCAGGGTTTTTCAAATGTCCTCTTTTAGCTTTCACTTCCAGGGAGAATTGTCGGGTCCTTTCTGGGATGGTGACTTCCTCTTTGATCTGAATTTCAACTGCATAAGGTAGCAATTGAGCTGACCTAAATGCTTTTTCTGGATCATCAAAGCCCATGGGATTATCCGCTAATCGGGACCAAGCTTTGAAGTTTATTAGGTCCAAACTAATGGCAAAGCGATTGAGAATGTCACTGCCTAAGTAAAAGGCGGCATGGACGTCTCGCACGACCCAACAATTATG
The DNA here is from genome assembly GCF_040938575.1 of Ambystoma mexicanum. Classification (NCBI taxonomy): domain Eukaryota; kingdom Metazoa; phylum Chordata; class Amphibia; order Caudata; family Ambystomatidae; genus Ambystoma; species Ambystoma mexicanum. The sequence continues at coordinate 41,168,117 of NC_090937.1, forward strand.
GACTATGCTCTTGTTGCCAATGGAGATTTTGAGCATACACCTGCTTGCCAGGGGATGTTTGGAATTAGGAGCTTCCAGGTCCATTTCCCATTTATCTATCAGTTTGAATGTGGGAATGGCTGGATCTGTTGGGAGTTGGCGGAACATGGCTTCGCTGATGAAGCTCTTACCGTTGTTCACACACACTCGAGCGAGAACAGAGTCCTTCCCATCATTTAACTGGACAGGGATGAACAACTGCTCTCCAATTTGCTGAATATCAGCCAGGCTCTGAGCTGATTTCACATCTTTCTGGACTATAGGAGTGGGAGGTTCTGATTGTGGATTAGTATAAAATTTCAGTGTTTCCTTCCAGCGTGGAATACCACTTTAGGCTGGAAGGAAGGTTGATTTTCAGAAATAGAGAGGACCCTCCATCACCAGTCTGTTGTCCTACTGCTATTACTGTCACGTCTGGAATTTGGCTATTCTGGAAGTGAAATTCTACTTGGTCAGATTTTTGTTCAACCATGTGGCAGGTGCCGTTTAAACTAACATGGTTGACACTCTGTTTTAATTTTATTGGTCGGCTAGTCTGGGTCAAGAGGACCTTGTTTACGCAATCTATTAAGGGGGACAACCTCCTCAGGAGGTAATTCCCCAGTAAACAAGGGGTGCCCTCTGGAGTCACAACTATGACCGGGTGTTTCAACTTGTGTCGCCCAATTTTAATGTCCAAATCTGCCGTCCCCTCGACGGGAATTTCCTTCCCGTCAAAGTTCTGGAGTTGTCCAGGAAGTGAGGTGAGAGGAATTTGGCAATTCCCTCCCCTTCCTGCATTCAGTTCATCAAAGGCCCTTCTGGACAGAAGGGTAGCTTGAGATCCCGTCTCCACCAGTGCCAAAATTGTACCCTGTCCCTGTACTTGTACCGGGTATAGTATCTTCCCTCCTTCTCCTCAAGGGGGCACAGATAATGCACATTTTTGGACAGCGGTTGGGCTAACTTTCTGGTTTTGGACATTGCTAGAGAAGAGATTTGGGCAGAATTCTGTGGAGAGCCTTGGGAATCTGAAAGAAAAAATAGGCAACTGGAGATCAGAGCCATTGTGGGTTCCCCTGGCTCCGGTTCCGGGCCGCCCCCCCCCTTTTTGGAGGCAGTCACCAGGATGGGTTTGAACCAGGGGATTTTCTTGCTGTTGGTTCTGGGATGAGATGGTGGGCGGCGGTAGCTCAGTCTCCACATCTCCCCAGTCTGGATTTGCATCCCTAGGGACCCATTTTTCTTTGGGAGGAGTTCCCCCCCCTCTCTAAAGGAGAAGATCCTTTTCCCAGGATCCTCTGAGGATCCCTCTCCCTCAAATTGGAAGATCTGTACCTCCTCCTCAAACTGTGTCTGTTTGGGCCTTTTGTTTCTCCTACCCCCCCTCTGTTCCTTAGGAGGCAGACTTTCAGGGGCAAGAGATTTTGTTTCCGGTTCCTGGGTTTCCAGGGGCTGTTTACAAGTGAGGATGGAAGCTTCCTCCAAGGCTTTACACCCCCCTTCCCTTTGTGCCTCCTCCCTGGGAACCGGTGAGTTATCGGGGTGCTGCCCCCGTCATTGTTCTGGAGCACCAGGTCCAGAGTTGGGTGCGTTCTGCGCCGGCATGCCGATCTGAGGGTTCTGCTGAGCCCTCAGTATGTGACCCAGATCCCGCGCCATGTTTTGAACCTGGCGCTCTAACTGGGAAACCCGCTCAGGCTGATACGCGGCCCTGTTTTCTCCCCTGGGCTGATCCCGGGAAGGGTAGCTATCCCTTCTTTGGTAGTACCCCTGGTTGGGAAGATTTGGATACCCCTCCACCCTTGGCCTCCCCTCTCCCGGATTCGGTTGTCTGGGCTCAGGGAATTGGGGAAAGAAGGGTGGAGGATTTTGGGGCTGGAAGTTGGGTGGATACCTGGGGAAGAAGTTCTGCCCAGGGTTTGGTGAGTTTCTGCCCTCCTGTGAGAAGTTGGGAGGGAAGTTCTCTGGGTTAGGTGCTTTGCTGGATCCCCCCCTTTGGGCTGGAGGAGTCCACACATAACCCAGGATGGGTCTGTTTCCCTTGTAACGGGGGCTTACATAATCAGGAGAGCGAGGGACCCCATTTGTGGGGCTGCCTCCCTGGCTCCCTGTCTGACTGGCCCGAGGACCTTCTGGGCCTAGCATTATTAGGTGCAGGTAGGTTTTTAGGCCCCCCCATCTCCAAATCTAAAACGAGGGTGACCTTTACCTCTGCCACCTTGGCAGCAGCAGGGGTGTTGTTGACTTTGGGGTTTTTGGGCGCATTATTTTTATTTTCTATTGGCTTCTGCACCTCATAGATCCGGGTCGCCTGTTCAATGACCGAGTCTAAAGATCTTTTCTCGTGAAAATCCCTCACGAGCTGGGTCATTATGTATTTGGGCAAGGCATGGAAAAACGTATTAATAAATTCTCTGCTATCCGTGCGCACCCTTCTTGTGGTCTGTGCAAAAGCACGCTTTAACTCCTGCACAAATTCTTGTGAGGCCTGATCCTCCCCACATTGTAAATTGTTGGCTGCCTTGCGAGCCTCTTGAGGATTTCTATGAGTAGAAAAATGTTTCAAGATGGCCGCCTTATAGGTGGACCATCTTAAATGATTTTGGTCCTCCAGCCCCGCAAAGAAACTGGAGTATTCCGGGGAGAAGGTCCACTTTACATATTGAATACAGCTTTGGCTGTCCTTCAAATGGAAAGTCTCCATCATTTGCTCAAACAACTCTAAGTGCTCCCAAACAGAATACTTGGCGTTCTTATGATAAGGCGTGATGACGCTCCTGATTGCCTTAATCTGCTTTAAGGGGTCCTTAAGCAAGGCCCTTTTTGTCTTATTGGCCCTTTTGGTCCTGGTAACCCTGGTCCATTCATCTTCTGACTCAGAGGCACCGCTCCCAGAGGGTCCCGTCTGTTCTTCCAGGTTTTCCCGGATTCTGCGAGCCTGGGAATGGCTGGCAGAATGTGGGGACCTGGTCTCCTGTGTCCTGTACCGCTCAGAGGAGTCTTCAGATCCCTCCTTGCTGCCAGGATTTGATGGTTACCCCCCCGCCCCCCACTGACCTAACTGGGCAGAGGTTTTCAGGATGCCCTTAATGGGCCTACTCTCCTGGGGTTCCCCACTAAATTGCACTGTGCTTGGGTGCCCATACCCGGATGCCTGCCCATCCATTCCTGGGAGGTACTGGCCTATGAGCCCCATGCTTCTGGCTGGATAGTAATCTGCCATCCCTGTGGCCCGGTGCTCATGTGCGCCAGGGGACATGGGGGTGGCAGAGTCCAGGGACTGAGAGAGATAAAGGCCTCTGGTACTAGGGCTCCTGAGGTTATGCTCAGGAGTTTCCCTTTCCCAGCGAACCTGGTCTCTATCCGCCCCTGCTCCCTGTTGCCATGCAAGAGCCTGCGCCTTCAGTTCCTCAGTTAAGGCCTTACTAGACTCTATCAGTCTCTCCTGCATCGCTACCTGTTGTTGGAGCCTATCATTGTGCTGGCAGAGAGCCTCATTCTCTCTCTGCGTTTCCTGATTGGTCCTGGAGCACTGGGCCAGTCTTTGCTGCAGGAGGGTTACCTCCTGAGCTGTGTCCCTATTGGCCTGCTCCTGTCTTGCCAGAGCCTCCTCCACCCTCCTGGTGTGCTCTAGCAAGTCCTGGTGTTCTTTTTGGAGGTCACCCAGTCCCTGGAGGGCCAGGTGATTTTCTTCCATTTTCCTTTTTAAGTGGCAGACTTCCTGGCCTAAGGTATCCCTTTCCTGACTAAGAGCCTGCATCTGTGCCGCCAGGTCGTCCCTTTGCCTTTGGAAGGCACCAGCTTTCTGGCGCTCCTGGTCAAACTCTGCCTGGGTATCCAGGTCTTTCAAAATCAGTTTATTGCTCTCTGCCTTCTCCCTATCTAGGTGGCTTTGCAGGGTGACTACCTGCTCAGCACATGCCCTATTGAAGTCTAACTGTTGCTCCAGCTTTTTCTGGCTCTGCAGTAGGGAGTCCAAACCTTCTTGGTACTCCTTCTGCAAGGCCAGAAATCTGGTATCCTGGTCAGCCTTTTCCTGTTGCAGGATGTCAATATCTTTTATTTTAATGATGTGCGTCTACTCTCATTTTCTGACTCCTGGCTCCCCTGCAGCCTCTGCCCAGAAGAGACCAGGTCAGATTGGACCTTCTCTAACGCCATCTGTTGCTTATTCGCCAGATCTTGGCTTTCAGTACATTTATCCTGCATGTCTCCCATATATAGGTACAGGTATGCCGCTATCCTAACCATCTTGTCTTGTTCATCCTTAGCTTTAGGAGCCATGTATAGTTCACTCAGGGCCACATGTAAGGGACCCTGATCTCTCCATATATCTGACCCTGTTTCCGTGACCTTTTGCGTGATGGCCTGCAACCAGACCATGCGGTCCTGGTGAGTCCACTCACCTCTCACAAATAACTTATGTAAGAAGTGCTCTCTGGCTATTTTCATGTCTACTAAGGTCGTCATTCTAGAGATTTGAGTTCCTTCCTGACTTACAGAAGTTTGTATTTTATTTTTGCAAAACAGACCTTTTCCTTGGAGCGTTCCTTTGAGGAGTGCTTTACAGCGTAACACAGCGTGGTGATCTGACCGGATATGTGTATCTGGTCAGCTGGCACGCTGTATTAATCTGCACAAATGGTAGATCTAACCCAAACATCCCGGACGAGCCCCCAATTTGTAAGAGGATTCAATTCAACACTACAGCTAAGTCAATGCCTAGTCTGGGATACTGAATGGAAACCCTTATTGATATATCTTTATGTCCAGTTCATGCGTTCTGGATGACTACCCCTATATAACACCCCTCTCTTGGAATCCCCCTGACCCCACTGAGCCAAGAAGTAGTTCTGTTTTGCAAGCTTAAAGGTTTATTTGATAATTCAAACAATATATATATATCACGCTTTATAATAAATTAATAATTAAATATGACACTTAATCTGAGCAGTAATCAATAATGGATAGTCTGGCACTAGCACACTTGTGAATAGGAACAGAAGAATAAGGTGGTAGAGAATGCTTTATATAAGTTCAGATGGATGTAATGTTGAATGAAAATGCAATACAGAAAATACTCAATATGATTTCAACAAAACAATGTAATCACTTTTCTCTGGCAATCCCCTCCCCCCTTTATGCAATGCAAGGAAATGGAAGGAAAGCACACAGTTCTCAGAAATGCAATCAAATGTAATTCAGTTCACCCCAGCAAGCTTAGACTACAGAAGTTTGAAACACAGGCCCAAAATTCTTTTATATGTGCTGGCAATGAAGTGAAAAATATGCTAAAATGCTTTTAATTCCCTCTAGAGGTTCAGGGTGAGTGAAATATACTTGGGGTGAGTTCAGGCTCACTTTAGCAAGGATCTAGGAGTAACTAGCAGGTCAAACGAATTTTTGGCAAATGAAAGCAAGAAAACTGCTGTTTTCACACGTGGAGAAATTTTGCAAATCGCGGCAAATTCGCGAGTGCGTTTTTCGCGATTGCGGCAAAAGTGTATGGAATGGGAATGCGGTTCTAGGTTCGTTGAAAAGCTAAGATTCTAAGCTTTCAGAGGAAAGTTACTGCAAGTTCCTAGCCCAAACGGTTACAGAGTTATGAACAATTAAATAAAGGTAGTTTTTCGGATTTGGAATGTTAAAATTCAAAGCGACAGGTTACAGCTTTGCAAATGACAGGTGACAACTTCTAGTTAGATTAAAATAGATTGAATTATATTATTTTAACTAAGAGATTGTTTCTGCACAGTTCTGCTAGGTACTCACAATATATTTTTGAATTAGGCCTCGCCACGGATCTGGTCAGGTTTTGGACTGGACTCCGGTCTGGTCTGGGTCTCTTCACAGTGATCTGGGTCAGCTCTCTGGTTCTGCTAACAGCGGTCTGGGTTAGCTCTGTGGTTCTGCTAACAGTGGTCTGGGTCAGCTCCGCAGCAAATGGAATTTAATGTCTCTATCTGTCCTGACTGTCTGCTTTTATGTGTTTTGAAAATGGGTGGAGAGGCTAGCTTCCTAGGCCCTACCCCTCTCCACTTGTCATTGGCCACTTCATCCTCTTCCCCTTGATTGGGGGAATGAAATGAAGTGTCATGATGAGGTCTGTTTATGGTACAGAGGACCCACCCCTGTCAAATTACACACAATCTATATTTTGACCCAAAAGACATATTTGCACAGGTACACATTTGTTTAAAATTACATGCACCCATCACATATCACAGGAGGTATACCCTGTCCAAATCTGCTCTTCCTGGGAGCTTGCATTCAGAAATGGCAACATATTTCACTTTTTGGTCAGGTTACCAATATCAGATTCTTACTCAAATTTACCCAAATGTGTGCAAGGCATGCAGGCATTAATTGATGAAGTATCAGACTTTTAACATGCATACATTTTAAGTAATACCCTCTTAACTGCTAGTTTGCCCCCAGAACATCACACAAATTGGAGTTTGGGCTTGAATTGAAGGTACATTTTTTAAATTAAGGCTCTCAAAGTTATACATTTCTGTCATTTGATTACAAAGAGTTATCAGTGTTTCTGTAAAATATATATTTTGCTTTCAATTCAGTTCTCAGAGTGTTGGAGTCCGCCTCCAAGACTTGGGTGGGTCAGTCACATGTGTCTTCTGGCAGGCAGGCCTTTGTTGACAGGAAACAGTCAAAATCAACATATCCTATTCAATTTCAAGAGCCTATTGTGTGGTCTCCAGGAGGCTCCCAGCCAGTCTGCCTTCTATCAATCAAGAGGTCATGTGAGATTCTAACTCCTGGTGTGAATCTCTGGAGGTGAGAGGGTTTCCCAGGCTTCAGGCCTCTGGGAACAGCATGTGGCTAATTTTTAATTAAAATGCAGCCTTTGAAGTCAGCTGAGTCAAATCCCTTTGTCAGCAACTGCACTCAGTTCTCCTGTCAGAGTTTAGACCGCTAGCGCCGCCTTGAGGATTTTGTTGGTACTGCATGCAATTTTGGGATCTTTCTTGGATTGATGCATTCTAAACAGGAATGGTGCTTACATGGTAGTAAATAATCCTTGCTTAACATTGTTTTGATGGGGCTCCTTACAGTAAGATGGTTATGTGAAACCCCACAAAAGGGTTGAATCTTTAAACTGGTCCAATGAGTCACGATTTCAGCAACTTTTTGACATCAGTATCAGTGGATTTTGTTAACAAAGATCTTTCTTTACACTGGTGGGTGGCAAGTGAGGTAACCATTTTGGTGTGCGCACAAACTGCGTGGTTCTCCTGGATTCTGGCGCACTTGTGGGCTTTTTGGCCATCTTGGATTTTCTAAGCCCACAGCACCAAATGTTGCAGCATGATAGCTCAAACGTGGGTCAGGACACCCAACAAGTGTAAGCACCGAGTATGTTGTGGGACCTAGCAGCCAAGTTGTCGAGGACCCTGAGACGGACCACTGAGGTCTGTGGAGCAATGCAGAAAATCTGCCATTTTGCGCAGCAGCAGTTCTGCCTTGAAGGCCCAACAGCCAGCCGTTTCAGAGCCTGGTACCTATACGAGGTTACAAGGAGTTCGATCCACCCCTACAGAATACGAATTAGTGTAATTTTTTTGTCTAGCTGTTCCAGTGAAAAATGCAAGGAACCTTCGAGCTGATCACATTGAACATAGATCCTTGTTTTAAAATGCTACTAATCTTCCAGGCCTCCTTTGTCAGAGAAGTGCAATGGTACTGTGGCGCGGTGGTGATGTTAATCTGGGCGACCAGGGGCCTCCCGTTCCTGAGAGGCTCGAGGCCCATTTCTGTTGATTTAAGGTGTTGTGTACGATTTTAAACTATTGCTGCGCATGTTTATAAATTATGAGCGACATAAACAAGCAAGTTCCATGTAACACATGATTAACCCCATATCTGATTCTGGTCAAAGAGGTCTTAACGCAGCATAAAAGCCTGAGGCATATCCATATGCTGCAGCTGCTTTCCCAAGGAGGATTCGTATTCAAACAGTGGCTAATGCCCCCGATACCACTGCGATTTGTCGAAGAACAGATGCTTTATACAGCATCACTGTATCATTTTATGTGACCGTTTGCTGTGCTGATGCTAGTGTTTTGGTTACAGAGGTGATTTCAGGAGTATTTTGGCAGTCCTCTCCGACTCGGGGCCTGGAATGCTTCTTTTGCTCTGACTAGAATTAAGGACCTACCCCTTGCTGCAATGGACATAAAACCATTGCATAGTCATTTGTTGGACCGGCATTGTCTGAGACTGCCTAACTTCGTTGCTGATTAGGTTTTAGGGTCGTTAATGAGACACTGCCAGAAAGTTAGCTAAGTTAACCTTTTGTGATGGGAAGTGCTTAAGTGATGGGCTGAGTGGGAGATGGAAAGAATCTCTAGAAGTGGTATGTAGAACCGAGATCAATCGCAATCCTGTTTGTCTAGTTTTATATCTTCTTATTTTGAATGAACACCCATCAGCTTGTAGGAATTAAACAATTCCAATCAATCGCATCAATAACTGCCATAGAATTAAGTGGGAGTGTCCGGACATGGTATCTATAATTTTGACGTTCTATGATGAGCTTAACCTGGTATTGTAGAGAGCTTTAGGTAGTCCATATATTGAATGGAAACCTGGCAGACACATCAAACTTTAATAAATTCTTCTGAGACAATCTGTTCGAAAAACTTCAACTTTGTCCTGCCCAGGGGAGAACTGCTTAGCATAGATTCCAGGTGCAACAGAAATAATTTATTTGACCTATTTAAAAGCCCAAGGGGCAAGAGATCATATTGATTGCTCTGCCTCACCAAAGAGCTGCTCCAGAAAAATAAAAAACCTGCTATACGATGACAGAAAATTAGGCCTTAAAGCTGGCAATTGAAAATAACAGACTTTTGGAGTCTAGCAAAGACGGGAGACATTAATGCAAGCAATCTGCAAGACTGCGGTCTCCCTGAATTTTTTTGGCACTCTCATTCTGGGAACCTATTGAAGGAAGATGGTATTAATAGTATGAATACGTTTCTCTCGCAAACCTGTTTAGAACTTAGACAATTGGCCAATAGAGCTATACAATTTTGATTAAGAGATTAGAAGTGAAATAAAGTGTCCTAATCCTGGGAAAGCACAAGGCCCAGATGGGGGTCCATGTAGACCTTTTCAAAAGTGAAGTTTGACTGGGCCCGTTACCTAACTATGCAGTACCATGCAGTTTTGATTCCAGGCAGTGTCCCAAACTCCTAGCTCAAAGCAAAGATAGCCCTATCAAGGCATTAAATAAGCAGTGTTGCATACGACTAATTTGCTATGCAATGCTGTAGGTTTGCTAATTAAATCAAAACTTGTTCAGCAAAATTAGCTGTTTAAGTTACCCTGTTCAATGAAAACACAGCTCACCCTGCATTCATCTCTTGCCCTCGGGTCTCTCCCTCCACCCTCTTTTCTCTCCAAGTTCAAAGGGGCTAATGGAGGGAGCGAGTGCAGCAGTAATCATCCCCTCCACTCTTAAGTGCCAAAGGCCTGTGTGGGATTGCTTGGCACAATTTTCTTTTTTCAAATAGCTGCAAAACAGAAGTAAATTGGTAGGAAACTTTTATTAAGCTATCTATAGCCTGTCTGGACAGTCATGCAGTTCCATTCCTACAAATGTAAGCTGTTAAATAATGCATAATTACAGTATTGCTACTGTAAAAGATGGTTTTGCCTCCATGCTTTACAGTACAATTTAGGTAAGTGTATCTAAATCTCCTTGTCAACTATACTTCATTTTGCTTGCCGGAAGGTGCATCATATTGACTAGTCAACACTTTTGGAAGTGTACATCACACAGCCAAATGCTTTTGATGGCAGTTCTGTGACCTGCTGGTTACATTGCATATATCTGAGCAACTGGTGCGCAACCCTTGAGGTGATCCCATACTTCTTGGCATTCTATCTGATCACCCTGTTGCTTTATACAAGCTACCCCAAAAGTGAGACAGCCACTAATTACAATATTCAACCTAGTTTGGCCAGTTCTCTGCCTACTTCACCAGCCAATGTGCGTAGTCCTACTTTCTTTCCTCTTACATAATTACACACAGCTAATTCGATGTTGACACAAAGTAGCAAGTCCTAGGTCCTTTCAATCTGTACATCTACCGATCTACTGCAATACCATGCACTCTAGTAAGCCTCTAGAGCGCACTTTGCTCTGATTATGATTGCATTATATAATAGCACCTGCAGGTGACAGCCGGTCATTCAGAGCATTTTTTTACAATGTGTCCATTCATGCAGCTAACCTTTTTAAATTTTACAGCTACTCATCCAGGGTTGGCAAAGCCAACGCGCCCACTTGAATAGTCAAGTAGATTTTTGGAAAGGGCACCATTTGCAGGGGATGTTTTAAACTTGTATTTAACATTTACTTTGCAGTAAATGTCAAATGTTTCTCTGTGCATGACTGGCATGTGGGTGGCAGCAGTATGCCACAAAGTGAGTTTGTGGTAACATGCACCATTTAACAGAATATTTACATTTAATGTTATCCATTGCTATGGGCCGAGTGCATTTCTCTTAGGTCAAGGAGGTAAACTAAGTTACTTGATGTTCAGGCCTAGCAGAATTTTAGAGAATTTGCAAGGCCTGACTCTTCTCACAATGTCTTTCTTCAGCAGTACACAAAATGCATTGTTGTTCATTATATGTCTTGGGTACAAATGGCTTCTAGTGACATTAAACATATTAGCACAACATTGCTAATCAAATTGGTTTGTTAGCTAATCAAGAACATTTTTAATTAGCAATCTCTGCTAATCAATTTTCGAAAACTACTTTATGCCTTGCCTATAATGACAAAAAGGCTTAAGTGCGAAGCCAAGCCATTTTTTTACCAGTGAGTCCTTCTGGACTCATTGGGTTAAATTCAATGGAAAAGTACTCTTTTGTCTTATCAGTAAGAGTGGCTGGAATAAATTAAGTTAATTATTCACTTCCAGGCAAGATTCCAGAAAGGCACAGGTACCAATGATCAGAGCTTTAGCTTAGCCTAGCTAATCCAAAAATATAATTCTGGGGGAAAATCCTTTCTACTCTATTCGGTGATTTGGAGACTCCCTTTGACAGAGTGCCGAAGGATCGCCTGTGGAAAAGCCCTGGGAAGCTATGGCAAGTAGCAAATACTTGGTGCAATGATAGCTTTATAGACGAATAACACTGCCTCACTAAACTGTGAACTAGATGGCAAGAAAACTCACATTCCCTGTTGAGCAAGCCATGAAGCAGGATTGTTTTGGCACCAACCCTGCTCTGTACATATATTTTTAATTTGGCCATCAGTGGCTCCTGTCTGCCAGCCTATGCCCCATTTTGAAAATGCAAAACTATAGGCATCCTTTTGTTTTCAGACAACACTGTTTTCATATTCAAGACACTCAGTCTCATTAAACAATAAGGCGCTGAAACAGGTTATGCCATTTGGAGGGCAGCTGGCGTTATCAAAGATCTATTTTCATATCAAAGGGATATGAAGAAGTAAGCTACTTTGATTACCTCAGCATCCGGTTCTCCACGAGGTGTGTGTATCACCATATAGAGCAGAGCAATACTATGCTGATTATAAACGGCATAACTGTGCTGGGCTTCACAAACTTTGGAACAAGGCTATTCAGCCATCCTTGCCAGTTTAGAAAAATCAGGTACCGCGTGCTTGTTAGGACTTATTCTTATTATTTTTTTTTTAATTAAGGCTGACCCTTCTAACTAAATGGTTTCAAAGTGCTTTAGTATTCATAGACTGGGAAAGAGGAGAACCCAAAGTGAGAAAACTGTTAAGCATTGAACAGGAAGGTATTTAACCTCTTTCTAAACTGCAACAGGTCAGGAACTTCTGATGTCCCTAGGCAAACTGTTCCAACTGTCACTGATCTGCCAAATTATCTAGTTTACCGGTGCCTGGGATTTTGAATAGACGAGCAGAATAGCGATTCAAGTGGTCTGTGGTAAACCGTTTCAAAACAGAACTGGGGGCTACAAATGCATTAAAAAGCTTTTGTGAAAATGTTTTTGAAAGGTTCTGGAGTGTCCCCGTTATTCACCAAATTTACTGGTGGCATTAGAATGAGATTGGACGATCATTGTATTGGTAAGAATAGGGAACTGGCCAGAGCTGGCTACTTATGAGGCGCTAAAAGAGGTCCTAGCACTGGAGGTGCGCCTAGCGCTCGCATGTTTTTGGGCACACTGAAGCAAAAAGACCTCTCGGCATTTAGGTATAATCCCAGTTAAATCAACATTCAAATGAACTCTCAAATGGACAAGTGCAATGCAATGTCTTGAAACCTCTGAGTGAGCTTATGAAGCTGCCTGATGCACTAAAATAGGTATGCGGCTACGAATGCTAGTAGTGCATTGTATAGACACTATATGCAAGAAGGCTGTACGTTAAGTTGTGTCTTGGAATCCTTCTTGTAGCAGAACTTGAAATAAATGAAACTTATAATTCTCAGATGTGTCACCTGCAAGCACTGTGTAGAATGTATGCAACTTTTTCTCTGCTTCTTAATCAATGATCTACGAATAATGAATTCAAAGACTCGTTTAAAAAAATTGAACAAGCAAAACAATTCTGTAGAGAAACAACCCATCTCAATGTATTCTGTGCAGTATATACTATTTTTTTTTATTTGATATGGATCATTATTTGATATGGATTTGAATCATCCTTTCAAATATTAACAAATCGACATATTGACAAGATTGTTCCACTAGCAGCTCTTAAAATGACATAATTATCGTTAGAGAAGAGTAGAAATGTTTCATTTCTGACATTACATATATGTATTCCAATAGAGTATGCAGTGTTATCGTTAAAAAGAAAAATGAAAAAGAAAAGGGACCATTAAAAGGCAAAAGGAAAGTGCAGTATATACATTTTTACATTACGTTTGATGCCGGAGGATAGCTCAGCGGCAGCGTGCGCGTCTTGGAAGCAAGACGACACGAAGCAACAACAGGTTCGATCCCCGGGTCCGCGCTTAGAAACCTCTGGGTGTTTAAGCCCGTTATAAATACGTAACTAAGACAAAAAAAAAACACACACAATTAAGAAAACAAACAATTCCTGTAACAGCGCCTCGATGCCTGCGGGCTGTGTGAGCGCTTTATAAATGTAAAATAAATTAAAAAAAAAGAGGAGCCTTCTCTCAGCCTTAATGGAACTACCTGTATCAGGTTTTTTGTGGGCCGAAAATCCACTGTACTACCACAATGATATATTTCATACCACCTATATTCATTTTTAAAAAGTACATAATTATAGCAATATTAATGATTTTAGGACTATTTTTTTCAATTTGTTTTTGCATTTGTGGCGGATAGGATCGTTGGTTCCCATTTCTTGAGTGTCAAAATAAAGCATTATAAATGACTTTTATATTTTCGCAATCTTTTCCCCTCCCCATTCCTCCAATCACCATCCACACTTGCTGTAAGGCCAGGTTTGAAGTTTGTGGAGCCCATATGGAGAACTTCCTGCTGGCCACTATGCAACGGCCACCTAAGGTTTCGTTGCTGTAGAATCTTTTGTCAATTTCCCATTAAGCTCGTCTTGCGTCACTCGATGTATGTACACCCAACAGTTTGCTGCCCCGATGGGCAAAAGTCCCAGCTAGCTGTGCACAGCACCTCAGCAAGTTAGAATGAGGTTTGTGGTGACTCACAGCCTGCCATTTATGGTAAGGAAGGTGAAATAGGCACCTGGGTTGCTCCGATCTGAAGTAGCCAATTCTCTGAACCAAAGTTTTTTCCCCTTTACTACCCCCAGCCCCCCCATTCTTATCACAACATTTAAGGTCAAGTTTAGATTGACCAGACTGTCCCCTTCTCTCATCTGCCAATTCCCAGATTCTTGTTGCACATGGTGCAACTTTATCCATTTGAGAGCGAGATTGACGGTGGTAATGTGAGAGAGGGAAAAGAGGATCTCTGCAAGGGGTCAGTAGGAGTGTAGGAGGACACAAGATTGGCATTCTATAGCCCACCCCACTCTCTCTAACTGAAACCTCTCTAAAAGCTTCTATGACCTTACACAGCTCGCAAAAATACCCCACAGACTGCTGCCAGAGGCCTAGCCATTAGTATGGCAACATTAAACGAGCAGCTCTCTTTTATTCGTTTTACAATTCCTAACATCCGTGGTTAACCATATCCTAGACACCTCAAACTATCAGACCTTGGGTCCCCCTGCCTTGTCAAGAGGGAACAGGAACTCCTCTCAGTCGATGGATGGGAGGCCTCTCAGGGAGCCATCCAGAACTAGCCCTACTCTGGAGGTTGATTGTGGCAGCAGAGAGGGTCCAAACTCCTTTCTCTTTTCCCCCCTTGTGCCAGAATGTTTGTTTGGAGACCCTTCTCTCCAGCCTTGCCCCATAGACTGGTCAGTGTCTCTTAATTTTCAGAGACAACGAGGCGGATGCTGAAATTCAACAGTGAAATCCAAGCCAGGAAATCTGTTCTGCGTACATGCTGCTGATACTGAAGAGCCGCAAAGAGAAGCCACATCCCTGCAGAGATCCAATCGCAGCAGCACACTGCTGTGAGTGAGCGAGACGCCAGCTGTGGTTGCTCAGACAAGGCATGGAGACCTGCACCGTGTGACTGCCAGTCCACTGGCAAACTCGCACACCAGTGGCGAGTCCACCAGAACACCAGGAAGAAAAAGCGGGAAAGGAACCAATCTTCCCCCAAATCTACTGGGATACCACACAGGAACAGGTTCCGGGGCACAAACGTGGACTTCTTACATCGCCATTATTGAAATGTATTGAGTCCATGCAGAGAAAGTGGGCGGGCATACCCCTCTACTTATGAACATTTTCGCACATGCCTTCCCCAGGTGGGGAAAACTCGGCCCGATTTAGCCGGGGGTAGTTGTCCAGTTCTCACATGGGGAGGGGGTTTACGCAGGGGACAGGGAAGCAGGAACTGTGGGTTTTTCAGGGTGAGGTCCGATGGGGAGGTGGAGGTCACAGACAAACAGGGGGAATGAGGGGGAGCAGTGACTTGAGGTGGATCGTGGAGCAGTAAGTTATTCACTTAGGAGTGGAAGTGGTTCTGCAGTGCAAGTGTACATGTTTGTGTAGCAAGTGAGCAGTGAATTTAGTGTTAGGATTGAATGTGAAGTGAATGGCACAGTGCGCAACGAGGGTGCAGTCGTAGTGAAGTGGGAGGTGACGTGACCTCAAAGGGTGGAGGTTAGATCAGGAGGAGTGAAACATTGAAGGAATATCCAGGAGAAAGCAGGAGCGAGCAGAGTGGAGAGGTAAAAGTGGGCATGTATGGATAGTTTGACTCAACCAGAGTAATTGCAAGGCACTATCCACATTTTAGAACACTGACCCTCGGATAGAGTAGGGGCAGTTGGGATTACTTATTACCATCTGTAGCATAAGGTGGTTTGTAGACAGTAGGCCCAAAGTGTTAGCCCAAACCAAGGGGTTATGGACGCCATGGCTAAGGAGGAGGGTCAAATACAGACGAGATCAAGAAGTATGCTTCTAGGCCCCACAAAGTAAACCTTGACCTGTCTCTAAGACTGATTTTTGTGCCAACAGGTACGTCTGAATTCCACACATCAACACCACAGGTTTTGCATTTGGTTCCCCTGCTGCCCCACTAACAGCCTCTCTTTAATAAAAGAGCACATCAAGGCCAACAATAATGGCAGCAAGGCACTATATAAGACAACTTTCAATTACATGTTATGCTCAGCAGGTCACTATTATGAAGAATGGTTTTCTTCTGTACAAAAGAGGAGCATTCTCTGATTTTGAACAAATAATGGCTTTTAAACTATTATGGTCGTGATTCGGCACAGTTCAAAAGTGCCAAAATGTAATCAGTAAAATTCCACAGTAAATGGATGTTTACGCTTGCATTAATTTGATATAATATGAATATCAGGTACTCGTATTGTGAATGAAGATCTCTTGGGTCTAGTTTTTTAATGTTTTTTTTTCACTTTAGAAAGGGGCATGTTTTGCCAAAACGGGTCAAGCTAAAGTGAATAATGCAAACATTGCAAAAGTCATTGGGAGATGTAATTTGGAAAAAATAAAAAAAAAATTCCCTAAATAGTAAAAAAAAGTTGAACTTGAATCTTACAATTGACTAGAATGCAGAGTTGTAGAGCAACAAGCACCATCGGTTCAGATATTTTTCATTAGTTGTGTTACGTTGTTAGGATTTATACTGTGCGCTGTGCCATTTGCCTGACCTCCAACATTCTGTAATAGACATCTTGTGATGGGAACATTTTCCCACATTGAAGCTCTAACTACAGTTTTTGCAAGTATTTAGCCTTATGAAAAATCTGACCCCGTCTTGCTGGGCAATTCGGATGAACATTGTTCAGATTAAACGTGGTATTTGTAAAACCTTGTGCAAAATATTACGGATTACTCTTTGGTCATTCTTTGTGGTATAGGAATTTGAGAAAAGTTTTGGAACACACATGTTGAGGTCATTGTGTGCTCTACAGCTGAAATTGGATTGTGGTGGCAATTTGTTGGCCAGGATAGATTCACCCTTTTCTAGAAGGAAATATTTCTCTCCAGTGGGATTTCAAATGGAGTATTTTTTCATGGTGTGTGTTTTATGTGCCCTACTTTTCAGTTTACATTTCGACTTTGCTTTTCCTCCCCCTTCAGCGTTCTCCTCATGATATACCTGCCAAAACCTCTTCCTGTTTTCTTTATTTTCCCTACCGTTTTTTTTACTTGAATCAATTGGCATGTATTCCATTAAAAGTTTAATAGAATCGAAAATTCATAATAAAAAATGCTAGTTTTTTTTAGCACCCAATGGATTTCCTTCTCCCTACCCCTTCTGAGCCTTTAAAAAAAAAAATAAATTCAACTGCACAATTTGATATATTCCCTGTAGCACCTTTTTTCTATCTCCAATCCCTCCCCTAAAGTATTGTTGTTGGCTGCATCATTACTGTACCACCTTGCAATTTACAGATGCATTTTTATTACATTTAATTTTTGTTTTTCTGCACTTAAAATATTTCCTAAAGCTATTTTGCACCCATTTTATTTATTTCAATCTCCTCCCTTCACACTCCCATCCTCTCCTCTCCCCCCTTTAGTTCACTTTCCTCCACTATCCCCCGCTTCCTCCTATCTTCACTACCTGTATTTAGCTCCCTCTCCCTCGCCCTCATTACATCTCCTCATTTTGCTTGTCATTTTGTCAATGTCTGAATTATCAATTTCGCAAGCTATTAGTATGTCCATGGAATAGGGAGTGAAACTAAATGGGACACCAGGCCTTATACACCCAGGTAGTGCCATCCTTGTGCATTATGTACTGTACAGTTCCCAAAACACAGCCTCATCCCAGGAGCAGGTTTCCTCCCAGAGTTCACTAAACAGCTGCAATGTTTTCGTGTAAATGTTATTTGCATGGCCCTGTCGTTCCCCAACCCACCATCCTATCGTGTGGTATTGGTGGGGGATGGTTTGGTCATCAACTGCCATGCTCCTTTTACGAAGGAATACGTCCACAAGCATGTTATTTCCCTCTACACACCCCATCGTTAACATGACACCCTCTGTTCATTTATCGCCGATCTGTGGCATTTTGCCTCTGATTTTATGTGAAGCCCAATCGAGTTGGGTGTAATTGTAGTGATGAAACCCATGCATACCTTTGTACCCTAAAGGCTTGGGGCTCTGGATGGGGCAAGCTGAGGGAATTCAGGAGTAACTTATTTCAGGGCCTGCTGTAGTACTTGGTACACAGCAGGGTTTTCGAAATTAAGTTGAGTAGGAGCTAAAACGAGTTACTGGGTGTTGGCGACAACTAGTAGCTGTTGGTTTCAAGCTAACCAGACGCTCACAGGCTAGACAGAGGAGCTAAATGGCTTGCAACTCAATAGCGATTTCGAACTCTGCACAGTATGGCAGGGACATCTGTCGGTTCCTTGGGATTTATAGCAAGAAGGAGCCTCATAATCTTTACCTAAGTTTTAGACCCTGTGTCTTCATTTGGTGTGGGAGGGAGGAACGCTCTAACAATTCTTTCTTGTAGAATGTCCTTACAACCCGAGGTCCCGATGCAGAACCTTTACAAAAAGATGTTGATGGCCAACTGAGGACAATGGAGAAAAGAAAGGTCTTGCAAGACCATCTGAAGTGGACGCAGTTCTATTTGTGTTGAAAGTAGGAGGGTAGTGACTTCCCAAGGGAGAGAGCAAGTTTGGCAAAATGGCTGCCTTAGACATTTCTGAGATTTCTGGGAATAGTAAGCAGGCCAGAGTGTGCACATATGCACGATTGTTATGGTTATTAACTCTTAATACGTTTTTCATTTATTGTGCATTTGTTAGACGCTTATGGAACAAGTAAATTGTTTCAGAGCACCCACGTGGCAACAGGGAGGCAAACATGGGATTGAAAACAGTATATAAACTGGAGGACAAAGGCAAACCTACTAGGCCTTATGAGTATTCAGAACTTGCAAGTGCAGAGAGAGAAGAGGGGGTGGGGTGGTTTAAGTGCTGGAGTGTTCGTGCGTGAGCAGCAGATGTAAGTGCCATGTATAGTAAGTGCTAGAGAGCGTTGTGCTGTAATCATTGGGTAAGTGTTGGCCTACAGTGGCATAGACCAGTGGGTTACGAGGAAAGTGCTGTGTGTAGGCAGAAGCTGAGGAGATTGGGTTTGCAAGGTCAGGGTCCCGGGGACACATGGGCCCTGGACACACATCACAGCAACTGTAAGGTTAGCAGAGGAGGGGAGAAGGGGAAGGAGGGAAGTGAAAAGGAAAGTCTTGAGGAGCTTCCGGAATTTGAGAAGGTCCGGCTCAAGACGAAGGTGGGGGTTGTTCCACATGAGGGAACCAGCTGAAGCAAGAGATTGGCCTCTGGCCCTCCTGTTTAGCGAAATGCTTCACACACAGAGTTGGTACTTGAGGAAGGTAGAGGTCTAGAGGGAGAGTATTTAGTAATAGCAAGTTGCAGATGACGTGGTCCCCTGCCCCAGAAAGCCTTGTGGATGAATCCGAGGGATTTGAATTTAATCTGTGCAGCAACCGGGAGCCAGTGAGAAGTTTTTAGGACAGGAGAGATGCAATCCTTGGCTTCAAGCCCAGGGACAAGTCTTGCTGCCCTATTCTGGATTAGCTGGAGGGGTTGTAGGGAGGAAGATGGTAGATTCAAGAGAAGGCTATTGCAGTAGTCCAGCCCTGAGAGAACCAGGGCCCTGATCACGTTGAACTTCTGAGGGAATGTGAGAAAACTGAGAATTCCTTTGAGAAGGAAGAGTTGAAAGTGGACTTTGTCCTGGATGTGAGGGAGGAAGGAGAGGGATGAGTCTAAGATGACTCCAGGGTTTCTAGCTTTGGATGAAGAAGAGGGAGAGCCCATAGAGGATGGCCAGAGTGAGGGGGAAGAAAAGGGGAGCAGGAGTCCCAATAGGAAGGATTTATTTGTTTTAAACACACGTGTGAAACTGCCGGCAGTTTTTTCCTGTTGGAGAAATCACACCGAAAGCACGGATATTCTGCGCGCGGCCTGTAGGAAACTCGCCCACGCAAAGGATTCAAACCAGGAATTCTACGGTTTGAGTTGCATGTGTGTTTACACATAATACGAATTGGAAGGGACCGAAGAACTTGACAAGGGTCTTGTTGAAACACACATGTGGATTTCCTGTCTAGTCACGACCGAGTGATTACCCACTCTGGCGGCTAGTAAATGAATGAAAATGACAGCGTCTCAACTCCCAAGTTTTCAAAATGTATGACAAGACAAAACTGGATACACATTGAAGTGTACTGAGCCTGTTAAGAAATTGCCAAAGATTGGAAAACTGCAGCAATTAAACAATACATGTTTCCTCACATGCTGAAAAGAAATAACAGATTGTCATGGAAGTCAAAAGTCATGTCAAACACGTCAAATGCACATGTTGTATGAATAAGAAGTGTCCTGAAGACCGGTCCAATGGGACACACCAACTAGATCTATTCATGTACGTGTTCTTCAATTGGATCAAGAAACACACTTGAAACATCTGTTTCAAAAATCATTGAAACACATTTTGTTTGGAAAATAATTGAGAATCAATACTTTGAATTACACCTCTCACTTCTACTACTAGCCTCGCGTCTATCCTTAGAAATGGACAAGTTAAATTGGGGGTAGCAATGTGTTCTTTTGACTAAGACTGATTCATTTTCATGTGTTATGTGTTTTAGTATGTTTTTGTATATCATTTTTAGTTTGAGTACCTCTGTCTAAATTCAGTATGACAGCCCTTTAAGTATCTATTTTGTGGATATTGTACGCCTATGTATGTTAGGAAGGGTAGCTGGTTTTGTGGTTTATTTTTTGTCATATAAACTAGTCCTCATCCACACAGCCCCCAAAAAAAGGACAATCCGGCTCTTGTTTAGCCCACATTGTTAGGCGTTTATACAGGAAGTAAATGCTGTTTTCAAAGCGCCCACTGGGCAACAGGGAGGGGACGAGGGGATGTGAAAACAATTGAAATACATACAAATATTAAATGCAGTGGTGGGGGCAAATCTACTATGCCTTGTGAGTGTTCAGAACGTTCCAGTGCAGAAGAGAGGTGGAATGGGCTATGTGCTGTGGTGCTCATGTTTGAGCAACAAGTGAAGTGCAATGTAAGCTAAGTGCAAGGCTCCAGGTTGGAGGGTGAGCCGAGGTAAGTGCTGAGATGGACACAAGCTCAGGGCGATTCAGTATGCCAAGTCAGTACCCTGAGGCAGCATAAGGGCCCTGAACACCAAACAAGCAACTTTGAGATTAGCATAGGAGGAAGGAAGGGAGGAGGAGCTAAAGAGGAAAGTCTTGAGCTTCCGGAATTTAAAAAAGTCCTGCTCAAGAGGGAGGGGGAGGCTGTTCCAAAGAAGGGAGCCAGCTGTGGAAAGCGATCGAGCTTCTGCCCTCTTTTTAGCTAAACACTTTACACACAAAGAGTTGGTGCCAGAGGAGTGCAGGGATGTAGGGGGGGGGGAATATTTAGGAAGAGAGTCTGTCTTGTAATTACCCCATTTTGTAACCGGTTAACCTAACCTAAGCGTTGCATATCCTGTAACTGCTGCGCCCTGATACCCTTGGGTCTGGTGCGCATTAGAAATGAATAAACAAAACAAACAAAACGGAGTTGCACATAGTGTGGTCCTAGGCCCCAGACAGCCTTGTTGATGATACAGAGGGATTTTAATTCAATCTGTGAATCAACCGGGAGCCAGTGAAGACTTTTATAGGCAGAGATGCGGTCCCTGGGCTTCAATCCAAGGATAAGTATTGCTTCTCTATTCTGGATTAGCTGGAGGGGTTGCAGGGTGGAAGAAGGAAGATTCAGGAGGGGGCTATTGCAATAGTCGAGCCTAGAGAGAACCAGGGCTCGGGTAACATTGAGCTTCTTGGGGAAGGTGAGAAAAGGTAGAATTGCTTTGAGAAGGAAGAGCTGAAAAGGGGACTTTGTGGCAATGTCCTGAGTGGGAGGGAGGAAGGAGGGAGTGGTCGAAGATGAATCCAAGGTTTTTGGCTTCAGGAGAGGGAACGGGGAGAGCCCATGGAGGCAGGCCAGAGTGAAGAAAGAAGTTGGGAGTAGGGGTCCCAATGGGAAGGATCTGTTTTGCTGGCATTGAGGCAGAGATCATTGGCACTGCACCAGGCCTGGATGGCAGAAAGGCAGTCGGGGGGTGGGGGGGGGATGATGGAAGGTGCAAGAGGGTCAGCAGGAAGTGTAAAGAAGAGTTGTGTGTAGTCAGCATAACACTGGAACTTGAGGGAGAATGAGGAGTGCCAGCTGAATAAGGTAGATGTTAAAGAGACAGTGTGAGAGGATGTATCCCTGGGGGACACAAGTGGAGAAGGAAGTAGGAGAGCAGAAGGTGCCAAGGATCACTTGAGAAGTGAGTTCAGTAAGGAAGGTGGTCAGCCAGTCCAGTGCCCACTCCTAGATACCAAGGTTATCGTGGAGCCTTTGTATGAGGCTTTAGTGGTTGACCCTGTCAAATGCAGAGGAGAGATCACGAAGGAGGAGGGCAGCTGGAGAGTTGGAATCCAGGGTTCAAGCAGTTCTTCATGGGTGTTGAGAAGAGCAGTTTCGAGGAGATTGGGTCTTCTGACGTATTCCATATCTATGACAGGTAATCACCACAGCTGTGCTGC
Organism: Ambystoma mexicanum; assembly: GCF_040938575.1. Classification (NCBI taxonomy): domain Eukaryota; kingdom Metazoa; phylum Chordata; class Amphibia; order Caudata; family Ambystomatidae; genus Ambystoma; species Ambystoma mexicanum. Next base: position 41,190,306 of record NC_090937.1, read on the forward strand.
TTCGGAAAACTTTCTGCGTCCTGCGTAATGACGTCGATATGCTGTCCTCGAGGGCCTCCGTCGAGCCGACGTCACCGGATGTTATAAGTAGGACGCACAACGCCCGTAGCCTCAGTTCCGTTTTTTTCTGCGAACGTGTTCGCTTCGGAGATCTTGGCGCGCCTCGGTGCTTCTGAGTTCTGTTCTTTCGGTTCTTCGAACCTGTTCGCTGTGAAGATTTCCATGATGTCTTCGTCTTCTGCCACCCCGTGGCTGGGTTTTAAGAAGTGTCGGGACTGCGGGTCCAATATGTCGTTAACGGACTCGCACGACTCCTGCCTCTGGTGCCTCGGTGAGGACCACGACACGGATTACTGTATAGACTGCCAGTCGCTTACATCGAAGGCCTTGCGGGAGCGTAAGAAGCTTTCTGTAGGTAAGGTGGCCAAGCCCCCGAAGTCGAGATCCACTGGGCTTTCGACTGACGATTCGAGGGGCGACTCTCTGCATCGTCAGCGTAAGTCTGGGGGGGTCTCGGTCCAGGAGTCGGTCCTGCCATTCCTCTGCCTCTTCGAGGCACTCACGGAAGCACCGTCACCGGTCGCCTTCCCCATCCTCCTCCGAGGACTCTGCCCGTCGGTGGGTTGCTTGTCCCAACAAGCATTCCACTCCTGCGGAATGGATTCATTCGAAGGGATTGTGTCCTCCGATGTATTCCTTATCTATAATATTTGTATCTCCAGCTTGCTGGCCTCGTAAATTTTTTTTCCCAGTAGAGGGCGCTGTGCGTCAACGTCCGTCGAGAAGGTGCCCCTTGACGGCCACCGTATCGATGCCGACGTCATCATGCCTATAAATGGCCACGCGCAGCGTCCGTTCAGTTCCGTTTTTCCACGCTTCGTGTGCCTAGGAATACCGTTGCTCAGTTCGTCAGTCGATATATATTCAGATTTCCTCGAGAAAACCGACTCGCACTCGATGGCTTCCTCCTCCTCCTCCGACCAGGCGACTCCTCGGTCCGGTTTCAAAAAATGCCGAGACTGTGGGAAGAAAATGTCGTTGACGGATCCTCAGAGGATCTGCTTGTGGTGTCTGGGAATCGAACACCAGTGTTCGTAGTGTGAGGAATGCCTATCCATGACGGCGAAAGCCTTGAAGGAGCGTAAGGGGAAGCTCGAGAGAGGTAAGTCAATTTTAACTTCCTCTAAAGTTTCCGCGGTAGAGTCGAGACATTTGTCTCCTCCCCGTCGAAAGCATTCTCAGTCTAGGTCTCGAAGTAGCTCCCACCACTCGCCGAGGTCTAGACACTCGAAAAAAAGACGAAGAAGATCCCCTTTATCGTCGTCTTCTAGTTCTCCTGAAAGAGTAAATTGCCCCACAAAACACAGCTCTCATGCTGAGTGGGAGAAATTCAGAAAAAAGATGCTAAGCGTCTTTGAGAAAGCGGCCTCGTCCCCCTCGAAGTCAGCTGAGGGTGATACCCCGGGTGAAAAGCCCAAAAAACCGCTGCGAGTCGAAGTACCCGGCGAAAGCCGACCCGAAAGTGCCATGAGCCATCGGGAAGTAAAGCATCTTCGATGCCATCGTCAAAAGCCCCTTCGAAGCATAGATCGGCACCATCAACGCCGTTATCAAAGGGTTTTTCGACGCATCCGTCGACATCGACGCCGATAAATGAAAAACCCACTGCTTCTCCACAGCCAACGGTTACACCGAAAGCCTCCGACACGACGTCGAGAACGTCGTCGACATCCTCGAGCAGGATTCCGATCCTCTCGAGTTCTTCGAGGCCTCTTCCAGTTTTCTCGACGCCTTTGTCGGCGCCTTCGAGGATTTTTACATCGGCGTCAACGACATCAACCTTTTCAAGGCCACTGATGATGGCTCCCTCTGCCTTAGAGATGGGTTTTATACCATTTCACAGACCAGAGCATCCCCCCTTAACTTCAATTTTTGAAGAAAGGGAAGATTCTGATCAAGAAAGGCCTTTTGGGCTGCAGAGGACCACATTACCTGAACCAGAGACTTTTGCCTCTGAGCAAAGAAGGTTGAAAGACCTTCAGGTTGCATTACAGGAAGCAAGTGGCCTAGACACTTCCCCCAGAAGTGGAATTTGTCAAACCAGACCCAGGGGAACATGCTGATACCCCTTATAGAACCCTAATGTCAAGAATTATGGAGTTCATGGGTTGGTCTGCGCCTTCACCTGTTTTTCAACAGGATTACCTCACAGATATTCTGGATAAAGGTCCACAGGAGGATCCTGTGGTTCCCTTTCATTCTACTTTACAAAGAAAGATTTTAACTAACTGGGGAAACTCCTGAAGTTGTCCCTGCGGTTAACAAGAAGTTGTCAGCGAAATATAGGGTATCTGCAGCTGACCCTGAATACCTATCTAAGCACCCTACTCCAGAGAGTCTTGTGGTCCAGGCTGCAACTTCATCAGGCAGTACTTCTGCATACCCCACTGCTCCTCAGGATAGGGATGATAAAAAATGATGCCATGGCTAAGAAAGTCTTCTCGGCTTGTAGCATGGCTTTAAAATCTATTAATGCAACTTGTACGCTCGCTAGATTCAGCCACACTCTTTGGGAGTTTGCTTCATCGGTGGCTGACTGCATACCGGAAGGAGAAGAAAGGGACGCATTTTTAAATATCATCAGAGATGGTAAAGATGCAATGTGTGAGTCCCTTCAAACTGGCATTGATTCTGCTGACAGTATCAGCAGGGCCATGGCAGCAAGTACCACAATCCGCAGGCATGCGTGGTTGAGAAAGTCCGGCTTTGCTTCTGACGTACAGGCCAGAATTTGAAATATGCCCTTTGACGGCTCTTCCCTATTTGGTAAAAAGGCGGATGACAGTTTGGAAAAACTACAAACATCTAAAGCAGCAGCCAAGTCACTAGGAGCTGCAATCCGACAAACTAATTTTTGTCCCTCCGGATCCTCTTGGAGAGGAAGGTCCTTTCTCTATTATTCCTCATATGGAAGAGGCAGAGGACGGCCGGCTCAAAGAGGCCAAGGAAAATTTACCCGTTTTGGACGGGGTAAAGGAAAGAAAGCCGCATCAGCAGGAGCAGGAACCGCTTTACCTTCGGCAACTGCATCAGCCGCTCCCAAACCACTCTGAGGTCTCCTATCACTAGACACCTGTAGGGGGCAGGTTAACTCACCATCTGACAGAATGGCAGGCTATTACGTCAAATGCTTGGGCATTGGAGACAGTTGCCCAAGGTTACTGCCTGCCTTTCCTACGCATCCCTCAGAGACATCCACCGGGGAACCGCTCTCTGAAAGTGCCGGATCCGCTCCTCTTGCAGGAAGTTGTAGACCTGCGACATATTTTGCTCAAGGGAATTTCCCCCGAGAGGAGCTCTAGGAGACGCGTTCATAGTGGTCTGGGAGTTCCCACTTCTGTACGAGTTTCCTCCGGTCCCTGTCATTCCTCAAATGATCAGGAGGTTGAGAAGGTTTCGGAAGACCATGATTCTAATTGCCCCGGATTGGGCCAGGAGAACGTGGTACCCTGACCTTCTGGACATGTCCATCTGTCCTCCAATTCGTCTACCATACAGAGAGGATCTTCTCTCACAGAACGGAGGTCAGGTTCTCCATCCAGCCATCAAGACCCTCAACCTTCACGCTTGGTATCTGAAAGGTTGAGGTACAAGGATTGGGACCTTCCAGATGACGTCATGGAGGTGTTGCTTTCAGCCAGAAGACCAGCAACTAAGACTCTATACTGCTGCCGTTGGAATACATTTTGCAGCTGCTGCAGAGAAAAGAATATCGAACCCTTTTCATGTGGTATTATCCTTCTTACTTTATTTGGCAAATTCAGGCCTTCAAATTGGTATTATTAAGGGGTATCTCGCAGCGCTATCGATCTTTAAGCGCACTGCGGAGGAGCCATCGTATTTCAAAATTCCATTGGTAATACAATACCTGAAAGGTCGAACTAATGTTTACCCTCCAAGACCATTCCAAGTTCCCTTATGGGACTTAAATCTAGTTTTAAACTTCCTAAAGGGTGCTCCCTTTGAACCACTCCACTCTTGTTCATTGAAGTTTCTCACCCTCAAAACTGTTTTATTGGTAGCATTAACATCTGCTAAAAGGGTTAGCGAGATACAAGCCCTATCTTGTAAACCTCCTCATACAACTTTTCACAAGGACAAAGTAGTTCTACAGGTGAAGCATAACTTCCTCCCAAAGGTATTTTCGGAATTTCACATTACTCAGAAGATTACTTTACCTTCATTCTATCCTCTTCCCCATCCGGGGAAAGAGGAAGAGAGACTACACAGGCTGGACCCTAAGCGAGCCTTGAGTTTTTATATCAGTAGACTTGCTAAAATTAGACAAGCAGACCAACTCTTTGTAGGTTACGCAGGACATAAGTTAGGATTACCAATAACCAAACAAACCATCTCCAGATGGATTATTTTAGCCATTCTGGAATGCTACAAAATGGCAGGGAAAGAGCCCCCTCAAAATCTAAGGGCTCATTAGACCAGGGGTATCGCAGCATCCTCAGCTCTTCAAAGAGGGGTACCAATTAGAGACATATGTGCGGCTGCCACATGGTCATCCGCACATACCTTTACCAAATTTTATAGCCTGGATTCCTCCTCTAGTCAAGAGACTAGATTTGGCAAAGCTGTGTTACACTCTGTTCATTCTTAAAGGGTAATATGGCACCTCTTACTCCCGTCTCCAATCACATACCACTGCTATGGGAGTCTATCATAGATAAGGAATACGTCGGAGGACACAATCCCTTCGAAGAACAAGTTACTTCTTACCTTGTAACGTTCTTTCGATGGGATGTTCCTCCGACGTATTCCTTATCGCCCCTCCCATCCATCCCCGCAGTAACATTTCCCTTGTGGTTGCAGTTTACGCTCCTTCAAGGGTAGTAACCATTCATACAATAACTACTTTACTCTACAAAACGGAACTGATCAACGGACGCTGCGCGTGGCCTATTTATAGGCATGATGATGTCGGCGTCGATACGGTGGCCGTCGAGGGGCACCTTCTCGACGGACGTCGACGCACAGCGCCCTCTACTGGGAACATTTTTTTCCGAGGCCAGCAAGCTGGAGATACAAATATCATAGATAAGGAATACGTCCCATCGAAAGAACGTTACAAGCCAAGGAGTAACTTGTTCTTTCGGCAGGAGTGGATGGCGATTTTTCGGTCGCAAGGCTCTGTTCCGTCCGTGCCGTCAAAAGACACCGGCCGTGACCTTGCTAGAGACAACACTCGCACGCCTTTGGGCTCGAGCGGTCATTGTGATCACCGGGCACCTTCAAGATCCCGGTCGGACAAGGATGGTCGCTCTAGACATGCCCGTTCCAGGTCCCGGTCCTTGACGCCCTCGAGACCGTCAGAGCCTGTGAGGTCTTCGAAGAAGATGGCGACGCCTTCGGCGGCGAGGTCATCTAGGGATGCTCTCGAGGCTCTGCCTCAGAGGAAGCCATCGGTGCCCAGGCCGTCGGACACGCTCGGGCCTCCGCCCTCGAGGACTGTGTCGAGCCGTCGGTGCCACGCTCAACGCCGATTCCCTCGATGCCTTTCGAGGCTGCTTTGTCGGAGGTACCCCGTGACACGGTGGAACCCCCTAGAAAGGCTCTGGCCAAGGCTAAAAATGTCTGTCCTTTTTTCTGTGCCCTCATTCCAGCCTCTGGATTATATTTGAGGTGGATGAAGGGTCTGAGGAAGGTATGGTTCCTGATGAGGTACCTGACGAGATTTTGTCTGGTCATAGCCAGATCACGACGCCAGTGGTCTGGACACCTCTCCGGAGGTGGAGTTCTGTAAGCCTGAGCCTGGCACCCATGCCGAGTCCTCGTACCGGCGCCGAGGGTAACGGAATACTTGGGGTGGTCTGCGCCACAGGTGGATTTTCTGCAGGATGACCTGACCGATATCCTCGACCAAGGTCCACCAACCAACCCGGTACTGCCATTCCATATGGCCTTGCAAAGAAGCATGGCAGCGCTTCGACTGCTCTATAGAGTATCGCGGCAGTGAGCAAGTCTTTGCCGCAAAAATAACGCCCAGCCAGTAGCGACCCCTGCTACTTGACCACGCACCCCACTCCGGACATCTATCATGGATGTCCAGTACAAAATACCATGCCTGCCTCTTGGATCCTAATTGCAAACGGTTTGGCTTTTTACCCAATGCGTTTTTAAAGTATGCTCTAAAATGCAACATTTTAAAACCTTTCCCTGGGAGAGAACCCCGCAAACCCTCTTTGATTGGTTTGGACTCCCTCGCTACACTCTGTTGCTATGGCATATCTGGGAGCAATATTTATGCCCCTCTAGCTTAAAAATTCACCAGCTGCCACTGGCCCTGCGACTATGCTTGGAGTGGGGTGAGCCGAGCCTAGGGACTGTGGTGCGAGCAGGATGGGGGGGGGGGCGGATAACTATGGCATAGTGGTGGGAGCAGGGTCTGTGGTGGGGAGAGGGCAGGGTCTGTGGTGAGGTGGGGAGAGCCCAGAGACTGTGGCGGGATCTGATGAGGGAGCCAAGGCACTATACTGTGAGTAGAGTGCGTTGACGTGCGATGGTTCATAGCCATTTTGACTTGCTGTCAATTTGTCATTTTTTGGGGGGGGGGAACCGGCCTGCCCGCATTTTGCTAAGGGGTGACCCAGGCTTAAAAAGTTTGAAGACCACTGCCCTAAAGCCTGGAGGAAAATCCTGCCGGATAGTTGCCTCCTTTTAGGAAGCAGTAAGCTAACGAAGATGGCGACATCGCTCACTCCCCTGCTTTTGTCCAGGCGATTTATACTACCGTTGTGGTGCTTTCGAGTCAAAGAAAGCACATCCCTTGACCTGCGCCACCTGCCAGCAAACACTTCAATTTTGCTTCAAGTACTTGCACAAGAAGAGAACTACGTACCATCTATCTTTTTGAAAGGGGAAAAAGGTCATGCCTTTGAGGCATTAGTACTCCTTTAATATCTGTAAGAAAACCATGAATTTGGATTTGGGATTCTATCTGGTCATGTTGGGGTGATTGATAGCGGTTCACGCCAGAAGGGAACGGACACAGTATTTGATTGCAGAATCTTCAGAAGCCAGTAATGTGGGCCTCCTGCTTTGTGCCCTTTCTCCGTCCAGGGGTATATCTGGGCTTGATAGCATCAGTCCTTAACACTTGTAATTTGGTTGAAGCTACGGAAATTATTTGGTAGTAAAGTCCCGCTTTCTAAAGTACTGTCACCTAAGTATGAGTTCATTACTGATGGTGCATTGCACTGACGCACGTGAAATCCCCCTGCATAAAACAGGACGAGGTGAGACTAATGGGTTGATCAGAACCGAGAAATGAAGTTTCCCAGCATTTGCTGGAGGATGGGATTTTCGCAATTTGTGGCCATTATAATTGCTCTTTTAGTGCAGACGCCATTATTACTTTTTATGAGCAGGTCCTCCGAATTCGCGGTGGTGCTGCCTACGCGGAGAGTTGGCTATGTAAGCTTAGTCCGTTTGCTTTATGGGGTCCCTGTGACTACGCTTGGCCACCCCAGAAGCATGCTCTACACGTGTCTGACCTCTCGATAGGAAGTGAGCTTCTAATTGTTAATTCTTTAGCCATGTATAATTTCAAATGGCATTTGAAAGGGCAACCTTCACGCTTTAGCGCCAATTCTGTTGCCTTCTTCTGCTGCGCGCCCTGCTTTGTTTGACAAACAGTGCATTTTTTTTTCTCCAGAGGCATATGAATAAAGTACACACTGTACTGAGAAAGCAGCAGTTAGGTAAACATGCATCAGAACAGGATACAGAATAGACTACGAAAAGCTGGCACCCATCGCTGCGAGGCCTAAGGCTTTAGGGCGTAGAAGCATTTTCCCCTCCTACCAGATTAAATGCAAGCATTGATTTTGAAGACCTCGCATGTAATGGTGGTCTACATATACAGTTAATGTAGCAGTCTCAGCAAAGTGTGAACGAGGAATGGGTGTGGGGGTGCGTAGGAAGTCCCTCCGGACCTCTAAATTGCTGCATGCCAGAAACAGGTGGCCTCCTCATGCTTTTATGCACGGCTGCTTGTTATCAGACAACTTTTGGAGACTCGAACATTTATGCTGACGAACAGACCCCTTATCTGCTGGTTCCCCCAAGCATTGCCTTACGGTTTCCCTCATTGCCTGTGCCATCCTATCCTGCTCGGGGTTATTGAAGCCTAAAACCTCTACATTGTCCATAGGCTGACAAAAACAAGCTCTTTCCGTGCATTCATCAGGTGATGAATGCACAGATTCACTGTTGGGGACATCTGTGTTGTTGGAATGCAGAATTTCTCATTTACACGAATTTGGAAAAATTGTAATTTGCTCATGCATTTTCTAGTTTGGTCAAATTGATTTTTGTTGGGTCTTCCCCACAAGTGCGATCCCCCACCCACAACTTCTTTATTCTTTTCATGATCCCCCGAACCCCCATTCATGACCATCTCTAACCCTATCAGTGTATCAGGGTCATGCTGCAATTTGTCAAAGATTTTTTGTCAAATATTGTCATATTTGTGGAGCATGGTGTCAGACAAGCTTTGTCTTGCTATCTAGTGACAATGGGGAGATGGAGCAAAGCCACACCACGATCGCTTTGCTTTTTTTTTTTCTCTGCATAGCACTTTTTGTACTTACAACCTCCTCTTAGCAGCAGAATCCACCCGCTCAACCGGGATCAGGCAATGGTTGTGCAATATTAACTGTTCAGGCAGTCGCCCTAAATGAAACCTGTTACCGCTAACTTGTCACTTTTCCACCACACTTAAAATAAAACCATAGTCAAAATCACTACGAATCCTAATCGACCCAACACCGTCCCCCGACCCCCAAGTGTGACCAGACATCTCGGCACTGCTTCATCATGTTGGTGCTTCTTGATTTTTGACACACTGAAGTATTGCAGTAGTTATTGGCTTCAGCCCTGAACACTCGACTTTATTTTGCAATTCACCCGAGTCGCAGCTGCTGGGTTAATTGTGTGACTCTGCAAATTGGGGACACATCTTGCTCACTTTCCTGCAAGCTTAGGAGCTCTCCGAAATTTCTTTAATTTTAAATACCTCTGTGTCCAGAAGGCCATTAAAACAAGAACTCTAAGCAACCTTTCCCATGCTGGACCACCTTCTACTACAGTGGTATTCCAACTTTTTTAATGCCTATTCCTGTCCTTGAGGAAAGATGTTGTGGCCAAGCCCCCAGAGTACACATGTTGTTGCTGGGCCCCTTAGATGCCATATCTGCATATATTTTCCATTAAAAGCAGTCACTGATTAAGCGCCTTGCACCCCCATTTTGTACTAGATTCTCTTTTACTGCTCTTCTTTATATCTGCAACCACATTCTCATCAGCATAGATGGTTAATCTTAAGGGATAAGCAGTTGGCTTTTCAGCAATCAACACTCCACATGTTCATGTGTTGACTTAACACTTTGTCCTCTGGCGGTCATTACCTGCGTTTACAAATATGTTGTCTGAATGTGTGCGTTTTATGCAGGGACACTTTTGCTTGCTGTGTACCCCATTGTAAAACAACCAATACATGATCCAAAATCCGTACACATTTTGACTATATTGCTGCGTCAAAGTGTGGTGTTGTGTTCCGCATTTTTCTTTCTGATGTTAACATGCATGTGACTGGCAGTGCTAAAATTTGAAGACTTGAGTAATCTCGTAAACAAGGTTTCTCCTGTTATGCTCCTTCCTATTATGTGGAACTCTTTTGTGCCCGCCTCTTGGCTTTCACAGAGGAACTCAAGTCGTGTTCTATTTTGTAATAGGAAATGAACCATTGCAATGGCATTTTTTATGTGAGTTGAGGCTAAAATAATTGGGTTATCGTTTTATAGTTTATGTATCTGCGGTAATAATTTCAAAGCAGTCTAATTACTTTAGCTATTACCCACATTATGTGTAATGGTACCTTTTTTTTTTTGTGGAGTTTTGTAGTGTTCAGTGCTCGGTTAATAAATAAAAATTGAACTGATGCTGGCTTCATTGTGTCAAAGAACGTTGTTTAACTTTGAGAGGAAATTTTAAAGACGTCTCATCTAACTGTGTTTGCAAGTTTTTCTTGTTAAGATTATAGACCCTGTTAAACCAAGTACAACCAACACAATCGTTCTTTCATTACCCCTAAGATATTTTCGGATGGCATTTGTTGGTTTTTAATTGACCCCTAAATCTCCTTGCGAAGGTCATCTAATATTGTAGGTATGTTCCTGTTTTTCTCCTTTAATTCAACCGATCACTTCCCGTAATACATTTATAGTCTAGTATTCAAGCCAACTTTGTGTAGCGCTCAAAAGATGCAACTTCATTGGTTTCTGTATTATTCTCAAGCCATTTCTCCGATTGTCCTTTTTAATGCTCATATAACTTACAGCATATCAATGTGGCTGATTCTGTACCTTGTGTACATATATCTGCAATGAGAATCTTACACCCAATGACACAATGTAAGAAGGTCTCTAGCTAAAGCTGCGTTCAGCAAGCCATCTTGTGCGCCCTCCCCTGTGTCCTGTGCGAAGATGAATGCAAAAACTTGTATTCTCCCTTCCATTGCCATTCATGTATGAATTTGTGATCAAGATGTCTTTTTAGAGGTTCTTTGTATTTAATACTGGAAATAGGGCAACTCCATACTTTTTCTTTCCTGTTGGTTTACTTTCTTAACCTGTGCGTTTATCCTACCACCCCTTTGCTTCCTCCAGTGACAGGAATCCATTTCTTGCAAAGCTAAAAGACTTGATATCTCCTGCCTGCATGCAGCTTTGCCCTCTAGCCTGCATTTGCACCCAGGCTCTCTTCTCCAAACGGATGACCTGATGCTCTCCTGTGAAGCTGGGATGTTCACCATTTCTCTATTGAAATGTATCAGGGTTTTATTTTTTTTAGACTGGTATGGGGCGTGGGGGGCACCCTTTTACTCCAGTCTACTGGACTCTGTTGGTTTTCATTTTGGTTTTGGTCTCTATACACTTCCAACAGTTTGGTTTTAAATAGTGTGTATAGCGTGCAGCTGTGCCGTTCTCTGAAGTGGAGCAGCACTCCTTATGCCTCGGACACCAACCTCATTGCCCCTGCTGCACCCTCTGCAACTGCCTCTTGGTTTGGGCCTAGACATACAGGCTTCAGCTATGCAGCGATCTTTATTGCCCGTGCGCCACTGGATGTTAAAGATTTTGAAGCAAGAAAGCAAAGGATGTGTACATTGATTTGTTTAATAACGTTGAGCTTCCACTGCTTAACTTATGTATTGCATTGTTGCCTGTGGCCTTGATCCTTTCCTACCTTCATTATTATAACAACTTCTATATAGGTACAAACTCTGTAAACAACTAATTTCTTGGGTTCATGTCTCGCTAGCACTTGTGCTACTCTTGTTACGTGTCGCTTACTAGAATTGCTCTATGTGCACACCAGGCATTGGGTCCCAACTTCCTTCATATCTACAAAATTCTCCCTTTTATACCACCAAAAGGTCATGCCATAGTTTTGGGTGCACTTCTGAACTCCCACCTGCACTATGTTAACAGCTTACTTGCAGGAAGTTCAGAAGATCTCCAGACTTTAGAGAGCACAGAATTCGGTTCATTTTTAAGTTCCTAAAAGAACTTCCATTTCAAACCTACTTTGGCTCCGGGTATAGGAGGGAATTCATTTCAAGATTCTCTGTTCTTGAAATGCCTGCACAACCTTGGACCTCCCTACCACACCGACAAACTAAACTGGTACAGGCCAAGAAGATCCTTTGCTCATGTAACGAGCTGTTGTTGGTGGTACCTCCATCATGTTGTTCCTTTATCTGTTACCGAAGGTTTGATCTATGGCCCTAACCTATGGAACTCTTTACCCCTTTATTTAGGCAACATCACGGAATTCACTTGCTTTCAGAAATCGCTGAAAACGTTTCTGTTCAAATAAAGCAGACATTGGTCCTGCTACAGAGAGCAGAGCTCTGCTAAGAGTTTACCTTGGAATTTTTACGTTTGAAGCACCATCTGCGCCTAGATGCCGTTCATTATATCTGGTTATGAGCGCTACACAAGTATCAAAAATATCAGTTGTCTCGTATCCCTGCCGAACATATGCTCTCAGCTTATTAGTGCCCGTTCAATTGCCCTTCAGTACTCTGCTCCCAGGAAACGCACATTCTGCATTTTTCACTTTTTGTCCCCTCTACCACACATGTAGGCTTACTGAAGGTTCAAGTTCTCCACGCCAGATTTGGAGCATGGATGTAGCCCTCATGCATATTTGACACAATACTCAAGCAACTTCTCCATCCTAAAAGTTATGAAGCTTTATGCCTTGTATTTTTTTTTTACACTAGGATCCAATTACTCTGAGGCATGGCCATATCGATTATGTATTATTTAGTATGTCTTTTTGCAAAATGCCTGCCAACTGTAAAGTTTTGACAGAAGGGCAATATCAGATTGAATAGTGTTACTGAAAGTTTGGCGCCAAGAAACATTGTGTACAGGCGCATTCTAAATACCATATCATATCTGTGAGAAACCAGAAGGTCTCACCCGCCAGTCTCGGGTGAATCTGTCATCCAGGTGGCCAGGACACGGCCATCCCTTTTGGATCCAGTTCCTGGGGATGGATCCGTGCGGGAGGATCACCTGGGTGAGGTGTCTTCCCGGAGTGAGACACCGGATGGTGAGACGTGGTATCCCTCTCTTCCCTGTTATACCTTTACCCCATCCTACCAGGTAGCATATGTGGGAACCTTACCCCCCTGCACCCTCTTTCCCTTCTCTAGCACTTTCACACGGACAGCCTGCTCTGGGAGAAAACTCACCCCCGAGAAGTGTACCTCACATGTCCCACTACTATGGTCAGGCAAAGTCTGGCAATTACTGACAATCACTCACACCTGACTTCCATTAAACCTCCCCACGCGGATAAAAGGCGGAGCATGAGGGCACCCTCTGAGCGAGGCAAAGCACACAAAGGAACGGCAGTTTCAGTTGGGGAGACCAATGCAAAACCGGTCTGTGTTAAAGTCAAGGTTGCAAGCGGCAACATTGTATAACAAGCGCTGGAACGAACATTGTTGAACGCGTGTGATGAAAGACGCAAGTAAAGCTAAACTGCTGATGACTGTTTGAACTTAAGAAGGCAAGATATGATAACGTTGACAGTAGTCTGGCACAGTGAGTATGCTCAATCAAAGGTCTCTGTAAGGTATCCCGCCAAGAGAAATGAAAGTATAAGATTTATGAAAACAATCATGTGAAATGAATCGAAGTGGTCCTGTGACAGTTTAAACAAAACCCATTGCACATTCGAAAGTCTTAGATTTTGGTAAAAAGGGGATCCAAGCCTGGACGAGGGAGGTCCATGGTCCGAGCCCGAACGAGGGAGACTAAGTGTGAACATTGTGATAAAAGGAGGTCTTGGCCTGAAGAGGGAGACCCACGAACAATGAAAGTGAGATTTTGTGCATGTAAAAATCCCTATAGAAATGGAACTTTGAGACTTGTTTTGTTACGACAGACCCTCTGCAGTAAGACAGTTATTGGAAAAGAGGCTTTGGCAGAAGGCCCAGATGTCTGTGCTTTGAACTGTATCCTCCTGGCTGCGAAGCCAGAGTGTGCAAAACTTGAACGTGCCACCTTGCCCTTTGCTGAAAACATGGAGAAGCGAAGCCAAATGCTTAACCGTCCTGACATATTATTTCTTGAACACTTCTTTTTGTATACACCATTGTCCCACACCCTTTTGTGTTTAGAATTAAGGATTGGCAATAGGTTTATGAGTATATGCCCTTTTATTTGATGGAGGCTTGACTGGACTGCATTATTATTTGATGGTTGTAGCTTGTTCCCATCCTTGGATTTAGGTTTAGGTAGGTGTTCGACCAACCCATCTGAAGATCAATAAACACCCTTGAATTGCGATCACATGTCTGTGTTCCCTATTTGATACCATGCCTTCCTTACACATCAAATAATCATTGTTTTAGGAGCAGCCACACATGAATTAGCGGAAAGCTGTTCAGTGAAAGGATCAATTGGTTAAGAAGGTTGCTTAGAGGGGGACTGTCAAATTGAAGATTGGCTTTATAAAGATAGTAATAAATGTATGTGGTAACACACAAAGTAGTCCTGCTATTGGGAACTAAAGGATTTAATGGGAAGAGTTTGGGAGGAAGACTAACTACGCATGTCTAAATCAGCAGAGTTGGCAGCCCTTTACTTGAGGTTCTGTGCAAAGGTGGGAGCATCACAGAATTATCATCCTGTGCCAGTTACCATCTACCACTGAAGTCTGAGGACAGAAGTCCTGCAACTGTTTTTTTTTCTAAATTGAACTTTATTTGCATTTTTAGTAATATAACTCCCCGCAACTCTATCCCAGCATCACCGTCCCCACCCCCCGAGAGCAGACATTGAACAACTCCAATTGTTTCGTGTTCAGGGAAATGGTCCCCGCCTAGCAGAACAGTCTCCGTTTCCAGGCTGAATACACAGCTATTACCCCATAAATCCATTGCCTCCAGATCACAAGGCGCATTCTCATGTACACTAAGCAGCAAATCCCCCACTGTTCAATCACACCCTACCCCTCAATTCCCAATGCTGATTATCGGGCATATTTTGCAAAAAAGGTCACCCACAAGACTTCGATATTGGATCGGGATTCACCTAGAAGGTGTTTGGAACTCCATGTCGTATATGGCCTCAACCTTCGCCTGCCATTCTTTGTTTCGGGAGGTGTGGCCTCTTCCACCGCTGGGCCAGACAACTCCTAGCGGTCACTAACATAACCTGTATCATGTGCCCCTCCTCCACCTCATTCTCATCTGTAATCCCACTATAAAAAGGAGGAACCACAGCAATGGCTTGCTGTTAATCCCAGCAACCCCCTCTGATCCACGCGAAAACCTCCCTCCAGATAGCTTGAACCCTGGTGCATCCCCACCACATTTGGTTGTAGTCCCTCTGTACCCGATGACACAGCACTGAGGGCTGTACCCCCTACACATTTTGGCAGAGGGCGGATAGTGCCGCCTATGTAACAATTTCAGTGCCTGGTGTCTATATTGCAGAGACAGTTGTTACTCTCCTGCACATTGATGCCCACAGGGCATCATCAATATCCTTCCCCAAGTCTTGTCCCCACTTGATCCTGGCCGAGAGTGGATCCCTATGCTCTGCCAACAACATAGCCCTGTACAACCTACCAATGAGCCCATGTGAGCCCATCATTGTGATCAGGATATGCTCAAAATGTGTCTACCCCCTCTGAGGATTTTTGCCCCACTGATCATCCAGCAAGACTCCTTTTAACTGTAAGTAGCGGAACAAAGCATCCCCACCTGCAAGCATTCCTCTAATCTCTCGAGTGGCATGAAAGAACCTTCCTCCCACATCTTCCCAGCCCTGTTTAGCCCCCCTTCATACCACAGTTGAAAAGCCAAGGGTTCCTCGACCCAATCCTGCAGAGGTGGGTCCCAAGGAGTAATTTGTAAGTGTCCTTGCTCTGTGTGCTCATTGAGGTCTTTCAGTCACCCTCACCCCTCTTGAGACTTAGTCTTGACTGCCTGCCATAGCTACCTTTATTGGTCTGACTTGTCCAGAGGTTTCCCTGTTCCAAGAAACTAGTCTGGCCTTCTGAACCTCTGCCCACCAGGTTAGAGTTCAGGAATCCGTCTTAACAGGTAAAGGCATGTCCATCACACATCTTTGATATTGAAGTCTGCTTGCAGCCTGCTTCGGAAAACTCTTTAAAGTATCTGCCGCAGTGTGATGTTGAGTCGTGGACCTCGACGGCCTCCATCCTGTCCACTGCCATGACGTTGACGCTGGTATAAGTAGCATGCGCAGTGACTGTTGCCTCCAGTTCTGTTTTCCCCCATGCTAGCGTGCTTTGTGCAACAAACAGTTTTTCGCCTCAGCGAAATTCAGCAACATTTCTTCGAGAAATTCAAGCATGTCGGCAACCCAAGGAAGGGTTTAAGCAGTGTTCTGATTGTGGGGCAATAATGTCCATAACAGACCTGCATCGAGTCTTTGTGGTGCCTGGGAACGGACCAAAGGGTAGATGACTGCACTTCCTGCTAGTCAATGACGGCAAAGGCCTTGTGAGAGGGGATGGGGGAAACTTGAGGCAGGTAGACCCATATCGAAATCGCATTCTGTTACCCAGTCAGAGTAGGTCTTCGGATGACCCGAGGGATGTTTTCCCATCTACATAAATGCACCAAACACCAAAGCGCTCTAGATCAAGGCTTCAACATTAGTCATCCTCTTCCCATGAAAAGTCGAAGAAGCGTTGCCACAGGCTGCGGTAGTCTTCTGCCTCACCTGACAGGACGGTTACTTTGCCAAACAAGTGGGCATCCACGGCTGATTGAGAAAAGTATAGAATAAAGATGTTGGCGGTTTTCCAAGTCGTGTTCCGAGCACCCCTCCAAAAGAGCCGAAAAAGTCTCCAAAACCCACTGTGTCAGAGGACTGGCAGGCTACTTGTAGCCTCTGATTCTTGTGCACCAGAAAGCCCAGGACGAAAGCCTCATCGGCATTCGTCGAAGGAGTCTTCCTCGAGCCACAGGTCAAATTCAGGTTCTCCTTCCTTGACGATCATTAGAGATCAGACACCTGGGCCTTTGAAGCCCTGTGTCGAAACATTCATTGAAAACTGCAAAGCCGTCAACGCTTTTTACTTTGCCTACATCGGAGCCGTCGAATATCAAACCTCCTTCGAAGACGTTTAAGCCTCTGCCAAGTCATGATTTCTTTCCCCCAGGTCTATATCCGAGGAAGATGAAGACCAAGATGTACCCTTTGGGTACGAGTATGGTACCCCCAATGTACCTGAGGTATTCATCTCATAGAAACATTGAGAGAAGCTACCAGCCTGGAAACTTCCCCAGAGACTGATATTTGCAAACCCAAAAATATCTGGTTATTCAGATCCTTCTTATAGATCAGTTATGAGTAAAGTAACTGAATATCTTGACTGGGATGGACCGGCTGCGGTTGTAGAAAAGTATGATCTCTCAGACATCCAAGACAGTGGACCACCAAAAGAGGCAGTACTGTCATTTCATGCTACTTGGAGGCCCAGGATTTTGCAGAACTGGCTGAAGCCAGACTCCACGCCAGCAGTAACTAAAAATCTAACAAAAAAATACAAGGCTGCTTCCATAGACCCTTTATTTTTGTCCAAGTACCCGACCCCCAGAAAGCCTAGTAGTGCAGGCAGCGACGACTTCCAGAGCTTCAGTTTACCCTTCTATTCCACCGGACAAGGACGATAAGAAGATTGATGTCCTTGGGAAAAGAGTCTTTAGTGCTGGAAGTATGGCATTAAAATCAATGAATGCGACTTGTGCATTGGCCACCTAGTCCCATACCTTATGGGACATCACTGCTTTGGCGGCACAGCACATCCCAGAAGGTGAGACGAGGGATGGAATTTTAAATTTGGTCCAAGATGGCAAGGAGGCAATGTGCCAATCACTACAATCTGGACTGGATTCTCCAGATTCAGTTAGTAGAGCAATGGCAGCTAGCACAGTTTTGAGACTTTTCGCATGGCTCAGGAAGTCCGGTTTTGCGTCTGATGTACAGGCATGTTTAATGGACATGCCTTTTGACGGGTGCCAGTTATTTGGTGAAAAGGCTAATGATGACTTGGAGAAGCTGCAAGCTTCAAAATCTCTAGGAGCGGCAATTCGCTAGCCTGCACAGCCGCAAGGTTATGCGCATGTTTGGAGAGGACGTTCCTTTCGATTTTATATGTCAAGGGGAAGAGGCCGTTAGTCAGAGAAGGGTGCCACATGGGTTCAAAGGTAGAGCAGGAAACGCCTCCCTTTCACTCTTTGCTGCCTGATCTTCAGCAGCAGCAGGGGCACCTTCAAAACCCCCCTTTGGTTCCTTAACACACAAGACTGTGGTCGGGGTGGGGAGGCGGTCTGAGCATCTCAAGAGTTGACAGGGCATAACCTCGAGTGCTTCAAACAGTTGCCCAAGGCTATTGCCTCCCTTTTCTGACAAAACCTCCCGATTGCCACTCAAGAGGTCACTTTGTCAGTCCTAGATCCGCTACTTCAACAGGAAATTCGTACTGTGTCGAAGAAAGGTGCTATATAATTAGTATCTGCAGCGGAGAGGGGGGAGTTGGGGATGGTACTCTAATTATTTTTTAATCCCCAAGAAGGACAGAGGAGTACGACCCATCTTGGACTTGAGGCGCTTGAACAAGTTCCCCCGGAAGGACAAGTTCGAGATGTTAACTCTTTCGCAGATCCTTCAGGCCCTTCGACTCCAGGATTGGCTCGTGTCATGTTTACTTTGATGTGCCCATTCATCTAAAGCACAGGAAGTACCTGAGGTTCGCAGTTGGCGGTTCTCATTATCCGTTTCAGATCCTGCCATTTGGGCTCACCACCTCCCCAAGGGTCTTAACCAAGCGTTGGTAGTGGTGTCAGCAAGTCTAAGGATGGAGGGGATTCACATCTACCCCTACCTGGGTGACTGGTTGATCAAAGCTTGTTCTCCGGAACAGGCTGTCCTTTCGATCGCACTTGCCACTTCCTTCATGGGCTGTGCTTCTCCCTGAACGTCAAGAAGTCCAACTTGACACCACTTCAAAAGCTTCAATTTATTGGAGCACTCCTTGATTCAGCCTCTGGAAAAGCCTTGCCACCCGAGTTGGAGGCTCAACATCTCACAGATGGTCCAAAGAATTTCAGAGCGCCCAATATCTCCCGCCCTTCGACTTCCTATGTTTGCTCAGTCTCATGGCATCCTGCATTTTTCTGGTGCCAGAAGCCCGTCTGAGAACGAAATCCCTTCAGTGGGCTCTCGGACCCCAGTAGTCGCTATTTTCCAGCAGAAAGACTGACCTTATTCAGGTCCTGAGAAAGGTCAACCAGGATATTCTGTGCTGGGCCTACTAAGAGAATATTACGAGAGGAGAACCCTTTTGGCAACCATGGCCAGCGATGACAATTGTGACGGACGCCTCCCTTTCAGAATGGGGAGCCCACATGAACGATCACTCAGTCTGCAGACACTGGTTTCCGTCGGAGTCCAGACTTCACATGAACCTTTTAGAGCTGAGGGCAATCAGACTAGTGCTGATGGCCTTCCTGCCCTCGATACGGGGGAAACATTGTCTGATAATGACAGACAACACAGTGGCCATGCACTACGTCAACAAAAGAGGGGGACTGGGGGGGTCACTGCCCCTGTGCAGAGGCAATGCAGCTCTGCCTCTGGGCACTGAAAAAGGGAATCTTTCTTCTGGCAGTTCATCTAGCTGGAGAAGAAAACATAGTGACGGAGGCTCTGAGCAGGCACAGACCAATCTCCCATGAGTGGGAGTTGGCTCAGGAAGTCCTTCTGGAGATCGTTGCCCTTTGGGGAACCCCTCAAGTGGATCTGTCCACAACCTGTGTTGACAAGAAGCGCGATCTGTTCTGCTCCAGAGAATTTCCTCAAAGAGGAGCTCTAGGGATGCGTTTGTGGTTGTCTGGGAATTTCCACTTCTGTAAGTGTTTCCGCCAGTCCCTGTCATTCCTCATGTCATCAAGAGGATGTGGAAGTTTGTGAAATCCATTATACTGATAGCTCCGGGCTGGGCCAGAAGAACATGGTACTCGGACCTTCTGGAGATGGCCATCTGCCCTCCGATTTGTCTTCGCCAAAGAGAGGACTTGCACTCGAAAGAGGGGGTTGTCCTTCATCCAGAAATCAGTACCCTGAATCTACATGCTTGTTTTCTTTAAGTTTAATGTTGAAGATTGGGACCTTACAGAAGATGTGATGTACCAATGCCATTGGAACAGATTTTGCAGCCGCTGTAGGGAAAGGGATTGTGATCCTTTCACTTTTAACACTCCTACTGTCTTGTCTTTTCTGTTTCATTTAGCCCAGCTTTGGGCTCCAAGTAACCATGATAAAAGGATATTTGCCAGTGCTTTCTATTCTCAATCGTTGGCCGGAAGAAGGCTCTTATTTCCAGATACTGATTTTGTTCTGCCTTTTTTGAAGGGATTGACAAGTCTTTTTTTTTTTTTTTCCCCAGTCCCATTTATTATACCAGTGTTGGACCTAAATCTGGTGTTAAGATATCTGATGGGGGGCGCCCTCTGAACCTCTGCATTCTTGCCCTCTCAGAATGCTAACTCTTAAAACTGTCTTCTTGACTGGGATAACATCTGCCCGTAGAGTGCGTCTACTGCTAGCACTGTCGGTCAAACAACCTTTCACTACCTCCTTCAAATACAAGGTGGTGTTGAGAGTGCACCTATGATTTTTACCAAAGATGGTTCATGAATTTAATTTAGCACAGAGAATAGTATTACCTACCTTCTACCCACCTCCTCATCTTTCTAAGGAGGAGGAGGAGGAGGAGGAGGAGGAGGAGGAGGAGTTACTGTCTAGACCCTAAAAGGGATTTAAGTTTTTACATTTCAAGGATGGCAAAAATAAGGCTGGATGAAAAGCTGTTTTTAGACTATACAGGGCACAGACTGGAGTTGGCTGTCACGAAACAGACTATTTCAAGATGAATTACAGTGTGTTTCAGAATGCCGCTCTTTAGTGGCCTTTAGGTCCTTACCTGCTGGAAGGATTGAGAACATTCTGCTGAAGCAGTTGCGACTTATTCGGGTTTTTCAAAGAGGGGTACCCGTGCAGGATATCTGCAAAGTGGCTACTTGGTCATTTCTGCACACCTTCAGTATTGCCTTGGCTCTTGGTCTGGTCAGGAGGCCAAATTTGGAAAAGCTGTACTTCACTATATCAATATTTAAAGACATTCTCTGCACCCACCTTCTTGTTCTGACTTATTTGGGACCATATCAAAGCTCAGGAATATGTGGGAGGACACAATCCATTCAAAGGTCAAATTAACTTCCCCTGGTAATGTTCTTTCTACTGGACGTTCCTGCCACTTCTCCAGCATGGGGTCTGGCATGGATTCACATGCTCATGAATATTCCCCGTCAGGCTGGGAATCCTCGGTTCCCTGTCGTCAGGCTGGGAATCCTCGGTAAAGAAAAAACCAGTATCAGTTTCGTTTCTGATCTGTCTTTCGTAGTAATAACCAATCACAAACACAAGCAAAGAATGGTGTACCACCATTCAAGATGCTCCTGCCTCCAAAATCACTACGTTACAAAACAAAAATCAATTCCAAAAAATTACTCCTAGCTACAAAAAACCCCCCCTTCCCAACCCCTGCGCCCTTCCCAGTGACAACTCCAACCCCCCCTTCCAATTCACACCAGTCACCCACAATCTCGTACTTGATACTATCTCCAAACTAAAAGCATCCAACTGCAAAGGAGATACCGTCCCAGCCAAACTAGTCAAAGCCTGTGCACCCACCCTGACCCCCCTCATCACCAAATTTGTCAATGCCTCATTCAACTCCAATACAGTTCCGACTTGCATTAAAGAAGCTTGGGTTACACCACTTCTAAAAAAATCAAATCTAGACCCCACCATTCCAACTAACTATCGCCCCATAACCACGGTCCCATTCTTACTCAAAATCATCGACAAACTAGCCTACAACCAAATTCAAACCCATTTAGAATCTAACCAGCTCCTCGGCACCAGACAATCAGGCTTCAGGCCTAACCACAGCACTGAAACAGCTCTCTTGGACCTCAAAATCCAGATGGATGCCATAAGAGACTCAGGGAAACTTTGCATTCTCCTGTTGTTGGACCTCTCAGCAGCGTTCGACCTGGTGGACCACGACAAACTCTGCAACTCACTTGCCCGTGAATTCAACTTCTCTGGGGCAGCCACTGCTTGGGTGAAATCTTTCCTAACTGACCGCACCTCCAGAGTGTCCATAGGCAAAGAAGCAGCCAACCCCATCCCAGTCCCCATAGGAGTGCCCCAAGGCTCTTGCCTTTCTCCCACGCTGTATAACGCATATACCAAGCTCCTGTTCTCAGCATTTGACGATATGGGTGTCATTTACACTAATTTTGCGGATGACACCCAGATCCTTATACCTCTTACAGGCAACTATGACCAGGATACTTTAGCTATCAATAAAATTTACGTCATCATACAAAACTGGATGGCATTGAACAGCCTATGTCTTAACGATGAGAAGACGGAAGTCCTCATCGTAGGAGCTCCAGCCAAATTAGCAACCCTTCAGCCAGAATATTCAACCATCAACATCACCAATATCCCAGTGTCAAAACAAGTAAAAACACTGGGCGTGTACTTCGATGCTAGCCTGACCATGACCAAACGGATCAACGTACTTTCCTCCTCCACGGCCTACACTTCCAAATTAATCGCACTCAGCCGACAATTTCTGACCCCAGCAAACTGCCTCACCCTGGCCAGAGCACTGGTCCTATCGAAATTGGACTACTGTAATGTATTACTACTGGGCACCTCCAACACCAACCTAGCCAAAATGCAACTTTTGCAAAACAAAGTCCTGAGGGCAGCACTAGGCATAAAAAAATCAGACCATATATCCAAGACCAGGAAAGATGCCCACTGGCTCCCCATCAAAGCCCGCATCATTTTCAAAACACTATGCATCACCCACAAATGCATTACTAAAAAAGGACCTATCTACCTCAATAACACTCTGCATCCTAAAACTAACATAAGATTACTGAGATCCAACGACAAGCTCCTCCTGGACCCCCCTCGATTCAAAACCACTAGAGCAGGGGGCAGCAGCTTTACCACTTTAGCCCCCAAACACTGGAACACCCTACCCATCATCATCAAAAAAGCATCCTCCTTCAAGCTCTTTAAGAAACAGCTAAAAACCTGGTTATTCAACCAATATTAGCACCCTAAGATAGGACCCCTCCATCGGACACTGTTGTGAATACTTAGGCCACTGTATATATTGTTGTGAATATGTTGTAACCTATATCTTGTAATGCAACCTTTGTAATGTTTGACTGTGACTAATTTCTAAGCTATCTTATAACCTCGCTGTGACACCCGAGGGTCTGGGCGTGTAACAAATATACAAATAAATAAAAATAAATAAATCACTGGTCTCTGCGTCATACTGACCACAGCCAATGACTGCCCTCTACCTAAGCACCGCCTCTGGCAGCCATCTTCAGATTTTTACAGCACGTTCATGTGTTGGGATCCTCGTGCTATTGCTCTCGAGCGTTAGTGCTATTTTTTTCACGTTTTTTCTCAAAAACTTCGGGTTTTTTTCGGTCAACAGAGCCTCAAGCTCCACCGACTCTCCATCCGATCAACGGGGACCCGTGTCGGATTCGTCTGCGCCCCTCAAGGGTGAAGATTTCGTCGAGCTACGTTTTTGGAGGACTCCAGAAGCTTCTCAGGCCCGGACATGGCCCAGGAGAAGGGAAGCTCGACGCCCGGAAAGCTGTTCAGGGTCTGCCCTGGATGCCAGCTGCAGAACGTCTTTAAGGAGGACGAACACTCCTTTTGTCTCTACTGCCTACATGAGGACAAGACGCACGTGGAGAAGGACTGTGCGTTTTGCGGCAATATGTCGGAGCGGACCATGAAGGACCGCCATCAACGCCTCGCCAACTGGCTGGAAGGGAAGAGCCCGTCAGGCGAGAAGAAGAGGAAGAAATCCGAGCGGTCTTCTAAGACCTTTGAGGACGCCCCGGCGTCGGGGGTCCAACACAAGGCCAAGCACCGCGAGTCCGCTGGCACCGGGAGCGCCGAACGGTCGGGCTCTACGGGCGCCAGGCAGGGCGCACCCTCCCCGGCACCTTCAGCCACGAGCCAACGCTCTGGGTCGGGTAAGAGGAAGGGCGAGCACCCGGCGAAGCTCCTGGAGAGGCCCCGGTCGAGCTCGAAGGCCCCATTGGAGGGGGAGCGAGGCAGTGTCCCCCCCCCCCCTCAAGGATAAGGCGGTGAGCGCACCTAAGGTGGTGAAGGCCTTAATCCATCCGGCCAAGCCCTCTATCGATACTGTTGCGGCGGCCCTGGCTCAGGCGGTGGAGGCTACACCAGTGGTGGCGATCTCGGGGCTCAGAGTCTCCCTGCCACCTCGGAGGGAGTCCTCTTTTGTGCCCATCGATAGGACCCCCGTGAAATCCCCGGCGTGGAAGAAAAAGGGGGGGGCAGGGTGTCGTTGTAGATTCGGCTTCAACCTCGGACAAAGAGCTGATCGAGGTTTTAAGCCACGGCCTTGGCGTGGATGAAGACCGGCCCGTCGGGATGGATCCCGACGCAGGTGACGACGACATCGTCGAGGGTGCCGACGGGGCCCCTGATCGCCCGTCGGATTCCCCTCTGCCAGCGCCGCAAGACAACTCGGCGGCCATTTTGTTGGCTATACAGTCCTTATGCTCAGAGAAAAGGACGAGACTACCGTTGCCGACGGAGGAACCTCTCCCGTCGGGGGATCCTGAACCGGGACCTTCTGGTGTTCCCCCGCCCAAGAAAAGAAGGATTCACCCTCCACCTCCTTTTCAGCCGTCGCGCCCCGTCCAGCCCTCCTCCCCGTCCACCCGAGGGGATGATACGGGGACTGACACGGCAGCGACGGGTACGGACGACTAGGTATACGACGAGGATCTACCGTCGTCACCTCCCACCAGGGCTTCTCCGCCCGACGAGATTGGATCGTTCCACTCCATGATCGTCAGGGCATCCGAGCTTTTCCAACTCTGCCCTGAGTAGAAGAAAAAGGAAGGATTCCTTTATCAACGGCGTGAGGCCAAGAGGAAGACGGTCCTCGCGGTGCCTCTACTGGACGACATTTGGGATGAGGGCCTCGCCCACCTCAAGAACCCTTCCACGACACCAGCTAGAAGAGACCGGTACGAGAAGAAGTACCGGGTCCCGGACGCGGCCCCCCTGTGCCTCCGGGCGCAGCCTACCCCGGACTCCGTCGTCTCCGCGGCGGCCAGGAACAAAGCGGGGGGGGGGGGGTGCGGCCTCCACATCGACTTCCCCACCGGACGGCGAGGGAAAGAAATTGGACGCTATGGGACGCAGGGTCATCTCGTCTGCAGCGACGACGATTAAAGCGGCCAACGCCTTGGCTATCGTGGCCCGCTACGACAGGGAGCTATGGTACAAACTGGCTCCCCTGCTGGACTTCCTACCGGACGACAAGAGGGCGGATGCCCTGGAGATCCTACAGGAAGGTGAGGTGGCGTCGGACCACGCCATCACTATTGCGACGGACATCGCCGACACTGGGTTTCGCCAGTTGGGCAACGGCGTGTGCCTTAGGCGGCGTGGATGGCTCAAGGCTACGGACTTCCGTCAAGACGTACAGACCAGAGTCCTGGACATGCCGTTCGATGGGAACAACCTGTTTGGGAAAACAGTGGCCGATTCCCTTCAGGCCATTAAAGCGGACACTGAGACGGCCCGGGCCCTTGGGGTTCTGCAGCAACGACGGACGCCCTTTCGGAGCAGCGGAGGCAAGGGCGCCTCCAAAGGTTCCGGCGGCGGTTTCTCCACCTACCGTCAAGTGGCCCGCTCGTCGTCTCAGGAGGCCTACAGAGGACGAGGCAAGTCTGGCGGACCCCGCCGTCGTCGCCAAGGAGGTCAAGGCGGCAAAGCCTCGTCGAAACAGGATTGAACCGGCCGTGGGGTCGGGCCCCCACCGAAGCACCCCGGTGGGAGGCCGGCTGGCGAGCTTCGTCAGCGTGTGGGAGTCCATCTCCACCGACCGTTGGGTGCTGGACGCCTTAGCCCGGGGCCACGCCCTCGAGTTTCAAAGAAGGTGCCCGCGCGTCCCCCCCGTGGCCAGGAAAGAGCTTCACGTCCCTCAGCTTCTCCTGGAGGTAAAGGCGATGCTCAGGAAGGGCGCCATCGAACTCGTCCCAAAGAGGCTTCGGGGCTCCGGAGTTTACTCGAGATACTTCCTCGTGAAGAAGACGGGAGGATGGCGCCCCATCCTAGACCGGCGACGTCTGAACAAGTTCATCAAGGCGCAGAAGTTCTGGATGGTCACCCTCCAGCACGTCCTGGGTCAGCTGGAGGAAGGAGACTTCCTGTCGTCGTTGGATTTGGAGGATGCCTACTTCCATATTCCCATCCTAAAGGGGCACCGAAAATTCCTCAGGTTTGTGGTCCAAGGGCGTCACTACCAGTTCAAAGCCCCCCCTTCGGACTACGGTCGGCACCCAGGGTATTCACCAAGTGCCTTGCACCGGTGGCGGCGCAGCTGCGCCGTGAGGGGATCCACATCTACCCCTACCTGGACGACTGGCTCATCCGAGCCAAGACGAGGGAGCTCGCCGTGGAGCACACGGCAAGGACCGTCCAACTTCTCACGGACCTGGGATTCTCCGTGAACTACGCCAAGTCCCACCTGGTACCCGCGCAAAACGCACTGTTTCTGGGAGCGAAGCTCGACAGTGTCCCTTCTGGCCTCCCTGTCGGAGGAAAGGACCAGGTCCATCCTGGGCAAGGTACAGCGGATGTTGGTTTCCGACGCGACCAAGGTGAGGTCCATCAAGTCCCTCCTCGGAATGATGTCTTCTTGCATCTACCTCATTCCCATGTGCAGGCTCCGGATGCGCCCGTTGCAGGAGTTCCTGGACGCGCGCTGGATCCAAACGACGGGCGGCTTCGAGGAGAGGATCACACTCGACGAGAGTTTCCGCCGAGCGGTCCGGTGGTGGGGCACCCGCGTGCATCTGACGGCGGGCATGGACTTCCAGACCCCAGACCACCAGGAGACAGTGACCACGGATGCCTCCCTGGAAGGGTGGGGAGCGCACACCGAAAATCTGCATGCGAGAGGCCTTTGGCTCCCGACGGAGAAGTCCCTCCATATCAACGTCCTGGAGCTCCGTGCAGTGTTCTGGGCCCTCAGGTCCTTCCTTCCGTCCCTCAAGGGCAAGGTGGTGAGGATCTTCACCGACAACACCACCACCATGTTTTACATCAGGAAACTGGGCGGAACCAGGTCCCCAGCACTGTCCAAGGAGGCGCAGGACCTGTGGCATTGGGCCGTCGCCCAAAGGATGTTTCTGGTGCCGTTTCATCTGGCAGGGATAAAAAACACCATCGCCGACTAACTCAGCAGGGAGCTGCGCTCGTGCCACGAGTGGGAACTACGGCAGGATCTAGTGGATCGCCTCTTCCGACGGTGGGGCACACCCCAGATCGACCTGTTCGCGACGGCGACGAACTCCAAGTGCCGGAGGTTCGCCAGCAGGTTTCCCCAGGCGAGGAGCATGGGCGATGCTTTCTCGTACCCCTGTGAGGGCCTGTTCCTCTACGCATTCCCTCCTTTGCCACTGCTAATCCGGCTCGTCAACCAGCTCAAGAGGTCACGGTGCAGGATGATCCTCGTCGCACCTGCGTGGCCGAGGCAGATATGGTTCCCGGACCTTCTGGACTTGTCAGCGTCCCCGCCAATCAAGCTGCCGGTGGACGCGGATCTACTCTCCAGGGAAGGAGGCGCCATCCTCCACCACGACCCGAAATCGCTGAACTTGCAGTCCTGGCTCCTGCAGCGCTAGAGTTTGGAGGATACGACATACCGGCCGACTGCAGAGAGGTTCTTGCAAAGGCCAGGGCGTCCTCGACTCTTAAATGCTACGGACACAAATGGAAGAGGTTCTCTGTCTGGTGCCACGCACAGAAGATTAACCCTCTACGGATTACGGCTCCCCAGGTACTGCCGTACCTGCTGACGCTGGCCAAAGCTGGACTGGCACACGCGTCCATCAAGATTCATCTTGCTGCGATCTCCCGATACACCAGAACCACGGGCCGGACGTCCTTGTGGTCTCATCGTCTGGTGAAAGAGTTCATGAAGGGACTGTTCAGATCGTTCCCGCCGGTGAAGGCTCCGGCCCCGGCGTGGGAGCTCAACGTGGTGCTGACCAAGCTCATGGGACCTCCGTTCGAGCCTCTGCACTCGGCCCCGTTGAAGTTTCTGTCGTGGAAAACAGCGTTTCTTGTGGCCATCACCTCCGCACGACGGGTGGGAGAGATCCAGGCCCTTTCCTGCAAGGCCCCGTACTTGACTTTTCACGACACGAGGGTAGTGCTCAGGACGCACCCCTCCTTCATGCCCAAGGTACCGTCGGACTTCCATCTCAACGAACCCTTGGTGTTGCCTGTGTTCTTCCCGTCGCCTTCGTCGCCGGCTGAGAGGACTTTGCACTCGCTGGATGTGGCTAGAGCGCTGAAGTTCTACGTGGACCGCACGAAGTGTTTTCGGAAGACGTCACAACTCTTTGTGAACTTTGGACCTGTCAATCAGGGGAAGGCTCTCTCGAAGGCTTCCATTTCCAGATGGCTCTCCGGCTGTATCATGTACTGTCATCGGTTGGCAAACCGACCGCTGCCTGGCCATCCGAGAGCCCATTCCACCAGAGCGATCGCAGCTACCACGGCGTTCCTTTCTGGTGTGCCCCTGCTGGACATATGCAGGGCTGCTACGTGGAGGTCGACGCACACCTTCACGAAATTCTACTGCGTCGATCGGGATTCCAGGGAGGAGTCCAGGGTCGGCCAAGCAGTGCTGCGCAACCTGTTCGCCTGAGGTGAGCCTGGTGAGAAGGTAAGATGCTTAATGTTGAGCCTTTGCCACCTCCCGTGGTTGTGCATGTGTGTACTGCTATGTATTCTTTATTCATGAGCATGTGAATCCATGCCAGACCCCATGCTGGAGAAGGAACAAGTTACTTACCTGTAACTGTTGTTCTCCAGCATGGGTCTGGCATGGATTCACATGCGAACCCTCCCGCCTACCCCTCTGCGGCTCTTCACTTGGTCATACTGCCACTTCACGTGCTTCCAAATCTGAAGATGGCTGCCAGAGGCGGTGCTTAGGTAGAGGGCAGTCATTGGCTGTGGTCAGTATGACGCAGAGACCAGTGATTGGTTATTACTACGAAAGACAGATCAGAAACGAAACTGATACTGGTTTTTTCTTTACCGAGGATTCCCAGCCTGACGACTGGGAATATTCATGAGCATGTGAATCCATGCCAGACCCATGCTGGAGAACAACAGTTACAGGTAAGTAACTTGTTCCGTATTCCTCATTGCCCCTCACATCACCCCCTCGGACTTGCCAAGAATATGATGTTACACCTTCCTCTTTTACAACGCTGGAAACGTCAGTGACATAGGCAAAGCATACGGAGGAAAAACTACAACTGAGGCAACGGTCGCCATGCGTGCTACTTATACGAGCGTCGGCCAAGGACAGGACGGAGGATATTGAGGGCCACGGCTCAATGCTGCACAGCGCCCAATACTTAATTTCGAAGCAAGGTGTAAACTGACTCGATGAGGCATACTTGCAAGAAACATCAGTTGGAAAAAAAAAAACATTACCACGGGCAAGTAATTTGTTGTTCTCCTCAGAGCA
Source organism: Ambystoma mexicanum (assembly GCF_040938575.1). Classification (NCBI taxonomy): domain Eukaryota; kingdom Metazoa; phylum Chordata; class Amphibia; order Caudata; family Ambystomatidae; genus Ambystoma; species Ambystoma mexicanum. The sequence goes on from NC_090937.1 coordinate 41,219,646, forward strand.
CACCCACGACAGTGAAGACCCTGTTCTATACCCCCTCACTTCGCTGAAAATCTTTGGTCTCTGACCATTCTCCATGCTCAGCAAAATCTAGTAATTGCTTCCACCAGCGGCTGGATATGTTTACATTGCTGTTGATTTAGAGGAGTTTCTTTGTATACCTTTTTGCACATAGACACTATTAGAATGTTTTCTGCATTTGGTTTCTCAGCTGTACGTGCTTTAACAATTTATGCTAAAAACACTATCAAAATTGCTCATGGGTCACAATTTTGTGCATCCATGAAGGCTTTTAGCTAGTGGTATAGGGAAAGTCGATTGTTAGTTTACAACATCATAGATAGAAAATGTTTGGGGGGGGGGTTATTTGGCTCCTGCTTGTAGCCTAAAATAGCCCTTCTAGTTTGATACCATAGTCCTACACAACTGCATGTGTTTAGGAATGTGTATAGGAGTGTTGTGGCACCCCAGAACACATTTAAAGCACTATGGGTCATATCTAAGGGACAAAGAGCTAGTTTTCATCTCATGTGAGAGTTAATTTATTGCACAGAATGTACTGTTTCCCCAGTAGTAGCCCCTGCTCATGTTTGTATTGCACCAAGGCCCTGTATTGGACCTCCTCTTTACACCTCTGGTCTTGTGGTACTAATCTCCTTCTGAGTTCTCGTACCAACTCTTCTGCTCTTTTCCTGAAATCTCCTCTGATCTCTCTATCAACATTTCCAACTGTCTTTCTGCCATTATATATTGGATGGCATTGCACATTCTGATGTTAAATACCGAAACAGAGGTGCTCTTCCCTGCCAAAAGCTCTCTCTCAACTCTTCCTCTGCCTATCCATTTCTGAACTGACACTACCTTCCTACTCGTATTCAGCTAGACACCTCAGTGTCACCCATGACCCTTCTCACACCTCTACTTTCATCTCCAAATCTCCAAAGCTGGAACAGCAGCTTGCCTCTACCTCCTAAATATTAGGGAAATCGGGCACCTCATTCCTTTCAACACTGCCAAGAATCTTTTAACCACTCTTGCCTTGTCTAAGCTGGACTGTTGTGCCAGCATCCTCTTTGTTCTCCCTATCTCTGCTTTCTGTCCTTTCGACAAGATCATTAACTTCGCTACCAGGACTCTTTGAACTCCATCACTTCACACCTACTTCCTCATACCGTCACCAGGCTGGATGGCTGATGATGCAAAACAGGCCCAGATTTAAATGTCTTCTCCTGGTTCACAAATCTATCTACAGGAAGGCACCATCGTAACTATCCTCCACTATCCAACTCAAGCCTTCTCGTAATCCCACCTCTGCCTCCTCGACTGCGCTTGTTGCTCCATGCCCTCCGTGCTTTCTTTTGCTTCCGCTCTTTCTCTCGTCTTGCTCCACTTGCATGGAATTCTCTTCCCCCCACACATCTGAGAAAGTCCACGTGGATTTGTTCAAAACCAAACTAAAAGCCTACCTCCTTGCCTTAGAGTTAGCCTCTTAAACTACCTCTCATCTGCCTGCTAGCGAATATTTTCCCTGCTAACCTGCCTCTATCTGTCACTTGTTGTACCTCCACCCATCACATTCCCATCCCGAGCACAGCTGGCCGTACCACCTAATTGCACTTAAAAATGTCCAATGTTGGTTGTCATTTATGTCCACCTATGTATTGTGCCCAGTGTCTGTTGCATTTACTCCCCCCACACCCTGGTCAGAATGTCCCCCAAACTCACCCCATTGTAAAAAGCTCACTGCTTCCGTGAAATTTGATTTCTTATCTGTTACGTTCTTTTGTGATCGACAGAACATTGTTCCTCCTGTATTTAAATAAATAACTAGTGCATGCTCTTACATCTGCTGCCAGTCAGTGGTATGAACTTGGCAACATTTAACACAAAAATCGGTAACCCTGCACAGGCTCACATCTTCAGCAGGCCCCTTTATTTTGATGCATATTTCCCCTTATTCTGCAGGTAAAAGGGCTGTGCACCCTTACTGCAAATTTGTGCTTACCCCTAATTTAAAACTTTGGTTGCAAACCAAGGATGCTTATAGGTCATTGGAACCCACGCCATGCTGTTCTACTGTGTATGGAAGGACAAGTGAGCTAGCACCACCCTACCACTTCCCCCACTGTCGTAGTTTCCCAGAGCCATGGTGTCTGTTTTTGGTGACCCTCTTTTGTTGAGATTGGGTCCTGCTCGAACTACTTGGGAATCGGATTTCTTGCACATCAAGCACGAGCCTTCATGTTTTTTATTTTTCTTTACTTTAGCTTGTTTTTCAATAGTGCATAGAGCACAGTTGATAATAAGCTAGATGGTAGGCAGCACTACAACTATGCATATTACTCCAAAGAGGTCTGCAGTATTTTTGAAGGGCTAATAAAGCTGTACCTCGGTTCAGTTTCCTACACCCGGTCAGCTTTGTCAGCCATCCGTTTCCCAATAACCCTTCAATGCAGCACTCTCCTGTACTCCCCGCCCACCCCACTTGTGAATGTTAGAGTGGTGCAGGGACCTCATGGTCTGGTCTAGGCAGTGGGGAGTACCGCAACATCGAGTGGGGTGCGGGGGGTTTCGTAAAGGGTCATTTTATGAGTCATAACGGTTAATGCGCAGTCTGCGATCAGGTCCTTCATGGGTTTTAAAGTGCTTAACATGCTACCCAAGTCTCTCAATGTTCATTTTAAAACCTTGATTACTGCAGAACCAAAACAATGCCATTATTTGAGCCATAAAATGATTTTGCCTATTTGATTTTATTCCATTTGTGTGCCACGGAGAGGGGGCTCCTCTTGTAAACGTGCTCTGCGGATCTTCGAACTCATTTCCCTCCATATTCTAAATGTGCTTAGAAATTGTGTTCGTCTTGGAATGAGACTTGAAGGAAGTGCCCGGCCGTTTGTTTCTTGGTGATTTTAAGGCTGCATCCTCGTTTTAGCTTGTTAACTGTTGAGCTGTATTGTTTGCTGCTTTGTGTTTACATGTAAGGCCATCCTTGAAAGTGTGGGCTTCATTGTGTGAAGGGCAAATCCCCTAGTAGCTTGCTTTTTGTTTTTAAAACTTTTCTGTTGTAGAGATCGAAGAGCTGGGACCTGGGCTTCTTGACACAATGGCTGATTTGACAGCGTGGGATAGACCGAACACTGTAAACACAGAACATTAAGTTCAACACCTTTATTACTTTATTATATGATGGGTTGGAGGACACTTGAGGGAATCGAGAGTTTGCACAACAAAACTGGATAACATACTTGACTGAGCAGCGCAAACAGTGGATGGGAGGTGATCGAACTCAATAACGATGGGGTGGTTGGTTATGCACTCCCCAGGAAATGGGTGCTACCCGTACTATGGACTAGTCTGATTTTTGAAGTCAGTCCTAGCTTGCCATGACTCACGACAGGTACCGAAGTCGTAAGTGAGATTTCAGCTGTCCAAACCAATTATCACAAGATTTGTTGCTTTCGTCCTGAGTCTGAATAGTTGTGCAAGCCAATTTAGGGAAAGAATAAGATTGCTGTAGCAAACGCATTAGGCCTGTAACAAACAGTTACCCTTCCAATTAAAGAGGACTTACTACTAGAGCTGGACTACCCAGCTTCTTGACTGACTTACTTATTTTCTGGTCTGCTGTGATGCCCAGCCTGCCTCTTTGATAGGCTAAGTACGAGGAAACAAATTGCCATCTTTGTAGTACATGTTGTTTGTTCTTCAAAGCCTTCATATTGAGTGAATTACAAAAAGCAAGCAAAATTTGGAATCCTAGACCTACAGTAATCCATATGATAGTGTGGGGAAGAGGTTACAAAGACTGTATCACCTCATCACTGCGCAGCTAAAAATACAGAGGAGGAAAATGTTGCGTTTTTTACTGCTGATTTTGATGCAATTATATGTGGGAGTGTCCGTTAGGGTAATAATGTGACGGGAATATGAGTCCTCACCACTGCATATAAATGCTTTTAAACATGGGGGGGGAAAAATGACCTTTTCAACTTTGGTATTTTGGATTCGCAGTAATCATATAGATCTTGCAAAGACTAGGTAAGCAAGAAAGTGCACTGCTTCAGTCATGAGAAAATACCATGAAGAAACTATCCAGTAACCTCAAGTCGGGAGAAGCGAGATCGAACCAACCTGTTCCCTCAGGGTAATGGCCCCTCTTTTCTGATGAAACTGAGTGCTTAATAACCTGTTACTAGACTCGTCAAACCAGAATAAAGAAAAAGCAAATATAAATCGCATCAACTATCAAGAACAAACATTTGTGATAAGCTTTCAGAAAACGTATTGACCATAACTCATTCATGATTGATTGACCTTACAAGTTTTCTAAATTATTATTGAATTTAGGCGCTGAAGAAGCTCATTGTTTGTGTGAAACACGTGTTGACGAATCACCTTCCTTACTCAGATGATCCAACTGTACTTAATACAATAAGAATGTATGTACATATAACATGGATATATTACACCTTTGAGTCACCACAACGAATTCAGCATTGATGAGAGTATCCCATTTCGTTATGTTAAACACTAGAGGATACACAGATTGACTTCAGTGTGACAGTCATTTTTGACACATTTTCTTGCACGTGAAGAAACTGTTAAATAGTAGCCACATTCATAAGCTTTGCTGCACTACACGGATGAAACTGTGTATAAAAGAAGAGGATTAAGAGGTGGTGGGTGGCAACCATGCCTGGTTTTAAACTTGTTATTGTCCCCCCCCGACGGCCTTCTCGAGTGAGGCAGCACAGGGGACTGGGTGGGGTGGGGGCAAGGGGGTCGGTATGAGGTTAAGGAAACCTCACCCATGACTAACCAAATAATTCACAGGTAGTTTGTCAGCACTTTTTTAGTTAATCGTGATTGGTTTGATGACTGAGCAGATGAGTATCTAGAAGATTAACTATTGCTGCTTTAGGTTAGTGGGGGAATTCACTTAATGCAGATTTCCTATCCTTCATTTTGCTGATGATTGCTGTGTAATCCGTGTCTTTTTTTACTGCTGTCTCCAAAGGATCTGTAGATGCCATGCCTCGACTCAAGGGGACGTAGTGAAAGTTTGAACGTATTCCTACACTTGACATCTTTTTAAAATAAAGTATAGGAGCAGTAAAACTTTTTTTTTTTTGTAAGTAGAGGAGCATTGGGTGGAACATTTCCTATCCCTGTATAAAACCCCCAGATAAGGCCACTGAGTCTGTTTGGAACTCTCCAAGTTGGGCTCAAATATTGCACTGACTGAATTACATATTCCCTCCTATAACCTTTTTCTTCTCACTCCAAGGTTATACATGCATTTAATATACAGGCACACTAACGCTCCCCAGGCCCAGATGGCATTCGGGACTACCTGCTTCAGTATCTACCAGAAGTGTGGTTTCTTATTGTGACATTATTTAACGCAATTCGATCTACATTTACTGTCCCTGATTCATGGAGAAAAGCAATTACATGTTTATATTTTATTTTATTACACGCCGGTAACTCGACGAGCATCACAGCGTGGGTTACATAAGCACATACATAAGCCCAAGATATTAAAGAGGTCATGGGCTAAAAAGTTATCCTGTTTGATTATTCGAATAGGTGAGTTTTCATACTTTTTTCGAAAAGGTAGGAGGTTGCTTTCAAGGTGCAGGTCAGGTGGGAGAGCATTCCACATCCAAGAGGCCGCGTAAGCAAAAAGTCTGCCATTTCCTTTCATTTTCTCGGGGCAAGATCATGTTAGTAGCATCGTATTGCTGGATCTCAGCCTTCTGTTAGGCTGATAGACGATGATTCTCTTTTAGATAGTCTGGAGCAAAGCCATAACTTACTTTATGCACAAATACTAAGGTCTTGAAGTATTCTCGCTTTGATCGGCAGCCAATGGAGTGATCGATATTTAGAAATGCGTTCTCGTGACATTTGCTTTATGATGGACACTGCATCATTTTGCACTATTTGCAGCGCTTGAAAATCTTTTTAGAGGCGCCGCCCAACAGGGCATTCCAGTAATCCATCTTAGGATGGTAGCTCTATCCAGGATTTAGCAATTTTTGTCAGATACCAGGGGTCTGATTTTCCTTAGAAGTTTTAGGTAGTAATGGGAATTTTGTAGTATTCAATTTACTTGGGCCTGCGAGCTGATTGAACAATCCAGGTAGGTGCCCAATGTTTTTTTACTTTTGATTGCTTCTTTATGATGCTTTCGTCTAGCTGAAAGTTTTTGTACCTCGGGTCTAGTTTAGTTCTCAAGTGGGTGAAGCCGCAAATCAACAGCTCCGAACTAGCATCATTTAGAAACATCCAGTGCTTCCACATCCATTGCTTTACTATCATAAAGACCGCATTTAGCTTGGAGCTATCCTGCTCATAGCTTGTGGTAGAATTGACTGGAAACAGAGTATCGTCAGCATAATTCGTATAGGTGACGTTTGTGTCTTCTAGCAGGTCACACAGTGGTTTAAAATTGAGCAAAACTGGCGATAAAATTTCCCTTTAGTACTCCACATGTAATGTGCCTATAGTGCGAAGTCCTATCTCCCCGATGAATAGCAGATACTCTATCCATCAGGAAGGAATTAATCTACTCTATTGCTCTAGGTGTGCAATTTCCGACTCTCTCCAAGGCAGCTAATAGTATATCATGATCCAATAAATCGAAGGCCGCTGATGGATCCAATACTATCCACATACCACATCTACCGGAATCTATTGGGTCCAGCATGTTTGATTGTAGGTCTATAAATGCACTTTACGGGCTGTGCTGCGTTCTAAAACCAGAGTAGAGGTTTTATTTTGTTCCAAGAAATTCTGCAGTTGTCTGGTAGCTACTTTGTCCAATACTTTTAGTAGGAATAAAGTTTTGGTGATTGGGCGTACCTGGGCGAATCTTCAGAAGTTTTTTTCCATTTTTTTTTCTTTTTTTTTTTACAAGATGGGTCACGCTCACTTTAAAAAAAAAATGCTTTTAGGTACTTTGTTGTGCTGAAGGGAAGCATTAATAAATCTGACAAGGAACGGTCCAAAGATGTTCTTATGCTCAAGAATAAGCTTGGCGGTAAGGCTAACGCTATCTCCTAAACAAGAGGTTGGGTGCATACAATTTAAGGATTCCATGAGTTCCACTAGATTTATGTTTCTAAAAGAGCTGTTTTTCCTCCTAGATTTTTCTAAGTGTGTGGGTGAGCATCGAGTGAGTCGTCGGGAGGGGTGATCAGATTTTCACGTGCATTTAAAACTATCCGCAAACGCCTTTTGATTTCTTATACAATCCCCTTTTGAAGGGGCGAAAGAGAATTTTTGTTGGTGTAGCTTTTCAATTTTCTTTAGCATACTGAAGAGTTGCTTGGTTCCATTTTTAACATTTATTTGTTGCTCAAAAAACTTTTTCTTTGTGTCTAATATTTCACATTTATAGATTTTCTTGCGTTCTTTCCAAGCTAGTATGTTAATCTTTATTTGTTTTCTGCTGAAGAGGTTCAGCTTGTTTTTTGACTTTCCATCCTTTAATTTTATAGTGATCCAGTCATTTTGTTGGGTCTTTACAGACAGAGGTTCTAAGCTGAGCCACCTGATCCAGCATTTGATTTGTGTACAATTCAGTTTGTACTAAGGTTTCAAGGTCGTCCCCATCTGAGGTGTTTTCCATCACTAGAGTCATGCAGTTACTTGTCTAATGGAGACATTTTCTTAAATGATGGATTTGCATTTTTTTGACAGGTGCCGGTTTTAGTACTAGTTTTTGTTTGTGAAGTACTTGGAATTGAATAGTTCAATGGTCTGACCAAATGGAAGTGTTAGTTTCACCGATCTCTACTTGAAGGTTTCTGCACACAACCCAATTCATGATCTTGCCTCTAGAGTGAGTGGGCTCAGTGTTAATAATAGAAATCTGTATTTCTGAGATTACGTTCTTACAGGATTGCACCCTGACCGGTTTTATCCTGATGCCAGCAATTTAAAATCTCCCAACAGCAAGGTTGCACTTCCCGGCTTGTTTAGCAGATGCAGGATCTGTTGGTTCATCAACGCTGGCATACCCTTGGGTGGTCGGTATAGTAAAATGACATTGTAATTAGTTGCATCTAATTTTGATTTAAGGTGCAGAATCTCACAACCTGCACATGTTATATGGACTCGTGAAATTAGTTTTTTCATGATGGTCTGGACACCCCCACCTTTCAAATTTGTATGATTATTCATAAAGAAATGTTTCTGGCACGGCTAGGTCAGTATTTAATAATGGGGACATAATACAATATTAGTAAACTTTTTTTGTTGATTTTCTTTTGGTCACAGGTATTCACATTAATAACCAGATGGTTATTCAATGCTATCCTATATAGATCTTGGTTTGTTACCACTGAAAGAGGATGCAGGGAACTAATCTCTACCATGATGGATGTACCTGTATCTGATATGTTTTTGTTCCTTTGTGGGTTAGATAAGTCAGTTTCTTGGTGGGCAGTAAGTGAAATGCATTCCAATAGCAATTTACCTGTACCTGCATTAGGAGCTAGACCGCTTGTGTTCAAATTTGTACTTGTACAAATCAGTACTTGTCCTATGTTCGTCTAGATAGTTGTCAACAATGGCTTCACGAGACTCTTTCTGAGCTAATCGGAGCAGTGAAAGAGCAGCAAAAAGTGCCATGATGTGTAGTCCAAATTAGCAATAGGGAGGACAAGATAAGGTGTAACATGTTTATAGTCCGGTAAGTAATCGACAAACTGAGTAGTAGCTGTGTTCCAATCGGGCGGCGCCTTGTTCCAATCCGGCACTAACCGGCTGGGCTCAAACTCTCCAGGCTCTAATATGCCTGTGGACCAGACAAATGTACACGAGTACTACACACTAGGATATTGTAGTTCTCAAGGCACAGGCGTACGTGCAGAAGGCAGTACGATTATAATCAATAAAGCCTGCAATGAGCATACAGATGATTTACTAAGTAATAAGAAAAGCCTACTTGGGCTACAGTGCATTCAACACGATCAACATGGAATTATGAAGATTTTAAAAGAAATGTTACATTGATAAAAATATCAGTGCAAATAAATGCTCAAGTGTCTTGTGGGAGAGCTAGAATACCCATTTTCAAACAGGGAAATAGGAACTGCCTTAAAGCATACAGACTTGGCTCCCTGTTGAACACACATGTCTATTTTGTTCAGCATAGTCTTTGATCTAAACATTTTCTGCCTTAAGGAGGGAAAGGCTTCACAGTCCAGTTTTGTACTATCTACTTAGGGCAGATACACCGGTAATTGCCTGGGCTCTATTTTTTGTGTCATCCATGGGGGATACAGGAGTTAGCCTAAAGACACTAAATCAACTCTCTGATAGGGGACATCTTTTAGACCTGTATCAATTTATAAGCATACAGATACTGATTCATTTTATACTGTCTTCCTTTTATTAATTGCGTGTTTTTGTTCTTTTATTGTTTAATGGATTTGTTAATATTCTGAATAAACTTGATCAATTCATTACTATCTTCACCAGAAGCTCCTTCTTGGAGTACCTTTAAACTGTTGAGTCTTGCTCGGATGTAGACTTTGCACTCTTCGTGCTGAACTGATGTGGGCCTCAAGTTGAAAGATGAAGCCTGAAGTCCAAATCTTACTGGGTGAAACACCTACGCAGGCTGGTCATATACTGACGGCTTAGCCTTACCAGAGCCTTCAGTTCTGCTGAAAGCTCCCCATTGTGACTTATTTTCTTCAAATATTAGATTTTTTTTCCAGAGACATTTAATGAGTTTGATGGAAACCCATGCCCACGTAGACATTTCTTAGAAAGAAAATGATGTCAAAAAAGAGCAAAAAATAAATTGAAACTGATAATTCCCTTTACTCTTATTGGTTTCGCTGTTTGGCTTTTATTGGGCTTTTTTGTGGTTATTGCTTAATATATATTTTTAATATTATGCTCTTTAATTACATTCTTTAAGCTTTCAATTGTAACGTCTGTGGCATTTGTAGAGGTCGTGCAGGGGTGCTGTAGATTTAGGGAGGGGGAATGTGGCTTCATTAAACGCCCATCCCAACATATTTTAGAACTGGTGCAATTATATAAACAAACGCCAGTCCTAGAATAATTGGTGAAAGTGTCGGATAGTGCCTTTTAAACAAAATACCCAGTCACCCTCGATGTGATTTCCAGCGATTATATCACTGAATTACCCCTCTTTTTACTGAAGGAGGCTAAAGCGCATGTGTACTTAGTAGAGAAGTTGTGGTCATGGAAGGTAGCACCCGCGGTGACAGTCGAAAATGTGCAAGATAAAAATAGGTTCCTTTCCAACCCGTTGAGTTGTGGTATAGTAATAAGTTTTACCTTCCGCAAGCTTAATTTTTTTTGTACCAAGAATGTTTTGAACATAGTACGAAGCATGCATAAATACAACCTCAGTCGACTGTTTTGATGTCAGCCCCTTTGACAATACCTGCCTGGTACTTTATACTTGTGATGTATGCAAGCATACTAAATGGATATCTGCCAGGGCCCTCGAAGATAAATGCACGCTTTCCAACAGAAATTTCCAACTGACGTTTTATTTACTTTTTTTCCACAGATTCAATTGTAATACCGGTATGTATATGTGTAAACGGCAACAATGCATCTCAGATTTGCTTCTCTACCCTTACAGACGACACTGCTTAGAGTAGATGCAGGTTTGTGTTTTAATCGAAATGCAATAAACGCGCATGTCGCGGACCTGCCAGATGGACAGATGCTGGCAGTTTTAAACATCCCCGGGAGAGAAAAAAAGCCAAGCAATGGCGTTTTAGGAGCTCAGCCAAGGGGGGCATTATTCCTGGGAGCACTCGGGAGCGGCTACTGCTTCTCCGGGCCCTGCTTGTGCAAGGATAAACATTCGAGAGTAGACGTTATTCCGCGTCACTTGTACCGCTTGAGCATCTACCCTCTGACCCCCATTTAGTAGGAGTGACTGGAAATGTGTCGAAACAGGAAATCCCATATGCTTTGTAGTAAGTCAGTGAGACATCTGTTCAGAGGCAAGGGAACCATCAAGGCAAGTTTCTTACGTGACATGCCGGTTATAAGTGCAAGCTTGTGTACTAGTACCTCTTAAAAGAATATCGAAAACTCATGGGTGCTAGACTCGATGTTCTGCGTCCTTTTTTTCGCATTAATCTCTCCCAAGTCCATACAGTATGACTTTGGGTGTATGACCTTCGCTCACACCAGAACTTCTATTTTTGAAAGGGCGCGGCGAGCGTGTGGGGATGCAAGGAAAATTGCTTCTAATCCTTTGTGCTGACTAATTTGTACACCCTGCATTTTTCGATTGATTTCTTCAGCATTAAATGTTAAGAACCATGTGTTTAGAAAATGGCTCCACACTAAGTAAGGTATTAGATGCCACATTCTTGTAGCTCTGTGCATTCTGTGGAGTCTGGGTGCCAGTAGGGCCACTAAGGGTTTTATGGAAGCGTCGATGTAGGTGCCTCAAGTCTCAGTGAGGGGCTGTTGGTGGTGATGCCCCTTGAAATTGACACCTATGTTCTTCATATCCAGGAGCATCCCTAAGAGGTAAAATTCCTAGAGATGCCACTCTCCATGTCTCTGGCACACGCACTCTCTCTCTCCCTCATATATATTCCTGACATCGTACGGAAACGACAGAAGTGGGAGTCCTCATCAGAATTTTGATCACCTATTGTAGGCTTATTACACTCCAGAGAATTCAAGCAGTTTCACTCTGCACCTTAAGCTTGCATTTTTCCTTAAGATGGGTGAAGTGTGAAGGCAAAGTTGATCTTTATAGAACAACCATTACCGTTTTGCTTATTGATAGTCCCCTATATTTTTTGTTCCTGGTTTGGTCCTACAAAAACCTAGTATTCCAAATGTTTCCTTTTTCATTGGCCCACCATGGATAATTAGCTGGTACCCTAAGTCAAAGAATCAACATCGATCTCTTCAGTCTCCACCTTTTAAAGCATTAAGGCCTTCATGCTCTCTTCTTGTTGCTACAAATACATAGTAGTTCTGTCAAAATCTGTGTTTCTAAAAGGTTCAATTTCTACCTTTAAGCACACCCATGCTGGTATTGGCTTCCAAAACTAAGAATAGGACTGTGTGCCTCTGTCTTGCAAGTGGCTGGCAAATGGGATATCGGAGACTTTGGAGGGTCCTTAGGGGGAAGGGGGGGTGTTTGGAGACTGGGGACTGCCACAGCCCACAAGTTCAACACAGTGCTGGAAGAAAGTTTACAAGCAAGCACAGTCCAATATTTTGACCGTGGACACAATTGCAATATCATCTGTTACACGCTGAAACATGGCCTGGGAGAACCGGCAGCAGTGGGTAGCCACGGCTGAATCAGACGACCCTCGTGACATGGCTACTTAATTCCAAGACACTCCCCTATTTCTTGTGCCAGCCTGTGAAGCTCCAATGAATAATCCAGGCACCATTCAGCAGACATTGTGGGGTGGGCAATGCCCATAAACAAATCCAACACACACACACACACACACACCACCACCATCATGGCCCAGGTGTTACTGGTGAGAACCAATTCCTGCACAAACAAGCATTTTCAAGGGCCAGCGATTATTGGAAGTGAGAAGTCAGAGCCGAAGGAGGAAAAGCAAGACAAACTAGCAGAAAGGAAAAGGAAGGAAAAGTGTTGTGTGAGAAGTCATTGACAGAGAGATGGAGGGAGAGAAAAAGGCACAAGAAGTTGTGAGGGGACCATGATAACAAGGAAGTGGAGAGAGAAGAAATCAGACAAGCTGGTGAAGGTTACCAAGTTTTTGTATAGGTGAGGCAGGCCTTGCTCATGATGCCTTCAGAAGAGTGGCCAACCTCTTGACCCAAATAAAACGAGTGGAAAACAATGAGCAGGAAAGAGTAAAACCGTGCCAGGGCCTGGTACCTAGAAAAAGGGCTATTTAATGTCCGAAACTTCGGTGAGAGAAGGTGGTGGGCTCTTGAATGACCAAAGCGGATTGCTTCCTTTGGACTCTTCATACTGCCCTAGGCTGTGGAACATGCTAGTTCTAATCTTGGACTGCCTGGGTTACCCTAAATCTATGGCTACTCTGACCTTCCTCAGGGATTTCCCATCTATCCTTACACTAACCAAGATGAGTGTTTGGGTTTAGGGCGTGCCTTGGCAATTCATTTGATTTCACTCATACCCTCACTACCCTTCTCTGCCGATTTCCTCTCCTTGACTCCTCCCCACCAATCTTCTGTCCCTCTAGTGTTTAACTCCTCCTCCTCCTCCAAATTTGACGTTGAGTGTCAGTCTCCTCCTACCACTGCTCCTCCCACTGCTCCTCCCACTAGTTCACTTCTACTACTCCTCCCGCCACCAGAGCTCCTCAACCACTACTCCTCCTGGTCCCACTGCATCGACCCCTTCTCACACCACTACTACTACTCATCCCACTACAATAACTACTCTCCTTTGCTATGCACCCATCACTACTACACCAAACCTCCTCTGAATAAAACCACTCATCCATGCCCTTTATCCATGCATCTTCACACTGCAGAATCGGTCCTCTTTCCACCAACTCCTCTTCAACCACTACCACCACAAATTGCTGTGCCGGTTCTCCTCATGCTTGTGTCGAGCTGTTCCTTACTCTCCTTGGGACCTCACCCACACAACCCATACTTCTGGAGTTCTGCTACATACTTAAATTTCACTCCCCATGATCTGATTGGCCCAGAGCTTTAAGCAATTTACACCTTTTCTCCCCTCCAAAGAGAGCCCTGTATTTAGAGGTCTATAAAAAGTGGTTAAGCCAAGCCCCCTTTCCTCATGGGGGGCAAGGGGGCTTGGTGGCTTCCTGTATTGGCACAGGGATCTTTCTGTGAGTTCTGTGCTCTGGTGGGTAGGTCTAGACTGAAAGTGTTTTGCCCATCTTTGACACCTGTGGGTAGAAGACACTGTTGGGCACTCGACAGGATTGCATCGCCAAAATGGACAAACACTGAACGACAAGGGATCTCATGCAGTAGATGTCCGTTGGTCTTACTTGGCCTGCGTACGTTTGGTGCTCTGCAGTCTGGGCTGTGGTGCATGGTCGGACCACAGTTGACTAAACTAGACCCTGCTTGCATCAAGTCTTTCTCCATGCAAGGTGAAGGGAAAGCCAACTGTTTGAGCTCATTCACACAATCACTGGTGAGGTATGTATGACCTGTGCGTATTTTGGGGACTTATTCCCTAGAGGGCGGGACCATAATACCAGCCCTGTCACTCCTTTATAATCAATATAGCTGTGTAAGCTTCGATTGCCTCACCTAAAAATGTCCCTGCCCTGCCTTCAGTTTCCTTAGGTCGTATAGTTTGTTGCTGCTAGAGTTGCCACAACCCACATTTATAGTAGGCAGCTCCATGGTTGTCCTTCTACCACCCTCACCTAGTTCTTGAGGTTTCCCTCTGGTTGACCCTGCCTGAAATCCTCTGGTGTATATATGGGCTTTATTTTTGACAGTGGCTTGAATATTTATAGCGTGGTCTGCCCATGTGGTGTTTATTATCGGTGCATAGGTGACACCCATGGACTGGTTGTTTTCAAACATGAACATTACAATCTGCCCTACTGTTAAGTGCAGTATCGGACACATTTACTCCTTTAAAAATAGGCAAATACTCCCAACAATAAAAATGGGAAACGGACGCATATGACCCTGTGCTCCATGGATATGTTTGGACCAGCAGTGCAACATAGTACCACAGGAGGAAATTGCTATTACTGCCTGATCGAAAGACGTAAACATGCATTTTTCAATGTGTATGAATAACTAGGTGCAAAGAAATCATTATTACTAGAACACTTCTGTTTCCCAGTGAAAACATGTTTACTTATAGAATATGGACTTACATTTTTACTACCATAAAAATCGTTTTTCTCCCGACTTTAAAAACAATCTTATCTGAAGTACTAATTACAGTCCTCTTCAGAGAAAGTACCATTCAAGGAGTGGCAGATAGATACATTCCTGAGACTTCCATCACCTAACTTAATCCACCCCCTTAACCAGTGTGAACTAACCTACTCGTACATCCCGTCCCCTTTCTTCCATCCTTGTGGGTGTCCCCCAACATGGGGATGGTACCAGATCCTTTGGCAGTGAAATATTGAGCTGCCCCTTTAAATTTAGTTTTGCGTGTCAGGGTGCAACCTCGGCGTGTGGGACTGTCTTTCCACGGCCCCGCCCTCTGGCACCTCACCACAGTCCCTTTTTCTGCATGGACGGTGTCCGACCTGGCAGCCAGTGCAGAGACTTTTTTAGCTTTCTGCTTGCTCCCTGTTTTGTTTTTCAATCATAACTTCCCTTCGGTGCCTCGCCACCCTGGTGCATGTCGGCTGCAGGAGGATTCACAAGATGGGCCTCATGCGACCACTCAGTCGGACCCCCATGCACTCTGTATTGAGTGTTTGGGGCCCGACCACTGCTGGCACTTGTTATGCTTGCAGCACTCTCCACATCATAGGGCATTGCAGAATCGGTTGTTCCAGTGGAGGGAGGTCTTCCACACTTCTCCTCCGCCCTACCTTAAGGACTTGATCTCCAGGCCCTCTCAAGAAGACACAGTGGGCCCTCTGTTCAGCATGGCTCAACAGCGCAGTGATTTCTTCCCCGGGAGTTCCCACAGATGGGGGTTCCTCGGATTCAGGTTCTGGCAGGCCCGAGTCCTCTAAGGCTACCGGCTCCCAAGTTGATGGACTCTGGTTGGGGGGAGGTGAAGGGGGGCCCTACCAGGAGCGTTAAATGCCACCTGCAAGAGTTTATCCTCTGCTCGATCCAGCACGGCTACTGGCCCTGCCTACTGGCGCTCGCTCTGAGGTCATAAGTCAGGGTGTTACGACTAGTGGCCAGCTGACCGAGGGCTCAGCGATTACCATAGTGATCGATGAGGTCAACGCTTCACTTGGGGTGCAAGACCCAAGCTGTATCCCTTTGTGTCTGAGGCCGCTCATGGCTCGGGGCAATCGCACCCTCCAGCCTGGGGCCTAGCGAAATGCTTCAAAATGGCAGAGTGGCACGTGGCTGAGCATGCCAGGCCGGTGACCATCTTGATTCCAGCTCAGGGCCCGCCTGTGCTTTAGCCCATTGAATAGGCTTTCCAAGACGATCCCAGTACCCTTCCCTCTGTTAGTGGCAGCGGATTGTGCGGTATAGGCTTCTGGTCTCCTCAGGGATACATCTACCCATTGCAGCCTTACAGCTACACGTTTCGGGCGCCTCCGTGCTTTGACCAGGAGCAGAAGCCATGCACCTCGGATGGCCGGGCTCCTAGGAAACTGGCGGCTAGCGAGGTCCGCTTCAAGTGCTTACTCTTCCTCTTGCGTTCCCCTCAGATGAACAGGCTCCTAAAGGATATTTTCAAGGTCATCCTGCAGGTGGTGCCTCCCTGGACCGCTCTTCTGGGTACTCCTCCCATTCCTCCAGCGCTGCCGGTTCCAGTGCCAGCCCCTCCCTGGTTCAGGCCCTGCTGGTTGTTCAGACCCCTCCACCTCCTCCTATGCCTCCCCCTCAACAGCCGTTAAACCTTGCATCGGTGCCAGACCTGGGGGGGTATGGGGGAGGGGGGACCCTGTTGGCACCTGTATCCCAGGGCCTGTACTCCCCTCGGTCTGTTAAAAAAATAAATAAATAAATAAAAAAAGCGGGAGGTGGTCCATGACTATGATGACGCCCAGGACAATGAACCCTCGGCATCCGTTAAGGCCTTTCATGACAGCCTTCAGGGCCTGGCAGAGTTCTTGAGGGTCCCTCTGCCCAAGGAAGCCGCCGCCGCCCCCCCCACCCCTTCCCCCTACGAGTCTGGAGTGCTAGCAGAGGTCTGGTTAAGTGCAACACAATCTGGCATCCGTCTCCAGAAGGTGGTGCAAAAGGTCTGGGAGATGCCCAGGGCCAACGCCCAGATGAGAAAGGTTGGACAGCAGGTTCAGGCTGACGGACGGGGAGCCAATCCTCCTGGCCTCCCAGCTGCATTCTTCAGTGGTGGCTGTGGCTTTATTATATTCTAAACCATTGCCTTTGTTGTTTTCCATGGGAGCCACCTCCAGTTGCCTCTCCAGTCCTCTAGTCTTTGGGAAAGCGCTGTTATTTCATCTCAGGACTGCATCTGCAGCAAGCCAGCGATGACGCCCTCTTGGCTATGGCTTACCAGAAGCTGCCAGATGCCCGGGCCATTTCACAGGACCTCATGGAGTCTTTGGTATCCCACATCGACACAGCCCGCAGAGGGCTGTGCCTTGGTGTCGCGATGAGAAGGATGGTGTGGATGCGCCATTAAGTTTTCATCTGACGTGCAGGTGTGGATCATGGATTTGCCCTTCGAGGGCATGGACCTTTTTCATTTGTCAACCGATGACGAGTTGACAAAGAGAACCTCCACTCAAACCGTGAAGTCCTTGACCATCCTGATTTGACCATCCTGATAAAATCTGTTCAGAAATCCTTCCATCAGTCCCAGGGCAGGACCGAGTTCAAGCCCTGTGCTTTCTTCGGCTTTAGGGGGGTTTCGTGACTGCGGTACACAAAGGCCTGACTGGTCACCCAGCGACAACAGGAGGAAGGGGGGTGTAGAGGATTTCACACAAGTTTGTCCGCTTCCCCTACTCTGCCCTGCCTCTGGCGCCTAGAAGCAGTGACCTCCAGGACAGAGAATACAGCTCGCCTGTCGGGATCATTGGCTCTTTTCCTGGAAGCGTCTTTTCAGCAACCCATGGATCCCATCAGTAGTCTCCACGGACTTGAGTCATCCTCTTCCTTTGCCTCTACCATCATGTCCTCCTCTGATCTGGGTTCCACTGCTCTTTTACGGGAGGTCCTTTTCGCTCTAGGAGATGCAGGCGATGGAACCAGTTCCTCTTACAGACATGGGCTCTCTGTACTATTCCAGGATTTTTGCAGTACCCACGAACAACCAGGCTGGTTTGAGGGTGATCGTGAACCTGTAATTTCTAAATCTGTCTTTACCGCTGGAACGCTTGAAGATGATTACTCCCGCATACATAGTGTCTCTGTGCAGGGAATTGGATGTTCCATGGACCTCCAGAATGCGTACCTGCATGTCCCCATCCACCACTTGTGTATAGGCGCGTTATAAATGCCATATCATATACCAACTGCATCTGACGTGTCTGCGGTGAAAGATTACGTCGTACCACTTTCAGTATAAAGTGCTGCCCTTCGGCCTGAACTCCCCTCGTGTCTTCACAAAGTTCATGAACGTAGTGGTGGGCCTTCTCCACTTGGAGTGCCATCATCTGTACCCTTATTTGGACAACTGGTTGGTGAAGGCTAAGTCACCCGTTGTACGCCTGCCAGAGATTGGCAGATATCCTTCATCTGCTGGGGTTCTCCTTCAACCAGATGAAGTCGGTTGTGCCTATCTCAGGATCTGGTCTTCCTAGGTGTGCGTTGGGACACTATGTTTCAGCGAGTTTCCCTTCGCTCGAAGAGGCTCTTTTCCCTCTGCAAGGTGGGTCCTGCCTATTCTGGGCCTGATGGCCTCCTGCATGATCACTGTACATCACGCTCACCTCAAGATGAGGTGCCTCGGGCTCCACCTGGCGGCCAATTGGGATCAGTAGACGGCGTCTCAGTCGGACAGGATCCCAATACCACCGCTCCTACTGCCTGATCTTCGCTGATGGATGGCAGTGTTTTCCCCCTTCACCCGACCGGATCCTACCTTGGTGGTGATGTCTAACTCCTCTTTCGGGCTGGGGAGCTACTTGGAAGGGCTACGCGATTCATGGAGCATGGTCCAGGACTGAAGCCCTCCTGCATATCATTCTGCTCGAACTCAGGACTGATCTCCATCCCCCCTCTGACTGCCCGCTTACCCCCTCTACATGGAGGCGGTATCGATCTTGAGTGGGCCCTGACAGGGATTTTGGATTTCGGATTTCAGCAGTCCACCTCCTGGGGGACAGCAATGCAGAAGCGACCAGGTGAGCCGACTCCTTGTTGCCCTTGTTCCAGCATCGGGGGGGTTAGGGGGGAGGCGGTTCACAGACCTGGATTTGTTTGCATCCCCTCTGAATTCCAAGTGCCCTCATTTTGCTTGGCAGGATGGGGTTGGGGGTCTCTGGGAGATGCCGTCCAGATCAGGTGTTATGCGTTCCCGCCCACCCCTCTGCTCCAACGGACCCCCTGCAAGTTTCAGGCTTTGGGTTGCAGCCTCATCCCAATTGCCACCCACTGGCCTTCGAGACCCTGGTTTTGGAATCTGCTACATATGTGCCCCCCCCCCCCCCCCCCCCAGGGTCCCGTCCAGCTTCCGATGTCCAACGGGATTCCTGACGCAGCAGGGTGGGGCGGTGGAGCATCCGGGTCTGGCCAAGCTGGCACTGGTGTCCTGACCAGCTAAGGCTTCAACATGCTACATTTTCGGATGACAACTAGGACATCATTCAGCAGGCCAGGTGCCCCTCGACTCGGTCCCAATATAAGAGTAAATGGAGTAGGCTTTGCCATTGGGCTCGGGACAAGGGTCTAAACCCGGTCACCTGTCCTCTGGATGACATACTGGCTTTTTCTGCACACCTTGCTCGTTCTGGAGTTCAGGTGGATGCGTCCCGCTCATATTTAGCACCCATTGAGGCTTACAATAATTCCCATGACGTATTGCTACTTTCCTTGAACACCATTATCTGTTAATTTTGCAACTGGTTACAGCTTTCAAAACTGTCCTACTCCTTAAAAGCAAAGACAAACGAGGGATCCTTATCCGATAGCACTGTGACAAAGCATCAGGAGGTTTTTGAAAAATAAAGCACTTGTGACTGGGAAACCGCTTCAATCCCAATTGATTGAGGGAAATCACAGGAAATGTATATTAGGGCGAGGGTACAGTGCTCACTCTGCGGCAATGGAAATGGAGCTGCAGGGCCACTTCGGGAGACTACAGCATGCAAGAGAGGTGGGAAAACGTGTCTCCCGCTGAGCTAATGCTTATGGGCCCGAGGATCATGCAGCGTTTAGAATGAGTTTTACCAAAGTACAGGTCGTTGGAGTAATGGCATCTGTAGGACCTATGGCAACATCAGTCTCTCAGTCTTAGCCCTGTAACAGATCCAGCCTGCCAATAGTGCCGAAAAGGACATTGGTGACAATCCCTAATATGGTAGGTATGTTGGGAAGCATTGTTGAGATTGGGCATCGAAGCACTTCAGCATGGATGAAACCTAAGGAAGAGCCTGTCTGGCCGCCCAGGTCTACCTCATTATGATCCTGAGAGGTGGATTCAGCTGTGAGAAGACTCTGCAAAAGTATTAACCTGGCTGTTAGTGTGACTGGAGCAACAGACTGCATAATAAATCCAAGATCGCCCCCTCACCGATTGTCTTCTAATCCGGTTTCTTTATTTTTTTTAAACAGTTAATACTTGTGGTGGTCCTGCTAAACCCGTGACTAGAGAGTGGATTTCAACCTCTGTTTACTCACAAACAGGCGAGGGTTAGAATAAACTCCTACTGTTCTTCTCACTGACATTTGACATACTGAGCAATACATGATGTATCCTTTATCCTGTTAGGAGACTGTTTTCGAGATACCAATCCTTAATTTTTTATATTTTCATTGACACTAGACCTAAAGTGAAACTAACAGTACCTTGCTCTCCACGGGGGGGGGGGTCGGGGGGGGGGAGGCCTCTACACTGAAACAATGTTGCCCATGCACAGCTGGGAGCTGTCGACAAAGGCATGCTTGCGTTGCATTGTCTGCCTTTTGGAGTAGTATTTTGCTCTCCATTTAGGGATTGGTGTGATCAGATAGGGTCTTGGCAAATGCTGTGTTCAGAAATTAACCGGAGGCAAAGGTGCTGTTGCCCACCTCTCCTTCATTTTTAAGTGCTGCACAGGCCAGTGGCATGTTAGCAGATGTTCTATCCTGCACATGCTTTGAGGATGCAACTCACATTAAGTCTGCCTGTGTCCCCCCACTGCCGAGTGGCCACACTGCTGAGGGTTGCATATTTTGTGGAAGCTAAACTGCACCACGGTCTGAGTATTGCTGCATGTGTTGCATACAGATATTTGGTACACAGTATGTTTTATGTGTTTGCACATACACATAGGCGTACATTGCAGACATCTGACAATTAGATAGGGCAGCGTGTTGTCCCTTGTTGTAGGCATTTCTTCTAGTTCTGCATGCCCTTTGATGAAGCAGAGGGGCTTGGCACTGGTTGTGACTGCAGGAGAAGAGTCCCAAGTTTAATTTCTGTCGGTGTGCTCTGTATTTGTTGTGGCCAGGCTTCCCAACGCTTTCCGGGCATCTTGTAGGATGGTTCATAGGACTATAACCCGGTTCATAATGGGACATGGTATCGACCAATGTGCACCAGCTTGGTGTAGTTTGATTGTGCCAAACCTATGCTTTGCATTATCCGTTAGAAATAGTCCTAAGAACCACCACTGGCCCCTTTTTTTACAATGTGTGCCCGATTGTCCCAATTCCTCCTAGTGCCTTATTGGGTCTTCATTTTGCTTTAAATATGGACGGTGGTAGCATCACATTTTTCCAGGTTGCAATTTTAAACGTTCAGCCCCCTGAATCCCATATTGTACCTCCTGCTTGGGGTGAAGCAGTAAAGGGGATGTACCCTCTAGGGCTGATCTTACCACGCAGAGGCTGTGATGGGTTAGTTTACAGGGGAGCAAGGTTAAATGTATTTGCATTCTAAGGCGTGGTGGGCGTGACTCCTAACACTGGGCTGCATTGCTTGAGATGTAGCGTAGATGACCGGGTCCCTAATTTAACATTTACATTCAAGAAACTGTTTTTCCTGTTCACATTTCTTTCACTTTATATATTTTGTAATGAATTGAACATTGTCATTGATCAGCTTTACAAATGGCGACGCCCCCCTGCCGTCATAATAATACATACACTTCTTATACATTGGATTTGTATTGACCCTGTTATTTCCCTTGGGTTTCATTGTTTTACACCATAAAACCAGCACTGTGCATCCGGCATCACCAGGTAAGCAGGAGCTAATATGCAGTGGGACTGAAATCCATGACATTGGAACCAAACTTGAACTTTGTGTCCACTATTTGTGCCAGTTATTCTTTCAATGTGTTCTTGATGTCGTACGTCTCTTACTCTATACACATACACTGAGTTAATGCCACATTGCTATGTTTCTATGGCACCAGCTGGCCTAGGGAGTCCAGTGTAGCACAAGTTAGTTTAGTGTCAAGCTAACTAGGCTATTCTGTGCTGTATGCGGTAGTTGAGAAGCTCAAAGCTAACTATAATCTCGATCCATACATTGGTTTCTGCTTTTTCTATATACATTTTCATGCCTTTCACTTTTTGCCAGCTATTGCATCATACATTCCTTATTGGCCAATTATTGTTCAATTGGTGTAGGAAGTGGAAGATGCCTACTCCCTGCTCAAACGGTAAGAGCACATAACGATGTCACCCTGCCTCTGAGAATATACCCTCCATGACATAATGTGCTGCATGGCGATTTGGAGACGGCTGCAAAAAAGAACTAAAGATTTGGAATTCGCAGTGGTGAAAATGGGAACAAATTGGTGGGGGATCCCATAAGGGCCGGTGTGGAGGCGCAGTTCGTGGGGGGCGGTGCCCGAGGAGGCAGGCTTAAGGGGGGCAGAGCTGGCAATTGACCTCCGATCAAAGGAAATGTCCAAAATAGTTTAAAACGGCACTAATTAATGCTGCTTTTCCAACCTACATATCAATTCCAATTTACACCACTTCCATGGCACTGGTGATGTTACTTCACTATGCGGATAATAGTTTTGACCAGTGTTGCTGAGTAAATATTCTTTAAAATGTACAATTTGCCTCATTTTATTTAAAAAAAACTCTCCCTTGGGTACTATTCAAACAGGGTGAATTCTGTTCGTCATAAGCAACGTTTTCTTTTACTTGAACCACACCCAGCACAGCTCCTTCAGTTTCCCTCTGAAAGCAGTTGGGTGGCTGCATCATGTGTGATAGTTTCAATGTTAATAGGGGTATCTATTCATACAATGTTTGTCAGATACCTGTAGATTTATTTATGCAGTGTTTGTCGGATACAGGTATCCAACAAATATTGCATGAATAAATAATCCGAGTCTATCCGACAAACATTGCATAAATAGATAGGGTGTGGCTGAGGGCTATAACTTCCTCTTGTGACCTCTTGCATGGGGTCACCAAAGGAAGTTGGTTTGCTCGCAGGCGTATATATAATATATTTTTTTTTCACCCCAGCTCAGAGCTGGGGTTTGGCGCAGCTGACTCTGGTCGGATCCCGAGATCTTCACATCTGGTGCCGGATCCGGCGAGAGCCGGCCCAATGACCAGCGCTGGGAATTCAACATTATCCAGTTGATCACCCTGGGCACATCCAAGTACATGACAATTGGTGGCATAGCCACCAACAGCCTTAAATTTGGTCTCTGGGCAATTGCCCTCAGGAACGCATGTGTGAGTGGGTTTTGTTGCTTAATTAAACCATACTCTTTCTATTCTGGTGTGCAGAGGTCAACCAAATTTCATTATAGCAACATAGCTTGCTTGCCCCTTGTCCCTTTTCATTTTTTCCTCGGGGCATATCACAGAAGTCGTGAGGAACAATTTAGGCATAGGTCCATGAAAGCAGATTTGTGTGCTTGTCTCATTTTTTTTACTGCAGATGTCCAGAAGATGGTGGCCACAGATCAAGAAGATCCATACACTTTTTCTGTGGTGGGCTAAGGGTTCTGGCTTCCTGGAGAATCGCACAAAAATGTTTATGGAGGCAGTGGAGTAAGTACTTCCAGGTGAACTGAACCTTCTACTTTGGTTTATTGTACTGGGAAAGAAGTGGAACCTGTGTACCCTTTTGGACTTTATTTCTTCAGTCTTGTCTAGAGTATTTTAAAATGATCATTCTGGCTTGGCAGAGGGGGAACTAGCTTTGTATCGTTGACCTTCATTTTTCATACTTGTATGTCCCTAGCTGGAAGTTGCACAGGAGTTGCCTTGGGTTTGTTGCTGGGGGAGAGCCCTACACATACGGTCTTCCATTCTGAGCAGAGCAGAGCTCCCTGGTACTTTACAAAGATCATGGCATCAATGGTGAAATAGATGGGTCAGTTTCAGACATCGCCTTGTGTGCTGGAGGTTCTCGGTTATTGGGTAATACTTGGAAATGGGAACATCTCTCGGAGACTCTGCATATGCTTTTCTCTGCTCTCTGCAGTGAATTGAATTGCTGCTTTCAGTTATGAATGTGTTCTGGGTATGATCCAAGAATGTGGTGGTTTCTGCTCTGCTTATGGTGGATGGTATATGCCTTTTTCTCATCACTTTGCCTCTTCCACTTAAATCTATTATGCTTTGTTATTGGGTTTTCTATAGTTTGACTAACTTCTCATGGCCTCTTGGTGAATAGGGAAAGGCAAGAGATGGGTTGGATGTTGGGGGTAGAGGGAGAAGAGCACGTAATGTTTGCTGCAGTATTCATTATTGCAGGTGTGGATAACACTGGCGTGCTATTCATGTCATCACCTAAGCGTTATTGGAATAGCAGCAGGCGCTGGTGAGACACGGCTTCACCATACCGTGGGGTTGGAAGGTGTATGTTATGTATGAATTTGTGATACAAGTCTGGTGCATGCATGTTGTGTGCTTTGAAATTGTGATTAAGGGTGTCTGGCATGGAGTAGCTTAGTGTTGTGGAAGGATATCCTGGCTGGCTGACGGATTAGTTTGTAGTTGGTGTTTTTTGGTAAATTGATGCTAGGAGACTCTGCCATGGTGCTGTACACCAGTCTGGTCCATCACCGCACAATCAAGGTCATAGAGTAGATCATTGTAAAATGATAAATATTTGCGATGTTTATAATTTGGCAGTAACATAACATTGCATGCAGAATGCCACAATATATTAGCAGCATTTTGTAATATTTCTGTTTGGTGGCAACACGCTCACCTCACCTATCAACACCTGCTTGCAGTACAAAGGGGTTTGGAAGAAAAAATCTTGCAGGGGTTTTCTGCATTCCCTCTCATACATGGTAGCGGTTGTCTGTTGGCAAGATTCTTCAGAAGCTTAATGTTATCCCCAAGTTGGCACATTTGCATAAAAATAGACTTCAGTATCATTTGAGTGGTTGGAGGACGGAGACAGATCTTTAAGATCAGAGGACGGTTAATTCAGAAGGTATGTGGCTTGCCTCGCCTGCCCTATAGGTTAACATTCTGTGACTTTGTTGCAACTGCACTTTTCCCAAGGTGAACCAACAAATATGCTTTTGCATCCCGGTCTACACCATTGTAAATGGAAGCATTTTTAACTGCATGCATTTGTCTTCAAAACACGTCTCCAGGTGAGCTTTGTACCACCTGTGTAACTTCGTTTTTGTTCTTGAAAAACTTGTTATGCTGTAAAGTGTGGCTGGCTTCTTCATTCAGCCTCTTGAATCCTCGTGGGTAGATTTGTGTCATTATGATCAATACATTTTAAAGCTGACTGGAATAGCTCTCCAATAAAGAATAACGGCTTGGTAGTGCCAAGGCCTTGATTCTGACTTGTTCATCTTATTAACTCAAGCCGACTTTCAGAGGCATTGCTGTTCACGTGTCTATGTGGGTGCATGTGTGCCTTGGTGAGGGGAATGTCTAGTATGACTTGTGCTTCACTATGGGTGTGGACGTCTGTGCCTTATGCATTAGTCACTGAGCTGCGCAAGTATAGATTTGTCCATACTGAATATTCAAACACAAGGGGGGTTATGGGAGTCCCTTTGCCAGCCATTAGTCCCGGTTTTGAGTCTTAGCCAGATTCTTAAGCTCACTATCGCTTTCACAGAGGAGAAATATCCATAACATCAGTCTTTGTCCCGCCCTGGGGCAGTCCAGAACCAAAATGCTAGGCAATTCTCCTCTGAACAAGAGTACTGACGGCAACACCAGACGCGTGTTTCGGCCTGGTTGGGTATCATCAGTAGGGTGATGGCTGTGTCTCTTGAAGAGCAGTGAGCAAGGGGTCCATGTCTGGATTCCCCTAGTAACTCGGGGTGAGTTACTTTAATTATGCAAATACAAGGGGGTTTCTGGGAGTCCCTTTGCCAGCCATTACTCCCGGTTTTGAGTCACTATTCTTAGTTTTATAGTTGTATTGCATTTTATGATTTTTCATATGTCTTTAGTTATTTTGTCTCTTGTTCTATTTGTTTATAGCGCATACAAATAACTGGAAACACTTCTTGAACTAATTGACGTTGACCCTCAAAGTAAATACAGATTAAATGTGCATTTAGCTGCAACAAAGCAGTAAGACCACATGAAGGTTCTTTTGGCAGATGCAGTCCTGGTCCCATCTTTTTCACATCTGTCGATATATTTGTTGGGGTGTGTGTACAATATTACTCCTCTACTCTGAAGAACTAAGTGGAGAGGATATACTGTCCAGATTGTGATCCGGTGAGTTGTTGTTGGTTGGCTTTTGTATAATTCTCAATAACCATGTGTCCTCGGAGCTCTGTGGACTTGCCTCGGATTGTTGCAGGGGAGATCATGGGTCTATAAGTGAAAGTGTGTGTACTGGAGTATCTTGAGTAGGTTATATTAAAGGTTTTGCCTGAGGGCTAGACTTGTGCTCTAACCACAATTCTGCAAACTTGACTGTGTTCATAGAAAGCCTGTTTGTTTCTTTTGTTTGTGTCAAACCCCTAGTATCTTAAATGCCACATTTCTGAAGAGGCTTTTCCTTTAGCCTAACCTATCGCCCAATCACCTCTTCTGGTCCTTGCCATGGCCCCTCCACCAAGAGATGTCAGTCCACCTCCTGCTAGGCAAAAGCACAGTAACCTGTGAAAACCAGCCCATTATCCACAATGTGTTCAGCATAAAGAGCCACTAAAGCATTCCTGCCCGCTGCTATACCCGCTGTGAGTTGAGTGAATCCAACTAGACGCTCGGCTCCCTGGTTCTTGCCCTTTCCATTACTTTGGCACTCTTTGCTTGACCACGACATCCTTTCAAAAGGAAGCACAAGTGTCTCGTTTATGAAGGAGGAAGAGTTGGAAAATTAGCATTGTAGTGCTTAGATGCCGTACTCGTGTGGGAGTGCAATTGGTTGTGTAATGTACTCGAGATCTGCTCAAGCTGTCCAATGTCATTTGGAGCCTATCTGATTGGATGTGCTTACAGTCTCGAGTCCGCCCACCAGGAGTGTGCATTTGCATTCTGTGCTTTGAATCCCTAAGTTTCCATATGAAATAATAGGAATGCATTGGGGATTGAAGAAAAGTCGCCTGTCCATTTGCAGTGCAGCATCAGCATGGCCAGTGTCTGTGTTTTGGTAAGCTGAAAGTGAGTGAATTAGATTTGGAAGTTCCAGTTAGTACCCTGCCAAGTGACCCCCTTCCTGTATGGCAGTTACCTCATTGCATTCGAGGTGTCCACATGGTGAACCGTGAATGTCCCTAATGTACAAAGTTAGTGGTACGGATCCCTTCTATTTACTCGAGAAACTGTATTGGCGTCATAGAGGATGCTACTATTCTGTATAGTTGTGTGTATAATGAAAACGCTACTGCACAGGGAAGTGTGTTGTAGTGTGAAAACAAAATCAAAATATCGAGGCCGAGTACCCCAAAAGGAAATACACCGAACACGGGTTACAAAGGAACATACAAAGATCTTTAATTTATACTGAATCAGTTACAAAGAACAAAACAAAATTAGTTAGCTCTCGGCCCTCAGTGCAACACAGCGAACTCCAGCGTGGTTCAGTGAGAGACGCTGTACATTAGAGTTCGTTGCTCTTTTATACCATTTGCGAACATGATGTCCAACCCTATTTCGGGTTAATATTCCTCTAATACATTACTGATCTAGGGTTCATGCCGAGTTCGCATTTTCAAATGTTACTAGTTTGCCTTTAATACATACGCCAACAAGCCTACACGGCAACTGTGCATTCTGGGATTTCCCATACAGGTCTCCTCAAACATTAATACAATGTAGTTAAACAAGTGTTCTTAGTTCAGTATTTGAATACATTGTTCTTAACATATGCTCGCGGATTAGTTTAATTGACGCGAGTAATCCTTTACACACAGGTCAACGAAGGACAAGGTCTCAGTTCACGACCTAAACAAGTGGCCTGCAGGCAAGTTGCATATTAATTACACACAGAGGTCAAGACGGCCATGTTGTATTTCGGAATGACATGGTCCACCATTTTAACTCACAAGGTGACTTTACAGAGAACCTAAAATGGCGGATTGGAAAAATTGCGACTTACATTGATTCTAAGGTCAGGACCTTGCAACACGGATTCCTTCGCAAGTGGCTTATAAGCAGCTTGGTGTAGGCCAATATAAACATATTCATTGCAATAGAAGGTACGATATAATTTCTCTTTTGACAGTAGGACTGTTGCTGCCTCCGCTGTTTGTGTTTTTAAATGATTGACTATGCATGAATAGGTGTGCAAGTTACTTAGCAGTATTTGTAAAGCTCATTGGTGACTATTTCCATGGCTGCTTGGTGCTCAAGCTTGACACTGAGGCGGGAAACATTCCAACACTCTGTCATACACAAGGCATAAATTAGTTTTAAAAATTGATTAGCAGAGTTTGCGCATTAACATTTTTTTTATTAGCAAACAGACCAATTTGATTAGCAAGACATGAAATTAGCAACAATACAGCAGTGTTTGCGTACTGTTGAAATAAGACATTAGTGAGAGGAGTCGGGCCTAGAAAATTCTTTAAACTTCACTTAGACCTGCAGGTTAGGTAACTTAGTTTACCTATCCAATCTAAGAGAAATGCACTCACCATAGCAATGGAGGACAACCCATTTAAAATGCAACATTTTACAGAAATCCCATGCCACTACAAACCCACTGTTTGGCAAACTGTTGCCACCCAGTGAATGTTAAATAATAGTTTCAAACATCTCTTGCAAATGCTACTCGCCCGTTCTAAAAATATACTCAACTATGCAAGTGGGTGAAAAGACTTTGCGAGCCATATGAGTGTCTGTAAAATGTAAAGGGTTAGCTGCATGAATGGACACAAATAGATATGATAAAAAAGGCTCTGAAAACAGTTTGGCCAGCTGTCTCCACCAGTCGCAAGATAGATGAATGCAACCTGCAGGTTACAGAAGTAGGTATGCCATCCAAAGCATTTATGCATGTGATCATGTACATTTTCAAAAGTGTTCACTCGTCAATATGATGGAACTTTCCCAACAAAATGAAATATAGTTGTAACTATGAAAGTTAGATACACTAACGTAAACTTTACTGTAAAGCATGGGGATGCTGCATTTTATGTCCATTAGCACTTGAAATGAACAGAGAAAAGAGGGTAAAGAGAGCACTGGGGGAAAGAGGAATGCAGGAAGAGCAGTGCTTTCAGTGAAGAGGGCAACTTAAATAGCTAACATTTCTACCCAAGTGTCCATTTGATTATCAACTCTACATTTCTATGTAACACTGCTTATTTTATGCCTTGCGTACGATATGTCTTTGGCGCAGATATGGTCAGGCGGTGGGGCCCCTTGAAAAATCCAATTCGGCAATCTAATTTTCGTTTAAATCGAACTGCAAAAATCAGTGTGGTGTGCAACCTTCTGCTCTCGAGTCGACATTGTGCGACCCAGTAGGTCGGGTAGCGAGGAGTGGCAATGCCACCCGGGGCGAGCTGGGCACAGACTGTATGCGGCCGACACTGTACATTAGCTGGAAAAACTGATGCCTACTGTGCCAGCAACAGGGATTTACATTGACAAAACGCTGCTCCTGAATGAGAAACTAGTTTGTCTTTGACGCACTGTTTTACTACTCCAGTGGAGTTTATCATCGTTTGTTTTGAATAGCCACGTGTCCATAGGCGGTTTCACACTGTATCGTAAATAACATTTACAATGTGTAGGTGAAGACTCCTTTCATGTTCTTTCTCCTTAGATTGTATCTACATTGTATTCTTCTGTAGTACCCCTCGGGTTGTCGGTGTCTCGTCCACCTTATCCAAAAGAACATCGTAAAAACGAGCTTGTTATTCATTGAAATGTTTCTTTCCATTGATTTTTCAGAGGTCATTTTTTTTTCTCCTTACAGTTGATTTTGAGAGTGCGGATTCGTATTTGTTTTTAACTAAAGTGGGGGTTCTTCCGGTGAATAATATTTTTCAGTCATGAGTGGCCTCCAAAGGCAATGTTTTCGCTTTGCAGTGGCCTTTAGAACTGTTTCGAGGAAGGCCCGAAGCAAAGGCAAACCACTTGCAATAAGAAGCCACGTTGCTATGGCGACTTTGGAGGACGCCGTTTTGCAAATGTCGGTAGCAAATATTGGATGGCAGTCGCTCCGAATAGCCATGGCATGCAGGTATTATCTGTGTGGTGGCGTCTGGTCCCCAATTTTTTTTTTTTGGTATCCCCCTTGTCACGCCGCCTCAAATATTCAAACATGAGAATGAGTTTGATATCATGTGTTCATTGTTCATCTTGCAGCTGGAGACTGACTAATTTCTCAGTATGGTTTCCTTTTTTTTTAATGCTTATGCCATGAAGTTGTGTGCATGGACCGTCTTGGGCGGTTACTTTTGTTTTAACACCCATCTTGCTTTAAAAACGAAGAATTGGAAGGAGTGCTCTTTATAAACTAATTGGTGGCAATATGTCATACACGCCCTATTCGTTGTCCTACTTTATTTTCAGAGAAACGCATTTCGCTTCATGACATTCAGAACACCATGAACCTACCCTGTGAATACGGGGTTGACTAGCAAAATAAGGGAACACATGCCCTTGTACCTACAGTGATGCTTGCTAGCACCACTTGAGTGTAAACCCAAGGGATGACATTTAAATGTTTGCAAACTACAAATGTTTTTTTTTTTTTTTTGGATACCAGGGTCTCGTAAGTATTCTGCTGCTGGACAATTATTCATGGGTATATTCTGTAGGTTTTCTTTTTTTAACTTTTAATTGTCTTGCTTCCTTGGGACTATTGTCTGAGGTGCAACGAGAGCATGGCCAACGCAACAGCATCTGTGTTTCTTTTTGGTTGGGAGTTCTGTTGCCAGTTTGCTTTGAATAGCTTGTGAGCTGTCAAGAGTACGGTTACACCTCTCTGGATCCGTTTTTTGTGGGCCGGTCTGCCAGGCTGCAGACTTAAAAAGCATAGTGTGCGAGTGATGGTTTCAGCATACCAGTGTGCATTTATTTTGATGGAAGAACCAGAAATTGACACTGCAACAGAGAAAGTAGTGTGTATGTGTCTTATGGAAGTTGTGACACTGCAGTGTTTCTTTAGAATTAATTTCTAAAGAATTGGCTAACATGTCCTGTATATGTGACTGCGAGTAGAAATTCAGCTATAAAGGGCATGTTTGCTGTCTGTGTCTTTAGTGTTGAATTTTAAAGAAACCTTCAACTCTAAAAACACGGCAAACATGTCCTGTATAGTTGAGTCTTCTCACATTTAGCTACACTGGACATGGTGGCTGTACCTTTTGAATTTAATTCTAAAGAAACACTGCTTTGTTACTTTCATAAGACAAGCCAGTGTTGCGCCACGCACGCAACCTGGGTTCAGGTACCAGCCACAAGTCTGTTTACTTGCATTTGTACAGCACATTTATTTGAATACATTGGAACCCAATTTAAAAAGACATAAACTATGTTTACAATTGAGTTCTTATCTGATGGATGTTCCCCCTACGGATTAGTCCTCGGTCTCCCAACCTGCCCCACTTAGCAGACCGCTAGTAAACCTTAGTTCTGCGATCCCTCAGCGTCAGAGTGCTGGGGGTGTGTGTAACTAAGATAATGGGGTGCGTCGCCTCTATACTGGGCCTGAGGTCCTGTCCGCCATATGGCACATTGAGATGTTGGGGAGCGCCAATGCGGAGCAGAGCTGTGCACCCCCCTGGTGGTGGACAGGTTTCAAAAGAGCAGCTGTGCTGGATGATGGATATCAATAATGGGGCTTTCAAAATCGACTAGCCTACTCACATCGGCAAGACGATTTATGAAGGGTGAGTACCATTTGCAAGTTACTCAAGCTTGCTGGTGAGTATGGAGATGTTTGAAACTTATCTGACATTTACTACAAACGAACTATGAAATAAATGGCAAATAAGCTTCACTGTGCCTGACTGGCTTTTGGATAGCTGCATTGATCAAATATGATCTCTTTTAGAGATCTTGAGACTCCATGAGATGAGTGTTCACACCTACGCTGACGATACCCAGATATTCAGCAGGTTTGTTAACCTTGATGTGGTTATTTGGTAAGCTACGGCAGTGCTTGGATGAAGTTGATCATTGGATGTCCAGCAATCCGCTGCAACAAAATGCAGGTAAAACTGAACTGATTTAATTTGGTCCAAAACATCTTCTCATTGCTGAGAAAAAGCCATTTGTCCCAACTGTTTTAGGTACAAACTTAGTTTCTTTCGAAGGTCAAGAATTTGCCCTGTGTATTACAGGGCGACATTACCAGTGACTGCCAGGTTGGAGCAAATGTCCAGGCAGTACACCATATTTTGAGACTCTTTACGTATGTACTCCCCTAAATCCCTGAGGAGGATCATGCTTCAGTAGTGGGTGCTCTGATGAATGCTCACCTGGACAATTGTAACAGCCATGGGCATTCCGTCCAATCAAATTCAGACTTCAGAGGGCCCAAAATGTGGCATTTTTTAAGCTGGGCAAAACTGCCATCCATCTCGCCGTATTTTGCACTTGCTGGCGGTGGAGGACCACATCACATTTAAGGTGGCTTGTCTTGTTTTCAAATGTTTGAATGGGCTTGCTCCAGCCTATCTGAGTGAACTGCTTCAATCTCATCAACCCACAAGAGATTTGTGATCCAGAGGCTGTAATCTCCTGTTGATACCTCATTCAGTGCACACAACAAGAGATCATCGAACATTTGCTGTTTTTGGACCAAAGTTGTGGAATTCACTTCCAATTGAGATACAGACTACAAAGTAATTGTATCAATTTCATAGGGTCCTCAAATAATTTCTGTTCAGGTAGCCTACTTACAATTTTTTTGTCTATTTGCTCTCCCTTGGGGCTTGGTTCTGTTTTGCTTTAATATGGTATATCATCTGCGCCGCTATATGGTTTGGTCTGTCATGTGCACAATGCAAATATCAAAATCAAAAGTATGCTTATGGTGACGTGCACCATTTTACAGAAAGCACTGGTAAATACTTTATGAATCACCATGGGGCGAGTGCACTTCTTCAGCATTGGATCTTTCATAGATTCACATGCTGTGAACATTCCCTGTTCTGAGGCTGGGAATCCTCGCTTACTCGTTCCCTACATTAATAAAAGGAAAAAAACCGGTGTGCTGTGTAGCCCATTCCCCTCCTAATGGGTGCTCTTGGTTCCATCCAATGGGACGTAGAGTATCTAGTCCTTCCACTGGAGCCGCTCATCAGATTCTAACTTCATGTCATGCTGGACGGAATCCTCATGCTTTTTATATCCAACCCAATTTCTCTAGAAACCAAAATTTGAAACTTATCATTGAAATCGGCATCAAACCAACATCAACCTTCAGATAAGTCAACAATCTTTTGAAGGGATGGAGAGCACTTCAAAGAAGTGCCTGTTTAGAGCCTGCTCTACCCGTGGGTTAAATAATGTATTTGAGTGGGACAAGCATGCAGATTGCATATATTTGCTTTACCCCCAATCACTCCAGAGGTGAAGTATCTGTCAAGGCTTCAGTGGCAAGACACTGAGGGACAGGCACCGGCACTTCGTGTGCATGTTAAACAAGGGGAATTAGCCCCTCTTCCCACTGGGAGCGGATTCATCCAGGATCGTGGCTGTGCCTAGACGCTGAGACCTCCCTCTCAAAAGAGAAAAGGTCGGTATTCCTGTAAAACATTGTGTACTGTGTATTGAATGTGCAGCATCAGGCTATTCTAGGAAAAGGCATTATCCGTGTTCCGCTGTGGTGTATAGTCAATCCCAAAGTTTGTTTTGGTGTTGTCAACGCCGAAAACTTGCCTAATTGGGGAAGTCTTGGAACAAAATGTAAAAGTTGAAGGCGTGACTGGTTCCTTTTTTAAATTAATTTTTTCAAAGTCCCTATATAAATGCACTCGCCATGTTTAAGGGTGTTCTAGTGGGGACAGAGCTTTCTACAGAAAAGTATTGCTGATCTTTTGTTGAGCTGCTCCACTGCTGCTTGGTTTAGCTGAAGCTCAACTGGCCGGCTGACAGCGACTTTAATTCCTTAGCTCTGCAAACATTGTAAAAATGTATGACTAGTCAGATAATCCATCTGATAGCAATTATATGCTTCTAACAAACAACGCTAATTTAGTCCCACAGAATGTCGAAAATAGCACTAAAAAGCCACCAAATGTAGTTCTTAACCCATCTGCCACACAACTTATTTAGACTAAAGGATCCGATGCACTATTACCAGTGTTTCCAAAATACATATTGTTAAAAGAAGCAAGTCACCCTGGAAAGAGTTTGATTTCAGTAAGTTTCATAGCCACCTTTACTATTGTAATTAACCTTGAATATTGCAATATATACCGTTTTTATGCCATAAGCTCATTATTTCTATTAGCAAATTCCTGAAATCAATGCCTCTGTATCCTGGGAGGTTCTTAACTAATGCTTGCCTTGTCAGCAATGCAGAGGTTGATCCCATTTGTGTTTGGGTCAGACAAGTACTCTTATCGCCTCTTCAGAGCCTCTGAGGTCTTCCTCCTCAACACTTCATGTTCATATGAATTCTTGTTGACTTGACTCTTTTCAAAATATCTTAATCATATATGAGAAGAATACACGCAGGTCATTCTAGGTTGATCAAAGCAGTGGTGACAAATGGTCTAAAAACCACATATACGTGCTTGAGGGGTTTATAGCCGGTTCGCATTCAGTGGGGCAGGTCTCCACATGCTTTACTTGTGCCTGTGGCCAAAGTACCGAACAGTGGAGCAGTGCCTTCTTGTGTGCACTCTTACAATTTTGAGGACTAGACTTATAAACTAAGTTATTGCAAGTTGTTAAAACAGCCCTGTTTGAAAATGTGAAGGGTAAGCAATAAAAATGTATACGAATTCTTACCGGTTATCCAAGAGCAGTTAAATACGTAAAATGCTCATTCAAATCTCATGCTATCATTTCGTCTGTTAACCCTTCGTAGTTCACAATAATTAACTGTCCGCACAAAGGTTAAAACATAGTTTGCTTTTAAGATGGCAACACGTATTTTTGAACTACCATGCCTGTCAACAGCACACTAGGTTTTACCATAATTGTGGTGCACGGTTTGCTTTCCTCAATCATGCATTATTCAGTTTCCTTCAAATACAATTCTGTGTACAGCTTAAGTGCCCAAGCGAGAAGCATAGAATTGTCTCTATAAATATATGAATGCTATGTGCATTGCCAGTCATAAAGCAAAACGAGCATCCAAAGAAATATTGGACAAATGCCTAGATTACGGAGGGTGGACCATAACGTTGACTATTTTCCCGCTTCCTCTTAAAATACAAGCACTTGGCTACTGCAAGATACATATGTAAACCTTTTCGCAAGGTGACATCGGCGACCACAGCAAGCACACTAGTAACTCCCAACTGGCCCTAAGGGAATGTTATTAGAGGAAAAAGTTTTTCTCAAAATAGCCATCCAAAATACTTTGGATGAACAATCGAACGACTGGATCGGGTGGGTACTCGTACTCGTTGGTGACATTTGTTGACCTTTTTTTTTTTAAATGGGAGAAATAGCTGCTTTTTTCCATGAGTTTGTGACCTTTCCTAATTTTGACATGTTATAAACATTACCAAAATTGTGGGCCCAAATTTCACAGTGGGCTTAGTAAAAATCTGATGGAACCAGGTTAGGGCTTTCACCATGTTTAAGAGATCGCAGTGTTTCTGCAATTTCTTCTAAACTAAAAGCATTGGAAATTTTTTACAAAATCTCGCCATTTCCCGTTTTCAATTCTGGCACAGTTTAGAATTGTCTGCCGGCCACTGGGTGTTTGCCAACTGATCAAGATCCACTCACATGTACCCAAGATACCTCTGGCTACTTTTTAATTGGACTTCACCCTCGCGAAAATAGGTTGTAGATTTCCTCTACATATGAGGCTGGCCATTCGGTTTTGTCTGTGGGCCGCATTCCCTGCACCGCCCAGAAAAGTGACCAGACAGGAACTGCCCACAGAAACCCAACAGAAGAGGAAGCCAGAAAGGTGGGCAATTCTGTAAGACTTGAGAAGTGGGCACTGGCCCAGGTAAGGGGCTCGGGCGATGGGTGGTGGGCGAAGTTGATGAGCATCACATGGAGGGACGGATGGGCTGGCTCGGGGTTTAATGTGAATAGTTTTGGCGGTGAAACCACCCACTGAAGGCTGTGTATGCTGGCTTCTCGCCCGTTTGATGGCACTTGAAAGCATGAAAAAAACTGCCCTTTTTTCAGAGCAACCTCAAACAGGTGACTTGTATACCTAGAACGGGCCATTTATGGCTATTCTGTCTGCATTGGCATCGAGGTCAAAGACCCTGCCTGCCTCTATTGCTGCCTAGAGCATGCCGGGTGAGCAAAGAATCCAATCCAAGGACAATGTCTGCTTTCCACAAAAGTCCACGCAAGCAGCGAAGCTAGGACAGTATTAACTATTCTAGCAGCCCAGAATAGTCCCGCTCTAAGGCAAGGACAGCGTCCTTTTATTTATATGCTCTGGGAGGGACATGCAGACAGGGGTACGCATAGTTCCCCCTCCCACCCCCTTTCTAGGTGTGGGCGAAGGAAAGCGCGTATATGTCAAGGTTGCCTTACCACAGGAGGTCATGTTCGCTGCCCAGACGATGTAAAATTTGTGATATTCCATTTGTTTCACCGGACTTTTCTTTTTCCTTCAAGTACCAGATCTTTCCCATACAACATTATTTGCCACCTGGGTGAGGAAATGGTGAATTTCTGGAGCCGCAGCTGACACACTGAATGTGTGTTTAACAGGAGAGGGAGCAAACGCCAATGTTAGTTTTGAGTCTGATGCCAACAACGTGCAAAGTGTTAGGCGCACAAAATTCCCCGAAAGCATAGCATCACAATCCTTTCCCACAAAGACACAAACTTTTATTTTCATCCCACATAAAGCAATGCCTGCAAGGCGGGAATGGAGTCGTCCTTTCTAGCTGCCCAGACAGTGGGAAGGGTGGAGTCCTCGTCCACAAGCTGTCCTGGTGTAGGCATGCAGAGGATTCACGGTAGAAACCTTCCTTGATTTTGTAACGGGCGTCTGTTCTAGCAATCGTGCTAAGCGTTATTACATGACTGGCATTTTGTTGTACCCAGTCTAGCCATTACTCACTGTGGCATTAATTTTTTTTTCTGATCTGTGATTAAATCCAGCTTGCTAAGTGTTGTGGCTACATTTAAGACTGGTTTGCCACAATTGGCATGTTTAATGGCAAAGCCGACAGGAGTGTGTTCTTCTGTGCGGGAACTGGCCAGGTTGGACACGTTTTCTTATAGTATTCATTACTGGCATATATTGGTGCTGCCAGCATGGAAATGAATATGCAAAGCAAGCATACATTTTTTTTTTATACTGGCATATATTGTGGTGAAAGGAATTTAAAATGCACCGGGAAATGTTCATGTGCACTGTTGGTGACTTGCAAACTGTCTGGCTTTTTATCCATTTGTGGTGCACCATTTCATTTTAACCCAATATTAAAAAAACAATTCTCCTCGTCCCCCACCACCCCAGAGCCTCATTACATAGGTTTAAGCCCCCTCGCTACACTCGGTCGCTCACATATTTGCGCCCCTCCAAAAAAAAAAAATCACCTGCTGCCATTGGTGTCTGGTACATTTGCGTGCCATGGCCAAGGCACAGCCCCCCCTTTTTTCTTTGCTAGGTGAAAGATTTAATATTTGATCAATGAAAATCCGTCTTTCACCTAGCGCTTTGCGCCCCTGCAGCAGCATGATAATCATGGACAATTGTGGTCCAGGCTGGCCCGGAGTGTGCGCATCCTGTGCTTTGTTTTGGGAAATGGCATTTTCAGGTGGGGGGCGCATTTTGTGTTACGTCACTTGCTATAAACGAGTAATCCTATACAATGCCCTCGTATGCAACTACTAAATTCATGTGTTTTCCTCTAAAGTAGACGGAAATGGATGAGATGGCAAATGCCAAGCTCCATTTGCAGCCTCCCAGCCGCTTGACCCACTCGCACGCCTCACAAAAGGCTTTTCTTTTTGGAGCCGGCCCGAGGCATGGCAGTCTGTGATGTCACCCCAGGCCCGGCGCTCTTGGAGCCCTCAGGTGCAGCGAGTATATGAAGTTATACAAATTGCATTTAACGGGCTGTGCTGCTTCCAGGCAGGTCTTAGCGAGACTGTGAGCAGCCAACTCCATGTCACTGTTCTAAATGCAAGTGACCGCCTACCTCCCCTGCAGCCCATTAAACCCATGAGTCCTCTCAGTTAGGGCTTATCACGCTCTGTTTTAGCAGAGCGTTTACATTGGAAGCTCTTTATAAGTAAGTGGTATTTGTCAAATGATGCAAAACACCCAGGTTACATTTTCATATGATCTTTTGTAACCAGTCTAAATCTTGAAAGAAATCCTACAAGCCTTTTTTTGTATCCTTTTGTTGAATTGCTTTCTGGTATTTATAGTCTTCAACATGAGGGAAACTAACATTTGTACTCCTTCTGTTTAGCACATTTCTATAAGGATTCCTACATTTCTTGTGTACTTTAATATTTATTTTTCCAAGTCCTCTTTTTAAAAGTATTGTTGAAAGCCAAACGTGGCGGTGAGGGGTAAGTGAGAGGATACATTGGTTGTGGTGATTTACCAGGTCCATGGATATGGTAAGAGCAGTTACTGGACGTAAGGTGTTCTCCCTAGTCCTGTGCTGATTTTCAGGGTACGCATCAGACCACTTTTCAGAGTGGACGACATTGCCCTATGTGTTTTTCAAACCAGCATGCAAAAAAGCTTGTGTGGTCAAGTATTCGGCCACCAGGATTTGAACCTAGTCTTCATGGTTTCGGGGCACACACCCACAAGACCACTTGAAAAGGTCTTCAAAGCACGTCTTGTATTGGTATGTTGCTTCCCATGGAACATTCCAATACAGATTTTTGCTTTTAAAAGATGTGCACCTTTTTATAGTTGGCAAGCTACCTTTATAGGATCAGCTCCTCTCTGGTTATTTTTCAGGTATTGATCATTTTTTGAAGGACCATGTTCATTTGTATTGTGCATTTTATTCTATTAGAAAAGTCGACTTGAACTACATTTTACACTTTAAGATACGTTCACTCCCTGTGTGTATGTTAACGAGCTCCCCCACACTTTTTCTTGCACCTTAACCGAATTGATAACATTTGAAGACCTGCGTACATTGATTGCCTAAATACCTTCCCGGTAAATGGTCTTTGGTTTGATTGCACTATAAGGCAATCCTGCAGGAAAGGCCTTTTGCTGTATCTGTTGCAGCTAATACCCACCCATACTTCCTAAGAACCTGAACCAAACCGCATGCCAACATTTTAGCTCATTCTGTGCATGTTGGGCGGGTGGGGCAGGAGGCAAGTAATGCAACGAGGCAGAGCAGGAAAAGGAGTAACGAAGATTACACACAATCTGAGAATTACTTC
The DNA here is from genome assembly GCF_040938575.1 of Ambystoma mexicanum. Lineage (NCBI taxonomy): Eukaryota > Metazoa > Chordata > Amphibia > Caudata > Ambystomatidae > Ambystoma > Ambystoma mexicanum. The sequence continues at coordinate 41,259,306 of NC_090937.1, forward strand.
CATGTTCCTCTTCCCCATCCTAATACTTACTAATAGGAAACTCAAATCCTCATGACCGGTCCCTCAAAGCCCAGACAAGAAGCTCCGACCTGAGGATCCATTCTTTTGGTTCCCCTCCAAGCCTGGCAGGGAGAGGATAGTTGCACGAGACAGCCCAGCAGCCTTCCCGGGACCGTACCAAAGGCTGGAACAATTTGAATAGCATGTCCAGACACTAGGGTGTTGTACATCCGAATCGAGGGGTGGAATATGAACAAAAAAGGGAAAGTAAATAAAAGGACTCCTCAAAATTGAGCTTGGTACCTCATAAGTAAGTACTGGAACGAGTAAGAGAGGGAGGTGGAGGCGGTGTAGCTCACTGTGTTTTAAAAAATATATTAAATAATTGCTTGGTGATTAATTTCTCTGACAGTAAAAATAATCATCTAAATAAATTAAAGGTACTTTTCAATCGTGAAATTGCTGCAAAAACACAGTTCGCAAAACACAAACGCCACTTTTATGCCCTGCATGCTGTAGCCAGATTGTTTTCAAACCAGGCTTCCCTGTCGACATTAGCAGTGTCTACAGAGGATTCAGTTCACTCTGTAAACTACTCCAAAATAAGCCTCCTCCTGATTTGGTCAAATATGTTAAAGGGTGGCTTACTTAATTACAGAAGTGCTTGCAAAGGCATACAGATTGCACAACCCCATGTTGCAGGGCGGCAGCAACATACAAATGCAGAGACAATTTGGGTGGCACAAACATGTTGCCCAACCCATGTTGCAGGGTGGCAGCAGCATACAAGTGCAGAAAATCAGTTTAACAGAGCGTGGCTTGGAGGAGAGGGGAAGGGAGAGAGGGCTGGGGGGCACACAGTATCACAGGCATCCAGGGTGGGGGGCACAGAGCATCACAGGTGACCGGGAAGGGGGGGGTGGCGGTGGCGGCAGCACACAGCATCACAGGTGACCAAAGTGGGGTATGGAGGGCACACAGCATCACAGGCGACCAACGGGTGTGCAAGTGTTAATATGTAATGTGTAATATTAACACTTACAATTCATATACTGAAACAGTTTGATTCCCATGCATATTCATGTCTCCTTTTTGTGACCACATTTTCTGTGATGCAAATAAGGGGGCCCCACAAATCCTAGTGCTGGCCCTGTGTTATCAAGAAACCTCCGCTGTCCTTTCCCGATGGAACCAAGTGAAGGGGTCTTTCTGAGGCAGCATCGGTGCAAGTAAGCCGTCGCAGCCAAGACTATGGTTTCCTGAACAGTTTAACAAGCCAACGTTAAAGAACTTGGTGTTCTTCCAAACACAGAATTGTAAAATATTAGAAAAAGAGCTTCACCTTTGTAACCAATTGAACAGATCCCAACACTGCCATGGAGCCTCAGTCACGGAACGTGTGACGCAGCTGGCGATGGTGCCGTGACTCATCACAGAAAGATCGTGCAGTGGAATCTGTGCATTACCTCATAGAAAGGTCATGTGGAAGTGCCGAGGTGAAAGCTGGCAGGGAGATTACGCTTCTGCTCTGCAATAGCAACCTGATGTGATTTTTGCTCGTGGCGATTAATGCCATAGCAACCATGATGATGGACGAGGGAAATGGCGATCGTGCACGACATTAGAAATGACGGGGTAGCGGCGTAAGTGGCCCGATCCTACAGATACTCTTAACAGGAAAGGTGGAATGCTCCTTTTCCTGAAAAGTCATCCTTTGGTGCTGTTTCTTTTCAATCAGCCTCGCATCAGTATTGTTTACTCATACTGCAACGAAGATGAATTAAAACCATGCTTTTAGTTAATACTTGTATATTGTAATGAGGTTCTTTCCCAATACAGGGAATTGCTGTAACAACCAAAAGAGGAAAGGTGGTAGTACAGGCAGGATGGGTGCAAGTCTTGTGGTTAATAAAGTCTATGTAGCTTTATTATATATATTTGGTTAGTTTGTAGTCCTGGCTACTCTTACCCTGTATGGAGGGACCAGCCATCATCACACTCCAGCTAAGGCCCCCGACTGACATGGAATATTCACACTAAAGCAGTCCTCGACCTTCTCCTGAGCTTCACACACTTGCATTGTAACAGCAATTATATGACAAACCAGCATAACATTCAGCCACGCACCACATCTCCCTTCCTTGCAATCAGAATCCTGTAGATCTCATCCTACTTAGCATCCCACTGTTGCTACATACAGAAAAAGCAGGTGGACACAATTCCCAACATACACAAAAACCATGCGCAATATGTTGCATGGGTTTATGATTGGTGGGTATCTGCAGGTGACCTCTCATCCGGGCTAGGATATGGCGCTGACCTAGAAAGTCGAAACTACACTTGGGCAACCCCCAAATGGTGTCTGTCACCCTGCAGTGCTAGGTGTGTCCATGTAGGACAGCATTCCGCTATTCCAGGAGGAAAAAAAACATTGCAACCACCCCAACCATTGATAACATCCGTAAACCTGCCTGAATACAATTGCTTATATAGCATTAACACCCAGGACCATGTCCCAACTGAAGATCTACCAGCTAAAAAGTCAGACCGCACTCCCTGCAACTGTGAGACACATGACGGGTATTGCCATATGCACCACGAATACCCAAGTCTGATACCCCAACAATCGCGCACACCCACATGTTTATCACAGACCAGATGCACAAATACATGACATGCACCCACGCACCAGACAATCCTATGAGCAGTGAGATGCTAACGGGCATCTAGTAACTCTTGGAGTGGTACATAACTTCAAAATGTCCAAAACAATAACTTGAAGAAACAGGAATCCTGTGATGACCTATCTAACAGCTGGATAAACAAAACACAACCCAATACTAAGTGAGCTCACAATTTTCTGGGGCCTATACCTAAGGCTTATACCTGGATTCCTTTACCTAGACTTTTTTATGAGGCCTAGACCTGGCTATGTTTTCCTTAAAGCTCTTGCTTAAACCTACACTATCAATTGTTCTTGGGCCTTTACTGTAGACTTCTACAAGTGAGAGTACTACATAACCTGTAGTGTTGACTGGTTCCCTTGAGGCCACAACATTAAGCCTGTAAATGCAGTTGCACGAACAAAATAACCTTGCAACAATTCATAAACCTAAACTAGTGAGTGCTTATTAAGTAAAAAAAAAAACGCCCACAAATAAACCTGAAGATGGGGCATCAAACATACGCTGATTATAGTATACTGAATAAAACCTATGAAAGAAACTAAACTTTAATGTCAACCGGCTGGACCCTAGTTGACGAAGCATTGCACACTGACCGAGGCAGCATTCAAGTTCTGTGTTTAGGGTTGGACTGCACACTTATGTCCAGTTAAGTTCCCAGCAGGTTACAAAATGTCACATGAGAAAGGCTCAAGACGTTTAAGTAGGGCCAGCACTAATGGCACCTGAGTGTAGTTGGCTGGAAGGAAGAGCTGGGCGCCTAAAAATGTTATGTAACATACAAGCCATGGCTACACCATTGATTCCCACAGCAGTGGCACCCATTACTGCATTGCACCGTATCACGGTCTTGAAAGGAATGCTGGCCTGTCATGTTGAAGGATGACCTGCCTCGTGTTTTCCTCCTTGAGCATGGACTACTGAATGTGTTGGGCCCCAGTGTGACACTAGGTGAGGCTGTTGCCCATGCTGTGCGTCATTCTGTGACACCATTTGTGGTTGGGCAGTGGACTGTGCAGAGCTCTTAGCCGCTTCATTGCCTATTGTAAACAGGCCAGCTCTGCCCCAGCGGCACCGAGAAGCATGGTTGGCACCACTGGCTGGCAAATGACGTAGGGAAGTAGATGTGAGACAGACTTGCTTCAAGCTGTAATATGCCCATGCGGCACTGCTAAGGTGATTTGCATATGCTGGTGGCGTTCTGTGTCGGCACAAAATAGCAAGAAGTCCCTTTTGATCCGTTTTCATTTTTTCTCCACAAAATGCCAGCTTGGGTTTAGGCTATTATTCTTGCCTAGTAATCATTCACTGCTGGGACTGAGTGGCGTGCCCTTGTAGCCGCCAGCCCTCTGTGGCTGTTTGCTTTCCATTCTGGATAGAAACTGTGCCTAGTTTGATGGGGTGGTCGGCGGGTAGGTGGCCCCTGAGCTGCACAGTGATGTTGCTTGTAGTTTGCAGAGTCTTGGATGAGGAACCTTTCCTTAGTTTGCAACTGTTCCATTCTTTTCCATGAGCACCTCCTTCATTTTGCAGTAGTTGGGTGACGCCTTTGGGGGACAGTGAGTGGTCTACCTTATGCTGCTCCCCACTCCATGGCTCTCCTTATGTCCTTGTCCACTTATTTCCAAAATAGTAACGAAGTGTAGATGGCAGTCCAGACACAGACCAGCTGTGAGCCTGTTGGTTAAGAAAGTCCAAGTAGCTTACTTTTACGTTCCGTCCCCTTTCCTCCATACTGTATGGGCGTCCCTTCCTAGAGACGGGAGACGGAACCTTTTTCACCAAAAAAACCTTCTTCCCCCTTTAAAATTAGAGGCGTGCAGGGGTGCGCTCCCCTGACAACGCCCACCAGCGCCACTCCCTAGTCCCTTCATCCGCGTCGACGGGAACAGGCCGATTTCACCAGCGCTCCTGGGTTTGGCCTCGCCATGTAATTCCACACGCTCTTCCCCAGATTATTCTATCCTTTTGTCTTTCTTTGTCATCTAGGTACTTGGTCGTCCGGCATCACGTTCCTCCCCGGTGAATGTCGACTTCAGCTGGCTTTAGCAGGTGTCCAGCCTGGGAGGGGCTCTTTACTACGTCTGACCCCCACGCTCTTTGCCTCCGCTGCCTTGGCCCTAACCACAGCTAGGAAGGTTGCACCACATGCATCGCTCGGACTCCACGCCTTGAACAGGTCGCCTCCAGAGGATTTTAAGTTTGTCAAGCAGAGATCGAGGCCAAAGGCAGGGTGATTTTCCATTGCACCGCGTAAGGGTGACTCCTTCCCGAGGAAACGCCCAAGTGGGAGGCGCCTCTCTGGTTCTGTTACCTCCACACGTACGAATGCTAACACAGCTACTGGCCTTACAGCCAAGGGGTCTCCGGACCCTACCAGTATCAGTGCTGAGGGACCGCGAGGTTCTTCTACCGGGTCTACGCCCTATTACTGGCTCCATGGCCGAGGGGGGCGCCTTCACGCAGCTCTACCGGCGTCAATGCAGAGGGCGATTCGCTCTCCAAGGTCTAGACCGGAGTTGCGGGATAGGCCTCATGTTCCAACACCAAGAGTCTTGGCCGAGGTGGTGCCCAGAGGGCCATGCACCATGACTTTGGCACGCAGCCCGACAAAATGGCCACCATGCCAGGTAACATGGCCGCTCATCCAATGGCACTACTAGGAACAGAGCAGGTGGGTGAACGAGTTTCATGGTGGGACTGGTGTCAACCAGGTATGTGGCATACAGTGTATCCATCAGTAGCTTAGGGCTGGTTCCCCCTGCAACCCAGAGTGCTCTAGCCCCAGCAGCCCCCAGCTACTCCGTCAACATCTGCCTCCTCTTCGGCCTCCGAAGACAGGTTCTTCGAGAGGTTCTTGGGACTGATGCGAACCCCCCAGATGGGGGCCATCCTAAGGGATGCAGTCAGGGGCTTGTTCCCTCCGGTCACTCCACCGGCGCCCATAGTCATTCCTCCCATGGCTCCGGCACCACAGGCCCCAGCGCAGCCACCGCTGCCACTGCCAGCTCCTCGAATCCCAGCTCCACACCAGCCTCCACAGCAGCCTCCGGCCCCGGTCTCCACATCGCTGCTCACGGCTCCCAGCACACTGCCACCGGCTCTGGACCAGCCGGGCACCCTGGCGGACACAGATGAGGAGGACCCTGACACACCATCGTCAGTGAAGACCTTCCACGACAGGCTTGCAGGTTTGGCAGAATATTTGGGCCTTCCTCAACCTGAGTTCGAGCAGCCCTAGGAGGGGTCCTCGCTGAAGTCCTCATCCTACCAAGACTGGTATGCCGATGCAGAAAGACGCTGTGGTTCTGGCCAAGAAGGTGTGGCTTAAGCCTCACTCGGCATTGAGGTGCCGATTGACAGGTTGTGCCAAGTATAGACAGATGGTGGGGGGATACACTCTTGTTATCAATGCACCCCCTGCCTCATTCTTCTGTGATCGCTGCAGCGTCACTCTACTCTAAGCCTCGGCCACCTCGTCTTTGGCGCTGCTAGGCAAGGAGGAGAACATCTTTGAGGCGTACGGGAAGAAGCTGTACTCGAACGCCTCCCTGCACCTGGGTCTGGCCAATGCGGGTGCCAGGTTGCAGTGGGAAATGGCAGACTTCCTTCTGGTGCAGAGCCAGGCACGCTTCAATGTGGGTCTAGGAGAATCCAGGCTGGTAGCGCAAGACATCATGGAGTCCACAGTGGCCTCCATCGATACCTCGCGCCGGGCCATCTGCATCATCACAGACCTGAGGACGGCCTGGCTTCGGACCACCAAGTTTAACCCAGACGTCCAGGATTGCTTATTGGATCTTCCACTCTGGGGTAGTGACCTCTTTCACTCTACCACAGACGAGGAATTAGATAAAGAACAGCTTGCAAACTGCAAAGTCTTTATCCTGATGAAGGCCACGCCCAAGGCGTAAGCCTGGTCGCATCAACGCTCCGACAAAGGGGCAGGAGTTTGGTGGGTTCCGGGGATTCCAGGGATGGAGGATGAGACAACCTGACCATTCGCTGAGTCAGCACCAGTGCATGCAACAAAAGGGGCAGGAGGGCAAGGGTTTCTTCCAGTCCCCCACCTCAGCAGCAGCCTCCGAGCATAAAAAGGCATGACCCGTCCCTCCGGGTCCACGTGTCACCAGTGGGGGGCAGGCTTGCCTCTCGCGTGCATTTCTGGCACCAAAACTTTGCAGAACCTTGGATCCTCACAGTAGTATCCACGGGGTACCACCTGCCTTTACCTCCCTCTCTTCCTTCCTCCCCTCCACTGACAGTTTGGGACAACAACTCTGTTGGCGGACATGCAGTCGCTCGCCGAGAGCCAGGCAGTGGAAGAAGTAGCAGCCTCCCAGAGGGGCTTAAGCGTCTATTCCAGGATTTTCGTGATACAAAATAAGAACCAGGCTGGCCTGACCTGAGAGTTGTTGGACCTATCCACCCTCCACCTCTTCCTCCCGCTTCAAAAATTCAAGATGGTTAGGCCAACACTCATTTCAGAGACACTAGACAAGGGAGATTGGATGTGCTCCCTGGATCTGAAGGACGCCTACCTACACATCCCGATTTGGCAGCCCCATCCTTCCTACGCTTCAGGATAATGGACTTTTAGAACAAGGTGCTACCCTTTGGCCTCAACTCAGCCCCCAGGTTATTTACCAGACTCATGAATGCATTAGCAGCCCTTCTCAGGGCCCAGGCCACCATGTCTACCCGTACCTGGACTGGCTCATCAGGGGGTGGTCCACACTTCCTCTGCTCTTATGAGTACACTCCATGACCTGGGTTTTACCATCAACCCCAAGTCTCGGCAGCAGCCGACGCAGTTCCTCACTTTCCTGGGCCTCATCTGGGATACCAGTTCTGGGAGAATTTTCCCCTCTGAGGACAAGAATTACGGCCATCAAGAGGGCCTCTACGCGCTTCCTTTCCAGACCAGTGATTTTGGCTTGGTGGTACCAGCACCTACTGGGTATCATGGCAGCTCTCCTCTTGCCCATGCCACACACGATGCTCCGGATGAGGAGAGTGCAGCTGCACTTCGCAGCCTCATGGAATCAGGAGAAGGGCTCCCAAGTGGAGCTGGCATACCGCATTCTCTCCACTCGGACCTCACGTGCGGGTCCAAGGACTGCAATCTGCGGACGAGCAGACCATTCCGGCAGCTGGCTTCACAGGCCACCATCACTACGAATTCCTTCCTATACGGCTGGGGAGCCACTCTGGACAACCACAACGTCCAGAGTCTGGACCCGGCAGGAGTTGCATTTCAACTGGCTAGAACTCGGGGCCTTCCTTCCACGCATCGGGGGCAGGACTGTCCTGATCCAGACTGACCACTCCACCAGCATGTACTATGTCAACAAGCAGAAGGGTACCATGTCCTCTCCGCTATGCGACCTAGTTGTCCACATGTGGGAATGGGCCCTGGAAAACATCTACCTCAGGGATGTCCACCTCCCGGGGGAGGCCAACTTGGAAGCGTACAGGCTCAGCAGGTTGGGAGCAGACAATTGTGAGTGGCAATTGAACGACCAGGTGCTGCGGACGGTCTTCAATGCATGGGGTCATCCTCAGGTGCATCTATTTGCCTCCTGGAAGAACAGGAAGTGCCCCCAGTTCGCGTCTTGGCAGGGACAGGGCGCTGGCTCTCTGGGCTACGCCATGCAGATTCAATCGGAGGGCATGATAGCCTATGCCTTTCCTCCCTTACCCCTGATCCCCAGGGTATTCCGCAAGATAAAGGAAGCTTGTCACCTCCGCATCATAGTGATAGTGCCTTGGTGGCCAGCGAGGCTCTGGTTCTCCGAACTGCTCAGCCTCTCGGACAGACCACCTATTCACCTTCCGCTGGGCCAAGCACCTCTCCTGTCCCAGTAGGGGGGCATGGTTCTCCACCCCGCTCCTCGGAAGTTAGCCCTTGCAGCGTGGTTCCTGAGCAAGTCACCCTCAAGCACCTGAGCCTCTCGGGCTAACCCGGAGATCTAGGGCGCTAGGAGCAAGGACGCTAAGTCAATAAAAGAGTAAATGGAGCAGGTTCTGTCACTGAGCAGAGTCTAAGGAGATCAACCCCACCCCCCACCCCTTGTTGTGCAAACTGGACGATGTGCGCTCGTTCTTGGCACACCTTGCCCTTGGGACACATGTTGCACCTGGCAGCCATAGGGGTCTACAGGAATTCGGAAGAGGTCTTCTCCTCTTCCGACCCAATAGTCAAACACCTGACTGGCTTGTCCAGGCTTTACCCGCACCTCAAGAGGCCACATCCTGTGTGGGACCTCAATGTGGTGTTGGGCGCCTTGGGGCACAAACCTTTCGAGCCAATGGCATCCATGGACATCAGGCTGGTCACTATCTAGACGGCCATGCTAGTAGGACTCGCCTCCACTAGCAGAGTCTGCGAGATCCAGGCTCTGGTGGCTTCAGAGCCCTATACCACTTTCCACAGGGACAAGGTGGTCCTCTGGACGCACCTGGCATTCCTACCTAAGGTACCCTCTGCTTTCCATCTGAACGAGGAAATGCTATTGCCTACTTTCTTCACGGACCCCAAGGACGAGGCTCAGAGTCTTGCACTGCCTGGATGTCAGACACAGTCTGAAATCCTATCTGCATAGGACCAAGGGCTTCCGCAAATTGGACGCACTGTCACCTTGGGTGCCAGACCCGGTTATCAGGCATCCAATGCATCCATCGCTAGGTGGCTGGTGGCAGCCATCATGGAAGACTTTGAGGGGCAGCGCAAGCCGCTGGCAGCCAACATACACGCTCACTCGGTCAGAGCCAAGGCCACTGCCGTCGCCTTCCAGCGGCAGGTCCCGTGGCAGGTCATAAGCAGGGCAGCTACCTGGGCAACCCCTTCCAGCTTTCTGTAAGCATTACTGTTTGGACACCGGGTCGAAGTCCGACGCGGCCTTCAGACAGGTGGTTCTAAGGAACTTGTTTGCTTAAGGAGGGTCTCCTCTCCACCCTGGGGCTACATTCAGTTGTAATCCCCCATACAATATGGAGGAAAGGGGACGGGCTGTAAGAGTAATTACAGGTTGCTCACCATAGTGATTAACATACTCTTAGTCCTTTGTCCCCTTTCCTCCATACGTCCCACAATTCCCCCCCACTAATAATAATACAGGTGTCATTAGACAATGATGAATATTGTCAATGGGGACATATGATTGGTGCCGGTGGGCAGAGTCAGGGGAGCGCTTACTCCCAGGGCCGCACCTGGGTGTCTCTAAATGGGGAATACGTTTTTTCTGGTGAAAAAGGTTCCAACTGCCGTCCCTAGGAAGGGACGCCCATACAGTATAGAGGAAAGGGGACTAAGGACTAAGAATACGTTAGTCACTACTTTATTACACATGTACATATCTCTTGTTCTCTTCTCCAGGCTTGACTTCTGTTCTGCTTCCTAATAGGACTTCTCGCCCACCAACTCGCTGTTCTTCACTCTTTCTTTATCTCTTCTATATGTCTCATTTCAGGTCTTTATTCTTGCACCTCTATCTTGTGTTCCATTTATTGGATGACTCTCCTACTTTTCCACTTCCTCTGGATTGTTTTTAAATGCATCTACCCACTTGTTCCACCCGATCTTCTCTTGTTTCTGTTTACAGACCAACTAATCACTGTTATCAATCCCAATTTCTCCTTTTTCCAAAGTCCTCTTGGGGCCAGTCCTGTTTCTGTCTTGTTCCTAGCCCTCAAGCACTGGAATATGTCTTCATCGGGTCGTCACCCACCTTTTCTCTATTTTTAGCTCTGGTGTGTGTCTCCTTTATCAAAATTGTCATTGTTTATTGTAACTTTTACCATGACTCCTATCATAATGAAGGTGCTACATGAATCCAATAAAAGTACACAATCCATCCTACAGTTTGCCAGCAGAAGGGTGGCATACATCCCACCTGGTCAGCTGTTTCAGTGAGATGTGTGCATCACAGCCCCAGTGCTGGGTTCATTGAAAGCCTAATGCCTTTCCTGATTAATCATTAAAGTAGGTACGTTGATTGCATTGGAAGCATGTTGCCCTGATATCCTAGTGGAGACTGTCTGAAAGCTAACAGGAGTTGAGCTCTACAGAGGATTCTGATTCTAGCACACTCTAGATATGCAAACCATGCATTTTCAGTTGCTTCTACTCCTGGTGTGGAATGCTCCAACGGTTCAGATGAACCTAGTTCCTTTACTGTTGGATTTTGAGAGCCTTTCTCAAACATATATGGTTAAACTGGATTTTCCTGACTATTTATCTCTGTTAAATTGAAGTTCAAAAGCCTTTTTAGTGCTGGTGTAAAATCGAGGAATGTTGGATATTCTGAGCTCTTCAAGCCCCAGTTCTGTTTCTGGGCAAGATGAGCTTAATCATCTTGGTATTAGACATGCCCCCCTTTTCTAAAGCGGTTGATTGGGTGGGGGGGGGGGGGTGGTGTCTCTCTCTCTCTCTCTCTCTCTCTCTCTCTCTCTCTCTCCTCTCTGGGATTTACCATTACCAACCGCTGATGAATATGGTGTTTTCAAAGTGTTTCTGAATCATTTTATTGATGGCGCTCATGACTGCCGTGCTTATTGCCGAGCTTATTAAATCGTGCTTGATCTTGCCGTCATTCTTCCTCCACCCATGCTTTCTCATGATCCCAAACCTTTTCTGTGTTCATATTGTTCACCCACTAGGAAAACATAAACTGTTGGAAATAAATGAATTTACTTATTTTAATGTATCATTTGACTGTTGGGTTATTATTGATTATTTCAATAATTAAGCTGTATTATTGAATATTTTTCTTTCTCTTTAGCAAACCTTTTCAAATGAAGTCCATTGTGTGGAAGACATTTTGAAGGTAAGTTTGTCTAATGCATTGTTTGTTCCTGAATTTAGTCAGAAACCTGTATTAAAGTTTTTTTGACATTTAACTTTCATATTGTTTATTGAATGATAGGCTGGTTGTGGTGTGCTGGAGTGTCTGGGGTTTGCATTACGGATTTCATATTTGGGTGCTGCTCTTTCTGTTAATTTTCTGCAGTCAGATTATACTCCCCCCCCCCCCCCCCCCCCCCCCCCCCACACCTCCACCGTACCATGGCAATGAAGGGTTACAGATCTGCAGTATAAGTAGCCAGTGCTTTGAGCATGTTCAGGGTCTACGTTGGGGAAATCTGTCCGTCTGAAGCACAGGATCACCATTGTCACTGCATAGTGAATGTCTGATGTGACTTGTTGTTTGGCATTTATATAGCGCTCTATATATCATTTGTATGACCTCAAATCGCTGGTAGGTTGAACACCCTCGGGGACCGTAGTCCAGCTCAGAGAGAGGAGGGTGTTGTAGGGTGCTTGGGTGCACCAGATATGTGTGCAGCTGATGTGATTGCCTGGTGTAAGCTGCATCCTAGCACTAGCTGTGATGTATGGATAACTGTTGAATGTGTGCAGTCAGGCGGGCCAGCACTAAGACTGGGTTCTGGCTGTGAGGCCTGTCGGACGCTTATGTGTGCAGCTAGTCCAGTTTGTCATGGGGTATCGTTGCGTTTTATTAGTGATGAGGTGTTCATGAGGTAATGTTCGTATGTGAGCAGCTAGGCCGAATTGATGGAGGGGTATAGCGGCACTCTATGTGAGTGGTCGTGCAGAGGATAGAGTAGGCATAGTGATATGGGAGGACCGTGTTTGCATGGAATTATGATCTAAGGAGATCAAGATTCTAAATTTCAGGCATGCAGTTGCTTCTTAGCGAATTAATAAGCGTATTCAAGGGTGACATTGTTCGGGATCTCATTGAGCATTATTCATCAGGTTGCTATGGTTCAATTGCTTCAGAAGGATGGGGATGGTATTACGGAAAGACACGTTTTTAGAGCTTTGCAGAACGTCCTATAGTATTGGATGTGTCGAATGTAAGGGGGACGAGTTTCACAGAGTTGGGGCCAAGGTTGAGAAGGCGGATCCTCCGATCCTGACAGAGGATGGAATTACTAGAAGGTGGGCAGTGCTTGATCTTAGGATGCAAGAAGGGAGGTATGGTTTAATCTTCTCCTGTAGGTATATTGGGCTGGTCCTGTGCACTGCACGGTGAGTGATGCATAGGGTCTTGAAGGTGGTCCTTCGTCCGACGGGGAGCCAGTGGAGGGTTTGGAGAGCGGGTGAGATGCGTTGTCTCGTGCGGCCTAGGGCAAGGAGCAGTTTTGCAGCAGCGTTTTGAGCTATTTGTAGTATGTTGAGATGGTATGCCGGGGCTCCTAGGTATAGGCAGTTGGCATAGTCCCTTCTTGAGATCACAATAGACGTAATTACTTCGTCTGTTAGGGTAGGCGAGGTAGGGAAAAGTGCATCTGAAATGTTTGAGGTGGTAGGGACAGGATTTTGACACGTTGTTGATCTGACAGGAGAGGCTCAGGCCTGAGTCCATAGTGCAGCCTAGGTTTTTTACTGAATCTCAGGGGGGATGGCGGTGGCTGAAGGATGGGGGCCATGTGAGCGGATGTTGTAGAAGGGCGGTATTGCCATACATGATTTCTGTTTTAGCAGGGTTCAAAAGGAGGTGGTTTGATCGATATTGCAGAGACCGGTTTCAAGGTCGGGGAGAGGGTCGGTGTCTGACTTGGAGTTCTTAGGATCATTTGGGTATCGTCAGCTTTGTTGTAACAGGAGATGTTGTGCGTGCAAATGATTCCAGGTAGCGTGGTTATATAGAGGTTGAACAGGAGAGCAGCAAGGCAAGCGCCTTGTGGGTACTCCAGTGTTCACAGGGCAGGCAGTCAAGACTTAAGGTGAGAGGAGGGTTATTTGTTTCCTGTTGCTTAGGAAGGAGGCGATCCATTTGAGAGCAGTGCCACGGATTTCTAGGGAATGAAGGTGGTCAAGGAGGATTGAGCGGTTAACTGTCAAAGGCTGCGGAGAGATCGAGGAGAATCAGTGCAGCGCAGCCTTCAGAATCTGCAGTGACCCTGAGATCATCCCAGATTGATATTAGAGTGGTTTCAGTTCCATGTCGCAGTCTGAAGCCTGATTGTGCGGGGTCGATGAGCTAGTTGGATTCTACAAACGAGTTGAGCTGGGAGTATGCAGTCGGGTCAATGAATTTTGCGAGAAATCTGGTGTTGGAGATTGGTCTGTAATTCTTGGGGTCAAGCGGGTCAAGGGATGCCTTTTTTAGAAGTGGCTTGACATGCACAATTTTGAAGGCATTAGGGAAGATGCCAGAGGTGAGGGGTTTGTTTAGTATGGCTCTTGTATGTTCGCCAGCGCAGGTAGACGAGAATATTTATTTCAAGACAGCAGAGGCTGGGCAGGGGTCGAGGGGTGACCAGGAGGGTTTACTGGCTGATAGTTCAAGGAACTCTTCTCTGAAGATTGGTTTGAAGGAATCAAAGGTAGGGAAGTTCGAGCATAAGGGTAGTGGGATCAGGGGCCAGTGATGGGGGCGGGAGGAGGGACTATGATTATTCTGCCCATAAAGATGAATAAACTATTTTATATACGCACTTGTTTTTGTTTTGTACAGTTATACAAATAACTGTGTGGCCTCAATTGTCACCTAATGCATAAGTACACATGCAACATTCTAACTTCATGTTGATTTACTGCTGTAATTATGTAATCTAATGCATGGCAGCTTGATGACTCGGGGGGAGGGGGGGGGGCGTAGCTCTCCTTAGTGGCAACCTTCCCAAAAATATTCTGTTTCCACAGGAGGTCAGCTTTGTAGGGACTCATGCCAAGCCATCACACCCCAAAGAGCCCATGTACATGGCATTAGTCCTCGTGGGAGGAGATCTCACTTTACAAGTGCTTGCAGGACTTTTAGTCGTACCTGAATGGTACCATTCTATGGTGGTAGAATTGGAGCACACCAACCTACAAAGGATGTTTAGTCCTGCAAGGCTTTCTTAAATGTTTCCCACTTTGTGTACTGCGTCTAGAGAGGGCTGGCAAGTCATCCCTTACCATAGCAGGGTTAGCAGGCAAATGGTCATTAGGTGAGGGGTGGAGTGTAGGCAAAGAAAGAAACATGAAGGGTATCCCCTTTATCATGCAGGAGATGGACAAGAAAAGGGTAAGTATCCGTCGTCATTTGAGGATAACCTTCTCTGCCATTGAAGTCTATATGTACATGTTTCTTTTTAATCTGTGCGGTAGCATGATTCCTTGAGTTAGTCCTCCCAATCACAAAGATTTAAGATGGGCATGCATGGTCACCGAGCTAGCGGATATCTTGGTAACCCGAATTACCTTGCTTGCAATTGTAAAGGGAGTCCACGACCTGGATGCTCACCAATGCAGAGTTGCATCTGGAACTGCTTCAAATGTATGTAGGCTGCAAGATGACAATATGAGATGGCCAGTTTAGAATGCTTACTGCCAAGTGCTGTCCTTTTCTGCTGGTGCTTTAAGGTGATGCAGGGCCAAAAATAACACTAATCGACAGAGGAGTGCCATGTATATTGTTATCTGGGCTTTTCACCTGGGATGTTTGTGAATGTTGGAGACACGTTGCCTCTAAAATACCAGAAGTAGTACGTCTTGCTTATTGCTGGTCTTATTCTGGTCAGTGTTGTCCATGCAACTGTCAGCAATGAAACACCAAATGGCTTACAGCAGCAGTAATGGAAGAGGACGTCTAGGCCCCATACATAACAAATGGTAAATGTGTTGCCAGACAGTAACCAGATTCTTCTCCCACTGTTGACCCCCATTCCTTGCAATGCCTTAGCTGGCACAGAGTTGAGGTAAGGCCTGATCTCTCCGCCTGCTTTCTTTGCCTGCCCCAGGCTACACTTTTTAAAAGTTAAATTCATCAGTACGTTTGGTCCCTTCAAGGCTGAAATCAATTACTGCTTTCGATCAAACGTTTGTTATGCGCACAGTCTCCAAACTGAATTGGTGCTGAAGCAGGCAGCCAGTGTAGAGCCCAGCGTCCTGCCATGACATGACCAAAAGGAATACCCCTGACCAGGCGGACAGCCGCATTTTTCAGAGCCTGTAAACGATGAACTGGTTATCCTGGTTCGGAGAGATAGGTGGCATTACAGTAGTCAATACTGCCATTAAGACAGGCTGCTACTACCAGAGCATGGAGATCATCTGGGATAAAAGGAAGGACCTTCCTAATCTGCTTCATCTTAAGGAAGCCCAGACCACAAATATTGTTCATCTGGGTCTCCATAGCTAGTGACAATATTTCTACCCCCAGATTCCTAATAGTCCTCACCGACACCGGTAGAGGACCTAGTGACAGCAGCCAGAAATCTGAGGTCCACCTTTCTGAAACACCGGCGGGACCAACAATCGGTACTTCAGTCTTCTCGCCGTGAAGTTTCAACCACTTAGATTACATTTGCTGAATGCAAAGTTCCTTTTGACAAAAAATGTCAAACCATGCGTTTCTTCTGCTTCTCGGGAACCCAATCTCAGCCATGTGCTAGATTTCAGCAGGTTGGCTGGTGCAGGAAAGCCCAGTGCTACGTTTAAATAGGTGGCCTGATTATTCTTGCATCTGTGGTGAATTGCAGGTTGAAGGCTGGAGGATGTGGCTGCAGTGAAACTAGAAGCTGTGCAACACCACTCAGTCCATGATTTATGCCTCGGAAGAGGTCCATGCAGGATCTGCCAAGCTCCCCAGTCCATCTCTAGCCTCCAAGGTAAGCTGAAGTCAGGATTCCAGGAAGTCAAGCCTATCCACAAACAATGGGACAATGGAAGGGAATGATAAAGAACCCAAGTCTATACTCCTACGTCCCGTCCCTTTTCCTCCATACATCAAATCATGTTAGTCCTTCCTCTCTTTCTACGTGGGGCCTGGCACGTGGCCGTAACCCCGCCCATCTCGGATCCGCTCCGCCCCGCACTTCGCTCATCAGTCCTCTTCTCTGCTCGTTCGGGACTGGACGCGCTTGCATCCGCGGAAGATCTTCCTTTTTTTTCCCCTCCTCTCTGGCTCTCGGTAGCGATCGTGTACTAGTCTGTCGTTCAAACTAGACTTTCCAGATTATTCGTGTCACTGACGCTTCGCGAGGGCAGATCCCCATCCTCTTTGTCTAGAGTGTTTGGGTCCAGATCACTGTTGGGACTCCTGTTTTTATTGCAACTCTTTCAGTCCAGGCACTTCAACGTCGGTTGGAGCGGTGGGAGTAGGTGTTTCAACATACTCCTCCTTCGCATTTTCAAGCGTGTATCGACGAAAAGAAGAAACGCCCAGTAAGTTATTTACTTTTCAGAGCACCGCAGCCGGGAGATACCTTTCCGGGCTCTTCCCGAGCCGGGAGGAGCGTTGACCACTCTGTCACCGGGGATTGCCCTGAGGTGCCTTCTGGGCCTAATAATTGTACCAGAGTTTTCTCCTGTGGGTGCTGCTTGTAGACCCAGTTCTACTGAGTCGTGGGGTACCGGAGCTTGCTCTAAGGCCTTGTTATCGGCTTCCCTCAAAAGTACCGGGGTGCGCCCTGAGGCCTTCGCTGGGCTTGGTGTTACCGGACAGAAGTTCGAGGCCCGCGCTAGTAAGGCTGTTACCGGACCTGGGTCTGAGGTCTTTGTGCAGAGGCTAAAATGACCAACATTTCTGAGAGGCCTGTCAAGGCCTTATTGGTGAAAGTTGTTTCTCACCGTTCCCGCTCTTGTGGCGACGCCAGAACTGTTGAGTGGGCAAGGAGTGAAAGTTCTTCCTTTACCGGCAGCGCCGAGGTCCTTCCTGTGAAGGCTGGTTTGGCTATTGTTATGTCGAAAAAACATTCCAGGCCTCATAGTACCGGCTCAGCCGAGGTTCCTGATGTTAAGGCTGAAATTAAGACCCCTGATCCATCGACGGGGACCCCTGCCTCACTTCCCCACGTGCCGCAGTGCCCCTCAGGTGATGGCAAAATCGCGGCCGTTCCCGCCATGACCACGGCGGCCATTTTGTGTGCTACCCCCTACAACTACGCCATCGGCCTCAGGTGTAGGAGTTGATTCTGTGGGTGAACATAAAATTCCTTGTGCGCATCCGTTTTTCCCGGTTTACGACAGGAACGCTTGGCTGCCCCTTCTGCACAACTTTTCGCTGCCTGTGGGTTCTGCGCCCTTGATTTATGTGGATACATCGGGAGATGGGCTTGTTTGGCAACACTCCTCTGCGTCCCTGGAATTATCCTCCTCATGAGACCTCCTCCCGTAGCTCCAAAACTGTCTCCGGAGGACTCCTTTTTCAGCAAATTTCAGATGCTCATGCGTACCGACCCCATGAGGGAGTATTTCAAGGGTCTTTTTAGGGAGATATGCCCGCCTGCTCCTCCAGCTCCACCCGCTCCCCCGGTGGCTCCGCCACGCCGCCCTTGCCTGCGGTGCCTCCCCCGACCCTTCCGCCCTTGCCTCCATTGTCCCCTGTGGAGAAGGCTCTGCCTGACACAGTTCAGCAGGATCCGGACTTGTCAGATGACGCGCAGGGCGATCAGGACAGCGAAGACCAGCCCCGCTCTATTAGAGCTTTTCATGACCGGGCACTGGACATGATGTGCCTATTGGATGTTCCGGTGTCCGAGGCACCCGCCCCGCAGGAGGGTGTGCTTTCGGGGGCATTCACCCTGCCTCCTTCGAAGCGTACCGGCCTGTTCTTATAGAAGGACGTTTTGGCTGAGGTCTGCAGGGTCTGGGAAAAGCCACACTCTGGACTTTTTGTCAATAAGAAAATTGATGTGGGATACAGGCTGCATTTTTTGGAAGAGGTGGCCCTGTCATCTTGTCCGCCCCCCTCCCCCTCAGTGGTGGCTGCAGCCACTTTACAGTCCAGGCCTGCAGCGTCCTCTTCTACGACGGCTACTCCGGTTCTGGGGAAAGAGGACAAACTCCTCGACTCCCTTGGGAGGAAGATTTTCGCTAACTCGGCATTGCAGCTCCGGCAGGCTAATGCGGAACTGGTATTAACGGGGGCAAATATGAAGATGTGGAAAAGTCTGTCGGAGTTCGAGGAGTTCATTCTGGTCGAGAGGCGGGAAGACTTTAAGGTGGGTTTATCTGATGCAGGTCTTGTCCCAGGATCTACTTGAGGCTGCGGTTTATCATGTCAGCTCGGGGCCTTATGCTGGGTGTTGACACCTCTCGACAGGCGTGGTTGCATGCCACCAAGTTCTCGAAGGAGGTGCAGGACAAGGTGTTGGACCTGCTGTTTGACGGCAAGGAGCTTTTCCATTCCACAACGGATGTGGAGCTCACCAAAACGAAGGACAACACCCAGACAGCTAAGTCCTTGTCCGTCCTGGTTAAAACCCCTTTTAGGACCCAGAGAGCGTTGTCGCAAAACCGGCCCTCCTCTGTTTTCAGGGGCTTTCTAGACCGGAAATCCCGCAGAGTGGATACTCCTTCGGGTAATAACCGCCAGAGGCAGCAACGGACTCGGTTTTTCTCCCGTTCCTCAGCCTCCTCCTCAGATTCAGGTGGTAACACCACTGAAAAGCCTGCCAAATGAGGGTTCTCCTCGCTCGCACGAGACCCCGGTGGGAGGACGCATTGCGCATCATTGGGAGGCGTGGCAGACAATCACGGAGGACAGGTGGGTCTTGTCAGTCGTTCGGGCGGGCTTCTGCTTACCCCTACCCCACCCTTAAACCCTCCTTTCCAGCAGTCGGGATCGCCCTCCCTAAAAGTCAAGTTGCAGAAACTGCAAGACCTCAGAGTTGTGGAACCCGTTTCTCTTGGGGAGCGAGGGGAGGGCTTGTACTCCCGGCTGTTTACAGTGCCCAAACCGGCTGGCCTGCGCACCATCCTAGACCTTTCCCAGTTCAATCTTTTCCTACCCCAAGAGAAATTCAAGATGATTTTGCCCGGCCAGATACGGTCCACTTTGCAGGTGGGCGATTGGCTCAGCTTGGTGGACCTTCAGGATGCCTACATGCATATCCTGATCTGGAGTCCACACCGGAGATATCTCCGTTTCTCTGTGGGAGAGGAGCATTTTCAGTTTTGAGTGCTTCCTTTTGGCCTCAGTTCGGCACTGCATGTCTTTACGAAGATGTCGGTGATCGCGGCCTATCTTCGTCTGCAGGGTATCATTTGTATCCGTATTTCAGAAATATGTTCCCTGGGA
Organism: Ambystoma mexicanum; assembly: GCF_040938575.1. Lineage (NCBI taxonomy): Eukaryota > Metazoa > Chordata > Amphibia > Caudata > Ambystomatidae > Ambystoma > Ambystoma mexicanum. The sequence goes on from NC_090937.1 coordinate 41,279,029, forward strand.
GACCATCGCAAAGGCGGCTACTTGGGCCTCCCCATCGACTTTTTGTAAGCATTATTGTCTAAACCTAAGCTCAAGATCTGGTGCTCAGTTTGGTCAGGCTTTTCCATCCACCCATAGTTCCTGTAAGGAGTGCTTGGGAATCTCCCAGAAGTATGGAGGAAAGGGGACGGGACGTAGGAGTATAACCAGGTTACTCACCGTAGTGACCACCTTACTCCAGTCCATAGTCCCCTTTCCTCTATACGCCAGCCCGCTGTCCCCTCTAATAAGGTTCCTCTGTTATTGCTAAGAGGTCTCTGACCTGGCGATAGAAAAGGACTGATGGGCGATGTGCGGGGCGGAGCCGAGATGGGCGGTGTTACGGCCACATAACGGGCCCCGCATAGAAAGAGAGGAAGGACTAAAAAAAGAATGTTTTGGATGCTTTTACAAAGTGCTCCGGTCCCGTCCCACAGGACGGAGGAATGTCCATAAGTATGGAGGAAAGGGGACTATGGACTAGGAGTAAGGTGGTCATTACGGTGAGTAACCTGGTTGGTATTCTTCTGGTTGGACAAGGCCAAGATCTCAGTGGTCCTATCGACTATCCACAGGTTTTCTCTTGCATCATGGGAGAAGTCAATGGAAATCATGGAACCCACCACGCCCAGGAAGAGACGTCCGCAGGCCTTTGTACTCTAGAACTCCTATCTTGTACAGGAAATCCCTGATTATGCCTGTGAAGATCCCTTGTGGTAATAAGGAGATCCCTGTAGCCCAGGTTGAAAGTAGTGAAGTTTGTAAAGAAAGCACAAGTCTTGCCAAGGTAGTATTCTAGCCGGTCAGTTGGGCATTACATCCTAAATTGGAAAGATTGCCAGAGGCAGCAACACTGTCAAAAGGAATGGTTTCTGCAAAAAATATACAACACTTGGCTCACCCTGAGACCGTGTTTGTTAACCAATGTTTATGAGCTTACCATGCTGACTTCTGGGGCACAACTTTACACAAGGAGGTGGGTATGTCACAGACTGAGGAGAGAGATTACCAGCCTCAGCAAAGCAATTCGGTCTGCATAGGTGAATCAAGATTCTATGATGGCGACCTCTCAAGTTAAGGTGAGGCATCCAGCCAGAAGGCAATCTGAGAAGAAACCCCTAGCTGAATGCTATTCAATCATTACCTGATCTTCAGGGGGACCCGCTGACCTATAACTGGGCAGAAATTCTGTAAGAGGGTGGGGATTTTGGAGTTGGGAGGAGCGTGTGCTGGTGCAGTGAGGAGGCTGGAGAAAAAGAATATGGTGGTGGTGGTGGTGGCGGAGCAAGAGATGGAATGAAAGGAGTAGGATTCAAGAGTTATTAGAGACCAGGTCGTGAAGGAATGTAAGGGGAAGAGGAGCCCCTGGAGAGCTTGAGAGGTGGATAAGAAAAAGAGCAGAGAAGAGTAGGAAGGGCTCAAAACCAAATAAATGGTAGGGGGGGCAGAGTAAAATGAGAAGGGGCAGGTAAAAGCGATCAAAAGGAGGATGGTGTAGGTGGTGCTAATAGAAGGAAGGACAAGGGTGTTGGGAGCCTCCAGAAGCAAGATATGTTTGGTTAAGTCCATAAAAGGAGGTGAGGACACCCAGGAGGAGGAGAAACCGTGGTGGTTCAAAAGAGAATTGAGGACCATGTAAGAGGAGAGAAGGATGGTGAGGGGGAAGAGTAGCAGAGTTTGGTGAAGCGTTGAGCAGGAAATGTGGGAGATATGCAAGGATGGAAAGGGGAAGAGAGGCCAAAAGAGGGGTGAGCCCTTTAAGGAGAAGTAGGTGCCTGATCCAAGGGGCAACCTGTTGACCAGGATATTGAGACCGATCTTCTGGGAATATCTGGGGACCGGGTCTGTATCAGTAATGCTTGGGATTAGCCCGATAACCACACAGCCCACTGGAATCTTTTGCATGTTCCGAAGAAATCTCAGGCCTGGCCCAAATGCAGATAACTCGTACCTCCAAGGCTGGTGATGGCAACTATAGCTGAAGGGGGGGGGAACAACATCCTAACAACTTTCACCAAAGACAAAAGCGAAGAACACGAGCAAAGGAGCAAGTGCTCACAGAAGACTGAGTGACTTTTTGGAATAGCCGCAGGCATGGACTCCGCGCGGAGTACTCACTACAGTTCACTAGATGGCTTGAGTTATTTGTTATGTGGTTGGTTGCTTCTCTTACCCCGTCCCTGGATAATTGTTTTCTTTTTAATGGGCCCCCCAAACCTTTTTTTAACCTTTAAACCCCATTATGATTATTAAACTAAACCCTTTACCATCTAAAAAAATGCATTAGATGCTTTTTGTTTTTTAGATGCTTTTTTTTTAGATGGTTTGGCTGTCAATGCTTTGGTTGTCAATGCAATTACCGGATACCATTTAGATTGTTAGTCCATTGTGGGCTTCAGGCCTGCTCAGCGCAATGTGGTTGGTTGCTTTTTTTTATCTCCCTTCTCGGCTATGCAGATTGTTAGCCTTGTGTGGGCTTCGGTCCTGCTCAACCCAATCCAGTTTGCTGGTTTCAGTCCCCTCCTGCGGTATTCAACTTGTTAGCAACATGCAGTCTTCAGGTCCCTGTGGGTCAGCGGCCTTACCTTTGCTTTGGTTCATGCAATCTGCTGTCCACCAGTACCTCTTGCATCGTTATGCTTTTGGCATCTGAGAGGTATGATGCCGGGGGGAGGCGGGGGGGGGGGGGGGAGTCTTCTTTCAGTCAGTTCTACTTTCTGTTCCTGTGGTTCCCTTCTGTTCGGGAGTCACCGCTTCTCTGGAGTGGTAGCACTCCACGGGCTGATGTGGGACTCTGCCCTCCACGCCGACTGCATGACTGTTAGCTCCTCTGGTCTAGAAGAGTCTACCTCTGCTGCACAAGCTAGCATTTCCAGCCTTTCAGCACATTCCCTCCTCGATTGATGTTCTGCTCTGTTTGAGTTCCTCTTTGGAATGGAAGGGGAAATTCCATTGTTCCTGGTTTGTAGAAAGAGGTTGCAACAAATGGTCCGAGACCAAGCCATCCACTTTAAAAGGGCTCTGTTCAGCTCCCATATAAGCATTTGGACATGAGAGGAGGTTCTATAGTAATTCTTCATTTATAATGGGCTTAATACCAAGGAGTGGTTTCTAAGCGCAGGATTCAAACCTGTATTGCGCGATGTTGTCTTGCTTCCAAAAAGCGTTGCCCCTGAGCTATCCTTTCTCCCCAGGTGGCATGGAATCCTTCCTTGGGCATTAATTGTCCCTAAAGGGGGGCAGCTCCAGTGGGATTCCCCCTTGCCTGGCCGAGAGGGTGGTTATTGGTAGTGGGATCACCTCCCTATACGTACAAAATTGATGCAGCCCCGTACCATAAGATGAGGCAACCCCAATATGTGCCTCCATGCCATTGTTATCTTTTACCTATTTGTGCGTGCATAATTAACCTAACCTCTTTCTACCATAAGAGGAGGCTCCGCCAGTTTGTATTCATCCCCTCATTGTGCTGCAACAAATATGCACACTCTTGAATGTACTATGCACTCTCTGTAACTAGCGCCTAGATGCCTTTGGGTTTTGTGTGCTGAAATAAATGCAAAAACTAAAATTAAAATAAATGGTTGTGGCCTGTTATGGGTGCGATTCAAAGGCAAAGTGATGCAAAATAACATTTTACAATGAGAATTTTTAATTGATTCAGAATAGGACTAGGGTTTGGGAACGGCAATATCTGTACTAGACTATATAGGACCACATTATCCCCTTCCTTATTCCCTTCTCCCCCCAAACTTGAACTGCCTTGTTGGTGGCAAACAGTCACTCAGTCTCTGGCATTTATAATGCCCCACACTCCTTTCTTTGCTATGTGTTGGAGCCTTATTCACTGTTTACCAGCTTGTCAGGATGTCGTATCGATCTTCCATGACTTGAGGATTACCTGTCGCCACCACTCTTGGTGCTCTAGGTCATGGTACAAAACTTCTATTGGCAAGCTACTAGCCAGCCATAAAGTCATGCACCACCTCAATTCTGTACATACAGACAGCCCACCATTTCTTACTCGAGTCAATTATCACTAGCCAGCGGCTGGTGGCTAGTGCAACCTTTGCACCCTGTCCTAGGTTGTCTTGACGGATGCTAGGCATTATACTCTCAGTGCTGTTTGGGCACTGGGTATTCAAGCTTCCCCTACACTTCCTTATATTGGCCTGATCTATTCCCGTGATCGCCTGCAGCACCTTGTCAGGAATTTTAGGTGGATCCAGTTTCACTCTTTGCTCTTTCCCCTCTCTTGTGGCTGCCATCCTCTTCCTCCGCTCTGTTTCTCTCGCCTTCCTGGTCTTTAAATTTCTCCCCTCGTCTTTAACTCTTCACTATTCCACCACATTCTGACTCGCTACTGTTTGACTAGCCGCTTCCATTCCTTTTTTTTTCTCAGTTCTTCTTTCACCTCTCCTTCAAAACACACATTGCCAAGAAAACCCAAGCAGCATGGTGCCAGCTTGCGCTCTACTGCAGTGTCAAGCCGTTCATGTTTCAGAACAGTTCCCGAAGCCCTGGCTATCGCCCACATTGACCATGGCAAAGCGCTTCTCGCAGGAGTATCTGCTGCCTACTTAGCCCATCGCAAAGCTGTCCAGCATACTGCGACCCATCTCATCACAGGCTTTAACAACCACTGTCATGCCTATCCTTGAGGCACTGTTCTGGCGCTTACCCCTTCAGGGATGCATCATATTCAAGACCACCTGCACCCCCCACAAAGCAGATACATCCAAAACACTGATGTACCTGGCTGAGAAAACCTATCCTTTCTAGAGGCTTTCGCACCACCAGAAGCTGCAACAATGCCAGGCTGAAAACCAGGAACTTAAAGAGGGACTACCCAGGATATAATGGCATTTTCCTGTTATGCACCTGGTCTTTGGAACAACTAGCCCACTCCATTCTAAATACCTGGAAGGACATGAAGATCCTACTCTACAAAACATCTCACTGATGGCTCCACTCAACCCTAATACTCAACGGGAGGGATTCTTTGGCAGCGAAAAAAATTATCTTCGACTTTAAATTTAGTCCAGCGTGCGGGGGAGCGGCCCAGGGTGTGGTAGTGCCCCTCAAGGCCCACCCTCCGGCACCTCACCTAATTCCCTTTTTCCACATGGACGATGTCAGACCTGGCAGCTAGGCGCAGAGACCTTTTTATAACTTTCTGCTTGCTCCCCATTGTTTTGTTTTTCAATCATGTTCACCTCCCTTTGGTGCCTCATCTCCCCCAGCGTATGTCGGCTGCAGGAGGATTCCTGCGTCCTGCGATGGCTCATTCCTGACCTCAGACCCACATGTACTCTGCCTTGAGTGCCTTGGACCGACCACTGCGGGGACGTGTGCGTGACTCGCAGCGCTCTGTCACCGGGCATTGAAGAATCAGTTGTTTCGTTGGATGGAGATCTTTCACACTTCTCAGTCGCACCTTTTAAAGACTGTCTCCAGGACCACCTGTCAAGACAAGGTAGGCTCTTTGTTTAGTACAGCTCCTCGGCGCAGAGACTCTTTCCCAGGGGTTTCTTCAATTCAGGTTCTGGCAGGCCTGAAGCCGCTAAGGCTAATGGCTCCCAAGCCGAGGGACCCGAAGGCTCTTCCGGGGCGTTCCATGGGCAGATCTGAGGCAGTCCAGGCTACCGACTCCCAAGCAGCGGAGCTCAGTGGTACCACTGGGCTGTCCTCAAAGGGGTGATTAAGTGTGTCCTCCTTATCGACCCCAAGGGGCAAACAATTGTGTTCTACCTCCAAAAGTCAGTCCTTAACACGATCCAGCGCAGGTGCTGAAGGCACACAGCCTACCGGAGTTCGTTCTGAGGTTGTTGGTCAGGGTGATTCGACTACCGGCCGAGGGCTCAGTGCTTACCAGAGTGATCTTAGAGGTTGAAGCTTCTGTTTCGGGTTCATGACCCAAGGCGTGTCCTACCATGTCTGAGCCAGCATGTGGTTTGGGATCTTCACGCCCTTCTGCCCAGGGCGTGGTACAAGGCTCTAAGATGGCAGATAAGCACATGGCAGAGCCTGCTAGGACGACGGCCATCTTGGCTTGGCCTCAAGGCCAGCCCATGCTCTCACCCCTTGAGTGGGCCTTGCAAGAAGGTCCCACTCCCCTTCCCTGTGGAAAGAAGCGGCGGACTGTATGGTACAGGTGGCTGGTCTCCTTTGGGGTGCATCTACCCATTGTAGCCTTACGGCTACATTCCGCGTGTGCTTCGATCAGAAGTGGAGACCTAGTGCTTTGGAGGGCTGGCCCCCTAGGGACCTGGCCTCTTGCCAGGACCACTTCTTTGAGCACTTCATCCTCCTTATGCATTCCACAGATGGGACTCCTGAAGGATCTAGTGAAGGAGGTGATACCGTGGGTTGTGCCTTCCTGGCCTCTGCCTGTTCCTCAAGCGCTGCCGGTGCCAGTCTCTCCTCCGGTCCAGGCCTTGCCGGTTATTGAGATGCCTCTGCCTCCTGTACCACCAACGCCTGCCCCTAAACAGCCATTGGACCCGTCTATCGGTTCCAGATAAAGGTGGGGAAGGGGGAGGGAGGGCCCCCTCAGCACTTATGTCCCAGGGCCTGGACTCACCTCAGTTTGTAAAAAGGGGTGGGGACAATGACCGCTATGATGCCCAGGATGATGAACCCTCAGCATCTGTTAAGGCCTTTCATGGCTGCCTTTAGGGCCTTGCAGAGTTATTGGGGTGGGGGGGGGGGTTCCCCCTGCCTGAGGACCGCGGGGGAGACGGGTCTTCATCAGGTGTTGGGAGTGCTAGCAGAGGTTTTGGGCAAATGCACCATAAGCCATTTTAGCATCTGTCCTGCAGGTGGCGGGAAAGGTCTCGGAGAAACCCAGGGCCAACACCCAGATGAACAAGAGGTTTGACAGGAGGTTCAGGCAGACTGATGGGATGGCCGGTCCTCCTGGCCTCCCACCCGCAGCCTCACTCTTCAGTAGTGGCCGCCACCTTGCTTTCTTCGAAACCATTGTATTTGTTGTATTCCTCCTGTCCAAAGATGAACAAGTCCTTCAGTCTTTGGGCAAATGATGCTACGCCATTTCAGGGCTGCATTTGCGGCAGGCCAATGCTAAAGCCCTTTTATTCGTAGCTAACCAGAAGCTTTGGCAGGAGCTCAGGGATTTTCTCCTTCAAGGCTTGCCTGGCGGATGCCCGAGCCGTTGTGGAGGACCAGCAGAGGGCTATACCTGGGGGGTCGAGATAAGTATGGCGTGGATGCATGCCACAAAGTTCATCTGACGTGCAAGAGCGGATCCTAGAGCTTCCCAGTGAGGGCATGAACCTTTTTCATTCATCCACCGATAACGAGTTGACAAAAACCTCCTTGCAAACCGCCAAGTCTTTGACCATCCTGACTAAGCCAGGATAGAAGTCCTTCCCTTAGGGCAGCGCCGACTTCAAACCCTGTGCTTTCTCTGGCCACAAGGGTTTCAGGACCGCAGTACATGGAGGCCTGAGCCCTCTCAACGGACCAAGCAGCAGAGGACTTTGAGCGTTTCTTTCCGCTCCCTCTCCTCTGTTCCCGCCTCAGATGCCAAAAAGCAGTGGTGTCATGGTTGGGAACATGCTCCCCATTAGGGGTCATCTGGCTCTCTTCCAGAACAGCGGGAAGCATTATTTCAAGAGTCCTTGGATCCTTTCTTTAGTTGCCACAGGCTTAAGTATTCCTCCTCCTCTACCATCCTCTCCTCCTGGTCAGATAGGGTCCCGGCCTTTTTACGGGTGATACTTTCTCTTCTCGAGATGGAACCAGTTCCTCAGGCCGACGGGGCCTCCGGCTTCTACTGCAGGTTTTTGCGGTACCCGACGACAACTAGGCTGGCCCGAGGGTAGTCCAGGACCTGTTATTCCACAACTTGTCTTTACCGCTCAAACGCTTCAAGATGATAAATCCAGCGCACATAGCGGAATCTCTGTGCGCAGGAGACTGGATATGTTCCCTAGCCCTCAAGGATGCGTATATTCATGTCTCCATTACCAGCCGCATTGGAAGTTTCTGCGGTACACTATTGTCCTACCACTTCCAGTACACGATGCACCCCATCGGCCCCTTGTGTGTTCACAAAACGAATGAATGCGATTGTGGGTCTCCTCTGCCTGGAGGACCATCACTTACACCCTCAACTGGACGACTGGCTGGTCAGTGCCAGCTCTACTGAGGGGGCGGCGTAGTCGCTCTAAACCAGTCGGGCTTTTCCCTGAACCTATCGGAGGTCGCAGCTGACTCCCGCCCAGGATCTGGTGTTCTTGGAGGGTGCTGTGACACGACAGCACAGAGGGTGTTCCCAATGCTGGAGAGACTTCTCTCCCTTTATCAAGATGGTAGGGCACTTTCTGGGCAACTGGAACCCTGTGGCGTGGCGTATCCGGCACCTCTGAGACTGATGGCGTCTTTCATGCTCATGGTCCAGCACGCCCACCTCAACATGAGGCACCTCGAGCTACTCCTTATGGCCAATTGGGACCAGGAGACGGGGGTCTCAATCAAATCCTGATTCCCCATGCTTCTCCTGGATCTTCGCTGGTGGCTAATGGACTGCAATGTGGCAGTGGGAGCCCCCTTGACCTGCCTGTAGCCCACTCTGGTTATTATGCCAGATTTCTCCCTGTCAGGGTGGGGGAGGGGGCTACTCCATTCATGGGGCATGGTCCAGGGTGGAGTCCCTTCTGCATATCAATCTGCTCGAACTCTGAGCAGAGTGCCTGGCACTCGAGGCTTTTCTGCCTCTCAGCAGGGGCGCTGCGATTCTGGTCAGGACTAACTCCACCACAATGTTTTACCTTAACAAGAAGGGAGGCACCCCAAACCCCCCTCCCCCCTCCCCTCCCCTGTCCTCCCCTCCCTCCATGGTGGCACCCTCCTCTCCCCTCCCTCATGTGCATGAAGGCAGTGGCGATTTAGGAATGGGCACTTATGGAATGGATTTGAATTTCAGTGGTCCACTTCCCAAAGGGCCAGCAATGCGGAAGCGGACTAGCTCAGCCGTTTGTGGTTCTGTACCTACTAGTGGGGGTTGCACATCTACTCGTTGTTGCCCCTGTTCCAGAGATGGGGAGGGGGCGAGTGGGGGGGAGGGGGGGAGTTTCTGGATCTGGACTTGTTCGAATCCCAGCTGAATTTCAAGTGCCCCAAGTTTGCTTTTATTGGGCGGGCTGGGGTTGGGGCTGCAGTAGCTGTGTGTCCGCCTCGACAATTGCTACAGCTGACCCTCTGAAAGGTCCGAACTTCCGTGGGCTGCAACCTCATCCAGATCGCCCTGCACTGGCCATCAAGGGCTTTATTTTCGGATGTATTTCAGTTGTGCTCCCAGGGACCTGTTCATCTTCTGATCCCCAGCATGAGCTTCCTAATGCAGCAGGACGGGGCAGTGGAGCACCCGGAACCGGCCAGGCTGGCCCTAGAGGCCTGGTTCCTGACCAATTGAGACTTCACCATGCCTACAACTGGTACATCATGCAGGAGGCCACAAGGATGTCTATGCGGGCTCCGTACAAAAGTGGACAAGATTATGCCACTGGGCTTGCGAAAAGGGTCTTGCCCCCTCTTATCTGCTCCCTGGACGACATGCTGGCCTTTTCTACACATCTGACTCGCTCCGACATTCAGGCGGATACCTGCTGCACCTATCTGCAGGCCATTGAGGCTTACAAGAATTCCCCAGAACACTTCATTGGGAAACCCAGTGATTAAGGACCACCTCAAGGGTATGTCCAGACGTATCCCTCTGGAACACAGGCCCTATCCTGTCTGGGACCTTAATGTGGTTCTAACTGCCTTGCAGCGCAAGCCTTTTGAACCAATGGCCTCGGTGGACATCAAGCTGGTGACACTGAAGGCCTGTATTGCTGGTGGAGCCAACTTAGGCCTGCACCGTCAGCGAGCTGCAGGCTTTGTCATCATGCGAGCCCTTCACAGCGATTCATAACACGGTCATCTTGTGCATTCATCCAAACCTTTTGTCCAAGGTGGTCACTCCATTCTATCTAATTCAGGAGATCTGCCTGCTGGTGTTATTCCTGAACCCGTAGTTGGATGCCGAAAGGGCTTTTCATTCTTTGGAGCTTAAGGGGGTCCTCAAGTTCTATCCCTCTCGTTCTAAATCCTTCAGGAAGTTTGAGGCTTTGTTCATCACGTCTGGGGCACCTAACCCGGCTCCCAGGCTTCCAAACCTTCTGTCGCACGTTTGATGGTCCAGGCCATTTCACAGGCATATACATCCATGGGCAAACAGGTTCCCGAAAGGATTAATGCCCGTGTGGTCAAAGGGAAGGCCACATCGTCTTGTTTCACAGGCATGCTTTCTGGGATGTTATCATCAGGGCGACTACTTGGGCGACTCGGTCTGTATTCTGTAAGCACTATTCCCTTGATACCAGCTCCAGGTGAGCGGCAGAGTTACTGAAACGACAAGGGGTGGGTCCCAACAGGTGGAAACATATATTGTCGCAGTGGAATAGCTGCTGTAGATTGTCTCCATGAGTGACTTCAAGGTGGGACACACTATATCCACGGTGTCATGACTGACAGCTAGTGTGGTGTCCTTTTGTAAACGCTCAATGAAACGAGAGCTATAACCTACTGTTACTAATTAACATGTGGTCAAATGTCCTCTTGTGCGCTCCCAGGAAAGTCAGAGAGCTATAACACACTGCACTGAATCCATTACATGAAATGAAAATCTTAAATGTTGTTCTTTGTTACATAATAAATTGTAACAAACTCCTAGTGTATAAATTGTTAGTAAACTTAATCGAAACACTAATCTGAAGCAAGTATCAAGTTCGAAAAGAAAAGAGTGGAAATCATAGACATCAAGACAGTGAAAATAAGTTCATTTTTAAGTATTCTTAGTACATCGTAGGCTGCTTCACATGGTATGTGCATTTAATTTTGACAGCATATTCTAAACCAAACCAAGTTTCTACATAATGAGGGAAAGAAACTCCTTGTTAGACATATGTGGATTATTTCTAACTGAGGAGCAGGAGATTCTCCTTATGTCTGAAGCCAAGAGGAATGTTTGTTGTTCTCAACAAATTATGGTGTGAAGTCTCAATCTTGGTTTGATCAATTCAGCAGAGTTAGTCAGGCGGTTCTGAAGAACCTTTTTGCTCCATCCTAGACATGAAGCAGTTTGTCACAGATCCACTGTATGGTCTTGTTCGGTGGAATCGCCCACAACGATGGAGTAAACGGCATGTATGAGTAATTAAAATCACTCACTTTGGTGATTAGAGTACTCTGTCCTTAGTCCCCTTTCCTCCATACGTCCCACCCACCTTCCCCTGCTGTATTTCAGGAGCTAAAGTATCAAGTATTGCCAGGTTTTAAAGCGTCTGGTGTGTTAAAAGGGGACTGAGTTGAGGTACCTGTGGGCGGGCCTTGAGGGGTAGTACGGCACTTAGGACCACACCCTGGACAAAATGTAATGGTGAAGCTCAATTCTTCACTGCCAAATGTTCCGTTACCTTCCACATCTTAGAGGGTGGAGGGGAACGCCCACAAGGAAGGACGAAAGGGGACTAAGGACTGAGTATTCTAGTTACTACAGTGAGTAGTTTAATTTCTCTGCCATGTATTCTTCCAGCATCTCTGCTACCCCTGCACCCATACTTATCCCCATAGTGCATGCCTTATATGTAGCACTTCGTTGCAGCCCAGTAATGTTTGTATTTTACACATCCCATTCATACCTCCCCATTTACCCTCTTTCAACCTCCTAAGCTCTTATTTCTGCTCCCCTTTCTCTTTACCTCCTTCACTGCTCAGTTCTTCCTCTACTTCTATCTCCCCCCCTCTCCTTTCTTTGTCACTACTTCTCTCTTATGCTCTCCTCTGTTACTCTATTTTCTCTTTACTGCTTCCACCAGTCTTCTTTCTTCGCCACACTCCCATGTCTAACCACACCCTCCCCCTCTTCTTGGCTCTATCAATAGCTCTGTATGTTTTGGCCTGCTACCTGAGATTGTCTGAGGGGAGTGGTGCAGTGTGATCATGTATTGTGATTATGGTCTATGTGAACTACAACTTACTCATCCTAGTCTTTGGATAGCAGACCCCTTGCCTAGACAAGCTGACAAGAGCTGCATCCATTGTTTTGGGTTCACTTGGCTTGTGCTGCAACCCTCTGCCCCTTTTCTGTACTTCCCTCAATCTGAGTAAGCCATAGTCTTTAATTCCATGAACATTTGTGGCACCCTGAGAGTGAGGTCTTCGGAGCATCTTACTTGCGGGCTCACAAACTTTAAACTTTGACATATCGAATTCTCTACTGATGCTATGTGGTGTCTGCATGTAGCCTGGGGAACCCTCAGCGAGTGGTAGGAGTTATACACACAAGGCTGAGGATGGACTCGGGAACCTGGAGGAATCGTCTGCCTACCTCCTCAGACTTGTGGAATGGGTGGAGGTCCTCTGCCCGAATTTCGGCGCACTTCCATCCTCCAACTTCATCAGATTGACTGTTTACAAGAGCTGTACCTCCTCTGCTCCTATTGCTCGTGTATTCCCCATATGCACAATTGCCTCCAACTAAGTACATTATGCATTTACAAAAGCGTGGGAGCCCCTCTCACTGGTTCAAATAACCAGTTCTCAAAATACTAATAACTCTCCTCTGAACTGGTGTACAATCAGCAACCCCAGACACGTCTCTGCCTTGTTTCGACTCATCAGTGAGGTGAAGCAGGGCCTTTCTAAAGCACAGTTGTTGAGGGAAAAACCCCAAGTCTTAAAAGATTACAAAGGTGTGGGAGCCCCTCTAATAAGGACCAACATGGTTCAAATAAGTTCTATGGGAGATATTCTATTTGGGATGATCTACAACCATGTTTTTGCTAACCGAGGAGAAATATTAATTTGCAGGTAGGTCTGGTCCCATCCACATGGGAGACCCAGGACAGAAATGCTAAGCAACCATGTACCATTAGCAACCGCAGACACATGTTTTGACTTTTACTCACTTAAAACACTTTCCACACCACTTACTTATTTCATATAACTTTGCAAGTTGGTAATTCTTGCAACCAACCATACCGAGACAATAGTTATCAATCCAAATAACCCTGATGTACATAATTAAACGGAGCTTGACTTCAATTCAAATACTTTTTAGTAACAACCCATGAATACAACATGGGTATTGCTTGCATATAGGAGGTACATTGTCAAGCCTAAGCATGGCACTAGAATGTTTTTACCTGCAGTAGTTGAGTTGTGATTCCAATGTATGTCACTAATTAGCCAATGGATGTTGGAGTTTGGTGTTTCTTTGTTTAGCAGCTAAGCCTTTGCCTGAATTTGTTCGGACAATGTTTGAGACCTGCCACTAATGGAAATTAGTTATTTCCAATCTTGTTGACCATCCACCCACTTAGACTCCATGAATGTTAGGCAGAAACCTGTGCAGTTCCCTTGGGGAACACTGCAAAAGATTTAAGACTACAGGTATAGCAGTAAACCCACTTGGTAGCAGTCCGCACCACCCAGATTTACCTGGTAGCTGTGGCTGAGCAGTCAGACTTCCCTCAAGAAGAGTTAGGTAGTATGCAAAGTATACACAATATGTACTCAGACACAATAGCACAAGCAAACACTGACCAGAGCTTGGTTTCAAAAGTATATAGTTATTTATTTTTTAAGAACACATAAGTTGAAAACACTCTAGCAAAGTATAGTAAAAACACTTAAAACACAGTTATAATGAAAGCAGTTTCAACCCTTACTCCTATCTAGACAACTCTAAGTTAACACCACATAATTAAAACAGAGGTGAGCGCTTAACGTTAGATGACACTCTAGTAGGTTTAAGGAAGGGATAGAAAAAGAAACAGAAACGGGTTAAACACACCACTCTAAGGTCCAGAACACTTGCAATAGGCTCAAAGAAGCACAAAGTCAAAGGTGAGCAAAAGTCACTAGGCAGGGCCCACTCTTAGAGTAGCCGGAGCGAAAATGTGCCCAAGATCACACTGTTATTAGGGATTCAAAGTCTTGCAAAGAGTTAGGAAGAGGTTTGAGTGGCTTAGAAAGTTTAGCCAGGGTGTCCCAGGCACTCCCAGGGTCGAAAGCCGGGGGCTAAATCTACCCCGTACAGTCGGTAGCAAGGGAAGCCAGGCGGAACACGGTACCTTAAGCGGAAAGGATCCTCCAGCGGTGGCAGTTGTTCCAGGCAGTGGCAGCAAGGCTCGACGTCGGTCAGGGGAGAAGAAGTTCTCGCTGAAGAGCAGAAGAAGAAGGTCGTTGCACTGCCCGGGAAGAAACCAGCCGCGGGGTCCTCCGGTTAAAGGGTTGTACCGACTTTCGTGGTTGGGGTAAAAGTGGTGGGGTTCCGTTTGCCGGGGTGCTTGGCACTGGCAAGGCGGCCACGAGATACCTCGAGAAGCGAAAAGAAGGCGAAAACTGGTTGTCCCCACCAGTCAAGGGAAAGAGCCACTCCGTTAAGAGTTCTCCTCGGTCGTCGGGAAAAGTGGTGAAACGGTTCAGCAGGGCTCCACCGGGTGGTGTCGTCGAAGCAGGTCGGCTCAGCTCTTCCCTCGTCGGATTCTTGGTCCTGTGGCGACTTCTGAAGTTCCAGTCCCCAAAGCCCTGCTTTTATGCAGCAAACCCCCATTCACCCAGCCTAGCTGTCACTCAAACATGCTAAGTGGTGAGCCGGCCGGCTCACCACTTGGGCCAATCAGGACGGAGTGCGACTTGAGTTACCAAGGTAACTCAGTCCAGGGTGCCTAAATCCCCCTCCACCCCTCCTAAGTACCCTAGACAGAGTGGCACCACTTTGGAGGGCTTCTGTGGAGAAGCCCGCCAAAAGTGGAACAAAGGGCTCCACTTTGGGTCAGAGTTACAGAGGCGAACGCCAACGCCATTTTTGAATCAAGTTTTGGCAAAAAGTCCCAACCGGAGTTATAATAATAAATATATAAACCGGCGGTATGTTTAAGGCTACCGTAAATAAATAATTAAATGTGTTAGCCTAAAACAATGGGAAATCCCATAGGGAAATATTCGCGGTCGAATATAAAAAGTAGTTTCCACTGCCACCAGCCAAAACTCGATCAGGGGGGACGGAGACGTGCCCCCTCGACAAACAGACCCTGGGGCAATCGAATTGCCCCAGCCAGTACGTCCACAATATGATGGTTTGTACTGGTTCTGTTCAGGATTCAAGACTAGCAAAGTCTTTGGTGACTTTACATGCCTTGGGAGACAGTAGTCAGTCCCAGGGTATGGAGTCTACGTTGGGGAGTCCCTAGGACACCCCTGGGTCACGGCACAGAGGGTGCTGTGTAACCCACATCACAAAAATACATGAGGCCCTATGGAGTAAAAGACCCCATAGCCCATTCAACACAAGGTTTAACCAAGAAAACACACTTCAACATGTCCAAGAGTGAGGGTAAAAGAGTCTCACTCTTGGCAGGAGAAAAAAAGAAACCCCAGAAATCCAGCAAAGCTGCTGGGGGACTCACTAGGTAGGGAAATTCAGCCTAAACAGAGAATTCTCCCTAACAATGAAGCTACCATATTTATTTTCCTTGTGGCAGCTATGCAGTGGATAGCCGCTTCATATAGAACCGCTTACTTTGGTTTGGTTTCTCTGTTTAGTCTTGCACTGGTTTTTGAGCTTCCTCCCGGCTAATGCAGCCAGTTTAAAAGTTCACTACCTTTCTAACTCTTGCAAAGGAAACTATGCCTTAAGTGCAGCCTTTGTAGGAATGCTGCGCTTCAGTCTTGCAACTTCCTTGCTTTTGTTCGCCCATCCAACTAACATTGCAAAGTCAGGTTAGAAGCAACAACCCTAGACGTGCACCCTTGTGGTGTCTTGTAAGGTATTGTCTTTCCACTGTAAAGAGGCAGAATAGGCCAGTTGTGCATTCTTAACGCAGGAAATCACATATATGTGGGATAAAGGATACCACCCTTTACAGTTTTACATATCATTTTCATCTATTGTCCTGTGTGAAAACCATTGAACACACAGCATGTAGAGATCCTGCAACACCTTTATTTTCCACTGTCAGGATGAGAGGAATGCCTATTGGAGCAGGGAAACGGGTAAACATGAGTTTCTTAAGGTAACGGTGGAAGCAAAGGGAATAAAAGTTCCTTAGTCCAATGTCCATTCTCTTGGTTAAATCACAAGACCCTGTAACCTCTATGCCCAGGAAAGTATACTACATAATGCTTCCAAATGTGCACTAGCAAGTGATCTTTGACTCTTGATTAAAAACAAAAATGGTGTGCTGTGGTCTTGTGGAAACCTGAGGGGGGCTTGCAACTCCAAATTCAACTTCAAATTCTCACCCCTGCACCAGATCACCTGCAGCATTTCTGAGTGCCCCAATGTACTTTTATCTGTTCCCTGGTCTTAGCTTGATGCAATGTTGCATAATCTTCTGTGAAGTGATGGCTCTGAAACTGCTCTGGTGGTGCCAATCCTGTATTTTACCCACTATGCCCCTTGTGCTTTTGAGTACGAATTTCCCTTTGCCAACAAAAGGGAAGGTGTAGGTAGCATCTTTCACCGATCTTCCTGGGGCTTCTAAGGCGGCAAACTTCTGCAGGTCTGCTGGTGGATTTGCCACTACCCATGGGTACCAGCAGGCTTCTTCAGCTCCCCTGCAGTGCCTGGCGTCTGACGGTCTTTGGGTGCCAGGCTCTTGGAAGGCTCTATATCCGAGCCTTGCCTACCAGCCTGCCCTCATTTGCACTGGCTTAATTGACTTTGGCACCTCTGTTTCTGTATATTTGCTGGCCAATTTTGGTTCTTTCCCTTCTACTCCTCCACTCAGTACAACACAACTCTCAATCTGGAATGCTAACCAAACACCCTCATTGACCGTATTATGCCTAGGCTTGCTCTAGGATTAATTGCCCCACTGTATGCTCTTTTGTTGGCCCGTTTCCCCATTTGCAACTTTGTCATTTTGTATTCCATAATGGTTCCACCTCCCCTCCTTTGTCCAGCCTTTAGGTTTACTAGCTATTGGGTGGTGTTCTGTCAAGTAATCAAGCAGTGGTGTCATTGTGGCCCGCTCATCTGGTGTTCCGCACCCCTGTTTTGTATTAAATTGTATGGTACAACTGCAATATAATGACTCTGAGGGGTTCCAAGTGTAAGGGGTCAGGGGAGATGGAAGGATAAACAGTTCAGAGAGGTAGAGTACTCCTCATTCCCAGCCTTGGTATTGTCCAGATAGGATGAGGGAAAAGTGTTGGGACAAAGCAAAGTGCAAGGGTTTTATGTGATGATTTTGAAAGGTAATACATTTTCAAAACCCTTTTCTGTTCTTCTTTTCCCCACCTTTTTCTTAATCAGGGGTTTCACCCCCCATTTTAGGTTGCTACCACTGCATCACTCCTGCTTCCAGCTTTCTCACTTTTATATCCCTTCCCTAAATCCTAATTTTTCCCTGTGTTCTTTTCACAATGGTTTTGGCGAAATTGTCGTTTTGCAAGGAATTGGCAAAATGTGTCTGGGCTGAGTACAATAGGTGCAGTTAAGAGCAGTTCTAACAGCGCCTAATTGTTTCTAGGCTGCTGGTACTCCATTATCTGGGCCGAATTGTTCCTTGGTCTATTGTACCCGTCTGTACCAACAGCAATTCTTGCTGATCTGACTTGAATGTGCCTAATCTGCCTAGCTGTTTACCTTGCTCACCTGACTAACAACTGGCCTATCTGCCTCCACACATGTGCCTTATATGACTATACTACAACGAATATACTACATTCTAATGTGTGAAACTATCTTTTAGTCAAGTATACTGTCAAGTATATTGCCAACCGACTGTTTAACAGCGTGCTAGTTGGCCACACATAATTGTGCCGCATTTATTGTTTATCATGCTTTTGTGCAACCTAGTGCACCTTTCTCAAATGCTATTCCTACTCCTATCTATCACAATTTGGGTGCTCATCTATGCGACCCAAACACAACTCGCTAGTTCATTTTCATCTATCACTCCCTCAGTAATGATGATGGATCCTACCTATAGTCCCACTGCAAATCAACCATCCCAACAGATCTTGAAACCACATAGCCACACTATGGGACACCCCGTGCTATGTGATAACCTGTCGTATAACATCACTGTCTCTACTAACCTGTACCTTAATGCCCCTGCCTTATGGTTAGAACACTTCGCTAAAAAACCTACACCGAACCAACCTTGTTCAATACACATTAGAAACCAGAGCAAAGGATCCAGATTCTCTCGCACTAGTGGTCACACTAAGTATCCTCGTTCATTGTCCAAACTTCCTTCTCCTAGCCTTATCCACCAGTTGCCCTCCACATCTGCTCCCAAGACTAATCCTATTACCACAGCACTACCATGTAAAGATACACAGATTAAGGGTGCCATCGTAAACGCCAGATCCCTTTCAGCTCACGCATTAGACATTGCTGACCTTATCAAGACACAGGAGCTCGACTTTATTGTGATATCAGAGACTTCGCTACACGCAGCCTCTGGACCCTCACTTTCCCTGGCTATACCTACCGATGATTCCATCACTATATGTGACCGCAACATTTCACAATCCAGAGGGGGTGAAGTTGCCTTTATCCACAAACTCTCTTGGTGTGAGCGCTATACCTAATGTAAACATTGAGTCTGCTGAGTTACTCTCGGTCAAGCTACCACTATCTCCAAACCAAACGGCCACCTTACACCTGATCTACAGACCACCTGGCCCTTGCGACATCCTTTGTGGACGAGATTATATCCTTATTACTTGACAAAGCTAGAACTAAATCGCAAATCATCCTCCTAGGGAACCTCAACTTGGGCAATCAAGATCCAAATGACCCCACTGCAGTAGACTTCGCTAATAACTTAACTGATTTAGGATTCACCCATCACATCCAAGAACATACCCACATCAAAGGGAGGACACTTGACTGGCTAGCTGACGCTAACTGCAATATTAGTCTACAATCTAATTCACCTTGCGCATGGTCGGATCACCAGATTATTACTTTCAACATAGAAGCAGCTCACCGCCTCCCACCAACAATTACACCTGCCATCCGCACTAGAAACAAAAGGGACAAAACAAGAGACGAGTTACTCCCTCTCATCCTTCCCACCCCACAGACTCTTGCTCTGATCCATCGATCTTAGCGGATACCTATAATCATGTCATGCTCACAGCTTTAAATTCGATCGCCCCTATTAAATTTAGGAAACCACACGCACATCTCAACTCGTGGTTCACACCACAGTTAAGAGTGCTCCGCAAACTTATATGCAGCACTGAAACCGATGGAAGTCATCCTTCTGATGCCCACAAGGATAGTCTCATCCTAGCCTCCCTCAACTATAAAGAAGCTATCGTCCAGGCTAAAAGAGACATATAACAATCGCATTATGCAAGCAGACTCAAACACCAACGAATTATGCAAGATTCTAAAGGAACTAGAATCACCTGCTATGCCCCCTGATACTTGTACCAAAGATAGCAAATGGTGTGCAAACATACAGACAGCACTACTGGATAAAATTGCATCCCTCTAATCAAATTAAAGACAAACAAAATTATTCACAGATGGATAAACCTCAGACCACTCCCCTGAGCGCCACCTTCCTGGCCACCCCAACATCAAACCTTTTTCCTTCTCTCCACTGCTGAAGTGGAAGGTATCATCAACAAAATTAAACCATCTAATTGTCAAGGTGATTCACGCCCTGCTCCTATTATCAAGGAAGCCTCTCATGATCTTGCTCCTTTTATCACAGCCTTCATAAATTCATCCTTCAAAACCGGTATAGTCCCGGACAATCTCAAGGACGCTTGGGTCATACCTTTGCTCAAAAATCCATCCCTTGACCCTAGTTTACCAACTAATTACAGACCTATCACCACTGTCCCATTCATGCTCAAAATATTAGATCGTGCAGCTTACCTCAGATCCAGGACTATCTCAAAGTTAACAATCTCCTCGGCCCGAGACCATTTATTTATTCAGATTTGTAGCGCGCACGTCAGCCCGAGGGCATCGTGGGGCTTGTTACAGACAATATCTTAGTTACATAGGATACAATATTTACATACAATATACAATATTTACAGTAGACATGTACACATTAGCAATGCAGTATATTTACATGGATTCCTGAGTTTCCAGGCATGGGACTGAAACGGCTTTGATTGATCTCAAAACACAAATGGAGGTCTTAAAAGACAATGGAAAATTAACTTTGTTATTACTACTAGATCTTTCTGCTGCTTTTGATTTGGTCAATCACCAAATCCTATGCCAGCACCTCATATTTGTCGCCCACCTTTCTGACTCTGCCACTGCGTGGATAGGTTCCTTTCTAAGCAATAGATCCATGCGGGTCTTCTCCCCTTCAGCTTCCAGGCACCCTATTCCTATTCACTGTGGCGTCCCTCAAGGCTCTTGTGTGTCGCCTACACTTTACAATGTGTTCACTAACCCACTCTTTGATGTTCTTGACTCTCTGGGTGTTTCATACACTAATTATGCTGATGACACCCAGATACTCATCCCCATCACAGGTGACCATACAGTTGACACCAAATCCTTGAACAGCGTCTACTTGGTCATTCAGGCCTGGATAGACCAACATGAACTTTGCCTTAATGATGACAAGACAGAGCTCCTCATACTAGGCTCCACTCAACGTCTTAAGAAATTAGACCATTCCTTTAAGTTTTTCATCATTGACAGCAACGTCATCAAGGTCTCCAAGGATACTAAAACATTAGTTATCTATCTTGACTTTACTCGGTCTCTGATTTAGGTCAGCGTCGGCCTACACTTGCAAACTTATCACGGCCTGTAGACCATTTCTAACTACTCCTAATTGCATCACACTGGCTAGAACTCTCATCATGTCCAAGATAGACTATTGTAGTGCCCTCTGTCTTGGGACTAGCCAGTCCAACCTTAAACTGCAAATTACCCACAAAAATGCCATTAGAGTGGCATTAAACATTCCTAGAAACCAACATATCTCCGACTTCAGAACCAATCTACATTGGCTTCCAGTTAAGCATAGAATTTCACTGAAAACTCTTGCCCTGACGCACAAGTGATTGGCCAACAAGGCCCCCTCCTACCCATCTGCCTTACGCTCCACACTTCCACCTGTCCCCTGAGAGCGGCCCAAACACACAGCCTATCCTTGTCCAGATTCAAATTACAAAAAGCTGGGGTTGTGAGCTTCCCTGTTCTGGCCACTCAGCTCTGGAACTCTGTTCCTAACGCCATTAGAACTGAGCCTTCTTTCCAATCTTTCAAGAATAAAATCAAATCTAGGCTCTTCGCACAAAACATTTGATTTACCTACTGTGCTCTCTCTGATTCGGCCTGTTGTCTGAGGTCTCATTGCCTTATTGTCTCATTGTATATTTATATTTTTGCCCTGTATTTATGTTGTCACTCTGTAAATTGGTTCACTTCTGTATGTTTCTGTAAACCGGTTCAGCCAAGCTTCTTTGTTTTTTTATGTAACTGTGTTCTACAAGAGTATGCGCCCTGATGCTTGCGGGCCCGGCGCGCTTTACAAATAAATAAAATACAATTCCAAATAGGGCGATGAAGGGTACCCCTGCCAGATGGCTCAGTGAGAGCTCAGGTTGATGGAAACAAATCCGTTCTTGGTTTTAGCGTGACACCACCATGGGGCCCCAGCAGGTGCGGTTTCAAAAGCGTTTTTGGAAGTCTTTCCGAGGCAGATGGGGATGTTTGTTCTGACAAAAGGGGTTTCACATATTTTTTTAGCATGATACCCCGATTGGCCCTTGTCATAAAACGGGGTTCTCTCCTGTTTTGAAGAAATAAAACCTTCCTTATTCTCCATTTGGTATTACCAGTTCACTCAAAAAGTGATCAGAGGTCAAGCTGACACACAGCTGCTCTGTAGTTTGGGAAGGGAAAGCATGGCCCTTTATACCTGTGCTAGGATCAGGCATACAGGTAAAATGATCCACCTTTGGGACTTATTCCCACACGATGCTCAGAAGCCAGCTGCGATCTTTGCTCCAATTAGGGCTGAGGGGAGGGGAGCACAGGAGATCTGCTGTTGAAGGGTGTTTCTTTGCAACATTACGCTACTCTTTTAGTGATGGCATATTTCCATATTTGGCCGTGTTAGCTCAATCATGCCTCTGTGTCACAGAATACCATTTTAGAAATTCACTTGGGAAGCTGTGGAATGCCATCCTCACTCTTGCCTTGTAAAAGTTGTAGCAAGGCAGTCCAAACCTATTCTTGCTACAAAATCCTTTTCGAGGACAAGTTGTGAAGAAAAGAAACCAGTGCTGGTTTTTCAAAAGAACATGATTAGGTTTCCGTGGTCAAATCTTCCATTGGCATAAGCTCTTGCTTGGAAATTAATTATGAGTTGGAAAACAATATTTAGAGCCCAAGGCCACACCCTTTGAGTGCAATGGACTTGGAATAGGGGATGTCATCGTACAAGATCTCACTGCAGCACTTAATGTACTTGGTAGGATCAATGGGCGGGTCTTGCTTGTGAGGCCTCTCTGCCATTCTTTTGGAACTATATGCAGCAACTTCAGTGTAACTTTTTTAAATCTCCTTGTATGCGCTGTGTCGAATGGGCGTTGCATCTCCAGAAGCAGAAATGTGTTGTAGTTTACTACAATTCTGCATTAAATCTGTGATCATGTGGCTTGAAATGAATGAACATTCCTCTGACATCTAGTTAATTTTCCAGTGCTTTGGCTTTCAGCATCAGGAATATATTACATGCTACTCAGCAAATGATTTGTACAAGGGACTTGCAACAAATACTTTGGGGCATATTTGGTTGAGGTGGACAAGAAAATAGGAAACCGATAACTGTTTTTCGTCAAACTGAAACCTTTAATATCATCTGGTCTTTTGGAAAAAGTGCCTGTGGGTTCTTAAAATGTCTTCAGAGTACATACCTACCAAATTGACTATTTTCCAACCAAATGTTTGATCTCAAATCCCAAGCCCCAATGTGAGGCGTGCTGCAGAAGTTGTTCAATGCTCATTTCATTATTGTTGGGCGTGGACAGTACCCTTTTACTTTCTGTTGGTATGGTTGAGGAGGTGCGATGCAGTCAATGATTGTGTAAAGTAAGCAGTGTCATGAGAGTGCTGAGACACAGCAAGATTCTGCTACTTTGACTTTTTATATCCTACCTTTCATATTTCATCGTATTTTTATTTTTTTAATTCTATTTTGTAGCTCTCACGGTCAGTGATTTTTGGCATTTTTTAAATCTTTTTTAGGAAATGACCCACTCATGGCCTCCTCCCTTGACTGCCATCCACACGCCTAGCACAGCTGAGCCGTCCAAATTCCCCTTTCCAACAAAGGTATACAATAATCTGCTATCACTCTGTATGGTCATTACATATGAGCTATATTCCCCGACCGTTGTAGGAGGTCTGTTGATGATGGTTTTGTACTGCTCCTCATTTGGGTTTCATCATGTTTGTTTCCTGTATCCTTTTTAGGAATCGCAGCAAATTTCCTCGGTGAAAAAGACCCACAGTAAGTGACTATTAAAACGTTCTTTTTTTCGTTGACCGCAAGTAAGCACATAGAATTGAGTGGTGCCAATATGTCACTGTACCTTATATCTTGGTGGGAGGGTGATCATCAAAATATAATAACCTGCTTATGATTAAACATCTTAGCAGTGTTCATAAAAGATGTGCGATGAGCAAGAACAGTAGGATGATACAAATGGCTTGTTTTTGAAGGGCATTGTCTGAGCGACTCAAACTCCAGAACTGAAGGGTTCATTGCATACTTTTTACTCTTCAAGCCATGGATGGACTCCTTTTTTCTTTTATTGAGAAATATCTGGTGCTGTAGTCACTGCAATGTTCAAATGTAAAAAAAATGTGTGCTAAGCTCTTCATCTATTTGTATTTCTTTATTCGTAGAACAATATGACACTACTTCAATGGCCTTGCCCAGCCCTCAGCAGGGAACATCGTAAGTAACCATGTCCATTTTAGATGTCTTTAATTAGGGGTAGTACCAGGAGTACCAATACTGCTTTCTTTTTCCAGATTGCACTTTAAATTGACCCTTTTGTCCCCAGCATCTGTCAATTTCGTATGTTTTTGTAATTTCTTTTTTTGTAGGTTCCAGTCTTGGAACTTACAGATTTGTATCTTTTGGCGGGTGACAGGATAAGCAAATGTCAATTGGTTTTCTCTGGGTGTCCGTTAAATTTTCTGTATCTGAGGAGATCCTGAGTCACCTATGAGTCACCCATCATTTTCTCCATTTCACGTGTTCACCAGTATACACTCCCTCCCACTCAGCTCATCTCTTGTTCATTGCTGTTCAAACTATGGGTGCTCAACTCTTGATCTTTTTGTAAGTTTTTATTATTTTAGTTTTGTAGGTTTATTTAAGATTTAAAAAGCAGCACACTAGTACAGTGTAACGGATGAGGTTTGAAAAACATGTAAATGCTGTAGATCTTGTACATTTCAGAACACAGAATAACCTAAATACATTCGAATTACCCAACCATTCAATGCAGGTTAATTCAATTATGTGGATTTTATACCTTGCAACACTACCACCCAGGAACAGTCTACAGGCGCTCGTGTGGCTGTGAAAGAAGGGTGTGGGGGGGGTGTGGTGAGGATAGGATAGATTCAGAGCCAGGAGGAACTGGCGTCTGTGAGTGTTATTTTGCATGTGGGAGTTGGTGCGGAAGGCCCTGTGCTTGTAACCGTGTGGGTAAGATTCAATGCCTCGGGTGTGTGCTAGGGTTGGTGTTGGTGTGTTGTGTGTTTGGGTGGGTTGTGAGTACTATTTAGATAGTGTCCATAAGGCATCCAGAGTCACAGTGGCCGTAGCTGTAAGACCATCTGATTTCTTGGTGTATACTTGTGGTGTTGACTATTTTATGGACTATGTAGGGTGTTTCACTCTAGGTGTGCTTCCAGAATCTCGGAGATGGTGGCTGTGAACATAGAACTGATTCTTGGTTTGTTGTGTAGTGTGGCTAGCCTAAGATCTGGAGTAGTGGCATATGTCGGAGGAGCAGGAAGGAGAAATGGCTTAGTAAGTTGGTCGGTTTGTTGGATCCTCTGGTGAGGCTCTTTGGTTGCCGTCTGATGGGGACTACCCAGGTTCTTGGTAGCAAGGTAACTTGGTGTTGAAGAACCATACGAGTCTGTAAATATTTATCCACTGCATATCTGCTGCCCAAAGCAAAATGCTCTTCATAAACCCTGTCATTTGACTGCCTAAATTGGAGATAAGGTTACTGGTTATCAATCCTTGTGCACAGCATAGGTCTGCTGCCCCTAGGATTACTAGATTAATTCAAGACATCCTCTTACTTGGTCACAGCCGATCTGTGCATGGATTGTTGCCAGTCATGCAGGTATAGAAAATCTTAACACCTTCCAATTCAGAACTTTACCATTTTGTGATTTCCTTGAGCAGGCTGTACTCAGAAAATATTTACGAAGTCCTCTTCGAATCCCACAGAGTGCAAAAACATGTGTTCATAACAGGCATATAAATGCTATTCTCCAGCATTGGATCTTTCATGGATTCACATGCTTAGAATATTCCCCGTCGTCTACTGGGACCCCTCGGTACACATATATAGCCTTTTCCTATAGGAAAACTTCCGACACTTTTGTGTCCTATCTACATCCTTTTAGGACCCGCCTACGCATGCTCCGAAGGCCGTCCCAGTATAAGAGGCCCGCCCCCGTGGCTTCCCTTCAGATTTCAACCGTCTCCAAAGTAGTGGGATCTCCTCGCGTCGTCTTACTATTTTGTACAAGGTTGTGTACCTGGAGTTGGAGTTCGAGGACATTTTTCCTCCATGTCAGGAAAAGCGCTGTTCTGTCCGTGCGCGACGTGCGGTTTGAAAAAAGTTTACGAGGGGGACGGACATATGGATTGTATATACTGTCTCCACCCTCATCATTCGGCTGATAACTGCGACATATGCAAAGGGTTTTCTCAAAAGACCCTCAGAGACTGAACTCGACGGCTGGTGGCATGGCTGAATGATGGAGCGGGGGCATACCCCCCTTCGGAGGTAGGCTCCACACAATCGGCGAAAACATCACACCGCGCTGCCTCGTCGGAACCACCGGCGAAGAAAACTCGACGACGGAAAAAGTCATCTCAGAGTCATTCAGCTAGAGAATCCTCGTCGAAAAAATCGTCGTCTTCATCAAAAAAGCATGACAAGGAAAGGCCGAAATCCTCCTCGGGCGATCACCATAGATCAACCACGAGTCGAGTAAAGGCAGGCCAAGTGTGGAAAAGGCGGGACCGCCTAAACCACCTGCTAAGTCACCGTCGGCGGTCCAGTCATCGGCCTCCACCCTGCCACTGATCCATGTGGTATCCACCGTCCCACCGACAACGACTGCGATGGTGGCCTCGTCAATGGAGGTTCTACAGGAAGCCTGGAGGCCTGAAGTTTTTGATCCGATTCCCCCCAGGATGCTTTACTTCAAGAACAGGCTGTGTCGCTGTCCTCGGGGGAGGACGAGAGCGGGAGAAGGGGATCCGGTATTCCGGTATCTGCCCCTCTCCTCAATCTGTTTTGTCGTTGGAGATTCTGTCCACGTCTTCAGTCTTTAGTACAGTCGTTGGAGCAGAGACTACCTCAGGTAAACCTGCCACAGTCACCCGTCGACGCGCCGGGCCCGTCCACCGACGCACTTAAGCACGCCAATCTCAGCACCACTGGCACCCCAAGAGGAAGGTGAGCTGCCAGATTCGGAGTCTGACAGGGGAGCCATGTCAGATATCTCATCATCCCCCTCCAGGGATCCAACCTGGGAGTCAGAGGTGGAGTTAGAAACCCCAAGAAGCCCAGCTCACCCGTCCCCTCCGGACGACATTGCATCATTCCATTATATGATGGAGAAGGCGTGTAAGGAATTTGGGTTGTCCCAGGAAGAACAGAAAAAGGACTGCTTTTTGTTCGACCACATGGGTAAGAGAAGGAGGTCCGTGTTCTCAATACCAATACTAGACCCCGTGTGGAAGGAGGGGTTGCAGACAATGCGTCACCCCTTTTCGGAGCCGGCAGTGAAAGGACGCCTTGAGAAAAAGTTTAAGGCTCCAAAGTCTACCCCCAAGTGTTTATCCTCCCAACCAACGCCTGATTCGGTGGTGTCGGCAGCAGCGGCGAGGAAGGCGAAGGCCCAGCACAAGTGCACGACTCGGCCTGAAAACGAAGCAAGACGTCAGGATGCCTTTGGCAAAAAAGTGCTATCCGTGGGAGCAACCACAGTAAAGTCCGCAAACTCTCTGGCTATTGTAGCCAGATACAACAGAGAAATGTGGCACAGGCTAGCGCCGTTGCTGGATCATCTTCTGGAAGAGCATAGGAAGGCAGCGATGTTACTTGTCCGAGAGGGTGAGGAAGCCTCCAATCACGCAATAAACATCGCGGTTGACCTCGCTGAGTCAGGCTTCAAGCAAGTCAATAATGGGGTCGTATTACGACAGTCATGGCTTAAGTGTACCTACTTCAGACCAGAGGTACAATACAAAGTATTAGATATGCCCTTTGAGGGAGACCTTCTATTCAGAGAGAAGGTAGACGAGGCCCTAAAGGGAATAAAAGAGGACTCAGACACCGCACGTTCATTGGGTGCCCTCCAGAGTGGCCGAAGCTACAAGTCTTTTCGTCCCTTTAGAGGGGCTTCAGATAATTCCAGATTCTCCGCGTCTGGAGACAGATCCTTTGGTAGGTCGCCTTACCCCTCCCAGGGATACAGGCGTGCTTCCCAAACTGCAAATCGATGGCAGAACTTCCAGACGTCCAGGAAGAGACCATCCTATCCGTCGTCGTCGAGACAAGCAAAATAAAGATCAGCAAACACCGTTCTGGGGGGAAGAGTATCAGCATATGTCGACGAATGGGAACGAATAACGACGGATCAATGGGTGCTGGACACTATAAGGAACTGGCACACTTTACAATTCAAGCACAGCCCCCCGCACATTCCACCTGCGTTCACCGCTCATTCCCATCTGAGGATACTGCAACAAGAGGTAACACTCATGTTAGCAAAGGGCGTGATAGAATTAGTTCCAACATCACAGAAAGGTCAAGGAGTCTACTTCAAGATACTTCGTCGTAAAAAAGCCGAACGGCAAATGGCGTCCCATTTTAGACTTACGCAATCTCAACAAGTCTCTAAAGAGCCTGAAATTCAAAATGCTCACGCTGCAAGAAGTGATCCGCGCCGTTCAAGAAGGGGATTTTCTAGCGTCCCTGGATTTACAGGACGCGTACTTCCATATTCCAATGTGTCGGAAACACAGGAAATTCCTGAGATTTGTGATAGGGCGGACTCACTACCAGTTCACGGTTCTTCCCTTTGGGCTCAAGACCTCCCCCAGAACGTTCACGAAATGCCTGGCCTCAGTAGCGGCCTGGCTAAGGAAGCAAGGCCACCATGTATACCCATACCTCGACGACTGGCTGGTAAGGGGTCCTCCCCAGCGTCGACCAACACAAGTTTGCAAGCCACCATGCAGCTTCTACAACAGCTGGGATTTGCCATAAACTTCGAAAAATCCTCTCTACGGCCATCGAGAACGTTGGTGTTCCTGGGGGCACTGTTCGAGACCCAGTCAGGGCTTGTGAAGCCTTCTCTCGACAGAACCTCAAAACTCAATCAGCTGGCGAGCCGACTACGACAAACCACCAGGCTCTCAGTGAGGAAATACGTTTCGGTCCTAGGAGCCATGGCATCCTACAGCCATCTGGTGGCAAACTGTTGCCTATTCATGAGGCCAGTCCAGGAATTCCTTGCGGACCGATGGACACAGGCCCAAGGATCGTGGTCAGACAAGATAACCATCGACGACGACAAGCTGCTTCGGACCCTTCAGTGGTGGCAGAGTTTCCACAATCTGAACAACGGTGTACCCCTACAGGAACCGGAGTTTCAGCGAACCATAGTCACGGATGCGTCCCTAACCGGATGGGGAGGTCACATGGGTACTCTTCAAACGCAAGGTCGCTGGTCTGAAACTGAGTCACTCCTACACATAAACGTGTTAGAGCTCAGAGCAGTACGATGGGCCTTGAAGACATTCCTACCACACATCAAGGGATCGCGAGTACGAGTGCTGACGGACAATACAACGGCCATGTTTTATTTGAGAAAACAAGGAGGGACGCGATCAAGAACTCTTTCCATAGAGGCCCAGAAAACATGGCATTGGGCATTAAAGCACGAGATTTCCATCGTGGCTCACCATCTCCCGGGAGTGAGGAATTCGCAAGCAGATTCCCTCAGCAGAAGGATGGCCCAGATACACGAATGGGAAATGGACACAGTTCAGCTGATGAAAGTATTCGAGAAATGGGGTCACCCCCCTCTGGACGCTTTCGCAACCAAGGAAAACAAGAAATGCGAGCAATTCGCAAGCAGATGGCCTCAGGAGGGTTCCATGGGGGAGGCATTCTCCTTCCCATGGACGGACATGTTCCTTTATGCTTTTCCTCCGTTTCCCCCTCATACGGAGGACAGTACAGTGGATACGCAGATACAGTTGCCGGGTAATTCTAGTGGCACCGTACTGGCCGCGGCAACCGTGGTTTTCCGACCTGCTTCACCTGTCGCTGGAACATCCAATAGCGTTTCCGAGAGTCCCGAACCTACTGTCCCGGGACAAAGGCACGGTGTGGCAACACGACCCAGACAGTCTCAACCTTGCAGCCTGGCTCCTGACTTTTCGGAGTTCTGTGACTTAGACGTTTCGGAGGATTGTCAAAAAATTCTACATGCGGCTCGAGCCCCTTCTACCAACAAATCTTACACCTATAAGTGGCGGAGGTTCTGTGAATGGTGTCGAGGACAACAAGGCCTACAACCGTTGAAGGTGACGCCGGAACAAGTTCTACCTTACCTGCTTCTTTTGGCGGAGAGGGGTTTATCCTTCACATCGATAAAGGTGCACCTGGTGACCATCTCGAGGTTCACGAGGAAGAGACAGTCGTCTCCTCTATTCAGCAACAGACTTGTGAAACATTTCATGAGGGGTTTATTTCGAACTTTTCCCCCGGTAAAACGTTTCCCACCAACTTGGAGTCTCAACATAGTGTTGGCAGGCTTAATGAAACCACCCTTTGAGCCTATGGCCACGGCAGACATGAAATTCATATTGTGGAAGTTGGCATTCTTAATTGCTATCACATCAGCTAGGAGAATCTCGGAACTGCAAGCGTTGGTCGTAGACCCGCCATACTTAAGATTCTTTAAAGACAAGGTGGTCCTGGCAACTAAGCCTACATTCGTCCCAAAGGTTCCGACAGTGTATCACAAACACTCGTCCATTGTTCTCCCTACTTTCTTCGCGACCCCATCATCGGGAGCAGAAAAAGATCTTCATACCTTGGACGTCAAGAGGGCCATGAAGTTTTATCTACATCGTACACAGGAACTCAGGTCTACTCGACAGCTGTTCATCGCATATGGTCCGTTGACGAGGGGAAAAGCAATCTCTAAGCAAGGATTGGCTCGATGGGTCTCATCGACGATTGCGTTTTGCCACTCCAAGGCCGGTGCAAGGGCATCCTAGAGCCCATTCTACAAGATCAACGTCCTCCTCAGCAGCATTATGGGCAGGAATTCCGCTAACGGACATATGCCAGGCTTGCGGCATGGTCAGTGCCCCACACGTTTACCCGCCACTACTGCTTTGCCAGGCAGCATGCGGACGAGGTGCAGATGGGAGAGCAGTCCTGCGCCATCTGTTTCAGTAAGGTAAGCTCCACACTGTGGAGAGTTTTCTTTTTCTACCCTTTGATGACAGTATGCTTTATGAGGGTACAGTTATATGAGTAAACTTGTTCCTGGTGTACATATGCATTGTGTATTATGGTGAAGGTATATTACATTACATTTTCACCGCCGTGCTCAGGTGTTACTGCTGTACAATCTATTCTAAGCATGTGAATCCATGAAAGATCCAATGCTGGAGAAGGGAATAGTTTCTTAACTGTAACTCCATTTCTCCAGCATTGGTATCTTTCATGGATTCACATGCGCCCGCCAGCCTCCCCGGAATGCAATGTATTTGCTTGATAAGTTAACCCTTCCTACTTTGGAGGGGCCGAAATCTGAAGGGGAGCCGCGGGGGCGGGCCTCTTATACTGGGACGGCCTATGGAGCATGCGTAGGCGGGTCCTAAAAGGACGTAGATAGGACACAAGTGTCGGAAGTTTTCCTATAGGAAAAGGCTATATATGTGTACCGAGGGGTCCCAGTCTGACGACAGGGAATATTCTAAGCAAGTGAATCCATGAAAGATACCAATGCTGGAGAAATGGAGTTACAGGTAAGAAACTATTCCCTTCCTGGTTTCACAACACTTTTGAAATTGAAGGGGATTTTGGTTGTTTTGGCAGGCGGGGTTGGGGGCATGGAATGCCCGGCTTCCATTCCTGCTCAGCTTGTCAACACCTTTCTGGCAGCATGTCTTTTTCATGCTGGCAGACATTTATTGGATTCCTATGGCAGCCCTCTACTTTTAGCACCTGCTTAAAGCAGGCTGGTTTCATAGGAATCCACTGTAGAAGCATTGTTTTGTTCTTTTAATCTTGCTAGTTATGACCGAATACACAAGAGTGAGGTTAGCCCCAGGGTTTAAACAAAACTTGTATATGGTGGGTTGTTTTACTATTTGTGTTATGATTTATTTTTAATATTCATTCAGGAAATGAAGAGCTACCTGAGGAATCGATATGTATTCTCCTGAAATCTTTTAAGCTCAGAGAATCCTTCGTTTGATGAACATATTCATTTCACATCTTTTATAGTTGACTTGATAATATTTGAAAACTGCAAGTGAAAGGGGTGGTTTCCTGGCAAATTATGTGCCCCCCAGTCCTATTGTTTCCATTGATGGGCAGTGAGACTGTTCGGCTCAGGGTTAAGGCTAGGCTGTGAATTCTATTCCAGTGGGACCCGTGCAACGGAGCACCAATATTTCTAGTGTTCAGGCATTTTGTATGCCTTTAATTAAATCTATTCATGTGTTCCAAGAGGAAGTTTCCTTTATATCCCTGTCCTATGATTGTAAAGCACTCCATTGCTTCCCAAAGGTAGGTCCATGCTCAGGAAATAACCTAATCTTAGAATATCCCAAATCGGGATGTATGCTAATAACCCTGCACCTAAAACACCCCCGTTTTGAAGTTGATAGGTGCGTTACACCCAAAGAACTATACCTATTTTTATTAATAGATGGAAGACGTACCGGAAGACAAATGCAAGTTGGAAAGAGGTGTGTGTGTGGGAGAAGCCTAGAACATTATGTGGCACTTGTTCTTGAAAAGATGTGGGCAAACACCCACCAACTTGTTGGTGATTGTTAGAATTTAACGGTCAGAGGGCAGTAGTCTTATTTTGGATCCATGCACATTAGTAATTGAGAAGAACTTCTTTATGGTGCAAGTAACTGGATCTTTTACCCTAGGTGCTTACCTCTGTGGCTCAACCATCCAAGCACTTATCCTAATGCACTACTTTACAGTGGCAGTATCCCTCAGCCCAAAACACAACTCCGGATTTATGCCATACCAGGCAGGTCCATAGTCAGCAGAACTGTCGATATAATTGTGCGGTTTCCTTTCCTGGCTCACTGATTTTGTTTCTGCCAGCACCAATTTCCTTAAACTGTGTGAGGTTCTTCTGACACTTGTCATTTTTTGGCAAGTATGGAAGATGGGGCTAAGGGGAAGGGCCAGATCGATGATCATGTATTTGCATCCTCTCAAAAGCTCTTAACACCAATGTAGTCTTTTTCTGCATGATGGAAATGCACAGCTAATACTGCTGTTGCTCGTCTGCTGTTAATGCAAAATATGTTCAGAATGTCACTTGCTTAAACCTCTAGATTCTTTTTGACATAATGCACACATCTGGCAACCCATTCCATATACATATTTTAAGAGGCAGATCTGATCCTTTAATCCGCATCACACCAATGTAATTAGTCATGTTTTGTTCTTTGGTGTGTATCGGTATCACGTTTTAGATTGCACTCAATGGAAGGAGAAAATTCAAGTAATTTGAAACGGGTTAAAAAGGAACAGGGGAAATTGGACAAAGAGCAAAATGATTCTTCCAAGTTTTCATGAAGCACTTTTTATATAACCTCTTTTCTTAAGCAATTTAAAGCATGACCTAAGACTGACAAGTTGGTTATCAATGAACTTGATCTTCAATTGCGGGACAGCTGTGGCAAGTAATTATCTGGTGCTATCCTGACGTTAACACAAGGTGCTTCAGTTGAGAATGTAGTCCACCTCCTGCATCATGGAAGGACATTTCTGCCTAGGTGCAGTCTGAATTTCCTGGACTAGCACATAGGAGCTCAATAACGATATTCGAAAACCAACCAGCCCTGCCATATTGACAGCTAACCGAGTCTGCATTTGGTCTGAATGTCCACAGTTGGATTACCTCAGGAAAGCATACAAGGCTTTGTCCCAGTGCCCTATTAAGGATCTTCGTAATGAAATGTATAGCCCTTTGTCTCCTATCTCTTGGGCTGCATGAAATTTGGTTTAGGCCTGAACTATGTTGGAGACCACCACCATTGGCAGAAGGTACACTGAAAGGGGTAACAATCTATCAACATGCACAAGAAAGAGTAGTGCTTTGCGGGCACAGAAGAAAATGATCAATGGAGTAGAGGGACTCGTGAGGACGAGTAACCTGCCATGCAGAAAAACAGCAGAAATAACAAATGATAAAGTAAATAACGCGCAGATTGTGTTGACCTGGAGCTTATGGATAACTTTACAAATAAAACTCCTAATTGGTATTGCCAACCATCTTTGGCATATATCAGTTCTTAAGGGGTGTCTGTATGTTCTGTATAAACTTCTTTCACTCTCACGTGACCAGTCACGAAACAGAACACTGCAACCTCTCAATTCCATATCCGGATGAACAATGACGTGGCACCCAAATATTAACAGTTGTGTGCAACTAGGTATGCTGAATTTGTGTTTTAAACCAAATATCAATCAGACATCTGCTCCCATACATTAAGTTCTCAAATGTTTCCACAACACCCAAGAATATACCGAAAGTGATTTTAGTATACATACAATCTAAGGATGTATTGTATTGGTCATTTATATAGCACCCATTCCCCATTTGTATGATCTCAAGGCGCTTTCTGGTTGGAATGACCTGTGACCTCAGTCCATATGTAGGAGATTCTAGGAGAGATGCGTCTGTGCATTTTTGCTGGGTTAGGACTTGGGAGGGCTGGCTAGGCTCCAGTGAGCAGCCCAGAGCTCATGCACGTGAGTGAGTGCTGTTAATGGTTTAGAATAGAGTTCTAGTACTGAAGGTTTCGATGTGTGCCCAGCTAGACCAAATTATTTTTGGTTGTCGCTGTATACTAATGGCAGAGGTGTTTAGGTACGTCAGGGGTTTCAGTTTGGACGGCTGTGCACTGCTAGACCAGAGTAGCATTGCCACAGCTGCATTCTTGGGTGCATGGATGGGTGGCCTCTATCCACAGACGTGGTGTAAGGTATACGCGCCATCTGCTTGGATGGAGTTCGCCTCTAGTGTTCTTTGGTACGTAAAAAGGTTTTCTCCCCATGACTGAACTATTGTTGTTTTGATTTAATTTGTTACTCTTTGATTCGGTAGTCGCCAATGGTTTTAGGTATGTGCTCTATTTGGGGTTTACTAGCCATTTTTGATTTTCTCCTCTGTTCTGGGCTACAAAAATGATGGAACCGATTTTTGATTCGGTCTTTACCAATCCCTGCTCTGCAGTTTATAAATGCACCTGGCATTTTCAGTGGATTTCAAGTTCGTGTCACCCTTCTTGAAGTAATTAAATAGGAAGGTTACTAAGACGACCAGCGGTTCGGTGCAGACGTGCCAGGGTGTCGTGTCTTTAGGTGACTCAGTCCAGGAGGTAAAATGTGCAGTGGTCTTTTAAAGAGGGATAGAAGAGTGGTGCTGTTGCCTGCTGTTTGCATATGTGACTGTGCATACATAAACCAGTCATTAGACGATACTACTGTATATTCTGAGAAAAGAGCTGCTTTTGGCCTTGCTATTTTTGCGTGAAATTCATATTTAATGTTTGGTCGTTGACATGCAAGTAAAATATGCAACGCAATGTATTCTTCAAACTTCATGAAATTATCATTCACTACCATGTACCTTTCAAGGCTTTTTCTTCACTGTACATTTTTAAAACTTTTTGAATTCATTCTTTCCCATCTAACTTGGTTTCCTTAAGATGTGGTCTTGTGTACAACCATTTAAGGAAGGAAGCATTCTCGTGTGTGTCTCAATACTCCCGCTTTTAACAGTTTTGAATAAGGGTTAACATTTAGAAATTGGCAATGAAAAGGTGATGCAAGTGTTATTTCTTTTGTTTAATGTTAAAACTAAAGTTCCTCTTTTCGAATAGTTGCTATTTTTCTCAAGTAAAGACGTCGTACAGTTCCAGCAAGAGTCTAGGGTGGGGGTTAGAGACTGTTTAGGGTAAAACACTGAAGTCGGAATGCACATGCACACTGCCATTGTGTCTGTTTCATACAGTGCCGCAAAATTGTCCCACTTATATGTAGACTGTGCTGATGGCAATGTTTCATGTAAAATGAACTGTGTGGCCTATTTTCTTTTAAGGAAACTATGTAGCCCTGGCAATATTGAGTGGGCTGGCGATGAATGAGAGCGAAGTAACCGTAGTCACAGGAATTTCCACAAACCAAAGGTGTAGCATAAAACGTCTGTCTGTATTCTGCCACACTATCCCAGCACTGCAATTGAGACTAGCAGTGGGTGTGCTTTTTTACCATTAGCATCTCATCAGGATATTCTTGTTTTTGTTCGGCACAGTGGTAGTGACTACATGCTGAACCCTTAGAACAGGGGTACTCCTAAATATTTTATAGAGGTGCCAACATTTTCACCTGGGTCTTTGTCCAGGGGCACATTGAACACTGGCCACTGCAAAAAGTATGGCACGACGGACAGAGGATGCTAGGCACTGCGTAAGAGAAAGGTACCAATATACATACGCAGTTCCATGCATACAAGGGCTGGTGGTTGTCCTCCCTCACACCACCTCAAACCACCTCTGAGGTAGGTCTGGCTTTGACGTTGCCCTGAGAGGGTGCCTACCCCAGATTGAGTGAAGTCCTTGGGTCCATCAGAGAATGTCCTATCCACGACCCTGTCACAGTAGGTGCATACATAAAATCAGTTTACAAGCCAACCTGTTTGCTTTGTCAAAACTTTATTCATTTTATTCTCTTGGAATATGCATTTATATTTTGAATTCTCATTAGCTGCTCCCACATTCCACCTGTGACAGTGCAAGACTGACATTCTACCTGCACACTCGTGTTTGTGGACGGTAAAATACATACCACGTCAAAAGTTCAGCAGAGACGTTCTGATCTCCTCTTCATCACTGAATTGGTGTGCTTTGCACCAGAGGCCAAGCAAAGGGAAGGCCAGGGGGCTGCAGCACATTTGCCCCAAACAAAGGCCCCAAATGACTGGTGGTGCATATGAGCATCTCTGCCTTAGACCATGTGTATAAATAAACCATTACAAATGAGTCTTTGTGCCCCAAGGAGTATGTTGTATATCCTAATTTGAGGGCAGATAGTTTTAAGCATATGCCCCCCCCACCCTAAGTCCCAGTTACTCTGGGTAAAACATTGTCCTGATTAATCTGCGCCCCTGATTCTGGGGAGGGGGAAGAGGGACTATTGAAAAGGGTAAAGGACAAAACACGTTGTGGTACTAATGTACTCGATCCTGCTCTACTACAACCAGCGTGGGTGATCTAGATCTGTGTGTTCTGGTGCATCAGTGCAGTGATCAGCCATACAGACTTAAACCTTTTTCTTTTTTTTCATGCTTTTTACTGGCCCGGGCAACAACCGGGCTGAGCTCGCCTTAACCCGTTCTTTCAGTAATCTCCGTCAGGGATTCCACCGACGCCTCCTTCCAACAGTTTGGTTTCTTGGCTAGGAAGTAAAACATATCCAGCTATTATGCAGCAGTCCAGGGAAAGGGTTACATTATGAAATACATTTGAAAGCCCTGGAAAGAATCTGTAAAAAGCAACTTCAGAAATGTATTCTCTTTGGATCTCGCCATGCACAATCGGATTTATTCTACATAGTATTCATTTGGGCATAACTTAAACTGGGCAGGGGAAGAGCTACCATATTTGCAACAAATGTAGTCCAGCACCAAATACATTTTGTTTAATGAGAGCTTTGTATTGTGAAACCTCATAATACCTTCAGTCGGTAGCATGTTTTCGGTAATTTTATTCCATTGATTTTATTTCTAGAGAAATTTCAGAAGGTCCAGTAAAGCCATGATTCAACATTTGAATAGGAAATGCTGAAATATTCAGAATTGTGTTTTGTCATGCAGTGTCGCAATGTCGAAATGCAATGTAGGCTTCCGTGTTAGGCTATCTTATTTTAGGTTTAGATTTGGAAAGTGGATGGGCTTTTGGTGACAGCACTTCAAGTACTAAAAGAATCCACCACCTGAAATGGATATAGGTAAAGGCACCACAGTTTGTAGGTTATTTTATTGTAGTTGTCATTCATATAGCGCCTTTGCCATTATTTGTGTCTCAGTGCATTAGTGGTGGACCGAAGTCCAAAGTGTGGGAAATTACAGAGTACGATTAGAATTTGTGTGTGCATTTGGTAAAGATAAGGTTTAGGAGTGCTGGCCGGACTCTGGTAAAAGCAGCCCACGAGTTAAGGCATGCGACTGGGTGCTGGGAGAGGTCGGGAGAAAAGTGAGAGAAGCCGGCTTTCCACATCTTTCTAGCCATTAACACTATGGCGTCATGTTTAAGCTTACCTCCGATATATAGGAAGTCTTGTGGTCACGGCTTATATTTCTTCTTGATTTAACCATTTAAATATCATATCTTGCCATAGCCAGTGTCTGCATGGCATTTTTCATCTGCTTTTTCACGCATTCCACCATGTTAATGCATTAGGAAATCGGTGTTTGGGCTCCTCTAGGGTTTGCTCAATGAGGTCTCTCTCCTCCTCTTGTGTGCGGATGTTGAAACTGGCAGCATGCTGGAGCATAACAATGTATGTACATTGGTCCTCTGAGGGAAGTGGACAGGGGGAGTTCCTTGTCAATTGGCGGAGTCCGTTTGATAGTCCTCCCAATTGTCATCACCTTGTTAAGGGTTGTCCATGTGTAGTCTCTTGGTCCTCTTTTCTTTATTTTCACTAACTTTCTTTAGTATGGGTAACAGACAGGTAAAATGTCTGCCTGCCACCATGTTACCAGAACTAACACTCCAAACAAGAATATAGTTTAAACTTGCATTACCATTTCTGTGCACAAACTAAAGCAGAATGTGGCAGAACAGTGGTGCAGCGCAATATGCAAAGTGTCAGGATTATCGAGTCAGGATGTATGTAATGTGAAGGAGGGAGCCTGTCTTGCTCAAATAATGGGTCAACCAATTAGAGCCCTCTGCTCTTGGAGAAAGGGTTCCAGCTAAGCAATGTTTTGTCTCTCCAATTTACAGAAATAAATCAAACCTACCAAGAAGTAGGTGAAAATAAAGTGCTTCAAAAGTTCCACAAATGAGAAGGTGGGAATATCCCTTGGGTTTCCTTTACAAGCAGCATGTTATCATTCTCTAGGACGTGGTGGTCGTCCAGTCCCCAAGTGCTGTGCAACACGGGCTCAGTCAATTTTGGATGCAACATTAGGTCAAGCTATTCCTAATACAACTTTGCCAACCATTTCACTCCACTGTTTGTCACGTCCCAATACAACAGTTGTCGCCAAACCTGTAATTCCACCCCCCCATGTAGCTTTTTCAATTACCTAAATACAATTGCGACCCTGAATTGTATAATTTCTGACTTCACAAAGATGCAGTGTGCCGGCTTTATAACGGACGTATCTTGCGCATACGGTCGTATGCAATGGGTGCATCTTATTAGGCGCTACTAGCTGGAGATATAGACTGATATTGTTGCTCGGCAATAGACATTTAAACTCTTTCACAGTAATTGCTTAGGATTTCACCCATAATCCTGATTCTCATGGTTTCTGACAAGCATTTGCTTTATTAAGATCATCCTGGCTGGGAAAAAGTAGTGCAGGGCTTGAAATTGGTATTCGTGGACCAGGAGCAAAAAGCAGCTCCTAGGTATCAGGCTTAACTATTTAGGCAGGAGCTACCTCTGGGTAACTAGGAACTATTATATAGTGCAAAGAAAATCCAACTTTGTGCAAGTTGGAAACTATAACGTTTTGTCCATTTTCTATTATCTAATATGCTCTAAATGTCCCTTAAGTGTGTGCTTTATTCTCGT
This sequence comes from Ambystoma mexicanum, assembly GCF_040938575.1. Classification (NCBI taxonomy): domain Eukaryota; kingdom Metazoa; phylum Chordata; class Amphibia; order Caudata; family Ambystomatidae; genus Ambystoma; species Ambystoma mexicanum. Next base: position 41,318,440 of record NC_090937.1, read on the forward strand.
TTATATACATTACCAAACATACAAAGTTAATATTGCATAGCTTGGTTTGTATGATGCGTCTTGCCACAGGTGTCGTAAGTAGCTCCTGGCACCTGTTGGTTTTAAGTTAACCAGGCTTCCCCTTGGCTATAACCAGGGGCAAAATAGCTCCCAGCTCCTGGCAATTCCGAACCCTGCAGTGTTTTATACCACTCTTCCTCTTTCTATCTGCAATCATTTTATCATATTTTCCGTTCCCAATTAAAAGCACATCTTTCTCCTAATCCGTTTTGATTGTTGAACGTTATGTTCCATTTTTATTGTACAGTTGTATCTAAGAAGTTGTAAAGCGATTTGGCGAAAGCGCCAAATAAACAAAATAAATAAAAATACTGAAGTATATTCAAGCCAGTTAAATTAATGATTTGTGCTACAAGGGTATTGCGGAGAAGAACCTTTAATCAGATTAACAGGTTGTTCAATAGTTGAAAAAAACTGTTCCAAAATATGCCACATTCCTCACATTACTGAGTGAACAAGAAAACGCAATGTTCTCATGTCCCTAATTTTACAACTATCAGTTTCCTCATATTGTAGATACAGCTGGTGCTGATAACTTGCCAGCCAATTCCGCGATAATGGAAAGCACGGTTTATAGTCTGGGATAAATACTGCTTTCAGATTCAAAACCAGCAAACGTTTGTGCATTCAGAACCATTTCCTATGAAAATATTATATTTCCAATGTTTAAGAGTTTAAATTGGTATTTCTTGTTGACTAAAATATTATTAATTTGAGGGCTCAACGCAGTCTGATAGCAAAGGAAGTATCTGGTTGCCCTGTAATAAACTAGAAGTTAGGAAGGACAAACCTTCATGAAAAGCATTTATTTACGGACTCTATGCACTTTACAATGATTTCAGGTGCGGGGAGACATATTGGAATCTACATGCAGATATAGGTCAGGACTGTAAATGCTAGTCAATAAAAGATACAGGACCTGTGATACTACAGACATTTTCATAAAATGTATTCTCACCATAGCCGAGGGATCGGACCTCACCATTATTCTGAATTTACCTGCCCCTAACCAACAAAATGGCATTGTTAAGCTTGATCTGTTTGCCTTCATCACTAGTTATATTTACCCCAAGTAGTTCACTGAGTTTTTACAAAGCGGGGAGTCAATACATTTGAGGGGTTTCCAAAAGTTACATTTGTTTACCTAAGTTAAGCTTACACCCTGAGGGCCATAATTTTAGTTGTACAGATATCTGCATCATCTGCATATACCATGGTCTTCATAGAATTAGGACTAAAAAAGGAGGGATGGATGACATTTGCCTCTTCAATACAATACAGCAGTGGTTTCATATAGAGAGGAAAAGCATTTGAGCAAAGGGACACCTCCAATCTGTACCTTTTATAGACGGAGTGATCATTAACATATCTGTGCTGTGGGATGTCCATACACTGATTTAATAAATTAAATACGTTTGTTTTAAGCCAACAAGAACTAATACGAGATACTTTCAGGCGACCTTATCAAAGAGCTTCTCAGCATCCAGAAATTCAACACAGAGCCCATATGTCCAAGTTACATTTATCACACAAGGCTTTGAACACATGCTACTCTGGGGATAGTAGTTGAGTTACTACTGTATGGAGCAAATTGGTTAGAATTTTGGGTATCGTTTTTACTATTGCAAAAGAGCAGCAAGATTGGGGGATGAGTGGTTTCTGGTTCATCTTTATTTTGTTTGAATTTTCTTTTAGCAGTATATCAGGGCTAGTCTCACTACAGGAGTCTTAACAACTACCTTATCCAAAATGTCCTTTAATACAATGCCCATAAGAAGAGCAAAGACCATAACCGTATATAACAGTGGTGGAAAGCCATCAGTCCTGGATGCTTAATTCACAGAAACTCTTATGTCCAATCATGCCTTATGATTTGGCTAAACCCCAAGTAAATGTGCAGTGTTAGGGTTTTGTCCTTTTTTAGAACTAGGTGAATGTATTACCTTTTTCATGGTTTTGTAATGTTAACATTATTTTGCTCCCTTTCATAGAAGAGCTGTTGTGATTTCCTTGGTGGAAAACTACACAGGGAAATCAAGAAATATGCTGTACCCAAACCTTAGTGTTCAGAACCCACTGATCCCTGGTAATGGACTCATATTTGTGGGTGAATAAGCAAACCCATCCCCCTACTGGGGAAATATGGAAGGGCTCCTTGTGTGATCAGTCACCTTGATTGAAACATTTATAAATATAAACGCGCACACAACGAACCAAAATCGAATCCTGGCGCAGATTAAGTGTCAAAGAAAAGGTGAGGATCAGTCACATGGCAATAGTATCACTGAAGTCACAGCAGGAGAGCACATTATTTGAAAAGATGAGTTTTTAAACCTGCTCGGAATGTTAGAAGGGAGTTGGTTTTCCTTAGGTTCTGAGGAAGATTGTTCCACAATCTGGGCCCAGAGACTGAAAAGCTACAATCTCCCCTTGAAACACATTTAATCCTGGGAGTAATAAGTAGAAATGTATTTTTCGACTTGGGGCCCGAGCAGGATGGCATAAATTCAGCTCATCTTAGATAGCTTGGAGCCAAACCATCAATACATTTAAACACCAGACAGCCGATCTTGAACTGTATACGATCTTCCACTGCTAACCAATGAAGGGAGCAGTGGAGGCCTGAGAATTGGGGTGTTTTTAGGTGCACCAAACACTCGTCTGTCTGCTGCATTTTGAGCCCTTTGTAGGCATTGGATCTGTTTAGCCGCTACTCCGGAAAGTAGTCTGTTGCAGTAGTCTAGTTTCAAATTAACTAAGGCTGCCACAACCAGAGCGCAATCAGTCTCGGGTACATAAGGAAACGCTTGCAGCAGCCAAATATTATAAAAAGCTGACTGCACTTTAGCCGAGACATATCGCAACCCAGATCACACTGCCATATGCATCCCAGGTTTTTTACCTTAGAAGCATATTTAAGTCTTGAGCCCACTAATAGGAGATGGGGACTGTTATTCCCCTGTAATAAATGTTTAGGTCCAAAGAGAATCACCTCTGTTTTCTTTGGGTTAAGCTGTAACCAATGTTGTGCCATCCTTGCCCCTATTTCTTCAAGGCATCTACCCACCTTGACAAATGCATTGCCCACATCAAGTCAAACATACAGACGTGTATCGTCAGCATATGATTGAAACCTGATGTGATGGTTCTCTAGTATGTCTATCAATGGACGAAGATAGATATTGAACAAGAGGGGAGAAAGCGCAGAGTCCTGTGGAATACCAGAGGATTTCTGATAGAAAACCTCCCACCTGCACACATTGTTTATGCCCCGCCAAGAATGATGCAAACCAGTCCAGAGCACATGTATCCACATTCCCTATGGTTTTCAAGTGGTCTAGCAAAATGCTGTGATCCACTGTGTGAAACATTTTAGTGACTGCTTTGCCATTGGTGAATCCACCCAAGCTTTGACTACTCTAGTCTATTTCGGCCGTACTGGCCTGTTTGATAGTGGTGTTGACCGTTTCATTGCTAGTGTGTTTAGGTACTGCGGGGTGCTTGAAAGCTTTGAAAAACCTGTTAGAGGTTAAGGAGTTGGGATAGAAATCCTTATTTTATTTGTCTTGAACCTCATTTGGCGTTGGCTCAGCGGTATTCTAGGAGGCATCACCTTGTGTTCCTGTTTTGCTTTCTCATTGGCATTATCTACTTCTTTGTGGAATGTTTTCACCGTGCAGAGGCATGTTAATCTAGATGTCTTAACATGTGGCCTCATGCCATGAATTCCTTTTGAGAACTGCAAAAATACTCCAACTCGTACTAAAACAATATTGCAACGTGCCTCGGTTTCAGAACTTGAAAGAGGACTTGTCTATGGACTCAGCCTTCTATATTGTCACAAACTTCATTTGAGACTTGCATATAGGTTAGCCTTAACTAGTATTTAGCCTAATTGTGTAATTTACTCATATTTTGCACTTTGGCTGTTTGTGTAAGTTAACCTTATGCTCCCTGCTGCGACTGTGATAAGCATTGTGTAGCGCTTGTATTATGTTAGATTGTTGGGAGCTAGAAATGCATCTCTTGGATGAACTATTGGGGGGGCGGTAAGGGATCCATCGCACTTGGAAGGACTGTTGGGGGTGGGAAATGTGTCCCTCTCAGATGAATTGTTGCGGGTAGAAAATGTATCGCATTTAGATGGACTATTAGGGTAGGAAATGTCACTCTTATATTGATTGTGGGGAATTTGTGAAGGCTAGTTTGCATCACTAACCAATTGTAGCAGCCGCAGAATAGACTGAGGAGGACACTACCTGATCAAACGGGTGCATCTTCGACAAAACGCCACCAGAGTTTCTAGGTACCCAAAAAAGCACCAGCAAGGCGGACAACAGCCACATGCATGGCTACCCACATATATTAGAATACAGAAATGGCTGACAAAAATTCTGTCTCACTGGTCACATAACTATCCTGCCTACTTACATCAGACTACGCCTCAACTCCTCTGCCATCAGTATGCAACGAAGACCTATGACAAAATTGGGCCATCTGGACACAACTAGTCTCCTGAGCAAATGACACTAACAGATTGATAAAGTGAGCTAATTTACACCATGAGGAAGATGGCGTTAACACCAGTATATAATATATGCATGGCCTACTGCCTTCTTAATTGTCCTTGGTGACTTTAATATTCATCTTCCACTTACCGCCCCCAAACTCCTCCTCAACCTTCCCTCCTGCCCTTTGATCTTCTCCACTATTTATTACAATCTCTTTACTTCCTTCCCATCCCACTCACATTAAAGATGAGTCGACCTGGTCTTCATCTCTATCGACTAATGTCATCGACCCTATCCAAACTCACGCCCTTCCTCCTGCTGATCACTTCTTACTTTCCACTTATTTTATTCACTCTTCACCTTCCCCTCTTGCATGCCCCTCTTCTAGTTCTTACTTTCTGAGTCCGGTGCTTCGTGGTCTTGATCACTCCGTTCTGATTGATTAGCATCTATCAATGTTTTCTATTTCTTTGATAAATGCTATGGATTCTGCCTTAGACATGTTCCACATTGCTATTTCTGAATCCCTCCTTTTCCATAGCCCATATTCTCCTTTAAACCTAAAGGCAAACCTCCTTGTCCTTTGCTCTCCGATACACTTTAGCAGCTTAGGGTGCAACTCCACCAAGCTGAGCATTAATGGCTAAAATCTAGAAATATCTCTAATATCAATTGTTCTCTTCATTATTGCTCTCTTCTGCTTAAGATCTGGAAAACCCCAGTTTAAGCAGAAATGTGAGGCTGGGAAATCCCACACTCAATAGTCGGTGAATGGCAAAACCTGCTTTATTAACATCCAATATAAAGCGGGGACAGTATACAAGCATTGAATTCTCATACCTCTCAGAGCTCTCATGCAAAACAATGGATTATGAATCAAAATCACAGCACTACTGATGTCGCACTACAGTCTTAGTTACCAAATCCTACAATTTGAAGTTATTGGTTAAGCGTATTGAATATATAGATTTCTGATGCTTGTGTAATCTGCTTGGATCACATGCTATGCATAGGCCGACATCTAGCGGAAGCTGTGGAGTATTAGTTGTTTTCGTAAACTCGAAAAGGGACGTCGACAGAGCGTGCCAGTAATACTTTCCATAGTTTGACGTCCACTGTACCAATGGTCCTTCACGTGTCGAGGTCCCTCGGAATGTTTTTTTCCGCCTTCGTGAGTGGACGCTTTTCACAACGTGTAATAAAAAATGTCTGCGGATCGACTAACAGAGTGTGCAACCTCTGTCTAAACCGCGATCACAAGATCGCAGAACCAAGCGCTGGGCCCATCAAGCAATGCAGGCCGAGGCCGTCATTGACGTGAAGGGAGCTTCCAATGACGACAGCGTCGTCGTCTTTCGGATGCCGAGGGTGATGGGGAACAGCCAAGTTCCCAAGTGCAGACCCCCAACCCTAAGAGACAGACCAGCGGCTCGGTTATGTCGGCGACACCCGGCAGCAAGAGCACTTTCACTGCACACTCCACTAAACGCACATCCTGGAGCGATGAGTTGGCGCCGTCGACCAAATGCCCAGATACAGGGTCTAGGGGGAGATCTGTCAATTCCCTGTCCTCTGGGCACTCTAGGTCCTGATCACCCCATGACTGGCCCCGGAAACCGAAAGCCGCCCGTAAAACATCGACCGAATGCTGATCCGCAGAAAAGGCGGAGGTCCATCCCACTACAGAGAGTCGACATCCCCCGTTGAAATCAGCAAACACTGGGCTGTCGCACCTGGTTAAAAAATATGTTCCTGAGAGCCTGTTAAAGGCTACTCATTCCAAAAAACATGGAAAAGTCCAAAGACCGGTCTCACAAGTCTACCCCTCCTAAGGAGACTATACACCTGCCGCACATAAAAAGGGTTCTTTGGCTGAAGCTTTACAGAAGGGTCTATCCACACCTACACCCTTAGTACAAGTCCCTGCCCCCCAGTACCCTGGGGTCATCCCCAGTTCAGCCCTATGGACTGCCGAAAACATAGATAGGGTAATGGCAAGAATGACCTTCTTTGCTAATGTTTATGAAAAAAACCCTCAGGCTTTCGAAAACTTTCAGGTTACAACTCCTACTACTCAGGCTTCCAGCTCACAGCCCCTGGCTTTCAGCTCTCAGGCCCTGGCTTCTACCCAGCCCCCAGCAAAAAGGTCTCGTACATCAGCAGCTGATCTTTATGATGATAATTCAGATACTGAAGGGGATAATGAGGACTACAAGCAATCTGACTATTACTATGGTGGTGGTGAGGAGGAGGAGGAGGATGAAGAGGTGTATACCATGGCCTCACCAATTCAACAAGAATCCCCAGTGCCTGATTCTCCGGTAGATAATCGGCCCCTCCACAACGACGTATTAATCAAAGCAGCGGAGCACTTTGGCATTCAGACACAGGAAACTCAGCAAGACAAAGACTTTGTGGAGGACATTTTGGGGGACATGAAGGCTGCCACCCACTTCATCCCGATTTTAAAATCTGTCCAGAGAAGAATCCAACCTTCACTGGAGACAACCAATCAAACACGGGCAATAAACCCGCGGGTAGAGAAACTTTTTCGCCCAGCGCTGTCTGAGCTGCTCAACATCAGGGGACAACTTAAGCCGTATTCGCTTGTGGTCACAACTACCCGTAAAAGGGCAGGAACACCACTAGCCTCTTCAAAGACTCCCCCAGACGAGGAGAGCAAGAAGCTCTATACCATGGGAAGGAAGGTAGTGACTTCGGCAGCATTTCAAGCTTGAATCGCCAACTCCTCACCGTTGTCAAGTTATGATTGCCATAAATGGGATGAAATAACTACTCTAATAGATTCTGCTCCGAGCCTTTAACGTCTCAACTTGCATTAGTAGCAGCTGAAGGCAAAGCTACGGCCAGCTGCATTCTCAAGAATAACCTCGACGCTGCAAACAATGCAGGATGTATAATCGCTGAAGGAACCATAATCCAGCACCCCACTTTGCTTCGCCAGTCTGGCTTTAAGATGGAGACCCAGGCGACGTTACTTAACATGCAAGTGAACCCAGCAGTCTTATTCGGCAAAGCGGTAGAGGACGCCCTGAAGTCCGCCAAGGAGGAATACGACACCCTCAAGTCCCTCGGGCAACTTACTAACAAACTTCCTGGCCAGAGAGGTGGGAACAATTTTTGCAGCTTTCGTGGCCAAAATTCCCAAAGAGTCTCCGGGTACGGACAAAGTAAAAATTCCTCCTGGAATAACAACCAAGGTCAGGCGTTGCAAGGTTACTGGAGAGGCTAGTGCAGATCCCGTGGCCGGGGGAGGTCCTCCTCATCTAGAGGTGGAGGAACACCCTCAAGCAATGACGGCTCGCTACAGGTCCCCTCCCATGCCTCCCCAGTAGGGGGGGCAGATTTCACACTTCACCCATGCATTGGAGGGAATAACCACGGACAAGTGGGTGCTTTCAACAGTAGGGGGATGGTATTGTGTGGAGCTCCTCCAAAAACCATTGAACCATCCCCCATGCCAAAGGAAGACAACAAGAGAAGAACAGCTCATCCTTCTCGAAGAAATCGATGCATTTTTTTCTCAAGGACGCCATAAAGATTGTGCCGTCCAACGAGGTAAACAAGGTTATTCAACCTACTTCCTTGTGCCAAAGAAAGATCTAACCATACACCCATTGTTAGACTTGCGCCCTGCAAAGGTATCGGGTAATAATATCGCCATATATATGGTCGCCGTTTTGTGGCGACATTATTACATGGAACCCCTGCAAACACTTATGTAAAGCCACAAAAATGCTGCATGACAACGCTACAAGGAGTAATCTCCCCCCCCCCCCCCGCTAGTACGGGGAGATTACAAGGCAACACTGGATATGAAAGATGCCTAGTTTCATATTTCAATGTTCCCCACACACAAGACTCTTGGTTTTCAAAATAGCAAACCAGCACTACCAATTCAAGGTGCTATCCTTCAGGATCGCTTCGACTCTGAGGGGATTCACCAAGGTACAGGCGGTGGTGGCAGCGCACCTGCGCAGGGAGGCAATCCCAGTGTACCCCTACCTGGACGACTGGCTGATAACGAGAGACTATCCCCATCAAGGCAAGCTAAACATGCAAAGAACCATAAACCTTCCCTTCAATTGGGTTTCTCAATCAACGTGAAAAAGTCAAGTCTTCTAACAAACACGACAAAACTGCTCCTAGAGGCTGTCTTGGACACAACAGCAGGCTTGGCCTTTCCATCCATAGAAAGAGTTAGACATGCCTTGGCAAATACCCCATTATCAAGCCAGTAGCCAGATAAGCGTATGCAAAGCAATGCATTTACTAGGCATGATAGCATTGTGCATATACCTGGTCCCACATGCACGTCTGCGCCCCATGCAGGAGAGGTTGGCGAAACAGTGGTCATAGGCAAGCGGTCAGTGGGCCGATCTAGTGGTCGTTTTGCCAACATTAGTTCAAAACCTGCGTTGGTGGACAAGGGAAAATCTGTTAAAGGTAAAAACCTTCCATGATCCTGAGGCGCAAGCAATCGTTACAACAGACTCATCTCTCTGCGGATGGGGGGGGCTCACTACCTTCGCAACACAGCACATGGTCTGTGGACTCGCATCACGGCATAGAACCACATCAACCTGTTGGAACAAATAGCAGTATTCAAAGCTCTTCTAGCATTCAAAGCACAGCTGATGAACCAGAAGGTTCAAATCTTAACAGGCAGCACCACTGCAATGTCCTATATAAACAAGCGGGGGCACACTCTCCAAATCTGTCCAAGGTGGCACAGAGAATATGGAGGTGGGCACTCAAACCGGGGATGTTCCTGTCATCCCAACGCGTTCCAGGGGAACTTAACACCCAATCAACTCTCTGAGCAGAGATCCCCTACCAGAAGAACACGAGTGGCAACTAGACCCAGATGTAGATGACATCTTCTCCCAGTGGGGTTGCCCCACGCTAGACTTGTTCGCTACAGGGTAAAGCAAGCAATGCCCAGAATTTGCGACTAGCTTCCCCCAACCAGGCTCCATGGGGAACGCCCTATGGATGAACTGGTCAGGGATATTTGCTTGTGCTTTCCACCGACTCCTTTTAATGAGCAGGGCAGTGAACAAGGTTCACAGAGAACAGATGACGCTCATCCTAGTTGTTCCCATGTGGGCAACACAGCCATGGTATCCACATCAGCGCAAACTGGCAATGTGCGATTCCCATCAAATTACGTGTCAGACGAACCTATTGACCCAACACTGGAGAATGACAGTACACCCTCAACCAAAGTCAATGAACCTGGCAGCTTGGCTCCTGAGGTCATAGAGTTCAGACATCTGCTTAACAGTGTATAGATATCCTCAGGGAGGCTCGAAAACCTAACACTAGACACTGTTATTTCGACAAGTGGAGAAGATTTGTGATCTGGTGCCAGTCTAAACAAACCACATAGAATGTACTCCAGCCCACATTCTAAACAATATGCTCCATAAAGATCCACCTGGAACCTCTATCGGCGTACACAACCTCTCGGAGTAAGGTATCATGGTGGAAGATTCCAATCATTAAAGCTTTCATGGACGGGGTAAAGAGACTCCAACCTGTAATTTGTAATCAATCGCCAGGCTGGGATCTCAATGTTGTACCCGCTAAGCTCATGGGGCCCACATTCGAGCCTATGCACAAGTCAAGTTTTAAACACCTGACATAGCAGACTGCTTTCTTAGTGGCTATTACTTCCATAAGAAGAGTTAGTGAAGTACAATCACTGTCCGTGCAGGATCCTTTCTTTATCATTCATAAGGACAAATTGGTTTTATGTACCCATCCTAGGTTCTCTCCTAAATTAATTTCCAAATTCCACGTAAACCAATCCATTGAGCTACCGGCCTTCTTTCAGAACCCAACTTGCTCAGCTGAGGTAAAACGCCACACATTAAATGTAAGGAGGGCGGTCCTTTACTATGTAAACAAGACCATACTGCTAAGGAAAACAGACCAGCTGTTTGTCTACGTAGCACCAGGCAGAGAAGGAGATCTCATTTCTAAGAATGCCATCTCCAGATGAATAGTCGCATGCATACAACTGTGCTATTCATTATCAAACGAGACACTGCCTTTCAGACCAAGAGCTCCCTCTACTAGAAGCACAGGAGCTACCTTGGCCTTTATCGCAAATGTCCCCTTAGAGCATTTGCAAAGCAGCTACATGGAGGCAGTACATACCGTCACTCAGCACTACTGCATTCACACCCATTCCAAAGCAGATGCACATGTGGGCCAAGCGGTTCTAAAACATCGATTTGCTGCTGCTCCCTCTCACTGCCCATCACCTTCTCATAACACTGCTTGCTAATCTATGCACAGCATGTGATACAAGAAGATTCCACAAGCCTCAAAAGGGATACATTACTCACCGTAATTGTATTTCTGATGCTTGTATCTGCTTTGATTCACATGTGCCCACCCTTCCTCCCCTGAAAGAAGGTGCATAAATGTTTTATAAGCTTTTCTGATATTTGTCTGCTTGGATACACCTGTACTCGTGATATATTTCATGCTACCTCATGTCAGAAACAAAACAAACTGAGGGAAATCCACACGTGAAGAACCATAGGTACAGTGGACGTCACACTAGGGATAGTATTACTGGCATGCCCTATCGACATCCCTTTTCGAGTTTTGAAAACTGTAATACTATGCAGCTTCCACTAGATGTCAGCCTATGCATTGCATGTGAATCTAAGCAGATACAAGCATCAAATACGATTACGGTGAGTAATGTATCCCATATATATGCATTATGTAGGGATTAGTTTTCTAATTGGATGTTACACATCTGATGGCTCCACTGGAAACCACCTCTAGATTGATAATGGGGAATACATGTCATCGCCACAATGTTAATGGTTAGTGCAACATGTACTGGGCGACCTAGCATTGAGGCTTTTCATTGGTTGGCATCTTATTGACTAACAATGGGCATTTGACAGGTCATCAACGCATGAGCTAGACGGAAGTAGGGGAGGGGGTTTCATAGGCCCAGAACTGCTTCCCTTTCAATTTCAAAAGGATACCAGTCATTATTCCTAGGCCATGAGCCTTAGCAACTTCTTTGTAGTTAACCTTGTATGGCATCACAATACTGAATATGTGGGGATTCGAGGCAGGTGCCCAATCTGTGTCCAGGGCTAATGAATACTGTGTTCTTTAATTGTGGGTCATGTGGGAGAGAACTGCGTTTTGAATTATTTCACCCTACGTTTATTGGGATTTAACCTAAAATAAGTGCAAGTGTTATTCCCTTCTCAGCCACTAGGGACTTGGTTGATCCGTTCCCCAAGAAGGTTTTAGTTTAGAATTATTCTACACCTGCCGTTCAAAGGCTGTTTTTCTTTAATCTTAGAAAAATATTTCTTGTGCCTTTGGAATTGTCTCATGTTCTCTCCGAGCCGCCTATACCCTCACTAATTTCTCAGTAACCTTGGCTGGATTTGCACAGCTATTGTCTGTGCCCTGCATTAGTCTGTATTTCTGTAAATTTGAGTTTTCATGACAGCTCAAGGCCTTCGTTTACACACGTGCTGCGACTATTTGGGAGAAGATGGCGGCTGAGTACTGTGAAATTTCTATGTTAGTGAACGATATACATGTGTAGTTCATGCTGCATTCAATTTATACATTGCTTTTGTTCATATTCTTCATGTCTCAATGCATGCAAGCGATGTTCTTTGTCTACATGCATATTGAATCGAGTTTCATGGTGAATGCATATTTTCTTCATGTCTATTGCATGCATGCATGTTCTCACTGTGGGTTTTGTTCGTTCTTGCCATCTCACTTAGGTCTTTCTTAGTGTATCTGCCTGGGATAAGGGTAACTCTTCTCACCTATGCGATATTGGTGGGCGGGGGGGGGTGACGGTGCAGTAGCTATGAATGAGTCCTCTGTCTGCCAACATTCTCCTCTTCTTAAGCAAGCAAAAGCAAACTGCTTTCATCCTCTTATTCAGCCCCAGAGTTTCTTCTCCTAGGCTCCTTCACTCCACCTTTTAATAAGCTTCTTACTTCTCCTACCCCTGATCCTTAAGCCCCATCCTTCCTTACTGCTGATGACTTTGCAAATGTCTTCTTATCAACAAATGGTGGCATTTTGCTTTCTCCCTTAAATCGTTCTCAGAATCTGATATTTCGAGGGGATTGGGTCCTCTGACGTATTCCATATCTGACATGTAATCACCACAGCTATGCTGCTTGGGAAACTTTTTCCTGCGTCGATGCGCCGTCGTCGAGGACCTCCTCCGACGTCATCCGATGTGATAAGTAGGACGCACGACGCCCGTAGCCTCAGTTCTGTTTTTTCCACGAACGTGTTGCTTCTTGAATCTCGGTTAACGCCTTGACTCGTTGGAGTTCTGTTCTTCTCTGTTCTTCGAACCTGTTCGTTTTTGTGAAAATCCTTCGTGTGAAGATGTCTTCTACTTAGTCTTCGACCCCGCGTCCGGGCTTCAAGAAGTGCGGGGAGTGTGGGTCCAAGATGTCGGTGACAGACTCGTACGACGCCTGCCTCTGGTGCCTCGGGGAGGCCCACGACACGGATGACTGTATCGACTGCCAGTCGCTCACATCCAAAGCCTTGCGTGAACGTAAGAAGTTGTTGTCGGTAGGTCGGGTGTCCAAGCCCCGGGTGTCGAAGTCTGCGGGGCTTTCGACGGATGATTCGAGAGGAGACTCTCTGCGTCATCGTCTGAAGTCTCGTGGGTCTCCTTCTAGGAGTCGGTCTCGCCACTCCTCAGCCTCTTCGAGGCATTCTCGGAAGCGCCGACACCGGTCGTCTTCCAGGTCCTCTTCGGAGGACTCTGTCAGGCACGTCGCTTACCCAACCAGCCGTGCGACGCCAGAGGAATGGGCTTCCTTCGGGAAGAAAATGCTGGCGATTCTCGAGTCGCAGGGTAGTAAGCCGTCCGCGCCCCCGAGTGGGGTCGGTCGTGAGAGGTCGAGACACCGCTCGCAAGAGTGGTCGGCACGAGTCACGGGAGAGGTCCCGTTCGGACAAGGGGACTCGTTCTCGACGCACCAGTTCCAGGTCCGGGTCCTCGATGCGTTTGAGACCGTGTGCACCTGTGATGTCTTCGAGGAAGACATCGTCGTCTGAGGCGTCTAGGGCGACGACAGGCTTTCTCGAGGCTCCGGCTCCGAGGAAGTCGTCGAAGCCGTCGACGCTCAGGTCGTCGAAGGACACGCTCGGAGCTCCGGCTTCGAGGACTGTCGACGCCGCCGATGCTGGCGGCGCTGCATCTGACGTCGACGCCGATTTACTCGACACCGATCCTCTCGGCGCCGATGCCTGTTCTCTCGGCGCCGATTCACTCGACGCCTTTCGTGTCGGAGGTACCCCGTGGCACGGGGGAACCCCCTAGGAAGGCTCTGGTTGAGAGCAAGCACTCTCGGGTGCCTTCTTTTCGCCACCTGGAATATATTTCAGAGGCGGATGAAGATTCCGATGGCCTTGTTCCTAGTCAGGTTCCAGATGAAATTGTCTCGGGCCATAGTCAGTTTGACGATTTGAGGCAGTCACTGCATGATGCCAGTGGACTGGACACCTCTCCGGAGGTGGAGTTTTGTAGGCCTGAGCCTGGCTCTCATGCCGATTCCTCGTACCGACGCCTTATGGCTAGGGTTTCTGAGTACTTGGGATGGTCTGCTCCCCCAGGGGAGTTTGTGCAGGATGATCTCACGGACATCCTTGATGTTGGTCCCCCAACTGACCCGGTACTGCCATTCCATATGGCTTTACAGAGAAGGGTGGCGGCTTGGACTGCTCCAGAGAGTCTCCCGGCGGTAGGCAGGTCCTTGTTGCGAGAATACCGTCCAGCAAGTAGCGACCCCTGCTACTTGACCAGGCACCCCACTCCGGAGAGTTTGGTGGTGCAGGCGGCCACGGCCCCGGCGAAGCAGGCGTCGTACCCTACCATCCCTCCTGATAGGGCAGACAAACGTTTTGATGGCTGGGAGAAGAAAGTGTTTTCTTCTGGTGGTATGGAGCTTCAGGCGGCCAACTCCATTTGTGCCTTGTCTCGTTTCACACACACTCTGTGGAACTGTGTTGCGTTAGCGGCTGAACATATTCCCGAAGGGGACGAACGGGATGGTTTCCTTGCTATGGTCCAGGATGGTAAGGATGCCATGTGTGAGTCCGTTCAGTCGGGTTTGGACTTAGCTGAATGCGTCAGCAGGTCCATGGCGGCGAGCACCGTGATACGCAGGTTTGCGTGGTTGCGGAAGTCTGGCTTTGCTCCTGATGTGCAGTCCCGGTTCCTCAACATGCTCTTTGACGGTGAACACCTTTTTGGCAGCAAGGCTGACGAGAGCCTTGAGAGGTTGCAGACCTCAAAAGCTGCAGCGAAGTCGTTGGGCGCTGCAGTTCGCCAACCTCCGCCTTTTCGTCCTAGGGGACAGCAATGGAGGGGTGGTTCCTTTCGCTATTACTCGTCCTTCAGTAAAGCGAGAGGAGCTGGCAGTCAGAGGCCAACGCAGGGGTACCAGAGGTGGACGACAGGGTACCCGTGGTGCCAAGGCCGCTCGGGCAGTTGCCTCTTTGCCCTCAGGTAACGCCGCAGCCGCTACCACTCAGTCATGAGGCCATGCCCCATGGTTCGCCAGTTGGGGGAAGGCTGGCGCAGCATCTTGTAGAGTGGCGTGCCATTACTTCAGATGTGTGGGTTCTGAGATCATAACCCACGGCTACTGTCTTCCCTTTCGGCACAGGCCTCGCGACAATCTACCGGGGAAACTCTTTGCAGAGTCCGCGCAGGAAATTCAAGCCCTGCTGGAGAAAGGCGCCATAGAACTGGTGCCTGTAGCGGAGAGGAACAAGGGATGGTATTCACCTTATTTTTTGATTTCGAAGAAAGACTGGGGATTGAGACCCATCATGGACTTGCGCTGTTTGAAGAAACTCCTAAGGAAGGACAAGTTCAAGATGGTTACTCTCTCGTCCTCCAGACCCTTCAGCTTCAGGACTGGTTGGTGTCTCTCGACCTCAAGGATGCTTACTTCCATGTGCCGACCCATCCCAAGCACAAGAAGTACCTGAGGTTCGCGGTTGGCGACTCGCACTTTCAGGTTCGGGTCCTGCCGTTCAGATTGACCTCCGCCCTCAGGGTTTTCACCAAGCTCATGGTGGTGGTGGCAGCGCATCTCAGGCAAGGGGGGATTCACATCTACCCCTACCTGGACGATTGGTTGATCAGGGGGAGCTCTCCCGAGCAGGTCCTGGATCATCTGTCCGTCACCTGCCACTCCCTTCACAGGCTGGGCTTCACCCTCAATTTAAAGAAGTCCCATTTGACGCCAACGCAGCGGCTCCAGTACATCCGAGCAGTGCTCGACACTTCCCTGGGGCAGTGTTTTCCTCCCCAGGTGAGGGCTCTTCAAATTCAGCAGATGGTGCACAAGTTTCAGCATGCCCAGACGCTCCCAGCGTTTGAGTTCTTGAGGTTGCTCGGCCTCATGGCATCCTGCATTCTTCTGGTGCCAGAGGCTGCCTGCAGATGAGATCTTTGCAGTGGGCACTCAAGATGCAATGGTCGCAGTCCTCCGGCAGGATGTCGGACCCGGTTCAGGTGCTGCCCTCGGTCGCCCGGGACCTTCTGTGGTGGGCCGTCGAAGGTAACTTGATGAAGGGGGCTCCATTTTGGCTTCCCTGGCCGGAGGTGACGATCGTGACGGATGCATCCCTCATGGGATGGGGAGCTCATGCCAACGGGCTGACAGTCAGCGGTCGTTGGTCTCCGTCGGAGTCCAGACTCCATATCAATCTGTTGGAGCTGACGGCCGTCAGGCTAGCCCTGAAGGCTTTTCTGCCGACTGTGCGAGGAAAGAGTGTCCTGATCCTGACGGACAACACAGTGGCCATGCACTACCTCAACAAAAAGGGTGGGGGGGGCAGGGTCACTTCCTCTGTGCAGGGAGGCGATGCAGCTCGAGTTCTGGGCCATCCAGCAGGAAGTTTCGATCTCGGCAGTTCATCTGGCCGGAGACGAAAACGTGACGGCGGACGCTCTGAGCAGGCAGAGCACGATCTCACGAGTGGGAGTTGGCTCAGGAGATTCTCTTAGAGATCTTCGCCCTTTGGGGGACCCCTCAAGTGGATCTCTTTGCCTCCAGTGTCAACCGGAAGTGCGAAAGGTTTTGCTCGCGGGAATTTCCTCCAAAAGGAGCCTTAGGAGACGCGTTTGTGGTGGAGTGGTCATTCCCGCTGCTGTACGCGTTTCCTCCAGTCCCCGTCATCCCGCAAGTGCTGCGGAGATTACGGAAGTTCGGTTCCCGGATGATCCTCATTGCTCCGGCGTGGGCTCAGAGGACGTTGTACCCGGACCTTCTCGACTTGTCCATCTGCCCTCCACGTCATCTTCCCTACCGAGACGATCTGCTCTCACGGGAGGGGGGGGTCAGGTTCTCCATCCAGAGGTCAGATCCCTCAACCTTCACGCTTGGCTTCTGAAAGGTTGAGGTATAAGGATTGGGACCTCCCTGAAGACGTGATGGAGGTGTTGCTTTCGGCCCGAAGGCCAGCAACAAAGTCTCTGTACCGTTGGCGTAAGTTCTGCGACTGGTGCAGAGTTCAGAATGTGGATCCTTTTGCATGTGACATCCCCATGGTTCTGTCCTTTTTACTTTCTTTGGCCCACAGGGGCTTGCAAGTGGGTACCATTAAAGGTTACCTGGCGGCGCTGACCATCTTTAAGCACTCGTCTGAAGAGTGTTCTTACTTTAAAATCCCTTTCATTTCAGAGTTTCTGAAAGGGCTCACTAATGTGTTCCCTCCGTCACCTTTCCTGGTGCCCGGTTGGGATTTAAACCTTGTTAAGTTTCTTATGGGTGCTCCGTTTGAGCCTTTACATTTTTGCCCTTTGAGGCTGTTAACTCTGAAAACTGTGTTTTTAGTTGCGGTTATTTCCGCTCGCAGAGTAAGTGAGTTACAGGCACTTTCAGTTAAGCCACCCTTCACTGTATTTCACAAGGACAGGGTTGTCCTTAGAGTTCGTCCTTCTTTTCTTCCGAAGGTAGTGACGGAATTTCGTTTGGCCCAGAAGGTTGTTCTTCCGGCATTCTATCCTCCTCCGCATCCTGGTAAGGAAGAGGAGAGGCTCCATAGGCTTGATCCTAGGAGAGCTTTAAGCTTTTATGTTTCACGCATGTCCCAGGTCAGAGTGGACGATCAACTCTTTATTGGTTACGCTGGAAAGCGTTTGGGGCAAGCTGTGACGAAACAGACTTTGTCTCGCTGGATTATTTTGGCCATCTCGGAGTGTTACCGCTTGGCAGGTAAGGACCCACCGGCTGGCTTGCGGGCCCATTGTACCAGGGGTATGGCTGCATCTACTGCCCTGCAGAGGGGTGTTCCTATTCGCAACATCTGTGATGCAGCCACCTGGGCTTCAGTACATACATTGTACGTCACTATTCCCTCGATTCCATCCGGGGACAGGATCTGGCCTTTGGCAAGGCGATCCTTTGCTCTGCTATTTGATTGGCAATTCTAAATTTTGATTCTAAATTCTTTCCCGCCTCCTTGCTCTGGTACTGCTTTGGGAGTCTGTCATAGATATGGAATACGTCGGAGGACCCAATCCCCTCGAAGAACAAGTTACTTTCTTAACTGGTAACGTTCTTTCGATGGGATGGTCCGACGACGTATTCCATATCGCTCTCTCCCTGCCTTGCCCGCTGCAGAATTTCTTTTGCGATTGCAGCTTACGTTCCGCAAGGCTTTGTGTCTGACTGGCAGTTGACTAATGTCACACGTTCTGGGGGGAAAAACTACAACTGAGGCTACGGGCGTCGGGCGTTGTGCGTCCTACTTATCACATCGAATGACGTCGGTCCTCGACGACGGCGCATCGACGTCATCGACGCAGAAAAAAATTTCCGAAGCAGCACAGCTGTGGTGATTACATGTCATACGTATGGAATACGTCGTCGGACCATCCCATCGAAAGAACGTTACCAGGTAAGAAAGTAACTTGTTCTTCTAACTCCATCACTCGCAAACCTACGTTTGCCCCCTCTGATATTCTTCCGGCATCTTATCAAACGCACCCTTTCCTGCTTTTGTCTCTTCTTTGTCCTTATTCTTCAATTCGTCTTTCTCTTCCAGTCACTATCCCTCCTCTTTCAAATCTGCTACTGTTGCTGCTCTCCTCAAACAACCTTCCTCAGATCCTGCTGATCCCTAACGTACATCCTATTTCCCTGCTCTGTTATCTCTCAAAACATAGCAAGCATTTATTTCCTAACTGAGTTCCTACTTTAATCTTTATATTCTCCAGCATGGGGTCTGGCATGGAGTCACATGATCATGAATATTCACCATCGTCGGGCTGAGAATCCTCGGTAAAGGGAAAAATCAGTTTCAGTTTACTTTCTGGACTGTCTTTCTACTAATAACCAATCACTGGTCTCTGGGTCATACTGCCCCCAACCAATGAATGCCCTCTACCTAAGCCGCTCATCTGGCAGCCATCTTCAGATTTTTACCGCACGTTCAAGTGTTGGGAGTCCTCGTGCTATAGCTCTCGAGCTTTTACTGCGTTTTGTGCTTTTTCAAAGATTTCTCATTTTTTGGTTTAATCGAGCCTCAAGCTCCATCGTTTCTACTTCCGATCAACGGGGACCCGTTTTGGATTTATCTACGCCCCTCAAAGGTGAAGTTTTCGTCGAGTTACGCTTCTTGGAGGATTCCAGAAGTTTGAGGCCTACCTCGCGGACGAGAAGAACATGGCCCAGGAGAAGGGAAGCTCGACTCCCAGCAAACTGTTCAGGATCTGCCCTGGATGCAACCTACAAAATATGTTCAAGGAGGACGAGCATTCGAAATGCCTTTACTGCCTCCACAAGGGCAAAACGCACCTGGAGAAGGACTGTGCGTTTTGCATGAACATGTCGGATCGGACTATGAGGGATCGTCGGACCCGTCTCCAACTGGTTGGAAGGCAAGAGCCCAGCAGGTGAGAAGCGACGGGGGCCCAACAGAAGGCAAAGCACCACGAGTCCGCAGGCACCGGGAGCGCCGAACGGTCAGGCTCCTCGGCTGCCAGGCAGGGCGCACCTTCACCGACTCCATCAACCGCGAGCCAACGCTCTAGCTCGGGGAAGAGAAAATCCGAGAAGCCAGCTAAGCTTCTGGAGAGGCCCCAGTCCATCTCGAAGGATCAGGCCGAAGGGGAGCGAGGCGGAGACCCTCCCCCCTAAGGCGAAGGCCTCAAGCGTGCCCAAGGTTGTGAAGGCCTTCATCCCGGCCAAGGCCTCGAGGGATGACACGGTAACAGACATGGCCACGACGGGGACGGATGACGGCGGCGACGATGGGACTGACCTCCCGTCTCCGATTCCTCGGGCATCTCCTCCCTACGAAATTGGCTCCTTCCACGCCATGATTGCCAGGGCATCCAAGCTTTTTCAACTCTGCCCCGAAGAAAAGAAGGAAGGCTTCCTCTACCAACGGCGTGAGGCCAGGAGGACGACGGTCCTCGCAGTACCGTTGCTGGATGACATCTGGGACGAGGGTCTTGCCCTTCTGAAGAACCCGCCCACGACGCCTGCCAAAAGGGACTGGTACGAGAAGAAGTACCGGGTCCCCGACGGTGCCCCTTTGTGCCTTAGGGCACAACCGACTCCGGATTCAGTCGTCTCGGCAGCCGCCAAGAAGAAAGCGGGGGGGCCCTGGCTTCTACTTCCCCACCGGACGGTGAGGGAAAGAAACTAGATGCCATGGGACGAAGTCCTCTCGGCGACGACGATTAAGGCGGCCAACGCCCTAGCGATTGTGGCCCCCTACGACAGGGAATTGTGGTACAAGATCGCCCCCGCCTGTTGGACTTCCTCCCAGACAAGAGGACAGAGGCCCTGGCGATCCTACAGGAAGGTGAGGTGGCATCGGACCACGCCATAACGGTGTCCACGGACATTGCCGACACCGGTTTCCACCAGTTGGGCAACAGCGTTTGCCTTCGACGGTGGGGGTGGCTCAAGGCGACGGATTTCCGCCAAGACGTGCAAGCCAAGGTTTTGGACATGCCCTTCGACGGGAACAATCTGTTCGGAAAGACAGTGGATGAATCACTGCAGGCCATCAAGACCGACACGGAGACGGCTCGGGCCTTGGGAGGTCTGCAGCAACGGCGGCCACCCTTTCGGAACTCCGGAGGCAAGCAAGGTGCCTCCAAAGGATTCGGCGGCGGCTCCTCGACCTACCGTCAGGCGGCCCGCTCCTCGTCGTAAGAAGCCTACAGGGGACGAGGAAAGTCAGGTGGATCTCGCCATCGTCGCCAGGGAGGCCAAGGCGGCAAGGCTGCTTCCAAGCAAGACTGAACCGGCCGTCGCGTCGGGCCACCACCTAAGTACCCCAGTGGGAGGCCGGCTGATGAAGTTCGTCAGCGTGTGGAAGTCCATCTCCACCGACCGTTGGGTGCTGGATGCCCTGGCCCACGGGCACACTCTGGAATTTCTAAAGAAGTGCCCCCAAATTCCGCCTGTGGTCAGGAAGGAAAACCACGTCCCTCAACTGCTTTAGAGGTAAGGGCGATGCTCAAGAAGGGAGCCATCGAGTTGGTCCCAAAGAGGCTCCAGGGCTCCGGAGTATACTCAAGATACTTCCTC
Source organism: Ambystoma mexicanum (assembly GCF_040938575.1). Classification (NCBI taxonomy): domain Eukaryota; kingdom Metazoa; phylum Chordata; class Amphibia; order Caudata; family Ambystomatidae; genus Ambystoma; species Ambystoma mexicanum. The sequence goes on from NC_090937.1 coordinate 41,339,633, forward strand.
GTCAGAAAGAAGACAGGAGGTTGGCGTCCCATCCCGGACTTTGGTCGGCTAAACAAATACATCAAGACACAGACGTTCCGGATGGTCACCCTCCAGCACGGGCTGGGACGGCTGGAGGAAGGTGATTTCCTATCGTCGTTGGATCTGGAGGATGCGTACTTTCACATCCCCATCCTAAAAGGACACCGAAAGTTTCTCAGGTTCGTAGTCCAAGGGCGGCACTACCAGTTCAAGGCCCTCCCATTGGGATTGAAGTCGGCGCCCAGGGTGTGCTCCAAGTGCTTAGCACCAGTGGCGGCGCGGCTGCGCCTGCAGGGGATCCACGTCTACCCCTACCTGGACGACTGGCTCATCCGAGCAGGAACAAGGGAACTCGCCGTTGAACACACAGCAAAGACCGTCCGGCTTCTCACTGACCTGGGATTCTCCATCAACTTCCCCAAATCCCACCTGGTTCCGTCGCAGGTCACGCTGTTTCTGGAAGCCAAGCTCGATACAGTAGCGCAGTTGGCCTCGCCGTCTGAGGAAAGAACGCAGGCCATCCTGGGCAAGGTACAGCGTCTGCTGGCCACGGACGTGGCCAGAGTGAGGTCCATCAAGTCCCTTCTCGGGATGATGTCCTCTTGCATCTATCTGGTGCGCCTGTGCAGACTTCGGATGCGTCCTCTGCAGGAGTTCCTCGACACCCGTTGGACGCAAGTGACGGGCAGCTTCGAGGACAAGATCTCGCTCAACGAAGTATTCTGCCAAGCAATTCGATGGTGGGGCACCCGCGCGCATCTCGCAGCGGGCACAGACTTTCAGACCCCAGCATACCAGGTGACCGTGATGACTGATGCCTCCCTGGAGGGGTGGGGAGCGCACACCGGAGATCTTCACGCGAGAGGCCTGTGGCTCACGGAGGAGAAGCCGCTCCACATCAACATACTGGAGCTCCGAGCAGTGTTCTGGGCCCTCCAGTCATTCCTCCCGTCCCTCAAGGGCAAGGTGGTGAGGATCTTCACCGACAACACCACCACCACGATGTTCAACATGCGGAAGCAGGGAGGGACCAGATCCCCAGCCCTGTCCAAGGAAGCCCAGGATCTGTGGCACTGGGCCGTTGCCCAGGGACTGTTTCTGGTACATTTTCATCTAGCAGGGATAAACACCATCGCCGACTCACTCAGCAGGGATCAACTCTTCTGGCATTGGGGCAAACCCCAAATCGACCTGTTCGCGCCGGCGACGAACTCCCAAGTGCCAGAGGTTCGCCAGCAGGTTCCCCCAGCCGAGGAGCATGGGCGATGCTTTCTCGTTCCCCTTGGGCGGCCTGTTCCTGTATGCGTTCCCGCCGTTGCTGCTCAGGCTCATCAACCAACTCAAGAGGTCCCGGTGCAGGATGATCCCCGAGACAGATATTGTTCCTGCACCTTCTGGACTTGTCAGCGTCCCCACCAGTCAAACTGTCGATGGACGCAAATCTTCTCTCCAGAGAAGGAGGCGCCATTCTTCATCACAACCCGGAGTCGCTGAACTTGCAGGCCTGGCTCCTGCAGCACTAGAGTTTGGAGGGTACAATATCCCAGCTGACTGCAGAGAGGTTCTTGCAAAGGCCAGTGCGTCCTCAACTCTGAAGTGCTACGGACACAAGTGGAAGAGGTTCTCTGCCAGGTGCAGTGCACAGAAGATTAACCCTCGGATTACAGCCCCTCAAGTGCTACCGTACTTACTGTCACTGGCCAAAGCTGGACTAGCTCACGCTTCCATCAAGATGCATCTAGCTGCGATTTCCCGATGCACCAGAACTGCAGGACGGTCGTCCCTGTGGTCTCATCGCCTGGTGAAGGAGTTTATGAAAGGACTGTTCCGATAGTTCCCGCCGGTGAATGCTCCAGCCCCGACATGGGAGCTCAACGTGGTGCTGACCAGGCTCATGAGCCCGCCATTCGAGCCCTTGCATTCAGCTCCGTTGAAGTTCCTGTCGTGGAAGACTGCATTCCTTTTGGCCATCACATCTGCACGACGCGTGTGAAATATTCAGGCCCTTTCCTGCAAGCCTCCATACTTGAATTTCCACGAGACGAGGACGCACCCCTCATTCGTGCTCAAGGAGCCGTCGGACTTCCATCTCATCGAGCCCTTGTTGTTACCAGTCTTTTTCCAGTCGCCTTCGTCGCCGGCAGAGAGGACGTTTCACTCGCTGGATATAGCTAGAGCGCTGAAGTTGTACGTGGACCGAACAAAGAGTTTTCGGAAGACATCACAGCTGTTTGTGAACTTTGGACCTGTGAACCAAGGGAAGGCTCTCTCGAAAGGCTTCCATTTCCAGATGGCTCGCCGGCTGCATCATGCACTGTCATTGGCAAACCGACAGTTTCCCGGCTGTCCGAAAGCCCATTCGACCAGAACGATTGCTGCTACCACGGCATTCTTGTCTGGTGTGCCCCTGCTGGACATCTGCAGGGCTGCTACCTGGAGGTCGACTCACACCTTCATGAGATTCTACTGCGTCGACCGGGATTCCAGGGAGGAGTCCAGAGTCGGCCAGGCAGTGCTGCGCAACCTGTTCGCTTAAGGTGAGCCTGGTGAGGAGGTAAGAGTTGCTTAATGTTGAGTTTTATGTAATGCTTAATGTTGAGCCTTGCCACCTCCCGTGGTTGTGCAGGTGTGTACTGCTATCTATTCTTATATTCATGAGCATGTGAATCCATGCCAGACCCCATGCTGGAGAAGGAACCAGTTACTTACCTGTAACTGTTGTTCTCCAGCAATGGTCTGGCATGGATTCACATGCAAACCCTCCCTCCTTCCCCTCTGCGGCTCTTCACTTGGCCATACTGCCACTTTGCGTGCTACCAAATCTGAGGATGACTACCAGGGGCGGGGCTTAGGGAGAGGGCAGTCATTGGCTGGGGGCAGTATGACCCAGAGACCAGTGATTGGTTACTACTAAGAAAGACAGATCAGAAACGAAACTGATACTGATTTTTTTTTCTTTACTGAGGATTCCCAGCCTGACGGGGGAATATTCATGAGCATGTGAATCCATGCCAGACCCATGGTGAAGAACAGTTACAGGTAAGTAACCTGTTCCTTGCTACACATTCAGGTAGAACTGCTAATGTTGCAAGCAGTTCTAAGACCACCACATCCAAACATGATATATTTGGGAGCTTGGCGCCTGAAGTCTTTGAATTTGGCCATTTACAATTGCCCCAAAATGAGTGGATATCCTAAAGGAAGCACACTGTTTTAATACATGGAAAAAGTGTTGTGATATGGTGTAACAAACCCACAAATTGTCCAGTACAACGCTCACCATGAGATGGCAAGTACTTGCTTTATCTTCAGGATGGTGCATTCGTATGCAACTTGGCTTTGCAGCCTTAGCTGTCTGTGCCACCTCACAGCATCGTCTCAGTGTACGTTCCCAGTGGTGAAAGCACTAATGGAAGGGTTTAAACATTTACAAGTATAACACCATGTTGGCATCTGAACACAATATTGCACAGACTAATGTTGCCATCTTTCAACCAATTCACAAGTGTGTTGCAAGGTAGCTTTCTTAGTTGAATTCACGTCCACCAGAAGAGAGTTGTCAGCACTGTCTGTAGATTAAGCTTTTATGGTCACACGCCAAGACAAGGTCGTTTTTAGGATGCACCCACAAATCTAACCTATGTTTGATTCAGAACTTCACTCCATCCAGTCAGTTTAGATGTCTGATTTTTTTTGAAGACCCACTTAAGGCAAAACGAAGGCTTTACAAACACCTGACACGCGTAGAACAGTCATGTTCTTAATGGACCAAACATGGGACATTAAAGAACAAGCCACTTTAACACATGTTTTGCAGTACGGCAAGAAGCATGTCCCATAAGCACAACTAGTATTGCAAGATGGATATTACCTTGTATCCAGCAATGCTGCTCCCTTTCACACACAAACTGCCCACCAGATCATGGGCTTATTTAACACGAACCATAGATGTGTTCCTGTACTACTAGCAAATCTTCCCATACACAATCTTTAGAGCTGCAATGTGGAGCTCATCACATACTTTTACTAAACACTACTGTAAAGATGCAGAGAGCAGAACAGACTTAAAAGTCAGTCTTGGAGTACTAATACATTTTCTTTTCTTTTTTATTTTTAACGCTCACACCTCCCCTTCCCGTCACCAGTGGCCAACATTATTTCCTAATGTGTGCATAGCATGTGAATCTAAACCTTTTTACAAGCCCCAAAAGACACTGGTTAATAGCAGTGAAAGCCTTTCAGTTGCTTGTTTAGAACTGAATGAACACACCCAACCTCCTCTTTATGGATACACAAGAGATGTATATGCTAGATGCATTCCTGTTTGATGTGATTTACAGTGACTTTAATTCAGAGTACTTTCAATGGGCTTCTCAGACTATATTAGGGTGACTTCTCATGAAACATTGAGGTAAATAAAACATCAAATTGTAGGGTCTTTGACTGGCATTGTGGTTACCTGTGCATATAAAGGAGGGATAGTAGGACCAGAATGCTCTTTTAACACTTATCTTTTACTTTGCAGTAAACCACTTGTAATACTCCAGAGCAACCACTAGATAGTGGAATATGTATACAATGTCGTTCTAAACCAGGGGTCTGCTACTTTGGCTCTCCAGGTGTCTTGAACTACACTTCCCATCAGCCCTAGTGAGTAGTCATGGAGAGGGTTCATTGGAGTTATAGTCCAAAACATCTGGAGAGCCAATTTGTAAATGGATCCAAGATCCAGAAATACTATTACTGGTAATTGGTTTGTTTTCTCTTTCTGTGGCTTATGGATCTGTTTAGAATTACATGCTTTACATATGCCGATATCTATTGGTTGGTGCGGAATATTATATATAATAGGGTTTTCTTTAGATTTCAAAAAGGGACGTTGACTGGTGTTACTGTAATACTGTCCTTACTGTAATGTGTAATGTACCCATGATCCCTCACGCATCAAGGTCCTCAGATTGTTTTATTTCCGCCATTCGGTTGGTCGCAGGCTGCAGAGTTCTCAAAGTGATTATTTTCTCGTTATCGAGCACACTTTCGATTTGATATATTTAAGTTTAGTATAACCATCTTGCCGATGGCTCAACAGATAGCGACCACTGCAAAACCAACAACATTGGAAATCGGCACTTGACTACATCCACAGGCCTCTGCCTCCACAGTAGGGAGAGTGGGTGGGGGGGACATTTAAATGTACAGTCATGAAGAATGCCTCCTTACATTTCCCCTATAATATTGCTTAACTTGCTGTCGTCCTGTTTCTGACATGGAAAATACACCATGTGCAACAAAGTTTTCCGTGGAAAGACCCAAAAGATCTGCAATTATTGCCTTCCTAAAGATCACTGGGCAGGCCAATACCGGTTGTGTATGCTTTTTAATCCTAAAACAAGCAGAGATGGCGGTCATAACACTGGGGGGCTCTCGCAATGCAGGCAAAGGCATCTTCGGACTGCCATCGGAGCAAAGAGCCCGAACATGACAGCACCAGTTCTGTTTTAGAAGCCCCAGAGTTATCTGATCGGGAATCTCGGGATTCCCATAGGTCTGTCCCCAGCTCCGAATGGCAAGCATCACGCTATGTTATGGAGGCTTCACTTGGCAATAAGGCTAAATGCACTAAATGAGCTCATGGTAACATTTTGGCGCCCTCCGCATGAACGCCGCACAAATTTAAACACATTACAGGGTCAAAACACATTTCGCTCACTGGAACTTCTTGGACACTCCGAAATCCTCAGTGGAGACTGCAACCTCAGTGCCTTATGTGTCAGTTAAACAAAGGCCGCTCGACACTGCCCAAAAACTATGTCCACAACGACCGCCTCCACCGAAGGATACTGCATCTAAAATAAAAACAAAGGCTGAAAACAGCTTTTTCCATGCATGTTGAAAAAAGAAAACCTACATATGCTGAAGCTAGTTTTATTCGTCTCATAGTCTCAAAAGGAAACCACCACAAGAACAGGGAAAAACACAGGAAACTTTTTGTTTTCTACCACAAGAAACCTTCGTCTCTTCAGCGGAATGGACAAAATAAAGGATTTAGGTAACCATGAACAAAATGGCTTAGTTCATGGAGTACTTAGATAAACAACGTCTTAAAGGTGGGTGTAGCGTCTAAAAAGGTAGGAACTGAACCTTTTTCCTTATGAGGAGGCAGTACAAATAGAGCTTTACAGAGACGAAGATGAAGCTTTTGATGAGGATAGCGCAGGTACAGCTAGTTGACCTCCCTGTATTCTCGCCAGATTTTGAGGTCCTCCTCTCCACTCCTCTAATTGATCACAACTTACTGCATAATGACTACTTAGGAAAATGGCCCATTATTTTAAAATGGACACACACGAATCTGAGGACGACACAGATTTCGTGGATGACTTCCTCGATTGGAAAATAGGTCAGCCAATACCTCCCATTGCTTAAATCTGTAAAGGGACAACTACAGCCCTCCTTGTCACTCCAGTATTGACCAAACCAGATAATCGACAAGTAGAAAAAAGATTTTAACCATCGCCTTCCGACTCTATCAGGGGTCACTTTAAACCAGACTCGCTAGTCTTAACCACAACACGCAAAAGGGCAGGTACCCTTTAGCTACATCAGAGACACCTCCTGATAAGGAAAGTCAAACGCTTTTTGCCCTAGGCAAAAAAGTTGCAACCTCTGCAGCATATCAAATGTGCATTGCCAACAACACAGCCTTAATGGCTAGTTTTAATGGAGCTCAGTGCGACCATGCAGAGCAACTTACTAACGTCCAAGAGTCCCTAAAGTGAAATACTTAAAGCATTATCAGAAGGGAAACAAACTTCAAATGCAGTAATTAAAAACTCCCTAGACGCAGCAGATACTGCTGGGAGAATCATTGCCGAGAGTCATTATTAAAAAGACATGTGTGGCTCAGGAGCCCAAGCTTTCGATTAGAGACTCAAGCTACCCTTTTAAATATGTCAATAGAAAATGCGGTTCTATTTGGCATAGCAGTCGATCAGACCCTAGAAACTGCAACACACACTATATTGAATCCAAATTCAGCAGAAGGGAGCACAATCAAGCTGGCAGTGTTTGTGGCAAAAACGAATAAAGATCTGCAGCGCAGGCAACTTACTTCTCTAGTGCAGGTTCCTCCTCATGGTTCGGAAACCAAGGTCAATTGCCTTTTTGTCCTTATTTCCAAGGCAATTCAGCAGGGATGCCAGTGAGAGGCTAAAACTCTGTTCGGCGTCCTTCCGCAAAACAATGACTCCCTGTCCCAGGTCCCCTCCCATTTCATCCCAGTAGGGGGGGGTCGCATAACACGGTTCGCCATGAATGGGAGGGGCTTACCACAGAAAAGTGGGTGCTGTCAAAAGTAAAAGACTGGTATTGCAGAGTTTCAAGAACCATGCTATCACTCGCCAAGACACAGAAGGATACCAGTAGACCATTTGCACATTCTACAAGACTAAATACAGATACTGCTACAAAGGGGAGCCACTACAAAGGGGAGTTATAGAACTGTCCCACCATCGGAGGTAAACTAGGGTATTTTATTTTCTGTATTTCCTTGTGCCAAAGAAAGGCAAGACAAAACACCCAGCTCTGAACCGAAGGCCAACAAACACCTTTGTAAAGCTACATAAAATCAGGATGACAACGCTTGAAGTCCTCCCACTGCTCAAGAAAGGAGACTTTATGCTAACATGAGATAATAAAGATCCATACTTTCACATTTCAATGCTGCCTGCACATTGAAAATACCTACGATTCAAAGTGGGTCAATCGCATTATCAATTCAAAGTACTTCCTTTTCTAGATCGCAAAAGCCTCACATGTATTCACAAAGGCACTAGTGATGGTGGCAGCGCACCTATGCATATTTCATTGTACTCTTACGACTGGCTAACAACAGGAGACTCACAAGAAATATGTCGGCGAAACCTGCATAAAAAAATAAATCTTCTGCACAAACTGGGTTGTTCCATCAACGAAAGTCCAGCCTAATCCCAGTCAGCAAAAACAATTCTTGGTGGGGGGGGGGAGAGAGTCATTCAGGCAAAAGACACCTTGGTCTCCCCTTCCAGCGAGAGGGTCCAAAATCCAATTCAACAGATACCTTGTTATGGAGCTATTTGACAAACGATCAGAAAGGCTATGCGCTTACTCGGCATGGAGTTGTGCTTCTTCATTGTGCCACATGCAAGGTTTTTCATGCTTCGATGCAAGAGTGGTTAGTGAAACAATGGTTGCAGGCAGTGGGCAATTGGGACGATCGAGTGAGTTTCGAAAACACTGGTGTGTGCTCTTCAATGGTGGACAAAAGTGAAACTGTTACAGCGGAAACATTTTGACAATCCACCAGCACACCTTACAATCACAGCAGACGCGTCACTCTTGGGTTGGGGAGCCCATCATCTTCACCAAACGGCACAGAGCATGTGATCACGCAAGCTTGCCATGAAACATGTCAATATCCTAGAATTGCTAGCAGTTTTCAAGGGGCTACAAACTTTCCAACATCAGTTAATTGGGAAGAATGTGCTAATTATTAGACAGTACAACAGCCATGTTTTACAGAACCCTGTCAGCACCCCCTACCGCCTCTTCGGCCAGTGAAGAGGGGTTCTTCGAGAAGTTCCTCTGCCTCATGAAGTCACTCGTATGGGGTTATCCTCAAGGACGCCATCGGAGAAGTCCTCCCCGCAATGCTAGCAGCACCACAAGCGTCCCCCGTCTGCGTCCCAGACCCCAGATTTCCGGTTCTTGCTTTACAACTGTTTGCCAGCCGGTTATGGCCAGGTGTCTGTGAAGACTTAACATTTTTGATTTTACAAATTATTTGTTTAATCAGATCATTTTTTATAAACGTCACTAGGTAAACTATCTGTAGGTAGTGGGACTTCATTCACCAAGGTCTCATGGAGATATTTGACCCATTGTGCAGCCCCAATGGTATTAACTAATTATTTCTATCTGCTTATACCACTTCTTGGAGTAAAGCATCTTGGTGGAGAGTCGCAGTCATCAAAGCTTTCATGGAAGGAGTCACCCACCAATTTTAAAGCCTTCCTGGTTGGGATTTGAATATTGTCTTCAGCAATATAATGGGCCACCCTTGGGAGCCAATGCATAAAGTAAGCCTCAAAGATCTCACTTACAAGGTCACTTTCTTCATAGCATTCACATCTATTCAAAAAGTAGGAACTTCAGGCATTATCCGTGGCAGAACCTTTGTCACAATACAGAAAAACAAGATGGTTTTAAGAACACATCCACGATTTTCACCGAAATACATTTGAGTTTCATGTCAACCAATTGAACTGCCAGCTTTCTTTCTAAATCTGCAAAATTCAGAGGAGAGGGCACGCTGGCTGTTCGAAGGGCAGTCGTATACTACCTCAACAAAACTAAACCACTCAAAGACCAAACCTTTCTTTATTTCCTTAGCAGCCGGAAGAGGCTACTATTCTAGATGGATTGTAATGTGCATCCAGCACTGTTCCACATTGTCAAACAAGACAATGCCATTTACACCTAAGGCTCACTGCACACGTGATGCAGGGGCTACATTAGTATTCATGGCTAATGTGCCACTAGCGGCTATCTGCAAAGCGGCCACATGGAGTTCAGTACATTTTCACATATTTCTGTATTGATACACAGGCCAGTAGTGACTCGCATGCATTTGCTTGTGTCGGTTTCCTCAATCAACCCACCACCTTCTTCTGGTACTGCTTGCGAATCTATGCAAAGCATGTGATTCTAAGCAGATCCACAAGACTCGGACGACAAATTACATACCTGGAATCCCCTTTTTCTTGCTTGTATCTACTCCAATTCACATGCGCCCACCTCCTCTTGTTGAGAGTAGAAGCACCATAGACAACATGTATGTTATGTGAGGGTTTTCAAACCATTCTTCGCGTTCACACTTTATTCTCCACTCAACCTCAGATCAAATAGCCACCCGAGAACCATGATGCAGGAGGGATCATGGGTATAGTACACGTCAAAGTAGGGATAGTATTACAGTAACGCCAAGTCGACCTCCCTTTTCGAAATCAGAAAAAAACGATTGTGTTGTACTTTGAACCTACGCAGATACGAGCATCCGGCGATTACTTGTTTGTAATGTTATTTTTGATGCTTGTGGATCTGCTTGGAATCACCTGTTGTGCATATAGTCTGACATCCAGTGGAAATGGCAGAGTATTGCATCTTTCTTTCGAAGATCGAAAGGGGCGTCAACATGGGCGGCACTGTAACACTATGCCTAATGTGACGTGTAGTGTACCCAAAATCCCTCGCACGTCGTGGTCCCGCAGATAATTTTTTTCCACCAACCTAGTTGGTTGCTTATGCAGAGCTCGTAAGAGTTTTATATTGCTAAATTCATTTCCACGGCCTACGGTCACCTAGTCAACTTTGACAAGGCTCCATCTAGCCAAGCCATTCCTTTGCTCAATTCTATAAAGCGGCACCTGGCCCATTCTTTTACTGTCCTGTCTCTCACACGGGCCGTTAACCCCGGGTTAAGACATTTTCGCCCATCACCCTTTGACACCCTCTACATCAGGCGTCATGCCACCTTGGACTCTTTGTTCGTTACAGCCACTCGGAAGGGGGCAGTGGCACCACTGTCCTCCGCAGTGTCCCCTCCAGACAAATACAAGAAGCTTTACACCCTGGGTAAGCAGGTCACTTCTCTGCGGCCTACTCTAAAAGAATCTGAAATAACACCATGCTCCTGGCGAGTTAGTGGGGCCTAGTGCAGGATGGTCCTCGGGATGTTCCAGAATCCACCCAATCACATCTGCTGGCGGTCGTGGCTGAAGGCAGAAAAGTAACCCATAACAGAATGAAAAACACACTGGACTCGGCTGAAACCGCTGGACGCAGCCTCGCCCAGTTTACCCTACTTAAAAGGCATGCCTTACAAAAAAAAAAAACTTTTGGTTCATCCCAAAACACAGGCCTCTCTAACAAGCCAGTGGAGGAATCCAACCTTTTTGGGAAGGCGGTTGATGACGCCTTAGAGACGGCAAAGAAAGAACACTAAACTCTGGTAATTAGCCAGATCACGACTAAACCCTTTCACCAGCATGGAGGCTCTAATAGACGCCGGTCCTTTCGTGGCCAATCCTTCTCCCGCTCGCCCCAGGGGCAATACGGCCAAGGGAACACCCTCTGACCCTCCAGTCAAGGCTTCTCTGGTAACTTCCAATACCAGCAAAGAGGCTCTCGTAGGGGAATGGGTAAAGGCAGAAACTCTACTCATAGAGACTCCCCGGCCTCCAGCTCAAAGTGACTCGCCAGTTCAGGTACCATTCCACGCTTTCCCAGTCAGGGTTTGCCTGTCTTCATTCATCCATGCCTGGGAGGGGATCACTTCAGATCAGTGGGTACTAAAGACTGTTGCCTACGGGTATTGTATCGGGTTTCTCTGACCACCTTGCTACCACCCACTGAGAAGCAGACACCTGTTGCCAAAACACCATGGCATCCTGCTGGAAGAAGTTCAGGTCCTGCTTGAAAAGGGCTCCATCAAAGTCGTCCCTCCCCTTCCAGGTAAACAAGGGTATTTATTCAGTGTACTTCCTTGTACCCAAAAAGGATCTCACCATGCGCCCTGTTTCAGACTTCCGACAAATATGTCAAACCTCAAAAGTTCAGGATGACAACACTTCAGGAGGTAATGCTACAGCAGGGGATTACATGGCCACATTGGACACGAAAGATGCATACATTCATATTTTGATGTTCGCACAGAAAGTACCTCAGGGTCATGATAGAGGACACCTACTATCAGTTCAAGGTTCTCCCCTTCGGCATTGCCTCAGCCCCAAGAGTATTCACAAAGGTACTGGCAGTAGTAGCAGCTCACCTGTGCAGGCAGTCCATCCCAATCTATCTCCACCTCGACGACTGGCTCATAACGGGGGATTCGTACGGAACATGCCAGACAAATACTCAGATGGTAAATCTCCACTTCAACCTAGGATTCTCTATTGACGAGAAATAATCCTGTCTTAACCCCAGCCAAGTTGAACTATTTCTGGGGGGGCTCTAATTCGGACAAAAGACGGGCTTGTCTTTACCTCGAACAAGAGGGTCCAAAACATGCTGTTCCATATCCCTCATTATGTAGTCAGTCACCAGGACACCGTACACAGTCATGCGATTGATGGGGCTAATGGCTTCCTGCGTCTGCCTAGTTCCTCACGCTCGTTGGCACATGCGCCCCGTGGAAGAATGGCTCTCGAGCCAATGGTGTCAAGACAGCGGCCAGTGGGACAATCTTGTGGTTATCTTGGCAGCCCTCGCCCAGGCTCTGCAGTGGTGGTCAAGGGTAAACCTTAACTACCCCCGCAGTGGAATCCACTCTCACCGCAGACTCCTCTCTGACGGGGCGGGGAGCTCACCTCTAACAGACGGTGCTCAGCGTGTGGTCGCCCGCAGTAGCATCCAAACACATTAACCTGTTGGAACTGCTAGCAGTATTCAAGGCCATGAAGGCCTTCCAGACACACCTCCATGGGAGAGCAGTTTTAGTCTATGGCCATGTACTACTTAAACAAACCACGGGGCACTCTCTCTCTAGGGCTGTCCAAACTGTCCCAAAACCTCTCGAAGTGGGCACATGTTCCTCCATTCACAACATGTTACAGGGGAACTCAATCTTCTAGCAGACAGTCAGCAGAGACTTCCCCTACTCAGACATTTTACTCAGCATCTTCACAGAATGGGGCTTCCCAGAGATTGACTTATTCGCCACTCTGAACGCCCAATGCCCGGATTATGCCTCCAGGTACCTGTATAACCACTCCAAGGGGAACAGTCTTTGGATAACATGGTACGGGAGATTTGTCTACGCTTTTCCCCAGATGCCCCTCCTGAACAGAATAGTGCACAAGATGCACCAAGAATCTGTTACGATGACTCTGGTGGCCCTTATGTGGTCCCGCCAACCTTGTTTCTCCCATCTCACGGCAATGTCAGTCTCCTCTCCCCAGGAAGCTGCCGTGCCCATACAACATGCTGTCTCAAGATCAGGGAGAGACACTACATCCGTGCCCTCAAACTCTCAATTTAGCAGCCTGGCTACTGAGGTCATAGAGTTCGGGCACCTTTAGCTCCCTCAGAGATGCACGGACCTACTTAGAGAGGCATGGAAACTTATTACCAGACATTGCTATTCCAGCAAATGGAAGTGCTTTATCTGGTGTGTCAAGGGGGTCAATTGATTGCTCACCTAAAGGTATTGTCCTTCACCTAACTCACTTGTTAGATTCAGGACTGGTTTTCATTTCTCTTAAAGTCCACTTAGCCACGCTTTCGGCACACACCATGTCCCAAAGCAAGGTTTTGTGGTGAAAAATTCCTGTAATTAAAGCCTTTATGGAAGGGGTAAAGAGACTTCATCCCCCGATCTCCAACCCAGCTCCCGGGTAGGACCTGAATGTTGTTCTTACCAGACTAATGGGACCTCCCTTTGATCCAATGAACAAGGCTAGCCTTAAAGCACGCCCCTACAAGACTGCCTTCCTGGTGGCGATCACCTATATCAGGAGTTGGTGAACTGCAGGCCCTTTCAGATGGGGACCCATTCGTCCCGATTCACAAAGACAAGGTGGTTTTGCGCACACACCCTCACTTTGCGCCCACATTTATCTCAAAGTTCCATTTAAACCAGTTCTTAGAACTACCCACTTTTTCCAAAATCCCACTAACATGGCGGAAAGAAGACTCCACACACTGGATGCAAGGATGTAAAGAGAGATTATCTACTATCTGGAAAAGACAAAGCCACTAAGGTAAACCAACCAGTTCTTCGTTTCAGTCGCAGCTGGTAGAAGATGGCATCCTCTCTCTAAATCAGCTATTTCCTAGTGGATCGTGAACTGCATCACACTGTTACTCTTGCCAAGAGAGATCTAACCTTCACGCCTAGAGCACACTCAACTCGGGGCACAGGGGCTACTATAGCATTCATTGCAAATGTTCCTCTAGGTTCCATTTGCAAGGCAGCAACCTGGAGTTCTGTACACACCTTTACACAACACTACTGCCTGGATACACACTCGTGGTCTGATTCGCAAGTGGGACAAGCGGTGTGAAGAAATCACTTTGATACTGTTCCTTCACACACCCCACCATCTGTGTACTGCTTGCTAGTCTATGCACAGCATGTGATTCTAAGCAGATCCACAAGCATCAGAAGACCTGCATTACTCGCTGTAATAGCATTTCTGATGATTGTATCTGCTTAGATTCACATGTGCCCAACCTTCCTCCCCTTGTGGAGTAGAAGGAACATGGACTTCTTACACCTTCTCTCTTCTGTACTGGCTCAATGCTCCCTCACGGCAGATAAAATACAACCAGAGGGATCTCGACGCGTGTGGGATTTTGGGTACACTACACATCAAGTTAGGGATAGTGTTAGTCATACCCATGTCGACATCCCTTTTAATCTTCGAAAGAAATCCCCTGTCACTCTAGTTTTACGGCTTCCCGACATCGGCCGCTCTGCACAGCGGTGGAGGATGCCCCCCAATATTTTGAAAGACCCGAGCGTGATAGAGGCTCTATATACGGAGACGGAAGAATTTTTCCATCTGAACAGGTGTTCTGTGAGCAGCTGGGCTTCCATCTGGGAAACTTTTAAGGTATGGGTACGGGGCAATCTCATGTCCAAGACGTCTGGTCTCCTCAGAGCCGTCAGAACTGACTTGGGCAATACAGAATCGATCCTCCAACTGCTCGAATCTGCCTATAGTAACACACATGATAAATGCACCCTGGCGGACATCAACTTGCACCTTCAGTCTTTTAATGAACTGGCCACCAAAGAACAATATATGGCCACCCCGGCTAGAGCAGGCAGATACGGGGAAGGCAATAGGGCTGGTCACCACCTGGCCCGTATACTTCGTAACGACCACAATCGCACCCCTATTGTAAGCATTCTTACTGACGAGAGAGTTGCTGTACATGGGGAAGATGAAATAAACTGAGTTCACTGACTATTATGTTGATCTTTACACTAACCATGACAGATGTACACGGGATGACGTGAAGTCGTACCTGAATAAGATCTCCCTCCCTAGTCTAACATTAGAGGACAACTGGTCCCTTGAACAACCTATGACGTTCGAGGAAATTGCTGAGGCGGTAAGCACTTGCATCGGGTAAAACTCCAGGCCCGGACGGCCTCAATGCTGACCTATATAAGACCTGCTCTCCAATACTTGCGCCAATGCTGGTCTTCGTTTGGGAAGAGGCTATGAGCGCTGGTTCGCTCCCTGAGTCCATGTCAGGGGCGGTCATTACGGTACTTTTAAAGCCCAGACGCCCGGCACATGAACGATCCTCTTACCGTCCTTTGTCCCTGATCAACACAGATGCTAAGATTTACGCAAAGGTACTGGCCACTAGGCTTCTTCCCAAAATGACCACCTTAATTCATCCTGACCAATGTGGTTTTATTTCTACTTGATCTACTGCCCTGAACTTGCGCAGACTGTTTAGTATTCTAGCGCAGATCAAGCCTGAGGCACAAGCAGCTGCCATTTCATTGGACGACGAAAAAGCGTTCGATTCGGTATCATGGCTATACATGTTTGAGGTTCTTCACAAATTTGGATTCGGCCCTTACCTGATAGGTTGTGTCAAACTCCTTTATGCCTCTCCCAAGGCCAGAGTTCTTACCAATCGTACCCTGTCCAACCGGAACGAGACAGGGATGCCCCTTTTCACCCATCCTTTTCGCCCTCACTATTGTTAGCCCTTCTGGTCCGAAGAATGTCAACACACGGAATAATTCCAATAAGTCACACTAACCTGATTGAAACTGGTTGGTCTGGAAGCAGCAAGAGCAGCCGACAAGAATCGCCCCGAGGTCCCCGCTCCTCCCCTCACCCGGAACTCAGAACCAGTGAGGAAGGAGCATGAACCCCAGGGAAACCCTCTGGGGAAGAAAACCCTGGGAGGCGATGATGACCGGAGCTTTGGATGGGAAACCTCTAATGAATGGGATCCTGGGAAGTCTGTAGCTTGCAGTCCTCTGAACAGAAAAATGACAGGTAAGTATGAGGAAAAGGTAAGTGTTAGAAAATAGAAGGATGTTCAGAAGCTTACGGGAGGCCCCAAGATGAATTCGGATCCCATCAGTGAGCTGGCTCTTATCGAGGTAAGATGGCGAGGGTGAGAGCAGTCCTGAATCCTCCTGAATGGTCTGAGAGAGGAAAAGTGATAAGTAAAGAAGAAACAAGAACAAGGGGAAAGAAAGTTCCACCGAACTGAAAGAGAGAAGACTCACTGCAGTTAGCCACAAGGGGAATGCGAAGTTGATTGAACGGGATATTACTGGAAGCGGACCAGGGAGTGAAAGCAAACCCGGAAGTAAAAACGCTGTCATAAGCACTCCCGAAAGCCTGCACGGAATGGAAATTCTGAGGAGAGAGTAAGGGAGAATAGATTGGGTTAGATTGCAATCGATTCTTGACAGAAGGAAAAGAGCCTAGTTTTCGAACTTACGGAGCGTCTATCACAGTAGCGACTCATTGCAAAGACCGTCTCCGATCCTTAAATATGATCATGTGATTCGTCGTCGCCCTCTGCTGGAAGCGTGCTGACATCATGTGACTCGTGGCAGTCGTCCTTGGAGAACGTGAAACAACTAGACTGCTAATGCCTGAATACTTCACGCTGCCTATTCTTGGTACTACATCAGGACGAATCGATCCACATATTCGTTTCTGATGCAACCAAGTCCAACGTCGGAAAAGTGTAACAACTATTGAACCGGTAGCAGCTGCAGTTAGAGCTGAACAAGACCTCAGGGGTATAAAAATGGCCGGTGCATATCAAGCCATCTCATTGTATGCCGACGATGCACTATTATACATAAGGGAACCAGAAAAGAACCTTTCCCCCATTTTGGAGGTGATCGTCGAATTCACAACACACTCAGGCTATAAGATCAACATGGCTAAATCCGAGATCTTCCCACTGACAAGAGCTACTACTTGTCCTAAAAACACCCAGGGTTTGTCATGGGCCCCCGATCACATTCGGTACCTGGGATTCCTGGTTTCTCACGATAAGACCTCTCTGTACATAGATAACTATGAATCCACGTTACAAACCATTTACCCTAAACTCCAAACTTGGTCCAAACTTCCCATATCCCTTGCCGGCCAGATAGCAGTCCTTAAGATGACAGTACTCCCTAAGCTCCTATACATATTCTGTAACGTGCCTATATGGCCCGGCAAGCTCTTCTTTGATAATCTGCGTTCCATGGCCACCACTCTTGTGTGGAATGGTGGCGCAAATAGATTGAAATGGAATAAATTGGTCGAACCCTAGGACATGGGTGGCTTCGCCGCCCCAGCTTTTGAGCTATACTATTATGTGGCACAGGCTCATTATGCAAAGTTCTGGCAGGACCCGGTGGACAAAACACCACACATACCTATTGAGCGCCATTCGGTCCGCCCAACGGACTTGAGATCCATTATATTCATGAAGGCACATGGGGATGATTGCAAGTTTGATCCAGCTTCCTGTACAGTGGCAGCATAGGCTGCAATAAGCAAACGTCTCGATATAGACTGCCCTTATGATTCCCAAGCCCCTCTCTGGAATTTCCCAGGCATCCAACTGACATAAGATGCTGGCATCCAGAAAACCTGGCTGCCTGACTATGTACTCACAATGAAATCTATGTTCTCTAACGGTAAATTTGTTACTCCGGAAGACTTTGCAAACTCAGTGGGGACAGCCAACTAGCCACCCTACAATATCACCGTATGATAGCTGCGTTCAGGGCTAGGTGGCCAACATTCCCAGATGAACCTCCCGAACATGCATGCTATCAGTCATTGTACTCCCAGGCGGGCACTGGGGTGTCCAAATTATACAATATTGTGCAAGCGCATACGAAATCCACAAATACCATCAAGGCATCTTGGGGGAAAAAGATATGAACACTGCTATTGATGCAGGGCAGTGGTCTCGATACTGTCTCCTATCTAAAAAGACCTCACTTAATGCTTGCCTAAGATTAATACAATTTAAGGTTTTGAATGGGTTACATTTTACCCTGGCCAAAATGGCAAAGTTCTACAGAACCATCCTCGATAACTGCCCGAAATGCCATGCCCCTGATGCGGATTCGTTTCATATGTACTGGGCATGTCCCCAGATGGCGCGCAGTGGCCAATATCTTTGAGGACATAACTCAAATTCCTGCCCACCGAAGTCCACCTAAATACCTTTTTGGCGACATTGGTAAGGTCCCGGAAAAAACTAGGAGACTGTTTAACGTCGCCTGCGCAGTAGCAAAGAAATACATCCTGCAGAAATGGAAAAGCGGCCAGGCTCCAACAGCAGAACAGTTCCTAACAACCCTTAACTATGTAAATGAATGTGAAGAAAATTACGTGGGTGTGTTACCTGCTCCATGTAAACCAAGATATTTGGGCCCCGTTCAGGGCATACTTGGATGAAACATTCCATGGACGATGATAACTCTGATAATGAAAGTGTGGATGCTACTCTGGCCATGTTACACGCCTAATATGATGTCAATCTTTGTGAATATGTAAAAACATGTACTTGATGTAAAAATTGCGGAGGGAAGTTGGGTTGTCCTTTGTGTGTTGTGATCCTAATTGATGTGAGACATGCTAAGTGTACTGTGACACGCAAATCAAAAATAAAGTTCATAATCTTCGAAAGAAAGGTGCAATACTCTGTGATTTCCAATAGATGTCAGACTTTATGCATCAAATTCTATTACGCTGAGCAATGCATGTGATCTAGATTTATTTCTGGCCCAGGAGCATTGTGGGTACCTACAGACATAGGGTAGAAGTAGCATAACAGGACTCCCAGTCGAAATCTACTTTCAATTTGGAAAAACTAGTAATACTCGCGACCTACCACTAGATGCCAGAATATGTCTAGCATGTTTTATTTTTTATTTTATTTATTGCATTTATTACTCGCCCAAACCCTTGGGTACCACGGCGATGTTACAGACAGCTTGGTTAAAACATTTCTTAGAAATTGCCAATCGGGCGCAGTGCATGTGAATACCAAATAATTATACACGAAGACATTTAATGCAGGGCTTCAGTACAGTGATATTTCCTGAAGCATGGAAGGGGATTTTAGTCTTGGTTAAATAGCCACGTTTTCAGGGATTTCTTGAAGCCTGAGAACGTTTGCTCATTTTTGATGGGGAGGGGAAGAGTGTTCCAATATGTGGGTGCGAGGTATTGGAAACTACTGCCTCCTGCCTTCGTTGTCTTGTAGCGGGGGATGGCTAGGAGTAGTTGACTGTTAGATCTGAGGGGCCTCTTTGATATTTTTTTGGTGATGGCGTGGTTGAGGTAGATGGGGACACAAGAGTGGATGCATTTGAATGTGACGCACAGGGCTTTGAATGTGACCCTGGCTTTGATGGGGAGCCAGTGATGGTTTCTTCTAATATTTGAGATGTGATCTGACTTCCTTAATCCAAGGGCCGCCCGAAGGGCTTTATTTTGAATAAGCTGTAGTTTGTTTAGATTGGCTTTCGAGGTACCCAGGTAGAGTACGTTGCAGTAGTCGAGCCTGGATAAGATTAAAGCTCTTGCCAGCGTGATACAGTTGGTGGGTGTCAAGAATTGGCGACTGAGAGCAATACGTTTTGCGGTGTAGGAGGAAGAGGAAGAGAGGGCGTTAATGTGCTTGGTCATGGTGAGGTTGGCATCTAGGTAGACACCTAGTGTTTTTACTTGTTTGATTACTGATATGTTTGTGCCATCGATGTTGATGGATGAGTAATCAGCATGTAATGCTTCTATTTTGGATTGGGAGCCCACAATGAGAACCTCAGTCTTCTCATGATTGAGACAGAGACTATTTAGTGCCATCCAATTTTGGATTATGGCATATATTTTGTTGATAGTGTCGGTGTCTTGAGTGTAGTCTCCCGATAAAGGGATGAGGATCTGGGTGTCGTCTGCAAAGTTGGTGTAGATGACACCAATGTCGTCTAGCGCTGAGAAGAGGAGTTTAGTGTATGCATTGTATAATGTTGGTGCGAGACAGGAACCTTGGGGGACAACAATGGGTACTATGATGGGGTTGGCGGCTTCTTTACCTATGGCGACCCTGGAGGTGCGGTCAGCAAGAAAAGATTTGATCCAGGTAGTAGCTTCGGTGGAGAAGTCGCAGTCTTTCGCTAGTGTGGCGCACAGTTTATTATGGTCTACTAAATCAAACGCTGCAGAGAGATCGAGTAGGAGGAGGATGCAGAGTTTTCCTGAGTCTCTGATGGTATCCATCTGGATTTTTAAGTCAAGGAGTGCCGTTTCTGTGCTATGGTTGGGGGCGGAAGCCTGATTGCCTCGTGCCAAGGAGGTGGTTTTGTTCAAGGTGAGTTTGGACTTGGTTGTATGCTAGTTTATCCAATATTTTGAGGAGAAATGGGACAGTTGTTATTGGCTTGTAATTAGTGGGCACAGTAGGGTCTAGGGCAGGTTTTTTCAGGAGAGGGGTGACCCAGGCTTCTTTGATGCTAGCTGGTACTAGGTTAGTATTGAAGGATGCCTTCACGAAGTTGGTGATAATGGGGGTGAGGGTGTGGGCGCAGGATTTGACTACTGATGCGGGGACAGAATCTCCTTTGCAGTTGGAGGCTTTAAGTTTGGCGATGGTGTCAAACACTACATTTTGGGATACTGGTGTGAAGTGGAATGGGGAGCTGGTGAATTCCTGATGTGGTCGATTTAGATTAAGGAGGGCAAGTTTGTTGGCTAGTGATTGTTTTTTGGATGTGATTTTTATTTGGAGTAGTTCAATGTTGGCTGTTAGTGCGTCTTGAATAGTGGTGCACCATTCCTTGCTGGGGATGGTTGGGTTTATGGCTGGGGTAGGGTTTTCCAATTCTTTTAGAATGGCAAATAGTTTTTTGGTATCTGAGGTCGCATTGCTGATCCTATTATTATACGCATTAGATATGTAGGTAATAGTAGCTGTTTTATAGGTTTTGTTTATTTCTTGGTAGGCTTTTTCTGCCTCTGCAGTAGGATGCTTTCTGTAGGCATGTTCACACGCGCGTTTGGTTCTTCTGAGGGCGATAAGATCATCATTGAACCAGAAGCTAGATAGCTTGTCTGAGCGTTTTGCCTTGGTGGTGAGCGGTGCTATAGCATTAATGGTTGCAGTGAGGCAGTTGTGATATATGTCTGCTAGGAGACAGGGGTTGTCACTAGTGATCGAGGTAGAATCTAGGATTTTTGAAAGAGGAGGCGTGAGGTTTTCTTGCGTGAGTTTGCGGGCGTTTCTAGTTTCATAGGTAATCATGGTTTTAGGTTTCTTTTGTGTGGGTTCGGAGGGATTGATTGTAAATACAATGTTATGGTGATCGGTCCAAGTAAGAGGGGAGATGGCCTCAATGGTTATGGGGGTATTAAGGGAGAGGATCCAGTCAAGAGTCCTGCCTTTGATATGTGTGGGTGCATTAACTAGTTGGCTGAAGCCCATGTCCTTCAGAGCGGAGTGAAGTGATTCTGCTTTGGCATCTTGGCTGTCATTGGAACCTAGGTTAAGGTCACCCAGGATGATGTATTTTGAGCTAGGTTTTATTAGTGGAGCTAATAGCAACGGAATTTCAGTCTCTGGGTGGTTGTTGGGGCTAAGTGCTCTATAAATTACTATTAAATTAATCGTAGTTTTAGCATTTATGGGAAATTTTACGAGTAATGTTTCATACCCTTCAATACTTTCGATGGGACAAGATCTAAGCTGTAATTTAGTCTTGACTATTATAGCAACACCGCCTCCTTGTGAGTGGGTCCTATCTGTTCTAAATATGGTGTAGTCGGATGGGATTGCCAGAGTTAGTAGTGGACCTGATGCTTGATGGAGCCAGGACTCTGTGACTACTAGTATGTCGAGCTGTGATTCCATAATGAGGTCGTGAACTTCTATAGCATGCGCCCCTAAGGAGCGGGAATTGATAAGCGCTTCTTTAAAGGTGGATAGTAATTTATTGGGGGTGTCCGGGGCTGGTTTGGAAGTAGTGTTGGGTTTCTGGCTAGGAGTATGGTTTTGATGGGGGGGGGGGGGAAGTACTCTGGGCCTAATTTGTTTGGGAGGTGTGTGTTCATATTTGACTGGGTTGGGGTGGTTGAAAGTACGAGACCTTAATCGGAAGTGTCTTGCTACACCTGTCACGGAGTTAGAGAATTTTTCAGTATGGCTGTGGTGAGGTGACTCTGCAGTGGGCAATCCGTGTGAGATTGGATCAGGGCTGATAGCATGATGCTTGATGGTATAGCACCAAAAACATTACTGGGCAAGGAAGGCTTCTTACATATAAGAATACATAAGTGTATTCTGGACCTTTATTGTCGATGAGGTATTTGTTTTATAACATGAACCTTAAGACTGAAGGCAGAGATGTATGAACATGGTACGAACATCCAGGGGTAGCATTACTGGACCACGATACATCTGTTGCTTTTGCATCAGCTTCCTTAATTCAGAGGTGCTTTAACAAGTGACATAAATATATGTAGAAAATGCCATGATTTGCTTGTCATTTGCTAGAGCTAGTCATTTGTCTTTTTAAATATATGGTTTAGTTTTTGTTTATTGTAGCCTAAGGATTTTTTTCTTGTCAAGTAGATTGAGTAAATATCTTCATTAAAATCCAATTTAAAAATGCAGATTTTAAAAGCATTCAATTCTGCAAATACACTGTTTGTTCATAGCTAATGCTTGCAGTGTGTAGATAACAATGGAAATGTTCATACTTGCATTTTGTTTGCTTTTTCCTGTGAAGTTAGGCTGCCGATGAAACAAAGGGGATTAATTAAATGTTCTTCCTTCTGTGGTAATCAACCATACCTTGCATGAAGAAATAATCATATACTGTTTGTTTTTTTCAAGCACTTCTCGTGTTTAAAAAACAATTAGCCTAATTGATCATGCTGATATTCTAGGTTTTACATTGGTTGAGATTATGGACCCAGGATGTAATCACTGTGAATTATGGGTTTTGAAACCCCTGCTGATATGCAGCAAACCTTGACAAACCTTTAGTGCATACTCTCCAATTTCAACCTCATTGTGGCCAAGACAAATATATAAATGATGAGCCGCATTGAGATCTTAAAAGTAGGTAATATATTTATTTGGAGATAAAGCTGGTCACATTGTATGTTAGTTATTACAAATAATCAACTTCCAAATAATAATGGATGTGTCTAAGCAGAAAAGGCTTTGTTTGTACATGAAATAGCTTGCTGTAGAACCAGATGTCCGTCCATTTCAAAGAATCCTGTATCTTCCAGTGGATTGTTTGATAGGCTGCCAGTTTAAAAGACCCTTACCTTGATGGACATGCTCTGTCAGAGTTCGCCTTATATAATCTCAATGTAAATTCATATATTTTCTTCCCCCCAAACTTTTCATGGTAGACTGCTGGAGGATGACCTTCACATCAGTGACAGTGAAGAAAGCGAGCCAGATCAGGTTTGTATTATATGTCTACTATTACCAGCACTCTTCGACAAGTTAAAGCGTTCTATATTTGTGTAAGTGGGATGGTATATCAGTTCTGTAACAGGTTATTGATCACTGGAGCTTTGCTGCTAGTATGATGAGGGCATGTGCGCCATGGTTTAACAATGAAAGGTTTCATCACTTTTGATTAGGCTCCTTTTTCTTCACACATTTGCAATCCTAGACTTTCGCCATATTTTATCATTGTATGGCAGGGTGTTGTGTCCCAGGTTTAAGACTTGCTAACGTAATGAGTGCATGCTAAAATGTATACAGTTACCCTTTTTATTTGATGTATTATGTTTCCGTCCAATTTTTTAGGTCTCAGAAAAGGAGCCCCTGTCTTCTGCTCCACCAAGGTATGTGTTAATGTCAAAACTGTACACTTGGTGAACTTAATGTGTTTGTCAACACAAAATATTTCATGTTTTCTTGATGTTCTATGTGTACTGAGTAGATATTGTTGGTTATTCTAAATACCTACATGGATTTTAGTATCAGTGCCTCGATGAGTCCAGCTCTAGCATCCCATTTGCAATTATTTTCCATTAAAACCACGGTAAAAAGGCAGTCTTTTTTTTTTTTCTTTCTCCAATCGTGTAAATCATGATTGGGAATAATATCACTCATACCCTAGCACTCAAATGTGATTGTGCAGTATCCCAACTTGCAATGAAGGTGTGAAAGTAAAAACATAAATATCGGCAATATGAGTCTGATGTGTCCTGGTGACCTAGCAGTTCGGGCTGGAATGCCCTTTTTGGGTTGGTACCAAGCCTGATTTGCATATGGTCTTTTCCCTTCTGTATTGGCTTGGCAGGCGAAGACCGGTGGCCTGGAGGGTTGCCCAGAGTAATGCCGGTGGTTAAGATTAATTCTAAACCTTGCAGCCTTCACCTCTTGTGTTCTGTTATAGTCGCCCCGAGTGTGATGGATATGCCCAGATGTGGGTCCCGTGCCTGCTGGGCCTAAAGACCCAAGCTACTCCTCACTGATGATGCCCAGCAAGGCTGAAATATGTCTGGGGATGCATGTGGTCTGTTGCAGAAGGGAGTTGACCAAGCAGTTTGGGCTGGACTACCCCTTTTGGGGTAGGACCAAGCATGATTTGCATATGGTTGCCCAGAGCAATGCCAGGGGTTTAGATTAATTTTAAACCTTCCAGCTATCACCTCTTGTGTTTTGCTGGTTGTGATGTGTGCCTTACATTGAGATGCATGCATTCTCCAAAAGTCTGTTCCGAGAAACCTAGTTTAAGATGCTGTTTGTGTGTCTACTTACAAAATCCCTGCCAACTACCCCATTGCCATGGTACTGGAGTCAAGTTTCAGCTGGTGAAACTATGTTCCTGGCCTCTTAATTCTTAAGATGCACATTCAAGACAGTATTTATATTTGTAAATGAAGTAGTTGAACAGTTGGTAGCTGGCGGTGCAGTGCATCAGCCTCCTGATAGCAGTTGGCATCCAATTAATTAAAATAATTTAGACAAATGGTAGTCCTTTTCAGTCAATAGTGCGTTCTGTCAACAGATCGAGCTTTAAATGTACTGCCCTAATTTGTCAGGCCCCTGCAGCCTCTTGGAAACTGCCATTTCACACAAGTGATGCCAAGCATGCCCTTGATTACCCAAGCAGAGGTACCCATGTAATAGTTTAGCATACCCTCCTACCTCCATTTATAGATGCACCACCATCTAGTTAAACTAGTCCAGCCCAAGGATCTAAAGTTGTGTGGTGTGATTTCATTGAGACAGAGCTTCACATACAGCCCGGAAAAGCAGCGTTTACATTTCCCTCAAAAGATCATTATTCTTCAGTTTGATCTTTTCCCACCTTCCAGCAACAACTGTTGAGGTTTTATAACAGGCTTTAAAAGATTTACAGCCTGCGCTTCCTGCGGTAGGTACTATGCGGTAGCGCATTCTCATGTGCGTTGTCTGGAGTCCTTGGGCCCGACCACAGGTGGCGGGCTTGCTCCTCCTGTCACCCGTGCACTTTGTCATAGGTTATCTTGGTGCATCGCCTCCAGGTCATGTGAAAGATTGTCTCATCACAGGCATCAACATTTCAGGGAAGTCTGGCACCCCTCGCAAGCTGGAGGGACACAACTTACAGCAGTTAGCCACTGCATCACTGGGGACCACTGCAAGGCCAGGTCGGCTTCTACTGATTTAATTATCGAGCTTCCTCCGAGAACTTAAACCGGAGCGGTCACTGAGGCCTCACAAGCGTCTATCAGTGGCAACATGGAGAAACTTTCGAGGTCTACTACAGGATCTTCCAGACCCGAGGAGAGGATTCTGCGTCATAAGCCTACCAGGCCTATATGCCCAGAGGGTCCTCGACCTTCCAGACCCAGCTCTGAAGGTTTCACCAGGGACCCACAAGGGTCTCATAAGAAAAAGAGCTCCACACTGAGCAAAGCACCCTGCATGCATCGCTTCCTCACCGCTCAAAACTAGTTCCAACAATTCCACCTGTGAGAAGTTCACATTCTGCTCAGTGTGCTGCCATTACAAGATCAACATCGGGCTGCCCTCACAATGGCCTCCAGGACCTCGGATATACGCAAGGATACCTCACTCGGTGTCCTGTGAGATTTCTGAGATTTCCTCTCCTGAATCTACACAGTCCACACCATCTGCTTATAACTCGGCCCGCCTACAGTTAGTAAGGGGGATTTCATGAGCGTGGAATGGTCGCCAATGTCTACTTGGTTGACTGCTTATCCCTTTCTTCTCTGTGTCTCAGATTCCGAGCAACTGTGCCTGTCAGGCCACCAACTTGGTATTCAGTCCCATCTTCATCCTGGAAGTCGTCTGCTTCATTCCCCAGGACCCAGACATTGGAGGCTCCCTCATCAGAGGGTAGATTCTTTAGAAAATGTCAAAGAATTACATATTCTGAACCGGATGATGGGATACTTTAAGAATCTAATAAGAGGATGTCGATCAAACTTGCCTGCTCTGTAGATTCCATCACTTCCATCACAATCCCAAATAGTTGCCATAGATCCCTCCATCTTCGGACACCTCGGGCACAGCCCTGATTAGAGCCGGCACAGCCTACTGCTGATGTTCTCTGATCAGTCTCTCACGATCCCATTAAGGAAATTCGGCATCAGAGACCCAGATGATGGGCACAATGATGATGAGAGCAAGGAAGAGGCTTTATCAGATAAAGCCTTTAGCAGTAGAAGAGTCCAGGATTTCCTCCGTTTTACAATTGAGGAAAGATCTGATGCTGAACTGGGAATTCTGTCGGGTATTTTGTGTCTCAGCAATACAGACCAGCTTGGAGTGCCTTTGCAAAACAATGTTTTGGCAGAAGCCAGGTCAATTTGGGAAAATCCTCATTCTGTCACTGCTACTAGCAAGAGGATTGATACTCCGCACAGGGAGTTGCACTCAGAGTTTAATATCAAATCTGCAATCACAATCGTCTATATAGTTGTTTCTACAACCACATTCTCTAAGCCACCTCAATCTGCTTCATTTAGCACTCTGGTGTCTACAGCTCTCTAAGGAGGCCCACGTTTTTGGATGCCTATTGCAAAATGTTTTATGCTAATGTGCTATTTCACTTGCATCGGGCAAATTCCGATGCCCTTCTTGCAGCATCTAGCCACGGTTTGTGGATGGAGTCAGATTTCCAGCATTACATACAACAGAGAATTGCAGCATTTAAGTTTGGGCTAGCTGAAGCTAAGCTTAGTCTCAATATTTTGGGGTGTCTGCAGCTCATCACATTGATACAGCTTCTAGAGCCATAAGTATTGTAATAGATCTGCGGCGAACAGCTTGGGCAAGAGCTACCCACTTTGCTAAAGATATTCTGGACAAAATCCTCAATTTGTCTTTAGAAGGAAACAAGTTGTTGCGCTTTTCAATGGACGACGAATTGAATAATGAAAATGCCTCCATCCTAATGCCCAAATCACTGACCGTTTTCACGAAAGACCCCCAGACGTCTTTTCAAACCGCCTGACAACTCTGATCTGATTTTTAAAAGCAACAGTTTCTGAGGGATTCGTGGCTACCCCAACCGTAAAGGCAGCTTGCAGGCAGAATTCCAAACTTCATACAACTGGCTTTTAATTTCAGAGGATTCCTGGACCATCTCGGTAGCCTGCAATGGTTATCTGCCCATTCCCACCTGTCCCTCCCTCGGCTCCCCCTTTAACTCATTTTGGTTCAGCAGTCCTCTTTCGGTAGATTGGGAAAATTGATAGAGATCAAGGAAATTCCTCCTCAAGAAAAAGGGCCTGGTTTCCACTCTTGCCTATTAACTTTCCCCAAGAAAAACCATGCAGGCCTGCGGACAGTTTTTGGATCTTTTCTACTTAAACCTTTCCCTTCCCCATAGAAAAGCTCAAGATGGTGACGAAATGACCTAAACCGTGGAGATAGTGTGCTGTGGGTCTAAATGACACATCTTCATGTTCCCGTCTAACTTGCGCACAAGAGATTGCTCAGATTTTCCCTAGGTCAAAAGAATATTCAGTACTGGGTTCTTCCTTTTGGTCTCAATGCCGCACCCAGAGTATTTACGAAGCTTATGGCTCACATAGCAGCTCACCTCAGAATGAGGGGAATCAACATTTATCCCTACCTGGACGACTGACTTGTTAGAGCTGAGACAGATCAGGGGGCCTCAGCAACCCTGGTACAGCTACTACAGTTCCTTTTCAGTATGGGCCTTTCTGTAAACCACAAGCAGTCTTGCCTAGTACTGACTCAGAATATCACCCTCCTTAGGTTTAAGGTGGAACTCCAGTATTTGCAAAGTGCTCCTCGCCCATCCAAGGGTCAGGACATAAAGCAGTCAACGTCACACTTTCTAAGAAACACCACCTCAGTGTAATGGTTTGGGTCTCATGGCAGGATCAATCCTGGGACTTCCATTGGTTCACATGAAGATGGGACGACTTCAGTTGCATTTAGTGGATTCCTGGGACCAGGAGCAGGAACATCAATCAAAAAAGATTTCTGATTGCAGAATTAAAGACATACCTCCTATGATGGAAGGACAATTCTAATCACCTTCAAGGAGTCCCATTTCAGGAACCCCCTCATCTTCATGGCATTACGTCGGACTCGTCTCTAACCGGTTGAGGAGCCACCTTGGAGCAGTTCCAAACTCATGCTTCATGGTCTGCAAAGGGGCGTCCATTGCATATAAATGTGCTGGAGCTCTTGGCAATCTTTGTCGCTGAAGTCCTTCTGTTGATCCAAGACTCCAGAGTACTTGTATCCAAGACTCCAGAGTACTTCTACAAACTGACAGTGATGGTCTATATAAACAAGCAGGGAGGAACACCTGTAACGCTCACCTGACTCCCACGGAGGCGCTGGCCTGGTTCCCGCTGCTGTGACCTCTTCTAAGGTGATGCGCAGGGTTCGGAAGACGGACTGGACCTGGCCCCCAAATCTGGCTTGTCTGGCTCGCAGAAGTATCCTTCTGTAGGCAAAAATAGGGGATTAACTGTCTGCAGGGTAATGCAATCAGCCTCCCACTTTCCCCTCTCGCCCTCCTCGAAACCCTTCTGTGATTCCTTGTAGCGTCTCACCTTAGGGTCTGGAAGGACATGCTCTCCATCCTGCTTCTGATGCAGGGGCGCGTTGGTATCCAGTTACTTCACTCTATTTTCGGATTGGTGAGAACCAAACTTGATTGGCTTCCAGGCAAGTTTTTTGATAAGAGGTTCCCCTTGTGACCATGCATTAATGTACTAATGCTAGTGTCTTTTTCCCCATAGGGGCCGGGGTACGGAATGCCGGGGAACAGGCACCGACCCGAGATGAGAGTTGAAATCCTTGTAGAAATCAGGTAAGTCTTTAATGAGCGTTTTTTGGTAATGTCTTTTCATTCGCTCATTAACGCTGATGTCTCTTTTTCCCCTTAGGGGCCGGAGTCTGGAAATGCCAGGATGCGGCGCGGACCCGAAATGAAGAGGGAATGAATCAACAGGTAAGTCTTAACATGGAGATTTAGCTTTCCTTATTCCCGTCTCTCTCTCACCTTTTGTTCTGGTCTTTTTCTCCCTAGGCGCTGGGGCGTGACTGCGAATCCGGATGATCGCTGCTGAACATGGAGGCGCCCTGTAAAGGTGAGTGGAATGCGGCGCTGCAGCGATCGACGCGATGAGCTTTTAAATAAGTCTTCCTTTTCAGGATTGTCAGCGAGATGTCTCCGGGATACGGATTTAGCAGGTAAGGACTTTTCCTTCTTCTGTTCTCCTCTTCTCTTCCTTTGCAGGTAATCCAGGATGCTGGCAGGCGTGGCAGAAGTCAGGATGCAGGAGCAGACACGGTGAGCGTCCAGCTGCTAGATGCAGAACAACGCGAAGCACGTGTGGCTGTTCGGGTGG
This sequence comes from Ambystoma mexicanum, assembly GCF_040938575.1. NCBI lineage: Eukaryota > Metazoa > Chordata > Amphibia > Caudata > Ambystomatidae > Ambystoma > Ambystoma mexicanum. The sequence continues at coordinate 41,369,575 of NC_090937.1, forward strand.
GGTTTAAATAGTCTTGGAAGAAGTTCCAGGTATGTATCCTTCCCCGGCCACAACCGGATGCGAAATTAGTCCCACAGGTAAAGTAGTTCCTTTCAGGCCTCAAGGAGGCCGGGATCCTGCAGCATGGTCTGCATCAGGTAGGTGCACCCAAGCCTGATGTCTTTTATGAGCTTGGCGCCATAGGCGCCAGGACACTGTCCAAAGGGCCCCTATATGGGTTTGCTGGGTCCTTCCTTGGGGACTGGATGTCCGCTTTCGGGGACGCAGGGCTTGAACCGGCTCCCCGGGAGCGGGCATCATGACAGCACCGCTCCACGTGCTCTCTCATACACTCTCATACATATACACACACACTCTTACATATACACACACACTCTTACATATACACACTCTTACATATACACACACTCTTACATATACACACACTCTTACATATACACACACTCTTACATATACACACACTCTTACATATACACACACACACATATATATATACACACACACTTTGTCTAGCCTTACAGCTTTGGAAATGGGCAGTGATGCATAGAATTTCTCTCCAGGCAGTACATTTACCCAGAGCCCTCAATACGAGAGCAGACTTCCTGAGCCATCTTTCACACTGCAACCACGAATGGGAGCTGAAAAAATCGGTTCTTCAACAGATTTTCTTGAGGTGGGGTCTTCCCAAGATAGACCGTTTTGTGAAATCATGCAATCGCAAGTGTATTCGCTTTGCAGCCTTACTGGGATAGGAGCGAACCGTAGGCGATGCTCTGCAGATACTCCTCTTCCTCTCATTGCAAGAATGCTATAGAAATTCAAAAACTACAGTCAATGCACAAAAATGTTAATAGCACTCTGCCCTATCGCTACTCAAAGCTCATGGACTGTGCACATTACCGGTGACACAGAATGTTCTATCCCAGCAAGCGGGGCAGAGTTGTTTAGCAGCTTGGTTCCTAAGCAGCTAGCGTTCGCTGGTCTAGCTCTGCCAAAACACGGTATACAGTGATTTCAACTAATTTACAAAAACAAATCACGAATTAAAATAATGAAAAACAAATATTTTTAAAAGGTATATATGGGGGGAGGTGGGGGTTAAACGGGGGCCGGGGGGGACCCCACCAAATTGAAGAAAAATGTTTTTTTGTTATTTTGAATTAGTTATAAAAGTTTTAATTATTTGTTGATTTGTTATCACATGAAACCCTGACCACAACATAACAAACTGCCAGGAAACAGTCTGCAAGGTTCCAGTATAAGAGAAAATGGAAAAGTTTGTTTTTGGCTGCTGGAGTAATCTAGGAATCATCTTCATCCATCTTTCAGTAATAGTCTATCCTTCTCATCTTACCGCTACATGTGTCAACATCAATTCCTGTTGTACATACTTAGCAGCAGTTGGAGCACACGTCACCTCTCCAAACCTGAACATTTCAACATCAAACCCCATTATCAAAATGTATTTTGACGGCTTCATCGACTTTAACCTCCAGTGGTTAAACCCCACCCGGTCTGGGATCTGAATGTAGTTTTGTCTGCAATATCTCCTAAGCTGTTCAAATACTTGACAACGGCAGACATAAAGTTTTGTCTAGAATGATTAGCGAGATTCAGACTTTCTTCACAGTGCACAGTTTTTCATAGTGATAAAGGGGTTCTGCAAACCCTCCGAAATGTATAATCTAGTTTTGGCCTTTTATCTCAATCATGAAATCATCCTCCCAACGTTCTTCCCTTCAGAGTGATGAAGAGTTGTGCATTCACTAGGCATTCAATGGGCAACTAAATTATATATAGAGCACTCAAAGCCATACAGAATAACAGCTCATGTGTCTCATTTGGCAGCCAATAGGCTGTCAGTCAAGCTTCAAAAGCCTCCACAGTGCGATGGGTCATCCCCTATATTGCAGAAACCTACACATTGTAAAATTAACCATCTCTAAAGGCTTGCATGCTCATGGCATTTAAGAGAAAAATTCCTTGAAGTAATCAGTAAGGTAGCCACTAGGGCATCTCAGTCAGCTTTTTGCAAACACTGCTCTATGGACACGGCACACAGAACAGATGCTAGATTCGGTCAGGCGGTTCTGCAGAGCGTCTTTGCTTAAACTTTAGCTTCTAGTCTCTGAGGGTGATTCTTGCTTTGTAATCTCCCATAAAAATGGAGGAAAGTGGGAGGGAAGTCCAACTGTCCCCTTTACTCCATACTCCCACCTGCTGTCCCGCAGTAAATATGTATGTAGTTGGGTATCCCGCATAGCATAGCCAAGGACAGATGAGGGATGCCAGTAGGCAGTCAGTAGGGCTGGCCACAGCCACGTGCCTCTTGTGCAATGCAGACATTCCTAAAGGAACCCCAAAAATCACCACAAAGTCCGTTCTCACATGCCTGCCTGAACTCTTTGATGCAGAAATGTGCCTCTAGTATTAGTCCCACACTTCAACCAGAAACACCAATGAGGGTTCTCCTCCTTAGTCCTGGCAACCAACCTATGGAACCCAATTTCTGTCCCTTATGACATGTTTACCAAACCACACACAAAATGGCACTGTTAGGCAGGCTTTAATGGCCTTTCTGTGACCAAACTCACTATGAACTAGAAATCAAAGGCCACTTTAAAAGTACATCAGTGCTGACTGATTCGTTGTTGATTCTGGACTGTCAGATCTGTCTTGCCAACGTGTTACCCATAACAGACATAACCTGAACAGCACCTTTCAATTGCAGGGCCAGGACAAGGGCTGACAACCATAACACCATCTGTTGCAATTCGTTCAGGTGTACGTCTGGCATGGGACGTCCAATCCTCACACCACCCACACACTTCTATCCCCACCACAGATTCACACCATCTCGCAGGCAAATGGGTCCCTTAGTTTAGCTGGTCAGATACTGCTTCAAGCAGGCTCCTAATCGCCTGGCTTTCTACCCTCTGGATATAAAGATCCCCAGTGTTCTCACCAGGAACGACCTGTAAACCAAACTGCACACAGAAATATGGTACTTCCTGCCTACACCCATCAATATTTGAGGATTCTCACTGGTCTCTCTCTCCGCATTAACCTCCCTCGCTCCTTTCTTTCATTGAATCATGTGCTACGGGAGGATGTCTCGGGGTTGTTTCGGGAGGGTATCTCAGTGGCAACATGCTTGCCTTGGAAGCAATACCACACAGAGCAACACAGACTCGCTCCCCAGGTCCACGCTTAGAAACATCTGGGTATTAAGCGCATTATAAATAACCTATCGTATCATACATCTGCCAAATGTCAGAAGTTGTCTATGTACGATGACTTAAATGACTGTTTCTATGATCCCACCTATCATCCCCATCTATTTTCCTTGGTATTAAAGCAGAGAAGGGGTATTTACCTAGTCCTCAGCAGCTGTCGTCTTAGAGTTTCCCCCAGTAGCCCTTTGTTTTCCTGCTATCCCAATTACTGATATAAAACTCCTGATTCACCTTTATCAAGCAACACTGAAAAAGGCACCCTTGGTTGAGCATCACTGGCTTTGCTTCAGCCCCAAAGCAGTCATTAGCAAAGTTAATATTCCCCTAATGACACATTATATCAGTGAATAATGATTTGAAAGCGCAAAATATTTGCCAAAGGTTTCATAAGGCTGCATCTGTTGAGTGAGTCAGCCCAGCCAATTTCAAACCTGTCATACAGAGCATTGGTGCAGACACATACATGCTATATTATTTGCAGTCTATTGCAACAATTGCACTGAATGTGAAGAACATGGTATGTATCAGTTAAACAATGCTCATGGACTTTGGATCCCCCCTGCACCCCCCAGACATGTGGTGTTACCGGGCACCCTAAACTCACTCCTCCCAAGTCTGGCTATAGACTCCAATCTCACAGCTAATGACCTGGCTGAATACTATGATGCAAACATTTCCAAGATTAGATAGTCTCCCCTGACCTTCCTCATACTTCCTCTGCCTTCATTTTAGCATTTTACACTGTCTGCTCTACCATCATACTCTCCCTCCATCTCCCACTTTAGTCATACTAATACTGACAAAGTGCTACCTCTACTGATGAAGGCTAAACCCTCTGGTGCCCCCATAAGACCCTCTTGCTCCGAGACAATTCAATCCTATTGCCCCTGTAGTGGCCTCTCAACTTGCTGAACTCTTCAACCTGTCCTTTGACTCCTCTTGCTTTTCCTCGGTTTTCAAAACAGCCACAGTCATCCCTCTCATAAAAAAGCAAGGGGCTGACACAAACCTACAGGCTAACCTTCGCCCGAGTCTCTCCTTCTGCATTAAAAAGTGCTTGAAAGGGTTATGTTCAACCGTGTTACAATTTCATAGACATCCACAACCTTTCGGACTCCCTACAAACAGGTTTCCGCTCCTGTAACTCCATGGAAACTGCTCTCATGAATGTGTCCAACTTCATCGCCTCTGCTAAGCACTCCAACCTGTCGTCTATCCTAATTCTCCTTGACATGTTTGCTGCCTTTCGTGCTGTCGATCACTCTGATCTCCTTAATACTTTCTTCTTGGGATTTGCACCAGCTCTTTGCGGACAACAGCCAAATCTTCTCTTTCCATGAACTCCCCTCTGATCTCTCAAAGTTTCCACTGTGTCTCTGCCATTAAATATTGGATGTTTAACTCTATCAAAACAGACGTGCTCTTCTTCATGGCAAAAGCTCACTCATCTCTTACTCTGCCTATCCAGTACCCACCTGACACTCTTCCCCTTACTCTTCTTCAGCTAGAAACTATGGCGTCCTCGAAGACCCTTTTCACACCAGCTCTACTTTAATCTCCAAAACTGGAACAGAAGCTAACCCCAAACTCCTAAATATTAGGAACATCAGGCGCCACCTTCCTTTCGACACCGCCAAGCATCTCTTAACCACTCTTGTCTTCTCTAAACTGTACTACTGTGCCAGCATCCTCTTTGTTCTTCCCAACTATGCTTTGTTTTCTCGAAGATCATTAACTTCACCACCACTACTCTCTTTGAACGCCCTCACTTCACACCGCCTTCCTCGTACTATCACCAGGCTGGATGGCTGACCATGCAAAACAGGGACAGATATACATTTCATCGCCTGGTTCACAAATCTATTCATTAAGGCACCACTGTATCTATCCAACTATACAAGCCTTCTCATAATCTCTGTTCTGTCTCCTGAACTACCCTTGTGGCTTCTCGCCCTCCCTGTACTTCCTCTCGCTTCCGGTCTTTCTCTCTTCTTGATCCACTTGCATGGAATTCTCTCCCCCCTGACATCTGAGAAAGTCCACACGGATTAGTTCAAAACCAAAATAAAAGCCTACCTCCTCACCTCAGAGTTAACCTTTTAACCTACCTCCCATCTGCGTGCTAGCTGACATTTTTGCTGTCGCCTCTAGCCTGCCTCTGTCCCTAACATCCTCTGCCTCCACTCTAGCACTTCACCCATCATGGTCACATCCCGAGCACAGCTGGTCGCACCCCTACCTGCACTTAAAAATATTCAATGTTCAATGTTTGTTGTTCATTTATGTATGTCCACTTATTTACTGTCCCCTGTGACTGTTCCATTTACTCCCCTCCACAAATTGGTCAGAATGTCCCAAAAGAGCATTGTGCCTCCTGTATATAAATAATTTTAATTTTTTCCACAGGTTTGATAGACTACTACAGTGCACTGAAAATGGCAATTATCATTATTTAGGTCCTTCGTTCCTTCAGTAAAAAAAGTAAACGTATGCCAAGTTCAACAGACTAAATTTGAACGCTTTAAATATTGAGGAGTTGATTAACAAATCTTGCCATTTGTGTTAATGAGCGATTGCATTTAGTGTCACTCCTATGCCTTGTCCCCCAATCCAGTCCATCAAATGCTGTTTGTTGCACTGTGTATAATGATTTGGTAATGCATTCCATTCGGAGGACTGCGTGTCTGCACCATTTTAACTAATTTATCATTGACTGCTCTTATGCCACAAAATCCATTTCTAAATGTATCTTTCCGTTGCCTTGCACAGTGCTCTGCAGTCTCAACCAGACAGTGTGGCCTCAGCACATTCCAGCAGTGCTGAATCTGAAAGCACCAGCGAGTCTGACAGCTCGACTGACTCTGAGAGTGAGAGTAGCTCGAGTGACGGCGAAGGGAAAAAGCCCCCTTTAGCATCCACGCCTAAGGTACTGTTAGCAGCACAGCAAATGTGTGTGGGGCAAGTGGTTGCTTTATCCCCTTGTGTTGCTCTCCCTATATTATGCAGAATAAAAGCAGGTTACCCTAAGGCTTGTCTGAGTGTCATGTCTTTGTCCCTCCATCATCACTGTCGGACATGCTGTATTTTCAAATCTGTTAACATATTGAAGATGTGTGCTTAACAAATAGATAAGAGAAGGAACTGTGAACGTTTTTGGGGTTGAAACAAGCAGAGGGTTGTTAACACCATTTGCAATTTTCTATTAACAGGGTTGTACAATATGTAGAAGCCAAGAAAATGAAATGCCATTTTCTATTACTGGGGCCTTCTTTAAAGGAGCATTGAACCTTAAACAAGTGACTTTCTATTCTATTTTGGTTTGTTACCCAAAGATTTTAAACTTTGTGTTTAGTGAAGACAGCCATGATGGACATGTGATGCGCCTTCTAATCCTATTTTCACAAGATCTCAAAATGATTGATAGTCCACGCTTTTTCTGAAAACCCCACCAAGGCCCCTAATTTATCCATAAATATATCAGCTATTGGAGTATTTCTGATTGTGCTTTCAATGCTAACCTTAGAACTACATGCTTTTCTATAGCTCTTTTGAAGTTTATTTTATGTCTGTGAAGGATACTTTCCTGTCTGCTGGCTTGCATCTTTTTTATTACTGTCCTTTCTATGCACCCTGACGTTTGCAGCCTATGACCATACTGGTGACATCACTAATGACATCCATGGCCTACATAAGTCATTGGGCCTCGTTACAAGTGTGGTGGTCCGGGAACAAGCCTGCTGGTTAGCTCACTGGCACCCTTGTTTCCAGACCATCACACTGAGTCTGCCTGCCTGGTCCGCTGCGCCCAACATGTCTGACCCTGCCGGCGCATCGGCCCCAGTAGGCAGTCGTCACGGAAGCACCAGCACTGTTAGCAACAGTGCCGGTGCTTCCATCTCCCCACTCCCATAGTCCTATGGGAGTCTATGGGGATTTATGAAATCCTGCGCCTGACTTCCCGTGCCGCCGGGACTTGTAATGTCCCGGTGGCACTGAAAAGTCAGGCGCCGGATTCGTTGTTACAGGGATGGCGGCAACCCGCCAGTTGCACTGGTTGGTTAACGGCTGCCAACCTCGTAATGTGGCACAATGTATTAAAAAAATTGGATACTATTTAAAGATTACTTACTTTTTTACAGTGTTTTATATTAACATGTTAATCACTTAGAAAAGACACAGAGAAATGCACATCTATGTATGTACATGTTTTAAACAAGTGTTGAATTTTAAAACTTCATTTCTTTTCTATACATATATACATTTAGAGTAATCATTTTGTTTTCCAATACCCATGTATGGACATTTTCAAATATATCCTTATACATAGTTGTTCCTTGTACTCAGACGTCCCAACCCCTTTCCTCCATCCTGTTGGGGCATCCGCCAACATGGGGATGGTACCGGAATCTTTGGCAGCGGAAAATTGAGCTTCCCCTTTGACTTTAGTACAGGGCGTGGCCTCGAGCATGGGAACGCCCTGCCCCCGGCGACTCAACTCAGTCCCTTTTTATGCACGAATGGTGTCGGACCTGGCAGCCAGCGCAGAGACTTCTATTTTTTTATTTTTTAGCTTTCAGGCTTCCCGTTGTTTTTCAATGTTATTTAACTTCCCTCTGGTACCTCACCTCCCACCGGCGCATGTCGGCTGCAGGAGGATTCGCAAGATGTGCCTCATATAACCACTCGTTCCTGGCCTCGGACCCCCACTGCTGGGAGGCATGTTTGGCTTGCAGCGCTCTCCGTTACAGGTTGTCGGGCTGGAGAGAGCTCTTCCACACTTCTCCTACTCCCCACCTTAAGGACTTTGTCTCCAGAACCTCTCGTCAAGACAGGCCATCTGTGCAGCATGGCTCCACAGTACGCCGACTCCTTCTCTGGGGTTACTCGACTTCAGAATCTGGCAGGTCGGAGGCCTCCAAAGCTACCGGGTCCCAAGCTGCCTAGTAGAGGGATCTCTGAGGTCTACGCCTCTGCTTCGGGTGCAAGACCCAAACTGTAACATCCTGTGTCTGAGGCCTCTCTTGGGTCCGGTCCTCTGCGGCCTCACACCCCAGGACATGGCGCATGGCTTAAAAATGGCGGAGAGGCACATGGTGGAACCTTCCAGGCTGGCGGCCTTCTTGGATCTGACTCAGGACCCACCAGTCCTTTCGCCCATTGAATGGGCTTTGCAAGATGATCCCAGCCACCTTGCCTTCTGGAACCGGCAGCAGATTCTACAGTGCAGGCTTCTGGTCTCCTCAGGGATACATCTACCCATCAAAGCCTTACGGCTCTACACACCAGGCTCCTCCGTGCTACCGGGAGCGAAGGTCCAGCGCCTCGGAGGGCTGGGCCCCTAGCGACCCGGTGGCTTGTGAGGACCGCTTCTTCGAGTGCTTCCTCTTACTCATGCGTTCCCCTCAGATGAAGTGACTCCTGAAGGACATTGTGAAGGAGGCCATCTTGCAGGTGGTGCCGCCCCCTCCTCTGTATTCCTCTGTTCCTCCAGCACTGCCGGTTCCTCTCCCGGTCCAGGTCCTGCCGGTTGTTCTGACCCCTCCACCACCTCCTGTACAACCAACACCTCTTCCCTCAACAGTCGTTGCACCTGTCTGCGGCTCCGGACCTAGGTGGAACCACGCTGGCACCTGTGTTCCAGGGCCCGGATTCCCCTCATTCTGTGGAAAGGTGGAGTCGGGGGACACAACAATGAGAACAATGACGTCCAGGACGATGAACCCTTGGCATCCGTTAAGGCCTTTCATGACCACCTTTGAGGAGTTCTTGCGGGTCCCTCTGCCTGAGGAAGCCCCACAGGAGTCGAGAGTGGTAGCACAGGTCTAGGGGGGAAGCTTACCAGAATCCCATCTGGTATCCCTCTCCTGAAGGATGTTCTGCAGGTGTCGCAAAATGTCGGAGAAGTCCAGGGCCAACGCTCGGATGAACATGAAGTTGGCCAGCAGGTTTAGGCTGGCGGACGGGGAGCCAATCCTCCTCGCCTTCCACTTGCATTCCTCAGTGGTGGCTGCGGCCTCCTTGTATTCTAATCCATCGTCTAAGTCATCTTCCTGCACGGGGAGTCACCTCCGTTTGCCTCTCAAAGGAGGAGAAAGTGCTTGAGTCTTTGGGAAAGTGTTGTTGTTCCATCTCGGGACTAAATCTGCGACAGGCCAACGCAGATGCCCACTTGCCCGCGGCTAACCTGAAGCTTGGCTGGAGCTCAGGGAATTTCTGCCTGACCTCCCTTCAGATAAGCAATTGTTCTTCAAGGCCAGGCTGGCAGATGTCGGGACCTTTGTATAGGACCTCATGAAGTCTTTGGTCTCCCACATTGATGCAGCCAGCAGAGGGCTGTGCCTTGGGGTCGAGAGGAGAAGGATGGCGTGGAAGCGTCTTTTCAGCAACCTGTGAATCCTACCCGTAGTGTCCATAGGCTTCAGTCTTCATCTTCCTGTGCCTCTACCATCCTCTCCTACACTTCGTCAGATCGGGTCCCCGACCAATTTACGTGAGGTCCTTTCACTCTTGGAGATGCAGGCGATTGAACCGGTTCCTCTTGTAGACAGGGGCTCTGGCTACTATTACAGGATTTTTGCGGTACCAACGAACATCCAGGCTTTAGGTAAGAATGAGTGCAGTCCAACTTGTGTGGGACTACAGAAGACTTATATCTTGGTATTGGGCAACCCACCTTTTAATATAGGCCTGTACTACACAAGTTAGTAGTGTGACTGAGCAGCCAGGCTCCTCTTAAGAGGGATAATGTGAGCTGTAGAGCTGTGCAAGGAAACCAGTCAATACAAGTATCCAATTTAACTATTGCACACTTAGTTATATAATACATTATTTATACACATTGCCATTTAAAGCATTCTTTAAGAAGCAGTTATTAGCTGCAACATTAATCCCAAGGTAGGATAAAATTCAAAAAGTGAACAAAGCAGGTAATTCATATGTTACACATGTTCCAGCACCCGGAGGTTATGTCATTTGAGGAAAGGTTGGGGTTAGATCAGAACAGACTGGTAGGTTATAAGAATAGTTAGAATCTCCCAAAGGGATGAAGGCAGTCTATTATCCCAGCGTTAAAGTGTTCAACATTTAAAACGTGTAAGGGAACACGCACTGCCAAAGTCAATAGGTTCAGAAGGCATTTAGGGAGCCAGGACAGCCAAAGTGAATGGACAAAGTCAAAGTTCTGATGCTCTTCTTCTTAGAAACATGTTGTTAAATAGTCAGTGTTCAAAAGAGAAATCACAGCAACTCAAGAAGAGTCACCTTTAGAAAGCACAAGCTGTAAGGCCAATGCAGGTAAGTTGAGGTCAACTTAGTGTAGGGTTAAATCGCACTCCAAAATATAGGAAGCCCACCAAATGGCAAAAGGATAAAATACCCCAAGTCCCACAGTACATTGAAAATGAAGAAAGTGTTCCAGCTGGTTGCCTTCACAATGCAATGCAGTAGACCCTTGTTCCTGGTCCTTGGTCGTGGTAACGAAAGGGAGGACGTCTGGCGGGCTCCTGTGGCAAAACTTGAGAGAAGGACTTGGCAGCAATGGATTTCCGTCGATTTAGCGGCTTTGTGGTTTTGGCGCCTTTTTCTCAGCACCAAAGAAGAACACAAAGCTCTGGTTAGGATTTCCTTAATCCCTTGGTCCTGGACTCTGGTGAGGGGGTCTCTGGCCACAGATTTCTTGCTTTTGTAGGGTCCTCTGGATGCCAACTAAGATCTGGCCAGATTCGGATGACAATGCACGCACAAGTGGTCAAGGTACCCTGGGTATTGTGCTTCTGCAGCCTCGTAAAGTTGCAGCAAGTCGGGGGTTGTGCCAAAATAGTTTGTCTCGAGGCTAATTGGTCCCGCCAGCCTAAGGGAGGAAGTCGTCCTTTGCAGGTCTTCCCTGTTGATCCAAAAATGGGGTCAGCACAGCCGCAGGGCTTCACCGGGCACTTCACAGTCCAGGAGGGTGCTTCTGGCGTCTGCTCTCGTCTTCTGCTTTGGATGTTGTCCTCCAGTGGTCGACTCTGATTTGTGTATGGAAGTTCCTGTTCATTCACTGCCCTAGGCTGTCAATCACACAGCAGGGTGGTTGTCCTCCAGAACAGCTAGCCAGCCAATTGGAACTGGTTTCACTGAGGCACACCTAGAAACAAAGGACAGGGAAGTTTCGGGACCCTCCATCACTTCCTGCCTTTCAAGACACACTGGAGCCTGGGCGGGCTTCTGGGCTGAAGCCCGCCAAAAGCAAACTAGACAAAGGACTCAAACCTGATGCAAACATAAAAGCCCAAATGAAACTAACAAGAAATGGTGAAAAAAGACGACCGGGGTCATTTTGAGAACATGGTCACCCTTGTGTGCAGCACTGCAGCTGAGATATCAGCCTGCAGATACATATCACTAGGTGGTAAAAAAGACAAGACTGCCACAAGCCATTCAAGTGAGTTAGTGTAACAAAATGTTACATGAGGAATGGCTTAAAGGAATTACTATGTAACCCCCCTAGCACTCCACATAGGGTAGTGTGTGCTGGACCCATAAAGTAAAGGTTAGTAAGACGGGGGGTCATATTACTATTCTTGGGAACAGTAGTTCATCCAAGAACATGTAGTTAAACATTAAGAGAAGTCCAAGGGGCTTCTCAGTGGCACTGCACAAAAGGTGCTGTGTGTCACAATGCAAAAGCAGATGCTTATGGAATTTACCAAACTCCATAAAACAGTAAGGAACATAGAAAATCATAGTCCGGAAAACACAAATTGGTGGGTGAGGGAAAAGGTCCCACTCACTCAGGAGTAAATGTTAAAAATCCCGAGTCCAGCAAAAGAGCTGGGAGTCTTTAAGGTTAAAGGGAATTGGCACAGAAATGAAAATTCTCCCTAACAGAGTATTGTCCTGGACCTGTCATATCCAAATCTATTTTTCCAGCTGCAACGCTTAGATGATTACTCCCGCGCACATTGCTGAGTCTGTGTGCAGGGGACTGCATGTGTTCCCTCGACCTCAAGGATACATACCTGCATGTTCCCATCTACCAAACCGCATCAAGGTTTTCTGCGGTTCACGATTGTCGCACCATTTTCAGTACAAGGTGCTGCCCTTCGGCCTTGCCTTGGCTCCTTGTGTCTTCACAAAGTTGATGAACGCAGTGGTAGGTTTTCTCTGCTTGGGAGGCCAGGGGGGGACATCATCTTTACCCTCATTTGGACGACTTGCTGGTGAGGCTGGGGTCACCTCAAGGGTCGGTACACTCCTGCCAGAGATTGGCAGAGCTCCTTCATCAGCTGGGGTTCTCCCTCAACCGGAGGAAGTCCCAGTTGTGCCCCTCTCAGGAACTGGTCTTCCTAGTGGTGCGTTGGAACACTACCTTTCAGCTGGTGTTTTCTACACCCGAGAGGCTTCTGTCCCTCCACAAGGCGGTGGGGCACTATCTGGCCAACCCAACCACTTTGGCATAGTGGTTCAGCACATTCTGGGCCTGATGGTCTCCTGCTTACTGTACAGCACACACTCCTCAAGATGAGGCACCTGCAGCTCCACATGGCAGCCATTGGGATCAGGAGACCGGGTCTCAGGCCTGCAGGATCCCAATACCACTGTGCCTACTGCCCAATGTTCGCTGATGGATGGCAATGTTTCAGTGGGAGCCCCCTTCACCCGACTGGAGCCTACCCTGGTGTTGACGACTGACTCCTCTCTTTTAGGCTGGGGGTGGTTACTCTGGATAGCTACACGATTCATGGAGTATGGTCCAGGACGGGAGCCTTCTTGCATATAAATCTGCTCGAGCTCAGGGCAGTGGTCCTGACCCTCAAGGCATTTTTGCCACTCAACAGGGACAAGTCAGTCCTGGTCAGGACGGACCACTCTACTCCAATGTTTTACCTGAACAAGCAGGGTGGCACCTGTTCTCTTCCCCCTCCGTCTCCCTTTCCCCCAACCCCTACATGGAGGATGCATCAATCTGGGAATGGGCCCGGACGGAGGGAGTTTGGATTTCAGCAGTCCACCTTCCGGGGGACAGCAATGCAGAAGCGGACCAGTTGAGCCACCTGGGGTTCAACACCTACGAGTGGGAGTTGCACAGCGACTTCTTGTTTGCCCCTGTTCCAGCGTTGGGGGTTTACGGACGTGTATTTGTTTGCATCCCCTCTGAATTCCAAGTGCCCCAAGTTTACATCATGGGCAGGGCTGGGTTTCAGTGTGTTAGTCTTGTTCTGATTGCCCCCCACTGGCCTTTGAGACCCTGGGTTTCAGATCTGCTGCATTTGTGCTGCCAGGGCCCTGTCCACTTTCTGATATCCAGCAGGGGATTTCTGATGCAGCAGGACGAGGCGGCGGAACATCCGGATCCGGCTAAGCTGGCGCTGACGGCCTGGTTATTGGCCAACTGAGGCTTCAGCATGCTCCATTTTTTGGATGGGAACTGGGACATCATTCAGCAGGCCAGGATCCCCCTCAACTCAGTCTCAGTATAAGAGTAAGTGGACTAGGTTATGCCATTGGGCCTGTTACCTGTCCTCTGGATGATTTACTGCCTTTTTCAGCACACCTGGCTTGTTCTGGAGTTCAGATGGATATTTGCCACGCTTACTTGGCGGCCATTCGAGCTTACAAGAATTCCCCTTAGCATGTGTTTTCTGCGGCCAACCCAGTGGTTAAGGCCCACCTTAAGGGGTTGTCTAGGCTTTTTCCACCAGTGCATAGGCTGCACCCGGTCTGGGACCTCAGTGTGTTTCTGCCAGATTTGCAGCGTAAGCCTTTCAAGCCGTTGGCCTCTATGGACATCCACTTGGTAACACTAAAGACTTTTTTACTGGTGGCTCTGACCTCTGCGCGCAGGGTTATTGAGCTGCAGGCGCTTTCCTCGTGGGAGCCCTTCAGCATGTTTCACGACAAGGTCATCTTGTGCACTCACCCAAACTTTTTGCCCAAGGTGGTCTCCATTTCCTCTGAATCAAGAGATCTGCCTGTTGGTGTTCTTCCCAAACCCACATAGGCAAAGAGGGCCCTGCATTCCTTGTGCCTCAAGAGGGTCCTCAAGTTTTATCTCTCTTGGACGAAATCCTTCAGGAAGTCCGAAGTGGCGTTTGTGACTTTTGAGGGCTCGGCCCCTCCCCATTTATCTCCCCCCCACCCCCCTCGACTCTCAGGCTTCCATCGCCCGTTGGAAGTACACAGCCATGGGCAGACCTGCTCCTGAGGAGATTTATTCCCATGCGGTCAGGGCCAAGGCTACGCCTCTTGCATTTTAGGAACCCGCTTCTTGGGATGTCATCAGCAAGGAGGCTAGGTGGGCCATGCCTTTTGGCCTTCTGTAAGCACTAACTGGACACAGTTCCAGACGCGATGCAGAGTTTGGTCAGACAGTTCTGAAGAACCTTTCTGCTTCGTCCTAGATATGAGGCAGGTTATCGCAGCTCCACCCTATGTTCTTGTTCGGTGGGATCGCCCACAAGGATGGAGAAAAGGGGATGGGACGTATGCATAGTTAATTACTCACTGTAGTGACTAGAGCACTCGTAGTCCATAGTTCCCTTCCCTAGATGCATCCCACCCATTTTCTACCGCTAGTATGCCAAGGGCTAATATGTACTAAGAGTAGCCAGGTATCTAAGCGTCCGAAGTGTTCGCATGGGACTGCATTTTGCTAAATTTAAAGGGGAAGCTAATTGTTTTTTACTGCCAAAGGTTCCGGTACAGTCGCTATGTTGGGGGGGCGCCCCATAAGGTTGGAGGAAAGAGTACTAAGGACTGAGTACTCTAGTGACTACAGTGAGCGACTTTCGTTTTTAAAGCACTGTTCATGTCATTTAGAAAATGATACGTGTACAATTTCTTTTTACAATAAACAATTGACTATTTACATTGTAGTGATATGAAGCATGTGAAGCTGTTTACTGTTGTGAACAATGTACTCATTGTTCTGTGATATTAGCATTTTAGAATAGTTAATATGTAGAAACATAAGGGTGGTCTAAATATGGGCAAATAACTAGTGATCCTATGTCTGGCATTAGTTAAATAATCTTTGATCTCATAGAGGTTAGCAATGCCATTGGTGATGTCATTGGTGATCTCATTTGTGAAGTAATCATTGTGGTCATAGGCTGCGCAACAGAGAGCGTGAAGTTAAGATGGCTGAATTTCAGTGGGTTTGTTAATTTCTCACCTTGGTGTCCCTGCAATTAAAGTTTTTTTCCTTGAATTTGAAGGTTTTGTTGGAATATATTGCTGAGCTTAACGTCCCTGCAACATTTCTTTATTGAATTTCAAAGATGTTGATATTCCTTAGATCTTTTGTGCACAAGGCCAGTGGCCACGGCCTGTAGCCGCGCACAGTCCCTTTTTAAAACCCTTCCTAGTCCACTAGCAATGGCCGGTGGTCACGGCCACTCTATATTTCAAAACACTTGCAACCCATCGCTCAAAGACATTTGTCAATCACAAACTGATTTTTCCCTGTTTTGGCAATATTATGCATTGTTGGGACAGTTTTTCTTAATTCCAACTAAGGGTTGTATGTGATAATGTTGAATATTGAAGATCGATTTGGTGCAGCCTTCTTATTCGCTATTTTATTTATTCCCACCCCCTCAACTCAGAAAACGGGGGGGTTCACCCCCGTACCACCCTCCCCATTATTCCTGCACCTTCCCCATTTCTGTGCTACCCCTAACACATTTAAATATACCCCAATGCATACACAAATACCCAACGTCTTCCCCCGCCCCACACTAACATACATACTCACACTTGACTCTCTTCACACTTCAGTCTTCTCCTGTCCGTCTCGATCAGCCTGTCGGCCCCTTCACGCACTTGTGTGCTGCAGGGCTGTGACCGATTTATAAAGACAGCACTGTATTCATTAAATCGAGGGGGGGTGGAGGGGGACCCTTTTCACTCGGTACCAAACTAAGGGCTTCATAAAACCCTACATTTGAGGCAGTGCTTAAGCTCCACTCTTAGTATAAGATTGTACCACCTGAGAATGTGGTAGCATGGCCAGAGCAGCCAGGCTAATCTTAGGAGGCAGAGAGGACTCAAAGAAATTGTAGAATACATATGGTCGAAAGAAACACCTTAACACTATGTATTTTAAAAATAAAGGGTTTATTTAAATAAAAGTAGACTAAGATAATTCTTGGTTAAGTACTTTAACATCATATATACACAGTCATAAAAACCAACTCAATACTTATGGTTTACAAACCAAGGTATAACCTTACTTTCCAGAACCCTGCAGATTAGACAGTGTAAGGCCAGGAAAGCGACTGAAGTATCCTGTATTGTGTCTGAGATACCCGGGGCCCTCCTGCACGGCTGACCGAGTCGGGCGGAAGAGCAGCCCCAGTGGTACTGTCCTTGGCTCCAGATCAAAGCGATGCCAGAGTGATCAACACAGCCGGTGAGTTGGGGAGACTGATGAAAGACCGGTCTGTGTTGAAGTCAAGGTTGCAAGTGGCAACATTGGAATCAGAGCGCAAGAATGAAGATTGAAACACGTGTGATGAAAGACTTGAGGAAAGCTTAATTGATGATGGATGTTTGAACATTTATCGAGAAAGATACAGTACCAGTGACCTAGTGGTCCGGCACCACGGGGGTGCTCAATCGAAGGTTTCTGTAAGGTATCCAGCCAAGAAGTGGCAGAAACGAAAGAAGAAGATTGATAAGAACATTGTATGAAATGAATCGAAGTGGTCCTACAATGGTTTAAGCAAAACTCATTGCACACTCGAAAGTCTTCGAGTTTTGATATCAAGAGGAAAATGTGGTAAGTAAGATTACATGGTCCGAGCCTGATTGAGGGAGACCAATTGTGAACATTGTGCTAAAGGGGTCCAACCCTGAAGGAGGGAGATCCATGGTCGGAGCCCGAACGAGGGTGACAATTGTGAAGATTGTGGTAAAAGGGCGTCCCAGCCTGAAGGAGGGAGACCCATGATGAACACTGGAAGCGAGAACTTATGAATGTTAAAATCCCTTGTTTGTTACGACCTGCCCTCTGCAGTAAGAGACTGTCATTAGGAAAGGCTTTTGCAGAGGGCCCTGATACCTATGCTTTGAATTGTATCCTTGTGGCAGAGAAGCCCGAGTGTGTGCGAACCTCAAACGTGCCGCCTTGCCCTGTGCTGAAAACATGGGAAGGGAAGCCATCTGCTCAACTATCCGGACATATTATTTCTTGAACACTTCTTTTTGCATACACTATTGTCCCACACCATTTTGTATTTAGGAGGATTGGCAATAGGTTTATTAGTATAGGCCCTTTTATTTTGACAAACTCGACTAGGACTGTTATTATTTGATGGTCGTAGCTTGCTCCCATCCTTAGATTTAGGTTTAGCTAGGCGTTTAACCAACCCATCGGAGTTCAGTAAACTCCCTTGAGCTGTGATCACTTGTTTGGCTTCACTGTTTGATACTGTGCTTTCCTTACAGATAGTAATGTACTATTCTTGGGGAATAAGACCAGGTTAGATATACTTTTAGAATACAATCCGTATTTCAACGTTAGTTGACCCTGTCAGTCATGCTGTCACACTCAGTTATGAAATCGCATAATAAACCAACCTTGTTGCACATACGCTCGTTGCAACATTACTTTGCAAGAATCCACATCATACAGTGCAGCGGCGCCAAGATTTACGCTTATCGATAAATTGCAAGAAGTCCTTGCTTCTGCCATACTAGAAATCGTTTTTTCTTGGGGCAGAAATCTCGACTTGAGAGCTGAACGTGAGACGTCAGCCGACAGAGCTAACACATTCCCCTCTCTCTCTCGTCCCCACATTCAAACCAGGGAAATGGCTGGCAATGTCCGACTGCATGCGTCTCCTGTGAACCATGACATCATGCATCCCGCTGATACCCAATTGCAGACTCCACTTGAGGACCCTAAAGGAATTAATTGCCTCCAATTAGTTTCAGGAACATGGGGAGACCAGATACAGATGACGAAACTGGCCCAAAAGCTCCAGTGCTGGGCCAACCGATCCAACATCATAAAAGGCAATCCCTTTCAGGACCAACCATACCACCAAAAAAACGCTCATCACTGATGCGTCCATGTTGGGCTGGGAGGGGGGGGGGGGGGGCATGTCGACGAGCTCCATGTCAGGGGACTATGCAGAGCCTAGGAGAGAACTCGCCACATCATTGTGCTAGAATTAAGGGTGGTGAGATAGGCGCTAAAACCCTTCCTGCCGATACTAAAGGGACAGTCTGGATCCTGACAGACAATATTACAACCATGTATTACCTCGTCTCTCCCCTAGAGAGGCAACGGGTGTCTAGGGATTTCTCTACGGGCATTTAATCTCCTAAGAGTCCAGAACCAGGTGGCGGACAGCCTGAGCAGGCAAACAACTCTGACTCTGGAGTGGGAGCTCAACGACAGCCAGCTGCAGTTTCGTAAGTGGGGTCCCCATCCCTAGACCTCTCTTCCACCAGTCGCAACAAAAGGTAATTCCTCACCATACCTGTGCCATCCAGCAACCGCTAGAAGCCTCAGGAAGATGGACAATACCTATGCTCTGGAGAGGGTTCTTAGGGAGAATTCTCATTTCTGTGTTAATTCCCTTGTACCATAGACCCCCAGCTCTTTTGCTCTTTGCTGGACTTTAGGACCCTTAATTTTTTATCCTGGAGAAAGTGAGAACTATTTCCCACACTGTAGTATTTTTCTCTGATTTGAACCTTGTTTCTTTTGGTTTTGGAGTCTGACAAACTCCATAGGCATCATCTTCTTGTATTGTGACACACTGCACATTCAGTGCAGTGTCACAGAAAAATCCTTTGGATTTTTGTTAAGGTTTAAATAGCTTCTCTTGGATACGAGTAGTAAAGTGAAATTGACTTTACTTACCTTTTTTCTCTTTGTAGACCCAGCACACACTATCTTTCTTAGTGCTGGAGGGGTTACATAGTATCCCCTTTGTCTACCTTCTCATGTAACATTTTTATGCTGGCCTTTCTACAATTAATGGCTGGTGGCAATGGTTTAATTTTCCTACCATTGTGAGTTTTTACCCCCAGGCTGAATCCTCAGCTGCAGTATTGCACCCATGGGTGCTCGGTCTTCTTCTTTTTTTTTTTTGCAATTTCTTGTTGGAAAGGTCCTTCTTGAGATTTACTCTGCGCGCCAAACCCGGTTTGGTCCCTTCGTCCGTTTTTGTTTTTGGAGGGATTGACTGGTGAAGCCTGCCTCTGGCTCCAGCAGGTCTGGCAGGGCAGGAAGCGAGGGAGGTTCCCGAAACTCCCTGCGCTTAGTCTCCTTGGTTACAGGAATGCACCCAAAGGAGGACAGCTACCCTGATGTGTGAGTGACAGCTAGACTGCGAATGAATGGGAAAAACTTGCATAAAAAGCTAGGTCTTTTGCAAGGAAGGCAGAGTCGACCAATGGACGAAGGAACCGAAGAAGAAACTGGAAGAGAAACTTGCTGTACCCTCCTGGACCGTTGGTTTGCCCGGTGAAGCCCTGAATTTCTAATCGACTAGAGACGCCCAGAAAGGACGACTTCTCCCCTTGGCTTAGTGGGACCAATCAACCGCAAGACGAACTTGCCTGGAACCCCTCTCTCTGCTGGCTGTACTTCTTTGCTGTTGCAGGAACTGAGTGCCAGGGGACCGGAACACCAGGACTAGTGCATTGCCTTTAAGCCGGACCTGAGCTCCAGGAAGAACCTCCTGACTCCCTCGAAGTGGGACTAACCAAGCCTGAGCCACCTCAACAGAGTGCTGGACCACAGAAGCAAGGAAAGGCCATAAGGTGTCCAATAACCACAGTGGTGCTATTTGCGAGTAGCTGAAACGGCAAAGTGCCACTGATCTGGAGTGTGCCCATTGCTGCCGCCGACCTTCAAACTGTAGTGCAGGAGTCCCCAGACGTCCTCCCTCTTGTCCCCATGACTGAGGCCCAGGAACAACAGGATCTGCAGGACTACAACAGGAACAGAAGCCAGCTGGAACCTTTTCTTCAGACTGAAGGTACTGTGTAATTAGGGGTTCTTGTCTCTTGTTGTGTGTAGCTTGCTTGCTCTCACTGGAGACTTGCATTTGCTGCCCTTTGCAGAGTTGCTTGCAGCTCTGCTCCTCACAAGCCTCCCAGCGTGTCCCAACAGTGATTTTTTACAACAAAACTCTTTAACATTGTGCAAGACTTTTGTTTTATCTTCAAGAAGTGCCTCAGCTCCCCTAGACTTTGCTCAATTGCCATTGGCTGTCCTGGCTCCTTGAAGATTCTTCTTACCCTCTGACTTTGTGTTGATCTGTCCCTCCAAAAAGTCATACATACCTTACTTGTATGGCTGGGAATCGGTTAACCTATATTTCATTGGGAGATTGAAAAGTGCTTACCTGTTTTAGAAACTTGTTAACATTTGTTTCCTTTCCTAACCTTTTTCTTTTTTCCTCAACCTCAGTATTGCCTTAAGTGTATACGTGATACATTAATGTCCATAGTGTCCTAGCAATTGAGTTCACCTCAAGGTGTAGGAAGTGTGTGTGTGCTATCCCAAAAGGGTATCTACTTACTGAAACTGAAGGAGTGTATTTTTAAGTGTATTTTATTGTTACATATTGTCCCTATCTAAAGAAGGCTTATTTTAAAACTGACTCTTAAATTAATAAATAATTATTTTATCAGGAAACCCTGAGTGCAAGTGTTATTTGAATACATGTCACTGTGAAAATCTGTTGCAACCCTACAGCTCACATTGAACCCTCTTGAGATAAGCCTGGATGCTCAGTCACTCTACCAACTTGTGTAGTACAGGCCTATACCAAAGGTTGGGTTACCTATTGCCAGGAGGACAAGGCTGGTGTAGTCGCCCACAGGGTTACTGCATACAATCTTGCCTATCAAGGGTCGCCCCTCCCCCATACTACCTTTTCCATTCTTGGAAACATCCCTGGGGCCCAAACCCGCGTCAAAGCCGGCAGAACATGGGAGGAAAATCCTCACACTTAAGCGTAAGCTTAAAATGGGGCCATTGTCCACCCTCAACCTGGCTACAGCACCCAATAAGACGCACCCACAAAGCCCCCCCCCCATGATTACAGGTGAAGCATGCAAACTGATTAATGAAATTAGCAACCTGGGCAGTGCACTAGACACGGGCGGGAAACCTATGCTCCCTTCACCTTTACCATCCCCACCTTCCCCAACCTCCATTTCCCCGCCAACCCTGTGTTCTAGTACGATAGCAATGCTAGAGAATAGGAGCTACTAGGAGCTACAGGTAAGCAACTTACTCCTTCCCTGGTGTATGCATTTCCTAATGTACTAACTGCTGAAGCTGAATTTGCACTTAAATTACAATTTGTAAGAAAGTGCTTTGCCAGGCAGTTATGTATTTTATATGATGCCCTAAAGTACCCATCATCAGTTTGGGAAATTAATCTTTCTGTTGAGTGTCATTACTGTTTGCAGCTTGCTCTCTTGCCCATGTTGCCCTTTGACAATACAGGCAATATTATATTATGCCAAGTTACTTTCTGTTGCAAGCTTTCCATTTGGGTCATTTGAATTTTTATGAATTATTTCCTGCAAGCAAACATTTTATAAAATCACAACTGAAGCGGTTTTCCTAACTTCCCTTTCTGTTTCCATAGCCTAATCCTCCAACATCAAACACATGGCAACTAAATAATTTTATGAGCAAGGCGAACCAATCAACAGCTCTCGCAGACCATCAAACTGAGGAGGACCATGACGAGGAGAATCACGAGGAGAGCAAAGTAGAGGTCAAATGCACCAGCACTTCCTATGAACTCTCTGGGCCCAAAGAGGAGCCTGCTCTCCAAAAGGCACCTCAGACTTCCCAAGAAGGACACCACACAAGCAAAAAAAGTGGCCAGAAATCTCCTGCAGTGCAGGAGGCACCCATGCCTAGGCAGACTGTTGGTACCAAGCAGCCAAGGAAGCCAGGGAAAGCCTTAGTGCCGGAGCAGCCCAAAGGGGGACTTCAAGTTGAAAGTGAGCCTGCACCATATGGAACAAAGGAGCAGCCTTCCAAAGAAAAGCCAAAAGTAAAGACGAAAGTAAAGACTGGTGATAAGGAACCAAAACCAATAGACTTGCTCTCTTCTGAAAAGAAAAAGCACAAGAGCTCGCACCAGACCACCAGCAAGCCGCTTTCAGACTCCAGGCCTGAAAAGACACATGTAGCCCGTGTTCACGTTGAACTCTCTGGAGGACCCCAAAGCCATAAACAGAACACGGCTCACAACCGGACTAGTGACAGTAAGTCCACAGTTGTTATCCGTGAAGAAACTCACAGGGACAAAGTGCAATTGCCCAACAGAGACAACAAGTTGTCTTCACAGAAGGAGAACCACATCTCTGAAACACTTATTGTGAAAATTGAGCTTTCACTCCTTTCGCGGATTCCTCAGAAAGGCAGCCATCAGAAGAAAAACAAGTTGGAGAGCAAAGAACCCTCAATCAGGCCGAAGCTGGATTCGGCTAAGAAAAGTGCAGAAGCCTCTCTGAAGGTGCCCCAAAAAAGGAAGGTGAGAAGATCATTGTATTAAAATGTGTCTATTAATAACCAGCATGTACAAATGCTAGTTACTACTTGCGTGAAATCTTCACATACTTTTTGCAATAGAGGGCTAAACCATCTTTGCTTCAAAATGATCCCATGAAAATGTAAGTATGCCAAGTGACCAATAATATGAGCAACCACCACAACACATGCAGAACAATATCACCTTGGTGGCAGGATTGAGATGCAGGGATTAAGGGACATGACCTGCCACATCAGTCTTCAACAATCCCCATAGTTTTACATTTGTGATATTTAGGGCTGCTAGGTTTTTGGATTTGGAGATTTCTCCACTCAGTTGTTATGGAGAAGGGGGACAAACTGTAAAACACAAGTATATTGAAAATGTATTAAATGTGTTGGCACAAAAAAATAAACATATAAATACATCACATTTACTCCAATGTATAGAATTAGCCACATACAATTAATATAAACCTTTTTATTAAAATATCTCTGCTCATTAACAAATTGACCAAATATTTAATACGCGCGCGTGCACACGCAAACTTGCTGTTGAAGTGGTTGTATTTAATCAATATTTTTTGAAGATGGGAGTTATGTTTTGTAAAATGAAAAAGTAATTCCCTTTCCCAATGGGAGCATTTCTTAGGTGACAAAACTATATTTCAATGTGAATACTGGTCTTTTTTTTCTTTTTTAAACCATTGTTTGGTAGAATTTCCATTTTGTGTGTGATTCTCGCAACTTCGTGAGTCCCCAGGCACATTTTGCTGCACTATTGTTTTTTTTTTTTCCTGGCTCTCCTGAATGAGGGCATTTCCTCACTTACACTTTTTCTGTGGCTCTGAGAAACATTTTTGGTTACTCTGGAGTCTGCTTTCTTCAATCTGTTTCAATGGCATCTGCTTTTTACTATTGCAGTACACCGCACCTTTTGTGCAGTGTTGCCTGGGAGCTCTTCGTGCTTTGCTCTTTGGTTTTACTATTTACCTGGACTAACTTAAATGTTACCAGGGTAGGGGGATACTTTTTATCTTACCTATGCTTTTCTTCTGTGAGATCAGTCCACCCCACCTTATGTGGGGTGGGCTTCTCCTGTAACGTTATAGTTACAGTGGCAAGTCTGAGTGGGTGGTGGCAGTGGATATTTTCTACAGACTTCATGTTTACACACAGGGTGCTATTGCAGCTGCCATAAAGGTTGCATGGGTAACAATGGTGTTGATCTCTTTTTTTCACCAACTCACTATGGCTTGCTCTTTCTTGAGCCTTCCTCTGTGAACATGGGTGGGTGGGGGTCCTGCTCACTCCTTTTGAGAAGCTCCCCCGGAGATGCTGGTGTGCCTGATGACCTCCGTAAACCAACAAGGCATACATGTATTTAACAAGTGTACGGAACGCTAAGAAATTATATGGTGGTCCCATCCAAGGCTAGTCCGCTTAACTTGGTATTCAATATATAGGATATTCGAGCTCAGGAATTGGGAGTGGCTGCAAACACATATATAGGTAATCTGTGCATAGCAGAGTGACAAGCCATGCACACTAAATTAGCGCTGACTCTAGATGGTGTTTTTCCACACTAGAAGCATATTTACCTTTTCGTAAGCACTTTATACATTTTGTGCTTACCCACCACAACATTGTGGACCCTTTAGTCTGCTGCATCTCGTGATTTTCTTTCAGGTCAAGAAACGTGATCTCTGTATGAATTTACAACAAAGGCACATTATTATTTTCGTGTTGAGTGATTGACACAGTTTTGAGGTTAGTAATAGCAGGTTTACCTTCATTCCTATTTCACTAAGGTGCAATTAAATTATAATTACCAGCAAACACAAATATTTAAATGTTCTTGTTTTTTTTTTTTAAACTACGAAGAAAAATTGTATTTTTCTGATGTGGGGATTGTGTCTTGAAACGCATATTAACAGCAAGAGTGAATACGCTGTGAATATATCATCTCCCAAGGTGGAATTCTCTTGCAGAATATAGTTTGTCAACTTTGGAAAACATCCTGAATGGATATTATTCAGCATCAATTAGTTTAATGCAATGGTTCTAAAGTTTTGTGACATTTGCACAATTATTCTGTTCTTGACCATGTTTATTGAATTCATCTTTTTCAAAAAAGTTTCTAAGTTTGAGAAACTTAATTCTTACAATTTGTTTCTGAACGCTCTAGAATTATTTTAGGGTGTGTCCCTTCAGTGTCTGAACATTACATCTTTCTGGGAAGAACATTTCTTCTGTGTCTATTCAGTCTCTGTATCCAGAGACTTTCTCGGAGCACCAGAAATTGTGAATTCTATCTACATAAAAAGTGTAAAATGTTACTTAGTGTGCCCTTAACCCCTTGTTCTCATGTCACCTTGAGACAGCCACCACACAAAGTATGAATGGTGCAGGCATGCTGATTGGCTGGGCTCCTGCATCAAAGTCGAGGGTCTTGCTGCTGAAGCCAGAGTCGACCACTGGAAGAAACATCTGAAGAAGGAAGGACGTCTGTAGACGCCTCCAGCAACCGCCAAGCCGACTAAGTGACCGCTGCAGCTCTGCCTTTTTCTTCTGTGCAACAGGCAAGATCAGACAGGATGACTTCCTCCATTGGACTGGTGGGCGTAACAAGTCTCAAGACTGTCTACAGTTTGAGCCGTCCCACGAAGTGCTGCATCTTCGGGTCACCAATACCCAAATACCCTGAGACCTCTGGCACAGCTGGGGTGCATAGTATCGTAAAGCCTGGTTCCGGCTGCAAACTTGTAGGCATCTGCCTGGACCTACAGAGACTCCATCTGGGCCTTAGAAGTCCCCTCCGAAGAGTTGAGGACTGAGATGAGGAAGAAATTCTGCCTGGTGACAACCATCGCTTCTACAAAGCCTGTGTCTAGCCTCCACATCCAAGTCCTGCAAACATCTGCTGGGCATCCCTGTAACATGGTCTGACCGTCTGCTCTCGTCAAGTTGTTCATGCAGGCACCAAGGCCTGATACCCGAACCAGCGCTGCTGTCTTTTTACCTCGGGGACCTGCAGGTGACATTGCTCTTCTTCATCATAGAAGGTACTGTCTAACTCCTGTACACTTACCTAGACAGTTTTTGTGTTTGCTCCTCCTGAGTCATGTTTTGGTGGACGACCCAATTGTTTTCTCCTGGGCCGAAGGACACTTGTCCACAAGGCTGAAATCCTTCAGGTGGCCGATCTATCCCCCCGGATTCCCTTTACATTATTTACCTACCTATTACTTAAAAGCATCTTCTGAACTTTGACAGTGTCTGCGTTCATTTATTCTGTCAACCCAAGAGTCGCTGGTCCCCCAGTCTCCCCATCTGACTTTCTGGGACTAATTTTCCAGATTGAGTTTGACGTCTTAAAGTTTAGGCCTATACAACTAAACTGCCAGTATTGAATTTTGGAATTGTGGTTTTAAATATTTTACAAACTGATACTTACCTGATTTTATAATCTAAAGGTCTAACTGTGATGTGAATATTGCTAGTGCAAATGTTCTACTGTATCTATGGATTAAACTTTCCTTACCTGAGGAATTTGGCTAGTATATATAATGAATAAGCATTTTTGTATGTAACATAATTTATCCTTTATTCATCTGTAGTCATTCGGTACAAAACATGTATCAGAACTTACCCAAAAAACTCCTTTTTAAAAGTCTTCACTCCATAATAAAAAGCTACGAAATTACCCTTTTTGCTATGTTGAGTATTTAATACACATGTTAAAACCAAGCCACGTCCTGTGTATATTTTGCCACAAAAAATATTACATTATGTTTGTAGTGCTTTTACAGAGTAGCATAGCCTCTGCCAAAGTGCACATTTTGTAAACTAAAAATAGAGGTTTCAAATATGCAACTCTAAAATGCCTCATCCCCTCACAAACATAAAATGTGCTAAATCTTCCCTTTCAGCAGCACACATTATGCAATTTGCATCCTTCAAGTTTTTCCAATGAGCAGTGTAAGCTCACACCCTCAAACAACCAACTCGGAACACAATATAAAGTGTACATGCATAATTAGGAATGATCACATCAAGATCATTCTCATGCCCAAATGACCGTTTTAGGATCAGATGATCCATGCCATGTGATAGGGTGGTGCACAGACTTTCCATTTTGCCGTTCATATAATCTGCACAATACTTTTTCACTCTAATTCTTGTGTTCTTGGCAATGGAACTTGGTGTAGACCAATAGCAGTATAAGTCCAGTTCAGCCATGGAATGCTGCACATCCCCTCACGCCCAGCCTCATTATATGCATGAGGGCTTCCCGATTATTTACCTAGAGTCTAGTTCCTCCAATTCTTGAGCCAGTAATAAACTGGTCTTCTGGCAGCTTCCCCCTCAATTGGACACATTGCACTCCATATGTACAGCACTATTCGGGGCACTCTAACAGTAAAATAACTTTTAAAAATGTGTTTTCAATTTTTGTCAAGGACCGACACTTAAGAGCCCCACATTTCAGCACCATATATGGCTGATTATTTCGCTTGGGAATTGTACGTCTCCAATAGAGGGCTCATTCCCATAGAACAGGTTAGTTTGCTGTTTAGGCTACTGGTAGAATGGCTCCTAGACCTTATTTTGAGTTTTGTTTCAATCCCAAGATGTTGTCCCCTAGTGTCCCACAGGGCTCTTGTAACTCATTTAACATCTGTGTTAAAACCCTGAATGACTTAGCAGTGGCATTGGATGTGTGTGTTTTTTTTCCTCTCAGGATCATGCTGCCGATACCCAGGAAGTATTCCAACTGAGGGTAAACTCAACACAATGTAGATTTTTCTCCAAACACATTTTCCCAAAAATTTCATATGAATGTCTACAAATTGGGTGAGCCTAAACCAGGCCAAAACTGAGCTGATGGAAAGAAATGTCACTTCCGCAGAAAGTATCCTTTACTAATTGCTCTGGTAAGATTTCAGATGAGATGAAATCCCTTGGCATGATCTTGGATGCCTTGCTGCCAAATTAGTAACATATATCGCCACAAATTATGTAATGATCCTCAGACATTTAAGGCCCCTCGTATCTGCCACCAGGGAAAGCTCTTCTCGAAAAGCTTAGTTAAACCGATGGTTACCGGTGTGTTTTGCTTTGAGGTTTTTAGTTTTTAATGGTGCCAACACTGTCAGTAGTTTGACTGACAGTTATGCTGTACCAATTTGCTAATACGTTAGCAGAATCATAATTAACAGTTACCTCCTCCATATTGCCAAAGATGGAATTTAAGTGGCTAGCTAACAACTTCCCTCTATCTCTGAAGGAAATGGCCAAGATTTAACGTGTCAATGCCTTTTTATGCAGAGGGTGCAGAAGAGCATATAGTCATGATCTGACCTATCCACCCATATGTAAGCGATATTGTGCCAGAGTATTCAGTCCACAGTCTGACTTTTGGGGTGTGTGTTTGTATATAACAAAGCCCAGATCTTAGGTCATCCTTAAGATAAAGTTAACGTATCTCCAGGATCATTAAAATCAAGATTAAAGTTCCTAAGGTGCATGTTAGGTGAGGGTAACGTCATCAAAGGTAAGCAAGCTATCGCAGACGAGATGGTCTTATTTTGGGGACAGGTAGATGACTACTGGAATAAGACTATAGAAGTCGCCTGGGGTATCTATTCCACTTACTTTGTGGCAACAAAAAAAATCTAACGATGCGCCCATTATTAGACATATGCCCTGCAAACTCTTATGTAAAGCCACAAAAATTCAGCATGACAACGCTAAAAGAGGTAATCACTCTGCTAAAGCGGGGGTACTACATGGCAACATTGGATATGAAAGATGACTATTTTCATATTTCAATGTTCCCAGCACACAGAAAACTCTTGCGCTTCAAAATAGCAAACCAGCACTACCAATTCAAGGTGCTGCCCTTCGGAATAGCATCCGCTCCAAGGGTATTCACCAAGGTACTGGTGGTGGTGGCAGTGCAATTGCGCAGGGAGGCAATCCCAGTGTACCCCTATCTGGACAACTGGCTGATTACAGGGGAGTCACCCCAACTTTGCAGGTAAAACACTCAAAGAACCGTAAACCTTCTCTTCCAATTGGGCTTCTCAATAAACGAGAAAGAAATCGAGCCTTGTTCCGAGCGCAAGCAAACAATTCGTAGGAGCTGTCATAAACGCAGAAGAAGGGTTAGTCTTTTCTACAAAAGAAAAAGTCCAAAACATGCTACTGCAAATACCTCAGTATCAAGCCGGTCGCCTGATAAGCGTACGCAAAGCAATGAGTTTGCTCGGCATGGCATTGTGCATTTACCTGGTCCCACACGCACGTTTGCCCATGCGTCCCATGCAGGAGTGGTTGGCGAAACAATGGTCTCAGGCAAGCGGTCAGTGGGACGATCTAGTGGTAGTTTCACCAACACTAGTAGAAAACACTGGTGGACAAGGAGAATCTGTTAAAGGGGAAAACCCTTCCGCGACCCAGTGGTGCAAGCGGTAGTTACAACAGACGCGTCAATCTCCAGGTGGGGGGCACACCACCTTCACCACACAGCACATGGTCTATGGACTCACATCACGGCACAGAACCACATCAACCTGCTAGAACTTCTGGCAGTATTCAAAGCGCTCCAAGCATCCGAAGCACAGCTGACAAATCAGTCGGTACAAATACTCACCGAAAGCACCACTGCAATGTTTTACAACAAGCAGGGGGGCACACATTCTCCAAATCTGTCCAATCTAGCACAGAAAGTATGGAAATGGGCACTCAGACGGGGGATGTTCCTATCTTCCCAACATGTTCCAGGGCAACCCAACACTCTAGCGGACTCTGAGCGGAGATCCCCTACCAGAGGAACACGAGTGCCAACTAGACTCTGATGTAGACTGCACCTTTCAGTGGGATTGCCCCACACTAGACTTGTTCGCTACAAAACAAAACAAGCAATGCCCAGACTTTGTGTCCAGGTTTCCCCGACCAGACTCCAAGCGGAACGCCCTATGGATGAGCTGGTCAGGGAAGTTTGCTTATGCTTTTCCCCCCCAACTCCTCTAATGAGCAGGGTGGTGAACAAGATTCACAAAACATATGACGCTCATCCTACCAACCAACCTACTCACCCAACACGGGGGGCAGAGGGGAATAACAGTTCACCCTCAACCTCACTCAATGAACTTGGCAGCATGGCTCCTGAGGTCATAGAGTTTGGACATCTAAATCTACGACAGAGGTGTATGGATATCTTCAAAGAGGCACGTAAACCAAACACCAGACAGTTATTTCGACAAGTGGAGGAGATATATAATTTGGTGCCAGTCTAAACAAATAAACCCCATAGAATGTACTCCATCACACATTCTTAACTATATGCTCCACTTGTTAGACTTTGGGTCAGTATTCAACTCTATAAAGGTCCACCTGGCGCCTTTATCAGCTTACACCACCTCTCAGAGTAAGGTATCGCAGTGGAAAGTTCCAGTCATTAAGGCATTCATGGAGGGAGTAAAGAGACTCCACCCTCCAATTTCAAACCCACTGCTTGGCTGGGTTCTCAATGTAGTACTCGCAAAACTCATGGGACCTCCCTTTTGAGCCTATGCATAAGTCAAGTCTTAAACACCTGACATACAAGACTGCCTTCTTAGTGGCTATTACTTTCATAAGAACTGAACTGCATGCTTTGTCAGTGCAGGACCCATTCTTTGTCATACACAACGACAAATTGGTTTTATGTACACACCCTAGGTTTTCATCTAACAATTTCCAAATTTCACGTGAACCAATCCATTGAGCTACCAGCCTTCTTCCAGAATCCAACAAGCTCAGCTGAGAACAAACTCCATACACTAGATGTAAGGAGGGCGGTCCTTTACTATGTACACAAGACCAGACTCCTTAGGAAAACAGACCAGCGGTTTGTCTCCGTAGCACCAGACAGAGAAGGAGGCCGCATTTCCAAAAATGCCATCTCCAGCTGGATAGTGGGATGCATACAGCTGTTACTCATTTTCAAGCAAAACACTGCCTTTCACACCAGGAGCTCACTCCACAATGGATACAGGAGCTTCCTTGGCTTTTACTGCAAATGTCCTGCTGAGCGCCATTTGCAAAGCAGCTACATGGAGCTCAGTACATGCTTTCACTCAGCATTATTGCATTGACACTCATTCCAAAGCAGATACACAGGTGGGACAAGCGGTTCTAAAGCATCTATTTGCTGCTGCACCTTCTCACAACCCACCACCTTCTCCTAACACTGCTTGCAAATCTATGCATAGCATGTGATCTAAGCAGATTCCACAAGCTTCAGTAGGGATACATTACTCACCGTAATCTTATTTCTGATGCTTGTATCTGCTTAGATTCACATGCGCCCACCCTTCCTCCCCTTGGAGAGAAGGTGCATGGATGTTTATATGAGCTTCTCTGATACATATCTGCTTTAATAAACCTGTACTCGCGCTACACTTCATGCTACCTCATGTCATAAACAAAACAATCTGAGGGACCTCGACGCGTGAAGGACCATGGGTTCAGTGGACGTCACACTAGGGATTGTATTACTGGCACGCCCTGTCGACCCTTTTCGAGTTTCGAAAACATCTGTAATACTCTGCAGCTTCCACTAGATATCGGCCTAGGCATAGCATGTGAATCTAAGTAGATAAAGCATCAGAAATACGATTACGGTGTGTAATGTATCATATAGCTTTTTTAAAAATGTTATTTTAATTGTATCTCTCGAGTTTGGCTGATCAGATTTTGTCATGCACCAGTTAAAGGTATGGAATGGATGTGTCACAAATCATACAAATCTAGGCAAACCACTTTTGAGATGCATCCTGAGTGTGTCTATGTAAAAAAATATATTTGTTTTAGCAATCTTTTTGTACCTAGAAACATTCATGACACTTCACCAAATATGTCATGTGTTTTGACTGTAATGCAATAATGGTAATATTTGAGACCTTAGTGGCCAAGGTGAGAATTGTCAAGGTATTGCTGACCTGGGTTTGAGTCTCAGGCACAGACTACCCTGATTAAATTAACTTTATTACACAGTCTACTGTGAAAATCTATCCACCCACGGCCTACTTATCGTGCCTCCAGCACCACCCGAATCCTTCAAACTCTCAAGGAATGAGCCGCATTCTGGATACTTCTAATCTAAAGAGGAAATCCTTCTTTGCTCAAGACCTCACCTTTCTATCTTACTTAAAACCATGGAATTGTTTAAGCTGTGACCTACGATTTCTTTAGTTGTTTTTGATCATTCTCAATAGTTTCATTTTAATACTGGTTCATGGAAGCAGACAGTGGTGTAGGTATGTCAGTCCTGTATATGCTCTTCTCCCACTTAGTGTGTTCAGAGAGGGTGGAGAAATGATGATTGATCAGACTCTCTTTGTGCCTCTGCAACCTTGCTTAAAATAGTCTCCAATGTCCTGTTTTTGTGGTCAAGCTATGGTAGTCTTGGGTTCAAATGGCTGAAACCAATCCTAAAGGTGGAGACCACAGACCTTTTCAGAACTTCTGATATTGGCTCACAGCACAGTCACTGAGGTCATTTTGTCTGCTGTTTGCCAGTATATATGTAGTTTATTTTTGCATTTGTTGCAGCGTGCCGAACCCTTGTGTATCTAGGCGCTAGTTACATGATGAGACAAAAAATAAAAATACAGAGCACAGCGAATGCCAGAAATAGAAAATATGACGGGGAATGAGCAGTGTCATGGTGTCTTAAGTCTTGGTTCGAGTAGCAGAGGTGGAGGAGGAGGAGACTGGTATCTGAGTGATTTAGTTAGCTTAGGGGATATTCAGGTGAAAAAGCCACTTTTTTAGGATCCATATAATTAGGTGCATGGAACACAATAGGCTGCCCACTTAGTGTTTTTAAAATTGGTAAAAAAAGTCCCAATACTTCACCACTAAGGCTCAACAATGAAGGAAATTAAGGCTGCAGATTAATTGAAGCTGAAGTAATTGTATGTTATTTATCCAATGCATTTTTAATTATTTTCTTTTAGGATGTATTGTACTCTATCGCTTGTGACATATCCCTTGGTTGATCAAATAAACATTTTAATTGAATCCATGCTCCCCTTTAATGTCCTGTCTAGAGTAAAGGCCTCTGCAAGATTTCCAGTATTCTAGGAGTGAACGTGCATGCCCATAAACATGCACCATCGGTTTGGTGGAAATAGTATTCAGAGCAGATTAGATTGAATAGGAAGCTGTGGTCAAGGATTTTGACAAATCGGGGAATGATGTATGATGCAAAATCTGCCCAATCTATTGTACAAATGTATACCATTGTTTTAAATGAAGATGATGCATCCACAAACAATTCTCAGCACCGGCTTGTTGGATACAGTAGGTACAGCTTTGGATGCACCAGGCATGAGACCTCACTAAACGCTTGTCCCTGCCCTGATACTTGTGAATGACAGTATTATCATTGATTAAAATCTGTAAATTAAATTATTTCCAAGTTGCTAGGAGATTCTGAAGGGTCCATAACCTCATGTGCCTAATTTTATATAAAGGAACCTGAAATTCATAGGTCAAAGTGTTTCCTCAATTTTGTGCTCAATCCTGACAAGATTGATAAATGTATCTAGCGCTGGAGTGGATGCAAATTCAAAGACTGCTCCAACGATGCATGCTGCTTTACGGCAGAATATATTTGTGTCATGGTTAGAGAAAGCCGGATTAAAAGCCACTAGTCTGCTTTATGGGGCATTGTGCAGATATGGTTATTTTAGAATTTAAGCAGACATTTGAGTTTACTTTTCAAAGGTACCAAATCTTCTCCAAAAATGGAATTTGCAGACCTAATTGTCAATGTTGTAACTTTCGGGATTTTCACCCCTGAACAGATTAGACATTCAACAATCATTTGTGGACAGAAACAAATGGAGCGATATGCTGGTGTTTTAAAACAAAAGGAATCCGTGTTTTTAAAGAAAACATGTTAGAATCAATATGTTGCTTTTCAAAATGATTTTAAAGCCTATCCATTTGTATTCGCTTTAGGAATATTACATCCAATTATGATTAGCTTGATATTTTGATATTTTTGTGTCCCACAGGAGCATCTGTAGGAATAAATAAGGTAAACCTTGATTGGGGCCACCAACATACTTTGGGAATACTTAAATATGTCCTACAGTTTGAGACTGCTGTTCAGTATTGGGTTGAAACAGGAATTTGGGAATAGGGGAATAACCTGCTTGGGCCTTTTGATACTGCCGTCTTTCCATTACTCCTATGCCCTGTCCCCTTTCCTCAATGCAGCATGGGCGTCCCTTGCTAGGGAGGGGAGACAGAACCTTTTTCATCCTGACTCCACCCACCAGTGCCACTCCCCAGCCCCCTTTGCCGCATCGACGGGAACAGGCCGATTTTCACCAGCGCTCATGGGTTTGTCTTCGGCCTTGTAATACCAGACGCTCTTCCCAGGATACTTTCTTCTGTCTTTGTCTTCTTTTGATCAATTGGGTACTCTGTCCTTTGGAGCCATGCTCCTCCTCGGCCCATGTCAGCGGGCTTCAGCAGGTGTCCAGCCTGGAAGGGCTCGTCCCTACGTCCGATACCCACGCTCCTTGCCTCTGCTGCCTTGGGCCCCGACCACGGCTGGCAGTGTTGTACCATGTGCTCCGAAGAGCAGGCTAGCTAGGTGGAAGGAGCTCTTCGAGATGTCTCCTCCAGAGGACTTGAAGGACTTTGTCAGACATAAGTCAAGGCCCAAGTTTGGTGTGCTTTTTTCCATTGCACCCTGCAAGGGTGACTCCTTCCCAAGGAAACGCCTGAGCAGAAGAAACCTTTCAGGTTCTCGCACCAGCACTGGTACCAAGGCTATTTCAGCTACCGGCTTGCAGGCCGAGGGAAGGGTTTGGGGGGGGGGGGGGTCAGGGGGAGGACAGGGGTGGGGGTTCATTAGATCCTTCCAGAGAAAGTGCTAAGGGACCACAAGGTTCTTTTACCGGGTGTACACCCGAGTACCGTCCAAAGGTCCGAGGGGGTGCCTGCACACAGCACTACCAGCGATAATGCTGAAGGCAACACGCCTGCCAGCCCAGTCCTGAGGTGCAGGGTAGGTCTCATGCTCCACCGCCAAGAGTCCTGGAGGAGGCCGGGGCCAGTGAGCCAAGCAGCACAAATTTGGCCCGCAGCTCGACAAGATGGCTGCCAAGCCAGGCAATGGCTGATCATCCGATACCACCCCTTGGAACGGAGCAGGTGGGAGAATGAGTTACAAGGTGGGACTGGTGTCAACCAGGTACGTGGCCTAACTCTTTTCCATCAGAATCGCAGGGCAGGTTTACCCCGCAACCGGCTAGACTGAGTATGCACTAGCCCCATCAGTCTCCCGCTACCCCGTCAACCTCACCTGCCACCTGACCGGTCTGCGAGGACAGGTTCTTCGAAAAGTTCCTCGCTCTCATGAGATCTCAGATGCGGGCCATCCTTCAGGATGTGATCAGGGACATGCTCCCTCTGGCCCTTCCGCCTATATTCATTCCTCCTAAGGCTCCAGTACCGCAGGCCCCGGCGCAGCCCCTGCTGCCCTCGCCGGCTCCTTCGATTCCAGCTCTACCTCCCACAGTTCAGGTGGTTCCACACCAGCCTCTAGCTCCAGTCCCCACACCGCAGCCTTTGGCACCCAGCATTCCTCCATCTGCTCCGGATCAGCCGGACACCCTGGTGGACACTGCCGAGGAAGAGGACCCCGACACACCGTCAGTCAAGACCTTCCATGAACAGCTCGCAGGTTTGGCAGAGTACTTGGGGCTTCCTCAACCAGAGGTCGAACAACTGGAGGCAGGAATCCTGGCCGAGGCCCTCACTCTACACCCCTTGGCTAGAACGGGGATCACAAGGCAGAAAGATGTTGTCTCCTTGGCCAAAAAAGGGTGGCTTAAGCCCCTCTCAACCAGCCTGACAATTGGTGCCTCAACACTAAGTGTAGGAAAATGCAGGGGATCCACTCTTGCTGTCGGCACGCTGCAGCGTCCTACTCAAAGCCTCAGTCGTCCGCGGCTTCGTCAATCCAGCGCGGATGCCATGCTGGCAGCTGTAAACGAGAGGCTTTGGCGGGAAATAGCTAATTTCCTTCCAGAACATCTGGTGCAGAGCCAGGCAGGACTGGCAGAGGCTAAATTGGTGGCACAAGACATCATGGAGTCCACCGTGGCACACATTGACACCTCTGGCCGGGCCATGTGCATCTCCACGGACATGAGGAATGCCTGTCTTTAGGCTACTAAATACACGTGGCGTGCAGCTCGACAAGATAAGATAGCCGATGTGCCAAACAAGATGGCTGCTCGTTCTATACTGCCCCGAGGTACAGAGCAGGTGGGTGAATGAGTTACAAAGTGAGACTGGTGTCAACCAGGTATGTGGCCTACTGCTTATCCATCAGCAGCACAAGGCACATTTCCTCTGCAACCAACTAGACCGAATACACACAGGCCCCAACAGCCACCTGCTATGCCGCCAATATCACCTGTCGGCCTGCAAGGACAAGTTCTTTGAAAAGTTCCTCACCCTCATGATGTTATCAAGGACATGCTCCCTCCGGCCTGCCGCACGTGCCCATAGTCATTCCTCCTATGGCTCTAGTGCTGCAGGCCCTGGTGCAAACCACGCCGGCTCCTTCGATTCCGGCTGCCCTGCCTCTCACAGTTCAGGCGGTTCTGTAACCGCCTCCGGTGCAGCCTCTGGCTCCGATCTCCACACCTCAGCCCTCGGTGCCCAGCACTCCTCAACCCATGCCGGACCAGCCAGACGCACAGGTGGACACAGACGAGGAAGAAGACCCCGACATGCCATCGTCAGCCAAGGCCTTCCATAAACGCTTTGCAGGGCTGGCAGAGTACTTGGGCCTTCCTCAAACCGAAGTCGAACAACTAGCTGTGGGGTGTAGAGTGAGGACTTCGGCAGTAGTTTTTAGCTGAAGTTCTCACTCTACACCCCACGGCTAGAACGGGTATTCTGATGTAGAAGGACGTCACCTTGGCCAAGGAGTGGCTCAAACCCCACTCAGTCCAGCCGGTCAATCGATGCCTAGATGCCAACAATAGGCAAAGGAAGGGGGGGGGGTACTGTTGCTGTCGGCCCACCCTCAACCACACTCTTCGGTGATTGCTGCGGTGTCACTCTACTCAAATCCTCAGTCGTCCTCAGCCACCTTGTCCTCGGCGCTGCTAGGCAAGTAGAAGACCTTGGAGGTGTACAGGAAGAAGCTTTATTTCAACGCTTTGCTGCATCTTCATCAAGCCAACGCGGATGCCATGCTGGCAGCCGTTAACCAGAGGCTTTGGCAGGAAATAGCAGACTTCCTTCTAGAACGTCAGGTGCAGATTTGGTCCCATTTCAAGGTGGGACTGGCAGAGGGCTAAAATGGTGGCGCAAAACATCATGGAGTCGACTGTGGCCCACATTGACACCTCTGGCCGGGCCATATGCATAGCCATGGACATGACTGCCTGGCTTCCAGGCTACTAAATTCAACCCAGACGTCCAGGAATGCATATTGGACCTTCCTTTCGAGGGTGGTGACCTCTTTCACGCCACCACTGATGAGGTGCTTGATAAAAAGAAAAACGGTTCCCAAACTGCAAAGTCTTTATCCTTACGAAGGCCACGCCCAAGGCTCTGATAAGGGGCGGGTACTGGGCTTCCTAGAATGGAGGTCTAGGCAGCCTGACAGTGCTCAGTCAGCACCAGCGCAAACAACAAAAGGGGGGGGGGGGCAAGAGCTTCTTTCAGTCCCCCTCCTCATAACAGCCTTGGAGGGAAAGAAGGCATGACTCGCCCCTTCGTGTCCACGTGTCTCCGGTGGGAGGGGGGGGGGGGCTTTCCCTTCACACAGTTTTGGCGTCAGAGGTTCATGGACCCTTGGATCCTATCCATAGTGTCCATGGGGTACCGTCTACCGATTCCTCCCCTCCACTCCCACAGATTGGGACAAACTCTGTTGGTGGAAATTTGAACGCTGATCGAGAGCCAAGCTGTGGAAGAAGTCCCAGCCTCCCAGCAAGGGATTTTCACCATACAAAAGAACCAGGCGGGCCTGAGAGTTGTTGGACCTCTCCACCCTCAACCTCTCCCTCCCTCTCCAAAAATTCTGGCCAGGCCGGCCTGAAGGTAGTCCTGGACCTATCATTTCTCAACCTGTCTTTACCGCTCGTACGCTTCAAGATGATTCCTCCCGCTCACATAGCAGTCTCTGTGTGCAGGGGCTGGATGTGTTCCCTACACCTCAAGGATGCATACCTTCATGTCCCCATTTACTAGCCGCATCGCAAGTTTCTGCATTTCACGGTTATGTTCCACTTCCAGGACAAGGTGCTGCCCTTTGGGCCTCAATTTGGCCGCTTGTGTGTTCACAAAGCTGATAAATGCGATGTCGGGTCTCTTTTGCTCGGAAGGCCATCACATATACCCTTATCTGGATGACTGGCTAGTCAGGGCCAGCTGTCCTGGGGTGGCAGTGCGCTCCTGCCAGCGACTAGACAACCTGCACCAGCTGGGCTTTTCCCTCAACCAGCGGAAGTCGCAGCTGACTCCCACCCAGGATCTGGTGTTCCTCGGAGTGCGCTGGGGACACAGCGGCGCAGCAGGCCTTTCCGCACACTGGAGCGACTCCTCACCCACAGCAAAGCGTTGGGGCATTTTCTGGCCAATTTGACCACCTCAGCATGGTGGTGCCAGCACCTTCTTGGACTGATGACATCTTGCGTTCTTGAGGCGAGTGTGCTGACTGCGAGATTAGGCGCCTCCAGCTCCACCTGGTGGCCAATTGGGACCAGGAGACTGGGTCTCAGTCAGACAGGATTGCAATTTCCCCCTCCTCCTCCCAGATCTTCCCTGGTGGCTGATGGATTGAAATGTGGCGGTGGGAGCCCCCTGGTCTCGACAGGAGCCCACTCTGGTGGCGACAACTGATTTCTCCCTGTCGGGCTGGGGGGGGGCCTACTCTGGAGGGCTGCACCATTCATGGCGCATGGTCCAGGGCGGAGTCACTTCTCATTCTACATATCAATCTGCTCGAACTCAGAGCGGTGGGCCTGGCACTCAAAGGTTCTCTGCCTTTCAGGGACACTTTTGTTCTGGGCCAGGACCGACCACCCCACCCGATTGTTTTACCTGAGCAAGCACGGAGGCGCCCCCCCCTCCCAATATCCTTCCTGTGCATAGAGGCGGTGGCGATCTGCGAATTGGCCCTTACCGAAGGGATTCAGATTGCAGCAGCCCACCTACCAGGGGATAGCAACGCCGAAGCAGGGCAGCTCAGCTGCTTGGGGTTCAACACGGAGTGGGAGTTGCACATCAACTCCTTGTTGCCCCTGTTCCAGAGATGGGGGTTTCCGGATCTGTACTGGTTTGCATCTCCTCTGAATTCCAATTGCCCCCGCTTTCTCTCTTCGGCCCAGCTGGTGTAGGGTGTCTCTGGGGGAACTCGTTCCAGCTGTATTGGCACAGCTGCAGGTGCCCTGCGTTTCCTCCTCCACCATTGCTCCAGCAGTCCCTTCACAAGTTCTGGACCTCAGTGGGATGCAACCTCATCCTGATCACCCTGCACTGGCCACCGAGGGCATGGTTCTTGGATCTACAACAGTTGTGCTCCCAGTACTAGCCCAGCTTCCGATCCCCAGAAGGGGCTTCCTAACGCAGCATGGTGGGCAGTGGAGCACCTGGACCCGGACAGGCTGGTCCTAGCAGCCTGGTTCATGACCATTTAAGGCTCCACCATGGGCGGTTCTCCGAGGACAACGGGGATATCATTCAGGAGGCCAGAGGACCATCTACGCAGGCTCAGTAAAAGAGCAAGTGTACAAGATTTTGCCACTGGGCTTGCGAAAAGGGGCTCGACACCCTTATGTACTCCCTGGATGACGTGCAGGCCTTTTCCGCACATCTGGCTCATTGCGGCGTTCCTCTGGAAACCTGCTGCACTTATCTTGCTGCCATTGGGGCTTACAAGAATTCCCCAGAGCATGTTTTTTCAGCGGCCAACCCAGTGGTTAAGAACCACCTCAAGGGGTTGTCCAGGCTTTTTTCTCTGGTACACAGGCCTCATCCGGTTTGGGACCTCAATGTGGATCTTGCAGCGAAAGCCTGTTGAGCTGATGGCCTCAGTGGACATCAGGCTGGTGACAATGAAGACAGTATTGCTGGTGGCGATAACTTCGGCGTGCAGGGTCAGCGAGCTGCAGGTTTTGTCATCATGCAAGGCCTTCACCACGTTTCATAACAAGGTTATTTTGCTCACTCATCCAAACTTTTTGCCTGAGGTGGTGTAAGGAATGCATGGTATCAAACAGTGAAAACAGACACAAGTGATCACAGTTCAAGGGTGTTTGTTGAACTTCAATTGGATTTTAAAAACGCCTATCTAATCTAAATCTAAAGATGGGAGCAAGCTGCGACCATCAAATAATGAAGTCCTACTGGTGTCTTCTCAAAATAAAAGGGCCTATACTAATAAGCCTATTGCCAAGCCTTACTTCTAAATACAAATGGTGTGGGAAACAATGTTTTACAAAAGAAAAGTGTTCAAGAAATGAGATGTCAGGATAGTTGAGCCGTTGGCTTCCCCACGTTTTCAGCATGGGACAAGGCGGCACACTCGAGCTTAGCACATACTGTAGCTTTTCTAGCATGAGGATGCAGTTCAACATCTCATTATCAGGACCTTCTGTGCCAAAGTCTCTTTGGTATTCGAAGTCTTATTTTGGAGAGCCTAATGCGACAAACATTCAAAGTTTGTTTCGCTTCAGGATTCTCATATGCACTACTTTGGTGATTCACTGTTCACCTCGGGTCCCACTCTGCCAGGTTCAGACCCATTTTAACGCAAAACCTTTAATTGGTCTCCTTCCGCTGTGCTCGGGCCAAATGTATCCCATTTTCCAAACTTTGACTATATCAAAATCGAAGACTTTCAACTGTGTGCAGTATTTTGCTTGACCCGTCGCAGGACCACTTTGATTCACAATTCTTCGTTCTCTTCTCAATTTAACCCTTTAACTTTCATTTCTGCCACTTCTTAGCTGGATATCTTAGAGACCTTTGAGCACCCATGCAATGCCGGACCACTCTGTGAAAAGTATTGTATCTTGGTTTTCATTGTTCATACACTCACCAGCAGTTCAACTTTACTTGGCCTTTTATCACACGTGTTTCAACAATGTTCGTTCCATCGCTCGCCGTACAGTGTTGCTGCTTGCAACCTTGGTTTCAACACAGACCAGTCTTGTATCGGTCTCCCCAATTCACTGGCTGATTTCACTGATGCTGCTTTGTTCTTGGAGCCAAGGACAGTACCACAGTGGCTGCTGCTTCTCCCTTGGACTAAATCCTTCAGGAAGTCTGAGGCATTGTTCATCACATTTGGGGAACATCATCCGGCTCCCAGGCTCCCTAAGCTTCTTTTGCCTGTTGGATGGACTATGCCATTTTGCAGGTGTATACATCTATGGGCAAACCGGTTCCTGAAGGGATTCATGCCCATGCTGTCAGTGCTAAGGCCACGGCCGTCACGTTTCAGACATATGGTTCCTGGGATGTCATCAACAGGGTGGCTACTTGGGCCACTCTGTGTTCTGTAAGCACATTCCCTGGATACCAGCTCCAGGCAGTATGCAAAGTTTGGCAAAGCAGTTCTGAAGAACCTTTTTGCTTCGTCCTAGATATGAGACAGATTTTCACAGCTCCACCTTATGGTCTTGTTCATTGGAATCACCCACAAGGATGGAGGAAAGGGGACGGGACGTTTAAGTAGTAACCCACTGTAGTGACTATAGTATACATATTCTTGAGTCCCCTTTCCTCTATAAGTCACACCCACCTTCCCCCGCTTGAATGCCAGGGGCTAAAGTGTCAAAGCGTCCAATGTGTTAAAAGGGGACTCGGGTGAGGCACTGGATGGCAGGGCCTTGACTGGCGTTCCCACGCCCAGGTCCGTGCGCTGGACTAAATTTAAAGGGAAGCTCAGTTTTTCACTGCCAAAGGTTCCGGTACTGTCCCCATGGAGGGGGACCGCCCACAAGGCTGGAGGAGAGGGGACTAAGGACTATGAGTACTCTAGTCACTATAGTGAGTAACTTTAATTAGTTCTATATTATACATAGCTTTATCAACCCAAGACCAGTCATCTCTCAAGGATTGAAATGACATGCTTTTCACCTTCACTAGAGATCATCCGTTCAGTATCAAAGAGTGATGTCTGTCCAAAGCATTGACATAGTTTTGATTGGAGCTTTGGGGTATGTTTAGTAAACCCCATCAACGTTATGGAAAAAGGGTTGTACTTCAAATGTGAGAGCATATGCTATTTCATCTAAGCCACACTTGCTGCAGCATCACCCAGAAGATAACCCTGGAAGTTAATCTTCAGTTCAGAGCCACTCAAACACTGCTATATGGCTATACAAATTAGCTCAAAAACATGCTTTTGCTCCAGAAAATGTGATGTCTACTAGGGCAGCGCTATTTTATACATAACCAAATGTGCAAAGAACCTTCGCACTGGACTCTGCATCGCAAACTGGCTACAGTACTGAAAATCAGTTTACTACTTGATATCTACAGCGTTAGTATCACTGCTATCGCTATGTTGAGTACAGTGAATCAAAGTTTTATTGTTCACAGCTCAATATTTCAAATGTTATTTTGATAGCTACTGCATGACTTGTACAAGGTTCAAAATCTAAGACACATTTTAACTTTTGCCTAGACCATTCTACATATTTTCTCGATCAGATGGCTTTTAGTTACAACATTGTGAAACTTGGGCCTCTCTCACATTATACAGGATTCTCAAATCTAGGTGTGTTTCCCTTGTAATCTTGTACTCCAACTGCATTGTGAAATTTGGGTCTCTCCCACTATACTCTTGTATTCAAACTGCATTGTGAGGCTTGGTCCACTCTCCCACTGTACAGGGTTCTCAAATCTAGGTATAGCCACAATCTCTGCCTATTGTATTGTGAAGCCTATTGTAGCGTGAATACTAGGCCTCTCTCACTATACAGGAATCCCAAATTTAGGTTTAGTCTTTCTCAGCCTATTACATCGTGAAACCTCCAGCCGAATAACTTCCAAGCCTACGGTACGGATACACACCACTACTATGGACACAGGCCGCAGGCATGGCCATGCACTGTGTAATACTGCTATGGCTAAGCACATCCGGTCTGGCAACACACATAGCCGTCCAGACTGAAACACCTAACTTACTTCAACACCTCTGCCACTAGCATACAGCGACTACCAACCGAAAGGAACTCTGTATAGCTGACCACACATCGACTCTCTATACAATGGCAATCTATCGCAATCCACCAACGGCGCTCACCCACGCGCCTGGCCTCGCTTTGGGCTGCTTAATCAAGCCTAGTCAGCCACCTAATTCCTAGACCGGCAAAATACACACACGCATCTCCTAAACTAAACCCCTTAGAATTTTTCACCACATTGACTACGGTCACTGAGGGCGTTCCTACCAGAAAAGCGAATTGAGGCCGCACAAGTGGGGAAAGAGCGCTGTATAAATAACCCAACACAACACAATACAAGACCTGAGAACAAAGCTGAACCAATACGCCAACTTTTTACATATGGAAAAGTGCGATTTCAAATTTGCAGATGAAAACGGTTTCTGAAGTTGTGAATCAAACCTAGTGGCATCACATTAACAGAATGTCATTCAACTTCTGAAAACTACCAATGAGTTGAAAAACAGTAATGTTGAGATCCTCCATTTTACATCACTAAATGTGTGTGAAGATTGCCCTGAGAGAGATTGGGGTGGGGATGGGGGTTTAACATATACATATACCAATGTTTTGACATTTTGGATGAATTTGAAATCGCCCATGGTTTTGAATGTATGACACTGCCTGCAGTAT
This sequence comes from Ambystoma mexicanum, assembly GCF_040938575.1. Lineage (NCBI taxonomy): Eukaryota > Metazoa > Chordata > Amphibia > Caudata > Ambystomatidae > Ambystoma > Ambystoma mexicanum. Next base: position 41,413,218 of record NC_090937.1, read on the forward strand.
CTGGGACTTTGTGTTCACATATTTAATGTAATTTCTCTGGGAGGAGGGGAGGATTTTGGGAATCTGCTCTATTTTCCAAAAAAGAATAAAAGGCTACAATTCAGATTTCAGTTAAGGCAAAATACAGCAAGGATATATTTTGTATTGACCCCGAGAACAAAGAACGTGGTATGAAAGGGTGCATTTTTCTATTTTGCTGAATATCTGAGTTTAAGGCAAATACTGCAGTGCGTATTCATCAGTGCAAGCGCAGATGAGCAAGTATTTTGCCTGGTGAATAATTTTGTGGCCCAGCGAAGCCACAAGCCATTGAAAGTGGGCTATTGTCTTTTCTGAACTATTTACAGATCTATGGCGTATTGATTATAATGGAGACCTGATCTGTAGATTTTCCTTCATGACAGTGAAAATATATAGTGAAGTATTGATAAATTCTCCGTTTTTACCAGTTGTAATGTACTGTTTGCATGTATTTCTTTTCTTTTCTGGAATGCATGCATTTAGTCCATTAGACTTAATTATCAGTTGGTTATATCATCTCATAAAATGTATGATGGCATCGAAATAGAGCAGAGTGTTTGCTAAATCATTTATATTGACACAATTCATTGACTCGGAAAAACATCTGGGCAATATTTTGGCAAGTGCTTCTATTCATTGCTCTGTTAACCTGTTGGCGTTGATGAACGTGGTTCTCCAGCATGGGGTCTGGCATGGATTCACATGCTCATGAATATTCACCGTCGTCAGGCTGGAAATCTGCAGCAAAGAAAAAATCGGTTTCAGTTTTGTTTTTGAACTGTCTTTCTACTAATAACCAATCACTGGGTCATACTGCCCCCAGCCAATGACTGCCCTCTACCTAAGCCTCTCCTCGGGCAGCCATCTTCAGATTTTTACCACATGTTCAAGGGTTGGGAGTCCTCGTGCTATAGCTCTCGAGCTTTTACTGCGTTTTGCATTTTTTCAAAGAGTTTTGCTCTCATTTTCGGTCAATTCGAGCCTCAAGCTTCACCGATTCTTCTTCCGATTAACAGGGACCCGTTTCGGAATTTTCTACACCCCCGAAGGGCGAATTTTTGTCGAGTTTTCACTTCTTGGAGGATTCTGGAAGATCTTTGAGGCCTACCCGCATGGTCATGGCCCAGGACAAAGACACGACGCCTGTTGGATCAAAGCTATTTAGGATCTGCCCTGGATGTGGATTACAGAATGTCTTCAAGGAAGATGAGCGCTCCCGTTGCCTCTACTGCTTTCACGATGACAAATCGCACATGGAGAAGGACTGTGTGTTCTGTAAGAATATGTCCGTCCGGACAATGAAGGCCCGTCGTACTCGGCTCACTAACTGGCTGGAGGGGAAGAGCCCAGCAGCATGTGAGAAGAGGTCCGAGCTGTCTTCTAAGACCTTTGAGGGCACTCCGGCGATGGGGGCCCAACAAAAGGCTATGCACTTTGAGCCCGCGGGCACCAGGAACGCTGTTGGTTCGGGCTCCTCAGCTGCCAGGCAGGGCGCAATGTCACAACGCCATCATCCATGAGCCAACGCTCTGGCTCGGTGAAAAGGAAGTCTGAAAACCCTGGTAAGCTTCGGGAGAAGCCCTGATCGGTCCTGAAGGAGACAGCCAAGGGGAGTGGGGGGGGGGGGGGCAGGTGGTGACCGGCTCCCTAAGGTCGTGAAGGCCCAGATTAACCCAGCGAAGGACTCGATTGAAGGAGTCGTGGTGGGCCTGGCGAAGCCTGCGGAGGCTACCCCAGTGGAGACGACCACTGGGCCTAGAGTTTCCCTGCCACCCTGGAGGGAAACCTCTTTCCAGCCTATCAATAAGACCCCTGTAAAACCCCGGGATGAGAAAGAGGGGGGGGGGGTGGTAGCCCTAATGGACTCAGATACCACCTCTGAAAATGAGCTGGCTGGCGTCAAAAAGATCCTGGACAAGAAGTTCGAGGAGGCCAAGGCCTACAGGAGGGATCCTGACGAGGCGGACGTAGAGAGCAACGGTGGGGCCGACGAGGAACCGTGGACGGACCGTGGAGGAAGCGGAGGACCCCGCACCCCAGCCTTCGCTCCCATCGCAACTTTGCAGGCCGAATCCATCCTCCACCTCCCTTCCAGCCTTCACCCCCATCTCCTCCTCTGAGGGACGAGACGGGGACAGAGACGGCAGGGACGGGTGACGAAGGTGGTGACGGTGGGACAGATCTCCCATCACCGCCTGCCCGGTCCTCCCCGCCTGTCGAAATGGTCTCCTTTCACGCCATGATCGTCAGGGCATCAGAGCTTTTCCAGCTATGCCCTGAAGAGCAGAAGGAATGGTTCCTCAACCAACGACGGGAGGCCAAGAGAAAGACCATCCTCTCAGTTCCCTTACTGGACGACATCTGGGACGAAGGACTGTCCCTTCTGAAGAACCCGTCCATGGCCCCTGCGAAGCGGGACCGGTACAAGAAGTACCAGGTCCCGTTCCTATGTGCCTCAGGGCACAGTGGTCCCAGGATTCGGTGTTCTCCACGGCGGCCAAGAAGAAATCAGCAGGGGCGATGTCATCAACTTCCACTTCCCCGCCGGTTGTCGAGGGGAAGAAGCTGGATGCCATGGGATGACAGGTCATCTCATCGGCAGTGACGACCATCAAGGCGGCCAAGGCCCTCTCGATCGTGGCGCTCTACAACAGGGAGCTCTGGTTCAAGATCGCTCCCATCCTGGACTTCCTCCCAGATGGCAAGAGGGCAGAAGCCATAGAAATCCTGCAGGAAGGTGAGGTGGTGTCGGACTACGCCATCACGGTGGCCACGGACATCGCTGACACCGGCTTTCGCCAGATGGGCAACAGCGTTTGCCTTCGCTGGCGCGGTTGGCTCCTTACAAGGAGAGGAAACCCGGTATACTACTGTCTAATCAAAGTTAGCAGTGTATACTTTGTCTATATCCGGGAGGATAGTGATATGAGTATAAGGAGACAAAGTTATGAAGCAGGTACTAGAGGTGTGTGGTGTAAACACTCTCAGTAAAGCATTAGGAGGGACCAAAAAAGGTTAAAAAAGCCAATATCAAATTTTAATAATCAACAGTCCGTCAAGATTAAAACATCAATTAAATAAATAGATCAGAAATACAGACATTGTCAAGTCCCATGTAGAAAGCAGCAATAGGAAATACGTAACAGGCTCTGAAGGCCAGTTGAAAGTGGTGTTATAGCAACAATACGACCACTAAGGGTACTTTTCAACCTAAATAGCAAGGTACCCATCCATGTATGGATAAATGTGTCATAAATTATACTCTCTGTTTAAAGTGCAGAGATACGTCTCGACATGTTTCTGTTCCTAGAGAGCAAGGTGTGGAACATTCATCAGGAGGGAGTACATTACAGTATATCCTATTTAACAAGTGAGATGAAAAACAATAATGCCACTACATTATCATAGCACCTGCAAGAGATAAAAAACAGCAAACATCAAAGGTTAACTATTAAATAGTTGTATACTTTGGAAAGTTCAGAGCATGAACTGGGCAACTTATAAAGGGAAATAATTACCTTATAGTGTGCCTGTGGGGGCTCTCTACTATCAATAGTAGGTATAGGGTGGTCAAAATCACGGCCCTAAAGAAGAAAAGGAGATGATACCCAAAGTATCAGCTATTATATAGCCTAGTAGTACAGAAAACAAAACAGCGAACAGTGTGGAAGAAGACTCCCAATATGCGGATAAGCGTGAAGGCGTGTCAACGTTGGAAGGGGAACCATCACTGGTGATTCCCACATGCAAAAAGGGCCATAGACAAATCGGCAGTGGATGATCGGGACGTGCTACACAACAATGTAAGTAGTGTCAAACTCTAGACACGGCATATTCGAGATAAGATACCACTTTGGATCAGGAAGAAAAGCATGGAACCGGTGCATTACTAACAAGTTGAGCGAACAACAACACGGGGCAGGGACACCCTGCAGTGAGAGCCGTGATGGTGATAATGGTCGGGTGTGCCCATAACCCCATCAATGCCCAGAGGCATCCTACCTTGGTAAGACCCTAGGGATTTCATCAGGGGGAAATCCCAGCTATCCGCACTGTAGATACAATAAATATAACAAAGTAGTGCAATCAGGTTAGGGGAAATACGATCAAATCGCAACAATGGTCGCTGGAGAAGAATCGATGTGAGAGCAGCAAAGCGCTGATCATAAATCAGCAAAATAACTTACCCAGTGCGGGGGAGTAAGTGGCAAGAAGGTGTCTCGCCCTTGGGGGTCTAAACAGAGTATCCACAAGCAGCGCGATGCGAGAGCAGCAAAGCGCTGATCATAAATCAGCAAAATAACTTACCCAGTGCGGGGGAGTAAGTGGCAAGAAGGTGTCTCGCCCTTGGGGGTCTAAACAGAGTATCCACAAGCAGCGCGATGCGAGAGCAGCAAAGCGCTGATCATAAATCAGCAAAATAACTTACCCAGTGCGGGGGAGTAAGTGGCAAGAAGGTGTCTCGCCCTTGGGGGTCTAAACAGAGTATCCACAAGCAGCGCGATGCGGCCGATGCAGGTTAGTAGTCAAGGGAACCACGAGTTAGTCCTACTACTATGTTCGTGTCTCTTAAGAAGAGGGCCTTGTGTGTGTGAAACCCGACGGCCATCTTACAAGGGAATGGAAGAGAAAGACAGTGATGGAGATAGAGGTACAGCTACCGCCAAGTCTGTAAAACGTGCCATAATCAGTTGGTGGAACAACAAAGGTTCGAGAGGGTCTAAGAACATCAATCGAGGCAAGAGTTATGTGGAAAAACTAAGGGAACAAGAAATCTAAACCTTAGAGTTACCGGGTAGAATTGCCAACATTAACATCAAAAAATTGGTAATTAAATTGTAGCAATGAATACACAGATATTTACAAGGCTGCTATATATTGTGCCAATCAATCGACTCGTTGAGTCCAGTAACATCGCTGTGTAAGGTGAAAATGATCTTTTGTTCCATTTTCAACAGTTTCTTTTCACGTGCTGTGTTGTTTGATCCTTTCAAAACCAGTAGAACCGTCCAGGTAAAATCTTCATATTTGTGTTTCAGAAGATTGAAGTGTTTAACAAGTGGAGCATTCTCAGTTCTGTTCTTCAGACAGCTCCGATGTTCCATTATGCGGGTTTTTACTTTTCTGATAGTCTTACCGACATAGTGCAATCCACATCTACAGGTAATCATGTATACAAAATAGTCAGTGTTGCAATTAGTTAGGTTCTTTTGGGTCCAGGGTTTTGAAAGGCCAACATCAACTTCTTTAGTTCTCGTAGTTAGTTTGCAAACGCCACATGAGCCACAAGGATAGTGTTCCGTGGCTTCTGGGAGACCCCAAAGGGCGGTTAGTTTGGGTTCTGAAATATTGACCGGTTTCAATTTACTATTACTAACCATATTGCCAATGGTGGTGGTACTTTTATAGGCGAATATAGGCATAGGAATCGATTGAGTTGCGGTTCTGAAGATTTTCCAATTTTTCTTTATGATGTTGGTAATTTCAAAACTCTGGTCCGTAAAAGTGTTAACACAGACAATGCGATCCTCTTGAGGTTTCTTAAGCTTGGGTTCCAACAACGCCTCTCGGTTATTGTTAAATGCCCTTTTGGCTGATTTAGTTAACTTTTTAGGATAGCCTCTCTGTCTGAGCTTCTTACTGAGTGCGGAAGCCTCTACTTCATAAGTTTCTTTATCCAAACTATTCCTCTTGAGACGGAGAAATTGTCCAAAGGGGAGATTGTCCGTAGATGTTTAATATTGTGGCTAGAGTAATCAAGGAGGGAGTTCTTATCAGTTGATTTATGGTAAGGTTTTATTTTTAAGACCCCATTAAGGGGGTAGATGGTTAGATCCAGAAAGTTAGTGGACTCATTACTAGAAGTCATCGTGAATTGTAGATGGGGGTTAAGACCATTTAGCCAGGTGAAAAAATTGTTGGCGTCATCCTGTGACCCCTTCCACACTATCAGGATATCGTCAATGTAGCGACTCCATTTAGTAATATTGTTAGTGAAAGGATTACTGATGTTGTAAATATGTGATTTCTCGAATGCTTCAACATAAAGGTTTGCCACGCTAGGAGCCATGGTGGCCCCCATAGCCGTGCCTTCAATTTGTTGATAAAATTTTCCATTGAACTCGAAGTAGTTACGTTTCAAAGCGAGTTCTACACACCAGAGGATAAATGAGGTGGGTACTGGGTCATTGTCTTCTCGGGTAAGTAATATTTCTTCTATAGTATCAAGTGACGCCTGCTGCGGTATGTTGGTGTATAGGGAAACAATATCCAAACCTACAAGTAGGTTAGATGAAGGGTCAAACTCGAGATTTTCATAGCAGTTAATAACATCTCTGGAATCTTTTAGATAGGATTGCATTTTTTGTACATATGTTTTCAAGTAGTGGTCCGCAAAAGTAGAGAGTGGTTCTAAAACAGAATCAATACCTGCTACAATGGGGCGGCCAGGGGGGGTTCAGGAGTGTTTTGTGAACCTTAGGAAGAGTGTAAAACGTGGGAATGCTGGGTTTCTTATTAACAAGGAAGTCTGCTTCCTGTTTAGAGATCCATTCACGGTCTTTCGCTTTACCCACTTTGTCAGCAACCTTCGACGGGAACAACCTGTTCGGTATGGCAGTGGACGAGTCACTGCAGGCCATCAAGGCGGACACCGAGACGGCCCGGGCCCTGGGTTCTCTCCATCAGCGACAGCCGTCCTTTCGGACTTCCGGAGGCAAGTCTCAAGGTGCCTCCAAAGGATTTGGCGGCAGTTCCTAGTTGTACCGCCAGGCAGCCCGCTCCTCGTCGCAGGAAGCCTACAGAGGCCGCAACAAGACAGGAGGACACCGTCGTCGTCGACAAGGAGGCCAAGGTGGCAAGGCCTCAGCGAAACAAGACTGAACAGGCTGTGACGTCAGGCTCCCACCAGAGCACCCCGGTGGGAGGCCGGCTGGCAAAATTCGTCAGCGTGTGGGAGTCCATCTCCACCGACCGTTGGGTGCTGGATGCCCTGGCCCATGGGCACTCCTGGAGTTCCAAAGAAAGTGCATTAGTTTCCCACCTGTGGCCAGGAAAGAAAACAATGTGCCACAGCTGCTTCTGGAGGTACGAACAATGCTGAAAAAAAGGTACGATAGAAATCGTCCCAAAGAGGCTTTGGGGCTCCGGAGTATACTTGCGGTACTTCCTCGTCCGAAAGAAGACCGGCGGCTGGCGGCACCTCCTAGACCTTCGCTGCCTCAACAGATGCATCAAATCCCAGAAGTTCAGGATGGTGACTCTTCAGCACGTGCTGGGACAATTGGAGGAAGGCGAATTCCTCTAATCGGTGGACTTGGAGGATGCTTTCTTCCACATCCCCATACACAAAGGACATCGAAAGTTCCTACGGTTCGTGGTCCAAGGGCGGCACTACCAGTTCAAGGCCCTGCCCTTGGGGTTGAAAGCAGCGCCAAGGGTTTTCACCAAGTGCCTGGCACCGGTGGTGGCATGGCTGCGCCTGCAGGGGATCCACGTATACCCGTATCTGGACGATTGGCTCGTCCGAGCAAAGTCAAGAGAACTCGCTGTTGATCACACAGCGAAGACCGTCCACCTGCTAACGGAACTGGGATTCTCGATCAACTTCGCAAAGTCCCACTTGGTACTGTTGCAGGACGCCCTGTTCCTGGGAGCCAGAATCGACACAGTGGCACGGTTGGCTTCACCGTCGGAGGAGAGGACGAAAGCCATCCTGGAAAAGGTACAACAGCTGTTGACCATGGAAGTGGCAAAGGTGAGGTCCATCAAGTCCCTGCTCAGCATGATGTCATTGTGCATCTACCTCGTACGTCTGTGCAGGTTGCGGATGCGGCCACTACAGGAGTTCCTCGATGCCCGTTGGATGCAAGTGGCGGGCAGCTTCGAAGACTATCTCCCTCAACGAGACTTTCCGCCAAGCGAACCGGTGGTGGGGCACACGCGCGCATCTAGCGACGGGCATGGACTTTCAGACCCCAGAATATCAGGAAACAGTGATGATGGACGCCTCCATGGAGGGATGGTGGGAGCACACCGGAGATCTCCACGCAAGAGGCCTTTGGCTCCCGGAGGAGAGGTCACTGTACATCAACGTCCTGGAGCTCCGAGGCGTGTTCTGGGTCCTCGGGTCTTTCCACCCATCCCTCCAGGGCAAGGTGGCGAGGGTCTTCACCGACAACACCACCACTATGTTCTACATCCGGAAGCAGAGGGGCACCAGATCCCCAGCCCTATTCAAGGAAGCGCAGGATCTGTGGCACTGGGCCATGGCCCAGGGGATGTTCCTGGTACCCCTCCATCTGGCAGGAATAAAGAACACCATCGCTGACTCGCTCAGCAGGGAGCTGCGCTCTTGCCACGAATGGGAGCTTTGGCAGGATCAAGTGGATCTCCTATTCAGACGATGGGGCAATCCCCTGATCGATCTATTCACGACGGCGACGAACACCAAGTGCCGGAGGTTCGCCAGCAGGTTTCCCCAGCCGGGGAGCATGGGCAACGCATTCTCCGTCCCCTGGGACGGCCTGTTCCTGTATGCGTTGCCGTTGCTGCTGCGACTCATCAGTCAACTCAGACGGTCCCAGTGCAGGATGATACTCATCGCACCGGCGTGGCCGAGGCAGATCTGGTTCCCAGACCTTCTGGACATGTCAGCGCCCCCTCCCAGTCATACTGCTGACGGACGCGGATCTTCTTGCCAGGGAAGGAGGTGCCATCCTACATCACGACCCGGGATCGCTGAACCTGCAGGCCTGGCTCCTGCAGCACTAGAGTTCGGAGGGTACGATATCCTGGCGGACTGCAGGGAGGTGCTTGCAAAGGCCAGGGCGTCCTCGACTCTTCAGTGCTATGGACACAAATGGAAGAGGTTCTCTGTCTGGTGCAGTGCACAGAAGATGAACCCTCTGCGGATTACGGCCCCTCAAATGATGCTGTACTTGCTGTTGCTGGCCAAGGTGGAGCTGGCTCACGCCTCCATCAAAATCCATCTGGCGGCGATCTCCCGCTACACCAGAACTCTGGGGCGGTCATCTCTGTGGTCTCATCACCTGTTGAAGGAGTTCATGAAAGGACTGTTCCGCTCGTTCCCGCCGGTGAAGGCTCCAGCCCCGGCGTGGGAGCTCAACGTGGTGCTGACCAGGCTCATGGGTCCCCCATTCGAGCCCTTGCATTCGGCACTGCTGAACTTCCTATAGTGGAAGACAGCGTTTCATGTGGCCATCACCTCTGCATGACGAGTGGGAGGGATCCAGGCCCTCTCCTGTAAACCCCCATACCTAACATTCCACGAGACGAGGGTAGTGCTGAGGACGCACCCCTCCTTCATGACCAAGGTGCCGTCTGACTTCCAGCTCAACGAGCCCTTGGTGTTACCCGTTTTCTTCCCGTCGCCTGCTGAGAGGACTTTGCACTCGCTGTATGGGGCTAGAACGCTGAAGTTCTACGTGGACCGCACAATGTTTTCGGAGGCCATCACAGCTGTTTGCGAACTTTGGACCTGTGAACCAAGGGAAGGCCCTCTCGAAGGCTTCCATTTCCAGATGGCTCTCCGGCTGCATCATTGGCAAACCGACCGTTGCCCGGCCATCCGAGAGCCCATTCAACGAGAGCGATCGCTGCTACCATGGCGTTCCTGTCTGGTGTGCTCCTGCTGGACAGCTACGTGGAGGTCGACACCTTCACGAGATTCTACTGCGTCGACCGGGATTCCAGGGAGTAGTCCAAGGCAGTGCTGCGCAACCTGTTTGCTTGAAGGTGAACCTGGTGAGGAGGTAAGAGATGCTTAATGTTGAGCCTGGCCACCTCCCGTGGTTGTGCATGTGTACACTGCTATGTATTCTTGTATTCATGAGCATGTGAATCCGTGCCAGACCCCATGCTGGAGAAGGAAAAAGTTACTTACCTGTAACTGTTGTTCTCCAGCATAGGTCTGGCTTGGATTCACATGCAAACCCTCCCTCCAACCCCTCTGCGACTCTTCTCTTGGTCCTGCTGCCACTTTCCGTGCTACCAAATCTGATGATGGCTGCCAGAGGAGAGGCTTAGGTAGAGGGCAGTCATTGGCTGGGGGAAGTATGACCCAGAGACCAGTGATTGGTTATTACTAGAAAGACAGTTCAGAAACCAAACTGAAACTGATTTATTTCTTTACCGAGGATTCCCAGCCTGACGCGGAATATTCATGAGCATGTGAATCCATGCCAAACAGTTACAGGTAAGTAACTTGTTCCTTTCACACCTAGGGGACTGTTGAGGCCCTGTAAGGGTCCTGTGTCCTTTCTCATACTATCCTGGGGCAACTCGTTTGACAGGAAGAGCTGGGCCCTCGCCTTCTACTTATCTCTTCCGCTCAGAACCATCAACTCTCTCCCCATCCGTATCATCTCTTTTCCTCAATGCCACCTCTTCTCGCTCCACTACTCTCTCTATTGACAAAACCTACACCAACCCTAGCTTCTATTGCTCATCCTCCTCTTGCATCTACCACCAGTATCTCTCTCTTTCTCAGACTTAACGTCGCGATGCTTCTGCACTTCACTCTTTATTGCTTTTTGGTATGCAGTCTGTCTGCAATAAAACCTCCTTTACCTCCAACTTCTTCCTTTCTCATTATCTTTCTCTTGACCTCATTACCCTTTCTGAAACATGCATCTCTACCGCTGACTCTGCAACCCATGCTGCCCTTCATGACCCTGCTACCCCTTAACTTACTATCACCGCCCCACTGGCAGGGATGGTGGTGTAGGGCAGTTTTCATCCTCCAATCTTCCTTTCTCTCCTACTCCCCCATCTCCTGATTTTTCATCATTTGAATGCACATCTCCACAATCATTGCCTCCTTTGGCATACATATTGGCCAGGTCCCATAGTTCATTTCTTCAACCACATCTCACAACCGACACTCACCCTCCCAATCACCACCTCATTGTCATTGTTGACCTCCACCTCCCCTCTGTTGCTCTATCCACTGATTTGAACTCTCTTCTACTTAACCAATCACACTCTTCTGTCCACTCATTCAAATGGAACTCCCCTGACCTTTATTCTCATCTCCTCTCAACTCTCTGCCTCTAGCTCAACTGCGCCTTCTCCCTCTGTTCACTCTTTCCCTCAATCTCCACACATTTTTCTTCCTTACTCTCCATCTGCTACAACTATTACTAAGTGCAAGTGCCTGCCCCGTACTCCCTGACTGCCTCTTTCTTTATTTCTCTTGCTCTTTCTCTCTCGTTTTCTCGTTCTCTCGTTCTCTCGTTTTTTCTCGATCTTTCTCGATCTTTCTCGATCTTTCTCGATCTTTCTCGATCTTTCTCGATCTTTCTCGATCTTTCTCGATCTTTCTCGTTCTTGCTCTCTCTGAAAACAAAAATGCGGAAAAAGCTTTGCACTTGGCAAAGGTAAAGAGACACGGCTGCTCTTCAAAACTGTTCCTCTACTGTTGACTCTGTCAAGCATGACTTCTATTTCTCTCATTTCATCTCAATCTAGGTGCCTCCAAATCTCTCAACTCAATTCTCTCACCTCCTAAACACACCTCCATCTCCTCTGTTTCTGCAAATGTTCTTGCTCCCTACTTTCCTTCTACAATTTTTACCATTCACAACACCCTCGCTAATTACCTTCTATGCCACCCTCCTCACTTTTCTCCACCACTGTTACCTCCTCTCCCTCGACTATGTCTTCCTTTGCCCCCCACCAACCCTGATGAGATTATTGCCCCACCCCTCAAGGCTAACCCTTCCTGTACTTCCACTGACCCTGCACATAGATCCCAGTGTTGCTCCACATCTTACTTCCCTCTTCAACTCCTCTCCTGACAATGACACTTTTCCCTCATCCAATCTGACAGCTACTGTCATCCTACTCTTTAAGAAACCTGGCCTAGATCCCAACTGTCCTGCCAACATTTGCCTTGTCTCTCTTCTATGACTCTGTCTACAAATCCTAGAGCGGGTAGTATGCAATCGACTCGCTGAGTTCCTTGATACAACCTCCAGGAACCTCTTCAATCTGACTTCCGACCTCTTCATTCTAATGATGCCGCTCTCCTCAATGTCAAACTTCTTTCTTCCTCTCGGCATGCACACATTTAATCTTTTTCTTGACCTCTCTGCAGCCTTCGATACTACCATTCTGACTTCTCAACATTCTCTCTCCTTGGCATCATGAGATGAGGCCTTTGCTTGGTTTGCTTCTTACCTTGCCCCCAGACAGTCATGTGTCTTTGAACAGCCTGACCTCTCCACTCACTTCTTAACTATTGGGCGTTCCCCATGGATCTGTCCTTGGTCTACTTCTCTTCACTCTGTATACTTCAGCTCCTGGTGCCTTGATCTCCTCTTATGACTCCTATCCACTCTTTACTGATGACTGTTCTCCTTTCACTCCTTATCCGATGTGCTGTTGTCAAAAATGTCAAACTGTATTTTCCTCGTGAAATATTGGATGGTGTCTCTCGTGCTCCACTGCAATAAGACTGAATTTCTCTACTTCCCAGCCAAAATGGCTATCTCATCCTCTTGTCTTCTTTTCCGGACTACCTTCCTTACTCTGCTTTCCGCTCATGACCTTGGTGTCCTCTTTGACCCATCACATAATATCTCGCTCTTCATCTCCAAATCTGCCACTGTAGCCAGACTCAACCACCCCAATAGCAAAAAAATCCATTGTCTTCCTTTCAATATTGCTAAACCACTAATCTCGTCCTTAGTTCGTTCTAGAACCACCTGTTGTGCCAGTCTCCTCTATTGCCTTCCCGACTATGCGTTTTTATCTCAGAACAAAGTTTTCAACTTTGCGGTCCACACACTTTTCAACCTTTCTCACTTTATCTCGACCTCTCTCCGTTGCCAGATATGCTGGCTATCTAAAACAAAGGGCAATGTATACACACATTATCTTCAAAACCTTTCCTGGGCTTGCCCCACCCTACCTATCTTCCCATCTCCATCCCTACTCTCCTCCTCGCTCGTTAAGATCATCCTCCCCTCCTTGCCACCACTCGAACTCCCTGTGCTCTCTCTCGTTTCCACATTCTCTTCACTCCCCTATTCTAGAATGCTCTTCCACTGCCTCTGTACTACTCCAACTCTACCACTATTTAAATCCAAGATCTCATTCTTTATGAAGAACCTGTTTCTTAGTACTCTACGATACTGCATCAATCTGTTCTCCTCTCTCCCTACTCTTCATGGACAACCCTACCCGTTCCTATGTCATTCTGTCCTGTCTTCGTTCCTGGTTTGTTTCCACCTTCCCTTGTAACATCTGATCTTCAAGTGTCATTCTCTCACCCTGTTGTAAAGGACCCATGTCCTCTGTTCTGTTATCAATGGTAAATTCTGTATGCGGTTTTGTGCCAAAAATGCATTACTTTCCTTGTGCTCTATTGATAAATCACGATTAATACTTCCCCCTGGAGTGTACTGACTGGCAAGCGGCGCAGGCTCCCACTGGCTTCACCACTGCTGGAGATGTGTGCTTGTTCTCCAGCGTGGAAGACCTGGTGTGCATGTGCAGTGAGGTGGCATAGCATGATGAGGCCCGAGCTGCTTCGGGAGACCTGGCAAAGAGTGAAGCAGTGATTTTGGAGGCATAACTAGAGATGCAAAATGTACTTTCCTTCATGGGCCTTCAAAAGTACAGTGAAGACTAAGCAGTAGGTGGCTATGCCTCAAGGGCTAATGCTCTTCACCTACAAGCAGTGCTTGATTGTGATGGTGAAGGCTGGGCTCGGACTGCTGGCCCAGAGCCCATGCAGAAGCGAAAATCAATGTTGAAGTCACAAAAAGCTTTCAGACCTACAACTGTAAGCTATTGAACCGGTGTCCTCCTTTCCTCTGTCCAAGAAGTCTTTCTACACCTTAAGGTCAAGCAACACAACCTCGCTGTTCCAACCAAAGTCCAACAGTAAGCCTAGTGAGGGGAGCAAACTGAGTAGTAGTTCCTCAAATGTAGGACACCCTGAACCCACATCTGGGGTACATAATTGGCCTGGTAGCCTTCAGGAAAGCACAAAGGTGGATCCATTTAAGGAAACCTCCTTGACGCAACCGTATACTAGACAGCACCTCCAACCCCACAAGGGGCCAGACCCTTTCAGTTTGTGCTATAAATTCTCTCAAACTCACATCAACCTAGCCAAGATGTGCCAAACCACCAAGCTATTGCCAGGCAAACACATCGGGTTCTTGGGACACTCCAGTTCAGCAGTGAAAGGAATAAGCAGCATTGTGACGTGGCCATTAAGCAGCATGACAAACAGTGCAAAACATTAAGTAAAGATCTAAGCCTTATTGAAGGCATCAGAGCAGAAAGTGTGTGAAGCAGATTTGTCTTGCAAACCAAGAGGTTTGCATATTGTCCAGAGGCCCTTGATACAGACTTTGCATTTAAAAAAGGCACATTGATGTTTTCTTTTCCCAGATGAGCGTTAACTTGAAGAATCTATTGCTAATCATATTGCACCCCTTAGGTTATTATGGTGATACCTGTATGTTGTAGCAGAATTAGGGCACAGCACATGCTTGAGCTTTTTGCCATCTTCTCAACCACCCCCAACCTTGTCTATTATTCCATTAAAGTGCCTCCATTTGGCAAAATTCTTTAGACTGAGCAAGAAACCTAAATATAGCTATACATGTGTACTAGTAAGGGGTGAAAAGTTCCAGGATCTTCATTTCTCAGCACTGAAAGCATTGTAAGTGATATTTCTCCCACATAGTTCACAATTGTCATATGGGTGGGTTTATGGGTATTTGCACATTCTAACTGGACAACTGTTGTCCATCCTAGAACTACCTCCCTTAGAAGAATATTTCCCATTGTAATCTTTTATGGGAGCATTGAGTTCCCCTTCTGCAATGGAAACTGGTTAATAAACGTATGTCTTTTGTGAGATCCTTGTATCTGTTCAAACCATTTGTGACCCTCATTTGGGAGGTTCATTCCTAGGCCTATTTGTTTTCCTCAGATTACAGAACTTAAAATACAGAGTAGTCTTGAGGGGGTTAAATCTTTATTGCACTATAAGGGTGTGTTCACGCGACAATTGTGAGTAACTACTTTAATATTCTACACTAGGGTGTCGCTGTCAATTGCCTCGATCATACCCTCTGTAGCCTAAATCCAAGTAATTTGATCGCCCTGCTTGAGGGTCAATCTCTTTAGTTGCTTGCAATCATAAGGGGTAGCCCTTCCTCTTCTTTCCAGTGTGCGGGGAGGATACTGTGTGTAGGCCACTGCCTACACAACATATAGGTGGCCGTAAGGAGTCCCTAAGGGTGTCAGCCCCCAGTTTAGGGTTTATTATAGAGACCCACTCCATTCCAGACGCTCCTAACTGCAAACCGGAGGAGGAGCTGCAACTCTGTCTAGGTCTCTCCTTTCGCCTCTACCCTCTTTTTTTCTACCTGCTCCCACTCCATGCCAAGCATAAATCCAGCTTTCTTACTCTGGACTGGCATTTATGTATTCTGCCTGCCTGTCGTTTTCCAATGCTAACAGCCCTGCCCAGTGCCTCACTAGCCTGCTTGGAATGGATCCTTCAGCCATGACCTGTTCATAACAGCTTGGAGAGTTCAGCCTGAGGCAGCAATTTGTTTCGTCCACGATTTGGTGCAAACCACTGTGATTTTCCAGTTTAAGGGACAGAGAAACTACTTAGTTTAGTGACCTCCTAGCTGATTTCATAAATGAATTACACCATGCGGAAAGGAAATCTTCTTAAAATTCAGATCTATTGTAAAAACACTGGTTTATAACTTTTGGACATATGCCCAGACTGGAACTATGTTTTACTATTTGTTTATATTGGGTGCCTATAGGCTAACACAGCTCCTTTTATATTGTAAATATTGGTTGTCTGTATTCAAAAGTTTTAAGTGTCTGATTGCTGCATGGCCAGCTCAAACAATGTTTTCTTGGCACATTGTCCGCAGTTTGACAGTTGTCTGGGCCTAGTTTCAGTTTTTTTAACTTTATTTATAGTTATAAAAATAAATAAAAAGAAAACAACCGTAATGTACAAATACACACATCTTGAATTAATAACAATAAATTGTCATAAGTCAAACGAATGCAAAAACATTTTAAACCCTCCCCCAAACCCCTACATCCCCCTAACACCAAACTTCTATATGGAACTAGTACATATCTAAAAATTTCACAACTATTAGTATTGATGTCACAGATGATGTATTTCATATAAAAGATACATAGACTCACACAAATCGAGAAAAAGGAATTGTTTTTATCATTGGTGGTGACTTGCACTAGGGTTTGCTGTCCTAAACTCTTAGCAAGCTATGCAATACTAGTTGCAAAGTGTATTCAATGAGGGGGGGGGGAGGGGGGAGTGGAATGGGGAACAGGCAGTGATAACCAGCGAAGCATGTCTGGCCAATTTACGGCATCCAGCATTTGTTTGTTGTTTTTGTGATACTTTCAGCTTCGATGGGTATTTTTGAAGGTGTGCTAAGAATAATTAGTCCATGAGTGGGCATGCTTTTACGACAGCAAGATAGTGAAATGACTTTAACTCCCTATCGTCCTAGTGGAATGCATCAATTATGTCCAAAGTAGTTTTCGCCGGATTTTATTTTTAGAAATGTTTTTGGTTCCACTTATAAAGGTTTTGTTGACATGGGTGTTCAAAGCAGGGCTTGCAGAATCTACGAGCACACTCACATTGGCGAGAAGATTTTATGAATGGCGAGTACCATTTCCATGGTACTTGAACTTTCTGGCGAGTATGGGGATGCTTGCAACTTATATTTGACCAAACAAACTTTGCAGTAATTGACAAATAAGTTTCATTGTGCATGGCTGGCCTTTGGGTAGTGGCATTGCACCAAATATGAAGTGTGCTTATGGTAACATGCACCATTTTCAGAAAGCGCTGGTAAAAAGTTCACACGTCGCCATGGGGCCAGTGCAGTTCTGTTGATCTTGCCCAGCAGATCTTTTTTTGAGAATTTGGAGGCCCGCAATGGCAACGCATTGAACTCTTACATTGCAGGATCAATCGACTTGAATGGGGTGAGATTATCGTCCCCTATAAGGCCATAAAGGTACAATCCTGGGCTCCCTGTGTTTTTTTAAAAAAAAAGTTTTATCCATTTTATATTTCTGCTTTGGCTGTAAAGTTTCAATGAGGAGTTGCATACCTGTTTTCTCTCTCCATTGACAGTCCTTTTTAATACAACTTCTTTATGGTTCTAGGTCAAAGTTTCGAATGCAAAGGACCGAAAACCAAAGGGTTGAATTTTTTATTTGTTTTTTGGGGGGGGGGGGGGGGGGGGGGGGGGGGGGGACTTAGAAATGCATTAAGCGACTTCCTCCTCCGACATTAAAGATCATTTGAACTGTAACTGCAAACCGCCTTGGATGGGGCGGGCTACAGTGCTGCCAAGGTACTGGATGGCCACGTCATAGCTGCATTGAATTTCAATGTAGCCCCAGCGCTATATAAAGAATTGCCCCCGTCCTAAAGTGTTTGATAATTGATTTTTCATGTTTAATTAGGGTGAGGGCCTGAGGAGCAAAATATGGCTATGCTCCGGGTGGTTATTTTATTTAGCAGATATATGGTGCCAATTGTTTTATTCAGTAAGGATATTGTGCTTCCCTGTTTTAGGGGTTATGAATGCTCTCTGGACATTAGTTCCAATGGATTCCTTTCTCCCACAAATGTTCTCATTTTGGAACTATTCTTCAGGGGAAAGTCTAGTTTCGTAAATGTTTTTAGCCACCTTAGTGGTAAATGGCTGCAGCACATGAATTCAAATTCTTTTAGGATGTTTGCTGTTTTTGTATTCAGAATATTTAAATTTCTGTTGGATTTTATATTGTTTTACTATTTGTTGAAATGTGTTAAAAGGCAAATTTTGGCTAGTGCACAATAAATAAATAATTTTATACATGTGCTGAAATGCTGCTTTGAGACATAACTGATTTGTGAATATTGACATCCGTCATGTTTCCCCAAAGGCCTCTGACTTTAAGCCTTGCAAAGATTGTTCAAAGCCCATGTCCATATGAAAGCCAATAAGGTGCTGTTTGGGGCCGGGTCATATCAAAGTGTATGTGGCACTTGACAATCGATGCACTCTTTGGTGGCTTGGGAGCTGTTTGATGAGGTTTTTGCCAAAAGTCCCGGTTTACCAAAAAGTCCAAGGAAACCGAGGAGTCTCAAACCCTCACAAGGCCAAGAAGGCTAAGAAAAAGAAGAAACCATGCAGTAGATCACATGCTCAGAGTTGGCCCTTCCTTTATACACTGCTCCCGTTCTTAATCGAAGAAGTGGCACTGTCACTCAAGCTTCTGAGAGTCATCCTCTGAGAATTCACCACCTGCACTGGTTCTGGTACCATTCCCCACTTGCAACTCTGTTAGGTAATATGTTCATAGAAATGGTAAATGTTCCTGACCCGGGTCAACCGCAGAACTTTTTGCTTTACTAGTGGGATATTTTTCCTTAAAGGATAGTTCCGGGACTTTTTTTTTATTGTCCCTACGGGTCGGCCATGTGTTTGTAAGCATAAATCGGTAGATCGTAGGAAACTTTCCTATGGACCTTACCCGACTTTTCGCCCATTATCGCACTCGAAATCAGCCTCCATTTTGTGATAATCCTATCATTCCGCCGCATCGACCTGGCTCACCTGCCTTTGCGGCACTAAATCAAATCCCCCGCCCCTGAGCCTGACATCAGCAGACCCGTACTGCCCATTTCAAGCACGTCTCGTGTCAACAATCGCTGCGCCTCAGCTATTGACGTGTTGCCATGGAAATGGCAGGACGCCTCTTTCCCCAATAAGTATAAACAGACCGTTTCACAACACACAGCAGCAGATTTTCGATTCCATTCCTCTCTCTGTGTTACTTTGAGTATTCTGTGACTCGTTTCAGTGCTCTGGTCAGCTACCTTCGCCGCTTGTAGCCCGTGTGAACACCTGTACCATCTCTGTAAATTATTTTACTATCTTTACCGCACAATGGCCACAATAATGCCGTATATGTACGAGCCCGAGTACACCGAGGAAGAACTACTGGAAAGTCAAGCACGCGAAAACGATGGGGATTCGGACGGCAGTTGGGAGGACCAGTCAACGGATGAAGAGCCTGGACCATGTCGCATGGACGGCGTCTCCACCTGGTGCACGTGCAATCGGTGCGAGCTAATGCCAACTGAGGAGGAGAACTGCTGCTGCCGTGAAAATTCCGGGTGCTTGGCCTACATTTCGGAAAGCGAGCAAAGTCTGCAGGAAGGCGAGCAAAGTCCGCAATGCATCACCGAGCTGCCAGAGTTCAGGGAAGCCTGCCTCTCACGGACCGTGTTGAGGATGATGATGGTGCTTATGCACGAACTTCGCGGCACTGTTCGTCCGCGTAATCCGAGTAACGAGTAAGTATACTCTGTTTGTGATGTCAGTGATGCCACCACTATTTCATGGTCGTCTCCCACATATAAAATTACATTTACATATCATTCGAACGCATGTAAATTTGTTCCATATAGTGCATTTTCTAGATATAATTTTTTTCTAAGAAAAATGACATGTGTTACCTGAATCGACATTGATAAGAAAGTTTGGTCAGTTTAATACAGTTTGCATCTTTTTTTTTCACAGGTGGTACAGGCTGGTGGCCTATCGTTGCTTCACTTGGTGGCTTCACGGGAGGCTCGGACACCGCGTTCGGAGAGTAATACCTGCCTGTGCGGTACTTGCCATTAGACAACATTTCCCCAGTGACAGTGGACAATACCGCGGATTTTCCCTCGATGTGCTGCAACCTCAACTTTACAATGTGTAATGTTTATTATTTATGTTTAATTAAAATCTAAAATAAAGCCCAACATATATTTTAACAATGGTTGTTTTGATTTTTTAAATGAATCTAGTGTATATTCTCCTGGGAGGGTGAGGTATTTATAAACTCACCCCCCTGCATTCCATGTAGTAGATCCTGCAGCCATCCTCTTACATTCAGTTAGATGGCCTCTCCTTGGTGAGGCCCTGCGGCAAACTGGTCTTGTCTGCACGACCACCGCCCCGATCCACCCCCCGCCCTATCAAAGGCAGTTCGCACCGGGGTACTTGTTCTGGCAAGTGGAGCTGTCAGGGAGCGATAAAGGCCAAGAGGTGCCAAAGACCATGTACACTTCAAAGTGGTCTATAGAGCATGGGTTGTTGTTCCCATGTCTACCTACAGACCCCGTGTCTCCTGCCAAGCATCCCCCCTCACGCTGGACGGCCCCCTGCAATCCACATAAGTGTGTCTCCATTCACGAGTCTTCCTGTGTCTTGTCTGCACGACCACCGCCCCGATCCACCCCCCGCCCTATCAAAGGCAGTTCGCACCGGGGTACTTGTGCTGGCAAGTGGAGCTGTCAGGGAGCGATAAAGGCCAAGAGGTGCCAAAGACCATGTACACTTCAAAGTGGTCTATAGAGCATGGGTTGTTGTTCCCATGTCTACCTACAGACCCCGTGTCTCCTGCCAAGCATCCCCCCTCACGCTGGACGGCCCCCTGCAGACCGCATAATGCCACGACATATACACGTCATTCATTCACAAACACACCCCTGTTTCGAATTCTTTATAACCCACTTCATATTTCTAATGAGAACTTCTTTGCGCTTTGCTAGTCAACCCGTGAAGGTGCTGGTTATCTGCTCTTCGTCTCTGTGAACTTCCGTGACCACTTTGAGCAAACTCGTCAGTTTGCAACCTGTGAACTGCTCCCTGTTCTACGACAAGAAACTACTCTGATCCCTGCATCTAACTGTTTGTTCGTCAAGGTAAGTCCATGTACCATAATCATTTTGCGTCCAATTTTTTAATTTATATCTATTTGCTAGTAGTCATCAAATTGCATCCATGTTTTCTTTTCGTTCACGACAGTACATGCAAGGAACTAGTCACATGTTCTGAGTTTAGTCAAATTACTTTTTCTATTTTTTGAAAGTTATTGAAATACTTATCCGCATGTGAATAACGTGTATAGTTCCAAGAACCAAAACGGACCTTGCATTAAACCTTTTATGTGTCATTTAATGTTTTAACACATTGGTATTCATAGAGAATTGTTGATCTTTACTTTTCAGAACTTTCCATAATGCCTGCCTGTTCCATTGGCGGTTGCCCTTCGAAGACCCATAACAAATCTGAAGGTACTATAATGCATGTTTTCCCTAAGACAATAGATCAGATAAGAGAATGGGTCCGATATTGCGGATATCCAGCCTCTGAGATAGAAAGTAGAGTCCTAGAAGTCTTTGCGGACAAGAGGGGTGATCGATACCGCATCTGCAGCAGGCACTTTAGCCCAGACATGTACTCCACATCATTGCTAATAAGGACGAAAACACCGCGAGCGAGGCGAAAATTGCTCTCAACCGCTATTCCCACTCTATTCGTCCACATCCCTCCACTGGTGAGTCAAGTTTACGTATTTATCTCTCGGCATTGCGGTAGTGTGTAGCATTAGCTAACAATAATTTCCCCATTTATGTATCCACTCAATATGAAGGCTGAAGATTCTCCATCCGTGTCGTTATTGCAGTCATCAGCCACTTCAAGCGCCTATCGGGTAATCTTACTTAGCTATTCTGACACTGACTTGTTTTAGGCATGTAAATCAATAGTTTTAATTGATCGTGTAATTATTTTACCTAATGGTACACCACAGTACTCGTCCTCTAGTCTTTGTTTTCAGTTATAATTATTGTTATCCAAAATAATGCAAGTACTGTCTTTCAGGGAGATGCTGAGGAGTCCAACGCATTGACGACAACCGTAGATGTCACTCAGATGCTCGAGGTACGTTTCCGGACAGTTCCATCGATGGAGATCATCAGATCTTGCATTCTTGTAGCGTGATTGTTACACACAATGTTTCTTTCGTTTTTAGCCATTGGTATGTCCTTCTGTCGTCGCCCTCCTATGTGTCTTCTTTTTTCAATATTGTGTTCATTACTAATGAAAGTCCTATGTTTCAGGGAGTCGATGGAGCATTAGTCCAAGAGGAAGGGGGAGCATGCAGTTACGGGTCGGCGCAACAGCTTGCAGAAGTGTGCACCGCAGTTACAGCGTCCCTTGATGTTCTTATGCATTTCGAGGTATGGATACTGACAGATCAATCATGCGAGATCAAATGACGTGATTACATCCGCTATACTTCCTTCTTTATTAACGCAAGTACTATGTTTCAGGGAGCTGACGGAGCTTCTTCAACAAGAACATCACCCCTAGTAGTTGATGCAGATCTCTGGGTGGTGACACTTCCAACGATGGAGCAAATCGAATCATATTTAGATATCCATTATTTATTTTAGACAACTGATCATTTGTGCAGGTCTATTTAGATGAGCCGTTGACGCCTGCAGAAAGTTTATGTTCTTTTAAACAAAATAGAAAACCATACTAATGCAATTACTGTGTTTCAGGGAGTTGCTGAAGCCTCATCTTCAATAATATCATCAATGGAAGTCTATGCGGAGCCCGAGGTATGGATCTTGACAGTTCAATCTAACTAGATCAACAATGCGTGAACTATTGTCGTTTGAATGTTCTACACAATGCGTTCATTCGTGTTTTGCTATTGAGATGTACGTATGGGTATTGGTCCCCAAGTACATTTTGTGTTTTCAATATTATTATACATACTAATGAAAGTTCTATGTTTCAGCGAGTCGATGGAGCCTCAGTGAGTGATGGATGTGCTTATCATGAAAGTATAGTCGTTGCAGCGCGAGAGGAAGTGGAGACATGCACACACGAGTCGGAGCAACAGCGTCCAGATGTTGAAGTTCGAGGAAAGAAAGTTTCAAAGAAAAGAAAGCAAAAGAAGGTTAGTGTCCTGTTCACTATATTATGTTGTCTTTCACTGTCAATAGTTCAATACTGTAAGTTGTGTTTAAACTGAACATCCCTTTTCTAATCTGTCCTCTAGTTGCGAGTGGGTGTACGAACTAGATCTACACAGACAGTGAAGCGAACGAGAGATGTTGCTTGTCAAACCTTTTGGCAGGGACTTGAGACTGGAGATGCATCGTGCCAATGGGAAGAATATGAAGTGATTGACAACGGAGCTATACCACCACCAGCCATTGATAGTGAATGTCCTCCTGGTAGTTTGGATGCAGTCGTAGATCAATTCACAGAATCCACACCCGCAAAAAATAAGAGCACGCGAAAGTTGAAGACATTGTTTTTTTCTCCCATCTCCGGACAAGGAACAGATGTTGCAATGGAAGAGAATGAAGTGGACGACAATGAAACACCATCAATATCACTCAGCATAGCGGAAGACGATATCAGAGATTGTACCTTTCATGCGAGTGACATGTCCTCAACGTTACAGGCCGAACCAGCTGGGATGCAGAGTGACAGTATAAGGAAAGAGGCCAAATTCATTGTATTCGATAGCTGTTTGATGGATATTATGATGATGAAATGTGGGCATTGGGTTGGTGATGAAGTATGTGGGGAGCCATTGATTAATGTGACTCGTGCAATTCGAGGCACTAACCTTAAAATACATGCCACCTGTACACAATATCATCCGTTCGCATGGTCTGCACAACCCATGCTGGGGCAACTGCCAGCAGGCAATCTACTTTGTGCAGCGGCCGCACTTTTTAGTGGTTCAAGTTTTAAAAAGTTACAGTATTTCTTTCAGTTTGTGGGAATCCATTTCATTGCGAAAAGTCAGTTCTACAAATACCAAACCGATTATCTATTTCCAGCCATCAGCGAAGCTTGGAGAATGGAAAAAATGTCAATGGAAAGTACATTCGCGGGCAAACGCTTCAGGCTAGCCGGTGATGGACAATGCGACAGTCCAGGATTTTCAGCCAAGTACTGCACCTACCACTTTCAGGACATGGAAAGTAAGAAAATTGTGAGTTCGGTGGTCGTGCAGGTGTCACAAAGTACATCCTCAGTGGCCATGGAGAAAGTTGGCTTTGTAGCATCATTGCAAGAACTACAATCGCGGGGAATGGTGATCGACCTGATAGCCACGGACAGACACGTTTCAATTGCCAAGACAATGAGAGAAGAGTACAAAAATATAAATCACCAATTTGACGTTTGGCATCTTGCAAAATCAATCAATAAAAAATTGTCGGCTGCAGGAAAAAAAAAAGATATGCAAGGTATTTCACAGTGGTCCAAGTCAATCAGCAACCATCTTTGGTGGAGCTCAAAAACATGTGAAGGGTCGTTGGAAATTCTACTGGAAAAATGGCGGTCAGTAATGTTGCACTGTAGCAACGTACATCGATGGTCGACAAATGAGCATTTCCACAAATGTGAACATGGCCATTTGTCCACAGAGGAGGCACGGAAGAAGAAGTGGTTGATTCCTTCATCACCCACTCACAAGGCCATTGAAAAGATTGTATTTGATAAAACTATAACAAGAGATTTGAGGGGACTCACGGAATTCTGCCACACAGGAGATTTGGAGGTGTTCCACAATATGTGCCTAAAGTACAGGCCCAAAAGATTGCATTTTGGCATGGAAGGCATGATAAATCGGACTCTTCTAGCGGTCTTGGCACATAACCATAATGTTGGCCGTCAACAAAGTAGGACGACCGGAACTTTAGGGACGCTTCGCTACAATAAGGCCTTCACTAAAAGAAGTAAACAATGGGTGATCAAACCAGTGTTTGAGGATATGCAATATGAGTTTATTGAGAGACTTATCGTAGATGTCCTCGATAGGCACATACATGGAGTGGTGAACGAACCTATGCAGGGGACAACTGCATTGCCACCCAACATTGCCTCTGTTCCATGTCCACCTAAAGCAGAGCTCATTGAGAAATACACATCACGGTTTAAATGATTGTAATTCGATTGTCTGTTCTCTCGAGTCTCCTCATGTTGCAGGCCCATTGCAATTAAACCAAACAGTAATATAAATCATTTTTACAAAAATTATAGAATGTTTCCGTATTACAAACACATGGCCGACCCATAGGGACAATAAAAAAAAAGGCACGCAGACAAGATGCCCTTACACTAACTGGAGCTAACTAGAAATGTGTGCTCGCTCAAAGTGAAGGTCAGCTGCTTTGATGTTTTGCTCGGGTGGCGGAACGGCCCACGACCCAATATAAGGTTCTATTGTGATTTGACCTTGACAGGCCGGGACCATCCTGAAAGACTAAGAAAAGATAATGAATAAAATTTCAGAAACGAAACGATGAGCCACGTTCATTAGAAGAAGTAACGTCGGCAAAGAAGGAGTGGTGTTTCGGGTCTGCCCTACACAGAGACACAATGGAAAATGCAAATATAATGTAAGTAACTTTTGATGAGTTTATACCGCAATTTCATTACTATACAGTGGCTTTAAAGACGGGTTCAGTTGTACTTGTTCGTTCTATGTGGCATAGTGTTTTCTACCGCGCACTATCTGGAGGAGAAACATCTGCTTTTACTGAAGCACCTCAAAACCTTCCTCTTTGCTTCTGCTTTCTCTCTCCCTCTCCCCTGCTACAACTGGTCCACTGTCTGCGACCTCGGTCCTGGGCCCTTCCACTCTCCACCTGCACTGCCTCCCTGTCAACCCCTGCACTGGGGGACTGTCTCAGTATCCTACAGCCCCCCCTTCCCAGCACTTGTTCTGCACTTACCTTGCACTTGCCACCAGCTGGCCCTATTTATTTATTATTTTATGCTACTTACCTTGTACTCCACTCCCCCCCCTCCATGCCTCGCCACGCCTTTAAACACTTGTGTACACCCAGTAGCGCTGTCCTCGCTATGAAATGAATAATTTTAATAAGGATCTGATGGTGAGACTAATTTCATTTTTTATGTTTTTAGGTACATCATTCACTACTGTCTGTGTCACGAGTACCAGACACCGGCGGACGGCTTCTACAGCCGCCAGTTGCTTCTCCGCGTGAACAACGTTACCACCCTGACCATTTTATGGGACGATCGCCAAGTACAAGTATGCCCTTACGCGGTACTAACGGTTAGATGCAACATACCTACCGTTGTGGTGGCCTAGTGCCTCGTTGTTGGAACAGCCATGCGATTATCAGTGCGACAGAAGAGCTTATTTTTATCGTAAACCAACACCCTGTGTACTGCACACGAACATCGCTTCCCTCAAGACGAACTAATTTGGATCGAGAGCAAAGAAAAATGCAAATCGCTGAATATTCTCTAAACATTTGATGTCCAATAAACGTACTTTGCCAAATGTACAATCTTGCCGTTTGCTTTTAAACCACGGTTTCACATTCCGAATTGTGGTGCTGTATTGTGAGATGCTCTAAGACCCTGTGTACAGCAAAGGACCATCGCGTTCCTCAATACGAACTTTTTGGAACATGAGCAAATAAAAATGCAAATCGCTGAATATTCTCTAAACATTTGATGTCAAATAAATGTACTTTACCACATTTACAATCTTGCGGTTTGATTTCAAAGTACAGTTTCATATTCCGAATTGTGGTGCGCTGTATTGTGAGCTGATCTGTGTTGATTTCCGGGGTCTGTGTGGAGTCGCGTAGAAGACGCCTGGGCGCGTTTGCCTACGCAGCTCAGTCACGTCACGGATAGAGGCGGGGAATATGAATGTTTTGATAAAGTCTGTTTCAGGGGCGGGGGATTTGATTTAGTGCCGCAAAGGCAGGTGAGCCAGGTCGATGCGGCGGAATGATAGGATTATCACAAAATGGAGGCTGATTTCGAGTGCGATAATGGGCGAAAAGTCGGGTAAGGTCCATAGGAAAGTTTCCTACGATCTACCGATTTATGCTTACAAACACATGGCCGACCCGTAGGGACAATAAAAAAAAAGTCCCGGAACTATCCTTTAATACCTCTGTGTAGGAACCTTTTTCCACACTCATAGAATCTTTTACTCGTTTTATGTTCGTTGTGTTCTTGACTCTCCATAGTGTCTTTTTCAAGTTATCCTCTTTAACAACTTATTGGCAATAAGTGCCTGTTGTTGCTGGGTTGCCCTCGGGTGGGCAGGGGGGCCTTGGGAGGGGGGGGGCATGTAGGGGGCGTCCCTTTTTTAACTTTCTTTTGCTAACCTTGAGAGAACTAAAATTCCCAAGGGTAGAAAGGATCTTTGGGTCCCTTTTTACATTTTATTTTGTGAAACCAGCACACCCCACCTTATGTGGCGTGCTGGGGAGATGCAATGTATCCCCTTTCACACTAAAACTAACAATTCTGTTACAGGGAAAAGCTTACCTTTAATGGCTGGTGGCAGTGATACCTTGTATTAATTTGGTGCACCTTTAACGACGCGAGCTGTGTTCACAGCTGCGGTACAGGCACCTAAGCGTGCTCATTTGACCAAAATGGCCCTTGTTTTCTTTTATCACCATTTTAGTGGTTCTTGTTCTTTCGTGTTCCTTCCCCTGACATCAAGGGTGGGTAATTCCTTTGTGTGATTTTTATCTTCGGCGGGAGTCCCTTGGAATCCCTGCCCAGGCTCCAATCCGTCTGTGAGAGTAGGAAGCGAGGGAGGAGTCCAAAACTCCACAGCCCGTTGCCTGAATGGGGACAAATACCAGTGGGGCATGGGGGTTCCTGGCTGTCCTGATTGGACAACCAGACCACCCCTTCTTGTAAAATGCAGGTAGATAATTCAGAAGTTGTTCTGTAGTTACTGTTAAATACTACAAACCTGGAAGCTGAAGACAAGTCGACCACTGGAACCAAAACCGAAGAGGATGATGAAGGAAAAGCGGATGAAACGATTTCCAGCGACCGGAGAGCCTGCTGTTACCGGAGCCTGCTGTAGCCCTTCCTTCCAATCAACCTAGGGATTCAGGAGACGATGACCCAGAGCCTGGTGAGACCCACTAGACTCAAGAAGACCTGCATTTTGAGCCATCCCACGCGTTGCTGCAACTTTGTGTTGCTGCAATACCCCAATACCTTGAGCCACTGTGCGGTGCACGGTCTTCCGAATCTCGCTTAAACGTTGTGGGCATCCTGGTGGATCTCCAGGAACACGAATAGAGTCCGAAAAGTCCCCTCAACAGAGTGCTGGACCTTTGTAATCACAAGAATTCAACTGCGATTTTCCGTCTTCTGTGCACCTTGAAAAGGTGCCAAATCAGCAGAACCACATTCAGCCGCAAGGAAAACATTGCCTAGAACCTTCATCAATCCCTGCTGCAAGTTTCTTCTGAGGTCTTGTTTTCAGTCACCACAACAAGGAATCCACCGACTGGGTATTTGGCTGCAGACACTGAAGTCCTCCTGCTGCAAAATCTTCAATGCTGAGGTACTGTACTGGCTTAGGTATGTACTTACGTTAAGTCTCTCAGGATATCGGTGTAGCTGTGGGGTGTTTTCTGTGACGGGGAGGCCTCTCACCCAGTCCCACTCCTAGAATCCTGCTAGGGTGTCTTCTGTGGAGCCCTTCCACCCTCTTCTAACTCAGAAGTGAAGTACTCAACTGTTTGCCCAGTCTTCCTAAGGAACTCTGACTTTTGCTACTTAAGAACCTATCCTGACACTGCCTGTTGGACACTAGATCCTAGTGACCTCCCCTTCTGCCACTGAGAACGCTCATGCTCCAAGAATAAGGGAAATACTTTAAAGGAATTGTGCCTTTTGCCTAGAAAAGAAAATACAAGTTTAAAAGTGACTTGTTATTACACTGTGCCCAATCTGAGACAAAACACGTTGTGCGGTTTCACTAACCTGGGCAGCGGGCAGACTTCGCATCAGCAACAATGCAGAAAGTGAAGGCTTCCCGGGACACCCTGCTCCCTCCCAGCCGTTAGTTATTTCAGCTGCGGAGGAACCACAGTCCCCAGGGAAAACCCTCCGGGGAAGAAAAACCCTGTGTTGCTGTGACGGTATACTGTAGACTCTCGGGATGAATCTGCCAGGCTTCCTTCAAGGAGTCAGGTGCGGTCGAGGCTGGTCCTGGGCGAGAGAAAGGAGAGATGAGTCTTGTCCACCTTCGGTAGTCTGGAGTCTTGATTGAAAAGTTATGACTAATTTACTCCGGGTACAGAGTCGAGTGCCTCAGGAATGCTGTGTGAAGTCTTCAAGAAGGGGATGAGTCCTATAGAGATAGTAAGAGTGTTTCCGGAAACCAGAAGCAGAGGTTAGTGTAAGTGCTAAGATTAGGGGTGACAAAAAAAGGGAACTATAAACCCCCGGGAACTCACTATTCAGGCTGGCTTCGGAACCTATCGGAGAGGTGACGAGTGGACTGACGAGAGGAAAGAGCCTAAGGGATAAAAGGGCAGAAAGAACAGGATATTTTAGGTTCAGAAAGCTAAAGATAGGAAGACGGGATATGAACCATTTTCCCTAGGAACGAACTTACGAAGCGCCGTTCTGGAGAGTAGCGACGCATTTGCTGAACTTCCTGGTTGGATTATATGGAGTCACATGATCGTCGCGGCGTGAAGGTAAAGAACGTGCAACCTCTGCACCGTGGCCCGCACAAACGGATTCAGAGGCGTCGGCCATCTTGGGTGAGTAAGGCGGCATCGTATTATACACACGATGTTGTCGCCAGAGCGACCATCGGTGCAAAGGTGTAACACTTGTGAAGAGTCGGTTGGTAACTGTAACTCTAAGAGTGAACAGTTACAAACGTTCTTACTTACCTTGAATGTGTGATGCGCTATTCTTAAAACTATGGTTAACATCTTTCTTTCCTTACAAACTGTTTTGCCATTTTAATAGAAAGTGGATGTGAAGGTATGTTACTCACCTGTGATTAGGTTATGCCTCTTCCCTAAAGTAATGTGTTGGTGTCACCAGATTATTCCTGCAGCATAATTGTATGAGTGTCCTCCAACTGTTAGTATCCTGTTAGGATAATTGTTGAAGTGTCTCCCAAGTGCGTCTTGCTTCCCCTGGCTTACTGTTCGCCTGTCCAGAATAAGTCTATATTGGGTTGTTGCCTACCAAGAATAACTTTGAGTCGTTAAGTGAAGTGTAAATTAGGGTTTACTTTCCCTGTGCTATCTAACCCAGAGTCTGTGGTTCGAACTGTCCCTTAGAAGTCCTACATTTAGTTACTTGTAAAGTTGGTAAAGATCTAACCTGGACTCCTTGTGAGATTAAAAAAAGTATATAGGGTTTTACTTAACTTGAGTTAGCTGTGTACCATCCAAAAATAAGTTACCAGAGTTACTGCTTATCTCAATCTGTGTTTCACTGATCTCAAAAGCACCTGTAATTGAATATTACATCCTTAGGTTGTACTCACCTAGTATAACTGCGTGTTATTACAAAAGTAGTTATAGGTTTTTACTGTACCTAGAATAAGTGTTCCACTATTCATAAAAAGTATATTGTCCATTTGACTTGTGATTTGTACAGAGTTACTGTACAACTGGTAGGGTCTACTGCCCTTGCATTACTGAATGTAATTTTGAAAGTAACCATTGGTTTCTACTCCCCAAGAATAGGTGTGACCTATACTGAATGTGTATGAAAAGATTTTTACTTCCCTAGAATTACTAGTTCCAAATAAGGTTTATATTTTGGTCCGTGCACCCTCAAGTATAGTGTTGTTTTTATGATTGTGATTACATATAATGTGATGTGATAAGGCATTTATAACGCGCCCATACAGAAGTGTTTCAGGGCACGACGAGGCAAGGGAGGGGAAACAGTGGTAAAGAGACAACGATCCTACTAGGCCAGGTGACATTCAGATCGCGCAAGTGCATGGGTAGGGACAAAGGGTAAGTGCCTGGGGGAAGGGAGAGGGGGAAAGTGCAATGCAAGAGATAGAAAGAATAAATAACATAATAAAAGCGGCCAGATGGTGGCAAGTGCAGGGTAAGAGCAGAATAAGTGCTGGTAGGTGACTGTAGGGATGCAGAAAACAGTCCCCAGGTGCGATGGGTTGCCATGGGGGAGCAGGGCAAGTGTGCAAAAAGCGGGGCCTGGCCTGGACCCAAGAGGTGGCCAGGAGTTTCAGCAGGGGAGAGAGGCAGAGAAAGCAGAAGCAAAGAGGAAGGTTTTGAGGTGTTTCCGGAACCGGAGATGGTTCTCAAGTTTCAGGGAGGCAGGAAGGCTGTTCCAGAGGGAGACCCCTGCTGCAGAGAGAGCTCGACCACCCACTCGTTGCTTGGAGAAGCGACTGATCCTGAGGCAGTTGGAGGCAGATGAGCAAAGAGCCCGAGAAGGAAGGTATTTGGGAAGAGAGTTGAAGGTATTCCGGCCCCAGGCCCCAGAAGGCCTTGTGGACAATGCAGAGGGTTTTGAACTTTGCCGACACTGGGAGCCAGTGCAGAGATTTCAGTCCTGGAGAGATACGATCCCTGGGCTTGAGACCAAGGACAAGTCTCGCAGTCCTGTTTTGGATAAGTTGCGGAGAGTAGAGGCAGGCAGATTAAGATAGAGACGGTTGCAATAGTCCAGCTTAGAGAAAACCAGGGCTCTGGAGACGGAGAGCTTCTGGGGGAAGGAGAGGAAAGGAAGAATACCTCTGAGGAGGTGCAGCTGGTAGTGGGAATTCTTAGAGACATCTAAGATGTGAGGGGAGAAGGAGAGAGTGGAGTCGAAGATGACCCCAAGCTTTTTAGCCATCCAATGTGTGATAGTACTTATCGAACCCTAGATTTATCTGGGCCTACCTGTATTTAAATAAATCATTTATTTTTACAAAGTGTTTTTTTGGCCCATTTGTAGTACAATTTCATTTGTACTGATTCTACAGCCCTCTCTCCCTCCTAAGATAAGCCTGGCTGCTCCATCTACGTTACCATGATCTCAGGTGGCATAGTCTTATACTAAAAGTGGAGTCTTGTACTGCCTCTGTTGAATGGTTTTACGAAGCCCTTAGTTGGACTTCAGAAAAACTGTCCTAACACTCTGCAACACTGAAGAAATTCCTGCTAACGATGGTGGAAATATTTTCCAAGGGTCCGTCCCCAGTAGCATTGGTGCTGATGGTTGAGCAAGGGCCTAGGGCACCTTTTAAGACCAGTAGAGGGCACCCTTCAACCTGCCATTGCGTGCCAATCAGCATGGTCCGGACCTTTTAGGTGGATGTTACCGCTCTGATCCTGTGTCTGATTGCTCCAACTTCTGGCACAGTTGCCTTGGCGCTGGGCACTGCAACGCCAATCTGCACTGTATCATTCAAGGGATCGGATTTGAAAGCCTGAGATCCAAATGTTTGAGGGAGAAAACCACGAATATTACTTTTCCGAAATAACCTTCGGTCTTTTCTCCCCAGAACATTTCCAACTTGGCCCCCACCTACACCCCCACCCCCAACTTACCTTGCGGTTGCTGACTCGCAGTGTCCCTGCAACGCCTGATCCCTTTCACTTACATGATCAGGAACCGGCACTGCATGGTCCTTTGCTTTTTTTTTTTTTGGGGGGGGGTGGCTGCAGGGGACACAGTGCTCACAATATAGTGAGCAAGGGTGTGGGGGACACCCCCGCAGCCTCCAGCACCAAATGTGTGATCTGGTCGAACTTTTCAGTCGTTCAGAATTTTCAAACGGCAGAAATTCAGCCAAATCACTCATTTCGTCATTTATAATCTGTTATTTTGGACGTTTTCCCCATTCAAGGAAGAACTGGAGAGCTTGGGATTTGCAGCTTGCAGCAGCCTTGAAATCTGAATGTCCGACTAGGTTTGAAAAAGACCCAATACGTTTTGGGCTGGATTCCCTTCAGGAAGGTGAACTGGGAGATTTCCCTAGAGTTCTTAGATCAGGATGTAAATATTGCCAAACTTGCATCCGTTATTTGAAAAATGTGATGACATAGCTCCTGGGAGGGTCATGGAGTTGGATTATTTGATTTAGAAGGCAGAGGGAAGCCACTGCCTGTGTGATAATACTGATAGAGGTGATGTATGGGGTATTCCTCAGAGTTCAACCAGCCTCCTTCAAAACCCTAGCAAGCCCTGCAGTCACCTCTTAAAGAAAGTAGCCCAACATATGTCCTACTGGAAGGAAGAAACGTGTTCTATAGAAAAGACAACATGTGGTGTACAGTGGCCATGTGACAGAACAGGCCTGGACAAACTTCATAAAACATGCTTTGCAAAGCCCTATAATATATTTGGGCTGATTCAACATATTTCACAATTTTTCACGGTTTAATTTTTTAAGAGGTAGAATCTCAGATCGAAAATGTAGTTTTCTAAAGCCTTAAATCCCAGAAGGAGGTTTGAGGGTCTAAAAAGGCCCAGCTCACTTCTTAATCTCATACAAAATGGTTACGTTCTATATTCTAGAGTTGCACTCACATTAAGATGATCTTTCACATTCTATTTGCTCTTCTCGCACTGCCGGTCTTCTTGCAATCCATTCGTGGATTTTGATTCACTATTTACACCTTAACCCTTTTAAGACTGAGGTTCTTTTTTCCCCCTGCTTGTACTATTCCTTCTCTTCCTGTTCCTTTTTGTTATTTCTTCCTTGGCTTGCATGTACTTGGTGTTATTCTTGAGTTCATTATATTTTTCTACCCATATTTATCTTTTTCCTGCCACGATCAACTTTTTAATATTTAAAAAAAAAAAGAAAACTCGCCGGTTTCTTACTTTCTCTTCTACAAAACTTTCTTCTTGTGTTTTCTCGCTTGCTCTACTGTTTTTCTCTTCTTGGCCTTCCTGCTTCTCATCTTGCCTCACTTTGTTCTATCTATCGGTCTTCTGTTTGAGTTCTTTGTACACTTGCTCGCAAGGATTCCATAACTTCTGCTTTATTTTCTTTGCAATGCCTCTTGTTTGAAAATAGTTTACTCTTTAATTTCCTTTGTATTGTTTTTAAATGTTTATGGCCTTGCTCCTCCCTATCTTCTTAAATGTTTCTATTCCCGTGCTCGCTCTTCATTTTGAAGCTTTTTCTTCTTGCTCTTCCTCGTCCTTTTGTATTGGTACAATTTTGTTTTACACTTCTGGCCCCAAAGAACTGGAATTTTCTTCCTCTCTTTGCGTTCCATATCCTCTTTTCAAGACTAGTGTTAAAATCAATCTTTTTACTCAGTAATCTGTTGATTTTTTTTTTTAATTGACTCATTTAATAGTACTGCTGGTTCGTTTTGTTCAGCGCTTAGGTGTCAAGCGCTATAAAAATCTAAAAAAATATACGAAGAAAATTGCAAAATACATTCACGGACTGCAACTTGAGGATAGGCAGACCCTTCAGGCAACCAGCACCGCAGGTTGCCATCACCGCAGACTCTTCCTTGGAGGGCTGGGAAGCCACCCTGAACAACCACAGCGCCCATGGAGTTTGGTCTCTTCAGGAACAGGAGGCCCATATCAATTGACTAGAGCTGAAGGTGATCTGTCTTGCTCTTAAAGCCTTCCTTCCGTTGATCAGTGGCAAGACGATCCTCATTCAAAAGGACAACTCCACTAGCATATATATTAGATCAACAAGTCGGGTGGCACCAGGTCTCCTCCACTATGCACCTTGGCAGTCAGCATTTGGGAGTGGGCTCTAAATAACATTCACCTAAGGGCAATCCACCTCCCCGGGGAGTCTAACTTGAAGCGGACAGGCTCACCAGCCTGGGTGCGGACAACGAAGAATGGTGCAACAAGGGGTTCCTCCAGTTCACGTCCTGCAGGGGCTCTCTGTGCGACGTGCTGCAGATACAATGGGACAATACGAACGCGTATGCCTTCCCACCCACTTCCCTAGTCCACAGGGTAATCTGCAAGATCGGGGAGGCCCGGCACCTCTGGGTCATCCCGATAGCTTTGTGGTGGCCCACGAGGCCATGGTTCTTGGAACTTCTCAGCCTGTCTGATCAGGCCCCGGTGCATCTTCTGCTGGGTCCAGCTCAGCTACTCTCACAGCAGGGGGGCACGGTCATCGAACCCGCCCCCAAGAAACTAGCCATCGCAGCATGGTGCCTGAACAGGTTGCACTAATGCATCTACAGCTGTCTCATGCTAACCTAGACATTATACAGGGCGCTAGGAGCGATGTTACCAGGAGCCAGTACAAAAGCAAGTGTACTAGGTTCTGCCACTGGGCTTCATCAAAGGAGTTCGAACTATTGACCTGCACTTTGGACGATGTCCTATCCTTCTCTGCACACCTCACACACTCAGGGGTGCGGGTGGACACATGTTGCACCTATTATATGGCAGCAATCCGAACCTACCGGAACTCGGAGCAGGGGGTATTTTCTTCCTCTAACCCATTGGTTAAAAGACATCTGGCGCGCCTCTCCAGGCTCTACTCTCCTATTAAGAAGCCACACCCGGTTTGTGACCTTAACCTCGTCCTGGGCGCCTTGGCTCTAAACCCTTTCGAACCCATGATGTCTGCCGACATCAAGCTAGTCGCGTTTAAGACAGCCCTACTGGTGGGGACTTGCGTCTGCACGCAGGGTCAGTGAAATCCAGGCACTGGTGTCTTCAGAGCCTTATACTACATTCTATGAGGACAAGGTCGTGCTTAGAACGCACCCCACATTCTTACCAAAGCTGATCTCTTTTCACCTGAATGAGGAGGTAGTGTTACCCACTTTCTTTGCGGACCCCAAGGACGATGCTCAGAGGGTTCTGCACTGTTTAGAGGTAAGGCGCGCTCTAAAATTCTACCTGGACAGGACTAAAAGCTTCCTCAAATCACAAGCTCTGCTACCTTTGGTGTGTCAAGGCCAGGCTATCAAGCTTCAGAAGTCTCCATCGCACGATGGATGGTAGCGGCCATCAAGGAGGCCTATGAGGGGCAGCACAAACCGATTCCGCCAAATATGCCTGGCTACGGTATCGGAGCCAAAGCTACAGCTGTGGCTTTTCAGAGGCATTTTCCGTGGCAGGTCATCAGCAGGGCAGCTACGTGGGCTACGCCTTCAGCAAGCAATACTGTTTGGATCCCAGCTCCAGGTCGGAAGCAGCATTTGGGCAGGCAGTGTTAAGGAACAGTTTTCTTAGGCGGATCACCTGTCCACCGTGGGGCTACATCCAGTTGTAATTGCCCATGCAGTATGGAGGAAAGGAGATGGGATGTAGGAGTAATTCATAGTTACTCACATACTCCTAGTCCAAAGTCCGCTTTCCTCCATGCTTCCCACCATCGTCCTCCCTAATAAAACTGGTGTCATTAGGCAATGGTAATATTGCCGACACGTCAAAGGGGACTGAGTGGGGGCGGAGTCAAAGGAGTGCATGCTCCCAGTGCCCCGCGCCTCCAACTTTAAAGGGGAAGAAGAGTTTTGGTGGAAAAGGTTACATCTCCCGTCCCTAGCGAGGGACACCCTTGCATTATGGAGGAAAGGACTACGGACTAGGATTACGTTAGTCACTACAGGGAGTGCTTATAATTATTTGGATACTGGTTAATAAGAGCCCCCTCCTACTTGATGGCAGAATCCAACACTGTTCCTCGGAGCATTGCTAGACACCAGTTCTTGCAGAGTCAGACCCTCGGACGAGAGAATAACTGCCCTCCTACAGAACGTGCATTGCCTCAGCAAAACCTGGTCAACCTCAGTCCGCAACTACAAGTCTTTGCTGGGCATACTGTCCACATGCATCCAACTGGTTAACAACTGCAGATTATGCATGGGGCCAGTGCAGGAATTCCTGGATGCCAGATAGATCCAAGTTTCAGGTTCCTCGGAGGACTGCATCATGCAGATGCCAGCTTTCAGAAAGGACCTGCTCCGGTGGTCAGTGAGAGAACACATCCTACAAGGTGCCCCTTTCAAGCTTTCCGGGCCATCGCATCACCATAACAACGGATGCTTCTCTGGAAGGCTGGGGATCCTGCTGCCAGGACCAGCAAACCAGAGGTTTGTGGTCAGAGTCAGAGAAGACCCAGAACATCGACCTGCTGGAGGTCCGATCAATATTCTGGGCACTGAAATCTTTCCTCCGCCTCCTTGGAGGGAAAGTGGTTTGGATCTACATGGACAACACAACAGCCATGTTTTACATCCTCAAGCAAGGGGGGGGACCAGATCGCCACAGCTTTCCAGGGAGGCCCAAGTGCTGTGGCATTGGGCGCTATAACAGAACATGTTCCTGATTCCGCTCAATCTACCAGGGATCCACAACACTCTGGCAGACTCCCCCAGCAGGGAGTTGCGCATTCGTCACAAATGACAGTTGCACAAGGACCAACTTCACCTGTTCCAGAGGTGGGACACCCCAGAGATTGACCTGTTTGCCACACGCGACAAAAGCTTTTGCAAGGCTTTGCCAGCAGGTTTCCCGATCCGTACAGCTTGGGGGGGGGGTGATGCCTTTCTGTTCCCTTGGGTGGGGAAATACCACTGTGTTTTTCCCCTAATTCCTCTGGTGCCACAAGTCCTATACACTTTCAAACAGTATCAGTGCAAACTGATATTGGTGGCCCCTGTGTGGCCGAGGCAGTATTGGAACTGAGAGCTACTGGCTCTTTCGGTGTCTGCTCAATTCAGGCTACAGTCGCTCTAGTCCAGGAACCAGGCAAAGGCTCTGCACCACGACCTGGCCTCTCTCAACCTGACGGCCTGGCTCATTTGTTCATAGAATTTAGGTCCCTTACCCTCCTGCAGGCTTGCGACGACATGTTGGCTAAAGCAAGGGCCCCTGCCACTCTGAAGTGCTACAAGAGCAAGTGGAAGCGTTTCCAGGTGTGGTGCAGAAGGCATCACCTGCATCCCCAGTCCATTAAACCAGAGGAACTAATACTGCATCTCTTGTCGCTGGCGGAGTCGGGTTTGATGCACTCCTCCATTAAAGTGCACCTGGCTGCAATCTCCAGCTACCGACGGTCTTCAGCAAAGTCTTCCCTTTGGTCCGATCGGCTAGTGAAAGTTGCTACAAGGTTTGTTTAGTTCATTTCTTGGAGTCCGGCGCCCCGCGCCAGCCTGGGAACTCCATGTCCTTGAGTCTTTGGGGACTGAGGTGTTGCGCTGGAAGGCGGAATCAGGGCAGCGCATGCTCCCAGGGCCTCACCTCCACGCACCTCTAAATTTAGAGGGGAAGAAGATTCCTCGCAAGGGACGCCCATGCAGTATGGAGGAAAGGGGAATATGAACTTAGAGGACGTTAGTCACTACAGTGTAACTTATAATTTCATCTCCAAGCTCACTCTATCAGAAGTACAGGAACTACTCTAGCGTGTATTGCTAATGTCTCCACTAGACGCAATATGCAAGGCAGATACTTGGCGTTCCATTCATACCTTTATGCAGCATGACTGCATTGACACTCTAAAGCAGACTCACAGGTTTGAGAAGCGGTGCTAAAACATCTATTTGCTGTTGTACCTTCTCACAACCCACCACCTTCTCAAAATACTGCGCGCTAATGTGTTTAAAGCATGTGATCTAAGCAGGTCCGCAGGCCTCAGAAGGCATACATTGCTCACCGTAATTGTATTTCTGATGCTTGTATCTCATTAGATTAACAGCACCCACCCATCCTCCCAGAAGGTGCATAGATGTTTCTTGCTCTATCTATATTTTCTGCTTTATTACAACTGTACTCACGCTACACTTCATGCCACCTAATGTCAGAAACAAAACAGTCTGAGGGACCTCGACACGCGAAGGACCATGGGCACATTAGACGTCACACTAAGGGATAGTATTACTGACACGCCCATTCGACGTGCCTTTTCGAGTTTCGAAACCGTATCATGTAATACTATACGACTACTACTATGTGTCCTATGCATAGCGTGTGAATCTAAGCAGATGCAAGCATCAGAAATAAGAACGAAATGAACTATACATTCCTGATGCTTGTGAATCTGCCTAGTTGCATGCTGTGCATATAGTCCGATATCTAGTGGTAATTGCAGAGTATTGCATCTTATCTTTAGTGGATCAAAAGGGGATGTCAACATGGGCATGCTTGTAACTCTATCCCCAATGTGACGTGTGGTGTACCCAAGATCCTTCACGCTTCGAGGTCCCTCAGATGTTTTTTTTCTGCCGAGCTAGCTGGTCGCCTTATGCAGAGCTTGAAAAACTTGCTAATTTATATCTTGGTCCACGACCTCCGGTCTTTTAGTATTCGTCCCCTTCATCAACTACTTCACAACCAACCCCGAAGACCATGGAAGACAACTCCAGACTTCGAAGACTGGTGCTCAGGTCGACGCTGTCGACCGCGTGGCCTCGGCCCTCAGGCCAGGCCTACAAAGTAGGGAGAGTGCGGTCCGGGGCTCTTTCTTTGAAGAATGCATTTCCTTCTCCCCCCTTTCCCCTTCTGGTTTTGCTGTCGCTATTAACCTGAGCTATGGACGGGACACCTTTTAAATGTTGCCCTTCTTGCAACAGCAAGTACCCTTGGAAAAAGACACACCAGCGATGTAATTAGTGTCTACCTCGCAATCATCATGAGGAGTCCTGTCGGTCTTGCAAGCTTTTATGTCCTAAGATGTTAAAAGAACAGCGAGTAAAATGGTGGGTGGCTCTGCCATGCAGAAGGCTGAGGGTAGCTCCCCCGCCGCCGCAGGCGCATCGAGTAACAAGGAAGTGAGCGACGGCTGTGGCACTGACGCAGAGGCCATTGGCCTATCTTCGGAGCAGCCACACTCTGAGGTGTCCGTCCTCGGCCCCGGCAGGCAGACCACCGGTTCTGCTATGGGGAGTGTGCACTCCGCCGACAGGGATGCACACACCACACAAAGGAAAGCACTCCCCCAAAGGTCTCCTCCGGGCCTCCTCGACTGACTTGTTGAGACGGCCAAAGATGCCAACGGGTACGCTAATATCTTCAACGGAACCCGCCAATCCACAGTTGACCGCCCTCCCCGCAACAGTCTATGCGGCATGCGTCCAGGTACTGAAGTCACAAGGGCGTTGGCACCAAAATTCATAAGAGCGCGCCTGGGACCTAAGACTTCAGCAACGCCGAAAACTGCGACGAAGCCGCCAGGGCTGTTGAAATCCCTTCCAGATGTGCTGGAGATCCACAAAAGTCTTTCAAATTTCATCTCAGCAGCAAATAGGCCTAAAGACACGTTAAAGAACACGTCCAGATGTCGAAGGTCAGGAAGAATATTCTGAAGTTTCCCAGCCCCTGTCTAAGACCTGTCAGACAAGGCTCTGCGCCTAAGGACACAGGTCCCCAAGATGAGCCCTTCCCCTCTCCAGACCCCTTTCGGTCATCCTTATGGACCAGCGATGGGTTTGAGGGGGTACATAAACTTTCTGAATTTGTTGACTTTTCAGAAAAGGTTATGATCCCTAAAAGGCCTAGAGAGGAAGACTACTATCCTACTATGTCTAAATTTCAAAGGCCCTCCAGCCACACTCCTCATGAATAGATGTTTTATCTGACGGAACCAGAGGAGTTTCCTCTGGACCCTTATGAGCAGGGAGATGATCCTTTTGAGGAGCCCATATATACCAGTCCCCAGATTGGGGTGATGAGCAACCAGTAGGCGAAGCCCCATGGCTGTCACCGTCCACTACCCCAGATCCAGACACATTGTGCTTAGATCCTCCTGCTTCACCCCCTATAAAACAGGTATCTCCCATCGATGACTAGATGGCATTCAATGCTATCCTGAAAAAGGTGGCAGAATACTTTCAGATTGCCACTCAAGTGGCGGTGCAAGACACCAACTTCGTAGAGATATTTTGAAAGAGAAACCACCTTCAAGGCAGGCGATAAATCTGTTAAACGCCATCAAACGGCGTATCGCCCCCTCTTTGCTGAGACTATCGCAAACCAGGGCAGTAAACCCACGGGTCGAAACTCTTTTGCCCCTTGCCTACAGATCCACTTTACATCTGGGGACATGCCACTGCTATTTCCCTAGTGGTAACGACGATTAGGAAGAGAGCAGGAGTACTCTTGTCTACAGTCGAAGCGCCGCCGGACAAGGACTGCAAGTAGTTGTATGCCCTGGGGATGCGCGTTAAAACAGCAGCAGCCTATTCCACCAGGATAGCTAACAATACCACATTGTTAGCTAGCTACAGCGACGTCCACTGGAACCTGCTCCAGGAAGTCCCAGAGCCAACACAATCACGCCTGCTGGTGGTTATGTCCGAGGGGAGGCATTCTTAAAAACACCCTGGATGCTGCAGAGACAGCAGGACAAACACTGGCCCAAGGTACCTTGTTGAAAAGGCACGCATGGTTGAACTCTGGATTCAAACCGGAAACACAGGCTTCCCTCATTAACAAACATGTAGAAGAATCTAACCTGTTTGGAAAGGCGGTGGACGAGACTTCAGAGACTATGAAAAAGGAACATGAGACCTTGAAGTCACTAAGCCAGATAATAGCGACCCTATTGGCAGCGAGGGATAGCTTTCACTGCTCCTTTTGCAGACAATCTTTCCTACACTGTGCAGTGAGCTTTGGTGCGTTTTTCGAACCGGACGAGATCTTGTGTGCTGTTTGTGTTGTTTGAATGTTGTTGATGCAGTGTGGTAAAGTGCGTGCGGATTGCTGGTGAGAGATGGTTGTGAGTTTTGGGTGGGTTCCGTATGCAGAGATTTGAAAGTTGGGTTAGTGGGGGTCTGTATCCTGGTTCTAATGCTTCTTGTTCGAGGGGATTGGGTCCTCCGACGTATTCCATATCTATGACATGTAATCACCACAGCTGTGCTGCTTCGGAAACTTTTCCGGCGTCTGCGTCCTGCGTCGATGACCTCGATGCGCCGACGTCTAGGACCTCCTCCGACGTCATCCGATGTGATAAGTAGGACGCACGACGCCCGTAGCCTCAGTTCCGTTTTTTCCGCGAACGTGTTGCTTCGTGTTTCTCGGTTCTAAGCCTCGACTCTTTGGAGTTCTGTTCTTTCTGGTTCTTCGAACCTGTTCGTTTGTGAATTTCCTTCGGCGATGTCTTCCACTTCGTCTTCAACCCCGCGTCCGGGCTTTAAGAAGTGCGGGGAGTGTGGGTCCAAGATGTCGGTGACTGACTCGCACGACGCCTGCCTCTGGTGCCTCAGGGTGGCCCACGACACGGATGACTGTATCGACTGCCAGTCGCTCACGTCCAAGGCCTTACGCGAGCGTAAGAAGAAATTGTCGGTAGGTCGGGTGTCCAAGCCCCGGAAATCGAAGTCGGCGGGGCTTTCGACGGATGATTCGAGGGGTGACTCTCCGCGTCATCGTCGGAAGTCTCGTCGGGCTTCTTCTAGGAGTCGGTCTCGCCACTCCTCAGCCTCTTCGAGGCATTCTTGGAAGCGCCGACACCGGTCGCCTTCCAGGTCCTCTTCAGAGGTCTCTGCCCGGCACGTCGGTTACCCCACCAGCCGTGCGACGCCGGAGGAATGGGCTTCCTTCGGGAAGAAGATGTTGGCGATTCTTGAGTCGCAGGGTACTCAACCGTCCGCGCCCCCGAGTGGGGTCGGCCGTGAGAGGTCGAGAGCCACCGCTCGCAAGAGTGGTCGGCACGAGTCACGGGAGAGGTCCCGTTCGGACAAGGAGGCTCGTTCTCGCCGTGCCCGTTCCAGGTCCCGGTCCTCGACGCGATCGAGACCGTGTGTACCTGTGATGTCTTCGAGGAAGACATCGACGTCTGAGGCGTCGAGGGCGTCGACAGGCTTTCTCGAGGCTCCGAGGAAGTCGTCGAAGCCGTCGACGATCAGGTCGTCGAGGGACACGCTCGGGGCTCCGGCTTCGAGGGCTGTGTCGACGCCGCCGATACTGGAGGCGCTGCATCTGACGTCGACGCCGATTTCCTCGATGCCGATCCTCTCGGCGCCGTTGCCGGTTTTCTCGACGGCGGCGCTGATTCGCTCGACGCCATCGACGCCTTTCGTGTCGGAGGTGCCCCGTGTCTCGGGTGTACCCCCTAGGAAGGCTCTGGCTAAGAGCAGGCACTCTCGGGTGCCTTCTTTTCGCCACCTGGAATATATTTCAGAGGCGGATG
The DNA here is from genome assembly GCF_040938575.1 of Ambystoma mexicanum. Lineage (NCBI taxonomy): Eukaryota > Metazoa > Chordata > Amphibia > Caudata > Ambystomatidae > Ambystoma > Ambystoma mexicanum. The sequence continues at coordinate 41,456,043 of NC_090937.1, forward strand.
AGGATTCTGATGGCCTGGTTCCTCGTCAGGTGCCAGATGACATTGTCTCGGGCCATAGTCAGTTTGACGATTTGAGGCAGTCTCTGCATGATGCCAGTGGACTGGACACCTCTCCGGAGGTGGAATTTTGTAGGCCTGAGCCTGGCTCCCATGCCGATTCCTCGTACCGGCGCCTTATGGCTAGGGTTTCTGAGTATCTGGGATGGTCTGCTCCCCCAGGGGAGTTTGTGCAGGATGACCTGACGGACAGCCTTGATGTTGGTCCCCCAACTGACCCGGTACTGCCGTTCCATATGGCTTTACAGAGAAGGGTGGCGGCGGCTTGGACTGCTCCGGAGAGTCTCCCGGCGGTGGGCAAGTCCTTGTCGCGTAAATACCGTCCAGCCAGTAGCGACCCCTGCTACTTGACCAGGCACCCCACTCCGGAAAGTTTGGTGGTGCAGGCGACCACGGCCCCGGCAAAGCAGGCGTCGTACCCTACCATCCCTCCTGATAGGGACGACAAGCGTTTTGATGGCTGGGCGAAGAAAGTGTTTTCTTCTGGTGGTATGGCGCTTCAGGCGGCCAACTCCATTTGTGCCTTGTCACGTTTCACGCACACTCTGTGGAACTGTGTTGCGTTAGCGGCTGAACATATTCCCGAACGGGATGAACGGGATGGTTTCCTTGCTATGGTCCAGGATGGTAAGGATGCCATGTGTGAGTCCGTTCAGTCGGGTCTGGGCTTGGCTGAATGCGTCAGTAGGTCCATGGCGGCGAGCACCGTGATACGCAGGTTTGCGTGGTTGCGGAAGTCGGGGTTTGCTCCTGATGTGCAGTCCCGGCTCCTCAACATGCCCTTTGACGGTGAACACCTTTTTGGCAGCAAGGCTGACGAGAGCCTTGAGAGGTTGCAGACCTCAAAAGCTGCAGCGAAGTCGTTGGGCGCTGCAGTTCGCCAACCTCCGCCTTTTCGTCCTAGGGGACAGCAGTGGAGGGGTGGTTCCTTTCGCTATTACTCGTCCTTCAGTAAAGCGAGAGGGGCTGGCAGTCAAAGAGGCCAGCGCAGGGGTACCAGAGGTGGACCACAGGGTACCCGTGGTGCCAAGGCCGCTCGGGCAGTTGCCTCTTTGCCCTCAGGTAACGCCGCAGCCGCTCCTACTCAGTCATGAGGCCATGTCCCATGGTTCGCCGGTTGGGGGAAGGCTGACGCAGCATCTTGTAGAGTGGCAAGCCATTACTTCAGATGTGTGGGTTCTGGAGATCATAGCCCACGGCTACTGTCTTCCCTTTCGGCACAGGCCTCGCGACAATCCACCGGGGAACCTCTTTGAAGTGTCCGGATCCGCTCCTTGCGCAGGTAATTCAAGCCCTGCTGGAGAAAGGCGCTATAGAACTGGTGCCTGTAGCGGAGAGGAACAAGGGATGGTATTCCCCTTATTTTTTGATTTCCAAGAAAGACGGGGGATTGAGACCCATCATGGACTTGCGCGGTTTGAACAAACTCCTCAGGAAGGACAAGTTCAAGATGGTTACTCTCTCTCAAGTCCTCCAGGCCCTTCAGCTTCAGGACTGGTTGGTGTCACTCGACCTCAAGGATGCTTACTTCCATGTGCCGATCCATCCCAAGCACAAGAAGTACCTGAGGTTCGCGGTTGGCGACTCGCACTTTCAGTTTCGGGTCCTGCCGTTCGGATTGACCTCCGCCCCGAGGGTTTTCACCAAGCTCATGGTGGTGGTGGCAGCGCATCTCAGGCAAGGGGGGATTCACGTCTACCCCTACCTGGACGATTGGTTGATCAGGGGGAGCTCTCCCGAGCAAGTCCTGGATCATCTGTCCGTCACCTGCCGCTCCCTTCACTGGCTGGGCTTCTCCCTCAATTTAAAGAAGTCCCATTTGACGCCAACGCAGAGGCTCCAGTACATCGGAGCAGTGCTCGACACTTCCCTGGGGCAGTGTTTTCCTCCCCAGGTGAGGGCTCTTCACATTCAGCAGATGGTGCGCAAGTTTCAGCATGCCCAGACGCTCCCAGCGTTCGAGTTCTTGAGGTTGCTCGGCCTCATGGCATCCTGCATTTTTCTGGTGCCAGAGGCTCGCCTGCGAATTAGATCTTTGCAGTGGGCACTCAAGATGCAATGGTCACAGTCCTCCGGCAGGATGTCGGACCCGATTCAGGTGCCGCCCTCGGTCGCCCGGGACCTTCTGTGGTGGGCCGTCGAAGGCAACTTGATGAAGGGGGCTCCATTTTGGCTTCCCTGGCCGGAGGTGGCGATCGTGACGGATGCATCCCTCACGGGATGGGGAGCTCATGCCAACGGGCTGACAGTCAGCGGTTGTTGGTCTCCGTCGGAGTCCAGACTCCATATCAATCTGTTGGAGCTGAGGGCCGTCAGGCTAGCCCTGAAGGCTTTTCTGCCGACTGTGTGAGGAAAGAATGTCCTGATCCTGACGGACAACACAGTGGCCATGCACTACCTCAACAAAAAGGGGGGGGGCAGGGTCACTTCCTCTGTGCAGGGAGGCGATGCAGCTCGAGTTCTGGGCCATCCAGCAGGAAGTTTCGATCTCGGCAGTTCATCTGGCCGGAGTCGAAAACGTGACGGCGGACGCTCTGAGCAGGCAGAGCACGATCTCTCACGAGTGGGAGTTGGCTCAGGAGATTCTCCTGGAGATCTTCGCCCTTTGGGGGACCCCTCAAGTGGATCTCTTCGCCTCCAGTGTCAACCGGAAGTGCGAAAGGTTTTGCTCGCGGGAATTTCCTCCAAAAGGAGCCTTAGGAGACGCGTTCGTGGTGGAGTGGTCGTTCCCGCTGCTGTACGCGTTTCCTCCAGTCCCCGTCATCCCGCAAGTGCTGCGGAGGTTACGGAAGTTCGGTTCCCGGATGATCCTCATTGCTCCGGCGTGGGCTCGGAGGACGTGGTACCCGGACCTTCTCGACTTGTCCATCTGCCCTCCACGTCGTCTTCCCTACCGAGACGATCTGCTCTCACGGGAGGGGGGTCTGGTTCTCCATCCAGAGGTCAGATCCCTCAACCTTCACGCTTGGCTTCTGAAAGGTTGAGGTATAGGGATTGGGACCTCCCTGAAGACGTGTTGCAGGTGTTGCTTTCGGCCCGAAGGCCAGCAACTAAGTCTCTGTACCGTTGCCGTTGGCGTAAGTTCTGCGACTGGTGCAGAGTTCGGAATGTGGATCCTTTTGCATGTGACATCCCCATGGTTCTGTCCTTTTTGCTTTCTTTGGCCCACAGGGGCTTGCAAGTGGGTACCATTAAAGGTTACCTGGCGGCGCTGTCCATCTTTAAGCGCTCGTCTGATGAGTGTTCTTACTTTAAGATCCCTTTAATTTCACAGTTTCTCAAAGGGCTCACTAATGTGTTCCCTCCGTCACCTTTCCTGGTGCCCGGTTGGGATTTAAACCTTGTTCTTAGGTTTCTTATGGGTGCTCCGTTTGAGCCTTTGCATTCTTGCCCTTTGAGGCTGTTAACTCTGAAAACTGTGTTTTTAGTTGCGGTTACTTCCGCTCGCAGAGTGAGTGAGTTACAGGCACTTTCAGTTAAGCCACCCTTCACTGTTTTCCACAAGGACAGGGTTGTCCTTCGAGTTCGTCCTTCTTTTCTTCCGAAGGTTGTGACGGAATTTCATTTGGCCCAGAAGGTTGTTTTTCCGGCATTCTATCCTCCTCCGCATCCTGGTAAGGAAGAGGAGAGGCTCCATAGGCTTGATCCTAGGAGAGCTTTAAGCTTTTATGTTTCCCGCATGTCCCGGGTCAGAGTGGACGATCAACTCTTTATTGGTTACGCTGGTAAGCGTTTGGGGCAAGCTGTGACGAAACAGACTTTGTCCCGCTGGATTATTTTGGCCATCTCGGAGTGTTACCGCTTGGCGGGTAAGGACCCACCGGCTGGCTTGCGGGCCCATTCTACCAGGGGTGTGGCTGCATCTACTGCGCTGCAGAGGGGTGTTCCTATTCGCAACATCTGTGATGCAGCCACCTGGGCTTCAGTACATACATTTGTACGGCATTATTCCCTCGATTCCATCAGAGGGCAGGATCTGGCCTTTGGCAAGGCGGTCCTTTGCTCTGCTATTTGATTGGCTATTGTAAATTTGTTTCTAAATTCTTTCCCTCCTCCTTGTTTTGGTACTGCTTTGGGAATCTGTCATAGATATGGAATACGTCGGAGGACCCAATCCCCTCGAAGAACAAGTTACTTTCTTACCTGGTAACGTTCTTTCGATGGGATGGTCCGACGACGTATTCCATATCGCTCCCGCCCTGCCTTCCCCGCTGCAGAATTTCTTTTGCGATTGCAGCTTGCGTTCCGCAAGGCTTTGTGTCTGACTGGCAGTTGACTTCTCCAGCATTGGATCTTTCATGGATTCACATGCTTAGAATATTCCCCGTCGTCAGACTGGGAACCCTCGGTACACATATATATAGTCATTTCCAATAGGAAAAACTTCTGCCCTATCCCCGTCTGCGTCCTCTACGGGGCCGCCCACGTACGCCCCGTTGGACGTGATGGTATATAAGCCCCGCCCCCGCGGGTCCCTTCAGATTTCAACCGTCTCCAAAGATAGTGGGATCTCCTCGTGTATTTTCTTCAAATACTTATCGATTGTTTCTAACTCCTGCGAGTTGGTCTGTTTGGTCCGCTTCCAACTCCTACGAGTTTTGTTAGTTAGTCTGGCAATAATGTCGGGTAAGCCTCTTTTCCGCCCGTGTGCCACGTGCGGTCTAAAGAAGGTTTATGAAGGGGATGGCCATCTTGACTGCATCTACTGCCTTCACCCCCACCACTCGGCGGACCAATGTGATATCTGCAAGGGGTTTTCCCAAAAAACCCTGAAGGACCGGAATCGGCGACTGGTCTCGTGGCTGAACGACGGCGCTGGAGCGTACCCTCAGTCGGAGGTAGGATCGGTGCGCAGTATCGCCTCAGCGAAAACATCAGAAGCCTCCCGACGCTCACATCCGTCAGAACCTCTGGCCAAAAAATCACGACCTACGGGGAAGGACGTGCCTCGAAGTCATTCCTCTAAGGCCTCATCGAAAGAATCAACGAAGAAATCATCTTCCTCTTCTTCTTCGTCGAAGAAAGACAAGGACAGGCCAAAATCCTCCTCGAGCGATCAGAAAAGATCAGCTACGAGTAGAGAGGCGGATAAACACAGGGAGAGCTCCGCGAAGGCGGGACCGCCTAAGCCACCTGCAGGCCCTCCGTCGACGACGGCGACGATCCAAGTGCCCACTCCGTCACAGTCCCCCGCCTTTCAAACGGGCTCATCGTCGACGACGATTCCCTCGTCGACGGAGTTCCAGGCCTGGAGGCCAGAAACGTTCGACATGGGGCTACCCGACACACTGCTACAAGAACAGCCAGTTTCGATCGCCTCCAAAGAAGACGACGGCTTCAGAATAGTGAGCCCGGAAGACCTGGGGCTACGGCCCAGATTTCCTTCTGGTGCAACCTGCTCTCAAGTTTTCACCCAGCCTCCAAACGCCCAGGCTACTCTCTCCATGGAGGTACTTTCCTCCTTACACTCGCTCTTAAAGTCCCTGGACGAAAGGCTCCCGCCTGTTCCGACGACTCCCCTCGTCGACGAGCCCGGACCTTCACACCGCCCGACTAGATCGGCCGTGGGCCCAACTGCGCCAACAGTCCAGGAAGAAGGTGAGCTCTCGGACTCCCTCTCTGAACAGGGGTCAGCTTCTGATATCTCCCTCTCGCCGTCGAGAGACCCGTCATGGGTTTCGGACGTGGAGGTGGATCCTCCGAAAAGTCCCATTCACCCATCTCCACCGGATGACATAGGGGCCTTCCATTCCATGATGGAAAAAGCCTGCAAGGAGTTCGGTTTGACCCAACAAGAAGAAAAGAAGGACTGCTTCCTCTTTGACCACATGGGCAAGAATAGGCGTTCCGTTTTTTCGATTCCGATACTGGACCACGTATGGAAAGAGGGCGTCCAAACCATGCGGCATCCATTCTCGGAACCTGCGGTCAAAGGCCGCGTAGAGAAAAAATTTAAAGTTCCAGATTCGACGCCAAAATGCCTCTCTGCGCAACCCACGCCTGACTCGGTGGTATCGGCGGCGGCGACGAGAAAGGCAAAGGCCCAGCATAAGTGCTCTACCCCGCCGGACTCCGAAGCTAGACGCCAAGACGCTTTCGGTAAGAAGATCCTGTCAGTGGGAGCGTCAACAGTGAAAGCAGCGAACTCCCTGGCAATCATGGCCAGGTATGACAGGGAGATGTGGCACAGACTGGCACCCATTTTGGACCACCTCCCCGAAGAACACAGAAAATCAGCTATGTCCCTGGTTCGTGAAGGAGAAGAAGCCTCGAACCATGCTATCAATATAGCGGTGCACCTGGCAGACTCGGGGTTCAAACAAATTAACAATGGAGTGGTTCTACGACGCCAGGCCTGGCTCAAGTGCACCAACTTTAGACCCGAGGTGCAATATAAGGTCGTCGACATGCCTTTCGAAGGTGACCACCTGTTTGGCAAAAAGGTGGATGAGGCCTTGAAAGGAATGAAGGAGGACTCTGAGACGGCGCGCTCGCTGGGCTCTCTCCAAAGCGGTAAGCCCTTTCGTTCCTTTCGCCCCTTTAGAGGAGCTACGGGAAACGCACGATTTGCGGGATCCAGGGATAGAGCATTCGGGAGGTCTTCATATCCGTCCCAAGGCTATAGACGCGCCTCACAGTCCTCGACCCGACGCAGAAATTTCCAGGCCTCTAAGAGACGTCCCACCTACTCGTCGTCGACGGGAAAACAAAAAGATCAACAATGACGTTCTAGAAGGGAGAGTGTCAAGTTGCGTCGAGGAATGGGAGTCAATTACGACAGATCGGTGGGTTCTGGACACGGTGAGACTGGGACATTCCCTAAGATTCAAATCCAGACCTCCAAGACGTCCACCGATACGCCTGTCTCAACCACACCTAAGCGTCTTGCGTCGAGAGGTTGCGCTCATGCTAAAAAAAGGCGCCATCGAGTTAGTCCCTGCTTCACAGAGAGGCTTAGGGGTTTACTCACGCTGCTTCGTAGTAAAGAAACCAAACGGGAAGTGGCGCCCCATCCTCGACCTACGGGACCTCAACAAAACCCTGCTGAGTCAAAAGTTCAAGATGCTTACTCTACAGGAGGTAATCAGATCGGTCCAAAAGAACGATTTCCTAGCGTCTCTGGACCTCCAAGATGCGTATTTTCACATTCCGGTGCGCACTCACCACAGGAGGTTCCTGAGGTTCCTAGTCGGCCAAACACACTACCAATTTGCTGTGCTCCCTTTCGGCCTGAAGTCCTCCCCAAGAACCTTTACAAAGTGCCTAGCACCCGTACCAGCCTGGCTGCGGAAGGAAGGGCATCACGTTTACCCGTACCTCGACGACTGGCTCGTGAGGGGATCCTCCCCAGCGTCGACCAACGACAGCCTATTGACCACCTTGCGACTGCTACAGCGTCTGGGATTTGCAGTGAACTACGAAAAGTCTTCACTAAAGCCCTCGAAGAGCTTGAAGTTCCTAGGTGCTCAATTCGACACCCACACGGGACTAGTGAAACCATCCCTGGAAAGGTTGTTGAAAATCAAACACCTGACAAGCCAACTTCGTTTACAGAGAAGGTTGTCAGTAAGAAAATATGCGGCTCTCCTCGGCTCCATGGCATCGTGCATCCACCTAGTCGCGAACTGCCGGTTGTTCATGAGACCTCTACAGGAGTTCCTATCAGACAGATGGAAGCAGGCCACAGGCCGCTGGTCGGACAAGATAATAGTCGACGACGAACGAGTTATCAAAGCCATCCGACGGTGGAAAGTGGCGCGCAACCTGGACAGAGGGGTCCCCTTGCAGGAGCCGGAATTTCAGAACACCATCATTACAGACGCCTCTCTGTCGGGCTGGGGAGCACACATGTCACGTCACCAAACCCAAGGCAGGTGGTCGTCGACCGATTCTCGCCTACATATCAACGTCCTGGAGCTAAGGGCGGTGAGATGGGCCCTGAAATCTTTCCTCCCACACATCAAGGGGTCAAAAGTAAGAGTGCTCACGGACAATACGACAGCTATGTTCTACCTGATAAAACAGGGTGGCACCAGATCCAGGACCCTCTCGAAGGAAGCTCAAAAGATCTGGCATTGGGCTTTAAAACACCACATCTCCCTAGTGGCATACCACCTACCGGGAGCGAAGAACTTACAGGCGGATTCCCTGAGCAGGACTATGTCACAAATACACGAGTGGGAGCTGGACTCCACTCAACTCGGGGAAATCTTCGAAAGATGGGGGACCCCGTCGATCGATCTCTTCGCCACGGAAAGAAACCGGAAATGTGCTCAGTTCGCGAGCAGATGGCCCCAAACAGACTCCCTGGGGGAAGCGTTCTCGTTTCCGTGGACAGGCAAGTTCCTCTACGCCTTCCCTCCATTTCCCCTCATACGGAGGACGATCCAGGGGATCCACAGGTACAATTGCCGGGTCATCCTAGTGGCCCCGCGCTGGCCGAGGCAACCATGGTTCTCAGACCTCCTTCATCTGTCGCTGGATCAGCCGATACCATTCAGGAAAGTACCGAACCTCCTGTCCAGGGACGAGGGGACGGTGTGGCACCACAATCCGGACAGCCTGAACTTAACTGCATGGCTCCTGACTTCTCGGAGTTCGGGAACCTAAAAGTCTCGACTGATTGCCGAAGGATTCTGCAGGCGGCCAGAGCCCCGTCCACTAACCAATCATATGTAAGCAAATGGAAAAGGTTCTGTATATGGTGTCAAACACAACAGAATATACAACCTTTTGGAAGTAACTCCGGAGCAAATCCTCCCGTATCTTCTTCATCTTGCGGAAAGCGGACTGTCATCATCGTCAATCAAAGTACACCTGGCGGCTGTTTCGAGATTTACCAGAAGAAGACAGTCCCCTCCACTATTCAGTGACAGGCTAGTGAAGCATTTCATGAAGGGTCTGTTTAGAACCTTCCCTCCGGAAAAACGGTTCCCACCGTCGTGGAGTCTGAACACGGTTCTAGCTGCCTTAATGAAGCCTCCCTTTGAGCCAATGTCCTCTTCATCTCTACAATTTCTATCTTGGAAACTCGCGTTCCTAGTTGCCATCACTTCGGCTAGAAGAATGTCGGAACTACAGGCACTGGTCATAGACCCTCCATATCTGAGGTTCTTTAAGGACAAAGTTATTTTATCAACTAACCCTTCATTCATCCCAAAAGTACCGTCGGTCTATCATAAGCACTCGACCCTGGTACTCCCTACTTTCTTTGCATCTCCTTCGTCGACGGCGGAGAAGGCTCTTCACACTCTGGACGTCAAAAGGGCACTAAAATTTTACCTACAAAAAACGCAAGATATCAGAACCACCAGACAGCTATTCGTCGCCTACGGCCCCTCGGCTAGGGGTAAGGCTATCTCCAAACAAGGTCTGGCTCGCTGGGTCTCCTCGGCGATTACCCTGTGTCATTCCAAGGCTGGGAGACCTCTACTACATCGTCCCAGAGCCCATTCCACGAGATCGACATCTTCCTCCGTGGCTCTATGGGCAGGAATTCCGCTGACGGACATCTGCCAGGCGGCGGCATGGTCTGTTCCGCACACGTTTACGCGCCACTACTGCCTGGAAAAGCAGCACGCGGATGAGGTACAAATGGGAAGGGCAGTGCTTCGCCACCTTTTTCAATGAGGTAAGCCAAAGTTTCAAGTAGAATGCTGCCTATTATTATTTGGCCTCAGCTGGTTTTTCATAGTGTATACATGAATGTGCATAGTTTATTGACCTAAACATAAGTGGTTGGGTAGATATGTGCGCAAGGGGTGCATACTGAGTCATATGACATAGCATTGTATGGCGAAAATCCGTTTCGTATCAGTATAATAAGTTGTTGCTTACATACATGGTGTAAACGGTAGTGTTTGGGGGTGTCTCTACGAATGTAAGTTACATTGCACTCTCACCTCCTTCTTGATGTTACTGCTTTACAATCTATTCTAAGCATGTGAATCCATGAAAGATCCAATGCTGGAGAAGGGAGTAGTTTCTTACCTGTAACTCCATTTCTCCAGCATTGGTATCTTTCATGGATTCACATGCGCCCTCCGGCCTCCCCGGACTGCAATGTGGAAGATTGGTATGTAAGCAAGTTTTCCCCCGTTATCTTGGAGGGGTCGAAATCTGAAGGGACCCGCGGGGGCGGGGCTTATATACCATCACGTCCAACGGGGCGTACGTGGGCGGCCCCGTAGAGGACGCAGACGGGGATAGGGCAGAAGTTTTTCCTATTGGAAATGACTATATATATGTGTACCGAGGGTTCCCAGTCTGACGACGGGGAATATTCTAAGCATGTGAATCCATGAAAGATACCAATGCTGGAGAAATGGAGTTACAGGTAAGAAACTACTCCCTTATGTCACACGTTCTGGGGGAAAAAACTACAACTGAGGCTACGGGCGTCGTGCGTCCTACTTATCACATCGGATGACGTCGGACGTCGGAGGAGGTCCTAGACGTCGGCGCATCGACGTCATCGACGCAGGACGCAGACGCCGGAAAAGTTTCCGAAGCAGCACAGCTGTGGTGATTACATGCCATAGATATGGAATACGTCGTCGGACCATCCCATCGAAAGAACGTTACCAGGTAAGAAAGTAACTTGTTCTTCCATTTGATTGTATTCCTGTGGGTGGGGTTGTTGCTGATTTCTTATTGCCCATCTGACTGTAGTGTGTGATGGTCTGTCTCAGTCCCGGCTGTGTCCGTAATGAGCATTGTATACTATGATTGGGTGTGTCCAATTTCTCTCCCTCTGGTGTGGGAGCTGAGGTTGGGTGTTCCCTATTCCCTTGCTATCTCTTGTGACATTGGTCTGTTGGAGCTTGGTGTGGTTCAGGGCAAGGGTGCTATTGATGAGTCGCCCTAGTACTTCCGTCTTGGTCAGCCTATGTATTCAGTCTGTCGTCCTATCATGCCTATCTCTCAGTTGGTCGTTCAGTATGTCGTGGAGTGTCTTCCTTAAAATCTATTGTTTGGTTGTTGCTTGTGTGTGATAGCGCAGCGTGCTCCCATCTGTATCCTAATGGGCTTTGTATAATGTGATTGGATACGTCTATTCGTCCATCTCTGCTTTTGGAGCTGAGGGATGGGTGTTCCCTATTCCCTTGCGATCTATCATGACGAGGGTCTGTTAGAGTTTAGGAGTGGTTTACGGCGAGGATGCTATTGATGATTCGTCCTAGTACTTCCGTCTCGGTTTTGCTATGCATTTGTCATGATCACTTCAAGGGTTTCTGGTTTAGATTCAGGATTTCGGGCCAGGCGGGATTCTTTGTATAGATCTGTAGGCTCTAGGTGGGTTTTAGCATGGCAAACCTGGCATTCTTACAGTCCACAGTATCAAGTTAACCATAGACTTCCATAGAAACTCAATAGTATCCCAATACCCCTAAAATGGCTGTGCTGCGGGTCACTGTTATCTTAGAGAACCAGACATTGGGCATTGATGGCTATATAAGCCCTCCCTCTGCAGTAACGTGTACTTCGTGTTAGGTCCGCTGATAGTGGTGTAACGCTACAGGCGCTCAGCTCACAGAACCTGCAGAATAAAAGAAAAGTAATGTTAATAACCTGAACCACTCACAGAATATCTACAGACCACAGACTAGTATTACCCGACCAAAGTTTCCACAGCCGCAGTCCTCCAACAGAAGATTTCTTCCGTTGCAGTTCAGTGAACAGCCTTCGTCCACAGCCGCAGCAACATTGTGAGATTTTCCGACCTCTGAATACAGGCAAGACAAAGGTACCATAGTTAAATAGCGAACATTCCAGAATTAAAGGTGAAGGAAAATACCATACGCTCATACGTACCTGAAGCTCCCATGAGTTTTTCTCACATTCCAACGCTGCGCTTCACAGAAGAAAGCTTTAGTTTTCAAAACAAACTTACGCTGTGCAGCACTCCTTTCCGTAATACGCGCGCATACTTACCACAATAGAAAAACCATATCAGGTTACCAAAGGCACTCCGTTTTCGTGCGCTTTCACTATTGCAAGCACGCCAACATACCTCAAGAAAAGGTTTCATATTTTTTCCTCTAACGCAGAGTTCTTCAGTTAAAGCTTATTCTTCAGAGAACCTGCAAAAGGAAAAAATAATTATTAAAGTCAGCCAGAGATCCCTCCAACTTTGGAACGTTTTTCTCAGACATCTAACTACCCCTTTTTCTGACAAGAGACTTGTATCAAATTGTAAGTGATTTCAATCCAGCACTCCAACTAAGTCGATGCTTAGTATGTGATGCCCAATTGAAACCCTTATATATTTGTATGTCAAAAGTTCTTTTAATTCTGGATGATGTACCCTTATATAATGCCCCTCTCTTTGAATTCCCCCGGTCTCACTGAACCAAGAAATATGTTTGTTTTGCAAATTAAAAGATTTATTTGAAGAATTGAACAATATATAGATGACACTTTTATGAATATGAATAATATCTGAATATCACACTTATGAATATGAACAATGATCAGCAATGGGCAATCTTACAACATCAACAATCTCTTTAATCAATTAGAAGTAGGAATAGGAAGAATAATGTAGTAGAGAACAACTTTGTGTGGTTCAAGGAAATGCAATGATAGGAAAGAATTCAACACAGAAAGAAACTTGATATGAATTCAACCAAAGACAATATAATCACTCTTTCCCGCTGTTACTCACTCCCCCCAATATGCAATATGAAGAGATGAATGAGGGCACACAGGTATCGGGATTAACAATTAACAATTGCAGTTTCAATCCCGATTCCCCCCCAGCAAGCTTAGAGAGAACAGTAATGATAAAACAGGTCAATTGCTTTTAAATGTGGTTTGAATGGGAAAAATGCTAAATATTATTTTAATTCGATAAATTGAATTCAGAACTATTGAGAGTGGCTTTGGATTGGTTCAGGTAGACGCTAGCAATGATTGTTGAATGGTTAGCAGATGGAAAATGAAATTCAGAAGTTGAAAACAAGAAATAGCTGTTTTTACAGGTGGTGAACTTGAGCCAAATGCAAATTCGCTGCAACTTTTCTGCGTGTGCAAGAATTATAAGGAATGTCATTGGGTTTGTTTGAAAGCTGTTGATGTTAGCTTCAAAATGACGTATACATTTCGTTTCTAGCACATGCGGTTCAAAAGGTACAGCGGTTTCAGCAAAGATCAATTTTTCTCAAAAGGAGTTAAGATTTCTAAGGAAATTGCGCATTGAATTACAAACAGGTTGGCTTACACTAACAATTATCACAGGATTAGATGGATGAGAAAGGATTCAGAATGGACAAAAGAGATTCTACAATGCAGTCTGGATATGTTGGAATGGGTTGGATGGATTACTTTAAACTAAGATGACTATGGACAGTTCTACGCTAAATACTCACAACTCTGGTTTAAAATGGAATGGGCCCGTCAAAGATCTGGTCAAAGGTTTGGCTTGGACTCCGCTCACCACCGGACAGGTCTCAGGTGCTGGGTTCTGCTCTCAGCAAGGCACTCTGGTCTGCACGGCCTCTTGGACTGGATCTGACAGGTTCTGGGTTACAGCTCTGCTGGACTGTTCTGGATCTTGGGTTCTAGCACGGGTTTCTGGCCAGAAGCAGCAAAAAGCTCAGCCAGGCTGTTGAATGGGTTAGGCCCAGTGGAAGTGTAGGGGTTAAATCAGGTTTGCAAGATTTTTAAAGGCCTGCTGAAAAGGGTTCAGCTCTTTGGATTGGGCCTCTGCTTCAGGGTTCTGGAGTCTGGTTCTGGAGTCTGGTTCTTCCTGCAGGGTGCTTAGCCAGTGGATCAGTTGATGAGTGAAAGAATGTGTCCCTTACCTGTCCTCAGCAGTCCCTATGTATCCATTTTACAAAGTGGGTGGGGAGGCTGATTGTCTATGCCCAACCCTCTAAGGATCTGATAGGTCAGACTGCCCTGTCCCCTGATTTGAGAAAGGAACCGTGTCATGAGGTGTCATCATGTGTCAGAGTGATGCTGTCATTTACAATCTAGGGAAGAACCTCCCCTTTGCTTTTTCCCAGAAAATCTATTTTTCCCAAAAAACATATTTTCATATGCACAACTTGTTCATAATACATAATTACATGACAGATTTACTAAGGTACATTCTGTCCAAATCTTATCTTCCTACGAGTTTTGGTTCATAAATAACAATTTTTCGCCCTTTTGGTTGGTCGCACATTTTCGGATCTGTACGATTTTTTTACACATACATGCACATAACCTCTGGGAATATTCCTGTCATTTTTCATGTTCCTAGCATAATCACAATAGCTACAATATTACAAATTTTGTGGTTCAGTCTCTGAATGTCGCACAGATTCCAGATTAGTTTTAAACTGTGAGTGAATTTTTCATTTTAATAATCTCTAAGTTTCATATTTTTGTCAGTTCAGTACAATATTTTATGTCTTTTCCTTAAACATATATTTAGCCCAATTTCAAATCCACATTTCCAGTCTGGCCCGCCTCCAAAGCTTGACTGAGTCAGAGTCGCATGGCTTGTCTTACTGCCAGGGCAGTTGTTGTTGGTCACACCCGAATTAGCATTTCCATTCATTTCAAGGACTCCATTGTCTCTTTCCCAGAACAGCAGAGGAATTCTCCTCCCCTTCTCATTAGCATCCCAATGCGATATCCTCTCCTTTTGGTGGGAAGGAACAGTGTTCTCAGGGGAAGAAAGCCTCTTTGAAGTTTTAGCTGATTCAGGTTACCTTATAGTCCATTTTAACATTGCACAAGGGACAAAATTACAGTTATAAATTTAAATTAAGCAAACATATCTTCAATTCCAGTCTTTCAACATGAAAATCAATGTGCAACACCCTGTATTGCATTTAATGGAAATCCCTTCTTTGGCATATTTAGCTTTTGAGACAGTTTCTCCTGTCAGATTTAGAAATAGTCAGCGTCTGACGGAGGCGAGTAACGGTATTGCACCCATTTTTGACACATTTCTTTCCAGCAACCATCTTCAAAAGTGGACTTTGTTCTGATAACATATACTCCTGCTGACATTATATTTATGTGGATTCTTGAAGTAGAATGATTAACACCCAACAGGAGGTTGGATCTTTTGCGTGGTTTGTGGTCCATGATTTTGGCAAATTTGACAACCAAGAAAAAAAACGGATTTTCACACAGCTCCGGGTTTCTTTTGCAATCAGCCTTGCTCTGTGGGCAGCCAATGGTGGGTTTTGGCATTGGTCTCCTGCGTTACCACTGTCATAAGCAAAAGTGGATGGCGGCCTACTTTTCAGATTTTTTACTGCGCACTTTTGGGTGATTTTTAGCGAGCAGAATGCTTTCCAGTGGCCATTCTGATGTCCCTGATGCAAGCAATGCACAGTAATGTTGCAGGGCCTGGACTTGGGTTGAAACATCCCACAAAATATTAACACTTGCCTTCAGAGGCTTACCAGTTTTCAACAGCATCATAGTCTTCTAAATGTCAACATCTACGCGCCCCTGCGTGATTGCAGGAAGGAGAGCTCCCAAACCACAAAACAGGTGAGGAGAGTGTGGGCCTTGAAGTAAAAGGGGACCTATATCAGGCTGGAAGGCATGGGGGAGCCCTAGTAGAATTTACCATTCAGATTAATTAAGTTCCCTCTTATCTCTTTTTTATGACAGGGGTGGGACCCTTGAACAGTTTAGCATATCAACAGGGCTTTTGGATCATTACGGTCTTGTGGAGACAAGGCAAGCGTTACAGTATTCGGTCTTTAGTGTCCTATCATGGCTATCTCTGTTAGTCGCTCGATATGTTGTAGAGTCTTCCTTAGAATCTTTTCCCAGTTGATTGCTTGGTGTGAACTGGGATATGTCTCTTCATTCATCGTTGTTTTAGTTGTGTCTGTGTCCCTGTGGGTGGTCGTCTAGTTATGAAGTGAAGAGCCAGGTTTGAGTAGTTTTCTGAATAGTAGGTGGTTTCTTGTGTTGTGTATGTTCTTTAAGTCGTTCCAATTTTTCGGCGCTGGATGAGAGAATGAAGATCCTCTGTTTTTGTTTCATTTTAGGGTTTTGGTTCCAGGCGGATGTCGTTCCTTGATCTTAACGTTCTTGTTGGTTGATGTAGGTGTAATTTGACTCTCAGGAACTCTGCACCTTGTTTGTGTATTGCTCTGTGCGTGATGCACATTGTTTTGAATATTTGTTGTTTTATTGGTAGCCAATGTAGTGTTTTTAGCACAGGTATGATGTGTTCCTCGGGGTAGTTTGAGAAGCAATCTGGCTGCCGCATTTTGTATGCATTGTAGTTTTTTTTTTTTTTTTTAAAGAAGTCTTTCGGGCATACCCAATTATGGTCTATTGGCGTAGTATACTCTGGACACGAGAGCGATGATGGTGGTTGTTTTATTGGCAAATGACAAATATGGTAGGATCCTTTTTGCTGCTTACAGGAGAAAGACGCATTTCTTGAGTAGAGCGTTTACTTGTGGCTCGATGGTGAGATTATTCATCAGGACCCACAGGTTTTTACAGTCGGCAAAGGTGCTGGGGTTGTCAAGAGTTCCCTTGGCCAAGGGATGAAGTGGTTTTCTCCATTTCTTTTTGTGACAATCGTTATTTGTTTTACCTGGGATTTTGAGGTAGTTAGTTTATCCACTTGAATACATACTTGCATATTACAATGCTGGCCGGGTACAGAAAATAGCTAAGGTTCATGATGGAGGACAAACACTATCAATTCAAGGTCCTTCCCTTCGACATTGCCTCAGCCCCAAGAGTATTTTCAATGGTATTGGTGGTAGTAGCGGCTCACCTGTGCAGGCAGTCCATTCCAGTCTATCCTTACCTCGACGACTGGCTAATAACTGAGGATTCGCATGGAACATGCCTATCAAACACCCAAGAGAATGTAGATCTACTCTACATTCTGGGATTCTCAATAAACTAGAAGAAGTCCAGTCTAGACCGCAGCCAAGTGAAACAATTTTTGGGACCTCTAATTCAGACAGAAGATCTTCCCCTCAGAGAGTGTTAGGCAGAAACCTGTGCAGTTCCCTTAGGGACCACTGCAAAAGATTTAAGACTACAGGTGTTTGGCAGTAAACCCACTTGGTAGCAGTCTGTACCACACAGATTCACTTGGTAGCTGTGGCTGAGCAGTCAGACTTCCCTCAAGAAGAGTTAGGCAGTATACAGAGCATACAAAATAGGTACAGAAATACAGTAGCACAAGCAAACACTGACCAGAGCTTGGGTGTAAAAGTATATACTTATTTATTTAACACACTCATAAAACACACTAGCACTAAATTGGTAAGATAAGTTCAAAACACAATCACTATTATCATATGTACATCCCTGATTACTTGTTGGACAAGTCTTAGTTAACACCACTTATTTCCAGACAGAGGTGAGCGCTTAACGTTCGATGAAACTCCAACAAGTTAAATAAAAAGGGAGGGGAAAAGCAGAATTATGGAAGCATATACACTAAATTATTTTTTAAAGAACCACAGCAAGTTTAGGAAGGCACAGTCTACTGGTGAGCAAGGAAGTTTAGGCGCCAGGCCCACTTTCAAGGGAGCTGGGCGGAAGATGCCCAAGATCAGACAGTTACAGAGTCTTCGAAGTTTGTAGAGGTAGTTCGGAAAAGGTTTAGTTTGGTGCAGAAAAGTTAGCTAAGGTGTCCCAAGCTAACCCAGGTTCGAGAGACGAGGATTTAATACACCCCGTTCAAACGGTTGCAAGGGAAGCCAGGCGGAACACAGTACCTTAAATGGAGAGGATCCTCCAGCGGTGGCAATTGTCCTGGCAGCGGGTGCAAGACGCAGCGTCGTCCAGAGGAAGAGAAGATCTCGTTGTGGAGGAAGGATGAAGGTTGTTGCACTGCCAGGGAAGAAACCAGCCGCGGAGTTCTCCGGTACAAAGGTACTACCCTTTCGGTTCGCAGTAGTGGTGAAAACTTGGCATCCTGGTTGCCGGGGTGCTTGGCACAGGCAAGGCGACCATGAGATGCTCCAGGAAGGCGAAAAGAAGGTAGACTGGTTATCCCCACCAATCGAAGGAAGAAGACTCTCCGGGCTGGAGATCTCCTCTGTCGTAGGGAAAGTGGTGAGATGGTTCAGCGGGGCTCCACCGGTGGTGTCGTTGTTGCAGGTCGGCTCAGCTTCTCCCTCCTCTGATTCTTAGGTCCTGTGGCGACTTCTGAAGTTCCAGTCCCCAAAGCCCTGCTTTTATGCAGCACACCCCCATTCACTCAGCCTAGCTGTCAATCAAACATGCTAAGTGGTGAGCCGGCCGGCTCACCACTTGGGCCAATCACACAAGAGTGCGACTTGAGTTACCAAGGTAACTCAGTCCAGGGTGCCTAAACCCCCTCCCACACCCTCTGTGGTACCACTTTTGGAGGCTTCTGTGGAGAAGCCCGCCAAAAAGTGGAACAAAGGGCTCGACTTGGGTTGGAGTCACAGAAGAGAACACAAACGCCATTTTAGAATCGAGTTCTGGCAAAAAATACCAACCGGCGAATTAATATTAAATAAACCGGCGGTATGTTTGAGGCTATAAGAATTAAATAATTAAAGTTGGTAGCCTCAAACAATGGGAAAATCCCATAGAGATATATTCGCGGTCGAATATAAAAAGTAGTATCCACTGCCACCAGCCAAAACTCGATCAGGGGGGACGGAGACGTGCCCCCTCGTACAGACCCCGGGGCAATCGAATTGCCCCGTCCACAATATGATGGTTTGGACTGGTTTCTGTTCATAATTTGGGACTAGCAAAGCCAATGGTGACTTTACATGCCCTGGGAGACAGTAGTCAGTCCCAGGGCATGCAGTCTATGTTGGGGGGTCGCTACGACACCCCTGGGTTACGGCACGGAGGGTGCTATGTAACCCACATAAAAAAAAACACGAGACCCTATGGAGTAAAAGACCCCATAGCCCATAAAACACATGGAAAGTTAAAGGAACACCTCAAATCATGTCTAAGAGTGGGAACAAAAGAATCTCACTCTTAGCAGGAGAGAAAAAAATAAACCCCAGAAATACAGCAAAGCTGCTGGGGGACTCACTAGGTTTGGGAAATTAGCCTTACAGAGAATTCTCCCCAACAGAGAGGGTTCCAAACATGCTGTTCCAGATCCCTCGCCATGTAGCCAGTTGCGAGGCGACTGTACACAAGGCCATGCCACTGTTGGTGATTAAGGCTTCCTGCATTTACTTATTACCACACGCACGTTTGCGCATACGCCCCATGCAAGAGTGGCTCAACTGCCAGTGGTGTTAAGCCAGAGGACAATGGGACAATCTAGTGGTTGTCTCGGCAGCCCTCGTTCTCTCTGCAGCGGTGGTCGAGGGAAAACCTCTTGAAGGGGAAAGCCTTCACCACCCCTTGAGTAGAACCACTCTCACTAAAGACTCATCTGACGGTGTGGTGGGGGGTGGGAGGGAACAGCTCACTTCCTTCAGCGCACAGCGTTTGGTCCCCAACAGTAGCAGCCAACCACATAAACCTGTTGGAATTGTTGGCAGTGCTGAAGGCCCTAAAAGCTTTTCAGACACAACTTCAAGGGAAGACAGTACTGGTCCTCACGGACAGCACGATGGCCATGTATTACCTGAACAAACAGTGGGGTGGGAGGGGGGTATACACACACTCCAGGGCTATCCAAACTGCCCCAACACATTTAGTAGCCCTCCCCTCAAACACTGGATGTTTCTCCTGTATCAACACGTTCCAATGTTAAGACGTGCTCAGCAGAGACTTCCCAGTACCCACAGAGTGTGCTTGACAATTACACAAAGACATTGTCTCCAACGTATTCGTCGAATGGGGCTTTACAGAGACCGACTTGTTTGCAACTCTGCAGAACGCACAATGCCAAGATAACGCCTCCTGGTACCCCCGGAACCGCTCCAAGGGGAACGGTCTCTGGATAACATGGTCATGGAAAGGTGTCTCTGCTTTTCCCCCAACTGCCCTACTCATCAAGATAGTGCATAAGATGCACCAGGAAACGGTCACAATGATTCTGGTGGCCACCATGTGGGCCCGCCAACCCTGGTTCTCTCATCTGATGGGGATGTCAATCTCTCCTCTGATGTGCCTTGCCCATTCAACATGCTCTCACAAAACTAGGGAGAGACACTCCATCCTTGCCCACAAACTCTCAATTTAGCGGCCTGGCTCCTGAGGTCAGAGTTCGGGCACCTCCAACTTTCTCAGAGATGTATGGACATTCTTAAAGCAGCAAGAAAGCCTAAAACCAATATTGCTATTCCAATAAGTGGAAGAGCTTTGTTATCTGGTGCAATTCGAAGAGCATCAATCCCATTGACTGCTCTCCTGCCCACATTGTGTTATACCGGACTCACCTACTGGACTCGGGTCTGGTTTTGAATTCACTGAAAGTCCACCTGGCTGCACTTTCAGCATACACTATGTCCCAAAAGGAGTTGTGGTGGAAGATCCCAGTATTCAAGGCATTTATGGAAGGGGTTAAAAGACTTAACCCCCCCCCCCCCCCATTTCTAACGCAGACCCTGGGTGGGACCTAAATGCGGTATTATCTAGACTAATGGGATCCCCCTTTGAACCTATGCATAAGGCTAGCCTTAAGGCTCTCACTTACAAAACTGCCTTTCAAGTGGCAGTCACTTCAATTAGAAGAGTCAGTGAATTACAGGCCCTTTCAGTTCAAGACCTGTTTTTCAATATTCACAAACCTAGGTGGTTTTGCGATCTCACCGTAGGTTTGCGCCTAAACTTATTTCAAAGTTCCGTGTGAATCAGTCCATAGAACTGCCCACCTTCTTCCAAAACGCCACTTATGTGGCAGAAAGAAGCCTACACACGCTTGATGTGGGTAATGCGGTCATATATTATCTGGCAAAGACGAGGCCACTAAGAAAACCCACCCACTTTTTTGTTTCAGTGGCAGCTGGTACAGAAGGAGATCCTGTCTCCAAGTCAGACATCTCAAAGTGGATTGTAAAGTGCATCACACTCTACTACACTCTTGCGTAGAGATCTGCCCTTCAAGCCTAGAGCACACTCCTCAGGGCACTGGGGCTTCCATTGCAAATGTTCCTCTCGAATCCATTTGCAAAGCAGCATTCTGGAGTTCTGTACACACCTTTACAAAACATAGTGGTATTAAGACATCTCTTTACTTTTGTTCCTTCTCACACACCACCTCCAACTCTAGGTACTGCTAGCTAGTCGATGCACAGCATGGGACTCTCAGCAGAATTACAAGCATCACGAGACGTGCATTACTTACCGTAATAGCATTTTTGAATATTGTATCTGATTAGATTCACATGCACCCACCCTTCCTCCCCGCTCCGAGTAGAAGGAACATAGACATCTTACTACTTTCTCTCTTTCTGTACTCACTCAAGTTAGTCCCCATGCTCCCTCACGACAGAAAAAACAGAGGGACCTTGACGCGTGAAGAATCTTGAGTGCACTACACGTCACATTAGGGATAGTGTTACAAGCACGCCCATTTTGACGTCCCCTCCCGATATTCTTTTATTTTTTTATTTTTATAAAGACTTGGACATGAGGAATTTGAAAAAGGAAAAACGAATAGATAGGATGCCCATTTAAGAAAGGTAAGTGATATTTACTGCATCTTCCCTACTTTGAGGTAAAGTCGATCCTACTGAGACAAGGCGATTGGGCTTGCATCTGGTCCAGGTAACCGTAGATGAGATAAAGGCATAACAAAACATAAACCTGCATCTATATTTAATAAAAGAAAAAACGTAATCTGTTTTTAAGGGGCTTGTTTGGTTGCTCCTGTACTCCAACATATGATTATCCAACCGAGTCTCTCAGTCTGGATAAATGCACTTGGCAGGAACCTGTTTTATAGCTTCCTGGCTCCAGCAATCTTTCCCGTTCAGAATGCATAATTATTAGCTGACAGAGCACATTGCTGCAGCTGTTAGTGTTTCTAATGGTAATTCCTATTTTAGTATGCTACACAATTACGTATATAGTTGTTGTGGCCTTGCTTAGCTTCCAGATTATGTGAACGGAAGAGTGTGCATTACATATTGATGAAATTGGGAGACCTCTCACAAGACATGTTTATGTTCCACATGCTCTGAAAGCTGATTTGCACTGTTCGAAAAACATTGGGTCTAATTACAATTTTGGGCGCGTGTTGGAAAAAAGACTCGTTCTGTTGGCTTTTAGAGGAGCCAAGTGCTGCAGATAAAGCAAACTCTTAACTGCTCAACATTCGCAAAATGATGGGAGAAATACTGCCTGCCCATGGTAATTCCGAAAATATCCCCCATGCAGACCCAGGAAATGTAGACTAACACTACCTCTTGTAATCCAGCAGTAATTTGTCCAGAGCAAGTGACAGTAATAGCAATACAATGTGTTGGTATTTCCGCAGCAATACCACAGAATTGGCGCTTAACGTAATTAGGCTGATATGTCCGATTTTGCAATTGGATTGATTTCTCCAGGAAGGTGCATTTTATCTTTTAAACACATTGGTTGATTGCTGTTATTTGATCTGTTTATTATAGGGGGAAGAAGAATTAAAACACTCTGAAAAAAAGAGAATTAAAGTGGATAAGGAGTCCAAATCAAGCAGCTCTACCAGCCAGAAAGAATCCACCAAGACTAAGTGAGTATACAGATTATTGACTGCGCATTTGTAGGCTAGATCTTGCTTTTATCACGTCACGTTTTAGTAGATTGGGATTCGGAGAATTAAGCAGTCAAGGCCAATATTCAAAGTGCTGTCGAATTCATACGCTGGCCATTTTCTTTCTATGCAGAGCATAGTCTGCAGGTTTTTTCTGTGCTATCGCGTGGTGTTTAAAGTTTTTAATTAATTGTCTGTGTACATTAGACGGGGCTTAGGACATTTTAAGCAAGTTTGCAATAACCTCCCTGCAATTTGTGGCTTTTTTGGTGAATGAAATTCACGGCATGCACTAGAATGCTGATTGAGACAAACTTGCTGGGCTTTCCCACCATATTCCCCCTCACCCACCAAATTCTGCTGATTAACAAACATGGGTTGCCTGACCACAAGCAGTTACATTCTTGAGAGATCATACTCTTTACACTGACCACTGTTAAAATGCTTGCATATAATATTGAGCTTTCACATTTTCAATGGGAGAGGCTGGATGCATACTGTTTTTTTTTTTAATTTGAAGATGGCTCATGATGGTGTAATTTTAAAAAAGGTGCAACAATTCTTTAGCACATGGAGGAGGTTGAGTTTGTATTTTATTAGCAGGAGGGGATGTAGGCTGTGAGGCTTTGATAAAAGATGGCGATGAGGGAATTGGAAAAGTCAGAGTGAACTTTTGTTTTTCCTTTTTTATAACGTGCCTAATATCGTACTTTTGGATCCGGGATTCGAACCTCTGTTGCTCTGCGTGGTCTTGCTTCCAAGACCAGCGCGCTACCCTGTTATTCTCAGTTCATTGTCCTAACAGATGGTTGAAACTTGTTAATGAAGAAAGTTAGGAACTTGAGCTCTGAGGAAGAAACTGACTGTTCTTATTATTTATTTTCATTCCTGAAACAAGGTGGTTGTAGCTTAAATAGGTTCTGGGGAAATAAGATGTGTGTCACAAGTACTACCCTTAAGTGATACTAATTGCAAACTCATTTGCTGCACTCACCATAGGGGAGTGAATGTTGCTAAGAATCTTGCTAGTGCTGTCTCTAATATACAGATCAGTGGGTTGAGTGCTCGCTGCTGCGATCTTAGCGTGATCTGCAGGTTGGAATCCCGGCAAGGCCAACTCCAGCCTTTCATCCTTCCGAGGTCGATAAAAGAGTACCAATTTCGGTTGGGTGATATTGTATGTACATATGTGCTCTGTAAAGCGCTTTGGATTAAGGCTCTATATAAATAGCATATCATTATTACAGATCTCATCTTAGAGTATGGCTTGGAGACCATACATATGTAAGCGGTGTAAGGTATGAATCTCATTCACATAACATTAACATTAATAGTACTATGATTGGCAATGCCATTTAGTATCTATTTGGGTTCTAGGTATTTTGGGTATTATAGGACAACGTCTTCGGTCCACTGAACTATTTATTTTTTCCTCTTTTGCTTTTTGGATCTTAGATTTCTTTTTGGTGGCCAGAGGGAGTTCTGTAGTCGCCTTGCCACTCGTCCCCTTTTACCTTGCTTTTCAGGCTACTCATTTTTGGCCTTGTCATACTATCACCCTACACAAGTTTTATGGAGTAGATTAGTGGCAGTTATAGTTTAGTTTTGGCTTCACTAAGGTTGCAAGCCATACTCCTACGTTCCGTCCCCTTTCCTCCATACTTATGGGACATCTCTCCATCCTGTGGGACGGGACCGGAGCACTTTGTAAAAAGCATCCACATTTTTTTTCAAAAATGTGTCCCTCTTTCCTGCGCGGGGCCTGGCATGCGGCCGTAACCCCGCCCACCTTGGCTCCGCCCCGCGCATCGCCCATCAGTCCTTTTCTCCGCACGATCGGGGCCGGACGCACTTGCATCCTCGCAAGATTTTCTTCCCTTTTTTCCCTCTCTGGCTCTCGCTAGCGTTCGTTTACTAGTCTATCTGTCTTTTAAACTAGATTTTCCAGACTGTTCGTGTCATCGTCGCTTCGTGAGGGAGGATCCCCATCCTCTTTGTTTAGAGTGTTTGGGTCCGGAACACCGTTGGGACTCCTGTTTTTACTGCGACTCCCTTTCAGTCTGGGCACTTCAACGTCGGTTGGAGCGGTGGGAGGAGGTGTTCGGACGGACTCCTCCTTCTCATTTTCAGGCGTTCATCGACAAGAAGAAAAAACGCCCGGTTAGTTCTTTAATTTTCAGAGCACCCCGGCCGGGGGATACCTTCCCGGGTTCCTCTTGAGCCGGGAGGGGCGTTGATCGCTCTGTTACCGGGGTTCGCCCTGAGGTGCCTGTCGGGCCTAATAATTCTACCGGAGTTTTCTCCTAGGGTCTCCGTAAGGGGCCTGTGATCACCAGAGTACACTCCGAGGCCCCTCCTGTGGGGGCTGTGTAGACCCAGTTCTACTGAGTCATGGGGTACCAGAGCTTGCTCTGAGGTCGCTCTTTCGGCTTCCCTCAAAAACAAAACCGGGGTACGCCCCGAGGTCTTGGCTGGGCTTGAGGTTACCGAACGGATGTTCGAGGCCCGTACCGATAAGGCTTCTACCGGGCCTAGGTCCGAGGTCCCTCGCACAGAGGCTAAGGCTACCAACAGTTCTGAGGGGCCGGGCAAGGCCCTGTCGGTGACAGCGCACCATTCCTGCTGTTGTGGTGACTCCAGATCTGTTGAGGGGGCAAAGAAGAAAGTTTCTTCTTTTACCGGCAGTGCCGAGGCTCTTCCTTCGAAGGCTCAGTTGGCGGTATGTCGCAGAAACATTCCAGGGCTCATAGTACCGGCTCTGCCGAGGTTCCTTACGTCAAGGCTAAAATTAAGACCCTGATCTATCGACGGGGAACCCTGCCTCACTTCCTCACGTGCCGCAGTTCCCCTCAGATGAGGACAAAATGGCGCCCATTCCCGCCACGACCACGGTGGCCATTTTAGGCACTACCCCTACAACTACACCATTGGCCCCTGGTGTAGGGTTCGGTCCTTCGGGTGAACCTAAGGTCCCTTGTGCGCATCCTTACCGGCCGGTTTATGATTGGAACGGCCGGATGCCTCTTCCGCACAATGTTTCGTTGCCCGCGGGGGCGGCTCCCTTGATTTATGTTGATACGTCAGCGGAGGGGCCGGTGTGGCACCCTTCCCCGTTGCATCCCTGGATTTGTCCACCTCATGAGAGGCCTCCTCAGGTTCCGAAACAATCTCCCGAGGACGGCTTTTTCGGTAAATTTCAAGCGCTTATGCGCACCGACCCCATGAGGGAATATTTCAGGGGCTTTTCAAGGAGATATGTCCACCCGCGCCTCCGGCTCCACCCGTTCCGTCGGTGCCTCCCTTGCCCATGGTGCCTCCCCCTGCGCTTCCGCCTGTGCCACCATTGTCCCCAGTGGACAAGGCAGTGCCTGACTCGGTTCAGCAGGAGCCGGACCTGTCAGATGACCCTCAAGGCGATCAGGACAACGAGGACCTGCCCCGCTCTACCAGAGCTTTCCATGACCGGGTACTGGACATGATGAGCTTCTTAGATGTTCCGGTGCCCGAGGCACCTGCTCCTCAGGAGGGTGTTCTTTCTGGGGCTTTCACCTTGTCTCCTTTGAAGCGTACCGGCCTGTTCTTGCAGAAGGACGTTCTGGCCGAGGTCCGAAGAGTTTGGGAAAAGCCGCACTCGGGACTTTTTGTCAATAAAAAGATTGACGCGAGGTTCAGGCTACATCCCTTGGAAGAAGTGGCCTTGTCGTCTTGTCCGCCTCCCTCCTCCGCAGTGGTGGCTGCGGCCACTTTGCAATCCAGACCTGCAGCTTCCTCCTCCGCGACGGTGACTCGGGTCTTGGGAAAGGAGGACAAGCTCCTGGACTCCCTAGGGAGGAACATTTTTGCCAATTCGGCCTTGCAGCTCAGGCATGCCAATGCAGAATTGATTTTGGCGGGAGCTAACATGCGGATGTTGAGAGGTCTGTTGGAGTTTGAGGAGCACATTCCGGTCGAGAAGCTGGAGGATTTCAGAGGAGGCCTTTCCGATGCCAGGGTCTTGGCCCAGGATCTCCTGGAGGCTGCGGCTCACCACGTAGACACCTCGGCTCGGGGTCTGATGCTAGGGGTTGATACCTCGCGGCAAGCATGGCTACGTGCCACTAAATTCTCGAAGGAGGTGCAAGACCAGGTTCTGCACCTTCCATTTGATGGTAAGGAGCTTTTTCACTCTTCTACCAAAGACAGCACCCAGACGGCAAAATCATTGCCTGTTCTGGTTATACCTACCTTCAAGACTCAAAGGCCATTGTTGCAAGGTCGACCTTCCTCTGGTTCTAGGGGCTTCCTCGACCGCAAAAATCGCAGAGTGGATACTACTGCAGGGAATGACCGCCGTAGACAACAGCATACGCGGCATTTCTCCCGCTCCTCAGCCTCCTCATCAGGTTCAGGTGGCACCGCCACCGATAAACCTGCCAAATGAGGGTTTTCCGCGCTCGCCTGAGACCCTGGTGGGAGGACGCATTGCGTCTCATTGGGAGGCGTAGCAGACCATCACAGAAGACAAATGGGCCTTGTCCGTCTCTCGAGCAGGCTTCCGCTTACCTTTTACCCCCAACCCTCAACCCTCCTTTTCAGCTGTCGGGCTCACCCTCCCTCAAGGCCGAGGTTCAGAAACTTCTGCTCCTCAGAGCTGTGGAACCCGTTCCCCTTGGGGAGCGAGGGGAGCGCTTCTACTCCCAGCTGTTTACAGTGCCCAAACCCAACCAGGTTGGCCTGCGCACCATCCTAGACCTTTCCCGGTTCAATCTTTCCCTACCCCAAGAAAAATTCAAGATGATCACGCCCGGCGTGATTCGCTCCTCGTTGCGGGCGATTGGCTCAGCGTGGTGGCTCTTCAGGACGCGTACATGCATATCCTGATTTGGAACCCACAAAGGAGATATCTCCGCTTCTCTTTGGGAGAGGAGCACTTCCAGTTTCGGGTGCTTCCTTTGGCCTCAGCTCGGCGCTGCGTGTCTTCACGAAGATGTCGGTGATTGCGGCCTAACTTCGTCTCCAGGGTATCCATAAGTATCTGTATTTGGACGACTGGCTCTTATGCCGGGGTGCGCCCCGAGGCCTTGGTGGGACTTGGTGCTACCGAACGGATGTTAGAGGCCCGCGCAAGTAAGGCTGTTACCAGACCTAGGTCCGAGGTCCCTCGTACAGAGCTTAAAGCTACCAACATTTCTGAGGGTCTGGCAAGACCTTATCGGTGAAGGTTGTTTCTCAGCGTTCCTGCTCTTGCGGCGACACCAGATCTGTTGAGGGGGCAAAGAAGGGAAATTCTTCTTTACCGGCTGTTAGGGAGAATTCTCTGTTTAGGCTGAATTTCCTAACCTAGTGAGTCCCCCAGCAGCTTTGCTGGATTTTTGGGGTTTATTTTTTTTCTCCTGCCAAGAGTGAGACTCTTTTACCCTCACTCTTGGGCATGATTTAAGTGTGTTTCTTTGAATCTAGATGTGTTTAATGGGCTATGGGGTCTTTTACCCCATAGGGCTTCATGTGTTTTTGTGATGTGTTACACAGCACCCTCAGTGCAGTAACACAGGGGTGTCATAGTGACTCCCCAGTATAGACTCCATACCCTGGGACTGACTGTCTCCCAGGGTCTGTGAAGTCACCATTGACTTTACTAGTCTTGAATTCTGAACAGAACCAGTACAAACCATAATATTGTGGACGTACTGGCTGGGGCAATTCAATTGCCCCGGGGTCTGTTAGTCGAGGGGGCACGTCTTCGTCCCCCCTGATTGAGTTTTGGCTGGTGGCAGTGGATACTACTTTTTATATTCAACCGCGAATATTTCTCTATGGGATTTTCCCATTGTTCAAGGCTACTATCTTTATTTAATTACGATAGCCTCGAACATACCGCCGGTTTATTTAATTATTAATTCTCTGGTTGGTATTTTTTGCCAAAACTCGGTTCTAAAATGGCGTTTGTGTCTTCTGTGACTCAAACCCAAGTCGAGCCCTTTGTTCCACTTTTTAGCGGGCTTCTCCACAGAAGCCCTCCAAAGTGGTGCCACTCTGTCTGGGGTACTTAGGAGGGGTGGAGGGGGATTTAGGCACCCTGGACTGAGTTGCCTAGGCAACTCAACTCGCACTCCGTCCTGCACCACTTAGCATGTTTGAGTGACAGCTAGGCTAAGTGAATGGGGGTGTGCTGCATAAAAGCAGGGCTTTGGGGACTGGAACTTCAGAAGTCGCTACAGGACCTAAGAATCCAACGAGGGAGAAGCTGAGCAGACCTGCCACAACGCCACCACCGGTGGAGCCCTGCTGGACTGTCTCACCACTTTTCTCAACGACAGAGGAGATCTCCCGCCGGAGAGTCTTCTTCCTTTGACTGGTGGGGATAACCAGTTTCACCGTCTTTCGCCTTCCCGACGTACCTCGTGGCCGCCTTGCCTGTGCCAAGCACCCCGGCAACTGGGATACCACGTTTTACCACGACCGCGAACAAAGGTACCACCTTTAACCGGAAAACTCTGCGGCTGGTTTCTTCCCTGGTAGTGCAACGACCTTCATCTTTCCTCCAAGTCGAGATCTTCTCTTCCCCTGGACGACGACGCGACTTGCACCCACTGCCAGGAACAACTGCCACCGTTGGAGGACCCGTCCCACTTAAGGTACCGTGTCCTGCCAGGCTTCCCTTGCTACCGACTGTACGGGGTAGATTTAGCCCCCGGCTTTCGAACCTGGGTTAG
The DNA here is from genome assembly GCF_040938575.1 of Ambystoma mexicanum. Classification (NCBI taxonomy): domain Eukaryota; kingdom Metazoa; phylum Chordata; class Amphibia; order Caudata; family Ambystomatidae; genus Ambystoma; species Ambystoma mexicanum. Next base: position 41,485,413 of record NC_090937.1, read on the forward strand.
TCTGGGACACCCTGGCTACAATTTCCTAATCCTCTCTAAACTCTTTTTGAACTCTCTGCAAGACTTTCTAAGCCTAGTGTAACTGTGATCTTGGGCGCATTTGTGCTCTGCTCTCTCTAAGAGTGGGCCCAGCCTTTGGACTTCGGCTCACCAGTGACTTTTGCTCTTCTGCCTTGCTAAAAGTGTTCCTAAATCTTAGAGTGGTGTACCTTTCCATATTCTGTCTTTTTCCCTCCCTTTCTCACAAACTTATTGGAGTGCCATCTAGTTAAGCGCTCACCTCTGTATGAAAATAAGTGGTGTTTTACTGAGACTTATCTGATAAGGAAAAAGGAGTGTATATATTACAATAGTAACTGTGTTTAGAATATTTTACAACAAGAGTGCTGGAGTGTTTCAGTGTGTTTTTAAATAAATAATTATATACTTTGATACCAAAGCTCTGGTCAGTGTTTGCTTGTATTGGTGTGTCTGAGTGCCTATTGTGTATACTTTGCATACTGCCTAACTCTTCTTGAGAGAAGTCTGACTGCTCAGCCACAGCTACCAGGTAAATCTGGGTGGTACAGACTGCTACCAAGTGGGTTTACTGCTAACACCTGTAGTCCTAAATCTTTTGCAGTGTTCCCTAAGGGAACTGCACAGGTTTCTGCCTAACACCGGCAGCGCCAAGGTCCTTCCTAAGAAGGCTAATTTGGCGGTTGGTATGTCGCAGAAACATTCGAGGCCTCATAGTATTGGCTCTGCCGAGGTTCCTTATGTTAAGGCTAAAGTTAAGACCCCTGATCCATCGACTGGGACACCTGCCTCACTTCCTCACGTGCCGCAGTTCCCCTCAGGTGATGACAAAATGGCACCCGTTCCCGCCACGACCGCAGCGGCCATTTTGAACGCTACCCCTACAGCTTCGCCATCGGCCTAAGGCGTAGGACTGTTTTCTCGGCCTTGTGCGCATCCTTATCGGTCAGTTTATGACCAGAATGCTCGGAAACCCCTTCCGCACAATGTTTTGTTGCCCTGCGGGGTTGGCACCTTTGGTTGATCTGTCCATCCAGATATAGGAGTGGGCCATGCTTCATGGCGTCTGGCTGCTTGCGGTGCACATCCCGGGCCAGCTGAATGTCACAGCGGTTGCCCTCAGCCGGCGGACAGTGGTCAGCTACGAGTGGGAGTTGAAGGCGGAGGTCCTCTCATGGACTTTCTTGCGTTGGGGCACACTGGAGGTGGACTTCTTCGCTACGGTGGTAAACAAGAAGCTCCCTCCGTATGCCTCCAGAGGGGGGCTGAGAGCCTCCTCTCTGGGGGATGCTCTCGAGAGTCCATGGCACAACATGAGAGCTTACACCTTCCCGCCTCTTCCTCTAGTTCATCGAGCAATTGGGAAGCGGAAGAACTCTGTGAAGTGTTCCCTTCTGCTCATGGCCTCGTGGTGGCGGGCCCGTTTTTTGGTTCTCAGAACTTCAACGCCTGTCAGTGTTTCTGCTGATCAGGTTACCAGTAACCCCAGATCTTCTTCATCGAGGGGAACAGCAGATGTGGCACCCCTCACCACAATTGCTCAGCTTGGCGGCATGGTGCCTGAGTTCAAGTCTTAGAGCATTTTAGCTTGTCTACGGATAACATGCGTATTATGCAGGCAGCCAGGGAACCCTCAACCAGATCCCAATACAGGAGTAAATGGCTCAGGTTCTGTCGTTGATGTTTGGAAAAGCAGTTGGATCCAAGGGTGGTTACGATTGACACGGTGCTGTCCTTCGTGTCCTCCCTAGCAGAGTCAGGTGTTTATGTTCTGTCATGCAGAACTTACCTTTCAGCGGTTTCCGCTTATCTTGCTATAGACCAATGCTCTTATTCTCTGAGTAACCCAGTGGTTAAGAGGCATTTTGCAGGCTTGACACGCCTCTACCCTCCGGTTCGTAGTCCGCACCCGCCTGGGGACCTAAATGTAGTCCTGACGGCGGTGTGCCATAAACCCTTTGAGCCAATGGGTACGGTTGACCTCAAATATGTGTCCGGGAAAGTGTCCTTTCTGGTAGCCGTTACGTCAGCGAGGAGAGTGAGCGAGCTCCAGGCATTGTCGGTGGAGCACCCTTTCTTGGCCTTTCACAAGGAAAGGTAGTCCTTCGGACGAACCCAGCTTTCAAAGGTAGTGACCGAATTCCATCTGAATCAGTTTTTTTCCTTTCCGGTCTTTTTTCCGAACCCTGCCTCAGAGGCGGAAAGGGTTCTACACTGCCTGGATGTCCGAAGAGCTCTTAGGTTCTACCTGGACAGGACCTCCGAGCTTCGGAGCTCTTCCCAACTGTTTGTGACCTTCGGTAAGCCTCACGGCAGGCCGGCGTCTAAGGCATCTATTTCCAGATGGATTACCGCCTGTATCACGGAATCTTTCACCGTCCAAAAGCTGAAACCTCCTAAAGGTATCCATGCACACCAGGTGCGAGGCAAGGCAGCTGCGGTTGCTTTTCAGAAGTATGTTCCCTGGGAGTCCATCGCTAAAGCGGCTACTTGGGCCTCCCCATCTGCTTTCTGTAAGCATTACTGCCTCGATATGAGCTCTAGAGCTGATGCTCAGTTTGCCCAGGCTGTGCTGAAAAACCTGTTTCAGTAAGGGGTATTTCCATCCACCCATAGTTCCTGTAAGGAGTGCTTGGGAATCTCCCATAGGTATGGAGGAAAGGGGACGGGACGTAGGAGTATTGCCAAGTTACTCACCGTAGTGACCACCTTACTCCTAGTCCATAGTCCCCTTTCCTCCATACGCCCGCCTGCCGTCCCCTCTAATGAGGTTCCTCTGTTATTGCTGATGGGTCTCTGACCCTGCGATAGAAAAGGACTGATGGGCGATGCGCGGGGCGGAGCCAAGGTGGGTTGGGTTAAGGCTGCATGCCGTGCCCCGCGCAGGAAAGAGAGGAAGGACACATTTTTTAAACAAAATGTGGATGCTTTTTACAAAGTGCTCCGGTCCCGTCCCACAGGACGGAGAGATGTCCATAAGTATGGAGGAAAGGGGACTATGGACTCGGAGTAAGGTGGTGACTATGGTGAGTAACCTGGTAATTTTACCACTTTACTAGCCTAACTTACCTTTTTGGTGGCAATTGGGGTACCAATGTTTTTTTTCTTTTTTTTAAATCCTGCTCTACATTTTGCATTTCAGAGCTTCTTTTGTTCAGGGTGACCACAGAATAGGGTTAAAATAGCTATTTTTCTACTACAGAAGAATCCCAATTTAAAATCTGTACCGCTTGGGAGGTAATACATGTACAAGAACAGCAATATATTACTTCAGCGTTTGCTATGTGCCTATGAGATACAGACCCCTGATTTGTATCTACATAGTCTCCTAAAACAGAAATGTACTTTTGATAAAAACATTTTTACAAAGGCATCCGATCTGTCCAAACATCACAATCACATCCCTGTGATTGATTTTTTTTTTTAAAGCATCTTGTCTCAGTAACAGAAATGTCATGTGGCGCTGTTCTAGCTTTTCCACGAGGCACAAAACAAACCTTTGTCCCGTTAAAGGTACTTCTATAGCGCACTGTCACCAACGGAATTGGTCCCCAGGCGCTCTGATCTGTAAATGGGAAAGAGGGCTGGTAGGGTTAGTCGGGAGGAGGGGACTAGGAGAGTGGGAGAGGTGTTGTGGTGTTGGCAGCTTCAGCTCGGTATACACTGGGTGCCGGGCTTCGGTGTAAGTAGCAGGTGGGGCGAGACCTTGTGTGCTGTAGGTGTTTGTGTTAATGCAGTGTGGTAAAGTGCGTGCGGATTGCTGGGAGAGAAATGGTTGAGTTTTGTGTTGGTTGAGTATGCAGAAAATTGAGGGTTGGGTTATTGAGGTCTGTATCCTGATTCAGGTACTTCTGGTTCCATTATAGCTGTATCCCTGTGGGTGGGGTTATTGCTGGTTCCTTATAGGCAGTCTCGCTGTGGAGGTGCTGCGCACATTCAGCTGTAGCATAGTGAGTGATAGGTGTGTCTGAACCTTTCTTTGTGTGTAGAACAGATTTGGTACTATCTATTCTTTTGTTATCTAATGTGATATTGGTCAGTTGAAGCTTTGAATGGCTCGGGGTCCGAGTGCTGTTGATGAGGCATCCTAGTGCATCCGTCTTGGTCAGCATGTGTATTTAGTCATTTGTCTCCTTCTATCATGACTATCTTTGAATTTAGTTCTTTGGTGTTCCACGGGGTGACTACCTTAGCGCTATTGTTTGGTTGTAGTTTGTGTGTGATGGCGCATTGTGCTTCCCGCTTTATCTTGGTGAGCATTGTGTAGTGTGGGTGCTTATTTCTGATTCTCACCCTTTGGATTGAAGCCAATCGTACGGAGCTCCCTATTCCCTTGCTATCGGCCATGATTAGGTCTGTTGGGAATGGCTATAGTTTAGGGTCAGGGTACTATTGATGAGTCGTCCTGGTGTTTCTGTCTTCGTCTAGATATGGATTCAGTCTTTGGTCCTATTACGGCTGTTTCTCGGTTGGTTGTTTGGTATGTCGTGGAATATTTTCCCTAGGATTTTCTTCCGGCGATTGCTTGGTGTGGATCAGGGTCTGTATCTTCGTTCATCGATGTTTTTTAGTTTTGTGTGTGCCACTGTGACCGGTCTTTCTAGTTATGACGTGAAGAGCCAAGTTTTGAGTAGTTTCCTTAATAGTAGGTGGTTTCTTGTGTTACGTATGTATTTTGGAAGGTTGTTCCAGGTTTTCGGCGCTTGGAGAGCAAAGGACGATCCTCCAAGTTTTCTTTTATTGTAGGGTTTCGGTTCCAGGCGAATGGTTTATCTGAGCGTTCTTGTTGGTTGATGTAGACGCAGTTTGTCTCTCAGGAACTAGGCGCCTTGGTTGCGTACTGCTCTATGCGTGATGCACATTATTTTGAATTTTATTTCTTGTTTTATTGGTAGCCAATGTAGTGTTTTCAGCGCTGGTGGGGTGTATTCTCTTCGGAGTAATTTCAGAAGCAGTCGAGCTACTGCATTTTGTATGTGTTGTAGTTTTTTTTTTTTTTAAAGTCGTTCAGACATACCGAAATATAGGCTGTTGGCGTAGTCTAATCTGGACATGACAAGGGCGATGATGGTGGTTGTTTTGTTGGCGAATGATAGGAACGGTAGGATCCTCTTTGCCGCTGGCAGGAGAAAGAAGCATTTCTTGAGATGAGCGTCTACTTGTGGCTATAGTGTGAGATTATTGTCCATCAGGACCCCCAGGTTTTTTGCAATCGGCGAGGGGGCTGGGGTTGTCCCAAGTTCCCTTGTCCAAGGGATGAAGTGGTTTTCACCTCCATTTTCTGTGACAATCATTTCTGTTTTGCCTGGGTTGATTTTGAGCCAGTTCATCCAGTTGAATACCTTGCGGAGGCAGTTTTTTAGCGTTGAGTTTATTTACAGGTTATTTTGTATTTTGAATATTTGTGTATAGTCCGTGTAGTTGTAGCAGGTTAGGCCGGGACTTCTGATTCTGATGATTCTGATTAGTAGATATAGGTAGATGTTGAATAGTAGCAGGGAGAAGGATGATTCTTATGGTACAGGTGTGGTAAAGGTGGAATCTCTCGGGCTGGATTTGAAGGGTTTCATCCATACGGTTTCCTTTCAGTTTGTTAGGAAAGATTTGATCCTTAGTTGGGCGGTGTCTTTTATTCCAAGTCCTTCTAATCTCTTTATGAGGGAGTCGTGATTAACGGTGTCGAATGCTGCTGATAAGTCTAGGAGTATCAAGGCAGTGCTGTTGTCAGAGTCTGCGTTCATTTTTACATTGTCCCATTTTGAGAGGAGAACTGATTCTGTTCCTCATTGGTCTGAAGCCAACTTGTGCCTGGTCTAGTAGGCCGTGCTCTTCTATGAATTCTTGGGTTGTTTTTCATATGTAAGTTCCGAGCAGCTTGGCTGTGTACGGGATGTTGGAGATGGGTCTGTAGTTCGAAAGGTCCTCTAGGGTTCATGCTGTATCTTCAAGTAGTGGCCTGATGTATGCTGTTTTGAAGGCTTGTGGCACTTTCCCAGTTGCGATTGAAAGGTTGAGGACGTTCCTGTGATATTCCATTGGCGTTCGTTGTTTAAGAATCAATTTGTATATGTCCGGTGGGCAGGGGTCTTCAAGAGACCCTGAATTATTGCTTTCATTCACCAGTTTGACGAATGTCTCCACTGATATTTCTGGAAAGCTTCATCGTTTGTTCAGGTGTTCCTCCTGAGTGTAGGTGGGGATCGTAGTCAGATCGGGTCGTCTGCTTTGTATGGTTTGTTGGATGCTGGTTATTTTGTTTTTGAAGTGGTCTGCAAGGTCATTGCATAGTTTCGTAGAGGGAGTTGGTGTGTTGCTGCATCACAGAGGATTTATAATTTCATTTATGATTTTGAAGAGTTCTTATTGGGTGTTTGCTGCTTCAAAAATGTGGTTGTCATAGTTTCCTTTTTGTCTGAGGGGTTGTATTGTAGGAATTTCAGCTTGTTCGCAGCGTCATTTTGTTTTCTCCAATCATCAAGTTCTAGTCTTCGGTTTTTCCTTTTCATGGTGCTGAGTAGTGGGGTGAACTATTTTGCCATTGTCCGTTTATTAGGAGTGAAAGGTTTTTCTTTGGCGATGTTGTCTATAGTTGTTGTTATATATCTGAGACCTGTGGATCTGCTTAGATCACATGCTATGCATAGGCCAACATCTAGTGGTAGTCGCAGAGTATTACATGATTTGTTTTCGAAACTCGAAGGGACGTCGACTGGGCATGTCAGTAATACTATTCCCTAGTGTGACGTCTATTGTAACCATGGTCCTTCATGCATCGAGGTCCCTCAGATTGCTTTTTTTTGCCATCGTTATCAGACGCTAGTTTGCGGAGTTCTTCAAGCTGATGCCTTTGATTAGAAAGTTTATCTTGGACTGTCTTACTATTCTTTCGATAACTGCCCATCACCCGCCGCAAGATATTCTGCAGCGGAATTCGACAGACAGAGCTATGGTTGACGACCGAACAATCGCCTCAACAGGCACTGACCGCAGCATACACAGGCCTAACTGGGCTTCGGCCCATCACAGTTGGGAGAGTTGGGGAGGCCATACTTCTCCTTTTTAGAGAAGGAAATGAGGGAAAGAGATTAGGAATTCTCCTCGCTGTGCTGCCATTTCCACTAACCAGCGGAAAAAATAGTTTTGCCGGTCCTCTAATAGGAGGTACCCCTGGGTAGATGTACACAGGGTGTGTAACCACAGTCTCCCATGGGATCACCCCAAAAAGAACTGCAAATCTTGCAAGCTCTTTTGACCCAAGACATTAAACGACCGTAGAACTAAAAGCTGGGTCCCCACGCCATGCAGGCTGAGCCCTTCATTGATGTAGAGGGAGCTTCCAGTGATGACATTGTCGGTGTCCTAAGTGATGGCGAATGGGATTCCACTGACTGCCACGTGCGAGCCCCAGACTCCATTAAGCAGGCCGGCGATCCTGTTACGGAGACTACACCCCGGCGACTCAAACATGCACACTACATGCCACACCAAGCACACATCCTATGGCCCACCGTCGACCAGGCTGTCGATGGTTGAATGCCACGCAGTGTCAAAGGAAAGGTCCTCCAACATCACTGTCCTCTGGGTTCTCACTCGCCACATGAAGGCTTCCGAAACAGACCCCCAAGTCAGTTTCTGACACTACACATAAAACAGACTCCCTTTTGCGTGCTGAAAGGCGCTTCTCAGGCTGATTCCACTATCGCGAAAATGAGAAATCATTAAAAACATGTCCCGAGCCCTCTTTTGAATCCAAGACGTCGAAATCCAGTAAAAATGTGACGTCTCAGCCCTCCACTTCCCAAAATAGTGGCCCCTCTGGGGTTGCAGCAATGTCCTTGGATTTAGACACCCTTTTAGGGACCATGCAGCACAAGGAGCCTACACCCTTACAGGACACTCCTACCTCAGTATTCCCAAGGTCATCTGAGTGGACCCAAGAGAGCTTTGATAGGGTCATGAGGAAGATTTCTTCTTTGGTAGACTTCATGGACCGGCACCCTGCAGATCTTCAGGGCCCATCTCGCACAGCTAGGGATGAACCAGCAACCAAGAAGGCATGCCTGGACACTGTGCCCAGCTCCTCCACCCAGAGCCACGCCACCCCCCGGCCCCCCCCCTCCACTCTCAAGACATATATTTTGTTGACACCTCGGGTTCACTTGACCCTGGCTTGCAAGGAAATCAATGGGACCAGTATTATCAGCACCAGAAGGACCAAGACCAATCTTCTGATGACAATGACGTCTACGTCATCCAGTCACCAGACCATCAATATCAACCAGTGGCCGACTCCCCAGTCAATAACCAGCTCCCAACACAATGAGCTGCTCCTCAAGGCAGCAGAACATTTCAGCATAGACCCCCAGGAGATCCAAGTTGATAGCGACTTTCTTGGAGACAAGAAGTCTGGACCACAGTTTAGTCCCCTCCTGCAATCAATTCAGAGACACATTCAACCCTCTCTCCTAACGCTTAACTTTACTCAGTCAAGCCCTGCATCGAGAAGGTGTTCAGAACGGCCTCTACCGACCCTCTATACATCAGGGGTCCACTAAAACCTGGCTCCCTGGTGGTTACCACAACTAGGAAATGAGCAGGTACACCTCTAGAGTCCCACCAGATAAAGTATGAAGATTTACACTCTTGGCAGTAAAGTGGCTTCCTATGCTGCCTATCGGACCAGTATAGCCAATAATACTACCCTTTTGGCTAGCTACAGTGTCATAAATGGGATGAACTGCTACTACAAATTGAAAGTATCCCAGGGCCCATAAAATCTCATCTCCTAAAGACTATAACTGAAGGCAAACAGGTTGCTAACTACATCCTAAAGAACACTCTGGATGCCGAAGACAACCCAGGCCGTATTATAGCTGAAGGAACGCGAATTAAGCGTCATACCTGCCTGGAACAATCTGGTTTTAAACTTGAAACACGGGCCATGTTACTCAGCATGCCTATTGAACCCTATGTTCCTTAAAACAGTTGGGGATGCCCTTAAAAGCTCCAAAGAGTATGGTACCCTAAAATATCTTGGGCAGCTGTCCAAGCCTTCTGTGCAGAGGGGGTCTTCCAACACAAGTTTTCATGAGCAGGGCCCTCAATGCTCCTCTGATTACAGCCAGGTTAACCAATTCTCATCTTGGGGAAACTCACAGGGACAATGCTCCACCTTGAATGTTCTAAGAGGCTGTAAAAGATCCAGAGGCAGAGCCTCTTCAACCAGAGGCTCCACCCCACCCAAACAATGACACCCTGCTCCAGGTCCCCTCCGAATCCACCCCAGTAGGGGGTCGCATTTCTCTATTCACCCACACATGGGAGATCACGTCGGACAAGTGGGGGTTGTCCACCGTGGCATGTGGATATTGTATAGAACCTCTACAAAAACTACCCGCCGAAGCACAAGAAAATGACACCAGAAGACAGGTGCATTTTATTGGAGTTAAGTTTTGTGGTTGGAGCTTAATGGAACTGTGGATCTCTGTGCTACCACATGTACTTCAATTAATCAGTGAACTAGTGTTTCTCCAGCATGGGGTCTGGCATGGATTCACATGCTCATGAATATTCCCCGTCGTCAGGCTGGGAATCCTCGGTAAAGAAAAAATCGGTATCAGTTTCGTTTCTGATCTGTCTTTCTTAGTAGTAATCAATCACTGGTCTCTGGGTCATACTGCCCCCAGCCAATGACTGCCCTCTCCCTAAGCCCCGCCCCTGGCAGCCATCCTCAGATTTTTACCGCATGCTCAAGTGTTGGGAGTCCTCGTGCTATAGCTCACGAGCTTTTACTGCATTTTGTGCTTTTTCAAAGAGATTTCTCATTTTTTCGGTTAATCGAGCCTCAAGCTCCACTGTTTCTACTTCAGATTAACGGGGACCCGTTTCCGATTTACCTACGCCCCTCAAGGGTGAAGTTTTCATCGAGTTGCGCTTCTTGGAGGATTCCAGAAGTTTCTGAGGCATACCTCGTGGACGTGAAGAACATGGCCCAGGATAAGGGAAGCTCGACTCCCGGCAAACTGTTCAGGATCTGCCCTGGATGCAACCTACAAAATGTGTTCAAGGACGACGAGCATTCGAAATGCCTTTACTGCCTCCACGAGGACAAAACGCACGTGGAGAAGGACTGTGCGTTTTGCTTTAACATGACGGATCGGACGATGAGGGATCGCCGGACCAGTCTTTCCAACTGGCTGGAAGGCAAAAGCCCAGCAGGTGAGAAGAATTCGTCCGAGCGGTCTTCTAAGTCCTGTGAGGGCGCCCCAGCGACAGGGGCCCAACAGAAGGCAAAGCACTGCAGGCACTGGGAGCGCCGAATGGTCGGGCTCCTCAGCTGCCGGGCAGGGCGCGCCTTCCCCGTCGCCATCAACCACGAGCCAACGCTCTGGCTCGGGGAAGAGGAAATCCGAGAACCCGGCTAAGCCTCTGGAGAGGCCCCGGTCGATCTCGGAGGAACCAGCCGAGGGGGAGCGAGGCGGTGACCCTCCCCCTAAGGTTCAGGCCTCAAGTGCGCCCAAGGCGGCGAAGGCCTTCATCCACCCGGCTAAGGCCTCTATCGAGGTAGTCGCTGCGGCCCTACCGAAGCCTGTGGAGGCTATCCCAGTGGAGGTGACCTCTGGGTCTAGAGATTCCCTGCCTCTGCGGAGGGAATCCTCTTTTAAGCCCATCGAGAAGACCCCCGTGAAGACCCCAGTGGAAAAAGGGGGAGGTGGTGGCCATTACGGACACAACCTCCGAGGAGGAACTGACCGAGAATTTGGAAAAGGCCCGGTCCCACGGGAGAAATCCCGACGAGGGGGACGCTGAGAGCGAGGGTGGCAATGACGACTAGGTTCCCGTGGATGAGGAGCAACCGGCGTGCCCGTCACACCCGTCGCAGCCCGAGCCGCAGTACAACTCGGCGGCCATTTTGACGGCAATCCAAGCCTTATGCATGGAGAGAAGGACTAGGCTGCCCCTACCCCCGACGGATGACCCGGCTGATCCGGGTCCATCGGGAAGCCCTACAAACAAAAGGAGGAGAATTCATCCAGTGCCCCTTCAGCCCTCACGGCCTTCTTTGCCTTTGTCGCCTTCCCTGATCCCGAGGGACGACACAGGAACAGACATGGCCACGGTGGTGACGACGGGACTAACCGTCCGTCTCCGATCCCTCGGGCGTCCCCGCCCGAAGAGATTGGCTCCTTCCACGCCATGATTGCCAGGGCATCCGAGCTTTTTCATCTCTGCCCCGAAGAGAAGAAGGAAGGCTTCCTCTACCAGCGGCGCGAGGACAAGAGGAAGACTGTCCTCGCTGTGCCGTTGCTGGATAACATCTGGGACGAGGGACTTGCCCTTCTCAAGAACCCTTCCACGACACCTGCCAAGAGGGACCGGTACGAGAAGTAGTACCGGGTCCCCGATGCCGCCCCTTTGTGCCTTAGCGCACAACTGATACTGGATTCGGTCATCTCTGCAGCGGCCAAGAAGAAAGCGCAGGGAGCATCGGCCTCATCTTCAACTTCCCCACCGGACGGCGAGGGAAAGAAGCTGGACGCCATGGGACGACGAGTCATCTCGGCGGCGACGACGATTAAGGCGGCCAACGCCCTAGCGATTGTGGCCCGCTACGACAGAGAATTGTGGTACAAGATCGCCCCCCTGTTGGACTTCCTCCCGGACGACAAGAGGGCAGAGGCCCTGGTGATCCTACAGGAGGTTGAGGTGGCGTCGGACCACGCCCTAACTGTGGCCATGGACATTGCTAACACCGGTTTCCGCCAGTTGGGCAACAGCGCTTGCCTTCGACGGTGGGGGTGGCTCAAGGCGACGGATTTCCGCCTGTACGTGCCAGCCAAGGTTGTGGACATGCCCTTCGACGGGAGGAATCTGTTTGGAAAGACAGTGGATGAGTCGCTGCAGGCCATAAAGACCGAGATGGCTTGGGCCTTGGGAGTTCTGCAGCAACGGCGCCCGCCCTTTCGGAACTCGGGAGGCAAGCAAGGTGCCTCCAAAGGATTCGGCGGCGACTCCTCGACCTACCGTCAAGCGGCCCGTTCCTCGTCGCAAGAAGCCTACAGGGGATGAGGCAAGTCAGGTGGGTCTCGCCGTCGTCGCCAGGGAAGCCAAGGAGGCAAGGCTGCTTCCAAACAAGACTGAACTGGCTGTGGCATCGGGCCCCCAGCGAAGCATCCCGGTGGGAAGGCCGGCTGGCGAAGTTCGTCAGCGTGTGGGAATCCATCTCCACCGACCGTTGGGTGCTGGATGCCCTGGCCCACGGGCACACTCTGGAATTCCTAAAGTGCCCCTGAATTCCTACAGTGGCCAGGAAGGAAAAACATGTCCCTCAACTGCTGTTAGAGGTGGGGGCGATGCTCAAGAAAGGAGCCATCGAGCTCGTCCCAAAGAGGCTCCGGGGCTCTGGAGTATACTCAAGATACTTCCTCATCAGGAAGAAGATAGGAGGTTGGCGTCCCATCCTGGACTTGCGTCGACTAAACAAATACATCAAGGCACAGAAGTTCCAGATGGTCACCCTCCAGCACGTGCTGGGACGGCTGGAGGAAGGCGTAGCGTCGTTGGATCTGGAGGATGCGTACTTTCACATCCACATCTTAAAAGGACACCGAAAGTTTCTCAGGTTCGTAGTTCAAGGACGGCACTACCAGTTCAAGGCCCTCCCATTCGGATTGAAGTCGGCGGCCAGGGTGTTCACCAAGTGCCTGGCACCAGTGGCGGCGCGGCTGCGCCTTCAGGGGATCCACGTCTACCCCTATCTGGACGACTGGCTCATCCAAGCAGGGACAAGGGAACTCTCAGTCGAACACACGGCAAAGACCATCCGGCTGCTCACAGACCTGGGATTCTCCATCAACTTCCCCAAATCCCACCTGGTTCCGTCACAGGTTGCTCTGTTTCTGGGAGCCAAGCTCGATACAGTAGCACAGTTGGCGTCGCCGTCGAAGGAAAGAACGCAGGCCATCCTGGGCAAGGTACAGCGTCTGCTGGCCACGGACTTGGCCAGAGTGAGGTCCATCAAGTCCCTTCTCGGGATGATGTCCTCGTGCATCTACCTGGTGCGCCTGTGCAGGCTTCGGATGCGTCCTCTGCAGGAGTTCCTCGATGCCCGTTGGACACAAGCGACGGACAGCTTCGAGGACAAGATCTCGCTCAACGAAGTATTCCGCCAGGCAATTCGATGGTGGGGCACCCTCGCGCATCTCACCGCGGGCACGGACTTTCAGACACCAGCATACCAGGTGACGGTGACGATGGATGCCTCCCTGGAGGGGTGGGGAGCACACACACCAGAGATATTCACGCGAGAGGCCTGTGGCTCCCGGAGGAGAGGCCGCTCCACATCAATATACTGGAGCTCTGAGCACTGTTCTGGGCCCTCAGGTCATTCCTCCCGTCCCTCAAGGGCAAGGTGGTGAGGATCTTCACCGACAACACCACCACAATGTTCTACATCCGGAAGCAGGGAGGAACCAGATCCCCAGCCCTATCCAAGGAAGCCCAGGATCTGTGGCACTGGGCCGTTGCCCAGGGGATGTTTCTGGTGCCCTTTTCCAAGTGCCAGAGGTTCGCCAGCAAGTTCCCCCAGCCGAGGAGCATGGGCGATTCTTTCTCATTCCCCTGGGACGACCTGTTCCTGTATGCGTTACCGCCTTTGCCGTTCAGGCTCCTCAACCAACTCGAGGTCCCGGTGCAGGATGATCCTCGCACCGAGGTGGCCGAGACTGATATGGATCCCGGACCTTTTGGACTTATGAGCATCTCCACCAGTCAAACTGTCGACGCACACAGATCTTCTCTCCAGAGAAGGAGGTGCCATTTTTCATCACGACCCGGAGTCGCTGAACTTGCAGGCTTGGCTCCTGCAGCACTAGAGTTTGGAGGGTACGATATCCCGGCTGACTCCAGAGAGGTTCTTGCAAAGGCCAGGGCGTCCTCAACTCTCGTGCTACGGACACAAGTGGAAGAGGTTCTCTGTCTGGTGCCATGCACAGAAGATTAGCCCTGTATGATTACAGCCCCTCGAGCGCTGCTGGACTAGCTCACGCTTCTATCAAGATTCATCTGGCAGTGATTTCCTGATGCACCAGAACTGCAGGACGGTCATCCCTGTGGTCTCATCGCCTGGTGAAGGAGTTTATGAAAGGACTGTTCCAATCGTTCCTGCCGGTGAAGGCGCCAGCCCCGGCGTGGGAACTCAACGTGGTGCTGACAAGGCTCATGGGCCCACCATTTGAGCCCTTGCATTCGGCTCTGTTGAAGTTTCTGTTGTGGAAGACAGTTCCTTGTGGCCATCACCTCTGCACGACGCGTGGGAGAGATTCAGGCCCTTTCCTGCAAGCCTCCATACTTGCCTTTCCACGAGACGAGGGTGGTGCTGAGGACGCACCCCTCCTTCATGCCCAAGGTGCCGTCAGACTTCCATCTCAACAAGCCCTTGGTGTTACCAGTCTTTTTCCTGTCACCTTCGTCGCCGGCCGAGAGGACTTTGCACTCGCTGGATGTAGCTAGAGCGCTGAAGTTCTACGTGGACCGAACGAAGAGTTTTCGGAAGACATCACAGCTGTTTGTGAACTTTGGACCTGTGAATCAAGGGAAGGCTCTCTCGAAGGCTTCCATTTCCAGATGGCTCTCCGGCTGCATCATGCACTGTCATCGGTTGGCAAACAGACAGTTGCCCGGCCGTCCGAGAGCCCATTTGACCAGAGCGATCGCTGCTACCACGGCGTTCTTGTCTGGTGTGCCCCTGCTGGAAATCTGCGGGGCTGCTACATGGAGGACAACGCACACCTTCACGAGATTCTACTGTCGACTAGGATTCCAGGGAGGAGTCCAGAGTCGGCCAGGCAGTGCTGCGCAACCTGTTCGCTTAAGGTGAGCCTGGTGAGGAGGTAAGAGATGCTTAATGTTGAGTTTTATGTAATGCTTAATGTTGAGCCTAGCCACCTCCCCATGGTTGTGCATGTGTGTACTGCTATGTGTTATATTCATGAGCATGTGAATCCATGCCAGACCCCATGCTGGAGAAGGAACAAGTTAGAACTGTTGTTCTCTAGCATGGTTCTGGCATGGGTTCACATGCGAACCCTCCCTCCTTCCCCTCTGCCGCTCTTCACTTGGTCATACTGCCACTTTACGTGCTACCAAATCTGAGAATGGCTGCCAGGGGCGGGGCTTAGGGAGAGGGCAGTCATTGG
Organism: Ambystoma mexicanum; assembly: GCF_040938575.1. NCBI lineage: Eukaryota > Metazoa > Chordata > Amphibia > Caudata > Ambystomatidae > Ambystoma > Ambystoma mexicanum. The sequence continues at coordinate 41,500,628 of NC_090937.1, forward strand.
CTGGGGGCAGTATGACGCAGAGACCAGTGATTGGTTACTACTAAGAAAGACAGATCAGAAACAAAACTGATACTGATTTTTTTTTCTTTACCGAGGATTCCCAGCCTGACGACAGGGAATATTCATGAGCATGTGAATCCATGCCAGACCCATGCTGGAGAAAAACAGTTGCAGGTAAGTAACTTGTTCCATATTCTTTGACATGTTATTTTTCATGCTGCCTGTATGTGGGGTTCCAAGGGACGGAGCTCCTGCAGTCCCTGTTATGGAGAAATCTATTTTATGGGGGTTGAAACCCTATTCTACAGTGGCTCTGGATCCTGTGTTCACCTGTTTCAATTTAGTCCGGTCAAGTTTCATTCTTCAATGATTTCTGACACCATTATTGAAATTTTTTGCAAACACTTAGTGTTTATTTTGCCAGTGGGTCAAATGCACTTTTTTGTCAGGTAATATTTGTCACGTTGTGACATGCATCTCAATGTACAGATTATCAGACAGGTTTTTAAACTGATTGCTTGTACTTTCTGTGCCGACATGCGTTTCAAACATAGTTTAGTGACATTGGTGAAAAAGTACAGTGATTGTGACGGATAAGTGCAATTCATGTGATTGTTTTGATACATGTTGGTAGACCATTTGATTCATTTACGTTGGGTACATGTTTAAAGTACATTGTATAAGGTATACACATTTCACAGAAATATTTCTGATGTTTGTTAATCTGCTTAGAATCACATGCTGTGCATAGGTCCGACATCCAGTGGTCACTGCGGAAATATATATTGCTATTATTGGATTCATGAGTGTGGCATACAGTGTTACATGTGCGTGATACATAGCCAATGTGGTAGTTTATTGATTCCGTTTGCATTCACATATATACAAGAGAGAATTTAGTTTTAATACAATCCAAGGAAGAAAAGGAGAGGAGAAAGTTAAGTATTTCTCTTTTATAGTAAGGAACATGTGGGGCAAGGGTGTTACTGTAACACATTCCCGATATCTCACCATCTAGCCGGTCACCAGATAACCATATGCAAAGCAATGCGCCTGCTCAGGATGATGGCCTCATTCATGCATCTATCTAATTCCACACATGCGGCTGCGCATGCGCCCAATGCAAGAGTGATTAGCAAAACAATGTGACGATCTGGTGGTTTTTTCGCTAACCCTGGTACAGGCCTTTTGCTGCTTGCCCAAGGACAATGTATTGAAAAGAAAACCCTTTTGCAATCCACCAATACAGGTTATACTAACAACGGACTCCTGACTCTCCGGATTGGTGCAGTGCATGTGCACAATGTTTTTAGCTGGAATTGTGCATATTGTACATTAGCCATGCTTGCATTTGTTTTGTATGTATTGCACATTATTGTAGTTTACTTTTAGCATGCCTGTTTGTGTATTTTTATGCATGTGACTATTGTATTATGTAGTTGTTTTTATGTATATGGTGATTTCAACCCTTTTTTAATTTATTTTTTAAATGTAGATTAAAACATTAATTGTTGGCAATTCCTGGGTCCATTGGCTGGAGCATTACATGCAGCGAGTGCAAACTGTTTCACCATTTGGTGAGGTCAAGGTGGAATGGCTTGCTTATCGAGGTGTGAAATGGCAGGAAATTCTTGCTGAACTGTTTAATCCACGCTGGTGTGAGCAATCTTGGCTACAAAATAGGAACAGAAATGTGTTTTAACATTAAAACTGATGTACTACGCCTAGCAGGGTTATTTCCAGCAACATTTATTTTGTGTTTGGCAGCATGTAAAGTGTGGATGCACAGAAGTGTGAATCATAGACAAATGTATTGTACTTGCTTAACTGTAAATAGATGTATACATCATTTTTCAGTTCAACATGGACTACATTTGATTTTTCACAAGAAAATGAAGTCAAATTGACAATATTGTTTCAGATGGATGGATGGAGTGCATGTGCCAAATGAGGCGAATCATTATTTTTTTAGCCAATATTCTTGAAGGCCTATGTTATGTTTCACATTAATGTGCTGCCTTAGTTTTTCTATATCATGTAGATATTTTGTTAATGGTTGTTTCCTTGGCTAAATCCTGTATTTCCTTGTTGAAGTGTATGTTGTGCATTCAGTGGGGGCTGAATGTATGTTTGTAATGTGTACGCAGGGGGGTTAGTGCATTTTCTTTGTGTGGTTAGGAAAGGTTGGCTGACTGTTCCTGGAATCATGTCTGAATATTTTGAGTATGTATGCGTTGTGTGATGATGGGGTAAGTGTATTTTCTGTGTGGTCATGCTGGAATGATGTATTTTATTTGTGCTCTTTTGCTTGAGTGTATGGGGAGGTTGAGTTTGGTGACTGCGTTGGTTGTGTGGTTATGATAATGAGGTGAGCATGCATGTTATGGGGTTGTGCGTCTTCTGATAATGGGGCAAGTGTATGTTATGGGGCCAGTGTGTTGCGTCTGTCAATGTGTATGTTGTGTTTGTGGCTATGATAATTGGGTGAGTGTATGTTGTCTGTGGTCATGTTAAAATCAGGTGTTTTTTTGCTTCGGTGTGTGTTTCTAATGTGTATTTAGTGGGTGTGTGTGTGCTTATTTTGTTTGTGATCCTGATAATGTTCACAGCACATTGTTGCTTGAATTGTATTGTACTGCTTGTGTGCATGGTTGTAATGTGTTTGCAGTGGGAGTGAGGGCGTATCACTTACTTTTTTTCTGCTGGAAAACTTGGTGATCAGTGTGCTTACATCATATACATTTTCAATCCTTAATATCTCAAAATTGTCGAAGTCCATTTTCAAAATGTATTTTCATTGCTCCAATTCCTGCTAAAATCTAGGTGCCTGCAAAAACTATGAAAATCGAAGCAGCCAATTTGTAGATAATTGGGCTACGGGAAAACCCTATGTTCAAAGCTGTTCAAAACATGATCAAAAGTACACATTTTTTAAACTATGAAGCCATGCAGTTGTTCGAACCGTATTAACCTTAACTATGCCGTGCACAAAGGCATGAATGAGATATGTATCCATCATTAGATCTGCAAAAATCTCACTTCATCATTAAATGAATTCCCTGCTTAGCGATGTATTAATTCAACTCTAGAAAAAAGAAACTTACTTTTCATGCTATTTCCAGGTATGGTCATACAACATCACATACTAAATTCACAGGTCCATAACTGATTTGTTTCTAACAACTGCAATTATAGGTTTTCAGTTTCATCACTCATGGGGGATATCTTCCGCCTGCTGTACTTTTAGAAATGCAAACAATGGACATAGGTAACTTATTGATACTATTTGTTTTCCCATCTACAAACTATATCTCCTAATATTTCCCTCATATGAGGTGGGCTACATGCCATGATGACCAACGCTAGGGTATAGATTATAGAGAGTGGCTTATAGAAGTTTGATAAGAGTAGGAATTGCAGTAAGATGTGAAAACCAGGAACTTGGCACCAGGTTTTTAAGTGAGATATTCTAAATTGAGGTTATAGCTGGATCTATAGTTTGTGGATGGGCTTTGGAACTCTGTAAAATGGACTCTGGTGTACTTGAATGCCCCTGGACATTTCTCCTGTATCCTTTAGGGGTTTCAGTGAGCATTGGACCAATGATTAGAATTATGGTACTTAACTTTTGACTTAATTCTTTTTAAAGCCATAATCTGCATTTCTGGGACTGTACTTTTAACATTGTGGCTAACCTTGGTTAATTCAATAAATATATTTCCCTAAAATGTATGGCTAAAGTAACTATTGCTAAAATCATTTATCTTTGGTTTGAAATTGTTTCTTGCCCATTAAGGCAGGGGTCTGCAACCTGCAGCTCTCCAAATGTTTTAGACGACAACTCTCAAGCCCTCACTGTTTAACTATGCTTGATAGGGTTGATGGGAGTTGTAGTCCAAAACATCTGGAGAGCCAAAGGTTACAGATGTCTGGTTTAATGTGGTGTGCATTTGACACGGTAGGGGAGGGATGGGGGGGTTCCAAATTAATGGTGAGTGCTGTAATAGGCCTTAGAGATTTTTAGCATATTTTTCCTCATTAGTAAAACTGTCGTTACCCTTTTATTTTTTCCCCCTCCCATACCCTACCTATATGCTAGGGGCTGACCATCTGCTCTAGGTTCTTCCCCTTACCGTGGTTGAGTAGAACACTGTACAAAATTGTTCAGGCCAAACAGAGCTCCACTTAAGTTCTGTAGTAGTTCCCTGGTTCTCCCTATCCCTGTTATTTTATGTTGTTCGCCTACCTCTGGCAGTGGGCCCATGTATCGACAGTGACTTTATGAGACTGCTTTATAAAGACATTACTGTCTTTATAATCTACCTGGATTATTTTTTAACCTGTGTATATTTCTAATTATTTTTGGAGTTCTATGTGTGACTTAAAGTATATATTTTTGTATGTGTGTGTGTGTGTGACCAATCCCAGAATGTCGGCACTACTCCTATGGGTGAAGCCCCTTCCCATGAGGCGACCTACCTAATAGTCCCCCTGGGGGTGGTACTCAGCGGGTGTATCTCATGTGGAGGGACGTCACCTTCGGAGATGCACAGTATTATTCTCCTACACCCAACCTCCCTCAGCATGTTGCCCTGCATGAGATATAACCCTACACACGTATGGCTGCAGAGTAGACCAGGACACTTCCCCAAGAAACACTAGAACGAGGAAGAAAATAACACTGAGGAATATAGACCTCACTACTGGTACGAGGAAGAGGCATGGCGCAGGTACCCCAGAACCAAGATGTGCAGACTAAATACCATAGAAAGGTTAACACCATTTGTCTAATAAAAAGGGAAGGACTGCCAAAAGTGAGTTGGCATACTCGGAAGGAAGCAGGACATTCGAATGCTGGAAGCTGTGCAGGAGACTGATGCTGAGAGCACTGAGAACGGGATGCTTACCTGCTTGTGAAGGCATCCCTAGAGAGTGTTGCAGACTACTGACCACAAGCAGCAGAAGTCTGAGCTCCCATCCAGTCAGGAAGCCTGGAGTGTTCTAAGAGGTTGAGACGTGCAGCTCACAGGCTGGGAGACAGTTCTGAGCTGCCGCAAACCAGGTAAGCAGTGAAGAGAAGCCGTGGGAGCCTGAAGCACCTGCAAGCAACGGAGAAGAACCGGTAAGCTCCCCAGAGAGGTTGGGGAGACTGGAACAGTTGTCAGGAATGCTAGAAGAAGGCGGGATACCGAATGCGACTCTGGGGCTCATGCCCATTTACAGAATCTCTGCCTTCACGCCCAGCCTCATAGTCACTGGTAGGAGAGTATACCACTTTGGCTTTGACCAACAGAGGGGGGAGGAAGAGGAGAGGGCTAGGAGGAGGGGGGGAGTAGAGACGGAGTAGGAAGACTTAAAGAAAGTTCCTCTCAAGTTCAAAGCAGTACAGTTCCACAAAATCTTTGGGGTTCCCTTGCCCAAGTTCAAGGCAACACAGTTCAAAAGAAAAAGGGTCTTGAGGCTTTGTCCTCAAGACAGCATCTGCAAGTCATCAAGTCTCAGGGTTCCCTTCCCCAAGACTTTTAACGTAGCAACTTGTACATGTTTCCGGGTTTCAAAGTTGCACACAACTCCAGGTCAACTTGACCCTCCTTCTGGATTACATTGAATGTTAACTTAGTGCTCCGTCTTGGTGTGTTTCACAATGTGTCTGGTTTTCACAGTTTAGGGCCCCCAGGTCTAGGTGCAGTTGTCGGACCGCACTGTCCACCAAACGCAGGTTGCGCAACCATGAACCCTAGGCTCTTCAGTCCACACAGGTTCTTATGCATTTGACCCATGTCCCAATTCACATTCACTTAGCTTCTCTGTCGGCCTCTTGGCCATAATGTGTTGCATGTCGTATGCCACTATTTGGCCTTGCCAAGCTGTCTCTATTCATAAAGTTCACTTTGTGGTGGTCTTTTGATTTCCCACCTTCCTGTCGCACTCTTTCACAATTGGATGTTTTTTGTAGGTTATTTCAAATGGTCATTTTCCTGTTTGACTTTCATCAGCTAACCGCTTTGCCCACAAATGTTCATTCATCTTGGTATTCAATGTGCGTGATTTAGCTTTACTATAAGTTTTCCTTCAGTATTCAATATGATTAGTTTAACCTTGCTTCAAATTTTCATTCAGTTCGATATTCAATTTTGCTTCATACGGCACTTGTTTAGACACGCGTAGGAATGCCCCGGCTTCGAGTGCTTATTCCCCTGCACTCACCGGTTCTCATTGTTCCTCTCTGGTGGCTCTGCTGCTTCTTCTCTGCTTCACAGGCTGGCCTCTGCAAGCCCTGCTCGCACTCCAGGTGCATCCCAGCACACGTTGGCAGCATTGCTCCTCTTCCCGGATGTGGGCAGCGTTCTTTCTTACTTTTCTGGCAGCTCCAGCTGCTGTTCTCCCAATCACGGAGGCTCCTACACCTTTTGCAGTTTGACTGCAACCTCGCTCTGGGCTCCACAGGTCTTCTGGGACTTCTGCCGGCTTACAGTCGGGTCTCACCACGGCTGCCTCCTCATGGAACGCTTCCCCTGGTGGTCTCTTCCACACAGGCCACCATATTGCTCTTTGTTGCTTCTTTGGTCTGCCTTTATATACCTGCAACCACTTGACAGGTTGCAGGTGTAAGCTCTCAATTGTACTTGCCTGACCATAGTTAAAGGGATATGCCTGACCTTCACAGTACTTTGAAGGCATCTTCCTTGTCCCAGTACTAGAGTGGTGAAAGTAGTTACAAGTGTTCATTACTGCTAGTCGCCTCTTCCTCGTCCCAGTACTGTCATAGGTAAAGTGTGGGGAAATGAGGGGAGATGTTATACAATAGCCTATAAAGGCTGGAGGAGAGTTAGGTTCCCCTTCAAAAGGGAAAGGGGATACCATTTCTAGTCTGGGGTTACCCCACTCCCCAAGGGCCCTCCACCCAGGCGATCCTCGCTCGCTTCTCCACACCAAGGGTCAGGATCCAAAAGCGATGGCTTTTCCCCTGGCCACATAAGAGGATGATCCATGGTGAGTAGGAGTGAGGATACCCTCCGGTTTCTCACACGATCCTGACAAACTTCTTAGAAAATTATTTCGAGGTAGGGAAACCCCTCTTAGTATTAGGGTCAGGAAGAGGTTTCTCCAACCCTTTTTGTTTAGTAAAAGTCTCTGCCGATAATCACACCACCTGTGTCAATCTCCTCCTTCCACCCCCTTAGAGTGTACTAATTGTACCTTTGTGTCAGCCTTCTTAAACCTACCTGATAGGTTTGTCTTGTCACTCTGTCCATGTTTAGGTACTTCAAGAGAGGTTTGACTTCGCTTTCTTGCCAGGTGTGTTCAGATTTGGACTGGTCTGTAGGGAACTCTGGAAATGTCCCTGTAGGCCTCTGCATCCTGGGTCTCTTGTGTGGTATTTCCACATGTCATAGGGAAAGGGTTGGGATTGATGAAAATGTGTAATATGGGGCCACCTTGAAAAATGTCCTTGGCCTCTTTTGGTTTCCAGTCCACCCCGAGGGCGTTTGCTTCCCATTAGGGTTAGTGGTTGTAGTAGCTTCCACAGAGGTTGGTACAAAAACTGCCTTAACATTAGGAAATGTGGAGCAGTGTCTGCTTTTGAAAAGTATTAGCAGTAAAGCACCAGAAGTACTAAAAGTAGGGGTATAACCAGATACAATCCATGTCACCGTTATGTGAGATACCTGAAGCGTCCGTCGCATCACTCGAACACATGGACTGTTTTTGGAGAAACAGCAGCTTGTGAACATTTAGTGTAAGTATTTCTTTAGTATGTTGGTTACGAGGGTGCTGCTGCTGATGGCGGAATGGTGCCTTTTGGATCCTCCTTTTTGTCGATGTGCACACCTCATTACATAATAAAGGAGTTTATGCATGAACCCACTTTCAATGACATTGTTGGGCTTCCTTTAAAAAATGAGACCCTGTTGAAGGCATTTAGAAAAATAGTGATTGCAGTCTAGAGTCTAGTGTACCGCTGTTTCAAACTGGAAAGAAGCAGAGTCTGTACTGAAGGAAATGTCTCTTGCCTTCAACAGTGCTACCTTTGCAAAGATGGGGACAAGATGTTTTCCGGGGGACTAGTAGGGTGAATTCTCTGGTGTGATGAGAGAAGAGTGAACACTAAATGAGTTATTGTAGTGGCATCAAGCTCTTGTTTGCGATCTATGTACAAGCAAGAGGAGAAACGCACTAGATTGAGCATACTATAGTAGGAAGGGTACCTGTCGTGTAGTACTAGAAATTCACATTTAGAAAAGTAGAGAAAATGTAGTTTACGATATTAAAGGCAATGACTGAGTTGAAACGAGAAAATCCTTCATACGAGGCAGAACCCCCTTCAGCTTTGTCTATGCAAGGATGAAGTGGCATCATATGCTAGAGTGACAACCCTTAAAACACCTAGAAAAGCAGACTTTTCAAATCGATTATTCTATTCAATCGTAATCCAGAGCAGTGAGGATGGGGTGACAGACGACCTGTAGGTAAATATTGGAGGTAAGATGTATTCTATAATATTTTCAAAGCATTTCTTGCGATAACGTACAAAGATCAGGAAAGTTGAGGCAATGGGACTAATTTACGTTTTGTAAAAATGTACAGATTTACAGTTTTTGTGATTTCTTCCCAAACTTTGTTATAAGGCAGATACTAGAGCAGTTCTGGAGTGCAGAAGGGCCGGTGGGGCAATGAATGGAATAGTTTATGGGAGGGTAGGTTTAGTCAAATGTCTATTACTTTGTTAAAGTAATTTTGAAAGCATAACTTCACAATTGAAAAGTCATGCCTCGCAGATGTTATTCGATCACTATGTAATCTGATTCAATCTGATAGGAGTATGATGCAGATGGCCTTCAAATGGGCTTGCAGCAAAGAGACTGCGTAAACACGTGATTTTTTGTTTTTAATGTTCTTATTTCCAATGCTCAATTCTTCTTTGTAATATTCAGTATGAAATGCTTGGAAAGTGTGGAAAGGCTAGAAAATGTAATTTGTAAAATAACTACTTATTGAGAAATGTTTGCCAGTAAAGTTTTTGTGGTATCCATTGAAAATCTTGTTAAGGAAAATGTCCCCAGAGGGCGACATTTCCCCAAATTTGCAACCAACTAAAATCAAAGACTTTCCCCAAGTATTCTAGCATTGGCGTTAATAAATCGTAAATGACACACCTCCTAGAATACTTGACAAACGTATTTTAGGGGTCAGGAAAAAAAAGCACCTCCCAGACTACATTTTTCAGTTGAGATATTCACATTGAACCGTTTTTGTAATATGTGCCTGCATTAAAACTTCACAATGTTAGAAATCGGGAGGATAGCTCAGGGGCAACGTGCTCGCCTTGGAAGTAAGGCGACACGGAGCAACACAGGTTCGAACCCCGGGTCCGCGCTTAGAAACCTCTGGGTATTAAGCGCGTTATAAATAACCAATCATGTCCTATCATGCCAGTTTATCTCCATTGCTTCCTCACCTATTCTTTGGTAGGTTATTGCAATCGTCCAGGGCAAGGTTTCTTCCAAGTCTCCAAGTACCTAAGATCGCATATTCCTGATATGACCTAGATCAGTTTTAATTAGTACAGAAATGTATGATTGTGTTGCCCAAGTGGTTTTTAATCAAAAGAGAAAATAAATTGAATAAATGGTTTACCTTGCCAACAGGCTATCCAAACCGTCATCTGAATGCCCAAAGAAAGAGCTCCCGACTCCAGAACCCATGTCTCCAACACAGAATTCACAGAAGCCAGAAAACGCTGCACACAAGCGAAAGAGCACTGGAAGCAACACTTCGAGCCAGCAATCCGCAGAGCAGACTGACATCGGGCCTGTCAAAAGCAAGAGCAGCCACAAGGAGTCCATACCCTCTAAGCACACAAAAGTGGAGGGCAAACCTTCAGGACTTCTGAAAAGCAACAAAGTATGTATCCCATTGGCATGATAATATTGTGACTGTTCATATTTGTACATAAGTCGTTTATTTTTCTCGAAGTTAGGATACTGCAAAAAAATCATATTTATGAGTGGAAAAGGTTATCCTTGCTGAACGTACACCTAGGAATTTACATGTAATATGCTTCCATTTCTGATTTGATGCTTTGCTGGGATAGCTGCTGAGTGTGCTTTATGGGAGTCATTAGTTGAGTTTATCTTTCAAAGTAATATGTATTTTCTTAGGTCAATTAAGCACATCAGATGTATTAATCAGTGCACAGTGTCTTCATATGAAATGCAATGAAAGTCTACAATGAGTATATGTAGGTTCAAATTCATGTGGTGAGTTGATTAAGGTCCTACTAATTGTCTGTTTTGACTGCTTTGTTTATTTTCCTGTCTTTTAAGCTGCTTGGGGTTGGTAGGGACAATGTGCAAACAAAGTACTTTAGTGAATTTGCACAACTAGTACACAAATACAACTTGACTTAAAGATTGTGTTTGGAAAAAACTAAGGTTGTTACAAAGGTGCAAGAGATGTTCTCTGTGATCTTTATCAATTTGTGCATCACTTTGGAGAGGGCCTTCTGCAGAAGACCCTCGTATTTGTGGCAGGATGCAGGAGAACAGACTTAAAGTACAATGTGTTCCTGCAAATTCCAAAGACAGTCAACAACTGTTCACCTTCCCAATTCCCTAGTCTATGCATCTATGTTTTAAGGGTGCATTTGCAGTGGTCTGTGGAGGTCAGAATATCTCAATTGGAGTCCAAATTGCTTGATCAAATAAACGGAAGAATGAATTAAATATTGAGCAAGCTCCCTTGTTGTTGAGCCCATTGACCACAATAAGTTCCCCGTTGTCTTCATCCAGAACACTTGTATGACCAAAAGTGTTGCTCCCAGATTCAAGAAACTTTCACTTGCTCTTTTCCTCAAGCATTGGGTTCTCCTGACATTTACTTAAGCAATATAACCCTTGCAGGGTGGGCATTACTGGTGTATTACCTGACCGGTAATGCCCCCCACCCCTGGGAGGGGCATGTTGCTTTAAGTATTTTAGTACCCTGGCACGTTGTACCAGGGAACTAAGTGTTTTTCGAAAGTTGAGAAATGGCATGTTTGCAGTTTCTCAACTTGAGAAAAAAAATCAAGATGGCCACCATGGATCAGGGAGAAGGGAACTACATGTAGTTCCTTCTCACTTTCCTTGGTGGTCATTGCTGTGACAGGGACGCAGCGGGAACACTAGTGTTTCTGGTGTTGGAGATGTACAAGGCAGCACCAGGTAAGTGGGTGGTAGTGGGGGGATTGGAGATGTAGACAAATGGTGTGGGGGCAAAGGGGACGTGGGGTTGGCACTTAACAGATTCCCAGCGATGGAAGTTGGTGGCCTCCAGCTCTGAGAAGGCTCTGAGGAGGCTTGGAGCAGGGGTTTTACCGTTTACCCCTATTCCGAGCCTCTTGATTGGCCAAAAGGCCACCATTTCTCCCCCTCCCACACCCTGCTGAGTACTAATAAGGCATAATCCCGTTTAGAGCCCTAGAGACTTCATTTTAAATCCGACCTTGCACCTCGTGTGGACTCAAATCAAGGTCTTGCTCTTTCACATGGACCAGAGTAGGCTACATTCTAACCTTAGCATTTTTCCTGTGATGTGCCTACTATTTACTCCATTAGTTACTAACTGTATTCTCTTTCGAATGTTGTGCTAAGGGCATTTGTGATGCATGAAATATCCCCGCTGGAGTGGTGCCTCTGCACATGAGACCATAGCATAATTGTGTCAACTGAGTAATGACTGATGAACATGGGACTAGTAGTTTTTCAGGTTCTTTCTATGTAAGGCGGTCCTAGTGCCTCAGGCAGTGGGGTAGGGCGCTTCACAATTTTAGGGCTAACACTGAAAAATTGCATCTGCCCTGTTGGTTTTTCTTAACTCTAGGTCACAACCTTTAGAGCCAAGGAAGAGCGCAGTGACTGGACAAACATGTAGTGTCTCAGTTTGGCGTAAAACACCAGAGGATCCTGACAAACCAGTCCCTGTTAGTTAAACAGATGTGATTTAATTCAACTCTTACTATAGACAACCCATGGAGAGATGGCAGCCCGGAATCCCAGACTGGGCAGCAAGCAAGCAGCATTCCTTCAAAACTCTGCATGCCATCGAGGTACCTGGGAAGGCCCAGACCACATGCTTTTGGAATTGTCCATTCAGGGCATGACTAACGCCAGTGCAACTTGAACTCGGCCTGGAAATATGAGAATGGAGAAGAATATTTGAACTAATGTAGAAGTCCACCCTTGTTACAACGCACAATATCTTGGAGACGGTAGCCCTGTTCCTGTCTCATTATCAAATGACTGCATGGTGGTTTCTACATCTGTTGGGTTTGATGGCAACCTGGATTCTGCCAGTACTGATGGCCAGGCTACAGATGTGTTGCACCCAGCTAAATGTGGCTGGTCTCTGGTTCCTGATGCCCTAACCAAGGCAGTCTCCATTTCATCCTGGCTTTCAGCAGGATCTGCTGTGGTTGGCAAACCACAAGAAGCTCAGGGTAGGCACACCTTTCCAGAACTCTCCTCACCGATTCACCATCACAACAGACTCCTCCCCACGGGGTGGGGAGCAACTTTGGGGAATCTCCAAGTGCACAACATGTGGAGTGGGGAGGATACACGGGAGCACATACATTTCCTACAATTGAAGGCGGCCTTGCAGGCATCCTTACAAGTGAAAAAGAATTCCAATGTCCTCATGCTGACCGGCAATGTAGTGACTGTTTTACATGAACAAGCAGGGAGGCACCAAGTCTGTGAAATTATGTTCACTGGCAGCGTACCTATGGGTGTGCCAACTGAACAACAACATAGTGCTACAAATGGCTAACATAACGGAAACAAACAATGTTCAAGTAAATGAGCTAAACAGATCTTTTGCCAGCCACACCCACGAGGGGCCTTGAGGGGGGGTACTGTCATGATGCCTACCTCCAAGGAGCCAGGTCCTACCTCCAAGGAGCCAGGTCCGACCCAGCAACCCCAGAGGCAGGCATCATTTTCCCCCAGGGGAGTGCCAGCGGGTCCAAGCTGGGGCCCTTTGGACGCATCCTGGCGCCTTAGGCGCCAGGCTCATGTTGGACCCCTGTCCTGGCGCCTTAGGCGCCAGGCTCATAAAGCTAGACATGTGTTCAAGTGTTTTAATGTGCACTTACCTGATGCAGACCATGCTGCTACATCCAGGCCCTCTTGAGGCCTGAATGGAACTACTTTACCTCTGGGACTACTTTACACCCGGGTGTGGTCGGGGAAGGATACATACCTGATCGGTGGAAGGATACACACTGGGAACTTCTTCCAAAGCTATTTAAACCACACCCGATCAGCAACTCACACTTCGCGTTGTTCTGCTCCTCGCAGCTGGACGCTCACCGTGTCAGCTCCTGCATCTGGACCTCAGCCACGCCTGTCAGTATCCTGGGTCACCTGCAAAGGGAGACAAAAGACCTTACCTGCTAAATCAGCACCACGGAGACATCACACCGACGATCCTGAAAAGGAAGACATCATTTTTAAAAGCATTTCGCTACGATCGCTGCAGCGCTGCATTTCACTCCCCTATCCTGGACGCCTCCATCTTCAGCAGCGATCATCCGGATCCACAGCCACTTCCCAGAGCCTAGAGAGAAAAAGACAAGAACAAGGTGAGAGAAGGAAAGGAATAGGAAAAACTCAGTTTCCTTCTAAGACTTACCTGTTGGGTCATTCCCATTTCATTTCGGGTCTTGCCGCTTCCAGGCATTCTCCGGACCCCGGCCCCTATGGGGAAAAAAGACAAAGACATTGAATGAGCAAATGCAAAGACATTACCCGAGTGCTCATCCAGAACTTACCTGTCATTTACTGGAACTGCACGTTTCACTTCGGGTCGGCGCCATATCTCCGGCATTCCGAACCCCGGCCCCTAAGGGGAAAAAGACATAAGCATTATCGCTTGCTGCAACAAGACAATGAACATTATTATTAAGCTTGGACTTTAGAGCTTGCAGCAGAACTTTTACAGCGCCTTACCTGAATAGTCAAGCTTACCTGAACTCTCCTCAATCCAGTGAAGTAACTGGGTTTCAACGCGCCCCTCCATCAGAAGCAGGATGGAGAGCTCATCCTTCTTGACCCTAAGGTGAGACTTCACGGGGAATCGTGGAAGGGTATCGTGGGAGGCTTGAGCATAACTCAGTCAGTAGGTAATACTCCCTTTTCACGCACATGGGAATATTCCTGCGAGCCAGAGAAGCCAGAGTAGAGGGGCCCTTCCTGTCCATCTTCAGGGTCCTGCGCTTCACCATTGAAGAAGCACCAGCACTAGCCAGACCTGCGCCTCCGTGAGAATCAGGTGAGAGTTACAGAATGGGAGTTTAGCAAGCATATTCTCTGGGGGATCTTTGCCTCCAGGGGTTTTCACCCGGTGGGTCTGTCCACAAGGTATCTGTACAGAAAGTGTCATTATGCCTCATTGAAGGGGAAAAGGGGAAAGTGAAGGAGTCACTGGGAGATCTCGTGGAACAACCTGTACGCATGTGTCCACCCCTCCACCCCTCACCCTCCCTTTCTGCTGATACCAAGAGTCTTGCAGGAGTTCAAAGCCATTGATCATTGCGAAGATCTCCTAAACCCCCCACCCCTTTATTGGCCACAGAGGGATATGTTCTGAGACCTAATGCTTATCGCAAGTGGACCACTTCTCCTCCCCCCCCTTGCTCTTGGCTTGCTTTGCCAGCATGGGGGTGGAGGGAGTACATCTTAGCTCAGTCACTTACCTTGGGGCTCTGGCACCTGAGAAATTGATCTGTGCTCACTTGGGATTATCGGACAATAAACTTGAGGTAATGGGGGACATCCTGAAAACCTTCTACTCTACCCCAGTACATAGCAAAGTGGCTTTGTTTCTAGCATTGGATATTGGGAAAGTCAAAGGATCCCCTACAGGCATCCCTTCTTGAGCAGCCTAGTCCATACAGGGACCCAAATATCTTCATACAGAACGGATCTGCCAGCTACCTGGGCACACCTCTTACATAACGATAGGCTAGTCTCTTTGGCCATTCTAGTGATCACACAGCACTTCCAGGGACTTGTACACCTGTCCCCATCCAACTTGACAGCCTCTTGTGAAAAAGGATCTGAATATAGTCTTGACCGCTCTTGCGCACAAGCCCTTTGAGCCAGTGGTGTCAGTTGACTTGCACCTGGTGGCGTGGGAAATTGATTTTCTGGTGGCAATTACCCCAGCCCATTGCATCAGTGAACTATAGGCTTTATCGAGTAGTCCTACCTGTCCTTTCACAGGGACAAAGTGGTCGTACGGACCTATCCTTCCTTTTTGCCCAAAGTGATCTCAGACTTTCTCATTAACCAGGACATTTCTCTACTGTTCCCCCTCGACCCCCACCTCCCAAAGACAGACCGAAGCCAATAGACTTCTCAATTATTTGGATGTATGAAGGTTGTTATTTTTATCTTGAGAAAACGAAGCCTTCTAGTTTCTCAGACAAACTGTTTTTTCACCTTTGGTGGTGTACAGCCAGCCAAACAGGCTGTTAAAGCCACAATAGCAAGATTGATGGTCTCATATATTTCTCACTCTTTCCAAGTGCAGAACAAAATCCCACCTCAAGGCCTACATGCTAGTTTGATGAGCGCAAAGAGCAGGACAGTTGCCTTCCAATATCACATGCCCTGGGAGGCCATATGCAAAGAAGCAACATGGGCCTAAGCTTCTGCTTTCTGTAAACATTACGTGCTGGACTCCAGCTTCTGGGCTCACGCCCAATTTGGATAAGCAGTCCTAAGGAGTATCTTTGCAATAGTATACATTCCATCCTCTCTGGGATAGAGTAGTTCTTTATACTCCATAAGTATGGAGGATTCAGAGACAGAGGACAAGGAGCGCGGGAAGTGGGGGAATAGTGTGGTTGTGCTACGCGGACGTAGCCCACTATCATTCTCTAAATTTTGAAAGAGGAAGAGTGTTTGAGCTTGCCATGGCTCGGGTCCCATCCCTCTTCACGGAACTCCAATAAGTATGGCAGCAAGGGGACATTGGACTGGGAGTGCAGTAGTCACTATGGTAACATTGCTGTTATTCTCCATTTAAAAGGACAACGAAAATGCACTTAACTGAAATGTTATGTATTTTCATTGGGGGGGGGGTCAAAGGGTGGGCCCTCAATGCTTCCACACAGTTTAACCAACTTTATAAGTGCTTTCTGCAGGGATGGATGGGCATTCAACAGGCCTTAATAGTTATCTAGATATCTCCAACCAGCTGTCAGAGTGCAGAAGGATAGGATCAAGAAGCCAGAACTAATTTTTTTTTTCCTTCTTTGAAACCGATCATTAGGTTGAACATCTGTTCAATCTCTTCACCCACATTGCAAGATGCCCATTCCTGAGTTCCTTATATTTGTTTTTCAAAGATTTGTTTGTGTTTCACAGAAGTGGGGGAGGAGGGCAGTGACTCAGTTCAAATCTAGGTCACCTGGAATTCAGCACAAGAGAGAGAGACACAGATATGAATACGCAGGCTTTTCAAAGCGCACAACATATGGCTTTTACAATCCTATCCATAAGTAATACGTTAATTTGAATCTGTTCAAATTGTCAATAGGCTGTACAATAATCTGGCAGTTTTTGGAGACTAAAACATTCCTTTAAAATACTCTTGATTGAATATACATTTACTTCACTTGGTGTACAGTAAGAATGCAGATGGCCGCTATTCAGGACACTTGACAACATCCTAACACTATATTATCATTTTCAAACTTCTGTTTTAGTCTGTGTTCTCCTATTAACAGGATTGTTTTTAATAGATTCAGGCCTCTTTGCACTTTAAAGAAATTAAGTTCAATTTTGAACTGGTACTTTATTCTTGACATAAGATGCAGAAAGGTTGAGTGAATAATATGTCTACGCGCCACTCTAAGCTAATCAAATATAGTAAGCCAAATATATAATAAACTTGGGTTCTCGGATGCAGATACCTAACTGTGACACACACATCCACCACCACCGCCATCCTGATAGAATTGCATCTAGCAACCTAACAAGGATACTTATATAAGGAGCACAGCACAGACAGAATATTGAAGCACACAGATTCTATGAAAAATGTAAACTTTGGATACAAGATACCCCCAATAATGTATTGAGACAGACGCACTCTGTGCTACAAGGAATCACCTGTGTACAACCTTCTCACGAGACAGAAGAGGATTTAGAACATGGGTAATGGCACAGCGTAAATTGGATTTGTAACTATACATAAGGAATGTAATCACTAACTAATGTGCTACATATGTGATGTTGTAAAGTATGGAAAACTATATACTTTGGGACAGAATTAGTTAAACCAATGCTTGCTGTTGGCGAGAATTCTCAAAAATGTGCCAATTCCCTTCACCTTAGAGACCCCCAGCAACTTTGCTGGATTTTGAGGACTTTATTTATTTTTTTACCTGGAGAGTGTGTGACCCTTTTTCCCACTCATGTGTTTTGAAATGTTTTACTCTTGTGTTTTCTTTGCTTATGGAGTTTTAGACAACTCCATGAGCATCATCTTTTCATGTGTGTCACACAGCACCCTCAGTGCAGTGGCACAGGGAAACCTTTTTAGGCATTCCCAAGGTTTAAAAACCTTCTCTGGGATAAACGGTTTCCCAGCGTAAGTAAAGTGAAATTGACTTAACTCGTTTTTTTTTAATTCCTAGACTGAGCACACCCTATCTTACAATGGAGTGCTGAGGGGTTACCTAGTATCCCCTGTGTCTAGAAACTCACGTAGTAGTCAAATGCTACCCTTTCCTCTCGAAATGGCTGGTGGCTGTGGTTTTACAATGAACTACCATGATTTTTCCCCGACGGCGAACACCAGTAGCGTTAAATTGCGGGTGCCATGTTTTTCAAGATGGTGTCTGAGCCCACTTTGTTTAATCAGGTCCCGGTCTTTGCCATTTCTTTGTGGAAAGGTCCTTCTAGAGTTTTGCTCTGCGCACCAAACCAGGTTTGGTTCCTTTGTTCATTCGCCTTTGGCGGGCTTCAGGACTGAAGACCGCCTCAGGCGCCAGAGTGTCTGGGGTGGGCAGGAAGTGAGGGAGGTGCCCGAAACTCCCTGTGCTTAGTCTCGTAGGAGACCCAAATGCACTCTGGCATGATTGGCTGGCTGACTGTCTAGCAAGGACAGCCACCCTGCTGGGTGAGTGGCAGCTAGGCTGGAATGAATGGGAGTAAACTGGAGTCTCTTGGCTTGGAAGGCAGAGTCGACCACTGGAACGAAAGAACCCAAGATGAGCTTGAAGAGGACGGCTGCTGCAACTCCTGGACCATTGGTTTGCCTGGTGAAGCCCTGTTGCAGGTCTGAATCGCTAAATTCATCTCGACAGAAGCCCTGCAAGGACAACTTCTCCCTTTTGAGTTGGTGGGACCAAGCAACTCGACACTAAGCCACCTGGTTACCTTCTCGAAGCTGGTTGTATTTCTCTTAGTGCTGCAGAAAGCCGAATAACCAGGGAGAGGGACACCAGTTTGTGCGCTTTACTACAGCTACTGGAATTGAAGATTTGCCAGTGCTAGATTTTTGACCAG
This sequence comes from Ambystoma mexicanum, assembly GCF_040938575.1. Lineage (NCBI taxonomy): Eukaryota > Metazoa > Chordata > Amphibia > Caudata > Ambystomatidae > Ambystoma > Ambystoma mexicanum. The sequence continues at coordinate 41,519,194 of NC_090937.1, forward strand.
TCCCAGTGCAGTGCAGGAGTCCCCAGACGTCCTCCCTCTTGTCCCCACGACTGAGGCTCAGGAAAAGCGAGATCTGCAGGAACTGCCAGGAACAGAAGTCTTCAGCTGCATCTTTTTCTTCATTTGAAAGGTACTGTGAAAAAAGACTGACAGTACTTGACTTTCGCGATGAAAGTGCTTGAAACTTACGCAACTAGCAGGCCTAATCAGCTTGTGTCCCAACATATAATTCTTCTTGTTACAAACTACTTCTGAGAACTTACTTTACTTATCAGAACCGTTTTTTTATCCTATCCAAGACTTTAGCCCATTGACTTTGGCCTAGCCTATTGAATTGAATTGACTCTTCTGGTGAACTCAAAGTATCTGCACTGTCTATGAAACTTGTAATTATTTTATGTTCTGAACCTATTCCTCTTTGATCCTCCTTCAAAGTATTCTGAACGCCTCAAACTTGATGAGTATAGCACTGAAGTATATTTATGTGTGATATTTAACTGCCTCCTAGTGAATGTTTTATAACTGACTGTTGAATAAATTAATAAGTGTTTAACCAAGAAACCTTGAATGTAAGAGTTTATTTGAACAGCTGTGATTGTAGACCTCTGTGTAACACCATTACTGCTCACATTCCCTCTTGAGATTAGCCTGGCCTGGCTGCTCAGCTCCGCTACCAAAAACTGTGCAGTACAGACTTGTACCAAAGGTTGGTTTTGCTTACGCCTGTAGTCCTAGTTGTGTGTAGTGGTCCCAAAGCGTACTGCATACAAACTCTGCGTAACAATTGCTAACCTCTATCATTTTGAAGTAACAATGTCAGGATGTATGGATGACTAATGGAATATTAACCACACTGTTAGTAACGCACAATAACCGGTTTGTATGAACAGGGTAATTGGTTTGAAATTGTTTTGAATTTTTTTGACAAGGCCCAGTCATGTGAGAAACATTAGCATGTGTCGCCATTTGGACGAAGTTGGTTTAGGAAGATTATTAATAACCTAGGAGGATTTAGGACTGTATTTTTGCACTCGAGGTTAGACGTTTTTTAATCCATTCTGTTTACATATGCTTGAATAAAGTTTAATTAACACTGGCGCGGAACCATACTTAACTACTCTGCATTCATAACAATGAAACATGCCAGCGTGTTGGGTAATCCGAGGATTATTCATTTCACTGTCATATCTTCAAAAGGAATGTTGTGTAGCACTGGCTGGGTTCTCTTGCTGATAATTATATTTCAAATACTTGGGCCTTGGTACTGTTGGTTATGATAATGTTTCTTTGCAACAGGGACAGTTAACCTTTTTTCAGAGCGATCTCTAAAGGCAACAAGTGACTGGTGAAATATCAATAAAAATACTGTATCCTTTTGACAGCTCTACCTTTGCACTGAGGCAGCATCCATGACTTGTGTTAGAGGTTGTCTTTTACAAAACACTGCCCATATTCAATGGATTTTCTGGCGCAATATTTCTCCTAATAGTTGTCACACCTGATAAAAGGTGTAACTTTCAGCAAACGCACTTTAAATTCAGGCCACTCGTCAGTCCCCTTTTCCGCGTCGACAGGAACCGGCCGAATTCATCAGTACTCCTGGATTTGGCTTCGGCCATGTATTACCACGTTCTCTTCCCCGAATATTATTCTATCTGTCTTTCTTTCCAATTAGGTACTTTGTCCTCCGATACCACGCTCCTCCCCGGCGCAGGTCGACTTCAGTGGGCTTCAGCAGATGTCCAGCCTGTGAGGGGCTCTTCCCTACATCCGACCCCCCCCATGCCCTTTGCCTCCGTTGCCTTGGCACCGACCACGGCTGGGAAGGTTGTTCCGTTTGCGACAGTGACTCCACGTGCACTGAAGAACAGACTGGCTAGATGGAGTGAGCTTTTCCAGAAGTAACCTCCGGAGGACCTAAAGGACTTCGTCAAACATCGCTCGAGGCTGAAGGAAAGGCCTCAATTCTCCATCGCACCCCATAAAGGCGACTCCTTCCCAAAGAAGCGCCCGACCGGGAGGAACCTTTTGGATTCTAGTACCAGCACACGTACTGAGGCTAGTCCAGCTACCAGCCTCACAGCCGAGGGGGTCTCCGGATCCTTCCGGTGTCAGTGCTGAGGGACCCTAAGGTTCTTTTACCGGGGTTACTCCCTAGGGGCAACGCACTAGTACTGGCATCATGTCCAAAGGGGCGCCTTCACACAGCACTACCGGCAGCACTGCCGAGGGTCACGGCCTGAGGTGCGGGATAGGCCTTTTGTTCCAACACCAAGCGTCTTGGGCGGGGCTGGTTCCAACAAGCCTGGCACCACAAATTTGGCACGTGGCACGCAGCTCGACAAGATGGCTGCTCGTCCGATACCCCCTCTGGCCGAGCGGGTGGAGGAACAAGTCACAAGGTGGGACTGGTGTCAACCAGGTGCATGGCCTACAGTTTATCCAGCAGCGCAGGGCAGGATTCCCCTGCACCCCGGACAGTGTGCCCCTGCCCCCGCTGCCGTTGACCACTCCGTCAATATCACCTACCACCTCTACAGTCTCCGAAGACCGGTTCTTTGAAAGGTTCTGGGGGCTGATGGGAACTCTCCAGATGGGGTCCATCCGCAGGGATGCCATCAGGGATATGCTCCCCCAGGTCACCTCACCGGCACCCATAGTCATTCCTCCTTGTTAGGCAAAATTGTATGCAGTACCCTTTGGGTGCACTAAAACAACCTCGACCACCTGGCAATAGGAACCGAACCTTTGGTATAGGTCTGTACTACACAGGTTTGTAGTGTGGTCGAGTAGCCAGCCTTATCTCAAGAGGGGTCAATGTGAGCTGGAGGGGAGTTGCACATAGATTCACAGTGAGTGACACGTGTTCAAAAACTCTTACACCCAACGTTTCTTGATTAAACAATTATTAATTTATCAAATATTTAGAATTCGCCTTCTTCAGAAGGGAGCAATATAAAGCAACACACATACGCTTCAAAAATACAAACTCTTAGTTTTCTAAATCAGCAAATACCCATTTGGGATGGCATACAGGCACTACCTACACACTCAGATTACTTCAATAGTTAGGGTGCTGTTGCCATTAATATATGATTGTTGCATTTATAATATTCTTGAGATGAGTGTCAAAGAAAAGACTTTAGAATAAAACAAGTAGTCTTTGTAGAATAGAAGAAATCAAAGTAGGGCCACAAGCTGATTAGGCTTGTGAGGTAGAGAGGCTGCAAGCAACTCTACAAGAGCAACCGAGACAAGTCTCCAGCGAGGACAAGCAAATTAGCACAAGAGTAAGTTCTCTTAGACTTTACAGTACCTTTAGGTTGACGAGAAAGTGCAGCAGATGACTTCTGTTCCTGTGCCGCGCTGCAGATCATGTTGCCTCAGTCGTGGGGACAAGAGGGACGACGTCTGGGGACTCCTGCACTGCAATGGAACGGTCACTGCTCGCAAACGTCAAACAAGTGACACTTCGGTGTTTCAGCTCCTCGCGTCTATCGCAAATAGCAACACTGCAGTTCCTGGCTGTCGAGATGGGGTTTCCGTACATCTGGGGTCCTGCACTCTGTTAAGGGGGCTACGGCTCGGTCACTCCTACTTCCTGGGAGTCCAGAGGATCTTCCTAGAGCTCTTGTCCAGCTTAAAAGCAACGCACACGATCTTGTGTTCCTCTTCCCTGGCTATTTGGTTCCGGCAGCAACTGCAGTGGAATTTCAACCAACTCCAAGAGGATTTCCAGGTGGCTTACTTTGGAGTTGATTGGTCCCACCAACTCAAAGGGAGAAGTCGTCCTTGCAGGGGCTTCTCTGTCAATACGAATTTGGAGTTTCAGCACAACAGGACTTCACCGGGCAAACCAACAGTCCAGGAGTTGCAGCAGGCGTCCTCTTCAAGTTCTTATTCGGATTCCTTCGTTCAGTGGTCTACTCCGCCTTCCAAGCCAAACTGCCTTTCCTTTTATGCAGGTTTCTCCCATTCATTCCAGCTGTCCTTACCGGACGGCCAGCTTGTCCGCCAATCACATTAGAGTGAATTCTTGTCGCCTAGGAGACTAGGCACAGGGAGTTTCAGGTACCTCCCTCGCTTCCTGCCCCTGCCAGACACCCTGGAGACAGAGGCGGGCTTCGCTTGTGAATCCTGTCAAAGGCAAAATGAACAAAGGGACCAAACCTGGTTTGGCGCACAAAGTAAATCTCAAGAAGAACCTTTCCACAAAGAAATGGCAAAAAAAGACGACCAGGACATTTTGACAAAAATTGCACCAATGGGTGCTTTACTGTGCCTGCGAATGCAGCCCGCGGTAAGAACACACAATGGCAGTAAAAGTAAACCACTGCCACCAGCCATTCAGTGAGGAAAGGGTTTACATGAGAAGCTAGACAAAGTGGATACTAAGTAACCCCTCCAGTGCCCTATTGTAAGATTGTGTTCTGGATTTAGAAAGTAAAACATATAAATGAAGTCAATTTCACTTTACTGCTCTGGGAAACAGTAGTTTATCGCAGAGAAGGTATTTAAACCTTGGGGAAAACTGAAAGACTTCTGTGTCACTGCACTGAATGTGCTGTGTGACTCAATGTAAAAGATGCCTATGGAGTTTGTCAGACTCCACAACCAAATGAAACACAGTGCACAAAATCACATTAAAATACATGAGAGAGTGGGGGAAAAGGGTCTCGCTCTCTCCAGGTAAAAAAAAATCAAGTCCTCAAAATCCAGCAAAGTTGCTGGGGGTCTCTAAGTAAGAGGGAATTGGCACATTTCTGAGAATTCTCCCTAACACTCCTATGACTCCGATGCCCCAGCGCAGCCACTGCTGTCCCAAATGGCTCCTCCAATTCCAGCTTCCCTGACTCCCACAGTACAGGCGATTCCACACCAGCCTCTGCAGCAGCCTCCAGCTCCAGTCCCCACACCGCAGCCCACGGCGCCCAGCACTCCTCCACTAGTCCCACACCCTCCGAGCTCTGGTGGACACTGATGAGGAGGACCCTGACACGCCATCTTCAGCCAGGGCCTTCCACGAACACCTTGCAGAGTTGGCAGAACATTTGGGCCTTACTCAGCCCGAGGTAGAGCGGCCCAAGGAGGGGGTCTTGGCAGAAGTCCTAACCTTAAGACCCCCTACCAAAACGGGGATCCCGATGCAGAAAGACGTAATTGCCCTGGCCAAGAAGGGGTGGCTCAAGCCGCACTCGGTCCAACCTATCAGTCGGCGCCTCAACGCCAAGTATAGGCAGCTGGAGGGGGACACACTCTTGCTTTCGGCGTATCCTCAACCGCACTCTTCCGTGATCACTGCTGCGTCACTCTATTACAAGCCTCAGTTGTCCTTGGCCACCTAGTCTTCGCTGCTAGGCAAGGATGAGAAGATCTGGAGGCGTACGGAAACACAACACCTCCTTGCACCTGCGTCAAGCCAATGTGGATGCCATGCTGGTGGCCATTAACCAAAGGCTCTGTCAGGAAATTGCTGACTTCCTCCTAGAACCTCCGGCACAGAGCCAAGCGCGCTTCAAGGTGGCCCTAGGATAAGCCAAGCTAGTACCGCAGGACATCATGGAGTCCACCGTGGCCCACATCGATACCTCTGGCCGGGCCATCTGCATTGCCATGGACATGAGAAGGTCTGCCTGGCTCCGGGCTACTAAGTTAAATCCCGATGTTCAGGAAAGTATATCGGACCTTCCATTCGAGGGTAGTGACCTCTTCCATTCCAACATGGATGAGGAATTTGATAAAAAGAATAGCTCACAAACCGCAATCTATTCTTACGAAGGCCACGCCCAAGGCCTACACCCAGTCGCAGCAATGCTCTGACAAGGGGTGGGCGTTTGGTGGGTTCCGGGGCTTCCAAGAACAGAGATCCAGGCAACCTGAACGTTCTGAGTCAGTACCGGAGTAAACAACAAAAGGGGGGTGGGGGCGTAAGGGTTTTTTTCCAACCACCCCCCCCCCTCCTCTGCAACAGCCTCAGAGGGAAAGAAGGCATGACACGCCCCTTCGGGTCCACGTGTTTCCGGTGTCGGGCAGGCTTTACTTTCACGTGCAATTTTGGCGCCATCATTTTTTTGCTGACCCCTGGATCCTCTCCATTGTCTCCACAGGGTGCCACCTACCGGCACCTTCCTCTTCTCCCTCCTCCCCTCACACAGATTGGGACAACAACTCTGCTGGTGGAGATCCACTTCCTGGCTCTCAACGAGCGACCGGAAGTCCCAGCCTCCCAGCGAGGCTTTGGCTTTTATTTCAGAATTTTCGCCATACAGAAGAAGAACCAGGCTGGCCTGAGAGTTGTTGGACCTTTCCACCCTCAATCTCTACCTCCCTCTGCATACATTCAAGATGGTTATGCCAGCTCTTATTGCAGAAACACTAGACAACGGAGCCTGGATGTGCTCCCTGGATCTGAAGGACTCTTATCTACACGTCCCGATTTGGCAGCCGTATCGTTCCTTGCTGTGCTTCAGGATCATGGGCTCCCATTTCCAATACAAGGTGCTATGCTTCTGCCTCAACTCGGCTCCCATGGTATTTACTCGGTTAATGAATGCAGTGGGAGCCCTCCTCGGGGCCCAAGGCCACCACGTCTACCCATACCTGCATGACTGGCTCGTCCGGGCCACCTCTCCGGAAGCGGTTTAACATACTGCCTCTGCACTGATGAACACACTCCACAACCTGGGGTTCACTATCAAACTCAAGAAGTCTCATCTGCAGCCCACGCAGAGCCTGACCTTCTTGGGCCTCATCTGGGACACATGCTCTGTGAGAGTCTTGCCCTCTGAGGACAAGATTGTGGCCATCAAGAAAGCCACAGCTCACTTCCTCTCCAGACCAGTGACCTCGGCCTGGAGGGACCAACACCTGGTGGGTTTTCTGGCAGCGGTCCCTTTGGTCGTACCCCACATGACTCGGGATGAGGAGATTACAGCTGCACTTCGCAGCCTCATGGAATCAGGAGAAGGGCTCCCAAGCAAAGCCAGTCAACATTCCTCCCTTTCTACACTCGGACCTAAAGTGGTGGTCTGCAAACTACAATCTTCGTCAGGGCAAGCCCTTCGATCAACCGGCCCCTCAGGTCACAGTTACTACAGATCTTCCCTAGAGGGCTGGGAAGCCACCCTGGTCATCCACAGCGTCCATGGAGTCTGTACCGGCAGGAGCATGAGTCCCACATCAATTGGCTAGAATTGAAGGCCATATGGCTGGTGCTCAAGGCCTTTCTCCCTCTTATCGAGGGCAAGACATGTCTTATCCAGACAGACAACTCCACCAGCATATTCTTTGTCAACAAGTAGGTGGGGTACCAGATCCCCTCTGCTGTGCAATCTAGCAGTCGGCATGTGGGAATGGGCTCTGGAGAACATCTACCTCATGGCGGTCCACCTCCCGGGGGAAACCAACCTGGAAGCGGACAGGCTCAGCAGACTGGGGCAGACAATTACGATTG